>NC_134455.1:246462525-248962525 GCF_047948215.1 Lycorma delicatula | reverse complement strand
TTTTGAAGAGTTTTACATGTATTTTTCCCTTACGTGCGACTGGAAATATTGAGAATTATATTTTGTTCATGCCGTTTCTTCAGTTATTATTTATTTCACAAGTTAGTCGAACCATCCTAATTTCATTAATAATAAAGGAATTTGATTTTCTAGGTGAAATAATAGTTTTCAAGAATAAAGTTATGTTACAACTCGCATCATCTACACAAAGATTTCAACACTGTTAGAGAAAATATTTCAAGTTACAGTTAAGAAAAAAAAACTATTTTGAACTAGATGAATAAGTACTTTAGATTCCTTATTAAGTAGCACTTGCATTAACTTCGTAACTCCGTAAAAATGTTACTACGTGGGTATTTTAAACGACTTTTGGTATGATCAATTTTCTTTATAAATCGCTTTTATTATTTGAATTGTTTTTTTATTTATTAAATTCAGTTTTTTATTTGAATTCATATGTACGTAACTGTTCTGGAGTTCCAAGAAAAATTGATAACCCTTTGCATATAACGACGTATAGAAACATAAACGATATTAGTTACAGGCTACGTCTTCCAATTATGTAGTTCGTGGCTCAAACTAAAAATACTTCTTTGTCATAATTTTAACAACCCGTATAAACTCATGTAAATGGAACGTATTCGTTTATGATAAAATAAACACCGGTAAAAATTACTTTTTATTTATTTTATCTATTAATAATACTAATAGTTCAGAGTTAAAAATAGAACTTTTCAGAAAACATTCGTTAATTAAAATTCGTTTTATTAAATCTCGTGAACCCTTTAAAAAAACACTTCTAATGAATAATTCTCATTTTAATTATTTTAAAAGACAACGTAATCATCAATATATATATATATATATATATATATATATATATATTTCTTTTTAATAAAGATCTGTTCATCATGTAATTTAAATAGCGGGTTTACTTTTATCTCTTCAAAAATTACATATTTTGTTTCTTTATTTAGGTTTAAAATATTTTCACTTTGTACCATTTTTTTGTTCATTTTCAAGTTATTACAGAAAAATTGATCTTTTAATTAAGATTTTTTGGTGGTCCGTACAAAAGATCCTACTCCCAAAGTGCTGCCGACAGTCACTATTTCCGGGCTGACAAGGGTGAGTGAAAAGTCCTGTGTCGCAATAACTGAATCCAACAGTGTGGTCCATAAAAAAATTCCTGCTTCCAACGTGCTGCCGGTACGGGCAGAGGCTACCACAGACGGCAGTAAGCCGACTAACAAGGTCCCCACGAAAGTGACCGGCATGGCCACCCTCTCTGGGAATTCAGTAGCGACATCCCGTTCTCATAAATCTCCTCCGCCGTCACCCCATATACTGGAGGATATGGTTGAGGAACCTCCCGACCCAAAGGCGTCGGAGTTATCTAAGGTGAAGAACACAAAAAATAAAAATAGAATCACGTACAACTGAATTCTGTATGGTTTCCTGAGTATATTTATTATTTATTATATTTATATTTTTTATAATTTTATATTATTTTAATTTTATGAACATTATTCAGTGGAATGTTCGGGGTGTACGGTCCCGCATTGCAGATATTGGAGTACTGGCGCAGCTGCATGATCCGATTGTCATGTGTTTCCAGGAGACTCATCTTCTACGACATGACCCAATCGCACTCAGGGGATACTTTTGTGAGAATCTCGACTGTATAGTGGACGGTAGATAGAGTGGTGGAGTGGCTATTTTCATGAGGGATGAGGTATCAGCTACAAGGATTCGACTGACCACTCTCGTTCCTGCTGTTGCAGTGAAGATATCTGTCCCCTTCAAGTTGCATATCTGCAATCTATATCTCTCGCCGAACACGAGTTCAGTGCTCTGGATATCTCAGACCTCCTCGCACAAATACCATCTCCATCATTAATAGTGGGAGACTTCAATGCCACCATGTTTCTTGGGGCTAGACTTTCTGCTCCACTCGGGGAAATATAGTACACAATGTAAGACAGGACTTAGACTTTTGTTTGCTGAATGATGGATCTCATACATTCATGTCTTTATCATCTGGTACTATGTCTAATATCGATCTCTCCATATACTCGCCGGCTTTACTCCCTCGTTTTGGTTGGTCTGTTTGTGACGATTTTCATGGCAGCGACGATAAACCAATTGTTCTTCGTTTCGATGTGGACCACGAGATTCGGAGAAGGCCACGGAGGTGGATTGTTGAAAAGGCGAATTGGGATGGATATCGTACGGCCTTCCAATCGCAGTGTGACGTCGGTGCGGGCATCCTTGAGCAACTTTTCTCTCTTACGTCCAAAATACTGGAAACTGCCAGCAGATATGTCCCACAAACATCGGGTAATCCTAAACGTCCTTCCGTTTCGTGGTGGAATGATGATTGCAAGTGTGCTATTCGGAATTGACGGCGAGCACTACGCAAATTCAATAATAGACCTACAACTGAACATCTAGATATGTACCGCAGGGCTAGGGCAGTGTGCCGTCGGGTCTTCTTGACCGCTAAGAGGAATTCGTGGACGATTAACGTGAACTCCATCTCACGTACTGCTCCCACGTCTACTGTGTGGAGAAAAATCCATGCAATTTTCAGGTCACCAGGGCAATCTATTCTCGGTCTCGTCGATGAGGGAGAACTCCTTACGTTATTTTCGGCTGTAGCAAATACTTCAGCGAAATCTTTCCGTTCTGTGTCTCTCATCTCGTCATATAGTAACGACTTTCAGAGGTACATAGCACGGATAGAAGTATTGGGGTTGAATATTGTTGTTTCGGTTGGTGGATTGAACACTCCATTCTTACTTAAAGAATTGTTGCACGCACTTAGGAACTCACGTGACACTTCCCCTGGACCAGACAACGTTCGCCTTTGTATGCTTTCGCACCTTCCTGACTCAGCACTACAACATCTTTTGAGTATTTACAATGGTTTATTCTCCGGACAAGTCTTTCCGCCCGACCGGTCGGAAGCATTTATTATACCAGTACTAAAGCCTGGCAAAGAGAAAACCGATCCCTTAAGTTACCGCCCTATTTCTTTAACGAGCGTGTTGTGTAAAGTAATGTAGAGGATGGTGAACCGCTTGCATGGTACTTGGAGAAACATGGCTTTCTTTCTTCGGAACAGTGTGGTTTCCGACAGGGGAGATCTTCCATTGACCATTTGGTGTCGATGGAGACAGCCATACAAAACGCCTTCCTGAACCGCCAACACCTCGTTGCTATCTTTTTCGATATAAAAAAGGCGTACGACACGGCCTGGCGACGTGGCATTCTTAACACCCTTAGGAGGTGGGGGATCACTGGCAACATGCTTGCTTTTATCCGGGGATTCTTGAATCACCGGACGTTTCGTGTTCGTGTAGACGATTCACTTTCAGACAGTGTCGTCTCGGAAAATGGGGTACCTCAAGGTAGTGTATTAAGTGCCACTTTGTTTCCTGTGGCCATAAACAGCATTACCGATTGTGTAAAGGCTCCTGTCTCTTGTTGTCTTTTCGTTGATGATTTTGTTATTTACGTTGCGAGCCGCTCTACACCCACTGCCGATCGACTGATACAGAACACTATATTTTGCCTTGAGGCTTGGTCAGGGACTACTGGTTTTACATTTTCACCCGACAAGACGAAATGTGTAGTCTTTTCTCGGCTACGGAACCCTTCTAGTCTGCGGGTTTTTCTGAACAGAGAGCTTATTGCTGTCTCTACTTACGTCAGGTTTCTGGGTTTGCTTTTTGATAGCCGTCTTACCTGGGTCACACATATGAGGGAATTGAGGACAAAGTGTTCCAAACTTTTGGAAATAATGCGGGTCCTTAGTAACACCAACTGGGGGGCCGATCGGTCATTTCGGCCGATCGGCCGATTCGTTCCCGTTTGGATTATGGTTGGGTCGCCTATTCTTCACCTCGTCAAACCGTACTTAAGATGCTGGACAGTGTGCATCATTCTTTTCTTCGGCTTGCCACAGATGCATTTAGATCGAGCCCTATCGCAAGCTTACTTGTAGACAGTGGCGAGCCATCACTTTGGAATAGACGTGACCAGCTTTTGTTGTCTTATTTTGCCGGTCTCAGCGGACAGCCGAAGCACCCAGCTTTTCAGCTTTTGACCCAGTTCTTAAGAATCCTAATTTGAGGGAGTATGAGGACCTTCCACGTTGTACTGCGCCTGTGGTGTTCGTACACGACGTCTGCTGCAGCGTATGAATGTTGGCAGTCCCTCGTTCTTTCCATCATGTCCGTGCTTGAATCCCCCGTGGAAAATAAACCATGTAAATTTAACGTTTGATCTTATAACGTATGATAAACGATCAACGCCCCCTATTGTTTACCAGCAGGTGTTCCAGTTTCTCCTCACCAATTCGAACCCAGACGTGGTGGTATACACTGATGGGTCGAAACATGACGGTAACGTTGGTTGTGCTTTTGTTTTCAATGAACAAACTTATATGTTTGGCCTACCCGGTGTTACGAGTGTGTTCACCGCGGAACTACTCACTGTGGATAGGGCTCTAAGTATCGTTGGCCCTAAATATAGGAGCATTGTTATTTGCAGCGACTCGTACAGTGTTCTCCAGGCGTTGGAAAAACTTTATTCCGGACATCCCGACGTCGTTGGCATATATGATAAAATCGCTGAGTTAGATAAACGAAACAGGGGGGTAGGTTTTTGCTGGATCCCTAGCCACGTTGGAATTCTTGGTAACGAGAGGGCATATTCTGCTGCAAAAGAAGCGTGCATTCAGCCTCCTTTCACCACCCAAGTTACTACCTTCGATTTTATTAATCATATAAACAATCACTGCGAGCAAGGTGGTAAAGTGGCTGGACGGCTGCCGTCGATAATAAACTTCGACGGATTAAAGACTCGGTGTTGCCGTAGGGCTCCTCTTACAGGAACTCTCGTCGCGAGGAAGTGGTCCTCTGCCAGTTACGGTTGGGGCATACGAGGATCACACACGAATATCTAATTTCAGGAGGAGACCCACCCCTGTGCACACGATGCAACTGCCGCATGACTGTGCACCACATTCTCGTGGACTGCGTATGTTATGCAGCGTTGCGCCGTCAGTTTAATATACCCAGCAGCATTCGTACTTCTTTTAGCATATTTCGTATTTCTTTTTGCATAGTACTGGGTTACTGCAAAGGATTTAATATACTTATATATGTTTTTCTGTAAGGAGAGTTTTTAATAATTTTAACTTTATTTTCGATTTGATTTTTTAGTTCTATAAGTTTAATTTTACTATCCGGGGTGGGGATTTTTGCACTACCCATCAGAGTTAGGTAAGTTTTTATACTTTCTTTATTCTATTATTTTATCTTTTATATTTTATCAACTTTGTGATATTAGTTTTGGATTTAATTTGCCTTCTTAGTTTGTTTTAGTAAATTCTTATTATATGATTAATATTACGTTTACACCTTGTATAGCTTATTATTTTGGAGTTATTTTACCCTTTTAATAATAACTACCGGGCCATGATAACGCCCAGGCTTTTTTCGCCCACAAAAAACAAAACAAAAAAGAAAAAAAAAGATTTTTTGAGTCAAACTTTCTTGTCAGAAGATCGATTGAAATACTAAACTTCAATTTAGTATTAAAAATAGGTACTTTAAATAATCTTTTCTGGCGACAACCGTAGTTGAGAAAAATAATAATTTCATTCTTATTATTTTATGTGAAATTCTTTTAAATTATTAAAGTAATATGTAAATGTTTTAAGAAAATCTGGTTAATTTAATATCTGTCATATTATTACTTTTTGACAATAAAGATTCATCTGTTTCTGAAATCGAGAGTTCTAAGGTTCAAATCCTAGTAAAGGCAGTTACTTTTATACGGATTTGAATACTAGATCGTGGTTACCGGTGTTCTTTGGTGGTTGGGTTTTAATTAACCACACATCTCAGGAGAATAGTCTACCTAGACTGTGCAAGACTACATTTACATTCATACATTTCATCCTCATTCATTCTCTGTAGTAATACCTTGCGGTGGTTCCGGAGGTTAAACAGAAAAAGAGAGGGAAACTTAATAAAAGGCAGTTGTAGATTAAGATCAATTCTTTCAGTACACCTGTCAAGTCGTTTCATTTTTTCTCCCCTATTAATGATATTTTCTATCAACCACCCGTGTGTTCTGGCTTGAATTGCTCTAATACTCGTATTCATTAGGCCAAAGTAAATCAAATGTGCGAATTCAATGATTAGAAATAAGTAAAACCAACCTTTATAAAGAATGTTATGAAAAAATAATAGATTAAAATGTTGTACAATGATGCACTTGATTTTTATTGTGAAAAATATTTCACACAAAATGTATTTTACTATGCTATTTTTTTTTTTTTCAAGTAACTAAAATTATCACTTCACATCTACTTTAGTTAATTTGTTACATATATTTCATGCATCGGTCAATATCATTAATAATTTTTAATGTATTTTTTTCTACCGTGTACTAGAGATTTAATATATTGAAAGTCAGCTATTTAAGTGATGAACATCAATGTCCAACCACGATTTGTAGCTGATGAAAATAATATAAAACTGATTATCTTTTTTTTCAGAGTTTTTAAAAATGGAATCGTTTCTGAAATGAAAAACGTATTTCTAAAAAGAAATTCAGTTACGCATGGGTTAAACTGTAAAAAATTATTCGAGTAAAATAGGATGGTTTTTCATTTTGATATTGTTTTGTTCTGTCATAATGTTTTGAATGCTCATTCTGTGCATGTTTGTTCAGTAAGTTAAGTTTTTCGATATATGAATATGTACGTACTCATAAGGTTTATTTTTATGCGGACCGGAATTTTCATGAACCTCATGATTAAACGTAGAAAATTCATAAAGGAACGTATTGTGGGGAGGTAAAAAGGTTACATTCATTTCTCTTATCTTTTAAAAAATCAAAGGAGACCTCTTTCCAGATATTATCATTTAAATTGTCAGCGTGTCACATTACTTTTCAGCGTTACTTAAAGTATACATATCTGTCTCCCTTTCTCTGTTTTTTTTTCTTTCTGCTGTTATGCTTTAGGCAGCGAAGTCGGTTCAGTAAAATGAAAAATGATATTTACCGATTTTATGCTTTTCAAAGACCGTAAATATTTATAAAAAAAGTTAGTTTACATAAATTTTCAAGTCGCATCTTATCGTATGATGTAAATAATATCGTGTAGAAATCTTTTAGAAAATTTCTTGCGTGTAAACATCAGGTTGAATAAAGGATTATACATATGCGGGTATACTTACTAGTACATACTTACCAAACTTTATGTTTTATCTCATTCGAGTAACTTTTCAGATGAGTTTCTGAGTTTAGTTAGCGTCGAAGTACAAAATACAGATCTACCATAAACCGTTCGTACGAACGGATACCTCGGTGTTCACTCGTAGGTAGCGGAAAGATAGTGTGACAGAGAGAAGGTCGCTCGGTAATGGGGTTTTTATCATGTGAATGCATCAGTAGAAGTGTTAAGGTTTTCAATCGCCTATTCCTGCATTCTCAGCTCGCTCAACCCCATCTTCTCCCTGTGTGCCCTCCTGTATCACATACTATCTGTTTCATTTTAGTTTAGTATCGCTTCTCTTTTATCCTTCTAATCTTTCTCTCTTGTACCGTTCTGTAACATTGAGTATGTTTTTCAATACGTTACCTCAGAGCCCCTACCGTTTGTATTTATACGGAATTAACTGAAGACTCAATCTTTAAACAGAGACCGAGTGAGACAAAGAAACACTGTTGCTTTCTTCTATTAATAATGTTGCTTTTTTCTGGTGGTTTTATGTAATTATCCATAGTTACACGCACTTCTATCCATCACATAATATAATTTATTAAAACATTCTAATATGAATATTAGACGTTGTAGCGTGATTACTGAATTACCGCTCGTACGGTGAGGTTGTGTCTGGGCAGTTGTGGCTTATCTGGTGTTAGGGGGCTTAATAAACCGACTGGGTTGGTCTAGTGGTAAATGCGTCTTCCCAAATCAGCTGATTTGGAAGTCGAGAGTGCCAGCGTTCATGTCGTAGTAAAGTCAAGTTATTTTTACACGGATTTGAATACTATATCGGTGTTCTTTGGTGGTTGTGTTTCAATTAACCACACATCTCAGAGTGGGCGAACTGAGACTGTACAAGACTACACTTCATTTACACTCATCGTCATTCTTCCTCTGAAGTATTATCTGAACGGTAATTATCGGAGGCTAAACAGGAATAAGAAAGTTGTGGCTTATCTTTAGTGATAGAATATTTAAAACTGGGTTCAATATTACGTGTATATGTTTGTCATTTAAATAATATTACCGTAATAAGACATTCTACTGATTATTTATTTTTTATTCAAATTCGTTTTACACGCCGACTTTAATATGTCGTTCTCTACTTGTCTAAAAACAGTGCGCGTAAAATAAAAATGATTTACTTGGCTTTGGTTGAATCTCGTTTAAGAAATGGAATTGAGTGTTGGTTGGTGCGTACTTTAATAAAATCCAGCCTATAGTGATAGGCCACAAACCTTATACGTATAATATGTAGAATAGCTACTAGGACACATTCATTCCCCATTTTAGGTAGATTTCATAAAAAAGCTAAAGATTTTATTGTAATGGGTACCATGATTCGACTTCCGGAAAATTTCGACATATCTTCGCATTTCACATCCCCCATATCCCAAAACGTCAGTTCAAAAGTTATATATATATTTCACTTTCTTGTGGACACGATAACTACCGTAAATTTTACGCCGATCACTTTCAAATTGATACATAAAATATAACCACCCAAAATCTCGGTTGAGTTAGTTAATGGGCAAAATCGAACGATGTGAGTGGAAATGACGGAGTTTTGATATGGCCAATCCTTGCGGTAAGAGATGACCAAAATTTTTCCTGGAATTGTAAAAAGATTAAATTACTTGAATTGTCGTATGTTAAACATGTGAAACTTTTTTCACAAGCAACCATTGTATTGAGTAAATTTGAAGTTTTTCTTAACTTTAAGGTGGAAATATTTTTATCCCTAGTTAGCACCGGTGAAATCTACCTCTGCCCTCCGGCGTGCCGAAAAGGATTTTTTTTGTATCTTGAACTTGCTCCCTTTGAGACATTTACGCTTGTTTAAAGTACTTAAACTTTTCTTTCTTAGGAGTAGAGGTAAGGCTCTTAAATATGGATTAATTGACCGAGATATACGAAGCAAGGGTAATTTTGTATTTCCTAGTACCCGAAAGGAGTGTTTTCATAGATTTTTCACTTACATAGCACCAGAGGTTTATAATTTTTTGCCAGATTGTGTGAAAGATAGTCTAGGTTTAAATTCATTCAGAATTTCACTTGAGTGCTGGCTCATTTAGTATGAAAACGTTGAGTTCTTTTTTGATTCAATTGTGACTAAAATTGACAAGCTATCCTGGGGAAGCATGAAGCTTATAGCTTTTGTGAATCACCTTTTTACTTCTAATGAGAAACTGAATGATTTTCCCGCTGTTTAATAGTTCTATAGTTCATAGTAATTGTTAAATTTCTACTCAGCCACTTCTGTTCTCATTTATATATCTTTAGTATTCTTCAGTGTTTTAATCACAAATTGACGGTAACTCCTAAAACAGGACTCTTGTTCTCAAGAAGTACCTAAACTATTATTAAATCACAAAAATTATTATTTCATCATAAATTACTGCATCACAGTTTTAAATTAGAAAACTGTAGTTACTCTTGTGAGCCTGTTGTAGTTCAATTAGAACTTACGGGTACAAACTGTTGTAGTTCAGCAGAATTATTTATATAATTCATAAGCTATGTCTAATTTGTAATTTTTTTGTATATTGTAAATCATATTGTATTGTTTGTCTTAAAAAGTGTATTCATAGTTTGGAAAATAAATTATTATTATTATTACTGATTTCTCAGATTTATCTTCCAACTTATTTTTTTCATTTTCCATTAGTTTTGCAAGGTCCATTATGCTGCAAGTCATGCTAGCAAACTTGTCAAGTTTGGTAGCATGTTTATAAATGGAAAATAAGCAGATGCTAAATTTTTCATTTAAATATGGATCCACTGCTGTTTATGTTGGTTCTTTGATCAGTCGAATCAAAACATTACCGTGATATATTAATTGGTTGAAAGAAAATATATTCCAATATTCGAAGATAATGTGATTATTTTCAAGCCAGTGCGCGCGCACATGCATAAACAATACATTTTTAATGTGTAATGACGATTTAAATTGTGTGTAAATCCATGCTGTTTATCTATCTGTTGATCTTTCTAAATGAGAAAACCCATGGAAAATGTTGTCCTTCAAGCTTGGAAACAACCAAAGAAAAACTAATAAAATGAAACAATAATAAAATTGTTTTAAACAATAAAAAAAATTGTTTAAATTGTTTTAAACAATAATAAAATGAAATTATAATATACGTTAAGCGTACATAAGATTCAATGTGTTGTACGTTGATAGAAAGGATAAGAGGCTCTTTTCCTACTGGAAGCGTTAAAATGCCAATATTTCTTTTCATTTCAAAGTTTTACATAGATTTTATTAGGTCTGAAATTTACATGTTTAAATTTTTTATAAAACCCATTCGAGTGGAGTGATTCAAAGAAAACCTTTTTCTTTAGATGTGACAGGATAAGGGAAATTTTTAAGGATGAAGCGTATCCTGTGTACCCTGGCTTAAAATAAGAGTATATATTAATTTTTTTTTTAGTACTCCAGTTATATACAAACTAATAGTTAGGTAGAAAACCAGAAACGGTTAAAATGCATTGTTACTAATAAAAGAAACGAAAAATGTCGTAAATTATTGGCTGCACTGAGAGGTATTTTTCTCTTATTATATAAATTTTTCGTGTTCATGTGACTTTGCTTAGTGAATATTAAAATCTTACCTTATTTCTTACGTTTTATTTTAATAGACTTAATATTACAGAAGTCGTTTAAGTGAAGGCACTTTTGAAAACTATTTTTTCACGTGGATTCGCTTAATAGACCGAAAAAACATACTATTTTATGTTTGGCGTAAAATAACTTTGTTAAATGGAAAATAAACAATAAAGTTAAAAAAAAAACTTGTTGAGAATTTGATTCTGTATAAAATGGTATGAATATAGACCACAGAACCTAAAACAAACTTACGTTTTTTTCTCTCTCCGCGGATAAGCCTTTACGACCATGGAAATATATTTCATGTAGTTTTTTCTTTTTATTCCAGAAGTTTTTCATTCTTTCAGACTGTTTAGCTCTTCTTTCTTCAGTTCATTCTCCTGTGTTGAGTTTTTTCTTTTCATCTAAAGGAACGTTTAATCTTTTAATTGTAAATATTTTTTATATAAAAGTTGTTCTAATTTGTGTTTTTCGGTCTCAATTACTAGGTTATCTGTTCTGTTTCTACTAATTACTTTTCCAAGATATGTAAAATAGCCCGTGATCTTAATTTTTCCAAACTTTATTTCTATTGTTTTATTTGGAATATTTACTGACACTTATCATTTCTGTCTTTGAAAAGGAGATCTGCCACCCAATTTTTTCAGCTACTTCTTTCAGTTAGTTAATTTGGTAAATTTTTTTTGTTCTGATTCTACAAAGTCGTCGGCAAAAACTAGACATTTAATCTTGAGGTTCTCATTCTTTGTTCCTATTTTTCTATTTGTGTCATCAATTCCCAGAAGGCTTTAATGACTATCTAAAACCAAGTTGAAAACATTGGTAAAACCATACCCTTGTCTTAGTCCTATTTTTACTTGGAATAGTTCACTTCACCTAGACCGAAACGACGGGCCGTCCTTGTTGCTGAATACGGGACCCTGAGGTGTCATTAATTTAATAAAATCCGGTCTGCGAAAAGGGACTCTTGGCGTTTCTTTGTTCATGGTCATGGGAACAGGGATCCCTGGGGCGTAGTATGTGGGGTCTTGGAACACAAACGACGAAAGTACGTTCTTCTGTATGTTTTTTGGACCAGGTTTGGTGTAATTTCGGATACTTCTGAGATTTTACACAAATTACTAGACGATTTACTGTCTGGTGATATTGAAGCTGGAGAGACCGCATACCATCTGCGGGTGTGACGAGAGGTCGCTCAGTTCCGCGGGCGTGCAGTGACTTTGGCGATCACCGAGGCTGAGGTGCGTCATACTATCTGTAGTTTAGGTAGAGGTATGGCGCCAGGCTTTGATGGAATAACAGCGGAGCTTCTTGTTCGTTCGGTTGGGGTGAATGTGTGAATTTTCACACGTGTATTTAATAAATTATTGTTTGGAGGATACTTCACTGTGTTTGAAGAAGGGGATTGTGAAATTGTTGTTTAAAAGTGGCTACAAGGATGCTCCTGTTAGTATCGTCGTATAGGTCTCTGATGTTACTTCCAGTTATTGGCAAGGTCTTTGGAAAGGTACTGTATCTGCGTATAAATGATAGCTTAACCTCGCAAAGATTGTTGATGGAGAATCAGTACGGGTTTCGTTCGGGAAATGGTACGGAGGACGCCATATGGTTTTTTGGTCAACTTTGTATTCTTTTAATACGTGAAGTATGATTTCTCTATCTAGTCGATCGTAAATCTTTTTAAAATCAATGAATGAAATAAATATGTTTTTTTGCATTGTGTTATAATATTTTAGTATCGGTTTTAGGCTTAGGATTTGTTCTGTACAATATCTATTCCTTCAGATCAACCTTGATATTCGGCAAGATCTGTGGTTCAAGTCTGTTAAGAAGTAGTTTGGAAAATATTTTATACATGAGTGGTAAAACCAACTTACAAACAATTAAATAAAGTACTGAAAATGTCCTCCGCCAAAGTGGATACATCACTTTAACCAACGGAAAATTTTTTTTTGTGGCTTTTCGTAGTCCAACATGGTTGTTTTGATCGAGTTGTATATCACTGAGAATTCTAATAACTAATTTTTCTCTTGTATTACACTTTTGTTCATATACTAATGATTTCATGTGGCCTCACAGGTAATAGTCTAGAGATTTTAAGTCTACCTAGGAGGCCAAGTGATAGGTCTACCACGTCTCCTATTCACTTGTTTAAAACAAAATGGTATTTAAATACCATTTTGTATAACTGTTAGAGACAACTGCTGTTGTATAACTGCTAGAGAAAAGTGTGGAATTGCCTCATCGTGCTGTAAAATCATTTTTCTTCCTTTAAGAGAACATCTTCTTACAGATCTGACAAATTATTCTGCGAAAGGTTTAAGTGTGAAGCACCCAATACATTCTAATTGAAAATAATGGTCCTAATCTTCTGTTGCCTATAATAGCGCTTAAAACGTACGTAGAATCTGTGTTGGCATCCAGTTTCGACAATGTTGTGTGAATTTTCGTGACTCCCTATGTAAGGGTTTTTTTTTTATTAAAAATTCCACTTTGAGTAAATGTGGGCTGCATCGGTATACAAAATAGAATCTACGTGAACATTGTCCAGAATCCAGTGACAACAATTTAAACGTACAAGAAGATCTCTAGGAAATAAATTTTGTAGCTTTTGTAGATTTAAAGGATGGAGTTTATCTTTTCGAACTGTTACTTCACTTTGTGTTAATCAGTGCGGTAAGATATTCTTCCGGTACTGATCCCCGGGCTACCTTCAGTGTGCCGAATTATGTTTTCTTCTTTCCCGGCAGGTTGTTCTTTTCGTTCAGCAGTATATGAAGAAGACTATATGATCCAATGGTACGTACGTAAGGGCTGAAATACCGTAGCAGTGCTTCTGTTTCTGTGGCCTGGAATCCTTCTATTTGGAAATCTTTGATGATATTCTCACTGTGCATCTTGTGCGTTTCCATTGCAGAACCCATAAACAAAAATGGTACCTGCGTATTCTTCATTGGAGAATTTATGAGGCGTTGTTAGATATCAAACACTATACCTTTCACTTGTTTAAATTTTTATTGATGTTGATAGAAAAAAGTTAACTGTTGGAATCAGCTGTTAGTATTGTCAACTTATGAAAAAAGTTATTTCAAACAACTTTTGATAAAATTAATTTTTTATTAGTTTTAATAATGTTAGGAATTCTTTTATTTGATTTTTTACTTTTATTTATTAAAAAAAAATATTTTTTATATTTCTAGAATATTTAATACTTTTATTTTGTAACATTGAAAATTTTAGTTCGTTTAATATATAATTAAAATCTGCTACAATTTGATGTTTTTTTTTTTAAAGAATTTTGATTATTTTTTCATTTTTTGAGAAATGAACTGAGGTGAATAAACGCAGAGAATGAAATTTTTATACAATCAAGATTGGGTGAATTCTGCTGTTATAATTAAGAAATTGATACAGCTTCAATCATTATCATCACCAGTTTATTAGTACTTTTCATTAAAATCGGCTTGGTCTTTCATGAGCGATCCGAAGTAATGCGGTGAACATAAACATAAATCTAGGTAATAATAATCATTTACTTGGTTTTATATTAAACGCTAGATATAATGAAAGCTATAATCTTGATAAACTGAAGTAAAACCTTCAATTACAAATAGTATTAATAGTGGCTTTTTATTAAAAGTATTACCCCTTGCTTATCTACAATAAATATGAAACAGTAATATAAAATTTTTCATATTTCCAAAACAAATTCCCCGATATTTACAAATAAAAATTTAGAAGAAATTTCATACTATCTTTAAAGCTTCAGTTGGGAAATTCATTCACTTCTCTTGTAGGTACACCTTTAAATATTATTGTACGAAAATATCACATTATAAGATTTATAAGACATTATAAGATACAGACTTTCTCGGTTCCAGTCAAAATCTTTGAATAATTATAGAGTTTAGGTAAATTTACCCATTAGACCTTTCTTAATTTTTATTAAGTCAGCGTGAAGAAATCATTTAGATCGGTACTTCAGCAGTCCTAATAACGACCGTAAACCTACCAAACGACATTCTGGTTTATCCAAAGTGTTCATTCTACTCGTTTAATCCTACCCTATTATAGGGTATTTGAATGTGGGTCTGTCTGTATGTGTCTCCGTCTTCCTTAGCTTAGCACCAGAATATACTGATCGCTACGGAAAATCCCGATTTGTTGTACACGTCTCGTGGTGGTCAGGTGTATACTTCTTATATTATTATATATCGATATATATGCGAAATATATATCAATAATATTTTATTACTTCCTTGTATGAATAAAGGAAATATTATAATCGCGAAAAATGTTGGTTTTCAGATTTCAACGGAAATAACCATTTTTATCATCCGTGAATCTACTTTGACTAGTTTCAGCGCGACGTCTGTACGTACGTATGTATCTTGCATAGCTCAAAAACGATTAGCCGTAGGCTGTTGAAATTTTTGATTTAGGACTATTATAGCATCTAGTTGTGCACCTCCCTTTTGATTGCAATCGACTAGACCAAAAAAGCCCAAAATCCAAAAAAATCTGGATTTTGAATTTTTTCTTAACTGCAGTATTAAGCCTTCATTGAGAGCTTTTCAACAACATATCTATCATAAGTGGTAATTATTTTCATTGGTTCTAGAATTATAGCTAAATAAAATTTTAATTAATGAAATATTTGGATCGTACAAGGGGAAGGCACATCGGTTCAAATCCCGAACCGATGTGCCTTCCCATCCGCCAAAGTGGATACAGCACTTTAACCAACGGAAAATGTTTTTGGTGGCTTTCCGTAGTCCAACATGGTTGTTTTTCTGGAGTTGTAGATCACTGAGAATTATAATAACTAATTCTTTTCATGTATTACACTTTGATTTGGAATATCATTCCCTTTGATTCCCCTTGTAAGTAAAACTTACAAGGGAAAGGGGTGCCTTCCCCTTGTTAGTTTCTTAAAATTTATTTAACTTTTTTATAATTTAAATATATAGATTTATTAATAATTATTAATCTCAGATTGTAAAACCTTTTATCATAAATAATAATTCAATAATAACAATAAAAAAAGAATTTGAAAAAATATCAAAAGTTATTAATAAAATAGAATTTTATGTACTTTTCATTTAAAAAAAAAATGTGTATATGTAATTTAATAGGCGTACAAGGAAGTCATGTGGTGTCCATATTAGATGTTTTATTTATATGATTGTTTTGCTTCATAAAATAATGAACTATAACCAAAACATTGGTACCGGAATGTACCGATCAATAGCGGAGAATCCCAATTCGTTAGTATCAGTTTCTAATTTAACTTAATTTCAATTTTCATCATTCAAAAAAAAAAATTTTTTTACTCAAGAGATTATCAATTTTGGACATCTAATAATCCATTCCGAGACGCCGCCTGCCTGGGTAACCCGCCCGGAGGGCGTGCCTGAGGCACGTCTCTGCCGGAAGTGTATATAATAAAAGTATTGTCATAGAAGTTTGATATAAAATAGCTTCTCAATAAATTAAATATTAGATCCTAATAAAGCTTTTCACCGATCTGAAGTATCAGCAAAAGTGTGTTAAGAGCTTTTCGAATAAATCGTATAATTATTTTTTAAATATTTAACATTTTCAGAATTTTAAACTGAGATTCAAAATTTCCAGTTGTTACTTTAATTTTCAAATATTAATAATTAAAAACAGTCTTATAAATATATTTAAAATATAAAAATGCATTTATTCTTACTCAAAATATAAATGACATAGGAGGGTCGAGTAATAGTTTATTTTAAAAAGCTTGTCAGTTCGAACAACTTTTGAATTACTTATGTTTCCGTCGTTAGGAGGATTTTTCTTCTTTTTTTTTTACTTCCGGGACCACCCGTTAGGTATTGGTACTGCTTCAGAGGATGAGATGAATGTTAATTTTTTTAGCGTGTGAAAATGCCATGCCTGATCGGGATTCGAAACCAGTACATCCAGATGAAAAGCCGAGACGCTACCACTCGCGCCACGGTGGCCGGCTCTCGTTAAGAGTTTGAAGCGCCAAAGTCAACTTTTAAGACATGGGCACACCAAGCTTAGGGAATAACAATTCGACCTTATATGATTAACATTATTAAATTATTAATTTTTTAATACAACTACAGCATCGCCTGTTCAGTTTCTTTTCATGACAAGTACATCGTTAATAAATTTAGTTCATGTACTGTGATATAATGAATATATATATATATATATATATATATATATATATATATATATATATTCAAGTTATAATTGACCACATACTTTAGCAGATGTATTAAATGTATTATGTGATGTATTAAATTGGCACGGAGAGACTCATTAATTAATACATTTGTTTAATACATCCATTGAACGCATTGAAAACGCTTCTTTAAATCACTGATATAATTGCCAGTTATAACACTTAATATTATTAGAAATTAACAAAAGCTGTTAAAATTAGAACCATAATTACCGATAATAGCTAATATCATTACCGATTCATCAGTTAATTTGTATTTTTAATCGAATTTAAAAAAAATAATTTTTGTATAAAGTTAAATGTTTTTTTGTTTGTTATTAGAATTAAAGTTACATATAAATTAATAAAAGAAGTAAAATATTTTCAGTAAAAACGGAAAAATACTAACTGTTGTAATTATTTCCATTTGAATTACCCAGTGGTTCTCAAAGGATCAAATCTTATTCCGGAAGATCTTTTACTACATTTATACAAAACGAATAAATTTCAGTTACAATTCCAATAATAATTCATAGGAAAATGTTTAAAGATTGTATTTTCCATCCTGAAATGTCTCTACAACAATACATCTCCGGCGAGTAAATCACAAATATTTCTTTCCAAAAAAAAAATTAAGGAAAACCTCGTTTGGAATATCAGAAAATTATTTTTTTAAATTATTTTTATAAAAAAATATTTTGGGGAAAGAAGGATGACCTGCTCGAAATGAAAAGAAAATTTATAGGAAAATTCAATGTGATAAAATTCAAAATTAAAGAATAAATGAAGTAAAAGTTTTCGATTTTTTTAAGTTATCGGGATTAATTGGTTTCATTACGGATTTCTTTTGTTTCTGTTTGTATTGATTTCTTAACACGTGTTTTATTCTCTACCCGATGAGCAGCGCTCCGAGTTCTTTTAAATATTTTGTAAAATTATTTTTTTATTTTTCTCAAAATTTTATATGTATAGCCTGTCTAGTTTATTTACTATATTGAATAACACAAATTTATTTATAAGGTGATAATTTTATTATTAATATATGCTATCTTTTTATTACTATCAATCTTATCATACACTTATATATTTTAATTCAATTTAGAGAAAGATACTTCGAAAATTCTGTATCGGTTTTAAATTTTTAATAATTACGAAATTCTTTCTGTTTGTACTTTTTAATATTACTGTTTATCTGTGTCTTTTTAATTTATCTTCTTAGTCTGAGCGTATTATGCGTAAAACTTAGTTTTAGTAGCGATGACCCAAAGTTCAGTACATCGTCACAGTTTATTCTTTTATATTCATCGATGGCGGGACTTTATCAATCAGACTCTGGTTGAAGTATCCAACAACTATGATGGAGTGGTACGTAAGAATCATTTACAGAAACCTTAACAATAAATCTGATCTTTGGAGGTCGATGTACTTCTCAGAAGAAAATTTACATTTCTTATACCCATTATTCCGATCAAAAAAAAAATTAAAACATATATTCCTTTCAGGCGATGTGTAATTATTTTTTCTTTGCGGCTATTTTTAATATCTTTGATTTAACACATACAAGCGCGCGCAACTCATTCACTCACTTGGCCTATTTTTTCCATCCTGTCTTTCACAAAATGGTTTCCGGATAAATGGTAACTGTCGTTTATTACCCACGGTTTTAGATGAGACTCGGACATAGCAATAACATCCAAGTATTTACTTTCCGTTAAGAGTAGGAATTCATACTTATACTTAACGAGCGTTCAGATTGTTAATTTTAATTTTTATCAAATTTTATATGTATCTTTTCAACGATATCAAGAAGATATTACACTCAAAATCGTTGCAGTGATAAAGCCAACAATACAATTTATTCCATCTTGCATTGTTATAATTAATATTATATTCTCCAGATATAATATTTTTATACCGTGTTTCACCGCATAATGGTCACCGTCGCACTCTAGTCCTAAAGGTCGAAAAATGATGTAAAAAGTTTCTGTTGCACTGATGTACTTTAGTTTAGATAACCTACTATATAGCTTTTATCAAAATTGTAAAACGAAAAGTGTCAGCCTGTTAGTTTGACGGTCGTACCGGGCAGTTGCTATAATTTTCTCGAACGCTCTCGGTCTGTCAATTTACAGAAAGCGTTGGGAAGTGTTCATTGACACCCACAACCGTTCGTTATTACACACTTATCAGTTTTTCAGTATGTGTCGTAAACTAGTTTAATAGTTTGTTTAATGATTTGTTCTGCGATCATACAACACTGTAACTTTCGAAATCGGGAAATACAATAGTTATATTGCTGATTTTAAATTAATAGTTTTTGATTATGCTGGACAACAACAGAGCGGTCGAAAGACAGCTTTCTGTTAGTGAAGAATTGGTGAGAGGATGGCGAAAAATTAAAGATAAATTGAAAACTACGAAAGTTTCTCAGCGTGCTTTCATAGGTGCTAAATTTGGCAAGTATCTTGAGGTGGATGTGAAAGCTTTTAATTACGCTGAAAAATTAAGAAACAATGGTTTCTGTGTTACGTATGGTATGATTTAATTTAAGGTTCGCAAAGTGGCAACTAGTAAAAACATTTCTGAATAATTATCCCAAGAAAGTCGTGGTTGGGCGCATAAATTTATGCGGCGGCACAACTTATCCGAGAGAAGACGTCTATTTGCCAAAAACTTCCAAAAGTGTTTTACCAAAGCGGCAAGACACTTAGTGTGAATTATCGTAGATAGGTAATGCCGTTCAAACCCCCGTGTGTTTTGATTTACCACGTAACACATCCATCGCTAAAAGGAGGTCATCAACTGTAACTGCCCGAGACACTGGTAACGAAAGGATACGCTGTACCATAATGCTAGCTGTACAGCTGATGGAAAAAAATTATTACTCTATGTAACTTTTTCAAACAAAAGACGGGGCTGTATTTTTTGTAAAATAATCTTTTTATTTTTCTCAAAAGTTTTTTATAATGTTCGATTAATCCAAGGTGTAACAGATCTATTTTATTTACTTTATTGAATAATACAAATTTATTTATAAGGTGATAATTTTATCATTAATATATGCTATATTTTTACTATTATCAATCTCATCGTATATTTATTTTACATGTTGAAACAAAATCAAAGGGCTGCATGGATTCCGAACGCACGATTAACTGGGTCAAATTGATCTAGAATAAGAGACCAGATTCGTTGTTAAAACAAACGGCGCTTCTAGTTATGGACATTTTCCGAGGTCACACCACTGATGAATTAAAACAACTTTTACGAGAAAGTATCACAGAACTAATAATCATCCCCGGTGGTCTTAATCTATTCTTCACTCCGTACGTGTGTTTGAACAATCCATTCAAAGACAATTTACGCAGTCTATGCGAACTGGATCGGAAGTGGAGGTCACCAATCCACCCCAACCGGTAAAATTAAGCGTCCTTCAATAGAACTTAGCTATACTCAATAGAACTAGCTATAGTGTACTTGGATAGTGAAGAGCCGGGATTCTGTAAAAGTGGAAAGTGAACGTAATAGTTTTACAAAAAAAAAACTGGAATTTCAAGTGCGTTGGACGGCTGTAAGAATGATTCTTCGTAAAATAGCGACTCTACTTTTAGTGAAGCTGAAGTAGTCTCATCACAATTGTCCGATAGCAGCAATAAAGATGGTAGAAAATGTTACGATACGGATAACTAACTTTAAGTCCTTGTTTTTTGTATGAATAAATAATAACACTAATTTCAACATTTATCTTGCAACCAAAACGATAAAGTGTTGTATTATAGGGATTTCTTTTGTTTTTTCCAGGTTATAAAAAATTACAGCCTGTTTGCATAGAAATCACACATATCAACAAAAAAAAATCTTCTATCAAAAAATACTAGTAGAATAATAAAATGTAATTGATTGATCTAGTGTTACTACAAATACGTGAAAATAAATTGTTTTTTCTTTTTCAAAGAAGTATTTTTTCAAAAATCCTCAATTATCATCTAGGCTGTGAAGGTATTTTGCGTAATGGTCGCACCCTAGTGAACATTTTTTTCATCCTTCGGAAAATTTTTAGGTACAAAAAAAAATATTATGTATATAATCCAAATGCAATATTATGTTTTCTGTCTTGTAGATTAGAAAACAACAGACCATTCATTTATCAAAATTAGTAGTAATTAACTTCCTTCTCTACAAACTAATTTTAATACTATAATTTAAAAAAAAAATATATATATATATATATATATATATATATAAAACTTTCAGTTATTAAAAAATTATATAAATTTCATTACAGATGTGTTTAGTTTGTTCCTTTTCAATGAATGCCTATGATTCACAAAATACCGATTTGAGTAGCTGTCTCACAAAAAGAATGATCTTTGTGAGGCCAGCCGTCAGTCTTTATTTCAAGCACGTTAATCAAATACGTCATCGAAGTTCATTTCCGTTAATCTTACTCTCCAATCACCAGCTCCGCTTACTCCAGATAGAAAATTCTTTCTGCTCCTTTATTTCACTCGATCGTAGATTAAGTTGAAACTAAATTTTATAATTTTATTTATTCTATTTTCAACTCGATCGAAATTGAGGTTTAACGAGTCTATTGCCTCCTGATTTGGAATAACATTATGATTTTTATCACATTAGTGCACTCATGAATAGCTCTTAGCGGAACCAGTCGAATCCATTGATATTTTTTCATGTTTATCGTACTGCTGACTTTTTAATTTCTTCTGACATTTTACTCATTCTTGTTATATTTTTCTCGCATTCGGTGAAAAAGATCTTCGCGCTTCACGATGGAATATATTATTAAAATTTACGCGATGTGTCTTCGTAGCGTTAATACCCAAAACTCTTTTGTCACGACTCCCGATAAATTTTTCATATTTATTCGTATCTATACGTTATAAGTCTGGAAACTAGCAGTAAATGAACTTTTTCCGAGAAGCTGCTGGAAGTCTTCTGTTCTGCTGAACATCAAAGCCGACTTACTTATCTTATTTCCCTGAATCAGATTTACTGAGAAAGGCGTATTAAATTGTAGTGGCATCACCAGAACAGATACAGATTTCTTTACTGAATGTATTGCATTTGCCGTATTCCAGTTATGTTTATATTGTAGTTGCTCACAAATCTGTTATACATTACGATTTATTTTTATTAATTGTATTTAAAAATCGAACATAATATTGTTAAAATATTATTTCAGAATTAAAGTAAATATATCGTCAACAGTACCATATAAATAATGCTGAAAATCATCGGTGGTTGTTGATAATTATTAACAATAAAAAATAAATTCAATTAGTTAAAGAAAGCGATAAGAAAATTTTAATTTATAGAACCGCAAAGGGTGGTGTCGACTTTTTATATTTAAACCATAAGGATAAAAGTCAATACAGGTAATAATGTTTATTGTAAAGATAATTTTATAATTGTCTTAAAAGTTAAAATGATTTATCTAACCGTAAAAATTATACTATAAAAATGTTTTACAAATAGAAAAATATGTTATAGTAGATTACTAATAATGCTTTACAGTATAAATTTTTTATTAAAAATACCTAATCAAATTTTTATTTATAGAAATATTCATATTTTTGATGACAAAAATTAAAAATTGTAGCGGCTCGGGTTGTACAGTTTATAATATGAGAAAGTTTATTTTTATTTTTGTATTTACAGGGAAGAAACGGGTTTGCATTTATTGATTATGAAATTTGTAACTACGAGTAATTGAGAAACTTTCTATATAACTCCAGAAATGTATGGATAATATTCCTGTAAGAATATCGGAAATGTATTTACATTCAAACGTTTATAAATTCAAATTTAAGTAATTGATCTCTTAATTTAACAAAGTTTTAATCAGGTGGTAAAATTTGATGTTGTTTAGTTTCTTCTAACGTTTTTAACTGAACATTTTTATTAAATAATATTAGTTTGTTTCTATATCGTATTTGTCGAAAAGAATAAGGAAAGTTTAATAGATATTTCATCTAACCAAATGGATAATCTACAATATACGTAAATGCCAAAGATCTCATTCCTTCACTGACTCATCACTAATTCTCCAACTTCCTGAATATCTAGAACCCGGCAATTGGCATAGTGATTTTTAACAACTAATTGGAAAAATAAGCATAACTTACATTGTTTATTAATCTTTAAGGGTTAGGAAAGAAGTGACTCCGAAAATAACAACATTGTTTTTTTTTTTGAGGGGAGGCAATTGAGAATTTAAATTAAATTATTTTAATAATTATTTTTGATTGAACGGACTGGAAGGGGTGAAACGAGGTTTAGTCGTTTTTGATTTGATTTTTTTTATAGAACAAACTTTGCATGATTATAAGAAGGGCCATGATTAAATATTGAGTTAAAGTTTATGTAAATATAACTCATAAGGCCTAACCGATTTCAACTCCCAAGTAAAATGCCGATCTAAAGTTTTATTTTAAATTAAAAAAAAAAAATTGTTGCATTGATATTTCTTACATCGCACGTTGGAACGTTAAATAAAAATTATTTCAGCGTACAGCCCCTCGAGGTAACCATGAGGTAAGAGGTAAGTAGGTATTGATCTAAAACTTGGGAAAACATCTTCTGAACTTTGCATCAAAAGTAATTTCTGATCATATAAAATTGGCTGCCGTCAGAACTCCAGATTAGTACTTTCTCGGATGGACGACGGATAACAACTTCTGGTTTAATATTAAGTTGTTAGATACATTAGTTAAATACATTTTTCGATCGGTCATAAAGTAAATTTGTGTTTCAAAGTAAAAACACAGAACAGTATCTAAGAAATCTTCATTTTTGACCTGGTGTATAAGTAAAAACCTTTTACTTGCTGTTTCTCTGACAGACACTTCAGAATTAATAGAACTGTCGGCAGACTTAATTATATGCTAAAAAAAGTAATTAATAAACCGGAAGTGTGAAAAGTACTAATTATTATCAGTAATTATTCATTCACTAATTATTAAGTGACCAGTACCAGTAAACTTCTATTCTTATAAACATCAGTATTTACTCGTACACGTCAGTTTTTACTTTACTAACAATTGCTTAGTTGTATGTAGTACCTAACGTTTATTCATTTTTCCCTGTATATTTTTGTAAGCTATTGATTCGCTTTATAGTCATTCCATGACATGGAGTAGTAGTATTAACATGTTTTATGTCTAAAACTTATTTTAGGCGTAAAATCATTTTTAAACTTTTTTTATGTCATTATAATAAATCTAGTTAATGAATATTGATCATGTATGTTAATTAATAAAATTGATTTATAATTAAGACTACATTTAAAATTCTAGCGCAGGGGTTTTTCAAGTTATTTCATAAACATAATGAAACCTCTAGAGTAATGACTCAACATTTTTAGCTACACGACCCTCAAAAAGTAAAAACATATATAAAATAATATTTCTCGACCCTCTCCCGCCCAAACTACAACACAATGATAACTAGTTAAAACTAATTAGCTACGTTGATAGCGGTTTGAACATGCTTGTCTGAGGTGAATAAACATGAAAAATGTACAGGTTCCTACTTTATGTGTACGTGCTCCTTATAATATTCGAACATGCATAAGATACATTTCAAAACGTCGTGTTTTCTTAATTCTTTAAAAGAGGCGTAAAGGATTGCAGAACGTCAGTTTAATTTGGAATACGAAGCGTGCGTCTAGTGTCTTTATTTAAGTTTTTAAAACCATAGTTTCATTGAAAATAATAATAATTGAGGTTTCGGTTTTTTAGTTTGCGGGCAAACGGTGTAACTTTTTTTTTCAGTTACATTCTAATGCAAAATGGATAAATTTGTGACAAAATGGTGAGCCATCTACATCCAGCGAATCGACTGGTAAAAAGACAAGATTGTTCAATGATAGTTATTTAAATTATGGTTTTACCTCATTGGATGAAAAGTCACAGTGCGTTGTTTGCGTTAAGGTCCTTTGCAATTAACGTATAAAGCCAAAAAAAATTAAATCGCCACTTGGAAATTAAACATCGGATCATACAAGCAAACCCTCTGAATTTTTCGAAAGATAATTAATATTTTGAGAAATCATCTACCTTTCTATTTGTAAATCAAGCCGTACTGATAAAAGAACATTTGCATCAATCTCGTAGCAACTAAAGTAGCTAAGATGTCCAAACCGGGACATCCGGCCCCGGGAGGGGGCGTTGATGAGGTGGTTAGGTTTAGTCGGTAGGGCGCAGACATACATACGCACTTTAACAACTAGCGGAACCTCTTGCGAGTCCGACACTGTCTCTAAATGGGATTTCCCCCTTTATCAGGAAAAAAGAGATGCCCAAATTCCATTAAAATTGTAGAAAACCTTATTTTGCCTGCTGCAGTTGATGTGGTCGGTGTTTTAATAGGCGTGGAAGCAGAAAAAAAAATTGAAAAAAAAATCCGCTTTCTAACGACGCAGTAACAAGATGAATCGATGACATGGCTGCCATATTCGGGATCAGATATTTCAGCAAGTGTGCTCAAGTGAATTTTTTAGTATCCAGTTTGATGAATCAACACATGTGGCAAACATTTTTCAGTTCTTATGTTTTGTGTGATATGAATGCAATAGGAACAGATCAGTCATAGGAAATATGTTGTTTCGCAAATATCTGGTCATGCAACAGTATATCTTTTTTGATGTTTTTTATGAAGCTACTATAAAGTATAACAGATTGAACAGAATCTATTGCAGTATGTAGTGATGGTGCAAAGGCGACAACAGGAAAGAACAATAGATTTCTGAAAAAATTAAAACATCGTCTTATACCAAGGGCGGAATGTACACACTGCTTTCTTCACAGACATGTTCTTGCCACAAAAAATATGACGGAAAATTTCAAAAAACTTCTTTGTAAAACTGTAAAAATGGTTAATTTTATTAAAAGTCGACCATTACAGAATAGGCTGTTTGTTAAACTAGTCTATAAAACGGGCGGAAAAAAAATGTTCTTTTCCAAACAAAAGCCAGGTGGT
Organism: Lycorma delicatula; assembly: GCF_047948215.1. NCBI lineage: Eukaryota > Metazoa > Arthropoda > Insecta > Hemiptera > Fulgoridae > Lycorma > Lycorma delicatula. The sequence continues at coordinate 248,936,404 of NC_134455.1, read as the reverse complement.
TATCGTGGAGGAAAGCGTTAACCCGGTTTAACTTGGATGAATTAATAATATTTTTTCCAGGATAAATAAACACTGATGTATTTTCGCATTTAAACGACTTGATATGAATTTACAAGGACGTGTAAAAACATTTTATTAATGACAGACAAAGTTCATGCTTTCATTCAGAAGCTTAATATCTGAATTATTTGGCTTCAAAGCAATGATTTTGATGTTTTCACTCACACTTACTTCCGACTATATTGAGAAAAATTTAGATGAAGAAGATACTATTATTCACCACAGTTTGGATAGCATGCATTTGCGTGAGCTAAAAATTAAGTTGGCGGAGTATTTCCCGGAGAATAAAAATGATTCGTCGAAGAGACGGGTACTGAATCCATTCAGTGAATAGATTGTTGCAGTTGGAAAGTTACCAATTCACGACCAGCTAAAGTTATCACCTCTGTTACAGATTGTCGAAATGTTACCAGTTCATCGAAATGTCTGCAAATAAAACGTTACAACTACAATTCACATCTGAAGATTTGCATATGTTTTGCTTGCTTGTCGAAATGAATATGGAAATTTACCCCACAGAAGCAATGAAAGTATTAATCCCTTTCCCCACGTCTTACCTGTGTGAAGAGAGAGGGTCTTTAGTCAATGCTTGCGCTAAAAACTAAATATAGGAATCGTCTTTTATCGTTTGACAACAATTTGCTTTTGTGTGTTTCTAACGTAGATCCACGTATGGAGAAACTTTTAAATGAAAAACAAACCAAACCATCTCATTAATCTATTCTCTTTACATGTAAGTAAAATTTTTATTATATATTTTTTCTCATAAAATGATTTCATTACTGTTTACGTGTAAAGATATAGGCTAATTTCGCTACTCCCCCTTTCACATCACTACGACCCCCAGGTTGAGAAATGCTTCTTTTTTTACCTGTTTAGCCTCCGGAACCACCGTAAGGTATTACTTCAGAGGATGATGTGTATGAATGTAAACGAATGTAGCCTTGTACAGTCTCAGGTCAAGAATTCCTGACATGTGTGGTTAGTTGAAACCCAACCACCAAAGAATATATAATTAACCGGTAGTATTCAAATCTGTATAAAAGTAACTAACTGCCTTTACTAGGATTTGAACCTTAGAATTCTCGACTTCGAAATCAGCTGATTTGCGATGAAGAGTTCACCACTAGACAAACCCGGTGGGTTTGGTTGAGAAACGCTACTCTAGAGTAACTTATCTGATACACATCATCCTCATTCATCCTCTGAAGTATTATCTAAACGGTAGTTACCGGAGGCTAAACAGGAAAAAGAAAGAGTAACTTATCTGAGGGACTATAAAGATGTACTGTGCAGCATGTGTCCAGTTTGTTGTTTTGTTTACTTTTTTCTTAACTGTAATAATTTGGAATACTAATAAAATCTTACTTATTTTTTTTATCAGAAAATATTGATTTTAATTTTAATTTCGTTCTGTTATTTGTTTCAGGTAAACCAAATATAATATTTTTGTTATCCTGTAGGTAAGTGTAATCAAAGCTTTTTTTTATCGGTAATATACGGTAATAAGTATACATTAATTAATCACAGGTGTTTTGAGATGTAGATTCCTGAAACCACTGGCATATTATCACGATGAATAATAGTTCGATGTTAAAATGGAAAGAAGCTGGAAAAAAGGTTACACTTTTTAAAAATACCTACAAAAATTATGTTCCAGTGACTTTTTGTATTATAAATTTACAGATTGGTATGTTTTTTAAATACTGTCGTATTTTTCAATCCTTTAAGTATTTTTATTAATATACAATTCAGTTTTATTCTTAGTTATTTGTTATGTAGTCTGTGTATTAGTTAATTTAACGTTGTATATTCCGCTCAAATTAATACTGAGATTCCAGAATATAGCCCTTACAAAATTACAGAAAAGAGTTTTAAACTTTTACTTGGGAAATAAATATAGAAACCACAATAATGACGATTGATTGTAACAATAAAGTAACTTTTTCTAACAGATGAACGGTAGAGACGAATCATTTATTTTCGGGTAACCGTTGAACTGTGTTAATGAGATTGCAGACAGTGACAAATTAATCGGAAATCCTGCTCTTGAGTAATAAAAACTGAGAAAATATGAAACAGAATCGATGAAAGTATAAATTAAACAACCAAGTGAATTCCACTTGGAAGTGAATCATGTTAACTTGATTTTATAATTATAAAAACCCGTAATGACAGAAAAATTATGTTTATACAAATTTATGAAAGATTATCTAGATAATTATATTCCTAGACTGAAAAGTGTTTTCAATAAGTAAGCTATTTATTTTGAAGACAAAAAATACCATTATATTTTACAGTCTATTTTTTATATTATTCTGTAATATTATGAGTATGTGTTTTTCTGAAAGTCGATTGAAGAGATTCCAATTTATATTATTTAGAATAATATTTATTTCGTAATCGCTTTACTTATTTAGATACTTTCAAATTCTCAATTTAGATATTTAAAATTATGTAATCCTGAATTACATTATTCTAATTGTTGTCAATATACCGTCAAAATATTGATGTCAAATATCAATAGTCATCATCTAATTTTATTTTCTTATTACAATTGTTAATTAAATTACGAATATCATTTTATTATAGTAACTAGCTGCTAGGCTACGTCACGCCTCCGCAGATAGGCCCTTCGGACGTGTTACGCTGGCGGGCGGCGTCTCGAAATTAGGCGTTCAAAATTGATTACTTCTTGTGTAAAAATATTTTTTTTTAAATGATTAAAATTTATATAACGAAAGTTTAATCAGAAATTTAACTCTAGAAATTGATATTAACGAATCGGAATTTTCCGCTAGTGTACGGTACATTCCGGTGCCTACTTTTTGGTTATATGAAGAAAAACAGTCACATAAAGAAATAAAAAACAGGTAAAAACATTTTTATAACACCACTATTAAATTAAACGCACTAAAAGGTAAGAAATAATTTTAGGACGATATCTCAGATTTGATTTGATAACAAGCTTTGATGGTGAGATTTAAGATTATCTTAAAGTCATAGCTTCAAATTAAAACTTTGATGTTTTCGCCAACTTTTTCTAATGCGTGTTTGCACCCATTTACGCCATTCATCACGCATAAGAAAAAATTGGTAAAAACATCAAAATTTTAATTTGAAGCTATGACTTTCACATAATCTTACATATCACCATGAAACCTTGTTGTCAAATCGATTCTGAGATACCGTCCTAAATTTTTTTTCATTTTAGTGCGTTTGATCTGAGGGTGCTTTAAAAGTTTTTTTTTTACATATTTTTTATTTTCTACTTTTTAATGCATTTAATAGAAGAGTGGTTTATAAAAAGTTTGTTTTATATATTTTTTATTTTCTAAGTTTTAGTCTTCATAAGTTTATACTTTACAGCTGGGCTAGTGCATAGGCTTGAGCGTATTTCTCGAAAGATCGGGTCGGTACGTTTTACGGTGAGCGAGTACAATCAAAACATAGAGATAAACGATTTAATTTCCAGATAACCAAGATCCGGTCGATGAAGAGCGTACCCAATTGTTTAACAGTTAGCGCTCGACCTGCTGATACATACGCCGTTTGAACCATGAAAATCGGACTAGCGGTTGCCGAGATATTACAGAGGCACCCCATCACACCTCCTCCCCAATTTCCGAACAGCGCCCCGGGGGCACTTGAAAATACTATCATGCGACGAGTACCATTGGAAGCGGATGGGGTGCCGTTGAGGAGCGTCTAAAATATTCTTCCGAGCGCTAGGATCGACCGTTATCGAGATATTTGCGATTTTCGCCCGTAAATTCGGATCCGGTTAAAAAGTAATAAATTTTCCGAAAACTTCTACTATATATATGTGTGTGTGTGTGTGTATATATCTTGTATATTTCGCATATATAATAATATAACAAGTATAGATCTGACCACCACAAGCCATGTACTAAGGAATAGGGATTTTCCGCTAGTGATCGGTACATTCCGGTGCTAAGCTAAGGGGGATGCGTACACAGACACACATATAAATGCCGTTTAGTAGAGCAAGATTATAAAATGATGTTATTGTTCCAAAAGTGTGTGTTTGTGTGTGTGTGTGTGTGTGTGTGTGTGTGTGTGTGAGCGCGCGCGATGAAAAATGTTAAAAGAGTGGATGCTACTTTTTCTATTACGTCTCTGACTTTGTGACTTTATTTCAAATGATCCGTAACAAATGCAGTATTACTAAAGTAATCTATGCATGAACCAGTTATGCGTAGATTAGTTATTAATTATTATCCACAAGAAGCAAAAAAGGAACTGATACAATTTCTCGTGTAATTGTGATGATAATTTAATAGGAAATGGGTGGATAAATAATTAAAGTTGGTTCCGGACCGTCAAAATTTATCTGGTAACGAGGATTGTAGGGCAACTCAAAAAAGTATAATGTTCAGTTACGGACAACATCAGGGCCACACAAACCCCCTCCGTTTCTCGCCTTGATGGGCTTTAACGGGAGTCGTCTATCGCCCTCTGACTTTTTACATCTCATAGCAATAAGCCTGGCCTCATTGTGATGCCACCGATGTAAATGCCTCGGTATACATTTACATCGGTGATTTGTTAACTCAGGTTTTGCCTTCGCTGTAGACCTCGTCCGGATATCTTGAATGTCCTACATCGTATCCCTCTGAACTAGCTAACCGAGTTCACGGAAGCATGAACCCCGCGCCTAGTTCTACTTTTATTGAGCCAATTTCTGTGAATGTCTCGAAATTCGAGGCTAATTTAAACACAACATACCACCAAAAATGTTGCTCGCAACAACGAAATTTAAGTCCTAATTCCCTTACTGAACTCAGCTTTGGTTCGTACCCCAGACTTAGGTTAAATTATGGCCTCCGGTCTGGTCTACAAGGGAGAGGCGGACAGACCTCCTACTTCCTCTCAGCTTTATCGCAGACCGCGTGACATTCACCTCTTAAACCATCGTCGAGATGCCACTACATCCCACGGCTGCTTGGGATCCATGCCCTCGGCAGTGTAGTCGCCACCCAGCCGACAGTGTGTCGTGTGTTCATCGTAATCTGCTCTGGTCAAAACGCCGCTACACCCCTCGGCTGTGCGGTAACCCATGCCCTCTACAGTGCAGTTGCCGTTCCGCCGACAGCTTACACAATTAATAATCACCACAAATCTAACTAACCGTGGCTTGCCGCCAAAGCGCTTACCTTCGGCCAATCAACTGTTCAGGTGGTACCAAGCCACCCGGGTTCCTACTCTACTAAATTCCCTCGGCCTTCCTGCGCAGGGCGAGGAATCGAATTCAACTACCGCAGGAGAAAAATTCTCTGCCAGGTTGACTAACGGAACCTCATCCAGACTTCGAGCAAAAACTCCAAGCCTGGTCGCAAGAATATTTGAAAACTTTGACCAATTCGCACCCCTGTGCAGGAAGCGCCCCTGCTGAACAGGAACATCACCCCTAAAGACATTGCGCAGCCCACCTACCCAATTAAAAACTATTAGCTGTTGATCGCTCGCAATCATCGACTATCGACCAATTAAGAATCCTATCAGGGATATCCTTACCAATGGTAACATCAATGTTGGTACCGTGGAAGGCCCTCCGCAAACCGACTGCACCGGCGAAGGTAGTCAATTCGCCGGGTACATTGAAAATATCAAAATGATGCTGTGTGGTGAAACCTTCAATCAATTCGCCGCTATCATCATGATCCCACAGCGCCAAAGAAGCGATTTGGAATTCGCGTCAACTCCTAGAAGAATAGGACGACCCGCTACCAACCTAACAATTCTGTTCCAGCTTTCCAAGTGCTGCTCAGTGAGATCTCTGTACTGAAAGTACGAACTAACTACAGCCAGGTCCAAACCATCCACCGTAAGCGTAACAACAATGTGATTCGTGTCAGAGGCCTGCCGTACAAAGACACTATCTATAGACTTCCTGCACAGAACGGCGGTCATCACGGAGTGATGACTCGGACAGTCTCCTTATTTTCTGCAACCACTACCAGCCTTTTGCTGGTCTCCTTGATATCTCTAATCTTAAGCTAATTCCGGTCGCCACGAAGGGCAGTCTGGAAATCTCGCTTGAGTTCTTGGCTCGTAGTCTTCGAGCCCTCCACCTCGTTTACGAAGATTACCTCCGGCTTCTTCGTTGCCTTGCTTGCTTCGCGCTTCGTCTTTAGCACGTCAGCGTAGCGCCTGGGCTGCGCTGGGGCCTGGATCACCCGGGTATGACTTTCACTTCCTGGGGCTTGGAGGCCAAAGCCTCGAAACCATCTACTAGCGCAGAGACCCCCTCTTTGATTTTAGCGAGATGGGGAAGAATCCTCTTCCTCCTTCCCACGCTGGCACCGCCGGGAAGCGCTAAGAACTCAAACAAGTAGTCCAGGTCCTCCTGGACTACTTTAGCCAGCGGGGCAGAACTGCCAGCTCTACCCTTCGCATTTCTGAAAGCCTCGACTGCCGGGGTCACTTTAACCCAGGTGGATGCGCCCGTGTCCATCTCACTTACCTCGTCCTCGGAGGAGTCTGTTGACGGCACAGGCTCCGGCTTCCTCTTCCGCCTGGACTTACGCACCTCCTGGAAATCTGTCATGGCCGAAGATTCCCTAGTATCCTTCCTGACTAACGAAATTCTAGCTGTCTTCCTCCTATCCAGTAGTTTAGGCAAGCCCACAAACGTGACAATTGCTCGCAGCGAGCACGGGTAGCCGGAGACCTTAAATATTCTCCTGTCCCACTATGCACCTCTTCGCCACTACTGGATCGATTAAGTGCAGTGTGTCCTGTATGTCCAAGAAACCACTGATTACTGCCTTCGTACTTAAAAAAAAAACGCGAGTAGGACTAAGGACAACCCTTTACTCGTTACGGGGACTTACGATCAGGAGCCGTTGTCACCTTATCGCCACGCTGAGGCAGGTGCTCGAACAAATATTCGCCTTGCACTGCGTGCACAAATAGTGATTGACGGGTCTAAATTCAAACGATGCTACCGTTGCTAAAGCACTCAAATCGAATTCGCTCAGAACTGCCGAAGGTACACACACGACAACAGCTTAAAAGACACAGAAAGAGAGTTTCAGACGCAACGTCACTTTATCCATATCAAAGGGCAAACGTCATTTAAGCGGTCAGGTAATATGAACGGTCCAAACAGCTGCTTGTGAAGAAGGCCGCACTTACATTGGCACTAAATCGGTGTCGAAAATTGTCTTCCGCCGTTTGATGACAATTTACTTCTGTCCATGTGTATGCTCATTGCGTAAGTTGTTGACGCCATCTTGAATGAAACTGGTCTCGTCGGTAAACAAAACATATTTGTAGAGTTGTAGATTTATATTCCATAAGTTGCAGAACTCCAAGCGAAGCGGACTGTCTCTTGGACGCAGACATTGAACTGGCTGTTTATGATAAGGTTAAAACTTGTTTTGTTTAAGGTATCGAACGAAAAACTCCGATCTGTTAAAAAAACTTCGTGTACTGACACCTAGACTGCTCTGCACTGCATCGATAGTAATTTCATCAATAACAGCGTCGTGTTGGACAGATCGTTCGTATGTGGTACGAATACTTGATAATAAACCTGTTTTTCGAAGATTAGGAAAAGTCGCGCTAATTGTTTTAGGATTTGAAATCCTTCGATTCGGAAAAAGTATTTCATAGTCTATTATAGCAGCTGTAGCATTATCAATACTCACACCCAAAATGAACACCATCTCGATGTTTTCCGCTGTTGTAAATAATTACGGCATTACTTCAATAGCAAACCGATCACGTTTAAACTATAATTCACAGAAAACCTTCGATAACGACAGCACAATTCAGAGGACCCGATATACTTATTGTACCTTATAGAATGATTTAAACACTAATATTGTATTGCGCTTCGATCAGCTGTTGTTATTTTATTGCCAATTTTACAATAATAATGTTTCAGATAATTTATTGTATTTCTTTTAATAAAAGAATTATTATCTAAGTAATTTTTATCTATTTACTTTTATTTTACAATTGTGTAATTTCCAGTTTTTATTTTAAATTTTTTAGTAGTAAATTCTATTTTACAAATTTAAAAAATTTTGTTACATTAAGTAGATATTTTTCTGACAAAAGTAGTAATGTACTGGTTATAAATAAAATACGAATTTGTCTAACTTTTCTTTGGTTTTTAACTTAACTTACCATTTGGTCAGAATTAAATTCTCTACAAGTTTTTTTAAAAAGTTTTATGCGTTTATTACCCATTTAATAAAGTTATTGTACGTCAAACATAAAAAACACGGTTTTTTACTCCAGTTTATTAGTTTTCACCTCAGATTTCTCAAAAACTACAAAAAATGCGGTTCTGGAACCTATTTTTTCAAATTTTCAGGCAAAAAACCATATGTAATCACTAATTATGGCCTTAATTAACGTCCTAAAAATTCTAGTACGACCTCATTACCGGTGTAGTTGAAATCCGAGCGAGTTACTAACCATAACTCGTAAACAAAGCATTATAGGACATGTTTATATTAACTTTTTTCCATTATTTTTACGAGTAGAAAAGGTTATGAAAATCCCGGAAGAAATTAGTGATACACTCTATATAACAAGAAATAAATAAGGGTTTGGCGGACCATATATTTCTATACTAAATTAAAGTGAATAATAGCACAATCAAGTTCAGTTTGAGGGTTTGTTATTTTTCCGAAAAACATAAAGAACTTTTCCTAACTTATAATTGGCAACGACTTATACGAATAAATGGTAACAAACGTTAAGAGGTGACCCTGTACAGTAAACCTGGTCGAATAAATCGGGAGGGTTACGGAGGAAATAAGCAATTTTAACCCCGTTCTAAATCTCTTTCCTTTCTTATATATATATATATATATATATATATATATATATATATATATATATATATATATATACATATATTTATTTATTTATATATGTGTGTGTGTGTATTTATTTACACATGCACGTATATATATATAGTGCGTATATATATATAGTGCGTGTATAAAAAAAAAATATATATATATATATATATATTTATTTATTTATATATGTGTGTGTGTGTATTTATTTACACATGCACGTATATATATATATATATATATATATTTTTTTTTTTTATACACGCACTAAAAACTGATATTTTAATATTTCCATCTTGTAATCCCAACCTTTTTATTTATTTCATTCCATCAAATTTCTCCTTTTCTGCATTTTTTTAATGATTGGATTCTATTACATCAATAACAGTCCAACAATCTATATTAGAAGGAATTCAGTTAATCTATTTTCTCAAGTTTGTTTCAAACAATTACTGTTTGTGATCTCTATTATTTATTAAGAATGTAGTCACTTCGACTATAATATTATTTTGTGAATTTGTAATTCTTGAAAGAAAATTGGATATTAAAATTGTAATTAATACCTTAAAAACGTAATTTTTTGGTGTGGTTTAACTAGAGTTGATCAATTTTTGTTCAGCGCCCGGGCCGACCTATATAAAAAAATCTTACTTTTGGATATATCTACAGTTAGAGATTATTTCTGTTATTTTACGACTTTTGTAAATCTAAACGAAATTATCATTATTAAATTTTAATTGAAGAAAAGAAATAAAAAATGGAGTAAAGGTTTTAAGCCTGATTGCTGAAGTTTAACCTGTACAGACTCGCCGAATAGTGTGGCAATGTTTCTGTTGTAGAGCATGCTTAACCACTTTCTACGTAATTAAATGATTAGAATTCCTGATTTAAAAATACGGTTGCACTTCAGATATGACTCTCACAGACATATATTTGTTGATTGCATACATTGTACAGTGTAATATTTAATGTAACTTAACGAGTATTTACTTAATCGAGAATAAAATCTTTTTTACAACCTCTTAAACACCCATTTGACATCCAAATCAGTTATATAACTGAACTTAACTTTTGCTGATATATTAAAATATACAAGAATATTTGCTGAGAAGGATAGGTTTTCGTCATAAATAACGTGAAGTACGTGGTCATAAGTCGATTTATTTAAAAAAAAAAAGATGTGTACGCCACATGACTTCCCTATACGCCTATTAAATTACATATACACGTTGTTTTATAATCAGAGATTAATAATTATTAATCAATATATTTAAATTAAAAAAAAAAAGTTAAAAAACAAGGAAATGAAGTCTGATTCGAACCGATGAACCTTTCCCTAGTACAATCCAAATATTTCATTAATTACAATTTTATTTGGTTATAACTCTGGAACCACTGAAAATAAGCACCACTTATTAGTTGAAAAGCTCTCAACGAGAGCTGATTACTGCAGTTAAGAAAAAGTCCAAAATCCAAAAAATTTGGATTTGGATTTTGGAAACTTTTGGTCCAGTCGATTGCAATCAAAACGGAAGGTGCACAGCTAGATGTTACAACAGTTCTAAATTTCAATAACTCAACATTCTACGGCTAATCGTTTTTGAGCTATATGAGATACATTCGTACGTAAAGACATCACGCCGAAACTTGTCAAAATGGATATTTCTTGAAATCTGAAAACCGGCATTTTTCGCGATCACAATACTTCCTTTACTTCGTACAAGGAAGTAAAAATTGAGTATTTATATTTTTAGTAGATGGAAAGTAGCTTCATCGTTTTTGTTGTTGGATATCGCTGGTTAACTAATAAAAAAAGAAGAAGCTTTAAAAGGAAACGTGAGTTAAATTTTTATGATTTTTCACTGATGAGATGTCAGTCAGGCTTGACGTCTTTCATTCTTCGCAATACAGTGTCTGACTAATGAAGTAGACTCTTGAGTTTGGAATTTATAATTTTATACTAAGCTAAAAAAAAAAAAAAACACATTTGTATAAGCCAAATTAAAACCTGCTCTCCCTTATTTGTTTTTCGTAAAACTTGTTAAAAACGGCAAAGACGCGTCTACATTATGAGAAAAACGCTGGAAAGCAAGGTTTGTAAGCTCATTCTTTAGCATTAACAACTTACGAGTTCTACAAATCATGGAAAACATTATGTTGTATGACTCGGAAAACAATTCTATTAATATGTCGATTTAATGTGTTATTACTAACCGACCGACCAGAACAAAATGTTTATTTATTTAACCAGTGTTAAAATATGGACTTCAAATTTCAGTTCATTTCGGTGTTATTAGAATTTAAAAAAAATAAATATTTCTCCATTTCCAGTTACTTATCGTATATTATAGTTCATTAAGGGAATAAGGATACTTGCAATAAATAACTATGAAATTTTATTTCTCTGCCTAAATTTATTAATATTTGCTGCCTATGTAAATAGTGGAAATACTGACGTGACACATCTTTAACTGTGATTTACACGATTGTAATCGCTGTGCTACCATTATCTCCTCATAGAAACGTAAATATTTTCCCTCTAAAAAGTTTAAGATTCAAGATACAATTTTTATTGGATAAAATCTTAAACTTAAACCTAATAAAGGTTTAAAAATATTTGGGCAAAAGTCAAACCATTATTTAAAACCGGTAACAAAAATAAATATTAAAAGCCGGCAATAAAAATTTTCCGGCATCCGTGGCGTGAGTGGTAGCGTCTTCGCCTTCTATCCGGAGGTCCCGGGTTCGAATCCCGGTCAGGCATGGCATTCTTCATACGCTACAAACTTCAATTTCTATATCGCCACAAGCTTCAAGCTTATGTGGCGATATCATAAAGCAAAAAAATAAATAATATAAATTATACATCTATCTCTATCTGTCTGTTGCTAGTAACATCTAATACCTTTAAATCATCACAAAAACTATTAATGGCATTCCTTAATTAAATGTGGCTGGTTACAGATCTTTCACGATTTCTGGAAGCTTCAAATCAACTGAAACGGCTAGTTTAATAATATTATCCTCGATTAAACGTAACAATCCTGAAATTAACTAATTTTCTAACACTTATTCATGTTCCGTGCGCATGCCTGCATAATATTCTCTGTTCCATATTATTTTTAACTTTGACATTATCACCATACACAGCAACCAACTGCTTATGAATTTTAGCCGGCAACATTTAATGGTTTAAAAAAGTACGACTCCACGTATTTCACAGTCGGCGGCAACGTCGATTTTGCTGTGTTTATTTTCTAACGTAATAACTCACAAGTAATCTTACAGACAATAATGCAATTTGTACATTACTAGCGTGGCCTTGAACGACACAGGTTCGCCAACCTTAAGGAGAGAAATTTCACAGCGGTCTTTACTTTAGAGATATCCCTCGTTTATATATATATATATAAATTAGATAAATTATCAAAGATATAGTGTACTATTTGTTTGTTATTTTACTAAATGACGTTTTTACTCATTTTTCTACTTAGAAAAATGAACAATTATGTCAACGAATTGGTTATTGTTTTTGCCGTGAAATATTTATAGGCATATTATAAGTGAAATACTTATAATAAATATATAAGTATAGTAAGATAGTAAGATTCGATATTTACGCAGTAATTTAATATACTTTAAATATTCTGTTTATTAAAATTATGCTGTACTTCCTTTTTTTGTTGCATTTTTATTCAAGGCCTAAGGGAGCCTTTTACTAACCCTTCTTTGTGAATAAAATGAAATTAAAAAAATATGCATCACGAATTGATGCTCCAGTAGTTTTACTTCGTAAAAGCTTTGGCTGTTAAGTTGAAACTTCTCGTAACAATAGAATTTTATTTTTTTTTTAAGTAATCTTAGTTTTTATGTTAGGGTTTACTAAAAAAAAATTGATTACTTTATAGATAGTTTATACAAAAATTAAAATCACTTAAAAGGAATCAAAGATATTTTAATTTTTAGTCCACCGTACTTAATTTCATAACTGCGTTAGAATCAGAGATGTGCACCGGCTATATTCCCGGGAAGGAATATATTTATTTAGAATATTTCCAAAAAATAGATTCCCAGAAAAAATTGGGAATTTTTATTAGGTGTCCATTTCAGTAGATTTACTTAAGCCACGTACACGTACGACCGTCTTTCACTTATGATATTCAGGTCGTACCTTTTTTATTTTTACTACACCCCATCCACTGAGCCAGACACACGTTAAATATAACACAGCCCAGGGGAGTGTCCTTTAACTCTAACGGAACTTCCCGTCCACCAACTGACTATCCGCCGGTTGGATCTTTTACTTTATGACTGTCTCTAACCTCCAGCGAGGAGATTCCAGATCCAGCAATGCTGTAACCTTCATCCCCACCCCAGGGGCCGGGTCTCGGTCTTCTGAGTGCATTATGTCTCAAATGAGGAGTCCCCCATGGGGATCCCCCACCGGGACTCTGGTTCTGACTCCCTTAAAAGACGTCAGGTCCAGATGATTATCGTCACAGCAGAAAGCGTCACACATCGTACATGGAGTCCCCAGCTGACCATCGGAGCCAACACACCAGGGCATACTGGCCATCACAGCTGGGGCTATCCAACACCTCCCTCTAGAAACCCCTCTTACATTCATCATCTTAGGCTTAGAGCACCGTCCGAGAAAAGAGGTTGAACGCATCTCAGCAAGCTGCAGAAGCGATCCCAGTAAGCTAGCAGGGGCGCAGGTGACAAGCCAGTAATCTTCGCACAAGCCCTTTGTTCCTCCATTTCAGGGCACTGAAAGAGGGTGTGTTCGACGGTGTCACATTCTGGGCAGTACACACAATAGGGAGAGTCACGCCTCTCAATACGATAAAGATAACAGTCAAAATTGCCGTAGCCTGTGAACATTTGCGTGGTGTAATAGTCAAGGTCACCGTGCTTTCTCGAACACCACGATCGCAGGTCCGGTGTTAAGACTCGTCCAGATTTCCGTTTCCCCGGCCAGCCACTGATTTTTCCAGTTGTTAAAATTCAAGTCCCGTACCAGTGCAGCCGATATCCCAACGTACGATCATTCCTTTATCAATAGATCGATGGGGGAGGGGGAACACCTGCAAACAGCATCATATGAGGTTGTCCTATATGCGGCAATGATCCCCAGCAACGAATGTCTGTGTACACTCCGAAGCCTGATAAGGTTCCTTTTAATCAGCAACGTTGAGCCTCAAACCGGAGCATCGTTCAAAATAATAGATGCAACAGTAGACATAATGACTCTCCGTTTCGATGTTCGAGTTGCCATCTGGTTCGAGAGAAGTCGTTTCAGGGTAGCAAGAGTGTTCTCTGCCCGTTCGCAGACCGCGATGATGTGGTCGCTGAATCTACTCGATTTGTTGGTAGTCACCCGTAAATATCGGACCACTCGTTTTGACGGAATCAGGTGTCCTCCAGTGCGTAGGTCTATATGTCCTATCCTCCTCCAACCGGCGAGGACGATATATTCACTCTTCTGAGGTAATAAACGCAGGCCGTGATCCGTCAACCATCCATTTATTCGAGTAAGAGCCTCATTTCTCCGAATGGGAAGGTCATGCTCAGTCGTACCACCAACAAGGATAGCCAAGTCGTCGGCACATGCAATTGCCTCCGTTTGCTCGGGAAGGTGAAGATTAAGTGATTCAACACAACGTTCCAGAGGAGGGGGTCAAGCACGGAGCCCGGCGGGACCCCCTCCTTCGACATCCGGAAACGTAGATCTCCTTACTGTCTCGACGGAGACCCATCTCTCTCGAAAGTAGTCCCAAATTTGCTGCACAAGATATGAACTGATTCCTCTCCGCTGTAAAGCGTCGAGGATGGCGTCCCATGGGACTGAGCCGAAAGCACTGCAGACGTCCAAAAAGATGAGCATTGGCAATCGTCTCGTCCGCCAAGTGCCCCTCCTCATGCCGGTCGCCCAAGTTGTAAGGAGGGCTTGAATGATCGACCGCCCCTTCCAAAAGCCGAACTGATTCTTATGTAGTTCGGGGCCGGCGTTAATTTCGGTAACAAGCCGCATGGCCAACACGTTCAACGGTCTTATCCATGTTCTTAAGAAGGCATAGCGGTCGGTAGATGGTGATTCGGCCACCAGGACTTGGTTTCGGAAGGAAGACCCACCGGGTCTCCTTCCAGCATGCCGTAAAATCTCTTGCCTGCAGCCCTTGAACGGCCACATCGACCATGTCCTACGAAGCCTGTAGCAAGAGACCCTTAAGGATCGCAGCTGGTACTCTATCAGGGACAGAACTGCGGTTGTTGTGGAGTCAACTCATGGCCACAGCCATCTCATGCAACGTATTTTTTTATAATTTAGCATCTTGTTGAATTTTATATTAGCATCCTCTATGGAAAATAATAGCGATACTCCCAAGAATCATCTATTGGATTCAAGTACAGTTATGTTAAATTAGTAAATTAAAATCTTCAGCTGCAATCAAAAATGTAATACTAACACTCGAGGAGCCCTAAAAATTCTTGTTGAAATATAACCGATTGATTCATCTTTTTGAAAAGTTCCACTAAGTTCAGTACACATTTAACGTTTCTAAAATTATTGTCATAATTTTCCCTACGCCAATCAGATTTGGGTGCACCCAAATCATGCGAATATTTAACCATTCTCTCCAGATGTGTGTTAAGTATTTTATGATTGCGAAAGCCACTTCAGAAAAACTACAACCACATTTATATTTCCCTTTATTAAATGCTTTGTATGTTGTGAACATAATCCTATTTTTATTTAAGATAACGATACGATTTTTTTCAAGTGTAGAATCTTACGTTTTCTTGAGATTAAAGTTTTATATTATCTTTTCAAGAGATTGTTACACTGTGCATTATTTTTACACGATGTCTAAGTTCAGTGCATTTCCTGAGCTTGGATGGGTAGAGTGTTAATCAGTCGATTTTTTCACTATTCTAAGTATAAAAATAAACACTATTTTCGTATACAAAAGTCCTACCAATTTGCCTTCTTAAAATGGTGCCTTTGGAAATGAAAAAAAAAATTTCGCCAAAGATACTGTTGCTTCTCAAATTCCCTTCTAGTAACTAAGGATAAGAAGCTCTTATTCTTTTATAAATTTTTGATTTTAGAACTTCATTTATCTAACTACATTATTTGCTGAATTGCTGAATTGAAATTCATACTTCAGAAATTGAAATCTCTATTTTAAAGTTTTGTATAATTATTATATAGTTTTTATTTTTTATTTAATAAACTAAATTATATTTTTTGCAGCTTGGTCATGCTTATGAATTAAATTTATAATCTTTTAAATTTAACAGCATGTTCAAATGTTTGTCTGATTGTCTTTGTTTATATCCTTATAGTGCGTAAATTTTGTTTTAAATTTTATACATTTACTTAACTGAATTAAATTAATATAAACTGTTAATTTCAGTTTGTTTACTTAATAAGTTGTTTTTGTTTTTTTTTCATTATGATTCATACAATCGTTCATTTTATCTTTACTGTTCAACGGTCTACTATTGCTTTGTATATATATTTTTTTTAATTTACATTTGACCACATAATCACACAGCCATCTTGTCCAAATTGATAATTTTGATAGTAAAGATTGAATCATCATAGGATTGAAAAACAGTGGTTACTACTGTAAACATTTTAACAAGTTAAAGTTAAATGTCGAATGATGTCTAAAGATAATTAGATTTCATGTTAAAAACTAAGCTAATCACATTACTCAAGAAGATAGTATTGATGGAACTTCAAAATATTCAAGTACATTGTTTTATTTAGTACAGGTATTTTAAATGATATAAACAAATTCTTGAATATTTTCTGCAAAATTAAAAAAAATGGACTTCAACGGTACTGCTTACTTAAACTTAATAATATTTTATGTTGTTTACTGTTTACAGATTAATCTTTCTCATTAATGCATTGTCAGATTAAGCTGTAAACAGATTGTTACAGACATTTCACGCGTAAATTTATCACAATAGAATTCTATAGCAAGGATATTGTTACACAAACGATTGTGAAAGCATTTTTTTTAATCTCCCTGTTAGCCTCGTAAATCTTGTAGAGGATTCTTAGATAAGACGTGTATTTTGGTAAACTGCTTGTTTTACGGGTAACTTCGTTAATATTCTAGATATGTGCGGCATGTATTTGCATTTACATTACCGCGCTACGTTTATTGTGCTTACAATGAAATCTTTGTTATCTCCAAAAAGATGCTGATTCTCTGTTTTTCGTGCACCATACATCATATTATGTGATTTAAAAACTTTTTTAATTTTTCATGTATCCAACGAATTAAAAAAAAGCAAAAAAAAGCACGAACTCATAAATATCTTGTTAGGTGAAATTAAATCAAGAACGATTATAATGATAAATTAGGAGAATAATATTGAAAATCTTTTTTGGATTATTTTTTAAACATCTGGGCATATCATGTTATATAATTAACGTTATTATTTTCTTTTGGTAATTATGGTTATTTATATACATATAGATAACAATAAAAAGAATGAAATCTCTCTCACAGTCTCTCTGATTATATATATATATATGTAGAAAACAATAAATTAACAAAAGAAAAAAAGTAACAGATATCATAACTAACATGTTTTTTAAATTGTATAATTACTCAAAAAAAGTATAAAGAAATAACAAAGTGATTTTAAAGTGAAACAGATTCCGATGACAAATCTTGTCAACCAAAAAAACGTGGTAACTTAAATTAGGTAAGTAAAAAGTGGTAAAGTATATACTTATGATAAATACTAAAGTATGTACTTGGTATATAAACTACGATTAACTACACACTCAATGATGAACAAAAATTATAGCAATAATCTTAATAAAATGACATAATATGAATATCTTGTTAATTAAAGCCGTGCACCAGCGAGTATTTATATTTCCATGCAACCTTACAGTAGTGGCTCATATTTTTCCATTTTTCTCCATTAAAATATTTTCTTTATTTCATTTAAGGATAAAGTTCTTTTTCCAAGGTATTTACACCGAAACTTACACAGGGCTGGACATCTGGCCGAAAAATGGGTCACATCTTCTTCCTCCCTAACATTTCAAAGAGACGAAATCCTACGTGCATTTAATGAAGAGCATCTGAAAGAATTACTAATGCAGGCTTTACTTCTCATTCAACTAATGCCGCGGTTTCATATCGCTTTTCAAAGTTATTTACACTACTCTCACTCTTATAAATGTGATATTTTTATTTAAAATATTTCAAGATTTTAAATTAGAATATTTAAGGAACATATCCTTCGAATTTTTTGTGTATGTAGATAATGAAAAAAATTTGACGAAGAATTTATTTGAAATTTGTGAGAATAGTATTTTACAGATATTCATTAAAGAAAAATAGATGAGTAATTTTACTTAATTATATTTCTATTGCCATGGTGACAGAAATATAATTAAGTAAAAGGATTAATACATTTGCATGTTATATATACGAGTATATTACATCGTTCGTATCTAGAAGCATGATGCTTCTATACTTATTTATTTTTATAAAAAATTTAAAAAACTTATGTCTGCAATATTATTATTTTTTTTTAACAAAAAGTAAAAAAAAAAAAAATAAGTATAAAGAATTTTAATGTAAATAACGTACTTTTCATATTACGTTATTCAATTTATTATACAGTTGTTAGTTCAATTTTTCCCCGCACGTTGGTAGCCGGTGCACCACACGTGGTTGTTCTGCGCCAGTAGCAACTAAAATAAAAATGTGAGTACATACAATAAACAAACCAACGCACCATGTGTTTTTATTGGAGAGAATTTTTTTTTTGTTTCTGTAGGAGGAGAAAGGAGAAAAAATTTACTTACCTTCAAAGTTGTTTTTTATTTTGTTTTGAAGCTGAATTATTCAAAATCTACAAAAAAAACTGTAATATTTTCTTTCTATGCTTGTGTAATTAAAATGATGATGTTGAAATAAATGAGGAGTGTGATTTTTTTATATTAAAAATATAGCAGATCAAGTAAAACCGTTAAGTGTCATCAATTCGCACCTAAAATGAGTTAAATTCTTAGTTCGTTATTGATGTTCCCTCTTTTTTTTATTATAAACTTTAAGGTAAAACCTTAAAATAACAAGTCTATGAAAAGTAAATTAAAGAAATATATTTATTTGTAAGGAAAATTTTGTACCGAATTCACGGTGTAAGGTGAAAAAATGAAATGTTGAATATAAGCTGCTAGTGTTTTTTCTGAATCAAAAACTTAGCGTAAAACGTAGTGAATATTATGAACTCATCTCATGGATAGAAATTTAATTTAAAGAAATGTAAGGCTGAATAAAAGTAATGAAGTATGAAAGAAAGAATTCATAATATTAAGAATTTGTAGGAAAAGAAGTTGGTGGCAGTGTTTCACCAACTGTATTAAGATGAATAAGGCAAGAACAATTTAATAATGAAATTGTCTAGAGAGTACAAATTGTAAGGGAAGACAAAGATTGGAATATACTCATACAACTCGGATAATTGAGGATGTAGGATACAGAAATTTTTTTAGATCGAAAAATTAGGTTAGAGAAGAAATGTGACTGGAAAAAACCAATCTATGATTGGTGGTGAAATAGCCTTAGATGTCGCGCGATACACTGAATTGTACAGTTAAAAGTTTTTTTTTCCCCGCTTTATGAGTAAACTAGTAGTAATAGTTTTTCTGCGTACAGAAAACTGCTCGTCATTCTATTTAAGATAGACGTATCTGTTCGATTTTCCTAACTTCTGATATTAAAATAGTGTTTTAAATCATGATTTAAATCAATACTAGGAAAATTTTCTAAGCGTAAAATTTGATTTTTGAAAACTGTTAAAATTCCTAAAAAGATTTATTGATGAAGAGTTGAATGCGAATTACTTTAACAAAGGTAGACTGAATTGTATGTACATGTGTACGCGCGCGTGTGTGTGTTGTACAAAAACATTTATATATATTTGGCTTTAAGTTTATAATGTATGTACATTTTTATTAGGTATGTTGTTCTTAAATATTTTATATTTATTTTCAGTGTTAAGAGTTTTTTTAATTAAAGTTTTATATATATATATATATAAAATGAGAGCAGGGAGTTAAATAGGTTCTTTAGTATTATTATGTACATAAAGATGTAATCAACCATTGATGTTGTGGTTCTTTGTTTCTCGCTGATCTTTTTGTTATTGTTTGACATAATATGCTTTAAACAATGATGTTTATGTTAAAACAATGTGTGAACACTGAAAAATTACCAGGTCATTCTTTAACTCAATTCTATCTTTGCTTTACCTGATTATTAAAACATATTTCGCATCATTCTCCTCAATAATTTTCTAACTTGAAACTTTTCTTGGAACCATTATTTCATAACTCTGTATAATAATCGGATTTTTCGAAATTTTTTATTAAATTTTCGTTTCGTCTTGTTGTGTTTTAGCGTCATTTTAAGGCCTTTTTCGGTGACAGTTACAAATGATCTGTCAAGTGACTCTGCTACTTATTTATTTTAGATAACTCAGCTTTTCAGTTTTGTTCTTTGAAGCCCCTTCTTGAGGGGACATTGCACCAGATGGCGAATTTTTCATTTTTCCCCTGAATTCACTCTCCCTCATCTCTTATTTTTATAGTAAAATAACTAAGGGCGTATTTGTTTGTGATTTTTTCTCTTTATGTTTTTTACTTCTTGTTTATAAAAACTATATATTCTTATTTTTCTTTGAAAATAAAACTTATCCTTATTTTAATAAAATGTATGTTCATAATATTGTATGTCTATAATTAGTCATTATTTTGAATATTTATTGAAAAAAATTACAGGCAATTAGGCTAGTAAAAATTGCTCCCGGCTAAAATTAGATATCTATCTAATAGTTCATAATTATAATTAAAATTTGGTTTAATCACCTCTTTAAATGAACAGAAATATTGTTTAATGAAAATGTTAGATTTACTTTTATGTATTTGAGCTGTTAATTAAAAACAAATAATGTTATAAAGTGTGAATGTTTCAGATTATAATAATTTAGTTCGGATTCGATTCTCATTTGGGTTTGGAATTATTTTTTGTTAATTCGTCATCCTGGCACAATTACCTTGAATTTTTAGGATTTTCTTCTACTTCAGTCGAAAATAATGTAGAATCTAGTACATTCGTTAATATTAAGAAAATTTCATAGATTTCGGTGACTTGTCTGCAGATTTCAGGCAAAAAGTTATATAAATACAGTCTAGTCTACAAAAGACGTTCTGTGGGGCTTTACGTACAAACAGTCGGCTACAGTTCGCAGATTATTAGATGATACTCCTTATTTTTGTAATTAGGGCGTTTTCTGATGTTCTGGGACTTACGTGGAAATCAGAAGTGGTATAAAATATTTTATTTTAATTCGTATTTAGTAAATCTTAAAGGAATGTATAGAGTTTCATGAGATAGAGTATGGGAATCCAACATTCACCATCCTGATGCAGAATTTATAAATACTTTGAGGTGTGATGGGGTTTTATTTATAGTTCATTGAGATGCAATTATTAAATTAATGGTTATCAATCTTTTAGGTCCTGCACAAATAATCTTTAGCAATTGAATCCTCTAACCTAAGTTAACAGAAAACGTACGCATATATTTTCCTACTTATTCAACAAATTGTTTATAAGCAAAAACATAATAAGAAACGCCTGTAATTAGCACGCATACCACTGTTTTTCCTAGAAACTAAGTTTTGCAAAGGTTTATTTCTGATTTCTTTACCGTTTAACATGGCCTCTCAAATGTGATAATCTCAGACTATGTGATTTCATTTGGAAAATAATCTTACTTATAACAGGAAATCTGTAAAAAGAGGAGATTATACCATATATTTTCTATCCTTGCAATAGAAAATTATTATAATGCTTTAACAACTAACGAATAAAATAATGGGAACACTACAGTTCTGTTTAACAGACTTTATTCATTTTTAACTTCGAACAAAATGATCAGGTGTTATTCTGAAAACTAAGTGACATAAGGGTTTAAGAATCGGTTTCATTGAACATAATATTAAAAATTAAATAATGATAAAAGTTTTGTTTCAGAGACAGATTTAAAGTGTTACTTTTTGCACGTTAATTCCGGTAACTGTGGTCGATTCCATTAATCCCATGTACCGAGCCAGATTGAGGGTTTTCAGCTGTAATTTTGCCTCATCCACTACCGATTGTATTTAACCGACCTGGGTATAACGGCAGTATCGTCTCTCTCTTTTTTTCGTCCGGAGGGCAAAGACGAAAGACACATTAACTAAAGCAGATCATTAATGTAGAAAAAAAAGAAAAATAATTACCGTGACAGTAAATTTAATGATAATAAATATTTTCAAAGATCAGGTTAAAAGAGTGTTATAATCTAACAATTAAAAGTTTTACAAATTAATATACAAAAATAAATATCTTTCAAAACACAGCTTGTTCCGATTTACATAAAATTCTCTTTAACGGCAAAAAACTTTAGAATTTCGTTTACAATTTCAGAAAACTTGGAGATGTTTTAGGAATTCTTTTTTTATAGAAATATGCAATTCTAAGGCTTATAAATTTGACAAAACAATTCTGTAATTAATAATGTTACAATCTTTGCCCTATCCAATTTCAGGTCGTTTCGGTGATTATTTCGGCGATAGTACATTTAAAGAAAGATATTTCCACGTTCAGTAATTGTATCGAAATGAATTTCTAACAGAAAACAAGATTGTTAAAAACAATTTTAACACAGTAAACAGTGTTAAAATGAAGTTCGAATTATGTTTTAAAGTAATGGGAAAGAAAGAGTGAAATTGTAGTGTAACTTGAAGGCAATCGCTCCAAACGTTGCGAGAGTGTAGCCTATTCGTTCAGAAGCAGTTACTACTCAATAATAAAAATAGTATGTTAAAATCCTAGTAAAGGCATACTTTTATACGGATTTGAATACTAGATCGTGGATACCGGTGTTCTTTGGTGGATGGATTTGAAGTAACCATACATCTCCGAAATGGACGACTTGAGGCTGAACAAGATTACACTTCACTTACACTCATACATATCATCCTCATTCATCCTCTGAAGTAATAGCTGACGGTGATTTCCGGATGTTAAGCAGGAAAAAAGTATGAAATTGTAAAATTTTCCGGTATAAAAGAATGTATTGTAAATAGCTAAATTAAAAACTACTAAGAGGTAGATTAAACTACCAAACCTAGTCTGGAACGGCATGCGACAAAATCTTGAAATATTCTGTTTTCCAATTTTTTTCATTTTGTCAGTTTAGACAATTCTTCAGAAAATATTCCAAATGTATGTTGCGCAATTGATTTTACACCGTTTACACCGGGAAGAGTAGGACACGCATTTACTCGTAAATAATAATTATAAAATTATAATTAGTAGTATATTAATTGTAACTGAGCGTTTTCTTTATTTTATTTCAATAACAAATTAGTAGAATTCATTCTTTATAATAGTAACAGAGATAATTATAAGTAATTGTGTTATATTATGTAAAATTTTTAAATAATGATTACGTAATAATAACATACGAATTATTATTAATCAGTGGGTATGTATGTATGGTTATTAACTTATCAATAGTTGTTTCACTTAATTAACGTAAACTTGAAAATTTAGTAGATAATAAAATCATGAACTTTATTTATTCTTTTTTCTAGCCATTACTTTGTAATATTTTTGAAAGAAAGACTGCTATAGAATAGTACAAACCTGTTTCAATTAAATCCTTCTTAAATTTAAAAAATTATCAAACCTACTGTAAAAAAAAAAATGTTAATCCTATTTTGTGTCCTTCAGTTTATCTTTAATAAAACAATATTATTCTGATTGTTCAATGCCGAATAACTTTTCAATTGTAACACATTTGCTGCAGTAAATGCACCTGTGACTATGCTCGCGTTCCGCATTTTGAATGCATTTTTAAAAGATATGGAAAGTTGTGTATGTTAGCCTCCACCTATGTTTGAGGTTCTGTTACATTTTCGAATCAAACTGCTGTCGAGTTGTTTTGTTCAGATGAGGCTGAAGGTTTTATGATTGTTTGCCATTAATTTCATAGTACAATATATTATATTTTATAAATATAACACTTGTTGTTAACAACCTCGCCGTTCCTGCTACTAATACTAATCTCTCGGTCGGAAGCGATTCTCAGCCAGTTTCATAAAATATTTTTGAGTAAAAAAACTTTCAAATTCTGTTTAAGTTAATTCTTATCCCTGAAATACATCTTATTTAAAATACATACCAGCAAGTAAATAAATTTAAACAAAAAAATACAGTTTAGTTTAAAGCAAAGTGGAGAATTCGTTCCCTATTGGAAATAATGAAGAAACTTTCAAGGGAAAGAACTTTCACATTTTATTTTGTCCGCTAACGTTTGGTTTTAAACAGGTTCCCGTTCATGACATCTAGTATTTTTATTCTATTGCGTTTTGTTAATTAAGTTAACACTGACCGAATAAATACTACAAATCTGTTTTTCGTAGAGTGAACAGCCCACTCGCTGGTAATAATTTCACGTGTAGTAAAACTTCATAGGTAGACTTAAAATCGAGGTAACTATTCGTTAAGGTAAATACATTTAGCATCATTTCGTTGAAACAGCCTTTATATTTCACGTTTTTTCTCATAAACACAAATATGTAATTCGAGATTATGAGCGAACATGAAAATGAACGCAAACTGAAATACGGAGCTCAAAGTAAAATATTTGAAGTGAAATAGCTTTAGTTTTTTTTTTTTTTTTTTGAAACGCAAAGATATCTATAAATATAAAGTAATCAGCAATTAACTGGAAAAATTAAGTTTATTAACAGTTTAATTAAAGTTAACAGACATAGCTCGTTGAAAAAATTTACGTCAATCGCCTAGCTATGTAAAGCACAAAACGATACAATTTTCTATTAAATTTTTAATATTCCTATTTCTTATATTTCTTCTTGTATTCATACAGTAGATATTGATAAAAGACATAACAGAATGAAATTAAGTCTCATTTCCAAATTTGATTCGCGGAAATTAAACAGTTAGCTCTCATAATATTATCTCAAAATTACACAAGCCTGCGATGGTTGTTTTTTTTATTTTTGATAATTGATTTTTATGTATTTTTTAGCGCTGAATCCGAAAATAACTTTCATTTTTTCCCATAACATCAGGACTTTTCGCAAATCTCAAATTTCAAAATTTGTAAAAAGTTAAAAAATTGCGAAAATGTTATCCTTTAAATTAGGCATAAAACATTTTTTATAATAATTTATTGTAATATATTCACTTTTTTAGCTTTTACTATGCATTAATAAAATATAAATAATATTAATATAATAAAATTTCATTAATATATAAAATTATATGCAATACAATAAAAATACATTAATATATTAAATTAATATAATATATTCATTTTTTTTGGCTTTTAGTATGCAGCTAAACAGTTGAGTGGTCTGAAGAGTTGGGGGGGGGGGGCGTCTAATGAAAATCGCCACAAAATAAGCCTAATTTCTATTATAGTGCATTTTTAAATTAATTTATATTTATTTATTTAATTAATCTTCCAGCAATCTTCCAATCCTATTATCGTAATAGCTTATTTTCCTTGAGACCTTCTTTCCATATTCAGGAAAATAGTCCACATGTGAATTTAGGAGTGAATCTTCAAGCTCATGGAACAGCCTACATTTTTGTACTTCTGCAGCATGTTCTCAACGTTAGATTTGAAGTTCGAATCCTTCTTATTCCCCAGAAACTTGTTTACTATGTCTTTAAAGGCTTCACAGGGTTCTTCTTCTGCAACTTCCATTTGTTTCTCAAAATTATCTTTGAGAAGTTTTCTAATGTAAGGACCAGTAAAGACTCCCTTTTTTAGTTTGGCGGTTGATAAGACTGGAAATTTGTCACAGATGCATGTAAAACATTTAACTTCTTTCGATAATGCTTTGACAAATTGCTTCATCTAGCCTAACTTGACTTGCAGAGGTGGAAGGAGAACTTTATTCGGATCTATGAGAGCTTTTCGGAGCACATTTTTGGTTCCAGGTTCTAATGAAGCTCTTTTTGGCCAATCTTTTCTTATCCAATAATTTTCCGTCTCTGATATCCATTCACACAAGAAACAAGGAAACTTTGTTTATCCTACTTGTTGTTCTAGGAGTGTTGATATTATTTTGAGATCGCCGTTCGTAATCCACTTATGATTGTCGTATTTAATTTTATCGAGATCGACTTCAAAATTATCGTAACTCTCTTTTAATGGATAGAACGTCCGACAAGTATTAACGATTACGTATTCCCATTGTAGGGAATACGTAAGGCTCCTTACGAATGAGGCTCCTTTTAGACGAATCTACGAACAGTCTGCAATCGTTACTTTCGTACGGAATGTTAAATCGAGTCAAAAGTCCACGTTCATCAGACCAGAAGATTTATTCTCTTTCTTCCAAAAAATATGGAAGAAAATCCTTTTCTCTTTACCTGAACCAGGAGAATGAGGTGGCAGCTGCTAGCAAGTTTTTCTATGTAAGTCTCTAACCAAGCAATTCTGAATTTTCTTTGGTCAGATGTAAGTCTCGAACCAAATCGTTTAGTTCAGACTGTGAATAAAGCTCTGGGGCACTGCTATCTCCGGGTTTGTACGCCTTCATTTTATCTTTATTTCAATCACTTGTGAAACCGTCTATTTCAGATAAATTTTCTGGTTAAATTGACACTGGTATGTCTGGACCATGAGAAACCAGCCGTAAAGCTGATGGCATATATGAATAGACGATTGTTTTTTTATTCTTCAAACTGATATCATGAACATTAATCAAACAAAAATAACAATCGTTGGTGTGATTTCATGGGTCTCGCCACATCATTGGAACTCCAAATCTGAACGCTTCTCGTTCACACTTTGACCATCGTCTATGTCCTTCAACACATGGATGGCAAACATAGTAGGGTGCCCAAGTTTTGTCTTAATCTCATATTTTCACTCCGAAATGCGTGAGGTACACTTATCGAACGAAACTTGTTATATTTCTTTCTCCCTTTCCATCATTAGCCTCTTGAAGCCATTTTGATAACGGAAAGTTTGCTTTTAGCCTGAAAATATATTTTCCACTGACAAAAACGCATTTGATCATAGCGGACGAAAAAACTCGATTGACACATGCTGATGGTTGAAGCAGCACTAATAGTTGTTGCACGGTGCAAAGTGGCGCGAATAGCTGCCAATAAACATGTTACACCTTGTTAAGTCTTGTGTCACAACCTGTCTGCCAAGCTCTCCCACCATCTCGTCATCTTCAATCCAAAGCCCCCCCGCTCTTCTCTTCAGACCACTCAATGTTTAGCTATAAGAATGCATAGTATAAGCCAAAAAAGTGAATATATTATATTAATTTATTATAAAAAAAGAGTTTTATGTCTATTTTATAGTATTTTCGCAATTTTTCAGCTCTTTACAAATTTTGAAATTTGCGATTTGCGAAAAATCTTGACGTGTTGGCAAAATGTGAAGGTTGTTTTTGGATTCGTCGCTAAAACATATATAGGATTAATTACCATAAGTTAAAAAACGTTCCACAACCCAAATTTTGCAGGCTAGTGTTATTAGAGACTCAAAATGTTATTACACGAAAAGTTAATCTGTAAACTACGGCACGCTTCTTTTGTTTAAGACTTACTGCTTCCAGAACAGTAGTTATGTGGATAAATTTAACCCTAGAGCCTTCCTTAGACGTTAGTAATTACAGTAGTCAATTGCTTACACCACCAATCCAATTCTGAGTTTTAAGCAAATATTGGCAAAAACAAAACGCAGGAACATTTATAAATATTACTATTTGTAAATATTTTATTTGCAAATATTAAAATGATTTTTGATTATTAATAAATTCATATCCTCTCCATTTAAACGTAGTCTCAAGTAAGCAACTCATTCTGTTAATTCCCATCTATGGCTGGTGAAGAAAGGGACTGCTCTTTGTAGTTAGGGCTCTGTATTTTTTACAATAAGATTGAACTTTAACAATTCGCCTCATTTAAAAAAAAAAAATAACCAAGGATGTGTGTCATTTCTCAATCTGGTATTTGTTAACGTGTGAGATTTTGTTTCATTAATTTTTTCAACAAAAAGAAGTAAAAAAATGAGTAATTTTGCCTAACAACCTGTCCTCAATAGAATAAGCCTTTCGAAGTTATCCTCCAGTTTCCAAGCAATTGCTATTTTAGTCGAATTATCGGTGTAAAAATTTTAATAATTAGGTTCATTTATAGAAGGTAAGTAAAAAAAAAAATGTATCTAATAAAATAGCCATTATTATGATGAAGATGAGGTATTTGAAAAAAAAGTCTTTTAAAATTACTGAGTAAAGAAGTACTGTAACCCCCGCGTTACAACATAAATAACATAGATTACATCTTGAAGAGCTCTTATAAGACAGTAAGCCAGTTATTCATTTTCTTACTCGTATTCATTCCCCGCACTCTAGCGGAATATTTGATTCTACCTCTATTTAGAAATGATAATTATGCACCATATAATAATTGTTTTCACTACTATTCATCTTTTCTTATACAGCTTATCGAAATGATACCAATTATTTTTATTTTTAAAATTAATCATGCGTAATTGAAATAGTTATTTCTTTTAAAAAATGGCAGATATCTGGAAAAACATTTGTCTAAAAAATGTCAGACTTATCAGTGACAATGAGCAAAGATTAATTTTTAAGCAAATTATATGGGTGTAATTAGTTATTATGTGTATTTTTAGAATCGTTTTTAAAAAGTAACTTTAAAAATCAATAAGGAATAATGAGAAAGAAAATATTTTGAAGTTTTTCTAATTTAAACATTAAGAAAGCAATAAAAATAATCGAAATAATTTACTAAAATAAAGAAAATTTTACAGATAATTACGCCGAACTATAGCATAAAGGAAAAAAAACGTTTTTTATATTAATATAAGAGCCATTAAGTTAACGTATATCTTCACTTGTAACTTATTATATATGTATCAGGTTATTTATGACGATTTTGTTTGATTCGTATGAAAACGGCGATCAATATCGAGGGAGTTGCCGTACATTTCACTCGGATGAGTATCATAAGGATTCCGTATTTTTCCTTATGACCGTTAAATGATTCGGTTTATTTAAAGGTAGTTACTGCAACCTTATCAAAATAGCAATATTTTTAAAACATCAGGATAACCAGAGTACAAAATTGTCAGTATGGTTCAAGTGAATAATTTTGCAGTCTGGACGTACTGGATCCATATTATAGACGATCGATCAGAACAACATAATCTTCGAACATGTTCAAAGTTGAAGACAAAATTGCGAAATTAAAGCTAATGTTCTCTAGACGATAATGCTAGACATTTTATTTTCGTTTTTTTTTTTAACATAGCATTAAAATTTTTCTTGCAACTCCATTTTGTACCTCTACCAAAATCGTTTCTGATAAAATTATACTGCCCGTGTATGAGATTTAGTATACAGTTTATACGTTATTGATGTTTTTAATTTACAGAGATTAAATTAAATAGCTAATTCTATAAAACGTTTGCAGTTTCATAATATATTTTTAGTTTTTTCATACTGGTTTTGAAATTAAATAAATTTGAATTTGTTTTGCAATTATGTTTTTTTTTTCGTTGACCAAGTTATTTCAATAAAAAATACTTCGTTTGTTCGTTAAATTATATTTTTAACTAACATGTTGGGTTTCAAATACTCTACTTCAGAAATGAGTTACGAGAGCCAACTTAAAATGCAGAAAAGTATTTAAAAATGTTAAAATAATTTACATGTAGCTATTCTAGCAATGAACGGTTTATATACATCATTTGAAATTGCTCAAGTATAGTGCTATTAAACTTATTTAAAAAAACAAAATAAACCTGTAAAAATTATACCAGGCTTTAGAAACAAATAAAATTTTATATCAAACAATTCCAACAACCAATCCAAAGTTATAATGCTTTCAATTTAAAATAATGCATACTAAAATGAATATACTCACTAAAATAATACAGTGTATTAATGGACCTTATTAAACTATTAATTTTTTATTGACCTATTGATTACACTTAGATCCTCGTACATGAAGGGTCCTCGTACACATGAAGATCCTCGTACGGGAGAAACGAAAGCAGTTTGACGTCAAATTTAAGAGAATGCTGGCTAGTGGGCAGAAGATTTCAACTCTCTCTGTCAAACAAGTGCTGATATACCAAGTGTTCTTGAGGCCAATCTGGACATACGGAATTGCACTACGTGGCACACTAGTCACTGCAGTATCAAGGTCATACCGAGGTTTCAGATCAAAAGCCTTAGGAGCATAGAGCAACCACCGTGGTTTGTGATGAATGCTGAAATTCACGAGTGCTTGGAGATCCGGTTGTTTGCAAAAAGATTGGACGTCGAAACACGAAGTATACGCGTACATCTCGACTTAACTCTAATGTTAACCGTCTTACTTTAAATTTATTGGACAATAGCGAAGATTTCAGACGGCTAAAAAGGCGTTACGTGTTGGACTTGGGTATCGATCCCGTTGGTGGAGATAAGTCTCCTAAGGTGAACGGCTGTGAAGTTACGCATCATTTTAGAAGGATGGTATGTGTCTTGAACGGATTTTACTCGACTAATGTTCTGATTGTGTTGTTTACTTACTGGACTCTACTATTATTTATTTACGTGTTGATTATTATTCCGATTGTTATATAATTTTTCCATTATGTATCGATTACTTCTGGGCTTTACAATTATTTTGTTTTTCAAATAAAATTATTAAGGTTACGTATGTATTGTTTATTACATGTTTACTGAAGAGTTTCATTGGATGCTCCTCTGTCACGTATTATTTGACGTAAATTTACTTATGGTTTCTATAAGACGAATCCGTAATAAATAAAGATTTCGTCAAAAAAGAAATTATACTACGAAAAATTATATTTTGCATTTCTTTAAAAAACAAAATTATGTTTCGTAATAGATTAGTTTAATTCATTTCCAGAATATTGATTTATTACTGAATCAGTGAGTTTATTTTCAGTATTTTACAGAAATTATAAAAATGTAATAAAGTAATAACAAATATTAAACTGTTGATCCTGAAGAACAAAAATATCGAAATTTTGAAAATTGAAGATATAATAAAATGTTACCTAAATTTCATTCTCAGATTTTATTTAACTGTCCACAGTATATTTTTATTCAATATTGATTCAAACGTCAATGCGGAAAAATGTAATTTAATTTTAATTGTTTCTGGCTGATAACGGAATCATCTGATTTTTAAATAATTTTGAAAATGAATCCCAAAACGGATGTAATGATAAAGTGACTTTTGTAATGTTCAGCACGTGAACATCTTATGAGACATAAAATTGTACCGTATGGATGCAATAATAATAATAAATAAAATAAAAGTAAAACTTAAACTAACGAATTTAAGGTTTGAAATGGCTTTAGCAAAACTATTGCTTTAATTCTTAAATTTAAAAAATGTTATTTTTTTCCTCTGTAACATATTGGTGTAATAAGTGTGCCTTCACATTGACATCGATGAGTCCTGTACATGGCGCAGTATATCTTTGCCAATCAGTTTGAAGTTTAATTATTCGTTTCATAATCACGGTTAGCATTCCATGATAGTCGATTTTACGACCTATATGTTTTTCAGTTAAATTATGTAGTTTCGTGTAGTTACTGAAATAAGCGTTCAAAAATTACAGAAAAAATATATAAATTTCTTTTTTTTTAACATTGCTCGAATTTACATCCATGTAAATGCAAAAACTTCTCAAAACTCATCATATAACCGTGTAACAAATCTTTTATCTTTCCATTTATCACTTTTGGTGATTTGGACGAGGGGTTTTTCAGATGACAATCAGTCTTAGAAATACTTATTTCAGTCAGCAATGTTTTTTAAATGAATAAAAAAGCTCTGTTTGTATACGTTAAATAAGGAAGTGATAAAATAATTTAAGAATTTCGTTGTAACATAGACTTTTTAGCTGTTGTTGGCTCTGCTACTCGTTGACAAGGCCTCGGTTTGTAAAATTTTTTATGATACGTAAAATCGAGCAAGCCTTAAAAACGGCCAAAAAGGGTCCTTTTTAGTATTCTTGGCAGATTTAACTAATCTGAAAAAAGTACTGTCTTAACGAAAATTTTTGTGAAATAATATAAAGCTACCTTCGATTTTATCCGAAGGTAAAAACGAAACTCTTTAAAGTGAATAATAAAAATACAGAGCACCAAGTAAAGATTTTATGTAAAATTATCGTGTTCCGCTCCCGTCCTACACTGAAACAGTGTACATAACGCATTGCTTCACAAAACTAGGAGTGTATTAATTTATTTTTTACATTATCTGTCCTATTCATTCTTATGAGTATGATGTATGAAATATAACAGTACACAGTACAGAGCCGATGCACCTCATTGATGACACACTAGCCAGAACTGCTTATCTCATTTAGGGTTTCATTATACAACTTGTTTCTCCGGTGAATAACTACTAATGGGAAACCACTTTAATCCTCACTTTCCTTAGTAAGCCTGATATGGGGGATTTGTTATTCTTGAAAACGACTGTTTTATTTTTGAGAGTGATTTTTGACTCATGGCAGGTCACCTATAAGAATTATAGTTATGCCGTTTATTGATGTATTATGTCCATTATTATTATTTGTAAATCATAAAAATTTAATAAACATATTATGATTTTTATTTATATTACTGATGGTTTTTTTTTGTATCATTGTACGTGCTCATAACCTAGTTAGTTATGCACGTTTTATTAAAAGGATTTTTATATTACAGCATTAAATCATTTATTATATTACCGTTTAAATCATAAATGTAGATTAACGATTAAACTATTTATTATATTAGCACAATAAATAATTTTATCAGCACACTCATTGTCGATCATTCTCATTAGTCAGCCCAAATCTCGAAATATCTAATTTCGCATCTTTTAATCAGTTTTTGCGTCTGTTAATAAATAATTAACTGTAAAGGTATCAGAATATATTTTATTTAACAAAATAAAATATTGTAAAAATTTCCAAAAAAATCTATAAAAGTAGCAAACTTTTCAGTAGGTTATTGCTGATGTACAAACATCGGAACAATTATTTTACTATCGACTAATTCCTTGTAGTGGTCGTCGATTAGCCTGGCTAAATAGATGATATATTTTCAAATAAATAGCCTGAACTTACTCACGGGACTAGTTAAGAGAAAAGGCGGTCGCTGAGAAATCTTACCTCAAAATCAAGTTCTAGATAACAAAGCCATAATTTAATACTTAAACTAAATAATCCCTTCTGCACTCACTAACTTTTTTACTCTGTTTCTCTTCCTCCTGTTTCTACCTTAATGTATTATGCAATCGAATACGAACTTGTATATGCACTTCATACTTCTTGGTATTAAAACTTCCACAATTTACATACATGTAAAACAATTTGAGTACATGGAAATTATCTGTTTTTTGTTGCAGAGGTAAAACGTGGGACATTGGGAAAATCAGAACTTTTCTAACGAAAAAAATACAACTTCCATGTACTCACATTGCTACAAAAAAGTGCTCACAAAGTTATCCACTCGTAAGCTAAGAAGGTTAGAAGTTTTAAAACTGAAACGTTTAAGAAAAGTGAGTGTGAGCTATAAAATTGTTATCCTAAATTTCTTTTTAAATCAAAAATTTAATTGCACTATCCGGCTATTTTTTCAAGGTTTAGAAGTTTTCATATTAAAAAATATGCTCACAAGTGTAGCCAAACTCTTTCTCTCTCCCCTTTTCCTCCCCCACTTTCTTTGTGTGTGTATATATATATATATATATGTGTGTGTGTGTGTGTGTGTGTGTGTGTGTGTGTGTGTGTGTGTATGGGCGCGCATAATTCTCTTAATTACAAAATTATAATAACATAAATTCTGATGTCTCTTTTCGTTAGACTATGGGGGGTTTGTAAAGGAATCCCAACGAAACGAAAATAACAAGCAAGTTGATACAAACAATCCACCGCTCGGGTAATTCAATGAAGAAAAAAATAGTTACCAGTGTAAACAGCTCCCATCCGACGTGGTGAAATCTCTTCTGTAAAAATAAATAGAAATTCAGAAAGCATTATATACGCTTTCAAAAATGTAAACTGATTATCTATTTCGGCTACGTCACCTGGAATAACCTGTTAATAGTTTTAATTTACCCCAAGTCTCTTTAGTTATGACCAGGACCACCCTGAAGAGTTCAGGGTAACTCCAAAATTTCTCATATCGTCTTAAAAAAGAAATTATTAAAGATGTTCGGGTAAAATGACTGATAATCTTCAATTTTTTACTTCTCTTAAAAATAGCAGTATTTTTCACTAACTGGTTATGTAGGATTTGCGTTTCAGAGACAATAATTTACTTTTATCAAATCTTTCATAACACCTGGCAGGATTTTTCTTTAATTCTAGTTACGATTTTTCATTTCTATTGTAATTAAATTTCAGAATACAATCAACCATTTAAAAACTAAATTTAATGTGTTTGTATTTGATTTATTTTTTGTAATTAATGTTTTTTAAACTGGAAAATTTGCTTAATTAAGTAAGAGATATGATACTTAAAATTTTGGTTTTATAATACATTCTTCACGGTTGCTTTATAATTTGTATTTATTTGATGTCAGGAAAGCTTCAATTGGATCTGGAATAAAAATATTGTCTAGTTTTTAAAATAATATATTTTCAGATTTTATTTTTTTTGTCTTCAGTCATTTGACTGGTTTCATGCAGCTCTCCAAGATTCCCTACCTAGTACCAGTCGTTTCATTTCGGTGTACCCCCTACATCCTACATCCCTAATAATTTGTCTTACATATTCCAAATGTTGCCCGCCTGCACAATTTTTCCCTTCTACCTGTCCTTCCAATATTAAAGCGACAATTACAGGATGCCTTAACATGTGGCCTGTAAGTCTGTCTCTTTTAACTATATTTTTCCAAATGATTCCTTCTTCATCGATTTGCCCCAACAACTTTTCACTTGTCACTTTATCCATCCATCTGATTTTTAACATTCTCCTATACCACCACATTTCAAAAGTTTCTAATCTTTTCTACTCAGGTACTCCGATCGTCCAAGTTTCACTTATAATATAAAGCTACGCTCCAAACATACTTTCAAAACTTTTTTCCTGACGTTTAATTAATTTTTGATGTAAACAAATTATATTTCTGACTGAAGACTCGTTCGCCTGTGCTATTCGGCATTTTATATCGCTCCTGCTTCGTCCATCTTTAGTAATTCTACTTCCCAAATAACAAAATTCTTCTACCTCCATTATCTTCTTCTATCTTTTCTCTTCCCATTTTTACATTCAGCGGTCCATCTTCGTTATTTCTACTACATTTCATTACTTTCGTTTTGTTCTTGTTTATTTTCATGCGATAGTTCTTGCATAGGACTTCATCCATGCCGTTCATTGTTCCTTCTAACTCTTTTTTACTCTCAGCTAGAATTACTATATCATCAGCAAATCGTAGCATCTTTATCTTTTCACCTTGTACTACTGCGCCGCATCTAAATTGTACTTTAACATCATTAACTGCTAGTTCTATGTAAAGATTAAAAAGTAACGGGCATAGGGAACATCCTTGTCGGACTCTCTTTCTTATGTTCTTGAATTATTATTGTTGCTGTTTGATTCCTGTAAATCTTAGCAATTTTTCTTCTATCTCTGTATTTGAACCCTAATTTTTTTAAAATGCTGAACATTTTATTCTAGTCTACGTTATTGAATGCCTTTTCTAGGTCTATAAATGCCAAGTATGTTGGTTTGTTTTTTTTAATCTTTCTTCTACTATTAATCTGAACCCTAAAATCGCTTCCCTAGTCCCTATACTTTTCCTGAAACCAAATTGGTCTTATAACACATCTTCCACTCTCCTCTCAATTCTGTACAGAATTGTAATTTTTTGATGCATGGCTAGTTAAGCTAATTGTTCTGTATTCTTCACAATTTATTTTACCAGTGTTCATTTCTTTTTCCACTTCTGAACACTTTTCTTTAATCCACTCTTCTTTCACTAGTTTGCACTTCCTGTTTGTAGTATTTCTTAATTGTCGATAGTTTCTTTTACTTTCTTCATCACTACCATTCTTATATTTTCTACGTTCACCATCAGCTGCAATATATCCTCTGACATCCAAGGTTTTCTACCACTTGTTTTTGTTCCGCCTAAGTTCGCTTCTGTTGATTTATTTCCTTTTTAACATTCTCTGATTCTTCTTCTACATTTTCTACCTTATCTTTTTTACTCAGAACTCTTACGATGTCCTTCTCAAAAATCTTATTTACCTCCTCTTCCTCAAACTTCTCTAAATTCCACCGATCCCTCTGACACCTTTTCTTCAGGTCTTTAAACCCCAATCTGTGTTTCATTATCACTAAATTATGATCGTTATCAATATCTGTCCAGGGTATGCTTTGCAATCGACGAATTGATTTCTAAATATTTGCTTAACCGCGATATAATCTATCTGACACCTTGTAGTATCACCTGGCTTTTTCCATGCGTACATTCTTCTATTATGATTTTTATACTGGGTGTTGGCAATTACTAAATTATACTTCGTGCAAAACTCTATAAGTCGGTCCCCTCTTTCATTCCTTTTGCCCAGCCCGTATTCACCCACTATATTTCCTTCCTTGCCTTTTCCAATGCTTGCATTCCAATCTCCAACTATTATTACATTTTCAGCCCCTTTTATGTGTTTAATTGCTTCGTCAATTTCTTCGCCTACAATCTCTACCTCACCATCATCATGGACCCTTGCAGGCACATAGACGTTAACAATCGTTGTCGGTTTAGGTTTTGATTTTATCCTTATTACAATGATTCTATCGCTATGCGTTTTGAAATACTCTACTCTCTTCCTTATCTTCTTGTTCATTACTAAACCTACTCCTGCCTGCCCATTATTTGAAGCTGAGTTAGTTATTCTAAAGTCACCTGACCAAAAGTCGTTTTCCTCTTACCACCGAACTTCACTAATTCCTACTACAAATATATTTTTTTTATCCATTTCCCTCTTTAAATTTTCTAACCTACCAACCTTTTTTAAACTTCTTACTTTTCAGTTAGAATTCTGAAAGGGCTGCTAGCCTCTTTCAGGAATCATTACTTAGTCTCGCTCTTAACAGTTGTAGCACTCCAATATGGTTGCCCCTTCGGTCCAGCTAATCTGTATCGCTAAGCATTCAAGCCCCCTCACAATCGACAAGGTCTTACGATTCATAGAGGGATTCAGATTTTTTATATATACTTTATTATCATTAATTTTTATGTCTACTTTTTTATTTTTAAACTAAGTATTAACGCAATATATTTTTTGAGGGATTCCTAATTTTTTTTCTGATAAAACATCTTGGATCAATAAATTTAATTCTAAGTGATATTTCCTAAAACCTTTTATTAATTTAAATTACGGATTTTGGTGAGTTTTATATTTTTTTCTGAATTACTTGATTTTTTTAATTAAAAAAAAAATTATATTACATCTCAAGTGAGATTGAGTTAGTTAAATCTAAAATTCATGTTCATTGATTTTTAAGAAAAATACACTAATTTTGAAGTATATGTTGATAATAAAACTGATTAATGCAATCAACGTGTGTAGTAGTAATAACTGTTAAAAGTACAGTCACTTTGAAAAAATTAAATTTTATAATTAATAAACATTACAAAAGATATTTTGAAAGGAAATTGTTAGTTTTAATATTTTTTAAAACTATTATTGTCGTTTGGGGTGTGCTGCGACTTATTTATTCTTTTTGTTATTTTTAAGTTGTCAGGTTTTTGATACAAAATTTTTTGATCTTTTCTGTTTTTCCCCACAACAGTTTTTTTTTAAAATTACGTATTAGTAATTGCTCATGTTTAAACTATTTGGTCATGTTTAAAGGTATGATTACTTAGTACAACATTACACAATATTACTAGACATTGGTGTCACGCCTGTAATCAGTCTGCACTAGTTATTTCTCTGTGAAGATGTAATGTAATATAATGTAGGTTAGCGAGCGTAGGTTATGTTTGATTAGATTATTTTGTAATAAGTTTAGATTCCGTGTAATGACGAATCGTACTTATATATAAACATAACCTCTTTCTTTTTTTTTGTTTGGTCTCCGGAACCGTTGGTTTATATGACACAACCTACGCTCTCTAACCTCGTCTAATTAACGTTAAATATACAAATTATATACAACTTATTAATAACAATAACAGTTATTATTTTCTTATTGAGTTTAAATAGTTATGCTTAAAAAAACAATTGTCGGGGAGAAATAAAAAAGACCCGAATTTTTTATCTTTTATTCGTTAAACTTTTTATCAAATTTTTGTAAGGCTGTTGATTTTACAATCTTAGAAGTTTAAATAGAAAAATGTTTCTTTCCAAACTTACCGTAGAATTATGAGAAATTATGAAGAAACCTGTTAAGATAAATAAACAAATGTAGTGTATAATCAAATAGAACCATAGGTATCAAATAAAGTTCCCGCCCACCGCATCACAATCGTCAAACCGATGATGTCCACCTTCTCCCACCAAACAAGCGTGACGTAATTCTCAGGGGTCCGCACTATCTTGCTTAACAAACCCCCACCACAAGTTAAATCTGCAGAAGAACTGGGCTAAGTAAGTTTGTTTATACCCTGGATCCTTGCCGTGTTTACAGTAGGCGTCCACTAACATACAATCAATGTTACTGATCCGAATGGACGGACCAGTTTCCTTTTGATTATTTTTAATATTACGATCTATCTATTTATATATAGCCTTTTACCGAATGGCATCTTTTGCTCTGAATGTTTTAGAATAAAAACAGTTTTATAAAAATTTCACTATCTTATGACTGCAAATATCACTGACCAAGTTTTGCGATTTTTAAAGTTCCTCTTACTCGTGAATGTATGAGACTAAATTTAATCTTTTTAGTGTAGAGAGATTCAAACGTTTTCCACTTGATGTTACATGTTTTAGAGCAATTACTTGAACGCCTTCTCCAGAAAATAATGAAAAGAACAAAACGTTTTATGTATGAAGTATTAATTATATGGATAATGTTAATTATATATGTTAAATACGTATGACTAAGAGGACCACTGTTAATTTTTCACTTTTTTATTTTATGTACCTTTCTTTTTATTATTACCAATCGTATAATAACTCGCTCTAGAACTGTATATGTGAGATTCATGGTACGGAACCTTTCAGTCGAATTTTGAAGCGATTCCGCTTATCCATTTGCTCTGAAATTTTGCGTGCATATTTTCCCTGATGGTTTTCCCCTAATGACCACACATTTTCAGGTTGCTAAGTGAAAAAAATACCCCTTGAACTTGTGCAAGCTCGGTTACATGCATATTTTCTTAGTGAAAGAATTATCCATATTTATGATATTGTCGTTTCAATTGATTAAACTGAACGAAAGAATTTTTCTGCGGTTGAGGTAAAAATTAAAATTTCATGTAATCACTTAAAACTGTGCCCTAGCACAGCTGTAAAGTATAAACTTAAGAAAATTAATAAGTAGGAAATAAAATATATGTAAAACACCACTCTTAAATTAAACGCATTAAAAGGTAAAAAATAATTTTCGGATGGTATCTCAGAATAGATTTAACAACAAGCTTTGATGGTAATATGTAAGATTATGTGAAAGTCATAGCTTCAAATTAAAAAATTGATATTTTTGATGGGGTGTAAAGATTTTTACTTTGACATGAGCACCCCACTCTTTAGACAATGGTCTAAAGAGTGGGCTGCTCATGTCAACTCTTTAGACTATTGTCTAAAGAGTGGGGTGCTCATGTGTACTTTGGTTTTTGCCAGTTTTTTAATCTGAAGCTATGACTTTCTCATAATCTTACATATTACCATCAAAGCTTGTTGTTAAATCCATTCTGAGATAACGTCCTAAAATTATTTTTTACCTTTTAGTGCGTTTAATTTAAGACTGGCATTTAAAAATTTTTTTTACAAATTTTTTATTTTATGTATCTAAGGAAATAGATACTGCTATTTATCGATTTACTGCTCTTTTTGTAGTTTATTTATTACCACCAGTAACCTCTAGATAAATGTTTGAAATCTAAAGTTATGATTTGACGGAATTGCTCAATTTTTCGTACAGCTATTTAAACATTGATTGTAGTTATTTACTGAATTAATTTTCATTTATTTATTAAAATTATTAGTGCGATACAGATTATTAATTTTTTCAGTTTCAAATAGTTGTATTGCAGGAAGAGCCACCTTG
Source organism: Lycorma delicatula (assembly GCF_047948215.1). Taxonomy (NCBI): domain Eukaryota; kingdom Metazoa; phylum Arthropoda; class Insecta; order Hemiptera; family Fulgoridae; genus Lycorma; species Lycorma delicatula. The sequence continues at coordinate 248,896,136 of NC_134455.1, read as the reverse complement.
CAGGTTGATTTTCCCAAAGGAGCAGTTGTTGGACCTTGAAATCCAATGTGTCTTTTGAGTTACCTGATGCTACTTTGTGAATCACTGGCCTAAAGAAATTAGCGTTTTAAAGATTGTGTTATAGTTTATAGTTGTTTGAACAACTCTTCTATGGTTATGAAACATATATATTTTCTATTATCAAACATGTTGTTGGTTGACTATTGAATGCTGTTCATACAATTTATTGTCCGATAATAAATGGTATGCACTTGCATAGATAAAAATAGTAATTTATAAATTTCATTGGATATAATTTTAATTAGTCAGCTGATTTTCTTCAACAATAATTCATCTTAGTCTCTCAACTGTTGTATGCATTCACCTTGTGGCCACTATATAATTTAAGATATCACTTCTTCAAATTCATGTTCAAACTTGCACTAGTAACAGGGACTTAGTCAGATTTGTTGGCCAGTCATTTGCATCCGATTCCTTTGCAGCCGGCTAGAGAGTGAAGTAGAAGTTCTGACGTAATTATAATCTGGCCAGCGACTTAAGCCGATCGTGAAATAGCCTTGTATGAACACCCTAATCGTGGCCAAAATGATAGTATTGAATAATGCTTCCTAGTAAGCAAATTTGTGAAATTTATCGTAGAAACCTCCACTAAAAATTTATTGAAGAGTCCAGTTGTAAATCAGTCGACTATTATTTTTTGTAGGATTAAATAAAATATGATAGGATTATCTGTTGTTGGGATAAAATAAAAAAGCTTATTAATAACAGAATTATGACAGCTAAATACACCTCAGAATATACAATATGATTATTGTAATTGACTGGATATAATTAATCTGGTAGACTGTTAAGTTAATTACGCATTGATTAATTTTTAAGTTAATTGATTAAATAATAAGTTAAAAAATAATTTATCAAACTTAAGCTATTTTTAATTATAAATTACTCTTACTGACAACGAACAACTTCAGTGACAACTCTAACTTAAATCTGTGTAATTGTATCTGCGTTTTAATATTTTATTTCTGTTGCGGTCGTACAAAAATGGTTCAAATTATTGATGAAAATAGATCTTGTAAATGTATTTGCAACCAGAATGACAATTATCTTAGAACATGGAGGAACTAGATAGTACAGAGTTAAAATGAGATTTTAATAATAGATTTTTTCATACTCACAAGAGCATACGCGTGAACACTCACTCACTCACTCTTTCTTTCTCTCATATACACAGATGCACATCAGGACAAAAGAGAACAGACCCTAAAGAAAGTGTGATACTCTTATTCTTAAACTTAAGGAAGACGGATCGAATTACTCACACCCATATGTCCACTCTGTATTAATGTACCAGTTTCCTTTTCCTCTTTTATTATATCCGTCTTCCTTGCGTATTAGTTGTATTCTCTGTACAGGTGTACATAACAATTGTTCCTTGATAAATAAATAAAAGTAATATACGGCTGTTGTCTATGTTTTGCGCCTTAGAGGTGAGTACTGGTGCATTTACGAATAAGTAAGTAAATGAATACATGACAAAGAAAATCCCATTTTTGAAAGATAAGATAATAATTACCACAAACTACCAAATTACGTCGGTATTATGAAAGCGAGTTGCAAACACAATGCATACAAGTGGACGGTAATGTTTGTAGGCTACTTTTTCTCCAGAACTAAGGCTAGATAAACATTCTTTTTAACTTAAATTTCTAATTTTAGATAAATTAATTGATGGTAGATAAATGTAAATATTTTTCCATAAAAATCCATTGTTGTGGGCAAACTCGTACAGATAGAGTTTGATTTTCGGCTATAAGTAAAAATCATGAATTATAATTTATGGTAAAAAAGCTTTAAAAAGTATGTAATTCGGTTATAATTGTTCTAGAAAGTTTTTGTAATGAAACCAAAACAGTATTTTTTCTGAAAAATCTGCTCATGTAGAATGTAAAATATTTTTTTATATAAAAAGCTAATTTTTATCATACTACTGTTTAAAGATGTACAAGTCTACTTGCATAATATGGTAACAGTTAGACACACCGCTCGCTATGTCATTTTTACCAACACGGAGAATTTATTCAACACGTTGAATAGCGTATTCTTTCATCTGTATGTACGTGTGCAACAGCTGTTTTTGTGAGTTGTGAGTTGACAGATGTGTCTAGTGAGTTCTAGTGAATATTTATCTTAGTATGTTTTTACTTGGTGTCGTTTCTAATTAAGCGACATAACCTTCTATAGCGAGTTGCTATGGACAGCTACAAGCTGTTATTCCTAGCAACGGCGAATCATCGCACACAAACAATACGTTCTACGTAAACCCTAACCTACAAGATAATAGAATATGTGGGCTTCTAAAGTGTTCTGACAGGGATCCTCGGAAATCGGCGCAGCTTAATTTAATTAGAGACGACATTATCGATAAAATGAGTGACTTTTCTGGAACAAAGAGGGAAAATGATTTTACGGGTTTTAGCGAGGCAAACCCTCCCTACCAGCAATATCAGTATTGCGCATACAAAACAAAAATGTCAGTTGGCAGAACGATGAAATTCTAGTGGCAAAAAAACGCCAACGCACAAGTTATATTGAACCTAATATTCGCGTACAGTCAGCTGGTCCATCCACTTTTGCTGTTCCTACGTTAAATAAATTTAATCTTCCTGAAAAAATTGTTGCAACGAAGGTTGTTATGCAAAAACATTAGAATCTGAGCCTATTTTTGTAACAGGCGTTAATGCAATAACTGAATTGAAAAATTTTCTGTCACAATTATTTCCTAATTGGAATGTTTTTAAATATAAATTGACAACAGTGAAATCAGGCCACACGGTAAAAGTTCTGCAAGTTGATATTGTTACATGTAAAATTATTAGGTCAAAAACCTTGAAAACAGTATCAGTCACTATACATATAAACTTAAACATGAAAGACCATATAGTGGTCATGCGAGGCATGCATCACTCTGAAGATAAATCAATAATCATTGATTAATTGACGATGTTAGGCCACGAGATTAGAAACGTTATTGACGTTCTGCATCGTCAAACGAAGGAACTGCTGGCACTTTATTTCGTAGATTGGAGCCATATCTAATAATAAAGAAATTTTTGACGTGAGATCTCTCAACTGTACAATTGTATTCTTTGAAGCTCCGTATGTTAAAAAAGAAGTGATCTAATGTAAACTTTACCAACGTTTTGGGCATACCAAAAATCTATGCAATCATCCGCACCGTTGTGTAAAATGTGGTGCAGATGATGCCACAATAGTCTGTTCTACGGCACCACAGATTCCAGCTTCCTGCATCAACTGCGGCGATCAGCACCCAGAAAGTTACAAAGGGTGTAAAATTTATCAACAGTATAAAACTAAGGTCTATTCTCCCAAACCCGCCCTATCTTCCAGAGTTTCAATTAATAACAATTCAACCGGTAATAATAATTATACTAATGTCAATAATAACAACCTGAGTGCTAAAAGGGGAGGTGTTCGAGTAACAACGGTTCTCATAATTATAATAGTAGTAATGTTAGTGATAACAATAGTAATGTACACAATAATAGGCTGAATATTTCTGGTGCTACCTACGCCGAAAAAGTTAAAATGAGTTGTCCCTATGATCAACTATTGATAACCAAAATTTTCATGGGCTCATGAATGTTGTGGACCGTATGATTCAAAGATTTGAGCAAATTCTTGAAAATATGATGGATAGAATAATTGGACTATTCATTAATCATCTTGGGAAAAAAGGAACAACTGTTTCAGACTAGCAATCTTAAATGCTATCGGGTTCTCTGATAAAAGGCTAGAATTAGAAACGTTTTTAAATATTAATAACATAACGCTTATTTCTGAAACAAGGTTTACTGATAGACATTTTACAAGCCACTACTGTGGTTATCCACGATGAACAATCACAATTATATCTTGTCCATTTATTGCCCATCAAGGCATGCTGTGAAGGTGGATCAGTTTATATCATTCTTTAGATCCTTGGGTCTGAGATTCATCTGTGGGGGAGATTAGGAATTCTAAGCGCCTGCACTGGGGATCGCTATTAAAATCACCAAAAGGCAGGCAACTTTTCAGATCGTGACTGACAATAATTTGAAATGTTTGTCTTCTGGATAACCAACCTACTGGCCTACTGTTCTAAATAAAATTCTAGATATCCTGGATTTTTTTTTAATTTTCAAAGGTATTTCTGAGAACTATTTACTCGTTGAACCACATTTTGACTTGTCGTCAGATTATACACCTCTTGTGCCTACGAAATTTTGGCGTTATGCTAACTGATCAATTTTGCACTCTAAGAAATTAACCAGTAAACGACGTTTTCAAGACAATTTAGAGGAAAATACAAGTTGGACGTACTTTTAAAATCACCGGCCGATGTGGATAATGCAGTACACCGACCAAATTAATTCAGTCAGCGGCGTGGGCCTCCACTCCCAATTTGGATTCTGTTCCCCCAGCTAAAATACATATCCGGTTTTCTTTAGAGAAAATATAGAAGAACGCCGGAGACTACGACGCGCACTTATCCGACGTGTTCCAGCCTTATAATATCCAAGTGAAATTAGAAAAGTTTTTGAATAATTGATTTCTCCTTTCCAAATGTCCTTACCAATTAAACGATTTACAATCCACGAGGTTTCTTCGGTGATTAATAACGAAGTACATCCAACAAAAGCCCCCGGAATATGATTTAATCTCCGGTCAGGTTCTTAAGCATTACCTCGACAAGCAGTACGTTTAGTCACTCTAATTTTTAATGCTATTATTCAAATTGGTAATTTCCTGGTCCGTAGAAATTCTCACAAATAATTGTTATACCAAAACCGGGTAAAGAACCAACACTTAAATCCTATAGGCCTATCTGCTTCCAGTGCTCTCTAAAATGTTTGAGAACCTCTTTTTAAACATAATGAAGCAGTTCGTAAATGATCAAATTCCAAATCACGAATTTGGGTTTAGGGAGAAACATGCTACTGTAGAGGAAGCAAACAGAATTGTTAACGTTATAAGTCATGTTCTAGATAAAAAAAAATACTGTTCAGCGGTTTTCCTCGATGTTAGTCAACCTTTTGACAAAGTTTGGCGCGTAGGTTTGATCTATAAACTAAAAAAGGTGTTATCGCATGTTTTCTATGTAGTTATAAAATCTTACCTGGAATATAGATATTTTCAAATTAAACAAAAAGAAGTTTTGATGGATCTGTTCCTAAAAAAATCAGGGGTACTTTAAGGAAGCGTTCTCGGACCCATCTTATATGTTTTTTTTTACTACCTTCTTGCCAATTACGGCAGATATAACCGGTGCAACGTTTGCTGACGCTACTGCAATTCTTGCTGTCCATGAAAATCCAGCTACTGCATCTCATATTTTCAAGATTATCTCACTTTTTTTGAATCCTGGCTTACAAGTGTGAAAATAAAGATAAATGAAACAAAGTTGAAGCACGTCACAGTCACTCTTCAAAAACTGCCCAACAGTTTCTGTCTTTAATATTCCAATTCCAAGTTCTCAAGAATGTAAATATTTAGGTTTTTATCTTGACCGGCGCCTTACTTGGGTAAAACAACATATCTAAGCGAATGCACCTAGACCTAAAGTTTAAAAACATGTAGTGGCTAATAGGACACAGATCTCGGCTCTCAGAGGAAAATAAATTATTGATTTATAAATCCATCGTAAAACAAATTTAGATTTATGGGCTTCGATTGTAGAGTACAGCAAGCAATTCCAATATTGACATACTTGAACTGTATCAGACAAAAACACTACGAAAAAATTAAACATTCTTTGGTATGTAAGCAATAACCTCATATATAATGATTTTAAATTACGAAACGTTAGGCAAGAAATCTGTGATCTATCAACGATATCAAAATCGTTTGGATCGGCATCCAAATTATGTGGCCGTCAATTTATTGGATAATACCTTCAGCGATTTTTCAAGACTAATGAGAAACAATATCCTTGATTTGATATATGGATTCAATTAAGTGGTTTTATAAACCAGTTTTACAAAGTCCTCGTCAATTTCATTTTTTTCGTCGTTAACTTTTAAGTTACAAACCAGTGGGTCTTTTGTTTTTATTTTAGACGCGGGGAGTCCATTTTACAGAAGCCATATGGCATTGTCGGGGTCGCTAACAGGTTCTGCAAGATTTTATTAAATGCGTAAGTGTACCTGCGCACTACGGACTAAACCTACATCCCTGGCTACCCGCCCTTCCTGGAATTGCTTAAAGAAGCATTATTTTAGGAAGAGGGATGATACGCCCACATACACATTCATACACCACAATGCAATATATCACCGTCCAAATAGTACACAGAAACAACATATTACGCCAAGAAAACGCATTCAACGACAGACAATACAAATCATGATCAAACAAAATCAAAACAAAACATATATATATATATATATATACAACAAAACTAACAAAGAAAAACTCACACTAGTTCACATCAAAACATCACATGAGCAAAGAACATAATTGCAGACAGTACATCAAAACCTATCAGATCAATTGTATTAATACCAGCGGTGCCAAATTCTTAGAAAATTAAATATCAGATCAAATTAAATCAGTTCCTTTGAGGTCATCATGTGTACAAAATCCCAAGATCATCCAGACAGATCACAACAAGGTTCCGGAACAAAGAAAACTACATAATATAATACTTCAAAATAACGTAATACACTAGCATAATACATCAACATCATAGTACATCAATATAATACATCTAAGGAATATGTCTATCTGAATATTAATTAAATAAAATTAGATAATAGGAGATCACCAAAGATAAGTGTTGATTGTTGTGCATATATGCAACAGAGATCTCAAAGTCATAAAACAAAGCACAGCAAGATCATAATAAAATGTAGCAGCTATGAAAAGAATACATCTACATTATATAAAATATACTAAAGTGAAAATAGCAAACATACATGAAAGAAATCAGCACATTACCGTCTGATACAAAATATCACACATTCTCTATCAGGCAGGACAGATTCTTAATTGTTTTTACGGTCACCATCACTTGCATGAACGGAGTGCCCACAGCCTCTTTGCAGTTAGACAACCCCCACATACACGGGGGGCCCCCTAAGCACTCAGTCGAGAGTCTGTCCTCACACGCACCCTTCCGCACCGTGCTCTGTTTCGGGTCTCTTCATAAACATGTAACATTCGCATGACAGTTTTGGTGTAGTCCTCCACCGCCCTCCAATATGCCTCGCCCAGAAGTATCCTTTGCGTTTTGTCACGGGGAACATATGTGTTCGGTTCAGTCTGCCCAGCATCTCATTTCGTGTATCAGCAAATCTATGGCAAAAAAAGAAGTCGTGTAAGGGAGTCTCCTCTTCTTCGCATTCCGGGCAGAAGTAAGTGTGGTCGACACACTAAATCTAAATCTAAATCGATGCAGTTATGATCGACAGCCTCCATGACCCGCCAGGAACTGTGTTAGTTCATATCCTAGCACGCCATGTCTTCTACGAAACCATCCCTTGATGTCTCCTATAAGTTGGTATATCCATCTGCCATTCGTGGCCCGATCCCATCACTCCTGCCTCATTTGTGTCGTCTCATCCTGTATTTCCTGGGTCTGACGCTTCTTTTCGTCAATAGACAGCGGGCGCAGTTCCTTTAGTCTACAGCACTGCATAATGATGAGGTCTATGGGCGGGAGTCAAGCTAAGATTTCCGCCGCTTCTCTTCAAGCCGTCCTGTAGTCTGGTATTACCCGAAGGCAATACAATGGACGGACTCCATTTTTCCTGTACATTTTGCATATCGTAAAACACCCGACTACAGCTGTACATTGTACAAGAGTTTTGATGCACCACTCCAGTCAGCAGCTTCCTTCTCTGCTGCGTGGACCCCCCTGTGTTCGGTAAAAGGCATGCGATCAGTCCCCCTCGTCCTTTTAGCCTTCTGGCAAACTCGGAGTACATGGGCTCCAAAACGAAGTCTAGTGTGTACCCATACACCCAGGTATTTAATTTCAGGCTAGAAGATCTTCTTGCAATCTAGAGTCACTCAGAGCTGGCCTTATTTTAGTTGCGAAAATGGCAACCAACTCCGTCTTTTCCGGGGCCCGGATTAGTCCAGTCCCAGCCATTCACTCTATTGTCCCTATCATAAGATTTTCCCAATTTGTCAGCGGCGTCGCACCGCGTGTCTGCGTCCACCACAATCTCGTCCGTCCACCAGTACGTAAGGGGATATTCCTACCTCTTGTATTTACGTGGTAGAACGGCACAGGCCACTTCTAGAGATCTAGCAAGTCTGGTAGCCTTCTCCTCCTCAGTAGCATCTCTGTAGTCCTCTTGTAGGTTGAGTCCCTGCACAAATACTATTGGGTTAAGGTTTCTCGTGCTCTAGTCCAGGGCTTCTTAAACTTTTTTATATAGCGACCCCCTTCAAGCTTAGGAAATTTTAAACGACCCCCTCCTCCATATAATGAAATATATATTAACCGTAGATGTAGATGTAATATCGCACTATTTTACAATGTAAATAAAATAAGGATTAAAGAATACGTACCCATTCATTTCACATATATATAATTGGAAACGTTGACGGGATATCGGTCGTAATAAAACACAATAAATAGAATGACATAAAACTATATATATATTTATTCAATAGAAAAAATAAACTTTTGTAACAATTTTTTTTATAAGAAAACATAAAACTATATCTATATATTCAATAGAAAAAATAAACTTTTGTAACAATTTTTTTAATAAAAACATATTATTAACATCAAACAATATTAATGTGATGGATGTGATTGTTTATTTTTACACAAATAATTAAATCTAGGCTCAATTTGAGTTAGTGCAGATCGTAATAAATTTTCAACGTTTATTAAAGTTGAACGGTATTTTTGATTTTATGTAAGTTAATGTGGAAAAGGCTGATTCACATAAATATGTTGTACAAAATGGCAGTAATTTGTTCATTGCCATTTCCGATAGTAGGGGATATTCTGATTTGATTTCTATCCAAAATTCATGCACAGGCACTTGAGAAAATCTAAGTCGCAAGGTAGTATCACTTGTTAATTCGGCAAATTCTTCTTGTGCTTTTAAGTTTAAAAAATTAATTTCTTCCATTTCAATTGAAAATGGATTGCAAATCCATTGTTGTGTATCGATATCATTGGGAAAATACCTATGCATGTAAACTTCCATATCCTTCAAATGATTAACTATAATTTTTGTTATAGGAGTATCTTTTTTTGAAATATTGTTACTAATTATATACTCGTCAGTAAATGGAAACATTTCGAGCGATCCACTTTCCACTCTGTTCTTCCATATAAGAATTTTTTTAACAAAGGCCTCAAGTTTATTTTTTAACATAAACATATTAACGCAGACTCCCTGCATTGATAAATTCATATCATTGATTTTATCAAAAATATCTGCCAAATAGCATAGCTTGAGAAGCCATAAATTATCTTGAAAATAATCGGCCAAATTAGAATTTTGCTCTGTTAGAAATATAAGAACTTCATCTTTTAAAGTTAATAATCGTTTCAAACTTCGACCTTTTGATAGCCACCTAACTTCAGCATGTAACAATAAACTTGTATAATCCGAATCCATATCAATGCACAAATTTTTAAACAATCGACTATTAAGTGCTCGACTTTTAATAAAGTTAATGATTTTGACTGCATCAAAAAACACAGTGTTTAATTCTGGTGCAATTTTTTTAACAAGTGCCTCTCGGTGAATCATAGAATGTGTAAATGTAATATGATCATTTCCAGCTTTAACAAATGCTGTAAAACCAAGATCTTGTCCGGTCATTGCTGCAGCACCGTCCGTGCACACACCAACACAATTTTTCCAATTTAATCCTTCTTTTTCAAAAAACTCATTTACTTTTTTATATATATCTTTTCCACGAGTATGACCTTCCAGAGGACGACAAAACAGTATATCTTCATGAATGCTTCCCTCATAAATATATCTTACAAAAAGTAACAACTGTGCCATTTTTGAAATGTCTGTCGACTCGTCCAGTTGTATTGCAAACTTTGAGCTGTCTTTAAGTCTCATAAGAAGCTGTTGAAATTGATCATTGCTAATGTCTGAAATTCTTTTGGACACAGTGTCATTTGATAATGGAATTTTACTAATTTCATCAGCATACTGTTTTCCATGAACAATTTCAGACATTCTTATAGCTGCAGGTAGTAAAAGTTGCTCTCCAATAGTAAAAGGCTTTTTCGTTTTTGCTATCAAATACGAAACTTCATACAATGCCAATAGATATTTATCATTCAAAGTAACATACTTCTCCAAAGTGTTCTTTTCTTTATTTGATGTTTGCAAAAGACGCTCAAAATATTCTATTGGCTTTTTTGATAACGTTGCATGTTTAGTATTCAAATGTCGTTGCAGTTTTGACGGTTTCATGCTTTCTGCAGCCAAAACTTCTTTGCAAATTAAGCACACTGGTTGTTCTTCATTGTTGTGAGAAGAGCATGTGAAGCCATACTGCAAATATGATTCGTCATATTTTCTTTTTTTTGTTTTGCTAGAAGTCGGATTTGAAGCACTGCAACTTGGTTGTGACGGCGTGGCAGACTTATTAGTTGGAATTTTAATTAGCCATTTATCCATGATGGTTAAATAATAATAAATAATTAAACAAAATGTAGTTGAACTTTAACGTAATAATTAAAAACACCAACTGAAAATTACACAGTAAATACACACATGTCACTACGAAGACAAAGCTGAGTCCAAACTGAAGTACAAACAGAAAAATAACTACACTCGAATCTTTACCAGTGCAATGACAACAAATTACGATCAGATCAACCCCGACGCATGGCGTGTTCAAAGTGTGCAGCGCACAAAGGCACCGTATCACAAAGACGCCGAAAAAGAAGCTTTCATTTAATTTTTTTTATTATTCTTTTATAAAAATAATATGCCGATTCGCCTAGCCTAGCTTGATTATGCTTCCGTATTGTATGTGTAAGCTGTAAGGCGACGCGGCGTCTGGGTACTTATAATCACTAAGTTATCTTGCAAACACTGACGCCGGCGGCCAGACATCAATGTCGAACGTTCAGTTGAAAATCGAGGAGCGCGTTGTATTTATTATTTTAAATGCTACTTCCATATTTTCATTTATAGGCCCTACATAACAGTTTTGCATTGCCACTTTTTTCAAAAAATAGTTATAATAAAACTACAATAGTATTTTGTATGATTTTTATTTGTATTTATATTTGTACGTAGTGTGTATACTAATTTTAAAATTTTATTTATAATGATTGAAAAGTATCAGATCTTTGCGACCCCCTTTCACTAGTCTCGCGACCCCCCTGGGGGTCGCGACCCACAGTTTAAGAAGCCCTGCTCTAGTCCATAAACGTCGGTGGGCCGACACCATCCGGTCCGTTGCCTGCTAACGTTATCAGAACTGCCTGGTGATCACTGGCCATGTAGTCATACCACACTCTCCAGTCGGAGATTCCAGCTGCGACCTCAGGTGATGCAAAGGTAACATCAATAATGGACCCAGAGTTGCCGCTTTTGAAGGTGTACCTTCCCCCAACATTAAGCACCAGCAAGTCTTGGGCTGCAAACGTGACCATCAGTGCGGCGCCCCTCTGGACAAACCACTGGGTCTGTAACTTCGTAATGTTCATTCCAAATTTAGCTTATTTACTTACTATTCAATATTAACTCTGAGCAATTGTAAGATTACTGTAACGTTATAATAAAAAAAAGATTGCATATACGATTTCTATTAAGATTAATAATAATAAATAATAAATTATAGTTTAAGTAATAAAACTGATATATTTTTGAAACTCTATCGGAATAAGCAAAAAAACATTGTGAATATACTCTATATGTGGTGTGGTTTCGATAATCATACATGTGTCTTGTATAATATTAAAAATGCTGTCTCCATAAATTTGTTCACTAGTTCGTGGAATCTGATTCATTTCATTTACATCTATAACCGTAGCGATACAACGGTTATTACCTATCCTTCAGGTAGCAAAATACTTCCAACTATTTGTATGTTCACATATTGGATTCCAATCTAAAGAATTTATATGATTGAACTTTACTCCTAGACGTTCTCTACGGCATTTTCTGTAATACGTTTTGCAACATGACTTTTACTATAGAAGTATTTTTAGTTGAATTCAATTTGGGTTTAGGACGGTAGGGTGGTAGTATTAAACCCGATTATTGAGACTTTTAAATTGAAAAATTTAATCCATATTTTGGTGTGCTGTGTTTTATTATTTAATACAATTCCAGTCTAATAACCGATATTTTTTGTTCTGTTAACCTTTTGGGCATTTCTGCTTTAGTTAAACTGGATTTGGAACCAGGTTATGAAGTGAATTATTATACGGATTGTTGTCGAGCACAACTGTTCAGATAAGCGGTATTATAAACAAGTACGGTAATTAATAATGAAGGTATAAAGAACAATTTTGTTATCAATCAACAAATGAACATACAGAATGGCCGTAATTCGGAATTATACGACGATCATTGTATCTTTGAAATAACAATTACTAATGTTAATTATTGATTTTTTTTTTACGCAGTAACAGTTACTAGATAATAAATGAATTTTGTAGTTTGTGAAAAATACCATGCCTGACCGGGATTCGAACCCGGGACCTCCGGATGAATGGCTGAGACGCTACCACTCCGTCTCGGAGATCTTCGGATAGTAATAAAATAATAATATTAAAATAATAAAAATCTCTATTACTGTGTTACTAAAAGTAAGATTATTTACCATTAATATTCAGCTGAGCAGCTAAGAAGAGTTTTGACATAAATATGTAAATAAAACATAATAGTGTGTTGTTAAGATAGACGTGTGCTGAATTTGACGGTAGACCTTAATTTTTTGAATTTAAATTTTGAGTTACAAGTGTTTTCGAAAACACACTAACATACACGATGTGTGTGTGTGTGTGTGTGTGTGTGTGTGTGTATACGCGCGTGTGCGTACACCTGTGCGTAAAAAAGGTAAATAATGTTACTGACTTAGTCATTAGTTGTATACGTGTTATAAATATTTTTCCAATGTATGTTATTATTACATTTTTAACCAGTGGAATAAATAGTGATAATTTTTATTTTCATCTTACTTGGATTCTTCTGCGATATAAGTTTGTTTGAATTAGTTGATGTCAGTTAATTTATTAAAATTATTTAAGTTTTAATAGAAGAAAAATTACTATTTAATTTTTATTAATACTCTACTAAGTCACGTATCTTATCACCTAGTATTCCTTCTGTGTTTTCTGACATTCCATAGGAAACTATAGCGTCCTATTTAGAAATGATTTGTGCAGGTTGTCTGTTAGACTGCATCTCAGTAAACGTAATGTGTATGACATTCAATTTCACCGAGTTATCACTCTCTCTCCTCAATCACTTCTTCCCCGCTGTTTAATGTATTCAGCGACTAATTCATTCTAATGTAATGTATTGGACGACTCGGTTTGTTATGCCAAACGTTTTCGACTTTGTGTTATGATAATTAAGAATGTTGCTTTTTTTTAAATCGCTTTTAAATTTGTGCTTAACTAGTAATAAACATTGATCGAGCAAACGAGCACTCAGTTTTCTACGGATTAATTTCACTGAACTTGAAGATTTTTAAAATAAGATTATTTTATGAATTAAATAAGTGCATTTATAAAAGAACTATTATAAAATTATCTTAAGCAGATAAAAAACGATTACATTTAAGTTGTGTGGTTTTCAGTGTCGAATTTATCATAAGGGAAAATATTCAATACGCATTTCAGTTTTCGTATAAAGAGTCTCAAAGTAATAATAAAACGATCTAACCCACCAATCGGTGATGATGCACTCTGCGTGCTTTCTTTGGTGCCCTCGATTGAATTGCAGATCAAAGGGCGAAAACTAAAGGCGTACGGTGTAGCCAAAGATGAGGCCAATTCTATAATACGGGAATAATGAAAGGTGGCATGGGAGGGTTCCGTAGTGGCCGCACAGACCAGAAGAATTATCCCGGATCTGGATGCTCAGCTAGATCGCTCTCATGGCGAATTAGATTACCACACAACGCAACTCATGTCGGGACATGGTGCGTTTGAACAATACCTGCATAGGTTTGGCAGGAGAGAGTCACCCATCTGCTGTTATTGCGATGCGGTTGACGATGCCGAACACACTATTTTCGTCTGCAGGTGATGGGAGGAACATCGTATAAATGTAGGACTGATACATACTCGACCGCTGGAGCAGCTTTCGGAGTGGCTCTTGGCTATATTCGGGAACTGGCATAATTTTGCAATATTTGCAAGAGCAGTCCTCAGAATAAAAGAAGATGATGCAAGACGACTGGGGTACTGAGGGTTTTAGTCAGCACACCAGGGCATGTGCCCTCAGCACATGCCCGGGTGTGTAGGTTCCCATATGGAGCGGGGACTCCTGGGCTTTGTTAGGTGTGGATTAATGAAAATACCGAGACCCGGCCGGCGGTGTGAGTTCCCGGATACGCTTCGGCTCCTGCGCCGTCGGTTTGATGCTGGCAAAAGGAAAAACCCAGACCCGGTCTCCGGCGGGGGTCTGGAAACGGCATAGCCGGACCTGGTTTCTTCCGTCGGAGATTAGAGGCAGGCAATTAAAAGATCCGGAACAGGAGGGGGCTGACCTGCTGTGCCTGGTTGATAACCGGAGAATGGGGAGGCCCTCTTAGAGTCGCAAGTACACGTCCCGAGCCGAGTATACTTAATGGGATGTCCGGCTTGGGGATGTAAGGGAAAAAACCACCAATCGGTGTAACACGTTTATTAGGAACGGTATAAAGCGCAAATCTCAAATGATAAAACAAAGTTCATACCTGAAATATTAAGTGTAAGGTTTCGGACCAAAAAAAAGTTAGCAGAAAATTCTAAATTTAATAATGTTACGGTGTAAGCTAGATGTTTAGACCGTAACGATTGTAGGGGAGCCTTAAGTTCTTCGTATATCAGAATCCCAATCAACATTTTTGTTCGATAAATACAGTATTTAATGAATAAATAATTCGCCTTCAGCCGTAAACGATAGTCGTGAGTGGTTTATTTATATCACTGTGAATTAAAATATTTTGATATTAACTTGTTTATGAATCATGCTGCACGTGATTCCTGAAGTAATTCGGAGTATTACTGAAAACGCATTAGTCATACAATAATTTGTTATTCTTTTTAAATTCCCGATCTTAAGTCCGATTTTTCACAAATCAGGTAAAGAAAAAATATAATTCTTTAAAAAAACACCGTATAATACGTTACCATGATCATTAAGGTATTTGGAGATTAAATAAACAAAGAAAATTATATAAATTTTATAAAACTATATAAATTTGTAATTTTAATCATATTTTTAGGGTTTCTATATTTTGTGAGTATTAATTATAAACTTTACTGAAAGCAGTGTAAAAATTCAGCTTTCCCGTTAAAATACTTTAATGATTCTTTAAAGATTAGGATTACTGATTATAAGTTAAAAATGGTTTTCCACTAGTTTGACTGGCAAGTTTCTTCTTACAATAAAATTCCAGAATGATAGATGTATACCTTTAATTTTTGAAGCAATCCGTTTACAGATTATACTAAAAAAGAAGGTAACAAAATGTAAACAGTAAAGAAAAAGTAATAAATACACTTACCGTACTTAGAAGGTTATTAATACAAACATTGTCGAAAAAAAAAATTTTATATATTTAAAAACAAAAAAACAGATAGTTGAATAAATATGAGTTATTATGTGAATTATTTATAAATATTATCGTGTAGAAAATGATTCATTCGTTTTTCATTTGGTAAATCATTTTATTAATATTTTTTATTCTTAAAATTCAATTATTTACGGATTTCATAAAATATTTAACGCGAGTAGTTAAAATGTTTGCAATAGCTGTATAATAATTATTATACATAGTGCTGTAATTGTGCCGCAAGCGATATAAGTATTGGCTTTATTAATTTTAATGGGATTATGCACGGTTGCTGTTCACGAACGTATAAATGAACGATGTTAACTTTCCCGGCATTTTGTAGAGCTCAAAATTTAACCGTTTTCCTACTGAAAATCATAAGCAGTTTTGCTCTTACCAACTTATTTTATGATTCAAAGAAGAATAATTAAAAATTTATCTACAAGTAGATTGCTTTTTCTAAACCACTAAAAACTAAGAAGTTTTCGCTAATTCAATCTCTTCTAAGGCAATCTGACCTGAGGTATCATAAAATAAAAAAGGTGTCAAACAAACAAGACTTTGTACTGCTGTAATAAACAAAATTTTTTTTCAAATTTTACCTCTGTATTCTAGATGTGCTAAACTCAAATTAGAAAAAAATAATTTTAAAATACTTTCAGTAGATTGGTGAAATATATATATATATATAATTATAGGATAGGGAGCTTTTTTGAAAAAAAATTTTGATGTATTTTTTGATGGAATTTTTGGGTTTATTAGTTTTTGATTAGCTAAACCCACGTACGTCTGAACGTTTCTTCATGTTCGATCGCTTCGACTTACGCGCTATTCTGGTATGATGATGATGATTTTATTCTAACTTCTCGAGTATTATTAATTTTTTTGACTAAATAAAAAAGGGGTACATATTTATATATTTCCCAAACGTTGTGTGTGTTTGTGACTGCATATAAAGACAAATCGCTTCGACTTACGCGCTATTCTGGTATGATGATGATGATTTTATTCTAACTTCTCGAGTATTATTAATTTTTTTGACTAAATAAAAAAGCGGTACATATTTATATATTTCCCAAACGTTGTGTGTGTTTGTGACTGCATATAAAGACAAATTATTATCTCTTTGTTCGTTATGTTTGAGCATTCTTCTAGGGACAAGACGCAAAACGTGATTTCTTTGCTGATAGTACTTTTTTGTTCACTGTCAAAAATTTATAAACAAGATTATACTTAATATAAGCGGGAATGAAATAAATAAAGATTAGAAATCCTTCAATTATCTTCAATCCCGTCATCATGTTTATTTTATTTTAGTACGTTTTTTATCTTCTAAATATGAATCTGAAGGTAAGAATGAGATGATTCACACGAAAAAATCCTAATATAGTAAATAAACTAGTATAGCATACCGTAATAAAGTAATATAACAGTAAATATGTTGTTTATATTCTAAAATAACATATAAACAACATCTAATACAGTATGTAATACATAATTTTATCCCTTCTTTGTTTACAAAAATTGCATTACCCTTGCAGGAAAATGAACCCGAAACCAGCTTGTATAGACGCCAGTATGCTAACAACTACACCGACCATACCGCCAGTTGGTGTATTTTATTAACTATATTAAATACGTAAAAAACAGACTCAGTCTCTGTAATAACCAAATTCCACATAAACCTGTTTTAATTAAGTATGTTTATTTTAATTTTAGAACGAATGGACTCCCATGATCATGTGCGGGAGTTGGCTAAGGAGAAACAACCTGATTTTCTCGTAACAATTGAACCGAACAGGTCAGTTGTGGCGGGCTGCTACTGGACTACGGACAACAGGCCGACGTGGCAATACGGGATGTCAGCGGACGTTTAGTTGGCACCTTTTGGAGACGAGTGATGGCTACCTCTGCATTGAGCTGGTGGAAATGGTGATTGTGTGAGCTTATGTTTCTCCTAACTGCGACTTGACCTATTGTGGGGCATTCACGGCACGACTGCATACGACAATTACTGGGACTAGGAAGAAGCTCGTGCTTCTTAGCGATTTCAATTATAAGTTTGTAGTGCGTACACTAAGAGAAGAGGCGAGCTGTCAGCTGAAATAATGAGTACTTTAGATCTTTATTGCGCCAATTTGTTTGCTCGTAGACACTCATCAGTGCTAGATCCCATCCACGAAGGGAGGTGGAATTGTGATTGTTGTTCCTGGAGAGTGCTGGGAAACGACACTGCCAGTGACCGTAGATCTTGGAGATGCCTTCTTCCGTCCACGGATTCAAGACCTTCCTACTCGATTGACATCTCGAGATGTTTATACCATCGTTGAGGAAGTCTTAGACAACATACGTCGTGGTTTACACCTCACACCCGAAATCCTACAGGATACTGTTAAACAGGCGTTGCTCGGTTGGGTGCCATCACCGCCGTCATCGGCCAGCCTACTGGTGGATCCCCGAGATCAGCAATTTACGAACGGAACTTCAGCGATATCAGAGGACTATACAACAACTTAGGCGACATGATGGAGATGACGATGATCTCACATCCCAAAATTATTTGCATTGAAAAAGAGCCCATCGGAACACCATCAAGAACGCGAAGAGGAGGAAATGGCTAGAACTCTGTTCAAAATTAGATGATGATCCTTGGGGTCAGGTATATCGACTGCTCATGAAACCTTTTGGGAGACGTTTACCAATTTTGACGGAAGAACGTGCTAGAATAGAGCTGGAAAGGCTGTTCCTATGCGTCGAACGGGAGTTGTTAGGCCCCCACCGAGTTCGAGCAACGACAGTACACGTTGCCTGCGTTGACTATAGCCATGATCCGATTGCACAACACCCACAGTCCTGGCCCTGATGGAATACCAGCTGCAATACATATAGGTCTCCTATTAAAGGTTCTGTGGAACATAGCGGAGCCGAACACTTCATCCTTTCGATGAATTGTCCGATGAAGTTCTCAATCTTCACCTTCTGGAACAGTCGGAGGTGATTGCTTATACTGATTACTTGTCTATTCTCGTTGGTGGTAAGACCGAGCAGGATCTCCAGGACCGGGGCAACGAAGCCCTTACTAATATAGAGAGATGGTTTACGGTTCACGGACTACGTTTATCACCACAAAAAAGTGAATACATCGTTCTAGCCGGTCGGGGGAAGGTGGGCCGGATAGATCTACGCGTCGAACAACAGATCCCGCCCAAAGCCACTGTCCGATATCTCGGGATGACTATTGACCGATCGTATAAATTCAGCAACCACATAATTGCGGTCTGCGAGCGGGCAGAGAACGCACTTGCTGCCCTAAAACGTCTCCTCTCGAGCCAGATGTCACTTCGAGCGTAGAAACGGAGGGTCATCATATCTAGCGTTACATACATCATTCTATCTGCTGCTCCGGTTTGGAGCTCATCATTACAGATTAAAAGAAATCTCGCTAGACTTCAATGCCTGCACAGGCAATCGCTGCTGGGAATCATTGCAGCAGATAGAAACCAAATGATATGATGCTGCTTGCTTGTTATCTAGTGTCCCACCCATTGAACTGCTGGTTAAAGAGAGGACGGACAGGTATGCTGGAATATCGGCTGACTTGGTTTAGGATGTGACCGATAATGTCTAGCAAGGTAGGTGGCTAACTGGGGAGACGGCAGCCTGGACAAGTATTCTGATACCGGACCTGCGACTGTGGTGTTTAAGAAAGTTTTGTGACCTCGACTATTACACTACACAAATATTCACAGGCCATGGGTACTTTGGAAGCTATCTACCCCGCATTGGGGGGCGTGACAACCCCAACTGTATGTTCTGTACAGAGCACGATACTGTCGAACACACCTCGTTTCAGGGCCCTGAATGGGAGGAACATAGTATTCGTTGCAGGAATTCCCAGCTTGACACCTACATCCTTACTGACTCACATAATTACTTCTACAGCTCGTTGAGATGCGTTCAGCCTCTTTTCCCAAAGGATACTTCGAGCTAAGGGTGACGAGGAGCGGAGAAGGGGCTTCTAGTGGCGGGCGTTGCAGCCTCAGCTGTGAAGACTGGTTCGCCTTGGTGTGCCAGTTCCGATGATTAGTTTGGGACTCCGTACATGACGTGTACCGCTATGACAGTTTCATGATGTGCTGAAGATTTTCAAAACCCGTCATCCACTAGGAGGAAAGTTAAGACCAGAGTCCGGCGGGGGATTCTCTTGGGGACCCTTCATTTGAGGCACAGACAAGACCGAGACCCGGCCTTCGGCGTGGGGATAAAGGTTGCAGCTTAGCTGGATCCGGATTCTCCTCGCTGAGGGTTAGGGCTGGCACAATAAAAAAGACCCAACCGGTATACCAACCTGCCTAGCCGGACGTACAGCTGGTGGGCGGGAAGGCCAGTTAGAGTTAAAGGTCACTCCCTTGGGCTGAGTTATACTTAGCTGTGTTATGGCTCAGGGATGGTGGGGGGAAAAAGGTTTGAAGGTAAGGTTTATACGGATTTGAATACTAGATCATGTATACCGGTTTTCTTTGGTAGTTGGGTTACAATTAATCACACACCTCAGGAATGGTCTACCTGAAACTGTACAACACTACACTTAATTTACATTCATACATACTCACCCTCATTCGTCTTCTGAACTAATACCTTAGAATAGTTCCGGAGGCTATATAGAAATAGAAAGGTTTGAAGATAAGACCATGTTTAACTAAAACATTCCGGCCCATTTGCTGATATCGAATACCAGATTAGATATATTAAAAGAAGTGTTATCATTATAGATTCTTTAGAAACCTTTTTGCAGCCAAATTAAAATGTTCGTAAAATATTGATTTTAATTTTAAATTGCCCAAATAAAGTTCTTAAACAGTTTCGTTTGTACTATAAAAGTAAATTGATATTAGTATCTTAATACTGATATTAATTTAACTGTCGTTATTTAAATTCAGATAATCAGCTCAGAAATGCTGTTCAAGAATTTTTCAGCGGAATTGTATTAACATCCACAATTTATGGTCAGTAACAACAAATGAGAGAAATTGTGTGAGAGTAGACTGAAAAACTATTTATTGTTGTTTTGGCTTTCAGAAATCCCATTTTTTAAATTTCTTCACCATTTTCGATCTCTTTTTAACGAATGTTGGGTGGTAGCAAATTGCTCTCTCGAGAGAAGTTTTTATCATGAATCAAATTTTCTGTCATAATAATGATAACTATAAATTATTTTATCGTATTAAAAAATACTAATACTCTAGTCCGTAGTAGATACTAACATGACACTAAAATATTAACATTAATGATAACCGGATAGATACATGTTGAATCAAGCAAAATTTATTCTAATTACCCTCAATGAATAACATATACTTAACCCTTCCTTAATTCATTATTTATTACTGCTGAACTTACTTTTTAATGTCTTCTATTTGGAAAATTTTATAACGTGCTGGATTGGCATTTATGTTTAATTTGTTTTTAAATAATTTCATTAAAACATATAATTAATTAATAGTTAGTAAATCCAGAGTTCATAAATGACTAATGATTTATTCGTTGGGATTCGTAAAAATACGAATATTTCAAATATTTGTTGAAATATTCAGAACGCAATAGAAGTGTTTACTTAATGAATTTTATTTCTGTTTTCGTGAAAAACTCTAAAGAATATAATAATATGTCGAAATATTTTTATAGTCGGTATGTATGAAGTAATATGTACTGGTATAATTAGTGTGACTATGAACGTATTGTAATAAATTCCTGCCGAAAGAATTCGAGTTAGAGTCTATGCAATAATTTTAACAAAATTTTGATTCTTAAGATGGTAACGTTTTCTTAGTTGTAAGACTGTACACCTACGAATATACTCGTATTTTTTAAACGATTATCAGATCAGACCTTGATATAATAATGAAAGAGTGAGCTTCCTGAACCCGTGAATAAACAAAGGAAAGAAATTTTAAATAAGATGAATGAGGTAGTTTGATTTACAATCTCGATATTTATTAGTATTCGTAAATAAAAGTTTAAAAAATAAGCTTGTGGTTATACAGGAAGCAATATTTAAGTTGTTTCTTGAACTTTTGCAACAGCAGTGTCAAAAAATAAAGACTCCGCGATCCTGAAAAATTCATGAAGCCCTCTGTATATCTCTTACATCTCTTTTTTCACCTCATCAAATATGTCTTAATTCAAAAATAGTTTTCAAGTTTATACTTATTTCTTCACTAATTTCTTCTGAAAGTAGCGATCCTTTATACTGATCCTTTTTTTTAAATTCTCCACATCTAATATTTCAAACAGTATATTGGAGTGAAACAAATGATTATCGTTTGACTTCCCGAGCGGGACGTTTTCAGTTCGAAGTTAGACCGAATAAGTTGTTTAACGCTAACAGCTTCATTCAATCGATAAATTTCAAAACATAAAACGATAACAGGTTAAAAAGCACGTGTTTAACCGCAGGCTGTCCGGGGTGATAGAATCTTTTAATCGGTTATCTAATTTTTTTTTTTTTTGATACTGCAGGATTAGTGTTAAAATGTAATTTTAACATTACACAATTTTAACAGTGTAACAAGCACTTTCCAATTAACTTTTGATTTGATTTTAACACCCTTATTACTAGTCCCCGTTGTTACTAGTTAATATTACGGTTGAGTGGAAAAGATTAACTGTCAAAACGTAATTAGGTATAGAGTTTGTTGTGATTTATTATATTAAAATAAAATCGCATAACTGATTCCTCAAAACTTTGTACCGTAAGACCGACTGACTACATATGTACAAGTCAAGACACGATCAGACAAGACAAGAGAAGTCGCACTTTTATGAAACAAGAAAAATTTAGATACTGCAGTACGAAATGTTTCTACTATGAAAAGTTTCTGTGGTTTCTAGAGTGTAGAAAACGCCTTTTTCATTTGCGGATTTTATTATCGCAAAAGGAAAAGCGATGCAGGAAGAAGAAACATCGAATACGATGTATAAACAAGGAGAAAAATACTTAAAAAGTTTGGACTGGAATTGCATTTTTAACCCGAAAATGTTTAAATTTCACTTAAATCACTCAAGTTATATTGTTAAGAAATTTTGTTTGTCGCTTGTAACCGATTGACAAACAAGACATAGCTCCCAAGAAATGTGTATCAGCTGTTTGAATAGTACTCAGTGTAACAGCTAGAATAAGAAAAAGTTGCTTAATTTTAACTTATTTATTACATATAAATAAATTTGTAAAGTGATTAAATTTGTAAATTTGAAAGTTCCGACTTTCAAAAAAATGAAAAACTCTCTAATCATGATTAATTGGAACAAGTCTAGTTTAATCATTATTCTTTTTTTTTCTTCTTTTTTTTAATGAATATATCATAAAAACTATTCGCATACTCAGTTGCAGCGAAACGAAGTGTCGATATGTAGCGCGATCAAAATAAATAAAAATTTATTTAATATTTATTTAATTTGTCGTTGTTAATGTGTTGAACTTTTTTTTACTATTTTGGATTGATTTTCCTTATCACAGATTTGTGTTTTGTTGTATTGAGTCATTCCATCTTGCAAAAACTTCTGGAATACTATTGTAGGGTAGAGATTGTGAATAGAAGATTCTATTCTACTAATTTCAATTTTCTGCCTGTCAGTTAGCTTGTTGTCTGACGTTTGATTCGAGTTATTATTCGTCTTACACTAGGTGAGGATAAGAACGGTATTTATCTACGGGATATCATTCTTCTGGATTTTTTAAAATTGTATTAAGCAACCACTCAATGCTCTTACTTCTGAATCAGTAGCACAATATTGTGATCATTGTTATCTTTTGTGTTTAGGCTGTTCATTTGTCTTGTAAAATGTCATCAGATAATACTCCTTACTGACAGTTGAGAACTTCTGTTTTCATTATTTTTTTAAATCACTAGTAGTTCTCTGGACCGCTGTTTCACAATAATTATGTCATTTGCATCTTATATTTTCCCTTATTTGTAGTCGTTCAGTGTAAACCTTCATATAAACTATATATTATTTACTTCAATTATTTACTCCAGATCCAGTCAGCGTGGATATGTATCCATTAAGGAGACGTGGGGGATATGAATTGCATAAATCATTTAGGCAGAACTTATCTTAAACAAGGATGGAAATGCAAAGCCGCAAAATTATAATTATGTCAAATGCGGTAGGCATTTTTTTTACGTTCTTCAATTACTGAAATCCAATTTTTATAAAATAATCTAAAAAATAAAAGTCTGAGATATTTTTTATCTATTTCTAATAGTTAATTTTTTTTAATAATGATATCTTATTGTAAAATTATGTAAAAATTAAAACCTTTTCTTGGAAATTATGTATATTATAATATACATTAAAATATATTTCTTAGCTAAGGGATCACTTGTCACCTTACTTTATTGCAGATTTGGGAATACAAATAAACTATACTTAACCAATAACATAAAAAGGTAACTCGGAAAAATAATATGGAAACTATTCCTTCTACTGACGCTATCCAAGTACGTGGCATGAAAATTCGTCAGTTAATGGAAAAATATTGGTGACAAATTTGGAAAGGTACGTATTTTACACATTGATTAGGTGCAAGAATCCCATGCGGTGATTGATAGCATTAAAAATTCCTATCCGTTGCCGAGGGGAAATAGGATAATGGTAATGCTTCTGAAATTGTGTAGTAGAGTAAGACCTCAGTGCTTTGCCTCAGTCCTTTCTTTCGGGTTCATTTGTGTTTTAGGTGAAAAAGGGGACCCATTAAAACCAAAACTTACGAAATTTACTAAAGAAAATCATGTTATCCGCTAACAAAATTTTAGATTATAGACAACTGTGCAAGAGACATGTAGGTTGTTATGCCTTCCATATAATACGAGTCTAATTCAAAACTTTTGCACCTTAAATTCGTAGACCCGGAGCAACCGACGACATATTTTTAGCTGCTTATGCTTTATTTAATATAATAAATAATAAAAGAAATTTGAAAACTGGAATAGTGTAGTAACAAATACTCTTTGAAATTCTTGTTCAAACACTTGTTCTTAATCTGCAAAAATGAAAGAGATTTTTTCAGATAGATATGAAATCGTCAAAAGCTGTTACCAGTAGTTGAAAATATTAAATCGCAACTAAATATTTGTTTGAAATTTTCTACTCCTAATGGATTCAGCATAGCAATTAACTTCCATTTATTAAAAACTTTGTAATTAAATTAAACAGTAGTTGCCAAAATCACTTCAACATTTCTAATTAAAACCATTAAATGTTTCGTAAATATTAATTTATATCGCTTTAGAATTGCACGTGACACGTACTACGGTAAATGAATGGATAAAAACTAAAACAATACGCTTTATTGAAATGTAAGCTGTCCATTCTAATGTTTAATAAACTATTTTATATAAAGTAAGATTAAATAAACATTCATAATATTTTTTTTATTGTCTGCGTCACATATTCCCATTATTTTACGTGTTCGTAAAAGCTTTCATAGCTTTGGGATTTTGGGAATTAATCTGCTGTATAAATCCGTTCTCGTAAGGTCTAAACTTGTGTAGCCGTTTTCTTTGTTTATAATAATTATTCGGTTGTAATTATTACTATTTCTGTTTTTCATTTTTATTTATGATTGTTCATAATACTGAATTTTTACCAATTTCGTAATTAATTACTTTGTTGCACAACGATGATATAAAACAGAGATAAAATTGCAACTGTAAGTTGCCAATTTATTACTGTAATTTACGCACCTTGATTTTAACATTAAGAAACCGAGGGAAATCGTTAATTGATAAATTGAGAATAAATTTTGAATTGTAAGTTTAAAAATTATAACAAAAATATTATCCATAAAAAATTATTTTTTTTAATTTCAATATCTTTAATTCGATGTGAAAGATATATGAATTATTATTTTGTGTAATTGATCTGTATTCGATTTACATTTTAATTGAATCATACTACTTACACTAAACTCATTTCTTGTGGACTAGTTTTATAACCTTTCGCTTATCCGAAAGTATAATGATGGTACAAAGAACCGTGTAAATTACTCTGTTCTATGACGACTGGTTTTGATCTTTTAGTCAATTAAATTTTACTTTTGCAAAAAGTTTGTACTTTTTAATTTTTCCATACATAAAATAGACATTTTACAAGAGAAGTTTTTTGTTTTTATTTATAAAATTACATTTTTTTAATATTTTAGAATAACGTAACTCTTGCTTAACTCTGTCACCATGTTACACTGTGTGTGCAGACTGTGTTGACACAGAAATTTATTGAGTAAATCATCGTTGAAATTCATGTTAAAATTACATTCTTCAACTAAATTATTGAACTGAAGTTTCAGTTCTTGATAAGAATTTAATTCTTAACAAAACTTTTAGCAATAATTAGAGATTAATTTAATATATTTTCTGCACTTAAGCGTTTTCCTCTTTTTTTTTAATTATACTAAATTTTTGGCTTTTATATTTTAGGTTTTATAGCCTAAAAGAAAAAATATATATATATTTGGTATTTTATTAACCATTACGAATTTCAGAGAAGATAATAAAGTGAAATCTTTAAGTTCAAAGATTTTCGGGTTATTATTAACTTGATATCGCTGTTTGATTACGCATTAACATGATGAAGGTAGTAAGTTAAAAATTAATATTCATTAGAAATCCGAAAACTTTAGTCTGGAAAGAAATAGTTACCTATAATTTATTTATAATCCGGCGTAAACTTACAGTTTTATTTCTCTTACCTAAGGATAAAAATTAAAATATTAAATTACTTAGCTCTATAGAAATATATCCTTACGTGAAAGTCTTTTAGCCTTAAGCTGTATTCCTTTTTTTTTTTTTTTAATTATTTGTTAAACCTGCTGTATCTTCAACGTTTTTAAAAAATTAATTTATATTTTTTTATTTTATTTTAGGTTTTTTATAATAGAATATTACTTTTATATTTTTCACGGCAGAATGCGATATAATTTCGTAAATGAATGTGGAAGAAAATATTCACGGGAACATAAAATTTGAAGTAAATTTTATCATGTAGCAACAATATTAAATTTTTTAAAGAATTTTTCAAAAGTCAGAAATAAGTTGATTTCTTTCCTGAGCAAAAAATAAATGTAAAAATGTAACTTATTTATTACTTCGTTTTATTATTAAAAATGTTTGATCGCAATAAACTTTTTTTGACATAATTAAATATTTACAATCTATTCAATGAACAGAAACGGTGAACAATATTTCATCCGAATAATGAATAGATGTGTTGAATTGACTTGGAAAGAAAGTTCATCGGAAATTAATTCCTTTATCATTCTGGCTGGCATCCTGTAACAGTTGCAGATGGATGATAATAAAATAAATGGATGATAAATAAAGGCCATGTCTGACCGGAACTCGAACCAGGACTTCCGGATAAAAGACAGAGATGCTACCATTTTACCACGGATATCAACACGATAGACTAGAAAAAAGAACTGTTTTTTTTTTTTTTTTTTTTTTTTTTTTAATAGAAAAGTAATAATAATATTTTCCTTAAATGATATATTTCAATTGAGTGATTATTGACTCAAATGAATTCCACCTAAATGCTTTCTGCTGTAATCTATCTTATCTCTTGGCTGCATCTTCAAGAAGAACATTAAACGTGACAATAAAACAATATATTTTGAGTCTATTTCTCTGCCTAAACGCGTAAATCTTCTGTTATCATTCTGCCTTTGTGTGTTTTTGTTTATTTTTGAGAGTCGTATTTGAACTAGCGCCGGATTTACTTGTCAGTTTTTGTTTTAATGAAATTTATTATATACTTTAAATAGTGCTACCGATTAAAACTGTTTTGTACTACGTAAATCTGATTTTAAATGGCAAACTTAATCATAAGTTGTAAACTGTTTATTCCTGTAGTTAATTTGAATTGTTTAGTTAGCCTTGTAAGTCGTCAAGCTGATTAGGTATGATTCAGCTTATTAGATGGAGTAATCGTTTCGAAGAAATGAATTGTGCAGATGGTGTGACCTACCCCACGAAAGGAATTTGTATGTGTGTCTGGCTGTCTGTCTGGGTGTGTGTCGTCCTTAGCTTAGCACCAGATTGTACGATCACTAGCCCGGAATACACGTGTCATGGTGGTCAGATGTATACTTGTTATATTATTGTATATTTATTACTTGTACTTATTATTTAGACTTGTGATATATATTTATTTCTTTAATATATATATTTTTATTTATATGATTGTTTTTGTTCATAAAATAATGAACTATAACTAAAAAGTAATTACTCAAATTAATCACGATACAACTGGAAAACTGTTTCTTCTGACCATCCTTCATCATCTTTTTCTGATTTCATTTAATTTTCATATTCATTATTCATCGAATATTCATTTTAATTTAAAAAAAGGAACTGCTAACAGTTTTTTTATTATTAATACAGATGTTTTAATTCACCTTATAAATTCATGTTTTCTAATATTATTTAATATTGAATTTTTATTTATTTTAAATGTATTTTTATAGTTCTATTTAGAGCCCGTTACAGAGTACTCTGACTGAATTACGTGTAGTTTTTCTTTTAAGGGAATTGTTATAAGTGTAGGAAATCAGAAATACTAATTATTATTATTATCTCCGAAATTAACCCGAAGAAGCAGTAGCTTGAAAAATGACCAATAACCGAAAATCGATAGTACAAATTGTCCACACTGGACAATAAGAACCAGTAAAGTGTATTTTAGTTCTTGGGTTTAAAATAGAAATTCATTTTTACGCTAATCGAGAACGAAAAAAAATTGAACTGTGTATAATAATCAGTCAAAAGTTTTTTTTATTGGTTTTCTCTAGTTTTTTTTTTTATAGACTAAACATTTTAGTTACGAAATAGTGTCAGAATGAATAATACAATTCTTAATTATTTTGTTTTATAAAAAAATTTAGGTATTAAGCTTTAAAATCATCGGTAAATATTATTTTTTTTATAAAAGAAAATAATGTTTCCTTATGTTTAAATATATTTAAAATAATCGCATTATTTTAAGCTTTTCCTTGATCAATTTTAATCATTCAAAAAAAAAATCATTTTTACACAAGAGGTAATCAATTCTGGACACCTAATAATCCGATTCCGAAACGCCGCCCGCAAGGGCAATCCGCCCGAGAGTACCTAGCTGCGGAGGGCGTTCC
Source organism: Lycorma delicatula (assembly GCF_047948215.1). Classification (NCBI taxonomy): domain Eukaryota; kingdom Metazoa; phylum Arthropoda; class Insecta; order Hemiptera; family Fulgoridae; genus Lycorma; species Lycorma delicatula. The sequence goes on along the minus strand of NC_134455.1, from coordinate 248,867,167 downwards.
ATAGGCACACCGGGAGAAGCTATGTTAAATAATAAATTTTTATATCTGGTTAATTTAAAGTATATTCACTTAATATTTTTAACAAAAAATTGTTTACCTTCTGATGTTTAGCAATAGTTCTTATTTCATATTAAATTTCTTATCTCTCAAATTTCTACATATCTTGTATTCCTGATTCTTTTATTTGTTCTTTTTTATTAAAGAAATAAGGCTACTTCCTTCTGTAAGATGTAGTTTATAGCTTTCAAATAGCTCTGTTTTCTCCCTGTGTCTTACAAAAGATATTTTAACTCGAAATACATATAATGCGTGTTTGATTTGATTTTTTTTACTTCATATGAAGTAATTCTATTTTGAAAAATATAATGTGGACACCACATAACTTTCTTTTACGTCTATTAAATTGCACATACACATTTGTTGTTTTACTTCATTTAAACTTATTTCATTTGAAAGTGAGGTACAATCCTCCAATTTGTTAATAAAGTGGGCAGTTACACAATTGCTGAAATATTAGATTTTATTTACATCAAATATTTATACAGTTATTAATTCAACAATTATTCATAAAATATTAGCATAGAGTAAAAGTCCCTTTATCACTCGTTTTACGAGATCAGTATTATTCGTATTTTCGTGAGTTGCTGATTAACAAAAGTTTCAGATTTCTGGTGTATCGTATACATAAAAGTTAATAATAATTAAACTATTCCGTTTTGTGAATTCCTGTATACTGGTAACAAATGTTAATTTTTACCTTGCAGTGTAGAATATTCAGTTTTTATTATTGCAATATTTGATGAATATTAACAAAAATGAAAAATACACGATCATACAGAAAAAAGAAAGATAACATGAAGAAATATATCTCAAAAAAACGACAAGAAGATGAATAGGAAGAGGAAGAAAATGTTAAAAACAAGGAAAGAATAAGAAGATTAAGAGAGGATGATGAATATAAAGAAAGAGAACATTTAAAAACTAGAGAACGTGTACACAAATTAAGATCAGAGGAATTGTATCAAACCAAAGATCGATTAAATGATTGGCAACAAATAAACGAAATGATGAACTCCGACTTAGGGAGGATATTGTCCGACAATATCGGAGGAGTAATGAACTAAAAGAGAAGAATTTTTTGCAATTTATTAAAGATCAGGCTTGTATGCCTCAGTGTACATGTTTTTCTTGGAGGGTCTATTTTTCAGTTACTCTGTAGTTAACTTTAATGTAGATAAAATTAAACAGAAATTTCAGAATAATTAAATAAAATTAAACTAGGAAATCCAAAAATAATACGATTTTAAATTATAATTTTCAATTAATATTAAATAATCAGATGTTTCACCAAATCTACTACATATACCCATATGTGATAATGCCTATTAAATTACATACATCCATTTTTAAACGTACATAAAATTTTATTTCACTAATAACCTCTGATTTTTTTTCATAGTTTTTTTATTTAATAATTATTTATTGCAAAATATTGTTTACAATTGCGGGTTAATAATTAATTATTAATAAATCAATATATCTAAATTAAAAGAAAATTTAAAAAAATAAATAAATAAAAAAAAGGAGATGAATTCTGATTCAAACCGATGTATGTGCCTTCCCTTGTAAGATCCAAACATTTTATTAATTAAACTTCTATTTCGCTGTAACTCTGGAACCATTGACTATACCACTTATGATATATCGTTGAAAAACTCGCAATAAGGGGTTATTACTGTAGTTAAGAAAAAGTAAAAAATCCAAATTTCTTTTTTAATTTTGGCCTTTTTTTGGCCACTTTTGGTTCAGTGTCAAAATGGAGAGGTGCACAACTAGATGTTAGCACAGTCCTACATCCAAAATTTCAACATCCTACGGCTAATAATTTTTTAATTATGCGAGATACATACGTAACGATATTACGTAACCGAAATTTTTCGCGATCACAATACTTCCTTTACTTCGTACAAGGTAAACAGATGAATGCACGCAGCTGCAGATGTATGAATTTTTTGTGAAAGGAGAAACAATGAGACAAATAACAGGGAATATGTTTTTAGATTATGTCATAAAAATTGTGATATTTATATGTACACTTTATTTTATACATATATATGCACTACGTGATTTGGCATATGTCAGTTTTTTGATTAGATAGGCAAAGTCCAGTACGAAAATCATTCTAGATTGCCGTATGTCCTAGTTCCTTTGCGGCTTATGGATAAATATAGATATATAGGTATCAAACTTCACCTGATGCAATAGATACGTCCTCTATGCATTTTAGTTTTCCGATATCGCTGTAAAAATATTTTGTTGCTTAAATTAAATTCATTAAATAAATTAGAATAACCTCTTTTAACTATATAGGTAGGCTATATAACAAAATAATGTTATGGTAATGTATAGAATCCTAAAATCTCTTTAGTTATTTTAGTACATAGAGTAATGTTTTCCTATTAGATTTTTTAAATTTTATAATGCTTGACATCAAGAACTCGATTCCATTATTTCTGATCGAATTCGTTATAGTAATTTTTTAAAATTGAATTTTATTGATTACCGGATTCAAAAATTGATAAAATTTGTTTCTATTTAATATTGTTATGATAATTCAACCGTTCTACTTGAATAAAGAGTGAGATCAGATAAAAATTATTTTAATTACGTGGTGTCTTTTGTAGTATATTGTACTGTATAGCGATGCAGTTGACTGTAGTTAAATTTCGAGATAACTGTGTTCAGTATTTACAATAAAAAGTAATAACATCTCTTTCATCGTTTTTCATTCTCCGTTTCGTTGTTTGAATGTGTTAGAGTAAATTTTTTGTCTCATGCTCTCTCTTTGTTTACAAATGTTAGCGAATGAGACCCCTAAAGATTACAGTACGGTACTTCCTCTCTCGGGATCCATTCCACCGTTCCCCTCAGAATTCTACCTACAAATTTTATAACCTCCTACCTCGTATCAAAAGGGATCCGAAATAAGTTTGTATAAAAATGGATTTACTATTAAAAAAAAAAAATCTTAAAAGACATGTTTTTCCTAAATTATGTAAATAAAATTTTAAAGAAAATTCGTAATTTAAAACCTTTTATTACAGTAATTATTTCTTTTTCCGTGGGTAACTACGGTATTCCTTTCTTTTGTAGTGAGCGTAATGGTGCATAAAATATTATATACTTCATTAATTTAAAGTATTTTAAAATTACTAACTTTGAAACTTTAATTCGTTTTTTAAAACAATCCTCGTGGGGTTTTGTTTGTTTTGAGCTACTCTTATTCTTAATGGATTACAAGGAAAGCTACAATGTAATTAAGTTTCCTTTCTCTACTAAAATGTTTTAGTTCTTGTTACGTATGGCTTCTTTGCGCATCACCTGAATCATTCTTTATCATCCTCAATAACAGTTTTTAGACCGTGAATGCATTTTGAATTTTTGTGTTGTGGCACTTAAATTGTGCACTAGGATGTCCAGCACATAATGTTTGTAGACCTTTGTAGCGTTGGGAAAGAGATTGCAAAAGGGTTTAACCTCTAAATCTAAACGAGTACACTTGAAAATTGACGACGTGTGCGACCCAACCAGCGCTGCTGAAAGTTTAATACTTAATTAAACTACACGTTTTAACAAACCCTACATGATGAATTCATCCTTACATTTTACTGTTTTACGCCCTCACGTTGAACTCTTTTATTGGATCTAAAGGGATTCAGTCAGCGAAATTAATTAACCAGTTTGTTTTGTTTTACTGTTAACTTCCGTTCTTGATGTAAGTTTAAAGTCGAATTTTCGTTAGTGTAGGGTTTTTATCTCCTATGCATAGTTTTGTAGAATTACATTTTATTTCCATGATCTATAGCAACCTAACTTCGATGATATTAGCGCAATCAGACGTTTCAACGTATTACTATTTACATTGAATGCATTTTTGCTAACATTTGAAATGCACTATTTTATTATTTTCTGTTAGTATTCTCATACAATTATTTCTTCGCAAAATTTAGTATTTTTCTATTCGTTTTTTTTTATATATATTTTTTTCATCCGTCATTGACTATTTTGTTGTTATCCCTGTACCTTTCTAATACCTTCTAATCATTTAACCTCAACATAATTACTACACAGCCTATATTTTCCATTCTGTTTCATATATTACAATTCTTTTCCTCTACCGTGTTTGCCTTTTATAGTATTTCCCACCATCATCAAATTAAATAAAGCAGGAATCTAAAAGGGCTCACCAATCTAGTTGAGCTCTTTACAAGATTATCCTGTTTATCTTAAGATCTCTTCATGTCAAATTTTATCGGCATGAAGAAATCTAATCTAATTTTCAAAACCTCTGTTCTTTTCCCGTATTTACAGTTGACCATATTTCCTTACCGTAGACAGCTATTTTCAAGAATTTCTAATCATTAAGTCCACATATACTTTATACTTGTAAATTTCTTTTGTGCATGAACTTTTCCCTTTTGTACATCGACCATTTTTTTTTTCTTTTTTTCCCCTACGTCCCTGGGCCGGACATCCACTCAAGTATACTCAGGCCAGGGACGTGTCCTTTTGACTCTAAGGTGGCCTCCTCGCCCACCAGTTTTACACCCGGGGCACGATAGGTCGGCCCCCCCGGTTCTGGATCTTTACTTTTTTTTTCTTGCCTGCCTCAAATTCCCCGCTGGAGAGACAAGATCCGGCTATGCCGTCCCCCGCCCACCGCAAGGAACCGGGACTCGGTCTTAATGCCTGCCTCAAACCGGTAGTGCCAGCCCCGGAAAGCACCGAAGCACCCCCGAGAGCCGACACCCCAGCCGGGACTCGGTCTTTTCTTATTCCCAGTCCTATTCTCCCCAGGAGTTCCCATCCCTTCACCGGAACCCACCTACCTGAGCATGCAGGCCCTCCGGGGTGGGACTGTCCTACCCTCCCTGTCTACTATTTAGTATCCTAGACGTTGCTCATCAGCTTCCTTGGTTTGGATGACGTAATAAACAAAGTTGGCAAACCGGTCCCAGTTATTCCTATCCTGTAATAGCCAGTCAATCAAATTAGCCGGTGTTATGTTGTTAACTGTTATCATCCGCCTCTGTTGTACCCATCTGCTACAAAAGAAAACTGTATGCTCAGTGTCATCTTCATCTTCGCAATACATGCACTGAGCTGTTGGTATCTTCCCGATCTTGTTTAAATATCTGCCAAACGACCCATGACCAGACATAATTTGTGTCATGTGATACCCTAAACTTCCTTTGCTCCTGCCTAACCAGTCAGCCAGATTAGGTATTAATCGTTTAGTCCATATTCCCTTCTGGGTACATGTCCACTCGGTTTGCTAATCGTTCCTTACTATGCCCTCAGCCTCTGGTCTGGACACCCCTGCTGCTCGAAGACTTCGGTTTTTAAGTAACAGCTCTATTGGCGGCGTCTCTGCCAGGACACATAATGCTTCGTGGATATCGTACGATATCCAGTTCTAAGAGGTACCGACCTGCTTTTTGTACCGACCTGCTTTTCGTTTGCATTACTTCGTCCACCTTCTCAACTTTAATACCTTAATAAAAAAAACTTCATTTCTAATTCATTTTGTTCGGTTATGTTAATATTTACCTCTTTATTATTCTCCGTTTTTCGTATTTTATTTTTTTTTGTTTTATTTTTATTTATTTTCAGACTGAAGTTCTGTCATAGCAATTTAATATTTCTCCATCTTTAACTCATCTTTGGTTACTGCCAGAAGAGCAATGCCAACAGCATCTTTATTTTAAAGAGTCTTAGCATCTTTATTTTATTTTTCTTGGATAGTTTCTCTGCTTTAAAGTTTTTCCTTCAATTCTTGTATTGGTTTTAGGTACAAATTAAGAAGTAAAGGGGATAGGCACCTTTTCTCACTCCTTTCTGAATCGGAGCTTGTTTCTCTTCATTTTCTACTCTTATAAATGCTATTTTATTTTTGTATAGATAAAATGAATGCAAGAATAGATATCAAGCGAGAATAACTTTTCTGTGTGTTTATTTTCGAATTTACTTTAAAATGTTAATTTTTTGAATTTTGCATTATCAAATGATTTTTCTAAACTTATAAATGCTGTGTAAGTACTTAGTACATTTTAAGCCTGCTTTCTAAAACTAACCTGAGGACCAGAATTGAATCTCTTGTATCCATGTTATTTTTGAAAGTAAACCAGTCAATTAATACGCCTTCAACTTATAATACAATTTCTGTTCAACTGCAGACTATCCTAGTAGGTAATTTTTTTTTTTTACCTGAGACTAGAATGATGTTGGGACAGTATCTATTTTCTCTTTATGTTTTGTGTGAAAACAGTCACACTCTAAAATTTCAGGCTATTTGTGCAATCTTATAAAATGTTTATACTGATGTGTAAAGTTTATTCAGTCATACTTTTTCCATACAGCTAGTGATGCAAATGATATGTCATCAATCCCTGTTTAAATCTTTCACAGCTCTACCAAATTGGAATTGTAGTATTGTGTATCCTATGAAATCATCAATTTCTTTCTCCTCCTCTAATATTTTTTATCAGACAGCTCTTCACAGTCCTTTATGTATTCATCCACCTGTTACTCTTAATTCTCTCTGTACAAAAAAGGTTTATCATTTTCATCTGTGAAACCAATACAGTATGTCTTTCCAATTTAAAAAAATGAACTTTGGCTTTATTTCCCAAACATTTTCTCTTAATTATTGCATATATTCTATATGTTTCTTTCCAGTAATAACATTTTTGTCTACCTCATTACATCATCCTTTAACCAATCTTGTCTTGCTACTTATCTTTACATTTATTATAAACTTCACATAGTATATTTGATACAAATTTTCTACCTTTATTAAATGTTGCATTTTTCTGCTTTCTGTTTTCATTCATCAGTTTTAATATATTTATTGTTTTATCTATTGTTTTTCTACTTCAGTGTTACTTTTATACCTTCTTTCTGTTTCAATAAATTTTTCCTTTTTTAACTCTAACCATTCATTTTCAACTGAATGTTCTGATGTTATAACTTCTTAGCCTAAACCTATGTTTTTCAAATTTTAACTTTCATATTTCTATTTAAACATTCCATCTCTTTGTTTTCATCTCAACTTTACCATCTCTGTTTTTATCTCAACTTTCCCATCTCTGTTTTCACCTTTTTTTCTAATTTCTTGAACTTCAACCTACTCTTCATAAATGATATTTTCTAAATTCTCTTCATGATTAGAATTAGTGACTATTCTTAGGTACTTAAAGCAGTCACGATTAGATTCCAAAATCACTGCGATCCATTATAAAACTTATCTGCATCAACTTATCTTACACCCTCATGTACCTTATTTTGTGATTTTTAAAAAGAATGTTGACAATCAATATTTTATAATTATGCAAAATTCTAGAAATCTAGTTTCTATTCCATTCTTTGAGTTACCCCATATTTTCAACCTTTTTCATTTCCTCACCCGCTATGATATTCCATTCTCTTATTATTTGCTAAAATGTCTTTTCTTTTTCTTACTTGATTAGATCATTTTTCTTCATTTACCTCTCATCTTTTACTGAAAAAATTGGTGTAAAAACCTGCGCTATCAGGCTTTGAATCTATTCTGACCAAATTGATTGATTGATAACCAGTGACAGGAAGGTATTACAACTTTTTCAGCCTTTTTTTAAAAATGATTACCGGGTAATCATTTGATATAAACTTCAGGGTGCGCGCGCATGTAAATCCGTGAGCTCACCCTACAAAATTTTTATTAATTCCTTTTTTCAAAATGTTTTAGTAATTTCATTCCAATTTAATTAGATTGCTTAAATGAAAACAATTTAATTACATATAACAAGTGTAGGTATTTTGGAGTAAACCCACCGGGTTGGTCTAGTGGTTAACGCGTCTTCCTAAATCAACTGATTTGCAAGTCGAGAGTTCCAGCGTTCAAGTCCTGTAAAGTCAGTTATTTTTACACGGATTTGAATACTAGATCGTGGATACCGGTGTTCATTGGTGGTTGGGTTTCAGTTAACCACACATCTCAGGAATGATCGAACTGAGACTGTACAAGACTACACTTCATTTACACTCATACATATCCTCTGAAGTATTATCTGAACGGTAATTACCGGAGGCTAAACTGGAAAAAGAAACGAAGGTATTTTCGGGTCCTAAATCTTGAAAATTGACACATAACCTATTTACATTTATTATTCATATATTACTTTCTTTTTTCATTGTACTTTAACATTTCAATAATTAATGAACTTTTGTTATTTGAAAAAAATATATATATACACGAGTATATATTATATAAAGAATATTTATAAAAATTAAAGTAACGTATAAAGTGATTGTCTGTCCCGATTTTATTATTCATCGTCGAGCAACGAAGCTAATTTTGAACTTATACATAAACTAAACGGTAAACAAGAAGAGATATTATATTACTCTGTAATTATTCGTTTGATTCAAATTATAAAAATTATTTTCCAGGTGGAGAAAATTTTTCTTGGTGTACACGTACACCAAAAAATAATAATTTATTTTTTTAATAATGAACATTTTTATTCTTACAAAATCAAACGACACGTAATAACTACAGTTAAGAAGAACAGCAAAATGAGGATTTGATAAAAGGGAAAGAATTAAATTAATTATGACTAAATAATAAGTCTAATTAAGAAACAAGACCGTGAATGTAATCAGAAACATATTTTTCCTAATATAAACGCATGAATTCTAACCGCAGCACTTACGACTCGTTTATTAATAAAAAAAAAAAAAAAAAACATGTATACACTACAGCTTAGGTTTTATAAACTAAAGTTATTCATTTTTACGGAGTCACATTTACTCCAGTAATATAGACAAGTATATAAATGCATGTGAAAAGGTATGAATAGCTAGCTATAAAGAACGTTTGAACGCAAATGGGGATTTGCATCCCTTCGTTATAAAACGTTGGACGTCATCATTAGCAGGAGGAAATAAACGTACAAATGAATGCTGTAGATCTGTTTTCTTGATTTCTAGTTACCTTCTGTTACACTTCTTCATTTGTAGATTTCTATGTTTCCCGTACTCTTTACTTTTTACCTAAGTTTTTTTTTTGAGACTGCATTTATTGCTAATTGAATCTTACACACTCTCTCTCTCTCCACACACGCGCGCACACTCACCGGCGCATATATATGTATATATATATATATATATATATATATATATATATATATATATATATATATATATATAAAATGGATAAATAATCCTACTGGACCATGTGAACACTTCTATTGTATCTGTATATTTGCAATCATACGATCACTTTTTTATTTTCTTATTTTTATTAAAATGTTTATTATCGTTTACGTAAATGTAAAAGTAGTTTACATTTACGTTAAAATTATAATGCTTACATTTGTAGGCCTTTAGCACTTCCCAGATTACATTCCTAGATCGGAATATTTGTTTCCTCATTTGTTATCCGTAAAAGTAACTTAAAATTCTGGTGTAAGTTTTGAAAACAGTTACGCCTTTCAAGTTAAAAAGAATAATCTAAAAAACACAAAAAATGAAACATTAGTCATGTATCTCTTTCTCAATGAACTTAATGATTTTGTTGCCACCATCTTCTAGATATTAGTAGTTCAAGCACCAATTTTCAAATTAACAATGCAGTCCTTTTGTTTGGTTTAACAGCTTTCAAATACGAGCAGCTGTAGCAGGTTGGCAGCTCGTGAACCCTTTTTTTCTCCCTAATTAAATATACACCTGTTTGACGACCCACTTCAAAATCCAATTATTTGAAACGTCACTTCATGTTTATCTTGCGAAATTTAAGCATTAAAAAGAAATTATTTTCCTTCTTCGGCTTCAAAATTATACTGCTTAGATTAATTATGAGATTTATTTAAGAAAAATAGTTTGGGAAAAAAGTTGTATAAACGTTACATTTTTATAAACGAAATGAATAAGTACAAGCGTTAGAATGAAATTTTAGTTGGAATTATTTATAAATTGTGCGATTATTACCATTGAAACGGAAATAAATTAACCAATTTTTTTATGAGAAATGTTTTTCTAATTTTTCCTAGTAACTTCAAATCTTAATCGTGTTAGTTTTGTATTTTATCTTTATTAATCTCGTTCCTTATACAGGGTATTACCTATTACTTGGACACGGACTCTTTTGATCGCTGCTTTTACTTCATAAATTTTAAAAAATGATTCGTGTTCTGCATTATTGAATTGTGTCTTACCTTTATTATAAAAAAAGATTTATTCGCTTAAATTATTTAAGAGGCCAGTAGTGCAGAAGTTTGTTAATTTTTTAAATTAATTTTTCAAAATTTGAAGAACGTCTTCGTACATAGATAAATAAATATTTATTCTGTTCGGTAAATAATAATTGTATAAATCACGGCATTGTAGATTATAGATGCAGAAGCAGATTATAAAAAAAAAATGTGTAAAATTCCATATTAATTTTTTAAATACAAACACATAAAATTATTATAAGGTAAATACATTAAATAAAGAGAATTACTGCAAAATAATTCACAACTAAAAACCGGTAATGAAAACTATTTTGACACATATTTATATGCACGTATGTTGAACGGGATGCAGGGAAAGCGAGTTTTTTGTTTTGTTTTAATTAATATTATTAAAAAGTTCATCGACAGAACAACATTTTTCTGGTAAAAGAAAATCATTTAGTTATATTTTAGATGAATTATTGGAACGATTTTTTTTTAAGTGGTTCGGCAATTTATTAAAAATGGCAAAGGAACTATATTAAGGACCTTTCTCGTTAGGACGAAGTATTTTGTTCGAGTTATACTATCGGTTTCGTTGTCTGATCTGGTAAAGGTGGATATTGTTATTTTTTAAGAAAAATTGACTATTCTTTTTAGCAAAGGTTGCGCATTCATATATACGAGTATATAAACACACGGATGAATTAACATATTGTATCTATCTTCACGATTCATACTTATGGGCGCCAGATAAAGATCCGACAGCTCACACTTGTATCTTAAAATCTAGTTCTGATTTTTTGAGAGAGCACCAAGAGATGACATTATACTTCATACAAGAATATATCTAGGCAAAATAAATATTTAATAATGATGACGTGTTCAGAGCTAAACAGAACGGCTTGTTATTGTTACAAACGAAATCAATTTGATCACCCACGAGATCTCGTCATCTTATAAAATATCTAGAAATTTTGCTTTATGCGCAACAGAAATACTAACGTTATCATTAATGGGAATTCTGTCCACGCGACCAACAATTTTCCGCCTACCTACCTGAGAAGCACAATGCACCGGTTTTATCCATATTAAACTTAGGTGGTTACAGTCTATCCAGTGAATGATTTTTTGATTGCTATCGTACAATTTCTAATTTCTTCTAAATAATTATCTTCAGTTATATATGCAGTTGTGTCGTCTGCAAAAAGGGTTATAAAAATTGGCTCAAGGTATTATAGTAGGTCATTAATAAACAATAAAAAAAGCAAGAGACCGAGACCACTTCCCTGAGGCTGTCCGCGTTCCACACCTTGTAGTGCGAACCTAAATTTTACATGTATATTCTTATCAAAAAATGTAATTTCAGCCACTTTTTTAGGATTGTTAGGTTTGACTTTAATCAGTCCTAAGTAACTTCTTTAATACCTTAGCTGCTAAGTTTTTTCATCAGTAAATGACTTTACATCCAAAATAAAGTTATTTAAAAAAATTATAATAGCAAAAAAACTGTGGGTGGGAGAAATTCCAAATACATATTTGAAAACAAGATAAAAAACGACAAAAAACTGCAGTAAGTACACCTATTGGTACTCATGAGACAAAAATCACGTTGACCAGTGCAATTAGTTAATTTTCTAATCCAATCTTATTAACGTTTTGATTTTTTATATAAAATTCTATAACGGAGCTAATTAAAACTAAGGAAGGCAAACTTGTTAAGGGTAAATTTATAATTATAAATAATTATAATTTAAGATTATGTAAGATAAGTTTAAATTATAATTCATATCAATCTTTAATAGTTCATTTTTTGTTTTTAAGTACTTTCATTTATTTATTATATAGGAACTTTGGGTTACTATTATTTATTTTAAAAATAATTTTAATTTTTATATTCCCTTTTTAGAAATATTATATAAATGGCTCATGCTTGCGAGAGTATCCTTTGCAGGTATTATGTTTCCTAATTATACATTGTAATTCTTTTTATGTCATATTTTGTACAAGGGAGATAAAGGTTTATTCATTGCTTTTTATTCCAACTGTTTTTTTTTTTTTTTTTTTACAAAAGGACAAGCTAAAAAGCCTTTTGAAACTCATTAAGAAAGTTGTTACATTTTTCATCATAGCAAATTTTTTTGTTATTTTCCCACTTTGTATCTGATAGCAAGGTTCTCAAATTTTCTAACTAATCCTTATTCATCACCCTCTTGAAAGAATAAAAGTAATGATATTCTTGTTGCATTTTTCATTAATAAATAATGTTACTGCAAATTGGCTTTTATGACGAGAGACCGTAATCTGCACAAAACGATCAAAAATTATCTTTTGGTAAATTTGTAAAAATACTGGTTATGCAGGTGGCCGAAGTCCTTGTAATTCTGGTTAGCTAGGAGATAAACATACTCATTCAAACTGACTTAACAGTTCGTTCCCCACAAGAGTAGAATTGTCTAGAAAGTTACATTAAAACTGCCACACATTGTCTTTGAATTTATTAGGAATTTAAAAAAACAATTTCTGTTACTTTAAAAAAAACCAGGAGATCTATAAATTACCATCAATATTAACTTTAGAATAAGGAATTGAATTGCACAGCAATCCACAGTAATTACTTCCGCTAATGTACGATGAGATTTGACGTTATTAAAAAATCTGATGTGGGCACCACATAACTTTCATGTACGCTTATTAAATTACATATACAAATTTTATTTTATAATAAAAAAAATATATTGTAATAATATTTTTGTTTTTTTTTTATTATTGTTTTTTTTTTTTTTTGTTATTGTTTGTTTATTATTGTTACTCATTTTTTTTTTTATTGTTATTATTTATCGAAAAAAATTTTACAATCAGAGGTTAATAATTATTAATAAATCAATATACTCGTATTTAAATTAAAAAAAAGTTAAATAAAAGGAAATTAAAAAAAAAGGGAATTCTCAATCTTTGTTAAAGACTACTTTTTAGTTCCATGTACGAAGTATTGTAATCGCGAAAAATTTCGGTTTTCAGATTTGAACGGAAATATCCATTTCGACCATCCTTGAATCCATTTTGACTAGTTTCGGCGTGACGTCTGTACGTAAATACGTATGTATCTCGCATAACTCAAAAACGATTAGCCGTAAATGTTTAAATTTTGGATCTAGGACAGTTGTAAATCTAGTTGTGAAGCTCTCCTTTTGATTGCAATCGACTGGACAAAATATTCAAAAAAGCCCAAAATCCAAAACATTTGGTTTCTAGACTTTTTCTTAACTGCAGTAATAAACCCTATTTGAGAGCTTTTCAACGATAAGTCTATCATAAGTGGTACTTATTTTCATTGATTCCAGAGTTATAGCCAAATTAAATTTTAATTAATGAAATATTTGGTGCTTAAAAGTGGGAAGGCACATCGATTCGAATCCGACTTCATTTCCTTTTTTGTTTTAACTTTATTTTAATTTAAATATATTGATGCTTTAATAATTATTAACCTCTGATTGTAAAAAAAATTACAATAAATTATAATTAAATAATAACAAAGAAAAAAAAATCAGAAGCTATTAGTGAAATAAAATTTTATGTACTTTTTATATTAAAAAAATGTGTATATGTAATTTAATAGGCGTACCAGGAAGTCATGTGATGTCCACATCAAATTTTTTTAAAGAAATGTACGATTAATTCTATTATCTTTTAAAACGTTTTAGTTCATGTAATAATAAGAGGGATTTATTCTTTTAATAACGGTATACGCGATTTCTTTAACCTTATGAATGGATCTGTCTACCTTTTATCTTTAATTAAAGAAACTTATTGAATTAAAAATAAATGGATAATGCTGAATTAAAATAGTATATATCTTTTTTTGTTTCGATAAAAACTTAAGGGGATATAAAGCATTTCGATCCCGAGGATACGATGGGCGTAGAAATGTGAATGTACTAATGGAAGTCAGGCATTCATTGTTAAATGCAATCGTAGTACATTAACTTCCTACGGCATATGACTTATATTAACAATTAAAATGTTCTATTTCGAACTCGTTAAACTGATTTCCCACGGTAATCCAGTCGGTTGAGTGATACTGACTGAAGTAAAACTGTTTTTAACTTTATAAGAATTCTTAGTTTTTGAACTCTGAAAATAATTCGAAAAGTCACAATAGGTGACGTTAAGTGCAATTCTGGATACGTATATTTTTTCTATTTCTCTAAATCAATTTTTTTTATTTTTTCAATTTCTCTAAATTGTACATTATTTCTGAATGTACATGAATCACAGGCGCTTAACTTTTAAGAAAATTTTTTACTACTTAAATAAAATAAAACAAGCTTTAGATTTCCCAGAACTCTGTAATTGAGGATAACAACTGTTTAATTATTTAAATTTTTCTTTTTTTTAAATAATTTTTCTGTTCATGTAACAAGATATAAAGTATTTTGCTTTTGTTTGTCATCAGAGTAAGTGATTTTAATGATTACACAACTTTTCAAAGTTTGAGTGTGTGTGTGTGTGTGTGTGTGTGTGTGTGTGTGTGTGTGTGTGTGTGTGTGTGTGTGTGTGTGTGTGTGTGTGTGTGTGTGTGATACATGTTTGTGTGTAAAAGTTTGATGTTCGTTATATTTTTATCAGTAATATAAATACTTACGGAAGCAGAGAATAATATTAGTTGCCAACGGGAAACGTGATAAAGGGAGGTGGGAAAAAAGTGCGAGTAGAATGATGTATTCCATCTTTCACGTAGTGTATATTGAATACGACCGATGTGATGGAAAGACAATGCATAGTAAATTGTGCGAATCCACATTGGAATACATAATATTAAAACCGAAGTTTATTTATATTCAGTGCGCGGTGCTTTTCCTTCATTTGGTTCCAGCAAAGAAAACGATGAGAATGCAAAAAATACCGAGCATGAAATATAGGGTCGGAACAGGAAGAAATGAGAACAAAATAAGTGCTGGCGAACGGAAAAAATAAATAATTTTAAAGAATAACGGAAATAAGGAAATACAATCGGACGATGTTTTAAATGATTTTATAAAGAACTGTATAGGATTCATTTTCGAAGAACAAACCTAGTTGGTGGTTTCAAAACTTCGCTTCTATTTTAATTTTGGCGAGATAAACGAGATAATTGCTCTTGCATGCTATATTACCACGTCAAGGTGATTTCAACATACGATAAAATTATTAATTATTAGATAAAACCTTACAATAATAGGCAGATAACACACAATGGGCTGAGAAAAATAAAAATAGTAGGCCTGTAATTTATTTTCCTTAAATATTTTAAGTTGCTTACAACTGAAAATAACAATAATAAAATTACGAAATATTAATATTTATTTAAAGAAAGTTAATTAACAATTGTATTTATTACAAAGAAACGGTAAAATCAAACCGTTCACTTCCAACCATCCGTTGCTTATTGATATTACTGCAAATCATAAATGGAAGGATGGTGTTTTTATTTCGATTCAATTCCCTGTGATGGATTATTTTTCGAAGAAGTCATTAAAGGTTTCGCAGAGAGATACACCAATATCTTATTTTTTTAATGAGCGCTCTGAATAGAGGATCAATAAGTGGAATACAGGCCCATATTTTTTAATTTACTTATTTATAAAGTATTTGAAAAACTGTATAAATATCTGCGGATGTTTAAATTATACAAACAAATTTTTGACAATTTTAAAAAGATCGAAAGGCCTTCGAAATAATATATCAGAAAAATTATTAAATATTACAACCAGAACGTAAAAAAATACAAATAACTAAACGAAATGATCCGCAATTATAGAAATACTTTCATTAAAATTCTCTCTTCATCAAAAATAAACAAGATGGCTCTTCATGAAATGATAGTTTTGTTGATATATTACCAACAAATTTTAATAATCATTTAGCACCTTAAGTTAATTTTCGTATAACATTTAGACTAATAAATTCTTAATTTACGTACAGGCGCAAACTTTGTTATAAACAAGTTTTTCCTTCGGAATGTTATTGAACTTTATTTATTGAACGTAATACGAACGTCTTTCAGAACTCTATTGATGTATTTTTTTTAAAATTAATTTTGAAAGTGTAAGCTCCTCTTGCTCAACAAAGCACAGTTCATCAGTTCGTTTCAGAAGTAGAAGTCTCAAAGGGTACCCAATTAAAAACCAGGAACGAATTTACAGGATAGGTTTATAGTAGCAGAAGTTTTAAAGATGCACAAAAATTTGTTAAAAAATATTTTTATTTTTTTATTATACAAAAAAGTTAATTTTCCAAGAACAAATAAAAAAGAGATTTCTGACTTTGATGTACATGCACGAGTATACAAGCCTTTTTTTTATGAATTATTGCTTTAATTTACTTCCAGTGAATCGTGATCAAATCATTCTATATCGTTTTTTCACCATTTTTCAATAAACAAATAATTTGCATTTTACTAAAAAATAAGAATTTAATTTATTTTCGCAATTTATATATTTTATTTATTACCCTTTTCTATTTACGATGAATCATTTTCTACACCGAAACGATAAATATTTAGTTTAATATTTACTATCACTATTTTTTCATTTAACGTATTTACAAGTACATCTTTACTTACAAAATTATTGTTGGTTTAATTAAACAACTCAATTTTAGATGAAATTGTTTTTGTTTTATTTCTATACCAATTTAAATCGGCTATTTAATCATTATTACAATTTCGGTATTATTAATTTCTGTTAAGTAGTTTTAGAGGTGACGTTCGGGCGTTGTATTTTGTTATAAATAGAAATTTAATTTCCGTTACAAGTCCTTTTAGAAATTGTATTTGTACGAATTGTGAACTAAACTGAAATTCCGTTCACGAACAACACTGCCAGACCTGGGTTGTTCCTCTCTATTGAAATTCATTAACAGAATAACAAAGTTTCGCTCTCTCTTTCTATATATCTCTTACTCTCTATCTGTGCGTATATGTTAGTCTATAGACGCACGCGCATCGACGCATGGTGAAGGGAAGATGATTTAATTTTGTCACCCTTCTCTTCGCATAATAGTCTTCTCACACCTTGCTCGTATTCTGTGATTGTAGAGTCTGCTCTTCCCAAAACACACACGCGTGCGTACGAGGACGTCCACGAATGTATCTGAATAGATTTATAATTTATTGAAATTATTTGCTTTTTAGAGCCTATTAATTAACGTTAAAAATGAAAGTTTCACGTTTTCCTAATTTATATATTTAATATAATTTATTCAATTACTGGTGTAGTGGTTTTACATTACATTTTCTAATTCTATCACACAAGTCTTAAAATTTAGAACTGGTTCTTATGGCTTAATTGGAATTTTACTTAAGATGTCTGTAAGTGTTTTACACTTTATTCATATTTTCTATGTCTGTTCTTGTTCCAGAAACCAAAATATGGTGAAATGTTTTGTATCTTTGGAATTTTTTCTCTTATTCCTTTGCATTATAAAAGTGAGCGAGTGTAGTTTCTAAAAATAAATTGAAATGTATTTAATAAACTCATACAGTACTGGTCTGTTTTTAATCTGTTTTCCATAATTTTGATTTGTATTTGTTACGCTCTTTTTTTGAGCGATAAAATAAACTTGCAGAAACTATCGACTCCTGCTAATATGAATTCTTGTTGTTTATACGTAATTTAAAATATTCTTTACTTGTATTTATATAGGCCTACTTACATTAATTTTTTTTGTAGTATAAGTAATTTTCCGTTTAAAAAATATTTTTATTGCTCAGTTACCTGTATGTTACCTTTTAAACTATATTCTTTTTTCTTTTTTATGTGAGTAATGCATTCGTTTTATTACTGAAGCAGTTCGTTTTGAGATTGGTTTTTTGTTTATTCCTCTTTCTTTTATGTCGATAGAATACATTTCAGTATCTTTAACAAAGGTGTAGCGGATACGAACATAGAAATTATTTCGGTACGTTGATATTGTAAAAGTTTTATCCCAAATAAAAGAATATTAATATGACCGTATAAACTTTCCCTTTGTGTATGATATATGAATATGCATTTGCATATCTATGCAAGTATAACGCTGTATGTAAAAGAAAGTCCTCTTTTAAATGAACTAAGATAAGGAAGCTGCTGTATGTCGGTTACCATAGAGACGAGAGCCCGGCTAAAGAAATTGCGTAAACGAGAAAGTATATGTATTTCTCTAGCCCGTATATGTGTTTTCATATTTTCGTATTTTATTGTCTTCACGTTTCCTTCCACCTCTTTCTTCGTGTATTTCATTTATCCTTTAACTTTTCTTTATGTTAGTTTTCTTTTTATCTAACTGTTGTACAGGAAATAAAAATTGTAATACGAGTTTACACATCCTACATGTTTTTCTGCATTAAAGCTTAAGTTTTCTGACTAAATTTTTATTTAGCCTCTTATAATAACCAATACAATAGGTTATTATATTTTATGTTTCACATCTATATAATCCAGAGATTTAGTATAATAAATATTACACTAAGTACATTTATGACTTCAAAAAAAAACAGCAAAAATATATTATAATTAAAAACGCCAAAATCTCTTGTCGTCCTTGAAAATAAACAGTATATCCTGGCAAATCAACGAATGTTTCTGAACTTACACGGCAAACATTTTTCAATAAACCATCGTAAAAAACTGCCATATATACCAAAACAAAGCTTGCTCCTTTCTGCATTAGTTAATACAAACTAACTTATTCAAACAGTAGTCCTACGCCTTAACCACTCGGCCACCTCGTCTGATGAGTTATTCAAACAACAACAATAAATGCGAAGTTTACATTCTCGAGGTAAGGGCGGGAAACACGATTTTTGCGGGGTTTTTTGGGTTTTCTGTTTTCAGCCTCTAAAATTTATAAAGAATTTGTTCGAAAACATCCGGTTAACATATGTTAAAATGTGGGCTTAAATTATAAATTTCGTTAAATTTTTTGGCTACGGTGACCCTTTCAAAAACATTTCTATTTCTTTACCCGATCTACCTGGTGGATGGTAGCGCATTGGCCATTCATCCGGAGGTCTCGTGTTCGAATCCCGGTCAGTCTTGGCAGTTTTCACACGCTAAAAATTCCTTTGCAGCCATCGGTAAATGGGTCTAAGTCTGTTGTAACTGTACAGGTAATTAAATAAATAAATACCCTGTTAGAATATCGACATTATTTTTTCACGTTTGTAAATAGAAATTAAATCATAAGGCTGTTGTTAAAGGAAAAATCTTCTTTTTTTTGAAAATTGGAAAAGTAAAATAAAATTTTTTTTATAAATTTCAAGGCTTCATCAGCTGCGGCTTCATCATATTAGACTTCATCATTATGTCAGCATAACCTGCAGCCTATTACTGGAAGCAACGTTTGATTTACATTCAAATAGTTTTTTAAATTAACACAATTATCAACGAATTTTTTAATACTTATGGTTTAATCACTATTTTGTATATCAATTTTGGTAATATTTACATAAACCAATTAACCGGAACTGAATGTATACACTTGCAAGACAAAGGGACAATTGAAACCTATTGTAAAATTTGTTTTTCTCCTAGCTGACCAGAGAAATACGCTTTAAGACAGCAGATAAATTTCAGTCGCATCTGTTAGTTTACTATGTATTTATTTGAACTTTGATCTTTTGAAAATGGTACATACATACAAACGAATTTGCAAAAAATTCACATTACTGCGCATTACGACTACTCACATTTGTTTTTATTAAAACACGAATTTTTTAAAATAAGTTTGTTTTGTTATTGCTGCGACCAATAAAAAACGAGTCGTCGACCTGTGATATAATATATACGTATTTATATGTAACTAGATATAAGTACTTACACATACATTATAAAGTGCTTTTGTAACTATAATTATCCTTTTTCTAAAATATATGTAATTTATACGACTTTAAACTAGGGTTTAAATTTATGGTTTATGGAAAAATTATTGCACTCCAACTGCAATAATTCTTACTCTAATAATCTAAATTACTCTATTATTATTACTCTAATTATTGTAGTAATCCTTACTCTGGGTCAGTCCCAGTCTGAGCTGTCTTGACTACTGCTTTAAGAAATTGAAGCTGAAATAGATAACTTTCGGAAACTTTTAGTTTCCTGAAAGTTATAAAAAGTGAGTAAAAGGAAACTTACTCATTTTTCCACTCATATTCGTGCAATTGTTTTTAAATTTTGTTCTGTCAACCCTTGAATTTAAAAAAAATAACATTTTAATTACTGTATTTTATTATGGCGTTTTAACAAAATATTTATCTGTGACTAGTAATTTTAGATCTTTAATAACTAGATTTTAAATTATTGGAAAGTTATTCTTCCATATCTTTCTTGTAGTGTACCGGTAGCGGAAGTTATCTTTCACAGACTGAATATAATATCACAAATGTAAATAAGTATATTAATAGATATGGTTACGTATTTTGAGCTAAATTCGTAATCGCATAATATAATATTAACTTTATCCAAGACTGTATAATTCAAAATGCGGAATTTTTAGTTACTTCTCTTATTTTCTTGCTAAATCCTCTTTCTCTTTTGTCCAAATAACTGGTCTGCAGGGCCAGATATTTTCTACACTGATTATTATTATTATTAAAATAGTGTTTGCTAATAAGTTAATTGTTTCCTTTAAGAAACTACAAGATAGTTAATTTACTCATAAGCGAAAGGAGAAATAGGCAACAATATGATTACACTAGTATAATGTAAAATTGAAATTTACGTTAAATGATTGTATCTATTCAAAAATTTAACCGTCATTTTTTTAAGTAATGAAATATTTTCTGTGCACTATTCGCATGCTTTTATTACTTTCTCCCACTTGAATTTTACAAATCAATAAACCGAGTAAACGTATTTTAGGCGTCCTAATTTTAATTTTCACTCTTGTTCACGTTTAATCTCCACCGTAAAAAACACTTAATTTGATGAGTGAGATTAAAAAAAACCAAACGTGGATTTTTATTATTAATTAATAGAAACCAATAGAAGTAAAAAAATAGTAGAAAAGTTTTTTTTGATGAGGATTGTTTTTGTCGATGTACTCATACGTAGCCCAGGAGTGTAGCTGTATGTAAAACAATGAGAAAAGAGATTCCGATTCAGTATTAGGGTTTGGTGGATGAGAGTGGGATGTATATCCCCAGGGAATTGTCGTACAGTTATGTTTTAGTACTACTTGTCCACAAGCAAACATCATTAACGATGTGTTCTATTTTATTTTCCAAAATTCGTAGCCTATTTACTGAATGTAAATGATTTTTTTTTTAATTTAATATTTTTTATTTTGAGCTTACTGACTCGCAACTAGCTGTAAGCCTTGTGTACAGTTTGACATAGTCTTGTCAATTTGTAGCCGAACTTTCTGATACTTATCATAAAATAAATGTATATGGCTACACTAAAACAAAATCTCATAATTTATGTCTTTTTCATTTTTAAATTTTCATTTTATTTTTAACATGTCCCAATGCATAGATTGACCTTGTTCATTTCGTGGAATTGTAAGATCGAAGAAGTCTAGATTAATTTATAATGTAATTCGATAGTTGCAATGTTTATCCTTTAACACGTCAATGAAATCATAATTTATTGTCAACGACTAGTGTTATTAAAACACCTAGGTCGTGATGTAAAACAATCTGAATACAAAAGATCTTTTAAAATTAATAACGAAAAACCTATGAAGAAAGATGTTAACACAACTGCCCTTTTTTTCTTTTTTTTTCCTGTTTAGCCTCCGGTAACTACCGTTTAGATAATTCTTCAGAGGATGAATGAGGATGATATGTATGAGTGTAAATTAAGTTGTAGTCTTGTACATTCTCAGTTCGACCATTCCTGAGATGTGTGGTTAATTGAAACCCAACCACCAAAGAACACCGGTATCCACGATCTAGTATTCAAATCCGTGTAAAAATAACTGGCTTTACTAGGACTTGAACGCTCTAACTCTCGACTTCCAAATCAGCTGATTTGGGAAGACGCGTTAACCACTAGACCAACCCGGTGGGTTAACACAACTGCCCAAATTAGTTTAAAGACACGGTTTTAAGAGGAACATGTATCGGAAAAAAAGAAAAAAAAAGTAATCTCTTTTTTTTTTAAATTATATTTTGGATTTCTCTTTCATTTGAGAGACAGTGATTCAGAGCTTTCAAAGTAGTACAAGTCGTGTGAAATCTTATGACAATAGGATTGAAATTAGACAATTTGAATGTTGCTGTTCATATCGAAAAGCGTACATGGTCTCAACTCAGAAATTTAAAATCACTAAGAATTACACCAGTAAACAGAAAAGGTGTATCGGTTAAAAACCGATTCATTTATGGATACTGCAATGAAAAAAAAAAAACATAAAAATTTACAGGCATACTTTAAGAACGCTTTATAAAAGTGTTAATGAAATTAGGAAGGCAGAGTACACCTATCTGAGATCATCTAATGAAAATCTTTTGTATCTCCTTCATACGCAAGGTGAAAAAAGTACATGTGCAAATTCTAGAAGCTGTTGCGGACCACCAAGAGGATAATTACAGCAAGCCTTTTCATATACCTGAAGTTATAACGCAAGCTAGCAGACTACATTCATATATCTAAAAAATTCTACCATACTAGAAAACTTTCTGGCAGTTAAAATTCAGAACACAAATGAAACTTAAAATAACTTAATAACATTGACATTCGTTACCAAAAAAGAGCAAGAAAAAATAAGGTAGACGAGATGTTAAAAAAAACATATTAGAACTTATACAGAATGAATATCCAGAATAAAAGCCGTCTTTTACTGCAGGACTTTTTAATATAATACTATATTTTTAAATGCAATTCTCCGAAAGGCTCTTAAGGCATGTACTTTTTCTCATAAACTACAAAGCAAGAAACTTTTGTTTTGCTGAAACATCTACTACTTTGGTATATGTGGATTCTTACAAATGTTAATTTTTTAAATGTAAAATTTACAAATATGTACTTTTTTTTAAATTAACTTTTGTTCAAAATTAAAATAAATAAACAACTGATTAGAAAAAAATAAGCCTAAAATCAAGGTATGCAGAAAGAATTCCTTAACAAAATAAAAAAGCGCTTGGCTTCATTTTTTATGGTTTTGAGAAAAAAGATTAAACGTTTACATTTCGTTAGAGTGAAGGTTTGATGAACTACCCAAATTAGTATGTTTTCTAAGCACGGATGCATGTGTGAAGATTTAAGGATGTAATATTCCTGTTGTAATTATTTCGATTGACAACTGGTAATCAGTCTTCAAAAAAGTCCTTTTGGAGATCTGAAGAGATCGAAAATCTTTTACCGACCAAGGAGGAATCTTTCTGCGAAAAACATTTTGTTCAACATACCTTTCGTGATGTCAAAGGCCGATTTGTTGTATTTCTTCCTCGTAAGAAAAACTTTTCTTTAGGAGATTCTTATGAAAATCAAGGCATAGTTTCGATTTGTTACATCGTAGATTTCAGAAAAACGCTAACTTAAGGAGATTACTTTCATTTCATGAAAGAATATTAAGAATTAGATCACATGCAACCTGTAGATTCAACTCAGTGTAAGATTCCATCTAAAACTTTTTTATTTGCCCCACTACGCAGTATTTCGTGAATCTTCTATCACTACCAAAACAAGAGTAGTATTTGACGGTAGTGCAAAAACATCAAACGACCGATCACTCAATTCAATTCTTGCTACAGGTCCAGTAGTACAACAGGGTTTATTTAAAATTATAATTCGTTTTAGAACTCACAGCTACGTACTGTCAGGAGATATTCCAAAAATGTATTGACAAATTCGCATTAATCCTCAAGATTTCCCATTGCAAAGAAGCCTCTGGTATGATAATAATAATTCATCAATCATTCCATACAATTTACAAACAGTTACTTATGGTTTAGCACCTTAAAGTTTTCTAGCTACAAGATGTTTGATCGAAATTTTTAATCAAAATGAAGCCTTCTTTCCTCAAGCTTGCCAATCAATCACGTAAGATTTTTGTGTCTATCATCTGCTCACTGGTTGTTACAACATCGATCAGTTGAAACAATTATACAATGATATTTCGTTATTGATTAACAGATACGGACTTTCGCTGCATAAGTGTCATTCAAATGTGCCTGGTATGTTCGACAATTCTGATTCTTTCATCAAATTAGATAAGGATGAAAATATCAAGACACTTGTATTATTTTGAAATTCTCAAGGTGATGATTTCATTCTGATATTTTAAGATTCCTAGATTAGTTATAGTACGAGTTATCAATTACATGGGTTTTGTAATGCAAGTAAGTAGCAGCGCATATGGTGCTTGTCTTTTCATCAGATCTGTTGATAGTAATGAACTCGTTGAAACCCACTTGCTGTGTTCAAAGTCTAGAGTTGCGCCTGTCAAACAAATCATTATTCCAAGGCTTGAGTTGAATGCTGCTCTTCTGTTATCTCGCTTATTTAATAAGGTTAAGTGTATTTTTCGTATAAGGTTTCATTCAATCCACTTTTGGTCGGATTCTCAAGTGTTACTTTACTGGTTGTCATCGTTTTCTAATCGATGGAAGGTATTCATCGCAAATAGAGCTTGCGAAATTCAAGAGCTAACTAAGGAATGCTTATGGAAGCACATTCCTTCAAGGGATAACCCCCCAGACATCCTGTCACGTGGTTGCAAGCCGGATGCATTAACCTTGTCACAACTCTGGTGTGAATGGTCTGTCTTTTCTGAAGGAAGAGGAGAACGCCTGGCCATCCAATTCGCCTATCATTTCTATGATTCTGCCAGATTCGCCTAAGGAAGAAAAGAAGTTTAGCAAAACTAATGTTTTTTCAGCTGCTCTTCAAAATACAGAAGCTGTAGAACTTTCAGAACCATTTTCTTCGTTCGTACGAACATTAAACATATGTTCATATTGTCGTCGCTTCATTTATAATTTAAAAAAATAAAAATAATCGTATATTGTCAGATCTTTCTCCGGAAGAAAACAATTCCACTCTGGAAATTCTTGTTCGTCAAACACAAGAACTGTGTTTTACTAAAGAATTAAGCGATTTAAGGAAAAATGTCGCTGTATCAAGAAAAAGCAAATTAGTTTCTCTTAACCCATTTTTGGATCAAAATGGTATCATTCGTGTCGGAGGTCGTTTAAGTTTTTCAAACTTGTCTTTAAATGCTGAACATCCTATAGTTTATCATAACACCTAAGTCCTCATAGTCATCTCACTCGATTGATTATTTCTCATGAACATTTAAAATTATCCCATGTAGGATTACAGTTAATTCGTTCCTCACTTAGGCAGAAATATTGGATTGCCAACTCTAAAATCATAATTCGCTCTGTCCTTCATAAATGTTTAATTTGTTTTCGGTTTAGAGTTCAGACCATTCCATTCAACTGGTGTTGATTATCCTGGCCCAATACTTATCCGTCATGGTGGGCGGCGTACTCGATCTACCAATCCTTCGACTATTAAGGCTTACATCACATTGTTCGTATGTCTCAGCACCAAGGCAGTACACCTTGAACTTGTAACTGATTTATCTACAGAAAGTTTTATAGATTCCCTACGAAGACTTGTAGGACGCCGAGGATTGTCTTTTCATATTTTTTCTGATAATGGAAAAAACTTCTTCGGTGCAAATCGTTATCGTCAAGAAATATATGATTTTCTTAAAACCGATACTGCTAGTTCCAAAATTAAATCTTTCTGCACCTTAAACAACATAAAGTGGTCTTTCATTCCTCCTTACTCTCCTAGTTGGGGTTGTTTGTGGGAAGCTGCTGAGAAAAGCATGAAGTTTCACCTGCGAAGAGTCATGGGGAATTCTGTTCTAAAATAGGAAGAGTTATTCACTTTGTTAACCCAGATAGAAGCATGTTTAAACTCCAGACCGTTGTACTTACCATCATCTGATACGTCTGATCCAGCTCCACTTACTCCTGGACATTTTCTAACCTTCGCTCCATTAGCTTCCTTACCTGATCCTGATTTCTCAGACATTAATGTAAATAAGCTATACAGATGGTTATCAGATGGCAGTTTATACAAAGAAGATTGAAAGACTTTTGGAAAGCATGGTCTATCGATTATTTACATTCCTTGTAGCAGAGAAAATTTCAAATAATAACTGTTGTGTTGGTAATGTAGTTATAATAAAATAAATTAATCTCCCTCCACTGATGTGGAAATTGGGAATAATTATGAAAGTATACCCAGGTGATGATGGATTAATTAGATTAGTTGATGTAAAAACTAACAATACAATAGTAAAAAAACTATTAATAAATTAGTTTTTCTTCCAAATTCAGACGTTTGTGATGACCTCAGTGATGCCAAATGTAATTAATGAAATTTCTTTAACGTCATTTCATCTATTTGTTTAATTTTAAGTTATTTGCTTTATAGTCCTTTTTTTGCCTTTGGCAACATTGTATAAAAGTAACTCTAATTTTACGTTCTTTCAAGTTTTATGTAACTATTTTTGTATGTATTACTTTTCATTTTTGTATATTAAGTTTCATCTTATGATAATGTATCTTAAAATTATAATTTAATGAAATTATAATTGGTAGGTGGTATGTTCCGTTTCATGTTGAGCCGATGGGTGTTGCACTCTAGCATCTGCTAGTGCTGGCCGGCGAATTAATCTAATATGACCATTCTAGGTAGTAATCCCGCACAGTCGTGCGGTCGTGTTTTCATTTCAGTCCAAGGGGACTCATAGTTTCTTGATAATGTTCAAGTTCAATTATGACTAAAGTGTCATACATTCTTAAGTCTAATGTAACTATAGTAATTCAATTAAAATTTCAAAGGTGACAAGAAATTAAATGTAACGATTCAAGAAGAACATAGCGTTGCTTCATTTCATCATCTACCATCTCATCAAAAATACAGTCCACACTAGCTCTAAATTCTACCATCATTTATAAAATTGTTTGGGAAGTTCATTTACTCCAATAGAGTTTTTATTCTTCATTTCTGTAATTGCTTTCAGTACTACACATTTTAATACCAACGTAATAAAAAATATAATAACAATGATGGTCCTTTAACCTGTTCTCTACCTCGACTTCTTTGTAGTGTTTAGTTCCTCCGGTTTCTGTCTTGTAACATGCTGGTCTTGTACACATTTCTTCCCCCTTTCTCTTACTTCTTTCTTATCAAGTAGCATTTTACTATTCTTATTCTTAATTTCTCTCATTTTACCATTTATCTCGTATAATGCCTTCACCTTCCTGTACCTAATATCGTCCTGCCCTAGATCCTCAATATCACTGCATTTTTCCTTTAACCACTTTTACCTAGCATTTTATGTTTCCCCTCATTTTTTTTTATTTGCGACACATCGACCTTCCATTTTTTCTGTCTTATTATTATACACCTTCTTTCTTCCAATTTCTTTAGAATTTGTATTGTTATCCATTTTTTTTTGGCTCTGTTTCTCTCATTATAGGTTACTTCTTTCTTTGCAATTTTTACTGTGGTAGTTTTTTCTCATCCAGATTTTCTCACTGTCCTCATTTTCCTTTTTGCTTTCTTTAGTTGCCTTAGCTAGTTTTTCTGTCGCTGTTTTCTTATCAAGTTTTTTAAAAATTTCTTTCTCTCTTCTTAACTGCCTTCGCTTTTCTACTTTCTTTAAAACTACTCTTATATTTACCATAAGTAGCACATAATCATTATTTATACATGTACAGGAAAATCCTTAGGCTTTCTTAACAGCATTCCTATACCTTTGATTTAGTAATACTTGGTCTGTGTGGTAGCTTTGTCCGTAGGAGATACCCACGAATATCTCCTTTGTTTTTTTAATTAAGTGTTGGTTGAAAATAACCTTTTCTCTTAGAAAAATTTTACTAATTTGTTCCTTTTTCTATTCCTTATCTCTAAAGTAAATATTTTTACCGCACCCCTCTTCACCTACTCCGACCACAGCATTCCAGTTTCCCATTGGTATCTTATGGAATTCCTTATCTAATTTCATTAAATCTTCATTACTCTTATACATCTCTTCAGTATCTTCTTTTTCATAATGCGCTGTTATATTTTATACTTGTACTATAACTAATTGCTCGTTAATTAACTTTTCTTAATTACTTTTTTAAGTTATTTCACTAAATTTAAGATAGAAATTATTCTAAATGTCAGTTTTCTATTAGAATTTTCGTAATTCTTAATAAGATTTAATGAATTTAGTTAGATAATTAAACATATAATGCATGAACCTTTTTCTTCTTACGTAATGAGCCTAATCTTCCATAATTTGCATTAAAGTATTACAAATGGCGCTGTATTTAAACGACGTCCTCTGGGGATCAGTCTTACATAAGAGTTATAAAATGCAAGAAGAAAGAGAACGGGAAGATTAAATTTAAGGAAAACTTACTCTTAGATATTGCAGTCGATGCAAGAGAGTAGATGGGTTGGGTAAATGCACTCCCCAGTTTATACATATTGCACGTCCAGCGCGCCAAGAACTTAATATTTTCTGTTTCTTTATTACACTTCTCCATCAAATTACTTTTTTATTCTCTTCCCTTATGTGTTTCTATGTAATTCGTATACGTATTTTGGTATTAAATATTTTTACCTCTACTTATTAATTGTTTTTTCCCCTTTTTTACTATGTCTCCTTTTTTGATTATGTACAATATTTAAAGCAAAATTAATTGAATTTTGCTAAATTTCTTAATAATTATGAATAATTTACCTAATAAATAATTCAACTTTAGATTGATCGATTTTACTTTTTTTTATCTTTTGTGTAACTATCAAATTCAATTGTACATACTAAAATACATTTTTCTCTAAAGTATAAATTTTGTTTTTTATTTTCATCTTTAATATTTAATCTTCGCTTATTTTTACCTTCCTCGTCAAAAAAAAAACTTCAGTTATGATAAATATTTAGTTCTACCACGTCTTAAGGTGTACTTTTGAATATTTTACGATCAAATGAATATATTTATTAGATTGTTTATATCTGCAAGTATTTTACTTATCTTTGATAAATTCGTAAAGCTCCCGCAAGCGGTAAACTTTATCCTTTCAACATTCCCTTTGCTGGGCTGCTTTTAACCGATCTTAAATCCTTTTGAAGTCGCTTAGTTCCTGCCTGATCTAAGCTTTTGAGTGAACTTGCAGAAAATACTAAACAAAATGGTTAGTTTTTTTTTTAATTTTTTGTGCTTTTTTATTTATTTTAATTTGATTTTTGAATTTGATAATAAGAGGACTAAGAATTCTTAGCATTTTGATTGGATTATGACTGTTGAAGATTGTTCTTCATTAATCAGTTGTTAATAAATTAATTTTTACTTTGCTATGAAATGAATTATCTTCAGTTTAAAAATTAATAAGGACTAGATTTATGTTTTAACCAAAAAGATCATGTACGGCTATCTCTTGCTGTACCTTTTGCTTTGTTTTAGGATTTCAAGGGTATGAAATTAGATAAGAACATTTAATTTTATTTAAATTATCCGCATTATTTTTTAGGAAAAAAACTGTTATGTAAAGAAATCTGGAATGTAGTTGTGAAAGAATTTTATTGATTAATAGGCTTAATATATTAATTGTCTATAATATATCAAATATATTGATTATTATAATAACAATAATCATTATATAGCTTTGATTTTTTCCATTTAGATATAAATATTGTCTTTATTATAGTAATTTTACTTACAAGAATACTTTGTATTGTAAATAATGGCTTTATTAATTAGAAAAATTATGGCAAATAAATAACTCTTTTCAGGAGCCAGGATTTCAATGGAACCTTTACGATAAAAATTGTAAGTTTTATCGGTTTAACTGTAGAGTGCGCCTGCATGTTTGTCCAAAAATAATTTCTGCTAAATTTCTCAATCAAGAAGTTTTTCATTTGATGTGCACGTATAACTATTTTCTACGCAACAGATAAAATATTACTGTTGCGATAAATGTGAATTTGAAACATAATCCCATAGTTTGCATTTTTTCGAAAAATTATTCTTTTAATTAGGAGTGTAGTGATATACCGCACGAAACAAATCATCTACAATTTTTAGTTATTAATTTTACTTTTGAAGTTTAAATGTTGAATAGGAATAATTCTGTTACGCTCCTTAAATAATATGGGTTAACTAGGAGAGTGTTTGCTTATTTGTTTTATCTGTATAGTATTTCCCTTTAGAAAGTTATTTATATGTCAAAGGATTTTAATAAAGGGTCTGTGGGTCTTTTTAGTCACTTTTTTTTAAAACAAGTTTAATCTTAAAAAAATAAATAAATTAAAAAATCTACCTTCGATCGCTTAATGATAAAATATAATTTTATTTGCAATGAAAACCGATTTACTCTTAAACTTGGTTGTTCGTAAGTGTTACTTGTGATAGCACAGCCGATTATTATTCAAATCTCAGTCGTAGTTGTACATCATTTTATTTATTCATAGGTATTAAAACCGTTTGTTTCACTGGCTTACTAACACTGGCGCGAGTAATACCATGAATAAAATTCTGCTTGCAACTGAAAAAATGTTTCATCTGCTTATTTGATAAAAATGTTATGACTGCAGGTAAATATTATTAATAGCCGTTGTTAACTTATAACTCTGCTTTGTTTATATCTTTTCTTTTAGGATTTTTAGGATAGGATAATACATATTTTTTCAGGATTTAATAAATGCCCTAATACGTATTAATAATATACGTATTAGAAAATGTCCAATCAAACTGAAATATCGATTTAACGGCGATTTGTCTGCGCGTAATATTTTTATTGTTTGGCGCGACTAAGTTATGTATTTGCTAAGCTAAAGTATTTTGTTCTGAAATATTTGTCATAAATTCGTTAAAATAGTTTCTATTTTTTTTTAGAACGTGCGCCGGTGACTGTTCTCTCCAGTATTTGCTGAGAAAATTCATTGTTTCTTCATGGTTATTTACGATCGAAAATACTTTAAAAGAGTTAAAATTCCTTAACTAAATATTAATTTAAAAGAGATTACTTTTATTTAATATAAATAAAAATACGTATTCATTAAATAATTTTAAGTAAAAAAAGAACATATTAAAAAATGATCAAAGTTTAGATGAAATAAACTGAAAAATAACACCTGAAAAAAAGCAAAAAATAATGTTTTGTTCAAAATTAAAAACAACTCATTACCATACTGACTCATTATTTGATTTCATATTGACTGATGCTTAATGATCAACTTCAAAAAAACCTTTCTAAAATGTTAAAAGTAAAACTCTTACAAAGAACAATATTGTTACGGGACTTCAAAAAAGTGGATTTGAAGTAAAGAGTATTAAATTTTACGTTTTTTAGTGGTTTATTTTCTTAAGTTCACTTTATTTATAGATTAATTTTGTTTTACATTTTAAAAAATTAACGTTTATTTAAAATATATAGCCCTTCGAAAACGACACCTTGAGATAAAAAGGCCGCTTGACATAGAAGCGAAGGCGAAAATCTTATTACTTGATGTAAATAAATTGAAAGTAATGATGAAAGAAAACGAAAAAAGCGAATCATTAAAATCAGTCCATTTGTTAAAGAATGATATTTACAACTATACTGATTTTAAACTGTACTGAGAGGGTGAAATAGACATTCCTTTGTTTGAAGTCGGTTAAAAATATAAAATAACGAAATATTCCCACGTTTAACTTTTTACTCTACTGTGGCACGCCTATCTGTATTTAGCCGTTTATGAACGTATCTTTTGTTGGCCTTCACCTTAAACAAATTTTTGCATCTAAAATATCTGTGTGTCTTAAGGTGTGGCCAAGAACAGTTTTCCTTTTTATTTCAGGTGCTAAAACGTATCGTGTTTTGCTTTATTTCCTTCTTTTACCTTCTTAATAGAGTTTTTTATTACAAATTTCTGTCTGTGCGTTGATGTACTTTGTAAAATGTGAAATTTCTGTAGTTTCGGGAATATAGTTTTTGTTTACTCAACTTGTTATTTACCGAGTATATGGTAAGACGATAAGTTTCTGTCGTTTTGTTACCAAAAATGCTGTAGCATATTCTAGAATAAATCCTATATCGGCTATAAATCCTATATTGGGTGGATAGAATCCACCCAAACCGTGAAAGTGACCGATAAGTGATTCCACGTCGCTTTTTTATGAACATAATATCAACTCTTAATAAAAAGAATTGCATGACAGTTGTTAGGAGTTTTGGTGACGTACTGATGTATATGAAGAACCACATTTAAAGGACGGAAACGTTTAATAAAAAAATTATCAACCTTCAACACGACTTGATAATATCCACTCTCAGTTGCTTGAATCTCTATACTGATTGATAATCTTGTGAAAATAATTCTTTGTGTAACAAATTAATTTTAAGATGAAAAAGTATTTACTTAAATTGATTTAAGCCATGGATGTATTAAGAATCGACAATTTTCCCAATTTCTTAGCATTATTTTATTGTTTACCGATTAATTATTCACTTTGACCTAAAATTCAAATGCGGATAAATAAATTATAAACCAACAAAGATGGAAAATTAATATTACGTAAACCTTTCTAGTAGAAATCCTTGACAATATTTTGTTCTGATGTAAGATCGCAAACTCCAGTTTTCAATGTTTTTTTTTTTTTTTTTTTTTTTTTAAATAAATAAGATTATTTTAAGTAATGAATTACTTAATTGAAGTATTTTGAAATTCTATGCCTGTTTTCACTTCTTTCACTAATAGAATTAAAGATAATTAATGATAATTGCTGGTCCAATTATAATTAAAAAAGGGCGCATAATATTGTCAGACTGCATACATTTTACGATCCACCTTTTACAGTCTCAACCGATATGAACAAATAAGGTGTTTTGTTAATAGTAAAAGACTAACCGTTTTATCTAATAAAACATAATTCGAAAAACTAATAATATTTACAGAGCTATTAATGATTAAAAAATTTAAATGGCCACCATTTTTGATTTTTGGAAGGTAAAACTATGAAACTTATTTATTTTGTACATGTTGGTTACACGTTCACCAATATCATTAAATTTTTTTTTTTTTTTTTTTGTGAAATTAAGATTTATATATCAATCCTTCTTAAAATATAAATTTTTACTGAAAATAAACAAAAAATGGCGGACAAAGGGTAAATTGAAGCGAGATAGGGAATTGTTCACACGGAGATTTTTGTTTATTTTGAAGACCTAAATCAGTCCCTTAAATTTGGTTAACGTCTCCCAGGGACACCCTTAATATATATATATATATATATATATATATATATATATATATATAAAATACTTTGCCAACTTATAAAATGATCCCGTATAAATGTGTTATTTGAAATAAAAAATAAAAAATTAATATGAAGTAACTATTTCGTATTAAATTTATGTTAAACTGTGAAATATGTTTATCAAAGTTTGATTTATCAGAATTATTGCGTATTTTTTTAAAGGTATTGGTAGATTTCTTTACCCCAGCATTTAAAGAAACAATTAATCTCATAGATATCAAATTTACCATAACTTTTACTTTGTATTCCGGGAACACCCTATTTTACGTAATTAATAAGTTATAGAATACAATTATTTATCAACCTATTTTATGTTTATATGCAGTCTTTACATTGTAATTCTTCTAAATTGTTTTATGGTATAGTAGTTTTGTCTTTTGGATTATTCAAAAAAGTGTAATTATTTAAATTCATTCTATTATTAATTTTATGTAACATATAGATCTATAGTGTTAACATTGAAACCATCTTCTGAAGCGTTAATATTTTATTTATACATGTTAAAAAGTTTTATTATTATTTTTATGGTATAGTAGTTTTGTCTTTTGGATTATTCAAAAAAGTGTAATTATTTAAATTCATTCTATTATTAATTTTATGTAACATATAGATCTATAGTGTTAACATTGAAACCATCTTCTGAAGCGTTAATATTTTATTTATACATGTTAAAAAGTTTTATTATTTTCTGAATGTTATTCCATGTACAATAGTAATTAATTCTTCTGATTTTATCACCTTGGATGTTTTGATGAATCTTGATAAAAAGTGTACTGTGAATTTAGTGTTACAGTGTCTGTATAAAAATGAAATCTGATAATTCACCGGTTCATGTCTGAAATTATAGGAACATGCAGATATATGTCAGTGCAAGTGCATACGTGTGGTTTTGTTTGTTGTGATGGTTTATGTGTGTAGGAGGAACCTTTTGAGAAAATACATCCCTTTCAGTAGACGGGTGTTGTTGCTTGCAGCCCGTGCTGTTCCTTATGTTATGTTTCCAGCGATGTATTGTTGAGAGAGAGAAAGAGAGAGAAAAAGTGACTGAGTGAGAGTATTCTAAAGCTTGAGAAAAGTTTGGTTTGTTGTCGGGAGAAATGATTGAATCCCTCCTATTCTACTCTTTTCCCTTATTCCCTTTAGCGGTATACACCTCCCTCTTTCTCGCTCTCTCTCACACATCTTTTTCAATTCTGTGCTGCCTTTCTCCTGTTTTCTTCCTTTCTTATTCTTCGCCTTTTCTTCTGTCCTTTTTTGCTTTTGAAGAAATGCAGACAATATTCTAAAGAGCGGATGTAATAAAATCACTACGCATCATCACGCTAACAAAACGTACAAGGGACATCCGATAGTTTGCCTTTGCGATTTACTTATCAACCAGTGCTTCCAGCACTCATGATTTTTCTTTGTAACCATTTTTTTTCATAAACTAAGTAAAAGTAAAATATCTTGCACTTTCAAAATATTTCTGACTCACAATAAATCTGAATTTTATTTTAATTTAGGTTATATTTGAGGTTTTGTCTTTTATTTACTCTCTTATAATAAATGAGGGGCGTCTTTGTACGTACCTCAGATTCACTGGCCGAAAAAGTTTTCATAAATTGGAATTTTAATCGTAAACATAGAAAGGGAATTATTTTTTCCCCTTTATTGTTCCATTTTTTAATGCTTTCTAATAGGGTTTAAAAGAAATATATATATGTATGAGATGTTTTAAAATTTTATAAAAAATATCTCATTTCTGAAAATTTTGAATTTCTTACAACATCTCGTTCTATTAAAGCCGTGTCAACATTTTATAGCAAAGTATGTTTCACAAGTTTCAAAACTTGTAGAAATGGATATTTACATCAAGTTTTATACTACCTTGAAGTTCGGTAAAGCTCAAATAATGCTTTCGATTTATGTTTTTATAAGTTGTTTCAAATCTGTCCATGTTGGTTAAATTTGTTTTGAGAAAGCAGATCGCGCCAGCTGACCTGTTAGCTGTTTTATCTGAACTATACCATAATTCTACCGACCATAAATGTTTGCGTTTAGTTTACTGTTTTGTAGAATTAATTTTGTATACTTCTTTGTATCGTTTTATATTTTCTCATGATGTAGAAGTACAGGACAAATACAGCAAACTGAAACAGTTCAAAGAAAAGTCTATAGGAGCCAACGTGTATTCTGAAGGGAGAAACGAACAATTATTGAAGTGAATTGGGAGATTGAGCTAGACAAAGACGGTCAGAAACTCGAAAAAAATGCAAAAGTCATTCTTCAATTCCTCGAGAGCTAAAAAAAGGGAAATACCGATTAGATGTACAGGAATGCAACCGGTCAAGGTATTTCCAATCGATCTCTTTATCATAGTGACGGTCGAACCCATAATCTTTGTCTGAACATTATCCTGAACAGATCGCACAAACTATTGTTGCTGATACTAGAATAGGTTCTTGACCGTTTGAGGCCATATTCAGTAATGATCAAGATCAAGCAGTTGTGCAGCTTGTAAATTTACAAAAACATAAAATTTGAAATAATCTGCTTCTTTAAAGTAGTTTAAAACTGTTTTTAAAGCAACTTGTACAACCTTGTTTTTTCAATATGTTTCTGTTGTATAGTATGGATAAGATTTAAGATATACTGGTAAAATATAACATTCTAAATATCGGAAAGATATTAATATACATTTTTTAGGATTTTTAATTACACTTTTTACGGCTTAATCTACAGGAAAAATTGTGGAAATGGAGAAATAAAGTTAAAAATATTAAATATTTTTTAAAAATTGAGAAGCGCAAATTACTGTTAAAGAAAGGACTTCATATTGTTTTTAAAAATTAAGAGTAATTTTTTTAGTAATTTCGTTCAATTTATTTCAGAAAAAGATAAATGAATTGGCATTGTTAAGTAATATGTTGTTCAGACCGAAATTTGCGTATCGTTTTTTTTATTATGAAAAGTGTATTTGAATTATTACAAATTCTTAACTGGAGAACTTAACCTCGTTATCTGCACCAGTCGGGGGCGTGCGAATATGAAGTATAATAATCAACTAAGATCGATGTATGAGTTATTGATGAAGAAGATTCAAACGCTTTTAAAACACAATCCGATTAGATGTTAAAAGAATTTTTTGTTTTTTTCCCATTTAGTTATATGTGATGAACAATTCGACCGTCAGTCGTCAAGGCCAACAAGTTGTCTCGCATTCCGATATCTTTCTATTCCGTGAAATTACAAATGAAATGAAATTATTTCTATCGTAAAGAATGTGACGAAACTTGTTAAAGGAAAAACCTCTATGGTTAGTCACAGACGACTGACAATCTCTTTATTTTAGCATACCGTACTTCGGTTAATATAAAATAAGTATTAAATTTTGACATTATGTAAGATTTTAATGTAATTTAATCATTCACTTACAATTACGCGATGGAAATTACTCCAAAGGTTCTGTAGCTGAAGTCGACTGTCTACATTTTTCACTCTGAATTCCCATCTTATTTCATTACACTATTTTAAAAAATTAATTAATTCATAACTGATACGTGGATGAAATTAAATAAAAGATTTAACAAATTTATTTTTCGATGCTTTCAATCATATTTAAAAGTAAATGAGTGAAGCCGGAAGCTATCAACTGTCTCTTCAGGTTTCGTACTTCATTATTGTAATCAGGAAATGTGATTAATCTTGTCAAAAAATTAACAGACTAATAATAAAATTTATATAGAAATGTAAGACGTAAAAGATTTCATACAGTTGTTTGTTTAGATTGACCGGAATTCATTTTTATTATTAACTATTTAAATTCGATATGAACAAAATAATTAATACTTTTTCCTTCCTAAAAAATTGCTGTTCAAAAAGTTGAAATTTTTGTTTTGTTTTTGTTTTTTATTTGAAAAGAAATTTTTCTTAAGGGATGAAATTGCTAGTAAACTGACATCTTTTCAATTCATCTTACCTCAGGTTATCTGTCACAGGCATCCAATAATATCATATCATAGGTATAAAGTTATAAATAAAATATAAAAGCATGTTCTAATAAATTGCACTCAATCGATCAACATTTTTTTCCTTCTTTTCCATTCAATCAACGGTCGATGTTGTCAGCCCTCCTCTTTTGCAATTCCTCCGATTCCTTAAATACCAGAAACAAAAATGATGTGAAATAATCATTATCTTGCAGAAACCGGTAGAATTCAATACAAAGATAATAATTTTAGTAATTTATTGTGTTTTAATTTTTTATTTTCCTTAAGTTACGGACGACATATTATTCCTTAATCTCTTAATATATTACCCGTTTTTTTATTGTAAACATGTTATGCTTATGTTATAGAGCTGTAGCTAAAAAACTGATTAAATGGAATTGTCCAAATTATTAAGTATTTTTAATTTATTTTTACTGTAATAAGAAATAAGAAGGTATTTTATGAACGGCAAGAGATTTAGATTATAAAAGCTGTAGAAAGAGAGATACATAGATTAGTTAGAGAAAGCAAATAACCTAAGGTTTAGAACGCAGCAGCTTAAAAAATGAGTGCTGAATAGTAAGGAGTGGAAAGAAGCGTCGTAACATTAATTAAGAAAGGTTAAGAAAAGCGCAACTTATCGACTTCAACTTATTAGTATATAATATACCGATATGAACACTATTACTGACATTTCATTCATTGATAGCAGTCAGTTGCTACAACAGGATAAGGTGATAAAAATTCTAATTAATCTTTAAGAACTGAATAAATACCGCTTAGTTATTTGATTGCACTTGCGGAGTAAAATAAAGGAGCCTTTATATGTTTTGAGTCAAAGAAGGCTCAGGTAAAGGTATCATTATAAATATTTACAATGTGTTTACACGTTTTGCTGTTTTGGAGACAGCTATTTTTTTTTTCAGTCATTTGACTGGTTTAATGCAGCTCTCTAAGATTCCCTATCTACTGCCAGTTGTTTCATTTCGGTATACCCCCTACATCTTACATCCCTAACAATTTGTTTTACATATTCCAAACGTTGCCTGCCTGCACAATTTTTCCCATCTACATGTCCCTCCAATATTAAAGCGGCTATTCCAGGATGCCATAACATGTGACCTATAAGTCTGTCTCTTCTTTTAACTATATTTTTTCAAATGATTCTTTCTTCATCAGTTTGCCTCAATACCCCTTTATTTTTCACTTTATCGACCTATCTGATTTTTAACATTCTCCTATAGCACCACATTTCAAAAGTTTCTAATCTTTTCTTCTCAGGCACTCCGATCGTCTAAGTTTCACTTCCATATAAAGCTACGCTCCAAACATATACTTTCAAAAATGTTTTCCAAGGTTTTAATTAATTTTTGATGTAAGCAAATAATATTTCTGACTGAAATCTCGTTTTTCCTGTGCTATTCGGCATTTAATATAGCTCCTGCTTCGTTCATCTTTAGTAATTCTACTTCCCAAAACAAAATTGTGCTACCTCCGTAATCTTCTCTCTTCCTACTTTTATATTCAGCGGTCCATCTACATTTTTTTCTACTACAGGTCATTACTTTCATTTTGTTCTTGTTTGTTTTCATGCGGTAATTCTTGCATAGAACCTTATATATACCATTCATTATTTCTTCTAAATGTTTTTTACTTTCAGCAACAATTACTATATCTTCAGCAAATCATAGCATGTTTATCTTTTCACTTTGTACTGTTACTCCGGATCTAAATTGTTCTTTAACATCATTAACTGCTAGTTTTTCGTAAAGATAAAAAAGTAACGGGGATAGGGAACATCCCTGTCAGACTCACTTTTGTATTACAGCTTCTTTCTTATGTTCTTCAATTTTTACTGTTATAGTTTGGTTCCTGTAAATGTTAGCCATTGTTCGTCTATCTCTATACTTGAACCCTATTTTTTTTTAAATGTTGGACATTTTATTCCAGCCTGCATTATTAAATGGGTTTTCAAAGTCTATAAATGACAAGTATGTTGGTTTGTTTTTCTTTAATCTTTCTTCTACTATTAATATGAGCGATAAATTGCTGAATCTTTGTTTAACCATGATATAATCTTACTATAACCTTACATTATCACCAGGCTTTTGTATATTTTTCTGTTATGATTTTTATACTGGGTGTTGGTAATTACTAAATTATACTTCGTGCAAAACTCAATAAGTCAGTCCTCTCTTTCATTCCTTTTTCCCACTCCGTATTCACCCATAATATCTCTTTCCTTGCCTTTTCCAGCGCTTGCATTCCAATCTCCAACTATTATTACATTTTCATCCCTTTTAAGTGTTTAATTGCTTCGTCAATTTCTTCACATACACACTCTGTCTCATCAGCATCATCATGGGAACTTGTAGGCATAAGTACGTTAACAATCGTTGTCGGTTTAGGTTTTAATTTATCTTTATTATAATGATTCTATCGCTATGCCATTTTGAAATATTATACTCTCTTCCCCCTATCTTCTTTTTCATTACGAAACCAACTCCTTCCTGCCCTTTATTTGAAGCTGAATTAATTATTCTAAAATCACCTGACAAAAAGAGTTTTTCCTCTTCCCACAGAATCTCGCTAATTCCTACCACATCTACATTCTACCTATCCATTTCCCTCTTTAAATTTTCTAACCTACTAACCTTTTTTAGACTTCCAAATTTCCACGCTCGACTCATAGATATTTTGTAATTTTCTGGTGACCCTTTTCTTAATAGTCCCCACCTGGAGATCTTAACGGGGGAATAGTTTACTTCCGGAATATTTTACCGGGGAAGGCGCCTCCATCTTTGTTACATGAAAATGCAAAAAGCTACATTTACTTGGAAAAAAACAGCTGTAGTTTCAGCTGGGAAGTACTCAGAAGATTGAGTGATGTTGATATGGCCATTTAAGTCCTCCTGACCTACGCCCTTAACTACTACTGAAAGAGCTGCCCTCTTTCAGGAATCATTCCTGAAAGAAAATTTCAGGATTTTCTGGCTCTCAACAGATGCCTCTACGATATGGTTGCACCTTCGATCCAACTACTCTGTATCACTGAGCACTCAAGTCCCCTCACCATCGTCAAGGTATCATGATTCATAAGGGAGAGAGAGCTATTAACAACCTAAAATCATCCATACTGTATTTCGTATTAATTTGTTCATAGTGCTATTACTATCATTTTTTGAATAACACTGGTAAGAATCTTTCTTTTTTTATTACTGTTTTATATTCTGCCTAACGAAAAAAAAGAATTTGAACTGTATTACTAGCAGTTACCAATAAACAAAAAAATAAATAATAAATTTAACAAAATTTTAATCAAATTAAAGTCTGTTCCTCTGTTTTACATTATTTTATTAAGAAGAGCAGAAGCGCTTTATACCTATTTTCATAAAAAAACTGTAAACATTCTTAGAGATTTTTTTTTTACATTGAATTTCCTAGCTTATGACTTCGATAAAAATTTCCGTAAAATACGTATGTAGTTAACATGTCTTCCAACGTGGACTGTTACTTTGCCTTCATCAGATTAAGGGTTTTCAGTAATTTCACCGATAGAAGACATGGTTTCAAAAAAAATAACAATGATGTCGTAACACCATAAAATTGGGGGGAGACGGATTTTATTGAGGAACGTCGCTGTGATGTCGGTTTGTGCCGAGTGATTCACAATCTATAACACTATTTTGGACTATTTGCTTTTTTTTCCTGCTCCCCTGGGCCGGCTCAACAATCCAGTATTACTCAGCCCAGGGGAGTGTCCTTGCCACTCCAATGAGCTTTCCCTCCTACCGGCAGTAAGTCCGGCATGACAGGTCGGCTCACCAGTTCCAGATCTTTTCCTTATTTTCATCTTGCCTCTTCCTCTAACCGCTAAGGCCAGGAACACCGGGCCCGGCTATGCCGTTCCCGGCCCCTGCCGGGACCCAGCCGGGTTTCAGCCGTTGTATATTTTTTTCTTAAAGTAACTCCTCCCACTTCTTGTAATCCACTTCCTTTGCTCGTATAACCTCAGCCCCGGATTTCTCTATTGTCAGCCATTCCTCTTTACTTGTCAGCTTATACTTTGTTGTAGTTTCGGGGTAATCTCTTGTTTGTTATAGCTTGCTTTTAGATCCTCCCAACGTGCACATTCAAAAAAGTGTGGCAGAGCGTGTCCTCTTGACCGCAGTACACACAATTTGGGACCACCCTTCCTTTAAACTTGTGTAAGTATACCCAAATCCTTCGTAACCGGAAAGGAATTGTGACAGGTAGTATCCTACGTCGCCGTGTTTCCTCCCCAGCCTAGGTCCTATCTAAGGAATAAACTTCTTTGTCCACGCCCCAGTTGTAGCGGCGTTCCGCTTCTCTTGTCATTTTTGTAGCAAGAGATTAGTGGCATCTTCTTGTACATGCCCTCATAGATCCGTTTCGTTTGGGTTACCCGTAACCGGATCGGATGTATCCAGGCCAGGACTCTCGCGGCATCCGCCTTACCATTCGGTACGCCGCAACGATCCTTAAATTCATCCGTCTCTGCAGTGATATCATCATCTTCACATTTCTCTTGCTTTTTAGCGCCGAAAACCAGGCAGGTACCGCATACAATACTATAGAAGTCGCTGCTATCATCAATAGCTTTCTTTTTGCTGCTCTAGGTTCCCACTTGGGGCCCATCAGTCTACTCAGAGCGTTGACGATCCGCTCCGCTTTACTGCATGATTCATTGAGGTGTCGGTTGTATAGACCATTTTGATCGAACAATACACCGAAATATTTCACATAGAGCGTTGTTTCTAGTCTAACCCCATCGACCGTAACTGGAATTCTTTTATTTTTACGTCGGCCTGCCACAACTACGAGTTTCGTTTTTATGGAGCGAGTCGTAGCCCCCTTGTCGTCAACCACATGTTTATCTGTCTTATGACCCTATTCGCCTTTTCCTCCACTTCATCTTCTGTGGGACCAATAATGAGCATCGCCAAATCGTCGGCATAAGCAACGAGTGTCACTTCCTCTGGGAACTCCAACCTCAAGACCCTGTCAAAAACCAGGTTCCACAAGACTACTGTTGTTAGTATTCATTAAAATGCCTCTATCTATCTCTCTCTCTCTGAAAAATCTACCAATGAAATGTCAAAGCTAATTAAACTGTAATCAGTTATCTTAAGTTTTAATCTTAGATAACTTTATAACTAACACGACACAAATTATAATCTAAACTATTACCTAGGAGTAAACTTTATGAATTCAAGTAAAGCACTTTTTGATAGACGTTCATCTCGACTTGCTTATACGTTACTCTTAACAGAAAATTCATCAGAATTAAATGGGACAATATTATTAGGAGATCTGTGTGTAAGTCAAAATGTAAGTGTTCGAATGTTGAAACTCGTATTTTCCTGTTTTTAATCTAGTGAATACTTTTTTAGTAGATAACACTGAAGAAATTTATTAAAATTTCAAGTAGATAACTGCATGCATACAATTAACTATATATATATACATATACACACTTTGATGTAGACAACTGATGCAATATTTTGTTACCTTGTTTGTTTTTTCCTTCCTGCAATAAATTATCTCGTAATTTGAATTGCTAGTTTATCTACTTTCAAATCGAACCGCTTTATTTAATATTCAGTTTCAGCTTATTTTAAAGTACAGGCTTAAATAGCGGAGGCGTAAAATTTTCAGACACTATCAGGTCTATTGATTAGCAGTAGAATCTAAAAAAACTTTAAATTTTTTTTTATTTGGGAGCTTAATATTTAGATTCCTGAATACGTATACTATGCAGGTGTAATTAATTTTAAATACGAATGATAAATTACTTCCAATCATCATTTAAATGCGTAAAGTATACACAGGAGTATATCTTTGTTGTGATAAATTTTATGTAAATTCGGAATGTTTTCCATTAATTATTATATTATTATACTACATATGTAATTTATTTTACGATAGTGTAAAAAAATAACATGCTTTCATTCCTCGTCAAGTTTATGTGGTTTACAGTACTGTACTCCATAGAGTAAAATGAATAGATTACTTAGATTTCTAATATCATATTCGGTTTCTAACAGTTATTTATCGGTTTAACAGTTACGTATTTTTTTGGAAAATAATGCAATACTTCAATTGTATTAGTTAATCAGAAATTATTTTTCAAAATATAACGGATATATAGTTTTTTAATTGATGCACACATATCCCTTTCATAAATTAAGTTAATAAAATGATTAATATGACTTTTAAACTGGTTAAACCATCTGTAGCCGTTATTTAATTAAATTTGTATATAATGTATAGAATGTACTATATAGTATTTACTATTATGTACAGCTATATCAAACTTAAAAATTCACAGATACGGGAGAGCTAAGGGGGAGGTTGACAAGCCTTTGAATTTATAAATTATTGATAGCAATAGTTTTTATTTATTTACTACAATAATTAAAATTTATTTTAGGATGTATTTTAGTCCAGATGATAATAAAACGTGCATAGGGAACGAAGTCGCTTTTTTTTAGAAGTT
The DNA here is from genome assembly GCF_047948215.1 of Lycorma delicatula. Lineage (NCBI taxonomy): Eukaryota > Metazoa > Arthropoda > Insecta > Hemiptera > Fulgoridae > Lycorma > Lycorma delicatula. The sequence continues at coordinate 248,823,145 of NC_134455.1, read as the reverse complement.
CTGTGATCTTTACAGGAACTAGCAGGTCGTAATAGACAAGGATTTTAACGTTAGAATAGGTGATAATAATCAAGAATCTGTCCCAGAAATATTTGAACTTTTACTGCTATCGAAGGACAGGTACCTAAGTGATAAAATTATTGATGATCTTGGTACAAGACTGGTTAATCTAGTGAAAGAAAACCTTCTTTTTGTACAAAATGTAAGATATAAAAATGATAAACAGAATGGATACACCTTTAGTAACGCTAACGGGAGTAGTGTCGTGAATTTCGTGTAGGTTGACGTAAATTTTTATTTTCTGCGAGGGAGAACGGATTACCCGTTTCTTTTGTTCTAACTTCGGGCATTAATAATCACAGAAATACCGAAAAAACGGGTAGTAATCGAGAGAAAAAATATAAATGGAACGATTATACTAATGAATATTTTAAACATTATTAGGTTTTCTAGTCGGTTATACAGGCATTTGACGTAGAATATTGATGAAAAAATGAAAATTTTGGTTAGAGTGTGAAGAATATTTGGTTATGCATAGATACTAAAAAATACTCTAAAAATCAGTTAAAATATTGGAAAACCAACTATTGTAGAGGGTTAGGATGAAATTTTAAAATTCGAAATATATTTGGTCAGCAGTTTAAACATTTTAAAAGATAATAAAATTAATTAGTTAATGAGGTTGAATTAGAGGACTGGATGACGTTTATTAAGGATAAATGCAAACAACGGAGTTGTTTGCATTTATCCTTAATTAGAGTTAATTAATTGGAGTTAATTTCTATTTATCGGTTGTGAATGTTCTTATATTAGGTAAATATTTTTGTGAGAGAATTGATACGTGCTCTTATCATAAAATATAAGGGTAAAAAAAAAACTAGGTTGTATAGATAGCAGATTTACTCTACACTTCGTTATCAATATTGAAATCAAATGTAGGCAAGAACAGAACTTGCCCTGTTGTTGATAATGTAGCCTCTTTTTACCTATGTTTCACGGAAAGTTATTGAAAAAATTAAATTCATTTTAAATTATATTCAAGACTTAATAATGATCAGGTAGTGATCATCAGTGATATTCAGAGAAACCAGGAACTCGGAGAAGACTAGAATCACAAGAAGTGTGTTACAAGGGAACTCGGTTAGCCCTCGTGTTTTCCCCGTGTTTATTTGATATATAGAACAGTGTTTCTGAAAACCCGGTCGCTAATGGAGCCAAATAAACAATTATATTGATATTTTAATGAGGTTGTATGCTGACGACTTGGTCATTTTGGCCGTTAAGGTAATCCATTTAAAAAGATTTGCCGGCCTCCGTGGCGCGAGTGATAGCGTCTCGGCCTTTCATACAGAGATCCCGGGTTCGAATCCCGGTCGGGCATGGCACTTTCCGTACGCTACAAAATTCCATATCCCACGCACAAACTTAATGCTTATGTGGCGATATCATCAAGCAAAAAAAAAACAAGTTTAAATTATCGAAGACATACTGAAGGGATAGGTATTATAATCAATACGGAGAACAAAATTTTATCTTTTAGTTCAGGTGGACGAAGAATACAATTAATTTCTATTATAAATCACATAAGGTTAAGGTCAGTAATCGGTACGTTTACATACGAGTGCATATTTCTTCTTCTGGAATGTTCAGGGAAGCCAGAAAAACTTTCATTAAGAAATATAAACTATCTAACAGCTCAATTATAGATTCAGTAAAAAAAAGATAAATTAAAAATTGGGAGTCCAAAATGCGACTGTTCGAGACTTTGGTTTTAATAATAATTATTATTATATATATTACTTGGAAAGATTTGTTCCTGGGTGGGCGGTAAGGTTAGAAATAGAGTTAGTTTATTGAAGTATTTAGTCTTAGAAAAAACCATAATATAAGGTTTAATTTTTTGAATCCAAAAGCTACTCGAATGTGTTATTATGATAAACTACTGGATTATCATAATCAAGTTGATGTAAACAATGCTAAATTTAAGTGAAACAGTTTTAGAGAATGAAGTGAACGTAAAGAAAGTTAGATCAGTCTGTTTCAAATAATGACTGTGAAATTATAATCAGTAAATGAAAAGATTACTTAATTGGTAGGGATACAGATAGAACTACGGCCATTAATCCTGAAACTTAGTCATTATTTCACGCTACCAACCTGAATGTTACGTTATGAGAAGAGTTAAAAATAAAATCCACACGAAAATTTGATATATCACTCGGATTCAATTATTTACTTCCAGACGCTTATATTTATATCTGGCCACGGTTATGTAATATATCTAAGAAACGCCCGGTATGTGATGTGAGACTTCAGGAAACGTATAATGTATTTTTCGAATTCCCATTGTACGCAGAATTTAGGAGTGAATAGCAGAAAAGGCTGGTAGTGAATGTGTGGATAATTATGATTATGCTGTGGTGGTTATGCTTCCAAACATTCATATTAAAAAAATTAACGATATCTAGAAGATTGAAGTCGAAGGTTAATAGCAATTCTGATGGAGATGTAGAACACTACAATGGAATTATTTGAACCCCTATGGTAGGGGTTACTTTATATTATTAAGTATTGGTTGTGCGATGATATTATGTGATATTAGCTGTTATTTAATAAGTTAATTAATTGTATATGTAGTAAAATGTGTAAAGAATCAGAACATGTATTAATGCAAAAACAAAATAGTCCTGCGTAATACTTTTAATGATAATGATTAATATATTGATTTATATGATAATGTATATAATTATAATAAATGAGAACAAATGTGTTTTTTGAATGTGTGCGCCTGCGAGTGTAGGTTTGTAGGAGTATGTTTTAAATAAGTCTACATTAAATCGTTTTCATATTTAACGCATAAAACTATTTTAACCATATTTTTATCTGTATATGTATGTGTCATATGTTTTTAGTAGATATTGTGTATAGTGATAAAACGTTTTCAAGATACTATAATTATGATTTTTCAGAAGTCATACGATATTTTAATTTACTTACATTCCTTACACGCTTAAGAGGATGTTCGTTAACTTTTGTGATTAAATTTTTTAAACATCAAAGAAAATAATTAAACGATGAATGACTATCCTATCTTCTCATGTGGCTTAGTTATTTTTTAAGTCTTTGTTAGGGGATGAGGGTACACATCCGGATACTATAACCTTACTGGTGGTCTCGTACGATGTATGGACCGAGTTTATTGGATCGAGGAAGAGTGAAAATTAGATTTGAAAAATTCCCTCAAGCGTTAAGCTGGAAATACTGCGTGTGCCAAGAGAGAATATTGGGTCAGCACGTGACCTCACGAAATGTGGGGAGAAATTCACGAACAGGAGCGTTATGCGTGAGAGAAAATAATTTCCCGTTTTAGTACATAAATGGTTCGCATCCTTGCGTGCTAGAAATTTTAAGCAAAAAAAAGTTTTACGTTTATTTTTGTTTTTATTATTATCATCCGTACTTCCTTTTTTTTGCATACATTTTTACTTATTTTACTTAACCTCTATTATGAGGGTCTGCAGTTTAAATGATTTTAGAAGAGCTGTTTCTGTTTTTATTTAAACTTTACTTCTTAAATAAAAATGTCAAAAACCAGAGTTTTCAGAAAAGTCTTTCTCTGTTATTATTTATTAAAATTGAAAATATAATTTTCGTGAACGTAAACACCGTTCAATCAGTTGTTACTTTTGTCGGTTGCACTGTTTATAGATATTATTCCGAATGGTTTGTCGCTTGTGGAGTAAGTGAGAAAACAGATAATTAGCAATACACGCGGACAGGTACTCTTGCATTCTTGATGAGATATATTCTGAGACAGTAAAATTTATTTACATTACTTAAAATGTTTAAATTAAAAATCTTCATGAATTTCTACTGAGTGGAGCAAATTAATCAGATTGATAATATACGATGAAAGTTATACTGAAAAGATTACACGCCGTGTCGAATAAATTAATTTTTTTTTTAACGAAAGTCTGTAAACGTTTATCCTCTTGTGTTAAAAGATAGTAAGTCTGTCTTAAGCTGAAAATACGTTATTGGTTCTGACATTTTACTGATTTTTCCACTGTTAAATCGGTTATCATTTTTCGTACATTAAAATAATTGATTTTTTGATACGTTTAGGTATTGTTTTAAAATTGAAGTATTTTAAAATTTAACTGTCGTTTTAAAATTTTGCATACATTAAAATAACTGATTTTGTGATACTTTTAAGTGTTTAAAATTGCTTTATAAGTGATATAAGTATAATTGTTGAGATTATTGTCTGTCAGCCTAGATAAAAAAAATTCTATCTTAAATACTTAAATAATCGTGCATTAAATTTAAACTGAGATGGTTCAGGTACTTTAGAATAACGAAGCTCTCAGCAGCGCTGCCAATTTAGAAATTCTTGGCATTCCTTTATTAGCAAGGGTCCCCTTTTGTAGGTTTTTATTAAAATTGGAATCTTAAAACTTGAATAACGGGACAGAGAAAAGAAGAATTTTTAGGAAGGGATATTATATAAGGGGAAAACAGAATGATGGAAAGGAAATTAAGTAAAAAGGAGACAAGACAGAGACGGAAGGTTAATTAACTAAAAACAGAATTAGATTCTCGGATGCTAAAGTTCAGACACGAAGTAAGAAAGAGAGACAGGAAAGTAATAATAATGTGCAAGCGTACGAAACGCTTGTGTATTGCGTTTCTCTTCCGTTACCTTTAATGATAAGTCGAGTTTTATAGAGGAAATATTATGTTAAGGGGATTCTGCTGATGTTCGAGTAAAATTTAACCTGCAGTAAACGCTGCATCTAAGTGAAAAAACAAATTGCACATCCTTAGTGGTCCCTTACGTTACCTTGCCGCTTCTCTTTGACGCTGGTAAATTAGATTAGAGCGATTCGGATTACATTTCAGTATCTATATTTCCTCTAAACAGTATTATTCATGAATAGAAAAGGTAGAAGGGTAGAAAAGGTTCATCCATGATCCTCTATTTTGAAAATTTGCCTTTCAAAATCTTTTTTCATTTATTTCGTTCATTTCTATTACTTAGTATACATAGCATAGTATTACATAGCATACTTGATCTATTACCTCTTCATTTAAAATTAAAAATAATTTTATTCTTTTTAGTTTTCTCAGAACATGGAAATATGTTAATGTGTATCTAGCATAACCGTTTGATTGAAATTACGGTTGTGTGCGTGGAATTCAGTTTCATTGTTTAATGAAGTACATATTTTTATTTCTGTTATCCACTGGTAGAAGTAGCCGATCTCATTTTATAGTTTAGTTAAGATCTGTTATCATTTTAAAGATAACGATCGATGTTACAAATTACACAATGTTATTAATCTTTTAATCACAAACCGAATCAAATTTTTTTTAATCAATTTTGTTAAAAACGTACGGTCATATCATTATCAGTTGGTTTTCTGGCCATCTGAAAAAAACCGATGCGGCTATTTTCTACACGGTCGTTAGCTAATGTTGCTGACAATTTTGTTTTAGTTTGGATGTAATATCTTTAAATTCAGTTAGATGTGAATTGTGTTTTTTTATTCAGTAATCGGTTTCACATGGAACACAATTCCGTGCACAGGACTAAATTCTAGAAGCACATGGCTTGACAACAGGACCAGTTTTTAGATCCGCATACAAAATCTGAAAAGACATCTAGTACCGCATGCGGCTATTGCTGAAGGAGACTTTGAAATAACGTTAACCCATTCACTGTGTCAGACGATTGAAATTTGGATCCGTAGGAGTGATGGTGTCCTTAACGCCCAGGGCAGACAGGAAGATTGTACTTCAATCCCTGAGTGAACTCATTTTCATCCTACCTTTTTGGACGGCAGTTTCTACCTTGCGTCTCTATTAGCCAGAGCTCAGCTTCCATGAACCGTAGCGAATAGTGTTGGGCTAAATCAGATCGTTGTAAATGGCAGCCTATAGACAAAGTGGTTCTGCTGCGCGTGGTGAGTCGGCTGTAGTCAGGTGATCAGAGTTGGCCGAGAGCCTATCGTCTTTGATAGGGTTCAAATTAAAACCGTTCTCTACAAAACTTTATGTTCACGACGGGATCCCCATGGGAAGTTGAAAAAATCGATTTTTTCTCTCCTCTTAGGCAGAGAGGTGAACGCGTTGAAGTTCAATCGGTAAATGTGAATGAGTAGCGCAAAATCTTATTCTTTTATCAATTATGTTACATGGATAGCAGAAAGATAACATATTGTAACACATAATATTGCGTTTTCTCATATTATAAGGGTGATCGAAATCAACGGTAATTGGACATTGTGATGTGATGCGGTCACTGCTAAGGTTGGCAGGTGTCTTTATACAGCACTTTATGGCTGACTTTTGGCTAATTATTTATAATTCATTTGTCATATTGTGATTCACTTGGGAAAACTCGTAGTTATTCTATTTTGTTTTCATATTGTTCGATAAAATTTTAATATAAATCCTAAAAAATATTTAAATCGTTTAAATATTATATCAAAATTTTCATTTTTGTAAAAAATAAATTTTCGTTTTAATCATGATTACTACAGAACCAGCCACCAGAAAGTGGTGAAATTTCCGATGTGCTTTCCTGTTATTATACAAAGAATAATAGAATTAGTGACCATTGATTTTCTTTTTTTATTGTTCCGGTTAATAAGGAGAACATGCAGTGAGTGAGACTTTCGGCCGTAATTTATTTCTGTATGCAGGTTTTGGATGAAATGTAGCTAAAATATTGAAACTATTTTCTCTCTTAGAACAATTCAAATCTGGAAAGACAGAAAGGCAACGAGGTAGTCACCAACACTAGACAATTTCTATTAATTGTGTCACGCACATCGGATGTTATATCTGCTTGACCAGACCTCATATTTTCGTACAGTTTTGTCTACTAGATGACGATATAGTTAGTTTTAAGATTAGTCTCACATCGTTTCTCCTGTAATGTGGATTAAGGAATGTGTTCTTTACCGGGTTGGATCGTGATAGAGGCTTTGTTAGTAGAAAGTTTTGAATGTTCCCATAGGTAAATTATGATGTAACTTAACACATTTGTAAACAATGAATTCATGACATCGACGTTCTGGTTACTTGATTTTGCCAGTAATTTAATATACGTTTGTCCTCTTGTTTCTTTAATACCAAACGGGCATTAATTTATTATCAGATTTTTCTAAGCATACTTCGGCAGTATTGTACTTTACGACCATACGGCAAATTCGTGTCTTCGTAATTAAAAACTGCTTCCAGTAACACCTTCAATTTGATTTATGATGCAACAAAATAACCACAACTTGTTGATTTGACTGTAGTCATATGCTACATACTTGTTTCCTAACGTGAATAAAAGTAACTTCAGTTGCGTTTTAAAACAGGGTTGATTATTATTAAAAATAATAATTGTATGCTTGTAATAAATATTAGTAACACATTCAAAACAAAATACATTTTCACAAATTACTATTGCTGTAGTTTACTCATCGCTGTTGGTAAGCTATCTTTTAAAAAACGCTTCATTGAATACCGTAAATTTGACTTTCTCGGATTTTATATCAGAAGGTAAATTAGGTAAGGATGTAACATTCATGCGTATATAAAGCCTTCAAAAGAAATTGCTTCGCGAACCATGAAATCATACTTACAGCAATGTAACCTGTTTATATTTTTTGACTAGAAATGTTAGGATTACAAATACCAAATGACTTTGGAGTAGGTAAATATGTACTTATAAATAGCGCGCGCGCCTGTAAATGTGAGGTATTGTTGAAGCGGCTGTTTAATTATTTTGAATTTATTTATAGTCAAAAGTGTAATGAAATTACAACAACAATGTACCAGATGGTAGTTTTTATGGTTTAGAGTGTGTGCTAATTTTCATTAAAGGAAATTTTTTATTTTTTATTACAGATTGCTGATTTTGTCAATAACCAGGATTTCAAAGGTAAGCAAATAATTTCAGTTCTTAAAAGATTAATTTTTTCCCTAAAATGTGCTTTTAATATACGTATTACCCTTTCCTTGTTGGAATTTTAGCCCAATTACTATACTCGTAATAATTATATATAATTATATGTTTTTTTTTAAACTCAGAATGTGAAACATCGATATTCGGGAAAAAACCAATGCATTTTGTGTGTGTGTGTGGGCGCGCGCGTGCGTATTGCCCTCTATTTTGCTTAATGTTTTAGGAACGCTTGAGTTAAATTCTTAAATTTCTTAAGAAATTTAAGAAATTTAAATGTATATTGGGCATTAAATCTATTAAATTTGTGAAAGTATTCATTGAGGGGAAGATGATACGAGGAACTTCGAGTAAATTTTTTCTTTTACGTTTGATGATAGTCATATTTTTAAATACTTTTATTTTAAATTAATAGCAATTTTAATCATGGCTGGTTCTTATTAATTTATAATCTGATTTAATATTTTACTATTTGTGTAAAATATGTTTAGGGATACTTAAGTCTCATTTGCATGAATTTTTCAAGAGGAGTGGAGATAGTAAAGAAATTCAGTTAAATTTTATACCTTCAACACTTAGAGTTCGTAAGATGGCTTCTGTATATAGAGTATTGGCCTAAACTCTTCTAAAAAAATTCGTCTTGGGTTTGCGGAGATAAAATGTATCGTATCTCGGTAAAAATTTAGCCGGAAAATTTTTTTATATTTTGGTAGCATCCAATTGGGTATAACTAAGATTTGAAAAACGTTTTCAAAATCCCCTTTCATCATCAGATGCTTGAACTATACAAATTTTACAATTGGTGAAAACTATACTAACTCTTATGTAACATATTATTTAATTATTGGTGTAACACATTTTTATGAGTGTGTGACTTAATGAATATCCAGAAGTCGAGCGGTTTTCAGATATTGTTCATATCTCAGAATTTAGCTAATAAAAAAATCTTGAAATTTCCTAACTTGACTTGTATATATGTAAGAGTGATAATAGTAAAATTTTCATTTAAACATAATTTTTTGAGAGGATGATGAGATTCCTCAAAAAATTGGAAATATTATGTAACTCGTAGGCGCTTTTTTTTTGAATAAATAATGAGATTGGTGTTTCGTACAGAATGTGAATATTGGTGTACTGGCTTCATCTTTCTAGCACTTTATTATTCGACTAAAAGGAAATATTCAGCTGCTACTTTTTCTGTTCAGTGTTGTCTGTTAAGTTTCAGAAAATTTCGATACCATTTAATGCGGTCGGCATCCTTTTAGTGGAATTAAAATATTTTTCTTTAAACGCTCTTGGAACTGATAAAGTTTCTTTCAAACAAATTTTTTACGCTTTGGTGAACACAATGTACAGAACATTTCCATTAACTCATTAAATAAATTAACTTCTTTGCTATTCGAATTCTGTGTTTTTTTTCTTTTTGGGGGCTTAAAAAATAATATGCCAAATCATTTTTGTGCTTAATTAGTTCAGTGATATTAAAATATTTTTATATATTGAAGTAAATTAAAAATCAGTTGATCGCCGAGAAAGAAAATCGGTAACATTTTACTACTATCTTAATGTGAACTAAACTACAAAAATTATGTGAAAATGACTTTCACGAATATTTGTTATTAACACTTATAAAACACGGAAAATTGTTGTCCCGTGATATACAGGTCATTCACGGGAACCGGATGTTTTTAATATAATCATAAAAAATTGAATATTTACTTTAAAAAAGTTTTATTGGCACTGAAACACTTGTTAAATCAAAGCATTTGTTACTTACTCATGAACGAAAAATTATGTCCGGCAAGTGATGTTCAATTTGGGCAATACATTGTTGTAGCGGTAACTGGCCTAAATTCTTTGCAGCATGTCTACATCAATCTGGGTGACGTGATGACGAATTGCGATCTTTAGGTCCTCCAATGTACGCGGTTTATTGCCGTTCACACGCGATTTCAGAACCCCCACAGAAAAAAATCACAACTACTCAAGTCGGGGGCCGAGGGGGCCAAGGAATGTCGCCGAATCTGGAAACGATCGGTCCCGGAAACAAGTTACGGAGAACAGCCATCGTTGCCCTCGCTGTGTGCGCTGTAGCTCCATCCTGCTGGAATAACACATTTTGAAAATCGATTCCCCGGTTTCGTAACTCAGGGATGAAAAACGTATTCAACATCGCAATGTAACGGTCAGCTGTTACAGTAACGGCAGCTTCATTTTCTGCAAAAAAATATGGTCCAATAACACCGACCTTTCCTATTGCACACCAGACAGTCACCTTTGGGCTATGAAGTGGTCTCTCGTGAAGCTGATGTGGGTTTCTTTCTGGCCAATACCGGCAATTCTGTTTGTTGACGAAGCCATTCAGATGAAAATGGGCTTCGTCACTCATTAACAATAACAAATTCTCATTTTCTTCAAAAATGGTAAGCATTTGTCGACAAAATTGTAATCGCTGCGTGAAATCTTTCTCGTTTAACTGCTGCACGACGGCTATCTTGTAAGGATAGAAATGCAGGTCTGTATGCAGAATTCGTCTTACCGTACTTGTGCTCATTTGAAGCGCTGCTGAATGCCTCTGAATAGAGCGGCGTGGGCTTCTGACAATGGCTTCCCTTAGTCGTTCGATGTTCTCCGGAGTGCTAGCAGTTCGTCGGGAACCCGGTGGTTTTTTCTTCAATATTGAACCACTTGTTCGAAGGTTGTTTACCCATCGCAATATTGTGTTACGAGAAGGGACACTTGCATTACGATGGATATTAAACTGGCGGCGTAAATCTCGCTGAACAGCAGTTACGGATTCGTCATTTCGCACAAAACTCTCATACGCGTACAGGCATTGGTCTAGCGTCCACGGCTCCATCTCAACGACTAAAATGTAAATTCTATGAACAAAGGAAACGTCAGACACCAGCCACGTGCCCCTCCCACTACGAACGCCCGAGTACAACCCACTTCAAAAACATCCGGTTCCCCGACTGCTGGAAGGAGGCCAGAGTGGTATTCCTACCTAAAGGCACCCTACCTTCCTACCTTCCTACCTTCGGAGGAAGATATAACCTATAGACCCCTGAGCCTCCTTAACATGATGGGGAAGCTAGTAGAAAAGATGCTGGCTGGCCACATCATCAAAGAACTAGAAGAGGGAGCCGGAATCAGTCCTAACCAGTACGGGTTTATGCGGGGGCGTTCCACCGTGCAGGCTATCGGCCGAATTTCGGGATGGGCCGACGAGGTGAAGAGAGGCACTTGGCGAACCAGGAGAATTCCACTGATGCTGTCACTAGACATAAAAAACGCGTTTGGGGCTATTGGTTGGGGTCACATTAATGACGCAATTGCGGCTAGGGGCCTCAGCCCGTACCTGCGTCGGCAAATTGAATGTTACTTGTCCAACAGAGGATGTCAGGAAGAAACAGTACATTTTCAAATGCACGGTGGAGTTCCGCAGGGCTCTGTTCTGGGGCCGTTGTTGTGGCTGGTGATTATAGATGAACTCCTTCAGAAGGAGTTTCCTGTCGGCGTCCAGGTCCTGGCTTATGCAGATGACCTTGCACCCTCTCCAGTCCTCGTAGAGGGAAGGACGGTCTTGGAGGTGCGGGAGAGGGTGTATGCGGCCATCGACACTATAAAGGAGTGGTTGTGGTCCAGGGGTCTGCAACTGTCTAGGGAAAAATGCCGGTGCATTGCCTTTACGGGTAGAAGAGTGCTAGAACCGTTCAATATTTCCATCAACGGTCATGCTATAGAAGAAGCGAATAACATCAAGTACTTTGGAGTTATCCTCCAGAAAAACGGTAGATACACCGAGCACATAGTCAATGTATGCAACAAGGCAGAAAGGATGATAAAAAGTCTAAACATCATTATGTCATCGAAGAATGCCCCTCGGGCCTCAAAGCGCCGTTTACTGGCGACCACCGTCGTGTCTTCGCTTATGTATGCCGTTCCGGCCTGGTGGCGCTATATCGCCATCAGGCGCAACAAAGAGAGACTGGCGAGGACGCACAGGTGTGTGCTCCTAGGTGTTGTGTCCGCATACAGGACAGTGTCCTACGCCGCCCTGTGCGTGTTATCGGGTACACCTCCTATTGACCTAATTGCAAAAAAAGAGGGTGGAGAGGGCACAAGGGAAGCCAGAACAAGAGGTCAGGGATGCCGTTTATAATATCTGGCAGGAAAGATGGTCGCAGGAAGCTGTGGGTCAATGGACGAGAACCCTCATCCCCAACATCAACCCATGGTTGTCGAGAAGATTTGGTGAGGTTGATCATCACCTATCGCATTTTTTATATGACATGGTTCCTTCAATAACTACCTGCACAAAATAGGCAAGAGAGAAGCGCCAATTTGCAACTACTGCAACGAGATAGATGATGCTGAGCACACCTTTTTTGAGTGCAATAGGTGGGACACACTTAGACATAGTAAGGCACTCACAGATATAACTCCAGAGACAACAATAGACTACATGCTAAGAAGCGAGTCAAACTGAAATAATTTTGCTAGTTTTGTTAGACAAGTTATTCTACAGAAATACTCCGATGAGAGAAGACAAGGTGTTGGTTAGAATAGGACTGGGTGGACAGCCTTACTGGTGAGGTCCAGCATGCTGCGGTGTGTTGGCACTGATGAGCCACCAAGGACTCCACGGGTAACAGTCAGGTAACAGCACACTGAATACTGAAGGGACCCGGCGCCGCGTCGCGGCGAACTGGGTCTGGCGTGGTGTCCAAAAGGGCAATATTAATAAAGAACTCTCAAAAAGAGCTAACCGGTAGGCCGACCTGCCATGCCGGTATATAGCCGGTTGGTGGGGAGGCCTATTTGAGTTTAAAGACACTCCCCTGGGCGGCGTAATACCAACAAGTCGGTCCGGCCCAGGGGAGCTGAGAGAAAAAAAAAAAAAGCTTCTGCTTTATGCCGCGTGGCGCAAGTGGTGGAGCCTCGGCCTTTCATCCGGACGTCCCGGTTCCGGTCAGGCATAGCATTTTCACACATGTTTAAAATGATTCATCTCATCCTATGAAGCAATACCTAACGGTGGTCCCGGAGGTAACTTCTGCTTTATGCGAAAAATACAAATAAGCTAAGTGGATTTCTAGGAAAACGATGGTTTTATGTTTTACTGCTATCCTATTTGGCTGTTTTTCTTCTGGAATTTTTGGTAAATAGGCTTCGTTGAAACGGATATTTTCACAATTTTTTATGATATATACTTCAGACAGAATTTTCAGCATTTTATTTATGTATTATTTTTGGTTAGCTGTTATATAATCAGTAACTTAATTTTCCAGTAAGTCTTAATCTTACAAGCGAAAATGAGAGCTTCAAAAGTGGCCGGACGGTACAGAAAGGAAGCAACTGACGGTCTCTAAATGGCTTGGCGTGACAGATGGCGGGATTCGGACAAAGGAAGGTGGACCTATGGGCTCAACAGCGATGTCAGAAGCTGGGTGGAGCGGAAGCATGGTAACACAGGCTACGAATTCACCCAGTTTCTGTCTGTACATGGATGTTTCCGGGACTATCTGTACAGGATGGACAGATGCCATACAAGCCACTGTCACGATTGCGGCGGACTGGATACAGCAGACCATGTGGTGTTCTTTTGCCCTAGATGGCGCAACTTAAGAGTAGTGCTCGAGGATCGGGGTGAGGAGGGGGCCAACAATATAATCGAGGCGATGTTCAGCAATAGCGACAAATGAAGATTTATCTCGACTACGATCACATCAATGATAGGCGAGAAGGCCAATGAAGAGAGGCGACGACAGGCTGAGCAGATGCGGATCGATAGAGACATGGAGTTCAATGCCGAGTGATCAAGGGGAGCCAGCTTCTAGCTCCCCTTCAGGGCGGAGAGGGCTCCTCGGAGTCTTGCTCGTCGATCGCCCCCTGGGAACGCCTTCCGGTCATCCGGATTCGGATAGTAGAGTGCCTGGGTGATCATGCAGGGGATGTACATAACGTATGGCTTAGATCCGGCCCCTGCATGATACGAAGGGAGGTTTTTTAGCGGGTGAGAGCTCCGCACTGCCGTCAGTGCAGACCTGACGACGGCTGGCAGAGCTTTTTCCTACTCCTACGGAAACATTCAAAAGAAAAAAACAGGAAAGATCTTAATCTAAGACTTGTTTCATTCAATTGAATCTGCTAACAGATTTACAATCTGTAAATTAGCAGAATAATGTAACAATAAATAAATTCAAATAGTGCATGTTGGTGAGACAATTATTATATTTTATTTTCTCATTATCAGAATACTACTATGGCATCCTTTAAACTTACTTTAACAAAAAAAATAAAAATGAGACGGATGATAAATAAAACGTAATGCCAAACTCTTACCTTAATTCGAACCCCAGAAAAACTAATCTAGAAACCAACACATACTAATTACTACACCAACTGGCCCGACTGTATATATATATATATATATATATATATACTACATATATCCGGCCCGACCTTTTACTTACAATTTTCGGGAAATTAGCTATGAATACGGTATTCATTAGTAAATACACATCAAAAGTTATAAATTATGTAGGCTTGTTCCATTGCCTAGGACTTTCTACTATCGTAAGAAATTTTGTCCCTTTATACTTTAGTACTGTATTTTAAACCGTTTAGACTCCTTGTGTGATTGTGATGGCAGGAAGAGGGATTAACCCCTATATTGTTCGGATCCACTTCTGATTATGCATTTCCTTGTTAGATAATGGTTACAGTCGGAACGAGTACAACCATCTTTGCACCAAAGTTATATTAAACTTGTCTCTTATTTGTAAAATAATAGAGCTTTATTTTTTATTTATGATGAAGGGACTACAAGAAATGGTTGAAGGTTCTTGAATTGTTAGGTACAAAAATATTTATTTATTTATTTGAATATGTAATAGATTTCAGATATAAATTATGTAGTTGTTATCGTTAACTTTTCAGTAGGTATTTGTATAAAGGTACCGCAGTAAATGTAGATAATAGAATTCTAAACTACAAAATGTGGATATAGCTTTGTATGAATTGGTAGGCATTCACTAATTCGAGTAATTTTCTACTTTATTATAAGCAGTATTATTGAATGAACTGTTCTGTCAAAATGTAATGCTACAACACAATTTAAATGCATAATTGTAATAGAAATGTAGTGAAGATAGTTTTTTGTAGGTTAATTTACATTATGAACATTTACATTTTGGACTGCATTATAGTTAACTGTGGGTCCGGCTCAGGGGAGGGGATATAAAAAAATAAACAACAGGTAATTTACAAACCCCACAACATATTGAAAGGTATGGTTGTAGGATGCTTCGGTGAGTTTAAAAATCCACTATAGACTATTGTGCAAATATAATTTGGTTTTGGCAGCTGCAAAATAAATCAATGTTTAAACCAAGGATGACTTGACGTGTTTACATAACCAGTATTGACGCCTTATGAGCGGCCGTCTGTGCCCCCAGACATTATTGCTGAATCTGTTATTTCAATTTCCTGATCTCATATCGTAAGAATGAGGAATGTATTACTTCCTCATGTTAAAAACTTTTAACATATTTAATGGATTTGGTCAAGTCGCAGAAACTTTAAGTGACCATCAAGACTGAAACTGTTAAAGGTATTATTCATAAAATAATTCTTCATAAGCCTACATAAAATAATTAAATTTAAATAGTTGCAACCAAACTTTTAAGAGAAAAATATCTTCTTATTAAAAAACGATAGAAACAAAAGAATCTATTAAACAGCCATTTAAACTAAAAGTTGGGTAACGTTTCAAAATATTTGGAGAGTATAATTATTGTTTTTAGTGGCTTCACATTTTATAAGTAGGGCTTCTTTAAACAGCAATGTATCATAGACCTGTTGATTTTACTAGGAAATTTATCTGATTCGGTACATATGTTTGTCAATGTAAACTGGAGGAGCCAGGCTGAATGGGCAATAGTGGAGAGTTTTGTATTATACTTAGCAAAGGAAAGGATTGCTTAGATCTTTAGCTCTGCTTGGATTTCTCTTTTATTCTATTTTTGTTGATGTTTTGTTTATAAATTATGTTTTTGATGTTCTTGTCCTTGTTTTGTTTTAATGTTACTTTGTTATTATTGACCTCCGGTAAAGCCCATAAGGACTCGGAACGGAGGGGTGGCGGAGGGTGTCTTCCCTACGGGATCAGGATACGTTCAAAATACAATTTTTTTTTCAATCACTTATTTGTCTGTAAATAAATAATGTGCCATCAACGTTCCGTTTTCTAAAATGCAATAAAAAAACGACTCTGAGCTAAAAATTGAATGCTAAAGCTTAAGCTTACAGCTTTACAGAATGAAGAAATGAAAAATTGTACTGTAAATAAATAAGATATCAGATTGTCAAACTGTGCAACTATTTATTATTGGAATGATTCACAAATCGCAATTTCGAAATAAAAATTATTAACACAGATTATTTCTTTGAATTAAAAAATAATATATATATATATATATATTTTTTTTTTGACAGTAAATATTGTCAAAAAATATTTATTTTTGATAATAAATTAATGTAGAATATTATTATCTTTTTATTTAAATATATTTGAATGTTTCTCCAAGTATTTTGGTCATTACCTAGGAGATTCACTGGTATGGTATTATATAAATTCAATCGCTCTTAAAAAATAAGACTATATCTTGTGACTTAATCTTTTACCGTTTTAAAATTCATGCCATTTCAGTATTCTTGATGAACCAGATCGAAATTCTGACTGATTGTAAGACATCTTATTCTGGAATATCTGTAGCATTCTATATTCAACTTGCTAGTTCTTCCCGGATATGGAATATGGAGCCCACCGATTAAAGTCAGTTACTTTTATACGGATTTGAATACTAGATCGTGGTTAAGTTTAAGTTTAGTGGTTAAGTTTCAATTAACCACACATCTCAGGAATGTTCGACATGAGACTGTACAAGACTACACTTCATTTCATCCATACCTATCATTCTCTTAAGTATAGTAGCTTACGTTCCGGAGGCTAAACAGAAAAAAGAGAGATATGGAATACGACATATGGAATACAAATCGTACTGAAACTTGTCCTGACTTTTTGTCATATTCATAAAAAATGTGTCTTTATTATTTTCTTGCTACTTTAGGTTATTGAAAAACATTGATAATGGCTTTTTAATAACATATTGTCTGGAATTAACAATTTAGCACCAAATTATACGACAAATCCGTTCATCTCGTGTTTAATCGTGGAAAAAAGAATAGACTAATGTAGATTTTTTAAAAACACTATACGCACGTTCATTTTTTCTTGTAAACATATGATCGATAAGATTATTCTGACGTATTAGATCCATTAATTTCTCATATATTTCAATGTTAGCAGAAGAAATACGCAGTTATTATTAGCAATGGTCTTCGCTGTGTAAGCGATTATGGGAGCTACAGTTTCTAATATGTAATTAAACTGCAAGAGTTATAGATTAATGACGGCTTCAAATTGTATAAAAGCTAATAATAATTTTTCAGCAACTGAGGAGTTATCTATCTCAACATATTCTACCGTACAATGTATTTTTCAAAGTTATTTTGCATTCATAATTGTTGTATTATTTTGGGAGGGTTTATTGTTTTTTATTTTTATTTTTTAGTCTGTCAATCATGCGTTTCAATTATTAAATGATCCTTTGCCAAGTTACCAGCTAGATTGCTCGAATCCGTAATCTTTCATGGATATCTAGAAAATTTAAAACAAATAGAAATAACACCAATTTCAGACGTTAAAATTTGCAAGTGTTTCCGCTTTTTATCCGAAAGTTCCCAAATTTATATTCGTAACAAGCATTTCATTATTGATGCTACATTTCCATTCCATATTCCCGGTCCAAACGTAATGTGTTGAATTATAATCTAAAAAAAAATTACAAACATTGAAAACTGCAAACGTTACGTGGTAGCGGGTAAAATTAAACAAAAAATACGTTTTTGTTTTATAGTAAATTTTTATAACTTTTGTTAAGCAGATTTTTTTTAAACATTAGAATTAAAACCCCAATTCAGGTAAATAAATACCGTTTACTAAAGTACGAACTCGTTTAAAACCTGTTGTACAGTTTTGCAGATTTGTAAGCAAATACACTTACCTAAGTTCTTTTTCATTTCATACCAGTAACTGTATGTTAGGTAATATTTTCTTTGTAGCCTGGATTTACGAATAACTCGAATATACCTCGATAAAAGAAATCTATTCAGTGTGAAAACTGGAACTGGAACGTTACATTATTCACAACAGAAATCTCAATACAGCAGTGCAAGTATTTTATCTCGCGTTAACATTTCATAAAATTATTTTGATAAACTTATTAGTTTTTTTCGTATTTTTTATTTCTTTTAAGTGGGTATCGATTCATGAGGTCATTAGAAAAAAACCGATAGCATGTTGACTGTTTTGATTTCGTTGATCCGAGGGAATTCGTTTTATGAATTATGACTTTGGTTTTATCCGTATATCATACACTTCAATTTTACGGAACAATCATATTGATAGGGATGTAGATTGCCGTCTTACTGTCGTGACCCAAATCCCATTTCCTTATTCTAAACACTCCTCTTCCAATACCCAAAATTTTCTCTTCTTGCCATTCTTCTGCTATAATTACTAATCCTGTAAAATAAGATTACTAATTGCAGCATAAATAAAGCCACAACATCTAATTTACTATTTTTCGTTTGTAAAAGGTTCCACCGAACTTGGATTCATTTTTGGTTTTTATTCTGTGGATTATTTTTCTTTAAAAATAGTTAATGGTTACGTGTATATCCTTCATCTAGATGTGTCATTTGTTAGGCGGAAGACAGTGTTATGAACTGGGAGCATATAATGAATGAATGTGTATTTTTAAAATTATAATGGAATGTCTGTTGAAAAGATCTATTGACGAGTACGAAAATTAATAACTTTGTATCAGAATTAGAGCCTTTGTAATAAATAAATTCTTCCTTATTACTAAATTGTTAATTACCACAACAGAGTTAGTTAACCAAAGTAAAATTTTGTTAGAAAAAAATACAACTGCAATAATTTAAAAATTATTATGGTTATGGTAATCTTTTAATATGGTTCAATAAATAATTTAAATTAATTTTACTACGTAATTTTATATCTCGCTGATAACATACGGCTTTCTGTCTTAATGTTCGTATGTGTAGAATAAAAAAAATAAAAGAATATTACCTCCTATTATGAAATAACTTTTTCAAATTTTAATTAAGTTATAAAATCCCAGTGGTAGCTTTACAAAAGCGAAATTTCTTTCTCCGTGGTAATTTATACGGTCATATTAGTTAACAACGAAAAATGATTTTGGATAAAGTTACTTCTGCGTTATATGCTTTTGCTTTCTTCTATTTTGTACCTAAAGTAATTTAAATAAATATTTATTGGTTTTTTGTTATTAAGTAATTTAGTCTATGTTTTTATCTTAAAAAAGCGGAAATTCCAATTCTGTAATGCATATCCTTTATCTTTTCCTAGATATCGTCCTTCATGCTGCAATAGCATCATATATAATCTGATATTAGCTAGCTATTCTTATATATTATGTTATCGGAAAATTACTTTACTTTCTAATAAATAAAAAAAGTGTTGTTACATTATTACCTTTAATTCGATGAGATATCCAACATATTTTTCTACCTCTAGTTTTCTTACTGTGTAGGGAAATAGTAATTAAAAGAAAGTAGTTAAAGTTAACTATTATTTAATTAAAACTCTTAGTTAAGAGATTTCTTTTAATATTAAGAACACTATCGTAGACGCTTACCTTGTAACCTTTAATTTCACGTTTATTTTCAGCTTTCACATGTTACTTTTCTAAAAAAGTTCAAGTTTGAATTCAATTCAATTAATGTGTAAATTAATTGTTTTTTGTTGTTTGTTCTATTCATAATTTTCCTGCTATTGAAACTAAACGTAACTTACGTTTTTGTTAAACCGTAACATTGTATTATTAAACGTGAATTACGGGTATTATGTGGAAGGAGCTGTGTGCACATTAATTCAACGAAATTGTGGTGAGTTGTAGTGAACTGGGCTCGACTACCTCGATATCAGGGCAGAGACCTTCTTAAAAGCGGCTCCTGGGATCTGCCCCCGACACTAACTGTCCTAATATATCTTGAACCGGCCTTCTCCGCTACTCTGAAGCTGTAATACCCTCTCTGAAGCAATAATTCCTTATCCGCGCCTTAGTTTTCACTCCTCACTCCCTTAAATTCCCCTCCAGCAGTTTCGATTTTCGCACAACTCGTTCTTACTGGCTTTATACCCTCCTCACTTCCCTTCTTGACCCACGCTGTTCGTATTGCTACCGACTAATGGCCTCTTATCACGCCCCTTAACTACGGCTTAAACTCGATTTAAGTCTTGAAGCTTAACTTTGGTCGTGACCTGCTGTCAGTAAGTCAGCCGAACCTATTACTAACAACTCTTAACTCTCATGTTATTTAAAATTCGATTCAAACTTTTAGGTTTGCAAAAACCACGTGGTAATATTCTAAGCTTCATTTTTTAAATTTTACTTCTGACTTTATAATTTTTAAACATTCTGAACGTTATAATTTTGAAGATTTTTTATAACCAATGGTTTATATTACGCGCTGGATAATTAGATTGATAAACTAATCTGTCAAGAAACGGGGATCAGCGGTTGATGATAGATCATTATATTTAATCTACTAGTGAAGCTGAAGTCAAAGATAACTAATCTTCATTTAGCAAGATCCCTAAATAAACTTATATTTAAATTTAATAGTAGTTTGCGAAGAAGAACCTAAGTAAAAAACACTATGTTTGCTTAAGCATAAGACTTTGATACTTAAATCGCAAATAATATTCTATTATAAAACGGAAATTCCAGTACTTAACTATTTAACTATTTTTATTCAAAATTAAGGATTAATTTTTTTTTTAAATTAAGGTATTTATTCTTTCACCGGTACAACGTAACCCTCTGTTATCTAACCTAGCAAAAGCTTATTTACAAATCATCCAACAAAGGAAAATATGGAGATAAATAAGACTCTTCTAAAATCTATAATTGTAGTTAACCTGTTTAAAGATTAAAAAAAAGAAAAAATCAATAAAATGAAATAAAAAGAAGTAGTCTAAAGAAATCCACATATTTATTACGAAGAATTCTGTTGACAACAATTACTCTTCTTAATAATTAATTTACTATAAATTATTAAGAAATTATATATATACCTACTGAAATGTTATAAATATTACGGTTAAACTATTTCTTCCCAATTAAAACAGAATTCTTATGACAGAAAAATCTTCCAACTAAACCTGAGAAGAATTCAGGAACTAACACAATTAAGAACTAATTGGGAATTAAATAGAGATAAACATCTAAAATCATAAATGTATAATATTTCTTCATAAAACAAACAAACAAAAATCTCGAGTAGTTCTGCGATAGAATACCGAATTTTCGTTTTCGACGTGCTCACTATTTCGCAGTCAGAAACGTGCAGATATTCAGAGTACAATGCTCTACACACATTCGATTACCAGAAGATCCTACACAGAAGCATGAAGTTTAAATTCATCCACCACTGTGCCTTTTTGCATAAGCGCGTATGAAAAATACACAAATACAAAGCCAACATAACTTCAAATTGTGGTCTGTTGTCGATCTTAAATTGAGCGTAACTAAAGAACAACAAATCCAATCTTCACCAGATTTTCACATGCACAACTTCATATACATTACTACGGTATATCTACATTTCAGTGAAATTGATCCAGTAATTTTTGAGATTTTTGAGCCACAAAATTTTATACGTGAATGATATTTTCGTAATCCTCATACCCCAAAACGTAAGAATATTTATTTTCATTGTAAAAAATAAAATAATGAAAATTCCGTTTTCTAACGCAAAATAGGAATATTTTTGTTGTTTTATAATTAATTAATTCCTAATGTCTACGTTGCAATCTGTTAAATAAGTGGCAATAAGCAACTACCCCCTGGCCCAATGAGATGAGGATGAAATGTAAATGAGGCGACATGTAAATAAAGTGTAGTCTTGTACAAACTCAGGCTGAAATTCCGGAGATGTGTGGTTAATTAAATCCCAACCACAAAAGTACACCGTTATCCCACTGCCTAGTATTCAATTCCGAATAAAAGCAACCAGCTTTTATTAGGATTCGAAGCTGAGAACCTGCGAATCCGAAAAACAACTGATTTGCAAAGACGAATTTTGCCACTAGACCATCCCGGTGAGCTATTTGTTTTATAAAGAAATATTATTCATTTATAATTTTAGATGTTTATTGTATTCAATTATAATTAGATCCTCATTTCGTTAGTTCCTGAATTCTTCTCGGATTTTTAGTTAGAAGATACTTTCTGTCATAAGAATTGTGTGTTAATCGGGAACAAAATAGTTTTACCGTAATATTTTGAGGATTTCAGATAAATTTTATATAATTTCTTTTACAATTAAAAAAGTTATAGTAAATTAATTTAGGAAGAGTTATTTGTTAACAAATTCTTTTTGATAAATAGATTATTTAAGTGGAATTTAGAAATTTTATTAAAGATTTGTCTCATGTCATTAGCAAAATCTCTCTCTTCTAAATACTTAATGCCATTTTAATTGAACATAGTTTGATGTAATCTGTGTCTGTTGTTTGATTAAGTATATTACATGATAAAATCCGTGTTTTTTTATCATTCTAAACTCGTACCTGATCGAATAACGATAATTTTACAATGATATGGTCCATACTGCTGGTATTTATAGTAATTACTAATCTTTTATTAGTAATAATTGTTTATTACAATATGTAATCTTGATTGCTTATTTAGAAAAAGATGATTAAATCCTGGCTTTACTTCTTCTATTCCATTCTTTTTTACCCCTACGTTGCGTGAAAAAACTTTCTCAGAACTTTTTTTCTGAAAGTAGTTTTGTTCTCTATATTGCAGCTCCAATGGTTAAAAGGTCGACGTTGTTACTTGCATTGCAGAATGTCAGCCCCATTTCGTAGCGTCCTGAAAAGGCCGTTATGTTCGGCTCACTAGAAAATCATATTAAATCTATATATAATTATGGCGTTTTTCATTCTTGGCAAATCCAAGCTATAGGATTGAGTTGAACTAACATAGACAAAAAAATACCTGACGTAGCTTTGTAAGCAATTGCTTCGTTTTATATTTATTTGAGTTGTATATAATTAAATGGGTTAGTTTAATTTGAACGATATATGCTCAGTTAGACTTTGATTCTGTTTTTTATGATTATCTTTAGAGTTCTAAGAATAATATTTCTAATGTTTAAAAGTATGCTAATTGCTTGGCAAGCTGATATAGTTAAGTCGCTATTAGAAATTAAAGACAAATTTGTTGTGTTATTTTTTAAAGCAAAATCATATTATTTGAAATAGCAGATATACGAGTATACCATTAATGATGAAATCTTTTACTACTGTATGATTTGTTTTTTCTTTTAAAAAAATTAAAGTCAATAAAATCGTGACACCATTCATTAAAATGGAGCTGTCGCAGTTGCCAAACTTAATTTTTGCTCTGACAGTGAGAAAAAAATTTCAGAATGCTCAACAAACATTTCAACATCCGTTATTTAAATACGGCTGATTTTGAATGATTAAATAGAAGCGGCTAACGCTTAAAGGTGTCACATAGATTAGCATATAATATATGCTTTTTTATGAATAATATTTCATGTTGCCAACATGTCAAAATGTAGTAATACTACTACATTACCATGTATACTACATACCAGTATGAACGAAATTAAACTTACCATGAATGAACGTCCTGCAGGAAAGAGAAAATCTGTGGTATGGTATCGTATGACTGTATAACAGTATAATATATGTAGTATGATAACATAGCCTATCAAAGTTGTAGAAGCATTAAAGCAGTTACAGCTATTTTTTCCGGAATCGTGTTAGGTAGGTCGTGTTTATGTTATACTACGGTAGTAAATGTTGTTACAGCACATTGAGAGCAAGATAGTCTGTCTCTTATACAAACTTTTACCTGTATTTAAATCCGTCCTACATCATATAACTTACATCAGCATAAAAGAAGATCTTCCTTAAGCTTCCTGACAGATATTAGCTTGCTGACGGAAGTTTTGTAAAGCGATCAAAAATATTGCACGACTGCAGTACAAATGGCTTCCCGAATCACTCTGTTGTTCTTTCAGTTCATGTAACTGCCTGATGCGAACACAGTACTTCAGTTTGTTATTAGTAGTACATCTTTCTTCTGGAAATTTTCCTTTTTAAAGTAATTTTTTATCTCTCAGTTCTACGGATCTCGATCACAATTTCGGACTAAAAAGTCGATAACTGTGCAGCTACCTCAATTTAAAAATTATTTTTTAAATCGCGTTTATTATTAAGTACATTTTCTATCAGACATTAGTGAACGCCAAAGTTAAATGTTTGTTACATAAAGTTTAGATTTCCAACCAAAATATCACCGTTATTTCGGCAAGACTAAACTTAAGTTATTCATTTAATTACAGATCTCATAATTTTCCGTTTTATGTAATGTAAACTCCCTTTCGGTTAGAAGAAGAGACAGAGGCATAATAAAAGCAAGTAAATAAATGGGTGAAGAGAGGGTAGTAATCTGTTTAATGAGAAATTATATTTGACTTCGTTATAAAGAGTAGATCATAAATATGTTTATACCAAAGCCTACTAATCCCCGTCAAAGATTATCTCGGCAGTTAAGACAGATTGAAAGGCTAATTAATCCATTTCAAACTTCGACGGACCTTATTTCTGGCAATGTTAGGAGTGCTAAATGATTCTTAATTAAATTGAGATGTTCCTAATTTCACCGTTTGCCCGACTTCAGTTTGCAATGTTTAAATAACAGTCTTACGCATTATTTATTCATATGACAATATCGGAATAACAATTAATCTTGGTACTAAAATAATAAAAAAGCAACTGAATTTATGATAAAAATGTGAAATAGTAGCAGATAACTGAAAATCTCTGGTTTGAGATTCTCTTTTTTGAAAAAGAGAATATATTTTTCAATGCTTGAAATAAATTCAGATCAATTTGTGAAAGTAGCAATAAAAATAAGTTAGTATTAATTGGGACTAGTTCTCATCACACACTAATGTAATAAAACTTAATGTAATAAGACGTTTTAGCAACGTCATTTTTCATGTTTTCACTCGATACTCTGCAAAACGTAAAATCATTCATTTTACTAATGTAGTAAACTATATCGCAAACACGTACTTCGTAATAAAAACCAGTATTAAAACTCAACGTTTAATTTATATAGAATTTAGGATTTTATTAATAACATTTGAAGCTTGCTACATAAATGTCGTATCCGAACATGTACCATGCGCGCAGTTTTGTCCAGAATGACGGTAGCAAAATTAGCCTGCGCGTCGTACATGATTTTTAAGGTTTCACGTTTATAATAATGAAATCATTAAACTAACATGTATATATTAAGCAATCCATACAAAATTGTAATACAGGCCGAACTGCTTTGTTTTGACTACTAACCTAAATCCAGTAAAAAAAAATTATTTTGATAAAACCAAAAACTAGTTATTGGGTAATTTTCTAATACGGGTAATTACAAGTAATTATGTTTAATTTAATTTAATTTAATTTTTGTATTACCAATAATTACTAGTAGTTTACTAGTAATTACCCGTATTAGAAAATTATAGGAGCTACGCTCCTCCATGGTTTTGATATAAGTCTTTTGACGGTCATAGTTATTTCAAACGCGGTTCGCTTATTAGGTACTTATTTATTTTTTTAATATATTGTATCTAATAGCTTTATTTTATATTCATGACGCGTTTTCATGTTTTTTAAGCCGAATTATATTTTATACGTATCAATTTTGTGGCTCTTATGAAAATAAAGAGGTTAATTAACTAAATAAATGAAATAAGAACATTTAAGGTACCACCGTATTAAGGCTAATTGAATTTCCATTTCATAATCTTCTAAAAAATCTTTTTTTTTCAGCTTTAATGAAAATCTTTTAAATTTATATTAGTTCGTTATATAAACGTAATTAATAAGACAAAATAAAAAGAAAATTACTTTTAAAAAAATAATTGCTACTGTGCAGTTATATATATATATTTTTTTCAGTATTTCATTATAAGTTTTATTTCATAATTTTCGTTAACTTTAACGACATTAATTTTTGTTACATCCGTTGTAACAATATTATTAAAAAAAAAATTAAAATAAAAAATGTGGAAATTATCGGTGACTGCATTAGAGTTATAAATCAATTTTTATTCCGTTATGCTTATTGACTGCAACGAAATAAAACTAGCAGAGAAACAGAAAAAGATTTTTTTTTGTTGGTGCTCGGTAAACTACGCGCAAGTACGTACGTGCATCACCGTTGGGGTGAAAATGTAGTAAAGAGAGAGCGACGATGTTTCTAATGGAGGACTGAAGCCTGGCCGCAACCGTTTTGTAATGTCGTACGACTTACTTCTACTATCCTTATTGTCAGTACTTCGCTGCCCTAATATTCCGACTATGTAGCAGTTTGTCGTTACATCAGTGGCCTCCTTTTGTTATTCATTTCAGTAGCCCCATCTAACAATGTTCATATTTTGTCATTAAATCAGTTTTTTCTCTCTTATTTGTGTAGCAGACACTGAAATTCAACTGATGATTCTATTCTTAAGCCTGAGAAACAATAACTTTATTACTAATAAACTTCCCTGTTACCATACAAAATCCACAACATATTTAGCCTCGTCATGTCATACCTAACGTGGTGGACTCGTACGTAATCTTTAAATCAGATACAGGAAAATACTTTTTTTGTGAAATATAAAACATATATAATTATAATACACTGTGTTCCAAATATATTACGTTTGTAATTGTAAAATGTTTGCTATATTGCGACAAAGCTAAGTATTTGTCCCAACTTCGAAGGAGGGTAGCAGAACTAGCTTTGTTTTCATGTTCTAGCTAGAAAAATATTTGCGTAAAGAGACGTTTTTACTAAAGGTGTACGTTTATGTTAATTCTTTATATCCCCTTTATTATTTTAATGACTGACCTTTATATTACCTTTATATCGTAGGTCCCTTTTTAACCGTCAGCTTTTCATGCTTGCACTTTCTGTCTCAGCAGCTTCTTGAGAATTACTCATCTTCTGTATTGTCAGCTGTTTTTTCCTCAATTTGTAACGTTTTATAACAGAGAAAGTCACAAAAGTCGATCCAGTTTTTCTGTTATTTTACAGTACTAAAAGAATTTTAAAAAAACGTCAAAGTTAGTGTATTCATTACTAAGTACGCATTTGTCTCTGTGAATATTTATACAGTATTCGACGATTTTGACCCATTAAACAGAATTTTTTTATTCATTTCAGAATGTCGCTATTTATTGAAAACCTTTCAACAAATTGATGTGAAATTTTGTAATTTTTCATTTTAATTGATTTTGAATAGCCATTTGAATTGTTAGAATAATTGTGAGAACGCACTACTCGAAAAGAATGATAAGCATTAAAGTTTTGGTGGTAAAAGTAGTATTAGACTATAGACGCAACAGTGTACATAAAACGTTGAAATTTTTTTTTTTTTTTTTACTTACGATTGATTAGATTTTCTAATAAGAAATTATAAAACTTTTTTAGTTTTTTGAAACAATTTTAATTTTTAACTTTTTTCACTTACTTACTACTTTTAGCTTCGCAGCATTTATTGAATTACAAAGAAGAATTTATTGGAAGAAATATTCTGAGAATTAGCCACAGTGCTTTAAGCTTTTCTTTCCGACTTATTATATTCCTTTTAAAATTTAGTATTAATTTATTTTCCCTTAAAATTTTCCCTTTATTTATTATGACATTTGTGTTAACCTAAATGAATAAATCTTTTGTTCGTAAAAAAAAAACCAGCATATATCTGCTTTAAGGAAAGATCACGACGTTTAATTAGCACAGAAAGAAAATAAAAATAAAAATATAGAAACCGAGATAGATTTAATTTATGTTACGAAACTGGATGTTTTCAGAATTTTAGTTTTATCTGTATTTAATGATTATTTCTAACTTCGTGTACTATTTCAGCAGGCTTACAGCTATCGCTGTTGGCGTAAATATGTTTAGTGCGAATTCTATAATGGAGATTCCCTTGTAAGATATCGGTATAAAGTTCAACTTGAAATACTGTTAACTCTTTTCTGTCATGAGACTGCAATTCGACTAACACTTCTGTTTCTTATCGAATTCATGACATATTTACTTTGAATAACAAATAAATTATTTTTAGTATTTTTATTATATCTCAACAATAGATAGGCCATCGGCCGCTTCAGCAGAAAAACTAAAAAGCCTTAACAAACTATGAGTTTCTAACAACCTCAAACTATAGTGTAAAGTTGCTAGCACATCTACGACCATAAAAAATGTAGAATATAGTATGGAATTAAGTAGGTGAGAGAATCATTAGTTTTTCCTCCTACTAAGGCCTTCTAAAAATTGCAGTCAGATCCTTAACGGATTGTTATCAGTATAAATTACAATACCTTTAATATGAATTGAACAGGGTAAATTTATCAGTTGTAGAGGTGGATATTACCTGCATTTCAGTGGGCTTGGCGTCAGTGGTGGGGTTTAAGGTAAGCGGACTAAGCGGCCCCGGGTGTAACGATGTGGAACCCCGGTATACCATAGGGCCCGAATTTCTCAGCATTCATTTTTTCACAAAAATATTCAATTTATTTACATTTCAAAAAATTAAAACGACTTTTTTTCTTTACAATGGGGGGCAAGAAAAGTGAAACATTAAGATAAACCTGTAAATTGTTGTTAGCATTCGTAAGTTTTTAACAGTAAATTCAGAGACAGAGTTGCCATCAACATCTACTTCAGATAAATTTTCTACGTTCGAAACTTCTTCTGAACCACACAGGCTTACTCGTATAAGTAAAGAATAGAAAAAAGAACAAGTTGACCATCTAGAGGTTGAAAATGCTACTGATAAAAGGAAGTGTGAAGACACAGAAGATAGAGATAAACCAGACAAACTCTGGAATACAGACATCGAAGTAATAAATGATATAGCTTTATGGCCAACAATTTTTTCAGATGTTATTATTTATCATATTCTTAAACACAAACCAAGAACTATTGGGAATATAAACAATTTGAAATCAGTGTATAAAGACTGAGATAAGTTTATTACAGAGGACCTTCTTACTATAATTTTTACAGAAAGAAATCAAATGGAATTATAGAAAAGAGAACTCAGAAAACCAACCAAAAATGTTTACTATTACCCTTGCAAACTCATTTCAAAGTCAAAGTCTAAATATTTAACTGATTTGCAAAATTGGGGATCAATTACTGTATTTTATCGGACCACGAAGTTTCAATAGAACACATGTCAGCCACGTGTGCTCTGTACAAAAGATCAACCAAATTCAGTAGAATTATACTCAAATTTTACAGGAAAAGGAAAAAGAAGAATGTTACTGGCGATAAGTGTTGAAAAGAATTGTGTGATGCGGAATAAGAAAAAAAAGTTACGATAGTGGAGGCGACTTCACTTCTGAAAAAAATGGACAAATATGAAACCGATCTAATGACAGTGATTTGGAATACTATTTTGCAAAGAATAAATGCTACAAGTAAATCATTGCAATCAGTAGAGCGTGAACTATTCAATGGATCTATCCTACTGAAGTCATTAGAGACTTTTTATCAATAATTTCCGAAAAGAATATGAAAAATAGGCAACTGATTTGTTAACAGGGTTAACATTTAGTGTGAAACATGAACAAGCTCACAGATGACAAAATATAGAATGTTTTTTGATGAAAACAAAGAAGTCATACATGAATTCATAATTAGAGAAGATTTTAAAGTCAGTTCAGTTTATGTCATATGTGATAATACTAAGGCTCAACTGTTATGCTCCAAAACCTTATGTTATCTCCGAACCATTCACTCATGAATGGTTTAGTTTATGTTTTGTACACTCTACTCCACATTCACTTTGCTCTATGGGTCATCAGACGAAATTTTCTCAGAATTAACTCTGAGGTCATAAGCATTGTTTTTTTTCGTCGGAGGAGAGAGAAGTTCTACCAGCCGCCGTCCACCTGTACAGATGGCTGAGAACGGGTTCTCGCCGACTAAAAGCACTTCTCCCTTCATCACCCACTCTCGAGGACTGACCTCACACTATTATTCGTCAGCTACCTGCCTTTTAATTATCTCTGTTATCATTCCCTCTGTCAAAGCCCAGTTCCTCCTGGACTCAATCATCCGACTTTAACGTTTTTAACAATTAGGTCCCCAACTGCTGGTAACATTTTCTCTTTACGTGAGCACAATCTGTGCAATCGAAAATCGCATGCTCCACATTATCAACGCCGCTATCAGTAAGTACGTAATTCAAACTAGCTCCTCCGTTTGACTTACAGGTACGCCTTGAAACTCCCGTGTCCCGTTGGAAATTGGATCAGCTCATGATTTGCTTTCCAAAATTCTCTCTGGACGCACGGCCTTATTTCGGACAGCAGTCACCTGGTCAATCTTCCTTTTGTTAAGGCATCCTATCTGGACTGTTACCTATTGAATAAAAGGTCTTCTGTCTTACCTCTCTCTCTTTCTCTGATTCATTATGTCTGTCTTCTGCTGAGCCGTGAGATCAATGGGAGGAGTTCCAGCCACTACCAGCACTGTGGGAATGGTTCTACAACCACAGCCGATCCGCAGTGCCAGCCTTCTTTGTACACCTTTCAATCTCGCTCTTGAACGTTGCACCTCCAACCACCGTGACCATACCGAAACCGCGTAGAGGATCACGGTGTGAACAACGTGGGAGTAGATTCTCCTTCTGGAGTACCTTGGCCCAACGGTATTACTCAAAATACTTGCCAGCTAAGCTACCAACTTGTCGGTCCTCGAGACGGTCTCCTTAATGCGGTGCTGGAATGATCTCCTCTTATCCAGCCACACATCTAAATATGTAACGTCGGTAAAAGTAGGATATCAACACCATCAGAAGGAAAACGAACTAGTTGGATCATCCTCCTTCCCGTGATCAAAATAGCCTTGGTATTATAGGCAGCCAATTCTAGGTCCCCCTCTGCCATTAACCTTTTGATTAGCTGGAGCACTAAATGTCACATCGTTTCTTCCTTCTTTTTCTTCAGGATGACTATAGCTAAATCGTCAGTAAAGGCAACTGGATGAGTGTTTTCAGGATAGTCTAAATTTCATCATAAACGGGGCTCGACCCCTCGTTTTGATCTTCAAAACGTGGTCACCATTTTCACTAGACCCGATTATAGCTCTATCTGACAAATAATTCTGTATTATTCTTCTCACCTAAGATCTCCTCTTAAGTACCTGATTTACTACCTTCCAATTTAGGGTGTTGAAGACATTTTTAATATCAATAAAAGTCATGGCAGGGATCCTTCTTCTAGGAAACGTTTGCTTGCGTAGTATAAAGATGAAATCTGTACTTTCAGTAGGATTTATAGCAATAGTCTACTCTGTATATATCATTTTTTGTCTAAATCATAGTGTTGGACATTTAGTGAGACGACATTTGTTTGTCGGAACAAAAGAATGTTACAGTGTCATCTACGTAAGAATCTAGAAGCGTTTCGACTTCATTTGAGATGTCGGAAGTGAACCGTAAATAAAGATACTAGAGTCTGTCTTTAAGGATTATCTACCAGGACAAGAAAGTAAGCATCAGACTAGACAAAACCTTGAGAACTGAAAAATTCTGATCGGTTAGTAGTGATTGCAGAATAAGATAATACTCGATGATAAATATTTGAGTTTGGAAAGAAGACCATTTTACAAACCCTATCCCCATAAAGCTTGACTAACGTCTTAAAAGATGCTGGTAGCATAGCATTTTCTTTTTTTAACAGCATCGGGAAGAAAGTCAACAAGCCGAAGTTTGTTGACAACAAACTTCAGTGGAATGTCTAGAGCGGAAGCCGAATTGATTTGGGAGAACGCCTGGACTATGGACTAATGGGAGAAGTGTTTCAGGTAAAGTGTTTTCAAAACGTTTAGAGAAGAGTAGAAGGAGGCTTATAGGTCGATATTGAGAAGGATTAGGTGGTTTTGAGGGCTTATAGATCATTTTTATAAACAGGGAACTTTCACTAAACTGGTATTTTAGTAAAATTAAGAATAGCGTTAAATATATAAGTTAACAAGATTATTGCTTTCTTGGAAAGCTTTTGTAGAATCTCCTCGGTAATAAGTTCATATCTCGGGACTTTGTCTTTGGAAGATGTAAAATTCGGATCCGGACTTAATCAAAGATAAAAATTTAATCTAGCTGCAATAGCGACAACAATATTGCTTCAATTTAGATACTTTAGTAGGATTAAGAGTATCAGGATAGGACAGAAAACGTTAAGACTGGGGTAAATTCAGAAGCTTTATCATGATCCAAAACACTCACTTTACGTCCAAATGCCGGAGTGAACAAAAACGATATTTAACGAGGTTTTCATCCACCAGTACCTGTTATCATTTTTGGTAAGGATATCTCATTACTATAAAATATGGGTTTTAAAATTTTTAATTCATTAAGTCAACTGTAGTTCTTTTCTCATCAGCTGATTTTCTCGATTGCCAAACTTTTGGTGCTTTCCTCTTTTCACGAATGAGCGATAGGATAAACCGGGATTGTGGGAAGTCAAGTTGTGCTAGAAGAAATCCCCGGACAATCAGGAATATCAAGGCATTCATAACATTCCTCTAGTTATGGATGATTTGGAGGAACATAAACGGGTGCAAGACAACGACGAAGCAATAAAAAAGGATGAAGAAACAAGAAAAAACAAAATTAAACGCAACAAAACAAACAAAGGAACACAAAAAAACAAAAACGAGAACGAAATAAAACCTAATGCAAGTATAGAGCTGAGGTTAGGCTCGTGTAGTCACTTCTAGACCTCAGAACGTACTTTATTCATTAGGATTATTTTAAATTGTACTGTATCTAACGTCGTACATTTTAACTGTAATATAATCAATTAACAGAGCGTTTCTTACCTTTTTATTGTCTACTTACTTGTAGTTTATATTAATGTATCCTCTTATTTTCTAAATATGTAGTCCGTTTTATTTCGCAAACATGTGACGTAGCTTACTTATCGTAATCGTTGGGTCAAAAAAGGAAAAGTAAACTGAATAAAGACTACATATATTAATTTATTTTATGCATTATTTGTATAATTTGTTTATTTTTATTACATTATTTTAAGCATTTTATATTATATATAATTGTCGGCACTTTTATCCAATGCTTGTACTAAAAAGAAAAATGCTATATTGAAGGAATGTTTATTTATTGGGCATAAAGAAATTCCTGTAATATAAGTCTCTAAAAAATATAAATTCTTTAAAATATACTTATTTCGCATTCTAAAAGATAGGAAAAGAGAGAGTAAGTTACAAATGGGATCATAATTGCATATCTGTAAAAGAAAATAAAGTTTCTGGAAAACCTTGGGGATTAAAAAATTTTTTTAAAAAATCGTAATTAAAAATAATAACAATTTCTTGAATATAATTTTATTTATACAACTTTCCTTTATTTTTTGTTAATTATTTTTTAATTTACTTTAATATTAAAAAAGTCATGATGCAACGTATTCGCCAATGTTGAAATTAATTTTTAATTCTTTTTAGCTATTTTGTTACGTTAAAAGAATAAAATAGGGTAAGAAGTTTAAAAATAACATTCTTAGTTTTTTATTTATTTTTTCAATCCTTTCCCAGTTGATTTCTCAACGGATGAATATAGCTTATTCATAAATATTAAACGTTGTTATGTTTTCCTTCTGTTACTTTACTACTTAAGTTCCTTTTCCTCAATTATTCAACTTTTACATGTATCTTGGACGTCCTAACATGTTACCCTAGGAATGGATACACTAATTTTTTGCTATGTACATATGAATTATATAATTAGACCGTCCTTTATAAATTTCACAAACTTAATGTTTTAGGGGGCTTAATTATATGTTAGGATTTATTTTAATTTTATAATATTAAGAAAATGTACGGTTGTTTTCGAATTAAACTTTGATTTACTAGATTACTTGTGCGGTCGTACGATGTATTACAAATATAAAGATCGCTAAATTACTTATTTACTAATTATACGTGTGCTCATTATCATATTCCAGAGCATAACAGTTTTTTTTTTTTTATGAGAAAACTGTGAAATGTATGGTCAGAATATAGAAAAGTGCAGTTTATGTAGCTCCTAAATGCAAAGACAGCTGCTCTCTACGATACGGGAAATCGTTATGGTCCTGTGGTTAGATAATTTGGCACTATTTCATTTTGACTGAAAATTAACTGTGTGTGAACTTATAAGAGTTAAGTAGGTACATTTAGAATTAATAAAATGTATCCTTGAAAATCTCTTGAAAAAATAACACATTTCTTATTGAAAGAAGTGGATAGAAAGTTTTAGTTGCATAGATAGTTACCGGGTTTTTTCATTAATTACTTGTTTTTGATAGAAAAATATCCACCGTATAACAACACTCGTAACGTTTACTTCAGATAATAGAATCCTAATCAAAGAAAAATTCGCTAAATATTTCATTAGTTTTTTCATGTCAGGACTTGCATTTTGGTCGTGTTCTTTCTCTTTCTTCCATTCCTTACTGTACCTCTTAGCACATTCATTACATTCTACAGGTTCAATTATTATGTCTCGTGTTGGAATCATTGCCTTGGTCGGGTTCTTTCACCCGACGATGTTGTGGGATAGAAATATGTTCCTATAGCCAAGTTAACTAAATCTTATCACGTAAGATATGATTCACAATCTTACTTCTTCTATTTTCGAGATTCTTCCTCAAACATTACTCCTTTATTTGTCTTAAGGCGTCTACATAAAATTCTACAGACCACCAAAATTTTAGTAGTCTCCTACAACACTGCATTTCGAATAGCTGTATTTTTTCCTTAATGGATTTCGTATTGTCCATGCTTTGCTTCCGTATTGCTATACACTCGCACAAATATTTTAAAAATTTCTTTGTTTACATTATTGTTTGATTCCGGCAGACTTATTTTTTTCCTTGCAGTCATGAAAACATTCTTTTGTGTGGCAGTCTGCGCTTGATATCAAGCTCGTTTTTACTTCAAGCTCGTTTGTAATTTTACTATCTAAATTGAACGTCATCAGCCAATCTCTTCCTTCAATTATTACTTCGTTCTCAAGTTGTCCTGCAATTCCACGATTTCTTCTTTTATACTCAAACTGAAGAGCAATGGATGCTGACTAAATCATTGTTGCACTCTTTTCTTAATTAGAACTCAACTTTGCTCGTCTTCTATCGTAATCGCATCAATTGATGATTTTACAGGATATAAGTAATTCTTTCTTTGTATTTTATATAGATTTTCCTTACACTTTTATTAAACTGCGTAAGTAAGTACTTTCTCCAGCTATATAAATAACGATATAATATATATCTTAACTAGAATTCTATACAGAAGAATTGAGAGGAGAGTGGAGGAAGTGTTAGGAGAAGACCAATTTGGTTTCAGGAAAAGTATAGGGACAAGGGAAGCAATTTTAGGCCTCAGATTAATAGTAGAAGGAAGATTAAAGAAAAACAAACCAACATACTTGGCGTTTATAGACCTAGAAAAGGCATTCGATAACGTAGACTGGAATAAAATGTTCAGCATTTTAAAAAAATTAGGGTTCAAATACAGAGATAGAAGAACAATTGCTAACATGTACAGGAACCAAACAGCAACAGTAGCAATTGAAGAACATAAGAAAGAAGCCATAATAAGAAAGGGAGTCCGACAAGGATGTTCTCTATCTCCGTTACTTTTTAATCTTTACATGGAACTAGCAGTTAATGATGTTAAAGAACAATTTAGATTCGGAGTAACAGTACAAGGTGAAAAGATAAAGATGCTACGATTTGCTGATGATATAGTAATTCTAGCCGAGAATAAAAAGGATTTAGAAGAAACAATGAACGGCATAGATGAAGTCCTACGCAAGAACTATCGCATGAAAATAAACAAGAACAAAACAAAAGTAATGAAATGTAGTAGAAATAACAAAGATGGACCACTCACTGAATGTAAAAATAGGAGGAGAAAAGATTATGGAGGTAGAAGAATTTTGTTATTTGGGAAGTAGAATTACTAAAGATGGACGAAGCAGGAGCGATATAAAATGCCGAATAGCACAAGCTAAACGAGCCTTCAGTAAGAAATATAAGTTGTTTACATCAAAAATGAATTTAAATGTCAGGAAAAGATTTTTGAAAGTGTATGTTTGGAGTGTCGCTTTATATGGAAGTGAAACTTGGACAATCGGAGTATCTGAGAAGAAAAGGTTAGAAGCTTTTGAAATGTGGTGCTATAGGAAAATGTTAAAAATCAGATGGGTGGATAAAGTGACAAATGAGGAGGTATTGCGGCAAATAGATGAAGAAAGAAGCATTTGGAAAAATATAGTTAAAAGAAGAGACAGACTTATAGGCCACATACTAAGGCATCCTGGAATAGTCGCTTTAATTTTGGAAGGACAGGTAGAAGGGAAAAATTGTGTAGGCAGGCCACGTTTGGAATATGTAAAACAAATTGTTAGGGATGTAGGATGTAGAGGGTATACTGAAATGAAACGACTAGCACTAGATAGGGAATCTTGGAGAGCTGCATCAAACCAGTCAAATGACTGAAGACAAAAAAAAAAAAATATATAAATAACGAGTATGTAAATTTTTTTTAGAATGCCTTCCAGGATATTAATCTTATAAAATTCTATGTTCATTTATAAACTATTTTAACATAGTTTACTGTACTAGAAATAGTATAATAACTATAGTCGATGTATGAAATGTTATGCTATATGAGTGCACTAGTTCTCACATTTATCTGCTCCTACTTTCTTCGAAAAGGTAACAAATATATTTTGTAAAATATTGAAGCACTTCTCTAGACTCACAGATTCTAGATAATAATCTGTTCTCATAGTTTATTCCTGCTTCCTCTAAAAGATATTATAATTCTAATTGTATAGACCCTTACAGTAGTAATCCTCTTTAAATATTTTGAACTCAAACTAGATTCTATTTTGAGATCATAACCGATTTCTTTTCCTTACTGAAATAAATTTTCCCTTCTATCTGGCTCTTTCTTTACTCGTATCAGCTAAATTCCGACTGCACTTTTGATGCTAATACTTTTTGGCCTCGTTTCTGAAACTTACGAAAAGGATTTCTGAAGTCCCCTTTTCTCTAATCCCTCCTTTGTCTCTCCTGTGTATGTCTACTTTTATGTAATCGATTAGATCATCTATTTTCTCATACATATCTTTCTTTCTCTTTATCTTCTGCAGAAGATGATGACAAAATATGCTCTCTCTCTCTCTCTTTCTTTATATATATATATATATATATATATATATATATATATATATATACATATGATTAGCTTTTATTCTTACTACAATAACCAGTTCTTTAAAGAATTTTTTTAACCATTTAACCAATTCTTTAAAAATTGTACATTCTCATGATTACTATTCCTATTTCTGTACAACTATTAGTTGAATTCGTATTAATTTCACTGAAATTTATATTACTTTCAGTCCTGCTTATATTTCCACTAGGTACCATAAGTTACCTTCTTTTGTTCATACCGTCTAAACCGAAGAATGTTGACCTCTTTTCGGAACCATTTATTTAATTAGGTATCCTGATTAAGACATTCATCAGTGATAGGGTTCGGCGTATAATATTCACCAAACCCTCTCACGCTGAACGTCCTTGTGTTCTTTGTTATTAATCTAACATAGGTTTATTATAAATTTTTTATGGTTGATCAATTTTGAACTTAATTACTCAGTCTGCCTACCAAACGATTTCGCTCCGTGTCAGTAATGTTCATACGCACTGAAGTTACATACTGATACATTACACTAATAACAAAAAATAAATGATAGCCCATTCTCAGTAGCATTCGATCTGATGCGTTACTTAACAATACAATCTCTTTTTCAATCGATGACATGATTCATTCTACTCGTATTTCACTTAGGTATCTGGCCAGGAATTGTTCTTGCACACTAAATCCAGATTGTTAAAAAATTCATAGTACCAAAAAGAACTTTCATATATTATCAAAATAAAGAAATTTTTTTATGTTCCTTATTACCGTAATCTTCGTGTTTTCTGTTTACATGACAAGGCCCTTTAGTATATCAGCCGTGTATTCATGTACTGAGCTGCTGAATTCACTAGCCTAGTAAATTTGAGCTGTACCATTAACTACCTGCATTTCTATCCCGAGTTTATTTGCGTACAGTTATTTCATTATGTTCACCTTGGATAAATTTATTTCATTTATCAGCCAGCCTGTAACGAATGGTTTAATTATTCACTAGTGTAAATTTGCAGGCCTTGAGGGATAATTCCTATTGCTCATGTTGAAATACACAAAACAATTTTATTATCGTTTAATTAGTTTTTGAATTATGTTTATGTTAGTAATTAAATTTTCATTTTCTCTCATCAGATTGTTTACGCGATTCTCTCTCTCTCACTCTGTGTGTGTGCGCGCGCACGCAAACACACACACACACATATTTCCGACGTACTTGATGATGGTCCTGATCATTGTGGCTTAATCCACTGGAGGTGTCAATTGCTGGACGAGGTGCTCGTCGAGGTCTATGCACCGGGGATTCACGGAAGCGAGTTGTACTATCTTGGGGAATGAGCCTGGACAGTTGATTGACCGGAGGCAGGCGCATTGGCATCGAGCCTCGGTTAGTTTGTATCAGATAGTATTTATTTAAATTCTATCATCAACCTGTGCTGTCACAAGATGGTTGCTTTAGGCAGACAACAACAACATAGTCCAGAACTACCTTTGAAATATTCAAAAATAAAGTATTCGTTAAATTAAAATATATTTATTAACTAAAACTTAGTTTAGGTTGACAACACTGCAAGGGGTTGGAAACATTTCGTATAGAAATAAAGGGAAATTCTAGATGGTGGAGGGTCGGGGCCGGTATTATGTGACCAAAATACTGCACTCCTATTGGTTCTTGACGCCTTAGCCTCATTTTCGTAGTACTAGGATGAAAGTTAGAACTTATACAATAATAAAGTTTCTTTGAGAAATTTTTCGAGAAAATTATAGTTTTTTATTACTTAAATTTTAAAAGCTAGATTAAAGTTACTTTAAAGAAGCAATAATTACGAGCGATATTCATTGTCATAATATCACTTCGCGAAAATGTTCTTAAAAAAGTATAATGTTATATTTAAAGACTGCAGTTTTTTTATTTAAATATCGCTGTTTAACTTATCAAGCTTATTGTCCATTTTATAATTTTTTGACTTTCCGGCCATACGTATAAATGTTCTAACAAGATTACAAATAACAGGTATTAGGTATATTAGGACGTATTTTATCCTAATAGATTATTATTTAAGAAAGATGACGTTATATTTGTCTTTGATTCTAAATTCATGGTGAACTTTTTTTAGATATTAGGTTATTCGTATGCATGCGATATAACTGCGGCATATATTTTAACTTTATTTCCATATTTCATGTTTATTATATATTAATTTTTCGTTTTAGGGTAGAAATTTAGGTGAAAGAAGTGGCATGGAATTGAAAATGCCTTTCATCACTACATTTTTCTATAGAAAATATTTTCTCTTCCCCTTTCCCCTTTTAGACGGTTATGTTGTGCGCGCGCGCGTGTGTGTGTGTGTGTGTGTATTATTTTCGGATTAGTTTTGATTAGTTAGACAGATTAAAATAATAAGATCCGATCTACTTAAGAGTAGTTTTTGCACACTGTGTCAAGGGGAAAAGAAAACTTACAACCGCACTAGCTGTTGCATAAATTGTGGTTGTAATGAGAAAAGATTTAGTATTAATTAAAAAACTATATTATGGTAGTAAATTTGAAAATCAGCGAAAAATTGCACCTAATTACAAAAACGTTTACCACTCAGACTTATTTTATACTTTAATTACTAACTTATTTTATATTTTATTAAAATAAATTTGTTTTTTTTTTTGTAAAATTTTTGGATATTCTCAACTATGGAAACACTATATGAAAGTAAAGTACAAAATTATTTTTCACATATTATTGGTTTAAGTTCCTGTGGTTGTTTTTAAATGGACTCTTAGAAAAATTGCATGTAGATGACAGTACGATAAATTAACAACTAATAAACTTAGTACATTAGTTATGCTAATGTACTATATGGTTTATCCACCATATACTGGATAAACTAATAGATATTGCAAAAAATCAAAAATTGCTGGATAGTCTTTATTGTATTGCATAAAGTTTACTTAATATATGTATGGTATAAGCCAAATAAAATATAAAAGTTTAATCTTTATTAAACTTTATCTTAATTAAGTCTTTTAGCTTAATTTGTTGCTTAGGCTACTCCAAAAAGTTGAAAATCAAAGAATTGGAAAGTGTTGTTTCTTATTCTTTTCATTACATATTTTAAGGTTTATTTTATGTCAAATTAAGTTTTCTTTTTAATTAAAAATACGATTCGGCTTGAAAAAACTTTTTTTATTCTTGTCCAGAATAAGTCGTTCGCATGAAACGCAAGGCGATAAACCTGCTCGTTGATAATGATAAACAATGTAATGTACAAAAACGACGTAAAGAAACTGTTATCGAACGTGAACTACGGCTCTCTGGATTTGTATAAGTATTATCTCTACATTTCATGTTTTGTAACTAATTATCTTAAATTATGAAGTGAAAAATCGTTGAATTTCGGAATGATATGGATGTACATTATATCCTTTATAATATTGTGACAGTAGCAGTATAACGGACCAGGGCAACGGATTACTTCCAATTTAAAAGAAAGAGACAATAATAATAAAAAGAAGAATCCAAAAGGAATTAAAAGGGATGTTTTACTAAGAGTAACGGGTCTGTTTAACGATCTGTTCTTTGTAATAGAGACAATGACACCTCCAAAAGATCCTGTTTCACCAGACCTAACCAGAATAAGAATTTATAGAAAAACGTAAAGGCGCGATCAGTGAAAATTATAACGCTTCAAAAATTAATGAGACGAGTCGGGTGCTGGTTCTGGAGGCCAGGAGATATAAATACTGGCAGGGACCAGCTGGAGAGGGACTAGTTCGGTAAGCCCGTATTCAGCGCAATCATGATAACAAGAGATAACAGTAAGCGTTTGGTAATAGCGAATGAAGAGTACGCCACGAGTGTTCATTGTGGACAGCGGGTAAATACAGAAAGTTGTTTGGTGAGTTTCTGATGAACGTAGTGAAAGTGGCAATAATATATTCATTCATAAAGCTGTAGAGTAGTTCTTTTATAAGCAATAAAAGTGAATAATACTTGCGAAAATTGAATTGTATGAATAAAGTAAGTGAATTGTGTTATTTTATTGTTAATGCAATATTAGTTTCTAGCGGTCATTATAAATTTTTTTCGCAAATTGGTCTGTATTTTGGTATTTCATAATTAAACTATGATTTAATAAACCTTGTTTTTCTATATAAATTATTATTTTGTATGTTATACTTACGTATTGTCATTATTATTATTATTAGTGTTATTTAGTCTGTTTATATGTCTTTAGAGTAATAAAATTGTATTTATAAGAAGTTTTTACGTTTGTCAGTCTCTGAATATCCTTGTCGAACCGCGAACACGCGACAATATATTATATGCATAAAGTATAGGGTGTAACAGAAGTAGCCTCTATCAACAAACATAAAATATATTGTTGTTTTCATGAACAAGCCAATAAATGTTCGCATCGTTTAAATAATATTTCCCTGAAAATATTTGGAACAATCGTTAAAAATAAAAAGGAATTATCGAAAACGGTGAAATTGATAAAAATTTCATGTCTTTGACATGAATGAAATGATGTAACCATATTGAGAACTCATTTTTTAATTTTATTAATGGTTAATATAGGGTATGTTTGTTTACGAATTCAGGTGGT
Source organism: Lycorma delicatula (assembly GCF_047948215.1). NCBI lineage: Eukaryota > Metazoa > Arthropoda > Insecta > Hemiptera > Fulgoridae > Lycorma > Lycorma delicatula. Next base: position 248,781,092 of record NC_134455.1, on the reverse strand, counting down.
ACTTCAGATTAAAAAAATGATTTTTTGACGCAATTTTATAAAATTGTGTAAAAATTCATAGATGATTTGATGCAGAATTCAATGTGTCACTATCATATTAGGAACATAAAATAGTTTATTTGAAATTCCATTATTATTGTTTCGATATGGTTTGAAAAATAAACATTACTCAATAATATGTCTCGTTCCTTCTTTTTCTTTTTTCAGTTTCACAAAAATTTTCCATTTACGTTGGACTAGTATCCTTTCTGTAACCCATCTTAATTGAGAGCTATCAGCATACAACGAACGACTTTCTGGCAAATTAACAATTCAAAAATTATAATTAAATCTCAGAAACGGAAATTTGTTATATAGAAATCGCCTTTATTAGTTATTTGGTAAGCTCCAAACTTTGTTAGCAACGCTTCTGATATCTCAGTGTTTAAGGTCTCAGAAATCATGAAATTATTTTTGCAATATGGAGGGGGTAAAGCGGGTTTAATTACAGCCAAATGTTAGTATTCCATTCCAAAAAAAGAGTAAGTGTATCTTGATACAGCAAATCAGGTTTCTGCTTTTTTTTTAGGAAGTTGATGAATTTTTATGAAAATTTCTTTAATAGTCAGGATAGTAAAAATGGTTTTTAGCTCTCCATCATTTTCTTGCTTGAAAGTAAAGTACGATTCAGAGGGATCCGATCGTAAAAAAATTTACATTTTATCAGTTAATTTAGTATTTCACTACATTTTTTCTTTGATCATATTTTGATTAAGAAAGTGAACTTTGATTACTATAACTTGACCTACCCGGTTGGTCTAATGGTGAACGCCTTTTTCCCAAATCAGCTGATTTGGAAGTCGAGAGTTCCAGCGTTCAAGTCCTAGTTTTTATACGGATTTGAGTTCTAGATCGTCAATACCGGTGTTCATTGGTGGTTGGGTTTCAATTAACCAAACATCTCCGGAATGGTCGAACTGAGACTGTACAAGACTACACGTTATTTACACTCATACATGTCATCCTCATTCATCCTCTGAAGTAATACCTGAACAGTAATTCCCGGAGGCTAAACAGAAACTACCACTCGGCCTGTCATCCGGAAGTCCCGGGTTCGAATCCCGGTCAGGCATAGCATTTTCACACGCTACAAAAATTGTCATTCATCTCATTTTCTGAAACGGTACCTAACGGTGGTCCTCGGAGGTTAAAAAATACCCGAAGTCGGGCGAATACCCATGTTTTTATTTTTTCATATACAGGTCGAATTATACATGAAAAGCAATTTAAAAAAAATATATGTAAAAAACATTACTATTCACGAAAAAATTTGGCCGGATTATTGCAGCAGAAAAGAAACACGTTCCAAACATTTTTGGAATACGGTACTATGGAAATGATGTCCCATGGTATTTTCTATTTACAAATTGAAAATTTACAGAAGTATTTGAGAAAGTTATTTTAGAATCGTTTAACATCGATATTAGGAACTGCAACGGTAGATTGAAATACTTTTACGATATATTCGTAATAGCAAACTATTTTTAAAGTAGGCTGTATTTTTCATTTTAAACAGTTTATTTTTGAGCAAGATATACGTTAAAATTGCTATTCAATCTTACTTTATAATTTAAAGTAAAATTAATATCTTTTTTATACGTTTTCGCGTTTGGAAATTTATAAATCTCGTCACCGAATTTCAAAATTTAAAAAACCCTGAACAATATCAGATATATAGGAATTTAATTTCATTCATCCTTAACACGTTTTCTTAGTTTTTTCTTAGAGACCCGCAGCTTTAGGAAAAATCTGAGAAAATTATTTTAACTAACACTTATGTGGAAAAGTGGAACTTCTAATCTTCTAGATGCGGAAGAATTCGGAGATGAAATCCAGCGTGAAATTCGAAACCAATGAACTGAATTATAGAAGACTAAATTATAATTATTATTATGAAGATTTGTCCTTGAACTTCTTTTTCTTTTAATAAAAGTTTATCTGTTATACGACCAACTAACTATATATACTTGTTTCATTTAGTATGGAATCCCTAACCACTTTGACTAAATAATAATATAACTCTCTTAACTATAAATATATATTTATTATTGTAAATATATAAAACTTTCTTAATAATATATTAATATAACTTTCTTTAATAATATAACTAAATAATACGTTTGTGTGAGGATTTAATTTAACGGTTATTCCATTGTCATATCCACCTTATGATAGTGACACTTCAGTTTATTCCAGTATTATCATTCTGATTTCCAGTCTACCTAAACATTCATTCTGAATACGAATTTACCTCAAAGTATAATTCTTGAAACTTTCATTTCAATGCTTTTATGTGTTTTAGTTTTAGTTACCGGAGTGGAAGACCACCGATTAATTTTTTGCCCACTTCTTGAAATAGTTGTTTACGTTTTGAACTCGTTTTCCAAATTAACATCGCATTCGGATTGAACCCCATTTCTCCTCCATTATGATTAACCGATCACCTTTATTAATCGGCACTTTTATTGCTGCACTACTGTCATCCGACTACGATTTTGTCGTCGAATGGAAGGATAAAAATAAACGATTCGTCAAAATGAACAATCGTAGAATTTTCTTTTCTGCAATGGGTCACTTTTCTTAAATATTTTATCCTCTTTCACCGCGCATGTCTTCATTTCAATAAAATGTTTCCCATTATTATCAGTTTTACACCATTTAAACCCTAACTCTTTCAGGAAAGCTGCTAGTGTAGTTCTAGAACCTTTAAATTGAAAACACTTTTGTAATTCTTCATGTAATTTATTTAATGTTGGCAGTTCCTTATATTTTGCTTAAAATTGTAAACGCCTCATAGGCGTCTTACAACGCCTTGTTCAAAACTATCTAATTCAGTAACTTGTTTTGAACGTTGTTTATATTTTTTTGGTGCGCTGAATGAATACGACTGCGATTTAAATTTAGAAAATCCTACTTTTCTTTTCGGAGGTTTTGAACTTACTATCTTGAAATCCTACAATCTGCAGCTGCAGCGGTTCTTTCTTCACCTATCTGAATGCTTATTAAATGTTTGTCATATTCTAATTTTCCTAACTTTATAGCTTCATTCTTTGTAAAATCGTATATATTATTAACTACCTCACGAGGTTAACTACGGAGCTTTTTATTATCATCATAAATAACCCTTACAATGAATATTATCCGCCCACTATCCCCTTTCTTATGTACTTTTTTATATTGTTTTTTTCGGTTTTCGTGATTAAATATAATTTTTATCATACTTTTATTTATTATTTTATTTAGGTAGCGATTGTAAAAAAAAATTCAATAACAAAAACGCAAAAATTAAATTAAATTAAAATTTCTTAGCTATTCTATGAATACATATAAAATGACTTAACTATTAATAAATTATTATAATTTTATAAGGTATTGGCCTATTATTTAATGATGATATTCTTAATAATAAACAATATTAATACCCATTACAATGCATATAAATAAAACTCAGATGAGATATTTTGATAACCTTTATTTGTATAAAGTGATCATTCATTTTATGACTCGCTTGATTGAAGGAGGGTAATAATAATTTATTAATAAAAGTATACACTATCCGTTTTTGTACTGTATACAGCAAGAAATATTTATAAGTATGCTAAATATTTTTAAAGAGATTATTGTCTGAAAATAGAAAAATGATTATAAATTTTAGTAGCGGAAAAGTTTTTGCTGTTTATGAAAATAGTTAAACACTGTATTGCAGAATATTCTGTTTCAGAATAAGCCTAATGTATGAGAAAAGAGTAATATAATACCCGGCTAGCGACTGTCTGCCTTGTGCAAGCAAGTTGTTATTTTCATCGTACGCTCTGTACATAATCAATTGCTAAGCACCTTCATACTTATGACTTGACTGTGCTTGTCATCAGCGGTAGCCATCGATGTACTGGTAGACATTAAGATATTTTTAGATAATTTCTCATGTAACTAATACTTGAAAATGCATCATACATGTCTTTTTTGGTTTTCTATTATGATATTAACTGTAGAAACATAACTTACAACGGGTGATCTTATAAAACTAGAAATTTTAAAATTTAATAATTTATTTTATTTATAATTTAAAAAAAAAATCTTTACTTCAAATTACTTCAAATAATAAACGTTATTATTTAATAAAACTGAACTTTATTAACTATAAATTAAGACACTATGTTCTTAATAATACTTTCTGAAGGTTCGCGTATATAATATATATTGTAGTTCAAATAGGTACTTCAAGTCGAGCTTTTATGGTTTCCATCATTCACCTGACATATCCACCCAGAATTCCAGTAACTTCGTGACGAATTTTTTCTTCAACATTTTTTTGTGGTGGTTCATGGAACATCAAATGGCCACGCAAGGAATAATCTGGTGATCTAAATCCGGCGACCATGCGGGCCAACGAATACGCAGTATCTGAAACCAATCGTTTAAATGTAATCACTCACTACTCCTCATCTGTGTGACCGACTGACCCATCCTTTTGAGACTACTAATGAAATCATGCTATATTGTGAATAATGTTCTCGTTAAGATTCATAATTGACGCCGAAGTAAAAATGAGTTCGACACACAACGAATCATAAAACGCAAAACAAAAGCATTAATAAAAAAAAAAAACAATAACCATAAATAATATAATACAACAGTAACATAAAACATAACTAATGAAAAACTAAAAAAAAACCTATAACCTAACAGAAACAAAAACAGCAACACAGAAAGAAGGAAAGTCCAAGCGGAACGTCACACCCCTCCAGCAATCCTTTCTTTCGCCAAATATACGATAAAACTTTCTACGCCCATCCATTCCGCCCGTCTTTTCCGATTAACATGGAGATCAAGTGTCGACCCGATAATGTCAAGCCGACAAATGGTCTCTGTGTGGAGTAAGTCATACCTAGCACATTCATATATCACATGATTAGCATTGTCCAATAATCCGCATTGCAGACTCATACCGGAGTCCGCCAGGCCGAATTTCTGTAGTCTGTACCGAAAAACGCCATGGCCTGAAAGAAATTGCATCACATACTTGTTCGGGTGCACCCAAGAGGCCCCGCAAATCAACAACATTTGGTAATAGATCATGCGTATAACGCCCACACTCTGCCTCATCCCATCTGGCCTGCCACAGGGCGATACCATGCTGTTCTATCTCCTTTATTTTCTCCGAAGTTCAGTCACCTGATTTCTAAACAACATAACGATTTTGTCCTCTCAGATACAATCAAGTCTATCGATTTAGCGCCGTGCGATCACCAAGATTGCCTCCCGTGAAATTGTTCGATAACCATAACCATTGTTCGATAACGATAACGTAATATTGTTAGCGTTAGCAATATAAGATGTTGAGCCCGTAACAAAATATTCCTATAGCTTTTAAATTTTATCCTATCCGCCCAAACAGGCGCCGCATATAGCATAATTGCCTCGCAGACACCGTTATACGAGATACTCATAATTTTAAAATGAAAACTCCAATCAGGATCGACTACTAGTCGAATTCCGAAGAAGACATTACGGGCCTTCCCCGCGACCTGTTGAAGGTGCTTCTTAAACTCAAATTTCTTATCAAGAAACACCCCTAGGTACTTTTGAATCTGAACATATATAATATGTTGGCCTAACATCGATAAGCGGACTCGCTACCTCACAGCCGTACGGCTTTTGCACAAGCTTCGAGTTTAAATGGTGAATTAATCATAAAAAAAGTTCATTATTTCATAACTAACTACTCACAGTTATTAAATAAAACAGTCGCCGATCCACAAATAGGTTCATAAGCGCTCGCGCACGCGTACATATCTATAGAGTAATATATTAGTTTACATTTTTGAACTCTGGTACCTTAGACCCGACAAATGACAAAGATTCGGTTACCCAAAATTCTAACTCATTACCGTACTTTTCCCAATTATGATATTTTCTATTATCCGAAAAAAAGGATAAAGAATTCCGTGTTATATATCTACTTCGTATCGCGTTATGTGGTAAGACAGCCTACAGCAAATTGTCTGATCGGAAAGAATGAAAGACTTTGACATGTACGGAGATTTGGGAGGTATGGCTAATTAAGATAAATTTAGAGAAGATAAAAAAGGAAAAAGATGCTGCTAAGTAACGATATATGTGTGTAAGCGATAAAACTGTTTTAATGGATATTAAAGAAAAAAGTATTATCACTCCTCTCTCTTCCTTTTAATCTCCGGAGTTTTTTTTATGAGTAAGGAAATCTCACAGTAATATTTTTCTCTTCTGTAAGCCTGTATTGTTCGTAGATTAAGCCTACGGAAAGCAATTATGTTATTCTGTAAAGATTATGTGATGTATTTGTACCGGTTAAAACATGTGTGTAAAATATTTGTTTGTCTGCATACATAGCAAGCAAATAATTATGAGGAGTTATTTCAGTAGAAGTAGTTCTAATCTTTTAATTATAACTTTTTTGTAACGAGTCAAAATAATATTTTACTAAAAATATAATAAAAAATACGAACAGAAATCGAAAGTATTATTGTGCTTATTTAATTTATTATATTTTTTTAGCCAAATTAAATTAATTTTTTGTGATTAGTGTTTGCGAAAATTTGTAAAACTTTCTTTAAATTCAATTTTTTTTAAATTTGTAGAAATTTTTTAAACGATTTTTTTTTGTAAAAATTTATAAAAAACATTTTTTGGTAAAATTTCTGCAGTATATTATTATTAGTCTTTTTTTTTTCTGCCGTCACGAAGGATTACAGTTCTGCCGCTGAATTAGCTCGAGAAAGTCCTAATCTCGTTTAGCGCGCACCCACGCTGCTGCAGTTGAAACAAGGCAGAAGGTCACCACAAGTTATTGAAAAATCCCGGATATGTCCAAAAAGACGCCGAGTACATATTTACACTCGCTGGACGAAGCCAGATCCATTACCCTGAAGTGCGTTCTCTGGGCCCTTGGCGGGGCGGAAACCATACTGGTCGTCCATCAGCATATGGTTAGAAGTTAACCTAGTATTAATGTGGAGGTACAAGACCTTCTCGAAAATTTTCATTAATTTTAAAGGTAATTTTAATCTTTTATGTTCTAATTTTAACGTGAAGAATGTGACTGATCAGCAGTTTCAGTAACTAGAGTTAACCCTAAAGTCTTAAAATATCATATTTTAATGTCATAAAACACTGATAATAGAATTTTTTACCGAGTTAGGTGCCGAGATAACGTCTACTGATTTTATTTTACTTTTTATGCGACAGGAACTGGTCAGTTCGTCTGCTTTTCCCTCTATAATAATAGGGTGTGCACTGCTTACTGCACTGTTAAGGAAAAGTTTTACAGAGTTTCCATCACCTTTACGCAGACCGAACAATTCCCTTAATAGCCACGTGCAACTTCTTGTCAGACAAACCTCCCTACCTAACAACCGTAGGTCTACAGTCTCACTCTTACTACTCCCTCACACACGCTATCTCTCACCCGACAATTCGCAGTTCCAGTCACGAATATGCAAGGGGGAGACCCTTACCACGCAGTCACTGCCACATCTCTCGTACTTCGGATCTCTTCGCTCCTGGCACCTTTTCTAATTCCGGCCTCTCACACTCTCTTTTGCAACATGAACGTTTCCATCCCCTTTAACTAACGCGCAATACCTCTCATCAATCCTGTCCTATCTCCCCGGTACCGCCGTCACTATCTCTATCATTCGCTCATTCGCTATCCACAAATATAATTAACTCAACGTTGTTTTTTCTTAAACAAAACTAACTTTCTTGTATCTTCCTCCATATTTATCAATCAGTCGTAACATTACTTACTCGGTTTATCTCGGTTTTCCATTAGACTATTAAAGATATATATAACTAACAACCAATAAATATTTTTTGTGCAGTAACGTCAAAAATACCGTATTTCATTGCATAATGGTCACACTTTTTCTATCCAAGAATTTCTCTTCAAACCAGGGTGCAAACATTATGCGAAAATTTTCGTATCCTACATGAAAATTAGTGATTTAAAAAACACTTCTTTGAATAAGAAAAAACAGTTTATTTTCACTTTCTTTTAATAAAATTAAACAATTATCAAAATAACACGTTACTTTCCCATCTACACAGCAGCTATAGCTATGTAGAAGGAAAACTATGGTGATCGGTCAAAATTGGGCATATTCGGTTTTCACCGAAGACGAATTCACCCCTAAGGCTCCAGAAAACGGAAAAATGGTATCTGTCAAAATTGAGCATATCCGGTTTTTATTGAATCTTGACCCCTAAGGACCCCAGAAAACCGAAAAATGGCATTCGAAATTTCCGCGACAAAATGTGCGTACGTATGTATGTATGTATGTATGTCGGCTTGTAAATCGCCTTATATCTCCAGAACTACTTGACCGATTTTCGCCAAACCTGGCTGTAATATTTCTATGGTAAGGGCATTGAGGCTATTAAATTTTCAATTCAAAATGTCTGGGGTTAGGGGTTACAGGGGGAAAAACGAAATCGTTTCCAGACATGTATAATTAAGGTTATTTTTTTTGTTGTTGATAATTTTGTGAATATTAATAAACAATTTTTACAAAAAAAATTTTTCTTAATTTCACCCCATCTCTAAAAATGGTTTTAATTTTGAAGAGTTATAGAAGGCAGTACAAGGGCTGATTATCGCTGCAGTTTTTTTTTTGTTTTGATAATTTTTAATTAATTTAATTTAATTAAATTTTTAATTTTTAAAAACCTTTTTTGCTAAATTTTACCCCCACCCATAAAATGGTTTTAATTTTGAAGAGTTATAGAAGGCAGTAAGGGTGATGATATTAGTTGCATTTATTTTAAAACATTTTTATGAACAATTACAACAAAAAAAAACATATTTTGTGTAAAGATTTTTTTGCTAAATTGCACCCCCGCTCCAACAAATAATAATTTTGAAACGTTGTAGAAGGCAGTACATCCCAACCCCGTAGGGGAAGACACCCCTACCGCCTTGCGACGCTTCCGGTCGCTACAACTCCTCCGTTCCTAGCACTGATGGAAACTATTTGGCCACCTTTTGGGCAGTAGATCTATTATTTGCTCATCTGTCAGCTCCTTAGTAAGAATTTGCTCCATCTCATCTTCCACAACTATAGGGTCCGTCTGAGTAGCCTGCGTAACAACTGATAAAGGAGACGAGACTTGCGTCAAGGCATTAAGCCCATCATATATGCCTTTGAGCTCCTGCTCATGTGTACTTATGTATTTTGAGAGACCCGATCCCATATGCTGTCTCAACGCCACCATAGTTAATCCCAATTGGTAAACCAGATTGCTAAGGCTCTCCGGCGGTCCTTCTTCTTCTTCTGAGGACCCCTGTCGGGGTCTCTTTTTACATTTACCCTCCGTTTTCTTAGTAATGGTAACTTTTTGAGTAATAGTAACTCATTGAGTGGAGTTGTGAACTGCACGGTGTGTAGACGTGTCTTTCTAGAGCTCCGCGTTTTTTGTTGTTTTCGATTGGTTTTTTTTTGTTTTTACATTGATTTGGTGGACTGGAACTTTAAGTGGATTGGGAAGGAATACGGACTATCATTTTTGAGTTATTTGGTTAGGGATTTATCAAGTTTTCTTTTATCGTTTTTTGTTCTCATTAGTGAGATCAATATTTTTGTGCTTTTTACTCGCTAAATCCCAGATATTATAGTGTGTTAAAGTGTTGGTGACGTTTATCAATAACGAAAAGACTACCAGTGTGTATAAAAAGTGAGTAAACTTATTGTACAATAACTTTTTAACAGTTTTTTGAGGTTATAATAGAGCTTATAATAGCAAATTATTCTAAGTTATTCGACAGGCTAATACCAGTCAGAAATTAACTGTAAACAAGGACTTAGTAAATTTTTTCATATATTAGTAGTTATACGAGTGAAATTTTTCTAAGTCCTTAGACTAGTTTTTATTAGGGAATTCTTTGTTCCTTAATAATTTCTGAACCACTCGTCCTACATCCCTCATCCCAAGTTATAACAGCAGCAACCTATCTTTGACATAAGCCACGGTGTGGCAGCCAGTGGGCATCCACAATCGCGTGAGAGAATCGGACTTAACGACCCAGACGTGTGGACCTAGAACTACTGCCCTGCAGACAACCTTTAGACAGGATCTTTCCTACTTTCGAACTGCCGTCACGAAGGATTACAGTTCTGCCGCTGAATTAGCTCGAGAAAGTCCTAATCTCGTTTAGCGCGCACCCACGCTGCTGCAGTTGAAACAAGGCAGAAGGTCACCACAAGTTATTGAAAATTCCCGGATATGTCCAAAAAGACGCCGAGTACATATTTGCACTCGCTGGACGAAGCCAGATCCATTACCCTGAAGTGCGTTCTCTGGGCCCTTGGCGGGGCGGAAACCATACTGGTCGTCCATCAGCATATGGTTAGAAGTTAACCTAGTATTAATGTGGAGGTACAAGACCTTCTCGAAAACCTTACCTACTACAGGCAAGAGCGTCAGAAGACTGTAAGAAGAACTTACAATGGGATCCTTGCCACAATCATTGAAGTGCCACTTCAACACACCACGTTTCCCACACTCTGGAAAACATCCAGCAAAGAGCAACCTATTAAAAACCCTAGTCAAAGGACCAAGAATCACCGGTAACGTGCAAACAAGGAGCTCCATTGTGCTAGCATCATATCTGAGAGCTTTATTCCTAGCCAGGCTACAAATTACTTGGCGGACTTCCGCCTTAGTAATTTCTGAAGACAAATTCTGAGAGCAAAGACCTACAACCTCCCTGCTAACACGTCGATGATACGAGGTTTCACCAACCTCGGTATCATCTGGAAGCAGATCGTTCAGAAGAGTGAGAACACGATCTGTATCTATTACTATTCCATCCTGGGTCGAGAGAGTCGACAGAAGAATATCTTTTTTCCGCTTATGCCCAAGTACTCTATAGGCAACATCCCATGGGTCTTTATTTCCCTGCTCTTGCACAAAAGAGCGCCAGGAATCACGTTTAGAAGACCTAACCTTATGAAAATACTCGGTCCTCTTCCGACGATAATTCGCAATCAAGAATGCACGCCAATCAGGATCACCCTCACGCTCTGCGGCTCTACTGAGCCGGCCCACAGTCCCCTTCATTGCGTTCAAATCCCGAGTCCACCATCCAGCCACTCTCTCCCGACCCGTGCTTCTGAGAATAGACTGCTCAGCTGCTTCAACTACCGCAGAAGAAAAATTCTGTGCCAGGTTATCTAATGGGACCTCGTCCAGACTTTGAGCAAAAACTCCAATTCTGGCTGCAAGAAGATTTGAAAACCTTACCCAATCCGCTATCAACATGACAATCCTATCCCACCTTTCCAAATGCTGTGCAGTGGGAAAGTTCGAGCTAACAACCACCAGGTCCAAACCATCTACGGCAAGTTTAACAACGATGTGATGCGTGTCAGAGTCCTGGTGTACAAAGATACTATCTAAAGACTTCCTGCAAGTAAGGCGGATTTGCTGTCACCAACGAAAAACTTATTCCAACATGAAAAACCTGGCAGATCATCCTTAACCACGTACGAGTGTTGCAAAAGAATAACATCGAGGTTCCGTTTCTCAACAACCTCACCTAATTCAACTTGGACTGCATAGACATGCCCAGTATGTCTATGCATTTAGTTGACTGAATCTTACTATCAAGAGAGTTGAAATGCATGTCAACAGCTGTTAAGTGGCAACCGCACTCCTTACTATTAACCGAGTGCCTATGACTTTTGCGGAACGTTTTACAGTTTACGCAAGACGGAGCCGTTTTCTTTTGCGAACAATCGCCACGCTTGTGGCCCTCCTCACCACAATTCACGCAGACCGACGCATATTTGAAGAACTTGGCCCTATGGCTGAACCTACAACACTTGAAGCAACGCTGCACGACAAGGTACTCCTTGACGCGACAGGATACAAAATCCACGAAGTTCGTGTCCCTTCGACACGAACTTCTGGTGGAGACCGACACCTAACTCAAACACGCCGTGATACCGTGGGGCATCACGTTTACCTGTCTTGAAGACCAACCAACATTGTTCCTTAAACGAAGCCTCGTCCAAGTTCTACTCTCGGCTGAAAGACAGAACCTCGTTGTCAAAGAGGCTCCGCTTATTGTCATACACAATGACGCGGGCCTACGTAAACGCTTGGGGTCGACCTTCACCTCAAGCTTCTGGACGGCAGGAGACTCCCTGATAACGCGGACCGTCTTCTTGTTTTCAGCAATAATTACCAGCCCTTTGCTGGTCTCCTTAATGTCCCTAATTATTTAGCTGCTTCCGTTTGTCACGAAGGGCAACCTCCGGCTTCTTGGCCGTCTTGCTGGCCTCCCGCTTAGACTTCACGACATCAGCGTAGTGTCTGGGCTGCGGTGGGGACTGGACAACTTTCGGAACGACCTTAACCTCCTTGGGCTGGGAGGCCAAGGTCGTCTCAAATCCTTCTGCAATAGCAGAAAACGCCTGTCTGATCTTGGTAAGACGGTGAAGAATTGTCTTCCTCGTCCCCACGCTGACGCCGCCGGGAAGCGAAGGATCTCAAACAAGTAGTCCATGTCCTCCTGGACTACTTTGGCTAGCGGGACAGACTGACACGTCTGCCTCTCGAATTCTTAAAAGCCTCGATTACTGGGGTCGGCTTGACCCAGGTGGGTGTTCCTATATCCATGGCGCTCGACACGTCGTCTAAGGAGCTCAAAGGCACAGGCTCCCACTTCCTCTTCCGCCTGGACAACCTAACCTCTTGGAAACCTTCCATTGGCCGTAGATTCCCTAATCCAGCCACATTATGCGAGATTCTCTCTGTCTTCCTCCGACTTCTAAATTGGGCAAGCTCACAAACGTGACAACTGCCCGCAGCGAGCATATAATATTCTCCTGTCACATTATGCACTTCTGGGCCGCTACTGGATCGATTAAATGCAATACGTAAACTACGTACGGCAAGAAACCACGGATTACGGCCCTCGTTCTTAAAAGAATGCGAGTAGGACTACGGGCGTACCCTTTACTCGTTACTGGGACTTACGACCAGGTGTCGTTACTACCTTATCGCCACGCTGAGGGGGGTGCGTGAACAAATATCGCCTTGTACTGCGTGACCAAGTTAAATCGACGGGTCTTATTAAAAGTGATGCTACCGTTGCTAAAGCACCCAATTCAAATCGTTCAGAACTGCAGAAGGTACACACACGACTACAGTTCAAAACACAGATAGAGACTTAGACACAACGTAACTTTGTCCGCATCAAAAGGCCAAAGTACAGTGAATCTTTTTCGTTGCAGCTTTTTTCTATTTACATCTCGTTGGATCCACAAATTTCTTCCCCATCAAAGTGGTGTTTCCTTACACATCACACTTAGCGGCCGGATTACTGCTGTAGTGGACTGCTATGTTGTGAAGTCACAGGTGAGCGGTAGACTTAAATAAATGAATAATATTTAAGGTATAAAAATGTATTTAAAGTGACCGCTAGTACCGCCACACCCGCACGAATGAAATACGGTATGCGCGCGAGCTTTAGTTAGAATTAAATAAACAAAAAATATTGTATTTAAATAAAGTGATATATATTTTAAATTAAGTTGTTTACGGCACAACACATACTGAAAAAGTGATAAATATGTAAGTAACGAACGGTTGTGGGCGTCAGTGAATTCTTCCCTACCGCATTCTGTTAATTGACAAGGCAAGAGTGTTAGGGAAAGTTATGGTAACTGCCCGTTTCAACCGTCAGACTAACAGCGTTGCCAGTTTTCTTTTTACAATTCAATACTTATTACAAGTAATATTAGCTTAAAAAAACTAAGATACGTTAGTTTGCAACAAAAATTTTTATTACCGTTTTTTGACAGTAAGGATTAGGGTGCGACCATTATGCTATGGCGATCATTATACGGTGAAACACGGTTCCTTATAAAAAAAGTTGTTATATCTAATTGATATAACTTAAACGTGCTTAAGTTAAATGTACTTTTAAGGACGGGTACGGTAAAGAAACGGATTGTTAAAGAAGACTTTATTTAAGAAAATACGGGAGAAATTCAAATAATTGGGCCAAATAGTGTATTACTTTTACTCCAAGAAGAGTAAGCTATACAAATGAAAATATTTGTGTCAGCAGATATTGCTTTTTAAATTTAAAAATAACGGAAATTTTATGAATCTAATTCAAAATTCTCTAAAAAGAAGTCATGAAAGAAAGGTACGTATGATCTTTAGAAACTCATATTAACTTGTAAATTACAGAAATATGTATAAGTATTCCTCTTCATCCTAAGTAAACCTTAAAGTATGCCTATTACTTACTTTCGCACCAAAAGTGTGAAATTTGGCTGGTTTTTATGACTTAGATCTGTGCGTTATTTTGATGCTTCTTCCACTTATATGGCATTTCACATGCGGTAGTAATAATACTGGAAATAATAAAATAGAGTAAGAAAAAGATGCGCTTTTCTATTTTCCATTAGATTATTATGTAATAAAAGATCCGATTCTTAAGCCGTAAGTAACATAAAGGTTTCGACATTACTTTACAAAAGATTTCAGCCGTTTGAAATTTTACGGTTAACGTTTAATAATCGGGAACAAAAGTTTAGAAGTTATTTTTCAGAAATATATAAAGTTTGGTTTTAGATCGGTACTAACTTAATCACTGTCTTGGTATGTAAATGGGAATCATTCTACCCATCTAGAGGTTTAATATTTAGCTGACGTGATACCATGGAAAATCGGTATACAAGTTTTTATACCATATTTGAGATAAGTTATAAATCGAGGTCGTTTAAGTAATGAAATTTGCACAATGTCTCACCATTGGTGTACGCGCTGTACAAGTTCTGGCATCCTCAGCACCGATTTAGTTAGCTGACACCACAAAAATAAAAATGAGGAAGAAGAATTTACATATAAGGAAAAGGGATGGACGATGAGGAGCGATTATCGACCCGCTGAGGAACTGCAAAACGAGACCACAACTCCTCTTGTAAATACCTTGAAAGCCTTCCAGGCACTGCCCCCCACATCCTCAGGAGATGGAAGCATTTTAACCTACGATTATAGATCACGTTATTAGACCGTTTTTCGGTGCCGGTTTAAATATATTCTCCTACAAAAAACCATTTGTATCCACGTATATTAAAGTCGTTCTAAAACAGATTTAGGCTTCCTAATGAAACGATTTCGCCGACCATTTGAATTGTGCGGTTAGAAGGCGGGTCTAAGTAAACCGTAAATCTTCCAGCTAGAACCACATCGGAGAGAAAAAGTTAGAGTTTAGATAAACAAACAGTTTGCATCGAACGATACTCCCACAAATTAGAATTATTAGCCTGACTGAGAATTATATCAACAAAAAACCGTATTTAATTATCGGTATCTTAGGCAACTAAGGTGGATTTATTAGTTATCGAAATACGTAGAGATAAGGTACATGTGGAAAAATATGTATATAATATTTTGTAAAATACACTGAAATAATTTATTTCACTCCGAGTTTAACTTCCATCCCTTTCTTCTTGTTCATGACTCAAAATTATTGATATCTACCGATATTGAATTACTGTAAAGTACAAAACCCGATTGCTAAATGACCCATTAACTTAATTCATATTATACGTAGACGCTCGCTGTTAAAAGCGAATGTTGAATCATGAGAAATATGTAATTAGACCAGGTTTACGGTTGCAGCCCTCATACCGACTAATGAAGTCAGTACATAGTTTATTAATTTATAGCGTAACGTTTATCTGATTAGTACAACGGTCATTTACTCGAGTGATATGTAATGGTAGTTGAGACCATTTGCTAATAGGCCAAGTATTCTTCAACTAACAAGAAAACAGCTTTAGGTCTAGCTAGATAGATCTTTACTGATGATCCTAAAATGCCTCTAAAAGGTTTCAAATAAATTTATTCCCGCTTGGGTACTGCCTGTCTAAGTATATGATGTCGGTGTGGTAGAAGGCTGGAAATAAATAGCTCTAATAAAGGAGCTATAATATTACACGCAATTCCGGGGGGGGGGGGGGTGTTATGCAAATAAAAATTTAAATATATTTTTACATAATTGAAAAATTTAAATATATAGATCTTTTTACATAACTATTTACGTAATAACTTTAAATATATTAACTGTATGAAAGGTTATTTAAATTTATGAATCTTTTTTTTAATATTATTTGTAGATTTCAATAAGCTGTACCAGTTTTAAAATCTTGGAATGATAACCAGAAGAGCTGGTGTGTGTATAGGCTACCTGTAAGCAATGATGCTGATTAATTTCACAATGAATGAATGTTGATTTTCATCGGGGTTGTTTTGTCGCAATGAATACGGCTATTGAATGTGGGAAGCTCATTATTTTCAGTTTTCAACTCTTTTATTATCATCCGTACCGTTTAATTAAATCGTGTTCGTGTGTATTTTTATTTTAGTTATATTTTTAAATCTAAATACTAGGTATCATGTACAAATTCCTTCTTTTGGCTGCCGACTTTCGTGGCGCGAGTGATAGCGTCTCCGCCTTTCATCCGTGGTCCTGGGTTCGAATCCCGGTCTGGTATGGCAATTTCACGCGCTAAAAATATGTCTATTAATCTTAGTCTCTGAAGTAATACCTAACAGAGGTCCAGGAGGCTAAAAAAAAGCTTACTTTGCTGGAAAGAAGACAATAAATGTTTTTGAGGAAGAGGAGATCTAAAGAGAGAAGATAAAATGGATAATACACCAGTTATCAATTTCTGTTTATTATTCCGTACTTTTTTTTATCTAATTTAACGTCATTTTTTTTCTCTTTTAAATATGTTGAGTCAATTTATTTATTTCACCGCTACATAAATAATATATTTCAATTGGCGTAAAACAATATAAATATCAATAAATGTACTTAATGTATATTAATTTACGTACAGTATGTAGTATTATAATGTTATGTTATTAAATAATGCTTACACGTTGAATAACCATCAGAAGAAAAAGATTCTTTTCTTATCACCAAAGTAACATTTATAATTAATTACCAAATTTGAAAGAGCTTCGTCATTTTCACTACATCGACTACTTATTTAAATGCTTAGTAAACTTATATGAACTATGTGTATGCGCGCGAGCGTGATTATTTACCTATATGTATTTACACGTATGTGTATGTCGGTATGTCAGATCGTATGTTATATAAATGTGAATGAAGTATCATTAATACGTATTTTCATGACTTAATAATTTTAAAATAAATTAAACGATAAAAGTAAAAAAATCGAAGATTTTTTAATGCTGAGAAAGGACTTTAAAGAGTAGTTAAATTTTGATCTCTGATGGCGGATCTGTTATCTACAGTGGATGTGACTAATAGAAGTGTGTGCTGCTAGCTGTCGGTACAAAATGGAACTAAGGGCGCAAATGACCGGCGTTAAGCGCTTTATCCGTTGTAGATTATTAACTAAGACTAGAAGGAGTTAACTTGTGGCTCTTCATCTTTAATTCACGACTGCTCCTTCCCTTACAAACTACGTATTATGTCCCTATTATTTTCTCACACTTATGAATGCTCTGGTTTACGATGTTAGTCGTTATCTTTATTATAATTTTCCTTATTGACTAAATCACTTCCACCTAAATCATTCTCTCATTTTATTCTTGCTTTTTAATGCTGAAACATTCAAAATTGAATTTTATTATTAATGCTGTATTTTTTCGCTTCGTTAAATATTCGATTCGTACTATTCTAGTTTATGTCATATTTCGGTTTGTAAAGTTTTTATATTGCATTCTTAATGAGTTTTAAAATCGTTTATTTATCACATATTTGGTAAGTTATCGTTTTATGAATTGCATTTTGCTTTAGAATTTATTTTATAATATGTTTTCTTATTCTTCCAGGATTTCTTTAAATTTATTTTTTTTAAATATCTTTTTAATTTTTTCTTCGATTTGTGTGATGTGATTTGTAAAGTGGTTCAGAAAATTTAAATTGATTTTTGTGTACTGGCTAATACACAAACCAGTATTCTACATGTTCCAGTATTGAATCGGCTTGCAACTTGAGTAACATCTGTGTTATGCTTATTGCATCACGTCCGATTCTGTTCTGTAAATCATTTTCTGAGTTCTGCACAAAGATTCGGACGCGTTATTTTCCTAATTTTGAGAATTAATTTTACTTATTTTGAGTAAGCGGCATTTCCGTACTTAATCCTGAATGTTTTGTGTTCAAAATCCCGATTAGGCATTGCATTTTTCAGTCACTCGTAACATCTATTTGAGCGACATACATCATTCTCTTTAATGTTTTACTGACGTCCTGCAGTAAAAACTTCTGTAAAATCATTTCCGTCAATCCCAAGAAAAGGAATGCGGAAAATATTTATTGCTGCATTACTTTGGTGCGAAGAGGAATGTATTCTGAAAGTACCCATTTTAAAAGAAATCCACCATAGCATACATTTTTTAATCATATTTTATATGTAATCCTGGATAATTTTGAAGTAGTAATTTATAAATCTTAGTGTAATTTTATTTCAATTTCCACAAACAGTTGTCAAATAATTTTTTTTATTTGTATTATGTTATAAAATAAAAAGGAGGTAACGAGCTTATTGTTTAATAAAATGTTATTCATTCGTACATAAAAGAAAAATTAAAAAAAAACCTTAAAAGAAAAAGAAATAATGAATTATCAAATTTGTAATATAAAGCATATTTCTTTTTTTTTCATTATTTAATTATATTTTGGATAAATATCACATAAGTTTTATTGTTTCCACAGAATATAATTTTAAATTATTTTGTGTATATTATCCGAGTATTATCTGAATTAAAAATATCTGCGAGTTTATCGGTAATTCTCAGTAACTTTTCAAAACAGCTGATTTTTGTTCACGAACGAAAAAACAAGACTGCGCCTTTTTTTTTTTTTTTTCCCCCCTACTCATTCGGGCCGGTTATCCAATTAAGTATACGCAGCCCGAGGAAGTGTTCTTTTACTCAAAGGAGGCCTCCCCACCCACCGACCGTATGTCCGGCACGGTAGGTCACCCCCCCCCCCCGGTCGGATCTTTTTTTTTGTTTTCTTTACATTGCCTGCCTCAAATTCCCAGGGCAGGAACCGAGTCCGACTATGCTGTCCCCAGCCCCAGCCCCGGGAACCGGGTCTCTGTCTTTTGGTGTTGCCTGCATCTAACCCCGCAGAAGGTAGGCCAGGCCCGACTATGTCGTTCCCAACCACCAACTACGAAGCCGGGTCTCGGTCTTTACATTCCCAGTCCGATCTCGTAACGCCTACTCGCGGTTGTAGGTTTCATAAAGAGACAATACTTATGAATATCCTAGTTCAACAATTATTTCAGTCTTTATTAGTACCCCATACGTCTTTCAGTATCATTTTTCTCTTTTAAAACTAAAAAGGAGAATTTTTCAAAATTATTCCAATTTTGTCTAGAACTCAATATGAAGCTACTTAGTTCCTCGGGTGTGAGATTCTGTATTCCCGTGAGAAACGGGAATGCAATAAGTGTTGGACACTTAGTGTTGTCCATTTATCGCATTCAAATATTGTATGCTCAGCTGTGTCATCGCGTTCACATACCAACAGCGTGGAGAGCTTCTTTTGCCAAAGCGGAATAAATATTGCTCGAAATTACCATGTCCAGAGAACATCTGAGATACATAGTAGCTGACCTCGCCATGCTTTCGTTTAACCCATTGGCTAATGTCTGAAATCAACCTTTTTGTCCACATAGCCCCCTCATGTTGACTCCATCTACGCTGCCATGCCTGTATAACCACTTCAGAAGCATCACCCCGTTCCATGCCCTGAAAGCGAAGCCAGCGTTCCAAAACCTGGAGTTCTATGGGTTTTGTGGACGCCAGAAGGCACGCCGTCTCATAAGATATTGTGCGGTATCCGAACATCACCCCAACTAGAGCCTGTCTATGTAGACTCCTCAATCGTTTAGCATTCCTTTGCGTGAATATGGCTCTATACCAAACAGGTGCAGCATACAATAAAGCCGAGGTGCATGCGGAGACTAAAACCCTACGTTTAGATGATCTTGGGGCATTTCGGCCAGCTAATAGCCTTATGAGGGCTTGTAGTAATCCTTCGACTCTCTCGCATATATATACTATATGAGCACTAAAGTTTTATCAATTATCACTCCCAGATATTTAGCCTGATTGACACGTTCAAGCCTATGTTCTCCTATCTTAAGTTCAAGATCTCGCAGCCGTCTCCTTCCCGCCAACATAATGTATTGACTTTTATCTACTGAAAGTGTTAATCCTTTGTCGGTTAGCCAGTTATTTACGATCTCTAGAGTATCATTGCTCCTTTGTTCGAGGACATCTTCTAATCTCGCAAAGGTGAGTATCGCTAAATCATCAGCATAGGCCACTATTTCCGTCTCTTCAGGTAGCTGTAGTCGTAATACATCATCAATGACCAGTAATCAAAGTAATGGTCCTAGTACTGACCCCTGGGGGACACCACCATGAACTTGGTATCGTATGTCACCATCAAGCGTGGTAACCGTAGTCCATCTTTCAGACAGGTATTCGGAGATCTGTCTCCTAATGTAAGGGCTTATTCACCTTCTGACTAAAGCCGCCATGATGGAGTCCCACTGGACGGTCCCAAAAGCATTTCTAATGTCGAGCATAACCAGTAAAGGAATCTTCCTGGTGCGCCGTGTTCCAGCCTTGACTGTTATAGCCCAGCTAGTTGTCTTTTCAATCGCCTGAAGCGTCGATCTGCCACGCCTGAACCCATACTGGTTGTTATGAATACCCCCGCCTGTCTCTAACTCAAGCAGTAACCTTTCTGCGATCAATCTCTCAGCCACTTTCCCCATATTGTTTATGAGGTTCAACAGGCGGTAACCAACCACTTCTGCATTAGCAGTCTTCTTGGGCAAGAACACAGTTCGCGACTCGCTCCAACAATTAGGGAAGGTCCTGATCTGCAAGCAATAACTTGCCACATCTGTCATTTCCCAAGGGGCTTTCATCATAAGTCCCTTGAGGATCGCAGCAGGAATACAGTCTGGACCCGGACTCTTTTTGTTCCTGAGTCTAGATACCGCCAAGGTGACTTCATGTTGTGTGAATCGACCTGCATCGCATTCAACCAGCTCCGATAGACCCGATTCAGCCACCGGAAAAAGTGTTCTCAATTGTATACCAGCAGACTCAGCTGTAAGGACAGGCAAACGTCTACCCAGTCTTCCCATGACGATCTGAAAAGGACGTCCCCACGGGTCCGAGTCCGAGTCCAGCTCCAAGCATAACTCCTTCCAACGTGCTCTCTTGCTAGATTTTATTAGGTAATTTAGTAACCGCCTGGCATCAGCAAACATATTTACAGCGTGCTCATACACAGCACCGCCTCTTCTACGGAGTCTAAATTTTCTCCATCGCCAGTACTGCAGAATCCGTCTTTTGTCCGCAATCTCCGTAGTCCACCAGTAAGCGGGTTGATACCCCCTGATATTTTGGGGAATCCTCGCCATCTCCGTGACTATTAATTCCTGCAGAACAAAAGGCGTAACCTCTCTGCCGTCCATGAGCTTGCGAGCAACTTTGTCAACCACTACTTCTACCTGTCTTTTAGACAATCTCAGCGGCTTTGATGTTCTCCCGGTCACCGGTCGTATACCGTCAAAAGAAAATATCGTAGCAAAGTGATCACTACCAGTTTCTGACCTCAAAACTCTCCATTGATAGAGCGAAGGATCCCAACTATTGTCAACCAATGTCAGGTCTAATACAGATCTATGACCTCTGGCTTCAAATGTATAAGAGTCGTCATTTAGACAGATCATATCAGTCGCCATCATCATTTCTGTAAAGATTTGCCCTCTTTTGTTAGTATAACTGCTACCAGTAATCGTGGGCTTGCAGTTAAAATCACCCATAACCACGGCTCTTTTCGGTGACTGTAAGATGACCCGTTGTATTTCGTCAATGTAAAGTTCATACTCAGCAATTCCAATATAAGGACTCACGTATCCAGCCACAAGGACAAAATTCGGCAAAATAATCGCTAAAATCCCCTCTCCTCTATGATGCAACTGCCATCCGATCCTATTACTGATGTTTGTTATAGCGACATCACCAACAGCATCAGCCAGCCAGTCATGACGAGCAGCAGTACCCAAGTTCGGCTCAGTAGTAATCACGATGCAACATTCAATTCCCTGGCGGTCTCTCCCACTAAATCATGGGACAGAATACTCCTGTTGGCATTGGACAATATTATACTAATCATTTTTGGCTTTGCCGCACTTTACGCCTCCGGTGCGATGGTCAGTCCCATTACAATCGAGGCATTTGGACGCCGCTTTACAATCACGTATAAGGTGGCCTGTACCCCCACAGTTGTAGCACAAAGCCGACCTATCAGGACCTCTGCACTCAAAACTGGTGTGTCCCAGCGCCCAACATTTATGACATTTGACTGGATCCGTTCTGATGTATGAGCGGCAGTGCACCCAGCCAACTCTAAGTCTATTCGAAATCAATTTTAGTGCTGCCTTATGATTTGTGATGACTGTAGCATTACGTGTATTACCGTAGGCGTTTCTTATCGAGGTGATCCGGAACCTTTCAGCGGCACCAATAACTGCAACTATCGCCTCACTAATATCACGCTCTGACGTGTCTTCTTCTAAGTCCTTTATATGCACAATCGCTCTTCTATCACCCCTAGTTCTTACGTTCACTTGAAGGTCTGCCGCTCTGTCCTTAAGCATCGTAGTAATTTGAGCTGCTTGCTCGGCATTCTTGATCCTGAGCTCTAATTTGTTGTTTCTTCCTTTTCTTAGAGAAAGAATTTCTCCAGCTTATTCCTTGTTTATTTTGCCCTTCATGGTACGGAGCAAATCCGCATAGGACTTGCCCTGTCCCTTGATAACAACTATCTTGCTCCCCCTCAACCGGAGGCGTCGAGCGACGAGCCGAAGCAGACCTAGATCGCCCACGGCTTGAGTCTGATTTCCTGGGTACTACCAGTGTTGCAGGTTCCTCGTTGGTTCTATGCAAATAAATAAGTATTTTTCTCAAAATATTGCCATATTCACCAGTTGGTAGAATATAGGTCGCTTTGCGTACACTGACTAGTACCTTTCTTAATGCATTTATAATGTATCTGGCCGCAAGCATTTCCCCTTTTTCGGAATCGAAGAAAATAGTAAATTTATTTTTCTTAGTAGCCTCCATTTGGAAACTCTCCATCATTGTGGAGGAGTCTAATGCGATCATGCCTGCTTGGATCTTCTCTATGGCCGCTCTCTTCGATTTACTGATGTCAACAAATTGACATGTATCCCCGTCTGTCGGAAGAGTAACGACTTTCGCCTTGTTCATTGCCCACGCAGACCACCTGCTCGTGAGTAACTCAATTAATTCATCATCAGACAAATCAAGATTTAAGATTTCTGTCTGATCCGTGTCAGAAGCAGGATCAGTCTGAGTGGACTGCGTGTTAACCTCTACGGGAAGGGGCACATCAGACAGATCAGTTAAGCCCTCATGTATTCTCCTCAGCTCCTGCTCGTGGACTGCTATATATCTAGTCAAACCTGACCCCGTATGCTTTTTCAGGGCATCAATCGCTTGTCCAAGCTGTTGAACCAGACTGCCAAATGAGTAGGGCGACCCCTCCTCTTCTTCAGAGGAGCCCTGACGGGCTCTTTTTTTCCCTTTGATGTCCATTTTCTTGGCTACAGACGATTTCGTCGTGCCACCACTTTGGGAGAATGTACCTTCCAAAGGAAGTGACCCACGCCTTCTCATGGTGTGGCACTGGACTCAGAAGACAATTCCGAGTCCAGCGAGTGGTCGAGGGGGGTAAAATGTATCCTCCCAAAAATTTAATAAAATTTTTGCTGGGAAGGGGGAGGGGTCAAAAGTTGAGGATTTTTGTGATCGGGATTTATATCAAGGAATATTTTTGGATAGGGTAACTATTGCAGGAGTTATGAAGGAAAAGGAATTCCCCCTACTAAATTCGCTTCGTAGCTCTCAGTAAAATGTCCTATACACAGTAGGAAGTATTAGAGAATTTCCTAAGTCCTTGACCGATGTAATCAATTATCGTAAATAACATTTATATTAATTATATTACTACTTACTGATATGTTATCTGTTATCAGCTGGAGATAACCGAATAATTGCGTACAGCGAAGAGACGCTCCACTATAATCCTTATTGCCAGTGACAGTAAGGTTGAAACGACAAAAATTACAATAAAAAAATCCGTCCGTTAACCAAAAATCGTAAAAATATCAAAACACATCCAGTAAACACTCACCTAACAATACCTATTGTCCGTTTCCAAGAAAAAGCCGGAAAAACCAGTCCAAAAATATTATAATTGCGGAGCAGCACAACAACACGTCCGTACGGTACGAGTACACTTACTCAACTCTAAGACTGCGCCTTATATTCACATAACCTTTCCGGTTATTCCACTTCATACATCCTGAAAAGAAATATATAAAGTATTGATCGGCCGGGGTAAATATTTCATCGATAATAACGTAAGTTGTTTAGATTGATAAATGATTAATAGCTTGATAATTTTACGTCCTTGTTCATTCTACGAAATTGACATAGTAAACTAAGTGTGAAAAAAAACGAAAAAAAGCAAACAAAAATTACAAAAATATATTTGATTACATATAAAAAATTATTTTTTTAAATCTTTTATTTAACTAATATTAATATTAACATTAATAAAAAAGGAAACAAATTAGAAAAAACCCTCTAAAAAGTAAAAAAAAAGAGAATTAAATCAAATTGAGAATTTTAAACAAAAAAATATAATATATTAACAAATATAAAAATGCACTGAAAAGTAAAAAATAAATTATATAAATATTTAATAAATAACCAATAAATAAATGTGATGATTATTAAATTTAAAAATTAAAAGTAATGAAAATATTTAGTTAAATAAAAACGTGGCTCAGTTTTTATAATTTATTTAAAACAACACAATATTTATTTTTACAACAATTAATCTTCATTTTCATTTTCAATAACGACACGAGGAGGCGGAAAGGTCTGCTGGAACCTCTCCAGTTGAGACTGACTAACTACAAGTAACAATCGGGGAAAATGAACCCACTCGCTTTCTTTGTACGTGTTCTCACATAGTTGAAGTTCATCTTCGAATTCTGCTTGTAATCTAAGCCAAATTGAACTTTCCGCTAAAAGTTTCATTTTAAATAATTGTGAATTTTTATTTAATGAATTCATAATTACGATTACAATTATAATAATGATAATAATAAATAATTTTTCAGATTACTGTCAAAATGTAAAACTTTGTGCAAGATTTCTAAATTTAATTTTTATTTTTATTCTTATTAACCCTTAAAGGTCATCTCGGTGCAAATTTGAACCATCAAAGAATTAAAACTTGAATTATTTTATTACAGATAAATAAAGTATATACATATACTAAACAACCTGATTAAACAAAAATATATTTTAAAATACAGCAAATGTCTATAAATACTTATTCGAAAACATTATTATAAAAACTGTGCCCCGCTTTTATTAACTAAATATTTTCATTACTTTTAATTTTAAAATTTAATAATTATTACATTTATTTATTAGATATTTATATAATTTATTTTTTACTTTTCAGTGCAATTTTTTTATATTTGTTAACATTATATTTTTTTAAATTCTCAATTTGATTTAATTCTTATTTTTTACTTTTTAGAGGGTTTTTCTAATTTGTTTCCTTTTTAATTAATGCTAATATTAATATTAGTTAAATAAAAGTTTTTTTTTTTAAATAATTTTTTATATGTAATCAATATATTTTTGTAATTTTTTTTGTATTTTTTTTCAATACTAAAAAAAGTAAATATATTTATTTTTACACATCGTAGTTACATACGTGTACCAAATTTCAATCATTTTCATACGATAGTTCATGAAAAATGAAAATTTTCAACTAAATGCATGAATTTAGCGTAGGGGTAGCGTGTGGTGGTGGAGGTGGGTCATATTAAACTCCGACACCGTAGTGCTGTCATACGAATACCAAATTTCATTGATTTTCATACGATAGATTAGAAGATATAGCAGTTGCAAGATTTGATTATTCCTAAAGCGAGTTAAATAAAAGCTTTTAATGAGCGTACGGTAAGAAACTTTTCATTGGGAAATAAAATTACTGTGAATTAACTTTTTAACATCCGTTACTGAAATTATTTAAAATTGTTGGCTATAATAACCTAACGTCTACTACAAAAATAGAAAAAAATACTTCATTATTGATGGTTTAAATTCATAAAATAGTACATTTAAAAGAAAATTAATGTATTTGAGTCCCAGTTTTAATCTTTTGGGTCTTTTAAATGAGATCCTTAGAAATGGTTATTAGCAGTTGTGACCGCTACACTTATTACCAACGTAGTATACATGAATAATTACACGAACATCATGAGCATGTCTACTGGCGATTTTTCAGATTAGGGAATGTATCATAGTTTGGTTCATGTAGACTTTTTAGTAAGACATTGTTCCTAGGTAATTATTTTAATTAACCTTAAAAAAATAAAATAATATGAAAATAATAATAAAACTATAAGCCATTCACTCAATGTTAACTGTAACTATCAACATCGGGCGTGTTTTTAAATTATAAATTACAATAATTTAGTTTTTGATTTTATATTATAAAGTAAGGCTTTTTAAGCGAAGGATTACGCGATATAAAACTATTTGAGAATCTAATCTGATAACACATATGTTAATGTTACGTTCTATATCGACTTTTGTAGTCGTTTTTCCACTAGTATAACATTTTTATTGATGAATTTTAAAATTTATCAAAAAACTTCCTTTATCTAAATAATTTCAACAACAGAAACTACGGTAATTCAAATTAAGAAAATGTAATAAATTTATTTATTCTTTCGTATTGAGAAGTTAGGTTTTGTTTTTTTAATGTAATTGCAACGCTCTTCATATAGTATACGATAGAAATTGTGATATGAATAAAAGGTTTGAGTTTTGAAGACAGTTACGAGATAAGATGGTAGGGCGGTGCGCGGTTCGTTGTCTCCGGAAAACTGGAAGGGGATATGTAATTCTGGGAGTCTGGTATTAGACATTCCAGCGGCCTGAAGAAGAATGTACCATCAACTCACCCCTCTGACTTTGTCTTAAGACTTGTCAGATATATCGAACTGAGGAGTCTTAACAGCCAAAACCTAACGTTTAATATCGCCTGCTGCTCTTAAACCCTCTGTGCATACTCTTCTTGCACGCGTATATGTGGTACGAAGGGATGTGTGTTTGTGTATTTTTTCCTTTTTTTCTGGTATTCTACGATGAAAGAAAGGAATGTAAGCGATAGGAAAAGAAGAAGATACGAGATCCAATTCCCTATCATCGCACGTCTTTATTGCTTTTTTCAGGCTGAAATTACTTGAGTGTAAGGAAGGTTCTGTTTTTTCTGTATATTTTTCTTTATAGTTCATGTTTGTTTTGCTTATTGCTAGATCTTATTTTTAAAATTGACCTTAATATTATAACTTTTTTTCTTATAGACGTTTCCTTTCGGTTTGTTTTCAACAAACCGAAACGAAACGTCTATTCCGTATAAATCATAACGATTGGTTTGGACATAATAGTTGTCCGTTATCATGTTATAAGAAAGATTTGATAAACGAATTGTTGTTCTTTCGCCAGGATCATAAAAAAAGCATATTTAATTAAGTTTATCTTTCTGAAGAAATCGTATAACTTATTTATTTATAATAATACGAGGGTTATTTTTTTCAAGGTCCGATCGGTCACGAAATTAAAATCACAGTGAAAATAAAAAATATTTTATTTGTAACAAGTACTTATATAGTTACGCTATTTCTCTACATAGTCGCCACTCCGATTTAGACATTTGTCGTAGCGCGGTACCAACTTTCCAATACCCTCGTCATAGAACGGAGCCGCCTGTGTTTTCAGCCATGTTTCTAAGCTGGATTGTTCTTTTCTTTCTTCAGTTTCGAAATGGACCCGTGTCTCGTCCCCTGTGACAATTTTGTTCAAAAAATTTGCTCCTTCATTGTGGTAGCGCTGGAGAAACGTTAGGGAGGCGTCCATTCTCATTGTTTTGTGTTGGTCGGACAGCATCTTGGGAACCCATCTCGCACACAGTTTGTGGTACTGAAGTCTCTCACTCACAACGGTGTAGAGAGCTGACCTTGAAATTTCAGAAAAACGAATTAGTCAGTGCAGAAATTGTGAACCGACGATTTTCTCGAATCGCCTCATCCACTCGTTCAACGAGATAATCGGTTAACACTCGTTTCCTTCGCTGACCGCCTGCACCATGAACATCTGTTTGTCCTGCTTTTAAGTTCCTGCACCATTGTCGCACTTTGCTGTCGCTCATTGAAGTTTCACCGTACACATTACTCATTCGTCGATGAATTTCAGCCGCATTACACCCCTCATCCTGAAGAAATCTAATTTCCGCACGCACTTCACACTCGGCGGGAGATGCTATTGTTGTAGACATGTTTACGTGCTAGCTGCGTGTTCAGAACTAATCGAAGTGACGCGGCGTGATTGAAGGCCATACTAGAGACGCTGCGCAACACATATGCCTAAAGGTTCACTCGATTTTTGCGCGGGTTTTTATTTCGCAACCGATCGGACCTAGAAAAAAATAACCCTCGTATTACCTGTATTATTACTTTATATTTATTTTTATTTTAGTACAAAATGTTACACTACTTAGACTTTTTTTGTTCAAAAAACGTCCATATTGGTTTTATTTCTCAATTAAATCAAAAGTTATTGATGAATTAAAAAGATTACCCAAGATAACTCAATAATTAGTTTCCTAGTAACACATCAGTATTTCTTTTACGTATTATTACTCGCTCAATATTTCCAGTTTCTTAGATATTTTAGTTTTTGGTTTAACTTTAGTGATTTTTTTATTTACTTATTTGTTTTATGTTTTAATAAATCGTTACGTTTAATGTTAATATTATATATATATATATATATATATATATATATATTACGTTCGGATATGCTATTACAGACAGTAGAACATTCAGCTGATACCTCATAATCTTGTTGATGAATTTACTTAGCAGACCTAAATAATATATGAGTTCATCAGAGACATGGTGCTGAGGAGCTGAAGTGCTTAAACACTCCTAGTATAATAATGCATAATTCAGTAAAATCTCTAATATTACTCAATAATTACAATTATAATCAACTACGTTATGAAGTCTGTAATTTAATTATAAGGTAGAAAGTAGTAGCATTTTTTGTTTAAAAGTTTTATATAAGTGTTCTGTTACACGTAATTTGGTTTAATAAATAAAACGATTATTGCCGTAATAATCAAAATGGTTTATAAGACTCTTCCATTTCTTCTACTGTAAGTGATTTTCTTTTCAAACTGTATAATAATTAAAATTCTTTGATCATGACAAAATGTAGATTAACTTTAAAAACATATGTAAACTATTCAGTTTCGAAATATGTGGACTTGAGCTTCCAGAAATTTTTGGAGCTATTATTTAGTTTCTTCATATTTTGTATTAAAGTTGGCATTGCCTTTAACAGCACACGTCGTGAAGTCCTCAGGAAACCCCTTTAATACGCGTTCAAATACCCTATTTGATGTAAGTAGTCTTTATTAATTTAAACTACTGTTTTCGTCAAATATAGTGTATTTATTAATTTCATACAGTTCTACGGAGTTGAGAGCGTGGCTTTTACGCGCTACGTGTGAAATTCCTAAGCTTTCGTTATTATCAGTACCATTAATACTAACATTTTAAGTTCACTTTGTTCATTATTCTTTCGTTTCTACTAGAATAGACTTGTATATCGGCCTCCTGAGTGAAATTTTTACCATTTAGAAAATACACTTACCCTACACAATGAAAAATACCCTTACAGAATATTATTTAAGCATCGCTTTGTAGATGAAATATACAATGGCAACATAAGAAAATATCGCAAATTCCTCACATTCTCCGACAAACTATTCCTAACTTACAGTTTTTCTGAAGAACATGAATACATTAAATCACTCACCTTCCTTGATCTTATATCTTTAAGTGTCAGCAAGCTAGTTTCCAGAATAAAGAGAAAACGTACCACAATTTATACGACTATCTATAATACATGTAATACTTCCATGTAGCACAAAAGTATTGCCCTTTTACTCGTTTTTCACATCTTAGTACAAAGTCCTCATTACCTGACGACTGTATAGTGAAGAAACATTTTTACAATAAAATATATTAACATATAATGGCTACTTACCTCATTACTGACAACATATTACATAAAATGAAGAATAAAATAAAAATATATCTACGCTAAATTAATTTAATAAAAAGCATGACTGTATAATAAAATTAGTAACAAAGTTTACATTTTCAAGAAAAATGGAAACAGATTTTTAGATTTCTGTAAGTTTTTAGATTACTCTTTCAAAACTACTGCAAAGCCGACGATAAATTACAAGTTAGTTATCCTAAAAGCTCTAGTTTCATTATCAATGAGATAATTAAAACCCTAAATATCATATCGGACGAACCTTTATCAAATACCATAACACCACCGCAGTATCTTATTGTGGTGGATCACCACAGATACAAAGAATATATTCAAGCTGCGTGTACAAAAACAGAATCTAATTTTTCAAATCATCTGATTTAAACTGGCAACATACAGTTATTGGTCAATAAATGCAAATTTTGCACACAAAAGCTGCGATCTTAACAAGTCGAAAGTGGATAAGAAGATTACAAACACAAAGTTAAAAATAAAAGCAACTATTAAGTGGATAAACACAGTACAGATCAAATACATTACTCGATTCCTTATTAAAGGAATTTTAAATGACTCCATCAAGACAGTTGCCATTAACATCATCTGTAATAGCAAACTTCATAACTCTTCGGTTGTTCCTTTAATATCTTAAGGAAATACAATTGACCTGCATGCTTACAAGGTGTCTTTTTAAAACGTAGTATTGCAATTTTATAAAGATTGCATATTACGCTTAACGCGAGAAATATTTTTATTATCCTTTATTTAGAATATTTGAAAATTCAAACAGATTATAAGCCTGGAGAACATTGCAGATCATGTTGAAAAACATTTCGTGCAGTACTTGTGATTATGTTCAAGTACATTGCAGTATTTTATTCAATAAAAGTAGAATATTTATTTAACGGGGCGAAACGTAACAATAAATTTTTAATTTAAAAGATTCTTCCCGACGTTTTTAAAGCGTGTCTAACTTTATCGCATAATAAAAATCAGATTGTTATAAATCAATTCGCCCGTTTGTTTCGGTAAGAATTTATTTCGGAACAGTTGATTTCAAGGATGAAGTATATGTGTAGTAGTATGAAGTACGTTTACTGTAGAAATATTAAACGATATTTTAATCTCGCGTGAGAAACTTGAGGAACGAAGGCACGCGAACAATACAATAGTATTTTACAGTTAACGTTCTTGTAAGCGTATGCGTGTGGCAATGAAATGTAAGATTCGCTACCAGTATTAAGAATATTGGTTTTACAAATCGAGTTTTGACAAAAACTCATTCTTTTAGGAATACCTGATTTCTCTTTCCTGTGCGTATACTTAACTTTGATTAAAGATTTTGTTTGTTTATTTGTTGGTCTTTCTGTACTGTAATTACGTATTTTTGATCGCATTTTTTCTTTATGAGTGTAATTTTACCAATGAACATCGCAACTGCATTATTTAAAAATTCAGAACTGTACTAAAATAACCTATTCCGTTAGCATTCGTTACTTGATATCAACGGAAAGCAATTTAGCACA
The DNA here is from genome assembly GCF_047948215.1 of Lycorma delicatula. NCBI lineage: Eukaryota > Metazoa > Arthropoda > Insecta > Hemiptera > Fulgoridae > Lycorma > Lycorma delicatula. The sequence goes on along the minus strand of NC_134455.1, from coordinate 248,749,203 downwards.
GTTTGAGGCAGTATTTTAGATTAATTAGGTTTTTAATTTAAGAAAAAACCTTTAAGTTCACGGATAACTTTAAGAATAACTATGAGGTGTGGAATAAACTTGTTAGAAACTTATAAAATTTATTAAAAACTTACAAAAGCTCTAAAAATGTTTTTTATAACAATATAAACATGTATAACCTGTGAATCTGTAAAACTTAACAAGAACAACCTACCAAAAATACCTGCAGGCATTATTTTCATAAATGACTGTATGGATTTACCGATCTATTGAATTTACATTTTATGAATCTAGCAAAATATCGGAAAAAATTTTAATGTATTTTTTTTAAATAGAATTATCCTTTCTTTTGTTGTCAATCACAGTTACTGATATTACCAAAATTCGGTTATGAAAAATAATTTAGTTATTCCCGCTTGTTTTATAAAAATTTATGTCATTATTACAAAATAATTATTATCAAGATTGTCATTATTACAGTTTTTTGCTGTTCTATTCTAATTCACCTAAAAACCAAATCATAAAATTTTGATGGATGTCTTTGATTAAATCACACTACGATTAAATTTTCTTCACGCTAATTCGTAGATTTTTTTTATCTCCATTGTTTTGGAATAGTAAAGATCCAGTAGAACGAGACGAAAATGTTACTAATGACCGTCATAAGTCTGTTGCTTTACAACTTTGACAAAACAAAAATGACCTTTTGTTATTAATGAATAAGCGAATACAGCAGCAATCACACTCGCCCCGCACCCACTTCGTAGTAACAAATTGATCACATCAATCCCATCATTTATACATTACATGCACTTCCTATACCTCGCTTACTTTTTTTTCAAAAAGTAGGTATTGCCTGTGAGACAGGCTTTTATCACACAGACAATATCTGTAAAACAAACAACGTACGTCTTCAAAAATATTGGATTATTCTCATTAGTTAATAAGCTTCTTCGATATCCTACTTCTCACTTTCTGCAATTTTAACATATTAAATTCATTAATATCTGTGGCAAGTAATCTCCTCGTTGAGTAATCTTCCCCGATTAAAATTATATTTTCGTTATCAGGGCTGTCAAGGCCACTGTGTTGTAGTGTCTTGATATAAAATATGAAAATAGGATCGTCAATAAAATATAAAAATAGGACCGTCCATTCGATTTAATGGAGTGAGACTCCCAACGGTTTTTATCGTTGAGACTGTGGTCTGGCAATGTTCAGATTACTCTACGGAGCGGTTTCAAACGATACGATTCCAGCAAATAGTCCCATTGCTGAAGACAACCGGTAGTTATATTACTCCCAGTTTTATTTTCCGTAACCCATTCGCATGACGTCTAAAAAATAATTTTAATGAAACATTTTTACTTAAATTTCATTAACGTGATTGATGATTGAAACTAACGTTTGCACTGGTATTACACGCTTTCTGAATTTCACTATCTTTCTGATTAGTTTTGAGCGAATAATCTTGATCAAATTATGGAATTTATCAATTTTCTAAATTAGATTTACATACAAGTAAATGACACAAAATTTAGTGCTTCATTTGCGATAAAGTTCTTGCAATTTGCGATTAGTATATAAAAGATAAATGAAGATGTATAATTTTTCTGAAACGAAAAAGCATTTTAGATTTAATTACGAGAAAAGAGTTAAGATTAATTACCGTAATTTTTTCCTAATTTATAAGCGGCCTCAAGTAATATAGTTATCCAACTCTATATTTACTTACTCTATATTTAATGATTGTTACTAGTCTCTATTTTAATGAGTTATTATTCGCAGTAAAATTTACCCTATATTGTTTAAGTTCGAAGATCTGCTGGTTCATTTAAACGACGCTTTGTTCACCGATATTTTTCCTTCCTTCACGCTATTTATTTCTTAGATGACTCTTCGCTAAAATGTTTAAGTGTTGCAGAACCAAAAAAATTAAGTATATGCATTTTAGTGTTACTTACTACCCGTAAATAACTATATTCATTTAAAAATATACGTAAACCACCCATTTCTTTGGAACATAGTTAATATTTTATTTAGTTAGTTGGAAACGTATTCTGTTCGATTTTTTCTTCATTTTTCATGTACTTAATAAAAACTTGTTCTTAACTCGTTCCACGGCTTTCCCCGCATGAGGCTGTTCCGTTGGACGACGGTTCCAGTCGTGCTGGAGCGTTTAATGCTGTACACCGGAGAGGTTTTGGTGTTTGTTGTAATTGTTACATCAACTGCCTGAAAAATGAAGATTCGTCAGTTAATATAGAAATGTGCATTTACAGTTTTTAAATGTCTTCGGTTTTTCTTTTCACTTCTTACCTATTTACTCATCCGTCTTTTAGCGTTTGTCAAAGAATCCCAAAGAGCACACGACAAAGATAAGAAAATTATTAAAAGGACAGTACCTGAATCAGGAATTTGAAAAAGACTGAAACGTTCTGTTGGGAATATGAAAATAAAGGACCCGTAAAATGAGTCATTGACCAGACTGGAAAAAGAGCGAACAAGACTGCTATTTATCTCTATCTTTATATATATATATATATATATATATATATAGATAGGTATATGACATTTTTAATCATATCTACTACATCACCTACATTATGTATGTATGTTATATATATATATATTTTTTTTGAAGATATGATTAAAAACGTTATAAAATAAAGGATTTGTGTAGAAAGGAAAAACTCCTGTTATACAAGATATGTATTTTTAAAGAACTGAAATTCAGGATATTCAAAGATGATTTCAAAATTAGATTATGCTATTAAAACTAATAGTGGGAAATAAAAAATAATGAATGCAAGAAACAGAAGAAATATTTACACAAAATGAGAAAGAAATTAATAAATAAAACAATGCAGGTAAGCCATCGTAACAGAAGATTTCAATAGCGTAAACGAAATTAAAAATATCAATGGCTGAGAAAGTGTTTAATAAAAGTTTTTTTTTTGTCTTCAGTCATTTGACTGGTTTGATGCAGCTCTCCAAGATTCCCTATCTAGTGCTAGTCGTTCCATTTCACTATACCCTCTACATCCTACATCCCCAACAATTTGTTTTACATATTCCAAACGTGGCCTGCCTACACAATTTTTCCCTTCTACCTGTCCTTCCAATATTAAAGCGATTATTCCAGGATGCCTTAGTATGTGGCCTATAAGTCTGTCTCTTCTTTTAACTATATTTTTCCAAATGCTTCTTTCTTCATCTATTTGCCGCAATACCTCTTCATTTGTCACTTTATCCACCCATCTGATTTTTAACATTCTCCTATAGCACCACATTTTAAAAGCTTCTAATCTTTTCTTCTCAGATACTCCGATCGTCCAAGTTTCACTTCCATATAAAGCGAGACTCCAAACATACACTTTCAAAAATCTTTTCCTGACATTTAAATTCATTTTTGATGTAAACAAATTATATTTCTTACTGAAGGCTCGTTTAGCTTGTGCTATTCGGCATTTTATATCGCTCCTGCTTCGTCCATCTTTAGTAATTCTACTTCTCAAATAACAAAATTCTTCTACCTCCATAATCTTTTCTCCTCCTATTTTCACATTCAGTGGTCCATCTTTGTTATTTCTACTACATTTCATTTTTTTTGTTTTGTTCTTGTTTATTTTCATGCGATAGTTCTTGCGTAGGACTTCATCTATGCTAATAAAAGTATGGTGCAGTAAAGATTACTTCCTAGTAAACTGAAATTGACTTTAAGATGCAACCTGTGTAATATTAAATTTTAAGTATACTTTTGCATGGATGTGAAACATGGATGCTAAGAAAAGGAGAGTAAAGAGGCTGGAGGCATTTCAGACAGAATGAAAAACGAAATTAGGAGATGAGTATAAAAATAAAAACTTCAAAAAAGATTCTACTAGCCTGAGACAGTGCAATAGAATACCGAGATAAAAATCACACGCGAATAGAGAAAACAGAATATCATGTCCTTACGTGAAAACAAATCACTGTAACATGTACCAGATATTGAAAAATGATCAGGATCAAGATTTGGTATTCTGAAAAAGATCATATGAAAAGATTTTATTGTAAATCGGATGCTAGAGCAAAAACCACTTTCATTATATATAAAATATTTAAAAAAAGCCGAGTTGACGGTTTGGTATACAGTAATTTTAAAAATTAAACCACATAAAGGACGAGAATGAAATGTCATAGAACGATTAAAGAAGCAGGAGTATGAGAAGAACACTTCTGACAATTAGTAGAATTATATTTACATCGAGAATGCTAGGAAAAAAATACAGTAATAAAAAAGAACTTGGGGACTGAAACTAAATTAAGAGGCTAAAGTCCTCATGCAAAATCCTCGCTGATTGGATTAATTTCCCTTTAAACGAGAGTTATGTTTTCATACTCTTGCTATAAATGTCATGACATAACACAGTAAAATGTCTAAAAATAAAATAAACATAATACTGACATTATCATCTGTTTGTAATAGGCTATACTCTGAAAAAAAGCTCTCTGTAAATACCAATCTAAAACATCTCCCAGCATATTTAATCTTTGAAAAATATTTTGTGGTCTTATATAATTTAGAATTACAAACCTGCAAAGATAAATCACTTAACATCAATAAAATGAGTCTGCATTAATAGCTCGCAAAAATTATTTTCGTGAAACATAACTCGAGACCGTTCACTAGACAGCAAACTTTTATTTAATTTCTCAACTTTATCTACCTGGTTATTGTGTATTTGAAATTTTCAAAAAACGTGTAGGTTACATAGAAACAAACAAAATATTCATATAACAGGATAAATTTTTTAAGAAATATTTTTTTAGGGCAGAAAAACGAGTCCTTAAATAAAAAACATGTTATGATTCGCGTCAATGATATGTATAATTGCATTTATTCGTTTAGATTTTTAATCGCGGTAAAAAAATACTTAAAATTGTAGATACATAATATTCTAATCGTAAATGCAAAATAACCCATAAGTAAATATCAACGAACATTAACGGAAAAAATATTTTTTGTACAGTTCTAAGTTTTAAAATAATGCGTTTGCAGCGACTTCATTACTTAAAGTTTCAAAAGAAAAGTGTGATCAAAAATACATGATTGTAGTACAGAAACGCCAACAAAGAAACAAAATTTTCAATCACAATTAACTTTTATGCAAAGAAAAAAAAGAAAAAAAAATGTATTCCTAAAAGAATGAATTTTTGTGAAAACTTGATTTATTAAAATAATATACTTTTCATTATTTATTTTTGGAGTAGGTATCGGGTACTTCAGGTGCAATATTTTACACTTTATTAAACGGGATAACTAAATAATTACCTCAAAAATTTATTGATTAGCACAAAATTTTCCAAAAATGCTGTGTTTTTTTCTTAGCATTTTCTCATAAAATGTGGCTGCCACAGCCTGTTTGTATTATAGAAGTATTTTGCTGAAAAATCATACTTTAACCGTTTTTTATTTCTGGTTTTTTATCATGCGTTTTTATATTGAAGAGTATTTTCGAAAATTAAAAATAAGATTAACTTTTTTTAGTTATTCTTACCAAATTGCTATGAACTAATTTCATTCAACGTAATTTGAAAACATTAATTTTTGGTGCAAAAATTTGTGTTCAAGCTGCACCATAATCATCGGTTAATATAATCCATTTATTGTCTGTGTTTTTTTTATTTTAGACTGGATTTTTAATTAATTTCTTAATTGTATATATTTTTTAATTTCATTTGTCTATCTAGAGGTGAAGTAATATTGTTTTATGTTCTTGTTTTTATTCTCTTAAATTTATTTGTTTTTAACTTAATTTTTAATGTTGTATTTCAGTTATTCAAGCATCTGCTTGTGATTTATCTCAAACTTAAATTAACTGTAGTAGTTTTTCATTAGCAATTTTTTCATTAAATTTTTAATTAAAACTCTTTAACTTTCGCATATACTTATATATTATCGCATATAATTACACTTTCGCATATAAAAGGAAAATTAAGTAACTAAAATTTATTTAAATGAAAATTAATGTTCTTAGTATTGTTAATACTTCCTAAAATAGTCAAAAACTGTGCTCCGCTTGGATAAAACTAATCGCTTTCTCTCTCGCACCTCATGTTCTATACACTTAAAGTTTAATTTTCGAGATGGTGTAAACGTTAAGGTAAGCCTTTATGATCCGCTAAGCAAGTCGAAGTTTTACCCTCTAGAGACTTGCACAACATTGTATTCCGCTCCGCCTCTTGACGCTCCTTACCTGCATCTTTATCCGATGCTACCTTACAATAACACATCACTGCTGTTCTCCTTTAATGATCTGGGTTTATTATCTTTGAACACAGAGAGTCCTTGTAATACATGTAAATCCTTATGAACAACTTTTATCCCAAAATTTGCTTCATATTTTTGTATTCCGTGTTTTAAGTAAAAAAAGGAGATATTTGTTTTAAAATCATTTTTCTAAGAAATTAAAAACAATTTTTTTTTAAATTATTATTAATTAATTATCTTTGATTACAGATTATCTTATTAAAATAATATTTTGGTTTTTCAAAGCATATGCAAAGATTTTTTCGCCTTTAGATTCGATTTAAAAAAACTCAACCTGATAAAATGCGTATAATTTTCGAATAGAAAATAAATGCTACCTTTGAGTCAGCTCTTTTTTACAATCAATAACTCGTTACGATCGGTTTCTTTTGAGAAGAAAATACGTACGTTTTTCTGTTATTTTTGCTGACAAATAGTCCCAACAAAAACAAGTTGGTGTTAAGGTTTCTCACCATGCAGTTTTATAATTTTAATCGCTCTGCAACTAAAATTCTAAAAATAACGTAAAAGAACATAAATTATAACATACAACAGATTAAAAAGAAATGAAATCTCAATTTTTTTTCATTAGGATTTATTTTCATTAAACCGATACGCTGAGTACATTTTACAGAATATTATCAATTCCTCGCAGTTCTAACTTAATTCATATCGTCTTAGAGTACTATTAAATTATTAAATTTTCCGTATCTGCTGCTAGAGTGTAAATTATAATTGGTTATAGCAGTGGGGTTAATGTGCAATTGTATTAAAAACTTCAGAGATTTCCACTGTTGTGTATGGTTTACATTTGTGCAAAAATGTTCCAGAAAAAAATATCATTTACAATAATGTTTTTTGTTTCTCCAGAAAAAAAAAATTGAAGAATTCTGAAGGAAGGTTTTCTAAACATAAAATTGGGAGATGCGATTTCTCGCACCAGCATATCAACCATATTATTATTTCGCAATTTTCCTGATTTATTTATATTTTTAGTTAATTATTATTGTAACGTTACAGTTTTGACTAATTTGAAGGATAATTTAGTTATTTTGTTAAAGACGAAGATTTTTGGAAGAGAAATGTAAAAAATCCGAAAGCGATGTACAGAGCAAGTAATATTTCAAGATATATAAGTTTTGTGTTCGTAGTTGAAAACTAGAATATTTTGAAGCAAAATAAACCACTGTTCGTATCAATTATTATGGTGTTTTAATTACTACAAGTTTTACGTAACATAAAATATAAATCTACGTATGCTCAATACACTCAGTTTGACTCAAAACAAATGAGTCTGCATCACTGATGACCAGGTAAAATATGTTACAACTTAAAAGAAAGAGATTTTGCTTGCTTTTTTCTGTTTCCTTAAAATTCGACCCGCAGTTGTCCGTTATATGGAACAAAATTGTAAAAATATACCAACGTACACATTTCTTTTCTTCCTTTTAGTGTCCTCTTTTATTACACCTTTGTGTGTGATACGTCTCTCATACAGACATTACTCTTTAACCTACCGCATAGTATAGTTTATCTTCGCGAAAGCGACGTTGAATTTGTTTATACTTACATCCTTATTTAATAAATCATCGAACGCACATCTGCAAAAAGCAATCTTTTTTTACCGTAAATTGAGAAAGGTATGGCAAATATAAAATTATTCTTAACAATTGTTAACTTTTAAAACGATAAATCAAACAGATTTAATAAATACAACTTTTAAATTACTAAAAAAAAAATTATTCGTACTCCGTATTAGTTAATATTTTTTCGCTTTTTAAATTTACAATAAATTTTTATTGTTCTATAACATATTGTCTATTTTATTTATATTATGAAAATCCCAAGAGATTGCAACCAAAGGATCGTATTGTGATCATTTACATTTCTGTCGCGAGGGATATGCTGTTTTGTTTAATAAATCATTCATTTAAAATAATGTTAGTATTTAATTAATTATATTGAATTTTATTTCCCCTTTTGTTTAGCTTTCATAATACTACAAAAGTTATTCGTGCTTAAAAGTTACAAACATACGAATGAGTTTATGAATGTGCATGCATAAATGCACGTTCACCTCTATACTCTACGTTCAGGGATTCGCGAATAACTTTGAATTGTAAAAATTTTAAATTTTCTCCTTCTTTAATAATAAAAAAATAACCATGAACGAGACTTTCTGCAACAGAATTAAATTTTATAATTTTTTCCTCGTTATTTTATTATCAGAGTAGTTGAGTTTTTATTTTACTTTTAATATAAACGCGTAACCGAGTGTCAGATGAAATGCATATTTAAAAAAAAGTTTAGTAACGAAGTATAATTTATTTAGTAACTATATTCTTTTTTTATATTTATTTTTTTTATTTCTTTTGGACTAATTTAGATTCGGATTAGTTCATCTCTGAGACTGGAATTTAGATAATTTATTTTTATTCATTTTGCTATATCAGTGATTTATACTATAGTTGTGTCTAATGGATAATGTTTTAATTGAAATTATTTAGCGAGCGGCGTATTGCTGTGTCCATAGGCTGACAGCTGGCTTGCTGCTCTATTAACTATCTTGAAACAATCCTAACAACACTGACAATGTACTACATACTCTGTAAGTATACGGAACTATATGAGATGTTTTCGTTAAGGAATGATTATCTAACTGTTCCACCCGTCCTATCATTCCATCTCTCTCGCAGCAATGTCACATTTATATCCCACCCGATATCCCTCTAATGTTTATATTCATTAATTATATCTGTTAATATAATTGTTAAAATAAGATAATAATTATCAATATCAAGTTGAACATTTAAAAATCGAGTTACAATTACATTACTGTTTGATGATTTTCTTTAGGATTTCATGAATGCATCTAATTTTTTTTATAAAATTTACTCCTTTGTTCTTAAGATGGATTTAGTAAAATTTTCGAAAATGTTTAAGACAGCTGAGATATTTCTGAAAATTCTGTAGCCTTTTCTATACACAAAGCCATAGTATGCAATCATATTACGCCGTTTATTAACTCCTTTGAGTATTTAATACGATTTAATATCAGTTTCTCTATTCGTACATAGCTGTAATATGTATTTACTGGTAGTACTGCCCTCTTCATTTTTCTCTCAATCATTGGGGATTAAAAATAATAATGAAAACGTCAACATCAATTTTTTATTTTGTTTTTTACTAAAAAGTTATTTTTTAATAAAGTTATTTTTATTCCGAAAGTCGGTTATATAAATGAGTCTTAAGAAGTCATTTCTCAGCCGATGAACTGCTACGTTTCAGTTATTTTGTTTGGTGACCTAAATGCAGATTTAAACAACAGCTTAATGGTCTACAGTTTATAAAAGGGAATTTTTTTGAAATCACTATGGACTTCATAGTAATGCCTATAAATCCGATTCATCACATTAAAACACTGGATGTAACTACAACATTACTAATCGTATAAAAAAAACCCTTGCGAAAATTACCTGTACCAGCCATATATTATTTCAACCCTATTATTTATCTGAGCACCGAGTGCTTGTAGAATATGTACCCAGCAAATTGTAAATACATTTTTATAGCGTAAATAAAACTATTAAAATGTATAATTGCAAAAATATTACGTCTATTATTTAAAGCATTGATTCTCAAACTTTTTCGCCCACCATTGAGAATCAAATTTTCTAGCGTCCCCAAAATTTTCAAACTTACTATCTATTAAAAATAATAATTGCAATTGCTGTTTTTAAGATGCTCTTCTAAAAACAGCAATTGAAGTTATTGTTTTTAAACACGGTATATCCTATTTCCGAGTTGAAACTTATAGTTTAAAAGAGAGCAGTTAAAACGCATATTTAATCATATTTGGAAGTATTTTTATTAAAATTACTCTCAAAAAAATTACAATGTAGTTATAAAACAACAATAGTGATATAATATTCAATATAACAATACAATAATTAAACGAAGCTTTCAATTGAAAAATTACAATTACATTAATGTGAAGGATGAATCTGTTGTGCTTAACGAGCTTGTCAACATCAGGCTCGAATTTACTTAAAATCAGCGCTTAAGTCGCCGCGTTCGGTAACATGCAACCGATTTCATAAAATATGTGTCCCTTTAATTTTTTGTACTAATGTAGCACATATTTAATTTTAGTTTGAAATATCAGGAAAACATAATTTTTGCCTTTATTTTTAAACAGCCATCGCCTTCCTAGACCGCCTGAACGCCCCCAGTTTTCTGTGGGCCTTCTTCACCACTGCTGAGGTCTGAGAGCGTTAACGCCCACTTTTAGAACGAATGATTTAAAGTGTTCTGATGAAGATAATTGCTGTTAAGAAGCTAGAATTTTATGTAGCTAAACGATCACATCTTTATTCCGTCTAAAAAGTGATAAGATTTGCTACTGTTGATTAAAGTTGAGTTGTAATTCAGTGATTTAGCTAGAGTTCAACAAAAGAGTTTTTAATCTGCCGAACGAAGTGAGATCCTGTTTTAATTCGATCTTTTGACATTTTGTCTTTTTGATTGCGAAACAAATATATCCAAACGCCTTTTCTTATATTTATTTAATTTGATTATAAGGTTTTATTTTTTATTAGGCGGAACGATTTTTTTTGTAAAAATTTACATTTCAAAATGGCGGCTGTTATTTTTCTTAGACGGAAGTGATTGAGATGTGTGGTAAAAGGGAGTTTACCGTCACCAGAGCGGCTCTGCTAGTAGACTAAATACACGGTCCCTCTTGAATCCTGACCCGTTCACATCATTTTCCACCATATTTAACCTTTTCATTTGATCACTTAGCGATACGAGTAACGCAGTCTTTGAGCCTAGCATTTACTCTGGTCTGGACCTTTCTTACTACAGTATTAAATACTTATAGTAGCATATTTTTATAGTTTTCTCTTATTGAAAAATTTAAAAATAAAAATACAATGTATAAACAATAATAAATAAATAGATATACAGTGAAGGTATTTCCTCGACATTCACAATCAGTAATGTCCGGTACAATATTGTTAAACAGGGATTGCTATTTGCTAACCTTTCCACAATCAGTTACAATCGACAATTCAGTTTTTTATTTTATTTTAATTGTAATTTTACTAATTATATTTCGTTTAAGAGCTTAATTTTTAGATTCGTTAAAAATTGAACAACCATTGTTCACAGAAGTTATGTTTTATTATAAAAGTATTTATTTATTTCCTCAGGTTTATGTTTATTACTCGCAGCGCGCTGTTTTCTTCATCTCCGCTGTTTTCTACGGCTAAGGTCAAGACAGAACTGGATTAAAAAAATGAGTAATAGTAGATCTACCATTAAAAACTAAACATAATAATCAGCCTTACATTTATTCAGTAAGGCTTATTGTTAGCTAAGCTATCTGACCAGTAACGAGATGGACTTTTCTCGGACATTTAGCAAATGATTTAATCTGGATCAACACGTATTGTAAGACAAACCAAGGACTTTTTATAGGGCAATCTACTATAACCTCTGAATGAACCGTTTAATGATAGTTTAAGTTCACTTGTATTTCAGTTAACCTTTATAAGTTACTTAAAATTAACCTAAAGGTTACAAAGAAAATACTATTAAAAGTAGTATCTCGTTAAAGGAAAAAAATTTGTACGTTATTCATAGCTCAGTCAGTTGTGCAAAGCATCATTATTTTAATTTTTCTACCGTTAAATTCCTAAGGGATCTTTGAAAAACTGATATAAAGTTTTAAACATCTGATATTATTATAATCGATCGTATGATACAAGTTACGGGTGACTGTACGTTATTACTTCAATTTCAATATATGAAGCAGTAAAAATGATTGAATTCAAGTGAAATTTCATTACGGTAGAATACTCAGAAAGAATAGATTCATTGTATTCGAAGAATTCATTGCATTTGACCACGTTATATTTATTTTTATGATGTTTTTTAAATTATTAAAAATATTTTAAATAAATCTGTACCGCATGTACACATTCCTGAAATTAAAAAAGGATTGCAGTGGGAAAATGTCAGTCAGTCGATCTGTGGTTTACATGTTATTTGTTTAACAGAGTGTTCAAAAGTGTATGTGAACGGAGTTTATGCTATTTCAGTTGACCAAAGAGGGATACGGTCGGTAAAATTCCCTCTTTTCCTGCCCTTTCTACAATATCAGGAGGGAGAAATATTATTGCGACCGCATACCGGACATACTCAGGCACCCTTAGTTGTTTTATTAAACTGCAGATATAATAATGTTATCTCACGCTTCTTCTACGTATTTCTCTTAAAATCGCAAAAGTTAAATTCGCAATGACCAATGTGATCTATTAAGAACATCCCTATATACCACAAAACTTTATTTTACACGTATTCAAATTCGTGTTTTGAATTTTAATTTGAATTTAACATTACTCGGGTATTTTTTCTATAATTTTTAACGTATTCCTACAGATTCAATTATTAATATCGTTCCCTTCTCTTAAGTAGATTATTTGATTTTAAAACGGGAAAATAATATCCTCCACCTCTTTTTATTTGTTTACTTTGTAACGCAAATGTGTTTCTGGTTGGCAATTAATCTAGCCAGATAATCAAGAAAGAATGTGAACGTGTTGTTGAATTGTTCCCACTTAATATTCGTTATTCTTGAAGGAAAATTTTCAGAATAAATATTATATGTACTAGGAAGCCACCTGTAAACATTATGTTTTAAGTGGAGATGACTCACCCCGTAAAAGAAACCCATATGTCGTATGAGTTTGAGTTATACAAAAACTACAGTGCGTAAATACTAATGTTTCTGCAATTGTAATGTTTTCCATAAGACATGTATTGGTAAGGATGATCAGTTGAATTGAATATTTTAAGGCTAGAATCAAGACAAAGAATCTTTGTTTTTTAAAAAAAAGATATAGACTTAGAATAAAAGAGAATTCGCCTCATTAAGCTATAGAAGATGAAGAAATCGGTTATAGATCAGCAGTTGCCTGTAAATGATCCCAAACTCTAATTTACAAGTTTATCAGAAACGATAGTTTCAAAAAATTTACTTAATAAACTGGAACTGGAGAGCTGAGAAACTTATTTTACCAACAGCTAAAAAAAAAAATCCATTCTTGAATAGGGCGCCAGTTATTGGATATTGACCAATATCCATATTACATGGATACGTTCTTGTACGACATTTTAATCTGCAACATTTATCAACTATTCTGATACTCAAATTTTTCATCTCTTATCCGTCTTCCCGACATGTTAACTGATCTGAGATTTTTACAAGTTTTCCATATCGCATCCTATAATCATATTTAGTAAGCTTTGCTCTTAAAAATATTCTTAAAATGCTCATTTTAATTTATATTTATGCATCTGAACTATCCGGTATTCCTCCGATTGCCAGATTTTTTTTTCCAAATGGAAATCCTGGATCAAAATTTCAAAAAAAATATTTCGTATAAAAATTATTTTAAATTTCAGATTTTATCTGAGCTCTTTTACCAAAATTCATTCACAGTTTAAATATCAAAAAATCTGTCCCCCGTACAGTGGGAGGAAAGAACTCTCTGAAATTTAAAAATAGTTTTTTTTAAGTTTTGTTAAAGCAAAGTATGACAATTACGTGTTATCGCATCAAAAAGTGACACAAACACTTAAATATATATGTAAATGAATAAACATAAAAAATAAAACTGAAATAAACAAACCGAGTGAAGGAGAAGCTCTTTTGATTTACAAATAGTTTTGTATAAAAGGCAAAGTTAACATGAAAGTAAAGCACATCTTAGTAAATATTTGCAGACATAACTTGGATTGTACAAACTTGCACAGATAGTATACGCTACAAAAAATTACTTATTTACTTATAAAAGTGGCTACTTAAATAGTGCTACAATAAAATATTCGGTTAAGTATTTAGTATTTTGAAAACAAAATAAAACTCGATTTTAATAAGGGAAATGGTGAAATTCTCTTACTAACGTGATTTTATCAGCAACTAAAAATATTTACATACTAAACATTACAATGCAAAATACGACACGCTCTCTGTTTAAGCTTTAATATTTTTTTAATGAATCGATGCCTCAGAATCCTAAGCCTTCCTAAAAATATTATTCATTACTTGGACGATAGATTATTTTTTCCTTTTTACCTAACATTTTTGAATAGCAGTAATTTTTGAGTTCTTTATTAATTATTAATTTTATTTTTTATTAATTTTTTTTGTCGTTTGTCTACATTTTTTTTGTAGTGCAAAATTTTATTTGTTTCTTTTTCTGATGACAGGATCGATGAATTGTTTCGCTAAGCAAAGAATTGTTTTAAATAGATGCCCTTGACGATTAAAACAAAGGAAATCTTTTTACATAGTTACCTTCATGAAAATGGAAAAAAGAGGGAGAAACTAAACCTTCAACGATATTCCGTACATTATTAAAATCTGTTACTGAATATCTTATGATAACTTGAAATTTTTCTCTAGTTATAGCTTTAATCAGTTTACAAGCCCTATTTCTCACTTTCTTCAATTGTAGGGGAATTAAAAGAATTGCCGGTTGTAGACACTGTTTAGAGATATTTCATAGTATAATAAAGTGTCTGTATTCAATGAATGTAAATTTCGCGATGTGTTAAATTTATGATTTCCTTATTGCTTCTTTGCCAGTTAGTGTTTTTTTTAAAATCATTAAATTAATTTGCTGAAAAGAACAAACTTGAAAACTATAGTACTGAGAAAAGGGGTTGCATAGATTGGCTAACCGTAACCTGAGTTGTACAAAGGAATATACCTTTAAAGTAAAGTGAGTTAAGCTGTAGCTGTGAATGCATCAACTACGTACATAAGGCCGTCTAAATCTTCCTTTGTATAATTCATGCTCCTCCGAGAGGATAAAGTCCACGGGGCTTAGGGGAGTCAAAAGGGCAAAGCATAAGACTGCTGGGCTTGGTGGGTGACAACCACTCTAGCCACAGCATTAACAGGGTACCAACGGTTTTGTGTGTGTGTGTGCGCGCGCGCGCATGATAAACGCTCACACGCGTTTGCTTGCCCTATTCGAGTTTTACTTGTGCAAGTGAGAGCGAAAGAGTGAAAAGGGGAATAATGGTTAAGCATTAAGCATATCAATATTGTCAGTGCGGCTGCGAAGACTTGCTTTGCTTGGCATGCATTATACATTGAATCAAACATCAACAGACCCCGTCTTCCGTTTCTGATTTCTACTTACTTTATCATCTCTTTCTCTCTTTAATTTTACATTTAGATCTATATATACAAACAACTCTACTCCATTTCCCATTTCCCACTTGCCTTTTTATACCTTCTCAGACTTACGCGCTATCTATAAATTTTACGTGTAGCGGTTAATAAAACGCAGCGTTTGTTTTGGTTAAATGAGGTTTCATTTACAAAAGTTGATTGTGATATTGTGTGTGTTCGTATCTGTGATTACAGGTATATTTGAACTGCCCGATGTGATCAATTTAGTACAGGTTAATTATTTATAAAATACTATGTTGAAAACATTTACTCTAATTATTACCGGAACTTCATCAAGATTTCAGATTTTGAAAGAGTAAGTGAAAAATTAGCTACCGAAGTTGCGATAAATAATAAAAAAGAGTTGAAATAGCGGATGCCAATATTAATTTTAACTTACTCAGTTTATACAGCGTTATTTTTTATCTACCTTCAATGTATGTCGTGGTAGGGCTCGACAAACGATTTAAGAATTATTTACACATTTTTTCTTATAAAATTCGTCATTAATTATGAAATGACAATTTTTCGCCAGAAAAGGAGTGAATTTTAAAATGTTAAAAAACCACAGTTTTAAGTGTTATAAATAAACTTAAACTTTGATTTTACATGTACTTTGCTCCCTTACATGTACTTTCCACGTTAGACATCGATCCACATGTAGATTTAGGTATCTCCACATTCTCAAGGTGGACCTGTGGGCAATATGCTTTCCTCATTACGAATGTCACATGGTTCGATTTTACCTGGTTATCGCTTACCTTTCATGTACTCAAATACCTGTTGATTCAATCCAAATCAGATTGTAAGTTATTTGAAGCTACAGTCGGGTTAATATCGACTGTCAGAATAGCCCTGTCATTGGCAAAGGAAGCAACAATGATCTGGTCTGTACTTTGACGTCTACAGTAAAGACGGAATATAAGCCTGAGGAACTCTCGACTTAGTATCGAAGAACATAGACAACTCCTGGTTATATTTTACCTGGGAAAAGCGCCCTTCCAGGTAGTCGCGTAGAATAAGATAGTACGTTGAGAAGGTTCATCTTTAACTTGTTTGGGGACCGGGGAACAGCCCTCAGGTCTGTTCGATATCTAAGAAAGCTGCCGAACATTATTTTCTCTCCTCAGGGTTTTTGCCTTAAATACAAAAATAAATAATATTATTTTTCGTACTAATATTAAACAAATCACAAAACAAATGAAAGTAATAAAAATAAAAACAATATCTGCAAATATAACGCTTCAAAAATTGAATAACACACAAAGAATATTTTACTTGTTTAAGTCACAAAACTTCTCTCTAGAATATTTCTAGTAGGAAGTAGCACCTACTATCATAGATTGTTAATGAAAATAAAAATTATATGTACTAATTTCTGTTTAAAGAGTAGTCCAAACTGTATCATGACTGCCTCAATATATAACTGACATTCTGTAATCGGATAATGTAGGGGGTTTGTTTTTTAATTGTACGTACTCGTACAAGAAATCCTGTTTCCAAAATCCATGTGCTTGAAACTTTTGTTAATATATCAATGCACCCCTTTTCGTGGGCGAAAGTCGGATGAAAATAGCTAATCCGGATATTGTTTCAGTATTGACCATTGAGAGATGAATAGATTGAGAGACAAAAGATAAATTGCTGACTACTATATTTTTCTGTTTTAATATAAGGTATATAATTAAATAGATACAGAGTGGGCACGAAGTCCCGTTACGCTAGTTATGAATTTATTATGATAGATACAACTACCTTCTATAGATCTAAAACGTCTATGTGGGTTCCACTACGTTCAAAGCACAGCGGTATGCACCTCCATGTTTAGTTGTTCTTCACAACGGCGTATCAGGGGTGATCATTTCAAATGCTGTCCGAACAGCATCTTCTTGGAGCTGCTCGTTGTTGACGATCTGCGTTTTCAAATCTCTTCATTTACAAAACCCTAGTACGTAAAAGTTGATTTTAATTACATTTCTTACTAATTTCTATTAAATGTATCAATAATCTACTTTTTACATTAGATTTAAAAATTTTATTATCGTAATGTACATTAATAAAATTCTTATTAATAATTAAATCTTATCACACCAATACCGCTTTAAGTGGTAAATTATAATATAATTTAATAATATTGATTTTAATTTTTGATATTTTACCAGTTCAGCTTTCTTTTCAAACGAATAAAAATGGTAGTCTGACTGAGAAAAGAAGACAGCTAAAGTTTAATTTTTTGATTTTATAACCATTAAGTAAAAATATTTTGTGTACGCTAAAGTTAATCGCGTCTTGTTTCATGTTAATTTACTAAGAACAAGTTTAAAATCTGCTTTATTTACATTTAAAGAAAAAAAAGTCGTGAAAACAGAGTATTTACATGTCTTTTTCCAATTTCCGAGCTTTATTACTTTAAGAAATCAAGTATGAGATGATATAGTTAATATAAGTATTGAGCATTATCTTTTCCATGAGATTTGAGATTGTTTCGTTATTTATTTCGACAATGTTTATTTTTAAAGTCAAATCTTCGTCTCCAAATATCCACCTCGAAATACTCTTTAAACACTAATAAAAAATTGTTCATTATTATCATCTACGATTGATTGATTTATGACTATGAAACTGGAATAATACTTTCAAAAAAATCTTAAACGCACTTCAAAAATTTATTTATTAGATATTTTTAAACATTTTTCATTATTTTCCGAAGATTGGTTGCGTTAAAAAGGAAAAGCAAGAACATTTGTACGGTATAAACAGCAGCACATAATAATTAGCTTCGTAATAATTATTATCGTTTGGGTGAATAAATATATCCTGCCTTGGAATGTATCAGTGGCACTTCTAAGACTGTTCATGGCCATATTGTGTAGTATATAAATTGTATATACTTGTATTATTACAGTTTTCGTAAAACTGAATTCAAAAAGCACATAATACGGTCAAGTGATATAAATTTGAAATCATAATTGAGCATAAATTTGAATCTGATACGAGTACTTGGCTTAAGATTCATTTTTTCCCATCGTTCTCGAAACATTTTGGCGTTTCTACAATACCGGTTTTTAAATCAGTTATTGACATTTAAAAAAAAAACTATATCTGTCTGGATATCTATTGGATTTTCTTATTGAGTTTCTCTAAACGAGCACGCTGTAATTTTAATTATTAAAAGTATTAGCTAATGAGTTCTAAATTAATAACTAATGATTTTAATGTTTTGGAATAATTTTAAAAACATTTTCCCGTTTTCCTATCAACATAGATTCTTGTTATGTAAAAAACGAGTCAAGAAAAGATATTTTTCGTTACTTTTTCTTCAGATTTTTGAATACAAATTTTATTCATAAAATACCATTGCCCCAATTTACAGAAAATAAATAGTGGATTAAAATAACATAACCCACGACATTCTATCGTTATTACGAAGCTAGATATAAGTTTCAAATTCATTAGTAAAGATTATAAAATGGTTAAGTACATAGCAGTTCCTACTTTTCATCAGTTGTAATATATTACCTTTTCTAAGTCTTCTCACCGAAGTTGGTTGATGCGCAGTAGTTGATTTTGCTTGCCTCTGGGTAAATGTTAGTGTGCGGGCGAAGTATAGGATGGAGAGAGGAATGATCCGTTATGAGGTATAAAACAATTTTCAGTCTTCAAATTACTGCCTATACTGTCTACAAAACTTAGACTTACTCTATTTAGAAGTGCTTTTTGTAAATACTATGAAATACTTTTTTTTTTATACAAAGGTGATAAAATTGCTAACTATAGTAAAATTCTTTAAATTTATATATAAATAAGAATATTAGAATCTTTGTGAATTTCTATCTTTTCTTATAACTCGGAAACCGTTAGGTGGTTCTTCGAACCTTAACAAATCAAAAATTTTCTTTTTTCGTAACGGAGGAAAATAATCAGTAAAATATGAGAAGTGGTGGTTTAAAAGCCTCAAATTGAGGTCTTTAATACATACAAATATCTCTGTGTAACGTTATCCTAAACATTATCACAGGAAAGATATTTAAAA
Organism: Lycorma delicatula; assembly: GCF_047948215.1. Taxonomy (NCBI): domain Eukaryota; kingdom Metazoa; phylum Arthropoda; class Insecta; order Hemiptera; family Fulgoridae; genus Lycorma; species Lycorma delicatula. The sequence continues at coordinate 248,729,625 of NC_134455.1, read as the reverse complement.
AAAAGATTTTCAACTGCGAAATTTGCGTTAAATTACTTTAATAATGTAATTTTGAATAAGGATATTCTGGTTGTGAAAAAAATTGAAATATTTAACGCTGTTTATAGATCTATTATCTGTTATGGGGCTCAAGTCTGGGTTTATAAAATGCAAGATACATTAGAAAAAGTCCAACGGTTCTTCAGTAAGAGAATATTTGGTCTACCTTATTACACTCCTGAACATAGTTTATATCTTGAAACTAAGTTACAGCGTATATTTCTGTTTACATTAAAACTACACTTGAAGTTTATTAAAAGATGTATTCACTTGCCATCAACGAGATTGTTAGTGAATACAAATAATTATTCGCATAATGAGTGGGAAATTTTGTATAAAAGTGATGATGTTCCTGATACTTTTTTTATGATTGAAGATTTGGAAGCGGACGACATTTATAATGCAGTTAAAAGTAAGATTGAATACAGGTATTCGGAAATGTTATCCGGCAGTCAAAGATTTGTGCCATACAATGAACCGAGCTTCAATAACGATTAAATATTTAGCGATAAAATCAACTTTAATTAACTGGTTCTTTAAAGCAAAGTCTGAATTAATTTATCTGAACAAATATTCGTTCACCAGCAATTCTAAATTGTGTTCATTATATATAATAAGGAAGAAGAAGAAGAAGATGTCTTCTATTTTATTTCAGCGTATCCAATATTTACTAAATTTAGACTGAAGTACTTCATGAAAGTTTTTGTAAATTAAAGGACTATTTGAATAGTAATAACTGGACACTTGTGAGTAAATTTTGTAAAGATGCTTGGTCTTATCGTTTCCGTTTGATTCAGGAATTTAATTTCTAATATCTATTTTCCTTTTTATTGTTTTTCTTCTTAAATTTCATTGTAACTGTTTGATTAATATATTATCATAATATTCGTGTAGTGATATTTTATATTAATGTTTGCTGTCGACTCCTCAGATAGTCCAAGGAAAATTTTAAATGTACTGTTATTCTTTTTATTGTAATGTATTTTTCTTGTAATATCAATAAAGACTAATTATTATTATAACTGAAGCGGTTTCAATCATTCCAATTTCAGACAATTATTTTTTAAACTCCCCTTATTATCATGTTATCTGTTATCTCCAAATTTGTATCATTTTCTTTTTTGTGTGGAATTGCTTGTGAAAGTCAGAGTTGTTTGAATTACTACCGGATACAAAAATTTGATTATATGTTTGGCTATAGCTGCTACATCTTACTTGAAATAATTACCGGCGGACTACCCCCTCTGAACGAAAAATAGATTTTTAGTTTTACTCTGTAAGGCTGCACTTTACCAACCAAATGTATTAGAACAAAAATCTAGACCCGCATCACTACGTATTTATGAAATGTTTTTAAATTTACACTCACAGGGTTCCAATTAACCGTATAATTAACTACGAAATAAAACTAAGCTAATAATAAAAGTATTAATAAAGTTAAACTTGTTTTCTTGGAAGTTTTCCTTATCTTTCCTACGGGAAACGATGGTTTCATCCTTCTTTTGGCAAATTATTTATTTTCTCCTTGTTTATTACCCAAAGATGTACTCGAGATTAAAATTTAAAGAAATAGAATTAAAGTAAGCAAAATTAGAAACAATTTTCAAAAAAAATATTTTTTTGGAATTTTATTAAGTGACTAGCAGGTAACCGCGGCTTTGCACACGAATTATAATTGCAGCAATTTTCGAGTTTATAAATTGCTAATAGTACGTGTAAAATATTTCTTATTGTGACTTATGAATACCCAAATTGTGAAGTAATAGATTCATCATTCATGCGTCCTCGATACGTAAAATCAATATCAGATAATTTTGAGATATTTATAAAATCACGATTCATATAAATAAAGAGATAGATGAAACATTTATTTTTGTAGAATAATACAAATAGTGTTTTATATACATATACCAGCGCCTCGTTAAAAGCTACATTTTAGATTAAAGGGATTGCCGTTATCACAACAAATAAAGAGCTTGCTCTTGCTTACTCGACAACATGCCAGATACAATTGCTATGAGAAAAGCAAGCAGCTTGTAAATCTAAATCTACACCAGCTGTATATAAAGTTGTGACTTATTGATGGTCATTGCAAAGCACATATAACTGGAAACTGAATACTTTAAATTGAAACGAAAAGTTGTGTACTCAATAAGTTCATAAACCTTTTCGATCAACTCCTCCATTAAAGAAACTGTACGACATAAAATGGCGACAGAAGGGCGGAGCGAATAATGCAACGCACTATCGGTCTATCTTGTGAGTGTGTCAAGAAGATAGGTGAATAAATTTGCAATAACTCGGGTTCTTTTTAACATATCGATATCAAACAAGGTGATAAATCTTCTGCACGGCGCCTGTTATGAGAGTGCAAAGTTTGATTGAATTCGGTTCCGTAGATTCTGAGATTACCGCGAACAAAAAAACAAAAGATATATATATTATTGCGGGATGTGTTGTTATTTATATAGATTACTATATGACTAATAATGACCAGCGGAAATTGTTGCTGCTGCCCACACGACAACATTATATTATTTTACGTCAGCTACAAAATTCTTACTAAAAGGAAAATGAAAGCGGTGGGAGAAAATTCTGATTTCACGAAGAAAAGATTTTGGTAATTACAGTCTATTGTCCAATTTACCACTTTAATAAATCACTGTAAATTAACAAACGTTTTACAACAATGTCGTCGTCAATCTTTGAATTTATTATAAATGTGGTTGTCCGATTAGTGATTGAAAAATTACACAAATGAGAAAAGCCGTAATTTTTCAGAATGGAATTGCATTCATTACATACCTTTTTTTTTGGCTATCTAAGATTCCTTTTAGTATCTCGTTTAAGATTTTAAAACAATTCTGTTGTGTTGAAGGTGATACTTTACAGGCATCATCGAATCATTTGAAAATAATATGATGGTAATTTTTTTCCATTTTAAAGTAAATAATAATTATTTATCTATTAATATAGTTTAAAAATGTTTGACCATTCCAAGTTGTTAGTATATTTTCAGATACTAAACACGGCGCTTTTAATTTGCTAACAGTTTAAGTAACCACCATATTTGTTTAAGAAATATTCTAAAATAATGTCCAAAAAAGAGATAAAATAAAATCTATAATTATTTAACAATGATGTCCTGAATTTAATGTCATTCGCTGAATAACCGTTTCAAAATTCACTAATGTAATTGAAAGAATTACTTATTACATAATTTTATTGCGTTATTTTATTTATCATTATATTGCATTATTTCATAATACGATAAATACATTAGTATTTGCGTAAACAGCGCAAATTGATGTGCAATGTTGATCTGGAATACTCTGTGATTTTTTTCATGAAATGTTGACTCGAGAGAAAAGTCGGCAAATAATATTTTCAAAAAGATTTAGCTAGCTGTCGTTCACCATATGTTGTTTTTATTTTGTCTGTAAACTATTTATTTACCTGCTTTGGTTTACGCTGAAGTACGCAAAATGTAAATTCTGTAGCTGGAATTTGAACTTGTTTCAAATCGTATCGTTTTAAAAGATGTGAAAAAATCATAAAAATTGTAAAACATAACGTTAAGATTTAAATTTCGGCCTTTTAACCACAAAACTTTGCTGCAGTGTAAGTTTTGAATCCTCTAGTTTCTGTTCTACGAAAGAAAATTAATTGTAAAGTTCGAAAAACCCTGCGATACTTTTATACAATCATGGCGTTGTTTATTTGCGTTTCATAATAGTATCTGAACTTGTTCGGTTTAAAATCAGACAGACACTCCGCGCTGCCTATGGGCAGCTTTAGTAATAAGAACATTCAGTGTATACTGGGTAGTCGAGTTGAACAGTGATATAAGGCCAATAGGACGATATCGTCAGCATATGCCAACAATTTCATCCATATATTTCCAATTTTTATTTCACCTTCTATACTTTCATCGATATCATTAAAAAATAGAGAGGACAAGAAAGAACTTAATATGCAATCTTGCTTTAATCCGGTACGTGTTTCAAAATCTTCAGTTAGCCTCTTCGAAGTCCAAACCGTTGCGCGTGTACCGGCATACATATTTCTAAGAATAGAGATCATCTTAGATGAGATACCCAGCTTTGACAGTTTGTAGAATAAAGTACGTCGATCTATGCAATCGAATGCTGCAGCTAAATCGGCAAAATGCAACCTTTCGGCTTTTTACATTTAATTCAATTTTAACAATACTTATTAAGTATGAATATTATCGACCGTGCCGTAAGATTTCCTGAAACTAGCTTGAGATTCTTTCAATACATTATTTCGGTTTGTCCAAAGTGTAAGTCTATTCTATACGAGGCTAGCAAATAGTTTTAATAACTTCAAATTGTAACATTTAAAATTAAACCAGTTATATTCAAACACTAAATTTTTCACGCAATAAATTTTTTAGTAGTAGAGTTTAAAATGATATCAGTTATACATCTTATTTACTCAAGAGGATCATTTGCCCATCGTTTTTATTTATCCTGATAACACCTCTTTTTCTCGGTTCCCATTTGAACTTACGAAGAATTGGTATAACATCGTTACCCCTATTTGGACTTGGATGGACTCCAAAATCTGCTTGGCATGGATCTCAGCTCCTGCATCGAAGTGGAAAACGTTCGTTGCGAATCGAGTTTCGCAGATTCAAGATCTAACAGACATCAATGACTGGAAACATGTCGCTTCGTCAGACAATCCTGCTGATCTCATTTCCAGAGGTTCCAATCCAAAGAGTTTAGATAAAGGCATCTGGTGGTGTGGACCAATCTGGTTGTATTTGCTTTCCACTTCTTGGCCTAATTCAGACAGTTATGATGTTCAAGATATTCCAGAAGTACGACAAACGGAAACTAGTTTGACGTTTGTTTTTTCCCGAAATGACGATTTAGTTTGTAAGTTTCAAGTATTTCTAGATTGACACGAGTAGTTGCCCTATGCAAGAGATTTATTTATAATTGTCGTAATAAAAAAAGAAAACAGAAAATCTTAATACTGCAGACATTCAAGATTCATTACAAACATGCATCTGGATGGTACAGCAAGAAATATATTGTCTAGAAATTAATGATCTTCGATCAACTTCTACCGTTCCTAAAAAAAGTGAGCTTCTTAATCTTCATCCTTTTCTCAACGATCGTATCATAATTCTAGTTGGAGGAAGGTTGAATAATGCTGATATTGCGTACGATATTAAACATCAGATTATTTTGCCACCAAAACACCATCTTACGGTGTTGATCATAAAGGCTGAACATTTGAGGTTATCGCATGCTGCACCTCAATTATTGTTAGCTTCACTAAGACTTAAATATTGGATATCACGAGCTCGAAAGGTAATTAGAAGTGTTATTCATAACTGTGTAACATGTTTTCGATTTAATGCAGCTTCAGCTAATCAATTAGTGGGTCAGCTGCCCCAACACAGAGTAGAGATAAGGCGTCCTTTTCTTAACTCAGGAGTAGACTATGGAGGACCATTTCAAATCAAGTATGGGAATCCGAGAAGTAAAATAACAACCAAATGTTATGTTGCAATTTTGTGTGTCTTTCAACTCATGCTATTCACATAGAGTTAGTCAGTAATCTTACATCACAAGCCTTCCTCGCAGCCTTAAGACGTTTCACTGCAAGAAGAGGTCACGTAGCCAACTTGTACAGTGACAACGACACTAATTTTTTTGGAGCCAACAACGAGTTAAAATCATTGAGGGAACTCTTTCACGATAAAGAATTTAATACAGACATTGAAAATTACGCTGCCAAGTCACAGCTCAAATGGCACTTCATACCAGCTAATTCACCTCATTTTGGGAGCCTATGGGAAGCAGCTGTGAAGTCAATAAATACCATCTCAAAAGAGTCGTAGGTAAAATTTGTCTAACTTTCGAAGAATTTTCTACCCTTTTATCCGATATAGAAGCTATCCTCAATTCTAGACCTATTTCTACTTTATCCGATGACCCTAGGGATCCATCTTACTTGACACCTGGACAGTTTCTTATTGGTAATCCTTTAATAGCAGTACCTGAACCCAATTTGTTAGACATAAAATGCAACAAGCTTTCCAGATGGCAGCAGCTTCAGAAGATACGACAGAGTCTTTGGTCACGATGGTCTCACGATTATCTCCATGGTTTGCAGCAGCGCAGCAAGTAGAAGTCACTCTCCTAAAATCTTCGACCAGATCTAGTAGTGCTAGTGAAAGAAGACAACTTACCACCTCAATTTTGGAAAATGGCTGTAATAGACAGTGTTTTCCCAGGTAAAGATGGTCTAGTACGCGTAGTTCAGTTGAAGGTAGACAGCACATTTTTTAAGAGACCTATTACTAAACTTGCACCATTGCCAATAAACTGAGACAATGTAATTAATATTGATCTTTGATCTTTCATAATAGTATCTGAACTTGTTCGGTTTAAAATCAGACAGACACTCAGCGCTGCCTATGGGCAGCTTTAGTATTAAGAACATTCAATGTAGTCGGAGTTGAACAGTGATAGAGTTATGATGTAAATGCACGCCAGTACGGCCTCTGCAATGAGTACTAGTTTTATTCAGTTATATAGTAGTTTAAGTGTATTGTTTCTTTTATTTAATTCCAGTTCCTTTCATCTTTTTTATTGTGCTTATTTCTTCATACAGTCCATTACAGTTTTATTAAATTCGCTATAACGTACAGGCCGTTACAGAACTATATAAATTTTGTAACGGATTAACGAGATTATGCGATATATATTTTAAAAATACACTTCCACGGTTTAGTGAACTTTCCCAGAGTTGTAAACGTGTGAACAGGGTTCTGCATAGCTTTGTTCGTGTGGGCGCTGCTAGATATTACAACACCGGTTACCCGAACTAACTGCGAACCGTTTTTCTGCAAGTCTGTATGGAGCTTACCATTATATTTGGCATAAAATAAAAAAATTTATACCGCTTAAATTTTTGATAAAAAGAGTTTTTTTTAGTTTTTAGACCGATCAACTACTTGAAATACAAAAGTAAAAGAAAATATATTCACATATAAGGAATATATCTTTATATGAGCTTTAAATTAAACTTCCGTAACAAAATAATATTTATTTGAAATAGATAAAAGTATGTACCTAAAATACATTATCTTTCGGTTGTAGATGTATACAAATGTAATCATAATATATTGTACTGGACGTCCGCACAAAATTGTAATATCATAATTAATTATATATTATTATGTTTTGTATTATAATTAATAATATTTGTTAATAGAAATGAAAAATTACTAGGAAATAGAGTTATTTAATGCAACTCTGCCATAAAATCTTATAAAAAAAATATGAATAATTGGCGAAAAGTAGTTCTTTACAGTTCTTTAAGTAATTCTTTTGCTATTGGACTTTGTAACTTCTGCATAAGGTAAAATGAAAGCTAATGATAGACGACTACAGGTTTTTAAAGAAATGTTTTTTTGATTAATTTAATCCGTTCTTTTCGATTACCTCCAAATTCATAAACGATGCCTTTTGTAATTTACGTTATTAAATTGTTTATTATCATTATCATTATTATTAAATTATCATTTTGATACTAATATTGGAGATAGAAATGAAAATATAAATTATTTTCAAATGTTCATTATCAACGAATTGAAATTTCACGAGAGTTAAGATATATACTCGTATTTACATATATTTTTATCTCTTTTGTGAAAGTTATACAGCTCGAAAATTGTACGTTTAAAAAGGGGATTTTCCCTTTCTATTTACATATAAATAATTCGTTTCTTTCTTTTTAAACGGCTACTGAATGAAGTAACATGAAACGAATAGGCATTCGTGTATTTTTTGTATTTATAGGTTTATATTTTACCTCTATTTTTTTTTACAAAATTATAATTCCTCAAACTCGGGTACCTTCTATCTTTTCCAGAATATGCATCTTAGCCATCAGTTTTATTAACTCCTTAGTTAAAATAAATAAATCACCTTTTACGTGACATCGATATTAATTTTAAAGGTTAAATAAACTACAAGTTATTACAATAACGTAAGATTGTGCTGTTGTATTCATCTCGGTTATTTTTACAAAAAGTAAAGGAAGGAAAGTATTTAGAATTTCATGCAAGACATTCACTCGTGTAATGTTATTCATTAAGAAGTATCTATCCCAAGTTTTCTAGTTGTACCATACAAAACTTTCCACTCCATAAGACAATACAATCCGGACGAGTGCTCTTTCATATGTAATCTCTTTCTCACACTTTCCGTTTTCCTACGCCTCTACGTGTGAGTGTATAAGCTTATGTGTCTGTATGTACGTGCTCGTGTGCGTATACGATCTGTTCTGAGTAATGCAGTCGAGGATTATACGCAGAAACGTGAACGCACGAAAAAATAAAAGACTAGACTAAGTAAGAAGAAGAGGAGGGTAAGTGGCAGAGGATGATATAACCCTCTTAAAGAAAGTACGCAACGTGTATCTCTGCGACTCCTACCCTACCGCCATTCACCTGAAACCATAACCATCCATCAGAAATACAACTAAAACCGAGGGGTTTTCCGGAAATAGAATAGAAATGGAAAAGAGGATCTTACAGCAAAATGAAATAAAATTACAATGACGGGAACAGGAAATAAAAGAACTTAAAAGAAAGAAAAACTGTTGTAGTGCATTACTGATATGATTATACGGAACCGTCTCTGATTTATCTTCTTTATTTCAATTATGGGTTAATTTTTTATAATTGAATGTTACATAAAGATTATTCTAAATGACAGAAAAAAAACAGCTTCCCAATACTAACAAAAATCGTCGTCATACAGTTCCATAATTCGTTTTATATATTTTCATTATAATAAGTATAAGCTTGCCATCACAATTTGCATGTTTGGTCGGTTTTTAACGAATAGTGTGCCCAATCTATGAGGTGGTCGAAAATCTAGAAGATCAAATCATCATCTAGAAGATCATTCATCTAACCAGACGTATTTATTTTAGCTAAAATAAAACAGTTTTATAGAGAAATTTTAATTAATCCTTGTTTAAACGATTATTCATTTTAAACCCCCCTAACAACTTTAGCTTTTAAAATTAAATTTTCAAAAAAAAATAAAGACAGCATTACTTTTATTACAAACTTATTTAGCGTTTATAATTTTATTTCTTTGTTAAGTGTATAATCATCTTAGTTACTGCAGAATTCTGTAGCAGATATTTATTCTTTAAAAAAATTTGATGTGAACACCACATGACTTAATTAATGAAATAAAATAAAATTTTTTTTAATTTTTTTTTTTTTTTTTTTTTCAATCAGAGAATAATAATTATTAATACATACATATATATATATATATATATATATATATAAAGTTAAAAATAAAGAGAGATTTAGTCTGATTCGAACCAATGTCCTTCATCTTCTAAGATCCAAATATTTCATTAATTAAAATTTCATTTGGCTATAACTCTGAACAAATGAAAATAAGTACCACTTACGATATATCGTTGAAAAGTTCTCACTGTGGTCTTACTTATTACTGCAGTTAAGAAAAAGTCCAAAATTAATTTTGTTGGATTTTAGGATTTTTTGGACACTTCTGGTTCAGTCGACTGCAATCAAAGGGGGAGGTGCACAACTAGATGTTACAACAATCCTAAATCCAAAATTTCAACATCATACGGGTAATCGTTTTTGCGTTAAGCGAGATACATTCATACATACATACATATATTACGTACAGACGTCACGTCGAAACTAGTCAAAATGGATTCAGGGATGATCAAAATGGATTATTTTTATTGAAATCTGAAAACCAAAATTTTTCGCGATCACAATACTTCCTTTGCTTCGTACAAGGAAGTAAAAATATACTTTTTAGCAGCATAGAAATTATTTGAAAATAAAAAAAATTATGTAGCCTAATTATGTTTTTTAATATTAAAATGTGCAAGTATTTTTTTTTACTTTTTACTTTCAATTACGATAGAAATGTGTAATTAAGGAGGTAGAGGATCAATTGACTATACTCAACAATCTATACGTAAACTTGGCATTAATTTGTTAGAGAAAAGAAGAAATATGGTAGATTATAGTGAGAACAAAAGACAAAATTCGGTATTTGTTTAAATGACGTCGTCCGCTACGATCGTTTGCCACTAATAAAGTCCAGCAGCGTCTAATTAAACTGAACCCAACTCTCTCTAACTTCGGAGATCTACGTAAACTGATTTATTAACTTTGACAATTTGCATTTTTCTTTACTTTACACCCTCAATTTAAGGATATTTATTCCTTATACGTTTTAAGCGGAGTCAGTTTGTAAGTTATTAGGTTATTGCCTCGACCAACATTAAAAAAGAAAATAAAAAAGTCTGATCAGAAACTATCAAGGTTTTGAAAACTGAATTTAAAAATATATAATATATATATATATTTTTTTTTAAATAATCCCATTCTAGCGATTAGAAATGCTAAATGATATTTAAATGAAAATAATGGAAAAAATGTTTAACAAATATCTATTTGAAATCAGGAGGTAAGTATTGCATTATAACATTGCTGTGCAGAAAACGATTCTACAATTGCGATTTATAAAACATTTAATTCAATTGCAGTTGAGAATCCAAAACAGGATCTTCATTAACACTAAAGAAAAAGTCATAAATTTTCTAAATTAAATACAAAATAAATAAATCATATAGATCATTCAGAAAACAGTTTTGCTCTATCAGCGTTGACAGTAAAAAAAAAACAACCCCGAATTCGCTCGGAAGGATCAACAAAAAGCAATGAAAATCTTGCCTAGGGGATCAATAAAAGCACAAAATTATAAATAAAACAGATAAATACTTATATAAAACTCATATTAATACATAAAAATATTTATTTTATTAAGTAATAGCGACGCGAGTATGGAAGGTAATAAATATATAAATCGGTGGAAATAATAAAATAATACTAAGAGCGTTAATTTTAAGTATTTGGGTACGTATTCATAAACAATTATGAAAATATACAGGATTATCTCCTTAGTAACCAGTACATAGAAAATCATCAATCGGATAATTTTCTTTCAGGAAACATAAATTTTTTAATTTAATTCTAAATAAAACTGTTCGAAAATCACTTAGATTGCTAACTTATTAGAAATAGAATTTGAAGCATAAGGTACTTTCTTGTAGATCAAAGTATTATACCGTGTAACGCGAAAATAGTTGTATTGTCAAATTTGATACAAGTAAATATTAACATATTTTTAAGAGTAAATGAAAATTATCTCTTATCCAATGTTGCATATCTGTAAATAAAAATTACAAAATAAAATAAACTGTGAAGTAAAAATTACTGTACTTAAAAATGTCAGAAATTTAATTTACTGAAAGTCGGAATGCTTGAATCAAAGTTACCGGCACAAATATTGGTCTGAGAGCTCATTTTTCTATCCCGAAAACCCATTTTGACCTCACAAAATATCTCCGAGATGTAAAGTTATAATTTAGACGGGAATACACAAAATATATAAATTATGTAAACGTAATAAATATTCAAAAACAATGCCAAGCTTAACGTTTGATTAAAACACTTCAAAGCAAAACGGTACAATTTGATTAGCTTGCATATGGAATCGGTTAGAAATTTGTCAGTTAACATAACATAAAAATCATGTTAATTTGTCAATTAAATTACAGGCAAAATAAATAATACTTTATGCATAGTTAAAATCCATCCAACAAATAAATGGTTTTGGAACGGCAAATGCAGAATGTATTAGTATGAAAATATACGTAAACTCTTTATTAACGTTAATGAAAATTCGTGAATTATGAATTGTGTTTATATAAGTCTTCTACTTTTATCATTGTTTATAATTTTCATCATAGATTATTTTATTGCAGTATAAAATAAATTATAATATGCAACATTAGTTCATTTAAAATTTGTAAAATTTTAAATAGATATTTTATGTCTGTATTTGGGAAGTGAGTGAATGCATTACATACAAAAAATTTGTGTAGAGTGCTTATTTAATTGAAAATTTGTATTTTTTCTTATATTAAACTAATTTTTTCACTTTAACGGCTATTTTTAAACAGTATACTGTCAATTATTAACTCTAATATAATTCCGTATTGCTTCTTATATATATATATATATATATTTTTTTTTTTTTTTTTAAATATATGTATAAATATATATATATATATATATTTTTTTTTATTTGTAGCGTGTATGAAAATGACATGCCTGACCAGCATTCGAACCCGGAACCTCCGGTTGAAGGGCTGAAACTACCACTCGCGCCACGGAGGCCGGCTTCATACATTTGGAATACCATATCTTACCCTGTCTTTAAATGTCGTTACAAACATTTTATTCATCCCTAATTTGATATTTGTTTAAATAACGGGTAGTGACTATAGTAATCCATTAATATTTTTTTATTTTGTTTTTTTATTTTTTGAAATTTATTTTGAAATTTATAAATCTGAATCGACGTTAAAAAAGAAAATATAGGTTTTTTGGGATCTAAGTTTAATAGGCTAAGAAGAAAAGTCACATGTCACAAAAAAATGAAGAAAAATTATTGATCCGTCATTCAGCTGGCGTGATTTACACATTAAGGAGACGAAAACTTTAACACCGTTTTAAACTTTAAATAGAAATGCATAAAGTTTGAAAACAATAAACAGATATGACTCAGTTCCTACGTTCACAAAACTGCTCAAAATTAACCCGAACAGACTAAAAATTATATTGCTGTCCAGTTCTGCAATTTAGAAGGCATTTTGTTTAGTGGCTTTAGTGGCTCAACTCCATTAATACTCAGCGAGGTCAAAATCGTTAAGGCTAAGATGTCTCATTATGTACTATATATATATATATATATATATATATATATATATATAAATCGCATAAAAATCCATAAAGAGAAAACACAAATACGAGGCTTGGCTGATAAATGTTGCACACTAGCGTGCTACACGGAGACAAGGGTACTATCGAGTTGGGCGTGGCAGCACATGATAGCTAAAATCACCCTATATAAACCTGCGATAATGCGTTGAAATCAGTTTACCGGTTTGTTTTCAGTAGCAGTTAAAATGGAGTCGAGTACGGCCAGTATGTCAAGACGCTTAATACAACGCGCAGTGAACGAATTTTTAACAGTACAAAATGTGAATCCAACGAATATTTTTAATCGTTTAAAAGCGGTTTACGGTAGTGAAACTGTTTGCAGGAGTACTATGAATAGATGGACGTTGAAATTTCGCGAATGTGAAGCTGGTAAAGCGAATATTGAGGACGCACCTCGCAGCGAACGACCAGTTTCTGTGACTGACGAGAAACATCGAAAGGAGGTAGACGATTTGCTTCAAAGTGACCGGCGAATCACCCAGAAACGGCATATCTAAAGAACAAGCAGACCATATTATTAAGCAATTGGGTTACCGTAAAATCTGTGCATGATGGGTACCGCGCAAACTCTCTGATGGCTCTCCGCAAGCTGAAGTTTGAGTCTATTCCGCATCCGCCATACTAGCCGGATTTGGCTCCTTGCGACTTCCACTTCTAACCTCATCCCAAGAGGGATTTCAAAGGTAATCATTACTCCACCGACGATAAGGTGAAGGAAGCTGTGGGCACTTGGATGCAAGAAAGGCCGCCAGAATTTTTGAGTGATGGAAGTCAAAAACTTGTCACACGTTGGAAAAAGTGTAGCAGTGTAAACGAGAACTATATTAGAAAATAAATACTGCATTTTGTAGCTACGGTATTGTACTTTTATGCATTTTTTATTTCATTTCAATATCTCTTTTCATTGCCATTACGCATATATGTGCAAAATTTATCAGCCGAGTCTCGTACAATACACATAAGCTTTCTGTGAATGTTAGTTATAATTTGTTTGTTTATGATAAATAATTAATTATTTGTCATATAACAGATTATCGTACAGGATTACGCCGCTTTATATGATCGACTGAAAGTTGTGCAGCTATTGTTGTGGGTCGGGGAAACCGGGCGTGAGAACTTCAACAGTTGTATGTACGTTCGAATACAAGTTGAGTAATCCAATGTTCTCACTTGTAACCGCAAATTCTAACAATCCGCATTCCCCCTATGTCGAACGTAGAAGTTGTTACAGTTAATACAAGCACTGCTTTGAGGGAATTCAGAGAGAGGATATCATCAGCCAAACTCTTAGCACTCAACTTTGGAGTGTGAGATTAGGGGACGAATTTTCGGAATTCTAAACACAGAACCGTCTCTCTATCTCTTACAAACTGTTTGATTAGTTTTATGAGATGAGTTTTAAGGTGTGTAGTAAATTTTTCTCGTATCGTTATACGTTTAAATTATACGTTAAATTATTAATGTGATATTAGTTTGATAACTACTGCATTGCTTTCAGTGAGTGAGTGAGTATAATATTTGCCACATCCTGATTATTTTAAATTCACAAATCATCTTTTATTTTTTTAAATGTTATTCTGGAAATTAGAATACGGTTTAGAAACGAAGATCCTATGTCTGAAATGTATTTATATTTAAACCACTGTTTAGATACATATAACCACGAATGTAGGGTTAAATATGTTGTGTTGGTATTTATATTAATCCTTTATTTGGCCGATGAAATGAGGTAATAAAATTATGAATCGTAGCAGTATAACCGACCAAGTCACGATTGTCAAAGGTTTGTTTGGTGTTTGAAAATGTAAAATTCTAAATTATACATTATGCATAATTACGCGAAATAAAATCAAAATAGTTGAAAATTATATTAATTTATTACCCTAAATTTTATTACTCTGGTTACTATCTGACATGAAAAAACTTGATAAAGATTCTCCCTTCCAACTTGGCTCACCACTGCAAATCCCCCCCCCCCTCTAAATCCGATCCTCCCAATTTTTGCAGTTTTTTCGAAAAATTGGGGTGACCCTCATCCGACCCTCCCTAAAAAATCCTATAGCCCCCAAACCCAGTTTATTCGTTTTTCATCGAAAAAAAATTTCGATCCCCACCCACCAAACTTGACCCCCTCCCCCACGTTTTTTCGAGTGGGGGCTCAAAAGAAGCGTTTTTGATGTAGAAAACAGTGCAAACGTCCTTTTTAAGATGGAGGCAAAGAGAGACCTGAGATTAGCGAGAAAGCAAGTTGGATCTATTGAGGGAGAGAAACAGATGGAACCCTCAGGCCACATTGAGTAAAAAAAAAAAAGGCCACATTGAGAAAGGTGGTACACAAACCAAACACCTCGGAGAAGATGAAAGGAGTGCAACTGACAGAGCGACCAATGGAGGTGGAGACGTCTTGCCTCAAGAATTATTCGTGTTTGTGATATTGTCGTTTCAACTAATTAAAATGAACGAAAGTATTTTTTCTACGGCTGAGACAAAAATTCAAATTTCATATAACCCGTTACTTTCAATATTTATGTCTGATAATTCATCAGATATGACCCCGTGTGCGAGCAGAATGTGCTGAATCCATAAACAAATTGCTGCGTCTACATCTAAATTATGGCAATAATCAAATGCAAAAAACACGATTTCTCCATCTTGCTCAAGTCAAGTGTATATGAGTATGTACAGTAATATTTTAGGGTATATGAACTTTTAAAGGTGCCTGTACTCTTGCCTGCGGTATTGGAAATTTGAGGCATGAAAACTTCGACAGATCGCTCAAACCTGTGCGCTGGCGCAGCTGTAAAGTATAAACTTATGAAGACTAAAAAGTAGAAAGAAAATAAAAATATATAAAAAAAAACTTTAAAAACCACTCTTATATTAAATTTTGTCAGATCTATTGTGAGATACCGTCCTAAAATTATGTCGTACTTTTTAGTGCATTTATTATAAGAGTGGTTTTTTAAAAGTTTTTTTTAATATTTTCTATATTGCGGCAAATAGATGAAGAAAGAAGCATTTGGAAAAATATAGTTAAAAGAACAGACAGACTTATAGGCCACATACTAAGGCATCATGGAATAGTCGCTTTAATATTGGAAGGACAGGTAGAAGGAAAAAAATTGTGTAGGCAGGCCACGTTTGGAATATGTAAAACAAATTGTTAGGGATGTAGGATGTAGAGGGTATACTGAAATGAAACGACTAGCACTAGATAGGGAATCTTCGAGAGCTGCATCAAACCAGTCAAATGATTGAAGAAAAAAAAAAAAATTTAAATGCACTGAAAAGTATAAAATAATTTTAGAAAGCCATCTCAGAATGGACATGACAACAAGCTTTGATGATGACATGTAAGATTATGAGAAAGTCATAGCTTCAAATTAAAAAGTTGATGTTTTTGCCAGTTTTTTCATATGCGTGATGAGTGGCCTGAAAAGTGGGATGCTATGACATGAGATCCCCACTCCTTAGGCCATTCATCACGCATATGAAAAAAATTGGCAAAAAGTCTTTAATTTGAAGCTAATGAAGAAATGACTCGCATAATCTTACATATACCATCAAAGCTTGTTGTCAGATCTATTCTGAGATACCGTCCTAAAATTATGTACTACTTTTTAGTGCATTTAATATAAGAGTGGTTTTTTAAAAAGTTTTTTTTAATATTTTTTATTTTTACCTTCTGATTACTTCCTTATATCTTTTTGATGTTTAATAAGGATTAGTATTTTATCATCATCTTCTTCTTTAAAATCATTGAACAATCATCGTTAAAATCAAACTTGCTACTAGATTTATAGGGCGACTCTTATTAAGTTTAACTGTACTGAGTCTTCCTTAAATGCCATAACTTTGAAAGGTAGTTCACAACATTAATGAAAAGTTCATTCTGTGTTCAAATTATACACATTTTCTGTTGATTACTTATTGTAATCTATATTACAATTCCAGAACAAAACGAGGTAATCAGACTGATGGCTGAAAAAGAGAAATTAAACTTCGGAAGAGTTATTTTCGTTTTAGACTGTTCTCGCTAAATATTTTCTAAACGCCAGTTAATACTTAAGAATAACATAATTTTTTTCATATTTACAGATTCTCTATACTAGATTGGCCTAATTGTTCGTTACTTATTTTAAGAACACACTGGGAATATTAAAACGGAGGGGCGTTTGGTCATTATTTTGGAAGAAGGGAAAATTTAAGAAATCCTTCGGTCTGAAGAGTAAATTTTTTTTTGTTCATAAACTACATAAAAAAGTGATACAAATGATTTTTATGTCATTATTATTACTAAGTTATTTATTCTTGAATCAATAAATGATTAAGGACTAATAAATTTAAATATTACGCCTCTTTCATTATTACTTTCTTGCATAAAAATTAGCGTAACCTTTCCATCCTTCTTACATTTATGCAGTAATAGGTAGGTAAGAGACTGGTGCGACACAGTTGATGTTGTTTGAAGAAAACCGCATGAAAACTGGTCGATCCTACCTTGAGCGTAGCCATAAATATCCCGATAAATTTGGGTTAAACCTACTAAACTATCTTAAGGCCTCATCGGCGCTGTAACTTTACAACCTCTGATTTTGTAACTTGTCAGCATAAGTATGCTGTGCAGAGCAGTCCTTAAACATACTTAACGTAATATCTCCGTTCTTGTTACTTGGCGTGGTTGAATTATTATAATAAATTGTAGACAGTAATGGATCTAAATACCGTTCTGAAAGCTGGTGATCCGATTCATATCCCGGTCATAATTTCCCGCCATATCTCACGTTGCTGTGCGATTAATCAATGTGACAAACGTTTCTCCAGTTTGCTCCAGCCATCTTTGCAGTGGTCTTCCCCGTGACCTGCTGCCCTCGATTCTTCCTCTATGACTAGCTTCTCAAGATTTTCGCAGACTTACAGACTATGTGGCCGAAAAAGCGGAGGATGCTCTGAAAGCATATTGCGGACAACCTCCTCTGTATACTTAGTTAGTTTGTAATCGAGTTGTTTGTCCTCTTTTCCATCCACGCGACGGGGATCATTTTCTGTTAGCCCACTTTTCAAATGCATCTATTTTCCTCCGGTCTTTCGGAGGAGGTTATTAAATTTATAACGGTACGTTAGAAAGGATATAAATTTTATTCTTCACATCCCGTCACTGTTACTGGAGATAAAAACTGGAAAGTATTCTAAACATATGATATACCCTCCGACCCAGTTATTTATATCACATGTGATATGAAAAAAACTGTGTATACGAATTTTGTTCGTTTGAACGAGCCAGAAAATAAAATATATCAAGACGGTCTCCAAACGGCCGATGTACTATCTAACTACAGTCGCAAAATTCGTGCACTATTTGTGCCTTGCGGTGTATTCACAGGCTGGCGTCTGACAAATCTAATTTGAATATCTTTATTTTTTGCCGGTACATTTATTCAGTATCATCTCTCTCTTGTCGGCTTTCCAGGTTTCGCTGTTTTTACTAACCCTTCTTCGTTTCATACGTCTCCTTTTCGGTCGACTTACTGTTAGTGTGGCCGATAAAAGAACCGCATCCGTCTTTACTCATACCCCTTTCTTCTCTAGGGAATAGTACTAAAACGAAACTCGCTCCTAGGTTAGGGAATGAACGAATGAATGAGTGCAGTGGATGGACGGTGAAGTTTGCTGCCGGATGCTTTTATTAGCGATATCTCAGTTGACTAGGTTCAGCATTCAAGATCTATTTATCCATTATTCTTGTGGGATATGGTAATCACATAAATGTATGTATTCTTAGCAACAACAAAAAATGTAGTATTGTATTTGTAAATATTTCACATTTATTGAAAAGTGTGTTACCGGTAGCATTTAAGCATTAAAATTTGAGTGTAAATGCTTCACATATTTTAACTGTTAACTTTTAAATTACCTGGTTTTTTATAATAATAATATTTTTAATTATGTAAAAAAAGATTTTATTTTTTAATATATTATTGAATTTATTAATTTTATAACTTTGTTTATCTGAATTTTAAAAATAACATACTGTTTTTGATTATTCTATATTACGGGAAATTGAAAATAATAATAATGCGGCATAATCTATGCCGCAATGCATACGTAATTAAATCCTTTAGTGAAGGGGAAATTTAATTGATTTAAATTTTATTTGATTTATTCATCTAAACCTTACGTATAAAATTACTTAAATTTTTTTTTGTTCCACAATCAATATATTTACAATCGGCTCCTTATGTGGAACCATATGAAAATAGTTTGATAATATGCACGTGAAAAGGGGTTCCTAAAGAACTCCCATAATAAGTCAACTCATAATAATAGTTATCAGTTAGCAGAAATCTTAAAGTGCATTAGAAAAATATTTCTGCCAACACTTCCTAGTCCATAAAAACAAAATATTTAAAATTAAAACCAGAAAACAAATAAATAGTCAATAAGAAAAAAAAAACAAATAATCAAGCGATAGCTAGTCGAACAAAGAGAAAAATAATTTGTAGATATAAATAAAAAAAATAAATAAGGTAAACAAAGATAATATCACTAGATTTGGAGATATTAACTGCAAACTGTCATTCAGTAGCCTCCAAGTCAAGCACATTGAGACGTTTCAATCCTGGGACGTCCCGTGCTGTTATCAAGCAGATTGATCGCTAAGTGGTTAACGTGATATTCTAAACGTTTGCATTTACCTGTCTGTGGCTGTGCTGTATCACAACTTTTCGAACCTTCGGAAGCTCCAGATATTCATGAATTTCATCATTCCGTGTGAACGATCGTGTCTCTGCAATTGTTCTCGTTACATTGTTTTGGACTCGTTGTATGATATCTATATTACTATTACTTGCTGCTGTTCCCCACAATTCCTCGCCATAAGTCTAGATTGGTCGTAGGATAACTTTGTAAATCAGAACTTTATTACAAAACGTGAGGTGAGTTTCTCCGCTGCAGCCAATGCAGTTACCTATACTTCACGTTCAGTTGTTTTCTTTTCATCCTCGCGTGACATTTCCAGGTCAAACGGTGATCTAGGCGAAGTCTTAGATACCACACACTCTCCGTTTGTGGGATTAAGACACCATTCTTGTACTCACTGGGACAGTCACCCTTTGTTATGGCGATTGTGACATACTTTGATTTATCCTGATTGATGTTAAGCTTCCATTTTTTCTGCCATGCGCAGACAAGGTCTAATGCCATTTGCAATTCCCATGGGGCTAGTTCAGGGTATTCTTTAACGTCAAAGATAGCATTGTCATCAGAAATGTGGCGACGGTGCAACCTTCCATGGTTGGAAGGTCCGAAGTGAATATTGAATATAGCACAGGACCTAGTACAGAGTCCTGAGGGATACCCGACCTAGTGTCAATGAATTTCAACAACTCATCATTGCATCTTACCTGAGAGAAACATCCCTCAAGATAATTTCGTAAGACACCGTAGTAGGGTTAAGGAAGTTTAATTTTAATTTATAGAGCAAACCAGGCAACCATACCTTATTAAAGGCCTGTTAGATATCTAAAAAGCCGCCGAACAGAATTTTCTTTCCTCCAGACATCCAATGACCCAGTTATCCATTCTAAAGAAAATACCGTTAAACCCAACTAGAAAGCACAAAGAAGATGGAGCGAATAACCACAACCGCACTGGTAAAGCTCTCCGACTCGACAAGCCTGTCTGACTTTTCTTTCTTTTTATTGTTTAACCTCCGGGAATTACCGTTCACGTATTACTTCAGAGGATGATTGAGGATGATATGTATGTGTGTAAATTAAGTATAGTCTTGTACAGTCTCAGTTCGACCATTCCTGAGATGTGTGGTTAATTGATACCCAACCACCAAAGAACACCGGTATTTACGATCTAGTATTCAAATCTGTATAATAGTAACTGCCTTAACTAGGAATTGAACGCTGGAGCACTTGATTTCCAAATCAGCTGATTTGGGAAGACGCGTTCACCATTGGACCAACCCGGTTAGAGGTGTTTCACCTGTCTACATTACGGCCAGTTGCCGCAGCATATGTTCGATGGAGAGACTCAGGCGCTGCGCCGACGTTCCCAGCTGCTTCACGTCCCAACGTTTAATTTTTAAATCAACGATTAAATTTTTATCATCAAACATGAGGCCGGTTGCCCTATGGCTAGCGGATTCGACTCTTGGAATAAGTTGTGAGTTCCGATTCGTCTTTTGCCTTTGTTTCCTCTCTTATGTTTCTTGGTACACTCTGTAGTCTCGATAGTTTTACGAATGGTCGGATTGACATAAAGTACAGAGTACAGGTTACAGGAGTGCTCCTGTCTTTTCTGAAACAATCAGCTGTTCGGTGGCCTTCCCCACACTTTACACAGCGGAAGGGCCTCATGCAATTGTTTTTGGTGTGCCCATACTATTGGAACCTTATGCATTGTATGAGGCCTGTTGGTTTCCGCGGTGTTTGCAACGACATGCTGCAATTCCCGATGTATTTTAACTCAAATATAGTTTGATTGTTCTCCTGCGACTAGAGGTTCACGATAAATGTTGAGGTAGGCTCTTTAGTTACTCTGTAGCGTGCATTTATAAAGTCCTCCACCCTATGCCCGTGGCCTTCAGTTTCTTCCTTGATCATCTCCACTGGGATCGAGTGATGCAGGTTCCTAATCGCAACACAAAGGCTTGTTGTTCCTTTCTCGTGAAGGTATGACCTGTTAATCCATGTTCTGGAACTATATGTGCGATTTCCTTATACAATTAAATACTTAAAAGTTGTTTACACACGACCGTTTCTATCAGTTCGTATAACCTTAGCACATCATTTATCCCGTAAAGTACAATAGGTGTGGACATTAATGGACCACGTTTTCTTGATGTTATCTGATATCCTCCTCAATCAGACGATATGCCATAGTCGATCATAGCTGGTACAGAATCCATCCTAACTTCGAGGTTAGTCGGACCAAAGCCCGAATATAATTTTATTTTTTATCTTTAAATATTATTAATTATAGCTTTTAAGTAGTTTTTAGTTACCTCTTATCCACACAAACACTCACAATAATCTCTCACAAAGTAACAAAACAGAATTCTATTTTTAAAAATCACCTAAAACAAACACGTCTTATTCTTTCTATAACAGCTATTTTGTGAAAAGATATAAAACTTTATATACACTCTTTAACGTTATTTAATTTCCTTACAAGATAGATAGTTGTTCGAAGGATTGCTTTATTTAGAAAATTACTTTTTTATTCTATTATCGGATATGATATTTATTTTTGTGTATTTTGGATTTAAAAATGGTTATTACTTGATTAAGATAAAGAAAAATAAAGCGATATGATTAAATAAATTTTCTGCATAATTAATAATAAAGTAATAGTAAACGAATAACTACAGAATAATTAAGATTAGTATATCCTACTCCTGTGTCAGAGATGAAAACTGTATTGAAATGTAAGTTACGTAACTTGTTATAGCTGTGCTCGAATTTTTTGCGTTAACCCGACAACTTTATTTATTCCTGTTTGAATTTTACTCTAAATTATTTTTAAAAGGAAATCTATAAAAGCAATCTTTAGTTTTGAACGTAGCTTTTAATCGTAAAATGATTACTAATTGAAACTTTTTTGTTTCATTAAAAGGAACGTTAATAAAAGTTTCCTTCTTTTAAAGGAGTTCTTTTTGCAGATAAATTCTCCAATATTTTCTTTTGATTAAACCCTTACAATTAACTACACGCTAACTTCACCAAAAAAAGATTCTCTTTTTTAGTTCTTCAGTTATAATGAAAATTTATTTAATGGGATGTAATTTTGGAAATGAAAGTCAGATAGTAATTTTGTGAAATATTTGTCTGTATATTAAAATTTTGTTTAGTTAAAAGATCTTAATTGTTTCCCGCAATTAAAAAATTAGCAAGGATTTACAGACTACATTTTATATTATTCTCCGTTCAGCTCTTTTGCATCGTTTCAACTCGATTAAAATAATTACTGAAATAATAATTCTATATAATTTTTTTGTTTTGAATTACTGTTTTATAAAAAAAAGTAAGGATATATTTTGAAATTGCTCAACGTTTATACTACTTTGTGTGTGGGTGTCTGCGCGCGCGCGCGCGCGTGTGTGTGTGTGTGTGTTAGGCCATACACTCCCCTATATTATACTTTACCTTAGGTTGTTTCATTTTAATCACCCCTGGCGATTTTCTCGTAAACTACGCACAATACAAAAAATTACCTAACAAAAATTACTCAGATTGGTCAGCTAAATCTCATGATTACCTTAGATTTGATCTTGACCTTGACCTTATTTCAAGATTAATACGATTTTTCAAATGGCATTACCTGTTTTAACACCCTGAAAAAATGTCCAAAATCATATAGTGATATATTTCGGTATAAAATTTTTTGATCTTTTCGTTGGTGGTGTCGAAAATAGGTCATTTCATTTGAAAAATTCTTTATAACTTCAAATAACGGTCAAGATCAAGTTCAAAGGCAAATCCAATGTCACCATGAGATATCCTCCCTCCAGTCTAAGTAACTTTTGTTTAGACCATTTTTTTTTTTATAGTGCGTAGTTTTAAGAAAAAATTTCTTGGGGCGATTAAAATGAAATATTCTATATTATATATAATCACTCATATTATTGTACAATATATGTTGATATAAGTTGGCTGCTGAACTTGCCATGTTACTCAACGTTAAAAGAAAAAATGAATTTATTCTATTGAAATAATCTGTCATTTCTTCAGTTATCAATTATAATAAATCTATATTTGAATGTAGATTTGGAACCAAAATATGTTTTAAAACGGTGCATTAATGATGTTATCTTCATGTAATTTCTTGGTCACAAGTTACTTTACCAATATATTTTTAAATTAAAAAATGTGTATTGTTTGTAATTTTTTATATTTATTTTTACAATATATTTTATTACTAATAAAGATCTATGCTAAGCGTTTATTGAAACAAGTCAGAAATAAGATTACGCTCTAAAAAACTATTAACCTATTTTTTTTTTTTTTTTACGTAAATCTATATGGGTATTTCGATTGTTAAATAATAATCTTCAATAGGTACTGCAGTAAAGATATAAATAAAAACAAAATAAATAAGAAATCAGTATATAATAAAACAATATATTATTTTTTAATTTATTTATATAAACATATATATATATATACTAGCGGACCCGACAGACGTCCTGACGCGGAATTATTCTGTAATAAATGCACACACATAAATATAAGTAACTTAATTGATTTAAAATTAGCAGGAATGTGTTCTAAATTTCATTAAAATGACTATTAATATGATATTATCAGTTTGTGATTGTTGTATTATTGTAATAGGTTTATTGATTAATTATGTGTAGTATTGTTAATATTTATTTTCACTAAATATTGCAATGTCCGATGAAAATTGAATTAAAAAATCGAAAGGTCGTAAAATTAAAATTAGTGTAATTAATAAATTTTCATCCACATTACTACTAATTTTCACTTAACATCATTCTAAAAAAGTACCTCCTACATATATATATTTTTTTTATTTAATAATTTTGATGTTTCAAAACCATGTAACAGCTTAATTAATCAATTAATAAAAAAATTAAAGCACTGTAAAAAAGCAACGTAGTTAAAATTTTAGTAGAAATTTTTATCATTTTCTCATTCTTTATTTTAATATCTATTATACCAAATTTTAGATAATTGTAAATTAAAAATAATTTTAGAAAACTTTTTATAAAATTAATCAGCTAAAACATTATAAATTCAATTTTTTAGATATACTTTAAACTATATTATAAGTAAATTATATTTTTATTTTATAAATGTTATAATTTATTTTACAAACTTAAATTTTTATTTTCAAAGAGTCGTTCAATACTTCACAAGTTGCATAGAATCAAATGAGAATTAACAATTTAAATTTGTAGGTTAAGTTGATTGTTATTGAATGCACGTATATACATCATTAAAATTCATGAAAAATCATGTAAAATACTCACTTCAATACTGCACCTTACAAATTTGCAAATTGTACATTTTTTAATTAAACTTTAAAACGTTATTTCAATAAATAATAATATAACATAATATTCTCAATAAGCGCGCAATTCTAGCAGACTCGGTAATGCTTCGCTATGCTAGATCTGAGTATACATTGTCACAGTATGATTGTTTACATTTGCAACGGCCATACGGGCTCTTTGTGATTGGTCGTTGTATTTGACAGCGGCCATCTTGCATTGATCTGATTGGTTTTCCTTAGTTTACATATTCATCTGATTTATTGGCCTCTTATTTATTAAAAAACTGTTTTCTCGCGATTTTTTGTAACATAATAATAACACAAAATTACGAAATATTTTTCTTAATTTGATCGCAGCACCAACTGTCGAGACAAACTAAAATTAAAATAGAATATTATTGAATTTTCGATACTGCGATGGTAGTGTAGTCTGCCGGATCCAATGTAAAACATTCCAAAATCAACAGCTACTTATAAATAAAAAATTAATTAAAAAACATTTTCCAGTGTACCAAATTGTGAATCTAAATCATTCTCGAATCCCCTTGAACAGACACACAACATTTCATCAAATCAGTCCAGCCGTTTAGGAGGAGTTCACTTTCATACACACGCACACAAGAAATATATATATATAAAGATATTAATATATATATATATTAATTGACAAACTGTAGTACTTAAGTTACACTGTAACAATCGTTCCGTGCCAAGCTACGACGAAAATCAAGAGTGAAGTAGTTTCCCGACAGTTGAACATCAGTATTTTCAATGAAAGCAACTGGTCCGGTATCTGTTGTATCGTAGGTAATTTATACCCATTATAGGAGTAAGAACGACTAGACTGATGGTCTAAAGCAACAGACTTATAAACTAACTAGAATGCGTTATTTACACTGGGTCAATTCAGCTTTAGAACACTCCTGTAGAGTTGCTTCTTTCTATAATAAATGGAGGTGATCAGAGACAGATTCCGATATTACATTTAAAATTTATAGACTTTTTCTCTTGATCTTTAAAGTAAAAATATTTTTTTTACAGAATTAGATCTTTTAAACATTAAAACAGTTGTTCTTTACTCCACTCTCTAGACGTAAAAATTGCAAACTTGAAATGCGTCAAGGTAACTTAAGAATAGGACTATTATGAAAGCATTAAACCAAACATTTATAACTACGATAGATTATTTTCCCACAATATTACGAAGATGTATTCTGACAACTGTTTACTTACGTTACATAGGCTTTGTAAGCCTGTCTTTGTCTTAATCTATCTTTGTTTTTGTATTTTTAATTTTTAATTTACTTTAGTAAATTATTAAATGTAGACTAACTAGCTGCACATTTTAACGGTTACAAATAAATTTTTACTTTTCCCTTGGAATATCAATTTTTTTTTTTTTTTTGACTGTAGGTAACCTTTACTTCATATTCAGGCATTTACTTGATGATAAAATAACGCTTAGCTACAGCTAAACAGATAACTCTAAAAATAGATTATTACGGAGACATCATCCAAGAGAATAGAAAACCACGTAAACCTACAATTCAAGTCAGTTAAATTTTAATTTTCTGCGTTGTAAACTGAAAATCCGTGACAAAATATGCTCCATAAACATTAATAGTCAGTTAGAAATGGTTATAAATTTTTTGCTTTATGTTCGAATGTGAGCTCGTATTCTAAATTAAAAAGGAAGAGGATTTTTTTCAGCAGTATAATAAAAGAACATAAAGGCTTTACATCACACGTATACCTTGCGGGTTTTTCCACACTAATCAATCCGACTCTTTGCTCGGTATAAAAATACGATGTCGGTCGCAAATAAAGAAGTGAATGAATAGGGAAGTGGTGTTTGTACAACATCGATTACAACCTACGATATCTTTTTCCTTGTTTAAAGTAAGCTAACTCAAACTCTTTACAAACTCTGTAATTATAAGCCGCGGATAACGTTCATGCCGGAAATCTAATCAGTGCGTCTAAATTAGTCGAAGACAGTTTTTAATTATCATCGACTGAAAAAACGAAGCAGTCGATGGTGGCAGTGTCGGGTCGAGAAGGATGTTCCCAATGGGAAACAGTCGGGCGGGGTGGTGATGAGGAAGTAGTCAGTTCGCTATTGATGGTCTGGGATAATGAGAAGGGGGAATACGGTAGTTGGAGTGAGTTTAAGTTCGAATTTCCAAAGAACTGTGTATGTCACCCTTTTACAACTCTTCCATTTTTCAATACCCACACTCTTCCGACCGCACTATTCATTTATTCCACTACATTAATCTACATCACGCTGATGAAAGGTTTGGATTCTTTCTTTAATTATTAATTGTGTTATTTGACAACATAACTCGTGATGGGTGAATTGGGTATATGTGTGTGTGTGTGTGTGTGTGTGTGTGTGTGTGTGTGTGTGTGTGTGTGTGTGTGTGTGTGTGTGTGTATGTGTGTGTGTGTGTGTGTGTGTGTATGTGTGTGTGTGTGTGTGTGTGTGTGTGTGTGTGTGTGTGTGTGTGTGTGTGTGTGTGTGTGTGTGTGTGTGTGTGTGTCTGAATGGATATATATGCCTGCATATATAATTATTTTTTTTTTTAGTGAGTGTATTATGTTTTTTGTCAACAGTAAATTATCGTAAGCTAGTATTTGTAAATGTTAAAAATTGAAAGGATTCAAATGGTAGCTTTCATTCGGTTTATATTAATTAATGGGCGGCTACAAAGGAAATAATGTAAACAGAAATTATTTGCCGTGGTTGTCAATTGTTGTAAAGAAGCATAATGGTATTTAAACAAATGTTCTAAAGCGATATGACATGAAATACCGGTTACTTGCGAAATGGTGTAATTGTTTCAAAAATACAAAACATTTCATCCCAGACTTACTAGCAAAAGAGAGAAGTGAATTAGTTTTCCTTGCCTTTTTTGCCGAGTAAAATATACTGCTACAAACCTACGATTTAGGTGATTGTCACCTTCAACTCGTTCGCTCTTAGCTACAGGGACGGGCTGAATAGTGAAAATCACTTCTATCAGAGATCGTATTTTTTAACTAATTCCGCTATAGAGATGCTTTACATGCGTAAAAAATACTGTATTACTTTATACTATCTACATTTGTTACTTTATACTATCTACAGTCTTTCTTACATGCGTAAGAAAGACTGTAGATAGTATAAACTAACAAATTTCTTTCTGCGAGAATCATTTATTGTAAGCGATTTTTCCACTTTGTTTGTGACATTAAAGTTATATTGTCTGAATTGTCATAAATAAACGTCTTGTACTGTGAAATTTATTAGTGTTACATTTTTGTTGGATTTTGAATTTCTTCTTTAAATATTAAAATTTTATTTTACTTAAATATTACGTATAATGTAATAAACTAATTTTTTCAAAATATCATCTAATGAAGAAGGTGGTTTCGCGTTAAGGGAAGCTGAAGCGATTTGGATGTGCCTTTAATTCAACAGTGGTATAAACTTGTTATATTTTCCCTAAGTAATAATAGTTGTGTTAATTTTATCTATACTTTAGGGTACTAGAAATGGCGTTGTGTTCGATATAAAATAGAAAAATTATATTTTTTTATTTAGTTCAAAAACACTCTAATCTATTATCACAAGAAATTTGGATTTTGGACTGTTTCTTAACTGCAGTAATAAGCCGTCATTGAGAGCTTTTCTACACTATACATGAGTAGTACTTATATTCATTGGTTCCAGAGTTATAGCCAAATAAAATTTTTATTAATGAAATATTTGGATCTTACAAAGGAAGATCAGTCCGAATCAGACTTCATTTCTTTTTTAACTTTTTTTTTAATATTTTTTTAACATTTTTGTAATTTAATATATTTATTTATTAATAATTACTAGCCCGTGATTTAAAAAAAAAATTACAATCAATAATAACAGTAAAAAGAATATTAAAAAAAAATTAGAAGTTATTAGTGAAATAAAATTTTATGTACTTTTAAATATGTGTATATGTAATTTAATAGGTATTCTTACATTGTTTACATGTAACACATTTGGTAAAACATCTGATTATTTAATATTAATTGAAAATTATAATTTAAAATCGTATTATTTTTGGATTTCCTAGTTTAATTTATGTGTAATTTTATCTATATTAAAGTTAACTACAGCGTGACTGAATAATAGACTCTCAGAAGAACAACATATACACTGAGGCATACACGCCCAATCTTTAATAAATTTTGCAAAGAATTCTTATCTTTTAGCTTTTAGTTCATTACTCCTCTGATATTGTCGGACAGTATTCTCCCTAAGTCGTTCATTTCGTTTATTTGGTTTTTGTTGCCATTCACTTAATCACTCTTTGGTTTGATATAATTATTCTGATTATAATTTGTGAACACGTTTTCTAGTTTTCAAATTTTCTCTCTCTTTATATTCACCATTCTCTCTTAATATTTCCATTCTTTCCTCAATCTTAACGTTTTCTTCCTCTTTGTATTAATCATCTTCACTTAATTTCTTTATTCTCCTTGTTCTTAGCATTTTCTTCCTCTTCATATTAATCTTCTTGTTGTTTTTCTGAGATATATTTCTTCATGTTATCTTTCTTTTTCTTTTATGATTGTTTTTATTTTTCATTTTTAATTATTCACCAAATAATCCAATAATAAAAACTGAATACTTTATACTGTAAGGTCGAAATTAACAACTATAACCAGTATATAGAAGTTCACAAAACGTAATAGTTTAATTATTATTAACGCTTATTTATACAACACACCAGAAATCTGAAACTTTTGTTAATCATCAACTTTTGAAAATGCGAATAATACTGATCTAGTAATACGAGTAATAAAGGGATTTTTACTATCCTAATATTTCATGTAAGACTGAATTAATAATTGTATATATATTTGATGTTAATAAAAACTAATATTTCAGCAATTGTGCAACTGTCCATTTTAATAAATAATTGTAGGTTCGTATCTCACTTTCTAATTAAATAAGTTTAAAAGAAGTGCAGCAAAAAATGTGTAAATGTAATTTAATAGGCGTACAAAGAAGCCATGTGATGTCCACATTAATTTTTTTGAAATAATAAAAACAATGAGCAGTAGTTTATTTAATTTACATATTTACATAATTTCCTTTAAAATGTTTACCAATCGAGTAGTGTGATTCCTGTTTTTCTCCCTGCCTTCCGAAACCAGACCCCCAATTAAACATGAACGCGGTTCCTGGAGGTGCCTTTGCCTCTAGTCGCCATACGAGGAAAACGCCAGGCCTGACTATCCGTTCCCGGCCTCCATCACCCAGCAACCGGGACTCAGTCCTTTGTGCTTTGTCTCTCACGGGGACAATGCCGGAGGGACGGTCCCGCTGGGACTCAGTCTTTCAGCTCAGGGGCTTGAGAGTCCCCACACTTTATCACCACCGACCACCCGTGCAAGCACGGACGAACGGCAGCTCCGCATGGAGCTGTCCCTCACTCCCTCGCGTCCCGATATTTCATTTGCAGTATTCCCTACACAAACCCTGTCACAGAGTCGGAAGTCCACCGAACTGCGTAACATCGTTCCAACGATGGTCCCCACCTCGAGATGCCCAGTTACGGCAGTACAGTCGCGGAGTCCCCGTCCCATCGCGGGCAATGGAATATCACGTGTTCCGGCGTGTCTAACTCCCGACAGTAGGGGCAGAAGGGTCTTCAGCTCTTCTTCATCCACACAGGTATGAACGAAAGACCCCCCATGGCCGGTCAGGAATTGTGTCAGCCAGAATCCCTGTTTGCCAAACTTCCTCCCAGCTCACGGTTGAATGTGCGCGATCAAACGATGCGTCCACCTCCCTTTCGTGGACGCATCTCACCTGGCCTGCCAATTCCTGTAGACAGTTGCGTTGGCATCGTTCTTAGACACACCCTGATAAACTTGCGCACGAGCCACCACCAGCTACTGAAGTGGCGGCATCCCAATCACCACCAACACCGCCTCAGTCGAGACAGAGACGTATGCCGACGCCACGTTAGGAGCCATACGGCGCTGTAGTCCCTCCAACAGTCTTCTGTTAGCCCTACCTCCATGGGCCTCTTCCTCACTGGGGTGCCATAAAGAAGAATCGAGGTCGCTACATGCGGGTACAGCCTCCTCTTCGGCGTCCGGGGTCCTCCAACGTTCGATAGTAACTTAACCAAGTTCTTGACAGTCTGCCCAGCTTTCTCACTCACCGCTTAGACGTGACGAGTGAATGACCGTCTATGGTCCAACCACACTCCAAGATACTTGGCGGCCTCTCGTGATTGGCCCTCTCTCCATCGCTTCCTCCATCGAAATCGGGAAAGGCATCAGTCGCCGCCTTCCCGCCATTGGGACAAAAAAAGATTTATTGCAGGACAGATGGAGTCGCACCCCGGCCATCTACTCACCGACCTTCGCGAAAAATATTCTGAATGCGTCGTCAACAAGGGGGATGACTTTTTGTTTATATCTCCACGGTTTACGTATGTCTGATAATCTCTAATGGCGAAATTCGCTTAGACAGGTGCTGCTATACTCATGTACAGAAAATAATGTTATAAGAATTTTTTTTGTTTTCAATTACACGTATGTAACAACCATTGACGTTTATTGGATTGATGGAAGAGTCTGACACCGTATTCTTGAAAATTCAGTATTTTAAAGTTTTTAAATCGCTATTCTTTCAAATCGCTTTCTACATTTTTCAGTACCAGGTTTTGAATTGCTGGTTTTATAAAACTTTTCCAACGGCCTAATTATATTTATTAAAATTCTATTTGTAATATGGATCATCAGATTGTTTAATTTATTATAGGGTCAACATATTTATTTAATATCATTCCATGATTATTCGTAAAAATGAGCAGCTAAATATGTAACTCCAATCCAGCATCTGTAAGCTTAACATAAGAAACAATTTTTCCGTCAAATTATCCATCATCCAGAATTTTAATGCATAGCCTAGGGATGTAATAAATACGTCTCATAAGAAAAGCAAAACATCTTATGTTACTGCTTTCAATTTTTCTTTTTTATACTTTGGACAGAGTTATCCTTCTTTATTTTTCCTGTTTAGCCTCCGGTAACTACCGTTTAGATAATTCTTCAGAAGATGAATGAGGATGATATGTATGAGTGTAAATGAAGTGTAGTCTTGTACATTCTCAGTTCGACCATTCCTGAGATGTGTGGTTAATTGAAACCCAACCACCAAAGAACACCGGTATCCACGATCTAGTATTCAAATCCATGTAAAAATATCTGGACAGGGTTATCCAGATGTTATTAAAGTAGTATCTATTACTCGTAGAAATTTTGTTATTTTTATTTTTTAAATATTTTTCGGAGATTAATTTGTGTTAACATAAAGTGAACGGAATCGTTTATATTTTATCTAGTTTTGTCTTCATTCTTTAAGTTTTTGTTATAATCCTTTTAAAATCCAATTATGGAAATGTTGTGACTCTAACTTTAAATAGGAATATGAAATGATCTATAATGTTTTAAACGTTTAAATGATATGGTAATCTATAAAGAGCTTATGAGGGCTGACTTCTTGTGCTGATATAGACGTTTAACTGAAGATGAAGTTGAAATAGAAAAGGGTGAAAGCAGAGATTGTAGAGTTTACTATAGGTGCGGGGGAGGAATCTCGTGGAGAAGCAGTGCCCTATTCCGCGATGAAAAGGGAAAACGGGGTGAGAGAAGAGGTTGTTCTCCCACGACCCTTTCTGTCTCAAGGGTCACATTATACCGCAATTAATTAATTAACTAACAGAGAAAACGTCTGACTCCCTCCCTTTCACCTCCTTCCCCTTTTATAACCCTGACAGTCTTTAACCTCATTTCACATTTCTCCCCCTTCGCTCCGAGAACAGTCACCCCGGTAGTGCGAGTGCGAGTAGAAAGAGAAGTTTGTAGATTAAACTTCATTTTTATAAACCCCGACTACTCCGTCCCCTTCCGTGTTCCACACGTCCGTCCTTACTGCAGACTCTTCGCTGTGCAGCATCGGTCGTTAAGTTGAAAGATATTAAGGAAGAAGAAAAAAATAAGAAAAGTAATACAGAAAGAAGGAATTTTCTCGGTGTCCCTTGCTACCCATCTTTCAAATTAGTTTAGATATAAAAATAAAAAAATAATGAATTTGTTTGTTGCGACAACAAAAACAAATATCCTGCCATTAATTTGTACTTCTCATTTTTTTCTTTCCCCTCATACATTCTTCTCACACCTGCTTTCTGCAATTTGAAGTTTTAAAAAATAAATTTTGAGTAATATCGCATTGAATGTAGTTACTACTTTTCATTAAAGAAAAAAATTGTTGAAATGAAATTTTCAATACAATATTAAAACTTGTAGCTTTCATTATTGAGAAAATCCTTTTCAATTCAAATTAAAATTTATTCGTTTATTTATTATTGTGATAGTACAGTCGCTTAAGATATTGATCGTAACAGGGCGAATCAAAATTCCAAACTCTTCTCTTGAATAGAGTTCACAATTTATTTGGATATCAAACTTGAATTTTGTATATCTTTCAATTAAATTAAGTTTTCTCAGTAAATGATTAATTAATTCCGCTGACTTTAAAAAAATATATATATAAAAGTTATTGCTTTTATATTTCCAAAATGCAGGATTAACTGGTAGCATCTTTGTCTTTCTAGGGTCTGAATCTAGGTTCGAATGCCATTTTTTTTCGAATAATTTGGGTGTCCCTCAGGCTCAGTTTTGGGCCGATCATATACCTAGTGTTGAAATCAGACTTTTCCAACCTTAACTATGTCACCATTACTCCTTTTGCGGACGGTACGACAATAACGATCCAACCTTAAACCTCGGAAAGACTTCGTTTGGCATTGGGCGTCAACATAATTTGGCTGCGTAGGTGGAAGTAAAAGTTAAACCAGGTAAGTCCAACCGCGTTACGTTTACGATGAGGATGAAGAACTATCCACGAGTATACCTTAACAATGTCGATATTCCATACTCTAACAGCGATTGGTACCTGGGTTTACATTCAGATTGCCGCTTGACATGGAAAGACCACGTAAGAGAAAAACAAAAGCAACTTAATATAAAAGTTAAGAGGATGTTCTGGCTTTTAGGTAGTTCTCTGTTCTTTTTGTCCAACAAGGTATTACTATACAAGGCAGCCAGTTTGGACCTACGGGATTCATGTAAGGGGTACTACTAGTAACAGTAACGTCGATGTGATTCAGCAAGGTGTTACAGAACATAGCACAGCCGCTGTGGTTCATAAGGAATAGTAAGATTTACGAGCATCTGATTATCCCGTTTGTCCATAAGGAGATTGTTCGATTAAATTCGAAATACATATCCCGGCTAAATTTTCATAATAATCATCTTGCTTTAAATTTACTGGACAATGATGGGTATATCAGACGCCTAAAACGTCTCTACGTGTTGGACCTAGGTGACGGATGTTAATGGTTGATATGATATGCCTCTTTTGGACAGTTTTACGTTATTAGAGTAAAAGATATATTTGTCTTTTGGAATTTTTCTTTCTTTTTAAATTATTCTCTTCTGATTACGTGTGGTTCGTTTGATTCTAGTGTTTATTTTTTATCTTTCCCACCAAGCATGACTGATCGGCCTTATCATTATATGTTTCTCTTCTTTGGGGAATGAGTAAAAACGTTGTGAAACAACAGTTTGATGTAAATTGTGAATCCTAACAGCGAAGAGGACATGTGTTTCGGATTGTGTATGGTTATTTTGTTTTACGGTTTATTATTATTCATTATTTGTGTTCTTTACTGACTGAGCTCTTTTTAAAATTACTTATGCAACTCAATTTGTTTTCAGTTACTTATCTATTATCTGTTGTCATACTTATTTGTTGTGTAAACTTGAGGAATATATTTAGATGATCCTCTTTCACGCTATGGTGTGTCATATGGCACACTTTGACATATAACACATTAAACTGCAACAAAAAGAAAATATTATAAAATTGAAATATTATATTATTATTCCTATAAAATATATTATTTTCCAATATTATTATTATTCCATTTGAAATATTATTTGTTTTTTGTAACCAACTGTAAATAGAGGGTTAAAAAATATCTTGACTCCACAATCCTGATTTACCGTGACATAGAATTTTAAACTTTACATGAACAGGAAATTACTCAGATATGTTTCGAAATAATCAGATAATTGATATAATTTATAAATACATACGTATGTATCTATACACAGTGGCATTTAAGTATGGAAACAACTTTATACTACATATCTGAGAGGTATTTGGAAGCAGAAAGGAGTGAGGTTCTACATAATATCTGCATTGTGTTGGATTTTTAATCTTTGTTCGCCATATTGAATCAAACCTAATTTTTTAAATAGGAAGGATGTCCACCTTCCTACGAAGGTGGAACGTGAAATCACGTATGAAACGTGATTTCGATTTAAAATTTTACAAGAAAAGCAAGGGTGAAATCTAATTTTCTGTTAATGCCTTCGTTATCGAGTTATAAGTACTCAAATTTGAATGACAGAAAACTCGTGTTAACAATAAAACGAGGTAAAACCCGCTGCATGAACAATTTGATTGCATTTTACATTCATAATGCATACAATAACGAACTTTAAACAGTGCTATAATATTGATAATAAATTTTTTTTTTTTTTTTTTTTTTGTCTTCAGTCATTTGACTGGTTTGATGCAGCTCTCCAAGATTCCCTATCTAGTGCTAGTCGTTTCATTTCAGTATACCCTCTACATCCTACATCCCTAACAATTTGTTTTACATATTCCAAACGTGGCCTGCCTACACAATTTTTCCCTTCTACCTGTCCTTCCAAAATTAAAGCGACTATTCCAGGATGCCTTAGTATGTGGCCTATAAGTCTGTCTCTTCTTTTAACTATATTTTTCCAAATGCTTCTTTCTTCATCTATTTGCCGCAATACCTCCTCATTTGTCACTTTATCCACCCATCTGATTTTTAACATTCTCCTATAGCACCACATTTCAAAAGCTTCTAACCTTTTCTTCTCAGATACTCCGATTGTCCAAGTTTCACTTCCATATAAAGCGACACTCCAAACATACACTTTCAAAAATCTTTTCCTGACATTTAAATTAATTTTTGATGTAAACAACTTATATTTCTTACTGAAGGCTCGTTTAGCTTGTGCTATTCGGCATTTTATATCGCTCCTGCTTCGTCCATCTTTAGTAATTCTACTTCCCAAATAACAAAATTCTTCTACCTCCATAATCTTTTCTCCTCCTATTTTCACATTCAGTGGTCCATCTTTGTTATTTCTACTACATTTCATTACTTTTGTTTTGTTCTTGTTTATTTTCATGCGATAGTTCTTGCGTAGGACTTCATCTATGCCGTTCATTGTTTCTTCTAAATCCTTTTTATTCTCGGCTAGAATTACTATATCATCAGCAAATCGTAGCATCTTTATCTTTTCACCTTGTACTGTTACTCCGAATCTAAATTGTTCTTTAACATCATTAACTGCTAGTTCCATGTAAAGATTAAAAAGTAACGGAGATAGAGAACATCCTTGTCGGACTCCCTTTCTTATTATGGCTTCTTTCTTATGTTCTTCAATTGCTACTGTTGCTGTTTGGTTCCTGTACATGTTAGCAATTGTTCTTCTATCTCTGTATTTGAACCCTAATTTTTTTAAAATGCTGAACATTTTATTCCAGTCTACGTTATCGAATGCCTTTTCTAGGTCTATAAACGCCAAGTATGTT
This sequence comes from Lycorma delicatula, assembly GCF_047948215.1. Taxonomy (NCBI): domain Eukaryota; kingdom Metazoa; phylum Arthropoda; class Insecta; order Hemiptera; family Fulgoridae; genus Lycorma; species Lycorma delicatula. The sequence goes on along the minus strand of NC_134455.1, from coordinate 248,692,909 downwards.
GGTTTGTTTTTCTTTAATCTTCCTTCTACTATTAATCTGAGGCCTAAAATTGCTTCCCTTGTCCCTATACTTTTCCTGAAACCAAATTGGTCTTCTCCTAACACTTCCTCCACTCTCCTCTCGATTCTTCTGTATAGAATTCTAGTTAAGATTTTTGATGCATGACTAGTTAAACTAATTGTTCTGTATTCTTCACATTTATCTGCCCCTGATTTCTTTGGTATCATTACTATAACACTTTTTTTGAAGTCTGACGGAAATTCCCCTTTTTCATAAATATTACACACCAGTTTGTATAATCTATCAATCGCCTCCTCCCCTGCACTGCGCAGTAATTCTACAGGTATTCCGTCTATTCCAGGAGCCTTTCTGCCATTTAAATCTTTTAATGCTCTCTTAAATTCAGATCTCAGTATTGTTTCTCCCATTTCATCCTCCTCAACTTCCTCTTCTTCCTCTATAAAACCATTTTCTAATTCATTTCCTCCGTATAACTCTTCAATATATTCCACCCATCTATCGACTTTACCTTTCGTATTATATATAGGTGTACCATCTTTGTTTAACACATTATTAGATTTTAATTTATGTACCCCAAAATTTTCCTTAACTTTCCTGTATGCTCCGTCTATTTTACCAATGTTCATTTCTCTTTCCACTTCTGAACACTTTTCTTTAATCCACTCTTCTTTCGCCAGTTTGCACTTCCTGTTTATAGCATTTCTTAATTGCCGATAGTTCCTTTTACTTTCTTCATCACTAGCATTCTTATATTTTCTACGTTCATCCATCAGCTGCAATATATCGTCTGAAACCCAAGGTTTTCTACCAGTTCTCTTTATTCCGCCTAAGTTCACTTCTGCTGATTTAAGAATTTCCTTTTTAACATTCTCCCATTCCTCTTCTACATTTTCTATCTTATCTTTTTTACTCAGACCTCTAGCGATGTCCTCCTCAAAAATCTTCTTTACCTCCTCTTCCTCAAGCTTCTCTAAATTCCACCGATTCATCTGACACCTTTTCTTCAGGTTTTTAAACCCCAATCTACATTTCATTATCACCAAATTATGGTCGCTATCAATGTCTGCTCCAGGGTAAGTTTTGCAGTCCACGAGTTGATTTCTAAATCTTTGCTTAACCATGATATAATCTATCTGATACCTTGCAGTATCGCCTGGATTTTTCCAAGTGTATATTCTTCTATTATGATTTTTAAATTGGGTGTTGGCAATTACTAAATTATACTTCGTGCAAAACTCTATAAGTCGGTCCCCTCTTTCATTCCTTTTGCCCAGCCCGTATTCACCCACTATATTTCCTTCCTTGCCTTTTCCAATGCTTGCATTCCAATCTCCAACTATTATTAAATTTTCATCTCCTTTTACGTGTTTAATTGCTTCATCAATCTCTTCGTATACACATTCTACCTCATCATCATCATGGGCGCTTGTAGGCATATAGACGTTAACAATCGTTGTCGGTTTAGGTTTTGAATTTATCCTTATTACAATGACTCTATCGCTATGCGTCTTGAAATACTCCACTCTCCTCCCTATTTTCTTGTTCATCACGAAACCTACTCCTGCCTGCCCATTATTTGACGCTGAGTTAATTACTCTAAAGTCACCCGACCAAAAGTCGCCTTCCTCTTCCCACCGAACCTCACTAATTCCTACTATATCCACGTTTACCCTATCCATTTCCCTTTTTAAATTCTCTAGCCTACCAACCTTTTTTAAGCTTCTAACATTCCACGCTCCGACTCGTAGAATGTTATTTTTTACTTTTCTGGTGACCCCTTCCTTAGTAGTCCCCACCCGGAGATCCGAACGGGGGACTATTTTACCTCCGGAATATTTTACCAAGGAAGGCGCCTCCATTATTGAATTTGAAAATGCAGAGCCACATTTTCTTGGAAAAAAAAAACAGCTGTAGTTTTCCATTGCTTTCAGCTGCGCAGTACTCAGAGGACTGAGTGATGTTGATACGGCCGTTTAAGTCGTGCTGACTCACGCCCCTAACAACTACTGAAAGAGCTGCTGCCCTCTTTCAGGAATCATTCCTTAGTCTGGCTCTGAACAGATACCTCTCCGATATGGTTGCACCTTCGGTCCAGCTACTCTGTATCCCTGAGCACTCAAGCCCCCTCACCAACGGCAAGGTCTCATGATTCATAGAGGAGGTGATAATAAATAATAACTAATAATTAACGATAAACCAACAAATTAAATGGCTGTATCAGCTGATATTATTTACTTTAATTATGAAAATATTTATTTGAAAATTTTAAATAAATGTTTTCGTTCATAAATTACAAATAAATTTTGAAAACAACATACCATTCTACAACAAACGTTCAAAATGCTTCCCATCACAGCTTGGCATTATGCTAACCATAACCTCAAGTAATATCTGTTTATAACTCGTATCTTGTCTAGTGGTACACGAGCAGATTCGTCTGTTCTTCTTCTTTCATTTTGTCTATATCTGCAGGTTTTGTTTTGTAAACATGTTGGTTCAGGTACCCACAAAAAAGTAAACCAGAGGAAACCAGTCTGGGGACCTGGCAGGCCATTCTATTAATATGTACATATATATATATATTATGAAGAGACATCTTGCTATACCCATTAATATACTAAAAATATTTTTAAATATCCACAAAACAAGTTAAACATTTTCATGAATTTAATTAAGGTGCTTCACAAATTCATGATACTGGGCGCAAACTTTTAGCACCCGATATTAAAATTATATTCTTCTCCAAATTCGAAAAGTCAGGTACTTTAATTTAATCTGTAATGAGCCCGACCCCACTTTGGTCATAAATACACTTTCTACGAGGTGAGATAAGATGAAAGAATGCTATTAATGAACGTAGTTATATAATCTTGGCTACAAAGTGACCAATGCAGTAATTCTGTGACTGTCATCAGTGCAAACTAATATAAAATGTAATTTACTATTCAGTAATTTACGTAATATTACACCAAGAATAACTGGTATAGGTGCGGGTGCAGTAATGGATAAACCATGAGGCCTGATGTAAAAATGGATACTTGCAAAATATTCAACAATATTATCGGTGTTGTAGAAGTAAAAAATATTTCAATAAGGCTAATTTAAGATAAATATTTGCAAAGTATTTCGGCAAGACTAGATATTTATCTGCGCAAAACTCCAAATTCTCGGTTTCGTTTTCAAAACAGAAATATTTCAAATACCTGTTAAAAAGTTTGTACCTCATTTATGAGCCTAAATTCAGAAATAATAGGCTTTATGCAATATGGAGATAAGTTTTTTTAAAACATTCCTTAAATTTAGGACTTTCTAATCCATTAAATTAGTCGAACCATCAGTTGAGATGACTTTTCAAAGCAAGTTCATGAACTGAAAGATAAATGAGGGATGACGAGTGTGTAAATCGACTGTATGTTAGTTTTCATGAAGAATCCGCCAAAATTGTATTTGTAGAAATTTTCTAGTGCAAGTGTTTATATTTTTTTTGTTCCATTCGCATTCTAATTTTTCTAATAACTATAAATGATTGTCGCTTCAGTTATTTGTGATATCGTTCTTCAGCATTTATTTTTTCGAAATGAAAATAAAAGGTTGAATTGCTTCCTTACGTTTTATAAAATTTATGGAAAATATTAAACCTACTGGTAATATTGTCAGTACACCGATTCAGTCCATTAAATACTGGTACTTATATAAATTTTTCTTTATGCCAGTGATGAATAAACATTATTTAGGAAGTTCATTATTTTTATTAAAAAATATTCGTTGTTTATATATACAAATTTATTGTCGAAAACCTTTTCATTTAGTGTTTTTAATTCCTATCCGAGGTAAATTTTATTAATTTTATCAGTCTAAAAAACTATTTATGTAGTACTGTGCACACATTCGTGCATAAGTTTATTTGTATATTTGAATGCCACGCTGGTTTATTATTATTATTTTTTTTTATAAAGCTTTGTATCATCATATCTTGAAATTGCTTATAAAATTATATAAGAAATACCATTATAGCATCAAATATGAATATTATGGTATTATTGCAGCTTTATTTAGCTTTTCGTTTACATTAAAGGAGAATATTTTATTTCCTCAGATCTATAAAATAAAGTATTTCATATTTTATACTTTTACATTTCTAACATATTTTGTGTTTATTTTCAGTAGAGTATTAAAGAAGTAAAAAAGAAACTAGAAAGAGTATAATATATTTTTCTCTTAATAATAAACAAAAATAATGACATCAATGAGGATTTTAGTACTTACATTTTAATAAAATTAGAAACATGATGTATTTTACGCTTATATACTATTAAATACACTTATATACTCATTTTATATTTACTTCATTCCATTTTCTTGTAATAAATTTATTTATAATATATTTTACTTATTTTCAAACTATTTTTCTTTGCATCTACATAATCTGCTTTCTTATCTTCTGCCATACGTTCCAATTTTAAGTGCTCATATGAGATTTTCCTGGATTACTCGATGGTACTGATTATCTCAAAAAGGAGATCAATTTTAGCCTTCAGGTTAATCTTAAAATAATGATTCAAGTAAAACCAAACCGATCACTTGACATTTTACGAAGAAATATTTACTATAATAATAATTATATTAGAATAACGCAGGTGTGATAAGAGTGGAAGATAAAATAAGGCAAGTTATGATTCAGTAAAAACTGGGAAAAGGATTATTCTGTCTCCATTACTTTTCAACTTTGTCTTATAAAAGCCTCAAATCTAAAGTTGAAGGAAAAATTTAAGAGCACAATAACAGTGAAGTTAATATTGACTGTTGACAACGTCGTTTTGGTAGAAAACAATAATGGGTTTTGATGAAGCGCTAAATATCGTGAATTTTTTGCTCGGAAAGAAATTCTGTTTGAAAATAAATATAATATATTTTAAATAAATGTATAATAAAAAAAAATATTAATGAAATAAACGTAATAAAATGTTCAATAAACTTAGATATTGATGAACTAAGTACGAAAATAGGGGAATGTAGTAGACCAGAAGTAGCATAATTCTGCTAATTTGGTAGTTAAATAACAAAGGATGGATGAACTAAGGAAGATTTCAGTAGCAGGCTGTCCTGAGCAAGAAACTTTCAAGTAGGAAAAATGTTTTCTAGTACCAAATATATCTATTTGAATTAGAGAAAAATTCTTCAAGCTTTTTTTGCAGTGTACATTGGTACGATAGCAAAACGTGAACAGTAAAAAGCCAGAAAGGAGAAGAATAAAATAATGAGATGTTATGTTTACAAGAGGAAGTTAAAAATTAATTCGGTTAATAAAAGTATGAATTGAAGAGAACATAAATGGATACGGGTAGAATAGAAAATTTCGGGGCACAATCTTATCGCAGACAAACTAGTGAGCCATTTATTAAAGAATCCAGATATACTTGATTTGAGAAAACAAATATTACAATGTATAAATAAATATTTGAGGATGTAAGTAAGACGTAAGAAAATGGCACAATGGAATTAAATTAATACAGATCAGAAAGGATTATAGAATAGAATTCAATCCAGTGACAAAAAGAAGAGTGTATAGGTTTTCAATCGTCTGATAATAATAAGCCACCCTGTTATCTTCTTCTTTAACTGACAGCTTAGTTTCCTTTCCTGATAAATTTGAAAATTATATTCTTATTTATCGTCTTAACTATAATTTTTATATTATCTACAGTTACTTAGTTTTCTTAAAGAATTTCAAACGTCACTCAAGTTTATTTTCTAGGTACATCGCTATTCACATCAAGATAATTTGCATCATGCAGTAGTTATCGCGTTAGTTGGGTTTTAATTTGTTTTTCTTCGAAATTTACATAACACTCTGTAATTTAAAAAGATACTTATTTTGGTCATAGCGCATTAACTACGTAAACGGCAGCTACGTTTTTCATAACATATAACGACTAATAATACAGACTATTGGCTGCCTTTATTCATTGTCTTAAATCATCACGAAGAATGATTTAAGCAGTTCATACTGAAATTACCTGTAACTGTTTTAATTAAAAAATATCACACAAAAAATTTATCTTAAATTAATAGCGGGTGAAATGCTCCTTGATGAATTCCATGAGTGTGACTACAAAGCGTTATTAAATTTCCGTTAAATTAATTGGAATGATAAACTTTCTAATATATTTATCGGAATAAATGTATATGTTTTATTTAAATAACAATTAAATGTGATATTCATTTGAAACATCACTTTCTGATGACATATAGTAGGTGAAATGTGAGCATGTCTTTGCTAAAATATAATGAAGAGACTCAAATAAACTCATATCTGAATATCAATACCAGCGCACCTCATACTGTTTATTTATACAACGACTTGGTTTGGAACTCCAAGCCAAGAAATGGAAACATTCCTACATTTGTTTACACTACTAAAAATCTAGAAATGCTTCTACCTTCCATTCTCTTATCATACTTTTAATTTGTTAAAAGAACTTCACATTATATAATAATTCAGGAAAGTTGAATAGTTTCCGGTTGTATGTTTAATACCGAAAAGAAGAAAACAGTACGAATGTTAAAAGATAACCAGCGCATTTAAAAGGAAAGCAGCTTTTGCAAAATGGAAAATAAATGAAGGTCTAACTAAGAAATTAAAATTTTAATCACAAAACAAGAACGGAATTCTCCGTGGCGGTCATAGGAAAGGAAAATATTAATTATGATATTTACCAGTATCATTATACTTATTCTTACGATCTCGGACACATTTTATTTTAATAAAAAGAAAATACCTGATTATTGTTTGCTATTTTTTTTTTTAGCATTTATTTATTTTTTTGTAAAAAATAAAGAACAATATTTCTATTACATTTAATTTATCTGTAAAACTATAAATATATTAATAATTATGATTAAAATTATAAATGAAATTTTGTCATTCTATAAAAACTGAAAGTTGATAGTTATGATTTTAAGTGTTATCAAGTTACATGATACTGTGCGACGAATGATTTTTACAGTGTGCTTTTCATGAGTTTCTAAGAATTTTTTTATTCATAAAGAACCTCTTTGCATCGTTATTGACGAGATTAAATAATGTACTGATTGAAAAGATAATGTGTTTGGGTTTTTAGTGTTTTTTTTATAAAACTTTATTTCGATTTCAGACATTTATCAAATGGTACCTGAAATTTATTGAAAATTTCTGATTCTAAGAAGTATTGAGTCAGAAAGAGGTTTAGACTATCATTAATAAAACTACTTGAATTACTTGCTCTATAGCAAGTCGTATTGATGGTTCGTCTCTGTGTGCATTAATATTATGAAATCTTTTTTTTCATTCAAGCAGTTTATAAAACAAATTAATGTATAAAGAAGTTAGTAAAAATGCCTTTTAAATGTCGGAGTATTATAGATAATAAAATCAAATTATTTTCATAGTAAACTAACTAATTATTTCTGGAATTTTTTACTTAAAAATGTCAACCACGAAAGCGGGATTGGTATTGCATATATTTTTTTCTTTTATGAATTTTTTTAACCGTACTTATTTGTAGCATTACATTATCGAGAATAAACATTTTCTGTGTTTTGTTTTATAACTGTATGTTTTATCTTGCATAATAAATTATTTTTACTCTATTTAATTTAACTAACATGATTATTTAGCTGTAAGCACTGTGCAGCGAGCGTGGAAAGTACTCGCTCAACGTTTATGCTTCTGATAAAATGGAAATTTAAAATCAATTTACATTAAGAAATGTAAATACTGTAATAACTTGCAAATAATTAGTATTATCATGTGAACCAGAAATAGTTTACGAATGGTTAGCGTCAAACGCGGAGTTGTGTTGTGCTGCGGTTATACTATCTTTGTAAAAGAATCGTGCGATCTTTCAAAGATATCTTTATTCTTGCAAAATAATAAAAGTATTAATAATAACAAAATTAAAAATCTAGGCTTATAATTAGCTCATTATTGGTATATATTTATATAATAAATGGAAATACAGCATAAATTGAATAAAGAAAATGTAGTAGATTACGGAAAAGTCCAGTTACTTAATTACGAGTTAAAAGAAAAAATTATGTAAACGTGTTTCATAGAGAATTTTTGCTCGATTACCGCATGTATTAGCTGATACTATTTCATAAAGTGGAACCTTATTGAATTTAATCATTACTTTTTATCATAAACTAAAAAAAAATTGTTTCACCGGCGAACGTTGATAAATAAAACGTATTGATGCCCGTTATAAATAATATTTTGTAAAAAAGAAAACGTATTAAACATTGTTTAAATCGCTCACTTTATTATAGTTTTCTCTTATTTGATTTATAATGTTCCTTTATTATTTATATTCGTAATAAATATTAATTCTACAAGTGGGAAGTTATTCTTTTTTATATTCATTTTACACCATCACCTTAATATCCCAGTTCACTTTCTTCTGTGACAAACCTTCATTATTCTGTAGTGCTTAGATTTTATAAAATCTGATAATTTTTAAACGTAGACATCCGGTCTTCATTTACGTCTGTGAGGAGTTTATAAATAAAACACTGTTAAAACTGTATTCATTAAAATATTTTTTTGCATTTATCTCTTTTATTTATGTTAAATAAAAATTGTGATATAATTTAAATATTTCTATTTATTATTATTATTATTCCATTACGTACAGTTATTCAGCAGCAAACATTTATAAGTGTGTATTGTTATACAGTGCATGTGTTTAATAAACAGTACAGTATTTTTGGTTTAGTCGATATACAAGGAAAAGTTCAAACACATCAGTTGAGACGGTGTTTAACTCTTCTCTTTCTTCTGTAGTTTTACTATTAAGTATTTCCATCCATTTTCCTTAATAGTAAACATTTTTACTACAAGACTCAAATAAAAGCGGTATAACATGCTCAGATCAACATAACAATGGATAACACTTTACCATAATTTAGCTGTGCCATTGTAAGCGTCGTTGATTGCTAGAATATTTTTACATAGCTGTATCTATTTTTTTTTTTTTAAATTGAGTTTAGTACTTAGCTTTAAGTAACATTGCTTTTTATGATGAAATGTATTGTACAACATTTTCGTACCTGTTTGCTTTTAGTCTTTAAAAATGTAATTTTAGATTGAATATTCCTTAAATAAGAAAAGGTTTACGTTTAACGTATATTAAACGTTATTGTATATTTAACTCCACACACACACACATATATATATATATATATTTTGTACTCAACTCGAACTATTCTGCACCGTCTTTTTATGTTTCCTTTCACACATCGATTTTCTTGCGGATTCAGGTAAACGGAAAAAATATCATATGAACAACGATTCATGATATTCTCTCTAAATGCGTGCAGTATGCCTCTTACCGAGACAAAATTCAAATTAGCTACCGGAATTGAATATTTTCTCGGTAATAATGTAGTTAAAATTGAAAGCGTTTTTTTAAAATAAGTTATAACTGAAATGCTTACGTATTTAAAAAAAAAACTATCATACTTTCATTTTCATTTTTTTTTTTTTTTTTTGCTGTTATGGGATTTTTTAACCCTACCTCGGTTCGTTTTGGTGTGATCTCCCTACAACTCTGTAGCGTTATTTCCTTTCTTCAGCTTTGTAGTATTAGGTTGTTGATAGTTAGCCTAAATTGCGACGTTCTCTGTTTATCTTCAGATGATGATAATCGTAGTTGATTTTCGGTCTTGAAAAAAGTATAGCTTTAAAACTGCGTGGTATATTTTTGTTTCTGGTATTAGTGTTTTGCCAAAAATTCAAAAACTTAAATTTTAATTTTTTATTAAATAATTTAGATCTCTGTGATATTTTGAACAGTATAAATTATAAAAATATGTTGAAATAATTTTTAATTAGAATTAATAATATTTATATTTCGTTTTATTTTTTCAGGTAGGTGTATTTATCTGAAGGAATTTATGGTGGAATACGGAAAATTTATGAATAATAGCAGGTAGTATCTATTCGATAGATTAATTATCATACAGTGAATTTTATTTTTTCTCGTTTCTCGTAGGAGGGAAAGGTTCTGCCAGCCACCTTCCCCTCGCAACAGGCTGTACCTGTTGCGGTGTTAGGCTGTTACCGAGTAAAAACCTCTTAGTCGCTAGGAACTGGACCTGGCCACGAGGCATGAACACGTTCCTATGTGACGGGTGCGGGATACACGTACTGCCGGCTTCTGAGCAGCAGGATCTGATGTTCACTGAAGTAATCGGCATGCGATGACCCGGGTGGGCTTCCGCTGCCCACTCCCGGAGACTGGCCACTACCCATCCGCCAGTTTACCCTTGATGATGTCCGTGATCATGCACTCTACCACAGCTCAGCTCCTCCTGGACCTGAATATGCTGCCCATAATGTTATCAGGATCTAGATGTTCCAGAGTCTAATAGCATTCTCCCCGCGATTGCTCTCAGTGGTGGCAGTTGAAAACAGTATGTTCAACGGAGTCCACCTGTCCATAGTAGACACACAGATCTGATTCCGTCCGTCTGAACCTCTTCAGGTAAGTGCGGAAACACCCATGTCCCGTAAAGAACTGGGTTAGCTTCTACCCCACCTCACCATAGGTTCTCTCTACCCAAGGTTTAATCGTAGGGAGCAAACGCCGTGTCCAAGCGCCATTTCTAGATTCTTCCCATCTGATCTGGCAGCTGTTCATAAGCAGTTCCTGTGCCTGCTCCTTCTTCATTCTCTCACCTCTCTCTTCCCGTTGACGAGCAAGAAGGTCAATCGGTGGGATAGCCGAACTCACCAACACAGCATCTGTGGAGACAGTCCGATATCCTCAACAAACTCTCAGTGCCAGACACCTCTGTATGCTATCCAACATGGAGCATGCGCACCGCACCGCACCACGAGGCCTCTCGTCCAAATAGGCACCGCATAGAGGATGACGCTGTGTACCACGTGCACATATAACCTTCTCTTCTCATAACTCGGTCCATAGACGTTAGCCATAATCCTGGAGAGAGCTTTAACTACACTCTCTGCTTTCTGCGTCGTCCTCTGGATGTACCTGAAACGATCTTCTTGAATTCAGCCGCGCACCCAGATACTTGACCGCGCCAGATGCATGACATGCTCTTCTTTCGCAAGTCGGGTCACTATTATCTGTTCGAACTGTCTAACTTTGACTGCTGTCAGCCTCGACCGAGGTATCCACTGTCTCCGCTGAACTGGATATAGGCCCACCTCTTGAGCTATAGCTCGAAGGTCACTGAGTGATACCTCCTCTACGATGCGCCACCCAGTAACCCGATTTCTCCACCGCTCCGTTGTAAAAGTAACATCAGTGTATGAATGGCTGTCACCCCTGTGGAACGTGGAAACACCACCTTCTTTCAATTCAACGAAGCCTAACTCGGTTGTCGCCTCCATGAGAGCAGGTCCCTGTCAGTCTTTCCTCTGATGGCGAGGATCACCACAGTTGAAACATAGCTTCGACCTATTCTTGCCACTACATGTTGCGACCTAGTGTCCTGGCGGCCAACACGTAAAACACCTTCCTTCGGATGATGAGGGAAGCCCTGCTGGCCACGCATCCTACGTTCAGCCGACCCTCGATAGCAGTGCTCCTGTATTAAATGCCGGTATCGTCACTGTCACTGCTTTTATTGCTTCAAAACCCTACCTCATAGACACCAACTCGATTGAATCTCTCTCCCCGACAACCCGCCGGAGAGCCTCCAGTAACTCTTGTTCGGTGGTCAAATTATATATATCTTTGACCACAACGTGGACTCGCCGACACCGTTATTCCTTGCCCTTTTTGCGTAATTTCACTCTTGAGACTCTCCGCTGTTCCTCCCTCAGCACTAACTCTAAGCTGAAGATCCTCACCGTCGCCTTTCGCCGAGAGTATCTTGCCGAAGTCAGATGACACACATTCCTTTACTAGATCCCTCACGACATCCTCTTCACCCTCCGCCGAGTTAATTGCTATTATGTAGCTTGCTGTGTTCCCACAGTCCAAGGTGTCAATCCCGCCAGGGTGCTGGCACTCTACCTTTTCACTGTAACCTGGCCCGGCTGTAGTTCTCTTTTTTTTATCCAAGGTATTTTTGCCATCATACAGTTAATTATGTTAAATGTACTTAATTAAATAATTACCAAAACAAAATATATAATCAATGATAATTAATATTATTGCTATTATTACAATTGTTACGTATAATAAATATTATGATACATAATAATCGTATTTATTTACCAATCACGTACAATAAATACATGGTTTATTGTTAATTAAATACGATTAGTTTATATTATATTGTGTTTATTACTGTTATATGTTATATATTACTGTATAATATATTGTTTGCTTTAAGTTATCTCTCTATTTGTTTACTGCTGTTAATTTCTGTAGGATATAAATGTAATTCTGTAGTATTAAAACGCGTAAAAGTAGACTTTTTATTTTTTAAGTAGTTAGTTTAAAACAAAATTTACGATGTTAGAAGGTGTGTTAAGACTATAAATTCGGGATATGTTGTGTTAGTTATGATAAAAAGAATTTAATTTGAAAAAAAAAACACGATGGGGTATTCTTGCTTGCATATAAGAAGAATTCTGTCAATTTGAATATGCATCGTGAAGATATTGCAATATGCACGCTACTGTATCGCACATAACCTTTTTTACGTTTAACGTGTATTAAACGTTACCGTATGTTATTATCGTAGATTTAACTCCATATATATATATATATATATATATATATTGTACTAGACTCGAACTACGCTACACCGTCGACTATGCCGATGTTTCATTGTTTCGTAGGATGCACAAGAATTGGTCATGGCTTGAATGTAATGCTTTTAGAACAAATAAAACTCATGATCATATGTCTATTCAATAATACCACATATAAAAGCACACTAAAATGTGAAATAACATTTTTTTGTTACAATTTTACGTGTAAATTTACTAATCTTTTGTGATATTTGATTCTATCTAATCGAGAGTTTTTGTTTGTAGTGTTTAGTGGTAAATCAGATATTAGAAAAATCATATAACTTATGTTACATAAACATGCTTGTATAAAGATACTCAAATAGTTACTACAGTGTCTTGAATACCATAATAAAAAAATAATAATAATAACTCATCTGGGATTAGGTCCTTTCTCGATATGGTATCCTTTTATATTACTGATTAGAGATGAAATGGTCCACGCCAATGACGATTTTGACGGTAAGCTTTTCGACTGCGAAAGCATTCTGAGGATTCTACTGAAGTTATTTTTCGTCTAGTCCTCTGCCGGTCGAAGCAGATATTTGAATACGAGCATTTACTTAATGGTACAAAATATAAATAACTCAACGCGAGTTAAATTCAAACAGTTCCTGTTGTTGCTCTAATTCGAAATGAATTAAAAATGTAATTAAGAATTATCTACTATAAATTTTATGTACAGAAATCTAACACTGTACTTAGAAATAATTAACTTATCTTCACCTATTCTCTTCGTTTTTTTTAAGTCATCACTAATATTATACCACTATAAGTTGTGGTATTACAGCTACCACTGCAGTAGGAATTTTAGTAATATTTATATAATACCACAATTACATCTGACTCGCATTCCGACTACTATCTCTCCAACCTCATATTGAGACTCCTATTACACTAACTACATGTAGACTCCCATGCCGATACACTCCCTCTTGCCTGCCTACCATCTTGGTATATTAAACCGGCTTTAATTACACAGAAAATTACCGTCCTATCCTGTAATCTGTTTCTTGTTTTTAGCCGATAAACGTTGCGGTTCAACTGTAACTTATTTTCTCTCACATCTGAGTTTGGCGGTTCTCTTTTTAAAATTATTTATATAATAATCACATAGTAACGATATGTAATATTCTGATCCTCTAATCCTTTCACGATCGTTTTAATTTAAAGAAGGACATAAATCCTTTTATAATTACACTGACCGTCCGCTCAATTTTACCTTTTCCATACGATTTTTTTTCTAACAATCTAATGTAGTGAGTGTACTTATTTCTCACATCTTCTTCAAATTTTAGCATCTCATAATACCTTCATTGTCACAGTAATGGTACATTATCTATCAGTTTTTATGTTTAAAGAATTTTAGAAACACACAATATATTTATAACTGTATATTATTTTCTACCGACATTCATCCTTTGTAAATTCTACAAATTAAATATAATTATTGTAGACTTCTATTCACTTTACTTTTAAGGATTACAATTCACAATCATACGAGTTTATTTTAAAAATGCTATTTTTAAAAGGTTTCTAAATAATGTTTTGATATTCAAATTCTTTGATTAAATTAACGGTAATTTATACTCAGTTATTTCGGTGTATTATTTTGGATATCTAATTGCCTGAAATAAGGGAATTAAAAAATAAATTATTTTACTTTTCAACTCCAAATACATGCTTTACAATTTCTATTAATTTGAACATCTACTACATAATGCATTTTGTGTAAAAAATGGTGGCTATAATAATAACTTAAAAATAACTGTAATGGCCATTCCCTTTTCCTCAAATCTTCTAACGTAATATGTTATTCCTCATTATTATTTTCGCAAAAGATTGTGTAAAAAAAAAGTCACCTTATGGTTTCGATTGGAATAATTACATTTTAATTATAATAAGACATTATACTCTTCTAATTAACATTGTAATATAATGAAAACATTTTACAGATGTATACTCTTATTATATTATGTAAATGGTCTGTAAATTCAAGAAAACCAAAACCATGTTTGTTTTTCCAGAAAACGTAACGTTGTTAAAATTAAATTAAATTCAGTTGATTTTCATGAATCATAAAGCAAAATATTATAATATAGCTTCAATTTTTGCATTTCGTCAGTTTTTCTTACGTTTATGCAAACAAACTTTTGTCTGTTTTTCTTTTTTAACTTAGATATTTCAGTGGGAATAAAAGAAAGTTATCTAAAAAAATTTGCAATCAGACTGTATATCTAACTAAAAATATTCTAAGAATTGTATAATGTTTCAGCTAAATAGGTGCAAATTTGACAAAAAATTGATTCTGAATTCACTCGGTTCTTTAAAACTATTAAATAATTGTCGTAAAACGAACAGCAATCTATTAAATTACTGTTTCAGTTCATAACATTTCATTTTTTCCAGCTTAACTTGTACAAAATTAAGGACTGTTCTTTACTCATATTCAGCTGTACAGTTTGGGAACTTATACGTGAAAAATAAGTTTCTAGTTTCTAAGTAAATAGATAACTGATTCAATGAGAAATAACTTGTATATAGATGAGTTTATCCGAAAAAATATAAATATGATGCTTGTGTCGTATTTAAACATTTCTTTTAAAAAAACGTATTTACAAATTTTTACACAACTGCATCTCAAAATCAGTTCATGAAAGATTCAAAAGAATCACCTATGTTTAGTATTAGTACAATAAGGGCGTTTCATAATGTTCTTAGAAGTTACAAAAATTCAGCACAAAGAAAGAATTTCACTTTCCTAAATGAAAGTTGTACGAGGTGATGCAGGGACTCAAACAGTTTTTGTTAAAATCTATAAATGTTCAATATCTGCTCCTCTAGTGACACGACACACATCAACACGAAAGTCTAGCTCTTGCCAAACTCGTTCTAACATATCATTTTCGATAGAGTTGATTGCATTGATTATGCGATCCTTTAGCTCAGCGATATCGTGCGGCATTGGTGGGTAAAACACCGTATCTTTTACGTAACCTCAGAGAAAGAAATCACATGGCATGAGGTCTGGTGATCTTGATGGCCACAGCATAATGTGTTGGTCTTCTTCAGACGCACATCCTATTCAGCGCCGAGGCAATGTTGTGTTAAGGTACTGTCAATCCTCGTTATGAAAATGGGCAGGACAACCATATTGCTGGAAAATGAAGTCGTTGAGTAGCTGAGGCATAAGCCATAATTGTAACATCTACGTATTTCATGCCGGTTACTGTCGTTTCCATAAAAAATAACGGCTAATACACTGCCTCACGAGAGATCGCACAAAATACGTTTACTTTTGGATAATCCCGAATGTGTTCCACATAAGCGTGTGGGTTTTCAGTTCCCCAAACTCGCACGTAATGACGGTTTACTTTGCCGCTAATATGGAAAGTAGCTTCATAGCTGAAAATTATCTTGTTTAGAAAACCTTCATCTAACAACATCTTTTCCTCTAACTGTAAACAAAAATCTAGCCTACTTGTTTAATCTCCATCAGAAAGACGCTGGATTAATTGAAGATGGTATGGTTTGCATAATAAACGTTTACTGAGAACTCTCCACACTGTTCTTTTCGGAATTCCTAATTCTCTGCCTGCAGCCGCAGTCGATTTTGACGGGCTGCGAATGAAACTTGCGCGCACACGTTTGACACTGACTTCTGAGGTTGATGGACGACCAGTTGTTTTCGCTTGCACAAGCAACCAGTTTCACTGAATTGTTTATACCATGCACGAATTGAATTGTCACTTGGTGGCTCCTTATGAAATTTCAACCGAAACGCACGTTGCACAGAAATTACTGACTTTGACAAGTGAAATTCTAACTAACACACAAAAGCTCTTCTCGCTTCCCGTGGCAGCCATTTTCTCTACTGTCAACGCCTAGCGAGAAAATGGTTTACTAACTGCCTAGTATACGTGGAAAAAACTATTTGAAGTACTCTTTCGTACAGCACTTGTTTTAGTGTTATGAGTGAAATAGTTTTTTGTTAATGAATTTTTGAAACTCCGAAGAACATATCCTTGTATATCCAATAGAAAAACTTACAAATTGGCAAGATTTTCTGTTCGTTTTACTCGTTTATAGTATATTGGACGACATTATACAATATCACATATTTTCGAGTAATGACCGTGGCTATCTATCTGTTGCAGTTTAAGAAGAAATCTAAAACAAAATTAGTAAATTTTGGCAACGTTTAGTAAAATATTTAGTTTACGCGATCATTATAGGTCAGTACTTAATCGCTGACTTTCTAATTCAAGGAACAGTGCTAGAAATCTGTTAAAACTTCTAAAAAGTAATTGCCTTTCCAATAAGGCTACATTGAGCGTTTTTTCACTGCTAAGAGAACGTTGCTGTTATGAAGGATTATTACTCTCATTTCTCAAACAGTGATGCATCTGAATGATTTTATCCGACCTGCAATTGTGTTTGCAGGTCAGATAAAATCACATGTCAAAAAATATTTTCATACATGCCAAATAATCATAACTTGTAAATTCTTTTCCGTTTTTCTATTACCTTATGAAATCTGTATGAAATTGTATTACTTTCCTATGTTTTAAATGAGCTCTCTCATTATTTAAAAACTTCTATTTTTATGGACATATCAATTAGTAAACTAACTAAAATTTAACAGTTAACTTACATTTTCACTTACTTATTCTCCACAAATACATTTTATTGTTTTCTAAATTTCTGAATCTTTTAAAATAACGTAACCGGTAATTTAATATTACCTGATTTAATATGTAGAGTTAATTCTAAATATTCTGTTTCATTTTAACATTCAAATTTTTTAATACATTATTGTATTTTTTATATTATTGTATTATTTGAACTACTTCTAAAAATGTTTTCTGGTCATTTATATTTCCTTGTGAATTAATTTTTTCACCTTTTTTTATGATTGTTTACTGTTTTTTCTTTATTGCAATAGTTTGTGAAGAATTATCTTTAAAATTAATTTTTTTTTTTTTTTTTGTAAAATTATCTTTAGTTTTTTCTTTTAAAAATAGCCCTTTTTATTTTTTCTTAAATATATCCTATTGTCATAAGATTTATCGCATAATATTTAAGTCTAACAGCCAGATTTGTGGAAAACATATTTTGATTACCATAGATTATGTACTTTCATAGCAACAGAAAGTGGTAGCTAATATTATGTTAATTACAGAAAATGTAAACTGTGTTCCTTTTTTGTTGATCACATCTTATATAGGTATTTTTATTTTTTTAGAATTGATGAAATATTGTCAAAATCATGTTAGTTGATCTCGGTTATATTGTGGGTTCAGATTACTGACTCAATAGTTTAGTAGATTAGTGCCACACAGTTTTGCAGAATTGTTTGATTTAGATTCGTGACTTTTAAACTGGATACACCAATCAAAATTTTTTTTCTCTAGAAAATTAAGTAATTCACTGAAGGATATATTGAAATATAAAAATGCATTTCTTTTTCAACAGTGTACGTTTTACAGTTTAAAGATATTTCTTTTTATTGTTCTGGTGAATAAATCTTTGATTTTCTGTTGGTTTGTTTTAGGGGCTTATTCCAATAATTTATTGTTTTGTTAATAATTGCTACGTAGCATTGTGTGCAACTCCCTATAAGAATAGCTCATAAATACATACTTACATTATGTTATGTACAACTACCGTTATTATGATTGTATATTTTGTATATTACATGTAAGCTAGTTTTACCTTAACGACAAATCTTACGGGATTGCAGGGTGTTCCCTTAGAGAAATTGTATACACTGTAGTGGGAGGAAGTTAGGGATGTAGGTGGGAGGGAGGCAATTTGCTTTAGTAGAGAGAATTTACAGCACGGTACGTTGTTTGTTAATTAGTTTACTCCGAACGTAGTTAATGAGTAAACAAATGAATAATAGTATACAGAGCAGAAGGTTCAAACGATAAGAAGGGGATGTTAGTATTAACTAGTGGCACTGTTACCCTCTTGATTTATATAGACTATGATATGTATAATAATAGCTTGATCGGTATAATGTGACATACGTGCATTTATATTGCGCTCGAACTATCTGTTACTACTTTATATTACATTAATTATATAGATTAAATACTGCTTATCAGTTTTAATTAATATTACATTAACTTTTATTATTTAATTAAATCAGGAAGTATATTTTTATATTTCCTGTTGTTACAGCATGTAGCAGTGGATATAATGTTTAATATCGAACACAATATAAATCTCTGACGATTTTTGAGTTTCCGAAATTTGAACATGTTTGATTAACAAAGACCAGCTTTCATCGTACAATGATAGTGTGTAGACTACTTATCTGAAAGTCTAAAATACGATTCCGGTCGGGTTTGCATTTTTATACGCTACAAGATCTTCCACTCACCATTTTCCCACTACTTTCTTTTACCATTTTCTCATTCAGAGCTGGACGTATGTGGTGAATTAATTACCTGTAATTAAAAGCAATTCTGGTTTTATTTCATTAAATAGGTTTACATACATACATTGCACATGCAGTGTATGTATGAAACCTATTTTTGTTTATACATAAGGAAAGTTTTAGCCTACAAGAATGAAATTTTTTCGGTAGTTTGTACTTAGAACTATTACATCTATGATTCTTTTTTTACAAAAATTGTGTCAGTGTAAGGAGATATTGAGGAAGGTTCGCTTTCAATGAAGTTTGGGCTTAAGGAAAATTTTAATTATGTCCTTAATTTTGTTAGAAAATATCGGAAATACCATTGAAATTTAAAAAAAGGTTCATAATATCTTCCAACTCTTAAAAATAAATTATTGTAAGAAAAATATTTTTCTAACTTTCGAAATTCTCAATATACATTTGTTTTTTTTCTAATCAAAGCGATGTTGGGGTGAGAAAAAGTTTCTTCTTTTACAAGAACACTATGGGGTAATAGACGTCCTCTAATTTGATGGATGATTAAATTGATTTAACGTTTTACTATTTCAACTTATCGACTGGAAAGTATTTTTTTTTTACTATAATTTTTTTTTTAAATAAGGTGTTAGTGGACAAGCATTTTACCTTGCGTAGAGGAAAGGTACAGGAATTTTTTTAAATTTTGTTGAAAATTAATTTTTTGATCAAATAGATCAAATATATTGTAACTAAGTTATTTTAAACTCTCTTTATGACATTTTAAGATATATTTATACTGTATTGTGCTAAATAAAATTAACGCATAAATGCTGAATTTAATAAGCGGAATTTGTGCGAACTTTTAAACGTTTTACTAATGTAAAAATTAGTAGGATCTTTTTTTATTATGTTTCTTTTGATAATTAAAAATTAGTAGTATCATTTTTTATTATGTTTCTTTTGATAATTGAGGAAATAAATAAATAAATGACAAAATAGGTAGTTCTATAAGTTATAATATTTTTCAGCTTTCTCACTATAAAAAGGGGTGCAGTAGTTTATGTACTACGAAGCTACCGTTGTCAGTTTCAATAAGGGAAACATTATCTAAAGCATTTCTGACTACTTTTTTAAGAGTATATTATAAGAGATATTTATATTCTTAAAACCCATTAGAGAAATTGCATGTTGCTCCTCAGAACATCTTTTAGAAACTTAATTTAGAACTTATATTAGAAAACAGTGACTGTACCATTCCGACCTTAGCGCTTCTTTGCTGTCCGAGTAAGAAAGAACTAGTAAAGCATAACTAAAAATAAAAGCGTTTGAAAGGCCAGGTAATTCTATATTTTCTTACTATTTTTTTTCTACATTTTAATAATGTGAGACGCATCCGAAAAAAAATATAGAGAAACTACATAAAGCATATAAACCTTGTTAAATGTTAAATCACGTTCAGATTTCATTTTTTTTATTTATTACGCGCTGTTTTTTATTACGTGTACTTTTTCGAGTATGAGGAATTTATATTTGTTATTTTAAATAAAAATATAAGTAAAATTTGAACATAATAAATTTCCAAGGAGATTAAATTAATTATATTATTCAGAATTCATAATTTACATTTCAAATAAATATAATTCATTACCTACCGGTAGATTACGGTAGCAGCAGAATTATTAATTTCATTTCATTGACTGAGTTAGTAAACGAGTCTTATTATTTTTAATTACCTTTTTCATTCATTCATCATATTTAGGGAAAACAGAGAACTCTGCCTAATTACTCGGGACAAAAGAGGAAAAGGAGTAAGCAATAAATATTTTATTAATTTAGTAATAAACTACTAATTACTAAAAAAATTAATAAATACTAGTAGATTATATATTTACTAATAGATAAATTAATATACGCTGTTGCTGGGATGCAATTTGTAAAATTATTATTCATTAAATACGGATATATACTTGCAACTTGTTAATTTTACTCAGAAGCCAGGTCAAGTTGCATTCGCTGATAAAGTTAATCGAGTAATAAAACAGAAGTTATCAAATACGAATTTTTTTTGTTCCTTAGATCACTCTCTGTGTTGCAGCGGCGGATCTAGGGGGGCGACGGGGGCAATCGCTCCCCCCTCTCAAACAATCCAACCGTGATCTATTTTAAAATAAATTTGTTAGATCCTTTTAAAGCCTAAAATTTTGAAATTAGAAGAATAATATGGCCGAATATACTATTGATTCTTCAAAACAGAAACTTTGAGTGTTGAAAATCAACTTTGCCAAAACGCATTAGGAACAAGACATGACTAGGACTTATCAGTTTTTCAGGTTTTATTTAAAGGTCAAAAATATGAACACTTAGAAAACCACTCAAGCATTTTTAATGAGTGACGGCTTATTTTTTTTGTTATTAACGGAGTATATAACGGAGGTTAAAACCTTTTTAAACTTTTGTGACATTATAACAATTGCCTCAAAAGAAATATCACAACATATGTTGATATATATTTTTAAATGTAGTATCAAATAACGGTATCACTTATTTTGGTCACAGACGCTGTTTTTGAGAACGCAATTTTCAATCTCAAAAAACATTTCCTGTATAATCAAGTGACATGATTTTTTTAATATCTGATAACGTTTATGCGAGTAAAAATTGAACGTTACGATTTTTGAAGTGGAACAAATCTAAAAATTTGAAGAAAAAAACGAATTTGCGGTTATCCAATACATTTCGAAAAAATTCTAGATGTTTTTATTTCGGTTAATTTTTGTATTTTTCTAAGTAGAATTGTATGATACCAATTGTTGTAGTCCGCTGCAGTATTATAATATGAGAGTGAATATTAATTTTTAGATTTTTAATGTGCAAAAGGATTTAAATTGCGCATATCACATTATCAAAAAATGGGATTTTCACTATCCCAAGCTCTCGTGGATACAAAGAGCTGTTATATCTATTCTTATATAATTTATGAATTTATACACTAAACGATAGTGTATAAAAACCTAAGAAAAAGTTCACATTAATTAATTAATATAAATGTGTATTCTATGCTTTGTGAATGCGTTATTGTTTTTAGATTTATTGTTGAACGTATTTACATTATTTATTTGAACATTATAAAATTATAATTATATTAATATTGGAGACATATTTCGGGATTGGATATTAATTTTTTATGTAATATCGGAAGGTTCGTTAAAATCAATGTAGCTGTACTAAGATACAGCTTCAAGAATTTTGAAGCGAAGAGAAATTTTATTTAGAAAATATGTTATCGGTTGCATGAACACTCGAAAGGTATTCAGTACAGTTTCTAAACAGGATAGAAGGAAGAAATAGAACGAATGTTTTAGTAAGAGATAGAAAATACTAAAGGTAAAGAAAGAATTGAGACTCGGAGGAACATTTTCCAGACCATTTACCGATAGTCCTGCTTTCAATTACCCGGGCAAAACTTCATTTCTTTCGAGTCATTGCCCGATTCCATCTACAACCTTCTTTCTACCCCTCGTCTGAATTACCTCACTTCACCGGCCGCCACCGTTTTACACTCCTTTTATAATTGAATTTACTTGTGTACATTTCTTCCCATCCTCCTAATTTTATCTTTAGAATTGTAAGACTAGAAAAAGATACGGTATGTATTAAGTTGAGTACAAATCTTAAAAAAAAAGGAAAAATTAACAGTCCTATTTTCCAAAGTATACTTCACGATAATTTAATTTTAGCTAATTAAATAATCCGATTTCAAAAACTTCTTTTGAAAAGACTTTTTATAAAAATACTTGTTATAAGTACATTTTGCTGACTATAACTCCTAATGTAAACGATCATTTGTAGTAGCTGTGTTTTTTTTTTTTTTGTGTGTGCGCGTGTATAGCTAAGAAAGATTTGCAATTCACGTATTCACAGGCACTCACGTTATTCATTAAGTTACGTGAATAGAACATTTTGATATTGTTAAGAAAAAAATTAACGTTAAATATGAATTTCATAAATTTCTCCTTTTTTCAACAAGAGAGTTTATAAAATACCTTTGTGGAAATATTATACTCGCTCTGTGAAATTCTATATTCAAATACCTTTCTTGCCTTACTTTAAAAATAAAATAGAAAAAGATAATAAGAGCAAGGATCCAATTTTTATTGGATATGAGTGAAGTGTCTGAAGTTGTATTCGTTCTTGACTGATGAGTTAATTATTTTTTAAACCAGTTAATAATTCATCTTTGCGCTTGAAACATGGCATGTTACTTAGATCCGTGGAGAGTATAAAGGAAAGTGATGGTATCAGTTGTAGATAGATTCTTTTGGAATCATTAGTTCTTTAGGATTGCCGGCTCGAGTAATGAACTAGAAGAAGATAGTAGTGTGTATTCAAGAAGATATCAAGGGGCTCGCTACACCCTTTAAGCACATAGTTTGAAATTCTTTTATACTGCAATCTTACGCGAAAGAGAGCCGCCGGATAGACGTGTAGGCAGAGCTACTGGTTAACATACCTCGGCGGCGCACATACTCCCATTAACCGCACAGAATTCATGAATACGATAACCACGTATCCTTCTTGACGATCAGATACTTTCTATCCCTTCCGTTCTACGCCATTCACTTTTTTCCTTTCGACCGCTTCTTATCCACTATATAGCTATCGGATTTTTGGTTCTGTTCAACATACGCGATGGAGCCAGAGAAAGTGAATTCAATTTTTTTTTTCTGCAATAGTACTACAAAAAAATCTTCGAAAGTCAGTCTCCATTACACATTGTACGATAAACATAAAAACAATTCGTACAATATTCGGTGATTAATTACATTTTATAATTATTTAAAATTTTGCTTAGCATTTGACGAATGTTTGGAATTTCAGAACAATTCATTCGAAAAGGAAGAAGTATAAATATGAGGTGAATGATTTCAGGACAAGGACAAACAGCGGTGACTCAAACATATTTTAATGACCGGGTTTGAGTCCCGGTCACGCGTGGCATTTTCACACGCTACAAAAATTGTCATACATCTCATCCTCTGAAACAATACCTAACGGTGGTCCCAGAAGTAAAAAAAAACAAAAAACAAAAAACTTATTTCAATGAAATATACTACTTTTAGGTAATACTACATCACAAACTGGTTTTACATTTACATGTATGAAAAATTAATAAGAATATTTTTATGAATTGCCCTGGTAACTATACCTTACGTATGTTATTTTTAGATTCCCGATACATTATTATTAATTATGATTTCTTTGAAGTTAAATATTTATTATAAGTTAAATATTTATAAATCAATGTTGTAAATAAATTATATATTTTATTATTATTATTATTATTACTATTAAATATTATCTACGAATTAATAAATATTTATTTATAATAAAAAAAATATTAAAATCTTTATTATGAAAAAACTAGAACTAGAACTATTTTACTCATAAGGATACCATAATATTATTGCGTGTCGCGGCTTGATCATGATATTGAGAGATTGACAATTGAAAATGTTTATATGATTACAATTTATTACTTTAAGAACGTAAGTAAAATAGGACAAATCAATAATAATAATAATAACAATAACAGTGAACAATAATAATAATAATGTAAACGACAATAATAATCATAGTAATAACAACCACAATAATAATAATAAACAGTGATTGCATACAAAATAGAATTTAAAGTAATCGTCAGGAGTTATTTACAGGTTATTAAATATTGAAAACCTGAATACAATCCTATTGACAAAATACATAACTATGGCCGCTATTATTAACACTTTTAACTACTAGTTTTGTATTAACAACAGTAGATAAGAAAATATAAAGTTCTTTTACTGCAAATACCTTTGCTGTTCACATATAAAACTGCCCTAACAATTTATGAATGAAATTTATTACATTGTCTCTCACTTATAGTCTAACAGTAACTCACCGAACCACTTCTTGTTTTCATGTACTGGAATTACTTTTGACGTCACCTTAATCGCGTTGAACTTGTATGCGCTAGAAATTCGCTCCATTGATCTCATTGATCCCCTCGCAGAATACTTTGGGCTTCAACTCGCATAATAACTCCTCGCTTAGAAATCTCTCGCAGACTGACCGTCAACTTGTCTTTCCTGGAGTATTTACTCCTATCCTCTTTACCTGCAGGATCGGACCCAACTCGAAGCATGAGAATAATCGTCCGTCCTCACATTTTCCCATGAGATTCCAAACCTGGGTCTGGTAACTCTTCTCAAGAAACAACATTTGTTTAGGTGTGTCAGCGAGCAGCATTACAAAGGACGATTGTTAAACGGACCTGTTAGCTTTACTAAAAGGGTTCCTTTTAGCTTTTTCTAGATTCCTCCCAGGAATCTAGATATAATCTTATTATATTTTCTATTACTTTCTTTTTAATTGGAAGGAATCCGTTACTCAGGTCCGTTATGCCGGTCGTGTTACAATACTTATTCTACAAGATGAAGAAAACTTCCTTGGGAATTACAACACTAGATTTCCGTTGTGTCAGCCGCTTAGTACTATAAGCTTATAACACCAAACTTTAGATTGTTGTTCAGGACTGCTACCCTTTTTCAAGAACGTTTCTTTCTTCTAGCCGTTCCTAAAGTGATCTTTATAGCACATACTTTACCACTAACTGCTTCCAAAGTCTCATGATTCGTGTAGTTAGTACGTAGACGCGTATTTGAATATATTTATCACATTTACACGTATTAATTAATATTTTACACTAAAATTTTGCAGCTCTAAATTTTAAGGTGTAATGCTTTACCGAGAAATGATTTACTGAAGCGTTAATCCTTCGGTTTTTAGTTTATAAGGAATTATGTAACTTTCAGTAACGTTTGTCATGTTAATGTTCGTATCTTTCGCTAATTTTATTGAAAATTACCTCTAGAGTGTGTACTCATAACGGGATTTGCTGTGTTTAATGGCAAAATTAATTAAATATACTCAGCTGTTATGGTAAGCACTGTACGCGATGGATGTTATGAGAATTGAAGTTCATTTGCGAAAGAAAAGGTATCATGCCGGTATCTTTGATAAAAGAACAATTCCTTTAAGGGATTTAATTAACTAACGTAAGAAGAAGTAAAGGATACGGTAGGGGAAAGGGTTGAAGCCGTCCTTTTACCATATCACCCACCTGCCTTTTCCATTAATGTTATATCTTGTAGCAGCCCTTCTTCTCATTACAATTCCCTCATTCTTTTCCGGGGCGATATCTACCCCCAATATCTCGGAGAGAAGCTCTTCTACTTTGAACCCCCTCCATTCATTAGAATCAACTCCTCTCCTTGCTATTTTACTTCACCTCATCCACATAACGTTTATATTTTCGTTTAATTGCAGACTTTAATTTACCAATGGTACCCCGAAATAGCAAAATCACTGCTGTTAACAGTTTCAAGTTTACATTTTATCTGTTGAACATTGATTTCACATTTCTACTCTTTCCTCTTTCTTCTCTTTATTTAAGTGTTTCCCACTCGCTGTTTCTCTATAATTTCCCCTCTCATATACTCTTTACTGTACATGTAACAGCTTAAAAAGCATTTATAAGGAATTTACCGATAATAGGAAATATTCTTATTCGATAATAAATACATATAAGATCAAGACGGTAGGTCGTCTGCCAATTGGTCACTGATAACATCCGTCCGTGCAAAGTAGCGATCTAAAATTTGTTTTAAGTTTGCATACAAACCACCTTAGATATCTGAATCTCATATTGGATCTTCGGATAAATTAAACTAATATTTCTTATCTAACAAAGAGTAAAAATTCTACTTTCCATCGTACAAATAAAATATAACTATCACATTGTATTATAATCTAAAACTATGAGTATACAGGAAATACAATATATATATATATGCAGAATTAACTAAAGAGAAATTTAGCAATTTATTAATAAAAATTCTGTGTCAGCTACACTCAAAAATACTAATTTTCTGGCATACCTTAACTAGCATTAAAGAAACTAGTATTAAATGCCTCCCTACAATCTGATTTAAATAATATACAATGCAAAATTAAAGATTAAGCAATTATTAAATTCGCTTATTAGCTTTTTCCTGTAATTTAATGCTTCTTTAACTTATCCTACCAAACGTTACCGTTTAAAAATTTATTTTATTAGTTATTGAAATTAAGTATTTTATGAATTAAATTGTTTTGAAATTTTTGAGATTAATTTTTACGCATTGTTGTCTATTCAAGTTTACTAATGAATACTTAATGAGAGCTAAAATGATGGTCAAATTACATGCTTATAAATATGTATGGTTTAAGGATTTTCATATTTTTATTAAAAATAATGGAAATTATATTTTTGATTAAATATACTTTTAACATACTTATGTTAAAAGTAATGAACCCTGAATTGCTGAAAAAACTATTTGATTGATAGTACTTTATATATTAATTAATTTTAAAGCCTGTTTTTATCTTTTTGGTTTTATTTTTCCCAAGTGTTTTTATTTGTTTTTCCAAAATACATTATTGGTGATAATGATTTAAATTTTAACTAGTCTGTGATAAAAATTGTTTGTACTCTTTAAATTTTAAAAGCAATAGTTATAACATATATTTATGTTTATAAAAATTTTAAAACATAAAATGATTATATTATGTTTAAGAAAAATGTTGTTTTATATCTTTATTAAATTACATAAAAGCTGAATCACTTGTTATTTAATATTAGTTGATAAATGAAATTCAAGTTCGCTTTATTTTTCACTTTAATACTACGATAATTTATTAGTAATCGTAATTTTAATAAAGCAGATGGGATGACAGTTCATGTTTGAAGTTTTCTCCGAGATGATTTTGTTGATATAGACCCTTTAGTTCCGAATACTTGAAATTACATACTAATTATGTTATTGTAGTAGAAACAGGTGTATACAGACCTTCAGTACATGATTTATCTGATCTCATTGAAAGTTTATTAATTTCCTTGAGATTTAGGTGGTAACCACTGATAATATGGATGTTTTATGTTCTTTTCTGAATATTATTTGTCGAGTAATTCACACCGTGTATGAGTAGTGACATAATTAAGTCTATGATATCTCTTGAAAAGCTATACAGGAAACGCAAATCCCAATCTTTAAAAATCGTTCTGAAAAATAGTTATATTCAGGAATTTGTTAAATAAAAAAAAAGTTATAAAATTTTCTTAAAAACTACAACTGTTTCAAAATATCCTAGGCTAATAATGAATAAAATAATTTACAATATTCTTCAATACTGGTAAATTAAAATTAACAAATATAAAACTTGCAACATATAGGCTAGATGGAGCAAATTTATTTAATAAATTCATTTCTAACGTTGCTGTATCAGAGGAATGAAGTTGTATCTGTTACTGTTAAGGTGAGCCCATTCCACCTAGAAAACATAAATAACGGGTTAATAATACTAACATTTTCTAAAATAACTAGATCTAAAATAGAATTATGTTTCATTAAAATCAAGGATCATTGTTCATTCCTTATTGACCGCATTTCATATGAGGTGATTTGTTACGGGCGTGTCATGAAGACTACTGACTGTTATTTTCAACTGAAAATGTTGCAGATCTTATTAAATATGCTAATTAGTCATGTGCAATCATCCCGGAGATAATTCGACGAAATATTGTATATCGATTTTGATGTTTTTATCCATTCTATGTATAAAAAATTCCGTATGATATTTATCCATAGAAGTTTTAACCTTTTTCACTTTTTTTTAAGTTTGGAACAAGGAAATTTGGATATGATATTTATCCATAGAAGTTTTAACCTTTTTCACTTTTTTTTATGTTTGGAACAAGGAAAAAAAAATTTCATATTCCAAGAATCCGTACATCTGTGTTGGAGAAGCACGGTTATATTCCTCGTGCTACAGTACTGATATAAATGAATATAGCTCGGTGAACACTTTTAAATGATTCCTAAGTCGTGTTGGTTAACTAGGTTTTAGGTTTTTAACTTAAAGATTTACTCGTATGGAATGATGTTAGCTGATATTGATAATTGAAATTGATTAACAAATAATAATAATTTCTTTATTTTTAATTTATTGTATTCTTCTACGAAGAAATAATTGGTGTGTTCCTGTTTATTTTTATGTTTACATCCTAGAAATTTTTATTTGGATTCTATAAATATTATACCGTAGTTTATAGCTAATCTCCTATTTCTCTTCAAAATATTTTAACTTTTAATATACACCATATCTTTATAATTACAAATACGAAAGGTTAACTTGATTAATTCCGGTTAATTAATTTTTACCTAGGATATTTTTATTTCCTTAAACTATTAAATTAAAAAACAAAGACTTATTTTAAAATAACACTAACGAAGTAGTATTTTCCTACTATCAAGTTTATATCTAGCGTGAATAAAAATCGTTCTTACCCTGTGTCAATTCCTGACCGTGACGGAGTGTAAAAATTAATTCATATTTTAATGTAAGTTTCCTTAGAAAAATATATAATTATATATACATATAATAATTATACATTATATATAACTATATAATATATAATTCTCATGTCCATGAGTCATAAGAATTTGATAGACCGTACTATTAATATAAAATTAATTACTACTCGAAAATGCAGTTATAAAATTATAATATTGAGTACGTATTCCTTAAAGGACGGTTTTTCATGTTTTAGGATAAAATCGCCGTGCAAAGCTCATTACACCCTGTTTTTGTTATTTCTATCGGTTAATTTTTGCCCGTCACGTAACAACCGTACCATCCTGTTACTTATAACACTGACAAAAATTGATGTAAAGTTAATTTTTACTGTGATTGAAATATATTCTGTTTTTAACAGTGATTATTTAATGGAAGGTCTATTTGTCAGTTTCAAAAAAAAAAATAATTACAATTTATTTCTCTAATATATCTAAAAGGAAAAGACTCCAATTTTATGCCATCTTTATAGAATGAACAATATAGATTAACTGAAAAGATATTCGAACGCTTTGCGAACAAAAAAAAAAGTGAAATCAGAATGGTTTGCAGTAACCTCTAAAGATGTAAAACAAATAACCACAGATGTAGTGTATATGTGTGAAAATAGTATAAAAAAACAATATATTAAAAATAGATTCTTTATAAAAATATTTAATTTTTAAAATTAAGAAAAATATTTGAAAACATGAAAGAATTCCGAACAAATTCCCTCCCAAAAAAAGGAGGTCAAATTGGACAACTAGAGAGAGGAAAACAGAGAGAATAAAAAAATATGTGAAAATAAAAGAAACAAAAAAAAAGCGAAATAAAAATTGGTTCGCGATCCTTTAGTTAACCAAAATCGAAAAAAAAATGTATACATTCGGAATGCGTTTAAACAAAGCTGTAAGACCTATGAACATAACATTTTCAGTAATGTAGTAGAAAAATTTTAAGAGGGAGGTAGTAACTGCCCCACAAATAAGTCTCATGATTTATTCGCACAGAATATATCTCCTTCTAAATTCAATACTTTTTTTAAATACTCATTTAAGACGTTAGTAATTAATTTCGTGGGTATAAACACAATATTATTGGAATTCTTGATACCTAACAATTTTAAGAACTCAGAGTTTGTAGGTTTTGCCGTTTTCTATATTAAGAGAGTTTTACGATTTCTTTCATGTTAAAAATTTAATCGACAAAGATATTAAATAATTCCCTAGGGAAACGTTTAAATCCGACCGAAATATCCCATTCTCCTCCGCATATTAAAAACATATTTCAATATTTATTACTTGTTTTATATATATTTTGTATAAGCAAAATTTATTTTCTGTTGTAGTATCATTTACCGCATCTATGCGTGGGTGGCATGATAGTAAATGATGATCCGAATGAAGCAGAATACTTTATCCTCCTACTATCTAATAAAATTACTGAATCAGGCATATCTTAATAAATAAATACTGAATCCCAGCATCATACAAAATCCTTGATGTGATTGCTCCGTTTTAACTAATCATCCATTAAAACTGTTAGACATTTAGTATATTCAATGCAGTACATCGCTTCACCTCTCTTCCACCCTTTCTGTTATTCCACTATCAACTCTGTTCTTTTTAGTTAATTTTTTTTTTTATACATTTATTCAGTACAGTTTCTATAAGGTGTTTGATTGAGCGTTAAGTATGAATATTCGTTATCTAAATATGTATTACGAAATTTAACCATTTTCTGTGTAATGAATTATTTTTCATTATTTCATATATGTCAAAACCAACATAACGATACAGTAAAATAGGGGCTTTATTACTTCCTTGTTGGAAGTAGAAAAACTATTATTTTATCTACGTTACTCATGTAATTAATTTTAACACATTGTGTTCTAGATGTTTTAATGTTTAATCCCCTTAATCCATACTATTTTTTTTTTCAAAAAGGATATTACGACAAAAAAAGTCAAAGCTTTCGATATTTTTAGAAATTTGATCAGAGCGGTTCAGGCGGTTTCTTTCTTTTAGTTCTAAAATTGTAGTGATATTTAGAGAAATTAATAATCATGCTTTAAAAAAATTGGTTAATCCCTTTTTCATAACTTAAAAAAAAAAACAACTAACAGAGTATTAAATAAATGTTGTTTATAATTATTGATTTCCAATTTATAAATTGTCTATACAAAGACATCACCTGAAATAGTTTTTCACTGGAAAAGTAGCAGTGTACTAAAAATAAATTATTACGTGCAAGTTTTAAAAGCAATACTCGTAAATTTCTTCTGTAATCTACTAGTTATTTCACAGATAACAAGATTTTTTTGAAATTAGATTAGTTATGTCTAATTTATCGGTAAAAATTAAATGAACAGAAATGTTGAAATGACTGTAAACGGTAATATATTAGTGTTTTTAGTTTTTAATGCGAGTGAGTTGAGAAGTTGGTTTCATTAGTTTTGAAAAATTTCCAAAATGTTCATTAGAGACCTTAGTTTTACCTTCTAATCGTCTATTACGTTTTGATTGGGATTCTTAACGTCAAAAACCTTTTCAGAATCCGATTTTCTAAATTTCTTCCACTTTCTGTTTAAATTTTCACGTAGCCTTGACATTTTATCTGAAGCGGCTAAACTTTCATTAACGTAATTATACTAGCTTCCTTTACAGTTTTATTTAAACATACCGCACACAAATATTTAAAGAAATTCTCTCAATTTACGGTCTAGATCTAAATGTTATGCAATAATTGCCAGCGGTTCAAATCTGAAAAATTAATTTATAATGCAATTACTCTCAAGTTCAAGTTTAGACTTTGATATTGCAATATTTAAGAGTCAATTAATTTGTGTAATAAATATTAATGTTATTATCATAATATACATTTACTGCAAATTACATACATACCTTCTTCATTTTCTCTAGCAATTTAATTCCTTAAAAAACTTAAACTGATATAACTTTTTACATTTACTTCAATTAATTTGTAATGAAACGTTCAATTACTATCATTTTTATTTAAGGACTCGAGTCTAATGGTCTTCTATTATGTGCAACACCATAACAGAAAAGTAGTAGCGAAGCAGTTATTATTTCAACAATAATATATTACTCCTAATTCCGTATCTGGTAAAGCATTAATAGACTATGAGTTATTTATAATTAATTTGTTAATTATAAGAGCAATATAATAGTTCATTTAATTGTGTAGTCTTATTACAATCGTTTTTTAATTGGGTTATGGAGCACATATTCTATTATTAATACCTAGGTAGCCGAGGACTTATAATAATTGTAGGTGCAGTGGTTTGACTAATGACATCTTACCGCTTTTTACCAAACTTCCCAAAAAGGAGAGAGTAATGAGTTTAGATTGAATTGTGCCTGTATAACTTCTCATTTGCTTTGACGATTAATAAACATCAAAATTCTTATGTTTTTCAATCACAATGTACATGCAACATTCAAGATATATATATATATGTATGTTTCGTTTCATTCCATAACATTACGCATGCAAATAAACGCTAAAGGAAATTCTAATTACGATATTAAAAATAATTTATTAAGATTTGCTGATAATTTAATGAATTAATAAATCTAAGATTAACATGAAAATTTATTTAAATCAAATTTATATTGAATAAATGGGAAATTATTTTAAAAGACAGATTTAGAATGGTAATGAAAACGGAATGAATGAATAAATAAATAAAATTAAATACTGACTAATTATACTAAGAAACAATTATCATAATTTTTATATTTTAATCTTAGAAATTATAATTTCCCTTATTTGAAATAATAACTTTTTTTTAGAGTGTATATATATATATATATATATATTTACCCAGATACATATATATAAATAGCAAAACATTATCTCTTATCTCCTTTGGTAATGATCATTTTTTCATTCTTTCAATAGGTGTATGGTAAATGATTTTGTTGGTTTAAATTGTAATTTATTATTCATCCTGTCTGATTTTATTAATTTGAGATCCTGCTTGTTATGTGTTATTGATAAATTCTAATTTTTCAAATTAGAAAATTATAATTCAGTTTTATGAATAAATAGTATATTATTAAAGTAGATTATTTTTATGCATTAACATTACTTGTTAATTGACATCGACTTGTAATTAATGCCGTGATTAACGTTGATTAAGTCCTTTTACTAACTACAGAACTATAAAAGGAAGTTTCATAATAAGCGTGCTACTATATCCAAATATTACACCAAAATAAGTTAACGTAGCATCTTCCCTTTTCTATGGGATCTTTTTTATGAGTTTTACGACTGCTTAGTTCAAAAATAATACTTCTCTACAAAAAATAAATAAAAAAAGCTTTTTCAGAGTTATGTTAAATAAATTTTTACCTGTTTGAATTCAATCAGAAAGCCCCGCTATTAACATTTACAATCGAGTGAATAGATGTGTTACTTTACTGCACACAGTTAAGTGTACAGGTTGAGAAATGTTTGCGTACGTATAGACCGAATCGGTATAGGGAAGGCGTGTTGCGTAATTGACACGTATTTGCCATTAGTAGGAATTGTCTTACTAAAGTTGCACGGAATTGGATTGCTGTGCCTTTCAAGCATCCTTGTTTCCTTACGGGATACTCGTAGGAATTGTCTCGTTCGGTTGTTGTAAAATGCGTAACTCCTCTTGGCAGGTGGCAGGTCCCAATTCCCTATCGCCTTTCTACCGTCTCTGTTATACACCGCCATTCCGAAACTAATTCAATTCGGTCTCACTCTGACCGTAGTAATTCTTCTTTTACCTCGGGTGATGTAGACCTACTTCTACTTTCGAGAAGAGATTTTGAAATTTATATCTACCAGGATGCTGGGCTAGAAGTAGTGGAGCTCTTTCTCGAAGCAGATTCTTCTTATTTGTCAGTGTGAAATAATTACGCTTTCCTGACTAAATTTGTTAATTTTTTTTTCATTCAAATAAACTGCTAAAGGAAAAGTTGGTCATAATCAGATTCTTCTGTATTAGAAACCGTATTATGTTAATTTTTTTCATACATTACCTCGACATGTACCTAGTCAGATTAAATTATAATGAATTAGTTAACTGAAAAAGTAATTCTTATTTAGTGAACCACAGAAATATGTATTAATTAGTGGTATATGAATCAAACTTGTAAAGCAAAGTAAGTTTTTTAAAACTGGAACCGACCAAGAAAAATAAATACTTAGTAAATGTATTACATGAATTCAATTTATTTACTATCTATCTATCTCGCATAACTCAAAAACGATTAGCCGTAGGATGTTGATATTTTGGATTTAGGACTGTTCTAACATCTAGTTTTGCACCTTCCCTTTTGATTGCAATCAACTGGACCAAAAGTATTCAAAAAAGCCCAAAATTAAAAAAACAAAATTGGATTTTGGACTTTTTCTTAACTGCAGTAATAAGCCCTCATTGAGAGCTTTTCAACGATATATCATAAGTGGTACTTAGTTTCATCGGTTCCAGAGTTATAGCCAAATAAAATTTTAATTAATGAAATATTTGGTTCTTACAGTGAGAAGGCGCAACGGTTCGAATTCGAGTTCATCCCCTTTTTTTAATTTATATATATTGATTTATTAATAATTATTAACTTCTAATTGTAAAAGCAATTTTACAATAAATAATAATTCAATAATAACAATAAAAAAATAAAAAATATCAGAAGTTATTAATGAAATAAAATTTTATCTCCTTTTAATTAAAAAAAAATTATATATGTAATTTAACAGACGTTGAACACATGACGTTTAAAGAAGTCATGTGGTGTCCAAATCAGATTTTTTGTTTCGTGTATTTGCTACAATGTGAGAATAAAAATTGGCGTAATCATTTTATTAAGTTATCGAGTTTATTATAATAAATGTTATAATAAATAAATATATATATTCAGTTGTTATTCATCCTGTACATATATCTCTTACGCAAAAGAGTTCTTCTTTCCGATTGGTTGTTTGTATTCTTCGTGTCTACTGC
Organism: Lycorma delicatula; assembly: GCF_047948215.1. Lineage (NCBI taxonomy): Eukaryota > Metazoa > Arthropoda > Insecta > Hemiptera > Fulgoridae > Lycorma > Lycorma delicatula. The sequence goes on along the minus strand of NC_134455.1, from coordinate 248,657,275 downwards.
GAAAATAAAATTTTATTAACGAGTAAATATATTGTATTTTCTATAATGATGAAACAAGAATTAACTCTTCGATTACTCACCTATTGAAATGTTAAAGTAAATCGATTTATAGTTTGTATATAAAATGGACATTTTTCTACTGTTAATCAACAAATAATGATAACAGTTTATTTTTCTTTGATCACACATCATAATAAATTCCGAAAACATATTGAATCAGATATTTTTCTGTACAATTTGAATTTGAAATATTTTGCGTTTGAAGGTTTGTCATTTGAATTAAGAAAATTATACTGTTTAGCTGCTTGAAGCTGTTTAAGAACGTTTGAAGAAGATCAAAAACTAATTAACTAACTTTTTAAACCACAAGAAACTGTACAATTTTACATTTCTCTAGTTGAAGATTATTTCTTATTCTAAAGTAAAAAAAATACGAAAATATTTTTTGAACACTTTTTAAATATAAAAATAAGCTACCCAAAATATAACGAAAATAACAAATCGCCTTCTTGATTTTATATACTGTTTATTGAAAAAAGATTTTTAAGAAATTGTAAATTCCTCGAATTTCCAATTTCATTAAATGAAATATCAAGATTCTTATTTTTTTATATTGCCATTCAAGAAATATTACGAAATGAATGAATTTCTATCGGCGATAATATTAAAATTATAATTTTCGAGATTTTACTTCGTCAGGTATTTTATTATGTTTCGTAAGTAATTTTTTATGTTTGTAATTTAGAATGAAGGTATTAAAACGAAATTTTTAATATTTTAATAAAAAGAAATCTCATACTTCTGAGCCTGTATTATATAGGCTGTATTCTAATGAAAGAAAAGAGGGGAGTTAGGCATCAAGTCATTGAACTTAAAATTAATAATATTGTCATGACGGCAGACTTGATTTATAGTGGAAAAAAGCTAGGGTATGAATTGAGGGAGGGCAAATTAAAATTACGAGCAATTTTTCGCATGGACGAACGAATACCAGCATGCCGGTAACAGGATGAGCAGCGACTCTGTAAACCGGACGGCGCAGTGCTTCTTATTTCCAAGCTATAAGAGGAAACGGTTTGTCGCCTGTAACATTTCATGTCTTTTATCTGTACATTCATTTCGAGATTAATAATAATTATAACAAACTGCGCTCTCGGTTATTAGATAACTTGTATATTTGATGTAAAGACTTTTTATTCATTTATTTTTTCATTGCTTATTGCTGAAATAAAAGCAGTGCTTTCTTCCGTGAATGAACGAGTACTGTGTATCATCTTTTGTGTATGACTTATTGCTAATGGTAAAATTTTATCATGCTTTACTACTTATTTACTTGTACTCATAGATTATGCTTTAAATTATATAGATTTATACAGCATTATTTTATGCATTTTTTGGAGCTGATCTGTAATCTGACCGGTTTGATCAATATCGACTTCATGTTTTCTAATATTTATTATTCTCCTTTACGTTTAGTACCTTCTTCACGCCCACTCTTATGAAGTTGCTAAGCCTGGTGATACGTCCTACCAAAGCGAGTTCTTTTTTCTAGATCTGACACGACAAGATTATTCTGCTTTTCTTCAATGTTAAAATAAGATTTACGTTTATCTCATGATCCCAGCTTATTTTGATTATTCTTTTATAAAACCATTTTTTTAAATAGGCTACTTGATTGACGCAATTTGCTACCATACAGCTCTACACTACCCAAATATTCTTACGAATTCCTTCCTTGATCTGTATTTTATATTAGCTGTCTTTTTTCGGCATAAAGTTTAAATTGGTTTTGTCACTTCGTTGTACTTTTCTTACTACGTCCAGCCTTAGTAATTGTTTAGAGTAAATTAAGAAAGTTCCGTAAAATTTTAGACTGCATTCTTCAGTTCTACTCTCTTACGTTTCTTCATGGAAGAACAGCCGTGCACGGTAATTAACTGTATTTTCTTGCATATGTGAGGCTACAAGTAATACCGTAAATTATCCTTTTTTAACTGTATGCTGTTCGTCTACGGAGCTAAATCAGTATGTATAATTTTATTAAGGAATGTAAAGTTTTTTATTTGTTTAGGTCACATCATTGTATATTATGATATTGCGTTAGATATTTCATGTTGAAAGAATTTATCAGGTTAGATAATGCCACTGCCATAAATTATATATTATTTTACGTTTCATAACAAGGCATTTTTTTATATTTCTTATATAATTTTTTGATTTTTTTTTCTGAAGATATACAAATATAGCCATATAATATATATAGCATACATTCTGCAGGTAGCTCTTTTAAAATTACTCTTAGAGCCAAAATGACCTTTGTTATTCCCTCTGCACTCTTTGCGAAACCCAACTTCTCTTCACGTAATATACCTTCCACCGTTACTGTCATTCATTTTTATTCAGTTGTAGTTAGACCGATAGTATAGTAGTTATAAAATTTATGTTTCTTTTGTGCGGTGAATTCATAAATTTTATATTTTGAAATATACAGTGAATTCATTCCTGCTTTTCCGAAACAGTAAAATTATTTTAACGGTACATCTACCGCTTATTTTTGGCTCAGGTTATTTTTCGCTTATTTTTGGTACTATGCTTATTTTTGGCTCAGTTATTTAGAGCGTTATCAAATTTAGGTCTCAAAATTGAGCCGTTATGGCCAGTAGGCTTGATACGGTCGGGATGGTTAGAGTTTCTTGGAAGGCGTCTCCTTTTTGGATTAAAAATAAATTTTTCGGTTAATTCCGTTTTCATTTTTCATCTTCATTTAAGTTATTTCCGTTTCTATAACTTTTTTTTCTCTAACGTATTTGTTTGCATCATTAAATTCAATCTTTCCATTTCTTCATCTTTTGTGAAGTATATAAATTTGAAATATTTTTTATAGGCTATAACTATGAATCTCGATTAAAAATTCGCATATTTTGTCGATTGTAATAGATACTCCTTGCACTATATTACTCGTATATTCCTACTCATTCGTTACAGTTTATTGATTATGAACTATTATTCTATCCTTACAATTCTATCTACACATTTTTATGTATCTCATGATGACTGACTTGTTGATGACTGTTACACGTAATCTATGTTTCATTTCAATTTATCCAGACTACCACTGGTAAATGCCTAATACTCCACGGTGGGTGTGATTTAAATAAATCAAATTCTTATGATTCCTTTCTTTTGATTATTTTCTTGGGAACATCCGATTAAGAGATTTAACGAAAAGTAACATCACAAAATTGTATTTCAAAAAAAAATTTGAAAAAAGCGTTCTCTTACAATTTCGGCTAAAGTTCCTCTTTGTTTTCATTTACCCAGTGCTCAATGTCTAATCCGTTCTAGTTTTAAGTTCTGGGCATATCCTGGATCAGTTGATTGGCGTCCTAAACAACGATTTAAAGGTAGATCTCTTCGCTTAAATGTATCCATTGATTTTTGGACCAACAGACTTGCTATCTGCTTCTTAAAGCCACGCAAGAACCCTCATCAACTATAAGTTTAAAAAATGAAAGGGTGTTTAATCTTGGGAAACAATATCAAATACTTAAAATAGAAATACATTTAAGCGATCGTTTCAGTTCGGGTCTTCAATAATAGAGATATTCCCTAGGTAGTAAATTTGTTTAATTCTTGTATGCAGGAGGTACTTAGTTTGTAGTTCTAACTAACAACTACTAATTGGACATATTTATTAGCAAGCGTATTTATGAAAACGTATTAATGTTCAAGGACGGTTATAGTTGACGAAACTGGTTACGTTCCGTTCGCTAATACTGTTGAAAATTATATTTTTATGGTTAATTACATTTAATTAAGAAAACATTGACTTTGTATTCGTATTCTTATTTGTTAATTGTCTTAATCTGAAGTCTGGCAAATTAAAAAAAAAATTACTTTAACAGAGTAGTGTTTTGTGAGAACTCATTAATATTCAAACTGATATGGTGCTGCTGCTAGGCAACGGTACGGAAAATTGAGTCTTAAAGATTACATTTTTGTGCAGATGCGAGTGGGTGCATATACAGCGTGAAGAATGAGAAATTGTTAAATTGTGCTCAAGTCTTTTTTTATTATTTTTTACCAAGAGCAATAATGATGTTCGTAACAGCTTTTTATAAATTTTTGTAACATTTTGGAATAGCTTTTTATTAATTCTATCAAGTTGCATTACACTAATAGCTGTCGATAATGCTAAACTTTTCGTTTTTTCTACTATGTTTTTACAAAATTATAAGATTCCTTTTCTTTACGTTGTTTTGCTTCATCAAAGTGTTTTTAACCGTATTTTTCAATGACTTTTTTTGTTTTTTCTCATCATTACTTTGGAACTAGTCGGAAATAATCATCAATTACCGTTTTATAAATCTGAATGATTTTTGTGGGGCTGTTTTCATTGAATTGTTTCCATTTATTTTTTCGTAAAAAAACAGACGTCTTTTTAAAAAACTAATTAGTCATTTAAAACACAATTTATGCAGCGATAATTTTGTTCTGTTTGCCGTATAAAATACCCTATATTACTTCACCTTATATAACACGTGTAGTTTAATAATGCTGGTCTCCGTGGTGGAAGTATAACATCTTTCATGTTGAAGAAAATGAAGTTAAAGTTCAAAATAAGAAAATGAAGTGAGTTCGAATCCCAGTAAAGCTTGATATTTTTGACAGTTTTTATTGAAATCTCTATTAACTAAGTCTTTAATTAAAAATGTGTGAAGTAAAGGAGTAGAAAAAAATTTTCCGATCTTCACTTGAAAAAAAAAAACAATGCATAAGTTTGACAACAAGAAGATACTGTAGAAAAAATTCGGTTATTTTAACATTTTTGTCCTAATTAAAACACAACGGAATATTAAAAAAACCCATGAGTAATAGAGTAATAAATTTTTTCAGAGATTTTTGAAAAATGCAATTCTAGCAGCAAAATATTTTTATAATTTTAGTGTTAATATATTAATTTATTTTATTTTTACTCAAATAATGTAAGTGAAAAATTTCCGCATGAACACTCCAAAGCAAATTCAGCATGAAATGTCGTGTGAGAAAAATTTTGGATTAATGAAAAACGCTAATTTAGATAAAATAAGTTATTAATAAACATCATTAAAGAATACAGTTGCGAGGCATTAATAGGCTTTTAAGTTTTTCTTTTTGCACTTTAAATCTCTCTAGAGAGAATTTCCTGAGTTTCTTACAATGTCTGTAAACTGAAGCTCTGGTTTTACTGAAATTTCTGGTTTTACAAGTCAGGTCTAGGAGGTCGTTTATAAGGCCTCGCCACATAATTAATAGGGAAGCAGTTAGTATCAAATAGAATATTACCCTTCATTTTACTCTTCTTACTTAAACTTCCACAAAAATTTTTAAATAAATATTAAATTTATGATAGTTTTTCTAGCAAAGCAGTTGTTTTGGCAACTTTATTTCAAGTAGGTGATAACCACTTAAGACACAGTTATTTCCGCATAACTTCTCGTCTCTTAGTTGAAATTATAAAAACCGTTCAGCCCAAACAAAATGCTATCTTTCCTTAAGAAGACTGGAGAATTATAGATTACTTAAAAGTATGAACTAAAGTATTCATGTTAATCTACTGTCAGTGACTCTCGTTAGTTCTTGCACGATCGAAACTTCCTTTTTTATCTTAAGCAGATTTTTCAAAATACATCGTTCGAAATATCTTAAATCTTCTTTAAATACAAATGTAATTTTGTAATCAGTCACTGTTGAAAAAACGAAAACCTGAAGTTTTAATAGAAAAGTGTCGTTGGCACATATTTTTCCATTCTCAAGAACTAAAAAATTAAAGAATTACTGAAAATTTTATAGAAAAAGCTTTTTAGTGCTTGTAAAATTTTGAAAACGGTTTCAAAAAAATCGTGAAAATAAAGCTTTCCATAATTTTTCCAAAATGCTAGTATTTTGAGCGCTGAATCAAGAAAACCGATAAGGTGTAATTAAGCAAATTTTTCGACAAATAATAACCGAACATTTTATTTGTTTTCAAGTTTTCAAATCAAGTTCACAGGAAATGCTTCCTTGCACTAAACGCAGTGTAAAAATACTTTGTACTTAAAACGGCATGTTTATGCTCAGAAGTTGCGTTTACTCCAAAACCTTCTGTAGATTCCCTATTAAAAATGTTAAATTTAATATCATCAAAGATAAAATCTACGGTCGATGTCTAATTGCAACGTATAAGTGTGTTTTACTCTGCTGTAAACTTCATTGGTAGAATAATTAAGGCCGATACCAATGTTAGATAGATATAGTAACTGTGTTGTATAACTAACTGTTGAACAGGTCAGTACGTAGGGAAGAGGATAATGTTTCACCGGCCTTTCATACTGCATTATACTGTACGCTTTGTAATACGGTGACGTATTGTATTAGTCAGGATTCCTGTTCCCCTTGAACTGAATTGGATTTAGTGGTGTCCTGGAACCTTACCCTCTGTTCATTTTCCGACTGTAACTATTGTCCTGTGGAAGATATATGGACGCTCATATGCTTCCTGGCATTAAGTACTACAATGTGTTGATGTTACGCAAGCATTTTAAAAATGATACAAGAAATATTCGTGAAGTGGTAACGTGATTTTTTTAATATAATTAAGAATATCGAATACATTAAATGCTATTTAATTGTTTTCATAACACTGTAAAAGTGTACTCTAAATTTCACTACGAGTCAATTACATTTAATTGTACTTAACTAAATGGATAGAAAATATGTATAAAATAAGAAAAAAAATATTTTTAGTATTTCGAAGGAATTGTACTATAATATTATTTTTTTATTATTTTTTTTATTTTTTTATTTTTATGGGCATCGACTACTAAGGTCATTAGCCCTCGTCACATTCTTTAAAAGAAATTATTATCTCCATCAGGATCGTCATATGTAAGGGTGTAAAGGGCCCTTTCATTTTATTTTTTAAAAAAACACAAACTTCACAATACATTAAGACATAAAAGACAAGGACAATCACAAACACTTACGGGGTGTAAAGGGCCCCGATATTGAAATTTCAGATAAGGTTCTCAAAAGACCATGAAATTAAAATTTCAACTGATCAATACCATTTCTTTCTTTATATATATATATATATATATATATATACAAAACTACCGCTTAGAAATTCTTTTATCACAGCTTTAAACTTTCATTTTATAGACTTTTAAGAAGTCCACTGACGTGTAAAAATGCAACTATATTTTCTTCATTTCCATTATCCAGATCAGCACTAATATTATTTGTAAGACGGAACCACTTTCTGAGGTCCTCATATATGGTACACTCTTCTATTAGATGCTTGATTGTCAGTGTTTTACTACAAACACCGCACATTGGTCTCACTTCGCCGGTTAACAAATATAGATTTGTTAATCGCGTGTGACCGATTCTAAGTCTGGTCACCGCTACTTGTTCACGGCGAGTCAACTTAAGTCGCTTTTCCATTTATAAGGAGAAGTATTTACTAAGTTTAATTTTGTATTTAAACTCCTCCATTCAGCATTCCACTTGTTTTTTATTATGTTTGTTAGACGGTTTTTAACATCTGCCACTCTTACAGGAAATGCATCCAAATCATCGCAGACTGTTGCCTTTCTGGCAGCTTCGTCTGCGATTTCATTACCTGTAATACCAGCATGCCCCGGAGTCCATACAAATACGGATCGCTGTCTTCGTTGTTTTAGAACGTATAAAATGGACAGGATGTTTGCAATTAGGACATCCTTAATGTTCTTGTTCCGAATTGCGACAAGTGCACTTAAAGAATCGGAACATATTACCACTCTCTCTTCGCAATAGTGTTCAGTGTAGCGAATAGCTTGCTGAATTGCAGTGAGTTCTGCCGTGTAGACACTGTCCACATCTGGCAGTTTCCAAAAGTGGGCTTCTCCATTTACATATATTGAGCATCCAACACCATGTTCGGTTTTAGAACCGTCAGTATAAATTCTAATATGTTCTTCGTAACTACTGACGGTTGCCAAAAATTCCCGTTGGATGATCACTGCTGGTTTCTTTTTTATTTCTCCTTGAGAGAGATCCAAACTTGTATTTACCGCTGGCAAGAGCCATGGCGGTATTTCTTTAATAGAAATTGCAAATGTATCTGGAATGGCAATTTCGTATTTACTTCTTAATTCGTGGTACCTAATTCCGGCTGGTCTGGAATAGGTAGCACGACGTTCGTATAATGCAGCCATAGGATGGTTGTTGAAAAGTTTATTATTTATATGGGCAGGATAAGCCCATATATTTGCTGCGTATCTTAGTAAAAGGATCTCTCTTCTATAATGTACTGGCATTATTCCGGCTTCAGACATCAGACTAGCCGCCGGACTTGTGCGGAAAGCGCCTGTTGCATATCGTATTCCGCTATTATGAACTACGTCTAACTTTTTAAATGCGACTATCTAGCGGATGAATATACGATACATCCGTAGTCTAGTTTAGATTGAACCAATGCTTTATACAATCTCAATAATATCTCTTTGTCTGAGCCCCAATTTAAGTTCGATAAACATTTTATAATGTTTAGGGCACTTTTGCATCTATCACTCAAGTCCTGTATATGTAATCCCCATGTAAGGGATTTATCCAATACTAGTCCTAAATATCTTACGCTGTCTTTATATTGTATTGGATTATCATCAATTGTCAACGCAGGACTTTGATGAGGAATTCTCTTCCTACAAAAGTGTACACAGCACGTTTTTTTCTGGTGAGAATTGGAATCCGTTATTCCTTGCAACTTCATTTAGAGCATTGATCGCTCGTTGCAATTTGTACCTCACCATAACAGTCTTGTTGCTGGCATACACAATTGCCAGATCATCAACATAGACGCTTTTGCTGATTTCTACTGGAATGGCTAATATCAATTTATTAATGGCAATGGTAAACAAGGTACCGCTCAACGGCGAACCCTGCGGTATCCATTTTCCAAGATTCTTTCACATGAATATTCATTGTTGACGCGTACTTGGAAGGTACGGTCATTCATATAGTTGCTGAGCAGTACAGGCAGATTGCCACGAATGCCCCATTCATGTATCTGGAGCATTATACCATGACGCCAGGTCATATCGAAAGCCTTCTGAAGATCAAAGAAGATTCCGACACAATGTTTCCTTGTAATGAAGCTGTTATATATAACGTCCTCTAAGCTGATCATTTGATCAGTGGTAGAATGGTATTGCCGAAAGCCTGCTTGATACGGTGATATCAGGTTTTCTTTTTCCAAAACCCAGACGAGTCGATTATTAATCATATTTTCAAATATTTTTCCCATAGCACACGTTAAAGAAATAGGACGGTAGCTATTGGGATCTGTTAATTTTTTTTTTCTTTGGTACTGGAACAACATGAGCTTTTTTCCACTGCTGCGGGTACGTTCCATCCCGCCATATTTGATTATAAAGTTCTAATAATCTGCGTTTTGCAGTGGTATTCAGCTGCCCGATCATATTATAATGGATTTCATCCGGACCAGCAGCTGTGTTACCTGCTTTTTCCAACGCTTTCACGAATTCTTCCATTTTAAATGGTACATTATATGAGTAATTATACTCAGTTCTAAAATTTAGTAGACCTTCGCGTTCTTCTTTTTTGGTTCGAAAACCTTCCTCGTTGTTTGGTCGTTTTGCTGGCCTTCTCGAAGTCATTGGACAATAGCTTTGTTATTTCGTTTGGAGTATCCTTAATTCCATCTTCATCTTGAAGGCTAGTTATGGAAGCAAAATTTTTACGCCCACAAATTGCCTTCACTTTCCTCCAAACATCTGATGCAGTAGTGGTTCTGTTGATGGATGACACGTATTGCTGCCAGCATCGTTTTTTCGAGTCAATCATAAGAAGTTTTGCATACGCCCTGTATTTTTTAAAGGCAACAAGATTTTCTATGCTAGGACGCTTCTTGAAGGCGTTATACGCTCTTTTCTTTCTTTTAATAGATTCACTTATTTCATCGTTCCACCATGGAACGGGTTTCTTCGTAAGTTTCCCAGATATTTTGGGAATATATCTCACTGCCCACTCCATTATTGCATTTGTTATGGCGTCGACATCGTCTCCGATAACTCCAGTTGTTTCAGGGAGTATCGTTTTAGCTGTGAAGCTCGTCCAGTCTGCCTTTTCAAATAACCATCTTTTAGAGATGGGATATATTGTTCTTTAACATCAGTTACAATTTGCACCGGGAAATGATCGCTTCCATGCAGATCGTGTAAGACATGGAAGCTGTACCTCGGTGCTATCGATCCGCTTATAAGTGCAAGATCTATACAGGACGTCGATCCATCTCTGGCATTGAAAAAGGTTCCTCATCCATCGTTTAAAACAATAAGTTCTGAATTCATCAGGAACCCTTCCAGTTCTCTTCCGCGGGGATCTATTCGATCCGATCCCCAAAGAGAGTTATGAGCATTGAAGTCACCCACCAGTAAAACAGGTGGGGGAAGCTCAAAAATTAATCTTGCTATGTCATCCTTATTCCAATCAAAATTCGGCAAGTATATGCTGCAGACAGAGACCTGAAGCGGACGCTTCATTCTAACGGCGACCGCTTGTAAGTTTGTGTTTAGAACAACCGCTTCGGTGGTAGCTCTAGTCAATGTTAATATAGCTACTCCACCTCTAACTCTTACATTTGGCGGTTGATCTCGCCGAAATATATCGAATCCTTTTAATTTAAAATTTTCATTTCGACGGAAATGCGTTTCTTGCAGACATATACAAATCGGGTCTACATCAGGTACCAAGCGTTGGAGCTCATGGATGTTTGAAAAACATCCATTGATGTTCCAGTGTACAATCGACCGCTAATTTTTAATTAAATTATAGTCTGGGTTTGCCTTTCGGCCACCCTTTTTTCCTTTTTTTCTCCATCTTTCGAACAGCATCGTGTTCGTGGAGAACGTCGTCGCCCGTGTAGCTTCCGGTCTCCGAATCTGAGACCACCGAAGCCGCCGACGACGACGGGCATGGATCGGCGCCGGTTTCAGGCGCCGATTTAGAGGCGGCATGCTGGCTGCCCCCAGACACGGGGGTCGTACCGGTCACCGCCTGTGGAAGGGGGGACACTCGTCCCCCCTGTGTGATATTTTGTGGCCTCTGTGGTTTAGAGGCCACCTCAGTTGCGGGAGGCTTTGCAGCCTCTATAACACACTCTTTCTTGTCATGAAGAATCTCGCTGAGACGGACTTGACATTCTGGTTTGGCGTCCGTTTTCTTTTCTGCAGGAGCAACTTTCATTTTTACTGATTTTCTTCAGCGGGCTGTACCACTATCTTTGGCTTAACAAATTCTTTATTGCTGAGAGGCTTCATTTTATTTTCAATTATCCTCTCAATTAAGCCACCCAAGGTAGGTGCGAGTTTGTTGATGATTGCACTCTCATCAACAGCAACTGGAGCAGGAGCAGGAACAGCAGCCGCAGCCTGAGCATAGGTTGTTGTTCCTCTAGGTCTGCGGGCGTTTACGATTTTCTTTGCTTCAAAGCAGCTGACCTTTTTCAGGGTTTTTACTTCCTGCACAGCTACTTCATCTTTGTATACAGGACAGTTCCTGGATCTACAAGAATGCGCTCCTTTACAATTGATGCATGTAGGAGGTTCTTTGCATGACTCTCCCTCATGCAACTCATCGCCGCACACGCATATTTGTGGTCTCTCACATCTGAGAGCGGTGTGACCAAAACGTTGGCATTTGAAGCATCTCATTGGCTGTGTGACAAATGCCCGCACATCCAACCGATGTATTCCCGCTCTTACTTTTTCCGGCAAAGTAGGCCGGTTAAATGTGAGAACATGAGATGCTGAAGGAAGGACTTCGCCATTCCTTGTCATGTTCAACCTCCGACATTCTAATACTCTTTGCGGCGCTAATTCTTCTACAATTTCCTGCTCCGTACAGTTAAGAAGATCCCGACAGACCACAACACCCCTTGAGGTGTTGAGCGTGCCGTGGGGATCAACACGTACAGCTAGTTCTCCAATTTTTTTAAGACCTAGGATCTTCTGTGACTGTATATCATTTACAGTCTCTACATGAAATCCTGTGAAATCCTGTGTGTTTTCCTAATTTCCTTAACAGGGCCTCCAGCACATTTTGTTATTTCTCGAGCGATGAGGAATGGACTCACCTTCGAGAAATTACCGTCTTCTTTTGTAACAACTAAGTATTTTGGTTTGGGAATGCTGCTCTTGAAAAAAATGCTGCTCTTTTTCTAGCCTCAATCTCAATCCTTCTAGTTTCCGCACTCTTTCGGCGTTTCGCCTCAGGCGAAAGGGCCGGTTCTAGACGAGGGTGTTTACGTGAACCCTCTGCCACGTTTAGTTGTTCAGTTTCCATGAACAATTAATCCCTTCTGTAGTAAGGCTAGCCGCCGGGGTACACCCCCACTCCAGGGCTACCAACCCTGGAGGTCCGTTCCGGTACTCCGGTGGAACCGGCATATGTCCTGGCAGAGAGCGGATGCGCAGACTCTGCACTGACTCCAGTCCCTTACACACCGAAGCTTTCAGGGCTCCTATGCTCCGAACATGGGCACCTTAACTACATGCTTGCCATCGCGGAGGGCATGTGGACGACGAAAGGTCTCCGTTACACCTGCAAATAACTTTGACCGTGGCCGCCACATCGCCAGCTCTAAAGGCGGTATTAATCCATTTCCATAATCGTTAAGAATTTCGTATCTGCAGGTGGCCGCAAAGTCCAGTCCTGTAATTCGGCCTATAGATGAAAATCGGCCGAAAAAAGCATATCCGAGAAACAACACTCGGAACCCCGTTAGCCAGCTATATGTAATGTACTTGAGTACAGCTGTTGCCGCCCTGGACGTGGAACGTAGATGTTGTGTTCCGGACCTGGGGAATATCTACCTCCGGGCTATAATATTATTAATTGTATTTGTACAATATCAGTTGTAATGTAATAAGATCTTCATTTATTATTATATCAAGTTATATTTTTGTTAGCCTCTTTATAAGAAAAAAATTAAAATAATATAAATATTAATAATAAAGCATTACTGCGACCAAAAACCACTAGCATTGAGCAAACATTTCGCATGGTACTAGGCCGACTGAAAACATTGTCAGTTTAACATAAATGATAATTATAACTAAATATACATACGATATTATTTAATACAAGTTTAGTATCCCAATTACTATTATTATTTTAAAGTACTTTCAATAGTTATTTCTTCTACTCACTTTATTGCTGTAGCTCGCAAATTCCGAAGTCGCTGTCGTCGGTAGATTCTAAACAGCTCGTGTCCTATTCTGAATTCACATTTATCGCAAAATTGTCGATGTGCAGATCATATAAATGTTAATCTTCAAATTATTTATTTTCAGCGTTGATAACATGTTCGTAGACATTGCTCCAGTCAGCTTAAGACACTCGTGAAATTCTTCTTCGGCTAATTTAAGATCGTCCGACATGTTAAAAATGGTATTTCTTTTAGCTACTTGCCCTTTCACTTGACTCCAAATCATTTTAATGGCATTTAAGTCAGGGTGATAAGGTGACAACCGTAGAATTGTGTGACCATAATTTTCGAAAATGACATCTATTAGAAATTTATTTTGATTTTCTTTGTGTAATTTTATAATATCATATAGTTCAGTCTTCGTCGTAGCAGGAGAAAAGTTAATTCCTTGTTTGGCTAACCATTTTATCGCATCGCTTTTTAAAAAAGTTGGAATTTGGTTGCTTTTGTTGCAGAACGTTGTGATACGATGCGTTATCTACCACCGTTAATGTAGGTTTCATCTGTGTATACAATCGGTTCTCCTTCGCGAAACAAGAAAATGTTTTGTAGTAATTTAATTCTTTGCATTTCAGTTACATGTCGTTCTATCAGTATTTTTCGGTTGTCTTCTGTTTTTCTCCATCTAAGTCCTATTTTACGTAATATTCTCCTTAAATATCTTTCACTCCCTTTGAAATTAATTTCGCTTTTGCGGGCATTCTACATAATTCTTTTCACAGTAGGAACGCATTAATCGGTTATATAAGATTTATTTATTAAACGCCTCTCAAAGCATCCGTGTCAAAACAAATCTGAATTGCATACAGTATTAGGGCGATTTACACGTCTTCTCGGGTAACGAACACGGATGGCGTCTTAGTTTCATTTGATTTCCCTTCTGCTATAATTGTTTGGACCGTTCGTTTTGATACTTTTGTCATTTAAAAACTTTTTAGCAATTCAGTTTTTCTCACTATACTGTACCTTTTCCTCCTAACTTGGACAGTTTAAAAGAATAGAAATGTATTGCAATATTAAAAATTTAAATGACTGAGTTTATAACAAAACGTTAAATGAAAACAACACAACAAATATCAAAAATAAATTAACAACTTATTATTCACTTCATTAAGTGAAATATACACCGCAGTAAAGGTTACTATAATAAGCACTTCTAGAAAATAATTACAAGCGATTTGTGACGTTTGATACTTTCACAGCACAATGATTAGAAGAGATTAAAAATAAGTAAATGACATTCTTAGAATTGAGTGTTGTATTTACAACAGTTCATAAATAGCACATAGACAATGATTCTACTACTATTAGTTGCTATACAACAGGAAGTAGGCCTAGATTGCAACATTAATATATAATTTAGAATAAAATTCAACAATTAATTACATGCGCTACAGGAAATTTATGAAACGTTTTATATATATTAACATACCACAAGACATATAGAAAATAACAATGTTTTTAGTTTGCTTGTAACAGAGACCAATGCATGCAAAGCAGGGAGTAGGCCTGCATCACAACATCAATATATAATTTAGAATAAAACTCAGAAATTACATACTCTACAACAAGTTTACGAAACCTGTTTTTATATATTACCATACAACTAAAACATATAGAAAAGGACAATGTTTTTAGTTTGCTTGTATCAGAGGCCGGTGCATGCAAAATGCAAGTTCATGCGCTTTCAATTCCTGCCCCAGCATATGTGCCGATACATTTACGACTTAGTAGGAAAGAAAAATTAAGGAAACCTTAAAAGATTTAAAAATATAGAATTTAAATTAAAGGAAACGTTAAGGAATCTGCGTTCCTGCTGAGAACACAGAGGAGTAGAATGAACTCTACCGGGTCTTTGTTCAGGTACGGCGACGCCGCGTTTTTATCAAAAACCTGCACAAATATAATAAGACTGTAGTGAAATGTATAAACGAAGTTATTTAATAGCTATAATTTTATAAAATTACTAGCGGACCCGACAGACGTTGTCCTGGCATTATTCTGTAATAAATGCACACACATAAATATAAGTAACTTAATTAAGTTAAAATTAGCATGAATGTGTTCTAAATTTCATTAAAATGACTATTAGTATGATATTATCAGTTTGTGATTGTTGTATTATTGTAATGGGTTTATTGATTAATTCTGTGTAGTATTGTTAATATTTATTTTCACTAAATATTGCAATGTCCGATGAAAATTGAATTAAAAAATCGAAAGGTCGTAAAATTAATAATTAATAAATTTTCATCCACATTACTACTAAATTTCACTTAACATCATTCTAAAAAAGTACCTCCTACATATTTTTTTTTATTTAATAATTTTGATGTTTCATAACCAAGTAACAGCTTAATTAATCAATTAATAAAAAAATTAAAGCACTGTAAAAAAGCAACGTAGTTAAAATTTTTGTAAAAAATTTTTATCATTTTTCTCATTCTTTATTTTAACATCTATTTTACCAAATTTTAGATAATTGTAAATTAAAAATAATTTTAGAAACTTTTTTATATAAAATTAATCAGCTAAAACATTATAAATTCAATTTTTTAAATATACTATATTATAAGTAACTTATATTTTAATTTTATAAATGTTATAATTTATTTTACAAACTTAAATTTTTATTTTCAAAGACCGTTCAATACTTCATAAGTTGCATAGAATCAAATGAGAACTGACAATTTAAATTTGTAGGTTAAGTTGATTGTTATTGAATGCACGTGTATACATCATTAAAATGCATGAAAAATCATGCAAAATACTCACTTCATTACTGCACCTTACAAATTTGCACAATGTACATTTTTTAATTAAACTTTAAAACGTTATTTCAATAAATAATAATATAATATAATATTCTCAATAAGCGCGCAATTCTAGCAGACTCGGTAATGCTT
Source organism: Lycorma delicatula (assembly GCF_047948215.1). NCBI lineage: Eukaryota > Metazoa > Arthropoda > Insecta > Hemiptera > Fulgoridae > Lycorma > Lycorma delicatula. The sequence continues at coordinate 248,641,078 of NC_134455.1, read as the reverse complement.
CGCTATTGCTAGATCTGAGTATACATACAGATTAAATGACAACAATTGAAAGTTTCATAAAACCTTAAAAACTAAACATTACCAATTTAACAAAATTTAACCTTTCACTTTATAAAGTCAGAATGTAAATAAATCCAAATGGCAAAACAACAGCACTACCTGTCGGATTTAATTCACACCACTCTCTAATCACAGTATTCGGTGGAAAATAATTTTTTAACGAAAAGTGTTGTGGCTGCAAAATCATTACAATTAATACTGAACATTAAGAAACTAACAAAACATTACGGAACCTTATAAAATTTCACCTTTAACTTTATAAAATTCAGAATGTAAATAAATCCAATTGTCAGAACAGCACTACCTATCGGATTTAATTCAAACTATTCTCTAAATACGAATTTTAATGTAAGAACAACACTAAGCTACGACGCAAGTAACTGATATGCGAAAAAGCAACAAAATAAAAAAAATTCCTAGAATTCGATCGCAGCACCAATTACCGGGTTTGACTGATAAACAAAAATTTAAAAAAAACTTCTAAAACGCGATCACAGCTCTGTCTACCGGACCCACACGCTGCCTACCGGACCCAATTGTGAACCTCAACCATCTGAAGATCAACAACACATAAATAAATTAAAAAAACATTTTCACTTCTATACTGTACCTTACAAATTTGTACAACGTATATGTTTTAATTACACTTTAAAACGTTATTTCAATGAATAATAATATAATATAATATTTCTCAATACGCGCACAATTCTGAACGCGATCGCAGTGCTGCCTACTTGTTACTTAATCAGTTGTGATTTTGTTTACATTGGCAACGGCCATACGAGCTCTTTGTGATTGGTCGTTGTGTTTGACAGCGGCCATCTTGCATTGATCTGATTGGTTTTCCTTTGTTTACATTTCCATCTGATTTATTAGCCTCTTATTTATTAAAAAACTGTTTTCTCACGATTTTTTGTAACACAATAATAACACATAATTACGAAATATTTTTCTCAGTTTGATCGCAACACCAACTGTCGGGACAAACTAAAATTAAAATAGAATATTATTGAATATTCGATACTGCGATGGTAGCGCAGTCTGCCGGATCCAATGTAAAACATTCAAAAATCAACAACTACTTATAAATAAAAAATTAATTAAAAAACATTTTCCAGTGGACCAAATTGTGAATCTAAATCATTCTCGAATCCCCTTGAACACACACAAAAAATTTCATCAAAATCGGTCCAGCCGTTTAGGAGGAATTCAGTGACATACACACGCACACAAGAAATATATATATAAAGATTAAAATGATGAGAATATCCATTACAATTAATGTATAAATTAGAGGCTGGAAAGAGTTGTTTTATATAATCCTAATTTATTACCGTTTGGAGAACTCCACCGATCACTGCAATAGGAAAATGATAATTACATTAAGACCCACGAAGGAGAGCATTCTAGAATTCTAGATTGTGGCTACGGGAAACGGGGTTTCCGCCTGTAGAACCGAATCATTATTTGGTCACCCGATCAGATTTCTTATCATGTCAGTTTTTTAGTATATTAGTAAGTTCCAGTATATTAGTTTATAACCTAAGAAGAAATACCGTCGTACTTTTTTCGGTTTATACATTTGCGTTTTAGATTAACCGTGAGATACATGGAAAGAATAACGTGCACTTTATTATAGCAAGTTCTGACAGCCAGTGTATAAAATATAAAAAAAATCTAATTTTTCTCTGTCGAACCAAAGAAAATTTGCTTCCCAATTTAAAGTATATATTAGATAATTATTGAATGTAATGTAATCCAACTATGTTAATAAATATCCAGTTAAGTATGAATTTCACTTTTCGCTGGTTAATTATTACGTGATTTTCAAACACGCTGATATTAACTATCGACTTATATTTGTTTCAGAATTTGCACTGTTTCCCTATTTATTTCACCTATCTCAGCCAAACTTTTCAATTGGATTATCTTGTACCTTAAAGTACTTGCTACAAGGAAATTCCATTTGTAGACAGTTATCAATTCTACCTATTGCAGCATGTCCCTTATTTTTGCATACGACCGTTTTCCTCATCATTGCGATTTGGATCTAAGAATAATTATATTTCTTTTTTCATTTGTTTATTGTATCAGATTCTAATTTAACAATGAAAATTCCATCTCTGAATTATTAATAATCCGTTTTGATTATTATTTTTTTTAAATTACATGTCCTACATTGATTTATTTTTTTTTATAAATCATTTGTTCTCCTAATCTTGCATACGAGTATTTTTTTTTTTTTTGCTACTTTATACAAATAGTTAATTTGTAATGTAATACTTCATTCAAAGGAATACTATTATTATTAATAATATTATTCAGATATTACGTATTACTGCATTATTCGAATGAGTTGGTTACAAAATCCAAATTCAAAGTATACTGCTATTAGTGTGTTAGTATAGCAATTCATAGTATACTGATTGCATTACAAAGCAAACTTTCAACTAGTCGAAAGGGATCTGTTGTCTTCGAGTGTTTAATTACATCCAAACTTGTTTGTTCTTGTTCATAAGAGAAGAGTAAGTGTTTTGCTTTAAGAATCTTTTCATTTCTACTTTACATACTCTGTAAAATATATTCTTTTAATAAAAAAAACTGAAAAAATGAAAATAAAAAAAATTTTTTTTGAATATAACAAAAAATTGGACATCATCTTTTGCAGTCATAATTTTATATAACAGTAAAGAATAAAATTCTTTAAAATAATCATCCCGTTAATAAATAATGTACCATTCGATTTTAATGAAAACTCATAAATCTGTGTAATGATGACACATTTCTTCACACTTTACCTATGCCTTTATTTGATGACATTTCATTACGGATCTGTCTCACGTCGTTTTAATCAGGTTTTGGTTAAATAAATTTTATCTGTCTTTTTATCCCCTCTTTAAGAATTTTTCTGATCGTCACTAATGAAAAAAATCTATCTTTTGTCCTATTTGGAGGAAATTGTATACTTTTTTTCTGATTTGAAGTTGTAAGCTTGAACTTAGTTCAAGCTTATCCGTGAGCTAGGTATAGATATCCAGAAAATTAAACAAAAACATGTTATTAAATGTTGTTATCTGTTTAATAGTTATTATTTAAAACAATTAGACAATTGTTTTACATTAAAAACTACATAATTATTAATTAATACTTTAATAATTTCTTACTTTATTTAATTATTACTTTAATAATACACATAATTATTTAATAATTACAAAATTATGATCCTTATAATTTTATTTATAATTTTTTTTATTAGTTAAAGTTATCTTTTAGTTGACGTAACCAATTATCAAATCTCTTTACTTAAAATCGGTTGAAACGATATGGTTTTCTAAAAGATATATTTCGTACTATATGTAAATATATTTTTTAACAAACAAAATTACAGCAGCTAAATATCTCGATAAAGTTTTAGTTCTTCTCTCGATCTGAATTATGCTATTAGATGAATTTCTAATTACTTGAGTCGAAAAATTAAAATATGGTCTATTTTATATTCTGAGTGGTAAAATAAATATTTGTTTAACACGGAGTAAATATAACTCTACTTATATTTTATTTTGTATGTACGAAAAGTTTCTTGAGTACAAAGTTATGGATGCTGGGGTAAAAGTTGAACCCTCTTGATAATTTGTTAGCCTGAGTTGTAATGTTAGCAACACATTAAAACTTAAATTATGCCTGTCTATCTCTTTCTCTCCATCTGTCCAAATGAATGAAGACTAAGAAGTGGTTTAGAGGGAGTTGAATGTTTGCGTAATAAAAGCGGGGGGGTTAGCGTTTGCTGAGGGATGACTTTTACAGAGGGTTCGGTCGGAAATCTTTAATTAACTTCTTAGTAGTAATAATAAAATAATAAATATGAGAAGGAAGGTTATATTGTTAGCAGTGAGAGAGTAATAATGGAGGAATGAGGTCGGATTCGTTTTGGTTTGGTTTACCGATATTTTAATTGCTTGAGATACCTGAAAGTTCATAATTCTCCGTCTAAACATTTCAGTAAATATTTACACTACTTTCAGCTGTAGTTAACGGATATTATCGATGCAGACAGAGATTTTTGGCTCTATGAATTTATTTAAAGTTTACCCAACTTTTTTCAGTTACTTTCTTGATTATTTTGATCTTGAATTATTTAATATTTTGACGTGAATGTGTTTGTGTGTGTGGGGGGGTGCGCGTGAGCGCATATTTCTTTAGAGTATCCGTTTACAAAAGCGATTCCAGTTCATAACGTTAAATCCATCTCTAATTAATGTTGCGATCATCCTATGTAGGTGGCGTGCCTCATTACTGGGATAATTAGAAAACCTTCTTAAACTCGATAATTTTTATTAGAGAAAGTTGTTTCGAGAGATTCGGAACCTCGCCGAGGAACTCCACCAGTTATCGACTCTCTACAGTTTAATACAGAGATTACCGCTAACTACTTACAGTACATGAAAAAAAAATTACTATTCAACATAACAAAATTTTCTCAAACGCACTTGAATATTTCTGAAAAAAAATTTGTGTAACTGAAATATTTACATTAATATATCGTATGTCTACTTGTAAAACCTTTTGATCGGAATGGAATCGATCTTGACCGGTAGTAAACTTGATCATTTGAAAAAAATTATAAACAATGCTCGTTTAAAATTTTAAGGATATGAAATTGTTTTCACCTCAATTATATTAATCAGAAATGATTTTCTACCTATTTTCCCCTTATTTATTAATCTAACGAAGTTTAGCGTTGCTGACAAACTTTAAGATTGTCCGACTTGCAACAATTTCGTCTAACACAAGCACTTCAAATCGCGGATTCCATCACATGCCTCTTCCGTGCTGTGAACAGTGAGTGTCAAATTTACAATTTTTACTTAAATTATACTGTACTTCGTTTAAAATTCAGATTGGATGTTAGAACTATCTAGACCACTTATTCGAATTAAAATTTAGAGAAAGGGATCATGGTAAATAGAAAACAGTCTACATTCGCCTGATGTGGTTGTAGTCACATCAGTCATTTATATAATTGTAAACCTAATTTAATAATTGTAGACCTATAATTTTGAAGGTTTATTATATAATTTTAAACAGATTTCAAGAAAGGAGGACGTTCTTAATTTTCCTCGCGTGTTTGTGTTTTTTTTTCGATAATTTATGTTCACGCCTTTCTCTTTACCTAGCAAACAGATTTTAATAATTTCATTTTTACTTTGTAGAGGAAATTTTTCTGGTGAGCTAGTAAAACAATTTCGAGACAGTAAAAGTAAACAATTTCTTTCTCAACATCTTTTTTTCACACTAAATAATGATTTAATATTGCAATGTTATAGCGTAATGATTCCTTAATGTCATTATATTCAAATATTTTGGTTTGAAAATTCTAGAAAGTTAATTCAAAAACTGAGGATAAAAAAGATGCGCTTATTTCCGCATTCTAGAAATATTAGTTCGCTTCGCCTGCATCCTTTTATGTTGTTTCTGTGCATTTCTTTTCTGATTTTCATCTAAATTCTATTTTCCCGTCTTTACATTTTTTCTAAAAATTTCTTTTTTCATATAAGCGACATTTGTTTTATATTTAACCATATTTTAAATAAAAAAGGTAAAAATTATAAAGTAAACTTCTTTAAAAAAAATATGTCTAATAAGTTGTTGAAAGTTATAGATTTGGCACTGATTTAAAAAAAAAACTATTTTTTAATTTTTACAGCTTTATACGAAGTAGGTTTTATTTTTATTTATTTCATTACTTTTCTAGTTTGTAGCCTATTATTATCGTAAAGAATTTTTATTTATATCTGTAATGGACTAGAAAGGTTTCCAGATTGGGTAAGTTATTAAGTATTTTCTTTAATTTTTACTGGTTCACGTATTCTGTTGAACATATATTTTTTAAATGTTATCTGCTATCTTGTTTTTGTTGTAAAACCAACAAAGTCTGGACAAAGTTATTTGTAGTTGGGTCTCAAATTAATTAAAGATTAATAAATAATAAATATATCAAATGCACTCTATTTCATTTGATCTTACGTTTTTGAAATGTATCTACATAGTATAAGTATCTTATTTTCAAGCTAATGTATTTAACAGGAGTGTTCAAATAAAAAAGTGCATTTATTATGGAAAGCCAAGGCTTATTGCGCCAATGCTACAGGAAATTTATTCGATACCAAGGAACACTGTATTCTGCATTCAAGACCCAGTTATACGCGTAGTAACCGTTGCAAAAACAATTGTGTTTGTAATTAATGAAACGATTAAGATTATTAATTACAACATTATTATTTAAATAAAACATTCTTTGACTTACATTTTACTTAGAAGACAATCGGTATAAATGAGCTTTGTCCGGTTTCTGACAGTATTTTAGGTTATTATGCTAATGAAAATTTCCTTGTGTATCTACATCAATTTGTTATGAGTTACAGTACAAATTGCACTTAAATTCATAATACTCAAATTAATCCTTTCAGAGTAATAGTTTGTTATTAATAATAAAGGCAAGATTTAAATTTTATTTTTAAATAAAAAACCAATAGTATGAAAAGAATAAATAGTTAATAAAAGAATAATTCTCAACTATACTTGACACTTTATTATGATCTGAATGCTAAGTAACCTGCTTCATAATGACTGTTAAATGTCAAAGGTGATGTTATTTTACTCCAAATATTTTTTTCTGCTAGTCTAAAAAATTAATTTCATTACCAATCGTTTTCTTTAAAAACAGGTGAAAAAAGAGTATCCGTTTTTTGTCAGCTTTTAAATAAATATGATATCATAAGAAACATGCAAAATAAATTCCTGAAATCATTGTTCGTAATATTATTATTCTTAAAACTTTTAGATAATTTTTTCATTCTCCTCGTCCAATTTGAGCGTTTTTTTTACCAATATTTCTCCACTTATCAGCCTCTTTGTTAGTAATAGCTATTTCACTTACTGACATTTGTAAAAATTAATTAAACTGGTACAGTTGTACACCGCACCGCACTACACAGTGCGGCATTTGTATTCTGTACTGGATAATTAATATAAATGTCAAAGCCAAAACTATGGTAAACGAATATTAAAATAAATTTGTAAGTAGAAAACTACCCAAAAAACAAAAAAAAAATAGAGTAGACACGTGATTGAATGGGATGTAAAATGAATAAATAAATTATGGAATCAATTACGGAGTACGCAATATGATTATACTTAACTAAAAATTAATGTAGTTTGATTAGGTAACGTTACTTTTTGTATATAAATGCTGTATAACGTTTTTCGTTGTAGAATAAAGAATGCAAGATTTCAAATTTTAATAAAAATGAACATTTATTAAATTATTACTAATATTCTAATTTGAATACTAAGTACAATTACTGTAATTAACTGTGGAACGCTATACCAAATATCACCCTTAATAATATTGGCATACTCTCGTTATTTCGACAAAATGTTCTTTGACCTTTCTGTATAATTGATGCTCAGTTTCGCATTACAAATCGAGTCTTATCTTTAAGATAATTATTTTTCATTTATTTATTTAGTATTGTGTTCTTTTTACAAAACACTTGATTTTACAAAAGGTAGATGTTTGGATTCAAATCATCAGAACGTGGTCAGGCGTGGTATCCTTTGGGCAATGTGAGAAGGCAGGAAATTTTCTTTCAATAAATTCAGTTGTTTAGCACGCAATGTGGCAGTTGCTTCGTCTTTTTGAAATCACGTACTTTCAAGGTCCATACCGTCCAATTGAGGCCACAAAGGCTGGATTATCGTGATGCATCGTTCGTTGTTAATGCATTTATGGATTTTTTGTCAAAAAGGAACACACCAATCATTAAGCTAACTTAAAATTTTCGTCAAACACGAGATCATTGTGAATAAAACGTCTTTTCATAAATTATTTGAAGCGTCTCCGTTCCTCTAATCTAACAATTTTATTTGCTTACGTACTGTCAGGTAAAATTACTTCTCATCGCAAAATTATTTTCCTCAAAAAATCGCCGTCGTCTAGTTCTTAATTTTTCAACATCTATTTAAAACCATTTCGGAGATTTTTTTTAAACGATTTCCTAGGACTCATATCGACACTTTCTTTCACCATGCCTAATATCTTCGAAAAACCGACCAGTATGAGGAAAAGACTGAGCAACTTAGCGTTCATATTCAAATCTGTTTCTTTGAACTTCTTAATCAGTCTCTGAGCTATTGACTGATGATATGAATTATGTGGATCGAAAATTTTGCATAGTTTCCCAACTATCTCCGCTTGATGTTGTCCTTATATGTACTGCATTTTCACCTTAAAACATTTTCCTTTGCTACAACGCTTCATGACCTTTAACTGCAATATAAATTGATGAAACAAGAAACTTCCAGTGCTGTCAACCTGTAAAGCAACAATGGCGTGCAATTCAAGTCCTGCATTCTATATGGAATTATTTAGTAATATATATTTATTGCATTAATTATTTTAATTCACTGACGTATTGAGTTCAATGATTCGTGAGCTTCATTTTTTTTTGAAAGGTTGTGGCAAATTAGAAAAATTTAATTCATTATACGTCTGTCTACGTTTAAAAAATTCAAAATACAAACTATAATTATCTTACCACGAAAAATAATATTACAACCATTTGCATGTTCTCCTTTTATTTTGCTGTTTCGTTATGCTGATATTTCTGAGATGACAGAAGAAATATACAACGGAATGTATTATTGTTGAAGATGAAAATTAAACGTATCTGTAAAATGTAATCATCTTGTAAGTGTTACTTTATACGAATATGAAACCGTAGGATGTGGTTTTGGAGTAGTTGAATGAAGGCGATTCGTGGTTTTAGTTTAGACGACTACTTCCTTAAATTACTCTCTTGTTCACAAAAAAAAAAAATTGAACTTCTTTCAAAGATTTGGCCAAAGCTAATTTTTACTTATTCACTTCGTCTTCTCTTAATTAATCACATATAAATATAATATCAAAATAAATTCCAAAACTTATTGGATAAGTACCACGAGTAATGATTAAATAATAATAGAACCTAGGATTTAGGTATAAAAAGTTGCATTTTTCCAATCAAGTCGCGTGTGTCTCTCCCCTTTCCGAAGTTATTTTGCCATTCTGGGCGGAATGCGGACAAGGAGTGCTCATTCCTCTTACCAGTTGTGAAGCCGGATTTAAGGTGGCCTGCTGTGAACTTAGCTCTGCCAAAATCTTGCGCCGCTCAGTGTGAGTCAGTCACTTCGGCCCTTAGCAGGGATTGTCCTATGGGTAAGGGTATCGGAGACCTTAGTGCTACTTGCGAGCCCTGGGATGTCGGTATCGTGGGTCAAGCTGCACCTGATTCCCCGGCCTGAGTTAAATTTGTGGGAGCCTGCTGAGTGGGGAAACTGAGACAGGATCTATTATCCGGGGCATGCCCAAACGTTTCCGCCCGCACCTTATGACACATTGGCATGATTTTATTGGTTATAGATATTTCTACTTCCACACCTATGGAGAAGGTCCACGTAAATCCCTCGACAGCTTTTGTTTTTGGAAGCGAAGCAAAGAAGAGCGGAGAATTCAGTGATAAGGAAGAGTTGGAGTCCAGGAATAGAAGGATCGAACTAAGTTTTGACCTAGAAGCATCGGATCGATTCCGAAGATTTTATTTAAGAATTTTGCGTTATGGAAGAAATAAGGTGATTTTTCAAAGGTTAGTCCTTTCGTGGTATCGCGAGACATCACGGAAATTGCAGGAGGGCCTGTAAAGTAGACAAGGAAACCTTAATAGTATTGGACTATTTGTTGAAACAGTTAACGATTAACAATCGTTACGATTTCTGAAAACTACGAGGATGGGAATCGTGGACATCGATTTCTCTTCACATCGAACATTAAACACCTCCAAAGGAGTGGTTGTGTACTAAACTGCACGGAAGAAGAAATCGTCGAGGAACTTCATAGTCAAGTAGTAACAGCATATCGGCGACTAAACACACGTCGTAACGGAGAAGATACAACCTCTGCGTACCATGTGTTGACGTTCAACAGACCGAAGTTTCCTTAGAAAATAAAGGCTGAATTTCATAAACCTGACGTTTGTCCGTTTATCACGACTCCATTGCAGTACACTGGATGTCAGAGATTCGACACACGGCAGCAAGATGTACTAAGCAGCAGATCTGTATGTTTGGCGAATCGTTACACCCTGAGGACCCGTGTAGTGATCTACCAGTATGCATCAGTTGCCTTGAGCACCATTTCGCGAGATCACGGAATTGCCCAATATAAGCAAAAATTAACTGTTCAAGAGGTCAAGAGAGTTTCAAATGAAGCTAGAAGAATTGTACTCGGGAGAACACCAAGGACTGCGTCCTATTCACAGGTTACTGCACGTCCTGCAGCTTCCTGTAAACAGAAGATTGGTTTGCTTGGAATTTCTCCCGCCACCACCCCACTCTGTCATCCTAAAGCATAAGACCGAATGTACGTGCCACAAACGGCTACTGAGCCTCGAAACAGTTTAGCGACCAGTGTCCTAAGTAGCTCCTAGAGCTAACCTAAAAGCGTGAGCGGAGTAAGCGTGTTACCATACACCACTCGCTTGCGAGTCCCACCACCCACATGTCATATATCACTAAAATGGGTAGGCGCACCCCGTCAACTACCAAAACATATATGACAATCAATAATTAAATTTATCTCGCTGCCACTCATAGGCCGCTGAATGTCAGCAAGTACCTGTCCAACATTAAAGCGCGTGGAGCCTTAATCTGGCTGGTAGCCAGCCATATCTCTCAGTTAGTTTCCTACAGCAGCGCCGTAGGAGTCTTTTCCCTTAGGCAAACTACTGATATCGGTTGAACAAAGTAACCGCATCAAGGAACTCCCAAACGTTCCGACAATGCGGCTCTCGCTACATTGACTCGCCGCTTGATAGTGACCAATTTTCCCCTTGACCTCTAAGTTCCAGGGTGGCCTGAGTTCGCATCCCAAGTACCTCAGCCTCCCTGTCTCTTCGCAATTTCCACATGGCCGCCGAACTTTCACCACTAACTCGATTGGGAATGCCTTTCCCAATACAGTGGTAGCCTCGTAGCAGGTTGTTTTAAAAATACCACTGCGTACAATTAAGGCTTTGCGCTGGGCAGTCCTTAAATTTTGATAAGTGCTCGATTTCTTTCCAACCTATGCGCCCAAACGGATGCCGCGTAAGAGGTCATATTACGATGTACCTTGGTACACCATGTACAAATGACGGCCCGACAGCCCGTAATCCTTTCGAACAATCCTCCTAAGCTTGTGCATCACAGAGACGGCGTCCGCCGCTACTTGCGTAATGTGGTTGCTAAACAGCAACTTCTCATCAAACAAAACAGCTAGGTACTTATAAGCTCGAACTCAGTTAATTACACAGCCTTCATACTTAATACGGGAGTTATGAATGTATGATAATTTGTCTGCACTCTTGAGAAGCATAACCTTTTACTTGGGCACAGAAATCTTTAAATTTTGAATGTCCATCCAGCTCTTTCCGGTTGACAAACCCGCCTGCGCTCGGTCTACCAGCTGCGGTCGTGGGTTACCACGAACTAATAGGAGGCAGTCATCGGCGAAAGCCGATGACCCCTTCCGATGACCCCTTCCGAGAATGTCGTCCCAAAAATCCGTCGAATACCAGGTTCCACAGCAAGGAACCGAGAACGGAGCATTGCGGGCTTCCCCTGGTGATGGACTTTTCCACAACAAGGTGCGCATCCTTAATCAGACCCGTGCGATCAGACAAGTAGTCACGTACTACGGCCTGCAGGGCTACGGGAACATTGCGGCGTTCCAACTCATAGAGGACAGAACTCCAACACAAGGAAAGAAATGCTGCCTCTATGTCAATAAAAATTGCCAAAACATATTTACAAGCGGGGCTTTTCACTCGGCAATAGCATTTAAGTTGCAATCCTCGGTTCCAACCCCTTTTATGAAACCGTGCTGGCCTCGATTTAGAAGTGGGTTCATATCGATGTCTTCCCAGAGCCGTTTCACAACCAGCTGTTCAAGCAACTTGCCGATTACCGGCAAGAAGCTGATGGATCTATAACTGCTGTCCTCACTAAAGAGATGGTGCTTGTCAGAAAACTGAGGCATCCAGAAGACACCCAACGAGACTGAGCCGACCACAATCGCAGCGACCGGCCGTTCCTCACGTGAATGAATAACATCAATCCCGTGGAAACCGACCACCCTATCGCTGATCGTGTACGGTTCCTAAACCAACAGGATCTCGAGGTCGTACTCCTCACGAATTCTCATAGCTTCATTGGTGGCCGCCCCGGAACTGCCCCAGGCGCAAGCGTTCAATATGGTGACGACTGTCCTCGAAATCTTCCCCCAATTTGGGCGTCGCCATACGCCGTATTTTGCACGATCTTCGCCTGGGCTATTTCGTGCGACCTGCGTTGTTTGACCCCGGCCCGATGTCCGGCATCAAAGCCTTTCACCAAAGCACAAGGAGCGCACTTTGCAGATGCAGTCTTTGGGCGCAGTGACCACACATCTCCAGTGGAGACAGGTGTGACCAATGCCTTGACATTTAAAGCATCGGGGTACTTCTGTGTGATCAACGACCCTGCAAGAGTTCCACTCAAGGAACAGCCGACCACCGGCCACCAAGACCTGCTGGATCTTAGGCATGGTCTCAATTACCCAGTGGCTCTTTGAGGATTCTTTCCGTCCCAACTACCGAACAACCCTGGTCCCGTTGAGAAAGTCCTCGACAGCCATATCCAGCGCTGGAGTTTGGCTGTGTATCGCCTTCAGGATTTCGGGCTCCTCTGCTCTCGTTGCCCTTGGTAAATCATACACCAATATATGAGGCCTACGCTCGGCCAGCAACTAAGCCTTAAGCCTATTCTTCTTCAGAACGTCGGCCTCCAACAGCCACATCTTCTGCTGCTCACTTACGACCTAACCCGCTTAGGTTCAAGTGCGGCTGTTACTGCAGCATAGGAGACAGGCTTTTTCAGCTTCTCCTCCACCCGTTTTAAAGAGGTGTGGATCTCACCAAGAACCCTCCCCGTTACCGGTTAGAAGTCCCTGACTCCTTCCACCACCTGGTCCATCTTGCCTGGTAGTCGATCAACGACCGAATCTAGTGCACGGTTAGCCTCGCATTTCAATGCCAGCTCAGAAACCATCAAGGCACACTCGGAAAGGTACGAGTCGACTAACTGTCGATACTCGACCGAAATGCGTGATTCCTTCTTGGTGGATATTTTGGCTCAAGTGGACGCATACCCTTCAGATCCCAAGCTAGATCTCTGCAAAGGAGGCTTTGCCCCGGAGTCCTTCGGGACAGATCGACCACCTCACCGCTGCACTCCGCCACCCTCGAATTCGCAGGGCGCTGCCTGTCAGCCTTGGCTTGCATTCCACTGGCTTGTTCTCCCTGCACGGTTCCGACTGAAGTCTTCCCTGCACAGTTCGACGCAGAGCTATTGGCAGAATTCTTCGTGCAATCCGCCCGTGCACGAGAGGGTAGGGCCTCTCCCCTCGTGGAGATCTCCGTGACCTCCTTAGAGGACCGTGGCTTCGGCGGAAACATCGTCATCTACATCTTCTGTAAACAGACGATGTAGTCTCACAACTGGCACCAGCTCTGGCTACTATGGTCGAACATATCATTAATGAAAACTTGAAGAGTCGACCATCTAGAAAAAGCAGTCCTAAATCAACGCCAAAGAAACAAGATGTTTCCAAAATCAAAGATTGTGACACAACCTAGGTATGAACCTTCGACCAATCAAAAGGTGAAGGATGCGAAAGCTAAACTGCCGGAGAATCTCAGCAAAATTTACCGTCTGTAAAAGTTGAAATACATGAAATCCTCACAAAGGGAATAGAGAAGTCTAAAATAAAGTTACTTGGGAAAGAAAACTGTGAACGACCGACAATGGAACGTCGGAGGCCTTTAAATGAGATGGCGAACACTTCAGGTGCCCCACAAGCATTAGCGGAACGTGCATCAAGTCTCGACTCTTACGTACTGCTGACAGCATTGATGGAGCCGGTATCATCTGATGCCGGCTCCATCAGATCACGGCCTCCGTGATTTACTGCGGAGGATCAGAAGAATCTAGCTCCTAGGCCTCTGACACCCTGGAGTTTGACGTCGAGGCCTTTAGGAAGATGGAAAAAAGAAGCAAGAAAGGATGGCCTAAGGGTAAACCTAGGCAAAAGCATTAAACAATGTAATAGATTCTATGAGTTTTTAGAAATTTTAAAATGAGAATTATGATTTTTAATATTCGTGTGACATTATTATAGCTTTTGAAAGTATTGACAACATTTTGTTGGAAATGGTTTGTTATTTTAAGTGTTTTGTGAAGTTGTTTTTAGTGTGTAACTTTTTAGTGATTTTAAGTAGTCTATTTTTTAGATGATCTGTATGGACAAGATTAGTTGTATGTATCGCTGGTGTTTTGTCAGGGTGAGAGAAATATTCTTTTTGTCATTTTTTGATTGAAAAGCAGCTAATAACCACAGCAATTGATATAACTTCAACAAAAAAAAAGATAAATAATTAAAATATTAACAGCCTAACAGTACAGATAAGTTATTGTTTTTTTAAATTGTTTGTAAGCAATAGTATAGATACTATTTTTACCTGTCTTCGTCCTACTTAAAATTTAAATTCCATAATACATATAATTGCCAGTTTCAGTATTACGCCCCTTTTTCCGACAAATGTGTTCAAGATTTTTTACAGGTACCTTAAAAATAATTCTTTGGTTTAAATTCTATTGCAAATTAATGGTAATTTAATTTCAACAACTACTTATATTTATTTAATCGGTTCATTAATTTCTACATTTTTTTTAATTTCCTGAAAATTATAAGTTTCACTGCTTTTTGTAAGTTTTGATTTCCAAAAATCAAAACAAGGAAAAGATTTATTGTGGTTATTGAAAGTGTAATCAATGATGAATAATATTATAAAAAGTTATTTTTTTAATCTGTAAATATAAGTGGTGCATATATTGGTGTAGATCTGTATCGATTATGGTTACCGAGTAATTTTGTATCTTTTTTTCGTTTTAATTATCCATTTTCAATTTTTCAATATTTATTCATTTTCTCTTCATTAAGTTTGTTTATATAATTATCAATTATTTTATATGATCTGAGAGATCTTATAATAAGATATTACAATTTTTTTTAAAGGAAAGTGATTTCATTTATAAGAATGAGGACTGTTAAGGTAAACTAAAAAGGAAAGCCGGTGTCTCAGCCTTTCATAAAAAAAAAACCTAGAAAGGAAAAGAAAATACATTTTTATAAAAAATATTCAATATGAAGCAGATGGTCAAAATTGGAATTTGATTCCTCCTTGTTACAATAAAATTGTTATCCTACGCTTTAAGGAAAAACTAGTGAATGATTCTCCATTGCCTTGTTAACAAGTAATCAGTCGCATAAGGTAAATTTAATTCTTATAAAAAATAACATTTTTAAACTAAGATTAGCCATTTTGTCGGTAATTAAATTGTTAATTAGCCTTTCATATAACAGTTATTTTTTTTTTATTTTCAAGGCGGTGAATGAGATATCATGATTTCTAATTTCACTCCGTTTTTTAAATTTTTCATTGAAGAAATATTGTTGGTTAAATATTGTCTCAAAGTAAAGTTACGACAGTAATTTAATTTAAATTACAAACTGGCTGAATTCTAGCATTCGGGTCGTACCTTCTTTATACATAGTTTAGAAAAAAAATTCCGCAGCTTGTATGGAATAATTTTCAGTATAGCCCTATTTTCAATTCTAATTCTGTTATATTCAAAAATAAATATCAAATATTTTAAAAACTAATCGCTTTGTAGGACAAAACGGAAGGCGATTTATCTAAAAAGATAATTTTTCATTCTGAAAAAGAATTTAAAATTGTTTGGTAAAAAGTGATAAACGGAAAGACAAAGCAACCGTTTTTTTCCATAGATATAATAATTTTTTAAAGTTTTATTCATATTTAATGTAAATTTGAGGAATAATTATTAGGAATTATTGATTATTCGTATAATTATTGAGGAATTATTATTATCTGTATGTAAATATAGAAATTTTTTTGTATAAAATTGTTATAGTACTTAGATATTAAATGCGTAATATCATATAAAAATTAAAAGCAAGTTCAGGAGAGTTCAAGTATATTTTTTGTCTCGTTGTGGAAACTTTATACGAATAAATAAAAATTTATTTGATAATAAAAGAAAACCTAACAGTATCAAAAAGAAGTACAATTATACTACATTATACTTAACAATTTCTACTCTTAGAAATTGTTGACGTTCGTCTTATTATTGACATATTAAAATTAAAAATTTTTCATTGGGTTATTGTACCTCTACATATACACATACATATATATTTATTTATACATTCGAGTATATTGACCATATTCACTTCACTAGTTCTTTTGCAACAGTTTATTAATATAAAATGTAATATTTTAAATTAAAATAATGTGAAAAAATACAATTTTTTGTATATAATAATTCATGACTCGTATTTGGGCTAATGGACGCATAACTAAATTTTGATGATATACTTTATTAACCAATCTCAGAAGTAAAATAAATTTTAACTCAACTATCTTAAAAACATGAAAGCTGCTAGAAATTATTTTTTGTATTTATAGTGAAATTTTCTTTCTGAAATTGTTGCACTTAAACAAAATATTGACTACTTCAAAATACTCACTTCTGTTAAATATATAAAAGAAATGTTTTTAAAAAAATGTTATTTCATTACACAAAGAGTTACACAACTTTCATTCTAAAATACTACTTTTCTTTTAAAATAATATTGCTTTGATTCTGCAAAAGCGAATGACAAAACATTAACACGAAGTTCACGTATGAACATAATTACGGTTCTGGACATCATGTACTGCTTGAATCTAAGAGTAGGAAACATCTTTGCCGCTACCAGTATTAACAGCATTTCTTCCATCTTCTCAACGTTTAGAATAAATCAGTGTTTTTGAAAAGAATTAAAACGGTATAAAGTGCGAGCAACTAGAATACGTCTATAGAACATTCAACTCCACTTTAAATACCTAACAATCCTGGTAGAATGAATTTATTAAAATGAACTAAGTACGGGAATTCAGAATTTGTTTCTTCTACATCATTAAACTAGCTGTAATTATTTTAGTGTTTTATGAAATTTGAATTTAATCTATGTTTATGGTTTAAATGTTAATCTGGTCTTCAGTAAAACATGACATATTTACTTGGAATTTACTTAAATTTATTTAAAACGACAAAAAAGCTTTTGTACAAAAGTTTCTCCTTTTTTCAGTTGTGATCTCAACTTTTCATGTTTGTTTTATTTTGCGATATTTATAAAATAAAAATAAAACTTTTTATAATTCACCACCTGAAATCGTATTAAAATAATTTTTTTATGTAGATAAAATGTTAATTGCAACTAAACGTTAAGTCGGTTTATAATTTTTGGTGTGGTTTATACCTTCAGAAATCTGACTTGGATCACTAGAAAAGATGCGTGTTACAAACCTAAATATTATTATTTGATATCAAGATCGTTTGATTGAAATTATTGAAAACTAAATATTAAAATAATATCATGCAAACGTTTTTTGTAAGATTACATACAGTAAACGCTTAAGTTCTGCATTTATTAACTGTTGTTCGTATGTTTTTGCGTACATATGTGTAATCACGATACAGATAACGTAGATTATTTATTACAAATAATTAATCGCGTTCGTCGACAAAGTTACTTGTAAACTCAATTTTATTATCGAGAAACGCTATTTTGAATTTATTGAGCCTCACTTTAATCGATCATAGTCGATGCGATGCTTTAAAACACCATAAGAAACACTTACTGCGTTGGGTATGTTCATGCCGTTTATTAATAAAATGGTCGTACCATAATTTTTCTGTAGTTCATTATCGCAGTTGAACGTTTAGTTCTGTTTTATAGAGCGAATAGGGAGGCCAAATTACAAGTGTGTGTCCTGAGAGGGCAGTGAGGAGCACTCACCGTCCCTTCACCCGCATTACCTTGCCCTTGCCTAGACCCTCGAACTCGCCTGGAATAATTGATCCACACAGTTCATTGCCGTTACGAGCCCTATGGGAAGCGTTAAGCCCGGCACGAGCACCGGTCCCTTAAGCACGAAGTCCAAAACTTGTTCTCTCTACTGCTTAAAACTGATGCAACGGTTAAACCTTGTGAATGTTCTCCTCACTCTTTCGCTCGTGAAAGTTTCCTACATCATTTCTTTAATTTTCACTCGCTCAGAATTTTAAAACTTCTCTTAAATTTTTGAACTGTTTACTATATGTTACTTTTATTTCAACTCGAAAACTTTTTTAAAATGCTAGGTAACAAAGTCTATGTAACTAGAAGGGTCTTTTTTGAAGAATTTGATACTCAAGCTTAGAACTTTTCCTTTTTTTAGAACTTATCTTTTTCATCGATGCACACACTCCTACCAAGACCATTATATACATCTAGTGTTTTATTTTTTTAGTTTAACTGAATAAATGTAAGTGTACTTTTATTATTTTAAAATTAAATTTAATTAATTTTATTCGTTAATGCCTTCATCTTTTTGTTTTAATAATTGATTTATTTTCACTATAAAAGATGAATTAATTAGTTTTAAATCATTAATTTTTCTCGGACTAGTACCGTGAGTTCTCTCTGAGTACTTGACTGTCAGTGTTAGCTCTGCTTGTCACAAGACGTACTAAGCATACGCAATATCAGTTACGTGTGTTGTAAGATTCACGTAATTGATATTGTATAGTCCAAATAACAGCGAGATAACAGTACAAGCGAGTTTATTTTACGTTCAACTGGGAACGTTTAGAGGTTTAGCTCTGCATTATTCTCTCTTATTAGATTTCTCTTGATATAAATTAATCATTATAATTTTAAAAGGATTAGGCCTTATTAAGTTTGTTACCTTGTCCGAGATTCATCATTTTTCGTGCATTCTTTAATCCAGTGACTCTTAACCGTTTTAGCTCCACGACCCTCAAAAAGTAAAAAAAAATATATATAATGAATATTTCGCCACTCCCTGACCCCAACCCAAAGAAACCTAGTTAAAACTATTTAGCTGCGTTGATATATACGGGTATGAAAATGCATGTATGAAGTATACAAACATGAGCAATTTACAGGTTCCAACTTGATGTGTACGCGCTCGCTACTTATAATTTGGTCTGCTTGCATAATACTTGCTGTTAGAGCGTCATGGTCGAACATGTATAAGATACCCTTGAACACGTTGTACTCTCAGCAGTATAAAAGAGGCGTAAGGGATTGAAAAATGTCAGTTTAGTTTCGAATGAGAATATTTATTTATTTTTTAAATATTTTTACGCATTCATTATGAGCAAAACATATGATTTTATTTTTTCTGTTTAGTCTCCGGGAATCACCGTCAGGTATTACTTCAGAGGATGATATGTATGAGTGTAAGTGAAGTGGTGTAGTCTTGTACAGTTTCAGGTCGACCATTTCTTAGATGTGTGCTTAATTGAAAACCAATCACCAAACAACACCGGTATCCACAATCTAGTTTCAAATCCGTATAAAAGTAACTGCCTTTACAAGGATTTGAACGTTGGAACTCTCGACATCAAAATCAGCTGATTTGCGAAGATGCGTTCACCATTAGACTACCCTGTTGGTTAATATGATTTCATACTAAAACAACATAACAGATTGTACCCCCAAAAAAATAAATAAATAAATAAAAGTATATCCCATATTTAATTACGTTTAATAAAAAAACATATTGCATATTTTGATAAAATTAATCACTTTTTCTTGGTCAACTGGAAACAAAGCGACGTTTGGAGTGTTTGAGATATGTATTCTTGACAACTGTCCGTTCTTTAAACATAACATTTGGAAATTTTTCTTCGTAAATGGTGGAAACTAAGATTTATTGATATTATAATTCTGTTTAAAAAGATTAAATTAATTTCATTTTAAAAAAATATTTATTCTTTTTTATGTTTGCTAACATTAGAAGAAATCAACTTTTACCGTTAATTATATATTTTTTAAATTTATAAATAGATTTGAAGCTGTCATAAACTTCAGCTTATTAAACTTTATACATAACCCTCTTCTTATCGATAGTAGAAAATCGTGCGCTCCCCTTTTGTATTTTTTCATTATATAATGAAAATAAAAGCTCCTTTTTTTAATAGAGAGTTACGTTTAGTTTGCATCCATTTATGAATACACATACGAGTAACGTAACGTAATGTAATGTAACGTTTTGCTGAGGAGAAAATGACATGCACTGAGAGTTTTATTGTAATCAGTACAGTACATAATTTTTGTTTATAAACTTCTTTAAATATATCTTAAATATCAATAATGAGTTATATTTTAAAGATTCATTTCCACATACATTTAATAAAATGTAATAATTTAAGAATTATTACATTTTATTAGATATTTTAATATTACTGGAGTGTTTACTAATCTTATTTTTCACTTTTTTGTGCTTTTACACATTTAATACGTTTAGAGACTGAGGTATTCCTGAAAATAGACCGAGGAAAGCACCTCGATCTCAGAGTGTGGGCAGCTATTGTCACCAATTAGGCCCTGGGTAGGCCATAAGCTGAAACACTACATCAGATAACAAAAACACTAAGAACTAAGTAACTCAACAGCTCATTATATTTTTATTACAGTTCCAGTTGGCATCGAGCCAAAACTTGCAAAATACTATAGAGAAAGAAAGTATCAACGATAAAGTAAAGTGATGGATGAAGAGAAAAAATCTACCCGCTGAGCGACCACGAAACGAGATAAATAAATGTACTCCATTGCACCTCGAGATCCTGGATACCATATTAAAGATCATTTGCTTTAACGTTTACTTTTTAAACGTTTTTATTTTATGGTTTGCTTTAAGGTTAATTTTAACGATCATTATTTTCGGTTAGTGTTAGATTTTAGCTTCACAACAAGAATAAGACCTATTAAAATTTTACAAATGGTATGCCGATTTTCATACCATAACGATGCCGTTTGTTGAAACACAAATAAATTATTGGTAACTTGCGAGGATTTAAAATTAAAATTTACATAAGAAAAATGCTGCAAATAATATGTAATAAAAAAGAAGTAGCTGAAACTTATAACTGGATTTTATCCGGATTCGTTTACCATCACGAACACCTGTCAGAATCAAGACGTCTTGATTCTAGTCGGTTATTCAGTCTGTTGTATGAGATAGTGAAAGAAATTAAACTTGTAAAGTAGGTAGTTCCTTTTTTATTCATTGGAGTTCGATTTATGTATTTTTATTTTTTATTTTTTTGTTGTTGAACATTATTTTATGTTTTAATATAAAACATACAATAGGCTTATAATATTTTTTTTTTTTTTTTTCTATTGTAGTACTACTTATTAGAGACTAACACGATTTTATAGCGTATATGCATTTAAGGAAATTACCTTGGAATATGTTTGTAGTAATATTGAATAACTATTACAATCTCTACAAATCAGAAATCAACTTTTTTATATTCAACTTTGATAACGAGATTAATGATGTAATAAATAATACATGCGTTGCTATCCAGGAAGTAAAGTACGAAAAAAAGTAAAAATTAAAAGTTCAGGGTAAGAATGAAACAGAAGGGATGGATCTGTATAAGTTAGATTGGACTGTTGAGGGGCTGGAGATTTAACCTCACACCTCGGGATTCGGTGTGTTCTGACATCCTGAAAGTTTTTCCTCCGGCCATAGTGAATGTAAACAACGGCGACTGTAGTCGAAAAAGAATTGTAATCCAGTAGTCACCCACCCCTTCTTTGAATAAACGGTTAAATTTTTTAACAATTACTAATTTATAATCAGTTCGTTTTATTATGAATGCTTATTATTTTACCTTTGGAAATGTTTTTGTTATGAACCTAAACAAAAACGACATGAAATTGAATTTTGGCGCATAATCTATTTCTTTTATTATGTCTACGAGAAGCACGGTCGTTTCAGCATTTCCTGTTTGTTCATTTATAACTGTCAACGGTATTATTTTTAACTATTATACTGACTCAAAAGAAACTGATTATGTTCGCACTGAATCTGCTTTGTCCAACTAACTGATCGCGTGGTACCGATTAACGGAATGAGGTTTCTTTTTGTTTGATTTTCTTAAACTATCGATGTTTGCCCTTCGTTTAAATATATTTTCCGACATCTTCTTCATCGCCCAGGAATAAACATTAAAGATCTGCGTAAACAATTGTGAACAATATTTCGTAGTTAAGTTCCCTCCTCATCATATAAGTTCCCTCCTCATCATATGTGTTGTAAGAATTATATTTCCTATATTTGTAGAGTTAAACGTAGAAATATAATTTTATAACACTCCTTAGTTATGAAAATTTACTTCACGACATAGCTACATCATAGTTCGGGACGGCGCTACGACTCAGTCCAAACTATGCTATGGGTTGGCTGACTGACACTCTATGTCAGTCATTAATTTCCCGTGCGAGAAGTTGACTGTTTGATGTGTGGACGGACCATTTATAAATTATATCTTCAAGTCACTATTCTGTTGGTAGGTTCTAATTAATAAAATATTCTGATCTAGCCACTCACTAATAGTAATAGGTACACATTAGATGAACAGGAGACTTAGCCGCCCGATTCAACGAAGCTGCTCTAGACAGCCAGAAACCTACGCAATATCATAGGGATCAATCAATCAGTCATAAGAAAAACAGTAATATCATAATTAGTATTGACCAGTATTAACAGTAATAATATAATGATGCGAAATTAATAAGAGAAGATATAAAAATAAATAATAATGTCCCATTTTTACCAATAAGTTTTGATTTAAGCAAACAGACAAAATGTATTTTTCAATCCATTGGCCTTAATTAGAGACTTTACAAATCATATTTATACAATGAAAAAAAAAAAAAATTAGTAATTCAGTAAACAAAATTATCTTGGAAACCAAACAAGCAATAAATTATTGCCTAAACTTTAAAAGCATTAATAATTTTTTTCCCAGGATAAAAAAAATAATTTTTAGGAAGGAAGTAGTATATCTGATTTTTTAAGGATTCATCCTGATAAAATTTGAGCTATTATTAATTAAATTATTTTAAATTTGATTTAATTTTATCCTAGTCATAAAGATTTACTCTATGCTTAAGGAACAATAAATTACTTCTTCCTCTTCTTATTTGGAAATTTTGATTATTTAATTTACTATTGTATTATTGTTATTTTAATATATTATTTTACAGAGTGCTATAATTGGTCAGTATCTAAGCTCTAAAGAGATAGAGTGTGTGGAAAAAAACATTTAAACGTGGGCCGAACTTATTTTTTTAATTAGTAAGAAAGGACTATATAATAAGATATATCAATAATTTTTGCCTATTATTTGAAGTGATAGACGGAAGAATAAAATTTAATTTTTATAAACTTTTCACTTGTAAAATTGAAAACAAATTTAGTTAAGTATATTCCAATTAATGGTTTCTTTTCTGATTGTATAATTTATTACGGTTTCATCATTTATTATCTTATAAAACACAATTAAAAAAATCATTCGTATTAACCAATCGTTCAGGTACAGATTGAAAACTAATTTTTTTCTTTTTTTTTGTTATAACGACACAGCAACTTTACAACCTGTTCAGCAAGATAATTGAATAATAAGTTAATTGTTTCTCAACAATCTTCAAAAATCACTGATCGTCGTGTTATCCAATAAATTAACCTCCAAATAATTCGGGTCCCGATCCAAACAATTTTGATAACGATGGCTGACCAGAGAGATTTCCTACCGAACAGTTCGCAATTGCTTATGTATATAACAATAAATATGAAAAAAAATTGTTTTGAACAATGGGGATCTCGCTACCTAATGATAAACTCGATCGGAAATCATTGTTGTTTAAATACCAAATCTGACATTAAAGATTTATTATCGACTTTAGTAACAAATGAGTCTATGTTTAAAACATCGTATTTTGTTGTTCCCAAACATATTTTGGAAAGTTAAAGGCCAAATAAATTTACGTAATTATTTTTTGAAACTGTATGAATAAATGTGGCATCTGAAAAATGCGCATGTTTCCTGAGTTTTTCTCTTTTTTCATGGAAGAGGATGTGTTAGCTTTGGTTACCTGAAACAAATCCTTCACTTTTTCATCGTACTTGGCTGATTATTTTTTTTGTCATTCAATAATCCAAGAACTGTTTGCATTTTATTGGACCACTTGCAACTCCTTTCCATGTTTTACACATGGACATTATCACATCACATCATGTTTAGATCTGATGTGATGTGATATGTACGTGGGACTTATACGAGGTAGACTTTGGTAGTCGAGTCGAGTGGAAGCTTGTGTTGCGGTCGTACGTATTGTTGTGCGCTCTGTCTTATACTGTTTTTTTTTTCGGATTAACGGTTTTATATCTGATTTTTGGAATTGGGAATCGACGGTGGAAAATTTTCGGAAGTGTTTTATATAATTTGGTGATTTTTGGTTTCGGACTGAGCTTTTTATTGAATTTTTTTATCTGAGTAGCCTTATTGCTATTGGCAATAAGGTTCATAGTTGACTGCTGGTCGCAGTGGTTAGTGTGAGTTAGTAGTGGTGTACCTTGAGTTGTTTTCAATTTGGGTGTAGCTTATCTGTAGTGGATGGCATAGACAATTGTAACTGGCATCGACTGATAATATTGTTTATTATTATTCAAGTGATAAACTTTTGATATTGGAATTAATTTAATTAATTTCGGTTGTTGTTATCTCTTGATAAGATAGACTGCTGTAGCTTAGTTTATCAAGCTATAATTTATATATATATATATATATATATATTTTTTTTTTTTTTTTTTTTTTTTTTTTTTTTGAGTATCAACGGATGCGGAGTTGTCCCCTAAGTACAATTTCGAGACATGCGACGTCGTAGCTCCCTCCCATCTGAGGATACAGCCTCACAAGGGGCAGGACCCTCGAAGGGAGCAACTGGAAGGAGAGAGAGTGGCACAGTGGACACTGAAGGTATGGATACTACGGTGAGCACCCAGGAAAAGTATAAATGGAGGGAAACTGAGGGCAGAGTAGCCAAAAGACCTAGAGCGGGTTCTTCGGAGGAGGAAGAAACCCCTCCTACTCTTGAGGAAATTACCTACAAATTAGGTAATGCAATCACACAACTGAGACACATGACTGGCAAGGGGAGTCAAACTGCAATCAAAGCCCATGAAAGGGAACTTAAAGAAATATATGAAGACTTACAAAGACTGTGTGAAGAGAAAGCGGAGACATGTAATCAGACCACTCAGACTGAAGGTCATTATAACAGCGAGATGTCGGATATTTTGGTTGTTGATCTATCAGACGAGCAATTGATTGAGATACTGCCCGCCAGATGGTCAAGGTGGGTGATGAACAGGATCACTCAGGTTAACGCAGCAAAACCTGGAGAGGGTAGTTGTCACTTTGTAGACTTGAATGGCATAAGACCAAACAGCATATATGCAGGAGCAACGCCTGGTGCAATGTTTCTTCAGGAATCAACGATACTCGAAGACAGTAAGATCACAACTAATGGTACAAGATACACAGTCTTCTATGACTCCAGTTGCGGGGATAAGGAAATGGCGTCACACGTACTTAAGGCACTAAGAAGAGTAGTGGGTAACTCTGAGTCTTCAGTTTTCGTGATACCAAATGGCCCTCCAGGCATTTTGATTAGGAAAATAGTAATATATATTTTAAGGAAGGGGAAGACCTTACCAAGGATGGTCCTCTCCAATCCAAGTGACAATGCGAGACCAAGATCCAGATCGGCGTCTGTAAGGCGAGGAACCCCACCGGTCGCCGAGAGTAAAACCATTGTTGTACAAAGACAAGGGAAAACATACGCTGATCTATTAAAAACTATGAAAGAGAAAGTTAAAGTAGAGGAGGCTGGAGAAATTCTTTCTATAAGAAAGGGTAGAGATGAACAGCTAGAAGTTAGGGTAACTGGAGTACAGAAGGCAGGGGAGTTTTCTGCAATGCTGAAGGATAGAGCAGGGGATCTTCAGGTCGATATACGTAACAAGGGAGACCGTAGAACAGTTGTACACATTAAGGACATGCTTGGAGATACTACGGAAGGTGAGCTAAAAGAGGCAATTGAGAAGGTCCTAGGAACGGGTGAGAGATTTCAAATAACATCTATGAGAGACGCATACGGTAGTACCAAAAATGCTGCAGTAATTACTACTCAACGGAGCGCAACAAAGTTAATAACAGCAAGACTAAGAGTAGGCTGGGTTTGCTGTAGGGCATATATCCGCATCGAAAACGAAAAATGTTACCGGTGCTGGAGCATGGGGCACGGTAGAAGGGAATGCAGGGGCCCTGACCGCACCAACTTATGTTTCAACTGTGGTAATACGGGGCATTTCATCAATGACTGTAGGCAAGCAATGAAGTGTCTCGATTGCAGAAGTACAGAACACAGAACCGGGAGTGTGAGCTGCAATAAACATAATGATTAAAATATTATTAAGTAATAATAATAGAAGCCTACTATCAGGAAACCTGACGCTGGAAATAGCCACAAGATACAATGTCGACTTTCTGGTGTCTACGGAGCCTAATGTGTATTCGGCTGCCAGAGGTCAATGGATACCTGACAGGAATGGGGCTGTGGCCATCAGAAGAATACTCGATAGAGTGGATTATAACTTGTACAGCAGAGAAGACGGAATAATAGCTATTGAATTAAGTGACACGATTATTGTGGGTACATACATCAACCCCAATTGCACTATAGAGTTTTATCAAAACCAGATATTTAACCTACAGCAGATCATGACCAGATCGCGGAAAAGAGTGGTAGTGCTTGGAGATTTTAATTGTAAAACTACTGTAGCGGGTGCCAATTCTACAAATGCTAGAGGTAGAATTCTCGAGGACTTGTTGGAGGTTACGGGTGCGTGCTGTATAAATGATGGGGCTCCTACATACAGCGAAAGAGGTCACCAATCAACAATAGACCTGGTAATTGTGGATAGTAGGTTTAGAGCAGATACCGTCGAGTTTGCTGTCCTTACCGAAGAAACTGGTAGTGATCACAAGGCCGTATTGGTTAATATCAGAGATTGTCCAAGGCGGGTAAGGCAGGATAATATTATCTCTAGATTAACGGATTTCCAGATACACCGGGTGTCAAATAATGCGGCAAATAGGATTAGGAACTGTGAAAACATAGAACCAGAGAAATTTCAAGAAATAATCAAAGAGGAAATTGCTAACATACCGCAGTCCGGTAATAGATATCCTCCGGTGTACTGGTGGACCAGAGAAATCGAAGACCAAAGGAAAATCATGCAGCGTCACAAAAGAACTGCTCAGAGGTCGCGAGCAAGGAATAGTAACGATGAAGAAAGTCGACGTGCTGCCCAAGACTATAGACAGGCCAGGAAAAAGCTTAACTTTCTCATTAAGCAATCTAAGAGGAATAAATGGCAAGAGCTCTGTAACGAACTTGACACTGACCCTTAGGGGAAAGCTTTTAAGATAATTACCAAAAGGCTAGGTAGACAGGTGCCAATGTTGAGTAAGGAGGAATCGGAACGACAAATTAGAATTCTTTTCCCTAGACCTGAAAATCTGAATAGGGAAACAATTGTTTGTGAAGATGGCAGATTCACAGAACAAGAGGTAATGGAGGCCATTAAAAAGTTAAAAAACCGGAAAAGTTCAGGGCCGGATGGCAAACCTGCGGCCATCATCAAGACTATAGCAGGAATAATACCCTGGGAAATTGTGGATCTGGCTAGTTATGGTCTACAAAACTGTAATTTTCCTGGCTGCTGGAAAGCAGCCAGGACGGTTTTTATACCCAAGGCGGGGGTAAATAATGGATATAGGCTGATTACTCTTATTAATAATATGGGAAAGGTGGTTGAGAGGCTGATAGAAGGCAGGCTTAGGGCAGAGCTTGAGGAAAAGGGCTGTCTACATCCACAACAATATGGATTCAGAAAAGGCCGATCTACCATAAATGCCTTAGAGAAAGTTAAAAATTGGGCTTTAAATAGCAGGAGCGGTACCTGGAGGACCAAGAAAATCCCCCTAGTGATAATGCTGGACATTAGGAACGCGTTCGGATCAGTACCCTGGTCATCTATAATTGATGCATTGCGTGAGATGCGAATAAGCGAATATCTAATAAATCAAGTTAATCACTATCTACATCAAAGGTTTCTTGAGATCAAAACTTTGGAAGGTAAGGCAGTTTTCCAGATGTTTGGTGGCGTTCCTCAAGGTTCTGTGCTGGGCCCAACCTTGTGGAACATTTTTTATGACGCAGTCTTCAGACTGAATTATCCTGAAGGAGTTACTGCAATTGGCTATGCTGATGACATAGCAATCCTCGTTGAGGATAGGGATGTAGATAACTTAGAACGCAAAGCCAATCTGGCATTAGGAATTATAGATGAATGGTTACAAAGAAGCCAACTACAGATAGCCCCAGGGAAGTCCAGTTGTATTGCCCTTTCCGGCAGAAGACCTATTAGAGGTATAAATTTGAATATCAGAGGAGAGCCAATTATGCAAGTCAATGAGGCAAAATATCTGGGAGTCATACTCGATAAAAATTTGAGATTTAGCAGACACATCGATATGATATGTAGTAGGGTCACTCCAATGGTCAAAGCTCTGAGAGGACTCTTCCAGAACCATGGAACACCAAAAATAGAAACTAGGAAATTAATAACTGCTGCAACAACATCAATGATATTATACGCGGCCTCGGTTTGGGGACATACAATTAGTATTAAACGGAATAAAGGAAAATTGAGAAGCGCGCATAGACTTGCACTGTTGAGGGTGGCCGCTAGTTACAGAACGGTGTCCTATGACGCGCTTTGCGTAATAACAGAGGTTCTACCAATAGACCTGCAGATTAAAAGCAGGATGCTTAGATATGAGGGACTACCACAAGACGAGATAGCGGCTCAATTGGAGCAAGAATGGCAGTTGGAATGGTCACGCTCAAGAGTCGGGGATTGGACTAGAAGACTAATCCCTGATATAGGTAGGTGGTATGGAAGTAGACGCGGAAACGTTGACTTTTATATGACACAGTTATTATTGGGGCATGGATCTTTCGGGCAGTACCTAGCCAGAATTGGAAAAAGGGACACACCACAATGTGTTTATTGTGAGGAAACAGATAATGCGGAGCACACTATATTTGTATGTCCTAGATGGGCTGAAAACAGGAGGGTAATTATAACAAATCGATTAACACCGGATAATCTAATTAATTGGATGGTACAAAATCAAGAGAACTGGGACTGGTTCAGAAGGTTTGCTGGAGAGATCCTGAGAACTAAGGAAGAAGAGGGCGGTAGACTGTGATTAAGTTAAGTAGGGAAGGGTGGACAGTCTCTCCGTGGAGGGCCCGTATGCCCTGGTATGCGGGTTCCTGCGAAGGGGGAGAACTCCAGGGGAGATGGGAATAAAAGAAAATACCGAGTCCCGGCCGGCGGTGTGTCTCCCTGCGGGCGTCTAGGCGCTTTGTTGGGGTGGGTACCGTCGGTTAGGGGTATAGGCGTAAAGACCGAGACCCGGTTCCCTGCGGAGGGGCTGGGGGACGGCATCGCCGGACCTTGGCCCTAACGCGGGGAATTAGAGGCAGGCAAAAAATAAAACAAAAGATCCAAGACCAGGGGGGCCACCCTGCCGTGCCGGATGTAAAGCCGGTGGGTGGGGGACGCCCCCTTTGAAGAGAAGGACACTCTCCCCGACTGAGTATACTTAAATGGATATCCAGTCGGGGAGAGTAGGGAAAAAAAAAAAAAAAAAGACTTTGGTAGTCGCTGCTATCAAAATCGAGATGATTCGGAATTTCTGTCGTGAATGTAGTATGTTAAATCATTTTGTGATTATAGTTGTACTTTTTATTGATTTTAAAATATTTTTGGGAATTAGAAATTGTAGTAACTCTGTGAAGTTACGTTTTTCGTGTTATTCGGTAGATTTTTTCTGCAAAAAAAAAATATTTATCGTTGATGAAGAAAGCTCTGCTCTAGTACGTTATTTAATTTATAAATTTTCGACATCGCTTAAAATTTGTATTTGCAGTATGGCATTCGTCAACTGTTAATGGACATTTCTATACTTTGGTTAATTAAATTGTTAACCAAGCTGTATTATCGACTAACTCTATTATTAATCAATCTATACCTCACTACATTACTCTGTATGAATGAAATTATTATGAACTGGTTTCCAAACTACTTTTTCCGAAACCTGGAGTAACCATGAGCGTATTCAGAGGGAGCAAGGGGGTTACTTGCGTCATTCTCGTTTCAATTCACTACACGATAGGAATATTCCAAAAGATATTTACCAAGTATATAATAGCGCACGCATTTTTGGTTAAAGTCAGTGTGGTTGTACTTTCACATAAGTGTGTAAATAGTGTATTTACACACAGTTTTTACGACTGTAAAGTTAGTTTTTTCGTGCCAGCCACCTGGCATCTACTTTATTATAACGAATGGATATTAGAACTTTTTTTTGTAAGTAGCATGCTGTAACGTTTATTACATGTTTTATTTAGCTTGCTGTGTGTTACCGTAAATTTTCATAAGCACTGTAACTTAAAATTAAAAAGCATGTAATTTAAAATTTGTTATTCTTAATTTTTGGTTATCTTTTTATGCTTGCAAATGTTATGCAACTAGGGATTCTATTAGATCTTTCAGCATAATGTATTAAGTTTATAATTTTATAATTTATCTTGTAGATAAATGTCATTTAGATAAATGAATATAAGTTTGCTCAGTAATTTTAGTTCTCTGCGTTAGTTAATGGATTTCGGAAAATTCCGCTAAATGAATAGGCAAACAGTAACTGCAGAACACGAGTTTAAATCTTTTGTTAGAATTTTATTGTTATGAGAGTTATAAGAGAATCTTGGGAATTTTCGCTTACCACTTCAATAAAAATAACCTGTCGTTCTTGACTGTTGTCAAGAATACGTTGTCTTTGTATTTAGTTATAATTTAGGTATGAAAGTCAAAACAATAACTACCTTAAACTCACGGAAATGTCCAAAATTCTATTATTTTTAAAATACATTTCGAAAAAATTACTGTATGTTACTACATACTGTATTACGATAATATGCAGTCACCATTTCGTTGTTTAGAGATATGAATACGTTACATAGAAGTAAATTTATATGTAGTTTTATTAAACTGTTACGGTGTAATAAAAAAATTGTAAACTGAGTTTTTTTGTTACATCGAGGTTCGTTATATAGAGGTTCGACTGTAATACAGTTTAGTATAATGACTGTAACTAATTGACTTTAAAAAGCAGGGAGAGTGAATTACATAAACCAAGTCTATACTCTGTGTTTGTTTTTAGATGAAACTAGTGGTGTCTGGTAATAGTATATATTTTAACTGATGGATGAAGAAATTTTACTTATCTTGATTCTTAGAATGCTATCGATTTAATGTAGGTACTGGGTGTCAATACAGTAAACTAATTATAATTACATATTCTCTTATATTACATTGCTTTCTATGCCGGATTTATTTTCTTTTTACTTTCTTTCTTTTATTAAGGTGTATTTATTTTTAGCTGGTCAGATTTTACCAACAGATGTTTATTTGTACAATTTTTAATACAGGAAATATTGTTGTAAGAGACCGGTAAAAGCTTACTATTTACATTAGTTAATAATATTTCATTGATTTTTCTGTGTTTGTGGGTTAATTTGTAAGCGGTTATTGTTTTTAGATTTTTAAGATATAATCTCGGTAATTCAAAGTTGGATATTTAGTTACATCTCTTACAGACTAAAAAAATAGATAAAGAAAAGCAAATGAATGGAAGGAGGCAGAAACGGGCTATAACTTTAAGGGAGCGGTACAAGATGGCCGTCGGGCACTAATTGGAAGCAGGTAAAAGAGGATCGTCGAACGGACAAGGGGAATTCGGTTGTTGTTGAGAAAGGAGGAAAGATAGGAAAGGAGCAAAAGGGACGTGCAATTACAACCCCCTTTTAATTGCAACTGAACATCCCTCATTAAGCCCTCTCTTCTCTGATCACATTCTCATTTTCCAAACCGCTTCTTTCGAGCTTCCTCAATTTGTCGTTTTTGATGTGCTATCGTCGAAGATGATTACGGTGATCACGTTAATAATAGTCCTATTTGAGAAATTAATTTATAACAACTGAATTTGGTAGACATCGAATTCACTTTGTTTCTTCTTTGTAACAGATGAGGTAGTAAAACCGACTAACCCGTATCTCATAAAAATTAATTACAAAAAGACCGATGAACATTTTCTATCTAATTTTAATTCATACAAAAAAAATAGATGGCGTAATTTTATTAAGTTAAATATTACAAATTGTATACTTATTCTCTGATTTCCTACATACGTGTCTACATTCGTGTTTTATAAATTATATCCATTTGAACTTTGTCGATTTTCGAATTTATTTCCACTGTTACACACGCGGGGGCGCACGTTCACACATACAACTTAACTTTTTTATTTCTTCTTTTATAGTCTAACATTTTTATGTAGACAGTTATAAAAACAAAATTCATCAAGAAATGGATGGAATACCCATCCATCCATAAAATTTTTAGATACGAGTAAAAGTTAAAAATAAGATTAGTATCGCATTTAAGCTAGGTTAAATTAAAGTCATTTTTGTTAGTTTCATTAAAATCCATTTAATTATTTACTTATTGGAATATAATTAAATAAACTGATAAAAAATAAGTAATGTAGACCTTTTGCCTACAGAAACATTTGCAAGAATGAAAATCGTAAAAATGTTCCTTATTTTTATCTGTGGACAACGCAATGTTTGAGTCATTCAGAACTTAACCTTTACAAAGATTTTGGTGTATCTCGGCAGTTTAGATAAACACAAACTGTAATTTTATTTGAAAAAGAGTTTTAAAAAACTGTCATAATAATGATACAGTTTTTTTTATTTTTTCGATTATACATCTTTAGAAAATTAAATTGTTTCGAGTTGTGACCTTTTTGAATCTTAACTTTCCTTTTTCTATCTTTGTCTAGTCCGTGATTAGCGACAGCAGTCTCCTTAAAAAATACTTATTATGTGAGTTGATAAAAAGTAATGCGATTATGGCACTATTGTAGATATCATTAATTAAATACAAATTAAATCGTGATAGAAAATATTGAAACAAAATATTGCCACTCAAAAAAAAAAACTATATTAAATTTTGTCACACATACTCGCAATGATGTGTTCCAATGCAGTGACAGACGTTAAATTCCCAGTACAATAAATATTATCGCCGCTTTTACGAGTATTTTACCTCATTAATCTATTTAATTCTTATAATATTTTATTTTTTCCGCGGGATCTTGTTTTACCAAAAAAACCGATTTCATTGCGTTCAGTCCATAGATCTGCTTGCTTGAGATATTCCTGGTAATGTTTTGCCGCGATAAGGTTGATTCTATCCAAGAAGTGAGGGTTGCTCCTCACCGATAATTCACATTGTTCTCTTAGAATTCCTGATTTATGAAATCATTCAATTTTTGGTTCTCTCCGTTTTCTTGAAAATGTAATCCTTCGAACAGTTTCCGTCATCTTTAGATGTCTAATAAATAAATTTCATGAATGGTTTCTGATTTTTAAAAAACCCATAAAATTTTCATAATTACGCCGAATTGCTTTTGGAACCTCAATTTTCTCTTTAATTTCTTTCATAACTGTTGCAGTTAAAATTCCATCGTCCCATTTTAATTATGAATTAAATTCATTACCCATTTCATGTACATCCGTCCATGTATCATGAAATTTCTTTGCTAACAGTTCAGTAACTACTTCACAGATTTTCCAGTAACGCTGACAGTAGGAGGAATCGGTCTGTAGTATTTATCTTTCTGACGACTCATTAACAACAGATAAGCAGTGTATATAATCCTACAAAACCTAGTGAACTGATTTCCTCACAACTTCTCCTCCTCATCCTCCTCCTCCTCCTCTTACATCAAATAAGATCATCCTTTTCAAAACGGTTATATTTTTATGGAATTAATTAACTGATTGTAGTAGTGAATTGCATTCATGATTCTCACATGAACATTATTTTTCGGATTATTAATTCTTTTATTACACAAATAAAATGAAATAATCAGTGTTTTAATCGTTAATCTCAGTATATTATTTTATATGATCAAGGACATCTCAATGCCAGTAGTGCGTTTTATCACAGTTCCTATGATAATATACATATGATGATATATATATATATCATCTATGATGATATGTATCTTGAAGTTCAAATTTTAAGATTAAGAAATTAATTAATAATAAAACAATTTAAAAAAATTGAAATTATGATAGTTTTTGTTTTAACGTAAACTATAATTTAATGCCTACGTCACGTACAATGCACACCTTATCTATACAGTTTTACTTTTGAAGTTCTCCTTCAATTATCTTCTCTTTCCCGTACAAATGAAACATTTTTCTCAAAATCTTAAATCTGTATGAATACACGAAATTAACATAGTTCTTAATACCAGTCCTCAAAGAGAAGGTATAGGTTATGCTAATATAAAAAGTATTTCATGAATATTTAATTATTTACGCCCATCGCATAACTTAACCTAATTTGTTTTTAAAATTCAAAAAGTAATAAAAGAGAAATGCGACATTAATGGGGAAGTTATTCGTCGGTCTTAGTTTCTAAGACTGGTTGCACCTTTCAAAGGAAGAAAATGAGATTTTTAAGTTAATTTAAGAGAAGCCCGTCTCATCGTCATCGTCTTTTATAGTAATCTCATTTCGGTACCGCTTTGAGTTACAAAACTGAGCAACCCTCTTTGTTGCCGTATCCAGTTGAAACCAAGACAGAATGAAGCTACAATCGGATAAAACATCCCTTCAACCTTTTTATTAAAAAAATATTGTTTGTCTTTACCCGTTAAACTATATACATAAAATTTTCGTTTATTTCGTATCGCTTATAACTGTTTCAACGTATTCGCTCGAAATATGACAGTAAATGAAATATGACAGTATATGAAATAAATAGACATAGTCATAGCATGAGAAAATAGTTTGAGATGGCAGTTATTGTTATAGACCTTATAATAAATTGTCCAAAACCCAGTGTATTAGTAGAATTAGAAGATTAAAATTTAGGAGATAATTCAAAGAAATATAACCGATCGGCTGGTTGCTGTAACGGTCATCTGTTTGGTTTTATAATACTGCTCCTGGGTTAGATTTATAGAGATAAATCTGGTATTTTACGATGTTTGTGAATTACCGTCTTAAATCAATTCTGAAGCTCCAAAAAAAAGTATAGTCATGCGATTTAAAAATGTCACTCTATTTTACCAAAATACGAGTATCATCATATTTGTTGTGGTAGTCCTATCAGTTCTAATTCCTTAATAATCTAATGATCTTTTTAACCTAGTAAGGCAAGAATAAATAGAATAGAATGCTTTGTAAATTAAAGATAACATCATGATCTTTCGAAGAATTACTTCTTTTTTTTTTAAACTATGCAGTCGTTTTCAGACATTTGTTTTTATTTTTTAACGTTGTTTATTTTATTCGATGTAAATGTCGTCATTATCCTTGCATTTTGATCGTACTAACATCAACATCCTTGTAAATAACATTTTAATACATGCAAACAGGGAATTGTTAATTAATCTGGGGATACAAAAAAGACCTTCTGTACCACTATCAACAAGATTACATTTCAATCTTTAATAGAGATCGTACGGCATTCTTCTAAACTTTAGAAGTTATTTGTGAATAAAACTATGATGAGGCGACAAAACTATTTCATATCTACTACTACGGCGAGACTGTGATAAAACTCTTGCTTTTAATTTATTTTGATGATTACACTGGTCAGCATAAACTATAAAGGGAGTATGATTCTATGTGGTATTTTATATGATGAATATGACCGTATTTTATATATATGTAGTCCGAAACAATCCATCTCTAACGTTCTTAGATTACAACCCCTTAAATTTATTTGTTCCATTGTTTTTGGAACAAATAATACAAATAAGTTAGTACGTTTGTATGTTTGCTTATTCACAACTTATTTATATTTTTATGCATGTATTAGACCTATATTTGTTACATAAAAGTCGAATGCTATCATTTCATGCCAAGCCAGACATGTATAGACATGTCAGTGAGTGAATTAATGAGTAATTCAATATGATGAAATTTTTTTTAGTATGTGTTGAACTCAATATGATATGCTGAGTTCGTTACTTGTGGTAGCAGTTTTATCACACATATTATAAAGGTTGTTTCATAAGTGAAACCATAAATATAAATTTAGAGGAAGATTTTTATGACAGTAACTACTTTAGGTATTAATTTATTGAACATCGAGATAAGTTAAGTCGCGCCCGCGCGCGCGCGCGCGTGTGTGTGTGCGTGTTTGTGAGTGCTTGTGTATTTCGCGCTGTGTTTTATTGTACTCCATGTTGAAACGATTTTATGAAGTATTTTAAGAATTTAAGTATTTGTAAATTAAAACTTAATTATCTTTATAATTAAGAAAGTATTTCTGTAATATTTTTGTTTACATTCATTCGCTAAAACAT
The DNA here is from genome assembly GCF_047948215.1 of Lycorma delicatula. Classification (NCBI taxonomy): domain Eukaryota; kingdom Metazoa; phylum Arthropoda; class Insecta; order Hemiptera; family Fulgoridae; genus Lycorma; species Lycorma delicatula. The sequence continues at coordinate 248,604,322 of NC_134455.1, read as the reverse complement.
TTTGAAGTTTACAATGAAATCGGACTTGTAAAATTCTTCAAATATTTTTGTTACGTTTGCGGAGAATTTACCACGAAAAGTCAATAAAGCCCAGTATTGAATCTGCTGAAAACTGCTTACAAACATTATTTTGGCTGTCCCTTGGGAGACCAAGATAAATCCTGGGCTCCACATGTAGAATGCATCAAGTGCTGCATTCTAACCCAGTGGTTAAAAGGAAATAAAGAGCATTGCCTTTTGGCGTACCTATGATTTGAGAAGAACCTACTAACCATTATGTTGACTGGTATTTTAACCTAACAAATGTTACTGGTTTCAGTTCAAACAATAAAAGTAGTACTGCACACCCAAATGTTTTAGCTATGAGACCAATACTTCATGGTGTTGATTTACCACTCCGATTGCTTTAACTTTTTAGAAAGAAATTTCTGATTTCCAGAAGGCTTAACCGATGAATCCTGAACTTCAGTAGATATTAATTACATCCCAGAAGAATCAAATACTGAATCTCGCTTCATCACATAAGCAGAACTGAGCGACCTAAATCGTGACTTGTATTTGTCGGAATAACATGCAGAACTCCTAGATTCACATCTTAAAGAATGGAATTTATTAAACAAGGATACTAAAATTTCAGTATATAGAAATCGTAATGAAAATATTCTACAACTGAAGAAATACTTCAGAAATACTAAATACTTTAGAAGATCTGGTCTAATTTTATCATTCCCTGATGTTAGAGGGCTAATATCTGAACTGAGCATTGAATATGTTATTCATGATTGGAATTTATTTATAGACTCATCAAAAAGCAGTTTGACGGAGTGTTGTATAACTCGAATAAGTTTTTTTCTATACAGGTAGCACATGCTGTAGGGATGAAAAAAACATATGAAAATATGTCAGAAATGTTAAACGGTATTGAATATGATGAACACTCATGGCGAATCATTCCTGACCTAAAAGTGATAGGCCTTCTCGGCCTCCAGAGTTTTACAAAATAAATGTGTTTCTTGAGTTTGTGAGATAGTCGGGCTACAGATAAACTCTACACAGTTAAAAACTGTTCTTGATCAGTTTACTCCATGAAAGGAAAATGTTGTCAATATATTTATTTCCCTTCTTGAAGCAGATCGCATTATTTTACCACCTCTACACATAAAACTAGGCCTGATGTAGAATTTTGTAAAAGCATTAGATAATAATATTTAAAATTTGAAATATTTACTTGAGATTTTTCATAATTAAGTGAAGCTAAATTAAAAGAGGAAATATTCAGGCTACAAATAAGAAAATTAATTCGTGAAAATATATTTCGCAGCAAACTGAATCCTAAAGAACTAGCAGGATGGAAGTCACTCAAACATGTCGTTATTGGTTTTACTAGAAACAAAAAAGCTGAAAACAATGATCACCTTATAAATGAACTACAAAAATTTAGGCTGCAGAATCTTATTGAAAATTCATTTTTTACATTATCATTTGGACTTTTGCCCCTTAAACTTGAGTGACATTTGTGACGAACAAGAAGAAAAGTTCCACCAAAATATATTGCAGATGGAACAACGTTATCAAGGCAGATGGGATTTATCTATGATAAGTGACTACTGATGGATGACACGAAGAGAAGACTTCATTGAACACAAAAGGAAAATAAGAAAAATGAAATTAAGATAAACGTAAATGTCTGCAAAATAAAGATAGGAATTTTAATTGTAATTATTATTATTGTTTTTCTATTCTATTATTTAAGGAGTTTCTCAACATTTTAAAGGGTCATAACTAAAAATCTGAGGATGATGAAGAAAAACTGATTTCATTTTAAGTTCAGCATAAAAGATACATTCTAATTCACGTACTTTCATCTCAGTCCCAAATTATTATAATTTTTTTTTTTTGTTGACCTGTGTTTTTTATTATAATTTTTATATAAACCATGTGCACCTTTAGAAATAAAGAGATAACATTTTGATTAAACGGATATTTGTTTTCTATAAGTATGTATAATTACTTCTTTCAACAGAATTTGTTTTCAAAATTTACAAAACATTTTCTCTATTATTTAATATTAGTTAATTTATAATTAGGAAGTCATGGGCTTATTGAAAATCTATCCGGCAGTTTTAATGTAAAATTATATCTTAAAATTTGATCTGTGCATCAACTGCGTACATGATAGTATTGCTCTGCATTAAACTACTCCTAATAATTTATATAAGTAAGAAATAAGATGGGACGGGAAATAAGATAATACCTGATTTAACTAAGAGATATTTAGTCCTAGTTTATGAAACTAAAAAAATGTATACAATTTTTCTTTCAATATCTGTATATTTAATGTCGGAATGTAGTCTACTGTTTTTATTCATTTTCAAACCAGTTATAGTATTTGTAACAACAATTGTTTTAAAATTTACTCTTAAGTTCTTTAGTAAAATCCTGGAATACTGAAACAGATTACATAAAAAAAAACTAAAATAAATATTATTGATCGTTTTAATGATTATCAATGATTCTCATTCTCTAAATATGTTTAGACAATATTATTAACTATATTTAATGCTGTTATGAAAGCATCTATTAATATCATTAGCATCATTATCATTACTTATCTATAAAAAAACGCATTTTTATTTGTACAGATGTGAAAAATCTTATATAAATATTTTACACACGCAATCACATACGCGCGTGCGCGTACACAGATGTATCTATGAACATTTGATTTACATTCTCACGTACGGAATTACTACAATAAAATCGAATTATACTCGTATGAAACCTATTCGTATTCAGAATTGTTTCACACCAATATATCTATAAATAATCAAATTCTCTAAGGGATTATAAACATTTTTTTATTAACATAAATTCATCACTGTAAACCATAGGCTATTAATTATCACTGGGGAACAAATTTTCGCCTTTCGATTTCCCAGAAAACTTGAGTAAAATTTTTGAATGCTTGCCAAGCTGCTTTCTCCAGAGGATTCAATAGTTTCTCAAACTTTTCATCATGCATTAGTGATCGTATTTGTGGACCCACAAATATTCCTTCTTTAATTTTTGTATCACTAATTTCTGGAAACTTCTGTTTTAGTACAAGAAACCAGGGATGTTGTCCATGGCCTTGACAAATTTCTTCATTAATTCTAGTTTCATATGTAACTGAGGTATATACACATTTTTAGGATTACACAATAGGTCATGTATCACATTTTTCTGTTTAAGAATGAGTTATTCGCGGTTATGCCATTCTTTTCTAATGAAATGGTTTTTACTGTCCCTACTATCCAATTCACACAAAAAAACAACGGTACTTTGTGTGATCTAGCTGCAGACCAAAAATTAGTGCTATTACCTTCAAATCATCACAAATATTCCATTCATACACTGCATATTGAAGCTTTTCCAATATAAATACAAAGTTTTCATATTTTTATTTTACGCTAGCAGAGTGAGTTACAGTAATTGATGGGAATTTATTGCCATTATGCAGAAGCAAAGCTTTTAATCTAACTTTAGAGAAATCAATGAACAAACACCATTCTGTTATGTTCATTACAAACTAACTGTCTCCATAAGAGAAGAAATATCACTACAGAACACTAAACCATTTTCTTCAGAAAAATGGTTTTTAAATTCAGAATGACGATTACGATACGTACATATCTTTGTATTCTTTTGAAGAAGATTCCATCCTTTTAGCCAGGAAGCAAGAATTTCAGGCTGTTTTTTTGGGTAACTTTAAATCTCGTATGAGATCGTAAAGATTTTCTTGAATTAGTAAATGAGGCTCAGATGAACTGCTTTGTTCAAAGGTTTTATCACCAGAATCATTTTCTTTTTCTTCCTTACTTCCATTAGCTCTCTTCATCTATTGTCACATATTTTGGAGGCTTTTAGTATGAGCAATTCTTCGCAATGTGGAACTGCTGTCGTTGCAGATTACAAGTCGGTGGTGTGCCACCACTGATGTTTTAATTTTGACGTAATCCGTTTAATGTTTGTTAAGCAGAAATAACATTCAGAAGAATGATGATCTTTGGGTTCCCTCCAAATCATAATGATAGCAAATGGCATGTAGCGTGTGCCATTTTTCCACGCAGTGAGAAACCTAGAACACGATAAACAACAGATATGTGGGGCCCAGGCTCTTATTTGGTCCCCGACTTTACACCCAAAATAAAGTTCATAACACTTTTTTACTATTGGAGTAAGGCTTCGCGTTTGGGACTTGAGCGTCACTTAACCACATTCATAACAGAAATTGTTAGGATGATTTAAACAAACTCTAGGCATTTTGTAACTATTAACTAATTAAAAGAAATAAAGTTGTAAATATGTAATACACAATAATTAAGACACAAAAAAACACTCACAATGACGTTTTCACTGGTTCAATACTCTCACAACTAGCATCGTTCTGATGAATGTGTGCTACACTAGATCACGTTTGTACATGTCTATACACGTCTGAACCTGCACAACAGTAGCATCGCTACCCTTTGAGTTAGCTCATTTGGTTCCCTCACATTTACAATGCTCTAGGAGTTTTTACTTGGCAATGGACAAATGGATGAAAAAACATTTTAAAATTAAAAAAAAAAAATTAAAATAACAAAACAACTGTGGGTGATGGAGAAATTCCGAATATATATTTGAAAACAGTATAAAAAACCTGCATTAAGTACACCTACTGGTAATCGTGAGACAAAAATCACGTTGACCAACATTATAATTAGTAGCCTGTATCAAGCTCAATTTATTGATGAACTGTTAGTTAAAAACATTATAAATTTCAAAAAATCTTGAAACAAATTCATCATCTTTCATTGGCGCTATATTTTCATTATCTTTATCAAGATTATTGGACTTATTTTGATTATTCCCCTTGTTCTGACTTGTCAGTTGATACCATATCGTTATACATAAAGAGCCAGCATATTTTATTTTTATTTTAATTTAAAGCTGTTCTTTGATTTCTTAAGCGAAATATTAAATATTTAATTTTTTTTAACAAAAACGTTGGTAGTAATTTACATTAAATTTACTAAAGGGGGAGTTCCAATTTAATTTCACCTCTGTTTTCACATTTATTTCAACTGTTTCAATGGGACAGATTTCTTCAAAAAGAAATTAAATGTAATAATATCTGGTCAAATCTACTGCAAAAGTCAGTAACATTATTTTCTTTTAAATTTCTCTTTACGTAAAGATTGAAGTATTAGCTTGTTTGTTATTGTTATTGAACTCTACAGTCTATACGCTATAGTCAGAAAATTAAAATTGAAGATTTATGCTATGAACGTTACAAATAAGAATCTATTTACAATTGTGTAATTAATGTAAGTGGATGTATCGGTTGTTATTCTAATTGGAAATTAAACAATTTTACCCAGTTAATGGGGAATCAAATAAAAAGCAAATAATTAAAAGAATCAAAAGTGTAATTTGGCTAATTTCACCCAGAAGGACAGAATCTTTTGATTTTACAGCTTAAAAAATTTTGAACTTTACAAACGTTGTCGTAATGTGAAATTGATGATGATATAAACCAGTGAGAGTAAAAAACATGCACTCCCACTCTTTCTCACTCTCTCTCTCTCTCTATATATATATATATGTTTACCGGGTGGCTGAAAAGTAAATTACATCTAACTTTTTCATAATTGAAATAACGGTATGCGGTTTACGGCATTTTTTTTGTACCAATAGATTTTTGGAGGCAGAGCTGGGTGGAGGCAACTCAAAAAATTAAAAAAACAAAACCAATGGTTATTTGATATATCTTAAAATGATAGAGTTTCATTAGACGAGAAAATTGATACAATTAAAATTAAACTTTGATTGCTCAATCCAAAATGGTGGCCAATAATGTATTTGTTTCTGATAGCTTGAACTACGGTTGCTGGCCGCCATTTTGGATTGGACAGTCAGAATCTAGTTTTCATTGTATGATTTTTATCTTCTCATCGAGCTCTTTTTGATAATCATATTTAATAGAATAGGGTTCACAAAATTGAATTGCCAAAAGTCTATGTTTGTCTTTAATTGAGATAATACCACTGAAAAATTTATTTTTTTCCTTTTAAAATCATTTTTTATAGAATTTTTTATATTTTCTTCCAATTCTACATTTTTCGTTTAAAATGGATTAAATAGTCTTTTACCACATAAATAAATTTATAAATTTTATCAATAAACTATTTTCACTGCTTAAGTTTTGTATGTCTTGTTTTTACACTGAACATCTTATAGACTTTATTATGTATTGTAAGGACATAAGATATTATTGTTATGAGTTTTTATGAATCCTTCATATTGTGCACCATAAATTTGTTCCTCGTAAAATATTCAATGTCAATTCAAAGTGAGTCAGAGAAGCCAAATTAATCATTTCTTCACGAGCCACTATTTCCTCTTCAATATTATTGACGAAGAAGAGCCCATTTTATTTCTGTGATTTTCAGTTTTTATTTTACTATAATTGTGAAATTACAAAAAAAAAAAAAACAGTAGGAAAAAAGAGGAGAATAATGGTAATGTTCAACCTTGTTATAATTGTAAGGGGAAAATTATAACGACGTCTTTCATTTCAGCGCAAACGTAAAACGGCAATAAAACAAAAAGTATGGGTAATATCAACCAATTTTTTTTTATTCTGAAAGCTTTATAACATTGCATTATGTTCGAAAAATAATATCATTCATATGATCTCCGCGGCTTTTCTTTGGTTGACATAACCAAGTTTATCAACAAAATTTTGCGTGACTTTCGCTCAAATCCACTTGAATTCCACTTATAACGCGTCGAATATTTTCTTTCAAGTAATCAATCGTTTCGTTAAATTATCGAATCACCAAATTTTGACGCAATAACTGCATTCTTTAGATGCTGTGTGGTGTTTGGCATCATTCTGTTGAAACCACATCAATTTCACATCAAAATTTTTAGCTCATTCCTAGCTAGTATCTCCTAGTATAGTCCTAGCTAGTATCTCCTAGCTCATTCTTGAAAAAAATGTTAAACGAAGCCACCAGCTCATAATCCACACCAAATTGTGATTTTTTTCTGATGTAATAATCGCTGTTTGTGGATTGAAATCATCCCAAATACGGCAATTTTGAAAATTTACAAAGCCATCAAGCCAAAAATGAGCCTCATCTGAAAAGATGATTTTTTTTTTAATGAAAATTTGGAGACCGGTCACCAAACCGTCGACGTAAAGAATGGTCCTGTGGCTTTAATTCTTACGTTAATTGAATCTTATATGGCGTAGGCCAAGATCTTTATGCAAAATTCGTCGTGTTGTTGAAGAATGTTCAAGTCTTCGTGAACGATTCTAAATCGGTAAATTTTGATTTTCACGAACACTTCACTTTCAGCAGCATTATCTTGCTTCCTTGTATTTTCTTTTTTTTTAATTAATGTTTGAGCATCAAGTACAGAAAAATTATCTACGAATGTTTCAACCAAACGATGTTTTGTTTGGCCGATTTACGCACAACATAAATATCGCGAAACGATAACTGTAACCGATTCTATACTTTAATAATACATTTTTATGATTTGTAAACGTTGTTGAGGCGTATAGCGTTCTATGATGATTTATCATAAACTACTAAAAACAAATGGCGCTTAAAAATTAAAAAAAAAAAAAACAAATCAACGTTGCCACCACAATCTGTCAATTTTTTGCGCTCAATTTTAAAGACTCCTCAGTACTTACGGGCTGTAACTTAAAATGATATCATTCTAGCAAATTCTGACATAACATGTAAAATTAATACATTCGGTATACTTAACAGGATTCGTTGTATTATTAACATGTGTTGGTATGATTTACTTGCAGGTGTTTACTTGTTATTTGTACCGTTCTGTAGTACATTATATCGTAAAGTATTAAATAACATTTTACAGGATGATGTATGTTAATACAAAGGATATAGTAGGTGTTATGAAACCTTTTATAGGTGTTGTTCTGTTGTACCGATCGTGTTAATGAAACCATCTAACTACGATCATTCCCTGTATCCTTCTGTTTCCCTGCCTACGAACAGTTAAATTTATTCTTGTATTACACATGTATTTACTTATTCAACAAGATATCGGTTCAATTAAAATTTAGCGTTTTTAAATGCCGATTCGTTAAAATAAAATGAGAGGAAGCTTTATAATCATTTTACTCTTAGGAATCAGTAGAGTTTGCGTGAAGTATGAAATAGTATGAATTACTTACTTTTGAGCAAATTAATTTCAAATAATTATTAAGATCTGTTTCTTTTTTAACAGCAGTTTGGTATCTGAATAAAAGTTTAAGTCATGAACGTTCTGTCGAGTTTTCTGTGTAACTTTACTCTCCTTAAATTTAAATGTGATGTACACCGATCATCTGTAACGAACTGTAGGAAAAGTTAATGAGTTCGCTTCAGCTCGTAATTATCATACAATCACAGAAAAAAAAATCCTTAATATAAAAACTAAGTTTTTATAACTCTATTAATGTAAGAGTAGTATTCTACGTGAATATATTCGAAAGACCGCTTTACTCATCGATTGCTACTGTCAGCTGCGTAAAGGGTAAATATAAAAATAAAAAGGTTTATTGATCGCGACACGAGGAGATTATTAATTTCTGGTAATTTTTACAGAAGTATTCGATCGTTAATATCTACACGGAATCGTGTTCTGTGTTTAAGAGCTATTGAATTTTCACTGTCAATTCTTATTATTCAAACTATTTTTACTCGGGTGATTAATTTTATTTTCGATTAAAATATTTCCCCGTATTACGATTTAATAATTTTCAAAGACCTAACGATATTGTTTAATGAACTCTATTGTTTAAAAATACTATAGAAGTAGTGCTTTAGGTTTTATTTACTGAAAATTTTGATTTATCGGAAATTTTGTCCGTTTGTTTAAATAGAGGTTAATTTTTGTTTGCATACCGTGTTTCGTTTCACGTTATGCTGTTCCATATGATTTTGTAATTCAGAATATTAATTTTAGCTCTGCTAATTAGAGTAAACTCACAGTGTATTTGGACTTTCCAGGGAGGTATTAGACTGCACGTATAGTATTGTTCCTATCGGCAAACTACGCCCTGTCGTTTACCTTTTGATTCCATCGTAATGTTTTAACGTTCCATCGATTGCTGTTAGCATTTCATATAATTTTGTTACAGTACTGTAAATATAATCCCGCATCCTAATGGAGAGCTCTTCCTCCCGCCGCTAGGTTACCTTTAGTCTCTATTGTAGCTCTCTTACACATGCATATGTACATATACGAGCACCGATATTTGTTTTCAGAACCCACTTCTATACTAGCCGGTCCCTTCCGCTCGTTTGCAATTCACACAGGCTACGTTCGGAATATGAGTGTACTTGATGTTATTCCTCGATCTTCTCTACTAGGTTCATTTTTGTATCCCCTAGTTTCCTGTATTTTTCTTTAACCTGTTTGTCTTTAAATTCTTATTAAAGAAGTAAACTTTAATCGTAAGGTTTAGTATTATAAATTTAGTATTATAATTACAAAAAAGTAGTGATAATTTTTCAGAAGTTAGGCAAGAGAAGCAATATGCTTAAATAAGATGTAGTATAAAAATAATTTTAGTAGTTTATTGTATAAGAAGAATTAGAATTTGTAAAAAATACTCAGATAATAACTCCCTAGTACACAATCATCCGTTGTAACACTTTTCTTTTTTTTTTAAATAATCATAATCCCATCAGTGTTCTGGCTATATTACCTTTCACGCTACTAGGCAGGCTTGATAATTCTTGAGGTAACAAAGAATTATAGCTAAATTGAAGTTATAATAAATATAGTTTACACAAAAAAAAAATTGTTATTTTTTCTGTAAAATTATACGCGTGATTGTACGTTAAAGTTTTTCGTGAATCTACATTTTTAAAACTTAAAAAAATAACGTCCGTCATTGGCAGTTCTATTATTAAAATTATTTTTAATTATAAATTTATATAAATACAACATATTAAAATTCGCTCCTTGGTTTACTAATCTTTTCCGTAAACTGTTAAGTTCAATTTGATTGAGGTAAAATACAACTTAAGAAAAATTTAAAGAATAATCGGTGAATAACTATAGTTGTTGATTTGGTGGTTAGTTTAACGTTGTCTTTTATTAGCGGTTAAAATCGTTTATGAAAACATTTAATAACAATTCGAAACACCAATATATTGTGATATGTATCTAAATTAATTTATTATTAAATTATCTAGGGTAGGAAAAATAGTTTTTTTATTAAAAAGATAATAAAATCTATGATATTTATTAAAATTATTGCGTTCTGAACTTATCCGATGAATTGTAAGTTTAATTACTCGCTTCATAATGCAGATGAAAAATGAAGCTAGCCAAAATTTAGTTGCAAAATTATTGAATATTTTTTGTAGTATTTAGACAATTTTATAAGAAAACTATTTATTTATTTATTTGAAGATAAACATTTTCCCCCAAAAAAGCTATAAATTATTATTATTAATGTTCGCCCCTATTTTGTCGATAATTTATAAAATAATAGGGACATATTAATTGGTAAATAGTCACTGGGTGAAGAAAACACGTGCTTATACATAGAATATTACCTCAGGTGGTGGATAAATGAGATGACTTTTCTTGCTTATAATTAAAACAGAAGTTCTTTGTTCTATGTTTTTATGCATATGCGTAAATGTGTCTGTCTATGTGTTAGTCGTCTAACCATGAGCGTTCATTGAAAAATAAGAGAAAGTTTCGGTAAGGAGGAGCTATGCATCGTAGTTTACTGCCTCCTTTTAGTACAGTTAGCAATTACAAAGGGAGTGAATTATCAAGGGCTCAGGAAAGCCGGCTGAAGTTGAAAGTAAAAAGAAAGAAAAAATGGAAAGAACGGCTCACAATAAATAGAACAAAAGAAGAGTACCGTCAATTGACACCACCCCTCGTTTTTTTCTTTTTCTCTTGTTTATTTCACACCCCTGTTCTGTGGTAAGTGCAAGGGACTAAATGCAAATGGATATTAGAAGTGACGACACCCTTTTAGTTTTCATGGGCATGCGCGAGCTCTTTTCTACGAGTATTTGTATGTACGTATATGTATTTTTAACGTTAACTGTGTGTGTCTGTGAATTTATTCAATACATCTCTGTTGTCGAAGAGGGTTGTAAGTGCGAATTAGTTTTCAATCAGTACGACTTGTTTTACATAATTGTACTCTCAAGTAAGGGCTTTTTATAAAATAAAGTACTGTTTCCGTATCAAAATCTTCATTCTTTTTATAAACTGAAAACCTTCCCTTTCACCGCACTCATCTTGTTAATATTGTTCATATCCTATACTCCTATACTGTACACAAACTGTTGCATCGGTTACTCTGAGCTTGGAGGCCTGCATTGTTCACCGCGGGAAGTGCGGTGAACAATGCAGGCCCCAATTGTGTTATTGTATTTTATTGTGTTGACAGAAAAAATGATATAAAACCAAATCGAACCTCGTTTAATTAAAAATAATTATTATCTTTTCCACTAACCCTCTAAAATTAAATGAAAAACTCAACAATTAAACTATCTCCAAGCACCACAACAGCAACGTACACTCGATAAGTATTTGAATATATATATATATATATATATATATATATATATATATACCTATCAGCAGCTGTTGCAAATGTAATTTTATGAAACTGGTTTTTTGTTTGTATTATATAGTGTAAAAATTCATTTTAGTTGAAAAGATATCATACAATAACAAATTAAATGAAGATATTTATTATCAGTTTATTGAAATCGAATTATGAGTGGATCGAATCGTTTATAAAATGTGATGGATTAATTTTTTCAATATTATGGTTTAAGATGATCATCACCTAATTTGAGTTAATTGATTCTGTCGCAAAAAAAAAAACTTTTACGACAGGAGAGATAGTAGTTTTTAGGGGAAAATGCAACCGACCTCGATTAATGATTTAATAAAATGTATTTATGGCACAATTTAGGCAAACTTTATTTTATTGGATTACTATAGATTAGGAGGCACATAAGTTCTGAATAAATTTTGTAAGAGTCTAATAAATGAAACCCAAAAATATTTATTTCAGTTCCTCTTGTATTTTGTTAATTTTACTGTGTAAGATTGTTGTATCGTTGTCTAAAACAATATTCTTAGAAATGATCTCGATTAATATCTTCGTTTTTTTTAATTTTCTGTTTTAAATGATTCAAAGTTGTTTGAATGAATCGTAGAATAGACGTTACTTGTGTTGTAAACTTATGGTCGCTCAATAAATGAAAGTATTAAAATAATTAAAATTACTTTTATTTTTGAATAAAAATCAAAATAATTTAAGAATAGTCATACTTGCGATATCGTTTACTAATCACTAGCTGCTATATTTTAAGTCATATTTCGGTCACTTTTAAGAAATCATGTTGCTTACAGAAATTATGGAATACAGCTAAGATTGATTGTTAAGAAACCTGATTATTTCAATACATAGATGATGGCTATCACCATTTGTAAAATATTCAATTTTGTTTAATATTTTATTTGGTTTTTAAGTAATTTTTTTTAGTAGAAAATGTGTAAAAAAGGAAAATAGTCTTTAAGAGGAAAAAATTATCGATGGAATACATTGTGAACGATGGAGTTTTAATGTTATTGAATGGAATGACTCATTCATTTTCATCATAAATAAGATTTTAATTTATTAACAACAAAATCAATTTAATTTTTGATTTTATAATTTCATTTTATACACTACATTTAGAGAAACAAAAATCAACAATTAAATTTATAACTTCTGATTGTAGAAATAAATCAACAAAATGCGACAGACTGCTTCCAACTAAGGTACATTTTTAGTTGTCGGTAGAAGAAAAAGAATTTTCAGTCAGACCTTTTATAGATTGACTTCATTTATGACTGAGCACCCTTTGTACGACGGGATTGCCTGCACATCTCGTTTCGGACAAGATATTTCTAATCTATAATATTCTCTCCTATTTTTTCCCTTCACTGTGATATTTATTCGATCATTTCCAATAATTCATTACAATAATGAGAAGGTTTTGTCTTACACTAAATGAAGAACAGGTGGAATAGCGGTTAGTAGATCTTACCAGTGGAAAAAATATAATAAAAAGTATTTCTGTTATAGGAAATATCATATTAAATTATTTCTTTGTTTTATATTTACTTAATCCAGAAAAAAAATATACATAAATATTAAAAGTCTAATACAGAAGGGAGTTATATATATATATATATATATATATATATATATATATATATATATATATATATATATAATGTATATGTATGATATATATGTACATATATAAGTATGTATATTTGTATAATTTTATATATATATATATATTTGTATATACATACAGGCTGTTTCACGAGGAATCTGCAGTACTTTACAGGCGTGTTCCGCTTATCAAAAACAATGAAAAAAAAACATGTAAACATAGGTATGGAAAGAAACGCTTCTTTAGCGAGTTACAGCTAAAGAAAAATTTCGCCTGAATCTCAGCTCTTCCAGTGAAATGAGGTATTTCTGAAATTATTTGTGCGTTAATTCAGAGGCGAAATTAATGGTTTTCTAGGGATTTTGACCTGAAAAATTCAATAAAATAAGTCCCGCGACTGTATCTCCTTTAGTTTTTAAGATATCTGACTTAAAACCCAAAATTAGGGGGTCCAAAAAACAACTTTTTAATATTTAGCTTAAAATAACATTCTTAAATAAGTAATGAATGCATAAACCTTTTGTTCAAAGCATGTGAAGAATTTAATTCTTTAAAAGTGATGTAATCAACGTCTATGAAAACTGAACACAATGTTTTCAAATTTGTTTTTATTGAAAATCAAACAACTAAACAGTTATAAAAACCGAATACTGCAAACGAAAATTTAAACTGTAGGCCTATTTCTGTAAAAATATTTTTAACCAAATGTTCATTTAAATATTCCACAGAATTTTTAATTTAAATTATTTTATTTCATATTTGATATAGTTACAGTGAGAGCATTACATTAGCTCCTGAAAATGTCCACTTCCAGTGGCAATACACACTTCAGCGCAGATTTAAGGACGTCGCTGCCTCCTCCAACATTCGTGAGCTGTTTTTTATTTCTTGGGAGGCAACAATGATTCTTTGTAGAAGTTCACATTCATTGTTGGATTTTTTAACATACACTAATGACTTCATGTGTCCCCATACAAAGAAATCTAACGGGTTCAAATCAGGGGATCTGGCTAGCCATGCTATTGGTCCTCCACGGCCAATCCACCTATTTGGGAATGTATCATTAAGATGCTGATTTACACGGCGATCAAAATGTACTGGGGCTCCGTCCGTGTTGGAAATATATAACTCTTCGCGTTACTAGTGGAACATCCTCTAAAAGTAGAGGAAGTTAATTTTAAAGAAAATTTAGTTAAGCCTCCCCACACATTAAAAAAAAAAAATATAAAAGAGCATATATGAGTGAATTTTCTATTCATCGTCGACCACCGCCTGGAGAAGACAAGAAGAAGACGGAAGATGACAAAAAAAGTTCCCTGGCCGTTCAACGTAGGACCTCCCGACCGATGCCAACATCACCGCTGGAGCCAAAGGCCTGGCCGACCCACCGAAGGAGCCGCTGGACGCGGACACTACCTTCCCGCTCCAGATCGCCGGGTCGGTGGACTCAAAAGCAGGAGCCGGCCCAGCGTGGGATCGCTTGGGGAGAACCGCCTCGGCTGCGCCGGCGAAAGACGACCGATGCCGACCCGACACTGAGGAGATCTGGCGGCCTCCACTGCCACGCTGTAGTGGACACCCAACTGCCGCTGAGGGGAAGCCCGGTCTGATTTCAATGGACGAGCCGAAACTCCCCTACTACAGCCAAGTCGACTTCGCCGGAGACCAGCTTCCGGACCCAACAGCTCTTCTCAGAGCTAACGCAAAAACGGTCCTTTCCAGGGCTACCACAAAGTGTTAAATTACAACGTGCCGTCGAAGCCATTCGGTGACAATATATATATGGAAACGCATCAACATTTATTGGCGCTGAGAATAAATTAGTTTATTTTTAAATGTACTATTTCAGGCAACTAAGCTAATTTACACAAATACGTAGAAAATAAATTATATAAAATTAATTGTGTTAAAGTACCGGTAACTTATCAAATTGATCATTAAAAAAAAAATATTATTTAAGCAACTTTAAATAAATTATTTTTAATTAATAAATAATAAAAGAATTAATATATAAATAAAACTACATGCAAATTCTAACCCTTGAACAGATAAATAAAATGAAATTCTATAAAAATTGTTAATGTAGATATTAAAAGGTGAAGGTGGGTAGTAAAGAATCCATTGTTATTTAATTCAGTAACGAAATAAATGTTTCTAAAATTCTGTAAAAGATAAAAATCGACATACGATGTTCGGTAATTGCAGTTACAACAATAATATGTCATAATTATAGGATAAGGAAAAATGGTAAATAAATGTAGAAACTTTATTTATTAAATAAATACATTGTAAAACTTTATTCTTAAATAAATACAATGTATTTTAGAAATACATGTTGACATCTTACCATTTCTCTAATTATATCCTTGGAGAGATTAAAGATATTCTCAAAGGATTAGTGGGTTAAAATTATACGCCATTAGTTCGTTAATTGTAAAATCTGCTGTATCATTTATATATTTTAGCAAATATACTGCTGAACTAAACTGTGAGAAGAGCTTAGTTATAGTGGAATTCAACTTTATTGATTTAAAATTATCTGTAGAATACGCGTATTTTGTGATTGTACCTCGCGATATTATTGCAGTTTTATATTTAATTTTATTTATTTATTTGCAGGTTATTGTTTATATTATTGTAATTTTACATTTGAAGACAAGTACATGTGAGATAGTCTCATTATGGCGTCTCAGAATATAGTTTCGTTTGATCAGTCGGATTAGTGTGTTATTTCTTTATATGTAACGGAACGTATGTTGGCGCAGGGACTGAAATCCTATGAACTTGCATTTTGCATGCATTGGTCTCTGGTAAGCAAACTAAAAACATTGTAATTTTCTATATGTCTTGTGGTATGTTAATATATATAAAACATGTTTCATAAATTTTCTGTAGCACATGTAATTAATTGTTGAATTTTATTCTAAATTATATATTAATGTTGCAATCTAGGCCTACTTCCTGTTGTATAGCAACTAATAGTAGTAGAATCATACATGTCTATGAGCTATTTATGAACTGTTGTAATCATAACACGCAATTCTAAGAATTTCATTTACTTATTTTTAATCTCTTCTAATCATTGCGCTGTGAAGAATCATATGTCACGCATTCTCAAGTATTCGCTTGTCCTGTATTATAATGAGTCATGAAACAGATTTTCATAAATTAAACAAATCTTACGATACCCAGAAGCGGGTATTTAATGTATCAGGTGTTTTTTTTTACTTTGATTTTAATCAGATTTAGTAGTTAGCAACCAGAAGTTAATTTGAAAGTACACCGATAGGTAACTAAGTTTCTATATTACACAGCTTATCCTTTTGTTAATTATGTCGGATTCTGAGGAAGAAATATCTTTAACACCGATCGATATTAAAGAAAAGGAAAAACTTGTAACCAATAACTTATTGCTACAGAAATATATTGATTAATGTATTTTTTGAAAAAAAAATATATATATACATATATATTTCGTAAACTTGTTCTGTATTTGATTTGATTTGATAATCCCAATATTTTCTCAGCCGTAGAAAAAATACGCTATGCAACTCTTTATAATGCCCATTAATGCAGTCTTTATTAATGGCTATCTTTATAGGGTCGTTGCATAATGTACTATAACAATTTGAATTTGAGTTTAAATTCTAAAAATTAGTTAAACATACATTATTACAATTCAGGTTTGCTTCCGTCTTGAAACACTCTCTTCTACAACGTAATGTAACTTATTATGAAATAGTTTTAATTTTTCTTCGTTAAATAGATAACAAACAAATACGATAGATCCTTTTTTAGCTTGTTCATTAAAGGTTCATTTTATTTAAATGATTTACCAGAACCCAGTATCACAGATTTTATTTAAATATATATTATATCGTAATATTTATCGGTATACTTGTACATCCTGTATGTATATACTGTATGTATATTTATTAAATCACTTACATAGATAATAAATAAAAAACGTTCCAGAATTGATCCGGGCGTTTCTGTATATAAATATTAAAATTACGAGAAGTTTTGTCTAGTTTAACAATTTTTTTTGTAATCTAAAGTGATTACAGTTATTCTGTATAAAATATATTTTTTTAAATACATTATTTATATGAAATGTTATTATAATTTTTTTTTATTTTCATTGTTCTGATAAAATAAACATAGTCCTAATTCGTTTTTCATCCATTTTTGTAAGATCAATATCAAAATCGCCGCCGATAATGTAATGATTGTTTTATTACGTTATATTTATTTTTATCGTTTTCTTGGCATTAATATTTTCATTATATTAATAAAATCTTCTTTTTTTTTTCTTTTCATGACTTGTACAAAATTTCCTTAATTCTCGCTTTATTGTTGAAATAAAGTGGAGATAATGTTATCTGTTTCTGCTATTTATATTATTTTGTTATATTTCATTTTTTATAATTTCAGTATCAACTGATTGAAGATTGACACCATGTGTTACTTGTTTTTTCAATTGTCCATTTCGTATTCAAGATTTTCACACTTAAAGATGTGCATTAATTTCAATTTTTTTTTAGTTAATCGCTTGCACATCTAAATAAAAGTGTAAAGTTTTATTTCCTGATCTGCCTCAGAAATTCTTATATTCAATTCATTACTTAATGCCTAACGAAAATTTTTTCAAGCCTATCGAAAATCTTTTCAAAATATTTATTGAGATGTAAAAAGTAGCTGAACACAGTTTTTATTATGCTCAGTTTTATAAATCTATAGGATTCGTTATTGAATAAGGGAATTTTTAAAAATATTTTGTTTTTAAGATATATTTGTGGAATGAACAAAACGGTATTAATACGATTGTTTCAGATCAGAATAGTTTGATGAATCACTACTAAGATTAAGTTTCTGCTAATTATTATTTACTTTTTGATTTTCTCATTCGGTTGTGAAATTATTGTTTTTTTTTTCTTAACAAGATTTAGTACTACGGTTTAAAAAGGTTTCGTGATATAAATTCAATAATATGAGTTATGTGTTTGTGTGAGCAAAATCTTTGTCTTTTGTTCATATGTAACTTTATCATCTGTGATCCAGTTGTCGAACCGGCAGTTAACTAACGTAGTTGCGTGGTTATGGAAAGAACTATAATATAGTTTCGAAACTTTGATCCGAAATAGTGCAGTTAGTCGTTGAAGTTCAATTTTATTTTTTAAACGTATTATCAATTCGTTTCATGAAGGACATAAAAATTTTAAGTAACAAATAATTCGAAAACGCAGTATAGTTGTGGAAATTCACAGAAATTTCTCCAGGTCTAATTTTCGTCATACGTACATTTAACGCGGATCTGTACGATAGCATGCATTTAGTTCTTTGAAAAAAAAGTTATTTTAAATTTGCTTTTTTGATGATATTTAACTAGCGCAAAGTAGGAGTGTTGAATATGATGGAAGGGGATGCTGTTGATTTTCTTTTTCAATACCTTTTTAGTATATCACGCTCTTTCCCTCTGTTTATCTCTTTCTCATCAGTCGAATGGGTACTTTTACCGTTTAATCGTTAATGCTTGTTTCAAAGGCGATCGGTCTCCCCTCCCTTCTTTTGCCAGAAGCCCTGAAGGCGAAATCGTAACTATTGATTGCATACATGTTTCTCTGGTTTTTAATGGACATGTTTTTTTTTTAATTTTTTCTCTACAAAGAATAATTTTGTTATAAAATTTAGAGTTTTTAAAAAAACTTAGTTTCTATTTCAAGGAACTAGTTTTTCTTACTGACACCTATTATGCTGCTTTTTCTTTCAGTAAAGCAGTTTTACTCGCAATTATAAAATATTTATAATACAATTAATTTTCATATCAGCTGTTCTATGAAATGGTCGTGTGTTTGTGTTCTCTACCTAGAATTTGTTTTTCTGTTATATTGAGTTGCGTTCGTTCTGTTTTATAATTATGGTTGTGTCTTGAATGTTAATTATCATTAGGTGTAAGTTTTATTATTTTTTATCTTTCATATAATCTAGGAGGTTCATTCGTTCCGCCGCTCCGTTGCTAAGGGGTGTTCATTGTTTGTTTACTGTTTTGTTTACTAAAGCTTATTTTTTTTGTTTACTTTTTATGGTTTTAATTTTATGCTTATGTACGCTTAGTTCTTGCACGATATGGATCAGCTGCCTTCGGCACATATGGTAGGGCGAGGGGTCGTATGGTTGGCGGTACACGATATCGTAGATTATCGTGTACCGTCCAGGAAATGTGGTCTGCTACCGTCGTTGGATAGGGACCCGAGTAAGGCTGCGCGGAGGAGGGTTATTAGAGGCGACTTGGCGAACAATCTGTCAGGTGCGTCGAGTGACAACGAGAGTGTAACCATTAAGTCCCAGCCTACTACTAGTCAGTCGAGGACGATACCTGTACCAAGGAGGAACACAGTGAGTCGTAGTCCTAGCAGTGGCGACTTACCACTATCGAATAACTTTAATGGCCTTCACTAGAGGATACGGAAGTTGTGAACCAACCTGAGTCAGTCAAGCCTCCTCCGATTGTGCTTTACGGAATAATTGACGTGCTGAAGTTGTATGAGCTGCTGGAAGCGGCCGTGTGCAAGAGTGATTACAGCATTCGACTGGTTGGAGGTAAGCAGCTGAGAATAATCTCCAGGATCATCGAGGGTAGAAGAAAATTATACATGTTGTTCAAGAGCACGGTCTGGTAGGTCATGCTTTGACTAGGAAGGATCTACAAGCCTTTCGTGTTGTAATCAGAGACCTGCACCACTCTATTCCACTGGAGATGATAAAGGACGAAATTGAAGGCCATGGGCATCGGGTGAATGACTTGATAAATGCACGCCACAGGATAACTAAGGAGCCCACATCGACTTTCTTCGTGAATCTGGAGCCACAGGAGAACAATAAGACCATTTTTGATTTGGAGTACATTGCCAATTGCAGGGTGTCATTCGAGACGCCACGGAAGCCTACAGGCCTCGTGCAATGCATGAGGTGTCAGCAATATGGGCACACTAAGAACAATCGTATGAGACCTTTCCGCTGCGTGAAATGTGGGGAGGGCCATCGAACAGCTGATTGTCCCAGAAAAGACAGTAGAACTCCTGCAATCTGCGCCATGTGTCAATCCGACCATCCGGCTAATTACCGAGGCTGCAGAGTATATCAAGAGATATTGGAGAGGAAGCGTAGGCGAAAGGCGAATTGGAACTCGCAACTTCCTCCGAGAATCAAACCCGCTAGCCGCAAGGTGGCCGGCCCAGCGCTTGATGATAAGAACTTCCCTTCGTTGGGTCGTGGGGTGCCGAGGATAGTCAACGCGGAGCCTGAATCTCTCCGTAAAACGTAAGCTGCGGCAGCTGGACGTGCTAGTGAGGACAGTGTGGACAAGCTGGACAGGCTTTCATCAAATATAGACTTCCTGGTTCAACAGATTGGGAGTCTGATAGCATTGCTCACTCAGGTGCTCTCCAAAATCTGTTGATGTCCAGATTTTTACGAATCGCTGAGTGGAACGTTAACGACCTACTTTCTAGGCGCGAGGAGCTAGAAGTTATGGGAGTTTTAAATTCCCTGGTCATCATTTTGATATCGGAAACGAACTTTACTGACCGGAACTACCTCAGGCTTTACGGTTATTCTGTGTATGTTACAAATCACCCAGATGGGAGGGCCCATGGAGGAACCGCGATTCTGATGGTGAGTTCTCTGCGGCATCATCAACTTCCGGGCTTCTGCACTGACCAGATTCAGGCAACCACGGTTGAAGTTACAGACTGGTTGGGATCTATTAGGCTGTCCGCTATGTACTGCCCTCCACGGCATACTGTAACATACTGTTTTCTGATTTCTTTGCGATTCTGGGTTCTAGATTTATTGCCGGAGGAGACTGGAACGCGAAAGACCTATTGTGGGGTTCCCGGTTGACTGCCAGAAGGGATAGATTGCTGAAGAGATGTGTTCAAAATCTGCGCCTGGACGTGGTATCGGGATTCCGGCCGACAAACTGGCCTACGGATCTGACGAAGATGCTTGACTTTTTTGTTACCTCGGGTATATTATCTGCATACACTTTGGTGGAGAACAACTATGATCATCGTCGGACCACTCGCCCGTTCTACTTACATTCAGCACGACGGTGTTAAGGAGGAAAGAGAGGCCTATTGTTCATACGAGACGAACGGATTGGGTTTCTTACCAGGTTTGGATCGAAGAGAAACTGACTGACCCGTTTCCACTCGATACCTCTGGGGATATTGATTACGCGACGTACCTTTTGACGGCGGTCTACACCTGATGATTTGCACTCAGCCAGAAACAATACCTATCCGAGGGAAGTGACAGAACTATTTGTCTCGAAGCGGCGTCTTCGGCGGAATTGGCAGCGTTTCAGAAGGCCAGAAGGACTCTTCTTAATAGGACGGCGCGGAGGCTGAGGATGTTGTTGAGGACTATTAGGGACTAGACATTAAAGGAATACATAGGAAATCTTTCTCACCTGAATGGGGACGGATGCTCCGTATGGAAGGCTATAAAGAGACTCCAACGATCATCAGGAACGCTCCGTGCCCTACAGAGGCGTACTGGATAGTGGGCGAGGACTGACAGAGAAAAGGCCGATCTGTTTGCTTCACACCTAGAGGTAACGTTCCGACCCCACGATGCTGTGGGCGCCGGTGATGTGGGGGTTAACGACTTCCTTGAGAGCCCGATGCCAATTAGCTTCCCGATTAAACAGATCTCTACAAGGGAGATACTGAAATTAGTCAACCAAGGAAGACGATTAAGGAAGAGCTCAGGCTTTGACTTAGTGACGCACAAAATGCTTGTCATGCTACCACTGAAAGGCATCGAATACATCAGGAATTTGTTTAACGCTGTTTTGCGGACGTCTTACTTCCCAGCGGAATGGAAGGTGTCGCAGGTGGCAATGATTTTGAAGCCAGGGAAGCCTGCACAGGAAGTTTTTTCTTACAGACCAATTAGCCTGTTACCGATCTTATCAAATTTTTTTGAGAAACTACTACTGCACAGGCTTAGGCCAGTGTTGAAGAGTAATGGGATAATTCTGGACCATCAGTTTGGATTCAGGTATGCCCATTCCACAATCGAACAATCCCATAGAGTCATCATAGTCATCATTGGGTGTCTGGAGGAGCAGATATTCTGCTCGGTGGCGTTCTTAAACATCCAATCGTCCTTTGATAAGGTGTGGTTACCTAGGTTACTCTACAAGTTAAAGCTACAACTTCCTCAACCCTACTTCCTAGTCTTGCGGAATTATCAGGAGGGGCGTTTTGCTCAGGGGAAATGTAATGACGAGTTTTCAAGGTTCTTTGAGATTGGATCGGATGTCCCTCAGGGCTCTGTGTTGTATTCCATATTCGCTGAGGACATTCCGGTCCTGGATGATTGCATCGTCGCCACGTTCGCTGATGACATTGCTATCCTGGCCGTTAACGAAAACCTTGGCCTAGCCTCCTCGCAGACCCTACAAATGGCGCTGGATCGTGTGTGTGTGTGGCAGAAAAAGTGAAGGATTAAGGTTAATCAGGGTAAGTCGAGGCACGTCACATTTGCCTTGCAAAGAGGTAATTGTCCCTGTGTGTTCTTCGATGATCCCGCAAACGGAGACTGTGTGGTATCTGGGACTTCACCTGGATCGGCGTTTGACCTGGAAGTGTCACGTAAGGATGAAGAGGAAACGGCTAAACGCAAGGTACGGGGAACTTCATTGGCTGCTACGGGGGAACTCAGGCCTCACGTTATCAAACAAGATCTTAATTTACAAGACTATCCTGCGTCCAATCTGGACGTATGGTGGAGAATTGTGGGGAACACCTAGTACTAGTAATGTGGAAATTATACAACGATTTTAGAACAAAGAAGCAAGGGTACTTGCCGAAGCTCCGTGGTTCACGCGGAATGATAAGATTCAGGATTATCTGGAGCTCCCATCGGTTCGTGAGATTGCACAACAGCGCAATATCAAATACCTGCAGAGGCTTGAGAATCATGTAAACCACTTTGCAATTAATCTACTCGATAACAGCAGAGACGTCCGACGGTTGAAACGAACCCATGTATTCGACTTAGGGTCTGCGTACAGTTTGGAATCTAACACCGTCAAGTTTAGTGGTATCGTATCTAATTTCTTGTTACTTCTCTTTCTTTTTCTTTTTTATTTGTTATTAATGTTTGTTTTGTGGACTATATGGTGTTGAAATTATTGGTGACTGAGCTTGAAATTTCATATTTAACTTTAAGTTTGCTTAGAACTGTTTATTGTGTATTATTTATTGTGGGGGTTCCTTAAGGACCTTCTTATCACGTGTTTTTGTCAGCAAACTTACTTCTGGCTCCGCAGGAGAGCCGATTGTAATTATAATTGTTATTGAGCAAAAAAAATTTTCATTGGCAAACCAAAAATAATGAAATAAATAAATTACATTTATTTATTTATTTATAGAAAAAAAAAATTATTGTTCTTTTAAGCGTATTAATTTAAAAGATAGTGAAAATTACTTTTATCGAAAACTTAAAATGTTAAACTTTTATTAAATGTATGTATTTAACTTTTATCTATCTGTATAAATAAGATTTTTTATATTTAAATCGATATGAAGCTTTATTTTTTCTTTTTATAAATTTCATTTTTTTTTAAACAACGCCTTATTTGGACAAAAATAGTTTTCAAGTTTTATCAGTCAGTTGTTTAATGTTTTTCTATGACAGTTTTATTTTTCTGATATCTGAAAATATTTCATCGGGAAGTCTTTAATTATATATAATATTTTAGTAAAAGGAAACCTTAGCATAGGAATCAATATGAAAGAAATTAGTCTGCAGTTATCAGTTAAATCAATCGAGAATTCTTTTTAATATTTTTTTCATTAACTTACAGAATAAATTAGATAACTTCAAAATTTTGTTAAGCGAAAAAGTAAATTTCAATTAATTCACTGTGAAAGGATATGGTCTTTAAATTCCAGAGAAGCTCAGCAACCTTGTGCTGCTGAACATCCTTGCCATTAGACACGACATATTAGATATGTATTGTTGTGTCTAACTTTCCGTGTGGTATTTATATTAATTAACTGGCTTATTTAAACAGCGCCTTATTCTGAATTTTATTCCAAAAAAATTATCGTTTCTTTTACCGAATTTTTTTTAATTTGAAATCTAGTAATTAAAATTATCTAAGTCTGGACTTTCCCAACGGTATTCTTCTGATTATTCAATGACTTACTCTTGTTTGAGAATTTTTAGAAAGCGAATTAAATTCCTTTCTTGCAAGGTGATTGGGTCAAAATGTATAATAGATAAACCGGAAACAACCTGGAATTCTAACAGACCAGAATTTTAAGACGCTCTAAATAAACAACATAACAGTTTGTTGAGGAAGAAAAATAAACAGTATAAACTGACTTTTATCTTGTATTAGTAATTAAAGTAGACCATCTTTTTTCTTTCTATTCTATACTTCACAACAGAATGATTTGGAGCGGGAATTGTGGATTTAGATGTTCACATTCTCCACTTTAAAGATCTTCATTCTTCATGTGTCGGGGCATTTATAAGATTTTCTACGGTTTACTTTTTATGTTTAGATTTTTAACTTTTTAATTCTAGCCTTTCTATTATTTCTGTTAAAAAGGCTTTACCGTTTCTAGCTTTATTACCAAATGAAGAAAACTGAAATCAAAATCTATGCATTTTAATAGTTCATCAAATTTTGGTACTTTTATTCAAGCAAGTGATTGTTTCTTTCGATTGGAACCCAACTACTTTAATAGTTCTATTACACGTCTTTTTTTAATTTTTATTAATTGCAGTTTAATAAAAACAAACGAATAGAAAAATTATTTTTTATCATTTAATTTGAACAGTGTAAGATTTATAAAGTAAATATAATTGAAATTTATGTAGTAAATAATACTTAAATTACTGTAGTACATATATATATATATATATATTTGTGTGTGTGTGTGTGTGTGTGTGTGTGTGTGTGTGTGTGTGTGTTTTCTAGTATTTAAAAACCCTTATTAGTTTGTTTTTTCTCTTTTAACGATGTTTAAACACAATTTTATTTATTTTACTTTTGTTTTAGTCTGTAATATGTTTTTTATTTGAATAACAACTTGTCGGTTAGGTATTGTACTTGTAGTTCAGAAGGATGATTCATAATATCGATTAGGCAAACTGATGTATTGAGCAGTCGGTACATTCTAGTTGTCTGTTATAAGCCATAGACGGAGGTAGGGGAGATAATGAGAGGGGTACGAAATGTAAGGGATGGTAGTCGAGGAGAAGAGGATGTAGTGGTATATTGTGTGATGGAGATTAAGGTCTAATTGGAACTCTATTAAGGTTCATGTCAATTTAACGTAACCCCCGTCAGTGCATTATTTGGTACTTCTGAATTCTCCGACCACTACGGTCTAAACATTTCGTTCAAATAATGCTCTGTTAGATAAACAGTGTGCTCTTCATAATACGTTTTGTGTTTATTTGTTTATACACAGATTTTCATGTTTATCTCTAGTTAGGCTACATATCAAAATCTGCTTTTCAGACTCTCAGAACTACGTAGTTTAAACAAAGGTTTCATCAAATGGAAGGTATTGTACAATAATACTACATCAAGGCAGAGTTTCCAATTCGAGTCTCATTTTAAATTTGTTACTAGAATCCCAAAAGTTTCTCTCTACAATATTTTACTGAATATATGGTAATTCGTATTTAGAGATTACCGATTCCGGAAAGCAAGCTGCGAACAAAATTGTTGTAAATAGTGGTTGTATCAATTTTAATCCTCATTTGCAATATTCGTCTCACTTTTGTTTGATACTGATCAACGAACATAAATATGCTGGGACGGGTCATTAAATCCGTTCCTACCAACAAACCAACAGAGTTTCTTAATGCTTCTTTTATCTCCCGATACAACCAGCAGCGATTATAAAGATAATCGTAACATATTTATTTGCATTCATAAACAAAAAAAAATTGTATTAAATATTATGTTAATATTCTATATTTTATTTAAAAGCACAAGGATGTAGCACGCTAATTATTTTCAGTGAATTTAAGGACAAATGTTTTCTGTAACCGAATAAAAGGTTCGTTTACATCGGTTCCCAAAATAAGTGAAACGGTCGTACTACTTTCTCATCTTAATTATGTTATGTACGTCTTAAATTATATAATTGTGTATTTAATTTATTACTTTTCTATACTTTCGTGTTTTACGTATATTTCTAGTTCTTTAGTTCGTAAGAATTAACATAAGTATTAACGTACTTAAAAATACCAATTTATTTTTTCTAAATGACTAAAAAACTTGCTTTGAAAGACAGATGTTTATTTTTTCGATCGATTTTATTTCCTTATTACTATAGATACTTAAACTAACCGTGAAAGTAATCAGAAATAAACTTAGTTTTAAACTAGATGAAGCTATGCTGTACGTAAAAGTTTTATGAAAAATTTTCAGAACTGAATTGATCGCAAACCTATTTTATACCTATGGTTAATTAAAAGTCGTCGAATAGTTAACACTTTTAAAGTTCATACTAGGGAATTTTACTTTCCTGAATAAATATTAATTTCATATTTTTACCATCTTTATTCGTAATAATTGTTAGGTTTTGAACAATTAAAATAAATATATATCTTCGAAAGAATTATTTTTTTGACGATAGTCAGCAGTAAACTTCTTTGATTCGATTATTCTTTTCTACTTTATTTACCTACCAACCTGAATTTCAACATTGTGTTAATTAACAGGAAACCATATAAATGCACACGAAACCCTACATAAAAGTTCTTTAGACGCGTAAAAATAATGTAAATTCAGTAAACGTTTAAATTAGAAAAATAATAAAAAATATGTATATAAATAATAAGAGTTGGAACATAATTAACTGGCGGCGTAATATAGAGAAAAAAAACAGTAACTGTATTACTGTATTTTTTATCTGTGTATACTGTAGAAGAGAAATGAGTGTGTCTTTACCTATCAGTACAGCTTAATACTGTAGAGTAGGAAAAAATACAAAGCTAGCGACTGATTTTGGAATCCATAAAATAAATGATTCTTGTATCAAATCAGTCTCCCAATTTAAATATGAACAATTTATTATTGTAAATGTAAAAATAATTACTTCAGTTATGTGGTGTACTAATTATTAGAATTTATCTATAGTTGTCATTGTTATGGTATAGTAAAAACATTCATTTTATTTTTTTGTAATAAATAAAAAGGTTTTTTAATTTCATCTCTGTTAAAGAAGATGAGTTCCAGTAAACGTGAATCTTTGTTTAGATACTAGGAATTTATGTTTCTATATAATCTTATGACAATGAACTGCATCCTATTAAATCTTTAATAATTATTGACATGCGATATTTAATATTTTAAGATTTACTGACTCTAAGCTGATCGATAACACCTTTTAATGAATGTCAATTTTTAACTTCTGTATGTAGTAGCAGAAAGCTTATATTTTTGTGCTGGGAAATAAGCTTGTACCCTATATTTAGGTGAGAAACGAGTGTCACGTGCACCTAGAAGACTTATCTAACTTTTTAACGGTGAGTGTCTGAAGTGTGACCGTTTTACCCTCTTGATTTACGACAAAGATACGTACGCGAGTACTAAAAGCAGCAACAAAACAGAGGGAAGGAAATAGGATGAAGTCACGCTGTGCGCTACGTGGCTTCACATATAGCCGAGGCAAAAAAAGGGACCAGACGGGAAAGGAAAGAGAGAAAAAGACAGCAGTTGACACTTTCTATCGTGTGTAAATTGAGATTCACGGCGCAGTTTAGGTTTTCTCATTCCGGATTTTCTGCTGAGAGTGTACTGCGCAAAATCAAATTGAAAGGGTGAGAAAGAGTGAAGTCGGATGAAAAAGAAGAAAATACAGAATTAATAATCGTAAAAAAAATAGAAGTTGCTGTGCGGCGATCTACGGAATGAAGACAGTCAATGTTCATCGTATGAACCAGAATGGGTCAATCTAAACAGAAAATAAAAAATAATAGTTATGCAGAGAATTCTGTAGAAATGCAGCAGGAATTTTCCAGTTTCAGTGTTACGGTGGTTCTTAGATGAGATAATAACGGGGAAGGTTTTGTTATACTGATGCGGTTTGTTCAGTAGATAAAAACGAAGATAAGCTCCTAACTATTAAGGAGTTACACGACCCTAATCAAACGTCTATTACCTGGACTATTGTTTCATCTATCTTCCTCTTTTGTTTATCCGTGTAGCGTAAAGAAAATTGTTAAGAGGTGTTTTGTATGGCGATGACAGTCATTTAGATTGCTAAAGGTGTAATTTAATTTTTGATAAAACCCAGAAAAGAAAATAATTCTTTTGAAAGGCATAATTAAATTAAAATTGTGACAGCGCTTAATAAGTGCCTTGATTTATATTTGAATTATCTGACAATTCCAACTGCCGAAACAAATAATTTTTTAAAACCTTACCAGGGATCTATTTATTTAATTAAAATTATTAAATAACCAAAATTATGATAGAAACGTATTGTTTCATAAAGTTCTAATTGCTTAACATTTGCTTTTTACTTGTAAGTTACTCGAGTAACTTATTTTTTTAAACTTTTGTTATAGCAAAAGTTAATCGTTTCCATTTATATTAGAATTTTGATTCTATGATTGAATAATCATGAGCGATAAAAAGGATTGAAAGTATTATCCCGCCCTCTCTTTCTATTTGTAAAAAAAATTCGTATACGTTTATTTTCAGAATTATTCTGTTTTATGTAGGTTTTTCCCGGCTTTTATGGCAGATATCAGAAAAAAATTACTGTTGTACGTAAAAAAGACTCCCGAATTTTTATGTTTTATTTTATTTTGTTGAAAAATTCAAAAAGTTTCAGAATTTTTTTTGAAAAAAAGTCGTTTGAATGTAAGGGAGACTACTGGTGTGTTTTACCTCGAAGGGAGTTGGATTTCTTTTTCGTAAAATAAAAAAAATAATAATATTACTAGTTTTTAACTTTGCTTACTAAAAATTCTTACTGGAAATTCCTTTTAAATTAATACAACTGAAATATATTTGAAAAAAAATTAAAAACTAATTTTGAATTTTTTTAAACTTTTTATTGTTTCAGTCTATCAACTTGAAACACCGTTAATCGTAATACAGTAAACATTTTTATTATATTATAGAAAATGTGATTTTTTCTTCAAGAAAAGGCTTTCATCTCTGCTTATGGAAGACGTTAATTTGAAGATTTGTTTTAAAACATTTAAATAAACATTAAAATTTTTCATATTATGTTTAGATGTTAGTTGAAATATTTCAAAAATTTGGTCGTCTGAGATGTTTTTACATATATTTTATGATGGATTTAGACAAAGAAAAAAAAGCAAGGAATACTGCTTATTTTTTGTTGCCTTAACAAATTATTATTTTTTATTCTTATCTTATTTCTTTTAATAAGAAAATTAAAAGATAAGAAGATAATAATGTTTTCCGTTTTTAAACAGCGGGTGGGAAAAGATTAAATTTTAAGGTTTATTTTTAATTCAGAAAAATTCAACGATATAGTTTTTCTGTTTTATTGTAGGCTACTGCAACATATTATTAAGCGTAAACGTATTATTAAAAGTAAATTAATTTGGTCGTACTCTTTCTAACAGCATCAGCTGACTACAACAATTCAGTATTAACCACGTTCTTGACATTTCTAAGGTTACTTTTTACATGGAGTTTTCAAAATAAGATTATAAGAATCAGCATAAAATGATACGATTAGCTCTGAATTTTATGTAATAATAAATTCATGTAAAGAAAATTTGGTAATTTTCCAATTCCCATCAAACGAACTTATCTTAAAATAAGATGAAATAATTATCTTAAAATTTAAGAATACCTTAATTTTTTTCTAGTATAGTATTTTTATTTACAATCAGTCGCAATTAACCAAAAGCATAGGTAAATTTAATTACAAAGAAATGACATGCGGTCTCATTGATACCATTCAAGAATTTTTATATATGCATATAAATAAATGTATATGCATACATAACTTATACCGTATACTCATGTATTATAATAAAGTTAAACAATTAAATGCACTGATAAGTTCAAAGAACATTGATCAAGTCCATAATATAAAAAACCACACCAAGAACTATATCTCACATTTACTCAAAGAATCACATAAAACGAACCAAATGAAAAAATATCAGAAAGAAGAAAAATAAAAAATTATGTAAAAAACTAAACGGCGAAACAAAACGCGATATTTTGACGAAGCATAGTGTTCCTAAGTAAATAAATTCACCATAATATCGAAGAATCTCACAAATCCAATTCGTCCAATTGCTTTAGGCGCCGAATGTCCTCGCTATTATCCAAGAGATTAACTGTGAGCCAACTTGCATGACTATTCAATCTCATTTTGTATTTAGTACTGAATCGTATCTCCTCTCCAACGTTCGGTACTCCCAGATTACATGTATCTCAGTGTTTCTTATAAATCACGCTATAATTCTATACTGTAGTTTTCAATAACTTATTCCGAAATCGCTGAGCGATTGTTCAGCATATTTTTACTTGTACTACTTCAAAGCTGGATCCTATAGGTCCAAATATGTTTCAGGGTTTTTGTATTCAACAACTATTTGTTCGATAATGATAATTACCACCTCCCCTTGCCTAGCAACCAGTATATCTCCCTTAACTTAACGTTAAGCTGTTTCCGTTTCTCTAACATGAGTCCTTCACGTCAGACAATAATCCAGGTGCAGACCGAGATATCACACGCTTTTAGAATGCGGAATGAAAACGCCATTCAGTTGACTCGTGGGTAGTCACCCCTAGTTATTACAAAAGTAACGTGTGTAGACTTTGCTGATTTTATTTTCATCTTCTGTTTAGAAGATGAAGACTTATTACATCCAATAGTCTGCAGCTTATTAGAAGCTCCGACAAGGTCAGCATCTAATGTCAGGAATGCCATATTGTTCACAAATTATGCAACAGTGACATCAATAGAAGTCGGAAGGTCCGCCGTGAAGATAGAAAATAAAATAGGTCGTAGAACCGGTCCTTGAGGAACACCCGAATCGGTATCATCGATACGGACAAATCCTGATTACCTCACTTGGGAGAGACATCGTCCAGGTAGCTTTGCGTGATCAAATAGTACGGCTGAGAGAGGCTCCTTTTCAACTTACATAGGCCAGGAAGCCAGACGTTATCAAACGCCTAGTCGACCTTATCGACGTCTAGTCAAGTAATGCTTTTTCTGTTTTAGGCACTTACTGATAATGTCCACAATCCGGTGTGTTGTTTTGATATTCGAGTGTCCTCCCCTGAAGTCGAACTGATAGTCAGGAATAAATGTCCCTCTTCCAGAATTGACCAAAGTCTCCGAAAAAGTAGTCTTTCAAATAACTTCATTAGAATTGGCAAAGGCTTATCGGCCTGTATGAGGCTACATCGATTTATCCGGTTTCCGGACCGTTATCATTTATGTTACCTTCCATTCCGTCGGGAAATACGTAGTCCGAAGAATGCCAATAAAGAGATGTGTTATGCATCGGATTGCTGTAAACGGAAGCTTGAACAGCATTCTGTTACTTACCAAGTCATGCCCAGGAGCTTTCTTTTAATTCCGTACTCTCCTGATCACCATTTGAACCTCTGATAACGAAACATTTTACTGGAAGACCACAGATATAGGGCTACTCAGGAATTCATGTAGTTCTTCTTCACCTGCTTCCCTTATATCAAAATGCTGAAATACATTGCTTAAATACATTAAGCTTTCTCATCGTCACTTATAGCTCACGACCCATCCAAAGTTTTTAGAGGAGGAATCGTTGGTGATGGTCTCTTGAAGCCTCTTGAGGCCTTGCACAGCATAATAATCATTCTTCTTCAAAGGGTAGATTCACTAGGAAATCTCTAAGACCTCTCACTCTTAATAGATATCGGCAGCCGTTTTAATTTACTGAACAGTCATGTTCAGTAATGCTTTACCCTCGGGCCTTCTGTAACATTGTCACCGTTTACCATTGTACCATTGTTTACCGTTGTACCATTGTCTCCGTTTCAATCTCCTCTTGTCAGAAATGAAAATCATGACCTGCCCGGGTAGGTCACACCTCCCTGTCCTCCACTACTATCCCCTGGTGTTGACTCTTGCTGTCAAGTAATATCTCGAATTGTCTATATCGGTACTGGTTTTAAAAGGGACAAGTAGATGCAGCTCGTCCTTAATCCAACTCTGATAGGAGCTCCAGTCAGTCCTGTTGTTGTGTAAAACAACCGTTTTGTTCTTTACTATTATCGTACTAATAGTAAAGAAATATGACTGAATAATCAGACGACGAGTTAAGGCTACTCCTAACATCAGTGTACACCGGTGAAATGCCAGAGTTGACAAAGAAATCTAGTAAGTCTGGGATTTTTGTTGGGTCTGACGGTCAGTACGTTTCTTACATCCTAGAGATTACATTCAGACGTTTCTTGGTAATGGAAACCCTCAAAGCTTCCTCCCTTGTAGTTACGAGCCGAGAGCCCCAGAGAGGATGTTTCGAATTGCAATCACTTCTTGCTATAAAACGATAAAAAAAGGATCCAGCGTAGATAGGAAATCAGAAAATAATTCATCCCTGATCACGTGACGGGGAGGACAGTAGACTGTAGATAATACTAAAGATCAAACTCAGTCATGAATCTCAATTGAGGTTGTTAGGATAAGGTCAGTCCTGTAACCAGGTAGTTGATGATGCTTTATAACATTTTTAACGAGTATCGTAGTACCCACATGGGTCCTACCATCGGGGTGATTAATCGTGTAAACGCAGTATCCACAGAGATGGGAAAATCTCGATCAATGAGTTTCCGAAATTACGTAATATAATATCCAATGATATAAGCAACAAACCTTCTAATTCCTGACGCCGACAAGCAGTGCCATTCATGTTCCATGTAGCAATCCTAAGAAACATGGCTACCAATGAAATTTAGAGATCGCTGTCGTGAGTAGTGATCAGCAAATATGCATCAGGTTGCATATTTGCTGCACTAGGAACTCCCTATGTGGTTTCGTTTTTCCAGTTTATCATCAGAAGCACGGCAGACATTGGTTCAACAGTCGCAGCTAATGTTCTCGGACGAGTGTCAGAACGGCTGCTCAGATTCCTGCTTGTTCCCTCATCTAAGAAGGGATGTTAGCGTTGCCCATATCTAAAGTGGTCCGTTCGTCCCGATTCCTCACTGGAGTAGTAGTTCTAACATTTTGTGCCTTTTTCCTCTGCTTCCTCTATAAAATCTTTTTGTACACCCTGCATCCCCTGTAGTTTGTAGGGTGGTCTGAATGCCGCAACGCACATGTGGCTGAGGTACTCATATTCTGTCTGGGACAATTCGCAGTTCTATAGTTCTACGCACAATTTACACAGCGATAAAACCTCGTGCAATTATTTTTCTTATGCCCATATTGCTGGCATCCTCGGTCGGGATCGAGTAGTGGCAGATTCCTCAGTACTTGTTTGAATGCTCTTTGGTCCTTACGAGTATATGATCAACTGGATTGGTTGAATGCGTGAATGCGCAAGGATTAATTAATTCTCACAACCGTTTCGATTAATTTAATGAATACTAATTTTTAACCTTGGTTTAATTTTTCAATCACAATATTATTTTTTTTTTTTTTGTAATTTTAAACGAATAAATAGATCAAGAATAATTGCCTTATGAGTGTAATCTATTTATCACAGACAATATTTTGTATTTACACGCAGAATTTATCTTTGACATGGTGAGCGTGTTGGTGAATGTGTCCAAAGTAGGTTACTATCCTACAGCCAGTTTAGGAAAACTAATAAAAATGCTGTTTTTTATCGTTTGACATTATTGTGTTTTTCGCCTTTATAAATTTATACTTTAATCGTTATAAAAAGTATTTCCTTAATCCCAAATAAAAGCATCTACTTGGGTGGTTTTTGATTATTTGAAACGTAATTTGTAATATACATATACTTTCCTTTTTTAACCTCCGGGGCCACCGTTACGTATTACTTCAGAGATGAAATTATTGTTTTGTAGCGCGTGTGAAAATGCCATGCCTTACCGGGATTCGAACCCGGGACCCGGGTTACTAATTTGTCTTTCATTAGTTAAGTATATTGCTATGTTGTTACAAATACAAACAATAGCTTCTTTGTTGTTTTATTAAAAATTACTTTAAGAAAATTTTCATTTCATTCTTTTGTATTGTTTCAGGTAGACCAAATCATGCATCATTTTTTGCCATGTACGTTTTTAAAATTGAGGCTTTGGTAAGAATTTAAAAACAGAAAATACTTTTTCGTGTAAGTTTAAAGAATTTATTTTAAACTTTTCATATTAAATAATATTTTAGAAAATCGAAGTATGTAGTACAAACTTGTATAATTTAAGTTTGTTTTTGAGGGGCTACGTAATATTTTAAGGTGCGATAATAAATTATAAATAAAAATTGAGATTTGCAGAATAAATCTGTAGAGAATTATTTTTACCTATTGGTAATTATGGTATAATTGTATGTTTTGGTATGTATGAACTCCATATCTTATAAAACACATACGTGCGTTTGCATTAGCGATAAAGGAAGAGTGGGAGAGGTACAAAGACATGATTATTTGTACAAATTTTCTTGATTAATAGTCTAATACGATCATGAATTTTTTTGTTGGTTTTGTCATTACAAATACTGTATTTTAAAATAAGAATTACACTTAATGTTCATGTAACCTGCTAATGAATAAATCTGATTCCACAATCCTGCACTAGCGATGAAAATAAAGACTGTAGAATAGAAAAACGTACGCTTTACGTAGAGAATAAATTTAACATTTTCATTGGGTATTTTTTAGGTAATTTTATTTTATCTTCTCATTTGTCTGCCCTTGATTCAGTTTTTATTAACACAATTTTAATAAAGAAGTAAATTAGAGTCTAGTTATAAAGAAAGACGAAAGCTTTATAAAAATTATTTGGAGGATATTTTAGATTATTGAATTTATATCTTCATTTGTAATCGATGTGTACTTTTTACAAATGCATCGTAAATGATTAAAATAATTTTGACATGCGGTAAAAAAAAAAAACTAGGATAACTACTTAATGAAATATTGATAAATTAATGTCGTCTAGAGGCTCGGTTTCTAAGGGTAACTTCATGAAATCTGTCTGGAAGAAATTACTACATTATAAATGAATAAATGAAGATAAGTTTGTTGAATAATTTTTATTTTCACATCTTATGCTTCTGCGAATGTAGCAAACGTTTTTAATTACCTAAAAGCATAAATGTGAAGTCAGATTTTCATAACTCAGCCTCTGAAGATTTGATTCGTCGGTTTCCGATATTCATTTAATATTACATTTCCTTAACACTAATTGAACCGATCTGTAATTGTATACGTTTTAAACTGATTCAAACAATTTAATATTCTAGTTAAATTGCAATAACGATTCTTTCGTGATCAGTCATTACCATTACGGTCGGTGCGGACTCTGTGCATGTTAATATCGATTTTCTGTTTTAACACGGAGAATGCTACAAGTAGAGTACACGGAACGGTGGGGTGAACCCTGCCTAGTTTCAGCCCGCTAACTGAAAACAAATTAAATCAATAAGAGGCTTTCCTCCAATCACAGATTTTCAAACCTCGACGCATTCCATTATGTGCTACCGATAAGGGAAAGTGTCAACTGTTGCGCTAAATGCCCACTTTCCCTCCAAGTTCAGAAAGACGACTTTAAAAGGAACGAAAGGGGGAGAGATATATCAGCCACAACAAAGGCGGGTGGCCGTAGCCGGCTCGCAATTCCTATTTTGTCCAGTGCGCTCCGTTTTGTTGAGAAGTGCCGCTAGCGACATCTAGCGGCGTATCGTCGTACTAACTGTAACCCCCTTGGGGAAAAATAAGCGTCAAGTGGCGCTATCGTAGTTACCTGCGGCGTAATTACGTAGCTCATTCTATCTCGTATTCTTAATGTACAGTATTTGCTTCTCGTGGATTACGGTATCGCTGGGTTTTTGCAGGTTTATTGTTATAGCTACCGTTTTAATTA
Source organism: Lycorma delicatula (assembly GCF_047948215.1). Taxonomy (NCBI): domain Eukaryota; kingdom Metazoa; phylum Arthropoda; class Insecta; order Hemiptera; family Fulgoridae; genus Lycorma; species Lycorma delicatula. The sequence continues at coordinate 248,567,968 of NC_134455.1, read as the reverse complement.
TCGTTGCATTGTAATTAGAGATTTTGCCTTTTAGTTTTGATCTCATCGCATCTGACAATGTTTTTATTATTTCATATATACTTTTATCACATTAAAAATACAAATAACTATATGAAAATAATAATATTAAAAATATTACTGGTTTTTAATGCGTAGCATTTTCCGTTATGTTATAAGATTTAATTAAATGCGAGACGTACACAAGTTATGCGAATTTTATTCTATTTTATAATTCCTTTATTATTTATTTATTAATCAGAAATAAAAATCTTTAAAAATTATTGTTGCACTCCACAAGTTAAGTTATTTGTCGGTAATCCTGGAATAGACAAAAAACTGCGTAATAGGATGTTAATATTTTAGAGCAAAAAATATTCTTGTAGAAAGGTTTTTATATTGAATCTGACAATTTACAGGGAAACACAACGTTTTGCTATTTTCCAAAGAATGTAAAATTACATCTAAAAATTATTTTTTTTTAATGTTTAGAAAATTTAGTTTGTATGTTGGTTGGAGATCGATCGAGATTACTGAATTCTTTATTTTTGTTATTTATTGAATTTAATTGCGATTTACATAATAATAAAAAAATTGTGAAATCGTGAATTTTTTCTTGAGTGTTTGATTCATAATAAGAATTACTGAGTTTTTCATCTGTAAAAATACTAGTGAATCTAATTGGTAGAAGTAACAATAACAGTAATAATGAGTGCGATAGCAGTAAAAAATAGTTTGTTATTATGACAACGTGTCTCTTGTAATATATTGTTACTGTAGTTGCTTTGACTACTGAAGATAAACGTTTTAGTAAATAGAGTCGCTCAGTCCAACTTCCTGTTTTGTTTGTTTTCGAAGTCATATATACCTCAAAAAGCTTTATCTCTGATTTAAAATTATCTAGATCGCGTTAATCCATTGAACCGTTAAATTCTGAATAATATACATATATATATTAAGCCTGCCTAATAATTATTGCTATTACGAATTTAAGTTTATACCTGCTGATTTATTGCGCAATTCTCATAATTATACCCAGTTTTTAAAGTTTTTGTGTCATTTTCAATTTAAATAATTCATATGTAGTCGGACTACGCTCCCTTTGATCACTGAGATTAAATTGCTCTATTAGATAACTCCAGTTTTAGGAATGCTCAGACTAAGACTTATAAAAACCAAGTTAAAAAAATCTAAAGGCTTGAAGTCGGTTGTGAAAATAATTAATTAATTGAAAAAAAATTCATTGTAACATTCTTTATCTGCTTGTTTTCACAAATATAATTAAAAAACAAGTACTTATTATCCTATTTAACTAATATGTATATTTTGAAATAAAATTGTGAATTAATGAAAATTTCGCTATTAATTATAATATTTTGATTTTACTGTTTCCCGTTAAAAATTCATTTCACGAAAACACAGGCTAATTTTTTATTCTTTTTTTATCATACCATTTTGTATCTACCGTCATGCTCTTTTAAGTAATAAATATATGCACTGTTTCGTAATGTCTTCTTTGGTTATGAAATTACTTGATAAAAGGAACATCCTATTAGCATTAGTTCTTGCGGTTTTTCTTTCCTGTGTTTGATTATGTTTTCTCGTAATTTGAAATGTTTCATTTTGGGACGCTTATATTTATTCTTTTTTCCTAAAGATATATACAGGTTTTAAATTTGAATAAGAGATTCAATAATTGTCTTAAGAGGTCTAATGCTTCGTAAATCGGGCGGGTTTTTAATTTTAATTATATGTTAAAGAAAATCTAGTTTGAAAGAAGTGATCACACGAACGCATGTGTATTTACCGACCGAAGACTGATTTCATTATTTATTGGTATCAGCTGAGTTGTAACGCTTGGACAGTATAAATAGTGTCCTCGGCTAAGAATTATATGTTAGCGGTTATTTCCCTATCTTGCGAAAACACAAATTGTTAACAGTACCAACGAATGACATATTATTTGGCATCGGCTAGTTAAAAATGTACTCAACATAATTAATACACTACCCTTATTCTGAGTAACAGGTATTAGTCAGCCGGGTAACAGCTGAAGATGATGTACTAAATACTAAATTATAAATGTAATTTATTATTAAAGTGAAATAGTTTTAACTCTCCTTAATTATGTAAAACGTAATAACTGATTTTCTAGTATCAGTTAGTGTGGCATGAATGAACTTAGGTGCGTAATAAAGAGACATTATTTTTGGTTACGTAACGTTACAAGGAAAATAATTTATGTCGGTTCTGTATCATAGACTGTAACACAGATCGCCTCCTACTACATCATGTGTTTATTAAAGTAGTTACTAGTGCATAAGGGCTTCAACTATATCCAGCATTCCATACCAACGTATTACGATTGCTCATTAATATTCTATGGCTATGTGGTTTGTACTGAAATAGCGACGGTCATATCAGATAAAGTAAATAGCAAGTGCGATCTTTCTTCTCCGATATGTTAACTCAGAACCGAAACTTCCTCTCTGGCATGCTGGATGAGAATGGGTGTAGCAATCCGGGATCTACAGTCGGCAGCTCTTATTAGTCTAAAAACACGTTAGAAATTATTTTTTTTTAACGATTTTGCGTATATAATTATTATTTTATTTTATTATTATTCACTAATGTTTAAAGTAATTTTTCACTAGCGTCTGTCTAGTAATCTTAATAGTTAGGTTACGTCTAGCAGTGAATAAAATTGAATAGCTCTGCTTTTGATTCTAAAATATAAATGAAAATTTCAGCAGTTCATTGTTCAATAATTTTAGTGCCATCTTATGTGTTAAATCTCGTTTTTTTTTTAAATTATGAATTTTAGAGCATAACCATCCATCATTTAAGATTGTTCAAAATTCAAAAATATAGGAGATAGATGTCATAGATTTTTTGACTTAATTCTTGCGCTAAGATTGAGAATTCATTGAAACTCCGATGTTCTGATGATGGGGTTTAAATATGGAATCGGCAAGTTAATTTCGGTTTTTTTTTCTTTCAATGAAACTGAAGTAAAATTACTTTATATGTTGACGAAATATTCAAATTAAACATTCAGATCTACAGCTTTATGACTGTTTTGAATCTAGTATCTGTTTAATAACTGAATATATGTTGAGGCTGATTGCTCCATATGCTAATGGCTACTGATATGTGTATTCCTATTCTGGAGTTCAAATCACATACTTTTATATTTGAATAATTTTCGTTTCTACTAATTGAGTATGTGTTTCATTTACATTATTTTTTTTACTTATTACATATGTTAATGTACGCTTCAATAATTCATTACTATTTTGCAGTATTTCTATTTTTAAGGTTTCGTATTAGTTAAAAAAGAGAAAACAAATTTAATGGATTTTCAGGAGGAACTTTTATTATGTATAGTTATAGTAGTCAAAATGGGAAAAAATAAAAGAAGAATAAGCCCAGAAGCATAGCTTCCGAGAATTAAAGCAATATATTTCGTTTCAGAATAAGAAGATCCCTAGGGATGTGATCGCGACACATTTAGTGTCAAGGGTTAGAAGTTAGTAGATGGTTAATATAGAAAGAGAGAGTGATTTCCAGAGTTAAAGAAAGGGAGAATTTAGGGGAAGATAATGGTAAGCCGAAAACCCACTACCATTACTCAAGCATCAGGTAAATAAAATATGAATCGGTCGAAGGGGGATAAGAAAGGCGTAGACCACTGAACTGGTCAGGGGTGAATATTTGACGACCTTCGTAAGTATAATGTGTGAGGGATGTTCAGTGTGTTACTTAGGGCTGCTATCTCAATGCGAGTGAATGAGGTAAGTGTTAGGGTACGGTCTCTTACATTTCCTTAGTCTTGATAGTATTAATATATAACAAGAAAGAGAAGCATTTGGCAGTCTTACTATATCATTCATAGTAGTATATATGATTTCAACCCTCCAGATGTTTATTTTCTTATAAAGTACGTATCGTAGAACAATGTTTCTCTACGTCCGATGTTAACAGAAAGTTCTTGTTGAACCGAAATTATTGATCAGTAGTTTCGGAGATGATGAAGTTCTGGTAGTTCACCGGTTCTGAGATTTCCGTAAAGATTAGTCACTGTGTAAGCAGACAATTAATTGGTGGTAATCTCAAATCGGTACTCCAATATCTTTTATTTGAGAACATTCATCTGGAATATTCCATTTTACGATGTTAATTTGCCAGAAAAAATACGTTGTTTTTTTTGTCTATCCGGACAATTCGAAGTAACTGAGAGATGGATTGTCAGTACTCATATCCTCAGAAAACTGGGAAGGGAATGCTTTGAGGTAATGGTAGTTGTTTTGGAGCTTCTTTTGAGGTTCATCCTTTTGAAACATTGTTAGTAAACATTTTTCCTGCTCAGACGTTGATGGTTTCGGTCTGGGAACGGTAGATCTTTCACTTAACCTGATCATTGTCGTTGGATTATTTGGCAGATAGCCATTTCTTAAAACGCTGTTATAAGATGAAAGAAATGCGACTCATTCTGTCACAGATCGAAAAATAGCCATCAAAATATCATATGAAGAGCACACTTTTTCAGATATATTAGCGTTGTTCGCTGCAGCAAATAACGGTTGAAGGATACATCTGATCGAACTGAACTTCCGAAGTTCGGTTGTTAATATACTCCTGCCGAGCAGCCGGAAAGAAAGTTTCTCTTCATTTTGTAATTTCAATACCGGTTTCTCTTCTTGTTACATCGGTCATTTCTTTGACCAAGCAGTTTATCATCTCGACAATCTGCACAGGATCGATAGTTGTACACCCGTTTTCATCATGGCTTGGTTTAGCCCAGTTTTAGCACACTTCTAGCTTCTCTCACGCAGCTTTTGCACGTGTAAAGCTTTGCCAATTAAGCACCTTCGCGAATTTGGAAAGAGTGAACAAAAATGGGCAGACAAATATCCTCCTACCTTCACACTCACCGAAAGGAATAGCATCGCGAAGGTTATTACTGTAAGAGTTTGTTTCTGAATGCCGTTTTAACATCTTGTTACATGGTAAAATTTCTTCGAGAAATTTGCAAATTTAGTTCACATATTTCATCACTTGTAATATTCAGGAAGTCTTGACAGAAAATCATACCGCAGCTGGAATTCAGTACCTTGTATAGCTCGACAATGCCGGGGAGTACCCCCCCCCCCCCACTATGTTGCTTGGTTTCTATAACCCATCATTTTCTTTATCACCGTTTACCGTAACTTAGATTTAAACAGCAACCGTGCAGCTCTATACGACTGGGTGCAGCCTGGTTCCCACAGGGCTCATTCGAACCACTCACCAATTCGCAGGAAGTACATCTTTTGTTTACGGTTGCGGTTGACACACGTCGCAACGGCAGGGTATGATCGAACAGAAAAATAATTACGGGTGTAATGCGCATTATTTTATTGTACATTACGTAATGTTATTACGTAGGTTAACTGTTTAATATCATCATAGTTGTAGTCTGAGTACATTAGGAAGAAAAACCTTAATCAGTTTGACGTCCGGGGTCGCCACTACTCTTAGAAGTTGAACCCCCAGAGGACATAAAATGCCATAGAAATAAATATATTTTTTAAATTACTTCTTCAAAATAAATATTAAGAAATAAAGGTTTTTAATAAGAAATAAAGGGTACCCTGGAGACAAAATTTGTTTTTGGTTTCTTACAAGAAAGTAATAGCTGAATCTTATAGTAATTTTGACGCTGGCTGATTTCAAATATTTAAGTGGTGTTTTTCTAAGAGGTATATTTTTGTGTAAATACCATTTTTTGTACTAACAAAAGAGTGTTGTAACGGTAGTATAACAATACATACAATTTCTTCATTATTAAAATCTGTTTCTTTGAGGTTTTCGGAAATAGTTTGCTGTAGGTAAATCAGTTTTGAGATTCGAGTAGAAGTCAATCAGCATTTTTGGGTTCCGTTTTCCCTGGTACCGTGTTTCTAAGGTGGATATTTCTTGATGAAAGCGTTCTCCATATTCGTCACTTATACCTGCACGATTGATAGAGAAAAACTCTAGATGAGAATCTAAGAAGTGGGTCTTTAGTGACATACCAAGTATATCAATAAAAATCCAAGTACTTTATAGCCTTTAAGATTTTCAGTTATAAATTCTTTCTAGTTATCTGCCGTATGATTTCCAAGGAAGTTGTTTACATCTTTTTTAAATGATTTCCACGTACCATCGTTGCATTCATTCAAATTCAAATTCTGTCTTCAAATTCAATATCATTCATTATTTTTCTTATTCTCTGTCCAACAAGTACACCTTCCTTTACCTTAGCATCATTTATGTTAGGGAACTTATTTTTTATAGAGTAAAATCCAATCTCATCATATTCCATTGCTTTAATTCACATCACTACAGTAAAATAAATCCTCGCAATGCGTTCAAATTCACACTGCCTGTCACACGGAGCACTTATTTTTAATACTGTCTTAAAAAAGATTTCATCCGTTCAGTCGTGATTCTTCGGTAAATTTGGATCACGAATTGATAATCATTTTATTCTGGGTGATTAATTAAGTGTAATTCAGTATTTGTATTTTCTAACAAGTTTGGGTTTCCCTTTGTTCATTCTTCTTCTTGCTATCCTGGATGTACATTAAACCTGTACCAACTTTAAGCAGAAATCATAACCACCTCTTCAGCAGTCTCCCCACTCTTCTATTTCTCTTGGTCTATAGTTGATCACATGTTGATTTAATATGTAATCACATGCTTTACTTTAATCACTTGTTTATATTTAATCACTTGCTTCTTTGTTCATCATCAAATAAATCCGCATAACCTCCAACATTAACAGCTTCATCTTCGAATTATCCCATATTTTGGTGGAACCGCAATTAGAAACTGTGGGCTGTGAAACACTGGTCTTATAGTAAAGAAAATATCAGGATATTTAATGGTATGTCTAGTCTTAGCTGTTATCCTTGATATTTTCGTTTCACAAAAGTAACAGTCCGTGAAGAGATCCTTCGGTTCTTTCCAAATAATTGGAATTGCAAATGACATGTAACAAGATCCATTCAACCGACCACTCAACATATGAATTGCAGCAAATATGAGGAGCCCAGGATCATCTGTCCTGATCAACTATTTTATATACAAAACACACTTCATATAATTTTTTATTTCAGTGGAGTTACATTTCTCCTGTGAGACTTTAATTTTTTTTGTATTTGTTTTTTCTTCTGTTCCCTTGGGCCGGCTCAACAATCAAGTATTAGTCCAGGGGAGTATCCTTGCGACTCTAATGAGCCTCCCCACCTACAGACAGTACGTTCGGCATGGCAGGTCGGCTCACCGATTCCAGATCTTTTCCTTATTCTCATCTTGCCACTCCCTCTAACCGTTAAGGCCAGGTACACTGGCCCGGCTATGCTGTTCCCGGGCCCTGACCCAGCAGCCGGGTTTCGGTCTTTTTATTTGTAAAGTAACTCCTCTCACTTTTTGTAGTCTACTTCCTTTGCTCGTATAACCTCGGCCACGAATCTCTCTATTGTCAGCCATTCCTATTTGCCTCTCAACATATACTTTGTTGTAGTTTACGTGGTAATCCCTTTTATGTTATATTTGGCTTTTAGATCCTCCCAACGTGCTCATTCAAAAAAGATGTGGCATGGGATGTCCTCTTGATCGCAGTACACACAATTTTGGAGCTCCCTTCTTTTAAACCTGTGTAAGTATACACCAAATCCTCCGTGACCGGAGATGAATTGACCGGAGAAAGAATTTAATATTACCTCAGTACAAATGCAGCAATGGATTATGCAGCAAAAATACATCCAGGAACTCTCTGGATATATAGTGCAACTAAGTGGTATTCTTTTTTTAAAAGTTCTATGAAATAAATTTATAAATACATATTAATGTCAACGGTCATGCCATGTTGAATACACCGGTTCTCATCAGATCACTGAAGTTAAGCACCATTGAGCGCGGTTAGTACTTGGATAGGTGACCCTACGGGAACACGTATTACAAAACATTAATCACTTTAGTATATAAATATTTTTTATGAGAAAAGTAAAATCAGAAACTGGTAGTAAAAGTAGCTACACCGCAAACGTTACATACATGAGAGCTCGCACTTGTAGTTGATTTTTGTTAAGTCAGGATGGAATTATATTACACCCAGCACTGAATTACCAAAATAAAATTCATATACACTGCGCATTGTGTGACTAATGGATGGCATAATTAGACAGAAAACATATGACATGAATCATATGAATATCATTTGTAATAGTTTTAATTATTATGTAAATTAGATTAATAATCTTATTAGGAAGAGAAATTACAAAAAAATTGAGGCCGATAGGAAAATTCCGACTTCATACTTCGGATCAGCGCCCAAAAATACGTAAGATTCAGCACATTGATTATGTAACAAAATCATTGTTGAGCAGTGCAATTTTAATAAATTTAAAATACTTGTTTAAGACAGTGGTTTTTATTAGTAGTTAAATAAATTGCTGATTCAAGAAGCTGTTGCTTAAAGATTTTCTCGAAAAGTAGACTACATAAAAATCTATGAACTGGAGATAACTGGCACAAAACGTTTATCCTCGGTCCCTATTCTTTTACGTACTCCAGAATAAAACGTGTAACTAATTGTTTCTCACACAGCGGAAAATATATTTACTCCTTTCTTAACGAAAAAAAATCTGATGTGGACACGACATGACTTCCTTGTACACCTATTAAATTACATATTCACTTTTTTTTTAAATGGAAAGTACATAAAATGTTATTTCATTATTAACTTCTGATATTTTTTCTGTTGTTTTTATTGAATTATTTATCGTAATTTTTTTTTACAATCAGAGGTAAATAAATATTAATAAATCAAATATATTTAAATTAATTACTAAAAATTAATAATAAAGAAAGTAAAGAAAAGGAGATGAAGTTTGATTCGAACCGATGTGCCTTTCCCTTCTAAGATTCAAATATTTCATTAATTAGAATTTTATTTGGCTATAACTGTGGAACCAATGAAAATAAGTACCACTTTTGATATATCGTTGAAAAGCCCTCAATAAGGGGTTATTACTGCAGTTAAGAAAATTAGAAAAATTCAAATTGTTTTGAATGTTGGGTTCTTTGGACACATTTGGTTCAGTCGATTTCAATTAAAAGGGGAGGTGCACAACTACATGTTACAACAGTCGTAAATCCAAAATTTCAACATCCTACGGCTAATCGTTTTTGGAGTTATGCGAGTTACATACCTACGTACAGACGTCACGCCGAAAATAGTCAAAATGGATATTTCCGTTGAAATCTAAAAACAGAAATTTTTCGCGATCACAATACTTCCTTTACTCGTACAAGGAAGTAAAAATGAAACTGTTTTGTTTTTCACTATATTAATTTAAATGATCTTTTAAATATTGTTTTTCAAGGATTATCTTTTAAGACTACACTGTCTTTTACAAAACATATGATAGACGGTAAAGTACAGTACGTAGTTGTGATAACTAATTTACTATAGCAGGAGGCAAGATATTTTTCTCTGAATTTTTTCGTTGTAATTTGTGACTGTACTTTATCACAACAGGTTATACGTCCACTTTTAATGTTGAATGCTAAAGCATTCAAAATAAAAATTATTAGTTTAATCTATAAGTTATATTGAACGAACCCGAATCCCGCAGGATTCGCAAGAACAATTGCAATAACTGACTATTAATATTTCTTTACCGACGTTAATGTAACTGTCAGGTTTTTGAAATGATCGTGGCATTCTTTCGTTCTGCTCTCAATAGTATATTGCCTTGTTATTATAATTATGTTTTTTGGTTGCACTATGTAAGCGAAATAGTTATTTTAGATGTAAAATAAACATATTCGTTCTAAATCTATCATTCACCTTTTGACATTTTGTCAATTTTAGATTCCTTTTTTCTTAGACGAGTTGTTCACATAGAAAATATCTTATAATATTTTGTATATGGTGGTAATATATTTTCGCGTGTTCGCAGTTGGACAAGAATATTCAGAGTCTAACAAACGTAAAAATTTTTTACAAATACATTTTATTATACTAAAGACGTATAAACAAAATAAATAATAAAATTAATAGCAATAATAATAATAAATAAATAAATATAATATACAAAATAGTAATAAAAAGAAAAGATTTATTTAACAACAGTTAATTATAAAAACTAGAATACAGTCCAATTTACTAAAATCGATTAAAGTGACTGAAAGAAACTAATGCTGAATTAACAAGATAACAATAGAACAGTTTAAAGTTCATACAATTCACTTTCTGAAAATATTATTAATTTTATTGTTTACAATAGAACTATTCTACACTTTATGAATGAACGTAATACTGTCACTTTTACTGCTGTTTACCAATAATTCACCGAACAATTACCTGCATTCATTCACTGTTCACAATGGAATGCTCGTGACGTACTCTTCACTCATAGTTACCGCACGCTTATATCGCCGTCACAGCGTCGAACTCGGGCTTTCAAAATTTCTGTGTTATCGCTTATTATCACGACTACGCCGAACTCGGCCTCGCAGAACTACTGACTGTCTCCGCTGGTCCCTGGCAGTATTTATATCTTACGATCCGCAAAACTAGTACCGCTTCGTCCCTTTAATTGTTGAAGCGTAATTAAACTACTAAACAATTTTAAAATTGCGTAATTAAACTATTATTGAACTTCTGGTTCAGCAACAGCTTTTGGAGGTGCTATTGTCTGTATTACAAAGAACAATTTTTAAACGGATCTCTTACACAGAGAAAAGAATCCCTCTTAGCTACTTCTGGATTCTTCTTTTCATTATTATTTTCTCTTTTTTCTTCTTAATTAGAAGAAATACGTTACCCTCGTCCGTTATATTGGTCCTGTTACAAATTGGCTATAAATCTCCTGGAAGAACTTATTTTTACATGTGATTTCTCTTAATCGTAATTACTTGGCTTTTAGAAACTAAGTAATCTTAACAGTTGCAATAGTAAAAAAGACATATAATAACAGAATGCATTATGACTGACAACCTTTAAATCATATACAAAACTAAGATCGATACTTACTTTTAAATTAAGAAAATGTAGACCAACTGAAGCTATTAAAAGATTTTAATGAATAACTAATGAAAATTAGCGTAAAACATGTAAATTAAGAATATTTAGGAATACAAAATAAATATATAAAAGAATATTGAATAAATCAAAATTGAATTAAAAGAATAGTGAATAAATGTTTAATTTCAACTACTAAACAGATAATTTTAACAAGTAACTAATAACAATGTTTCCAATACCTTGGTTAACTATCTAAAATTTAGGTAGCACATTAATTATTACTAATAATAATAATAATAATTAAACAATTTATTTGACTGATTATTACTTTATCAGGGATAATCAGCGATAGTAAGGCTTGAACAGCAGTTTTTCTGTTAACATTAACAACCGTCAGGGTGCGTCACAGTTAATGTGAAGGTATTCCCTGTAAAAGAAACCTAAAAAAAAATTCTGTAAATCAGTTACTCTTATTAAATTATATAAGGAAAAAAATGAATTCAGAAAATCTAACACAGTTTTATTCAGATTTTTTTCACAATCCAATAAAAACACTTCTTTTTTACTTTACCCTTCACAAAAATTGTTATTTATATTACAAATTTAATTCATGATGGCCTGTTCATAATACAACATGAGAAAGATCCCGCAGGGTTGTCTTTTGAATAGCTGTGTTGGTAAAAACGTCTAATGTCTTTAATATGTATTATTTAATAAAATAATTTTAATCGGTCGATTCACATTTTGTTCTTTTATAATATAAAAGTTTCTCCGAATTAATAAAATTTAATTAACCCTGATTTCTGAGGAAAACGCGGTAGGATCCTTGCTTTTCATCGGGAGGTTCCGAGATAGAATCCTGGTCAGGCATGGTATTTTTCATACGAACCAAATTCATTAATAAACATTATAGCAAGTGTTATTGGACGAACCTGTTGTTGCCGTATGAATAAATTAATAAAACATTTATAAGTATAAATAATTACATCTAAATTAATGGTATTTTATTCTTCCGTATTTGTTTCATTGTTGTTGTTAAATTACAACAGTTAATGGCGCTTCGTTTTTCATCTGTCTCTTTGTAATTTTTTTTAGAGATTCTTGTCTGAAAAAAGTAATAACTTTAACCATTTTTAATTTTCTCCATTATGAAAAAAATATTAGCCGGTATATAGTTTTTTGTTAGTAATCAGTATTAACATATCGATTTTTGATTCCGTATTTCTTTTTGAATTTTAATTCTACTAGCTATAAAGGTATAAAATTGAACAAAAAATAAATAATAATTATAACATTTTAATTAAATGATAGATACGGGTAATTGTACTAAGTCTTCTAATTAAAAAGATTACGGCAGCTGATTTAAAATATTAATTGTTGAGCGTTTGTCTAGTATTATTTTGTTAAGTTTTTTTTTTTAATGGTAAATATGACGGGTAATGATTGCACAATTGTTGATATGAAGAAATGGATGTAAAATATGAAAGTGAAAATTACAATAATAATAATAATAATTAAAATTAAATAGAGGTGTTTATCGCGAGTTTTTTTCTCATTTAATCTGTCACAATTAGATAAAATTCATCGTATTTGAGAAAAAGTAAAATCTTAAAAATCGAAAAAGCATGTTAAAGCAAAACACTCGAAAACCTGAGTTAAAGGAAATATTCTTCATATATTAAAAGAATTTCCTGAACTCAAAAATATGAAAACATACCGTGCAAATATTAGGAAAATCCTGCAAAAGCAATCGTTGAACCCTTTCGTTTAGACCCTGTGGATTTTCTTCTACCGATTGATTATCCTCCTTGTGCAACACTTAATCAGTGGTTTTTGAAGTATTGCAACCTGATATATTAAGTAAATCTCTACTCATAGATAAAGTTCCCTTCCTACTGCTATTGTCAGCATTCATAGCAGTCATAACAGGGAAAATATTATTGTAGATATGAATTTCTACAAAGAAAAGCACAGGCAAACAGGGGAGTTTTGTACATGCGTTTGTAGGAAACATTTTCGTATGTTGTTTTTATATATGTTTACAGGTCTTTTTTAAATGTTATTTTAGTATGATTAATCATCTTTAAAGAGTTGGCTACATAGTTTTGAAACGCTTAGTAGTTATTCTTGCTAATTAATTAAATAGAATTAGTTTTTAAATCATTAATGAGTCTTTTATTTTATTGCCAGCAAGAATTTTTGGAAATATTTTCTACGTTTCTGTTATTATGTTTCTTCTAAGATTAAACAAATTTGGAATATTTTTACGACTGAATTTCCTTCCAGTTACGTAACTTCCAAAAGACCCCAATACCACTACATACACCATAAAATATAAATGGACCGACCATAAATAAATTGAATTTAAGTCGTTGTCAGCGGCAATTACTGATACACGATCAGTAATTCTTAAACTAAAGATTCAAAAACTTTAGTTCTTGTTTTCTTCATATAATATTTGTTAATATTAAGAAGTTTCATCTCAGGCAGGATTTTCCCTCCACCGGTCATAACATAAGGAGCTCAAGAATAATCATTCAATAACGTTTTCATAATTGAGGCAAGAGCGCCTAACAGAAAACTGTAATTGTAAAAAGTTCTATAAAACTGTAAGCGCCTAAAACACCAATGTAATTTTAGAGATTCTTATCCTTTCACTTATATGCGTTTTATATCGTTCCGTGGAGAAAGAGAGAGAAATTTTTTGATTAATTTTTCTCACAGAATGTGGAAATTGTTGTAATAGTCTAGTTGTACATTTTTTAAACAAGTTTAGTCAGGTTAATATGGTCAGAAGTGAATTATGTTTGTGTCTTGCAGCAGTATCTAATTTAAGCTTGTTATATAAAATACAAATAATATTAAAGTGTACTGATTTATTTAATATTCAAAATGTTTAACATTACGGTGTGCTGTAAAAATAATAATATTTAACAAATTTACAATGTGAATTATACATCAGAAAAAAAAACAAGAAAATTTATAATCAAATGATTAAAAAGGAACGTTTTTACTTAAGTAAAGAAGAAAGCGAGTTTAAAGAGAAAAAAAATTAATGATGATTGCAACGAATGTTTAAAATTTAGTATGAAAAATAGCAACGATGAGATCTTTTTGTTGCATTTACTTATGATGTCCGTATATGTAAATATTGTACTTTGATATTACTAGTTATGATTATGATTGTGCTTGTTATCGGGGGGTAAGGGGAAGAGTTAGCGATATAATAGCTACGTCATCGTGCGGCGGTGTTATTAAAACCGGCTATCGTTGATGAGAACAGCCGAGCCTCATATTCGCTCGTCGCTCGTTAAGAGGATGAGCCTGATGTGCCCGGTGGTTCTCTTGTAATTATGAAATTGCTACGTGAACGAGAGAGAAAGGGGTATGGCACGCGTGTTGGTTGTTAATTGGAATACCGGCTGAAATTGTAATAATAACAATAATAATATTATTACGTACGTTCAGTACGGTGCTACTTGTAATCTAATAATGCGTTAGAGTTTTACAATAGTACAACAGACACGGTACAGAAATGAACTACCATTTTGTGAGAATGAATACAAATATTATTGTAATTAAATTCGTCAGTTTGTAGAAATTTTACTCAATTTGTGTACATTCAGAATAAGTTTTATATTCAAAACTTACTGACGGAATATTTTTTTTTTTCTAATGCACAATTCATTCGTGAAACCTTAGGTGCCTTTTTTTATTACGAATTTAAATTTTGTCGTAGTAAATCTTTAATGAAATACTTATTCAAATATTCTAATGCTCGACTCAATAATTTAATTTTGATTTTGTCGTAAAATAGTATAACTTTAAAATTAGTTATCATTCCTTCCGTCCAAATATCAGATACTCAGTTTCTCCCGGTCAGTTTTTAGAAATCATCATCACGTTAATTACAATCAAGAAACGTTTGGGAGAAAATATGAAGTCATAGTTACTACCTGACAAAATAAACCCTTAATAATCATAATTAATTTGATAAAAATAAAAATTTTATATTTCATAAATTAATGATTCCTAGCGTAAGACTTTATTTCCATATTAGTTTTCATTCATTTTAAGTGTATATTTGTAGTACAAGATAAGAAATCTATAACCGCAAAAAAAATTACAATTTCTTCTTTAAAAAAACATAGTCTAATAACATAAATTCTACATACATTTTTCACGTCTTAAAATACGAGAACAGAGCTTCGTGTTAATATATGGCCGTAATATTCATTTTTCTCATATTTTCTGGTATACGTTAATGAATAAGTTAATCTTGTACATTTTGAAGATTTTTATTCGGCTATCCGTTCAGTAAAATAAGTCCGTAAACCGAAAAATCACATACCGGAATGCCGTTGTTTTCCAAATTTCATACTTTAAAAAACTCCTAATGACGTTTGCACGAAAAATTGAAAAATGTACTCTAATTTTTGGGGGGAAAAACCAGTTCTTACTCGTAATTGAGGTGTGTATTAGAATTTTTATATAGATAACCTTATTGTTATTACTTTTATTATTATTACTTCGGTTTTGGGTTTACCTATATTTTAACTGAGAAAATGGGATGTAAAGTGATAGGTTTCGATACGTCAGTCCCTCACCGGGATATGAACTGTATCCATAGTTCACGTAAAATTAGGGAAAAAGTTTTCCTAATTACTTCAACTTTATTGTTATCGACCAAGTATAACAAACAAAAATTCAGAGGAAGAAAACAGTCAAAACCACGTAGCAAGCTAAAAATTATTTTCAATAAATTATACGAATAACTTCCTAAGTATTAGCAATTAATAAATAGTTTGCAAATTGATTGAAACCTTTCAAGTCATATTTATTAATATCGTCCTATGCAAACACACTTTCTTTTTTAATCAGCTAATTTTCAGCATTTTATATCAAAATAATTTTTATTGCTCTTATTACAACTCGTTGAACTTCTCTGGGTTAAAAATTTAGAATTCTTAAAAAGAAATGTTTTTTTCGCATTTTAAATCTTTTTACAGTTAAAATTGTATTTATCATAAAAGAATTTCAAAATGTATCAACAGGGTTCAGATCTTTGCCAGAATCTCCAAATTATTTGAATATTTTTCTGCTCTGTCCTATGAAATAACGTTTCTTTCATCGGCTTCATTTCATGAAAATCAATACTGACATTTTCAAATTCACTCGCTCTGCGTATCCGTTATTTAATCAAAACGTTCAATAGTAAACGTTTGAGTATTTACACTACCATCACTATCGCTGTCACTGCCTGATGAAAACCAGTCATCAACGTAATTAGTATACGAACATTTAGAACACGACACTCTAATAAACGATCTTTCTCGTTGTCAAGGTTAGTAGATAAACCTGCAGTTGTAGTTGAAATGCTAACTAACGAAAACGCTATATTTGTCTAAAATAAAACTATCCAAAAAAATATTAAATGATGTTGAACAGTTATTTAAAATAAATTCCCTACTACTTATACTAATACTATTTATGCTAAAATAAAAGCTACAACTAAAACATTTTAACTGAAGCCAGGAATTAATATAGCAATAATGTGTTTTATTTATAAAACGGTCTCTTGAGTTACCCGATCGTTAAGAGTAAATAATGTCAGAAATAATATAACTTAAAAAATCGAGTCAGCATAAATTAATTTGCCAGAGATTGATATTACTACCGGCAGATGGCAATAAAGGATAGATGCTGTTCACGATTACGTCACATCAGTCACACTGACGTGTGACTCCATGAACATCAATGTCTGATCAACCTACTCTAAAGTTATCTGTGTACGTATATTTCCGACAGCAGAAAATTAAGTATGCTTTTAACGTTCTTCTCCAATCGTTTTGATAAACATTCCGAGATTTTTTTATAATAGGCGATAAAACACTGCGAGTGAATTTTGGAAGTTTTTAAAACGTATTTATTTACTTGTGTGTTTACATTGATATATAAAAAAGAAAAAACCTTTGTATGGTGGGCAATATGGCTTTATACCAACTGACATCTTTCTTTTTTTTTAAAAATTACTATAGTTCTGTAAAAAATTAATATATGCCCACGAGTAATTTTATACCTCATTAACTATTCTCAATAGTGGATACCGGTGTTCTTTGGGGGTTGGGTTTCAATTAACCACATAACTCAGTAATGGTCGACCTGATATTGTACATGATTATACAGTTCATTTACATTCATACATATCATCCTCTAAAGAAATACCTTACGGTGGTTCCGAAGGCTAAACAGAAAAAAGAGAACTATTTTCAATCCTGAATAAGGTATCATATGTAACAAACAGATAATAGTCGAATAATCCAGCTTTCGTCATTCTTATGGATCAGTTAATACTAAATATTTATATTTTTCCACGTTTTTTATTCATTGTTTGTTTTTCTCCTATTTAAAACAACGATTACTTTTTACTGTAACATGCTTGGCAGTTAAATCCGCTTTACATTTAAATCAAGAAATTTGTTTGCGTAATGTACGATTGTAGTGTGCATTCTGTGAACCGTGTTTGCCGCCCGAGTTAAGACTCTGAAATGAAGTGAATTAGCTTAGTAGAGTAATATTATCGTAATATTTTAGTACACAATATTTTCAAGTAATATATTCGAATAGTTACGTTTATACACCACATTTGGTTGAGTGTGTATGTAAACGCACTCCCTCTGGGAAATTCTTTTTTTCTCTAGATTTTTTAAAATATCAGTCCATGATAAATTTATAAATACATCAATATAAATTAACAATATTCTATTAATGTGGATAAAAAATATTAATAAAAATAAGCGTTTCTTATCGCTCAGTTATCACAGTGTGGTATAACAAAGATTAGAATAGCTTTATTGTTATCCAATGACACTAAGTACTCTAATTTTTGTTATGTACGGCGGGAAACATTACACGCGCGCACACACACATGCATATATATTTATAAATATATTGTCGTCAAATGGTTTCGACAGCACTGGGTCTTTATAACCTTGTAGTAGCCCTGAGAAGGGCTGTTGTTGCCGTCGATTGGCTTCGACGGCCCGTTGTAATTTAAAACCTTGTGGTGACCCACAAGGTTTTTTGCGTTAGCTCTGAGAAGAGCTATTGGATCCGGAAGCTGGTCTCTGACGGAGTCGACTTGGCTGTAGTCGAGGTGTTTCGGCTCGTCCATTGAAATCAGAGCAGGCTTCCCCTCAGCGGCAGTTGGGTCCATACTACAGCGTGGCAGTGGTGGCCCTCAGAGCCCCGCAGTGTCGGGTCGCGTCGGTCGTCTTACGCCGGCGCGGCCGAGGCGGTTCTTCCCGAGCGATCCCACGTTGGGCCGGCTCCTGCTGCTGAGTCCTCCGATCAGGGCGATTAACCCCAGAGCGGGAAGGTAGCGTTCGCGTCCAGCGGCTCCCTCTGCGAAAAAACCTGGCCTGCTGCTTGGGTGGGGATGTTGGCATCCACCGGGAGGACCCATGTTAAGGAAGCCAGGGAACTTCTTCTTTCTTCTTCCATCTTCTTCTTCTTCTTGGTCTTCTCCAGGTGGTCGACGATGAGTTATTCACTCTCGTGTACCCTCTGTTATTAGAGCCTGAGATTGGTGAGGCCGCAGTGCCGCTATGGTGGGAGAACTGCGCAGTCATCTGCGCGGCGGGAGTGACGCTTTCAAGCGCATACGTGTACTGTACTCCCGATAACATCTGAGTTGCTACCGTTGCCGTTCGCCGATATTAAGTTAGTCATATATGTGGTAACAATATTTATAAATATAAATATATGTGTAATTGGTGAAATATTCGTTCTTTGTACATAAGTAGAAAGTAATGCGACCCTTTTCACTAATAACCATTCTTATCACTAATAATCTTGGTCTTTTTATATCTTTATATTGTGGTTAACTAACTAACTGTAATTATTTGTTAAAGAACACCACTTATAGGATTACTTATTTTCAATACATTCTAATAATGTTTTATTAAAAAAAATTATAGTAATTACAGAATGATTTGTGTAAATAATTTATTTATATTTTATATATATATATATATATATATATTATACATTAACTTATTCTTATTATTTTGATGTGTTTAAATTTAATGTAATTTTACATTTTATTCTATTACTGTTTAATGTGAATCAAAATGAATAAATCTAACATTTTTATTATATTACATTTCATTATATTACACCAGACTTCACAAGCTTCAAAATAATTGTAATTAATTGGATTCTGTCATAATTTGAAAATTTCCAGACATTTTGTGCAGTCGGAGTTTGTAAGCAGTGTGAACTGCAGAGTCCATTCTGCAGCTTGTTACATACCTGTATTGTCAGGACAGGACTTGTTATCAATTACAATTCCAGATTCTTTTTATTGACTCTTCTTAATAACAAATTAACATCTTGTTAATAATTATTTTATTATCAATTTAATCTGCGTCGTATAGATAATACCTATATTCATAGAACGGTGAAATACTAGAGTAAAAGAAAATTGTAAAACATTCGTCACTTTAATGCCGGGTTTTCATCCTTTTCTTTTTCGCAGAAATGAATTTACATTTGAAGTGTTATATGCCAACCTCTTATTTCTGTTTCACTTCAACGCTACGTATAAACATACATTGTACGTATGACTAACGTTACCATATATTTTTTCCTCAAAACGGAACATCTGCTAATTTTTAGGTAATAATATGTGTATTTAAGTAAATGAATTATCAATGTTCTTTCAAGAGATAAATTTATTTTTGCATAAACATTGTTGACGCTTCGTCTTTTCGATCCGCCAAAATTGCTGTTAGTATTACTTCCACAAAAGGCCACGAATTTTGAAATTAAATTATTTTCTGTCAATATTTTCATTAGATAATTTACAATAACGTCTGATGTTTCGCCCAGTTGGTCTTGAAATTCTAAAACTTTGACTCGTGTGTCTTCGTATAGTAAAAAGAAGCGAACTAAAGCAGGAAATATTGCTTGGATCCGTAGTTTGAAGCATCAGCTAAGTATAAACGGTTACTTGGTTTGTAAGTTAATATTAAAACTGCACTTACGTTTAGGCACTGTTGAAATGAAGTGTTTGCGTACAAAAAATTAAATTGACACATGTATAATATTACAACAAATTTTTTTACTCACAGTCACTGTTAATTATTATAACTAACTCAAAATTCGGACTAATTATGCGATCGATTACCGTCATCTAGGCGCCACGCTACTAGGCACTACCGTCGATTATTTTTTAATTTTTCGCGCCTTTTTTTTGAATCGTTACTGCGGGTTGCTTTCTGTCTGATAACGGGACATTTCAGCGACTCGAAGTTGTGTTTGGGAACAACGAGGCAGACTACCTTAAAACAGGACTGTCCGTTTTAAAACGGGACGTACGGTTACTTTACGTATAACTTATGCTAGAAAGTTTAAAAAAAGTAGTTTATTTTTAAGATTACCGTATTGAATATTCCGTACTCATGACCGGTTCATTTTTCATTTCCTCCATGAATTTAAGTCTACTATAGATCATACTTAAGTATCATCAAACAACAAAAAGTCGGATTTGAATATGACAATTTGTCTGGAAGCTAGGTTTGTTAAATCGGATTTAAATAAAAAGTTTCATTTATCGTTAGAAGAAGCGATCGCTAACAAATTCAATTATTCCTGCAATATAACAACTTCAATTATTCCTACTTTTGAAGTTAGATAACCGACACATTTGCCGAATCAGTAAAAACTGAATGTTAAAAAAAAATTGATTCCAATAGATAAATAAAAAATAAATAAATGCATAAATAAATAAATTTATTAATAATTTTTTTTTTATCTCATTTGGATTTTTTTCTTTTATTTAGCTTCAATTTTGAGATTACTTTCAATGAGCTATTAAGTTACTTTCATTGCTATTACCACTTTTTCGCCCCTCCCAAAACTTTACTACACTACCTGTGTATTTAATTGATGATATGTATTTATGATAATTGGTGACTGGTATTTCCTTTAATTGCTTTGTTTAATACGAAGAATTTTTTCTGTTTACATTTTTAGTTTTTCTTGTTTCCTGGCCATGAAAAAAGTTTAATAATTTGTACATCTTTTTTATAAAATTTGTTCCACCTTTCATAATTTTTTTCGGAAAATACGAAAAATTGATTCTTGTGATATTTTTCCTGAATATTTTCTTTGTTTTATGAAGACTTTAATATGAACAAAATTCGTATTATGTCAAAAAATTTAACATTGTAAATATGTCAACCAAATTTGAAGAAAACCGGTTTGATCAATGCTGAGATATAAGGCCAAAAACAGTACGACATACGTGTATAGTTTTTGGTTTAGGTGACTAGTTGGCCTTGAAACGTAAAGATTCGCAAACTCTATACCACATTTTTGACATGATCATCATACTTATATATTCATCCTCCATTTGCCGGAAAAGTTGTGTATATATATTTATTATGTATATACAATATATATATATATATATATTCAATACATATAATCATTATTACGCCGATGTCCGTGGCGGAGTGGTATTGCCTCGGCCTTTCATCCGGGTTTGAATCCCGGTCAGGCGTAGCATTTTTCAAACGCTACAAAATTTATTATCATCCATCATTAACTGTAAGTGAGTGTAAACTTGTTGTTTCTGCATAAAATATAAATAAATTATTGAATAATAAATTTTTCTTACTCTTTGTTGATGTAGAGTTTTATAAGAAAAATTAACCTTTTTTTTTTTAACCAAATCTGTTGTTAGGATCATGACTGAAGAAGCCTGTGAGAAGCCTGTTTAAATGTTGCATTTAAAAGAAAATGCAGAAAAAGATTTTAAAAATAATCTTTTTTTTATCTTTTTATATTTATTAAATGTCAAAAGATAACGCTTAAATTTCCTTGTTATGTACTTTTTGTTTTGTTTTGTAATTTTTGTTCACATAATGTAATTTACCTTTTCCATAAAAGTTGTTCACAGTTAGTTATGATGATTGAAATTTATTTTACTGTTTTATTAACCGGTTTTTGCAGGTAAAATGACCTTTTAAAAAGTATTTTTATTACGTTGTATTTATTGTATTTGCTGTAATTAGAATTCCAATCATATAATTTCCGAAACTATCAAAATTAGCGAACTTTTATTGTAGAATGATCAATTAAAAATAGGCTTATTCCCATTTAATTATCTATTTATTTCAATCGAACAGATATATGTACATTGCACTGTTTTTGTTTTCTTTTAATTCGTAGTTTTTTAATGTTGATTTATAAGCAACTGGATGACTGAATGTATGGATTTTTTCCAGTAATTCATCAAATTTTTGTTTAACTTTTATTACTATTCTTTTAATTGTTTAATGGAATCTTGTTGATACAGTTGAAACTAGTAGATTAGAACTTGTTTAAAGATATAATTGATTGTTAATTAATATATTTGTTTATTTTTGTAAAATTGTGCTAGCTATTTTAATCAATATGGTATCAATTTCTTTTATATTGCCACAGATTATAATTTATTTCACGATATTATAGGATGAAAGCCAGCTAGAATGTAAAAGTTAAAAAAAGGAAACTGGCGATTCAGCATCAGCAGTTAGTTGGCTATTCATTAAACGTATTACGAAGCGATCAACGTTTTGTTGTAACCTGATAACTCTCTCTGTCTGTTAATTTATTTCGTCCGCTTTTTGTTTAGATAATTTCTCTGTGGAATTAGTATTCTATATTTTTACTGTAATATTAATCAAGCTTGTCATCGATTTTCCACTGCTTCTACACATCTATTACCTTTATCTCGTTATTTTTTTCTCCCTTTAAAATACAGACACCCTCGTTTTAACATTGAAATCGTTTTAAGTGGTAAAAAAAATCACCCTAGAGCACAGCATAGCAGAAAGCAGTTAAAGGCTTCATCTCCGGCCCGTGTCAAAAATTGAACAATGCGTTTTATCGGTGTTGTTATCTTTTCTATTTGCAACCGTTTGCAATTTCCAGTGGCGTGTGTGTAAGTGAGAACGCGCGCACGGGTCGTTGAAATATCCCTTAGAAAGAGGAGTGTGAAAGATAGAGGTTACAGACAGCGTTGGTTGTCGTATCGGTCCCGTTTTAGAGTAATTTCCTGACTGAAAATGATACCCCTTAGTCATTCTTTCTACGTTTCATTTTACTTTTTATATATAAAATGTTTACGAATGATTTATTCTGTGGTTGTTCCTAGTTCCAGTCTTTATTAGTTTAGCAGTTCTCAGTTATGGTTTTTAAGAATTGTATACTGGACTAAACGATTTATAAACTAGCGTATAATTTTCATTTTGTTAAGTAGTCATTGAAAAAATTTAAAAATACCATTAATTTGTTTAATCCATAAAAATGAAAGAAAAATAGAGTTAAATTAATTAACATTTTGATTTTAAATTTGGATTGACCTTCAAAAAAACGCAATGTTTAGATGATACTTAGCAAAAGTCTGTAGCTGATATACTAATATGTTCTTAGCGTTCTGAATTTTTTTTTTAATGAACATTTATATATTACCTTATTTTTGTGGGGAGCAGCTTAGAAATAAAATGCGTTTAATATTTTCTCAGCCCAATTATCCTGGCATCCATTATTAGTAAAAATTTAGGTAAATCGGGTTTCTATGTTTAATTTTTTTTAAATATATGTTGTGTTTATTTAATTTATGTTATATTTTATCGCCAACAATAACCGTAGAGTTGTTTGCCCAGAAAAGTAAAATGAAACAAATGGAAATTGTTTCTGATTCTATAAATTTTCATGTTTTAAATACTGATATTATTCCGAACTAGTATTGTACTACAAAAGAAAAAAAAACAGTCAACAAAGCGTCTTTATTTGGAATTATTTTACTATAAACTTTGTGCATGAACGTAAAAACTTTCAGTTGGTCATATAGATACTGAACTAAGTTGTTTCTAGTTATGCCTTTTAAACTCGAAAATTACGCGATGGGTTTCTCCGATACTGTTAACTAATGACTACGAGTTGCAATAATTCAATACTACTTCCTGGAGCGCAGATTTGTTCTTAGGGAATCGCCCAGATCAAAATTAGAAATTGTTTGTTGTAGGATAATAGTTTTACTTAGTCGATTTGCTTGATCATGGCTGCCAAAAATTAACTTTAATTTCGTACTTTTGTAATATATTTTCTCCAGCCAAGTTGAAGCAGTATTAGTGGCATAAAGAAGTAGCATTGTTTCACTAAAGAAGTGGTATATTAATCTGTTGCTTTACATTACCTGTCCCAGGTTTTCTTAAACCTGTGACGCTTGTAAACTAACACAGGTGCAAGAGGCATCAGACAGAGTGAAATTCTTTGAGACTAACGACGTTTACTACACGGCCAATAATTTTGATAAACATAATGGAGCCGCGTGTAGAATTGAATATCAATTGCATTTCGCTCGGCTTTGCATGTCTGTATGAAACCTATCTTTGATTTAGTGAAGATAATAACTGTAAACTTCTTAACTCCTCACCTACCCTAGTAGCCTGGGATGAAAGCTTGTTACTCTTAAGAATGACTTTATATTTTCTGAGAGTGACATGGGACTCATACCAGACCACCTACAAATATTTTATGTTGACACTTGACTTATGTAGCGTACAATTAACATTAAATGTGCAATAACTGTATACTTTTATTACACTGTTTTATTTTCGTTTAGTGTACCTAACGGTTGCAGGCAGTCTGATATTAGTTATTTCTCCCGAAAACCGTCAAACCATTCTTTAGAATAATCATCATCCTATTCCGGGCTTAACGATGGATGTCAAAAATGATGAATCGATTTTCCATTTATCATTTACCTTGAGTCATTTATATTATCGCATATTAGCACGCTGACCTCACGTAAATGCAGATAATATGGAACCCTAAAAGCGACACCTACACTCTGTGCACTCCAAGGATTAGTTATAAGTGAACATTATTATTCTCAAAGAAAGCAATTCTCTTTTAGGTCCAGCATTTTACAGTAGACACAGTCATGAGAGACTCATATGATGTATAGTGTATCGCAACAAATTAATTTCCTCTTTTCTCCTCTAAAACAGTGCAATATACTCACCGCCCCACATTGCTATGGATGGCCTCTTTACATATTAATGAAGAAATATAAAATATATTAGATTTTAATCCTTTTTATTTTTTTTTAGTTTTCCTGTTTAGCCTCCGGTAACTACCGTTTAGATAATTCTTCAGAGGATGAATGAGGATGATATGTATGACTGTAAATGAAGTGTAGTCTTGTACATTCTCAGTTCGACCGTTCCTGAGATGTGTAGTTAATTGAAACCCAACCACCAAAGAACACCGGTATCCACGATCTAGTATTCAAATCCATGTAAAAATATCTGGCTTTACTAGGACTTGAACGCTGTAACTCTCGACTTCCAAATCAACTGATTTGGGAAGACGCGTTAACCACTAGACCAACCCGGTGGGATAGATTTTAATCCTAATTTTATTATTCAAAACTTAAGGTTAATAAATTACTATTTTAAATGTGTTGTAACCATTACGTATCGTTGATTTTTATTTTAATATTTTAATTTTGTTTCTTTCTTCTTTTTTTATCAAGAAAGTGTATTTACAATTTCTGTTAATTCTTTTGGCCTTTCATAATTTTCCCCTTCCATTTACGCTGTAGAGGTGAAGAGAATGAGACAGATCGGTTGGCTGGAAGGAGGTTTCATTGTTATAAAAAGGCAATTAATCTACTTAACTCTTTTTCTAAGTGTGCTGCTTACTGTTCTTCATCAACAACAACGGCAACTAAAATTATGATGGATGAAGTTTTACCCTGTAGTTCTTCTCCGCTCACCGTCCTCACCTACAACAATCTTGAACAAAATTGTCGGATCCGATAAGAGCCGTCAGTCAAACGCCACCTAAGTTAAGCAGCCACCTCCCTCTCACTCCCCGTTCTTTTCTTACGCCTTTTGTAACTTTTCTTATCTTCTCGCGTATAAATGAATATTAAAGCAAAATTTCACTTCTCTCACTCGTACCAGCATCTCTTTATTCTTTTGTTTTGAACTGTGATACTCATAATTCATAGTCATTTTATTCGATGATCACCGCTATACTTGACAGTTAACTTTCTTACATGACGACTTGTAGTAGCTGTTTAATCTGACTTACCGTCACTCAGTTTCACGCTTCTTCTCCCTTCAGGCTCAGTTATATACGCTATCCGATATCGCTATATTTAGTTGTCAGAAGGGCGTATAAATAAATTAAGAGTGTCAGTTAGTATGATTTCACTCATTGTGTTATGATTCATTGTACCTATATTTCTAAAAATTCATTGACATAATACACACACACACACATTGTGTGTGTGTGTGTGTGTGTGTGTGTGTGTGTGTGTGTGTGTGTGTGTGTGTGTGTGTGTGTGTGTGTGTGTGTGTGTGTGTGTATTTTTAGAATTATATTAATATTGTTGTATACATTATTAATTGTATTATTTTTTTCATTTACTTTTTTCATTTTATGTAACCATTTTTTTTATGCAACATACGTTACGTTGTCATTAATCATTAAGTGTGATTACTATTAACATTTATCTAGAAACCTATTTAGAGAATTTTTTAATAATAATCAATTATTTATCATGCTAATATTTTATCATTTTTTTGTAGTTATGATATTTTTTATTTTCATGTCAGCTTTTTAATTGAGAACATTTTTACCGGGATTAAATCAATTTAAAATTGTCATCTAAACGATATCACTGTATTTTATTAATTCTCCACCTAAGTTTGATGGGTGTGGGTGGGAATATGGAATGGAAATTTTGTAGCGCATGAAAAATGTCTGACCGGGATTCGACTCTGAGACCACCCGGATAAAAGGCTTATATGATCAAGGCTTAGACCACTCCTCTACGGAAATTGATGAACTATCAGTGCTTAAGTTGAATTAAATAATTTGTTACTCGTTATATGATTTAGCTTTTATTCTTTCCTCTATTTTAATTATTGTTTGATAATGTACAATTGCTGTCTAAAACTGGCCGTATTATCGATTTACATTAAGGTTTGAATAACGACACTACCGTACGATTGATTTTCCATATTACAAAATGCTCTATGCAGAAGTGGATTTGGGTTTACAAATTGTAAACAATCAGCACAATCGGAAATAATAATAATAATAGTTACACTGATAAACGTAATTTTTGTTTCCTAACATACGATACGTGATTTTAATCTGTTTTTTGATTCTGAAAACGAATATGAATTCAGAATCTTTTTATCACCCACTATTTGAATATTTCTGGATTTTAGTTAAAGGATTTTTTCATTTTTCAACGTATAGTAATCATTT
Source organism: Lycorma delicatula (assembly GCF_047948215.1). NCBI lineage: Eukaryota > Metazoa > Arthropoda > Insecta > Hemiptera > Fulgoridae > Lycorma > Lycorma delicatula. The sequence goes on along the minus strand of NC_134455.1, from coordinate 248,540,568 downwards.
TAAGCTCCTACATTGCATTTTGTTTGCTCATTTTTTATTGTTTAACTTTGCTAACATAATTTTTAAGCTATAGTAAACAAACTAGACAAAGAATTAAATCATATTATAGTCGCATATTATATCACATCTAATAATGAAGAGTGAGCCTTCATGGACAAGATTAATCGTGTCTGTGCAGGTCAAAACATGTAGCTGAAAGCACAGTTGTGTTGTTTGTATTAAGCACTCGATTTATGAATGAATTAATTTTTCAATCTTAAGTTTGTTAACTGTGTATTGTCATAAAGCCTCAAAATTGTGTAAATGATGTGGATGCCTTTTCTTTTGTATGTGATAAGTTTACAGCAAAATCTAACCAAAAAAAATTACACCTTTAATTAAAAAAGTACATCATTTGTACTTTCAGTGTAAATTTTGTGATCAGGTTAAAACGTGGGCTTAGGTAAACGAATTGCCATTTGGTGTACCTATGGTTTGGCGTGAACCAAAAGATCATGTAACCGATTGTTGATTTTGTTTAACAAGTGTGACTGGAATTTCTAAAAAATCTAAACATACTGTAAAATATCCTTCATTGCAATCTGCAGTCAGGCCTGTACCTCACAGTGAAATTATTTTGCAGTTCCTGAACCACCTGTGAATGTATGTTTCGAAAGCAGCGATGAAGAATCAGGCAGTACTGAAGAAGACAGTGGTTTTGATTTTGAATTATCATCCAATAAGCTACACCTTATATCACAAGGTGAATTAAATGAGCTGGTTAGGGATTTAAATTTATCAAAAAATCAAGCTGAACAATTAGGATCAAGACTGCAAGGTTGGAATTTACTTCAAAAAATTACAAAAATTTCGGGCTTTCGAAGCCGACAAAAAGAACTTTCTCAGTACTTTAGTGATGAAAATAATTTGGTTTATTGCACAAATATTGATGAGCTTATGTTGCACTTAGGACACGTTCAAAAACCTGAGGACTGGCACCTTTTCATAGATTCGTCCTAGTATAGTTTAAAGGTGGTTCTACTACACAAAGGTAACAAATATCCTTCGATACCAGTCGCTATGGTATCAATTTAAAGGAGACAAACGATGTGATGAAAGAAGTTCTTGAAAAAATAAATTAAAAAAACATAGCTGAAACATATACGGTGATTTGAAAGTTATAGCTATTTTGTTAGGCATGCAATTAGGTTATACTAAGTACATGTGTTTTCTTTGCAAATGGGACAGCCGAGCTGGGGATAAACATTATGTTACCAAAGAGTGGAAGAAACGAGACAACTTAACTCCAAATGGGAAAATAGTATTCATGAGCCCTTAGTTGTACCCAAAAAAATATTTTTACTCCTTCTCCATATCAAGCTAGGACCAATGAAACATTTTGTAAAAAGCTGAAGGAAAGTCCCTGCTTTTTGTACATCAGGCAGAAATTTTAAAGAAGGAATATTTGTTGGTCCCCAAATAAGTGAGTTAGTCAAGAATTATGTATTTAACTCAACGGTAAATTATGTAGAAAGTACAGCTTGGGCTTCAATTAAAGACGTTTGCAAAGATTTTCTTGGTAAACAAAAATCCGACAATTACTACAATATTGTTAATCAACTTCTTACTTCATATAGAGCTATGGGATGTAATATGTCTTTGAAAATATATTTCCTCCATTCACATCTGAATATTTTCTGGGACAACGTCGGAGACGTAAGTAACTAACACAGTGAAAGTTTCCACGAAAACATTTAGGTGATAGAAAGCCGCTATAAAGGGAAATGGACTACTAACATGCTAGCCGATTACTGTTGGACATTAATTCGGGATGTGCCCGAAGCTATTTATAAAAAAAAGCATCAGCGAAATCATTCTAGCACATGTATGGACATGCAAAATTAAATATTTTATCTATATTTTCCCTTTTTTTTTTTGAAGAGTAATTTATTTAAAACCAAGGGTGATAGAAAAATGTTATTTACAGATCTGAATTGTACGCATAAAAGCAATTCAAGAAATGGTATCACGCTTAGAGAAACGGTAAAAAAACCTTTTTTGTCTGTCAGTGTTATCATTTCACGAGTAGAATAACCTGCAGTTAATTTATTTAAGTTATTTTTTTAGTTTTAATTCATCGATTATTTCTTATTCTATAAGAAATTTTAGTATTTTCTTTATTTTAATGTTACTACTTTCCCTACGACAGTAAGTTTGGTTTTTCGTTAGTCTTTGTCATGTTATTAAATTCATCACATTCTAAAATTATATATTTTTATAAGTCAAATTTATTTTGAATTATTAAATATATCAATATTTAAAAGATCGGTTTTTACGTCTCTTTTTATTAGTTTAAGAAAGTTTTTTATGATTCTTAATAAAAAGTAATAAATAAGTAGAAATTGGTAATTTTATATTTCCACTTAGGGAAAATCCGAAGGATTTGGTTTCAATTTAATTTTGTTTTGAAGTATTATTAGACAATTTACCATCCCTTTTCAGAATTCAGTTCTTTGGAATTAATTTTACTGTAACAGTCGGGGTTTTGTCGAGTTTCCTATTGTTCATTCCATTTTTATATTATATTACTTTAATTTTATAACAGTAATCCGTTATCAAGGGATACAAGTGTATCGCTTCACTGGTTTCCATTAGCTTACAAATTGCATAGAGTTATAATGCAACTAGTGTAAAAGCAGTCTTCAGCTGGATACTGTTTCTCCGTATTTCCACAAAATCATTCCAGTTCATTGTCACAAGTCCCGCCGGTCTCGTCCGAGACCGGTGGCAATTTTCTCTTAAAACCATTTTCATTGTCGCCCCTATCTCACTGGGTTTCTCTAATCTCCCCTCCGCTAGCGCTCCCGGACCTGTACCCAGTCTTTTGCGACAGTGACACGCGGCACCGCGTCATTCTGTTATTCTCCCCTTACTCATTTATCTGTTTCCCTCGCTTCACCCTTTCGTATAGACCGGCGGCGTACATTTTAAGTTCATCTCTTAACAATCTCTGTGTTTTATTACCTTAATTTGTCACCTGGTGCTGTTGTACCGCATACTGAACTGTACTACCGCTTTAACCCCCTGAAATCATTTCATTTGATTTCAACCCCTCATCTCCTCCTTTCACGTTTCTAGCTACCACTATTACCGTCACTAGATAACATCGCACATTCACTTCTGCTATTCAACGTGTTTCCTATTCCCTTCAGTGTTAACTTTAGGGAACCCCATTATTCTTCCTTCCTGACTAGATCAATTTTAAATACTACCATCACATTCTTTTTGCATAATTGGATTATTTTATATTAAAAACAATTATAATGTCAACTTCTTATGATATTTCATAATATTATTAAGTGATAATTAATGTTTAATAATTGTAATGCAACAAATACGTATACTGTAATTCCACGATACTTTTTCTGATGTCGACATCCTTAAATTCTGTTCAATTCACAAGTATTAATGCTAAGTGCCATGTAAGTTATTAGTTAAATCTAAAACAATATGATTGAACAGTTGTAAAATTTTCATGACGTTGTTTTAAAAATAGAGTTTATTTTACATTATGAAAATAATTATACATGAATTATATTATGGAAATAATCTTCATTAATTTGACAACCGACTGAATTTTCTCTATTTAATAAATAAAAATTAGTTTTCAGTTGGTAAGGCTTATTATTAATTAAAATTAAATAAATAATACAATTCGCCATTGATAAGACTTCGTTAAATTAAATTATCAAGCCAAAAAAAATTATTATTACCATGAGATTTTTTATATAAATGCCGTATTTTTTCATTTTTTTTATTTTATTAATCACAATTTACAAAATAGCGGTCAGGAAATATCATTAAGAAATATTAGAAAATGTAACCGGAGTTAAATTTTGTCATTGATTTCATAACAGAACATATGAATTCCTAAAAAAAACAGGATTTTATAAAAAAACTCTTTTTGAATTACTGAACCAATTTAAAGCTTTAAATTTATTTTAGTACTTTTCTCAACATATTTTCTACTGCGTGGTAATATTGTTTCAGATTATCTTTTCTGATCGGAGATGTTTATTTCATATTTATTCGTGTCCAGTTTTCGCAATATAGAATTTCTGTTAGAATAGTATTGTTTGTAAATTCCTGTGTCATTTTGTATGCTCGCTTCTTTTTTTTTGTTTTGGGTCATTTGACTGGTTTGGTGCAGCTATCCAAGATTCCCTATCAGGTGCTAGTCGTTTCATTTCAGTATAGCCCCTACATCCCACATCCCTAACAATTTGTTTTACATATTCAAAACGTGGCCTGCCTACACGATTTTTTCCTTCTACCTGTCCTTCCAATATTAAAGCGACTATTCCAGGATGCCTTAGTATTTGGCCTATAAGTCTGTCTCTTCTTTTAACTATATTTTACAAATGCTTCTTTCTTCATCTATTTGCCGCAACACCTCTTCATTTGTCACTTTATCCATCCATCTGATTTTTAACATTCTCCTATAGCACCACATTTCAAAAGCTTCTAATCTTTTCTTCTCAGATACTCCGATCGTCCAAGTTTCACTTCTATGTAAAGCGACACTCCAAACATATACTTTCAAAAATCTTTTCATCTTTTTTTTACAGAGGTCTATGTATCTCTTTAATGACACCAATTACAGTGTTTACGTATTCAACTTCGTACAACATTATGAGAGTGACTAGTGTTATGAAACATTTATTCTAGATTGATGAGAATTAACCTGTTTCCTAAGGGTGCAAATGAATTATAGAATACTTTATTTATTCTTGTACGAAATCTAACTTTAAAAAGAATAGGTTTATAAAGCTTTAGATATGGGAAAGAAATGTTACTAGCTTTTACCTTTGCACAGAGGTTTTTCAATTTTCTGAAACTATTACACGGATGTTGCACTTCAGTGAGGCCGGATTTAGAAACAATCAGGAGCTCTGAAATCATTTCATTCTTTTATTCGTCCCTTTTCTGCTGTTTAGCCGCGCGCGCTCACTCTCACACCCGTTTACTGATTCTTCTTTGTAGCTTTATTTTGCTGCAAACCATCACACCTGCCAGCTGTATCATTTAAAATAAAGCAAGTTATTTGGACGGCTATTATGCAATATTGAAATTTTCCCGTTCATAAAATTTCAGGGACTATTTTCTAGTTATCGGTGCTATTTTAAAGCTGTTTTATGCATTACACTTCTCCTCAATCGTCTTTATTTTTTGTTTTTTATTTCACTTCGTCGTTTTCTATTTATTTTTTTAAAATTTTATTCTATTCTAATAAATCTTTAAAGGGAGATTACATTTTTTCCTCGGTCGTCTGCAGACGCAGCTTCAATTTGGTAGGCTGTAATTTCCTGATTTCTTGCGCTGCTATAATGTAATAGCGTAATTTTTGATCATGAAGTATCTGCTGATACCAATAATTTAGGGCTATGATTGATGATTACGATTTGCTTTAATTTAACGTGTTAGTTATTACCATAACTAAAATATTGTAAGTTATTATTGCTGAAGACATCCAACATGAACGCAAAATGTTGATCTATACCAGAGGTCAGCAACCTTTTTGTAAGTAAGGGTGCAAAATGAATTCAAAAGTTATTGGGGGGTGCCACACTATTATTACTCAATAAGCAGATAGATTTGCCTTTGAAGTCAGTAAAACTAAGTTGTTTAAATACGATAAGTATTTGATAGTAAAAAGCCTATCTTGCGTGATAAGGTTACTAATAATACGTAAATAATTAAATATAGTAAAAATTAATAACACTCAGAATACGGTAATATACTACCAAATTTATCAGATGCGAGAATATTCCTACTTGCTAAGTAGCAAGTGTGTCAGTGTAAGACCTTGATTTCTATTTGCTGACTAGCAAATATAACAGTTATAAGACAGTACAACTAGCTTGCGCAGTTATATTGTCTCATATACGCGCGACGCCGATACGGTTATTGGACTTAGTAGATGTGTAATATAGTGAGGGCGTATAAAAAATTCAGCGAGGGCGCCAAGGCACCCGCGGGCGCCGCGTTGCCGACCCCTGATCTATACTATAATCTAGTTTTTACTTAACGATTATAAAAGTAAAGTGATTTTAATTGTGTTAGGAACGTCAAACGTTATATTTTGTTATTCTTTTATGTAATCTGAAGATTTATAAAATGCTCATAATGTACCAAAATACTGTTTTAAGCAATTTTTCTCCCAAAAGTTTTGTTTTGTTATGCTTTTCTCTAATTAAATTCTTTTTTTCCAAATTACGTTATTTTTTCGTATACGCTGGAATAGAATAATATTTTTAAAATTCTTTTGATCTTATTTATATTTGAAATTTTGGCATTTTACAATTGATATTAGAATTAAATAAATAACAATTAAAAGAAATTTATTTGCTCTTGTAACTACATGCCAGAATAACATAATACAGGAAATAATAATACTTAGAAAGGGAAATAATTTTGTATGTTTATAAAAAAGAAAGAAATAGAAGGAAAGTAGAACTTGTTATGAATGAAAAAAGTTTTTACAAAGAATTTTATAAATTAAAACAAAGAACGATAATTTATTAATATAACTGTTCAAAACGTATTGTATAGCTGTTACGAATAGAGAATATAGATAATTTCTCATGAATTACAGAAAATATAAATAATTAAAACCAAATACAAATTCCCGATACTTAATGCATAACTAAAACATAGGAAATAACGTTAGAATGAATGACTTGCAGTGATTCCCAAACTGTGCGCCGTGGCGCCCCGGGTAGCCTCGACCTCTTCACACGGGCGCCACGAAATATTGTAAAAGCTTCATAATTAATTGAACTAAGATATTTATAATTATTAATTTAATGCTAATAAGTTAAAAAAATAATGAAGATACACGAGTTTTATTTATTTTTATCTCTTACCTACGAGTAGTCATACTTTTACTTAGGGTAGGGCGCCTTGGAAAAATGTTAATTGAAAAAGGGCGCCGCGACTCGGAGAAGTTTGGGAATCACTGACTTACAGTGTTACAAAAAATGTTGTAACTACAATTTTTTTTAATAGCTTAAATATGTTTTATTTCACTTTTTTGGGAAGATATAAGAATTCACAAATATTGTATTTGCAAATATTAAATTTTTTTTCTGGTTAATTTCGATTAAAGAAATTTAAAGTATAATCACGATAAAGTTACATTTAGCTGGTTTTATACGCGTATATATGAACTTGTTTTAAAACGGTAGATGATTAAAATATTAATTTAAAAACAGGTAGAATTTATTCAAATTATATATATATTTACTTCTTATTAAATTCTCAATTATGGAATTAGATGTCGATTAGTTTTATATGCTCGTTTAAAGAGTAAAACGTTTATATAACAGGTACGTATAAAATTATTTCAAGCAGTTAGAATAGCGTCTTCTAAACATTACAAGATATTATCCATTTGTCCATATTTTAATGCGTTTTTTATTAAGATTGTAGATAATTTGATCTGGAACGAAATCTATTAATTTTGTAGAATGTAAACGAAACGTCTTCTGCAGACGTTTAAATTTATTTCAAATGTTTCAAAAGTAATACTAGGGGATGTAAGATGTAAATTAATTCATGATTATCGAAAACGTGTGGTTATTAATAAATAATAGTAAGTTTTTAACATATAATTATCTCACCGTTAAAATATTAAAATCGCTAAACAGTTTCTTACTGGAGGTAAAGCCCGGGTCTGTCCCAGGCTATTCTTATTAAATGCGTTTGGATCACTAAAACTTTATTAAAGCACACGTGTACTGCTCTACCTCATATTCTTATCCCGTATTGGAGTGTAGATTGGACAAATGCGTAATACCAACCCCTAGAGTTATGTTTTTAATTTTAATATTATTGAATTATATGTTTATGCCTCTGACCTATGTTAATAATAAGCAGAGATCTCATCTTAAGTTTACATCTGTTATAATGCCTAAATATTTAACTCGATTTAACTTTTATAATTTTTGACATTGACAAGTTAAAGTGAACATTACGAATTACATTCAATTAGTAAATTACATTTTCGAACAATTACACATTGACGAATGGATACTAATATCGTCAAGTTGGAAGGACCGCCTTGCAATAATGGTTGGTGGTTGACCACTATCATTACGGGATTGTACTTTAAAGGGGCTTCTTGGTCACCGGATTTGAATAATGGCACAGTATTTCGATTATATAATTTTTTTTTTAATATTCCTTTAGAAAACGTACATTTATTATAGCTTTCATGGGTTTAATTACATATGGTGAATTTTTTTTAAGATATGCATTAGTTATCTTATAAATACAAGGAGCTGAATTGTTTTTAAAAGAATTGAATACGTCAGTTATCTCTTTTTCATCAATTGAAGCTATGAAAAACGAGCTTTGGGAAGGTTTACAGTATCAGGATGTTTATTTCAGTTAGGTATTTCAGCATTTTCATTTGACCACATATTAGCATTTTTCATTTTTCCTGCACAAACGTTTTTTCATATATAAAGTGGTTATTTAAAATTTCAGAATATACATCGTATGTTAGGGCTAGAAGCATCCTATCTAGTTTTCAGTAGTTCATTTATGCAATCCCAGTTTGTTTTTGTTTTATTTATTTTTTTTTTTTGCTGTTAGCTTTTTCATTGTGAAATTTTGTTATTGTAGTCATATTTACATTGTTAATTAGTTGTATAAAGCATTTCTCTACCTTTATATTCAATTTTAAAAGATGAACATTTAGTAATATTAAAAGGTTGCTTAATTTGATATTGAGTAATTTGTACATTTTGTCACGCTGTTCTATTTGGTGTATTAATCCGGTAGTTGTTTTTTAAAGGTTTAAGTTGTACAGTATTACGTTTTTAATTTCATTTTTTTATATGATTCGTTAGTTTATTTGCAAAAGATTGGATCGAATCATATATACTCTGAACATTCACATTGTTATATGTTGATAAAAGTAATTCATTCTCAAGATAAAATATTAGATTAAAATTGTTTTTTCAGTAAAACAGTTGAGACTGTTTTACTTTATAAAAATTATCTGTGATCCTTTTTTAATTATTGAACCAACCGTTCCTCTCCGGATAAAAAGTAGTATTTGCAAAAAGTACAGTAAAAAGTAGTACAGTACAGTATAAAAAATTCAATATAGATTTTTTATCTGCTTTGTATCCTAGCTGATTTATTAATAAATGACTGAAAATAATGAGTAACATTATACCAAATTATTAGTTCACACATCGGTATTACTATTTAAATTATATTCATGTCCCCGATTAAAATAGTGTTATCGATTTTTTAAAGGAGAAGATCGATACTCGACAATTGAATAATGTTTCCTTTTTCCTGTGGCATTCTTATATTTAAAATTTTCAATTAGTTTAGGTATTTTTATTTTATATAATTTTTGAGAAATATACTGATAATAATACATTTGTTAAATTTCTCTGGCAAGTTAAACTCTGAATATCCACTTAACCTATAAACAAAAAAAATTGCTGTTGACCGCCCAGTTAATATTTTTACACGAAATTCCTATAATTCCTAATGTATAATTCCTAATTACATATGCGAATTCATCTAGATTTTTTAGACTGCCTATGCTCAATTAAAATTTATTGAAAAGTTAATTACAGACTTTGATAATAAAAAATGTAGTCGGAAACTAAAAATAACCTTTTATTCAACGGTGTTATGATATTCAAAAGAAATTTCTACATAAAATATTCATAAGAACAATAAAAAGAAAAAAAAATGAGAAAATTTTTAAAGAAAAAAAGCCGATTATAAAAACTTGAAAATAAGGAAAAATGAATAAATCAAAATAATAAACACGTGCCATTACTCGCGTCTCGTTTATAACACTCTCAATGACATTCAAAAATTATTAAGACCTAAGTAATTATTGGCATAACGTAACCTTTTGTTTATAACAATACCAATAATCTCGGAATAAGTATAGAAAATGAAAATATTACTGGCTTAGAAACAAATTATTTGCAACAGTAATGACTGCATTAATAAGATAACGAACAAAGAGGAGACTAGATTGTTTATCTAAACAAAGAATATCTCAATTTTTATTTATTTTATTTAATTAATTCCTTATAATTTTTAAAATATAATATTATAACCTATTAAATGTATAAAAAAAATAAATAAATAAAAATAGTAAGGAAAAAACAAATATTAGATATTCTGTTAGATATTAGCTGCGATTAATTTTTAATGAAAATAAATTTTAATAAGACGAAACTCAGGATAAGACATAACATAAAAATACTTGAACGCATGAAAATTAACCGGCGTACACATCTAATACATTTTTTAAAAATTTCTCTTTGGTGACGTTGCCTTCTGTCTGATTAGAATTTTACCATCACACAACCCTACAAAAATCTAACTCATTATCCTTCTTAAGACCCCTAGTCAGCCACCAAGACAACCTTAAAGTACTGAGACAGTTGCTCGTTATTATATATGTTTGCGTTCTTTTAGATTTTGGTTAATTTCAGTACTTTTAATTCCTTGCTTCCTCTTTACTGGCATAATCCAGACCGTCTTGACCTTGTAGAAACAAATTTAACTGCAATAGCTTTCGATGTTTTTATGTTTTAAGTCCGTTTTGGTATCCGATATATATTCGCACTTGAGTCAACTTGAATGGCATGCGCTGCAGATTCAGACGATGAATGAATAATCTTCTCCATCAATTTTCCATCCTAGTTTGCTGCTGAAGGTGTATCTCATTTTGCAGTCCAAGGACATTATTAACCAGGCATGAATTCTTTTCTTTTAGTTCATCGCAACTTTAACAATTACATTACATTTTCACTTAGTCCAGCTGATATTTTTGCTGTCTGCTGTACTTTTTATTATTATTTTTTTTAATTAAAAAGCTTATATTTAAAATTAAAATTGAATTAAAAATTTATTCTCAACGCTTGTTTCAGTTTAACGCAGGTCTTAGTTTTCTAATTTATTACACCTTGGTTTCTACTGTAGCAATCATGAAGTTTCCTTTTAAGAACTACTGCAAGGTGTTTATTTCTCATCGCTGATGATTATTAAATTCGGTTACATTAGATGGTAAAACTTTAATCTAGAAAATTAATGATAATAATATATCGGACACTTTTTCGTGACAGAACTTTGAAAATAATCTTTAAAAAATTTAAATCGCATAAATGGGTAGTTATGGTAGAATTTAATGAAAAACCAGTGCACATTTTAACTTCATAGTTCATAAACAAGATCGTACTTCTATTAATTGTTTTTTAATCATTCATTGCAGGTCTCTTTTATTATTAAAATGGTATTAGTTTTCAGTAAAATTCAATTGGTTTACAGAAAATGAATACAAGAGCTATTTTTAATGACAATTATTTATCATTACATCACTAAAAATTTGTATTTGATTTTATATCAAATATTTTAAGGAACAATGTGGATTTTTAATTCTTCACATTTAGAAAAGCCTATTGCATATCAAAAATTTGTTTAGGAGGCTGTTCATATTAGAGGATTTTATCGCATCGGTTTAGATAATGTTTTGCTCTAGAAAAAATTAAACTTGTATTATTAAACGAAAGCATTCTTACCAGAGTATTATCCCGCTGTCGATCGTGGTCAAGATCAAGTACACTCTCAGTAGCGCTTCAGGAACACCCGCATCAAGAAATGTTTAAAACCATAATGAGTGTATCATAATTATAATGAGTGTATCGCTGCTATGGTTGCGTACCTCCAATAATACAAATGTAATATACTTATAATAGTTTGCATTATTAGTGTTACGTAAGTATTTATATTAATATTAATCCTATTAAGTATTTATATTAATCCTTTGTACGAGGATAATATGTTTTATAGTTATAGAACGGTAAAAAATATTATTAAATTCAAGCATTATTGAAACAATAACGCTGATCATTATTTTTAACTGTAATTTATACAATTCCTATCAAATAGAAATCGGCTCTAATCCGATTTAGACGTGTATTATGCATACAGTTTTTGTCGGAAAAATTAATGTTAAATTAACCGTTTACAAAATAAACAATTATGTGCGTATATAGATGATGTTTTACGTACTAAAACCGTATTAGATGTTTTACGTACAAAAAACCGTTGTTACATATTGAAATTAATAGTTTTTTTCCAGTAATCGACAAGAATTTACTGTTAATTAATACAATCATTCCCACCGACAATGTTGCTGAAGATTCGCTCAAATTTTGAAATAGACGAGTAGATTATTTTTTTAATATAAAAAGAGCGCAAACATTCTGAAAAACTCGTATTAAAAAAAATTAATTTTTCCACCCAAAAATAATTTGAGCTGGTTGTTCATAGTTCGAGTTATTAACGTGATCGATCGATTTCTAGTCAAGTGTATCCAATGCGTAAAAACTTCATGTCATCCGATATTAGATTAGTAAACCATAAAACCCGAAGGTTAGGTGAGCCGTTCATTATTACTTTTCAGATCCGTTTCTCTTTATATGTAACAGCGTATTTTGCAGTAAATAATAATTATTCATAATTACTTTCATATTTGTTTAAAAAAAAATCGAATTTATTTGAACTAGGTTTTTTAGGGGTCTTTATTTTACGTTTTTATTTTTATTTGCTGTTTTTTCGCAGAAATTTTGTTCAGGGATATTATTTTCTTATTAAATAGTATGTGATAATTAATTTTAATGAAAAATGCTCAGATGTTTAAATAAAATAAAAATCTAAACTTGGACGAGCATTTCAACTGTTAAACAATTATCATCAATAAATAACACAGAAGAGTTAGTAAAAGTATACACAAATAAAACAACGATACTTGTATAAATTAATCTTAAAGTAATATTAATATAAAAGTAAATTTAAAAATAAATAAAATACGAATTATGAAACAGCACAAAAAATAGTATTACATCGCGTGTTTCTATAAAAATATATAAAAACAGCTGTTGACTGGGAGTGCAACATCGCTTTCACCAATCTCAAGAAAAAGAAGAGGTGGAGTTCGCTACCTCTTTGGTAGCGAACTGCAGGAATACAAAGGAGATCAAAAAACCTGTTCTGGTACCATAGACAGACTTCTCAAAGATGTCATGATGGCTAGTGGTCCTCGTCGGCCTGCGAATCTGCCTTTTGCTTGTCAGGTCTGCGGCACGGAGCCTCTGATTCAGGTAAATACGGCAACACAGACTCAGTTACAGGGTCTTAGTCTGCGTAACATCATGGAGCAAACGCTGACAGATGAAGAGATAGTCGGTGCTGCAATTACGAGAGCTGCAGAGGAGGTGGCTTGTATGAATCAACGGGGCATTGATGAATCAACGCCCCGTTGATTCATCAATCATCAACGGGGCGTTAGACCCACCGCTTAATCAAACAGGTTGCACCATGGATTGACCGTAAATTTGGCCTACTCAATTTCTGGCTAACCCAGTTATTGACGGAGCACGGGGTCATCCGGTCATATCTTTTCGGAGGAGGAGGCTCTCAATTCCGAGTGCCGATATTGCGGACACTATGACTCCCCAGAACATGTTGTGTTCAGGTGTCAACGGTGGATTGTTGAAAGAGGTATCTGCGAACAAATAACTGAACCCCTCGATGTAGACACGATTGTACCGAACTTGGTATCTGGAGTCGACAAATTCACGGTTGTGTAAAAATATATAACAACGATACTTCAGCACATAGGCAGGATCGACGAGATAGCGAGTGGGTGATGGACTGCAATTCACGGTATTAAATATTCACTAGAGTAAATTTATACAGAATCATGGAGAAATTTTAAAGTGGGCATAAGCGAACATTAGACGATAGCGAAGCATCAACAAGTGCACAGACGAGCGTGGCTCCAAAAATAAAATCAAGAAAATATTCTCAAGGATAATTAAATTTTGAGTTTACCAGTACCTAAGTAAACAAAGATGGCCCCTGCGTGTCATTTGCTCAAAACATTTGGGAGCAGACAGCATAAAACCTAATAAACTTAAATGACATTTGGAAACGCTTCATAGTGAGTACCTTATCAAACCCCGAGAATTCTTCGAATTAAAATTAAATGAAAAGCAAACACCATTTTTTTTAAAAAATCTTTGTGAATGAGAAAGCTTTCCTTGTATCTTTCAAAGTTTCATATAAAATAATCAGATGTAAAAAGCCTTAAGGAGCTCAGAAGGCAGTGGACTTCGCAACGGCTCTTCGAGATAAAGCAGCCGATCTGCAAGTGGACTTGAAGACCAGGGCTGGCAGAAGAACCATCGTGCATATTCGTTATGCGGAGATGGAAACATCTGAGTTCGAAGTCATGGCCGCCATTTAAGACAGAGTGGGAGATGCAGAGAAAGTTAAAATTTCATCCATGAGACTGGGCTTCGGTGAGACCCAAAATATCACAGTAATCACGTCATACAGGGCAGCATGTAAGCTTGTAGAACAGAGATACGGATCGGATGGGTAATTTGCAGAGCTTACATCCGAGGGGAGGAGGAAAGAAGCTATCGATGCTGTGGCACGGGGCATAGAAGACAAGACTGCACTGGTCCAGATCGGCTGGAATTATGCTTCAATTGTGGCGGTAGGGGCCACAAAATTACGACCTGCCAAGAACCAAAAAAGTGTCTTAATTTTGGTAAGAATGACCAAAATTAAGACACTATATTAGCCCGCACCGGAGGCTGAACGTGCGGGCTAATCGGTAAAGTGTAAGCTCATGCTGGCGAATGTCAATAGAAGTTCGCTCTCCCACGATTTAATGGAGGAGCTAGCAAGAGAGAAGGAAGCAGATTTTTTGCTAGTCACGGAACTAAATATATATGTCGCGGCTAGAACTGGCTGGAGTACGATACCGAAGGAAACCTGGCATTCATAGATGTAAGTGGCAGGATATCATGGCAACTTAAGAGAAGAGGTCTAGGCCATATAGCAATTGAAACAGACAGCGCAGTAGTGATCGGGGCATATGTATCTCCCAACTGTGAAATTAGGGTATTTGAAAGGTTCTTAGATTCTCTACAACAAGTCATTACCATTGCCATTACCAGTACTGACAAATGGATAATTATGCTCGGGGACATTAACAGTAAGGCGATAGCCACAGGCAGCAGTTACACGAACAGCGAGGGGAACTCTTAGTCGATCTGATGGAGACCGTCGAGTGTCATTGTGATAATGATGCCACGCTCACATATGAAGCCAGAGGGCACTCCTCTGTGTTAGACTTAGCTATTCTAGACAACAGGTGGGGCCAGGAACAGTGGCAGTGGAGGACTCTCCCAGAAGATATAGCAAGTGATCACTTGGCAGCGCTTTTAATAATACAAGACCAGTCGTCCTTCAGAATGTTTCAGAAAGAACCACCCATGAGACCTACGGCTAATCAGGTTGACGAGATAGTTGGATGTGTTGCAGACAGACTAGCCGGAGTAGAAAACCTCACACCAGAAGCATTAGAAAATATAATTCAACAAGAGATGGGTAGAGAACTCAAAACGTAAGATTTTCTTAAAATCTTTGCGTTTTCTTAGTTTAAGAAAACGCAGAGTGTACTGGTGATCACCGGAAATAGCCAGTCTAAGGAAACTTCTTCAGTCTCATAGGAGGAAAATCAGAGACTCAGGCGTACCGGAGGTGAGGCTTATGAAGAAGCGGCCTTATAGTATGTTAAACACAGGAGACTACTCAACAAAGAAATAAGAAAATCGAAACTAGAATACTGGAAGCGATTGTGCCAACAATTGGACAATGACCCATGGGGTTAAGCCTACAGAATAGTCATCAAGCGCTTTGGCAGGAATACCAACCCTATTAAAAGCACAAATAGAAACACAAATAGCAATGTTGTTCACGTGCGCTAAGGAAGTGATGGACGAAGCGATTGAATGCGAGGCCAGAAGATTTACCCTAGAGGAAGTAACACAGGCAGCTGCACAATTAGGCGATAAGAGAAGTCTGGGACCTGATGGCACCCCAGCAGCTCTACTGAAAGGACTTGTTAAAAAAGCACCTTGGGAGATGGTCGACGTGACTAGTTATGGTATCGAAAACAAAGTATTCCCAGGGTGCTGGAAAAAGTCGAGGGTGGTGTTCTTGCCAAAGCCCAATCGAGAGAATGGCAATAGAGAATTCCGACCATTGAGCTTGATTAACACAATGGGAAAGTTATTAGAAAAAATGCTGGTGAATCGAATAGTTAGCGAGGTGAATAATGGAGCGGTGATAAGCCATAAGTAATTTGGCTTTTGGAAGAATAGATCATCGGTCCAGGCAATTGCCAGAGTTACTGACTTGGCAAGAGAAGTTAGATCAGGGACCTGGCGGACCAGGGACATTCTCCCTTTTTATCTCTCTTGACGTAAGGAATGCGTTCGGGTGTCAATACCATTAAAGGTTATAATGACCGCTCTGGCCGAGAAAGGAATAAGTCCGTACCTGCGTAGGCAAATCAAAGAATACTTATCCGACAGATGGTGCGCTGTGGATGCGTAAGAAGAACAGATTAGATTTCGCATATTCGGAGGCGTACCACAAGGCTCCGTTTTGGGGCCATTATTATGGACTCTAGCCTACGACGGGGTTCTGAGACTTCAACTGCCAGAAGGGGTAGAGATTATTGCCTATGCGGACGATATAGCGATTTTGGTGAGAGGAAGACGTGAAGAGGAAGTACAAGATAGAGGTAATTAATCGTTAGGAATGATCTATAACTGGATGAGAGCAAAAGGGTTGACTCTGGCACCAAAAAAATGCAGGTACATTCTAATGACAAGCAAAAGAAAAATTCGACCGATAAATCTAGTAGTAGGAAACCAACAAATTCATGAGACAAGCCTAAAATATCGAGGGGTGTTACTGGATAAGAACGCCAAATTTACTAGCCTAGCCACATCATCGACTGTTGCAAGAAGGCGGAAGGCATGGTTAAAGAATACTAACGTCGCAAAGTGCGCCAAGGGCATTGAAGAGGAAATTGGTAGTGTCAACAATAACGTCGTCTATCTTATATGCCGCACCAGTGCGGGGAACATCCTTTTGCATAAAAAGGAATTTGACTAGAGTTAACAGCGTACACAGGAGAACCCTAATAGGAGTAGTTTTCGCCTACCACACGGTATCGTACGAGGCCCTCTGTGTTCTCGCTTCAGTTCCGCCAGTTGACCTTCAAGTGGGAGAAAGGCTGGTTATAGCTCATGGCTTGCGCAGGAGAGACGCTAGAGAACGTTTGGTGACCGAATGGAAGAACAGGTGGTGCGCAAGAGGGGTAGCACAATGGACCAAGCGAAGTACACATGATCTAGACGCGTGGAACGGTAGGAAGTTTGGTAAAGTAAACTTCTACATAGTGCAGATATTATTATGGGGCATAGTAATTTTCAAGATTACCTGGATAGAATAGGCAGACGCGCGTCACCGCCATGTATGTTTTGCGAAGACGAGGACTCAGTTGAACATACAGTCTTCAAATGCTGAAAGTGGTACATACAACGGAATAGGGCGGGTATCACACAGTGTACACCAGATACCCTTCTGAACTACATATTACAAAGCGAGGAACATTGGAGGAGAGTCAACACATATGCCACGGAGGTAATCAGGAGTAAAAATCAAGAGGAGCGGCGCCGGGGCTATTAGTATTGGAATGGGAGGAGGAGAGCTCCAGAGGTGAGGGCTGGCATGCCCAGGTGTGCCAGTGCCTATGATCCTCTGGGGACTCCAGGTGATGGTAGGCACAGTAAAAGAGAAAGAATCCGGCGCTGTGTTTTGGGCAGATATGTTCGGACACGGCGTCAAGAAAAGGCACAAAGGAGTCAAGACTCCTCAAAAGAGCTGACCGGCAAGCCGACCTACCATGCCGGATATACAACCGGTTGGTGGGAAGGCTCGTTAGAGTAGCCAGACACTCCTCTGGGTGGAGTTATATCCAACAGTCCGGACCGACGTAGAGGAGTAGAGGAAAAAAAAGATGTAAAAAGGCTCACACCATTGGCGAAGAGCTTATTTTTCCAGCTGCAATTGAGACTGTAGAAACTATGTTTGGAAAAATATTGCAAACAATTGCAGTTCATACCCGTGTCACATGATACTGTTGCCGGTTGAATCGGTGATATAGCTGAAGATGTACAGCATCAGCTTTTCGGGTAATTGAGTGACAAATTGTTTTCAATTCAGCTTAATGAGACAACAGATAGCATAAAGTTGCTCATTTCATCGCCTATGTTCGATTTTGTGATGGTATGTCAGCAGTAGAAGAACTACTTTTCTACAAACCAGTAGAACTCAAAGCAACAGCACTCGCATTACTTACTACTATCTTAAATGATTTTATAAACGAGAGACAAACTGCCGTTTGAGTCGAGGGATAAGGATTCTCAGTGAATTCTGCATACAATGATTTGTTATTTTTTGTTGCAGATTTAGGCCTCCCTAGTTTCCCCTATTATTAATTCTCCCTGTTTTTTTTAAAATCGTTTGATGATTTTGACATATTTTTAAAACGTTATTTCTAATACGTATCGTGATGAGAAACAGCAACAAGACCTGGTGCCGAGTCCAAATGGACAAGTTTAATTAAGTTAGATAATTTTAAGCTATCCCTTGACTTGAGCACTCGTGCTTACCAAAACTACTCGTATATTATTCTCGTAGTATTCTTAGTTAACAATTGTATTTTTTTTTTTTTTTTTTTTTTACAAACAGAGGTAAGTATACAATTGTTTGTTTTTAATTATTGATTTTTTTTCTATTTATTTTTTTTTCTAATTAATTTTTTATTTTAAGTTTCATTTGTATTTATTATTTTACTAATTACTTTATAATTGTTGATGATTGTTCAACAACTAAGATTTGAATCTAGATTAAATTTGTATTTTTCGTAAAGTGCTGTTGAGAGTTTTAATTTAACTATAAATTATTAGTAGTTATTAATTAAAATTTTAGATTATTCATTATATCTCTCATTATTTTTTCTTTCTTTTTTACAATTAGATATGTTTAATATTTAACAGTTGCTATACGTTTTCCTCTCATTTATATACTTGATTAATTATTAAATGTTTAGTTGTACATTAAACAAAAAGTTATTTATTTGTATATTTCTTTAACATTTTTTTACTTAAGAAAATAATAAAAATATTTATTTATTAATGTGTTTTTACCTTCTTTTCTTTAATTATAATTTGGTTCAAGTAACCTATTTAGACTGACAAAACTACTTATAAAAAGGTATTTTTTTAAGATGTTTATTTATGATCAGGTTAATAAAATGAAAATAATAAAAAATTTAAGTTTATTTATAATTCAATTCTTAATTAATTTAATTGATCTTCAGTGTCTGTGATAATTCTTTGATAGATTTGGTAGCGCTTTTGTACTTATCGTTACCAACCACCAAAGGATATTTCAATAAACAATAAATTGATACTTACTTTAATAAATGATTTTACCTATCTGAATTTGAAACCGTTCACTTATTATCATAGATCTCAGAAGAGAACGACTGTATATCTCGCAGAAATCCACGGTGGAAATACTACTGGAGAAAAAATTGGGAAGAAATATCGAACGTGTACCTCATTTTAATCTAGTCACTGGGGTTCCGGCAGAATGTATTAAAATTATCTATACGATGTGCTGAACACAACGAAAGTATAATATAATCAAAATTTTGAGAGAACGCCTGTACATTTCAGATCTAAGAGTACCTGTATATTTCAGGTCTTAGTCTAACCATACTAGTAATTGTAGTGTGTTTCAGTAGATATAAATGGATTTATTTAAAAAATTAATCTCTTTTTCTATTAATTGTTAAATATACGTTTACATTGTGATACCGATGCATTATATACAAAAATGAGAAAAATTAAACCGTTACCAGGATTTATGTCTGGGCATCACGTAAGAAAAATTCAGAAAATGTTATTGCGAAAGTTTTTTCTTTTGAAATTCTGAACGGGAGCTCTGACCGCCTTTGGAAGAAACATCGTTTTGTTGTTTACTTTAGCAGCAGATTAAAAGGACAGAATTGTGTTTGAAACAAACTATGTAGAAAACTTTAAAAATTTTAAAAACTAGTGCTCGCTCATTGGGATTTTTGTTTATTAATTAAAATACACAGAGAGTACATTTTAGCAAATAATTCACATTTATTGGATAGAAAGAAATAAAATTTAAAACTTTTAAATCCAATTTTAAAACAATTTCAAATAGGGTTTCTAACTTCTACTGTAGCAAGTTGTTTGTTAATGCCTCTCCATTCATTTCCTGTGAATTCATTAAATTAATTGAAAAATTTCAAAACGTAAAAGTTATACAGTTGTTTTTGTTAATCAATATCCTTCATTGGAATATTCTTTGAAATTTCAAATGCTAATCATACTCTTTTGATTAAAGAGGTTTTTTTATGAGTTCTGAAAACTGATAGAAGGAAGAGCGCTAAATAATTTAGCTAGTTAGATGATAATTATTGCTCTACTGCTACAAACATTTAATGTCTTCGGTTTTGTAATTAGACTAACTTTCTGACTATACTTTGTGGTATACTGTACTAACTTTCACTTTTGTATATATTGACTATATACATATCTATAATCAAGCGCCATTTAAAAATAAACGTGGTGTTAACTTGATTTTTAAAAATAAGTAAGACGTAATTAGGCAAACAAAATTTAGAATAATTAACGAAAAATAATAAAATATTTCAATGTTCCTGATAATACTTATTTGTTTTGAATTTCGTGGTTGTATTATTTGCGGTTTGATTTTAAACTAAATTTATCATAACAGTGTGTAAATTGCATATTTCATGGTAATATATTACTGTATCAAATTCCTGTTCGAATATTTCAGCCGTGCATGAAATTGAAGTGTGGTTCATTCATTTAAATATTTTTGATGATATTGAATAATAATATTTATTGATTAGATATTAATATTGTAACTTTGTATTTTTTATGATATTCTCGCATGAAATAATTAAATAATGAAAACATTCAACGAGTTATTAAAATAATTACAAATAATATCTCAAAACTTTGTTGTGCATACCGTTTCAGTCCTGGTTATTAGTACGCAAATGTCTTTGACAGCTGCTGAAATGAAGATGATGAGTTCTAATCTTGATTGAGTGAAGATGAAATGCGGAGCGCTCGCTTATCAGCATTGCATGTTGCTTCTGGTGTTGTTATAGTTTACTGCGATTTACATTTAATTAATTATAATTTCTGCGTATTTCAATTAATTTGAAAAATTTTAATAATTGTGATTTTTATATTATTAATAAACATTTTTAATTGTGTTTCGGGTTGGCAGTGCTCTCTAGCAACGATTTTATTAAATTTTGGATAAGTTTGTAACGCTGCAGTCTCGAGGAGGAAAACGGGATCACGTACCTAATTCGTCTGACGGGGAAGATCAGGAAGCAAAACCAATCCCTGGATCTGAAAATGAGGATCTCCTTTAAACCATAGAAGCAATGATGAAAACATTCTTCGAAGAAAATGTGGCGAAGTTGGCTTGGGTATCTCGGCTGCGATTCGTGATCTATTCTGCGATTACGTAGGGAAATAGATTGTTGAAAGAAGAGCGAACTTTGAAGGAGGAAAACGCCAAAACTTTGAATCGGCTAGACAAATACGAAGACCAGGTAAATCTGATGAGGACTCTCATGTCATTTTGAGGGACTCTTGTAGGGATGTGTTACAAATGAATTGTCAAGTAGTAATTAATCGGGCGCATACACTTGGTAAAACAATGGATTATGCCCCGATTATCGCACATTGGCCATTCAATTGCAATATAGAGTATATATTGAAAAACAAAAGAAGATTACAAGGAACTGACATGATCGTACACGAGGACTTTTGTTTGGGAACTAGGAAAAAGGGGGAAAGCTTTTGGCCAATAGAAGGGAAATTATTAACGCGGTGGGCAATGAGAATATGATTATTAATTTGGATCAGCTGATTCTGCAGGGTGAAAAGTTTAATTGGACGGCGGCGGGATGGTTGATGTGCAGATTACAGGACGGCGTGGTAAAATTGAATGGGACGGGTAAAGAATTTTGGGTTTGGTGTATGAGGCAGCTGGGGGAAATATTAAAGTAACCAGGAAGCAGAAATGATTCGACTGGGAGTGCCTTAGAGCTCGGAAAAAATGTTTTGCGTACTTAAATGTATATAGACAAGTTAATACTGAACGAACGCGCTTTATTTATTTGAAAGAAAGAATTATCTTAGTTTAAGTAACGAAAAAAAATCTGATTTTTTTAAACGAATAAGGAATAAATTTCTAAGACTTGAGGATTCAAGGGACTTTTGGAAAACGGTTAAAATATTTAAAAAGAGGAGATTTAAATGTGTGGGGGAAATTTACAGCAAGTGAATGGGTGCAGCATTTTCATAGTTTACTATCCGTGGGAAGAGGGGCAGTTCCAGTTGCATATGCTTGCTGTTTAGTTCGGACGAAAACTTTGGATTTTCCAATTGATGAGGTAGAATTAAATGTGGTTTTGTAGAAAGGAAAAAATAAAGCCCCGGCCGTAAAAACGGTACCCTTTGAATTTTATACAGCAGTGCCAAAGGATTTCGGTAAAATATTGGTTAAATTTTTTAATAATATTTTAGAGACCGGTAAAGTTCCTAGTAATTTTTGGGAAGAAATTTTATTCCCGATTCATAAAAAAGGGAAAATATTGGATATTAAGAATTACAAAAATATTTCGTTTTTTAATACAATAGCAAAATTATTTTCGGATAATTTATTTCACTGACTAATAAGATGGGTTGGAGAAAATAATATTTTAAATGAGTCACAAGCTGGTTTTAGAAAAGGCTATTTACTAAAAACAATATTTTTAATTCGTGTACTTTCATTAATTTGAAACTTTGAAACAGGGGTTGTATGTTATATTGTCTATTTGTTGACTTTAAGGTCGATTTCAATACCATTGATAGATTGGCGCTTTTGTACATATGTACAAAAGGTTTATCTTACTAGTTTTTTAGGGTTAATAGAGAGTTATATAAAAATACGCGTGCGTTTGTGTGGTGTTCTGAGGGGTTTATTGCATTTAGCGGATTAAAACAGGAATGCTTATTTTCACTCGCTTTGATTTCATTGTTCATCAATGATCTGATGGTTTTCATTGGAGAGGGTATTTGGATTGATGACCTGAATGTTGAAGTATCATTGTATGGCGATGATTTGACGCTGTTGGCGTTCTCGCCAAGATTCAGATAATGATTAATAATAATCTAACAGAATACTGCGAGCATTGGAGATTAATAATAATTAATATGGAGAAAACAAAGATTATGGTTTTCAGGAAAGGGAGTCGACTAGCGAGACATGAAAGATGGTTTTGGGGAAATGAGTAAATCGAGGTGGTCAGTAAATACAAATACTTGGGTGTTACTCTCATTTCTTTGCTGTCTTTGGAGGGCAAATATCAGTAGCTAAATTTGGTTTGAATAATATATGGAATAGTTTTATTAACAATGAAATATCGGTGAAAAGCAAGCGGTTTTTAAAGCGGTTACGAGGGCGGTGATAACATATGGGGACAGGTTTTAGGTTATTATATGTTAAATTAATTGAATGTTTTGTTAAGGTTTTTTATTAAAAAGTATTTTTTGTTTGGCGCAGGCCGCCCCTTTGTAATACAATTGGAAATGGGCAAGGTTAATTTATTTCATTTTACTTCTAGTCTGAATTATAAATATATTACTAAGATTTTAACTTTAGAAGAAGAAGAAGAAGCTACCCTCGTAAACTAGCAATTAAAGTTATCGACTATAATATCGGATGGTACAGGAGTGGAAGTCAATGGCGGAAAGGTATGACTGAGTTTAGTGAAGATGTGGATGGCGCGAGAGATTTGGAATGAACAGCTGAGTGTTGTGAATGAGTGTATGAAGAGGGATTTACTGGAGAAATGGATGGCCGTGCGAAAAGGTCGTTATTTCTTAATATTTACAGTCGTCTGGATGTTGTACTCAAGGGTCGGAATTATTTTACTGTAAATATAACAGGAGCGAAATATCGGTAATATTTAGAACGTAGCGTGCACTACGAAGATTAAATAAAAGTCCGGCTAGGGATGGCGGACAGTGGTTATGCACATTATGCAATAGGCTATATATATTACGTCCCGTTCAATGGCCACAGCAGAGATACTGCTACAGAACACTATATCTCGCCTTGAAACTTGGTCCAGAGTTACCAGTTTCACCTTTTCACTTAAGAAAACAAAATGTGTAGTCATTTCTCGGCTGCGAGACCATTCCATTCCGCAAGGTTTTCTCAACGGAGAGCTAATTACTATCTCTCCCGATATCAGGTGTTTAGGTTTATTTTTTGATAGCCGTCTTAATTAGGTCAAACACATGGAGCGAAATGTTGGTGATATTTAGAATGCGATATGCACTTTGGAGATTAAATAAGAGTCCGGGTAAAGATGGCGCAGTGGTTACTTACATTATGCAATAGGATGAAGGAAGAAATTATACCGCATTTTATTTGAAGGTGCCC
Source organism: Lycorma delicatula (assembly GCF_047948215.1). Classification (NCBI taxonomy): domain Eukaryota; kingdom Metazoa; phylum Arthropoda; class Insecta; order Hemiptera; family Fulgoridae; genus Lycorma; species Lycorma delicatula. Next base: position 248,516,028 of record NC_134455.1, on the reverse strand, counting down.
GATATTAGCGGATATAAGAACTACCAAATTGGGCAACAATGTCTTAACAGAGGAACAGATAATTAACCTATTTAATAGAAGGGATTGGAAAAGGCTGATTTATAAAGTATGTCTTGCACATGTAGTTTAATTGCAGAATTTAATACATTGTAGCCAAGTTGTTAAATGTTAATTGTCAAACGATATTAACCATGCAGGGGGTGTGTGACGATGTAGATATGTGTGTGTGTTTGGTGTGTATACCGGTGTGCTTATTTTAAGATGGTGTATACACATACCATATATCGATGAGTTCCGTTGCACTGAAATTCATAATTTCAGTGTAAGCTCATAATCAAGTACCTTGTTCATAATTTATGTTCAGTGTATTGGATAGGGATTCGTGTAAATCTGGTACACAATGTACTAATTATTGTTTTTGCTTTATTTCTACTTTATCTTATTTTGTCTAGCCCGTAATAGCAGTAGGATTTTCGATATTATTGGGATTTAGGTTATTTATTATTTTCCGATTATTTTATTTTATTTTTTTTATATCATTAACTCACCTTACAGTTATTTCTTGGTCATGTCTATGAAATGTTGATTACGTATTATTGTAATTATCTTTTATTCAGAAATAAAACTTGTTATTATTGTTAATAGAGGTGATAGAATGTTAAAATTTGTGAGAGAGAAACAGAGATATGATCAGAGCAAATAGACAGATGAGCAGAAGTAAGATAGAATGATCCTGGGAACAGAACCACATGTAATAAACCGAATAACGTGGGAAGATGAGAGGAGTGAAGTAAACCAAAGACGTGTTTGTTGAAGAAGGATTGAAAGCTGGGTAAGAACTAACAAATGGAGTTTGTACAACGTATCAGTTTATTATCTTTACTCGTTCCTTTTACAAGTGTGTCCTCTGAAGTACTGTATATTTTAAGTTTTAATCAGTATTTAATTAATATCTATTACCTTCAGATAGCAATAATAAATTATTTATTACTGTAATGCATAACCTTGAAAATATTTAATATATTATAGCTGAATTAAGAAAAAGCTTTGTCTGGAACGTCGCATCTAATGAATTCCCGATTTCATCGTTGAAAGTGCATCTCATTATTTTTCGTAAATATACCAAATTTTCAATGCTATTAAAATTAAATATATAACTTTGTTCATGCTTTTTTTAAAAATAATAGTATTTTTTGTAGATTTTTTCACCATGTTTTAATCATAATTAAATTGAGTTGAGTGAAAGATATTTGAATAATTGTATGAGATAAGCTATCTATCGTCTTCTTGCGCAGGCGCTAAAATGGCATAGTCTGTGTTATTAAATGTGGTTGAAGTACGTAGATAGATCCTTTTGGATGAATCCATGAATTTTTTTTATTTTTCTTTAATTACATAGCTTGATACTGTTATTTTCTTAAATTTGTCCTTAGGGACCAGAATTTTTAACGTTACGATTATATCTGTTCTACTAATATACCTGGCTAAAAACAAAATTACGTTAAACCCACCCATAAATATCTCCTCTGAGGGTTTGAAGAAACGTATTGAAACGTGGAGAAAGAATTGATTTAATGAATCTAGAAGCCTAAAGGCAAATAAAGAGGTAACGATCTATTGATCAAATAATCCGTTATTCACCAATCCTATACCATGTCCAGTTTCTCTTATCAGGGGGAAACTGTAATAAGATCTTTCAATACTAAATTAATAAGATATAAGGGCCATAGTTTGATTGGTATCGATTAAAGCGGTAAATAATTTTATCAATTTCAAAAAAAAATACGGGAAACAAAAAATGCCATGCTTACCATTATTCTCTATTTTAACAGACTGGATAAAAGTGCGGGGGGCTGTAAGCAAGTGTTCTTTGGTATGGACGAAAGGAAAAAGAGAGAAACATTCATTCTAGTTTTGTCAAAAAAGCCAATTACGGTATCATTATAAACAAAATTTTTCATGGAAAATTTAGACATGTACTTGAACTCGTCCAGCTGACGTATATTTTAATTATGGAAATTACAAATTGTGGTTAAAAACCTGAAATGATATTAATAAATAAAACAATATTCTTATTTTTTTAAAACACGAGTTAAACGTTAAGTTAAAAACGCAATAAAGAAAATAAACGTACAGAATATGGAAAATTAAAAGATGTATCAGTTAAATACGGAAAAAGAGTTCAAACAGCGGTCCGTATATTTCAAAGAAAAACAATTATCAATTTGAGCAGATACCTATAAGGGAATAAGTAAGCTCATGAAGTACTGGGAAGTAATAACTTAAAAGCTAAAAAATTTAGAATGAATGAAGTTATTTCATCTCAAAAATAAACATAGATCGATTCAAACAAAGGATGACTGAAACCGATAGAACGGTCTACGTAAAGATAATGAAATGATAAAGAAGCGAACGCAAGCGGATTGAACTGAAGTGCAAGAATTGAACAAAGTAATGGAATAGAGAATTTTGCCGACAAAAATGCCTAGTGACGGAAGAAAGAGAATGATTAATTTTAATAAGAATATCAACCTTCAGAGGACTGAGAAAGAGGCCGGTAGCACCAGTAAAAATGATAACAGCAAACAATGAAAGATGTGTTGACCGATCATGCTCATTAATTTTTGAGTGAAGTCAAACGGTATTCAAAGTAGTATACACATGAGAGAGGAAAAAATCCTCTCTCTTCGAAACAATTTTGAGCCTAACAGTGCTAAACTTTCCTAGATCTTTGCTCTATGGCGGGTAATCAAAAATGACTAAAAACATGAAAAAGAATCATTATCAATTTTTCAGTTTCAGTTTCAATTCAGTTTTTAGTTTCATTAGGTTTGGCCCAGCTGACAAGTTACATCCAGCTGATCTTAAATTCTAAATAAAAGATCTTAAATAAAAGCAATCTAAGCTAACAATAATGAAGGAGAATAAAAAGAAGTTGAGATTGTCAACACGAGCGAACTTTTTAAAATAGCCGAAAAGTGAAGTTCAAGTTGTAAATGACATTTGTCTAAGTGTGAATGTATTATCAGTGTCTTCATTTAATTTTTTTATTACTTTGTTACTGGCCAATTATTAAATTAACTGAATTTTATTTATTGGAAATTATGGAACGATTTAGAATTATAGAAAAGACCGAGTAATTTTGCTTTGGGAAATGTCACTGAAATGTTGATCAGATAGCTTTGTATGCTCTATGATTCCCCGGTACAAATACTCCAGGTCATGCTTCTGTGTACAGAATTGTGAAATAGTGTAGTGATTCTGGAAGTGCGGGAACCAAAAATTGGTACCTTCAAAATACCGTGACAACAGAAAACAATGAAATAGCGATGGAGGCGGCGGTCATTGTAGATCCTCATGTTAATTCAAGAACAATTTCCCGTGACTCTAGGATATTAAAAACCAGTGTTTTGAGAATATTAAAACGCCTGAAATTCCATCCGCACCATATTTCACTGAATCAGGAATTGCATGGCAACAACTTTGAATTAAGTGTAGCATTTTGTCGATGGGCGCTGGAAAAACTCCAGGTAGATCAAGATTTTTTTAATGTTCTATTTTCCGACGAATCAGGTTTTACTTATCATGGAGAAGTAAACAGACGTAATATGCATTATTGGGCAGTCTAAAATCCACGGTGGCTAGGGGAAGTAGAACATCAACATACGTAGACTGTCAATGTTTGGCGCGGAATCACAGGCTGTACTCTAATCGGACCGCATTTTTTCGATTTTCTAAAAGATTTTTTAAAAAAATCAGTTGCCTTTACTGCTCGATGAACTATCCTAAAGAAGAGAAGAACGATATGGTTTATCATTATTGTGGTCCTACGCATTATTCAATTATGACCAGAGTAATTTTGAACCACGAATATATTGATCATTAGATTGGTCGAGCTGGTCCAGTTTATTGGTCTCCTCGTTCTCCCGACATTACTCCTATACATTTTTCTTTGTGGGGTTACCTTAAAGAAAAGATTTACATAGAAGTATCAACTACCCTTGGAAATATGAAAGCCTCTAACAAACGTCTGTAGAGATATCAAGAGAGAAGCTCTATTAAAAGCTCAAAGCTCATTGGTAGTTTTTAAAACGTATCGAAAAATGCATAGAAATAGGACACCACTACGATCAGTTCCTGCTATAATTTATGTAAAGTTTTTGTAATTATTTTAAATAAAAAACATTAAAGATATTAAAGTATCAGTACTTCATTAAACCAAATATTTTCGTAACGTAGACATAACTTAACTAATCAAAGCGTGGCACACATCTAGGCTGTGTACCATACCGGTATGTACTACTTCATTAAAAAAATGCATTAAAACCTAAATGGATTTTATTTAGGTTAATCCTTTAATTGATTGTATTTTTATTTAAAATTTAACATCAGCAGGATGTAACTTGTCAGCTGGGTCAGACCTGAAGAACTAAAAACACCAATTTTTAGGCCTACAGCATATTTGAAGAACTAATAAAAGTTTAAAAAAAAATCAAATGTAATCTTAACCTGTAATATAAAAAAGTATTTTCAAACCTTTTATGCCTGATTTTGAAATTTTCTTTTTACTTTCGTGTAAAGTGCAGAAGTCAAATAATAGAAAAGTTTATAGAACTATTTTTTTTTGGAACGGATGTATATTGTCCGAATTCCTGTAAAATGAGTTTAAAACTGTGAGAAAATATTTAATGAAATTTATAAAACTGCCTTATTTAGAAAAATAATTCGAGTTGATTTGTTGAACGAATTTTGTAAGAATTAAAAAAATAATTAAAACCCCCATAACTTACAAGTTACCAACCAACATTTTTACCTGTACGCTAAATTAATTGCTAAGATACATAAATTATTTTTTTCAAAAATTAAACTCGTGGAATAACAAAACATCGAGAAAATAAAAATTGTTCGATAGCAACATTTCTTTTTAGTAATAGCGTGTAGTAAAATGTCGAGAAAGTAAAATCAACTGTATTTGGAAGAACATTTTTTTCGTAGTTTTAAAACCGTTTATGTTTTGAATTTTAAGTATATTATTTAATAACCTGATGAGCAGGAATTCTATTTTAATTTACTTAAGAGGACATTTAACTGCACTTTATAGCAGTAGGTAAATAGGTTCCAAAACTTTAAATAAATAAATAAGGGGGTTGAAAAGTATTTTGTCTTTTTTAAAAAAATTTCTCCACCGTAAATGTTCAAAATACCTTTTAAAAATACGCGTCGTTATTCTACCCCAGCCGCAACCTGCTCCTCCGTACTTCAAACCTTTTGCTTATTTAAAAATTGAAGAGCTTACTTTTTCCTTACAAGTTTTTCTTGTGCTACTTTACCACAAATTGGTGATAAGTCCTAAAAGCAAATTAGCCTTGTCATATCTCAGTCCGCAGCGTAGTCCAGAGGGAGCAGTTGGGGTGGAAATGCCAACAGAAAGTGTTTCTTCCTGTTGCTATGGTGTCAGTCGCTTGCCTTCTTAGTTTTTACAACTTTTCTTAAGTTTTTAACTTTTTACTTAGGATCCCTATCCTCATTTACAGTACTCCCTCTCTCTTTTTACCTGCCTATCTATATATTTTTTTATAAAAATATTTTACGCGAGTTGTAAATCATGTACCTCCTTCACGTTCTTTCTTTTTTACGTTTTCTGCCGTTTTTCTCCTATATTTTCATTCGTTTTCTTCATATAAAAGCATATCCGGTACATAACTGAGCAGTGAAATATTTATCTATCCATGATTTTTCATCAAACTACGAATTTTTTATTACCTCTATGCGTTTTTTTCATTTCCTGTAATGTTATTTAAACTAAATTTTATTTGTGTTAGGTTTTAATTTTAAATTATTCTTTTTACAATCTTCTCATCAAAGTAGGTTGCATTTTGATGTGTCTTTTTTTATCAAACTGACTCTTGCACTTTCAAAAGGAGTATGTGCAGGAATAAATAATTTAAACAACTTATTGCATTACCGGTTATCACTGAGCAGTTTCCTTATACTACCTTAATACGTAATTATGCGGTAAGTTATATTTGGACAATTTTATTCTGAAGAAAAGTGTAATCTTGCTTCTTGTCTTGCAGGTAATTGACTTAGACTGACAAACCATATGTTCTCAATTTAAAGTCGCCTTAACTTCTCACTGTGACTAAAAATCAATTTGGACTTATCTAGGAACATTAATAGCTATCACTAATAATATCTTTTCCATATCATTATAAATATTATAACTAAAATTTTCGAAAAAATATTATTTTATATCACGAACAATCATCAACTCATAGCATAAAAAAGGTGTTTTTACCCAGTAATGTATTATTTATTGGTCTTTGCTCTTAAATTATTGTACATTGTATAAATGATATTGAGAATATATTTAAAAAAATACTGAAATCTATAAATATTATCAATATCCGTACTTAGTGACCCCTGAATACCAACCAATAATTATCAGAGTCAGTGCAAAATGTAGTCGGTTGAATTCAAGTATTGTTTATGTGTATCAATCAGACGTGAATTTTATGTACTCTAACCGCTCAGTGATGTATTATCAGTGTTAGGATGCTGGCAGCTCATAAAATTTCTAAATACGTGTAATTATACAGTTATTAAAATTTTCAGAACTAGCGTTTATATTAAGCGGTTGGTAAATACAGGGCTTTATAACGACGCATTTTATTTTGTCATGCGTTTCAAATATGATTAAATTAACACTGCACTTCAACACGAGCTGCGCACGTTGTTGCTACCTTGCTCAAGTTTTATATTTCATTTGTTTAGTTAATTATCCGATCCATTATATTTATTATCTATAAACATTGTATTTATCGGGAATAATTTTGTGTGATTACATTACGATCAGCGCTGCTCTCAATTTCTGCAGCCAGACAACGTTGTTTTGCTTATGAAATAATACTTAAATAAACTTGACCGAAGTCCTACCGTTGCCGCTGCTAATTTCGTTCTTGCAACCTGTATCGTTAAGTTCTTAAACGTTCCGTCCAAAAATGAGTTCTCTACCGTCTTGAAGGTATCATAAAGTAAATTCATTAGAAATATTTTTATCAATTTTTATATTATTATTCATCGATTTAAAAACTTTTTTCTTAATGATGCGGCATCATTTTCTTAAAGAAATATCAAAATTTCAAAAAGAAAAAGTTTCTTGATGGAAGGGCATTTCGTTCGTAATTTGATTCTCCAATTTTTTTAATCTAAAATAATGATGTAGAGCGCACTTACTACACACAACCATAATTCAGCGTCTTTAAATCCATCCATGTATGATGACCGGAGTAAGGATAAAAGTAAAATACCATTATCTAAACGAAAGAAGAAGATACCATTTTTGTTATCTCAGTCCATTTTAAGGTGGTGGAATGTGAAAAAGGACTACAGGAAATTTTTTGTTTTAATAAACGAACATCAAGTTTCATTCCCTAGCTTTATTGAGGACGGTAAACGATATCAGGATTTTTAGGTGTTTTCAGCTTTTCGTAAGGTTGGTGTTTGTAGAAAGATGACACTCAGAGGGATGGCGGAGTGAGAGTAAGCCTAGAGGAACGAATATCATGTGTTACGAGAAGGAATGTTAGTGAAGTGCGTGAATAAACAGGTGATTGAGTTAACTGAGGGGAGCTATGTTAATGCTAAATGAAAAAGGAAGAGTCTGGTGAGCAGGCCGGTTTCAGTCTCTGAGTACGAAGGGATTGTTTGCCTAGAAGGGTGCTCATTGTTACTTTCCTTACGCTGAGCGCAAAGGAAACTGTAACTTACATCGATAAAGAGAGCGAGATAAAATTGGCTGTATCATGTAATTTCAATACCGCTACGTTTTTACTCGTCCATCTTCATTCCGCTTCCTCGGATTTAAGACCTCCGTATCAATCTACAGCACCTACTCAAAACAGCGAAAACGGAAAAGAGATAGAAAATTAAGATAAGGGGTGTACGAGAGAGATTTCCTTCTAAATTAATATTCAATTATTAATATTCTTCCTCGACCCGACCGGATATAAAATAACTTTAATTTAGAATATTTAAATTCTGAAGAAGACATCCGTTCTTTATAATTCATCTCTTTTCAATAAAATACTTCCATTGTCCCAGACTGCGGTGGAAAATTTTGCCGTCTCTATCTATTCGCTGTTTTCTTTCTCTATCCGCCGAGATCCCCTTCGTGATCTTTCTTTTTCTGAAATAGTAAGTTGTACGATGTAATGTTTGATTTTATTAAAAACAGAAAAGAGAGAAGAAGTTCTTGTAATTCAATTTCACGAAACCAACAACGAAACGAAACGCAGCGACTCGCTGTCTTTACTTCCTAAAACTTATTTAATTCAGAAACGACCGACCCGCACCGTCCTGTTCCTGCCTATTCTGTTGGATTCTCTCTGTATTAACAAAACTAAAAATTCAATTTTGAATCGAATTGAAGAGAAAGGGTCTTTCCCTTATTTTTTGTGTGACGAACTCGATTCTAAATTAGCAATTTTTCTTCTACTATATTTCTATCTTGTTATTAATCCAATCCGTGCATATTCATTACTAGAAATGATGATGATTTGTTTTATAAACACATCGTACTCTTTTAATTCCGTAACAGAGAAGAATTTCTCCTTATTCAATTTCTCACTTCAGTTACAAACAAATTAGTGAAAATTCGGCTCATAAATAAATTGAATTATTTTTTAATTATATTTTCAAAAATGCTTTCTACCTTTGAATTTGCATCTTTTTGAGATTTATTACTTCATATCAATCATTGACTGTAGTTATAACGTCAATACTGTTGATATTTTGATGTTACCAGTTCGAGATTACTAAGAGCACGCTATTATTAATCGCCAAAGATCAAATTTCGTTGATTATACTGAGATCCAAATGCAATTAATTGGCTTCTAGGTTGCTTTATAGTAAATGAAACCCTTATATTTCATTTACTATAGGTAAAGTTAGTCGATGGAAGATAGGTTTCAAATAGAATTTGTTAAAATTACTCTTAACTTTTTGTACGGAAAGTAAGATTTTTCATAAAATCCGTTACTGGCTTCAGGTGTTTAAATATGAAAAATATGCGGGGCAATTTTCTGCTGAATATGCTGAATTATTATTGAATAGATCTCGTTAGTTCGGATGAAGTGAATAGTTTATACCGATAAGGTATAAATCTTTAATACAGAATATTACTTGTAGATACAATTTTACCAGTGTAAACTCTGTTACTTTTTAAACGAGCTAGTTTTTACTATTGACCGAGTTTAAAATTTTTGTTTTACTTTCATACTATATTCTGCAGTTTTTTATTAGGCTGAGTAAAGTAGATACTTTTATTATTTGTTTACTGAAGGAAATACTCAGGAAAGAGGTTGAATACATGTGAAAGGAGAAGTATACTAAATATTTTTATCTCGGGAACGTGACGGGCAATTTAAAAACGTTCTATAAAATAATGGATGCTACATCTCATCTACTTACTTACTAGAAAATACCCCTCATGAATAGCATTTGATGGCACCGGTAGATATGAGCTAAAAGGAGTCGTATATAATCGAAGGGTGATAGAATGCAAAGGGAGGAACAGTTATCATCACTCTCTCTTTCTCTCCATCTCATTTTCTCCTTTTTCATTCTTCGACATGCTAAAAGGTTTCAAATTGGATCTAAAATAATCCTGTTGAGTGTCGTGCTGCAGTGCTGTAAGAGGTAGAATATCTAGGTGAAGGGAACCGGGAGGAACTGAATTCGAACTGCGTCCCTTATCATTCACCCCCTCCTTTGCGGCGTCTGTTGAGATTTTAATCCGCCTTTATGAAAATCGTTCCTTATAAAGACGAAGCAAGACAAGGCACGAGGTCGAAGGCTGAATGAAACCTGTACATCTTTCGACTCCGTAACACATTAGAGTACAGGTTTCTTAGGTTTTTTGACCAAAGCGTTCTTGATCTCGCATTCATTTTTCTTGGCCCTAGTGGCAAAGTACCTTATTTTTTAAATATAATTAATAACTAAGTTATATTCTGATTTCGCCCCATACTTTTTTTTAACAAAAATTAGTAAGTCGATAGGTATCACCTGAAGCAATAATTCTTTTTGGCCCACACACCTGGTGGATCAGTAATCGTCAATCAGTATATTCAAGAGATAAATTAATTTTATCGGCTTTCCGTCGACTAGCCATTGTATGTGTAATTATCTTGTATATTTATTAGCGTGGGAAAAGGAACTTACTCTCCACATCGTAAATCTTCACTTACGTCACTGTTCCACTGCCTCCTTGGTTTCGTCTAAACATTAGCATTGATGTGAAGTGTCTAGCGGACCATAAGCACTCACATCCATATAAGTATAGCTGAATTGAAATCGCATTTGAGCTATACCGGCTCGCTACAAACCGATACTCTTCGGTATATACTTTTCTATCATTTATTAATACCTACTGTACATGATCTCTAATCCAAAATTAAATGTTATAGTGGTCTATTGGCTGAGTAAAGAGAAATAGAAACCTGACGGGTTATACGTAAATGAAGCACTGTATTGGTTGGGATGTTTGATATACTCACTTTGAATAATATATATTTTATCGGTCTAGCCACACTGATGCCGCTCAAGGGAGGATGTTATCTGTTTACATAATTTATTTTGTTTTTTTTTATAATTGTAATAGAACGTAGGCTATATTTTTCAGCGATCAGAAGTGTTTGTAAGTAATGAACGCTCTTATATTCTCTAAAATGACGAATGAACTATTCAAAATACTGTTAGCAAGTGAAAAACTTAATTCTTTTACGCGATGGAATTTAACTAATGAAATAATAAAGTATAGATAAACTTATTTCAGAAATCTCATCTATTAGCAACAATTGTGTATGATTATATTGTTTTTTTGATCGTATGACAATTATACAATATTAAATTATTACATTAGTTTAAACATGAGGTCTGTAAATAAACCGTGTTTTGTGAAATAATATACACTTTTATTTCTTTCTTACTCAATATTAAAATATTTAAAAAGTTTTCCTTTTAATTGCACTTGTATATTTATAAATTTATTAATATAAATTTAATGACGCCATTTCTTTTTACAAAATATCATGAGTAATATCCTTACCGCATGTTGATAATCTATACTCTAACTTAAAATATTTCGCATGATACAATTTTTTTGACATTATTGCAGCACGAGATATGTACTAGGTTTAATATGTGCAGCACGAGATATGTACTAGGTTTAATATGTGCTAGGGGAGACCGAAGCTCGTTAGAATGTATTTTGTACGGTTTAAACATTTTGTGTTCTTTTAATATTATTGGTAGTCTTTTGTTCTTTCCCTAACGGTTACTTTCTTGGTTAAGATATCACAACAACGATAGAAAATATTTATTGATAATAGAGGTTTAAAGCTACCTTAATCCCGTGTCCGAAGCACGTTGTCCCGTAGGTTAGAGCAAGACGGTTGGTTTTACTACGTTGATTTTATAAGTGATGTAAACACAAAAGGAAATAATTGTTGAAAAAATGTCATAGATTTGAGATTAAATGTATTAAAAAGATATATTAAAAATACACCAGTAACAATTTATATTCGTAGTTTTATCCAAAATGTTGAAACTTCAGTCGAAATACTATTACATCCCTTGGTAAAACCGCAATAATCACAAATACTCATAAAATAAATTCACCGTTATCTACATGTCCTGATCTATCTTTTTAAATGACATTAGGCAGGGAGGAAGCAGGTTCTCGTTCTCTTTGTCTTCTTGATATTGTCTCGATGGTCCTTTTTTTGATTCTTAGCAGACTCTGTATTTTGGAAAGATCTTTTTATTTTGAAACGATGTTCTTCGTTGAAAAGCCGGTGAGTATAACAGAAATACATTTTTTAAATTTTTTATTACTATTTTTCAGCTCAGTCTTTTGGAAGAGACTGTATCTCCATATCCAAGGGATACAGCAAAGCCATACAGCTTCTTAATGTGTATTTTTGTATACCTAGTTTAAAAGTTGAATGTTGCTGTAGGCTAGTTTTTTTTGTTTTTTTTTAAAGAGCCAAACTACATCGTTTTTACTGACGTGTATTATTTATTGTAGAAAAATGTTTCTGTTTGAAGATGATGTAAGTAGTTATCATCTTTATAAAAGTTTTCTTTATTTTTAGTTTTATATGTAGAGTAATTGCCAAAGTTTATATTTTCATATCTCATTTAGTCTTTATCCTTAAAAATAAGCAGTTAAAATCAAAATGAGGACTCTAATATGTTAATGTATTAAAAAAAATTCTTTCGGCATGCCGAAAGGCGGAGGTAGATTTCACCGATGCTAAGTAGGGGATAAAAAAGATTTCCACCTTAAAGTTAAGAAAAACTTCAAATTTATTGCATATAAGAAAAAAGTTTCACGTGTTTTGCATACGACAAGCCCCATCTTCTTACAATTCCAGAAATATTTTGATCATCCTTGCCGTAAGGGTTTGTCATATCAAAAATTGTTTCAGGAAAACGTTTTAGGTAATGTTTAGAAGACTAACGACCACTTTAAACCGATTCGATACTGTGCCGATTAAGGGAGGTATGATTTAGTTTGTCTTCAAAACCCCATTTTTCACTCCCTGGGCTAGTGGTTGGTGATATAAAAAAACTTTACTTATATACGTTTTAGGCTCTTATCCAGCGAATACTAGGAACTTTAAATGAATTCGATATTTTACTTAAGAAAGTTATGGCGATATTTTGTCTTTTCGAAAAATGGTCCGATTTTGGCTTTTAACAAATTCTACCGAGATTTTGGGACGAGTTATTTTTAAGGAAAAATTTGAAAAAATGATTGGGGCAAAATTACGGCAGTTATCGTGTCCACAAGAAAGTGAAATATATGTAAATTACATTACTGAGAATAGATGATGCGTTACAATCCACATGCCACGTGTCTTGACTATCCGTAGTTTCCAGGAAAAGCCACCGTGAGAAAGAATGTAATGCAGTTGCAACCTACGTTTCTTTATTCTTAATATAATAATAATTATTCATTCTCAGTCCTGGACTCGTTCGAAGAACATCGTCCTACAAGAGTCCTATAGCAGCTCTCACGGGGTAAAGTCCTGCATTTGTAGACTCGTTCTATATTGCATCTTCTTATTCAATTCATCATGAAAATGTACGCATAATGACGTTAAAAGCTAATTATTTACGATTATATCTAATTCTATAAATAAAGTTCGTTTTCAGAAACGGAACTGGTTGAGTATCAACTTTACTGGTGTAGTAGGTAGAACACCTTGAGGACAGTTAGCGCATATAATCGAAGGTTGGTTTTCAAAACATTAACAATGTGTACCAAGTAAAGGTCATCTCGGGAAGTTAATGAATATAATTTCTTCGATCATCGTATCGTCAACGAGGAGCAACAGACGACGAGAATAAGAGAATATTATTCGTCGGAATCCACATCGAAGTCAGCAATTGACGTAATCTGGAAGCTAACTGGTCGATTCAATCTTCAAACTACAGCGTAATAGAAGAAAGGACATCTCTACAAGCTATTCCAGTCGGCAGAATTAGCAAATATAATCCTGATTCACAACCCATTCCAATACGCTTTTTAATATGGGATTTTATTTTTAATTAATCACTGTCTCTGTCAATGCCTGTAGAAGAGTTACCGGTAGTCTCCACGTCAGTCTGCCAAAGGCGATTGTCTTCACTACCATCAAGTTCATTAGATATTCCGGATTTTTTAAACTTTTCCTTACTAATTCCGTGGAAATACCTTCCCAAGCGTCTTTTATCCAAACACAAATCTGGTTAAAATCTGGTCGTTTGATTCTTCCTGTAGGCGTGAGAAAGAAATTTTCATCACCCATCCACTGTACATTTGAACGGTTTATTAATGCAGATATCTAGTGGTTGCAATAGGGATGTCAATCCGCCTGGAATTATTACTTGGTCTGTCATACCCTTTTTTAAAATATCTTTCACTTTATCAGTCGTATGCCCCCGATAACTATACGTTACTAGCATACCGGTATTTTTTTTATGAAGTAAATCTCCTGATCGCTTTTGCCATACACATCTGATCCGATCTGAAATTAAGGTTTCGTCCATCTAACCTGATTCCTGTGCTCTGATAGTAAACTCCATTTACCTGTACGGTAGGAACAGTTTTTCTTTTAAAAACAATGTACGGAGGTAATTTTGATCCGTCAGAAGTAATGCAAAGCATAACACTACACCTTTGTTTTTCATTACCACCAGTGCGAATCGTAACACTTTTTTCACATTTTTTGTTTATGGTTTTGTCAAACGGCATTTCAAAATATACAGGGGTTTGATCAGCGTTTCCTATTTGAGAAGGCAAATAGCCTTTATTTTTTCTAAGATTTATTATGTATTTGTGAAAATGTAATATTTTTGTTCATAAGCGTCTGGAAGTCGTTGAGAAATGGTCGTCTTTCGTCTTATTGACAAATCATTTCGTGCAAAAAATCGTGTTATACATCCATGGCTTGCTTTAAAATCAACTTTATTCAATGATTTAGCGATTTCATGAGTATATGATCGACACATTTCTGTCGTGACAGCGTAACCGCATTTCCTTTTTTCCATAAAAAAGTCGTACAATTTTTTTTCTGTGTCTGTGTATTTTGGTTTTAAGCCACGAAAAGCCCTTTTATTACTAGTGCCTTTCACCAGAAGTTGTTTCTTCTTACGCCAGTCTCGAATGCAGTTTTCATCTACGTCAAATTTTCTTTCTGCCGCCCGATTACCAATTTTTTCAGCCTCTTCTACAACGCGCAGTTTTTCATTTACTGTAAAAGATCATAGACGCTGTCCTTTTGTATTCATTTTAATGCCGTAATTAAAATAAATCACCGTATTAAACTTTACAAGATAAACTAAACAGTTAAAATGCACATAATCGTCCACATATACAAACAGTACAATGACTGTGGCAAATAGACAAGACGACAATGAATAATTGATACTGTAACTGTAGCGTCATTAGAACCGGATGCAGCCTATACAGAATGAATCGGTTTTATAAAAATACCTTAACTTCGTTCCTATGGATAATATGAACAGGATGTTAATAATTAAGGATGTATTCTGTATAAGCGGCATCCGGTATTGATAAACGAAAGCCTAATGTAACTATATTTATTTAGGTATTTAGGTATTTATTTAGGATTGAATTTAGGTACTTCTAAGAAAACGTTTACTTTACATAAATTATCCTAGCTAAAAGCTATGTTTCAAGTAAGCTCCGCCCCTTATTTTTTCTCTCCAATTCCAAGAGCAAAGTGTGGGGGGTACTCGAATAAATAAGGTAATTAATTTTGTCAGAGAGGTTATTTGTACCTAATATAAAATACACATTATATTTCGAAGATAATTTTGTGAATGATATGTCGTTGGAGTATACCGGCTGATGTGTAGCAGTGCGGACGTGTTTTTTATTCTGGCTCTCGATAAGTTTTCGTTTTTATGTGTATTTTGGTTATCTTCTTCTTGTTCTTGTTTTATTTTGTGTTATTTTTCGTTTATTAAGTGTTTCATTTAGACTGATTTTATTTATTTAAATAGCGCGTTGCTATGAACCAGCTCCAAGCTGTTTCCCATAGCAACAGCGATTCATCAAATACAAGCAACTACATGTTACCTCACGTGAAGCCTGCTCTATCAGCACAGCAGGCTGATAGCCTACTCTATCCCTCTGGAGAGGGATCGTAGAAAAACGGCGCGGTGTAAGTTAATTAGAGATGGCATTGTCGACAACGTGGTGACGTATCAGGAACTGACAGTGAAAGTGACATTACAGGCCTTAGTGAGGCAAACCCTCCCTGCCACACAGTACCTCGCATGCAAACTGAAAAAATCAGTTGACAGTTGGTGAAATCCCGGCGGCGAAAAACGCAAACCAATATATTATTCAGAACCTACTACTCGCGTTCCATCGGCCGGCCAATCTAGTTTTACAGTTCCTACATCTAAAAAATTTAGTCTTCTTAAAAACATTGTGGAAAATGAAGGTTTTTATGCGAAATCATTGAAACCACAGCCTATTTTTTGTGACAGGCGTTAACTCGATAACGGAATTGAAGAATTTTTTAGCACGCTTATTTCCTACTGCTACTGTGACGAAATACATTTTGACGACAAAGAGATCGGGTCATACGGTGAAAGTTCTGTCTGTAGACTTTGAGACATATAAAGTCATCAGGTCAAAAATGCTTGAAAGCAATGTCATCCATTATACATACAAGGTCAAACAAACATGAAAGAGTATATAGAGTGGTCATGCGAGGCATGCATCTCTCGGAGGATAAGACGGTAATCGTTGATGAGTTGACTAAATTGGGCCACGAGGTTATAAATATTACTAACGTCTTTCATCGTCAGACGAAAAAACACCGCTGCCGGTTTATTTTGTGCCGCTTATTTCGTAGAACCGAAATCTAATAATAAGGAAATCTGTAATGTGAAATCTCTGAGTTATACAATTGTAATCTTTGAGGCTCCGTATGTCAAAAGAGAGATGGTTCAATACAAACGTTGTCAACGCTTTGGGCATACAAAGTATTAATGTAATCGCCCACACCGTTGTGTAAAATGTGGTGCAGATCAAAATCTTACACCCTTTAGAATTTATTAAAATCCCACCCTTTGATAAATTTAAATTTATCAATGGGTGGGATGGAGACAGGTATTTCCATCCCACCCGGCCCTATCTTCCGGAATTACAACTACTGGCGATTCTAATGGTAATTATACTAATACTGGAGTCAATAACAATCCGCATGCCAAATGAGGAGACATGTGATCATCATAATGTTGATGATAGCAATAATGATGACTTCATTAATGGACTGAATATTTCTGGTCCTACCTACGCTGAGAAAGTTACAATGTGTGGACCCTGTGGTGCCAACGATAATGAATATAAGGATAGGTTGAATTGTTCCGGTTCTATTTACGCTGAACGAGTGGCTCAGCGTAAGTAGAACTAAAATGGGTGGTTCCTATGGTGGTTCCAACTTTTTCAGACTAGCAATCTGGAGTACTAACGGGTTGTCTGAGAAGAAGCTGGATTTGGAAGTATTTTTAAATGTTAATAAGATAGACATAATGCTTGTGTCTGAAACACGATTCACTTGCCAAGTTTCATGGCTATACAATGTATTGCACCAACCACCCATCAGGGAATGCGTTAAAATAATTTTAATTAGTGGTATTATGGAAGAGGTATTTCAAGGACATGCTGTTAAAATAAATTCAATAAAAAATTAAATATATAATTTAAAACGCGTGAACTATACGTTTAAACAGAACCAGAAACAAAGGAAAAGTAAGATAAAATAAAAAGAAAGAATACAAATATGAATTCTTATTTAAATCCTTTCCATTCCTAAGAGTAGAATGAATGTCTTAATTTTATATACTGTTATTATGTTAAAAGTAAGTTGTTTTATAATATAGAATTGAATACTTATGTGAATGAATTAAAATTATGTATATGAACTTGTATTAAATACTAAGTAGTAATAAATTGTATAATATTAATAACAAAGAAACTTATGTAATAGACGTTAGTAATAACTGAAAATAAGAAATAATATTGTTAACTGATAAAAATAATAATAACTGATGTATAAAACGCAATATAAACGGCTTTTCTTTTTTTTAATTTATGGATCCACCGGTAGGCATTCTTCAAAGGATGAGGATGAATGATTTGTAGCGTGTGTGGAAATGCCATGGCTTAGGTTCAATTATAAAAATTATTGCAGGAAGTATGGATGCTAATGACGAAATAATATTAAATGAAATAAAAAATAAGCAAAATAGTATGGTTGCCAAATAATAAATAATAACGAAGTTCGAAGTTAATATTGAAATAAAAGTGATGGTAATGAAATAATAAATGATTGAGAGAAAATTGATTATGTATACATTATATATATATATATATATATATACGATCTATATGTATGCCAGTTATTTGAAATATTTTACAGTATGTTTTAAAATAAGATGTGTTATGTATTATTATAAGGAAATGTTACTATAAGGATTATTTAAAATATTATACATTATTTGTAAAGGAAAGTGGTGTAATAACTAGTGGAGATATTGAATTTGAGCCAGACTAGATATATTAAATGACTTAAATGTTGCTAAGATTAGAATTAAATGAAACAATTTAGCTGGAACTTAAAAATTTAGAAAATATAATTACGAAATACTTAACTAGAAATAGAAATAATTTAATAATGTTGGATGAAAATAATATTATTTTATGAGTTATATAAAAAGGTTTAATATTATAGTTAAAAAATGAAGGAGTCTTAAGTATAAAAATATTTTGTTGAACACTTGTAGAACTATACTACATATAATTTTCACTATCATAAAAGATAATATTACTAAATTTATATTACAACATATATACAATGAAATAGAATAATACACACACAACTATACATACAATTTAAAATCCAGCAATTATATGTTAAAATAAAAAAATAAAAATTATATCAGAAAGATAAAGAATAATTGTATTAAGTAATAATTGTAACAATATTAATATATAAAAAATATTTTATTGATATAAATGAATTGAATATGGAAAAGGTGCGCATTCAGGCTTATCGATTAATCTAAATAGTTTGGAATTAAAAAAAAAATAAATAAAAAACAAATTAAAACTAATTTGCTAATGCTGAGGAAACATAATATTGTCACAGGTGATATATCAATTTGAATTATTGTATTGTATATTGATTGTATTTACTATTACTGTATTTTATGTCAAAATATTAAGAAAAAATACCTGTGGCCGCTGAGCGACCCCCCGAATTTCTATCTGGGGGGTACGTTACTGTGAATTTACAGTTACATTATTATGAATAGCCTGAGAGTAGATGATGCATTACATTCTATAAGCCTGTGTTGCCTATCCTTAGTTTCCAGGAAAAGCCACCGTGAGAAAGAATGTAATTCAGCTGCAACCTTTTTTTCTTTATGCTTCATGTAATAACAATTATTCATTCGTCCTATGTCCACTGGATTTGTTCGATGAACATCCTCCTATTAAGAGTCCTATAGCAGCTCTCAAGGGGTAAAGTCCTGCATTAGTTGACTCGTTCGATATTGCATCGTCCTATTTAGCTCATAATGAACACGTACTTATGATGTTTACAGGTAATTATTTACGACTACATGCATACTAATTGTAATAACATTAATTGTATAAATAAAGTTCGTTTTTTAAAAACGTAACTCGTTGAGTATCTTATTCAGTATTTTTGTGTAAATATTTTATGAAGATATCTATGTATTTCAATAAACGCTTGCTTTATCCATGCTTATCTTTGACGCGATATTAAAATATAAGTAAGTTATATAAGGATATTTAGATGTTCTTATCTAAAGAACATCTAAAAATACATGACATCCATCAAAATACTGACATCCGTCAGTAACTTTTTGAAGATAAATCCATTCAACAAAAAAAAAAATAAATAATAAGATTAATCCTTTCAGGACATTCTCGTGATTCATGTATTTTTTGTTTAATTTATATAGTTTAATTCTTTTATCTATTTGTTGTCCATTTCTTTTCTATTAATTTTTTTGTTACTTTCTTATGACTTAATGACAGTAATCTATACAAACCTGTCCTTGACGAATTTTTCTTTTGTTCTGCTTACTTATTTCTAAGTATAATCTGTCTCATACCCGATATATAATCTATATAATTTGTTTATCACTTTTGAAGGGTATAATCTCTATTACTTTTTTTACTTGCGTAAAGTACTAAACTAAACTAAAGTACTTGCGTAATTGTACTAAACTCTTCGAATAATGTTTAATTACATTATGCTTTCTAATTCTTATCCAGTTTTATTACTTTTATTTGTGCCAACTGAGACCTACGGGTCAGTTATATTACACGCGTTTTTAAAGTTGCTCGGTAGTAGTAAAGAAGCCCTAAAATATTTTCGGTCCTTTGGGTGAGCACTTGTTTGATAACCGTTTATGATAATTACTGAATAATGGAGATATATGAACATCTGTAAGAGAGAACAAAGAAGATCGAAGCTCTTCAAGGAGAAGTAATTATCTTGATTTGTCTGGGCGACTCCGCGAACCACGTATTATTTTATTCGTGGTTCCTGTTTAATGTGACTAGGATATCAGGAAGTATTTAAGCGGTTGGGTAATTATAGTCATTCTATATTGTTGAATTTAACGGTCGTAGAAGGACTGATGAATGACTTTGGGTTACTTTTCAATAAGATGGTTTTATTTCAAACCATCTTATATATTTGTTTTCTCAAAACCGGTGTGAATTCAATCAAGGTTCGACAATCGGTCTTATACAGCCTCGGCTAACCGTTTTTGGAACATTGCCTATAAATGAGTCTCTGTCTCTGGTAATTGGTTCACCGATGATACAGTCAATAAGATTCAGTTAAAAGTTATTAAAACTATAACTAAAATTTGTCTTTTTCTCTTATTGTAATTGTAATAAAAAAAAAACTGAATTTTTTTCGGTTTTAAAATAACCTAGAAAAATCAATTAATAATAATAAACATGCCAGATTAGTCTTGAACAGTGAATTACATTTACAGTCATTCCAATATATATTTAATATTCAGTACATTCAGTGAACTGAATGTAGTGACATACATTGCATAGTTTATGTCACTGTGCAATGTCACTATGCAATGTATACACAGTGTATACATAATGTAAACACAGTGTATATCACTGAATCATTACATGATACACGTATAATATAAATCTGATATACATCTTGTGATACGGTTACATTTAAATATAATTTGTTCCTTATTTGTGGGTCGAAGTAGAGCTTGCCATCTTTCAATGTTACATTTTTAAATAAAGATTTTGAGTAGCTCTTGTGTGACGGTCAAACATATACCGTATACTAATTAACAAAATAAACTTATGTAAATATACACATCTTTCGCTCGCGGCACTTTTTCTTTCTTATAGTCATTTTATTTTTTGTAATTTTTACAATAAATTATACTAATAATACTTTGTATTCATTGTTTCGGATTGTGAATGGTAATTGGATTTACAGAGCGAAGGGAATGAAAACACCCTACCAGAAAATGAATGAGGATCAGTTATTTATTTTAAATTCAAAGGATCATTCAGCAAGAGAGATGTTTTACTTGATAAACGGTTTGTCAAACAAATGACTAATTACGCGGCTCGTGATGGCGACAGCAAAATTAAAGTTTCACTCGCGCTCCGGTTCGTATGTGTATGGGGGTGTACACTTATTTGTCTGATATGCATGTGAATAAACTTGGACAAAAACTTCCGTGTAGTAATTGTAATGCTCCAATTACATCGTAAATAGGGTGGTAAATTTCGTTGTCGGTCTGGACGGGAAGAGTTGTTCGGGTAGTCGCGGGGAGGCGTGTTCGAAATGTAAGAGAGTGTTTGTAAATTCACTTCCCAAATGACACATAATACATTTTTCGCCAGTTCCATTAGACGGTTTCCCATACTCCTGCAGCTATATCAACAGAGTGTTTTGTCTGTTTCTACTTGTAGGGGTGAGTTGTGGGGTCCAAGGGGATGTGGCTTTTAGAGGGATGTTGTAGGACTGGTAGCTCAATTTTCATATCTTCTCTGACAGCCTTTCCATCTCTTCTCTGTCAGTTATCCCTTCTCCTATGCACACGTTCTTTGTCACTTCTTTTCTCCGTGTTCAAAATTCTCAATTCTTTTTACTTATTTCCATATTCCTTGTCCCGTTACTTTGAATGAATACACATAGAAACTTTCTTACACATACGCGGTTTTTAAGTAAAACGATTTAAAAGAATAATATCAATAATAATTTGCTATCGTGAAGAAGTAGATTCGGGAATTTTGTTTTTAATTTTTGTAACTATTTATTAAAAATAAAAAAATAATTCAAAAAACTTGTAAAAACGAAAAGAAAAGAGTAATACAATTTTTTACGTTATCAGTCATTAAATATCTTTGTTACCTGTTATTTTAAGAACTACAGATACTCATTATTCATAAATAATTTGTAATTATAATATATTTAGTAAGGGCTGCTGTTGGTATTTCTTAATACAGATTTATGTTTTTCTAGTGTCGTTATATGAAATGTTACTTCCAGTACTTATTTTTTGTTTCAAGGTATCTGATTAGTAAATAATTTTAGATAAGTTTAAACTGTTAAACCAAATCTACGATAGGATATTTAATCTACGATTGGTTTGCCTTCAACCTATATGTTATGTCTAGTGTATAACAAAATTATATGGAATGTTAGGCGGTCGGTTAATTCTTCAGGCGGTCAGGCTGCTTTTAAATGTAATTGCGTAAACGCCAGAGAACGGGTTAATCTTTTTTTTTTTACTTTTCTTTCTGTGAAGGTACATACAGACACACATAACTTAACATTTCATAAGTGTACAGTATTGAATTTTATGAGTTTTACAAACCGGCTTAAAAAATTATGTTTCCACGATGACCATGTGAAATATTTTTATTAGAGTGCTAGTCTCTCGCCTTGTTTATATGGATGACTGTAACATCCGATAGTTAGTCGAGAAGATTCCGTTGTAGAAAAGTTCTCTTTGTATAATTAAAAAAAAAAAAAACTGTCTGCTTTCAAATCTTCATTTTTCACTCCCGTTCGTTATTATATGCGACTTTCATAAAATATTTCGCCGTTATTTCTTATGTCACTTATGAAAAAAGTTATTTCACTATTTTTTTTTTTAATAGCCTAAAAATGTAATGTATGTTGTTATGTAAGGTATTGTAAATGTAATGTAATGTATATTAGACCTGTAATTTTTCTACTCATCTTCTGAATGAATAATGGTTTTATGTAAAATTAACAGATTACTTCGAATTAGGCTAAAATATTAGCATTAGAACATTTTAAACGAATTTTAGCTCAGAATCATAATGATATTTTAAAATATGTTTCTAGACCTCGGTAATCAAAGACATATATTACTAAGAAAAGTGTATTGTTTCTTAAATGTCAATAAAAAAATCTCGTATTAGTTTTTTTAATAACGGATAATTAACTAGATCAATGTAGAATTGAAGTATATGCATAAAATAATGTGGTTTATGGTTATATACAAAATGTAAGGTAGTAATAATTGCAGTAAAGCAGTTAATTTTAATTGTGTTTCTATTTTAATTTAGTTTTTCTTTAAAAACGTAGAATTTAATTAAAATGCTCTGTTAATGTGCTTTTCTAAACATATACGAGAAATTTCAATTACTATAATTTAAATATACATTGTACATTAGTTGTTTTTTTTTTAATATTCTACGATGTTTTCATTACTAAAAATTCACAATTCTGCTTTATTATTATAATATATATATATATAAGAAAACGTAATATCAAACGAATTCACCAAAGTAGAAATTCAAAATTAATTTTTTTTTATTTTAAATTTGTTCTGAGGACGTATGAACTGTCTGAGAACTCTTCTTACTTCAGATTTTTTTTCTATACATCTGCAGTTTCCCCGTCTCCCGCAGCTGGACACAAGTAAGCACAAACTCAGCTCCGGGGGTTGCCTTTAGTTTAATGTGATTATATTTTAGGTTGATATTAAAAACAATTTCTCATAAGATAAAACGATTATCGCTATTGTATCATTATATATTCAACGTAGTTGGACGGTTGAAATTATTTCATAAAAATTTAAAAATAATTAAAAGTAATGGAAAAATAATAAGGAAGTGTAACAGCTAGAAGAAAACCGATTTTATTATATGAATATAACGAAAAAACATCGGACTCTATTCAGCAGACAATCTTTAAATTTGAATGAATTTTCAAATACGTTTTGTATAAATTATTACCTTAAAATACGGACAAATTTCAATTGATTAGTTAATTAACGCTACTAATCCAAGTGAAAATATGCTATAATTTTTATCAAATAATTTCAGACAATAAAAAACTTACAGACATGATATAATATTTTCAACGTTAACGACTGTTTTCTGTTATTACAATCAATCGAGTTTCTCATATTGATATACAATAAGATTGCATTAATTAAAAATAAATGGAGGTATCTCCGTAAACGATAAATATTTAAGGTAAAAGATTTTTATACTTTTTTTATTTCTAATTTCATCGGGTTCATCAAATATAGCTCCTCAACGGTTACATTTAGGGATAAATACTCAAGTTCCAAAACGTCGTATTCTGACGTCCTCTATCGAAAACTGACAAAAAGTAGTTCAGCCTGATGATGAAAAAATGTATACGAATTGACAAATGCCAATACTGTACTTTTAATGTTTAGGCAAAAATAAATATTTTTTTGTAGCTTTTACAGTTTCAGAGAGATCATAAATGTGGCAGACTTAAGTGATCATTCTGTATGAACTTTGTTGTTAGGTTCAGTTTTGTTTTTGTTAAATCAAAATTGATGGGATCATTTATTTATCATTATTGCATAATTAATAGCATTTTCTTTTTGGAAAAGTATTTATTAGTTGTGTTAGTATTCTGACATTAATCATCAGGTTCTGGTTTCCGACTCATTTGGAGAAAGGGATATTATCTTCGAAACTTGTTCGTTCCCAGTCAAGCAGTGCGGTATGATACATCGATAGAATTTTTTTTCACTTTCAATTACACTCTACTCAAACGGCTCTATTCGTACTTTCAGTTTCAAATTTGATTCGTCCTTACATTGCATATTTACATAAACTTGTTTTTAAAATCAAATAAGCTAATAAATAATTCATTTTAAAAGCCTTAAAAGAGGAGGTAAATATTTCCATTACATATTTCATATTTAGATTTTCATTTGTCCATAAAGTAAAATGTCGTTAATTTTTTAACCTTAAAAATTAATAATGGTTTTGCTTTTGTAAGAATAATTGAGCTAACGATTAAATTTGGAATTAAAGATAAAAAGGTTTTAATTTCAAATGATTTGTTATCAAATGGTGCAAGATGCTTACAAAAAACGATCATATTCAAATTTCGTATATATTTAATATTTTTACATTTCATATTGTAATATAGACTAAAGACTTTTACAACTGCTGTTAGAGAAAAAACTTTAAACTTCGTTTCATTTTTACGATGCCTTTCATTTTTTTTCTTTTTCTGCTACATTACCTTACGAAGGCTGTTACAGAACACATACTTTGAAAATGAGAAATAAGAGGTGGAACATGTGTTGCCGGTAATGGGAGAATAAAGCGTGAAATCCAGGGTAAGTGCATACGCTTGGTCGCTCTTTATCTCTAAACATCATTTTGTTCCTTTAAGATACGATCATCATCAGTCAGTCAGTCTCACACGCCTGATGTAGCAAGAGCAAAAGCAACCTACAAACTACGTTACAAAGAGAATACAACAATCCCAGATTTGACTGGCAGTTTTAAGATACTGTCAGGAGAAGGAAGAAAGAGAAGAGATGAGGGTAAGTTACGTTTAAAAGAGGGTGTAAATGTCACGAAGATAATATTACCGCATTTAAAGCTCGTGTAGTAAAATGCATTACGGAGAAGAGCGAATTTAGGAGTAACAGAAGAAAGGTTAGTAGAAGTTGCTAAGGAATTGTGGATGAGATAGAGTTATATTTACATTCTTAAAGGATATTAATGTATTTTATTACAGGGTTGGAATTTTAATAGTATTACTCTCTCTTATATTATAAAAGAAAACTGCATTTAGTTTTAAACCTGTTAAAAATATTTTAATGAATATTGCTTCTTAATTATTGCTTGTTTGTAATAAGAAACCCTCTGTCCTTTTACTTTCTCAATATTAATTTTTTTGTAGTATTTCAATAGGGTAAAATTGATGTTTGATACTTCTCAGACTCTACAGATAATGTATGTACTACCTCTTCAATTTTCATTCATTACCTCTGCAATACACATTCATCCATCGTGTACTGTTCATTTTCGTTTTATTTTCCATCGGATTTCACTTCCGACAGTACATATATACTATCAACCATCCAACATATCCGTTCAAAAAATATGTGACCCTGATTTAATATGGAATCAGTCATTCCTAATAATTAATTTTTAAATGGTGACTAGCTACAGTTAGAAAATCGTCAACTTTGACTGAAATAGTAAAATAAGGTTCTCCATTTTACCTTATTGAATTCTTTTATTTCCTATCTTTGCCTCATATATCTTATAAACTGAACCACCCGGTCTACATCTAGATAACAGATGTTATTCATTACCCGGATAAGACCCTCGATCAAAATTTCGAACAAATATTTTGTTTCGAATTTTATTTACTTTAATTTTATCACCTGAAATTTTTAACTAAAATTAATCCTGAAAGTGTAAACTTGAAAACTGTTGCTCCAAGATGACGTCGGAAGAGATCTAGTTTGAAATTTAAAATAATTTCTTTGAAGGTTATGTACAATTCTACTTGTTTTAATTTATATCGCCTTAATTATTTATTAATATTCATCCTGAATACTTCATTAGAAAAATGTTTTACCCAAATTAGTTCATTTATTTTTGCTGAGAGAATAAAAGATAGAAGAATGATGCAGCTCACTGCCAAATATTTTAAGGGAAGAAATATTATAGATTTCAGAAGTGTAAATTAGATAACAAGTTACAATAAATTCATCTGTCAAGTTATTTTAAAGCAGGCTGTGTAACGACACAAACTGACTTAAAGCGATTGATATAGAACTCATGCTTTGTGGATAGTTTTGTATGAAATACAAAAATACCGTGAAAATAAAACGCATTTATAGATCTAACTTTAGTCGTATACACCGTACACAGACACGGCTTGCTAAGAAAAACGTCACTCGCCTTACGAGAATGAGATACAATAAAACTTTCTGGTAACCTAGCTGATACCAAGAAAACAGTTAACTTGATTTTAATAAATGAATAAAAAAATAAAACTAAGCTTTTTTTTAAATTTGAGTTGCTGCAACCATACAGCTATCTCTTACAGAATGTGATTTAGATAGGCATTCTAGTACTTACTAGTACAGTACACGAAAAATAACGCTGTAAAATAAATCACGCTCTCATTTAAGCTTTATTGCTAACCTCATTATGGGAGTTATCTGTTCCTTGTTAATGTTATTTTGTAATATATGTTGTCTTCTGCTGCTTTCCACATCCTACACTTATCATTTTAAAATACTTGTATCCTTCATACACCCTTATTTTAACTTTTGTGAGCTGTACGTATAATATTCCATTGCTCCTGTAACTGTGTACTTGGTCTAGTAAAAGTTATGTCTAAAACCTGATACTTCGCAGGTTTTATCACCTTTATTATAATGTTCAGATATATCTGTCTTTTCTTAATCTGATTCATTATCTGCGAGTGAAGGAAAACATAAAAAATCATCACCATATTTTCTGCATCTCTCTGAACACACCAGTTCCCAGGATTTTCGGGGGTAGGTTAGGAAATAAACGACAATCCTGCCTTGTCACTCCCGATGCAAAAAATCTTGAAAACTTTGTTTTTCTTTTTTTTAGTAATTATTTTTATAATTTTCAAATATCCTGCTACGTAACAATTTTTTAAATTTTTATAACGTTTTTTAACGGCACAATGTTATAGGAAGTTTTAAGGTAAAACCCAGAGAGTTTCTATTTTTCGGTTTTAATAACTTTTTTTTGTAAAAATACATCACATACGTAATCTTCTGATATTAATCTGCTCGTTCTCAAACAGCTGTCAGAATCTCCACTTCAATAATTTTCTTTAGTTTGCTTTCATAAAATATGCCAAACGTACATTATTTTATTGATCATTTCTAATGTTGTATATTCCTAATATTTTTCCTCTGCATTTCAGGTCAACAGCCGTTTTAAGTAGACCTTTTCCATATCGCCTTACTTATATCTGAATTCTTTCAATTATTTGGCTGTGTCTCCCCAAGAATGTTTGCTGATACATAATGATTAAACAAAGGCTGTCGCTATTCTGTGATAGCCCAATTTTTAATTTTCTTGTCCGTCTCAAAAACTCAATGGAATTCTTACTCAGTAGATCGTATATTCTCTGTGTTTTATAATACCGCCTTTTACTCTTCCTGGCTCTTAATAAAAGATAGAAACATCAAATGATGTGCCATCTTTAATAATTTGAATACTGTTTGATACACTTCAAAAATACACTTGTGACACTACTTATGTGACATAATGTACTTCAGCATTGTGAGAATTTAATTGATACATTTTACTTAAATTATGTGAGAATAAACATGTTGAATAATCATGTAGTATGCAGACCGGGAATTGAATTAATTTTTGTTAATGTGATAAATTGTTAGCGTTAGAGTTTATCGGATAGTGACGATTTACGGTGATGTATTATTTAGTGTTTTGAGGTTTGTCTGAGACATTATATAAACATATCATGTAAAATAACCAAAATGATTTAAAAGGTTCTCGATCAATATAGTTCTCAAAATTAGTCTTCCTGAAGATCAAATATCGATCACGGTCTGAATATTTCTTGTAACATTTTTTCAAATAAATTAATGAATCTTTGTATTTTAAGAGTCTATTCAACTTCTTTTTTTTTTTTGACGCTACTGCCAGATCGAATGATCTTAATCTTAGTATTAAGCATCTATACAAATCTGTATTACTATATATACTAATCATCTATATGAGTTTATACCACCACACATTATTTAGTCACTTTAGATAATCAACCTTCATTATTATTTCCTTAACTTCTTCGAGATATTCTATACTTTCTGTATGATGCTATAGCTACTTCAGCTTTTTCTCTTCTAACTACCTAATTTCTTTCAAGAAAGAAAAACACTTTAAAGCCTGTCTTTTCAATTTCTTTTCAGATAATTTTTTCATCGATAATAAAATTTAATTTTATATAGAAATACAGCTAGGAATAACGGTAAGCAGCAGTTACGGTGGCTTATTTTGTGTAAAAACTTTATGAGTTAAACCGTTATTATTCCGAGAAGCCAGTCATATTCCGAACATTATACACACGAATATTCCGTTTTCCTATTCATTTGCGAGTTAAATTTTGTAGGTCTAACTACAACCCCCAGACCAGGCAGCTACTACATCCGAAAACATTCAGCCTTCATTTCCGAAAAAAACTGATTGGAACTGTTTCGAGTTTACGCTTCTATTTATCCACAGAAAATTTCTGATTCCCCTCATACTGCTCTTCTGGATCTGTGACCCACTATCTTTCATGTCCGGACACACCCTTGGGAGAGGGATCAGTCGACCCTGATGGATTACATTTTATTTGCAACTTGATTAAAAAGCAATAGTTATACAAAAATTAAAAAATTGTTCATTAAAGGTTTTGGTACGTGAACTAACAATTAGGAAAAGATGAATAGTACACAATTTATTCTAAAATTATGGAAGGAATGAATAACGCTAGGGTAACGGCTAACGTAATTTTTACTAAAATATATTTCAGGTAAAACCTATAGTCACTGGCAGGATTTGTTTAAAACACTGTGTTTTCTAGAAAATCTATTAATTGCCAAAAAAATTTTATGGTGTATTATTACATATGAACGATTTCATGTTTTAGCAAAACAGATATAATTGTTCGTTTTTTAAAACTCAGAATCGATTATAAGATATCATTAATAATAGTGTGTAGGTGTTAATTCTTATTGGTACCGATAAGTGTATTACCGGCGGGTGTGATAATTTTATGCATGTTTATTTGTTGATTAGTAATGATTTGAAACTATGACAAAAAGTAAAGGGTTTCCTGATCGGTTCTGTGCATTATTGGGTACCGATTGGTGATAGAAGTGTTTGTGTTTTATTTAAAATGTAAACAGCTGCTGAAGAGTGTTAAAATCGTGATCGAGCATATTATACAAAGCTGAACTTTCACCGTTACAGAGTATTGTATGTCGCCTGATCAGGGGGTTGCTGATGTCGATCAGTAGGTTGTAAATCATATCTTGTCGATTTCGTGCCCGTGCTTTTATTATAAGCCTCGTTTAATCTTTTTTAAACCCCTTTAAAATTCCCCCATCTCTAACATTTTCAATATAAAACAGGACTTGTATTATAAGACCAATTAATAAATCGGGGATTATTGCCTAACAGAAAGCTGTATGTACAATACGAAACGTGAAGAGTTGAGATATGCCTTATCTATTGATGCGTACAATTAAACAGAGAAAATAAAAATGTTGTGATTTTCTTTCGTTAATTGACTTATAAACACAAATATTGCAATACATAAACGTTACTTACGCGCAAATTCATATCGATATTCGACTACAGAATGGATTGTAATTTAGTTTATATTTAAGGTTTACTCTTGGTTACTTTATTTAATTGATGTTTACTATTGTTTGCTTACGGTAATCTCGTAATTATTCTTTGCACCGATTGCTATCTCAGATAAATTTTATGTATACGCTCTATTTTGTTGTAAGATTTGAGTCTAAATTGCATTCAATCGATCATTGTTTTCATTTTGTCGAAAAACTTTTATTTGTGAGTAATTCATAGGTATCATGATCGAAGCCCTCTTTAGAGTTTTATAATCATTGTATAAATGTAATAGAAGCTCATTTAAATAAATAAAAGTAAATATAAATGTTAAATGTAAATTGTTAAAAAGGAAAGGTACGGTAGCAGTTTTTGGCAAAAGACATTTCAGAATTCACAAAAAAATTGAATTTTATCAGCATCGTTCTTTCACGCAATTACAGTTTATTTAACGAAAACCTGTAGAAATTACAAAAAATAACAAAAACAAATTTCCCCTATATTTCCTGTATTCGGTATTTGATTTCAACGCTCTTTCATTTTATTAAAATTATAAATTAAAATAAAAAATAACTTTTTTGCCATATCTATAAACGTACAGATAAAACAAATGATTTAAGAAATTTTTCTTTGAAGACTTTCCATTCGTCTCTCGGTAAATAAGAAACTTTTCTCTCTGAACCACACGATCTAACAACACTATTGCGATACATACATAATTTCAATTAAAAAAGAGATGGAAAAAGGGTTGTAATGGAAATAAGAATCTTTATTTTAATGGGTAGGAATTGTAGCTGTCTTGCAGTATAAGGTACTGTTGCTTTAAAAGATAAGTCAGATAACTGTCAAGTCTATACGGTATTCTAATCTTATATGTTGGCTTGTATTTTCATTATCGCTTCTCGAATAATTTTCTAAGTATAAAATTCTTATAGCTTAAACTTCTCGCATTCACATTACGTGTTATTCAGGTTGTTTTTATTTAAAAATGATCTCTGTTCAACCTAAATTTGAATTTTACAGATTTATCTGTTTTTATTTATTAAAAGTTTTATATTTTAATGAATGCACTATTTTTTACGAGTTACTTGGTAAATAGTTCCCTACACATTCAATACGCTTTTAGTCATGTTTTTACAAGTGTTTTTCTTCTTTTTTTCAGCTCTTGTTACTTTTTTGAAGGTAATAATGTATCTGCTACTAAACATTTGAGAATCTCTACTTGTTCTGGGAAGAACGGTTTTCTTTAATGATTAAAGTTAAGTTTTAATTTGTACACATAGTAAAAGAAGATTTATAAAATAACTATTCGCCTTTTTCTTATAAATAATTTTAAAACTTAATTTTTATCTTAAACATTAAAACTCAATTTTAATGTTTAAAATTAAGTTTTAAATTGCACACGTAGTAAAATAAGCTTTATAAAAAATTATTCATCGATTTCTTATAAATAATTGGTATTTTTAAATAATACGTGTAATAAAATCCTTTAATACAAAATCCTTTTTACACAATATTTTGTAAATACTTACAAAATATAATTATTGTGATTATTATCAGGCATTATTGTGATAATTTAACAAATTACACGAGTCCGAAATATAATGACATGTTTGTACCGTATAATTATTGTTTTATTAGGTATACAGTGTTAAATATTTTTATTAATGCAGAATAATGGTACTTTTATATTGTTTTAAAAAAGTTTTAATTAGTTATAGAAATATGCAACTTAATTTGTAGGAAAATCGTTTAAAAAATATATATATTTCTGATTTAATAATAATCTAAAGTGCAGATGAACAATATGAATATTTTATTTTGTACCAGAGTAGTTTCATCGTTTATACAAGAATGTTTATGTTACGAAATAAATAATTTTTTCCGTTCGGGAAATTTTACTCAAGGAAACTCAAGGATTTTTTTAATTTACATCATTATACAATTTTATTTGGGCTCGTTTACATTTTGTTGCATGAGGCAAGCTTTGCCGCATTCCCTTAAGTTTCCCTTTTCATATTTTCCTGAAATTATAATTTTTGTCCTGAAAATATTTTTAAAATACCTAAAAATCGATGATCTGAGTTACCTTCGTTACAGTATATTAGGTCAAATTTACTAACAATTAAATTTCCGCATAAATGATTATTTGAAATAACATACGAGGGCATTAGGCTAATAATAAATTCTTTTAAGTTAATAGTAAACAAAGGATAAAGTATTATTTGTTTTATTCAATATATCTGCTACTAAACATGTGAGAATCTCTACTTGTTCTGAGAAGAACAAGTAGAGATTCAACAAGTAGAACAAGTAGAGAATTATAACATTGGTCAGTGATTTAATAAATTTTTTTCTCCGGGATTAAATTACTTTATTAAGATATCATATTTATTATTTCCCTGCTCTATGCAAAATAATATTTATCTACATACTCAACTGCCTTAAAACTTCTTCCCTTTACACATCATTATTATTATTATAATTTTTTACATTATTATTAAAATTTTAAAAACAGTTAAAGTTTAAATTTTAAAAACCATAATTTTGAGTATTATGTACTTAAAACTATTGTGTTCTCCAGTTGACCTTTTCCGTTAAAAAAAAAATTATATTAATGTTTATGTTGTTCGCTATGTTATAATTATTCTTGATGTTTTTTCTTTGTTATTATTTTTTTACGTGGAAAAGATTTGCAGAAAATATGGAATATTTTAAGCTATATTTTTTACTCTTGTTTCACGGCGAATTACTTGATTGCTGTCTGTGTTTTTAAAATTTAGTCGATTTATAGTTATTCTCTGGTTGTTTTCTTTGTGTCTGTGCTGATTTTTGTTTAAATATTTTTAAATTTTGGTTAACAAGATCAGTAGTTTTTTTTTTACTATCTTAAGCTTTTAATTTATTATTTCATTGTATTTTTTTATTTTTACTTAAAAACTTTTAAACAAATATAAAACACTATGAGAAAAATTCGGACCCCAAGACTAATTGAATCAACGCCACCAGAATTATTTATTATACCGGACTTTGCAAGGTCAGAAGATTTTCAAATACAATGACACTGTTTTATTTAGGAATGCTGATGTTTGCTTGATGATAAATAGTTACAATTTTACCTAATTAAATTTTTATTAGACTTAATAGTTATAATTTTACTTAATTTTAGTTACAATTAAATTTTGTTTAATTTTACTTAATACTAATTTAACATACGTATTCGTTATTAGTACTGGAAATTATTTTTTCCTAATTGTGTTATGTTAAAAGCCTCAAGTTAATAAAAATGATAGAGCAATTGGAAAATGCTGTGTTAATAAATTATTTAAATGTGAATGATATTTGCTGTAATTCACTGTTTAAAGGAGATAAAATCATGCTCCTGCTGAGAAGGTAGATACTGTTCGATGAAAGATCGTATAAACAGCTTGATTAATGCTTCTGCGAAAGGAAGCACTGCAAAGGAAAACGTGATCTTAAGTTTAGCTGTAAATTTATACAAGTTTAGATAAATTTATTTATGTGCACCAGTATGTGGTTACGAAATGTTTGTCTGCGTGTGCCTATAAATAATCCTGTAAAATTTAGCAGGTGTCTCTGCTAAACTTTACTAAAAATGTTTTTTTTCGACTTTCAATTAATAAAACATTTTATCACTATTTAAGTCTCAAAAGTAAACGATGAGGATCTGCAGGCATGCAAACGCAATTTATGTGGTTAAACGTATGATTTATTATGTAATTTTTCATACTTTTTTGCTCTCAATGTTGTGCATCGAATTCTTTTTGAGAAATCCCACAGAAATATCGGGGAGAATAGTCAAAAAAGTAACTTTTTCGCCTTTTTGTTAAAAAAAAACTTGCAAGGAAATAAAAAAAAAATTTGTTAAAAAACTTATAAAATATTTAGTTCCTGTAAACAAATTCATGTAAAGATTAAACAACGACCGCACCACAAGACAAAATAGATAAATTAATGCGCACGAAACAAGAAAACCGTAAAAATATTTTGCATGTAGACTTAATTCATTCAAACGATTGAAATGTCAGTAGTATAAGAATTCTATTTACAATGTGGACTGCACATTTCATAACTTGAAATTTTTTTATTTTATTTTCTCATTTGCAAAAAAACTATGTATTCGCCTAAAGTTATGTTGATCAAATTTCAGAATTCATACTTTTTTGTCAGCATTTGTTTCAGTTATTCAATATCTTCTAAACATCTTTAAATTCAATAACATTATGTTTTAGAAACACCTTTCCTAATTATATGAAAAATTTGTTAACGATTTAATTATCTCCGTGATGGGAAATGATAATATTTTTCAAATGTCAAAATTACACGTACAAGATAATTAAGCTTGTTTAGTTTTATTAAAATAAAAGAGTTTTATAATAATAACATATATAGGGCAAATAAGATTTATAATTATTGTGAAATTGTAGTTAGTTATACTGAAACCTACTTTTTCCAGCGGTAAGTCGTTGATCTGTTTTATTGTGCTAATTGACTGTCCTAGATAACCACTGCAATTAGCTAATCCTTCATCAATTAAATCATATAGATTCTCAGTAATTTTTTTTGTTTTATATTCCTTCTGAATCGACTTTAATCTACATGTAATAATTAATATTTTCGTGTAATAATTCGGTAAGATAAATGAGTTTTATCTCTTTTATCGAGAGTTCGATTTTAATTAGTACACAATCTAGTTAATGTGTAATCGTATTTAAAAGAGCGATTTTGATGCTAGGTCTTGAAATTTTTATTGCAACCAGAATTAAGTACAAAGATAAAAAAAAACTATCGTAAATAGAATATCTTTGAAAATATTTAAAAATAAGAAACCTTACTGGCACTTGTTAATTTTTGTAGGGAATCGTGGTGCAAGATACATTTTTACGGTCGCGGTACCTAATTCTCAAAATTTCTGTCTCAAATATTAATACGAGTATTTATATTAATATTTGATGTATGTGAAGAAAAATATGTATATTGAAAATACATTTTTAATATATTTTTATTATTTATTTTAGGTGGTTTCCATCATATTATAACTGAAACCATCCTACCACCTGTTTAAGGAATGATGTAAGGTAACCGGCTGATCCGATTCACCCCAGCTGTCCCAGCTCACCCCACTTTACGTACCTTTGTTGGGAATTCCTGATTTAAAAAGGAAAAAGAAACAGACTTCAGACAATCAAAACTTTGCTCTTATCATTGTATTAAAAAAAGAATTTATAAAAAGACTTGTCTCTAAATTGCGTTAAAATATTTAAGAAAAGAACTTTGAAGCCACACATTGAGACGCAATAAACATCCGGCAAATTCAACCTATTTCTTATCTTAAAATAAGACCAGCTCTTGAAAGCAGCATCTCCGATGGCACTGATGTAACAAGAATACTAAGCAAATCTCTGGCTGCAGCTCCTGATGTGGAAAAAATGGCTTGATAATTTTTCCAGAAATTGAGTACATCCGCTTTCTCGTCGCTTCGTGGCATTTTTAAATACTCGAGCAATTCACTATCGTAATTCGTTTCCCATTCTATCCTTTTGTATATTGAATCAAATCGAGTTCGTTTTCCTTGCCGAATTTCTAATCCGAAGATTGGATCCTTTTCATTGGCACAGTAGTTTACCATTTTTTTAAATTTCTTTAAACTTCTGAAGAGGGAGTTTTACAAAATCCCTGCCAATGATGTAAAGCTTCCAACTTGTATCTTGGATTGACCAATAGAAATTGCCCCGTATAACCAGTTGGTTTTTCTATAATGTTTTAAAATTTTATCCCTAGGCTACTGAAATACAAGAAGCAAACCTTCATCTATAGCGGATGATCCTCCTTCTGCTCAACCTCTGGACTTTTTCTTCTACTTTCTTAAGCAAAATATTTACACCAAGAATTGCTGTACAGAGGGTAATATATTCGTACTTTTCTCCTCCTAACTGATCGCTTAGTATCTTAAAATATAGCAAATCTCTTCAAGAGATTTATTGCATTTATTTTATTATATTAATATTTATTACATTTTAGTTTCTTAAAGTATAAATAATTTCTTCAAGGATTGTCCACTCTTTTTCGACCTGCTTAAAGTTGCATCATTTGCACGCAAATTTGGATCATTTGCATCTTTTTTAATTTGATTTTTTTGTCTACCATTTCAAAGGTAGAATTCCACCTTGTAGGGACATTAAGTTTTAGTGTGACAGAAGTGGGCGAATCAGCAGTTTCTCAAGTACTTCTGAATCTGTTTGGCATCTCCTAAAATTTTTTTTATTTTCTTGAACAGCGTTTATATTTTGCCTATTGAATTGGTTAGATCGGTTGAATAATTTTTGTAGTCGTCTTAGTACTCTTCATTTCCTTCTGCGTCTTCCTCAGCCTCTTCATTTTCCTTAAATTCGTTACACTGCAGCTAAAGAGCTACCAACATGTCTTGTTTGTACTCCGAGGTTTAAAATAACGGCGATGCACCTAAAATGTTGATTTATTGTGTCCATAGTGGAAGCAAATGAATCAATTCTATCATAAATGTTGTGTTGGCGTCCTCTCGGCCATCACTCCTTATCCTTTAGCATTCTTTAAAATGATGCTTTGTTTTATTTTATTATTGCTTTCCTAAATAAGAATGAATAAGTCTGATGCCAAATTTAAGTCTACTTACTTTTAAAGTTGAAAATTTGTACTGCGATCTAGTTCGTTTTTTGGTTTCTGATGCCTATCGATATATTTGTTGAGCTTTTTTAACTTGTTTTGCTGGTGAATATCTTTTATGACTGGTCTTATACGAATGTCTTACTTTATAGAAAGATAGTTTCTTTAATTCTCTTGGCAATAACTTACTTACACTTAACACTTTTTGTGTCAATAGAAGAGTTCGTTATAATAAAATATTGTGATAAGTTACTTTTATGTTTATTCAAAACAGCATTTTTTCTGTTCATTTTCTAAGCATTCCACTGAAGATTCTTCCGATGGCTGTGTAACTTTAATTTCACTATCACTAGAACTATACTTAAAATAAGGATCTTTACTAATGATTGCTGTCGAATTCATCTTTGAGAACCGATCAAATTGAAGATTGTTAAGAGTATGTTATATACTTAAAATAGGAAAAAATTCGATGCACTAATCGCACGAAAGAGAGAGCGGTTGCGGTGAAGCCGTAAGTTGGGATGAGACTGACTGAAAATGGAGAAAGGGAAGTTGCTAAAAAGGTACACTTGAATGAAAGCGACTTTACAAAGGAAATGAAGGGCACCAAAAACTTGGTTTCAGGTACTTGTGAACAGGAGACAGAGGGACTGGAACGTAATCGTTTGAAAGAAAGGCAAAGGCGACGGTGAAAAGGCTCAGATTAAGTCAGGCAATAAAATTGCTGTGGAAAGGCGGTGTAATGAAAGAAAGTACAGGGTCCAGTTCTTGGAAGAGGGTTGTGCGATCTTTCTTTATTATTATAATAACAATGAATGAATATGGAATACATTTTTACTAACCGAATAATAATGAATGGAACTTGTTTGCATGAAAATGGAATGAATGCGACATGAAGAATAGCGGTCACAAGTTGCAATAAAGGCAGTCAAAGTGTGGCGAGAATTAAAACAATAAAATTCAAAAGAAAGGGATTAACCGTTGGGGTAATAAAAATTGACGCCGTTTTGGTCAACTATGTCTAAGAATAAATATTCATTCGAAGCTGCACAAATTTGTTTGATTAAAAGCCGGTTATTTTTGGCAGTATTTTTTTTATAATGATCGGATCTAAAAATATTGTACATATTTATTATTTACACCTTAAGATTTATGAGAATAACACCACATCATGAACACTCCTTTTTTACTTTATCAATACTAACAAACAGCTGCAGGAAACCTAATATGATTTTTTCTCAAATAATTTTATAACGAGCGAAACTAAAAAGGATCATTTCTTCAAAAGTTTTCGCACTTTTGAAGAAATGATCCTTTTTAATTTCGCTCGTTATAAAATTATTTGTGGGCGTTATTACGCCCACAACAGCAGAAGGAAAGACGACTCTAGATTCAAAGAAAATTAGCCATTTCATGACATCATATACCGGTATTATTATAGTGCATAAAATTCCGCAGGCGTCAGAAATTCGAGCTGTTCGGGCCGGCCCGTCGGGCTGAAATAACCAACTCGATTCGAGGATAAAACAGCTGGCCCGAACTTGAAACTCGGCCCGAAAAAATTCCAGCGCGGCCTAAAACTTCGGCTGAGCTCAAACGCGAGGTGCATCTCAGATTAACAAAAACTAGAATTTTTTATGAGCACTATTCTCCTTAGCTGCATATTATACTCCGGTTTTAATTTTAATATATCTGTAATTAATATTATACTTTATAACTGTTTAGTAAATTTTCCTCATATTTTTCGTTACAAAACAAACAAGCTGTAATATAATCCATAATCTTTAAACCTTATAATAACCACAATATGGAATGTTACGAATTTTGTATTTCTAAGTTCGTATATGACAGGAAATATTGTACGCATTTCTTTATGAAGATTTCTTTGGAATTTAAATCTATTCGCAACGCGATTCCACATAATGAACTGCAGTAGGCTATCATATTATTAATGGGTTGTTTTGTTTTTCATGAACAAATGTGTTTAAAACACGTGACTTTTCTTGACAGGCTGCTTGACGGACGACAACGTACGAAGTAGAATATTTTTTTAGACTTTAATAAACCTACCCGACCGGTACCCTTCCTTGCAGTATACATTTACCCTCACAGAAGATTTTCTTACTCTTTTCTACCCCACCATATTTTCCTCTTTACTATTGCTTCACATCGCTTTTTCTTTTTCTAATTCCCCTTTGCAGCTACTCTGAGTTTTCACACCTTCTTAAATAGACATTAATCACGTTCTCCTTCATCGTGTCACGTCCCATAACGATTCATTCCCGTCCGACATGACAGACTGACGCTTGACGCTTGTCGGAGTGTTGGTGCAACCCTCCTCCGCCGCCTCATCAATTAGAACTGATTTTGTATTTTATTTCATGGAACTGACTTTCTCTCCCATTTCTTTTCGACCCTCCTCAACTTTCCTTTCTTTATTTTACTTCTCCGTCAATTGGGAATAGTCCTTTGAAGGGGAAAACAAATTGATTAGGTCATTTGTTAAGCTGACATTGTTTTTATTATTATGCAAAATGACTGACGTTCTAGCATTAATTTCTGTAAGGAATAAAAATTTATTAAAAAAAAAAATTTTATTAATTTTTAAATGAATTAAAATTTAAAAGTATAAATACGCTATTAATATCTCTACTGTGTGTGTGTGTGTGCTTGCGCGCGCGCGAGCACGTGAATTATATATTGTATCTTTTTTTATATTATAATTCGGTTCTCAGATCACAGATCAGCAATCTTTTTTTTTCTATGATAATCACTTTTCTCACACAATTTAATTTATAGTCATATTAATTATTATTTACATACTTTATTGACTGTATTTAAACAGTCAATAAATTTATTTTCATGACAATGATTTTTATTAAAGAGAACACATGTCTCTTAAAGTTTATCATATTACTAAACTTGTACAATTGAACAATTTGTCCTTCTGTGTTAAGTCAGTATTAAATAACGAATAGTTTACAAAAGAAATCGGAACGCATAAATTTTTGGTTTTATATTAACTATTTCATGCCATTTTATATTCATGTAAAACAGCTCAAGTACAAATTTCTCCAGTCCGAATTTTTTTTTAGAATGAAATTATTAGCTATACTAACATTCCTTGTATGGTCATTTACAAATATCACCAGCGTATTGAAGTATTCTATTTGCTTAACTACAATAAAATATTCGCTGTGTGGTACGGAAATACCGGTACTCAACCACGAACAAATAGATTTGCAGTATTTAGATCATATAACAGTCAATTATCTTGTAATTTCCCTTATCTCTGTAGGATTTCAAGTTTTTCTTGGCAAGGATTTGCCAACCTAATTATATTTTTAAACAATTAATATTAATTATTAATATATTTCAAAAGTTAGTAACATTGGATCATCAGCTAAGTGAGATGTCACAGGTCGGCGGAAAAATTAAATATGTAAATAATATTTAGTGTAAAAAAATATCTGGTCTGAGTAGATTTCGATCTCCGCCGCCCTGCAAGTGTACAGACCGGGTGTCACCCGACACCCAGTTAGTGACCTACCCATCGGGTGACAGTTAAGCCTTGCGGCTATGCCGTCACCCGAACCGTCTCTGAAAATTAGGTCCGTAAATTTATAGATCATTTTTCCTACAAATAAAACAATACAAAGCATGTAAGCAACACGACTACTACTTCATTAGCAGCATGATACGTTGCGGCATCTCGCCGAAACCAACATTCGTTCACCTCTAATTGTACAATAAGGTGTTGGATAAGACACGATTAACGTCTCCATTTAAAGATGTAATATCTAATAAAACTGCCGGAAATTATTTAATATCAAATAATGTATGGCAGCAGGAGATTCCCCAGAAACCTATTTTTTTTATCTGTGCGTAATGATCATCGTAAAAAATGTAATGATTTTCAGAGCTCCAAATTCAGTTACTTTGACCTTTCAAATATTCAGATATCCGAGGGAAACTAAGCCTCCTTTCCCAAATAATAACGATCTGATCTAGTTCCTCAGCAATATTTTAATTGACTAAAGGTTAGAAATCAACTTCTGAACTACAGAATTCATTTTTAGTGATCTGGTTTTGTAAATTTTTTAAAAACACCACCATGGTACCTTATTTTATCTTTTTTTATGTTAGAGTAAATTTCCTCTAGAATTTCTCTTGCAAGTTAATTAAACACTTTTTCACGCCCTCAAAAATTTTCACTGTTAGCGTTATGATTGATTTGAATATTTTTGATTCTATACACTCCATGTTTCACAAAATTTTCGTATCTAACCTGAATACTGAATTATTCGGAACTATATGTTAGAGAAATTCGAACCGAAACTCATATTTCACACGCTTTAGAAATTTATATGAGAAATGAATCTCCGCAATTAACACAGGCTAATCACTGAACATGTGTGACACCTCACAAAGAAAACTGAAAGTAAATACGGCATGACAAGGCTATTTCAAGTACTAGTGCAGCTAACTTTGAGTACAATGTTGCCGTCTGAGAAATACAGTACGCTTTCGTGACGATTGTTGCATACTTTTTAAAACATCAATTGCTATGTGCACTATAGTGTTTTACTTTGTAAAAACTATGTAAAATGGAATTAAGTAGGACTTAGTAAAACTTAATTACTATTCTGATAATAAAGGAGTTGATATCACGCTTTTTTTTTATTGTCACTTCCCCAAGAAGTGAAAAGTACTACTTAGTAATATATTTGACTTATGCGAAATTAGGTTACTGCTCTTAGGTAGGAAGATGTTTTCCTACCTATGTATGTTTATTTTATTTCAAATTTTCCCGCTGAAGTATTAATTTACTTTCTTTATAAATTTTAGTTCTAATCTCTGTTCTTACAAGTTAATCTGATTTTACAACGAAAACGTATTATCAGAATAGTTCGAATTTGTAATGAGGAACTACTTCTTTTGCCTGGAAAATATACATAAAATTATTAATATGTTTTTTTACCTAGGGAATTTTGTAAAATACCGACATCTGGTCAATACAATTTTTTTAAAATACTGTTTAAAATAGCAGTACTGTTGAATTAAAACAATTATTAGAATTACTTTACGAAAGAGCTTAATAAACAACCTTAAATGTGTAAAGGACATTTTAAAATTATGTGGGAAACATAAATAAGCAAGCAGTAAAAGTATTAAAATTTCTATTTTTGCGAAAATTATTAAAAGTAAGGTATCTCGAAGAAGAAATTGTTGGGGGTGTTCGTAAATGTTATTTTAAAGCTAAAAGAGACCAGCAAGGGTCGGCCGGCAACAGAAACATCCACCGCTGACCCTTAATGGAACCGGACTAACTAACGCCATTATAACGACAAGAACAACAAAGGGTATGTTTTAACCCCCTCTCACCCGGGATACTTCAATCTTCTGTTTTGTAGAGGGTCGTATTTTTTTCTCTTGCGAGGCATTCCTTTCTGATGGATGGCATTCCTGTCACCTCATTAATAACCCTCTCTCCCGATACCTTCTGACCTTATTCATTCCACCACCCACCGTCAATAATTTTAGCTTTTCATCTCCTGTTATTGCCTTGTCGACCGATCAGTTAGCCGTTTATTATTTCGGCCGTATCGGGTTTAATTTTTATCCTATGAAAATAATATTTGTGTGTCAAACAAATGAGTACTCGTGTGCTTATATGTTTGAGAGTTTAATGTATGTACTTTTTGGTTTTTATACCTAGAGTGGTACGTTCTTTTTTAATTAAAAATATTACTTTTAGTTTTTCCACTTTTGTGGGCTTCTTATGAAGTCAAAAATGCATGCTTGTAAATCCTAAACAATTAACAAAATAACTGCAGTAATCAATTACTACTAATTATTGTTCAAGTCGAATACTAATGTAAAGCTTTATGTTTTAATTCTTTTAAATGTTTTCAGTAAACATTTTTTTATGACTATTTTTGACGTAAGAAGCTTTATTTACCAAATCTATTGAAAATTTAACTTTCAATAAGTAGAAACTATGCGTTCAATGAAAGGTTTAACCACTTCTGAAACCTCATCTGTTACAATCACAAAAATTTAGGCTAATTTTAAACCTATTCTTTTCTTAATAATGTAATAAAAATATTCAGCAGTTTCCAGATAATAAAAATTAAAAAAAATTTTTTTGAGAAAATCAACTTTGAGACATGCAATTTACAGAAAAGAAGGAGGACAACTTTCATTCTGGATATACAATTGTCTGATCCAGAAGAAAGTGTATGTTATAAAATTTGATTGATTTATTATTTTTTTTCTTGAAAGGTTCACTACAAAGCACTAATTTCGGAATAAATTCGGCCATGACCTAAGTACAGAATATACATGTGATCCTTACTTCACACATTGTAGGTTTGTCTTCTTAGACAATCCCTTAATCTTTTTTGATTTAGAAAGAAGAAGGGAAAATACTGATTACTTAGTAGCTGGTTAATTTTTAAAACGTTGAATTATTTTTTAAATCGAGATCTTTTGATTCTTCTTAGATTATTTTGTAGACGTTTGTAATCAGCGATAGTGTGGGTAAATATATTTTCCGTTTTATTAATTTATCCTTACACTATATATACTATATATTTAAGTACTATATATACTTAATTTAAATTATAATTTCGTATAACAATTGGGATATGTTTTATAATAAGTTTCAACTGTACATTAGGTATTCATGCACACTGTATTGAAGTAGATATCAGTTAAATTGGTGCTTCTAACAAAAAGTTCGCTTTTGATAGATCAAAGCAATCGTAACAATTTTAATTATGTAATTTTTTTCTTTTTCGCGTTTCAAAAAGGCATAGATCGAGTTAGGTAAAAAATGGGAACGTTTCACAGATATATTTTAGTAATGAAATAAAATTTTATAAGACTAAGTGGAATTTTCACCAATTTTTATCGTTTTCATGAAGGGAGTAAAATTTTTAAATCAGATTATTATTATAAATAAATTAGCGTAAAACTCTTAATGTATTTATTTCATTTGTGTATTTAGTCGGGAAAAATTTTTAGTTAAAAAATAACAAATAATTATTCATTATACTAAAATTTTATGGAAACATTAGAGGGTGCCGCAGTAGTACAGGCTCTAATGTTTATTTTATTTCACATTTTCCCGCTGAAGTACTAATTTTATTTTTTGTTAAATTTTAGTTCTAATCTCTGTTCTTACAAGCTAATCTGATTTTGTAGCGATTATCAGAATAGTTCTCAGAATTTGTAACGACGAACTACTTTTGCCTGGAAAATATATTTGCTTAAAAGTTGCCTTTGGAGATGTACCGTAAACAAATCAATATTTGTAGTAGAAAGTAATTTAAAAGTCGCCTGTTTTTATACAAAAATAATAATACAAATTGCAGTAGGTGTTTTTAAAAATATTTTATCAAGCTTTAACTGAGAAATTACGGGAAAAATTTCATCGAAACTATTTTTATTTTTATATTTCGAATAATGATGTAGCTTTGAAATTGAAAAGCTAACCGCCTGCGGTTATATATTGTACCTGGTTCTGCTTATATCTTTCAATGTAAACGTTTCATGTTGCAGATAAAAACGGAATGATAAATGAAAAATATATATATTTTTTTTTATTTGTTTCTCTCTGTCCTAAATAAAAGGAAAAAATGAAGTTTATTTTACAATATTTGTGTACATATGTTTTGGTTTTGTTATTAGGTGGTTCTCTTTTAGAGAGAGGGAGAGAGAATGAGAGAGAGAAACAGATATTGAATATCTCTAGTGTTTTCTACGACCCGTCGTTCAAGTTGCGATTCAAATGCATTTTAAATTTAACAGTTTCTTTCGTTATTTTGTTTTATGTGGTTTGTATGTTGCAAAAGGGATGGTGTAAAGTC
This sequence comes from Lycorma delicatula, assembly GCF_047948215.1. NCBI lineage: Eukaryota > Metazoa > Arthropoda > Insecta > Hemiptera > Fulgoridae > Lycorma > Lycorma delicatula. The sequence continues at coordinate 248,471,190 of NC_134455.1, read as the reverse complement.
GAATGATGTTTTTAATCCAATCAGTCATTCTGATATAAATATGGTTCATCAAAACAAAGATGGACAGATAGAAATATTTTTTGAGAATTGTTTACAGCGGTTGTTCATTTTAATCTTTGTAGTTACGGTTATAATGCCCCGCTATATAGATATAGATCTGGTGGTAACTTCTGCGCCTATAAATATTTAATCCTTCATTTCAATATAATAGAGAAACGAAAAGTTAAATTCATTAGTTCGTTGTGGAGCGGTCTAATAACGTATCTGAATGATTTTGTCCGTCCTGCGGCGTCTTTAGGACTTAACAAGTGGCTGAGCTGTTGTAAATAACAATTTTTGCAAATAAAAATTTTGCACTTGATACTTTCATTCATTCCAACCACTTTTGTAGGTTTATTTGCTACTTCCTCATACTCTTGAAGTTTATATATCCGTCAATGAACAAAATGAGTTCAACTGTGCATTGTATCATTCGTTTGAAATTGTACAACTTCAACTCCTTTTTTGTTGTGTAGTATAAATAACTTTGTAGGTTTTTTTTTTACTTTTTATAAAGTTTTTATATTTATGTCCTTTAAACAACCACATTTTAAATACATTTACGTAGTTCCTTTTTTTAAATAAAGCCCGTGAAACTTGGCGAAAATAAATTAATGCGTACATATTGAAAGAAATATACGTCATGTAATGTTTGTAACAATTTTTACGAATGATTGTTTATTTAAAATTATCTTAAGAGTTGCAATCGACCTCAGATGAATGTACCCATAATTCTAATTATAAAGCAAGCGAATACATTTTAATAGCACTAAATTTAATACAGTTCAACAATTTATTTCAATACATTCTTTAAGCAATGAATGCATAATATTAAGGCAAAGATTTCTCTTTCAGCTGTTAACTTTTTCTGTTATTTTTTATCTTACTTTTGTATGTTATCTGCCTTTTATTAGAAGTGGTACTCGTTTACATAAATAGAACTTCTGAGCAGTATAAACTGCGGTTAAATTTCTACGTGCTTATTTGATTCCTAATTAGGTTTAAATATTTATTCAACCAAACATTTTGCTGAATGAACTATTTGGAGTTGCAGAAAACGGTATAAAAATGAAGCATAAAATATATATATTGAATTTATTTGACTTAATTCAATTTGCTTTACGGTTGCATATTAAAACAACATTGAAAATTTAAATGATTGTATGGTAGATGTTTCATATTAATTGCATCTGACAAGATGAATTCATTGTATTCAAATAATGTTTTACTTGTTAATCATTTTTAAATTGTATCAAAAGATAACCGAATTCAATTTATCCTAAATGTTATTAACGCTGGGGTCAACATCAATTACATGCATAAATTAATCCAAAATAGTCCTACTGTAAATTTGTTTAGACTGAAAATATAATACGAGTATAAGCAGTGTTTTAGTTAGTATTTAGTTAAGTAATAAGTATATTGTAAGGTATTTAAATAACTTATATATATATATATATATATATATATATATATGTAATTCTATTTTTAAAGACAGTAATTCATGTAGTTCATCGTAAGAATATTATAATTTTTGGAATAACTTAGTAATAAATCCTTACAGAGTTCATTTACTTTATAATGAGAATATTGTTCATTAACAAAATATTTTTTCTGAGACTCAGAGACCGCTCCAAAAGTTTGAGAGACCGAGTAAGTGCTGACAAACAAGCCGATCAGTCCTTGTGTTTATCTCAACTTCACTTACGGAAGTAATTTAACAATTAGCAAATAAATTAAATCATTTACTTACCATTCCTACTTGTTGAGAATCAAACATTTTCCTTTTATAAACGATGAAAGTTTTTGTTGTGAAATTTAACCACTGGTTAAAAACGAGCAGTCATTGTACTCCTGTAGTTTCCGAATAAAATAATTTAATTAACATCCAAACAGAACAAAATTTTTTGTTAGACTTTTAAGTCCTTTTCACTTTAACGTAGATTAGTTACACATTAATAATTATAATAAATATAATAATCATAATGAATTATGAATAAATTAATTAATTAATTCATGATAATGAAGTTTCAGTACCTTACTGCCTATATAAATATATATCCAGAAAAATAATTATAATCTTATGAATATAAACTAGTGCATTTACGAGTATATATAAATCGGGTGATATTTAAGTATGGACACAGCTTTATACTGCATATCTGAGAGGTATTTGGAGGCAGAAAGAAATAGGAGAGTTATTATGGTGTTATGAGATGTTCATTACGGTGAGTTTTTAATTTTTATATAGAAAATAATGACAGTTGATATAACCGTTTAATTTGTTATTGTGTAAATTATTAGTTATAATTTATTATTATTATTAATATAATAGCACTGTTCGTTATTGTATTCAATATGAACGTAAAATGCAATAAAATTGTTCATGCAGCGCGTTTTACCTCGTTTTATTGTTAACACGATTTTTCTGTCATTGCAACCTTGAATTCTTGTAACTCGATAACGATGGCAGTAACAGAAAGTCTGGTTTCACCATTTTTTCTTGTAAAATTTTAAATCAAAATCATGCAACATATGTCCACCTTCCTATTTAAAAAATTGAGTTTGATTCAATATGGCTGACAAAAATTAAAAATTCATCGTAAAAAACATCTCATAACACTATAACTCCTCAATTTCTTTCTGCCTCCAAATACCTCTCAGATATGCAGTATAAAGCTGTTCCATACTTAAATATCACCCGGTATATATACATATATATATATATATATATATATGTATATATATATATATATATATATGTATATATATATATTTAATTTAATTAAAATTAAATTTTATATATACTTTAGAAATTAAACAAAAGTAAAAATAATAAATAAAATATTTCATAATAATTAGTGCACATTTTGGAATAAAACATATTAGCCTTTTTCGCTTAATTTATATGTCTTACTTTGTAGATCCACTAATCTGAAAGGATTTCTTAAATCGTTTAATTAGATATGAAAAATTATGATTGTATTTTCATTGATTATTATGTCATAAAATTAGCAATTTATAAAAACAAAAATATCATCCGGCTGGTTTCCTTTATTTTTAAGACTATTCATTATTTTTCACTCATATTTTTAGTTTTATACATAATCTTGTTAACACAGAGTTCTACACCATTTACCTTAAATACAATGAGGAAAGTTTTCCGTTACCATATTTCGTTTATTACGTTTATGTCTAAATAAAATCGAGTAATATTGCCTTGTATATTACGATTGAAAAAATTTCTAACAAAGAAAATTTTCAGTTTTTAACTTATTGAAAAAATTGTATTTCTCGTAGAACGAACGTTTCTGAGTGATTATCATTTTAGTTGAAAAATAAGTGGATATCGTTGTCATAAAGGTGTGGCAGAAAAGCAATGAGACTTTTGAAAGCAACACTGGAAGCGATTTTTTTACTTCACATAGCTTGTGCGTCAACTTTCAGCATCAGCCAAGTTTTGTTTTTATAGTGCGTTATGAAAATGGAACAGCAAATCTGGAGCAACAGTTTGCCATCGAATTTTATGTTAAATTTGGTGAATCCACGAGTTAGACCCACGAAAAGTTGCAACGATTCTTTGGGGAACATTTCATATCAAGAGCACAAGATTTTCCGTGGCACAAAGCATTTTTGGCCGGGAAGCAGTAGAAGATGAATCTCATTCAGGGAGGCTTTCAACATCCAAAACTGAGGAAAATGTGGAAAGAGTGAGGGTCTTGTAAGGTCAAACCGTCGACTAACATTGAAACTGATTAGTATGTTAAATTTGAATCGTTTTACCCTTCATTAGATTTTGACTCAAGATTTGGGCATGAGAAATATGCCGATTGTCGCCTTTGCCAATTGCCAAATCGCCAATTGGTACCAAAAAAACTTTCCATTGAACAGAAAGACAATCGGAAGAATGTGTGCCTTGACTTTCTCGACAGAATTAAAAATGACCCATCAACCTGGGTCATTTTTAATTCTGTCATGATTGATCACTGGTGATGAATCATGGTTTTTAGAGTACGATCCAGAAACAAAACTTCAAAGTGAAGAGTGGCACTTTGACACTTCTCCTCAACCAAAGAAATCTCGAATGAGCAAATCAAAAATCAAATGTATGCAGATTTGTTTTTTTTTTTTGAAAGGGGGAATACTCCCACAGAATTTGTGCACCAAGGTAAACTGTAAAGCAGGTTTTTTGTAAATAACTCCTTAAAAGGCTCAGAAAACGGGTGCTTTGTGTCAAACCGGACATTTCGAACACTCGTTCTACCATGACAACGTCCCTGTCACAAAGCCATCTCCATCAACCAGTTTTTGACGATAAAAGGGGTTTCAGTGGTTCCTCAACCCTCCTTTCACCGGATATTAGTCCGTGTGATCAGGATTAAAATTTGCTTGAAAGAAAATCATTTTGATACTGTCGAAAACATCCAAAGAGCACAACAAAGGAGCTGACGGCAATTCCAGTTGAAGCCTCCCAGTATTGTTACGAAGAATGGAAACACCGTCTCCGCCGATGTATAGGTGTCCACTTGAAGATGATAACATTGATATATAAAAATAAATAAAATTTCTGAAAAAAATCACTCTCATTACTTTTCTACCACACACCGTATTAAATCGTATATATAAGTATATTTAAATCAGCGTTTTTTTGTCAATCAATAATTTTGTTACATATTTATTTACATTACATAAAATTAAAGAATAACAGTTTCATTCAGGAATGAAAATTAATTAATATAATAGAATAAAAATGTTAAGACACAAATTGTATTTCTTCAGACAGTCGCAGTCAAGTTGAGATTAAATTATTTAAAACAGTTATGCATTTTGTTTTTCGCTTTATCCTTCACTTTTAGATATTAATATTTTGTTAATTTTATATAGTTTCTCTAATTTTGAATTACAAACATGATAGAACAAATACTTATCTATTTTTACTACACTTTCGTATTTTCCAATTCCGATTTTTCATATCTCATAAGAGTTTGAACACTCCTTCCTCCAAATAGTCAAGTTTTTACGAGTGGTAATGTATATTAAATTATATAGCATAATATAAAGTAAATAACATTTTTTTCAGTTTTTCTGTTACTCTTTAAGACAATCTAAGATAACAAAAAAAAAGAAGAATGAAATTTTATTTTTTCTAGCGTTATCAATAGTCTAAATAATAATTGTTGTGATGACCTGTACCTCTGAGTGTGTGTGTGTGTGTGTAAGCGTGTGCTTATATGCCTGGCAGATGGTAAGTATTTCTGCGTAATAGTAGTGATCTCTTAGCTTTAAAGTGTTGCCGAGAAGGGATGGAATGACGGGCTAAAAATTGGGGTAACCGGCGAGCTGTGACTCCCAAGAGATTTTAACGTACGCTAGTGCTGGTCGGCACTAAACGAAAGGGGAAGAATGAAGGATTTCAAACGCAGTCGGTTGAAAAATAAGGCGTATTGAGATATAGCTATTTTGATAACATTGGATGTGACAGTAAGGTGATTGAAATACACCATCGAGCTTCAAACTAACACTGCGGTCATATCTTGAAAGATCTTTCTTTGGAAAACTATCCATCAGTCTCTCATTCTATCCCTTTTCCGTTCAGTTTGTCATTATAAAGTCGGATTGTAAAGGGAACGTCAAACTTTACTTTAAAATAATTACAGTAAAAGCGTAATCATTCTTAATATATCAGTCATTGCTGAGTGGTAAATATTGATTTTTCAATCAACGGTATATATATTCAGTTTAAACAGTTTTATATATTTTTTTATCCCGAAACCTTATTTCATTATTAGTTCTTTTTTTTAAATTACTTTTGATAAGAAAATAGTCCTGTACGTGCCAAAACAGTTATACGGCCGATTATAATGATGCGGTTTACCCTTGGTATTGTAGTTAACAGGTTATAATTTATGTTGAGTAACTGAAGGTGTAGGAAGGCTCTTCTAGTCGATACTCCCAGAAGGTGAAAGATTTTAGTGATGTTATTTGAGTTATTGTGGGTTATTTGTGTTTAAGTGATACGCTAAGCCTTGTAGACAAATCGTAGAAGTTCATATAATTTTTCATCATTTTAAACATCATTTATAACGATTTTAGTAAAGTGCTACAAAGACCACGTGCACCGGAAACCGTACAGGTTAGTACGTTCCGCCAGAATTGGCGGCTACTACTGGCGTCAACTGAGTGAGCGAACAGCTGCTGCTTTCCGCGCTAGCGGACTAGGTAAGGTTAGTCCGAAGGCAAGAGTTTTTCCGCCAGAATACTTAGAATTTTTCTTCTTCGAGGTGAGCGCAAATTTTCTGTCATACAGGAGTAATATAAAGGGGAATCCTTCCTTGTTCATATCTCCGCCCCTGTTCCATATTTTCCCAAACCCCCCGGCTCTATCCCGATCCCACCCCCGACCAAATTTTGTTTTTGACCTGATACATTTTTCTCCTCCCGGACTCCCTCCGAATACCATCGAGTTGGGTGTCAAAATTTGCGCATTTCAACGCTAAGTAAGTATCTGGAGGTATTATTCCCATAGAATAATCGTGACTCGTTCTAGATGGAAGAAAACTCTTCAAGCGAGCAGGAACCTTGCTTGTTCCCCAGTGAAGGGACAACAATGTGGATCGTCCCGACGATCAAGTCTATGGACTAGTGTCTTCCACCTGAACCAAAGAAGAGTGACTCTGAAAAGAAGAAGGATGTATCTAAGGAGCGACCTCCTAAGAGAAAAGTGGATGTAATCGAAGGTAGTGAAGTCGATATATCAGACGGATCCGACATGGACAATTTTATGGCGAAAATTTATCGGATGGTAAGTTATTGGCGGCTACACATAAATTCCAAAACTGGAATTAAACAGTGCGGTAACCAAATTCTGGAAAAGGCTAAAGATGTCGAACTTGTGATGAAATCTTTCTATAAAATTTCCCTCCAAAATCTGGGATTCAACAAAGAGACGCAGACTGAAAGGAGTACAGTAATAGACGCTAAAGATGCTCAAATACAGATCAAGATAAGGGGATAGTAGAGCAAGTTATAAGCTCCGCTGACCATGGACATTTGGAAGATGTCATCAGAATGCACTGGAAGAAGGATGTATTCCAGAGAGTGGATGTGTTGCATGGTTTCCTGGCGAGGGAAGTTTATACGGGCTCCGTGTTTTCCTGATCCCTAAAGGGAGTGTGAAGAAACGTCGTTACGCGGATACCTTTCGAGAACTGGCAGCGGACATTGGTAGATGCCTTGACGCGGGTGATAATACACCTAAAGCACGAGCGTCAGGGATTTCAGGAGTGTAGAAATTTACTACCCTGAAGGCGAGGACGAAGACAAGTGCACGGTCTTCGCGTTAGTTGTAGAGGAAGACAACGCGAAGTTAGCCCGTCAGATATAAAAAGCACTTTAACGATTAGGGAATGCAGATTCGGATAAAAAACGGCCCCATCACCTCATACAAAGGGAGCCGAAAAAGAAAATTTTCCATGGTCCGGCCTTGTCTGTCATGACAGTCAGAAAACTGGGTATATTGAATGCTGAGTTATTGAAACAAGTTAAGTGCGGCTTCGGGTAGAATTTGCGGAGGACATCCCCTCCGCGAAGAAGAGCAGACCTGAAGATACTATAGGAATCAGAACTACCGACTCCCCTGCAAAGATGATGTGGGGGTACTCTTGGGGGATGATATGCCGCTCCTTCGTTTTTAAGGGCAACGGGAGCCCGAGTGATTTCCAACCATGCAAAAATTTAAACCAATATTTGATTCGGTTCCACTGGGCAGTTGATGAACTGTGTGTCTGCGGGGAGGTCCAATCGAAAGAACCCATGATGTTCGATTGCCCAGCTCTTGGGGAGGGGGGCAGAACTCCGGCTATTGGGAGGTACTTCAGGAAGGCTTCTTGAGCGATCACCGAGGAATCGTATTTCGCATCCAGTTTGAAACCCCAATAGTGCAAACGAAACGCTACAGTTGGAAACCATCAGAGTCTGAGGTCCAGTCTTTTGCTGAATCCGTGACAAAAAGGGTAGAAGGACTACAAAATTGGAGTCCAGATAATTTCTTACGAATATTAACGGAAGAAAATGAACGTATAAGACCGCGATTGGACCGAGGTAGAAAAAACATCTACTGATGGTCAAGGAAAACTGGTGCTGTACGTGCTGCGACCTTAGCAGCCAGAAGACGTCTCCAACGAGCTCGACAAGACCACCCTGAAGAAGCAGAGGTGGCAGAATCCTTGTATAAAAATGCTCGAAAGACATATAACGCTTCCATCAAGACGTCCAAGCCCAGTGCCTGGAAAGGGCTGTGCCAGAATTAAACGACGACCCATGGGTGAGGTCCTATCGGATATTAGTGAAGAAGTTCGGTGCGCCCCTCCCCTTACTTACAAGGGATTGGGCGGAACGAGCAGTTGGTCTTCGTTTTTCAGACAGATGAAGAAGTTCAAGTAAACATCACATGCGACGAGGAAAGACGCTTCAGCATGGATGAATTCCGCTGGCAGTTTCTCGGACCAGTAACAAGAAGAGCCAGAACCCAGATGGAGTTCCAGGGTGGCTGCTGAAGGGACTTGCTGGAAGACACCCCTGGCGTACCCTTGAAACAATAAATAAAGCCCTGAGTGCGGGTTGCTTCCTAGTTACTTGGAAACGGGGAAAACTTCTGTTGATTCCCAAGATGACACAGGCCGGTCGGGTCGTAACGTTTCAAGCAATCTTCTTTCTACCCTCGATAGGGAAAGTTTATGAGAGGTTATTATCTGAGAGTATATTGAATTGAAGGAAACGACGAGACGGCTAGCTTCGTCCTAATATGGATTTATCCAAGGTAAGTTGACCAGATAATGAAATGAATAGTAACATCCAGGGCGAACACCTGGCGGACCAGAAAGATCTCCTTGATGGTCCTCCTGGATGTTCACAATGCTTTCAGTAGCATATCTCGGTCAGCAATTATGGCAGCTATGAATGACAGAAATATTAGCCCATACCTGAAGGTATGGAGTAGTATCAGAGACTATCTTCGGGACAGAGAACTACTGGCATCTACAGAAGAAGGAGACATTGAACTCCGTATGCAGAGGTGTTCCCCAGGGGTCTGTCTTAAGCTTCCTTTTGTGAAACCTCACTTTTGATGGGGTATTGAGACTGGCCAGCTCGGAAGTATCCCTAATCGCCTATGCAAACGACCTAGCGGTGTTGACAGCTGGCCTTACTGCAGATGAAGTGATGCAAACAGGGAATAAAACTGTGCATCGGGTAAGCTCCTGGCTTCAATTCAATGGCCTAGAATTAGCTCCAGCTAAAAAACAAATGAATGCAGTGACCGGGCGGCGCAAAATCCGTCGTAATAATATAATGAGCGACGACTTGTGCAACAGAAAGAGGAAGACTTCTGTGATTGGAGTAGTATTTGATGCCACTCGAAAAAAAGAGTGAAGACCGAGTCCCGACGGTTGGATTGGGAACCGGGAATGGCATAACCGGACCCGACCGTCTTACCTCACGGTTTGAGGTAGGCAATAAAAAATTAAAGAGAAAGACCGAGTCCTGGCTGTCTGGACAGGAATCCCGGGAACGGCATAGCTGAGGCCGGGTTTATCCCTTTCCGGCCGGTTAGAAAAATGTGAAAAAAAAGAACCAGAACCGGCGAGGGACCTGCCTTGCCTGACATACTACGGCGGTTGGGAAGGCTCGCTAGGGTCACAAGGACTCTCCCCTGGAATGAGATACTTGACTGACTGTTGATCCGACCCAGGGGAGCAAGAAGAAAAAATATATAAAATTAACAATTAGCCGTACTATGGTGTAAATGAATATCATCTGTATAAATAAAGAGTTATTCGTGGGTTATAAATACAGACACTTTTGAAAAAACTCACCATTAAATTACAATTTGTTTAAAGTTTAATTCGAACAGATAGCATTCCTTTATTTACTTCTCATTGTTGGCAAAAATTAGGAACCGAAAAATACTATAATTACGAGGCTAAACTTAGGAACGAAAAATACCACAATTACGTGGCTAAACTTGTCAGTTTAGGTCTTCTTCTTTTCCTACAGAAGACTCATTCTTCTTAGAGAAGGTGTTATATAATATTATATTTAATAGCCGATTAATACAAAAGTTGTTTTCCAGTAACATGCTGCTGCAACTTTTTGATTTCCGAATCGACTTAGCACCGAGTGTGAGTGAATTTGTGTTGAACGGGTTTCCGTGCATAAACATTTGGTCAGCAGTAATTGAATTGTATCATGACACCGAATTAATCGTCTTCTCCCAGTAAGGCTTCCTCTAATAATTCCGGATATGTATGTTTTTCGAAAGGTGTCAAATGAACCTTTTCATCTTGCAAACTTGTCCAGGGATTTTTTCCTGTTAACTATTGTTAAATAACTCTAATAATGGGCTGTATTTGTTACAGGTATCAACTTTCTCTCTTCCTCTATCCTGCGACCTTCTTTAGCTGATCATAGCTCCTACTATTCACCACTTTCCATAACATATCAGACCCTTTTTCCTTACCTCTTTTTCTGTCTTCTCTCTGTCATTTCATTTTATTTTCTCCATTGTTCCTCACAACCACATATCAAGATTTTCAAGATATTTCTCTTCCTTTTCCATGACGGTCCAACATCCTTCAACATCACCTTACAAATAAGACATATTGTTAACCTTTTCATCAATATGGTACTCTTCTAATTGTGAGTAAGCCTTGACTACTTATCGATGATGTTATTTCATTGTAAATTCTGTTTCTAATATCATTATTCCGGCTTTCATTTAAAGTAATTGCGCTTCCTATAAACTTTATTGATTTTAGCTGCTCTAATTTCCTTCCACCAACAAAGTTTTTGAATTTCTGTTTACTCCCATGCTTGTAATTATTATTTTACAAATAGCCAACTTTCATTTCAACCTTGTATCCTTCTATCGTAGTTGTTACCAACATTGATTGCAGCTACATCTCTCTGCAGTTACTGACTGACGAGGAAAGTGAACCGTTCCAGTTTTATAACTGGAACATACAATTAAATTTAATTATATATAATTAACTCAAAGCATTCTTTTATGAATCGACCCTAAACATCCAATCACATCTCTGGTCTCTTTTCCTTTTCCAAAGCCAAAACGGTTTTCTGCAGAAATATTTTCTGTCTTTCTACACTTTTCATGACAAGCCTTGTTACAGCCATGATTACATGTCTTATACGGCTAATTGCTCGGTAATCTTTACACGCTTTGACATAGGATGATCTAGTTAATCATCAGTGTTGTATATTTTATTTATAATTTCGTTTGGTCTAATTATACTATTTTCTAGGGCCTTCAGTACCTCCAAGAAGTACTGATATCAGCTAGTAGACTGCTATCACAAAATAATGCTTTCATTTCTCTGAGGTCCTCAACGGCTTTCTCAACATCTACGTTGAATAAAATTGATGAAAATTTAGGAACGTTAACTTAAATCCCTCGTTACTTTAAATTTCTGTCATTTATTAAATTATTATTCAGTTAAATCATCCTTGTATTGTGAAAAGTAAAACAAAATATATATTTCTCTCCAAGAAATTGTAATTTTTCAATATCTATTGCAATCTTTTCTAATAGTAATAACTTCTGAAGTCTCTCAGAAATAGTTATTGCCTAAAACCGATTTATATGACTTATTGATACCTTACTGGTTGATAGAACGAGCATCGTAATTATTGAAAAGTCGTTTGATACCTTCGGCGGTTAAACATCCTAGAGAAAAAGAAATTGAAAGACTGCATGCGCGATAAATGTCTCATCATTTTCTTTTCTTTCTGTAATACAAATTGAAATTGGTAATGTCAGTTCGAGTTAAAGATGAAGAAATCGAGTGTAAATTGGACGGATAAAAGAAGAGGGTGAGTTTTGTTAAAATAGGGTAGATTGTGAGCGAGTAAGAGGAGGCAAATAGAGAGGGTGACCTCTGGTAGGGATGTCGAATACCGTCAAGGCAGAAAGGAAATCCGTGCCGATATCTCAGAGCAATGTTCGCATTCGTTCCCCTAAATATCAATTTGAACTGTAGGAACAACGTAGGATATAATGGCAACAGATCATTTCTCCCCTTCCCTCTTCATCCTTTATTTCCCCATCTCTTTGCTGTATATATATATATATATATATATATATATATATATTCTATACAAAATAATATAAGCTGTACTATATCGAGTGTAAAGAGAAATTAAGGGGGGGAGAGAAATAAATTGTGTGTGTGTGTGTTTTCAGGAGCAAGAGAGGGACTACCAGTTATATCTGTTCTGTACTCCATCACATTTGTCTCTATTACCTGAGACGGGTTCGATATTTATTGCTCTATCTGGATACATATATCTTCGATGTTAAGAGTATATGTATTATGCTGCCACGGATCCCTTTTCAAATTCTTGCCACAGATGTACGCGTGCGTCCATTTATTTCTGTTAATAAGATTATATAGTTTACCTTTAGTAGTGTTTTAAAGAAACTCTTCTTGATATTTTCTTTTTTTAATTTACGAAAAATTAAATAAAACTCGATTATTCCACCGTGTTTATAATTAAAATTAATTTTGAAATATAATTATAATTAGTGTGTTTATGCTTTGCGTATAACATTGTCGGTTTATTTCTGTTTTTCGTTAAAGTTTATTCTATGTTTACATAACATTTTTATCATTGCATTGAGTCGAGAAGTTATTAAAAGTAAACATGACAATACAATTTTGCCGAAACAGTTAGTTTATTTGTTAGTTAATCCGTAATTTAGTGTTACGAAGACTTAAAGTTACTCAGTTAGATTTTTTAAGTGGATGGCAGCAGTTAAATAAACATGCTTTTCCGTCTTGACCTTTTGCGGAACCCACTTTTTGAAATATATTACAATAAAAATAATAACCCGCAATAATTGACAGTACAAATATATTTCATGTATATATTAAAAAAAAAACGTTTACCGTCTTACAAATTGTGAAGAGTGAATTAATTTTAGAAGGAAATTTTTGTAAAACTCATTAGGGGTATTGTATATAATCTGCTGTACAGTAATTAATTTTAAAAACACACACACACACACACACACACACACACACATATATATATATATATATATATATATATATATATGTAAATCATACGGTTAGTTAGTTTTTTCTTTTGAAAAGAGGAGTTTTAATTACTTTCGTACCATGCTACTGAAAACATGTGATTAAGAATATTGTATATTCTGGTGATACTACAGATAATGTAATTTTTAGGCAAACGTGTACACAACCGTGCGTAAGTACCTAAATTAATCAATTGTACCTCGTTTTATAACTGACTAAAATAATGTTTGGATCCATTTTTTACTTTGTACAGTGAGTTTATGCTAGCACTTTTTCTTCATAAAACAATATATGGCTTATGTAGTAGGCCAATATATTATTTCATGCTCTGTAGTATATTCTTCCCCCCGTCGCCCCCGCTTTTGATTCCTATTCCTCTTATTCCCTATTTCAAACCTCTCTACTTCAACTAGATAGATTACCCTACTCCCTTTCGACCGTGAGCTCCATCCCTCTCAATTTCCTCCTTGTTGCTTCAACTCTACTCTAGTCTTGTGTTATTTATTCTTTTCAATTTCATGAAATATTTTCCCTAACACCCCGAGTTCAGGTCGCCTTGTCAAACAGCAGCAGAGTGCTCATTTTACATCTTCTTCTTCACTCCTACCAAAAAACAACCGACACTCAGTCGCATATATTATTTTAACAAAATTCATTCCTAGGTACCCCATCTATTCTTTCTCACCATTCAGCATAAATGAAATAAATATCATTCGAATAAGTACACTTACTGATGCTCGATTTATTTAAAAATTTGCTCTTTTATGGATACAATTATTTTAAGTTGCCGTGGGTCACATGCATGTGTTTGATCAGAAAAATTTATTATAAAAAATAATGGAATTTTATCTGTTTTAAAACGTATGGACAAATACATAAGTATAGTTTATCTAAAAAATGTACCTTTAAACGATACATTTTTTTATGAGATTAAATTAGTTTAAATGTTGCCGTAACTCTTTTTTATAAAATCTTTTCGTTTAACCATGTATGAGGACTTTGAAGTAGTTAAGTCACTGAAGTTTATTTTAACTTTTTTCTTTTGACACTCATTTATGCAGTTAATTGTAGATATCTTCATTGCCTTTTTTCTCAAGAAACTTCGGAACTAATATTTTTACACTAACTGCAACCTTTTGTTAACCTTTCAGATTGTTATTATTCTAGATAATATTATTTTTCTCGACCCGTAAGCTATTGTACTGTGAAGAATTTGTCTCTTCTGGATTAAATGCTCTCCGTTCTTTCAAAAGTTATCTATTTTTATTAAGTAAAAGATTACCCAAAATTTCATTGTTACATTAGACAATAATTTTCGCTTTACATTCAACTTGCTTACTTGTTGATTCACATTTATAATGGTTACCATTATTAGATGACAATGCTATTGTTTATAAACTAATTTTTTTATTAATCGTTTAAAGAGAATATAAAAAGTTCAGGAAATAATTCATTCCACCAGTTAACTGGAATGGACTGTATTCAAAGTGAAGTGTAACAACATCGTTTCTTTGCGTGGTATGACGGATTATAATTCGAACTATGTCTAATCCTAACGCCAAAGATTTTATCGAGTTTTGAAAAAAATATCATTTTCTTCTCATCATGATTTAATACCTCGTATAATTCTGTAAATAAGTGGTGAGTTCATAGTGGACTATAGCAGATAAAATAAAACATAATTGCAAGTAACGAGCAACAGACTAATCCAACGATGTAACGACACATTCGCGCATCCGCGCACGTCTGCTAGTAGAGTCAATATTTGCAAACATAGGATGCAGATATCTTTTATTAATTTTAATAGGCTCACAACCTCACAGGTTATTACCGCTAGAATATAAAACTTTATAGGTTCAATTGATACAAAATTGAAAATATACATGTAAATTCAAAATATAATAAAAATAATTTGTTTACTAAAGAAACAACCATGAAATTAAATAACGTCGAAAGAGTCATTGCAATTATGGTTAAATTAATCTATTTTTCATAATCTCCTTTTTAATTATTAATTTACTATAAAAGTTAGAGATTAAATTTGCAGCACAAATATATTTACTTACACAAATGTTTAGAGTAACTAAATCCCAATAGCAGATACATAAAATAAACAAATCCAGGGCAGGATGAAAGAGCTCCCATATGAGTATGAAATATAATTAATCTTCTGAAGAGACTAAAATTCTCAGTAGTATTTCCCTATAAATATTATAATTTTACCACAATTCATAACCGGTTCTTCATACTTTGACTTTTCCAACAGGTTACAGGACATTATTTTAAGAGATATATTCGAAACTTCGTCAATTTTAACTCTTACGTATGTAAATTATCGCATAAATGCCGGCACAATACTATCGATTCTCCCGACTTTTGGATGTAACGTTATCTTAAAGCACCGTAGATAACCGTACATTTCTACTTGACATAAATTTTATTAAAATTTTATTATTATTAACTTAAAACAGTAATAAAACTACATAATTTTTTATCAGACCTAACTTTGACGACATTGTGGCGCCGTACTACTAACGTTATAGGCAGATTTCGTCAATATAATGAATATTGTTGATTATAGCGTTATAAAACAAGTTTATTAGTCTTTCATGAGAACTCGACTCTTGAATTCTTACTTAAAAACTATATAGAGAAAATGAAAACGGCATGGGTTGCGTGACATTACGTGAAGCACGCTAGTTTTTATTTTATAGTGCATGATTATCAGCGTAATGGTTTTATATGTAAATATTTCAATTTAATACAATATAATTTTCTATGGTAAAACGTTATGTAAATAATTATTTTTATCTGACTTTTGCATTAATTTTATTTAATAAAAATAAACTAGGCTATATTTTATTATTTTGTATGGGGTGCTGTAATCCACTTTTTACTAAAAGGTATTAAATAAAATATGTTCCTGATAGTCTAAATACGCCTAGGTTTGCCTAGAGTATATTTTAATGCTCTGGGATTAAAAAAATAAAATAAAATAGAATCCTGCGAAATGAAAAATATAATTTTAATTAGATTATTATGAAATTTTTTTATGCAATTAAATGCTTTCCTTATCTAACATATTTGATATTGGTTGTCAATTGAAGTTTGTTTCGTTGAATATTGCGATACTGGGAAACAGAAGTAAAATGATTCAGAAAATTTAACTCTGTCATATTTTCAGTTTACCTACATACAGTGACCGGATTTGAACCCAGAACCTTAAAAATTTAAGTCGGTCAGCGGCACCATGGAAGTTGGCTTTTTTCGTGGTTTAAATTTTACCCTGTACATCAACGTAGTTTGTTAACGTTCATTTAAATGCAAACACATATTGATAATACTATTATCGTATTATTTTTTGTGATGTTATTATGTCATTAAATACAGGTGTCGTCCTGTATCCGTATCTATTAAATAAAATAAAATATCCGTATTTAATATATTAGTATCTATTAAATATATTAGTATATATATATATATTTATAATAAATATATATTTATACTTAATATAAATATATATATATATTTATATTTTATATATTCATATTTAATATATATTTATATTAGTTTATATATATATTTAATATCCGTATCTATTTTATAATATCCGTATCCGTAATCTATTATATAATATTTTACCATTAAAAATCTTCACTATAACTCTTTACAGAAGAATTGAGAGGAGAGTAGAAGAGGAATTAGGAGAAGACCAATTTGTTTTCAAAAACGTATAGGGACAAGGAAGCAATTTTAGCTGCCCTATTACGTTTAGATTAACAGTAAAAGGAAGATTAAAAAAAAACAAACCAACATACATGGCATTTATAGATTTAAAAAAGTCATTTGATAACGTAGGGTGGAATAAAATGCTCAGTATTTAAAAAAATGTAGGGTTCAAGTATAAAAAAGTATAACAAAAGGGGGTCAGACAAGGATGTTCCCTATCCCCGTTACTTTTTAATTTTACATAGAACTAGCAGTTAAAGAACAGTTTAGTCCGGATTAATGGAGCAAGGTGAAAAGACACTACGATTTGCTGATGATATAGGAATTCTAGCTGAGAGTAAGAAAGATTTAGAAGAAAAAATGATCGACATGAATGAAGTCCTGTGCAAGAACTACCGCATGAAAATAAACAAGAACAAAACGAAAGTAATAAAATGTAGTAGAAATGAAGTAGATTCACCTCTGAATATAAAAGTAAGATTAGAAAAGACTATGGAGAGATAGAAGAATTTTGTTATTTGGGAAGTAGAATTACAAAAAATGGACGAAGCAGGAGCGATATAAAATGCCGAACAGCACAGGTGAAACGAGCTTTCAGTCAGAAATATAATTTGCTTACATCAAAAATTAATTTAAACGTCAGGACAAGATTTTTGAAAGTATATGTTTGGAATGTCGCTTTATATGGAAGTGAAACTTGGACGATCGGAGTATCTGAGAAGAATAGATTAGAAGCTTTTGAAATGTGGTGCTATAGGAGAATGTTAAAAATCAGATGGGTGGATAAAGTGACAAATGAAGAGGTGTTGCGGCATGAAGAAAGAAGCATTTTGAAAAATATAGTTAAAAGAAGAGATAGACTTATAGGGCACACATTAAGGCATCCGGGAGTAGTCACTTTAATATTGGAAGGACAGGTAGAAGGAAAAATTGTGTCGGCAGGCCACGTTTGAAATATGTAAAACAAATTGTTAGGAATTAGGATGTAGGGGGGTATACCCAAATGAAATGACTGGCAGTAGATAGGGAATCTTGGACAGCTGCATCAAACCAGTCAAAACTGAAAACAAACAAAAAATTTTAACTTTCAGAGCATATGTTAAGTTGACACAACAATATATTTTACTAATCAGCCATGTGAATAGTGCATATCACTGGATACAGGATCTCTAACAAAGGCACCTCTCTCTTAATCAGAAAACATTTTTCTAGATACATCTGGAAACCTACTGCAGCTTGAACTAAAAGGTATCATATTAGACTTCTAACCAGTGAACTAAACATTATAAAATAGAAGTTTATATTGTACATGGAACGACCAGTGTACGCAATAAGCTATTATTTTTTTTGTTGATGTTATTAAGTTACTCAATTTTAAAAAAACGAAGGGAGCTTTTCTGCATGAAAACAAAATACTTTCACACGTTAAAAGACATATCAAATTACTATAGATATTTGACTAAATGAAAATATTACAGAACATATTTTAGGATATAAACTTTCTTAATGTACACATACTTAAATTTAGAGTGCTCCTTAGGAGACAATTCTGGTGAGTTTTTAATATTCTTCACCGAATCTTTTTATTTTTAAACTTACTCCGTCCCTTAATTTTCTTATTCGGCTCATGAAAATGAACATACTTAGGTTTACCTAATTCTTAAAATAACCATTCCTCACTGAAAAAATTATGTACAACGTAAATGAAAGGAAAACACCTGTCCAGAAATATTCAGGACAGTGAAAAAAGACAGTTGTTCAATACGGCAGTTAATGGGGTATAGTTTTTAATATAATTTTACCAATTTCTTGCGGAGATAAGATGAGTTAAAAGTAGTAAAAAGGAGGTTTGTTTCGTTTTTACATTTTTACTTTTTGTTCTATTAGATTGAAATTTGTTGCACATTAGTTATTCAGTAAAATCACAGCCATAGGTTACTAGAGTAAATAATTTACAATCTTACAACCACAATTAAAGATAAAGCAGATGATTTGGTTTTTCTTTTGGAAACAAATAACAAAACCAAACATTTTGATTAAACAAATTGTTTTTTCTGACGAGTGAAATATTTGCCTGTGTGCACATTATCCTTATAAAGAAATTGAAAATTACTTTAAATTTTTAGGCTGCAGTAACAAATTATTGTTAACTGGATAATGATTGACTTTGATTTTTAGCTTTGAAAATTGATTGTACTTAAAATCATACACTTAGTTAATATTTAATATCTTGTTTCTTTTGTTCTGCTTGACTATTAAAAAACGTGTAGTTCGTGTATAAGAATATTTACACTAATCAAGCGATATATTTTCACAACAATAAGGATAAAAGTTAATAAGGATAACTTTGTTTTAAAAATTGATGTTTATGTAATAGACTTAGGTGTGGATTAAGTTCATCAGTACGTGTTTAGCTCTCGAGAGCTAAAACTCTTTCAAAAGTTTGAAATTGTTAATCCGATACCGCACTGTTTTTGAGCAATATATCATAAATAGAAGTTAGTCTTATAATATTTTCATTTATAAATCACTAATTATAACGTTAGTTAAATACGTTTAATCATTAATTAGTTGTTGCAC
Source organism: Lycorma delicatula (assembly GCF_047948215.1). Classification (NCBI taxonomy): domain Eukaryota; kingdom Metazoa; phylum Arthropoda; class Insecta; order Hemiptera; family Fulgoridae; genus Lycorma; species Lycorma delicatula. Next base: position 248,451,733 of record NC_134455.1, on the reverse strand, counting down.
AATGACGGCAGATTTTTGTAGTGCTTGCATTGAGAGTTTTTAGATCTGCTTTAGGAAAAACCTAAGTTTCTCCTCTCACGAACTCTCCAACAACTGACATAATTCATTCTGCTACCAATGCTCCTGTGTTAGAACTGTCATACTACTTTAAAAAAACTACGATGAAAATGAAAACATAAAAGATTTGCAATTATTTCTCAGTAAAATACATAAAGAAATATTTTTAAATGTATCATTTAGTTTGTCACTAGCGTAGGATGAAAAAATATTTCAGACTTTGGTATTTTCTTTTTAAAACTAAGACTTTAGTCATCAAATCAAAGTGGAGGTGAAATAAAATTCTTTTGTTTCAATAATTTACTTTTTCTTCATTCCCAAAATTTTTTTATGAAAATTAATTGCACAACTAATTTGTATGACATAAAAACCCTGCGATTTAAAAGTTCCACATGCGTTATAATTTTTCCTTGTGATAAATACTGTCGTAAACAAGTACATAAAATTAAAACTGTTTTCTTCTACCTGTTTTTTTATCTTTCTGTAAATAAAAAGTTATTGATTTTTAAAAGAATGCTGTGTAATCGTGACATTTTCCATTTTCATGCTTGGTATAATTAAAATAACATACGATACCCGAATAAAACCCTGCTCACAAGTGGTACGTACAACATTTTTGCATATTCTTTCTGCAAATGTTTTTGTTACGTACATTTCTTGTCGCAAAACTGGGAAGTAGCCAAAATAAATTAGATTCATAACTGACCAGTAAAGCATGAAATAGTACGAAATTCAAATTCTCCATGTGAACTCGCCTTTAATGTGTAGCCTTATTCTCACTAAAAAAATTTATTCCTAAAATGATTGCAAACATAATCTTAAACCTTTTTTATCTTTTCATCCGATAATTTTTTAATTTTTACTTTAGAGGTTTATTTTGAAAGTAGAAGATAACATTGTCCAAGAATACCTAAAAAAATCCGTACTTCTATTTAGAGTAATAGAATTTTTTGCTGCAGCTTATATTTATGATTAGTAAAAAAAGGTTGTTAAGTTTACACAAAAAATTAAAAATGAGATGTAATTAATTAAATAGTTTTGAGAGGATTGAATATCTGGAATTGGGTAGTGATTACGAACGAAAAAATATAATGAAGCACATCAATACTCAACTGGCGATTTAAATTATTAAACATTTTATTAACACCACACAGTTCAAACAAACAATATTAATGAACGATTAAAATTATAATCTTATTCAGATTTATATAAATGCAGTTTAACCGTCAAAAATACTATTAAAGAAAGACAGTTATCAGTCGATCACAGAAAGAGACAGTTCATAATAAAAATAAATATAAAAAAGATTGTGAGGTAATAACATTATAAACATTTTAACATCATTATATCTCAGAACTATCCGCGATAAACAGTATAACAGCCACAACTGAAAGTAAAAACATGTTCTTTGAAAACAATCCATGTAACCATGCCAATACAATAAATAAACAAACAGTTCCAATTCATTTATTTTACATTTTCCCAAAACAAAATGAATCAGCTGATACTAGTCAATAAATCAATGACTTAATAAGCCTTGATTTTCGAACCAAAAACTGAATAAAATTAATAAAACAATTTTAATATTTTTAATAATAACTAATTAAATATTAAAAATTATGGAAAATAAATATAACAGTATTTAATTAAATAGATCCAAAAATATATAAGAATTTAACAAAGATTCCTCATATGCAATGAAGTAAGTTTAATGATGATTATAGTAAGTTTGTTTATGATTTTATAACTCTGACTCCAATTATATCGATTTGAATACTAGATTGTGGATATCGGTATTCCTTGGTGGTTGGGTTTCATTATCCACACATCTCAGGAACAGTCGACCTAAGACTGTTCAAGACTACACTTCATTTACATATCATCTTCACTCATCCTCTGAAATAATACCTTACAGTGGTTCCGGAGGCACTCTGACTCCAAGCATTTAACCGATAATCCCATAGAATAAAATTACATTATCGACTCTAGGAAATGTAATTTTCTATAAGTGTAATCTAGCATGTAATCTTCACTTGCTAGAGTCATGTGAGGATTCCTTTTCTGTAGTCAATGCATTCTCCATAATGTGATCTATTTGGGAGGGATGCTTGTGAACAATTTTAGACCGGACTATTTCCTTCCTATAAGCTCCTATTTCGTATTTCCTTCCTATTTACTTTTGTAGTGCTACGCACTAAGCGATCGAAGTGCGTAGTTATATATATATATATATATATATGTGAAAAATTTCTTACCATTTGGTAAATAACATTCATTATTCCGAATTTTGAAAATTTTCAATATGTACGACGAACAGTATTGTATTACTATCTAGCAACATGTATTCAATCAGTGAATATTTGTGGTACATGAATTGTATCAATTTTCATTCTTTTTATTTTGCGTAATGTTTTCTGTGGAATATTATATAAATTTTGTGGAAACAATAAAATATGTTTATGAAAATGTGAGAAGGATAACTCATCTGTCTGTCCTGTAGTTTTTTATTTTTTTAAATTTTGTTTTGAAAACTTGTATTATTTAGTTAGAACGGCGCAATGTGTACGTAGTTTATCCCATACTAGCTTGTATTGCGAATAATTTTGTTGGTAAGTTTAAAATTTGTTTTAATATCTCAAGTTAATTCTCTGCAAGAAGAGATTATTAGGTCGCTTTCGTTAATCCCTATACCTCTGTTGCTTGTAAAAGACTACTTATTATATTCGTGTTACAGTAACAACAAAGCATTCTTAAAAGTCCTAGTTCCTTTTTTCTGTTTGTACTAAACAGTATAATGCGTAATCCGTTGAGAGCCAAGTTAAAAGTTGGCACCACTGCAGTCACCAGATTACACGAACAATTTGCAGTCTTGCCAACAACACGGCTTTAATTAACGTCAATTTATATGGTTAAATGTTACGTTTAATTACTTTTATATTCGTTAGATCCTGTTAATTCCATTCAGTACTTATAATTAGAGTTATTTTTTTTTTTAATTGCTTGAATTATCAAGTTTCATTATAGTATTTTTACTACGAACTTTTTAATTTATGCAGAGGTAGAAGTTAGTTAAGTCTTCTCATCAGTATTCTGCATCTACGTTTATTCCTGGTAATCATTTTATATTATGTGCTGTATCAGTACGAGGATGGTTTTTTATTCCCACGAATAAGATTTTTAAATATTTTTTTCTTTAAATTGTGTCAGCATTTTTTATTTTTTTGTTGAAAGTTCCGTTTCTGCTTTTCAATTCGGATTCTAATATTAATATTTTACATACTATTAAAGACGGCAAGGTGTAGACTGCTCTATATAATTTTTATGGTAAAACGCTATGTTTCTATAAATATCATATCTATAAATATCATATGTAATTTTGTAATTATTACATTGCATTTTAGTCGACTAATAACCTAACTTTAGTAAAATTCGTCATACCTGTAATTATTGTCTACACTTGAGATCTTCGTTTTAAGACGAAATATATACTGATCAACACTGATGGAAAATTAATCCTATTGATTTCTGTAAACTCCATTTACTTTATTTTTTTTAATTTGTGACAAATTTTTTTGCAGAGACACTTTGCTTATTGCGTATTCTCTCAATTTTATTCGGTTTTAGAGCGTCTTAGTGCAATCCATTACAAATGCTGCTGATTCACGTAACGCATTGCATGTAAAGAACTCTCTCAACTCTGAATAATGTTACTTAGTTTCCGCTTTCACTTATTCGCATTCTAGCTATTAATAAAAGATATATTTTCTTCTGCTACGACAGTCATAATTTTTATATCGAGTGTATTTATCTACCTTTCTTACTCTACTAACTTACTTTATATCTATACAGTGAGTTTTGAAAATGGAATATATCCGAAGCGCGTCAACATGTGATTTAGTTACGTCGAAGCTAAGAAAGATAGATAAAAGTACTCAATATAAAAATCTTCACATTCTCTTCATCCTCTTCTTTCTTGTTTCTCTTATTCTGGCTTGCGCTTATCATATATTCAGTCATCTCTTCGTCGTTCGTAAATCATTTAATCAAGGCATTTTCTGACCTTTTATAAACCTTTTTTCTTTTTCTGTTTAGCCTCCGGAACCACCTAAGGCATTTCTACAGAGGACGAATGAGGATGATATGTATGAATGTAAATGAAGTGTAGTCTTGTACAGATTCAGTTCGACCATTCCTGAGATGTGTGGTTAATTGAAACCCAACTACCAAAGAACATCGGTATCTAGTATTCAAATCCGTATGAAAATAACCGTCTTTACTAGTATATGAATCTTAGAACTCTCGACTTATATAAACCTAACGGTCCTTAAATTCATCTAGACGGAGCACTGTGTCTTCGAAGTCTAATTTTTTTAAATGAATTAGAAAATCCGTATTTTCAATTTCTCACTACCTGGATTTTTTCCTGCTTTCACGTTGAATCTTCAAAATATTTTTTGAAGTTACAATTTTATATCATGCTACCATTACTTTATAGACGCAATTATTTTTTTTTTCGTGAAATGTCTAAAATTGATTAAATTATTATATCTGTAATGTAATTATTGTTTATAATAAAACTTACGATCAACCTGTATTGTATCATACGGATTAAATCAAAGGGTCAGTCGGCTAATCAGGAGTGTCAGTTGACCGGAAGTCAGTTAAAAGGGGACTGTATTTATTTTCTTTTCATAAAATTTGAAGGGTAAGATATAAGATTTTTCCAAGCAGTAGTAGTAGGTCAAAATACAATATTTTCTATAGAGCTGTAGATTTTCGAGCTTATTGATTCAGTAAAGTCTTATGTGAAAAATAGTAATTTTCAGAACATGTAACACCATACTGATTCAACCTCTGATTCGCTCTCTTAAAAAAAGATTTCATTAAACAAGTTATATTCCACTTCTAGATTTGGTGGAATTGAGAAATCTCTTTAGTGATTTTTATACAGAAATGTAATAACTGAAATGTAAGTGGCCCGCTACATTATAAGCAAACATAAAAATTATTATTAGTATTATTTCATTTTTAAATAAAATATATTTACAATATTACACTGCAAGGTTTTACTATGATTATGTAGAATTGCAATATTTTTATTTTAATTTATAACTTAAAAATATAGGAGTATATCTCGGCAAGGTGTATCCCTTTGAAAACATATTTCAGATATTATTAATATCACTGGTATTAACTGTATTAGATGATTAATTTTTTTCCTTCTTATACTGTAGAATCACATTTTAATTACTAGCATTTTCGCAGACGCAGCTATCATAAAAAAATAAAAATTATAAAGAAAAGCTGACGAAAAAATTCGAATACTTTCCTGTCATTGGTTATTTATTCTTATATAGTGGAAAAATAATTACACATGAAAAAAGTTACTTAAGATTTCTTTTGTTGGTTGGAGTTAATTTATGAATAAGATTTATTGTAAAATTATCATTATATGTTTAAATAAACAAGAAATACATTTTTATTAAAATCTCGATAGTTTTTATTTTTCTGTTTTCTGTTATTTTGTCTATTTCCCCATCTCCAGAATCACCTTCCAAGAAATCTTTTTGGTTTTTCTAATTTACTCTGTAAAATGGAAGAAACTATTAAAAAAAAAAAACGAAAAATGCATAACCAATAGAAAATTATGTAAAATTCCTTTTTAGAGTGGGGTGAATTGTGATGAAATTTTATTATAATGTTCTTACAAAATGTTTATTATTTAAACTTTTAATAATGTAAAAAGTTTAAGTAAACCACAGCAAGTTTAGTAAAATTAAAAGAAAAATTGATATTTCTGAACTTTAATCTGCTCCCTCACTACCAAAGAATGTTTCTTTTGGATAGCTTGACTAGTACTACGCCTAGGAAGACATTAAAAAAATAAGGTTAAAAATATGTAATAAATAAAAAGATAACTTTTATCGATTACTGGGGAAAGGGTGAATTTTGGGACAAATTCATTGAGCTTAATATAAAATGTGGTTATGTTTGCAAAATTTTGAGAAAACTAACCCCAAAAAAACCGTCCATCCACTGGAGATATTGACCTCAAACTTCTACCAATAAAAAATTGTTCCACATACACGTGTACAAACATTCATCAAAATCGGTTTATCCAGTCAAAAATTATTAAACTTGTAACATCCCAACATACGTATTTACGTACAATTACGTACGAACATTACCCCCATTTGCTTTTTAAAGTCCTTGTTTTAAGGTCGACATGAAACGTCGAGAAATGCAAAAAACCTACCCCATTTTTATAACCTTTTATTTAACTTGAATTCTCAATTTGATTTAATTTCATATTTTTTACTTTTTAGAGGGTTTTTCTAATTTGTTTCCTTTTTTTGTTGATGTTAATATAATATTACTTAAAAAAAAGCTTTCTTAAAAAATATTTTTTATATGTAATCAAATATATTTTTGTAATTTTTTTTTTTTCATCTGGTTACTGTACTTTCGTTCTTGCAGCATAGCTCTAGAGCGTGGTACCCAGCCTGGGTCCGCGAGTGAGCCTGAAGGGATGGGAAGGTGTGAGAGCATCAACAAATTAAAATTCTTAAAAAAAAAAATTAATATTAATAAGTAAAGTAACTGGTTATATTTTCGAAATAAGACTATTTTAAACTTCAATTTTTAGTTTGTAAGAATATTTATAGTTTTCTCACAAGAATTTCCAGCCTCAGATTTTACAAAGAAACGTATCGGTACTTGAGTAGAGTTGAATAACGCATTCTTTCCTACCAGATATCTTTCTTTAGCAAAACTATCACCCCACTTCCTACAATTTTAACTATTTTGGCAGAGATTTTTGTACTTTAACGTCGCTTGACGAGGTGTGGATTTTCTTCTTGACCCCAAATTTGAACATAATGACTTGTAAAATTTCTCTTGTCTATTTATCTTACACTTTTAGTTTTCTCAATGCTCTGAGTTTCGGTCTTCAAGGTTCATTTTTTACAATGTTCTTCGTTCAGAATAAAATTAAAGCAATAATAAATAAATTAAAATTATAGTCACTCCAAGTTGCTAATCGAGAATCCGATTCGTTTACCTCTCTCAGTGACTTTCTTGCAACAAACGATGATAAACTATCGTCTGATATCATTGAAATCATAAAAGGACATCTTGAATCATTAGCATTATAGGAATATTTTCCTTCCTGCAGTGAAAATAATAACTGCATGAAAATACCCTTCATGGTGACAGAAAATAGTCTTCCAATCAAAGCAGAAAATGCACTGATAGAATTATCGTGTGATTCCACTTTGAAATTTGTATTTCTTATTAACCCTGTTGCAAATTTGGTTGATTCCACAACCGATGTACCCAGATGTTTCCCGGACTGCATTACAACACTTGCTACCATTTGCAATAACATACTTGTATTTGCATAAATTTTCTGCTCTAGTCTTCTTGAAAAATAGTATAAAAATAAACTTAATGCAGAACCAGATTTGCGACTTGCAGTTTATACAATTGTACCAGACTTCGGAAAACTGGCAGCTGCAAAACAATATCAACCGTCCTACTGACAACTGTAAGCTTAAAAGCCTTTTTATCACATTAACTTCATGTAAAATTATGTATATTTTTATATGTTCTCAGATACATTTACAACCTAAAGCTGAAATGTAATTTCGCTATCATTTCTTGAGATGTTTAATGCGCTATATATTATATATATATATATATATAAATATATATTACCCTCATTAAATATTAGAATATTTAATGAGGGTACATTAAGTTGACCAACGTTAATTAGAAAAAAATTAGGTGACCGTCAGAACACAGTATGGGCTATAAGGGTATGAGCCAATGAAAAGGTTGGGAATCGCTGCTCTAGAGAAGATGCCAGGAAAGTAAAAGGAATATTTTATATTTGAAGAATGGAAATTAAATGATAACACTTTTGGTTAACTAAAATTCAAAAGTAAATAAAAAAATGTAATCATATTTTATTAAAACTATAAGAAATATTTCAGTGTTATAAAATATTTTACTTTTCTCGTTCTTTTTGTAGCACAAATTTTCTGTTTGTTGTTTTGCTGATTGTAGTCATAATTCATTGGACGAGTTTATCAACTCTGATAGTGATTTTCTAGCCAGAGGTTTCGTACATTCAGTATTTAGTACTCGGATATGAGTATTAGTGTATATTGTTATAATTATTTAATGTTATTAATTATTTGTCTTCTTCTTATTTTTTTCTGACCTCTGTGGCAGAGGTTGCAATTATTCTTTTTAAGGTTCGAATCCCAGTAAGCAACACGCAGAAAATTCTACAAAGCAGCGATTGTAATCAAGCATTACCCTGTAGTTGCTGAAAAATTATGTATTGTTTTATTAAAGCACAAAGAAAAGACTTTTCCATTTTAATCGTATAAAATAGTTGTTTCATGCCCACACTAAAATCCTTTCGGTGTGACTAAAAAAAAATATAAATAATATAATCGCTTTAATTTTGTTAGCGTTTTTTTTTTTTTTTTTTTTTTATAAAAATATGTCTCTGGGCACGTAAGCCATTCCTTTCTGAATTACACAGATAACACTGATAAAAAAATTTTTGTTTCCTAACATGCAATACATGATTTTAATCTGTTTTTGATGCTAAAAACGAACATGAACTCATAATCTTTCTATCACCCACCATTTTTGAAAAACTTTTAAATTTTAATTAAAGGATTTTTTTTTCATTTTCAACGTACAGTCAACATTTTAAGCTTATATATTGTATTTTGGTATATACTCCTAAATTATTTTGCCGAATAGCACAGGCGAAACGAGCCTTCAGTCAGAAATATAATTTGTTTACATCAAAAATTAATTTAAACGTCAGGAAAAGATTTTTGAAAGTATATTTTTGGAGTGTCGCTTTATATGGAAGTGAAACTTGGACGATCGGAGTATCTGAGAAGAAAAGATTAGAAGCTTTTGAAATATGTGGTGCTGTAGGAGGATGTTAAAAATCAGATGGGTGGATAAAGTGACAAATGAAGAGGTGTTGCGGCAAATAGATGAAGAAAGAAGCATTTGGAAAAATATAGTTAAAAGAAGAGACAGACTTAAAGGCCAAATATTAAGGCATCCTGGAATAGTCGCTTTAATATTGGAGGGACAGGTAAAAGGAAAAAATTGTGCAGGCAGGCAATGTTTGGAATATGTAAAACAAATTATTAGGGATGTAGGATGTAGGGGGTATACCGAAATGAAACGACTAGCACTAGATAGGGAATCTAGTAGAGCTGCATCAAACCATTCAAATGACTGAAGACAAAAAAAATTGTATTTTGTTAGCTTATTTTTTTAATATGTAGCTTTTTTAATATAATTTGTAAGCTATAAATAAACAGTACTAGAAAAAGAATTAAATCATATCATAGTCACATATTATGACATCATATCTAATACTGAAGGGTGAGCCTTCTAAGATTAATCATCTCTGTGCAGGTCAAAATATGTAGCTGAAAACACAGCTGCGTTGTTTGTATTAAGCACTGGATTTAGGAATTAATTAATTTTGTTCAGTCTTATTGCTGTCTTACATTTGTTAACAGTACAGTGTCATAATGCCTCGAAATTGTGTAAATGATGTGGATGCCTTTTGTTATGTATGTAGTGAGTTTACCGTAAAATCAAATAGAAAAAACATTACATCTTTAATTAAAAAAGCATACCATTTGTACGTTCAGTGTAAAATTGGTGATCAGGATAAAACGTAGGCTCATAATATAGTATGCACTAATTGTTCTGTATATTTAAAAGGATGGCTGAAAGGTGCGCGGAAGGCGCCATTTGCCATTTGGTGTACCTATGGTTTGACGTGAACCAAAGGATCATGTAACCGATTGTTACTTTTGTTTAACAAGTGTGTCTGGAGTTTCTAAACATACTGTAAAATATCCTTCATTGCAATCTCTAATCAGGCCTGTACCTCACAGTGAAATTATTCCAGTTCCTGAGCCTCCTGTGAATGTATGTTTAGAAAGCAGCGATGAAGAATCAGGCAGTACTGAAGAAAAAAAACAATGAAATTGATTTTGAATTATCTTCCAATAAGCCACATCTTATATCAGAAGGTGAATTAAAGAGTTGGTTAGGGATTTAGATTTATCAAAAAATCAAGCTGAACAATTAGGATCAAGACTGCAAGGTTAGAATTTACTTCAAAAAATACAAAAATTTCGGGCTTTCGAAGCCGACAAAAAGAACTTTCTCAGTACTTTTTTGATGAAAATAATTTCGTTTATTGCACAAATATTGATGAGGTTATGTTACACTTAGGACACGTTCATAAACCTGAGGACTGGCGCGTTTTCATAGATTCGTCCAAGTATAACTTAAAAGTGGTTCTACTACACAATGGTAACAAATATCCTTCGATATCAATCGCTTATGGTATTCATTTGAAAGACATACGATGTGATGAAAGACATTCTTGAAAACATAAGTTATAAAAAATATAGCTGAAATATATGTCGTAATTTGAAAGTTATAGCTTTTGTTAGGCATGCAGTTAGGCTACACTAAGTACATGTGTTTTCTTTGCAAATGGGACAGCTGAGCTAGGGATAAATATTACGTTAGCAAAAAGTGGAAGAAACAGACAACTAACTCCAAATGGGAAAAGTATTTATTCATGAGCCCTTAGTTGAACCCAAAAAATATTTTTATCTCCTAACCACTTCAAGCTAAGAGTAATGAAAAATTTTGTAAAAGCAATGATGAAGGAGAGTCCCGGAACTTTGTCAGGCAGAAATTTCCGAATGTAAGTGAAGCAAAAATTAAAGAAGGAATATTTGTTGGTCCTCAAATTGGAGATTTGGTCAAAGATGATGTATTTAACTCTGTGTTAAATATTGTAGAAAGTGCAGCTTGGGTTTCATTTACAGATGTTTGCAAAACTTTTCTCGGCAAACAGAAATCCGACAATTACCACGATATTGTTACTCAGCTTCTTACTTCATACAGAGCTACGGGATGTAATATGTATTTAAGAATACATTTCCATCACAATCCATCTGGATTTTTTCCCGGACAACTTCGGAGACGTAAGTGACAAACACGGTGAACGTTTCCACCAAGACATTTCGGTGATGGAATACCGCTATAAAGGGAAATGGAATACTGACACGCTAGCAGATTACTATTGGAGATTAATTTGGATTATGCCTGAGGTTATTTGTAAAAGAAAAACATTAGCGAAATCATTCTAATACCGGCATGGCCATGCAAAATTATAAATTTTACTGATCTTAACTATATTTTCCCTTAATTTTTTTTGAAGCGTAATTTATTTAACAGTAAGGGTGATAGAAAAATTGTATTTACAAATCTGTACGCAAAAAAACAATTCAAGAAATGGTATCACACTTAGAGAAACAATAAAAAAATGTTTTTTTGTCTATCAGTGTAATTTTTATTACGAATTCTATTGTAATCTAAGTAATATTATAATATTACAATCTAATCAATATAATAATATTGTTATATTAATAGTATAATAATATATCATATTATAATAATAATAATAATATATGTAATATAATAATGTATTATAACATAATAATATTATATTATTATTATTATATTAATTACGCTACATTAATACAGTATTTTGCTGTTGCTGCTTCATTGTTCTATCTTTACTACAAATTTGTTTATTCGTGTAGATCTGTACGTTAATCATGTTTGTAATCCGATAAAGTTAAAATGTCTAAGTTTGAGAGGTGAACTTTGATATGCTTGTTAAACGGACCGCATTAAATAGCTATCAATCCGGTACAAATAACACAAAGCGAAAGTTAGCCGCCTTAGGAAGCTTAAATTTGTTTCATTGATTTAATCAGTTATCGGATAACTTCTTCTATCAAATAGATTCTAAAAATTAAACGGTTACCTTAATTAATCGCGTGATTTCTGATCGAGGCATTCTTGCTTATTAAAGTATTAAAACTCTGTAAAATGTTTGCTTAATTGAAATCCATTTATTTGATTGTACTACAGCGACTCATCATCGTATTATATTTTCACGTATTACCCCTCCTTGTGTAAATCATAACTTTTTTTTATCCAGATTCGTATATTCTTTTTTCATTGGATCGGAAATCACATTTATTCCGTGCCCAAGAGACGCCCTAAGTTGGTATATTTTCATTTAGATAATTCATTGTTAAATGATCAGAACTTTTAGATGAATAAATTATTCAACGTCTGTAATTTTACTTATAGTAAGAATATCTTTAATAGCATAGGAATTACGGCATTACATAGAGCTAATAAATTAATTTAATGTATTAGTTAATTTAACGCTATTGAGTTTTAATTCTATCCTTGATTCTGAAGAATAGGATATAAAAAAAGTATTATATCCTTCCAAAAATAAACATTTACAATTATCCTTAATAGCATAAACTTTAATAATTTATGCTTTGCATAATATGAGAGAATACAAATATATAAACTAAATGGGAACATTTCTGCAAAAATGTATAAAACTTTCCAACCAGATAAAGTTGAAAAAGAGTTTAAAAACACCACCAACTGTTGATGTTTTTAAATAAAAATAGCTATAAAATTTTTCTACGACGTTGTTTGCAACCTCCAATGACTTAGAAGATAAACGAAAAGTAAAAAGTATTTTAAAATCCACAAACCATTGTACATGAAAGAATTTATAGTTATATCGGTGGAAAAGTTTATGGAAATAAATTAGTCTCATATTCAAGAGTCCTGAAAAGGGGAATTTTAATTTTATTTAGAGAGAACAAATTCGCTCGTAATATGTTTCATTGGGAGTATGCCATTTATGTGATATTTGAATTGTTTTAATAACTTTTACAAGGGGGATTTTACATACCAATTCCAGAAAATTAACTTAATTAATTTTCCTGAAATTTTCAACCGATTGGTTCTTTTAGTTTACATGAATATTGAGTACCATGATTCAAACAACCCAACAAGACACCAATTGTTCCCAGTGAAGTAAATAATTCCGTCTGTTCACTGCTTTGTAAAGTAATCTTCATAATTTATTACTGTTATACGGATTGAAACGTGGTTGAGTCTGAATGAAAAATATTGCCCTGTGCACTACAGATTCGTATCGTGAAAACTAAGTAGAGTAGCAGTTTTGCATTCTACATCGAGTAATCGGCCTAATCGGCATTCTTTAGCACGGTTACAGAGTACTTGTAGGATTAACTCTTTCTCTTCTAATTGAAGATATTTCTGCTGATTTACTTTATCATTAGTGCTTATTTTATAAAATATTACAATTTTTTATTAAATTCACGTAGCATTTAATTTTGTAGCAAAATCAAGCCTCTACCTTAACTGTCCACGTTAAAATCAGACATGTATGTAATTACCAACGTGCACAATTGTTGTAGTTGCATTGTATCTATTTTGTATATTTCCTTTACTAATAGATTGGCGGGTATTCTTTACAAACAAAGGTCGTCTGTAGAGAATGGATGGAAAGGTTTCGTTTTATTTTGGACTAAAATCAACGATTTATCTCGCATAATGAATGGTGGAACTCGGTGGGATGCTTTGTTTATTAGATCAATTCTTCGAATCGCAACTCTGTATTAGTTCTTGCATTAAAAGTTGTGACGGAGCTAGATTCCTTAAATCCTTACCTGATCAGGATATTTGCTTAACTGTTCTCTCAGGAATCCTAACATATACTATGCACTCAAACGATATTTTGTTCGAAGCTGGCTTGAGAATCAAGTCTGTATCGCAATTTGTGTAGAATATTGGGAATTGAAAGTAAGAGAAACTCTATGACATTCATAGATTATTGATTACCTTAATTTAAATGGAATTTCAACTTTTAGTGAACTGTTATATATCATACAAAAAGAATGGTCGCGGTGGGAAAATGGAGGTTTCATTATTCGTTGATGGTAGATGTATATTACTGGAATGCATCGGTATAGCAACTAAGCGTGTATGGATTAGCGAATTGACCGAAAGGAACATAATTTATTACTCCCGCATTCTTACATTGCCAAGATTATAAATTCCATTGATAACTTTTATTTTTTTAAAGCATGGAGATAATTTTTAACAGATTTAAAAATCTATTAAAAAGCCTTCTCCGTTGACCGATTTTCTAGCGCGTTAAGCTAGATGTTGAACCATTTCTACTCGTAGGTTTTTAGGTATTACCAACAATCCCTAAGTTCTTAGTTAGTCTTTTATTTACTATTAAACTGAACTTTAGTTTTTAAAACATTAGTTGACTTACTTTACATTCAGTTACTTTGCAATGCAGCTGATCGTTTGGGAATTAAATAATATGAATTTAAACAAGGAATAGGCATTCCCTATTGCTGGCTTAATGTGGTTCTACTTAAAAGATATCCTTTATTTTATACTTGTAGCGTGTAAAGCAACATCTGAAGTGACAATATTTCCCATTTATTGATTTAACGGCGTTTCATTATTGCCACTATTGCTTCTTCTCATGTTCAGTTACTACAAAAACAATAGTTTTAAAGGAGAAAGCTTATTTCCTTTTTAAATCAAGATGAAATGTACAAATTAATCTCGAGTTCCTGACTTTTGAAGTAAAAAGAGTTTGTATTCATTATCTTAAGTCATTCCATACTGAAATATGAATCCTTTGTAAAATTTTTGCTTAAACTTTTAACGTAAAAACTCAGGTCACAACCCGAACTGAAGTAAGAAAATTCGAAGATTTATTTTCTATGACTCACCGTATCTCTGAGATGATGTTAAAGAATATTACTTGATTAAATAATTGTTTTCTTACAGAAGTTTTGCTCTTACATTTAAATCATTTATTCTTACCTCCTTAATTGGTTAACTATTTTATTCCTTTAATATTACAAATTTAAAATTTTAAAATGTTTCTTTTTCATAAAAAAATAATAATAAAGCATGAAAATTATCATCAAAACCAACAAAACAGTATCATTATTGACGAGAATTTTTTCCCCAGGCTTTAAAATTCCATCTTATCACTTTTTTCCGTGATTACAGGATTTTGTAATTTTGTTGCATTGCAACAAAACGTAATTTATTTA
This sequence comes from Lycorma delicatula, assembly GCF_047948215.1. Classification (NCBI taxonomy): domain Eukaryota; kingdom Metazoa; phylum Arthropoda; class Insecta; order Hemiptera; family Fulgoridae; genus Lycorma; species Lycorma delicatula. The sequence continues at coordinate 248,436,608 of NC_134455.1, read as the reverse complement.
TGTTTCGTTGCATGGAAATTATATTTAAAAATAGAATAGGATTGAAGGAATACTTATAGGAAATATTTGGGATAGAGAAGTTGTTTATATGAAGGCAGTGTGTGTAAGTAGTACGGACGATTCCATTTAAACACAAAAAGCAGTAGTTCATTGTGTCGTAGTTATAGCCAACGTAAATTAGAAAAGTACTGGACACTGTCGTGCTTGGGATATTAGCTTCAAACACACAGATCAACAGGAAACTTCTATGTACACGTTAAACGGAGTTATATAAATACTGCAGAAAAATTTTAGTGAACTAAACAAATTAGATGTAGCACAAAAAAGACTATGTTTTATAACTAGCAACAAAATATTTAATCGTAGGCACATAGAAAATCAATATCAAAAAACTACCTAAATTTTAACAAAAATTGGTTGGTTCGTCAATCAGCTTAAGGGTTCTAGAAAATGTCCAAGCTATAGATTTGAAATTTCTAGAAGAAAATTAAAAAAAGGACGAGCTAATGAAAATTGCAGACATACAAAAACGTAAATGAAAACCAATAAAAAGTATAATAACCGATGTAATTACTTTTTTGTGATGATTGAATTATTTTAAAAAGTATGGCCGCACCAACAGCAAAGTTAATGATCGTTCATCGACTACACTGCTTTGAAGACCTTGGCAGAAGTCACCAAAAATGAGATATGTTTAAACGAGTACTACTATCAAATGACTGAGTAAAATTTGCTCAATAAAATAAATAACTTTAACTAGGTAAATTTTTCCCCGTGGAAGAAATAGTCAAAAATCTGTATTTTAAACTAAGTCATCTGTAAACTATAAAATTTATAAATTAGGAAAGATCGAACGGCCTAATGAATGAGAAATAATATACCTATATTGAGTGTTGATGCTTAGAAATAGAAGCAAAAAACAAAATATTATTATTATCTCTGTCTATAGGATTCCAGGATATTCTGCTATTGATATTTCCTCAAAAAAAAGTTACTATTAATTTTGGAAATTTCATAAAACAGTGAAAAAATTAAATATAACAAAAAAATTTCAGTATTTATGTGTTAAAGTTTATTAAAAACGGAAATATTAAAGATTTTATTCATCAGAAAATTAAATGACTTGAAATTAGATCTCATAGAATTTATTTGATATTCAGAAACAGAATTAGATGAAATTCTTACAAACCACTAATACGGGATGTTTGGAATAGATAATCTGTGATCATCCTGATTTGTATGTTGACCTTACTAAGTTTCTGAAACGTACTTGTATTTGATAATGAAACATAAATATTATAATGTATATAAAAAAATTGATATAATGAACTGAATTAAAAAAAAAAATGATCATGATTTTTCTAAAATTAGATAAATAATCAGTATGCATCAAATACTACTAAGCTTTCTGAACCATTCTATCGGTTCTTTTCTTAAATTTTTCAAAGTTAGGGCAAGCAGTTAATCTGTTGTAGTCGCTGACTTAGGAATAAGCAATAATATTAATTGCTTTCCTTCCCTGAGTGACAGCTATAGAGTTTGAGAAGGTTAAATATTATAAACTTGATCGGATGAGATCAACCCGCCTCGATAGGAGGGTATGACCCATCTACTCTGTCATAAATTAGTCATTTGTGAAAGTTTTATCGTAGTGCAGTAAAACATGCTGAAGCGAAGCGTTATTTAAAAACCAATCTACATACCCGTATCAATTCACCCGACATATTCTAAAATACCTGAGAAATTGGTCAGTGGTACTTAGAAAGACTGAAAATTATTTTTAAAAAGGGATCGATTATCAGTTCCCTTAACCAATCTGTATTTACGGTATTTGGGTTACAGCTCTTTTCTACTTTCATAAAACTGGAAAAAGAGTACCTAAACACTCCCAAAACGTGTAAAAGCATTCCAGGTGAAAAACTGTACCTCAAGGTTCCCACACAGCTAGAGCCAACTTTACTAATATATTTCAACGATTTACCTCTCGATATTGCATCCCTCTATTTTTTAATTACTGATGATAAATCAGCAGTTTTAGTTCAAAATGATGTATCTAATTGTATTACGTTACCAAAAGCATATTTTCATTGTAATGGAAAATATATTTGTACTAACTTAATTCTTGGATCTTCCTTCCGCGAATTACTCTTGTAAAAAAAAAATACCATGAAATTTGTGGTATTATAATTTTTTTTTGTAAATGTATTCTATCCGAAAATGTATGGTACAGGAAAGGAGATATTTATGCATTCTTGCCATTACAGCCCTTTATTTCCAGCTCCCTAAATTACCAAAAATTGAAGTATTGCGATAGCTGAAAATTTTTAAAGTGCGTTCGACCTTCAAAAAGTTTAAAAATCCTATAGTCGATGAAGAGGAGCTAATTTCGTAAATGAGAGTTCTAAGATTAAAATCTTAGTAAAGGCAAGTTATTTTTACACAGATTTTAATACTAAATCGGGGATACCGGTGTTCTTTGGTGGTTTTTTTTCCATAGTGGGAGGAAAAAGCTCTGCCAGCTGGCCGTTAGGCTCGCTCTGATGGCAAGTGCGGGGCTCTCGCCCACTAAAGAACCTCCCACTCTAGTCATGCAGGGCCAGACCTAATTCACATGAAATGTACACAGCCCCTGCGCAATCACCCGGACGCTCTTGCTACCGAATTAGAATAGCCAGAGCGACGTCCCCAGGGGATCATCGGCGAACGACGACTATGAGGGGCCCCGCCGCCCACCCCTAATGCTGGCCGCCCGCAGCCATCCGGCATCGGTCGCTCCGCCTCAGGTCAACTGCAGACTTCCAGCCTGCCTGACTCTCTCTTCTGCTGCCTTTTTTCGAACTATGGCTGACACCCCAGGCGTTACTTCCGTCCAAGCACCTCTGTCATCCAACATCACACTTATGATACTACCCACATTTACTGCGTCGTGGCCCATCATGGTGCCCTCAAGTCTCTTCACCTTGCGAAAAAAAACACTACGTGTTTCACTGTATCTTGCTCCCCACAATCATAGCAGTATCTCGAAGTACTCCTACTCATACGGTAGAGGTAATCTTGAAAGCATACGTGCCCTGATAGAAACTTGGTGAGATCGTAATTGGTATCACCGTCCTTTCGCTGTACCTAGCTCCTGACGTCACTGATGAGACGATATGTCCACCATCCCGTCACCGCCAACCTCCAACTGTCGTTTCAAGCTCGGAACATCTCGTCGACAGCCACTTTCCTCTCACTCCCTAAAGCAATTGAATGTCTGATCATGGCCTGCAGGTCAATCGGTGGCACACCAGCTATGACTGACGCCGCCTCTCTACTTATCGTCCGGTACCTTACGATAACCCGCAGATTGAGCCGTCATTGTTGGCTCAATAACCTCCTTTTGTTGTGTGCCCTATCAAGAGCACCAACCCAAACAGACGTTCCATAGAGCACTACTCTATGGAATAGGAGTATACACTAGCCTCCTCAAGAGTACACAGAGTACCCCTCAAGAGTCCCCTTTGCTGTCCAGGGGCCACCCATATTGCTCAACAACCTTTTCAGTTTCAGGGCTTGGGCAACCCGTACACCCTTTCTGACAGCTTCCTGAACATGTATGGAGAAAAACCTGTGCTCATCCATCCAAACCCCCAGATATTTCGCCGCGGGGATGGGATACACAAATGATCACCCACCCAAAATCAAAGAGGAATGAATCTCCGGCACCCAGTCATGACAACCACCTTCACTTTATCATCTGCCATCCTCAGCCCATTAGTAGTCAGCCATCCTCTCACCAAGTCTACCGCCTCCTCTCCAACAGTCATCAGTTCGTCTTCGGTTTTACTGACTAACACCAACGCCAGGTCGTCTGCAAACGCCACTGGTGTGACCCACTCCGGATACTCCTATTGTAATACTCCATCGAATGCTATGTTCCCCAAAGCTGGACCCAAGACTGACCACTGAGGGATACCCCTTTCGACAGAGAACCTTTCTTCTCCCTCCTCAGAATTTCCGATCACGTACCTGTCTCTGAAATACTGCTGTATGACTGCCCTTAAGAGCGGTGGGATTTTCCTGTCTCGTACTCGCGAAACGTCACTTGTCACGGAACTTCGTTAAAGCATTCCCAATATCCAAGAACATAACTGCCCCAATTCTACTGGTCCGACAAGTCCCTGCAACATTCATTTCAAATCAAGTTTATCAGTAATAAATAAGTTTACATAATGGTAATATGTATATATATAAAGTTAGAATATAGTATTTAGCATATGTAAGCATTATTACTAGAATATATTCCTGGAAACAATGTAATTTTAAGAAATATTATGTTATTCATTTGTTCTTTAAGTAATGTTTCTGTAGTCCTGTACTTGCACTGTTAGTTAAACATCTAACGTAACTCTTAGACTCACTTCGTTAGAAGCTTTCGTTCTTGAACCCACACTGTTAGCGTGTACGCATGTCATTGTTTATTAAATTTGTATGTAAACGATATATCCAAAATAGTATGTATTATAGAAAGAATTTTATATAAAAATAAGTTTTTTTTAAAAAACTTTGTTAAGAAAAAAATTTATATATATATTATGCATGTTGTTATAATATGTATTATATATTATTTTTATAGTAATATATATGTAGCTATAAAGTATACGCATTTCAAGAAGTATCATTTTTTAACAGAATGTAAAGATAATATTTTAATTTTAAAATGAAGAGTATTCAGATATTATTTTTATGGTTTCTACATTACAAATACCTTCGATGTTAGGTTATTTATGCAGTAATGGCCAAGAAAATAAAAAAAGGATTGTTAAATAAATTTTTTTAGTAGAAAGGCTATTTTTACAACAAACAATTACTTAACCGTAAAAATTACAAGTTATACAATCAACTGTCAAAAGTTGATTTTTTGAATTTTAGTTTGGGTATAACCGATTATCATTTTTTTATCAGATTTTTTGCAATCATCTAATGGGAATCTAAACATGTCAGGGTTTTACAAAATCAGTTGACGTTACTGTCAGTACGAAAGGCTACTCTTGGTTCCAGTTTGATAGGTAGTCAGAGAGGCTTGTTTAATGATCAATTAGACCCCATTATTTGAATCTCCCTTGTCAATATTTCTGAGGCATGTGAAACAATTAGTTGAGATAAAAATTAATTTAAGGGATTAGTTAACTGAATTTGAATGCGTTTCAGTTAATTGGTAACAGTCGTGATAATTAGAACACCTTTGATCTTATGTGTTGCATTGGACAATTTTGTTTAGATCATGAGATCATTTAAACGGTCTTTTCGCTCCCGTTCAGGCATGGCATTTTCACATGCTACAAAATTATCATTTCATCTCATCCTCTAAAGCAATAACTAACGGTGGTCCCGGAGGCAAAAATAATCTATTTTTAAGGTAGTAAAAGTAAAAAAAATTTTGACTTTTTAATGTTAATAGTCTAACATTTTGGTTAAGTTTAGGATATTTTTTTAATTTTTATTTTTTTAACTTTCATTAAAACTGGAATTTTTAATTTACAGTTTTTTTTAACACCAGTAAAATAAAACCATAAAATTTTATTCAATCTTTTTTGCAGTTAAAAAAAATTTTATTCATATCTAACGTAGAGAAGAAAAAATCATTCTCAAATAGTAGCCTTGAATGACATACATTAATAGTGCCTTTCTTTTTCCTGCTTAGTCTCCGGTAATTACCTTTTACATAATACTTCAGAGAATGATATGTATGAGTGTAAATGAATTGTTGCCGGCCTCCGTGGCGCGAGTGGTAGCGTCTCGGCCTTTTACCCGGAGGTCCCGGGTTCGAATCCCGGTCAGGCATGGCGTATTTCACACACGCTACAAATCATTCATCTCATCCTCTGTACAGTAATGCTTAACTGCGGCCCCGGAGGTTAAACAGAAAAAAAAAATGAATTGTCTTGTACAGTCTCAGTTCGACTATTCGTGAGATGTGTGGTTAATTGAAAACCCAACCACCAAAGAACACCAGTATGCACAAACTAGTATTCAAATCCGTGTGAAAGTAAATGACTTTACTAGGACTTGAACGCTGGAACTCTCGACTTCCAAATCAGCTGATTTGGAAAGACGTGTTCATCACTAGACCAACCCGGTAGGTTATATTAATAGTGCCTTTTTTTTTCTCTACTCCCCTGGGCCGGACCGACTTGATGGTATTACGCCACCCAGGGGAGTGTCCGTTACACTAATAGGCCCACATGGCAGCCCCCCCCCGCCTACCGGCTATATACCGGCATGGCAGGCTAGGCCTACCGGTGGCTCTTTTGAAGTTTTTTATTCTCTATTATGTCCTCTATGGAACCACATCATACCTACAAGTCGTGATGTGATCCCCGGAAATTTCATAATACTTTCTTGTCCCTACAGCACACCCCAAGGAGTCCTCAGCGGATCATTGAAACCAGCACACCTAAGCATGCTGGCTCTCACCGCTGAGGCTGTCCACCCAACCTAACATACTAGGAACCCATACTTCTTTCATATTCATTCTTCTGTTTTAGTACTGTCTTTATATAATCAGCGACCTTCCTCCAGTTCTCCTTACTGCTGAGCATGAAATCCATGGTTTCCTTCGGCGTTTTTCCATGAATACCCGCGTCGTGTCTTAGGCTTATCCATTTATTACATACTAAAAACGTATGCTCAGAATCATCGTCCTGTTCGCAGTACATGCACGTGGGTTCATTCCTTCTTCCCACCTTATGGAGATAACCATTGAAACACCCATGTCCCGTCAGGAACTGGGTGATCCAATAGTCAGTTTCTCCATGCCGCCTGTTTATCCATCCTGTTAATTCTGGAATTAAGGTTCTTGTCCATCCAGCCACTCCAGCCTCCGCCCATCACTCCTGCCACATTCTATGTATGTTTTCCCTGACTTCATTTTCTGCTCTCCCTAAAAACCTGTCAGTTCTATATCTGGCGATAAGGTCAATCGGTAACATTCCCGAGAGCACACAGAGGGCCTCGTAAGAAACAGTTCTATAGGCAGATACTACTCCCAGTAGTATCGCCCTGTGTGCTCTCTTCAACCTGTCTCTATTTCTGCTAATAGTGCGAGCACAACTCCATGCCGGCACGGCATACATCATTGTTGACACTACGGTTGTCGCTAAAACTCTTCTTTTTGATGCCCGAGGAGCGCTCTGCTTTGACAAAATTATTTTTAGGCATTTAGTCAGTTTCTCCGCACTCTGACAGACACTTAGTACCTGCTCAGTAAATCTGTAGTTTTTCTGTAAGATGACTCAAAGATATTTTAATACTGTTACTTCCTCAATATTATAGTCTCCAATTCGTATATCTACTGGCTGCAATACACGTTTTCCAGTGAATTTAATGTATTTACATTTTTCAATCGAAAGCTGCAATCCGCTATCAATGAGCCATCTACCGACTGTCTCTAATGCAGCGTTTGCCTTGTTTTTAACTTCATCGATCGTTCTGGCCTGCACAAGGATTGCCAGATCATCTGCGTATGCTATAATTTGTACACCCTCAGGAAATGTTAGCCGAAGCACACCATCAAAGGCAATGAACCATAAAAGTGGTCCAAGGACTGAGCCCTGCGGTACTCCGGCGCTCATACTAAAGGATATCTCTTGCTCTTGCGCCTTGACTTTACAGTTGCGACTTTTGAGGTATTCCTCTACTTGCCTTCTCAAGTACTGGCTAATTCCCTTTTCAACCATGGCCGCATTAATATGTTTCCATGGAATCGACCCGAAAGCATTCTTCACGACTAAAGAGACAAGCAAAGGAATGTTTCTTGTCCGCCAAGTACCTGTTCTAGTTTCGTTAGCCCAACTAATCACCGTACTAATTGCCTGAACTGTTGACATGCCTTTCCAAAAACCAAACTGATTAGCACTTATTTTTGCACCATCTTCCACCTCCTGCACTATGCGGCCAGCCAACATTTTTTCAACCACTTTTCCCATCGTGTTGAGGAGGCTCAACGGTCTATATGTCAATTGTCCTGTATCATTTGTGCCTTTAGGCAAAAACACAACTTTTGTGTTTTTGCCTCCTTCCAACACTCCGGGAAAGTCTTGTGAATCAGGCCGTAGCTGGCCACCTCGAGTATCTCCCAAGGTGCTTTCTTGATGAGATTATTAATTAATGCAGCTGGTATTTGGTCCGGTCCGGGGCTATTCTTAGTCGCAAGCATGCTGCCAGCACATTGCAACTGGCATAAGGCAAATCTTCTACTATCGCATTCAGTGGGGTTGCGCTCCTTAACAGTTATATGCGGGAAAATACTAGATACTTGTGTTTCAGCCCAATCCTTGGAGAGTATCGGAAGCCTTCTGCCAAACCTCTTTGTAACAATTTTATAAGCCATGCCCCATGGGTCGCTGTCTAGTTCAGCACACAACCTCGACCAGTGTATTCTCTTCTCTTTCTTTATAGCTTTATTGAGAGCTCTTCTAGCCTCTTTATAGTAGCTAACTGCCTCCTGATATCTCGAGTCACCCGCGGGTCTGAGCCTTTGCATTACACGTCTCCTGGTTTGTAGCGTCTGTCTAAGGAGCGCTATTTCACCTGTCCACCAATAGACCGTGTGTTTCCTGAGGCCATTGCGCGATTCTCTATCCATCTCTTGCATAACAATATTGGTCAAAGTATCTGGCGTAAGATGTTCAGCCGCCTCTAGTCTTGTAGCCACTCTATTGGTAATTACTTCTATTTGGTACGCCGAAAATCTAATCAACGAGGGTTGTTCATTCGTCTTAAAACTGACATCGTTCAATGATATCATCGTGGCATAATGGTCGCTAGCTATATCATGCGGTATCACCTCCCAATACCACTGCTGACTCCTCCATCTATTGTCAAGTATGGTGAGGTCCAGGATAGAGGTATGTCCCCTGGCCTCGAATGTAGGCGTCTCATCATTAACGCAATGGCAGCCAACGGTCTCCATCAAGTCTGTTAATAATTTACCTCTCTTATTCGAACATCGACCGCCAGCCGCCACCAGCCTACTGTTGAAATCTCCTACCATGATGATCTTCTTATCCGTGTTACTAACTAGCTCTTGTATCGTATCAAGGGTGCTAGTGAATTCACTAAGTGACACATTGGGAGATATATATACGCCAATTATCAATGTTTTAGACGTTTCTAGCGCCACTGTGCCTTTGATTCTAAAATTTAATCTACTTGCCACTCTATTACTGAAATCTTTAATCACTACGTCACCCTCAGTGTCTGCATACCAACCAGATCTAGCTGCCTCATAAATATTTGGCTCGGTAATAACCAATATGTCAACTTTCTTCTGTACAACCAATCTAGATACCATGCTGTGTGATAGCGTGCTCCTGTTTACATTTGCTTGTAATACTCTAATCATTTTTATTAATATCGCATTGCCATGCACCAGTCCTATGATCATGGCTGTTACACGTCAGAAATTTCTTGGGCTCCTGACAATTCGCAATAACGTGGCCTCTGCCACCGCAATTAAAACACAATTCAGATCTGTCAGGACCTTTACAATCCTGACGACTGTGACCCGTACCCCAGCATCTGTAACATTTTTCACCATCTTCTCGTATGAATGCTTCTTCTCGTATTTACACATTAAATTACCTTGTATTTGGATAATTGGAAAAAACCATTCAGTAACTCAAACTGTAAAACAGTGTTGGTTTCTGAGCTAAATTTATTTCTTTCTAACCTCCGAAACCACCGTTATGTATTGCTTCAGAGAATGAGATGAATGATTTGTAGCGCGTGTGAAAATGCCATGCCTGACCGGGATTCGAACACGGGACCTTCAAATGAATGGCCGAGACGTTACCACTCGCGCGTAGTAGCGTTGGAAAACATTACGTATAAATACGTCATTATTATCTTTGTATTTTAATTTAACTTATAATATTTGGTGTATATAAGACGTAATAATAAATTTATTGATAATTTATTTGGCGTAACTTGACATCATATTTTTCTGATATACGTATATACTTAAATTACTAAATAATTATTCAATATTATTGCACATGAACTCGTTCATGTGATTTTCGTATTTAATTACATTGGATCAGTTATATTTTTCAAACTCGGGGAATATTTTCAGCTGTGACAATCAGTCGAGTTTAGAGCAGGTGTGGGGCAGTGAAATAAGAGAAGTGCGCTAGGTAGAAAGTGTATCAGCAGTTTGTAGTAAACTAAGCTGAGCTCTCTTTCCACCTTGATATTATATTCGCTTCACTATTATGAGCACAGAGCTTGCAATTAACGTTCGGTTCAAGTGGTGGAAGGAGTGTGCGGCGGCGGTGATAGACACCCAGCCACGGCTGGAATTTCAGTTCAGTGTTCGTGGTTTTGATTACTAATTAAGTGGATTAACTGACTAAACTGAATAAGGGCTGACGGGTCGATGCCGTCGGCACCAGGTGTAAACCGACAGCATAGCGGCATGTTAATGAAATATCTTGTAACGGTGTAACACACGAACAAAAATAGATTCTCGTGTGTACGAATATAAATACTAGATCTTGTACGTTGAGTGTGTGTGTGCTCACTTGCTGTTTACTTGTTTTCCAATCGGTATACTTTACTTGAAATTTAAATAGATACAAATTAATGTAATATTTCGTAAATAATCATAGATTAAAACTTTTTGAAATTGGTTTGAAGCTTTTTTTCTATAAATAAACTGCAATCACACGTTTATTTAATCATTCTCAACCACTTCATTTATATCTACTTATGGTAGTGTTCTCATCTACGAGTATATCGAATATTCGTTGTATAGGACAAAACGTTTTCCTCGACCTTCTTCCCTAGAATTTCAGAAAAAAAATTAAATCCCTTTCCTGTGTGTTTGATGCTCGGTAGATAAAATTACAACCAGATACCCGCAATACTGAGTCTACTTAGAACGATCGAATTAGCAACACCAGTACGAAAGTTATTTTTTTCCATTTTTCTATTTCATTGAAATCTGATTTCAAATAGTAAGTGTACATTGTAGTATTCGTTTTCTTACGCTTTAAACCAGGAAATTGAACTATCGGCGAGATGTCCAAGTATTGACATCTCGTCAATACATACAAATACATAATGCATTGTTTTTTTAACAAAATAATTATTTGGAAATATATATATTGTGTAGTCAAATTCCTGTTTTAATTTTAAATCATAAATTTTTTTTGTTTGCTAATATGTAATTATTTTTTTTAATACTTGTGTGCTAATTCTGACTAATTGATTCTTTTACATCCACTGAGAATAAAAAACTCATTTTTTTAGTATTTGTTTTCGAATTTTATTGTCAGTTTAGAGATGTTATAATCTCCATAAGATTTTTTCTGCTTTTGATGAGATTTTCCACTCTAACTTCAAGTAATGAAGAAAGATTTTTTTTTCTCCTTCTTCAAATGTATATATATATATAGAATATTCATATAACTAAAAAAAATTATACGAGAAATTATATGAAACCCATAAATATGAATGGTATTTAAAAGAGATATAGGTTAACTTCTGACGTTATAAATTTTATTTACTTAAAATTTGTTTTATTTACCTATTGTAAGATTTATTCTAATACAGATTATTATTTATATTTGCAAAAACAGAATTACAAATCAACATTGAAAATTTACATTATATTAGTTTCTTCCAGTCATGTTTTAAAATATACAGGTACTGTTTCAAAGATTAGATTCTTTCCAAACAGGTTGAAAGGAAAATTAAATTTTATTAGCTAGCTCTTCCAATGGCAATACTGTTAATTGAATTCCAACCTCCGAAGTAAATCATCGACATATCGCAAGCACGACATCTAGTTTAAAATAATTATTCGTAATCTAGGCTTTTTCTTCTTTTAAGAGGTGGAGGAACCCCATTAATGGGCGCCAAAGCAGTGTCGGACTCGCTAACAGGTTCCGCAAGAAAGTAAAAAAGGCGTATGTATTCCTGCGCATTACCGACTAAACTTCCACCCCTGGCGACCCGCCCATATTGGAAATAGGTGGTAAAGCATTACGTGTGCGCTGTGCTTGTTTGGAAAACAAAGCAAATAGCAACGCACATACACAAAAACAGATCTACACACAACTAAAAAACCAGCACAAAACAACACCAAAACTCTTGAACCAAACATATCAACACGTATACACCACCCGCGCACAGACACACGCACACCAACAACTCTCGCAATACTCATACTTACCACCCGCATACTTACATGCCGTCAGTTTTAGCTCGGATGTGGGGGAAGCTCCCAGGACCCCAGCCGGTGGAGTGACCGCGGCTTCATTGCATCCAGCCGACCCCCTTCCAATCCTTCCATCTTCACCAGTACTAGGGTCAGTTAAAGTCATAGTCACCGCCTGATGGTCACTGGCGGTGAACGTGACATCAACAAAAGAACCAATCTCTTATCGTCTTAATGTGAAGACTCGCCCTATATTCATACACACCATATCCAGTTCTGCAACATCATTAAGCAGCCTTCCCGTGGATTTGTCCTGACGGACCCCCAGGGTGTAGACCAAGCATTGCAGTCATCCCCTAATAACGCCGGCCGATGAGCAGAAATGTCCCTAGCAAGAACTACCAGGATCTCTCTATAAGCTTGAAAGAGTATATTGGGTGAGATTTAGCAAGAGTTTATACACCCCGCCAACCCTCGCCATCACAAATTCTCTCCCTCAATGGACATCCCGGACAATGCGGTGGCGGTACGGCCAAATAGCCACATCCCCGTTTTCAGACATTGTCTGACGTCTTCAGACGTGACCCCGGCTGAACCCGTGGCAAGTAAAGGTTCGGAAATAAGCGCAATATCTGTGTCCATCTCCGACATGTACTCGACCATCATCTCATGAGCTAGTCTGGAATGATTTACATTTATCTGCACAATCCTCATCGTCGTGCCGATGACTGTCCGGTCCTTCCGCGGCTCTCAATAACAGTATCTCTGCCCATACCCTAAGGGCATGCAACACTGCCTGTGCGATGCCCCTCGATATTCCAGGTAATACAGTTGAAATGCTTAACACAATCTGCTTCCACAATTAAAGCAGGTACCAGTTCTGCGTGCACCCTGACAATTCCTTGACAAGTGTCCCAATTCCAGGCACTTGTAACACTTGCAGAAAGCTATCAAAATTTATCTATTGGAAATAAATTATAATATTATGCATAATTTATTAAATTCTAATCATGCGTTAAACAAAAAGAAATATAAACGTATCGTAGTTTATAGTAATTTTAAGTTTAAAGAAGCGGAGTAGTGGTTGGTATATTCTTAATTTTAGTGCCGTAATTAAGAATGTTTTATTAAAATAAAAAAACACAAATTTCTACGTATTACAGATGTGTAAAAATCACTCTAAGTCTGAACTATGATTAAAGAACCGTATATAAGAACCGATCGATATACACTTCAGAAGTATGCATACTACTCGAAATAAAAGGATTCGGAGAATAATCAGAATTTAATGTGCGCTTCAGCTAGTATTTCCGTACAGTAAAGCTCTCACATTTGATAGTATATGATCAGATTGCGCGCTTTTGGTGTTTTTTTTTTTTTTGTAATAAGATTATATGCAAGCTTATAATTTGTAAGAAATATTTTTTTATAAGAAAATAACTTGCAAACCTTGCTATCTAATGTATGTATTTAATAAAAATGTATAATATATTTTGCACAATATAATTTAACGTGCGTAGGAAAATAAAGTCGATTTTTAAAGTTTAAAAATTGCAATGGTTTTTTTACTCTTTTATTCAAAAGCAAGTAGGTATTTTTTTAAATGCAGAATGAAACTCGAAATGTCTAATGTTAGTTGTAAGTGTGATTTATTTTCACTCAATATGTTCTTAGATTTTTTATTATTGTTTTTATATGCATTCTTCTATTCGTATTTTAATAAAGATGTGATGTATGAAATGATCGATAATGAATTACTAGACCTCACTGGGAATCGAAGACGAGACTAGGTGATGTAAAAGCGTGATAACACCATTACACTAATGCGTCCCGCATTATGAATTGTGTTATTTTCTCATATAAAGAATCCGTATTTCAATTAAAATTCTTATTTAATAGTAATAATACTACTTTGTAATATCATTATCAAATCTATCGAAATCCTAAAAAACAGGAAAATTCTCAAAACGTAGAACTGTAGAATATGTTTTGTTTGTTTCACTACAGGTACGAAATAAACAGCAATGTGTACAGAGTGAGCAACGTAAAACCGAACCCGTAATGAAACCCGCTACCCAACACTATTTATGAAAGACTCTCATACAACTAGCGCAACTAGTGGATGTATATGTTACTAATGATTGTTGCTGTCGTTTGTCAGGAGGTCACGAATTGGGGCAGTATACGATTTGTTGCAGTGCATTATTGAAGTGCACTTGTGTTTGTGTAAAATGCCTTATTCAATCCAGGAGAGGATAGCTATAGTTGAGGATTATATTCGTTCTAGATCGTTTGAAGAATCACGTTCAAGTATTCGTAGAAAGATTTCCGAATTTCTGTTTCCCAGCGAAGAGTAGCATACACGATTTAGTTAAAAAAATGGCGTACAACGGTTCGGTTTAAAAAAAAAACAGCCAGTCTTCCGTTAGGACTCCACAGGCCATTGCCGATATTGAAAGAATTACTACCAGTCCAAAAAAAATCACTACGCAAGTTATCCCAACAATCTGGTGGTTATATCACATATTGTCGTAAAGTTTTTCATGAATTAAAATTGAAACCATACCGCGTTACAACTGTAAAACAACTGAAGGGGACAGGCAACGACCTTTAAGCAGGGGACGGTGGCCTCCACGTTCCCCAGAATTGTCTACTTGCGACTTTTTCCTTTGGGGCTACTTAAAGGAGAGAGTTGATGCATCTAATCCCCAAAATATCCATGAACTGAAGGTTTCATTCAACGAGAAATCAGTGCAATTGACAACAAAGTTTTGCGTCTGACGACTCTCAATATGATCAGTCAAGTAAAAAAATGCATCGATGCCCAGGGTGGTCATATTGAACATCTTTTGTAACAAATAAAATGCAACATTTAAATTACTTTTTATGTTTTTCTTATTTAATTTATCCGTCTCATTCATAAAATTTCATTCCAACATAACCTACCAATTCTGCAGCGGTTACGTTATGGGTTCGATTTTATGTTACTCACCTGTGTATATATATATATATATATATATATATATATATATACACACACTAGCGGACCCGACAGACGTTGTCCTGACGCGGCATTATTCTGTAATAAATGCACACACATAAATATAAGTAACTTAAGTTAAAATTAGCAGAAATGTATTCTAAATTTCATTAAAATGACTATTAGTATGATATTATCAGTTTGTGATTGTTGTATTATTGTAATGGGTTTATTGATTAATTATGTATAGTATGGTTAATATTTATTTTCACTAAATATTGAGATGTGCGATGAAAATTGAATTAAAAAATTGAAACGTCGTAAAATTAATAATTAGTGTAATTAATAAATTTTCATCCACATCACTACTAATTTATACTTAAAATCATTCTAAAAAAGTATACCTCCTACATGTTTTTTTTAATTTAAAAATTTTGATGTTTCATAATCATGTAACAGCTTAATTAATCAATTAATAAAAAAAATTAAAGCACTGTAAAAAAGCAACATTGTTAAAATTTTAGTAGAAATTTTTACATTTTTCTCATTCTTTATTTTAACATCTATTTTACCAAATTTTAGATAATTGTAAATTAAAAATAATTTTAGAAAACTTTTTATAAAATTAATCAGCTAAACATTATAAATTCAATTTTTAAATATACTTTAAACTATATTATAAGTAACTTATATTTTAATTTTATAAATGTTATAATTTATTTTACAAACTTAAATTTTTATTTTCAAAGAGCCGTTCAATACTTCATAAGTTGCATAGAATCAAATGAGAACTGACAATTTAAATTTGTAGGTTAAGTTGATTGTTATTTGAATGCACGTGTATACATCATTTAAATTCATGAAAAATCATCTAAAATACTCACTTCAATACTGCACCTTACAAATTTGCACAATGTACATTTTTTAATTAAACTTTAAAACGTTTTTTCAATAAATAATAATATAATATAATATTCTCAATAAGCGCGCAATTCTAGCAGACTCGGCAATGCTTCGCTATTGCTAGATCTGAGTATACATACAGATTAAATGACAACAATTGAAAGTTTCATAAAACCAAAACTGAACATTAACAATTTAGCTAAATTTAACCTTTCACTTTATAAAAGTCAGAATGTAAATAAATCCAAATGGCAAATCAACAGCACTACCTATCGGATTTAATTCACACCACTCTCAAATCATCAGTATTATTATTATAAATCACAGTGTTCGGTGGAAAATAATTTTTTAACGAAAAGTGTTGTGGCTGCAAAATCATTACAATTAATACTGAACATTAAGAAACTTACATAACATTACGGAACCTTATAAAATTTCACCTTTAACTTTATAAAATTCAGAATGTAAATAAATCCAATTGTCAGAACAGCACTACCTATCGGATTTAATTGAAACGAATTAAATCTAAATACGAATTTTAATGTAAGAACAACACTAAGCTACGACGCAAGTAACTGATATGCGAAAAAGCAACAAAATAAAAAAAAATCCTAGAATCCTATCGCAGCACCAATTACCGGGTTTGACTGATAACCAAAAATTAAAAATAAACTTCTAAAACGCGATCGCAGATCTGCCTACCGGACCCACACGCTGCCTACCGGACCCAATTGTGAACCTTAACCATCCCAAGATCAACAACACATAAATAAATTTAAAAAACATTTTCACTTCAATACTGTACCTTACAAATTTGCACAATGTATATTTTTTAATTGCACTTTAAAACGTTATTTCAATAAATAATAATATAATATTTCTCAATACGCGCACAATTCTAAACGCGATCGCAGTGCTGCCTACTTGTTACTTAATCAGTTGTGATTTTGTTTACATTGGCAACGGCCATACGGGCTCTTTGTGATTGGTCGTTGTGTTTGACAGCGGCCATCTTGCATTTATCTGATTGGTTTTCCTTTGGTTACATTCCATCTGATTTATTAGCCTCTTATTTATTAAGAAACTGTTTTCTCGCGATTTTTTGTAACACAATAATAACACAAAATTACGAAATATTTTTCTCCATTTGATCGCAGCATCAACTGTCGGTACAAACTAAAATTAAAATAGAATATTATTGAATATTCTATACTGCGATGGTAGCGCAGTCTGCCGGATCCAATGTAAAACATTCCAAAATTAACAACTACTTATAAATAAAAAATTAATTAAAAAAACATTTTCCAGTGGACCAAATTGTGAATCTAAACCATTCTCGAATCCCCTTGCACGCACAAAAAATTTCATCAAAATCGGTCCAGTCGTTTAGGAGGAATACAGTGACATACACACGCACACAAGAAATATACATATAAAGTTTTACAGGTGAGTAACATAAAATATTATATATATATATATATATATATATATATATATAAGTTATATATATATATAAGTTGGACTATTTCCAAATAGGAAAGCAATGAAACGAAATAACGTAAAAGTTGACCAGTTATTTTGTTTACATTGCAGGTAGTTAAAGTTTTATAAATCTTTTTGACAGTAAGCTACATACATAAAAGTGAAGGAAGTTGGTTTGATAGAAACGCTTGGTCATCCGTATCCCCTACCCTTCTCTGACCGACACCCCGTTATGAGGTCACAGTGGAGAGAACACAGAAAGTATTATGAAAAAGTATAGAAGCCACCTCTATCTTCCTTGATTTTTTATAAATAAATTTTTACCTTCTTAAATTCAGATAATAAAATACATCTATACTGTTGACTGTTCTACGGATTTATGATCAAACATTTTTTTTATTGGAAGAATATACTTCTTAGTGAACAAAAGAATCGTTACATTAAACAGCTGCATTTATCTACATTATTACAATTTCATGCTGACTTATTTTCAATTATTGGCCCTAAGACTGAAAATATTACGGCGAACTACTCTGTACCTCTTACGTTGTATTTTTTCAGTTAAGATATGTAACCTAAGATATACATTTATTGATATTTCGACATATTGTATAATTGAGATTTCTTGTGTAAGCGCCATAAAAATCGTTAAAAACTACGAAGTTATTTTTTTCTGCTTAAAAGTTATGAATAAACTTATAAATTAAAAACATAAAAATTAAACATTATAATCTTTATGCAAGTATTTACCTTAACCATTTTCTGTACTTAAATGTTCTTTGAAAAAAATTAAGCAAAGCAACCTTGTCTGACTACTTTTTAAATTATTGCCACATAACTCCCGCATGAGACCTGCAAAACATAAAAATTTTTGCAACTAATCGTAGTAAGAATTATCGTACTTGCCTAGATTGGGAGGTTTTTAACAAAAGTTTTCCAAATATCACCCACCTTTTAATCAAAAATGATCCTTTAATTTGTAAAATGTTTAATAAAAATAGAAATAGAAAATAGAAACCCTCGTAACTCCAATGACGTTAAAAAAGAACATGTTGTAAATTTACCTTACTTTTATTGACTTCTGTGCAGCAAGTTTTTTTACTCTGATTGTAATTTCGTCCCAGTCATTAATGATACCTTTTTTTAAAACTAGGCATTTTTTTTTTAATTTAAAAAATGAACATTCTAATATTTTATTATTGTTTTTTTAATACTTATTCCTGATATAAATAACAGTTTCTTAAAAAGTGATTCATGTAAATCCATGAGCATTAAAATTTACTGAAAATAAAGAGAAATTATTAAGTACCTAATAGAATGCATTTTTAGACAATTTTTGCACGGTTCATGTCGCCATAAAATCATTTTTAGTTAAATTAATCAAAATAATGATGATTTTTCTTTAGTTTATCTTTGTAAAAATTAAAATCTGTAAAATTAAATAAATAAAATAAAGTGTGTTAAAAAATTAAGAAATAGTAAATTAAAGAATATATCCACCCACCCTTGCTTTTTTATTGTTATTATGAAGCTTTATTAGATAGCTTAATAAAACTAAGTCTACGTGGGTCAAACCCATCGGATAAGATATAGCAAGCCAAATGTAGTTATCTAATTAAAATTAAAAAATTCTAACTGAATTTTAAATTCAATTTGGATACAGTATTGCATACGTTATGGAAATCTGTTTCTTTGGAGACAAAGTTCAAATAAAAATTAATATTTGCTTTCACATTTGCAACAAAAATAAATTTTATTTTATAAATTAAATTATATTAACATCGGGTAAATTTGTATATTTGAAAATTTAATTAACAGTTAAATCAAGTTTTTTTGTTCTTTATTAAATTATGAAGTAATATTTTTTTATTCCTAATAGCACAACGTGATGTTTATTATTAATCACAAGTTATATTTCTATAAAATTATCTTAATCGATAGTTATATAATAAATTATTGGAAAAGTGTTAATTAGAATATCATGAATTACTATGAACAATAATAAATGTATTATAATATGATAATCATTGTTATCATAACTTATTTTGTTATTTATTTATTATGAGTAATTATATTAACAAATCTGCATTGTATCACAAAAATCACTAGACATATTTTGAAAATTTATTTAGGTCACTCTGTTTTCAAACTATTTTAATTAGAAGAGAATCAGTTTTTTAAGTTAAAATTTGTTTTTATCGTACACAGGTAATTAACTACATTTAGTAATAGAGAAATGTACTAAGATGCATTATAACCACCAAAATGCAGTATATCTGTAGACAGTGTATCTGTTTAAATTAATTCTTAAATACCTTTTAAATACCTTAAATACCTCTTAAATATTAAGTATTTATCCTCATTATCAAATTTTTTGAGGTTTTCAGGGGCATCGACTGCCCCTGAAAACCTCAAAAAAATTACGGCCAGTACCGTAATTCTTGGAGCGTGATGCACCTTTTCATGAAGCACCTGTGGATTTTCGGAAGCCCAAAAACGCTCATTTTGTTAATTAACAACCTCGTCTAGGTGAAAATGTGTCTCATCTGAAAACCAAACATTGTTCAACAATACGTCTTAGTACACAGCCCGTTCAGCGAATGCCATTCTTTGATGTTTGTTGTCAACCGTTAATTTAGACAAAACTGTTATTTTTACATATAAAGATGCAAATCAATTTTTAAAATTCGCTACACAGATCACCTAGAAATCCCAAGTAATGCTGCTGCTTTTCTTGTTGATTTGCCCGGGCTCCTCAGCAACGCTGTTCTGACAGCTTCGACATTCTGTGGAGAACGAACATCGTCAGGCTGTTTGCTCAAATACTGTACCATGACTACTAATTTTTCGTAAAGTCTACATATTGTTTTAAATGAGGGCGACAAAGGAGTTGGAAAAGAGGAACAAAACGATCTTTGTGTAAGCACCACACTTTTCGTTTCATTTAAAAACAACACAGTCTTTACGCGCTGTTCAACTAATCGCGCTGTCTTCCGTTATCAGCCATCTTGGAATGATACACAAAACAGCGCATTCGGAAAGAGAAGAAACTGATATTCATGAACTGTTGTCACTTCTGCCAAAATAAAACACATTACATTAATAATTATTAACCTAAACCATCTTTGCTAAAACAAATATTGGATCATTTCTTGCGCCACTCTGTATAATTTAAAAACTGATATCGTTACTTGATTACTCAACCACTCAATTGTGTTTCATGTCACATCTAAAAATGTCTAACATTTCCAAGATACACACACACACACACACACACACACACACGCACGCACGCACGCATTGTCGTGGTTCCCCTTATTTGTGATGAATTACATCAATCAAAGCCTGGTGAATCTACAAATTTCCACATTGAGTATTTATGAGCAAAGGCCAAATCCACCTCTGACGCGGTTTACAAGATACCATATTCACTGGCTTAATAGTACCAGATGGTTTAGTATTGGGATCTACAACAGAATACGTATTGTGATATGTGTCACCATGCTTATTATAGCTGTTTTTTAGCCAACTCTGGGTCGATACTATCCACACAAATACCCTTTCCCATAGCTTATGTGGGAGAGCTGCTGTATCCCTTAACTGTATAAGCAAACGCTCCCAGTGTAAGACGGATACTGTTGGATATTATTTCCGATCGTAACTTTTGCTACGGACTTTCCTAACCAGCATTTATGTAACAGTATCCGATCCAAGTTAATACCAACATTTAGATCCAAGTTATTTCGGCCACCGATTGCGTTTCACTTGGATTTCGTGAGTACAACTGATAGCGTCTTATCAGTGAATGTATTTCTAATTGGAAGCATACAGTCTCATTGTTTTCTAAATTAATTTATAATTTTAACTTCCTTGCATAAATCCGCAGGATTATTAAATCATTGCTTAAAACACTTTACGGTTTCCTCTATCTGCACATATTGCACGGCCTTTCAGATTTTCCAGATTAAAAAATTTCAAAATTTTCCAGGTTATAAATGCAGTAAATCACTAATACACAAATTGATGAGGAGATGAGAAAGGACTTACGTTGTGGAAGACCATTATTCGTCCACTACTGGGGTTTGGGCCACTACTGGCATCTTCCTAAATGTTTAAAAAAATCAATTAATAAGCTTGCTGATCGTTAGTATACTCATTAGATATATGATTTCAAAAGGAACTATAGGCCGAAGGATATTCCGCATTAGCCAGTGTATCTAGACCCATCTTACACTGATTTAAGGATACCTTCACCTCTTCTGAAAACCAGTCTCAGCGTATTTTACACGAGCCAAAACTTAGTTAATACAGGTGTGAAAACGACCTATGCCCAGCCTGCTCAGGTAGTATATGTATTTAAATCGTTGGAGCGATCCCGTGAAGATTTAAGGCCGCAACAAGAAATTGCTATTTTTAATCTATAGTTTTTTGGTCTATCTCTTGGTTTTAGTAAACTATGAAAATCTCAACCCCTGAATCGGTTATAACTAGTCTGTGTTGGCTAAGCGGTTAGAGTACGAAAATATTTCTATTAATCCGCTTCATGCTCTATTGGTTTTTGCGCAAACAACTTCAGATAAGATAATACTGTCTTCGCTAACTTCTCAATACAAATTTTCCACTACTTTAGGGATCAGAAGATCAAAGATGATTCTCTTGTTCCACCCACATTAGTTTTTTATTGTTTTCATAAGTAGAACTGAACTTACATACATTTCCTCATTGGCTGTTATAGTTTCCGTTGTACAAAAATTAAACTTGGTATGTGTGGTGTCAATAGACACTAGTATTATCACCATCTTCGACAGTGTATAGGACAGACAGTATATAGGTATAGTTATCTACTGCCATCTGATTTCTTTCCTAACTGTTTGGACATTTTGAGTACATTTTTTCATGCATTTAGTCATGCGTGTAAGTTCGTCGTTCAAAGATGGTCCGAACTGCTGTGGCTGTGCGGCCTGGTTTTGACCACTGTGTTTTTCCTTCAGTATTTTTCAGAGAATACGGGTGAAAATTATAATTATTTCATTACCCTGGGAAAAAATTGTCTCCTTTTTACGTTGAAATTTTGAAACGCGCAAAATAATTCAATTTTTTTTTAATCGTTTCAATCCATCGAGAGTTTATTTAGGATTATCCTGTTTTATGTGCAATACCATTTTTTACATAATAATTATTTAAATTTACTTCAACTGAGAATACGTAACAGAGTAAATATGTAGCGTAAAGTCCAATTATAATTTTGACTGATATACGTAGTGCATCTCAAACGTAGAAGTTTGTTAATTGTCATTAATTTTGACATTTGAACTCCAATTTGTTGGCTCTCTTTTTTTGCTCCGGGAAGTTTTTCTTTCAAGTAGTTCCGCTAATCTCATTTTATGTTTGTTTAAACAGCAGCTGTAAAGAGTCGTTGCGACTTACGAGTGAATTAAACTCAGTTTATTAAACTTTAAAAAGTTTATTAAACTTTTGCGATTAACTTCATTTAATTGAAATAAACTATTATAAACAAACTGGAGTTAACAAGTACAGTAATTTCATTATATCTGTGCTTCATCCCATTTAGTAATTTGCATCTATTTCAGGATAAATTTTACGTTTTACATTTAACTAGGAAGTTATTAGTTCGAGGTAAATTCAAATTAATTTTGAAAATGCATACAAATTCACGCTCACCGACCGTGTTTACAACTGCCCGACAGCGCATAAAACTGGTGCTTGTCTCTGGTTTATAGCTGCTTATAGTGACCATGATTAACCCAGTTTTTATGGTCCATATAGTTTGTGTCGGGATAATCAACCGATCAGTTTACTAAATTAAACCATTGTTTATACCCACCTTACGTAATCAACGTTTTGCATATTATTATTAACCTTGTACGAAACTAAGTACTTTTCTTAAATATGAGCTGTTATTGAAGGAATAACAATGTTCTAAATATTTTTACCTTCTCTCGAATTAATTCTACAGAAAATTGTGTTACCTTCTTTAGACTGAATGGCTAGCCATTACCGAATGTTAATTCTCCAGTCTTTATCGGCTGTTTTTTTGGAATTTCTTAGTGGTTATAGGATTAAAACAAATTAGAAAGAAATTAAATTATTTTTCAACCAGGAAGATTTGTAATATCCTGTTTTTCAGCGGGTAACTCATATCATTGTGGATATTTAATCACATGAAGTACAAATCTTCAGGTACTCCCCGTTTTTGTTCTTTGTTATTTCAGTATTTTCTGATGTAAATTTTTAGAGATTATTATTTAGCGATGCACTTCATCCAAAGAATTTTGAAAATTTGGATCTACACAATAATTCTAAAACCAATACGCAATAATTCTGATTTTGTTAGTTGTTTTACAAGCTTCATAATACCATTTCATGTAGTAACACTAAAAAGGCATAATAACTAAGAATCCTATGTATACTGAAGAAAAATAACTGAAAATATTATTTATTATACAATTTAACTGCTATTTTTGTGATTCAATAATAAAAGAATATCAGTTTCTATTATCATTTTCGAGCTAACAAAAGAAATAGAACTTAAAAGTATTTTTATAATGGAGAAATTAGCCACTGGCTCAAAAATATTTCTTTAGGTTGTCATGTAAACATAGATTAATTTTCCCCAACTCAGCTATTTGATATATTCAAGCAAATTTGGTGTCACCAGTTAAATAAAATTCCTAACATCTTCAGTAATAAAACAAAATCTGATTAAAACTGATAAGACGTTATAGAACAATAATAATAATAATACGACAATGTATTAATAGCTTAAAAATTAAAATCGCTACGGTTGTGAAATGTGAAAAAGTAAATTCATGTTATTTATTTGCCTGTTAGTGAATATTTCTTTATGTAAAAGAGGATACTGTGTATAACTCAAAATAATTAATAATGAAGAGGTCTCTAACTTAAAAAGTTATTACGAGCTTTAAACAATGAATAATATTAGACACAAAAATAAAGATTTGAAAATTTTTTACCTAATATGATCAAAATTAGTAATATGATGATGTATTTCCTGAAAATCGCTTACATGTTCGTCTTAGTTAATATTAAAGTCTCCTTGTTAGCTGCCATAGGCACAAAGGATTTCCAAAAATCATTAATTTTTTCTCGTTACGGGCATTATCATCGGTAATAAATATCTTTATTTATTACCCCACCGGGTTAGTCTAGTGGTAAAACTCGTCATCTTAAATCAGTCGATTTCGAAGTCAAGGATTCTGAGGTTCAAATCTTATTAAAGGTTAGTGTGGTTTTATTCGGATTTGAATACTAGATCGTGAATATTGATTTTCTTTAGTGGTTGGAGTTCAATAATTCACACATCTTAAAAATTGTAGGCCTGAGTCTGTTCAAGATTACATGTTTACCGGTACATTTACAGTTACACTCCAATCGCTAATGATTTTATTGTTGATAATATAAAATAATAATATATTAAAAAAATAATAAAACCTACCCGTTGTTAATTTTTTTTTAAATGTACTAAATTTAAATCGCCAATATATTAATTAACACATTGAAATTGAAAAGTAATTTAAAAAATGCAAATTCAAAATTATAATAAAATATGGTTGTTTTGTTCTAATTGTCCCATACGTTACTAAAAAAAAAAAAATACGTTAGTAATAAAAAAAAAAACTGATAACATAGTTGTAGGACTTTCCCGTCACGCGGGATACGGCTAACGTCCGCGGCGTTTCGAGACAATCCTGCAACTGTGTGTGGGTTGTTTCTGATGTACGACTTACATACAGATACACTAATTCGCGCGGTTGTGGCGGTACTAGCGGCGACGGTCGACACTAACTAAACTAATATAATTTCACAACTAACATAGAACAAATTTCGCTTATACGGTCAGCACACTGGTGTACCGTGAGGCTTAGCGCACCAGGTACGAGTCAACCGGGCGATCGAGTTCGAAACCCAGCCAGACAGAGTTATTTTTTACACGTAAAAAAATATTATTAATTTATTTAATTCTACCGTTTATCTTTGACGTCACAACATAGAAGGCAACTGCAACAGTATTTTTTGGGATGGGATGCGATTTTGAAAAACATTTTCTTTTTTGAAAATATTGTTATTTTTTAATCCTTAACAAATGTCTTAAAAAAAAAAATACGACCTGAATTAGGTGAAATCTCGAGATACTGAGGGTTACCTTGTTCTACAGCCTATCCCTTGACCTTTTCAGTTGAAAATTTAATGGCATCAAATCCCCATATATAGAAGTAATATGACCAAGTTTAGTCAAAATCGGTCCAACCCACCGGGTTGGTCTAGTGGTTAACGCGTCTTCCCAAATCAGCTGATTTGGAAGTCGAGAGTTCCAGCGTTCAAGTCCTAGTAAAGCTAGTTATTTTTACACGGATTTGAATACTAGATCGTGGATACCGGTGTTCTTTGGTGGTTGGGATATTAACCATACATCTTAGGAATGGTCGAACTGAGAATGTACAAGACTACACTTCATTTACACTCATACATATCATCCTCATTCATCCTCTGAAGAGTTATCTAAACGGTAGTTACCGGAGGCTAAACAGGAAAAAGAATGTGTTAAAAAAGTCAAAATCGGTCCGGTATTTCGTGAGATATGAGGAGATTTAAAGACCAACATTGAACACACACACGTACATACAAAAATTAACATCCGGAAATTTTCCATTCGGTTTTTAGGGTTCCTAGGTGTCAAAAGGACAAGATCCGATGAAAACCGCTTATGCAGAAATTGGACCGATTACAATAATTTCCCTTCCAAAGCTATAGCTCTGCTATAGTGCTATCTAGACAGAAAAGTAGAGTTAACATAAACATAGATTCGGAAATACTTAGTTTTTCATCTGTCCGTCTGTGTTTATACGTCAACAACTAATTAAGATTATTTAATTATAATTATATTTTATTGGGATCAATATTAATCAATTTATGGCGGAAAATGTTACAGTGAGCCAACAATAAAATTCCAAAGTAGAATAAAACTCGATCTAATTAATTTTTTCTACTACTTTTTTTAATGAATAGAAAAGTGCTTGAATTTCCTTAATTTAAGATCCGTAATTTCTCAATACGAAAATGTTTACGTAATATTTAATTCAATACCATATTATCTGTAAACAAAATATAGTAAGGGTGTTTTGAAAGTTAAACTAATAATAATCTACACTATAATAAACCATATTACATCTCACACCTCACGTATTTTTTAATAGAAATGAACAGTTGTGTAAATAATCAGATGATAATAAGAAAAGGTGAAAATGCGTTTAAATTTAAGTGCTCTTTTCTACTTAACGATTCCTATTGTACACATAGAAGCATTTAAAATTGGGATTAAAAAATACTCCTGTAGTAACAATTTAGTGGCCAATTTCAAAAATGGCCTCAATCCAGATAGCTATTCGGATAATAGTTTTTAAATGTTACCAACTGGTTTCATTCACCGCCTAAAAAACAATAAAAAACAGCAAATTAGTCTTTCGCTAATGTGTAGTACATATCTATGTATATGTACTTTTATGTATATATGTATATCTATCTACATGTTCATGTGTCTGCAGTACATACGATTTATATGTATGAAATTTATTTGGCATATTTTATATATATATATCTTATTAAATTGATCTCACAAATTTGCTCTAAACTGTGATAATCCAGTAAATATGAATTATTAAAAATAATTTGTTGAATGTCCATTCGGAGAATTTTTCTGAATAATATATCAACGTGTACGTGTATTCAGAAATTCTGAAATACCCTAATAAGGAATTTCTTATTATTCCCTCTTACTTATGTTGTACGCAAAATTTTTGTGAGAGTGTACAACCGCGTGGCTTCCACTATCATCCTAACCCCGAAGGGAAGACACCCACTATGTGATGTTTCCGGTCGCCACGCCAGCCTCTCCGTACCTAGCCCTGATGAGCTTTACCGGAAGTCATCTTCAAAAACCTTGGCGGTAGACATGTTGCAGTCTCGCCTCGGCCAGGATGCCACCGATGCGAATGCTGCTAGTGACATTCCCATCGTTGAACTTCTAACAAAGATGGACTCGTAGAAACAAAACACATCTCATTTAGTCTTAAAAAAGACTGAAACCAAAACTGGATCATGAAAACATAAAATCTGTTCTGCGTGCTCTGCGACTGAACTGGAGACTACTAATTTCTAAACAGGTTATGCCATTTTAGAAACTTATGTTTGAGTCTTTTCTAATTTTATTGCTCTGTAAATTCAGTTTATATTTTTTTACGGTAATATTTTTTTATTTAATTTTTGTAATTTTAATAATATATTTTTTCAGATGCTCGCATGTTTCTGATATTCTAACTACATCGGTGGCTTGAATCATGTCTCATCTGTTACCGGTGTATTTATCTTTGGCTTCAATTCTGGTGTGTTCCAGCGTGCTGTCGAATACAGTGGAACAACTTTCTACAGGTACGTTTTATATGTAATTTTAAATTATTTCCTTTAAAAATGAAACATAGGGTCTGATGTCAAATAGATAACGCCGATAACGTCAAAGCATTGGGTGCGTAATTGGGTAGTGGTTTGGATTCATGTATACGTAGATACCTATACATGAATGTATAGGTATGGTTTAGCTGGTTCCTTTTCGCTCAGGTTAGGCCAGACAATAGTTTCAAACTCTAGTTTCACGGGTTCAAATCTGACCGTTTCATGAATAAACCTAATTTGAAGGAGACCTAAGCATAGCTATCACGCCAATCTTAATCCTCGACATTGTATTACCAACGGTCTCAAGCCGGGTCGATCCCTGGAGTTAGTTGCTTTCGACAGAGCTACTGTATCTCGCTGGAGCGACCTACTGTGGTTATCTGCAGTATGGCGGGATTAGTTTCGTCCCAAAAGCCGGGAAGCACCAGACTAGGTCCAACCCCAACAAAAGTCTGTTGCTTTCAGCGTACCACCAATGAATGCATTGAAGCAGTATATAATTAAAACAAAAAATTATAATTAAAAGATTTTTATATAGTTCATTAGTAATTAATATTTATACGGCAGATGAGCGTTTACAAAACGCTGTAAATATCATTGGTTATTGTATTCAATATTATTTCTTGTTTAAAGTAATTAATTAATGTTATTCTTTTTTTTTTTATTTGAGACGGCGAAAAACGCTTTCTAATATCTTTTATAATAATTATAATAATAATTCCTTTTTTTATAACTTACAATAATTGTACTTAAGGTACAATTCACAGAGGTCACATTCAGAGATCACAGTTTCTTTGGTAAAGAATATTTAAAAAAAACATAAATTATGCAAATAGTATATTATATGTCTTATGAAATATTTTTTCATCTTATATTTTTGGTAATATTAATTCATTTTAATAGTATCTGTAGCATTTTATTATTTTTTTGTTATATTTATTACTTACTTTAGTTGCAAATATTTTTTTTGCAAAATAAATCCACTAGTAGTAGTTCTATGGGCAGTAGACCTCTCTTATTTTGTATTGTGTCTATTAAATTGATCACTACCACGAAATTAAATTAATTACTTGAAAATAAAATATCAAACGGACTTTTCGTAATTTTTTAAGGCTTAGCTGACGCCAGAAATAATCTTTTGTGTTAACAATTGTAAGTACTGTTTGTAGGTGACATCGGACATTATAGACTGCTGACTATCAAGATTTCTATATCTACTTGTATTTTATTTTTTTCACTATTTCATATTGTTTTGTAAATAAACTATAAAAGTAGATTAGGATAAAAAATATATTTATCTAAAACTCATGTAACGTAAAATACAAGTATTTTAACAGTGCACTAAAAACGGTCACAGAGATACAAACGTTTGTTTTAAAGATGGAATAAAATATGATATAATATATATATTTGATGTATCTAATTCGCAACCGTTGGGAGCCAGATTGAATATGGTGGTTGACATCAAATAAACTGAAAAAAAGGATAGAGTTCATTATCAACCAGTGCCATTCTAATTTAGCCTAAAAATTCTTCATGTAAATTGAGAAATATATTATAAATATTTATACCGTTAATTATTTTATTGAAAACCTTTATTTTTGGTGCATGTTTAATAGATTAAGTTAAAACAGAAATGCATAACGTGGTATACATTAATTAATTATTATATTTTATTTTTTTATTACACAGTATTTAGTAACGGAATGCTATTGTATAATTTGTTGGGATGGTATTTTCTAATGATAGTAGCCTATTTATTATTATCAAACCTTCTTAATATTTTGCAGCCCCATTTTCAACTTCTCTCGGTTCATTCTTAATTGAATAAGAATGCACAGCGAATAAATTGAATGCCCACTGGAATCTCTATTTCTGTGATGTCATAAAAGAGGGACGCACAGAGATATTGGCACACGTATTCCTGAAGACCACAAAATATTTCCTAGTAATAAAATTCCATTCATTAATTTAATTATTAGTTGTTCTCTTGATATTTGACATTTACTTTGATATTAGACTGTTTAACGGAATTATAATTCCAGATATGTCCAATATATTTTATGAAGTATAATTATACAGATTTATAACGAAAATAATTAATACTCCAAAGTTTTATCTGTTAGTCAAGCTAATAATGTTTTATTACATTCGAGTTTCTTGGTATTTGCCTCAGCAGTTTCAACAATGTGTTAATAAATATACATTACAATAAGAGAAACAGCATTTTATCTGTTTTACAAATTTCAAAAATCAGTAAAACACCAAGGTATATTTAGATTATATGGATAAGTTATACGTTATGTGCAGTTAACCTTAATTGTGTATGTCCTTCAACTTCTATATTAAAATTCAAGAATTTATAAAAATTCGTTTATACTACACGTTTAATGAAATTAATTTAATCAGTGCCTGGCCTGTTATAAAGTTCTTCCTTAATATTTTTTTTTAATGTTAAAGTATTATTTTTTTATTTTCAATCTTTATTTTTAAAACCATCTGCAGGAACTGTCGAGATATTTTAGCTAGTATAACTTCTTAAGTTTAAATAAAATTCCTCAATTTATCAGTCGAAAGAGTGGTGAATATTTCGAGTCATTTTGTCAACCTGCTGTTGCTGGGCAGTACTCGTCTCAGATGTTGATATGATGGAGCCACCCATTCCTGGTTTTTCGGCTAATGATGTTTCCAGAGCCATTAATAGTCTTAATGGAAAATCAACAGGTGGAATCGATGACATACCACCCTTTATTGTAAAAGGATTATGTAATGTTTTGTTCCCATTCTAGTTGACTTATTCAACATAAGTTTGAAGATTGGGTATTTTCCCAGGACATGGAAGAAAGCTAGAGTCATTCCCATACCTAAAAAGGAGGATTCCAGTATCAAGAACTTTCGTCCCATTTCTGTGTTAGGTGTGTTGTCGAAGGTATTTGAGGTTTTGCTCTGCGAGGTCTTCCGAACATACATCGAGCTTAATGTTGCTGTGGAGCAGCATGTATTTTTATTGAGTAGGTCAACTACCTCGAACCTTTGCACTCTTCTGAATAACATAGGTCCAGCAGTAGCAGGCCAGGATTACGTAGATGAAGTACACCTGGAATTCCAGAAAGCTTTTGATACAGTTCCACATAATCTTCTGTTGAATAAAATTGAAAAAATGGGTTTCTCCTCTTCGCTGGTTAGGTGGACCGCTTCTTACCTTGCAGACCGTTGTTTCAGAGTGCGTTTTGGGGATTCCACGTCTGATGAATTTCAGATTGGTTCTGTTGTTCCTCAGGATCGAACCTTGGTCCACTCCTTTTTTTGATTTTCATCAATGATATTGTGGAGCATGTTAGTTGTTCTGTCCTGATGTTTGTTGATATCAAGATCTATAGGAGGATTTCTTCAGATGCAGATCATCTGCCGTTGCAGAGAGCGTTGAACAAGGCTTGGTTGTAGTCTGTTGAAAATAGTCTTCCTTTGAAACTTGGAAAGACGAAGGTAATCTTTCTCACAAGGAAGACGAATTGGTCTCGTTATGTGTACTTTATGAGCAACTCTCGCATTGAACGAGTCTAGAAGATGAAGGGCTTAGCGGTTCTTTTTGACACGAAGCTTTCTTTTATACGTCACACTGAGGCCATTACTTCATTGACAAGAAAAATTTGGATATTGTGAGATGGCTTTATCGTCGTTTCATATTGATAAGCGCTTGTTTATTACTGTATAAAACACTTGTTCGTCCTCTTGTTGAGTATTGCTCAGTCATTTGAAACAAGGATCGTGGTTTCACTAACGATTTGATTGAAAGCGTCCAGAAGAAACTTCTTTGGGCGTTGAGATGGAGGTTTCCTGGTCAGTTTGATACCACTTCCTACACTACTCAATGTAGAGATTTGAACCTAGAGAGACTGAATGATCGGCGAACTGTTTTCGATTTGAAGTTTGCTGCAGATCACCTCCACGGTACTTTGCCGGAATTTCGGGAATTATAACTGCGGGTGCCAGTTCGGAACATCCGGAGCTTTAGGCCCTACATCGTTAGAAGAGTTTCTGAGTGTTCTCCAATATTAAGGTGCTTTGGTCTGGCAAATAGTTTTGCTGATCTATTAGATCAGCGAAACTATTCTTTTTGCTCGTCCATCTATTGATGAAATACGTCGAGCTGTAAATGGTAACACTGACTGGGTTATGCTGGATAGCATATATATCCATTTTTCATACTTATTCTAGTGTTTAGATATTATTAACTTTTTCATACTCATTTAATCACCTTCTGAAATAATATTATAATTTTGTATTAGTTAAAGTAGTTTTATTAGAATTATTTTTTGTTACTGTTTCTTGTGGGCACCCCCGTTGATTCCTTGGGCACCTAGCCTCCTGTATCCATCTTTTGGTACTGAGGTTGCAAGAGGAGTGATGGAGGTGCAACATAAGAATTGCTTAATAATAATTATTTCAATGATTAATATACTGGTTGTTGTATTCTTTTTTATGAATTTGTAAATTATTAGTATTTTTAGAATATATTATTATTAAAATTGTGTTCTAGATTTTGTATATTTTGAATTATGTGTTTTTTAATTGCAAAATTGTAAATTATTACCTGAAAATATTGTCATATATTAATCGTCATAATTATAATTCTGGTTGTTGTATTCATTTTATGAATTAGTAATTATTATTACTTTTAAAACGCATTATAATAATATGAAAATTATTTTTGTTGTGTTTTGAACTATTTTATTACTAATATTATTTTTATGTTCTGCATAGATTCATAACTTACATTTAATATTACTTATATACATGTAAACTTGCTACTGATTTGTATACATTACGTACATAACGTTACATTATTAGTTTTTGTGTTCAATGTACAATATAGAAAGGCTTAAGTAGCAACGGCTACTTACACGGCAACAGAACGCTGTTGTACAAAATAAATAAGTAATTATTATTATTATTAATAAAAGGGTTTGTGTGTTAATGGGAAAGCGTCTGTCTTGAAGATTGATTAAGTACAAATTAATGACAGAGTATTTTCATTTATTGAAATTGATTTATTTACTCTGTATTTTGCAGAACATGTAGAGCAGAGATCTGTTGACTAAAATAAGTAAAATTGGAGCTACCAAATACGTTTCACTATATAAGTTATTTTTTTCATAATACTTACCGTGCAGTTATAGTTCTTTTATGAGTAGAACTGGAGGTATATTCTATTGCCATTGATCATGGCTAAAAAATATGGTTCAGGCGTCTGTCTTTATGTGAAATCATTCTGTCGTTTATCTGCCATACCGTCCATGCAGGAAACTGTACCCATGGAGGAGCGTTCTGTACAATAGTAATGCTAGGTAATTTAGTCTTATTTGATGTATCAATGACTCCTATTCCCGTATAAAAGTCCTGAATAGAGTTCATGACTGTATCCATAAATATTGTCACTGATCGATTGGAACTTTCAGAAGCGGTTACTACATATAACACTAATTTCATCATGTCACTCTGTTTATAAATTTTATTTTATACGTATTTAATTTATTACTATAAATTTTAGGAATATCATGTTATTTTATATATGTAAACAATCGGAGTAAAATTATTTTAGCATATCGATTTTGAAATTCTCAGCGGTTAATTACGTGTTTTTCGGAAGGATGTTAAATTATTCTCATGACGCCAGTAGCAATAATATTGTAGTAATGAAGAGATGTTATATCAAACATAATTAATTTTGCTTCATTAGTGTAGGTTGAATCCATGTATAATATATTATATTATAAACACAATCAGACTGGTAGACGTGCAATCGGAACACCGAGTTTAGGGAAGGGACGTTAACAGTGAGTTAATATTGAACGGATTGTTAACGGTTGATTAGTAGACCGATCATAATCAGTTCTGAGGCGATGCTCAGTAACATAGTTCGTTCGTTACTGCCCAGTATTGTAATAGCTGTCGCAGTAACAGCAGACCGCTACTATTATTTGTAACATTAACGTGATGTGATGATCTATCCAGTGGAGCGGTACTATGTATCCCTTCTTGTTCTGTTCTCTATTTCCATTTCCATAGACACCGGAATATTCTTAAGTCTGCCAGCTATTCTGGTCGATTATAATTTCTGTTTGAATAGGAAAGGTTCTTAGAGTTATCTGCGAAACTATCTCTCATTTTAAAATATATAGTATCATTTTAAATCTATTAACTGTTTGAAATCATACCTTTTATTTTCAATTACATTTATTTTTTCATTTTATTTGAAACAGCTATAAAGCTATAAATTATGCTTTGAAATTTTTGTGACTTATTTTGACGATCGAAAGAATAAAATTATCTTTTTTTCCGTTTACCGCAATCGTTTAAAATATCTTAAAGATAATAACCCTATTGAGAAAATGTATGTCATTTATTTGGTATTTGTTCAGGGGTGCGAATCTAAGCGTAATGTTTTCCTTTAAATCTTAGAAGTAGTGAGCCATCAGTTAATTTGATATGCTGTTTGGTATATTGGAACTTCTCTTCGTCATTTATTTCATTAATTTGCCATTTTGTGCTTTTGTATTACTTTTTTTTTAATCTACACGTCATTATTTAACACAGAGTGTTGAATTCGATAGTGGCTTAGCGAGCGTTTCCAAATTCCAATGAAGTCGTAAAGTTAAAAATTGGTATACTCTTTATGAATCTGTTAGTTTTTGCAAAACTAACAGGCCGTTACTAATGTTTGAATATTTTGTAAGGAAATTGAAAATTATGGAAAAATAGAATCAATTAGGTTTTTATTGATCACTGAGATACGTCCCCATTTTTTATATTTAAATATAAGAAAGACTTAAAAATTATTTTTCATTATTAATATATATATATGTATATATATATATATATATATATATGTGCGTGTGTGTGTGTGTGTGTGTGTGTGTGTGTGTGTGTGTGTGTGTGTGTGTGTCTTACTTGAGTGTTTTTTTGTTTTTTTATTTTAAATAACAGCTTTTGTTTTTTTTTATTGGATTCACATTATTATTTTAGTCTTTATTATTGCACTACATTAGAAATTTCATTTCGATTTATTTTATTCAAGATTGATACAAATACGTGAATTAAAAATTGTTCGCCAATTAATTAACGATACCATTATGCTGTTACTGATAAAATGAAAAGATTTGTTGATCTTAATATTTCTATTCGTAAATTACGTTAAACGTTACTTATCAAAATTATATTTTGCCATTCTTTTTAATGTCGCTGCTAATAGCGCTGGTTTGACTTAACCAATATATCGTTGTTATACATTCCGTTTAAAAACTAGTGCTTTTGTACGTTTAACGTAAAGGATGTAAAACCTAGTTAATGATTTCGGATCCTTGTACAAACGCATTATGACGTGAGTGCGCCAGAACTACGCCTTGCAAGTATAGTCGCACTGCACAGTTTTACGAAAGAAAAACCAATCTCAGTTTACCTTTTTCACAATTTGCTTGTGTTTTCGTACATTGGTAGCAGCTGAGGTTCTTCTGATTTGTTGAACACTGAATTTCTGATTTTAAACCTATTTGGTTAATAAAAATGTTTCTAGTTTAACTCTCAAGGATTCTTTAGCCCTTCCACGCGTATAACTTCTCTCCGGATTTGGTTGTTTCAAAATCTTTCTGTAGTTTCAACTGTAAGATTATTAAATTATTTGATTAGGTTGAATTCTGTTACAGTATTGATTTCATTCTCTGTTAAATAGGATTGCATTTTATTTCAATGAATTACATAAATCTGTTAGGTTGAATGAAATTGATAATTAAAAAGGAACACAAGCCCGAGTGTTCATACAAACCTTAATAAATATTTAAGGAATTATTATTTGTTACTTATTGTTGACAGACTATTAAAATTTTAATATTTAATGTTAGGTGCAGGTAAAAGTTAAGAGATAACGAGTGAAATTTTCCAGACCAAGTTTATCCGTATGTTTATTTAAAATGTACAGTAAAATTTATGTACACGCAAGATGTAAAGTATGTTTGCTGAAGCAATATAAATAATTAACAGTTGTAATAAATAAGTTGTAGAG
This sequence comes from Lycorma delicatula, assembly GCF_047948215.1. Lineage (NCBI taxonomy): Eukaryota > Metazoa > Arthropoda > Insecta > Hemiptera > Fulgoridae > Lycorma > Lycorma delicatula. The sequence goes on along the minus strand of NC_134455.1, from coordinate 248,400,494 downwards.
AATATAATTAAATATATTTTTCCGTCATGAAGTGTCTGCTAATTTATTTTTCATTTTCGGAATTTTTGTACTGCAATGATCACCAAATTAAATTAAATTATGCAAATGAAAAAGAAATATTTTTGCATTAATGAACCGTGTAAAATAAATTTAATTAGTAAAATGCTACTATCATGGGAGTCAATAATTTTTTTTTATTTGTTTATTTATTTTTTATTGTTCAGAGAATGAAACGATAAATTCGTTGGTAAAATAAAATATCAACGTTTTACTTATATATTCTTTTAAAATTTTTTCCTCTTTTTTCTTTTTTTACTTTCCTGGCAGCATAGCGCTAGGCTATGCTGCAAAAAGGAAAGTGTTGTATCAGTCAGAAAACGTGGTATAGTTTTTTCTATTTCTTGACATTTCATGCTCCCTTTTCTTTTTTGTTTTGTTTTTTGGGGTCCTTGGACCCAAATTCTCCACTTTCCCTAAAAATCTAAAAAAGCTATCTTTATATTTATTAAAATTTTTTTTTAACCGAATCTCTATATTTTCCTAAGCGTAGTAGTAGTGCAAGTGTAGCCCAAACAAAATACTTTGGTGGCATATTGTGAGTGGGAAGCCGATCAAATTTTGAAAATATATAAGAATAAATTACCAATGCCAGTAAACAGTAACAACTTTGTTGTCAGCTTTTTTGAATAGTCATTTTTAAGATATTCTGGTTATTGAAATTTCCAAATTAATCTTTTCCAGTCAAGTAATTGTAAATACAGAACTATGAATGTAAATTATTGTAAATGACATGTTAAAAATACTTTAATCAATTGTTTGATTTTTAATCGCAATTCGTACGTAGTTTGATTTGACTTACAACTACAAAAAATAGTTTTCTAACTTTCTCGATCGCATATGGTGTTGTTACCTAAATCTCTTTTAATAGGTTCCCAATTTGAAATTAAATTTTCTATTGTTATTTATATAGTTTTACATTCATAATTTGGCTGTTTATAATTTTATTTATTTATTTTATTTTTCTTGATTTTGGAGTAAACTGTTAAATGTAAAACAAGCAATGAAATACGTTTTAATATTTTACCGATTATTTTATTGTTTCTATATTTATTTTCACCGTATTCTAATTTATAGTTTTACGGGTTTTTTGTATCTTTTTTTATATACATAACTTCCGTGGTGTTTATTTACATATTTTATTAATTATTATTTTTTCGACAGAGATATATATATATTCCCGCCGAATGGATTCAACGGCACGTTGTAATTTATAACCTTGTGGTAGCCCTGAAAAGGGCCGTTTTTTGTGCTAGCTCTGGGAAGAGCTGTTGGATTTGGAAACCGGTATCCGGCGAAATCGGGAAGTTGTCCATTGAAATCAGACTGGGCTTCCCCTCAGCGGCAGTCGGGTCCCCGCTACACCGTGGCTGTGATGGGCCCCGGAGCCCCGTAGTGTCGGGTCGGCGTCGGTCATCTTTCGCCGGCGCGGCCGAGGCGGTTCTCCCTGAGCGATTCCACGCCGGGCCGACTCCAGCTGCTGAGTCCGCCAGCCAGGGCGATTGAAGCCCGGCGAGCTGGAGCGGGAAGGTAGCGTTCGCTTCCAGCGACTCCCTCGGCGGGACGGCCAGGCCTGCTGCTGTTGGCGTCCGCCGGGAGGTCCCGCTTTGAGGCGGCCAGGGAACTTCTTCTGCCTTCTTCCGTATTCTTCTTCTTGGTCTTCTTCAGGTGGTGGTCGATGACGAATTAATAATTCACTGTAGTGACGTATAAAAGATGTAAACATCTTTTATACGTTACAATAAACCTTATACGTTACAATGTAACCTTATAGGTTACAATAAACCTCATCGATTAGGTTTTTTATTCTTTGTTTTCTCCATCAGTTAAGATTTACAGCCGTAACTAACTACAGTATTTATGTAACGAATTTATTTACAGCAGATTATAAAAGTAATCGAACAAATGAAACTCCTTATTTAAAAAAAAAATATTTCGAATTATTGATAATGATGAAGTTATATTACTAAAAGATTATCGTATAAAAAATAACATCGCAATTTATCATATTGAATATTTTAACTTTCCTTTATTCGATTACAAATTTTTTATTTTCTGTATTTCAACAAGTACCATATTGTTTAGAATTAATGCTACGTATAGAGCTAGCAGTAATATTTAAAGATTAGCATCAAGGCTTATAACATCCGCTAACAGCTGATACCGGCTGATTTCTAAAACAAACAATATAAATATTATAATTCTATATATATATATATATATATATATATATATAAAAAGATCGATAGACAGAGGTTTATGATAAGGTTCATGCTTTGTTAACATGACGAGCTTGTGAACTATTTAAACCCTTTCGTCGCATCTCAGAATAGAACAGAATACCACAGTACGACGTCACATTATGTAAGAGTGTAATATTCTATTGTAACAACTGTAGTTCGCGGAACGGTAATCCGCTATTGTTTATATTTCTGCTAACAACAAACAGACATGTTAGTATGCAAATATTGGGTGCTGTTACAATTTTTTAATTGAAGATGTGTCAGAATAGAAAAAATGGTTGATTATAATCATTTTTTGATGTGTAGGTTGTTTTTTAGAAAAACCTCGACTAGAGAATAGTGACAGGTAATTTTTCTGTTCCTTACTACAAAAGAGTGTATGCAATTAATAAGTTTTCCTTGAGGAAATGTTTTTGCAGTTAGTCAAAATTGACTTTTGATAGCGGTGCTACTTTGTGCGGAACTTTGATTGAAAATTTCCACGGTAAAAATTTATTGTAAAGTTCGGTAAAAAATTACCGAACCCCAGCACTATTTATAAAAAAATAATAAATGTTAGACGAACGAAAAGTTTCATCATAAAGTTAAGGAAAGTGTTAAAGTTCAATTTCTGCACTTAAACGCGTAATTAAGTACATTCCAGTTATTACAGAAAGAAAGGTAAATTTTAAAGGTAATCTTAGATCGGGTAAAATATTTTAACAATATCTTTAACAGACAGAGGTACTGTAAACATTTCTGGGTATATAATACCCACAAATCGCAGGTAACTGAAGCAGTTACCTGCGATTTCCTAGTCGTAAAAGCCGCAGTAAATATCTGGGTACTTCCAAAATATCAAAAGAATGAAATCAGAATCGTAATTAACGATCTGATTTTATATCAAGTGTGTATTCTGGTTTTTCACGAGCAATTATATCAGCAACCCGTTTTCATAAACGGTAATTTACTCTTATCACAGTTAATTTTCTCGACATTATTAGATGGTTTTCGCCATCGGATGATCTTCAGAAAAATTAAATTTAACTATATAGATAGAAAGAATAAATTAAAACGCGATATAATTTTGTTCCGTAGTATAATTCGAAACAAAATTTAAAAAGGTAAACCCTGATATTTATAAAGAAAATACAGTATAATAAATTTATAAAAATCACAATATTCAGTCTGTTAAAGACGTTTACATTATCGATAAATTTCTAGAATGAAGTACATCAAATAGTATATAATATGTTTTTTATTATGTTCACGCTCGATTTTAGAACCGCTGAACTGATTGTTAATCCAGTTATAACTACATTATATGGATAAAACCTTTATAATCCACATACGGCAATTCATGTGGATTTTAAAGTTTCTACAATAATAAATTTCTTCATACCTAAAGGATAAGAAGTTGTGAAGTAAAATGCACTATACAGATGTTTGATTATCAACAATAAATTTTATTGAGATAAATTTCAGAAAAAAAATAATCGTTAAATAAATTTCAGGATTGTTTTTTCTCTTGTTTAGTAATTAATACTATGCCTCATCAAGCTATTACCTTTTTACGTTTATTTTTAAGTTAAAAACAATTACCAGATGCGCCAAACAAAATTAATTTAAAATGCTTGTGATAAATATGTTTGTGATAAAGTTTTTGAGAAAAACTTAAAAAAAATAACAGCGTTCATTCCAATAAAAAGCTATAAAACACTTACAAGAAACGATAAAACTGTATTATACAGTTCGTTTTCCAAGTAAAAGTAGGAATGAGATAACATAAATAAATAAAAGTCAGAATAAACAATATTAAAACAGTTTTAAAATACAGTTTGTTGTTATTATTTAGTTGTTACAGAAACTTTGAAGCTGTGAATAAAATGAATATTATTATTGCAATAAAAAAAATAATTAATTGCAATACTCGTATACATTATCAGCTCTTTCATTTTTTTCCTGTTTAGCCTCCGCTAATTACCTTTCAGATAATACTTCAAAGGATTAATGAGGATGATACGTATGAATGTAAATGAAGTGTAGTCTTGTACAGACTCAGTTCGACCATTTATGAGATGTGTGGTTAATTGAAACCCAACCATCCAAAGAACACCGGTATCCATGATCTAGTATTCAAATCCGTGGAAAAATAATTGACTTTACTAGGACTTGAACTATTAATAGACTTGAACTATACTATTAATCTTTTCGTGTAGTTAAATATTATCGGTAGGTCAGTAAAATAAGAATTATGTATTTCAACACTATTCATTATTTTTATTTATTACTATTCAACATAAAATATTTCAGTGAATTATTTATTACGCTAGATCTATGGGAACGAAAAACCGAAATACTTATTTCCACGGAACCACCGAACCTTGACAAATTCAGTAGCTACTATAATATGGAAGGCTATAGTTTGTATTATCCATCAGTTAATTATTACTTATTCACCATCTTTACTGATGTAAAGGAGAGAGTACGATGGTTTATGTAAATAAGAATCTAAATGTTATTTAAATTGTTAATAACTGTAAAATGTTGATGTTGAAGCATTTTACCATAGAAGCTAAAATAAATTTAATATTGAAATTAGATATCATATCGACAATAAAAAACTAGAACAAATTTATTTATTAATGATATAGAAAATTTAAAATTAATAATATTATTTTATAATTTTTTTTTTCTATCTGACGAGGTTAAGCGGTTTAAAAGCTATATTTATAACGGAATTGCTGTGTGTCCTTTTATATGACGTTAAATAAACTATGGCCATTTGATTACAGATACTGAAAATAAAAAAAATGAAATGGAAAAAGTGATAATGGGCTAAATTTATTGAGAATCTTATCGACAAGCTGATTAAAAAACTTTTCCTTTTTTAGTGAAAAGCGTACATTAGAATAAAATTTTATTTATTCACCACTGTTAATATTGTTGATTCCCTTTCCATCAACACAGATTATTTGTTAAAATTGATGAAGCATTTACGTAGATTTAACCTTAAACAACGAAAAAATGTATACACTAGTTATTTTATAAATTATCAACTTACAAAAATTAAAAGAGGTGGAAATTAATTGGAAATATTATCAGTTCATTTGAAATCAATAAGAATTAATCAAAGATATAAAGCGGTTAAATAAACTTTAAGTAATAATAATGTTTACTCAAAATAATAAGGTATTTTTAAATATCTCCACAAGGAAATAAGTATCGTAGAGCGTGGAATTTAAAAACGGTTTTAAAATGTCGTCACCGACTTTACGGCAGTATAACAGTCTAAGAAAGAGAGCATACCGGCTAAGATGGGATTAAGGGAATATAGTAAGAAAGTAAAAAGGGAAATAAATGTTGTATCGATATTAAACTCCCGCCGGATCTGTAAACGATGAGAAACTCTGGTATGGAATGAGGAAAGAATTTAAAACATCTCTTGTTTAAAACCGACCTTGTTCCTGCTAGCAAAACTGAACGGTAGTTAAACTTTTTGCAGCTCGCCACCCATTAGTAGAACACTGAATGTTGAACCCGGAGTTATCTGAAGAGCTGAAAGCTGTTATCAAATATTCATTCGTTGTTCCCTTCTCATCCTTGTTCTTACCTTGCCACGTTAGTCGTCTACATTTTATGCCGGTGAAGTAAAACATACGTACTGATACTTACAATCCTCTTTCGTAAGGCTTCTTACAATATCTTTATTTTTTTATATAAGAAAAAGTAATTTTGGTGCTTTATTTTGAATATTTTATACGATAGAAAAATGAAAACCAGCGATTAATGTGTCTACTGTTCTCTTAAGATATATGAATCATTATAATATTCTCCTCTCCTGTACCTTATTGTTATCTTGTTTCATCATTACAGTTATATTTAAATTTAAGTATGAAAGCTACAAAAAGTACTCTCTTGAGTGTCATTTTATGATGTTACACCAAATGGACATTTTACGATCCAGGAAGCTGCGTAACTTAATTCTTATTCCACTGAATTTCTTCTCTTTACGATTCTAGTACCGTATTTCCATATTGTGCACTAATTTATTGATAGGGAACTAATGGAAGATTCTTATGTTATTATTGATAAAACGATACATAATTCTCGATAACTTAATGAATGTAATCGATTCATATATAGTAGTTTGCTGTTCATACTTATCTATAAAGCGAGAATTTAGAATTTAAATTGGTTTTACCTTTCTTTGCTATACTTAGAGATTTTATGTGCTTTCTTAGAGGCTATAGTTAAAGTGTCAGCATGATGGATGATAGATTGATCCATTTTTTAAAGAATTTACAATAGAAGTGTTAGGAGTTTATAAACGGTTTAGTATTCGAGACAACACACTACTTATACAATGATTTATTCAAACACTTTCCAGCAGACACATAAATACTATTTGGTAAAATACACGACTTCCGTTGTGTAGCCAAAGTCAAGTCTAAATTTGATGCTGGGTTGCATGCTGCTTAATTCCGTATCCTGCTGATTTACGCTACAGTTAAAGGACTGAAAAGAATGCCTAAACTGCTCGTATGTAAGTTTCTCCATTCATAAACGTGTATTTATATTTGTTATTTACCAAACATTGTCATTTTAATTGTTAATAAACATGACGAACGTGAGTAGTGTCTAATCTTTTGAAAAAAGAATTATATATGATTCACTTTATAACTCTCTGGAATTGCGTTACTACTTGTTAATAAAACTCTGAGTGGTAAATCAAACTTTTGCGATTATGTATCACGAGGATGGAATGACCAAATATTTATAGATATTTATTGCGTAACCCCTTATCACTAAATTCTCTTAAAACCATTTTACTATCATTCATTTCATTATTTAGTCGTGTTTATTTTCTTTTTCCCGTTTCATTTGAACCATTGATTTATCTTTCCGGTAATGGAGCGTTTACAAGACTTAATTGACCCGCATTAAAAAAAAATTGTACATTTTTTATAAAAATCGTGGTTTATCATTAATGTTTTTTTAAGTATGACAGATTAACAACATACATTAGGTTCAGGAAAAGTTTTTCTTGCTATAATTGTTATAGGTTAAGAGAATAAATTCCCTAAAGTTTCGTTGAATTTCTAAACACTTGCTGTGACTCGATAATTTCACCTACGGAATGTAAAGCAGAGATGGAACCACCCCATCTCTGCTGAATAAATTCCATGTCTCTTTTCTGCATATTCGTAACTAAACGGACTCCTTCCTCCAATATTCCCAAAGATTTAGGAAAGTGAGTCTCGAGTTGCAAATAGATGATTTTTTTTATTAGACATTTTTTAAAGCGATTTTGTTAACCTAGTCATTTTAACTTAGTCATTGGATTTTTTTTAAATTGTCAAGAAAAAACATATTTGTTCGGGAACAACTGAGGATGATAAATGAGGAAGTGCTTTGTCAATCGGGGATAATAATATTAATACCATGCGTTTACCTGGCATATCACATTATATGAGTTAATGTCATACAAGAGACTTATTATTATTCTGCAGAGATATTTTTTTGCTGTAACATTAATTTTATTTCACCAATCCATTTACATTTACGGGTTGCTTACAAGGATGAGTGCTTAACGATGAAAAGTTTTATAAATTAAGTGGTTCCAAGGTCCTCGGCTGCCAGTGTCTGTTCGGAAATTTGTACTCGAGAATAAATCTGAATATATGAGTATACGAGTGATTCTGAATGTGAAAGCGATGAAGATGATGAGGTCCTCGGCTGCCAGTGTCTGTTCGGAAATTTGTACTCGAGAATAAATCTGAATATATGAGTATACGAGTGATTCTGAATGTGAAAGCGATGAAGATGATGAAGGTTTATAGGGATTGAAACACTCAAAGCGATGATAATGATAACTGTAAACGACGAGGATGGATAGTAATTCAAAAAAATTTGTCTGTGAATCTACAATATCATACTTTTTAAATAAAATTGTATACTATAATATCACAATAAAAATTAATCGTTTTAATATTTTATACTTTGTCAAAAACCTTTTTACTTGTTTGTTGATTTATTTATTTCAGTTCATAGATTGTTGCTAACTAAATAGCTCATTGTATACTATTTTCATATATAAATAGTAAACCATATATTTCCTTGCACGGTGAGTATTCCCTCGTAAAATGAGTATGTAAATAGGTCTCTAAACTGTTGTTTAAGATATAAATTATTCGCAAAATTAAATTGTTAAACATTAATGAACATATAAAGAATAAAAAAATGCATTTATGTAAGTTATTTTCAACATACAGCGCGTATCTGTGTGCTGTGCGCGCATAGTGTATACATGGGCGCGCGACTGTATAATTCCGTTTTACTGCCTTACGTACTAATCAAGCTGTCAGCAATTTTTACATATGCATTGTTAAATGTTAAAGAACAAGCGGTTCAATTGGCTAACATATCCGCGATTAAATATTTTTGCAAAAATTTTGGCAACTTTACCCCTGTCCACCAACCCCTTCACCATAAACTACCTATCAGCCGTTTCGAACTTAGGTTTAGTACATTGTTAACTTTCATTGTACTAATTTTCAAGCATCACGTTGATGGATCGGGTTTCACGGAAAAATGGCACATTTAATCTGTTTTACGTGGTCTCCGTACCAAAACCTGTTAGCCCGCCAGGATCCGTAACATACATTAGTAATACATCGATTTCCAATAAATTTCGTCTACCACTAAGATCAAACCAATTTTTTGGCGCTAACTCTTGAAATATAAGATCTGTAAGATAAACTGACAGTCACCTATAGGAATAACACAACTGATAACTAACTTTCAAGTAAATAATCGAAATTAAGATAGATTAAACTGACGAAAATATGTAAGCCGGTAAACTGAAACGGGGACACTCAAACGGTGTCTGAAGATCCTTTAAAAGTTAAGTAAGGTGGTTCCATTTTTAACGGATCCATTAAAACAATTTTAACTCAGATGAAACTCCCAGGTTCACTGGATACGGAACATGATTGCATTGTAAAAAAAAAAAAATAGTTTTAACTGCTTAAGAAAAAAAAGAGTTTTCTCTTCAATTTGGCATGTAGATCACGAAAACGTCAGTATTCAAAAGTCACTGTAAATTCTTTTGAATATTGAAAATACATAAATCACCACGATTTCGCACTGACAGAAAGTAATAATCAAACCGTTTAACACCAAAGATTTATTACTTACGTAACTAATTAGAAGTCTTTATGTATTTAAAAGTATGCACTGTTATTTATATTATAGTTAATTTAATAAACGATACCCAAGGAAATAAAACCTTAGCAAAGATCGCTACACTACTACTTATTGGATTTTTTCGTTGACTCTACAAGACTCTAAAAAACGATTCCCTATTTGAAATTCAAGATGAGTTCAGTAGACAATAACTATTGATTTCTTCTCTTAAGTTTTCTTTTCTTTATTTATAAAGTTACAGTTTATATAATATTTATATTATGTAATTTTAATTCTCTTACTATAGTAATATTTTAACCGTTCTTAATTCTCGAAGCTTAACAGTATTATCTGAAATTGTATGTACAAGTTACCCGGTCTTATACAAGGAGCTGAACGTATGAGTTCCCACGGGATAACTTCCATGGAGTGTCTAGAGACGTTGTGAATCAATCTTGTTACTATAGTTCCTCTCCGATATTCAGTTTGCTCCCATTTGTCACTGGATTATCATATTATTGAATTTGATTAACATAAATAGCTCAACTCTTTACTCAGAGGATTGTTTACCTTCCTTGTCTCTCTACTTCTCTATCCTGTTCTTTCTTTCGCTTTATCCAGCCCCAGCAGGTCTGCTCTCTTACCTGATAGTCACAGTTCGTTCTTTATTACATTCTACTTTTCAATCTAGCTTTAATTTTGTTACTAGTCTTTTCCTCTCTTTTGCTAACTAACTACCTTAACGAAATCACTAGCTTATTATTCCTAGTTTCGTGTACTTAATTTTCTTTCAGGGTAGGTTATGATAAAAATCTCGCTTTGCATTTATAACATTCTACAGTACTCCATTCGTCTCTTGACTCTGTTTAAAATTATTCTGTATCCTTAATTAATCTATGATTTACAGATATATATTTTTAGAGGTTACCAGTAAAATACTGATATTACTGTCTTATTTTACTTGTACTTAACTTACTTTGAAAATTGTTAGTATTTATCTACTTCGTGTTTACTGTTATGAAAAACTTTAAAAAAATTTCATTATTTAAGATTTTTGATAAATGAGGCAATAATCTTTTTGAAAGGAATAATCTGTTTCTGTTATTTGGTTTGTGCTTACAGAGCCGCCTTGGATTTTCATTATTTTAAAAAGAACGAGGAAAGGGCGTACCACATCGACAACATTTTGTTTTTTATTGCCCTTCGGAACTAGAACTCTTTTATCAAAAAGAATGATTGGAATATCCCGTAAGAAGTCTGTATGCAATACCGACTTTACTGTTGATTCCCTTCTAGAAACTGGAGCATCGGTCCCGGAATCGGGTGGTCCTAATATTTCCAGTTTTCTTACAAACAGGCTTTCACTATGTACTTATTTGTTATTTTCATAATATTATACGAACGTGTGCTAAAGGAATGAAATCAAAGAGAAGTTTCTGATGCAATCCCTGCACAACTACGCCATTTGAAAAGGAATAAGCTTTAAACTAATGAAGATGTTTTCCTAATCCACTCACTATTTCCTGAATGGTCTGGAAAAAGATACAGTAGTTTAATAAATTTAAAAATCTTGCATTACATACCCGTTAGAGAAGTTATATAACGTATTCCTAGATTTATCTCGTCGTTGATGTCTGCACTACTGAGTAGTAATTTTCTTGCTAGTATCGTTTTATCCATCTAAGTAGGCGTATTTTTGTAGGTTCCGGGTTCGAATCCCGGTCAGGCATGGCATTTTCACACGCTACAAAAAATTGTCATTCATCTCATCCTCTGAAGTAGTATCTACTTATATATATATTTTTTTCATTCCATTATTATTCTAAATTTTTTTTTCCTTTCAATAGTTGCTCCTCTATTAGATCATCTACGATTACTCTTACTGTATTATTGTATTTCATGATATATTTGAATTTCATATATTTGTAACTATATTTAAATTGAAAATGCACATACAATTTTGCTTTTACTTCAGTGTATAACATTTTTGCTGATTTGAAGTAAGTTGTGTTTCGCTTTATTCTATATGTATATATATATATATATATACACACACACACACATATATATATATATATGCTAACCCCGTCTTACGCCATCTTTTCGTAAATATAAACTGCTGCATTATACATTGTATTCGTTACATTTTATCCGTTTCTGCCTGCGGCTGTTACGTTGCCTGCACTTGTTTTTGAATTGTGAATTACTTCCATTTGTATTTATTTAAATTTAATTTCTCTGATATTTTTGTAAAATACGATTTTTATATTTTAATTTCTTCTATGACATGAGAGTATTAACTGTCAAGGATGGACAGAATCGCAAAAATACCAGTAAATAGAGTTCTGCAATCTAATTCCAGGTCTCTAACCTTTTCGAGTAATTAGTATTATAGGAAATAATGCATAAGTTTCCATTAGTTAAACTGAATTTTCTTCTTGTAATTTGAAAGGAACGGTTTCAGTGAAACATCTGGTTTTTAAGTTCCATTTCTTGATAATGTATGAAAAAAAATATTTTCAGTCTTTATTCTTCTAAATGTATTAAAGTGACTATTCTCATTAAATTGAATAAGTTCCCTTTTTTGTATCAAAATTGTCTTCCATTTTGGTTTATTTCCGTTATTCGGTTAGAATTTTTAATCACTTATCTTACTAAACATACACACTCATAAGAGGTAGAAAAACCTTATAATTATGACGCATCGCTTTGACGAATTCTATTATTTATGTTTCATGAAAGCTAAAATAAACGCACTTTAATGAATTTCCTTATTATACTCGTACACATAGCTTTAGAAATTCTATAAAAATCAGAAGAAAAGTAAAATTTTAATTTTTTCTTGCCTGTGGTTTAAATTTCACATTATGTGCAAATGAAAATTAGCTTTCAAATGATAAATACCTATAAAATAAGCTACAGAATATCTATAAAAATTATTTTGCTGAGTTGATCCGATTTAGTTTAAACTGTCATACGTTATTTTAGCGCCTGATTATTTGGAAAGACAAAACATGGGTAGACATCCTTTTATACTATCCGGTTTTGCTGAATAAGTTGTTTAACCGATTTGCAGCAAAACATTAGTGATATGAACTGTTTTAAGAAATAAGTAGTTACAGGTGACATCAATGGTGAGAATCGATCACAGACAAAAAAAATAACACGCATATAATATAAGATATTAATAAATAATTTAAATAAAAGCATTCCAGGCAGTACTTCCCGAGATGTATATGTAACTGAACCCCAACGTAGTCAATTCTCCCTTGCTGACTGACGTGGAACATAGCTACAGTCGATCCGTCTCTGCAGCATTGGCTGTCGATAATACAGCTGGTATCACTGGATCTATCCATCTACAACTGTCAATTATTGAATCTTCTGTTATAATTAAATTTCTCTATTTCACTGTCCACGATAAAATTATTTTCCCTTTTTTCTCTACAAATTAATTAATTCTCTACAAAAATATAAGTAAATTTTAGAAACACTATAATATTCAAAACGCGCGCAACAAAAGTTCCTTTTTCAACTAAGGACAAAATGATGATTTGTTTAGCCACTTCACAATCAGGTGTTAAGAAGGCAGCCGTAATGGAGGCCGTACTCCATTATAATTTTCTTTACGATAAACTTTTTCTCTTCTGAGATTTTTTAAATTTACGAGAGTCACGCTTTTTTTTTGACGGATTGTAAATCACTTTTTGATCATCCAGCCACTTCCCTACATTTCCTATAAGTGCAGCATTTCCTCTTTTTCTTTTTATACCGAATGGTATTTGTCGTTGTCTAATATGTGGCGCATGAGGTTTTCAGCTGTAATAAACATACTTCTGTCAAAAGCTTAAAAGATTATTGAAAGTCATTGCATCGTGGTTTTGCCAGTTTTTTTCAACTGCTCCAAAACTAATAATATATTTTTGACGAAGCCCTCTTCTCTACTACCATAAACAATGATGAGTCTATTTTCTTTCCCGATTTTTATTGTGAAGCCAATTTCTTCATCAGTTTGCCAGCATTTAGTAATAGAATGTCCTTGTTCATACGTTTGAACTGAATCTTTTAAGAAGTTTGTGTTTAGTTTGACAAATTTTCCATCCAAATCCAAGCTTTCTTATCTATTTCTTGAGTATTAAATATTTTTTTCCTACAGTTTATAAGGCCATCCTTTTGTATAAGGCTACAACTTACTGACCACACGAACCTTTTTTGACCGTATAAAAAACGAATTTTTGTCGTATAGTGCTTCTAAACCTTTTTCGTTTTTTTGCACTCGGATTGCTTACTTTTTAGGTATGAAATTGTAGTTGATCTTTGGAAGACGATTCTTTTCTCTCAGTTATAATCTCTTTTTACCGCATTAAAGAAATTCCACTGAAATTATTGATCATATCAGTTATATTAATCTCAGGTAAACCAAAATTATTTTTATAATTTCTGAATTACTTAGTAATATACTTTACTTTTCTCACCACTTTTGAGTGATGTGAATACCACAAGTGACATTCGCATTAGTGGCATCTTGACAGTGGCCAGACTGGAATATGTCTTGCGGCTTTTGAAGATCACCTCCGGTAAAACCCCTAAGAGCTCTGTACCAAGGGGGTGGCCTGACGGCCGGATCCGTCACATGACGGATGGATGTCTTTCTTCCGGGGTCAATATGCTCTCTGAGAGGTCTGACATCATATTTTTCTATATTGACATAGTTTATTATTATTATAATATTCCTTATATTTAGAAAATATCTTTATCGTTGTAGTTTAATACGAATAGATAACAATCCCTCAAAACAAATCAAAAAACTTTTATTTTCATACGTACACTCACCAATGCAAAAGAAAGTTACAGTCAATTCTCAAACGTGTACTGAATCATCAAGGTGCTGAAGCAGGGACTGTACTACGGACAGCGATAATACTTCTACGTAATTTTTTTTTAATTATCTTAACGATATGAAGGTAACTCATGGAACCGTATCGCGCAAGCCTCTCCATAATAAATAATCATGGACCTGCAGTAACTTATTTTGTCATAAACATCGGTGATCGTTTTGAGAAAGAGCAACAAATACAATATGAAACATTTTATCAGTCGGTGAAAATAAGCTATACGTCACGTAATAAATAAAACAATCAAAATAAATATACAATTTATTTTGTTCTTATACGAACTAACTATTTTAAAGAAAAGTAAGTAGTAAAATAAACATAAGGTAATTTGATTTATTATGAAAATATATGATCATAAAAGTAATGCAAAGACACTACACCAGGAGATGATAAATAAAACTAGCAATAAGCGAAAATATATTATGATTAATGGTTAACAAACTATTAAAAAATATTAAGTTTCTTTATTTTTTAATTATATAGATGTTTTTAAGCGCATACGTAGAGATTTTTATTTCAAATGATTATTAATAAATTTTTTCATTTATTATTTTATAAAATAATTTTTGAAATCTAAAAATAGTTTATTTTTCATGCACAGTTCAAGGATTTTATTATCGTGTTTGTGGCCGAAGTAAGAGTTGATACAGAGCGAATGACTATTTGTTAGTATCTCACTGGAAGGTAAACCTTTTCTCGCTATAGTAAGACTATCACTCCGTCTTCAACTATCGATTACCAGATGGTAGTTTTGTGGATTACGTCCGCTTGTAACCTTTACTTTCCCTCTTAAGCGTTTGACTCGTATGATGCAATTTTCCATTTGTTTCTGTTCTGTACTAATCTTTTAACTTCAGCATAAATAATTTGAAGTAAGTACCTCACCATTAAATGGTTAATTACTTAAAGTAATCAATAAACAACTGAAGTTTTTTTTATTTTGTCAAACTGGATTATCAAGTTTAAAACTACTCAAGTGAAGTTAGATTACAAAAATCGTTTATTGTATAAAAAGATAATAAATAAATAAAAATAAGTTCTCTTTTGATAGGAATTACTTCAGTATTATGTAAAAAAAAATACACCAATACCATATTATTCATCAATGCACTACACTTTATAGTATCTGTATTAAAGATATACATTACTTCCTCACTTATCTGTAAGTATTTCTTCAGTCTTTGTCTTCTACAATTTTTATCCTTTCCGTGTCCCTCCATATAAAAATTAATTCCAAGTTTTAATACACGGTTAACAGACTTTTCGTTAGATTATTCTAATTGAAGAGAGAAACTTACTGCAGAATGATGAGGTCTACTATCAGGCCGCCCAATTTTCAAAATTTTCCTGTAAGACTGCAATTCAATGGTTCTATTTTACTTTCTCTGTTTTTCTATTGTACATGTTTCACTACTGAAAAGCATTATACACAACAAAGTTTTCTTTCTATTTCTTGAATCTGTGTTTGATTCCAGCAGACTATTTATATTATATTGTTTATTGTCAGCAACTACTTTACAATTTGTAAAAATACTATATAGAACAACAACGTACTTCAACATATTATGTTTAAGTTAAAAGATTAATGCAGAACCGAAACAAATGGAAAATTGCATCAAACCATTAAAATTCCTGGTGAGTCAAAATAAAGGATATAAGTGGTCGTAATCCTGATATGGATTGATTCATTGATTTGCATGGCATTTCTCCCGCCAGCACCCCATTCGTTCGCCCTAAAGCATAAGACCGAATGTCTGTGCCACAAACGGCTACTGAGCCTCAAATCAGTTTAGTGACCAGTATCCTAACTAGCTCTAGAGCTAATCTAATTACGTGAGCGAACTAAGCATGGTGCCACACACCACTTGGTTCGTGTCCCACCACTCACTTGTCATATATTCCAAAATGGGTAGGCGCACCCCGTCAAATACTAAAATATATATGACATTCAATAAATTAAATTTATCCCGTCAAGACAGCAATTCGCTGCCACGCCTAGGTAGCTGAATGCCAGCAAGTACCTGTCCACCAATATTAAAGGGCTTGGTGCTTATTAATATTAAAGGCACGGTCCAACATACGGCTCACGCCACATTGACTCGCCGCTTATGAGTGGCCAATTTTCCCCTTAACCACTAATCTCTAGGGTGGCCTAAGTTCTGGGCCCCCCAAGAGCTGGGCAGTCGAACATCATATGTTCGTTCGACTGGACCTCCCCGCAGACGCACGACTAATCAGCTGCCAGGCGGAACCGAAACAAATATTGGTTCAAGTTGGCATGGTTGGAGAGCACCTGGGCACCCGTTGACCTTAAAAACGAAGGAAAGGCATACCAATCCCCAAGTTCTGTATAAATATATACAAGGACCTTCCCTTAGTCGTAGCGTGCCATTCTTGTTGCCATGCATCCATCGCAAGGCTGTAAAGCCTCCTACTTAGGAGGGAGATGGGCAACTGAACGAAATTTAGAACCGGTGCATTGTGATCACCGTTCCGCTCCGGTGCAGGCCGGGCTCGAAACCGCATCCCAACTCTATCTCGGCCTCCCTGCCTCTTCGCAACTTCCACATTGCCGCCCGAACTTTCACCACTAAATGGATTGGGAGAGCCTTTCCCAATACGGTGGTAGCCTCGTAGGAGGTTTTTTTAAAAAACATCAGTGCATACTATTAATGCTCTGCGCTGGGCACTCCTTAAATTCTGAACAATTGTTCGATTTCTGTCCATCCTATGCGCCCAAATGGAAGCAGCATAAGAGGCCATACTTTTGAAGACATATCGTTACACCATGTACAAATGACGGCCCGACAGCCCGTAATCCTTCCGAGCAATCCTCCTAAGCTTCTGCATCACAGAGACAGTGTCCGCCGTTACTTTCCTAATGTGGTAGCTAAACAGCAACTTCTCATAAAAAAAAACACCTAGGTACTTATGAACTCTAACTTGGCTAATCACACAGCCTTTATACTTAGTATGGGGGTTACGACTGTACGATAATTTATCTGCACCCTTGAGAAGCATAAACTTCGTCTTGGGCACAGAAATCTTAAAATTTTGCATGTCAATCCAGCCCTCCGCGGTCGACAAAGCCGCCTGCGCCCGGTGTTCTAGCTGCGGTCGTGAATTACCACGAACTAACAGGAGACAGTTATCGGTGAAAGCCTGGGCAATGACCCCTTCCGGCAATGTTGTCTCAGAAATCCGTCAAATACCAGGTTCCACAGCAGGGGTACGAGAACGGAACCCTGCGGGCTTCCCCTGGTGACGGACTTTTCCACAGCCATTTCTAAAGCGCATCTTTAAACAGAGGCGTACGGTTTCACAAATAGTCACGCACTACAGCCTGCAGGGCTACGGGATATACCTGATATGGATTGTGTGATTTTTAATTTTTAAACCCTTTATTAGTTTTAAGGAGAAACAATTCAACTTATTATTATTATTAACTAATTGTTAAGAATTTGTCTTGCTCAACAGCAAGACAGATTCTTAATAATAAGTTTTGATTCTAGAGTTAAGTAGAATCAAAACTTATGTACTTCTACTAAACTTCTCAAAACTTCTTCTACTCAACTTATGTATTCTAGATAAGTTGAGTTAAACAGTACTTTACGGTTTTTTGTATCTTCTGGGCATGGATTATCACTCTCAAAATGTAGCAAACATTTAAAAAGTATCAGGCGGTGATGTAGTGCCTTGTTAATCTAAATCACCTAAATATATTTCATCAGTCTTCTTAACAGAACCTTTGATATGAACTTTAACAAGCTTTACAGATGCTTTGATCAGTGAAATGATTTTAAACATAATTTTTATTTCTGCTTTACACATATGCATACAAACTGATATGTCGCATGCACCGATCTAACTAACCAAATCATCAGTAAGTATAAATTTTGATGAACACATGAATGCGTTATCATACAATAAAATAATGACATAATTGTTAAATATATTTAAACAAGTTATAATCCTGTGTGTTTTCGGAAAAGCACGGCGAACCAGGAGGGGTGAGCAGTTGATGGTATTAGAGGGAATTTTAATTTCTCCATTAAATGAATGTCCCACCCTTCCCCCGACACCGTGCAATTACAGTATATTCATTAAAACGGGGGGAATTAAAAAATACGTGCCGTCGCTCTTGTGGAGATTAGAGAACGGGTCTGTGTTACGTTAGAGCACAGCTGGATGCCTGCGTTTCAGTGCAGTGCCCGGATACTGATCACGGTTCCGGGTACCGATGTGTTTTAATACCACAGAGTCCCTGTATTATTTTATAACTTCCTCCCTTCCTCGTCACCCTTATAATACAGTTGTTGTATAGTGTGTGTAAACATTACTAATCTTTATTCACTACTTTCCCGAAAGAGATATTCGCGTGGGTCAACATTTTCTCTCTTTTTTTTCTCTTGCCCGTCCCGCTCTCAAAATATCGATGCATGAACTATACTAAGTCCAGTTCTTCTATTATTACTGGAGTGTACTGCAGTGTATATTATCGTATATGGAATGGAGCGGTACCGCAGTTAAGCTAGGGCAAAAGAAGCTTATTGAATTTAATTATGTGCCCCTCGAGGAAAGGGGAAAACGAGGAACAAAAGGAAGAGAGACCTCGTGTTTACCTCTTTGAAATACTGTAATGTACGTAAAACTGTTTTGTATTTTATTTTCATTCACGCAACCGATTCACTTCTATGATTTGCCCTATGCTTATACACAACCCGTAAGTAAGTACTAACGTTAAGAGAAGTTGGAAGGAGGCATAAATAGAGCGGATGAAAAGAACATAAACGTTGAAATAAGAAAAGGAAAATTCGTAAAACGAAAACTATATTATTCGTTTTTAATTAAATAACTTATTTTTAATTAAATAAATGACTGATAAAGGTATTACTTTATCATAGGAACCTGTTTAAAATTTACAGCAATATGTGATAAAAATAATAAAATATGTGATAAAAATTACATGTGTTACATGTAATGTAACACATATAATGTAAATGTAAAAGTTACATGTGTTTGTTAGTCCAGATTTATGAGGGCGAGTCAAAATTTACCTACATCTTTGGTTCTACAATTTATTTACCCAAAGGTAGTGGTTCAACACGTACATAATTTTTCTACATTGTCACCTGACTTGTCAGTGAACTTGGTTCAGCTGTTCACAAGCTTGCATATTCCTTCCAAGAAGGTTTTTGTTTGGTCGCGAAACCACTTTTGCACCGGTTCCTGCATATCTAAGTCTATGGTAAATCGACAACCTCAAAAAGCATTGTGGAGTAGCCAAAACAGATAAAAGTCGGAGAGAGCAAAATCTGGGCTGTAAGGAGGGTGTTCCAGTACTTAAAAATTCAACTTTTTGATAGTTGGAACGTCGTGGCGAGCCGTGTGCGGGCAGGCGTTGTCATGCAACAGTATGACAACTTTCTTCAACAACAGACTTTACGGAAGCCGACCTCATCGTAAATGATTTGATGTGGGCAGACCCATGATTGATGTTTAAAGAAGACGCCAACTCATCGATGGTAACTCGCCTGTTCGGTAAAGCCATCTCTCGAGTATGCTGAATTTTATTGTACGTGATGGAGGATGACTGGTGTCCTGCTTCCGTCATCATTCTCGTCTGGCCATTTTTAAACTGCTCGATCCACGAATAAATACTTTTACATGATAAGGCACTGTCCTCGTATTGTGATAAAAGTCAATGATGAATTTCAACCCTTTCACACTACGTCCTGAGAAACTGGATCACTGCTCGCTTTTCCTTCTTGGTGCAAACTCCTGGCGGAGCGGACATGTTTACACTGTAACAGCCGGAAGGCAAATAACGCGATCGAGATCAAATATTGCACACGTGACCGTAGTCGTAGAAACTCTTAGCATGCCTGCGCAGAAGGCAGTATGACAACCTTGAAGATAGGTTAAGGCGAAAGTACCATTTTTGATTCGCCCTCGTATGATGCAGCAAACAAACATTAGCCAATTGAATAATTAAAGGAGACAATTACAAAATGAAATTAAAACAAATGACCTAATCAAGTTGTTATAAAATCTATTTTCTTCGACCTTGGTAAATTTTGGAATTTACAAACCGTTTAAAGAGAAATTTGCGGATAGGAATTTGGAATTTTACGAACCATTTGTTTAATCGCTTTTGAGCGATTGAAAAATTTAGTAATGAGTTCTCACAAACCGGCTAACAAATACTGATGAAAATATTGAAAAATGAATGATATATTAATTTGCTTCAAATTTTTCTTCTTTTTCTTGTCACGAAGTAGGCTAGATTTCAACAATAATTCTACAATTACAATTTTTTATTGTTATTGTTGTACATTAGAAGTTTATTTATTGATTTTAAACATTTTATTTCTCTCATACATCAGAGAAGTTATTAGGATAGATCAAAATAATCGCTTTGCCCTTTTTAACTTTCCTGTATCTCTTTGTTTTTCCGGACGATATTTTAAGGTAACTTGAATCATTTCTTTTATTCTTACGATAACTAAATTTTCTTCCTGTTTCTGTCAATGCGACATATTACATTTTGAAACTAGTTTTTTTTTTTTTTTTTTTTTTTAAGGAATCTTACAGTAATTAAATGCAGCAGTCACCGTTTAAAAATGCTTTGATGCATGTCCTTGATCCTTCATCAGAATTGTCGGAGCAATATTTATTTTCAATTTACGGATGGGAAATTTAAATGAAAAATGTTAATTATCTTGTACTAGAGTATTTTTCGGGAGCATAAAGTTTAGTTCGCGAGATCCAAAATATGTTGAAATGTGAAATCAAATAAATTATAATTTATTAAATATAAAATGGTTGTTTCGCATACAACTTACGCACTAAAATTGGAGTTTATAAATTAAAGAAAAACTATTGCAACAATGAAATTATACAGAAATTGACCGAAAGATGTATTTTTTAATAGAAATTTTTATATTGGACAGATATTTTAAATTTATGAAATTAAAATAATTTACATTTTATCATTATTTATTACCTTTGTATTGCTTTGAGAGAGAATTAGTGACCACTTTAATTAAACCTTTGGCTTTAGGAAGATGTTTCTTAATCGTAAAATAGATATTCTGTATAAATAATTTTTATCTTTATTTTTCGTCGATTCTTGTTACAATTTAAACTCTTATTTTTTCTCTGCCTGCTATCATATCAGCTATGGTTTTTTTTTATAGTATAATCTTAAATGACTTATTACAAATATATGTATTTCTGTGCTGTATGATTACATGTTACGTATTATCTGACTCAGTTTTTCTATGATTTTTAAGGATTAATGTTTTAGAAGTGTTTTTATGGTGATACCAGAAATAAGTTATTATGTAAACATTTTGTCTTTTTTACTATTTTTGAAAAACTCCTTTGAGAAACGTTTTATACTGTGTTTGTTGTGGATATAACAGGCTACTACAGAAGTAGTCATGGATACTGTAGCAGACTATTGGATAAAGGTTTTGTGTGAGAATACAGAGTTCAGCTGAGAGGACGGGATTGCGAGTGCGGGTGGGGGTTAGTGAAAAGCCATCAACAACGTTTTTGCCAGATAAGACTTTCAGTCCGTTGTGAAGTCCACTCTTCTCTCCTTGTCCTCGTCGTCAACCCTTTGTGTATGTGATATCCTCGACCACATCGTGTGTCCCTTTTGGGAATAATGTTAGGTAGAGAAACACCCCTCTAGTCCCTACCTTCTCATGCTGCAATCTAAAATTGAGTTGTGCGATTCCCCGTACTACAATATTGCTACCGTAATTGCAGCTTACTGTCGTTCTGTTATTGTAGTCGTAGTTGGGTTTTGTAATGGATTTTTACAACGATCTATGAAAGGTTTTGTTTTTGGATTAACGGATAAAATAGATCGTCGGTACAAATAAATAAGTGATAAAAATATTCCTATTGAATAATCTTATCGCATTTCAAAATAATATACCTAATAATGAATTATATACACAATTCTCTTTGCTAATTAATCAAACAATTAGATATACTTATGAATAATATCTCTAAAAAACTGGGAAAATTTAATAGTTACTTATTAGTTTGACAAGGAGTATCGCATTCGCATAATAGTTATTCCCCATTTAAATTTTTTTGATCAAATGAGACTTTATCTAAGGAGTAGTAGGTAAGGATTAAGCTCTTTCGTAAGTAATCTAATGTATTTTTAGGTAGATTTCATAAGAAAACTGCCTATTGCAATGGCTACCATGATTCGACTTCCGGAAATTTTCGACATATCTTCGCGTTTCACATCCCTCAGACCCCAAAACCACCATCAGTTCAAAACTTTATGTATACATTTAAGTATACAAGGTGTTCCATATAAAACGCAACCCAGCCTTATATTGGTAGGTATTGAAATAATAAAAAGGCATGTGTAAATGTAAATGTAATTTTTATTATTACCATCCATTACCTTACATTTAGAGTAAATGTTGGAAGTGGCCGCCATCTTCTTGAATACAAGCTTCAATTATTTTTACAGCGTTTCTTACAACTTTTTTCAAAGTTTGTTGCTGGATATTTAATACAGCTTGTTCAATATTGACTTTCAATTGTTCAAGTGTTCGTGGTTTGTTGCTGTAGGCTTTTTCTTTGAGATAACCCCGTAGAAAAAAATCCGCCACAGTCAAATCTGGAGAACTTGGTGGCTACAAGCCTCGACCGACAACACGATTACCAAAGAATTCCTCAACGAAATCAGAAGTTGAACCTGCGTAGTGCGATGTCGCACCTTCATGTTGTAGCCATCAGTGTCTGTCTTCAAGAGTGCGATGAACTGAAATAAAATATCCTGATATCGTTCTGCATTAATGGTATACTCGAAAAAAATAGGATCGATTATTTTCTTCCGCGATATCGCGCACCACACGCCCATCTTCTGCGGATGTAATGGTTTTTCGTGATAAACGTGGGGATTTTCAGCACTCCAAATTCTACTGTTTTGGCTGTTTACGTAGCCATCCAAATGAAACCGTGCTTCATCTGTGAAAAATAACGAATCCAAAAACATTAATTCCCTCACGCAGAAATCGACAGAACCGTTGACAATATTGTAGCTGTTTCTCTTTGTCGGGCTCCAGAAGTTGATGAACCGTTTGAATGCGATAAGGTCGTAATTGTAATTGTTTGGTCGCCCGATGAACAGTTGATTTAGACAAATTAATTTCAGCAGACAAACGTCTGATCGATTTATTTGGCGAGGCCAGTAATCGGTTTTTGATTTCAGTGACTGTATCTGTATTCAACACTGACGCAGATCTTTTGTGTTCCTTGTTATTTACAGAACCAGTCTCTCTAAATTTTTCAACTAACCTTTATACTGATGTTTTGTCAGGAGCTGGTTTATCTGGGTACTTATGGCAAAACAAATCTTGCACTGCAACCACTGATTTCGTACTGAAGTACGACTCAACAATGAAACACCATCTTATCTCTAGCAATACACTGAACGTTATGATTGCATTGTTGTTACTATCGGTAGTGTTCTACTGCGTCGCCGCGCTGTTCAGATGTTGGACGAGTCCATTTCAGTAACGAGTAGGGGAGTAAGGTTGACTTTTGAAATTTCATGGATGAGTGATTGATGGGTTGCGTTTTATATGGGACACCCTGTATATATATATATATATATATATATATATATATATTTCACTTTCTTGTGGACACGATAACTGCCGTAATTTTGCGCCAATCATTTTCAAATTGAATCATAAAATATAACGACCCAAAATCTCGGTGAGTTTGTTAGTTGGCAAAATCGGACCATGGGGTTGGAAATGGGGGCTTTTTCAGAAAAACAAAATATCGTTATAACTTTCGTATTAAACAAAGTAACGAATTCGCTTAAAGTTCCTACTATTCTTTGGATAAGATCCTAAAACCTATCTCAGTAAAATATTTTGATATCACCAACCATTGGCGTAGGGGGTGGAAAAATTGGGGTTTCGAGGACAAAGAGATAATTATACCTCCCTTAATAGGCACATTATCGAATCGGTTTGAAGTGTTCGTTAGTCCTCTAAACATTACCTAAAACCTTTCTTTGAAACAATTTTTGATATCACCAACCGTTACGGCAAGGATGATCAAAATATTGCTGGAATGGTAAGAAAATGGGGCTTGTTGTATGCTAAAAATGTGAAACTTTTATCACATCCAACCATTGTCATATTGAGTAAATTTGAACTTTTTCTTAACTTTAAGGTGAGAATTTGTTTTATCCCCTACTTAGTACCGATGAAATCTACCTCCGCTTTCCGGTGTGCCTAAAGGGATCTTTTTAATATGCTGTTATAGATCTTTTAATGAATACATTACTAAAAACATTTTAAAAAAGTTTAAAGGTTCTTTAAAAATAAAATATTAACATCTGGTCTTTAAAACAAAATGTTGAAAAGGATGTAAAAACTAAATGAAATCACTTATCGATGATGAAGCTCTTTTATTTAAATTTAATACTTCAAATAGTCTTATTTTTTTTAACACATTTTAACAGAATTTTTTGTATGATAAGGAAAAACGGCACTTTAAACTCTTATTAGATGTTAAAGTTTTAATTTTTAATAGGATAAACTTTCAGACTTCTCCGTCAAAACAAATAATTACTTTTTGAAAAACAATGTCTTTAACTGAAAAAATATAAATTTATTCTCTTTATTGACGCGTATTCCTCCTAAATGATTATTTTCTTTATTATTAAATCTTCTCAAAACTTAAGAAATTGTATGAGATTGTAGCATCTTGCCACTTGGTAGAAGGAATTTTAATTATTTGTATCGTAAAATGGATTCGTATTTTTCATGTTGCATTTCCAGTTTGGTATTACATTTAAATATTTTTTTTCCTAAATACGAGCTGTTAAATTTATTCGATTTGAATTAATCACAATATTTTTTAATAATATCGTAATCGGCTAATTTTGTTAAACAGCTATAAGATTGAAGATATTTCAGAATAATTTTTTTGTATAATTTAACCATTTTGTTTTTCCTGGTTTATTATTTAAAAATGATTATATTTTTATACTTGATGTAATCTGTTGTTATAGAGCCAATTTCTAATAGGAAGAAAATTCGGTTAGAACAATACACACAATTAGAATTTAGCTCAACAAAACAAACTAATCTTAACGTAATAAACAATCATTAAACTGGTCTAGAGATCGTAATTTAGGATAATTTTATCTTTATTTTAAACTCGATCTGGGCCTTAATTCTCCCTTTTCAAAAACGGGGAAATACAGTTAATTTAGTTGAGATTAAATTAACTCAGTTTTTATATTTTCAGCAATTTATGGCGTCCTTAAATTGTAAAAAAGCGCTCAAGATCTGCAAAAAAAAGATTATTTAAATCTAAAATTTTTCTATTATTAAAAAAATTGATAACTAAATGAAGAAATAATAGCAATAATTAATTAATAAATGAAAAATATTTTGTACTATTATAAAACGAATATTTCTATCAGCGAGAATAATAAACACAGCGGCTAACCAAAACTTAAGAAATATCATTTTAGGCAATCACAATTGAAAGTGTGAAGTTAACTTAAAAGTCCAAACAGTTGAAATATACAACATAGGTTGCCCGCCACAATTTATTACTTTACACATGCCTTTTATAATAGGTTAAAAGCGATAAAATTTATCTCTTAAAAGAAGAAATAGAATGAACTAGAAATTTATCTAAAATATTTTCCCCCTGATTAACATAATTTAGGGACAAGAGTTAATTTACTTTTGATAGACTGTTAAATGAAACTACTATTAATAAATGGATTAAAAACTGTAAGAAATTATTAGATACTGGTCCCTGTCGTAATTCAACGATAAACATCTCCATCACTGTTGATAAATTAAGATTTCCATTTATCTAATTCCTGCTTCATACTGACATTTTTTTAAATGTTCGTTTTGTTATAAAGTAATTTTAAAACTAGTTTTCATTCAATGATAAGCTGCAGCCAATCTCTGTATTCTAAGTTTATAACGAGCCAAATAATCCATATTCTTATTTAGGTTAATAAAATACGATACCCAAATATTCATTTGTGTTTAATCTATACACTACACAGGAAAACATGAAGTACTTGTGATGATGTTTAATGAAGAACAAAACACGATTTCTCAGGTGAAAGTTTGAAGTGAAAACTTCTTTACGCGCGTTGTGCGGAGATTTTGGAATAGACTTTTGCGTGGAAAAAAAAGAGCCGACTCGTAATCAAAAATCGTCACGAAACGCTAGAGCTATACATATTATAAATGGGTTAGTTCTCATAAAATACAACAGATGGCGCTGATGTGTACTTTAAAATAGTTTATTATAGGTGTTTTTAAAAATTGTTGGTTTTAGCTAATTTAGAGATAAAATAATTTTTAACAATTAAAAATTAGTTTCAATTGATAAAATATTTATTTTTAGCAGTAATAATTTATTTTAATTAAGTAAATGCCCACTTAATAATTTTTAACTCTATTCAAATAATCTTACATCAATTAACGCCATCTCTTGCATTTTAAGAGAACTAGCCAAGACCAGTACTATGCATTTTGTACATTCTAAAATTCTAAACACATGCAGTACAGTAAATTTAGTACATTCTAAAAAGAATGCAATAAATTATACTTCTATAAATATATATATATATATATATATATATATATGTAGGCATAGTAGTACACGCAACGCGGTAGATAACGCATATATTTTATACGCCATTCGGGATATTCATAAGAATAAAAATTATTTTTTTACATTTACAATTCCTAATAATTTACTTATAGTTAATTCAGTAAATTTTATTATATATTTTTATTAGGATAATTCAATTATGTAGGATAATGAAGATAGTAGTCAGAATTCAACTAACAGTCAGAAAAGAAATACAGATGAAAGCGATGATGATACTTATAAAATGAATAAATAAGATGAACGTTCAAAAGAATTACGAAGATTACGTAATCAGCGATATAGGGAAAGTCAAAAGAGAAAATTGTCAGAAACAGACATGTCCGATGAAAAAACCAGACAAAAAGAATTATCGAAATTGCGTTCCAAAAGATATAGAGATAAAAAAACCCTTGATCAAAAACAAAATATTAAAAGAATAGAATAATTTTTAAAAAACTTCTCAACGATTTCGAGATAAAACCAGAAATAAAAAATTACAAACAATTCCTTCTTCCCAGATTGCTCGTCCATCAAACGTTGATGTTCCAATTGTTTCTGAAAATAAAAAATTGCCAACAATCCATACATCACAAATAGAAGGTCCATAACACGTTAATGTTCCATTTATTTAAGAAAATACCAAAAGTTAAGCATTCATGCATTCCAGAATCTTCAAAATTCAATTCAGAAGTGATTTCGACTTGTTTAAACAAAATTTTAACAATTTTGTTACAAAAAATAATCAAAATTCCTATTCTAATCATATCAGTGCACATCTTGAGTTCCATAAGCAATTTCTTCAAAACGATTTTGGTCATGATTGTGATAATTGAGAGAGTTTATGGTTTAAAAATATTAAAAAATGATGTTACGTAAGTAATAATATTCAATTTATAAGAACGCTACTCACTAATGATAAGATACCACAAATTAAGATATGCTCAACTTGTCTGGCTGCAATTAATAAACAACGAATACCACCTTTATCTATGTACAATGGATTCAAATACCCTCCTATCTAGAAAATTTGAAAAAATTACCATTAAGTTTATTATAAAAGACTTATTTCATCAAAAATACCATTCATGCAGATTAAAAGTTTAAGGCACGTTCAGGGAAAATTTGGCATCTAAATTTTTATTTTTATTTTTTAATATCTGTGTGCGTCATAACAACTATTAAAATTAGGTCAGTTTTTGTTTGTTTTACGTACTTGTGTAGTGATTTACAGTTCTTCTTTATAAATAGAGTATATGCATTCGATTCTTAAACGAAAGAACGAAAGATTGAAATTTAATGAAAAAATGTCATTTTTAATTAACCTTTTTTCCGGATTTTTTCTGCCTTGCTTAAATTCACACAAACCGCCCAAATGTAATAGTAAAAAAATAACTTTTCCCGTTATTCGGGTAAAATTGTCAGCCGTCGATGGGAAGTATTTTGTAGTAATTTTATTTATATATATATATATATACAGACTAAATTTGTGTGATAATCAGAAAGGATAAGTTAATTTGATAATAGTGTTAAGTCATGAGAACCCTACGAAGGAACAGAATGGAATAGTTAAAGAAAATTCATGGAGATGTAAGATAAGCTGATACGATATGGTAAATTAAGCAGACCAGAAAGAATTAGAGACAGGCAAGTTAAATGGATGGTGACTAAAATACGTAAAAACTATTAAACTGATTTACTTGATTAAATTTCGTATAGTATACTGACAAAAAAATGAAGGTCTTAAGAACCACGTTGCCATTAGTAACGTAACGTGCCATTAGTGTAATTCATTAAAGGAGAGAAAAAATGCAACGTGATTATCCTTGTTCTTAAGCTTGTTCTTTTCTAGCTTTATTCATGTAAAATATACTTTATAGAAGAAGTATGGGAATGTGCGACTGCGAATAAAAAGAAAAATACCAACTTTTAGTTCATCTTTTATGATGGTCGTCTTTGAATCCGTATAGAACCTGCAGTTTTCAACAAAAACAAAAATTGCCTTTCTGAGGAGATTTTGGTCTATCAACTGAAAAATGTTCTTTTCCCTTTCGCAGGCACGTATCAAAATAGCAAAAACGCTATCAAATTTTTACGACTTTTTCCTGATGAGGTGCGTGATTCAAAATCCAGTCTTCTCTTTCGTCGTTCGCTGTTTAATGATTTTTCAGGATCTATATTAAAATTTTTCTCAATCATTTATTTAATCTATACAAATTTAAATGCTTTTCAATTATTTTTTTATCCCCTTTTTCAATTAAAAGTGAAGTGTAATAAATATTGTTATACATAGATTATTCTAGATGATTATTATTGAACAAAACGACAATAGATTTCAACCGGCAGAAAAAATAAATAAATAAACATAAAATAACACAAACAAAATAAATTGAATGCAAATAGTCTAGCTAACAGTATTATTATTTCTCTGACGTCTAATTAAATTTTCAGAATGAATAATCCTGTAAACCAACAACCGAGTAGGTAACTTAAGCAGCCCTTTCCTGTTCTTATAAGAAGAAATCTGATCAGATTAAAATCAATTCGGTTGATGAAAAGGGTCGTTGTTAGGATGTAGGGGATGTAAGTTGCAAGAATATTAGTTCGCCTGATAGGGTTAAAGTAAAGAAATAATAATTGTTTATACCTCGCCACGAGTATAAAAATAAAGGGTAGATTTAATAAGAACCTATATTGAGGGTGGAAGATTTCTAAATTAAGAAAGAAAAGTGGAATGAGGGTTGTGAATTTCTTATAATAAGGAGTAAATAATTATGGTTGATTTCTTTTTATAACTTCTTACGTTTGAATCCACTACTGTAAATAAACAAGAAACTTTCATTATGTACGATTAGGCTATACCGTTCGGAAATAAGAGTTCTTGAATTTGAGATGTTACGTGCGGTTTTTTTTCTTGTGTAAACGGATATTTTTTTACAAAGAAGGAATCTTTTTTCATTAAGAAATTATTTATAAATTAAAACCTTGCTATTCTTTCCGGCCGAGAGACAGGAAAGTATAAGAAAGAATAAAATACTTAAATAATTTACTTATCGTGTTAAGCATAAAATGAATCTAGCTTTGTAGAATTCATTTCTGGAAAATGTACTCTAATGGTGAAATATTGTTCTTCATTTACTACAGTGCAGTTCTGGAATCTACCGTAAAGCTTTACACTTTACGTGCTTCTGTGATTTGTTAACATTGTTAAATCGGTTTATATATATGTGTGCGAGAAGAGATTCTTTATAAACCGATTTCTACACTGTTTTTAATCTTGAAAATTCAGTCGGGTTGTTTCATTAGGGTCTATGACCGCAATGAAAATATTTCAATGAATTCAGTAGATGAGCCTGTGATAAAATAATAAAATTTTATCGTTAGATATTAATATTTCAATTTTTGAAACGTTTTTTTTTCCAACATAAAAAATGCACCGGTTTATTAGAGGGAATTTACTATATATTTTTTTTAATTTCCAGTACCCGTAATAAGAAGAGGTCATTCAGTAATTAAAGACACAAATTGCTCTGCACCTAAAATGGTTTATTTAATTAATGCGATTTTTTTTCACTTTTCAACATAATCTCCAGGTGCATTATTACACTTGCCCCATCTCTGAATCAGCTTATGTATGCCTCCTCTAAGGAAATCTATGTTTAGATGTCGGACCTAATTTAGCACATTTTCTTTATCGTCGTCATGGCCATTAAACTTCTTACCAAGAAGCGCTTCCTTGAGTGGAGGAAACAAGTGGAATATCGAATTTCCGGTTGTTTTGAAGTAGAATTTTCATAGTATGGGTGACGTAATAATTCCCGTTGCAATCTGTCGATTTTTTCTCGAGATACCTGATTTACGTGAAGTTACTTGAGTTTGTTACCTGGCCGGACGTTATCATGAAGCAGAATGATGTTTTTTGCGTTGAAATCTAGGGCGTTTTTCAATATCGATGGCTTCACTTTGTTGATAAGCATATCACAGTGTGCTGCTTATTGTTCGCTGATCTAGAAAATCGACAAAACTAGACTTTTTGTCGATTCTACTCCAACCACCGTCTTTTTGATTCCAGTCCATAATGGTAAATCAATGCCTCATTACAGTTTAAAATACTGTGCAAGAAACCATTAACTTCCTGCTGAAACCGTCGTTTCAGCTCAGTGCATATTCTAAGTCTTGTTTGCTTATGGTGATCTGACAGATCTCTTGAAAGCCATCTTATTTTTATTTTACAGTACTTTCGATTATAATGATATGAAGAACTGTACCGACACTTACTTGTAGTTATTCAGCTTTAATCTTAACTGCAATCCGTCGGAATTCTTGGATGAGAGAATGTATGCGAGTTTCAAGCGCTGGGATTGAAACTTCAGTTGGACATCCAGAGCGGTGCTCATCATTCACTGAAGTTCGATCGACATTAAAGCTTTCTACCCACTTGCAAAAAATTATTGTTGTTCATATTACTTTCTTCATATTGGTTGCTTGTAAAAAAGTAAACGTTAACCGATTTTTGAATTTGAGAGGAAAAACGGATCAATACACCTGTTTAATCTATTCGCAAACTTCAAGAGGAATCCCCATCGATTTTAAAGTTATAAATAAAACAATTTTTCTCAAACACCTGTTCAAAAATAAAAAGTTTATTAATTATTTGTCGAACCCTGGTAAAACTTGATTATTGAAGAGAGTTCAATAGTAAAGTTTAGTAATAACGAATAAATTTTCTCCTTTTTTTCTTTTTATAACAGTTATATACAGAATGCCCACAAATCAACGGAGAAACATCCAGAACAGGTACTACTGGTGAAAAAAATGAAAAATATTCATACAAATACAGGTTTGGAAACGCTTTGTTTTCGAGTTACGGCTAACGAATGATTTCGCCCGGATTACAGTTCTAATAAAAGGAAGCTCTACTGTAATTTTTGGGACCCAAATTAAGGAGTAAAGTTGGTGGTTTCTTATGTAATTTGAGCTATAAAATAAAGCAGGTCTCAGAACTGTGACTACAGAAGTTTTTATGATATCCGATGTAAAAAACAAAATTCGGTATCGAAAAACAATTTTTTTTCAGTTTTAAGTATAATAGCTTTGTTAAATGATTCATAAATGCAGATGATAAATTAACAAAACTTGTAGAGCGTTTAATTATAAGAAAATTAATGTAAATACAGCCAATAAAAAGTAGTTAAAAACTTTTAAAAATCGGTTTTTTTATTGAAGCAAAACAGATAAAAAATCTGTTTAATTTTGAACAGAAAATTGTATTATTCTTTCTGTGCCTAATAAACATTATTCTAAATATAGTAAAATAAAATACATGAAACGATAAATAGAAACAGAAAATAACAAACCTCGATACGCAAGATTAATCATGAGAGGTAAGGGAGGCACCGTCGATCCAAGAAAGATAATGGATCTTATTTCTAATAAGAGAAGGCTTAGGAAGAGGTGGCAATGTTTCAGCAACCCTGTGAATAGAATATCTTTGAACAGGGCTGCTCGTAGATTGAAACGATTACTGAATTTTATTAAAAATGAAACTTAAAAAAATGAATTGAGAATCTTTCTCCTTTGCGTAGAGACGTCTTTCTCTATGTGGAGCCAAGAAAAACTTTCAACAGCTTTCATCCACGTTTACTCCTCATCGAATGGGTCATGGATTCGGTGTGATGGAAAAAATGCTGATCAATCTGCTGTTTGAGTAAGGTCTTTCAGCCACTCGAAAAACAGTGGGTTGGTGTGGGGAAATTTTTGAATTCGTGAACAGCTCGATTCCTCTGAGTCTTGTAAGGAAAAAGAGAAAATAATTGAACATTAAGGAATACTGGTTGCTGAGCAGGAGTTCACAGCCAACAGTTTCTAATAAACAGTTGTAAACAGAGATTGTGAAACCTATTTGAACCTGTGGGATTCAACTCTGGGATGCAGCAAGCAAGAGAAACGTTGATTTTTAATTTTTATTTTGAATTGTGCTACCGATATTGTGCTACACAACACAAAACAAAAATAATCATTCCTATTGCGCTACTTATGGTAGAAAAACAATAGAATAAATTTAAAAAGGAATAGTAGTAGTAGAATAGAATAAAAGATGATTGGCAACACTATGGATGCAGTTCTAACTAATATCACATAAAGTCACCAGGTCCAACACGTGAAGTCGTTTTAGCCTTCAAACGACCTAACTATTGTCTAGAGGGTTCACAACCAAATTGTTCACGTGGTTGCTTAACCGCAGCTTGTATATTGCACCGAAACGCTTTATTCGAAAACCCAGATATTCGTGGATACACTGTTTTTCACGAACCATAGCGTTATTGCTATGCTCCTCACTAATTTGTTTTGAACTCACTTTATGTATGTACTTACCTTACATGTTCTGTACAGAAATGTTAGTATGTAATTTTTGAGGACCTTTGAGGAAGCCTTTCTACATGTGATTGTATGTGATCATATTTATTTATATCGTTTCTGTAAAGATGTAACCGATTGTCACATCTTTGAGACAAATACATTTGTCTCAAATGTATTTTGAGACAAAAAAATTCTTTTTTGACAAAAAATACTTCCCTTCCTGATAAGACATAGGTTTATTTTGGTTATATTCTCGTTAAATGTCATTTTAGTAAAAAATTACTTAGAAAACCTGTTCTTTGCACAATTTTTAACAACTTTTGTCTAAAACTTCTTTTAGTTTTCATATTTATTTGGGTTATGATATTTCTTTCGATTATCTTATTTAAAGCCGGGGGGATTACTTTCAACATTCGATGATATGAATATTATAGAGTAGAATCTGTCATGTTGTCAGTTTTCATCTTTAATTAGTCATACAGCTAGAAAAGCAGCACGAGTTAGACAAATATTTGTAATGTTTCCAATGAACAGTTTATTGAATCTGAACACCTATGTTAAAGAACTTGCTGAATAAGTCATGACTCAAACCAAGCCGGATGTTAAATAGCTAGTTTTACATATCATTCTGTATACATCTATGCAATTATAAATCTAATTTCAATTTTTCAAAATAATATATAATATAGTTTTTTTTTTCATAATAGACTATGACTTTCTACCATTCCATTCTGCATGCGAATATTTCTCAGTATTTATTAACGGAAAAATCTTCTAAAAAAGTAAAACAATGTACAACTAGTCGTATTACCAGCAACTTAAAAATAATCGAAAATTATTTTAAAATATTTTACAAAAAAAACTTTTCATGTGGTTTACATTTTGTTAAATTTTTATAATTTTCTTATAGTCAAAGTCTTTCTGCATCAACCCATCAAACTAAAAGGCTTTATTTATTTTTGTTCCACTAAATTCAGATTTTTTTATTAGTTTTAGCCACTGACCTGGTAGTCATTAGTCATAAGGCCATGTAAGCCTCTGACTAATGGTATGGGTTTATTGTCTGAATTAACTCAGATCATTTTTACGTGGAATGCAGGTGTTATTTATGTTTTTTTTTTGTTCATTTTATGTAAATAATTTTAAACCTATTTAAAATTATTTTCATAGTTATTGTTACACAATTAATATTCATTAATGTTTCTGCAATATTCATTATTACACAATTATGATACTGAAATACTAGTAATATTTGTGAAAAATGTCTATTTTTATGATAAAATTATCATTCCATTGTTACTATTAATGGACCGGTCAGAGTCAGCTCAGATGGAAAACAAATGTAGCTTAGTTGTGAATAGTCATATAGCCCGGCAACGGTTTACGTGTTGTACTATGTGTGTTTATAAGTATGAGTGTGTTGACGTGTTCAGGTTAGCATAAACATATTTCGCTGAACATGTTAGTGGCTTAACAGTTCCTTAAATCCGCACCAATATTTTCATATCACACATGCGTGCGCACGCACCCACCAATAAAAACTCGAAAAACTTATGAACGGAGAGATACAAAGAGAATGAAAAAGAGACACCGAGTAAGTGAGCGGGCGTGCGATTTCACATTCTACTGGAGCGGAAGTTTAATATCAATGTGGAGGCGAACGAGTTTTACTGTTCGTTACGCGGACAAAATGAATAATGTACTGAATAAATGGGAAATTAAGAATCTTGGCGTTGACTGGTTTTACCGGCTGCGTATATATATATATATATATATATATATATATATATATAAGCGCACGTGCGCGCGCGTATAGCTGTGATACACTGCTAAACAGTCTCGTATATTATTCCGAGTTTTGTCTGGCAGAATCCAGATATTCTAGCTCTTCCTCTTTCGTTTCACCTAACCGTCGTCCCCTTCCCGACACATTTACTTCTTTTGTTTCAAGTCTCTTCCTTTCCTCTTTATACGAATTATCTCTCTGTGTCTGCAGTTCGTATGAACAGAAAAACTCATCGCTCTTTTTCCTGAACATTTAATCCTAAACGTATTGTTTTCAGCATTTCTCTTTGGTTTATGATATGAGAGTCCGGATTGAAAAAAGAATAAAAGTTTTACAATAGGGAGGACTTACGGTAAAATGCATCCTCTACTATCTGATGATTCCACCTGGACACATAAGGTAAAAGAGGAACAGTTGAATATGATAGAATTTTAAAACTGTACGTGATTTGTCGATAATTATTTTCAGTCGTGTTCGTATAGTAATAAGAGAAATAGGCCTTTTACATAATCATCCTACACGTTTTTTGTTTTTTGCTTTAATGATTTGTCAAAGAATTATTATTTAAACTTTTCTCTTCTAAAATAAGAAACGCAAAGTTAGACACGAATTTCTAGGTGTTCTATACTACAGAATATTTGTTGAGTATTATTTGTACGCATAATTTTTGTAATAATGTTTTATAATTTTTACAAGTTTGGAATTAAAACTTTCAGTCACTGAATTCTGTAATACTGAAAAATTAGACAAGATAAGAGTCATAAAACGAACTTAAAAACTTGAACAAATTTATACTTTCTACTATTGTGGATTTATTTTCTGAAATGCGATATACGTATAAGAGGAAACATCTTTACATTAAAGTAGACGCACTGTTGACCTAGTTGAGGGCTAGAGTACAGTCAGTTTGGCTTTCGTTTAGATATACTCATTGTTATTCTGGTTTTAAACCTATAGAGACAACCGCTTATCTAACCATCTTCTTTAGAAAAAATACATCGTAACAATCGCATTTCGTGCTACGTAATGTTTCGTGTAAAAAACCTTTCTAAAAATCCATATGTTATAATTTACATTGTAATTATAAAAAAAATTAACTTTTTTTATGAAATTTATAAATTTGGTAATTTACTTATACGAGTACGCCGGTTCACTATTTTAGCTGGAAGCTATGGTACATGATACGGTTCGCATCATCGCTGGGAGCAGAAATTTCCATTTGTCTGTCCTTTTGCCATAGACAAAAGGATATTCTTCCTTTTGTCTATTTTTTTGATATCTTTTGTCTATGAGGAAGAAACGGTTTAATAACGACTGCTATTGTGTGTTGTTACTTGGTATCGTAGTTACTTAATTAATATATAAATAAGTAAGCTGTTTGAAACGAATACGAATTAATTTTTTACTGTTTCTGTTAACTTGTTAATTCGGATTTTTTTAGTTAAATTTATTCGTGTAATCACATCAAAAGGATCAGATATTGGTTTCATAACCTCATTAATTGAGTAACATTTGAGACGCTAGGTTTTTGCCAACTGTAAAATATTTCAGTATTCATTTTTTCTAATTTCTGAGTATCGAGGTTTTAAAGGCACATGACACATAAAGCCGATCTGTAGTAATAACATTTTCCTTTTCTTTATTTTCATTAGTTTTTCTAAATAATATTATACTGATTAAATTTAGCAATATATTTAAGCAATATAATTTAGCAATATTTAACGAGAAATTTGTTGTGTGAATTATGAAAAATATTTCTCTTTAAATAGTAATAATTGTACTGTTTATAGATTAATTCGTTGATTTATATTATATGAGGGCGCTGGTTTACTATTTTAGCTAAAAGCCGTGGTAGATGATACGGCTCACATCATCGATTGCAGCAGATCATTGAATGAATAGCCTAAAAGTAGAATAATAAAAAGCTACATTAAATAACAAAATAGCAAACTAATTTAGCTTATTTTAACATTTTTTACGGTTTTTTTTTTTTAATTAAGTCTCGTAATTATAAATAGAAACGTATAGAATAGAAATTTTCATTAAACAATGAGACGTAAAACACATAATGGAACATCCATTGAGTTGGGTTAATTCGATTGGTTAGGTCGGTAGGTGCCGTAATTAGTGGCCGCAGTGACGTCATATCTCTTCTCTTAAGAGCATCTCTACCACAGTAAAGCATGTACCTTAACAGTTCTACCAACCACCACTGCCATCATGTTGCAAAACCACAACAGAACCTTCTACAATACTCTCTCCAACAAATCCATTCTTCTGTTGTAATGCTATTTCAAGGATGCTTCCATTATTTCAAATAATTAAGACGTGTAGCGCAATCCATTAAAACGTTTTCTTCATGTGGCAAAATACTAATTTTTTTCTCGTTAGATAATTTTCTTTTTTAATTTCTGAACGGAGGCCATACCAGTATTTACGATTTTAAGATGAAAATACAAAAGTATGTAGTTTAACGTTTAATGTGTGAATTTAACCTGATGGCCGAAATCTATTTATTGAAAATTAAGATTTTTGTATCTTTCTGCTATGTAAACCATACGTATAATAAAAAAAAAACATTAAAAGTTCCCTTTCGGCACGCCAGAAGACGAAGATAGATATCACCGGTGCTAAGTAGGATATAAAAAAGATTCCCACCTTAAAGATAAACTTCAAATTTACATAATACGACAATGATTGCATGTGAAAAAACGTTTCACATGTTTAGTATACGACAAG
This sequence comes from Lycorma delicatula, assembly GCF_047948215.1. Classification (NCBI taxonomy): domain Eukaryota; kingdom Metazoa; phylum Arthropoda; class Insecta; order Hemiptera; family Fulgoridae; genus Lycorma; species Lycorma delicatula. The sequence continues at coordinate 248,362,560 of NC_134455.1, read as the reverse complement.
CCCCCCATCTTCTTACTATTCCAGCAATATTTGGTCATCCCTTGCCATAAGGGTTGGTCATATCAAATATTGTTCCAGACAAAGGTTTTAGGTAATGTTTAGAGGACTAACTACCACTTTAAACCAACTCGATACTATGACTATTAAGAAAGGTATGACTTTTTTGTTTTCGAAACCCCATTTTTTCCACCCCCTACACCAGTGGTTGGTGATATCAAAAAACTTTACTTAGATACGTTTTAGGCCCTTATCAAAAGAATAGTAGGAACTTTAAACGAATTCATTACTTTACTTAATAAGAAAGTTATAGCGATATTTTGTTTTTTTGAAAAAGCCCCCATTTCCAATCCCATGGTCTGATTTTTCCCATTCTCGCTGAGATTTTGGGTCGTTATATTCGATGTATCAATTTGAAAGTGATTGGAACAAAATTACGGCAGTTATTGTGGTCACAAGAAAGTGAAATAGGTATATATATATATATATATATATATATATATATATATATATAAACTTTTGAACTGACGGTGGTTTTGAGGCCTGGGGGATATGAAACGCAAAGATATAATATATCGAAATTTTCCGGAGAGTCGAATCATGGTATTAAAATATGTAGCTTTCTTATGAAATATACCTAAAATTAAAAAGCCCTTAATTAGTAAATAAAAGCATTTAAATATTTATTCCGTTTCATGTGAAAGAAGCGATTTTAGTTTTACAAACTTTAATTTATTCGTTATTTTAAACAAACGAAAGGATGATTTGTCATGCAAACTATAAGTGTTTCTTTTATGAAAATAAAAAAAGGATATTAAATTAAAAATAGGGATTTTTTTTCTTATTTCAGCTAAGCCTGTGCGCTTTCACAACTCACCTGTTTACTTTTCTCATACACGAAAAAAATAACTCGGCCTACATTACGTTTTTTCTTTTACATTTAGATTTTATATGTTTTGTCTACTTTTGGATTACATTTAACGAATTTTGATAATATTATTTTATTCATTTGGTTTATTTAATTAGGGGTGTATATAATCGTATGAAAAACTACGGCTAGAAGAAGGAAAATGGAGATCCTGTCCAATATCCTTAGTTAAATTAGTAATTCTTCAAAATAACATTTATACCAAAACTTCAAAAAGTACGTACGCGAACTTCATCGGCGCCAATTGTTTCAGAAAAAAGCTAATTATGGGTAATTAAATGAATTTTTATTCGAAATCCAGTAGAGAGAGATTAAAAATTAATTGAACCATAATGAACGACAGTTACAATTTTTCTTCTTTTAATATTCATTTATTAGCGATCAAATTACATTTACTTAATGATAATTTGACTTAATTTCATTTTCTTAATTGATATTACAGTTTAATTGTTGTTAATTCTTTGTCACCATGTTTCAATAGACATCAATATTTGTTTATAATAAATCGTCATAATAAATGCAGTTTGTCTAAGGAATGGAAAGTAAGACTTCCGTAAGGCTCGCAAAATTAGACCTATTTTATCACTTAACATATAAACTATCACTTAACATATATTTATCACTTAAAATATATATATATTTTAAATTGTTACCACATATATGCCTAATTTCTTATCGGCGAATGAACACGGTAGCAACTCAGATGTGATTGGCGCATAGTATACGTACGTGCTGATACAAACATCTCTACCGCCGCGCAGATGACCGCGCAGTTCTACCACCATAGCGGCTCTGCGGCCCCACCACTCTCAGGCTTCAATAAAATAGCGTGCACGAGAGTGAATTTTTCATTCATCGTCGACCACTACCTGGAGAAGACCAAGAAGAAGACGGAAGAAGTTCCCTGGCCGCCTCAACGTGGGACCTCACGGCGGATTGCAACATCCCCGCCGGAGCAGCAGGCCTGGCCGGCACGCCGAGGGAGCCGCTGGACGCGGACACTATCTTTCCGCTCCAGCTCCAGCTCGCCGGGCTCAGCAGCAGTAACCGGCCCAGCGTGTGTTCGCTCGGGGAGAACCGCCTCGGCCGCGCCGGCGAAGGACGACCGACGCTGCGGGGCTCTGGGATCCACCACTGCTACGCTGAAGTGGGAACCCAACTGCTGCTAAGGGAAAGCCAGGTCTGACTTCAATGGACGAGCCGCAAGTCCCTGACTTCGCCGGAGACCAGCTTCCGAACCCAACAGCTCTTCTCAGAGCTAACGCAAAAAACGGCCCTTTTCAGGGCCACCACAAGGTTATGAATTACGAGCCGTCGAAGCCATTCGACGACAACAACGGTTTGCTAAAAAACCGAATAAAGTTTTACCTTGACCATGAATGAGCTAAACAAATCATCAGAAAACGGTAAAATTTCATTTGGGTGTAACTAAAGTACGAATAAGAGTAGAAAAATAAACAAATATATTTTTTTTACCATCTAAAAATAACTTTTAACTAAATAAATGTCTAAGGAGAGAAGGTCCTTCTTTCAGTATACAAATTGTAATTAATGCACTACTACCTTACTTATCAGTACAGAATTTTGGAGATTGACACGTAAAGGAAACGTTCTATGCCTAAAGCTGTTCCTCCTGTAGTTTTATACTAGACTAAGATTTATAGTTGTTGACTAATTCCTTTCCCGTTAAATTGTGATATCTAATTGATGACAGATGCAAAATAATTTTTTAATAATGTACATAATATTTTACGTTAAACATTTATAAGACAGGATTATTAATAACATAAAAGTTATATTTTATATTTTTATAATATTAGAATATTTTAATAACAAAATTTTTTTCATAAAACTCTGACCACTGATTATTAGAACAGTCAGTTCATCCATGGCCACAACCGTTTATTAAAAAAAAGGTCGGTGAGTTTTTTAAACTACATTGAAGCTAAGAAATAACTGTTTTTAAATAAATAATAAAATGTGATATCAGGTTCGGATTAAAGGTAACATACGATAGTTAAGATCTCAGATCCAACTGTTCTGGAAGTCTCCATGACGTTTAACGAACTGAAATTTTTAATATCGTTTTAATTTTATCTACCTACCTTTCTGGTTTGATAAAGTACCAAAGGAGAACATTTCTTTACTTCAAATTTTTCTTCTTTGTCCTTCAACATTGAAGTTTGTGGAGATCGTAATCATCTAAAAATTTCCTCTCTCGAGAAAGCCGGTTTATATGGTAACAATTTAAATGTAACACATCTCTTTTATTCAAGAGTTCATCAGTAATAATAATATTCTGAATTGGCAAAATTATTTTAAAAGTTTAATTAATAGTCGGATATATACTTACAGGTCAATATTATTATTATTTATTTATTATAACAACATTACGACAACAGTGCATAAAAAATATCTTTCTAAAAATTAAACTTTGTTAATGCTTTTGTATTTACATCAATCGATTCGGGACTCTACTTTTAACGATACAATTTTAAGAAAAATATATGTAAATAGGTCAGTTAGTCAGTCAAGTCTAAAAAAAAAGTATTTATATCTGAGTTATTTAAGAACAATCCCAATGCTAAAACATAAAGAACATTTACAAAAACAGCAACTGATAACAGTTATTTAAAGAGAGGTGTTGAACCATCTTTTTATTTCTCTTATTAAAATAGACTTACGTTACTCTTTCAGTTTTTTTTTTGTTCCTTGCAGCTTTACAGAGCCAATTATTACTACAAAGAAACTACGTTAATGTATGAATAGAGAGTTTTTTTTTTTTTATTAGGATAAATATATATCTTGCAATCACGGTCTTAATAATTTTATAATAGATTTAATGCTGATCTTTAAATCAGACAGCGCTGTATACGTATTATAAAAAAACTTCATTATTTCTCGCATAATGAAAATTAGTATTTATGCGTTGCATCAAATAGATTACAATATATTTCGCGTGTTCGCAGCTCGACCACGATATTGACAGTAAAAAACTAAAAATTTCTTATAAATACGATTTACTCTTCCGATAAAATAAAATATAAAATAATAATAACGATGGTAATAGTAATAATAACAATAGTACTAATTGTAATAATAGTATTAGATATATGACATACTAATTCAAATTTGTATTGAGACAGTTAAATTATATAAAACTTGAATACTGTCTAATTTACTAAAAACGTTATAATGACCCTCCTAATATTAATACCTAATATTGCATTAACAGCAACATAAAATTAGAGAAGTCATACAATTCAATTCTCTGCGAATATTATTACTTTTCATGTTTACAATAGAACTACCCTACACTTTATGGATGAATTTAATACGGTCACTTTCACTACTGTTTACCAATAACTCGCTGAACAACATCCTGCATTCAACTTGAATGCTAGTGACGTACTTTTCACTCTTATGACCAAACGTTTGCTGATAACAGCGAAACACAATCGCGTCAAACATGGCCTCGCAGAACTACTCGCTTAACTGCTGACTATTCCCGCTGGTCCTGGCAGTATTTATATCCCCTGGCCTGCAGAACCACTATCCGCCTCATTCCTTAACTGTTGAAGCGTAATAATTTCACCGTCTTCGCCCTTACGTTTTCCCACAAATTCCTACTCCGATCCGGTAACACTTTTTGTCGAACAACAGCTGTTGGAGGTGCCATTGTCTTCACTTCAAGAACAGACTGTTAAACTGACCTATTAGCCTGAGCAAAGGATCCCTTTAATTCCTTCTGGGTTCCTTTCATTTTTATTTTCTCATATTTTCTTTTTAATTGGAATCCGTTACACTCGTCCTGTTACAATATTTATTTATTAAATATAATTAAGAATAAGAATAAATTCACGTTTTAATTTATTATATTACTATTATTTGCATTAAATATAGTCGTATATATATTTTTTTTCCCCTAGCAAATTTATTTTGACTTCCCATATGCACTTCAACAATTGCGTACTGCTTATTGACTATTTTGTCCATCTCATTCAAACATCATTCATTTGGTTTTATTGATGTCTCAAATTTTTCCCGTTCTCTTTTATTAGAACAGAGCAACCGCGGAATGTATTGCGTTGTTTTACCGATAAGTTATTTTAAGCATCGGTATGGCATTTTTACCACACTGATGATTAAAATCTGCACCGGTTTTTCTGTGTTATACGCAGGGCTGGTGACATCTTTATTTTTGTAAAGGGACGAACGAAGACATTACGTTCGTAAATTTTAAATAGTTAAACTAATCATACACCATTCGATATCTTCAATGTAATCAATACAATTAGACTTTCGAATGACTTCAAGACTCAAAATTGTTTCTCTAGTTGCTCTGTTTCCATTAAAACATAACTGATCTTTCCTTCTACACTTTCTTTATTCCATTTTTTTTTTTATTCCATACTTTGACAAATAATTGTCGCAATTTTTATGGATTACAGAAGTTTTAGCTTTATAATAATCCATTATCAACCTCAAAGCTCGAAGTTCTTAATCCTCGGTACCCTTCAGAAAACTTATTTTTTGAAATTAATAATAGAGTATGAAATCAACTAATATTTTCCCACTAACATAAATTTTTTATTAACAAATATATTATTTATAGCATCTTTCTGACGCTGTTAAACCTCTCTTAGAACATTTCTTGTCTTTCTTGTTTCACTTCTTAAAGAACGTTCTCTAATTCTTCTCTTTAATGATGGCCGCAATTCTTAAACCTGATTCTCACTTTCAGAAGACCAATTTTTAAAAAAATCATTGTGTTCTTTTCGCCTTTGACCTTTCTTTTGTAATTTCCATTTTTTCTTCGACCTTTGTTTATTTTTTTTTTTCATTTATTTATAATTGTTTTGGATCCAGTTTTCTTTCTTCTTTGTACTTTTATAAACATCGTATCCCTTAATTTATTTTATTTTCGGGGTTTATATGGCCGAATGACGTTTACTTATGTGACATTACACTTATGTAACTGTTTTTACTTATAAGATTCAGTAATTGTTTAAATTATACTGTATTCACAATAAGACATGATGTAGATAAGTTATACTACCGAGTATAATATTAAAATGATCGTAGATAATTTCATGATGCTTTTTTTATGTATTTAATATTTCTGCATTCTGAAGAGTCTGTGATTATTTCGTTTATATTACGAAAGTAATTCATTTCCTTATTTTACTTTTAATTGCGTTACCCAGTTGTGTATGAAAACTTTATTTAACCCTTTTATTATAAAAAAGGATGTAATCTAACTTGAACGATATATCTTAGTTAGTTACCATCTTATCGAATTTTGTCGTAGTTTCTTGCATTGAGTTACACAAAATTTATTTGTTATTTAGAAAGTTTTTGTGTCGGCCGTTTAATTTGTGCAAACCCCTTTAGCTTTTATTTCTTATCGTCTTGTTTTGATAACTTATTGAACGAATGTTTTATTATTTGTTAGTTTTTAGTGGAAGAAATCCAAGATAAAATCTTTTTTAATATGGACTTACATAAAAAGTTCTCATATTTTTGTTCATTTGGCAAATAACACAAAAAAAGAAACAAGTAATGGGCGATTTTAAATTAGCAACAGTCTGTAAGTAGTTCTCGAGCGGGGTCGGCCTGACGACTTCTTTCAACTTAAGGAAGTTTAGGTGGAAGAAAAAGGGAGTGGTGGATATTTGGCCGCGAATCAAAATGTAACTTAATACAAAGGGAAAGTTTTCCCGGAACCGAATAAGGGTGCCAGAAGCTGCATTAAAAGCGTAGACATATTTTGTCGCCATTTATCGTCTAGGAGTTGTAATTATATACTCAAATAATGTCTTCACTTCCATTCGTTCCTCTTTGTATGTTTATGCAGTAACACTATTATTGCTGCTATTTCTTACAAAATCTTTTGTCATCGTCACTATTATTACTTTTTCAATATTATTGTGTGCGTTTAAGCGTTAGGAACCAAACAGACCGACAAAGGTTTATCGCTTCCTTCTTACAGTGGGATGGCATTTCTGTTTCTGTTAGTTTAAACCCTGTAAATTATGTTTAAAAAATACTACTACTTAAATAATAAGTAAATAAAATACTTATTTTCAGTGACTAACGTAAAAGGGAAATTTAAAATCAGGGAATAACTTTGTATTAAAATTTTATACTTTTATTAATTACTGTTAATCATTGAAGATCTACATTACTGAGAAACTGATGCATAAAAAGAATTTTCTAACCAAAAATATCCTTCAAGATAAATGAGAAAAAAAATCATAGCAAAAGTTATTTTAATGTAAGTTTTTCTTTTTTTATTGTACATGTTACAGAAGAAACTATTTTCTCTCATGATGATGTAAGTTATTACTTAAATCACCCAATAACTTAAAGGTGCAAGTTTTTTTAATAGCTTAATCATTTATACCGCGTCGTAATAATAATAAACGCGTCGTAACGTAGCATTTTATTTCATTGTAACTTGAACTTAAAGAATAGAATTCCTTGTTTTAATGAAACCGAATTCAGTAATACAAAGGGAACAGTTTTAATATATCCTGAGAAAACTTTACAAATTCATGTCATTTGACTCTAAATAAAATTTTTGCCTCATTTATGCGATTCATTTCCGGATCCACGAACATTGAATCGATTAACTGAATCGTTAATTACATTTAGATCTCCTTCGTCATCTGTTCTGATAATGGTTATTTTAGTGAGATGTAAATGGTCGGCTTGAAACGAGTTAGAAGTGTTGTAAAGAAGTTAGTCTGAACGGGTACAGCTATTTATGAGAAGCTAAATTCAATGCTTACTAACCCCTAACGTGCACTGTCATCCTGAGACAAGTATACTTGGACAAGAAGAGCTTGAACTAAACGAAATTGAGGAGTAGGACAAGAAAACGGTAAAGCGCTTGGTGGAGAGAAGAGAAGAATTGACGAGGAGGGAATGAATGTGAAGTGTTGAGTACAAAAGTTATGGCCTCGAAGGAGAGTTCAATTCCAATCTGAATCCGTTAACTGTTTTTGGAAGAGGAAAACGGAAAGGGGAAAGAGGCCGACCTTTCTTGATAGTCGAGGGAGGTGCAGGACGAGCAAACTGTTCGGCCTCTTGATCCCATGAACCACTCTTTAACAAAAGGGTTTGGGGCCGAGTATCGTAACGACCCAACTTTGCCAATATTCTAATTGACGATTGGGCAACAAATCTCCTGCTTTGTTATTTATGTGGTAAGCTGCCGAGACCTTATTTCTTTCACACCCCTTTCCACTACCAGTAGTTCTTTGTTTTTTCTTCGCTTCTTCTTACTTAGTCTACTTCTTGTTTCTGCTTGTTATATTCTTTTCCACAAGTAGTTGCTTCCTAAAAAACTTTCTGACGATTTTTATTTACGATTCAACAGTGACTTTCATTTCTTGCTAGGTGAATAAAAATAATTTATGTGAAAGATTATAATGATAAAAAAAAATAATTATGATTATTTTCCATCGATTTTTACAACCAAGTATCCTTTTTACAAAGATTTAGTTGTACAAAGTTTTTTCAACAATTTTTAGTTTTTAGCGTGAATATTGCAGAAACATCTTATACCACAATTTTTTAAAAATTGAATTTTTATAAAATATTATATGCGTTAAAAAATTACGTGAAAAAAAAAATGATTTTATATGTGTTGTAAGAACTTATATAAATATCTGGCCAGCAAGTACTTATATAGTCATCATTCTAGTAACAGAAATAAATCGCTACTTAACCAACATGATTTGTTGTTTATGAAAAAAATTAGTGGTTACATTTTCATAAATAAATAAACATTTAGAATTAGTTCCAATTAACGACTAGACATTTACATTTTGAAAAATTGACGTTTATGGCAATTAATAGAATCTGAGGTCTAATTTTTGTTCGAATATTTTTCAAGATCATGAAAAACCATATTTTGTTGGCAAAAAATATTTTTCAGTTTTTATAAAATTTTATATTGGATAAAGAACTTAAAATTTGAATATTTTAGTTCCATTTTAAACAAATATAACGTAGAAAACGTATTATTAGGTTAATTATGTCTCTTAAATAAAATTCGTAGTTTTTTTTTTCTCCTAAAACTACGGAACTTTTATGGCCTCATAAAGATTTAGGAAGAAAAAGCTCAAATAAAACAAAATAATAAAAGACTGGTGTTGGATATATTTAACAGATATTCAAGGAATCAATCGTTAATATGTTATCAGAATATTCAAGAACTAAAGAAACTTTTCCATGTTCGGACCTGTATTTCTTGAAATTATTTGAAAAATTGTTAAGGTTGGCTTATAGTACCGATTAATACCTTAAACCTTACTATTTCTTTCGATTTGCAGAAATAAAATGGTAGATTAATTATAGAGTTGCAGTAGGTAAATAATTTTAACTCTACCTACTCTTCTTAAGATTAACTCACTTAATTTGTACATTTTAACAAAAGGTTTTCTAGGTTCTGTTTGTTTAAAAACGAACTAAATATTCAATTTTAATTTCTTTCCAACCTAAAACTTTCTAAAATAACTGAAAAAGAATATCTTTTGACAGCAAAATTTATTTTTAAATGATCTTGAAAATGAGACCTCAGATTCTATTAATCACAATAATCGTCAATTTCTCAGATTGTAAAAAAATAAAATGGGAACGATTTGTGTGTTTTTTTATTGCCAAATAAGTTTAAATATTTGAATAATCGTGATAAATATGTATGAACGGAAAGACATCAGAAAATGCACAATTTTTCTGTGTTTAGGTTACTAATGTAATCTATATTTTATTGATGGAGGAAACAATAATTGTTGCAATCAAATTATTTCTTTTGTACTAGGTGGCATTTGCATTTAACAAGCAAATTTTAGTATTTTAATTGTTAGTTTTTCTTCATAGGCCGGAGAGTTTGTTCAGATAAGTCATATATCTTTTGGATATGCCATTATTTGATTTTATTTATTCAGAAACTAGACGGCAATATCAATACTGTAGGATATAGTGCGAACAATTTCTAGGTAAGGAATCGATTATTGATATCTTGTGCATTTAACTGATTAGGAAATACAGTATAAACGTTTGGTTGGTAAGCTATCAGTACCACTTAAAAAGTTTTCTTAACATCTAATATACGAATAAATAGTTTTGATTTGATGATTGAACAATGCTGCCGACCGATTCTTTTTCGATTATCTTGTATTATCAAGTTGAAATTATCATTTTTGAAAAAGTTTAATTTATGTAATACGACCAGTTTTTTCGTTAACATGTAAACATGTTTTTCGTAAACATGGTAAATTAGACTAATATAGTAAGCATTTAAACACTTTTAAAGAATCTAGAAAAAGTATAGCTTCTGGCAGATTTATTTTGATAAGTTAGACCGGTTAGCCTACAATCTAGCTCGGGAGAAGATGCTGAAAATCTGTTTAATGTTTATCGAAAGTCAGAAATTAAAAAATTATGATATAAAAAATAAACATGAATTTTTGTTACCAATGTAACAATTTTGGCAGGTATGATTGTCGTATGCTGTAAATCTTCAGCTATCTTTAACGAACTTCTGTTTGATATTTTTTGTACATCAAAAAACACTTTGATACATTAAAAATTTTAAAAAAATTTACAAATATATTAGCAGGGTGAAATATTAAAAAATGTGTCATTAAATAAAGGAATTTAGAACGCTCGGAAAAATCAGGTGATTACAAACCTATGAATTTGTTTGGGAATAATACTCACACGTCTTATTTATTCAAGACATCCGTTGATGTCCATGATTATTCAAGGCTAATCATTTATTGTAGAAATATATAATTATAAGAACTCATACGCCTATTAATCTTCATATTTCTATATTTGTAAGTTTTATTTAATAATTTCCCTACAACATTAGGAAGAAGTCTTCATGCGCTTTTTCATTAAAAAATAAATTCGACATTATAATATTGTAATATTCATTATATTTATTGCTTTATGATTTCTTTCAGTTTTTGCGTTGTCCATAAAAACTTAATTGGCAATATAATATTTGATAATTGAATCGATTTCAAATCATTGAAATCCATTTTTTAGACGCGATTCATTTATCGTAAAAAATATCAATTTTTGGGACCAAAAATAATATATTTGTTAAACTAATTTAAGTTAATAAGTAACACTAATAAACACGGTTTTTGACACATGAAAGTTTTGTTACGTGCCTAATGTTACATCTTATGCTGAATTCAAAAATGTAATCTGAATTTTTCCATCGCTCACAGTTTTTGCGTGATAACATTTTTGAAGTATACTTTAGGGCTATTGTAAGTTTTATTTAGGAATAACTTATTTACATAAAATATATTTTACATGAATTATTGCAGAGAGTGAAATAGAAACGTAACATTACGAAGGCAATATTAGTGTATGCATGATGATTCATTTTACAGATTCTGACATGTCAGTACAAAGCAGTTTTCTGAGTCATAAAATTAACACATTAGAGTCCTTTAAACTTTTGCTGTGTATATATATATACACTATGGTTTCATTCTGTTTTGTCTTTTATTGCCAATTATCAAGTGCGTTATGTTAATGAAAAAATTCGCCAAGGAAGTGCGTAAAAGATCTGGATAACTTCTGTAGGGATTTAACGTTTAAAAAAAGCCGAAGGTTGACTCCACTAGTTAAAACATGTTATAAACTATGTTTTGGGTATAAAGTTTGGATCAAGATAAGAATTGAGACGGCAGATCTGCTGCTTCACCTGTGTGAAACGTCTGACAGTCTTGGCCAGGAGTAATCGGTACATGGTTTTTCCCATACCGATGATGTGGCGTGAACCATAAGACAATTTTTCAGATTGTTATTTCTGTATTAAAAAGACAAAGAAAGTAGTAGTAAATCCAAATATACAGTATAATACTCGAATTTACTATCAGCTGTAATTCCAGGACCTCTTGGTGAGGACTTACATATTCCGCATTCTCCAACACATCTAAGTTTAATAGATGAATCCAATATGAGATAGCCATTGAAACTTTTACATGAGGATTAAGAAGATCCTACTTTTGGAGCAGAATCCTCTTCACGTGAATTTCATTCACGGAGAATTAAACGACTTTTTCTCGGGATTTGAACTCATCGAAGAAACAAGCCGAGTTTTTGGGATATAAGTTGACAGGCAGGAATCTTCCCCATATTGGCACTAAAATGTTTCTTTTATAATTGTAAGTAAGTGTTTCATGATTTACATTCTGAAAAAAGTATTTTACTGTATTGTATTGGATGCATATTATCATGAACATAACTCTACAGAATGGACACTGTTAATCTATTCTTCGAAAACTAGTTTAAAGCTACCCTTTTTTTCACAATGACAACAAATTCCCTTCTGTAACTATAATTTATTCGACTAACATGAAAGAAACATTATCAAATAAGACGATATGAAGACCAATACAAACATATTTTCCAACCCTCGATGACAAGTGAAGAACAACAGAATGGCCTGCATTTACCGAAATGAAACCTTGTGCTGTATAAGTCATGTCATGTCTGATCCTATTTTTGGCGGTGGCTTTCACCGATACTTAGACGATTGAGATAACGGAATCCGGGCTTGCTTAGTGTATGGAGTTAGATAACCTGTAAACGACATCCAACAGACTTACGTTTAGGTCGCTTGTCGGTCCGTGGTTGTCGTGATATTGTGCAGGGGAAGCCCGAAGCATTCGAAAGAAAATCTTTTAAACAGTGAATAAAATACACATCACTTAATGAAGAGAACATTTTGGTTGACTTTTTTAATGAATTTTGTGAATGCTGATTAGTTTAACTGATGTAGTTTAAGTCCAGCTGAATTTTTTTTAACTTTGAGGTATCTTCATTAATATTAACATTAATTAATATGAATTTATTAATTCATATTAATCAATATGAATAATTCATTTCATCCACTGTCGTTTACAAAATTAAATCAGTAATTCAATCTTAATGTACACATTACTACCTCTATACTTTCCCTTTTTTAGTTTTATTACATATATATATATATATATATATATATATATATATATATATATATATATATATAAGAACTAAACGGTTACGGATACTTTTCGTATCCGTAATATCATAATTTTATTAAATTCTCTGGGAAAGAGCAAGCGGTGACCATTAAAATGCTTCTGTATTTTAACAAACAGTAGCAGTAAAATCAATATTGAAACTTTGACTTTATTTTCCTAGGTAATCAAAATCTTCATCCCTCTTAGACAAACAAACTACCCCCGTGGATGCCATCTAGAACTGTAAACACACAATGAGTGCGCGGATAGAGTAAGGGAGCTGTTGAAAGTAAAGAAAGAGCTATCGAACGACGGGTGTGAGTATAAGCTAGTAGTTCGCCCTCGTAGGCTTACTCTCTATATACTATCTCGCTCTTTCTCTCGCTCTTTCTCTCTCTCTTTCTCTCTCTCTCTCTCTCTCTATCTATCTCTCTCATACATATATCTCTGCTAATGGACTGACTACTGTACTCCATTCCACTTTGTTCTAATGGACACACTCGAAATGTTTAGTCTGTACTCTCAGACACCCACTAATCAACCACTGAACCAGTGACGTTTCTAACTAGCCTCTTCCCATTCTAGATCTGCTATTCTCCTTTCCAATTATTGCGCGGCTGTTTATTGTTAAATAAGTACTTCAGAAAATTATTTTTTATTGCGGCAGAATAGATTTGGCCACGTTATAACCAATTTATTTTTCGATTGCGATTTCAGTCGATTCAGTTCTGTTTCTTTTCTTATTAACTTTAATTGTCTTTGTAGAAATATTAAAGTAAATAAATAACTTCTGAAACATTACCAACCTTAGATATAAACGATCCTATGAATAAAATATCTTACGACATAAAATTTTATCCGGTTAATAAACTTATGTTCCACGATTAGCCAAATGTTAATGCGTCGATTATTATCTTGTACTTAAACATGGTAGTCGATGGTGTAGAATCGTAGATATTAAAGTTTTGTCATTAGGATCATCCTGTTTTAGTATGCTGTGATGTTCTGTAACCATTTTAGTGCCATGTTATTAACAGAAATTACTTGTGATAAGAACTGTGGTATATTGTTTCTTGAGAGGTTTAGTTACCAAGTTAGAGGAATTAGTTAGACTAATTTTATTAAAGTTAAAAGATTCTCTATAAATAAATATATGATAAAAAATATTCTATATTTAAGTTAATTATACTACATCAAAAATGTTTTGTCATCATATCATTATTAGATTATTTGAAAATATTTATGTTTACTTATCAAAATATTTAAAGTCAAAAAATATTTACGTAATACTATAATCTATTGTGATAAAAGCGTTTATTTTTAAATTAAGATTTAATTAATAATTTCCGCTTGCTGCAAATCGGTTTAATATATAAAAGAAACTATTGGGTGTATATTTTGGCAAACAAGTTAATGCGTGCAATCGAATGAAAAATTAGGAATATAATATATATTTATGTATGACTGTAGTCCCGGTGGGGGATCCCTTTGGGGGTCCCCAGTAGAGGCAAGGCGTCAAGATCGGAGTCCCGGTGCAGAGTTCCCTTTTTGGAACACCTAAGGCACATTAAGGCACCCCCCGGAGCTGAGTTTATGCTTAATTGCGTGTCCGGCTCCGGGCGGCGGGAAAACTACAGATGTATAAAAAAAAATATATATATATATTTACAGTGTATGTTTTGTGGTCTTTTTCTTCTGAAAAATATGTAAATTATCATAAAAACATAATTATTTTTATGTAGTTCTTAACGAACATGAACGATTTGTACGGTGATTTAAAGCCTATTCCTGTTGAAGATTCAGGACATATCTAGACTACCCATAATTATATTACCTTCACCTCCTTTAGTAATCCTTTCGTAGTAATAAGATTAGTTAATATAAATAAAAAATTAAAGTTCGATTGAGAGAAAACAGTCTATCAAACATCCACTAAACGTTGGATTCTTATACGAAACCAGAAGCGTTCCATCACTAAGTTCGAAAAGCTCTACATTCTGTAACCTCTTCTAGAACTCCTTCTTCCCCTCCCATTAGTTTATTAAAACATTTAAATACCGTTAATCAATTTTTTTTTTTCAAAATCCGTTCTGCCTTTGAAAAGCAAAACCATGTGAGGGAATGAAAAGTTTGCGCCACTTTGCCCGCCGACTTTTAAATTTACCATAATTGAAGCGTTCTTCACCTCAGATTTTTGTTCTGTTTCTTAAATATAGTAAAAAATTTGTGCAAAATAAATTAAGATTTAGAGCAATAAAATGTTATGGTTATATATGAACTGTTGCAAGAAAAACCAAATGGCGTTAACAAGAAGTATTAAATGTTAACGTGGAAAAAATGATGTATAATTATTTCAAATTTACAAGAAATTGATTCATAACATCGAAAAAAATAAATAAAATAATGATTTATATTATAAATAAATACGGTAAACTTAAATTATCACAAAATCCAATAAACTTCCGAAATATCTAAAGTATTCAAGGAACAGTATGAGACGTTTTAGACTTTTCGAAGAACATGTATTCAATGTTCTTCAAACAAAGAATCATTTTCGAAATAACAAAGAAATAGAAATCAGTTGAGTTTCACCTAAAAATTGAACTCAAGTAAATATATTAACCGATTAAACGAATGATTTTAAAAATAATAAAGTAAAAAATTGTATTAATGATAATAACACGTGAACTAGAGGAACCTTAAAGGTTATCAAATAAATCTGTAGTTAGAAATTTATATAAATGTTTGATTTTTGTCTTATTAAGAAAACTTACTGACAGTTTCAAACTTCAGGCGCTCATATTATTTAAAATTTATTAAAAAATTTTAAAATATTTAAATGCGCCTTGCCTTTAATGCAATAATTAAAAATTTAGGTTATAAAACCGAATAAAATTAATTCATCCTTTTTTTCTTTTTTTTGAGGCTTGCAGAATAAATATGTATGTAGATAATGAGACACTAGATAAATAAAAAGAGAAAGTAGACAATTAGCGGTGGTGAACAAGCGAACGATTTACCAAATAGTGCGGTCGACTGGGAACTAGAGAAGCGACGTGCTACTAACCGGCATTTATGACTTCAGGGCTGTCCGTAACTTACTCAGCCGTATCCATAATGCAGAATAAAAAAAGAAAAATCTAAACGTGTTAGATTAGGCAATCTTGGCAGTCAGGAATGTGGACCAACCCATTTCTCAGGGAAATGATGATTTAACTGAGTAGAAAAGGCTCGAGAGAAGTGGGAGGCGCGCCATTGTGCTGGAAGTATACTTTACGTCTCAGCGCTAGAGGAACCACCTTCAAACAGATGCGGCAATTCTTCTTGAAGAAAGTGCAAGCAGATCTCAACATTCAAGCGGCCGGATAATATGAACGGTCCAAACAGCTGATTGTGAAGAAGGCCGCACCATACTGACGGTTAATCGGTGTTGAGAATTGGCTTTCACCGTATGATGAGAATTTACTTCTGCACGTGTACGCTCGTTGTGTAATTTGATGACACCATTTCGAGTGAGATTTTTCTCGTCAGTAAAGTACCATTTGCCTCGTCGGATTTGTAATCCATCAGTTGCAGACCTCCAAACGAAGCGGATTGTCTGCTGGGTGTAGATGTTGAACTGGCTATTTATAAGGATAAAACTTTTGTTTAAGTGTCCTCCAAACTATCAAATGAAAAACTCCGATCCGCGAATTAAGTCGTCTTGTACTGACGCATGTACTGCGCTGAACTGCATCGATAATAATTTAATCGATAACAGCGTCGTGTTGGACAGCTGGTACGAAAACTAGGTAGTGAACCTGTTACCTGAAGATTACGAAAAGTTGCGCTAATTATTTTGCTATCTGGAATCCTGCGATTTGGAAAACATATTTAATATTCTACTGCAGCAGCTGTAGCATTACCATTACCATTACGTACACCCAAAATGAATACATTATCAGCCTTTACCTCTGTTGTAAATTTGTACAGCATTACTACAATGGCTAACCGATCACGTTCAAATTAAAATTCGCAGAAAACCGTCGCTAACGATAGCACAGTTCACAGTATTCGATATACTCAATGTACCTTACAGAATTATTTAAATACTAATGAAGTATTGCACATTGCTGATCAGCTGTTGTTATTTTATTGCCAACTTTGAAATAATAATTTTTCAAATGATTTATTTTCATTAATAAAAAAATTTTATCTAAATAATTTTTATTTTATAATTGTTGTGTAATTTCCAGTTTTTTTAAATTTTATTTTAACAAGTTTTCCACGTCACCAAAAAAGAATTTAGTTTTTGTTTCCACTAAGTCAGTACTTTACTGACAATGCGGTAATGTACTATTTCTAAATAAAATTCTAATTTTTCTATCTTTTCTTTGTTTTATCCAGTCTGCACTATTCTGTTCAGAATTTAATTCTCTACAAGTTTTGTTAACATTTTTTTTTAATTTTTATGTATTATTACCCATTTAACGAAGTTATTGCACGTCAAAAACAAAGAACAGGTTTTTACTTCAATTTATTGAAGTAAAGTAAGTTTATTGATTTCACCCCGTATTTCTCAAAAACAACTGCAGCTATGTTATGGGACCTTCTTTATTCGATTTTTCAGGTAAAAATCCATAAAAAATCACTAATTCTATCCTTTAATTAACATCCCAAAAATTTCAGTAAGACTTCATTTCTCCCTGGTAGCTGAAATTCGAGCGAAATCTTTCAGTAGTAGTACAAAGCATTTTAGAATATATGTTTTTAAAAACTTTTCCATTATTTTTACGAGCAGATAGCTTTAGCTTATGAAAGTCCCAGGAGAGCTTCGTGATACACTCGATATATATATTTTTTTTTTTTTAATAATAAATAAATACAAAAAAATAGTTTTAAAAAAAATTAAGAGGAAAGTCGTTGTTATTCTTAAAAAAATGTTTTTTCTCTCCAATCAGACCAAAAAAAAAGTTTTTTAGAATCATTAAAATTGTTCGAACGGAATGTTAAACTTACTGCTGTTTGAAATACAAGCAGTCAGATTTTTTTTACTCCTTTCCGTCACTCGTCAGTCAACATCTTGCAGCCATCGATTTTATTACAATTTGATAACAGAAGAAATATAAGGAATATTTTAATACTTTTTTGAAATAAAGCCAGAATTATTTTCACCACTTATTTGATTTCAGTCATCGTCACGTCGACAGAAAATAGATTACATGTAGCTACAATTCAGAATTTTATGAAGGATAATTCAAAATAATGTGAACGTCAATAAAGAGCGTAAAACGAATTTCAACCTTGACTTCAAATCCACTATTTCACCAGTAAGAAATAACAAAAACTGGATCACGGCTCGTTTTAAGGTTCTTCCAATTTATAATCAATCATTTGCAATATCCTAAATACGTATAAATCATTAGACTAATTTTCATTTATTATTAAAATAAGGGCCCGATTTTTATTATCAGTAAGTCTATTTTGAAATAGCTTACGTATCTCATGCGATTCACGTAAAACAGTTTGTCGGATTTTCATTAAAGTATTAATGAAATGAATAAGTACACGGTTATATTACCCCATCAAGTCATTTACGTAATTTAATTTAGAACATTTCGTCAATCGCACGGTGTTTATTTAATCGTGATATGAACTTTCATAAATAACAATATTATATTGGTTAGTTCTTAAGATTACATTTTTATCATTAGAAACAAAACATTTCGCAAAATTTATAGTAACCCTTAAAGTATGTTTTAACAGTATGAAAAAACATATTATGACCATATAACCACTAAATGAAACAAAATACGAGTATTCTACAGTTCTATTTGATTGTGGTTAACTTCACGCCGTACATTATTTAGACCGCATAGAACCATAGTTTTGTCTTAAATAATAATAGCACCTAACAATTTCGATACATAAATAAAATTTAAAAAATTATAAAATAATAAACAGATACAAAAAATCAGTATTAAAAAAAAAAAATTAAGAGGTAAACAGTTTTTCTAAATTTTTTTCTCTGGCAACTAGAAAAAGCCAGACTAAGGTTCTGTTTTAAAGTAATTACTTGAAAAATATATAAGCAAGTTTTCATTTATGAAATTATTATTTTTTAACAGGTAATTGTTATGTTTAATTTTGGTAAGTCTTAATTATTCCTGCAGTGTATATTTTCCCTAAATTACAATCAATTTTTTTGTAAATGACTAATTCTGAATAATAAAATATTCTAAATAAGGTTTGCATTTAAATATTAAAACGTATACAATCAAAAACTAAAACAGTTTTATATAATTAATTTATGCAATATTGCACATAATATCCAGTAACGGGAATTGGCCGTTAGAACCTTACCTTTTTTTTGCTCCTGTACATCGTGCGGCTTATTTGAAGTCCCAAAACCGGAAAACTTTATAATATATATTTCAATATTTAGTAACTGGTTGCTTACAGTTAAAGGTTTAATATATAAATCTGTGATTATAATGTATGTATTTGGCTTCGAGAATTATGTCAAAAACGTTTATCCATGTAGTTTTTTATCTGTAGTCTAAACCCTTGCTGTTAGGTAAAAATTATGTTTTAACTTTTCACCTTCTTTGACACATTTACAGAAAGCTCTTCTAATGCAGGTAGAAAAATCCATTTTATACTACCCTCAAAACTAAAAACTGGTCCAAGATTTTTTAATTACAAAAATAACACTGTTTGAACATTTTCGTTACATCATCAGAAACAAGTAAAAAGATTTTTAAAAGCTAAATAGCTCTGGGGCAAATTTAATTCTAGCTTAACCTTGGGCTGTATGGCTGAAACTTTACAAGATGCTAAAAACTTTTTGTCCTTAATTCTGATAAGTCTTAATAGTGCGTCTCAGTATACATTTTATGCAAACTACAGTTGGTTTTTTGTCTGTTTTTTTGTAAATGACCAATTCTAAATAATAAAATATTCTGATTCATATTTACTACTGAGTTCCAAAACAAGGACTTCTATTCTGAAGTCGTTTGTGACTTCTAAATGGTTAATATTTGTATTTGTACTCTTTTAAAGAGAGGATGTTGGTAGGCATTCTATATGCGATTACGTAAATGAACTATTATTTGTTAAACTGTTAATGATGAACGGCTCTCGTGATTTACTGAACGAAATGATATACTGTATTTTGTTTTACAAAAATTAAACGTAAGGATAATTTTATTGATTCAAGACTACTCAATAGATAGAAATTTCAATCGATCGAAATACCTTATTCCAAGTAACTTCTCTGTGAACACTAAGGCGGTATCTTCTGGAAAAGAGATAAAGTAGATATAGTATGTACGTTCTGCCCCCAATTTGAACTTTGACCTCTGAGAATTTCCTATTTTTTTTTTACCTTTGGAAATTTTCTTTTTCCCTTTCTCCCACAATCTTTTGCAATTAAATACATTAAATAACCATTTAATGTATTTTCAATTTTTTGCAAGCAACATTTTCACGTTAATGTATTTAACTCATTTTCGCAATCTTTTGCAAGCATAATTTTCCAATCTTTTATATTAATAAACAATCTGTTGATGTATTGAATTCCTTACAATATTTCCTTGTATTGAATATAAACTCTGATAAATCTAGATTAAAGGTAACAATTAAAATGAAAAACTAAGATGAGAATAACTATTAGTTAATTTAATTATTTAGTAGCTTTTTGCAGGTTTAAAGTTCACAATTAATAATATATTTTTTTTTTATAGAAATAATAAAAATTAAATTTAACCTTTGATCTCTATTTAATAATTCAGAGTTTTTTACGCATGTGCAATAGCATATTTAATAATTTAATACAATATTTTGTTCATTTATTATATAGACACCATGAATTGTAAACCTGTATTTTTACAGCATGATTATGAAGCCGCTAAAAACCGAGGCAGATTAGCTATTTGTGACTCGAATTGATTCTCAATTTTATAAAACGCCTTTAAAAATAATTTAATCACTTATTATTATAAAAATACGAAACAAATAAAGATATTTATTTTTAAACAATATAAAAAATTGCTTTTTCAACATTTTAAATTCATACGTAACAGATGCTGTAGCATTTAATCTATTATTGGAATGTATATATGAAAAAAGTCAAAATGTCCAAACCGATAGTCAAGACATAGTTTTTAAAACTAAAAATATTCCCATATTTAATTGCAATTAACTATAGATCAAGGTCAAACTATAGATACAGTGTTTGAAAAGCTATTAGTTGAAGAATTTGAATTTCAAGGTAAAGACAGCGGTTGGTATTTAATCAGTATGATGGTTTATTGTTGCGTATAAATAAATTTAAACCATTGCGTGGTTCTTCATATATAGATTTGCCAGATAAAATAAATAAAAACAGGCTGTGATTAATGTTACAAATAATGATGCTTTCTGCTTGATTAATTACATGGGCTATTTTATCGAAACATGTAACCAAAAATAATCCACAGCGAAAAGTTATAATATGTTACTGGATAAATATGATTTTTAGCATCTTAACTTTTCCAGTTGAGATAAAAGATATTAGAAAATTTGAAGTCGCAAACAATGTTTCTATAAACGTATATATACTGACAGATGATGAAGTTAGACCTTTAAAAGTTTACGAAATTGAAAAATCAGATCATTTTGATCTATACATTTAAAGAATAATGATAATTCACATTATTGCTATATAAAAGATTTTTCACTATTAGTTACGTTTCAATTGACGAAACACGCATCTGAAGTAGATATATGCAAACGCTGCTTTACATTCTATCATAAACATAAAAGTAGCGAATAAAGAATGAATGCTCATTTAAAACGTTGTATTTACAATGAACCTGCACATAAAAATGCCAAAACCGTGTGAAAATGTATTAAAACTTAAAACATATGAAAACCAATTTCCTAGCTTGTAGCATATGTTGATTTTGAATGCATATTGAATCTGACACCGTATTTTCCAACATACACAAAATCTTATACTTAAACACACATACACGAACCGATGAGTTATTGTCTATATTTCGTTTGTCATTAATCGGTTTATGGTGAAATGAAACAAGGTTTACCAAAACAACCTGTACCGTACAGAGACAAAAACGCTGCTGAATTTTTTTTTAAAACTATATGATTTTGCAAATCAAGTTTCAGAAAAAATTATATACATATTAAAATGATAACTCTTGCAACTAATGAACAAAGAAAATTCGGCAACACTAAACACTGCGAAATTAGTCAAACATCATTCGGTGAATAATGTAAAAAGGTTGAGATGCAGTTATGCTGTAACTAACGCGTAAAACTTAAATCTAAATTTGGCGGTAGCTTGAACCTAAAGAAAAAATTTGACGGGAGATTAAAATTAAAGAAAGGCGGGAAAAGAGGTAGTAAAAATAAATTAATAGATTCAATACAAAAACGCGCTTTATATGGTTAAAAATTAGTTAAACATGCAAAACAGTTGGAAATTTCACATTTTAGGGTTATTTTTATGCGAGATGCATTACACAAAAAATTGTAAAAAATGAACTCGCTTTAGTCAATTTAGATTCTTCAAACATACTCTGTACAAATTGAATTTGTTTTTAAAAAATCGATAAAATGTAGCTTATTTTGATAGTATTGGTGATGTACATCCCCTACAGAATTGATGAATTATTTCGGAGAATCTAATGTAACATAGAATAATACTAGATATCAAGCGCATGACGATGTAATTTGTGGTCGATTATGTTTTGAGTTTTTAAGTGAATAAAATATTAATATTTTTTTCATAATAGGGATATTGAGCTTCTATTATCGATTAATGGTATAGTTCGGTGATTAATAATACATTATTTCCACAAATCCATCTTTCAAAAGGACAATGTAAAATGGATTTATAGTTGATGACGGGGAAGAGTATTCCCAATATTGAAGAAAATAAAACAATAAACTGTTTCGGTTTTGATGAAGATTAAAAAAAAAAAGATGAAAACGATAATGTGCTAACTAAAAAAAAATACATTACTATACTGACAGACAGTTATGCAATTAAAGATATCGGTGTATATACAAGCTAAAATTAAAAACTTTAAACAGTCTATTGTAATTAAAGCAAACAATAATTCATTATACTGAAATTAAAGGCACAGTATGAGTATATTTTTCAGATAAAGATTGCAGTATCGGTCGTCTAATGGGTTATGGATTGAGACTACTCAAAACGACTCTTAACACACATATCAGATCAACCAATAAATATTGCTCCTGTAAGTTTATTACATGTAAAATGTAATATTATTATATTGTCAGAGATGGTAATCAAGACAATATTTTGTATGCGTTTCCATTAATCGCCGACCCTGATGATATGATTGATGAATATCCATTGAATATTGTATTTTTACCTGTTGGTGTGAAAGAAATTAACAATTTAGAGACACAGTTAACCGATCAAAACGACAATTTATTTAATTTGCGTGGCGAACAAGTCAGCCTGATGCTGGTAAATCAACCTATGTAAAATAAATTATTGCAATTGATGTTTTATTTTTTTTTTAATAGATAGATACAATATACCTCTTATATTCGATAGTGATGATGTTGTTTTTGTTAAAAATTGAGTGTACAAAGCATGGAAAAGTTAAAATCTCTGGGACTTGAAATCGTAAATGAAAAATTAAAATCTATCCGCGGCTAACCAATACATTATTGAAATTATGGATTTATTATTTTTTTTATATAGTAGTATTATGAATTCTTTAACTGTTGAAAAATTTAAACGTCAAGACGAATCGTTAACGTATAAACAATACCATAAACCATATCCATTTATGAATAAATTCGATAAGGGTGAAAAAATTAGAATCTATAAATCAACCAGATGTATATACTGTTCCTGGTGATAGTTTTTTGATTGGTTATGGGAAACCTGTAGACAAAAAAAGAAGAAAAATAACATCAGATTTAGTAAATTTTGCTGGTGCATTTTTATTGGATGATATTAAGTTTCTTTTAAAAGGGTAAGAAATAGCCAGCAGTAGAAATTTGGTGTAACAACGATTATGGAAATGCGATTTCAATGACAAAATCTTTAGTTTCATCTGCGGAAAGAGCCGGAAAGATGAGTGGTGAAAATTATATTCATATGGACAATGATGGTAATTTCAGTTTGCACATTCCATTATCAATATTGATGGATTTTGCTGAAGATTATAAAAAAATAATCAAACAATAGACAAGAATTAGTGTTGAAATGTGGTAATAACAATGTAAACGCGATACATGCTACAGTTTCATATCATAAATCTAAAGTATAATTAACAGAAATCGTATGGAGTATACCATATTTAAAAACGGCACCTGAATTTCAACCGGAATTGTTTAAATTGAGAGTTAAAAGTTATAAGTTCCGTATGAAATTTAGAAATTGGGAACTTCACGAATATCCGACCGTTCTTAAAACAAATCCTATAACATGGAATTTAAAAACATCATCGCAGTTAGACACATCACGTTATGTTATTGTATGTTTTCAAACCGATAGGAAAGATAAAGCTGTTAGTTATGTTAAAATTTGATTCTTGTAAGTGAAGGATATTATAGTGAAATGATAAATTCACCTCAATATCCATATGAAGATTTACACTGAGATAAAATGTTAATGTATAGTATGTTTATAAAATTTTTAAAATCATATTAAAAAAATATCGATTTGCCGTTCAAATTTTCAGATTACAAAAACAATTAACCATTATACGTGATTGATTGTTCTCGACAAGATGAATGTATAAAATTAGGCATTGTTGATTTAAAATTTAAAATTGAAACTGAAGAAAATTTCATGTCCAATAGAATAGCATATTGCTTATTAATATGTAACAATATAGTTGCTTATTCACCATTAACTGGGAAAGTAATAAAAGAAAAATAGTTGATTAGATTTTGCGTTGTTAATTTAAATTTTTTGCTGGCGTTGTAGATTGAAAAGATTGTAATGGACGAAAGGTCAAATGTAGCAATATTATCATAAATTTAATTAATACCATTCTATAAAAACAAAAATTATTATTTTTATATAAAAACCAATTACATTTTTATCACATATTAATTATAGTATGTATAAGTAAACCAGTATTAAAAATAATAATATTATAATATAAATAAACCAAAAATTTCTTTAGTTAGATTTATCAGTTTATATTATGTATGACACTCAATCCATCAACATGTTGTTTATTAATGTAAAAGTTTGGAAAACATTGCTTGCAAAAGATTGAAAAAATACATTAAATAATC
Source organism: Lycorma delicatula (assembly GCF_047948215.1). NCBI lineage: Eukaryota > Metazoa > Arthropoda > Insecta > Hemiptera > Fulgoridae > Lycorma > Lycorma delicatula. The sequence continues at coordinate 248,337,318 of NC_134455.1, read as the reverse complement.
ATTATCCTTAAAATGATGCTTGCAAAAGATTGTATGAGAAAGGGAAAAGGGGGATTTACGAGAGGGAAAAGGGATGAATTCCCCAAAAAGAACAGGGGGAAATTGCCAGAGGTCAAAGGTCAAATTTGGGGCAGAATCTACATTCTATATCTACTAGATAACATTTAAATTTTCGTTACTATTTAAGTAACGTTAGTGAAGATAAAAAGAGAATTGGCGAAAGAAATAGCCCTGTGGTAAACCGAATCGCGATAAATTGCTCACTTCGGTCTGTTCCCCCGATGTTAGTGACTAATGATGATACTAACAGATTCGACTAGTATTCCATGCTGTTCAGTTTAGCATTCATACATGAAATATGGAATCGAATCCATTAACCACGATCATTAAAAGTGTTAGTGGTTTAAACCCATCGCTTAAATTTTTAGTGATAATTTCACCGAAATTAATAACTGTCTTGAATATTTTTTCAAAATAAAATTCACCTCAATGAATTGCAATGTATTTTTTGAAGGAATTCATTGCCTTTACCATAATTATTTATCCATTATTTTTTATAAATTCATAATAAACTTGCTGGCTTTTTTTTTTGGGTGACCATTGTTTGCAGATCTCTTAGGGCTTTATTTTATTTTTTAAGATGTTTAAGAAAATACTCTTTTCAAGACATTCATTAGAAATTTAAGAGGCTTAGATAAATGTAGAGCTATTTTCTTTAAGCGTAAATTACGTACTTTATCAATATCTGGTCATTTTTTTTAACCATTAATTTTTTCTATTTTGTTAGAATCGATTAAAAGACAAGATAATAAATATTTATTGAAGGCAGCTATCCTTTTTGAATTTATTAATATAAATCCTGGCTAAAAGCCAGTTTAAATATTCAGAGAAAATGTGTTACGCCATAAATTTATTTTAAGTATCAATTAATCATTATTATTAATCCAAATTTTGTTTGTTCGTTTACTGTATTTAAATATATTTTTTATTAAAATAGTTTATTTTAGCCGTTTTTATCAATTTCATTATCTTATACCGAAAATCTATGAATTTTCTTATACAGGTTGTTTAACCAGGTATTTTCTTAGTTTTTCAGTAGTTTTCCTTTAAGTGGTATTTTATGTTAAGTAATTTTTTCAACAATTTTGGTTTTTAGAGGCATAATATTGTTTTCTAAATGATCTATATCTATTCTGTAATTAATATTATAATGTGTAATATCCATTCAGTTTTCTTTTTTAAGGGTCTTTGTTATATGATTATAATTATATTTTGCAAAACTTTGCTGCGGTATTACTTCGCATTTATTTATTTAACAAGATAAGCAAGCTTTAAAATGAGTTATGAGTCCAGTTTTTGTAACTTCTCACTAACTTGACGCCTGGTTTCAAAGTCAGGTTTCATCTTTCGTTTTACTCTGCAACAAACATACGTTAAACTGGTTAATTAGAACCGTTTTAAGTTAATGTTAACTTAATTATTTCTTACAGTTTTTCATTCAAAAATTCATTAAGGATGGGATACGAGACAGAAGGAAATAGCGAATATAAAATGATAAAAGTATTATAACTAGTTGGAGGGTTTTAACTTGCTCCGACTAGTCGTTACCAAATCGACCCGCGTGGGTTTTAAGGCGAGGGTTGACTAAGAACAGCAAAAGTGAGGGCGATGTAGACGATGATTACATTTTAATTATGATGGTGAGTATTTCAACCACCACTCTCACCCCCACTCACTGTCTTCTATATCTTCTTGCAACCCGGTTTTAATACGCGTAAAAGAAAAGTTTCGTAGTCTAAGACTAATGTAAAAGATTTTATTATGAAGGTGCCCTTTATCCTCCTCCTCCTCCTGTTCACTATACCGCTCTAGTTGTACCGGGTAAACGTAGATTTATGCCTTTTTACTGTGTAAAAGATTCGTTCCAGTAATGCGGAACGAGGTACGTCGTATACGTTGCCAAAAGTATGGGATAAGAGCATAAATTCCCCTGACGGCTGCCACCCTCCTCCTTAATAAAATTGATAAGTGGGCCTAACTGACCTGATTCTTTCGTTTTCCATTTTACAACTGCGTACCTTTTATTATTGAAGGCAAGCTTTCTTGATAGATATAATAATAATTTTCTTGTTAATACTGGGTTCAGAATTTTTTTATGAATAAAATGTTCAATGAAGAAGGACGAAATTTTCTATGATGATATCTTAAAATACATACTGAGGAAGAAAATATAACCACATAGAACACTTTAAACTTAAAGCAGATTGGTTGTGCGTGCGCGCGCGCGCGCGCGCGTGTGTGTGTGTGTGTGTGTGTGTGTGTGTGTGTGTGTGTACTTGTACATGCGCTCACATTTGTATTGTAAATGTCTGTCTTTGTACAAGAGGATATGATTTCATGAGGTAGGTACATCATTGATACGAGTTCCTAAACTCCTCTTATTTTTTTCTTGTTATTCTTTTATTCAAAGATATACTTTTAAAAGAATCGAATCAAGGATTCATTTATGCATTCAAAAAGAGAATAAACTTCACATTAATTATTTAAAGTCTTTTAAATATTAAAGGACGAACTCTAAACAATTTCTTTTTACGTTTATGTTATGAAACATCTCGGTTGGTTAAAAAGCGCTAGGTAATAATCATTCCATTTTTTTAAAAAACTAGTCTTCGGTAAACCCTAGTGAATTCACCTTTTGTGAATCAGAAGAAATTATTTATTTTTCTCCTCTTGTTTCACAAAATGTTAAATCTTTCCGATGTAAAGTTATTACCAGGAATGGAAAAATTCCATTGTTGTCATTAGAAAATTATTGAAATGGAATATTATTTCTTATCCTGCTGTTTTTGTAAACTCTAAAACAACTCATCTTCCGTACTTATTTAGTGTATCGAAGAATTTACCACAAAATAATGTTTTTTAAGAAGGAACATGCTTTTGTCATTAAGATAATATTATTGTTAACAATTTATAATAGCAGTGATTGATTAATCGATTCAGTCAGGTAGTAGATTTAGAATTAATGAATTTTTAGATATATTAATTCGCAAGTAGAATATGGTGTTATGTTAATCAAAAGGACAAAATTTTATAATTCAGATGGGATTAAAAATTACAGTTTTGTTTATAACTCAACTTATCAGCAATTTAACTTGTTAACAAGCTTATGACGCCGGAGAAGCTAATTTTAACTTCTATTTCTATAATATCAAAGAAAATGTTCAACCATTTTGAAAAATATACTGCTAGAATTGTAGCCTAGTTCCATACTTAACTTTGTACCTCCTCTTAGATATACAGCTCTTCCACGACGACGGCGACTGCGATGGCGGTGGTGATGGTGAAGATGATGATGAAATTCCACTTTAATCTCCCATTTGTTTACAATTATTTATAGGAACACTAAAAAATAATAAGAATAGAATTAAATAACATCACGGTATCGGTTACAAAGATTTGTGGAATGCAGTTTTGATTCATAATACAAGAATGCCATTCTGAATTATTTTCCACTTGAAAGCAATAAAACAATTCGAACAATCATTCATTCGTTTTTATATTTCGCAATTGGAATCAAATAAAAGAATCTCTACTTTTTTCATTGGAGAAAACAATGCCCGTGACAAAAAATACCGATGAAGTATATTTAGTTTAATAACTTTAACAAAAAGATAAAAAGAATTTGATAAAAGGAATTTCTAATGCGTTGTTTAAGTCGTAATTAATACTATAACCTTACTTTTGTGTATTTGTACTCGTTTGTCGGTGGAAGCGCTGATTTATTTTCTAGTTTTACAAATTTGGATTAATAATTAAACGGTAAAAATTAGATTTCATTAATAGTAAAGACATTAATATGAGTGGAATTTAATCACAAATCCAGTTTAAAAAATTCCAATTCACTAGAAATAACCCCGATATCGGGTGTGCAATATGATTTTAGTATGTTTATTTTATTGTGTTTTAAACTTAAGAGATAGAATATTTAAATATTAAAAGAGTAATAAATAATTGTAGTTAATGTGTAATGCGTATATTTGCCTTCATTCATGTTGTTTACTGGATTCTGTACTTTAAATCCAAAAGACTGAGTCAGACTTTGTAATTAATTTTATTAACGTGCTTTAGCCGATGTTTTAAATATTTGATTTTGTCCGAGAAAAGGCTATCTTGGTTCTTTAAATTGTGACATTATAGTTTTGCTATTATCTATTTTATGAGACCGTTTTTATTAACTTTCATTATATGAATTGAACGAATATTTCATATAATAATAAATTTTACCTATTACTTGATGTCTTTTTGTGTATATAAAATGTACTATCAATAGAAGATAATGGTTGTAATAGCTTCTTATGTAAGCTACAACAGTACAATTGAATGTAATGAATAAATAAACAGTAATATTTATCGTACGATTCTAAAACAGTGTAGAATAGAAAGGTCTCATGAAATTTAACCGGTTGTAATGGTAGAAGGGATACCAATATCGCGGTCCTACCGACTCTGTTTTCTCGTTGGAATAATAAGAAACACATTAAAATGTCATCAGAGCGGACTCGGTGGGGTGGCGACCCCCTGCATTATTTATGTTCCCTCCGCGTACCCTAATGGCACTCTGCTGGGCACCCTTTCTTACAGCCTTTAAAACTCCCGGCCCTTATTGCTCTGTATGTTAAACTCCAACTAATTATTGCCACTACTCCAAACCTGCCCATTTCCAATGATATTCCTATTTAAAATTTCCCCATCCTCTCGGTCAAGTCCAATAAAATAACTTTATTAAGGAACACGAACTACAATTTCTAACCTTACCAAAAAAAATGTTTAAAATACCTAAAGAATGTTTAAAACAATTTTTGATGCGTTTGTAATCGCTAATTACAAGGAGAGTTCATCATGTACTATTTGCTTCATTGAAATGAATTGTTTGTATTACTATAAGTTTTGTGCTCATTGTTTCTGCGTTTTCGTATATAATTTACTCGTTAAACAAACAGTTAAGCATTTTTTTAACCAAAAGAAATAAATGGTGTGAGGAGGATTGTTTAACCTTTAATAATTGTATGAAGTTACTGGTTCTTGTTGAAGTACTAAACAAAGACCAAAACAAAAGGTAATTGAAAAGGGTTTGTAATGAGTTAAGTCTTTAAAAGTTTATTCTGTAGTTTTTCATAAAGATTATTTAGCTGAACTCCTTATCTCATTTAATGATATAAACCAAACAGCGATTAGTTAACAATTTTGATTCTTATGCATATTATTTCTGTTTATGAAATCTCTAAAACTGTTTTGTTTATACATGAACATATGATTAATATTTATTTTTCATTTATTTAATGGGTACTCTAAATCCACCTGTTATTTTTAAGGAGTTTCGTATTTCTGTTGCACGCGCGCGCGCGCGCGCACACACACACACACACACAAATACAAAATCTTACCCACACACATATTTATATATATATATATTTTTTTTTAAATTCTTATTTTTAATATACAGTTTTTATTTCGTGATGATTTATGTTAATGGTCACAGTGATTTTGCCTATAAAGTGTAGAAACAGAATCTCAAATCTGTTATGCGTTTCCCGTAAGTGTCACTTATGTTTTTGTTTTTTTTTTTTTTTTTTTTTTTATCTGAGTTACGATTTTTTCTAACATAAACCCATGAATCCCGCTGAGAAAAAGATGAAGGACTCTTAAAGACCGGAACTGTTTGCATCACTTCCTGTGTCCCATCGAGTCGTAAGACATGCTAGGAAACGCCGTAGTTTATTTCACGACTTAGTGTTGACTCGTCCCCTCGTTATCCGTGCTTCTGCTTCCTGAGCTTACTCCAGTTCTATGACTTTATCAAACGACGCTATTTACAATGCTAATCAACCGGCGCCTATACTAACTGTACCTCACACAGCGACTACCCACCCTCTTGAAAATACAACAGCGGTTCAAGATAAACCCTTAACCGTTCTCCCAGTCCGTCTCGTTTTCTTGCGAAAAATAAACAATGCTGCCCTCTAAAAAAACAACAGAAATACGTACATTGAGAAACATTAAGGCTAGATTTTGTAAAAAAAAGCGTTCTTAAATTGTTTTGTGTAATTTTATTTTTTACCTTTACTAAATAAAATAATTTATTAAAGAAATCTTTTCCTCTGAATAACAATCTTTCTGAACACTTCCGTAATTTAATCATTAGTTTGTAGCAAGCAACCAACAGTTCTACTTAAAAAAAAAACTTAAAATTTGTTTTACAACTTAATATATATACTTTTTATTATTATTTTATTTCTTTTTTTTATTAAAGGCAAGGCTTTAAACATTATATTAATTATAACTTTGTCATTTTTATGTACTAAAATATCAAAATTCATTCATAAAATTTGCTCATCCAATGGTTACGTAATGTAAGTTATTTTACTTTGTAAGACATTTTCACGGTTTTTTTTGAAATCTTAAATATTTAAAGATTATAATTCACTTGGTTTCTTTTTTAAGATGTTATAAATGTTCATTCATTCAAATAAATTAAATTTCATCCTCAAGGGACCGGCAAGGTAAAACTGAAAAATGTTATTGCAGATTTAAAACTATTTAGTTTCTTACTTATTTCTAAAAAGCATTTTTACTTGACCTATTTTTAAGTTGTACTGCATAAAGTGCAATAATAAAAAGTCATTAAACAGTGGTATACTTTTATTTTACAATACTACACTTTTTTGAATAAGTGTCACTGTACTCAGCTTATTTTAATTATGAAAAATTATTTTGGTACCCTATTTGAGTTAATTATTGTTTTGTAATGGTTTATGTTAACATTAAAATTGACATTTGTACATTTCAATCTTCGTAGGGGGTTTCCGTTAAAACATCCTCGCCTGAACGGAAAATTTAGTATTTGTTAAAAATATAGAATAAAAAGAAAGATTTCTGGTGATTCATCTCTAGAAATCTTACTCTCATTACTTTAATAAGAAACTGGGGTTGGTAAAATACTGAAAAATTAAATGAAAAATATAATTATGAATTTTCTTAATCTCTCTTAAGTTGTATTTCTGTTTCAACAACTGTTTCTTCAGTTTGTTAAATTTCATACTTAGGATTATCTACAGATACTTAGTTAATGTCATAGGCCTAAAATGTAAAACTACAGTTAAAAGGAACAGTATACGAATTTTTTTTCTTTTCCACTCATATTTCAATCATTATAAATTCTACGTAAACTAACGATTAAACGGATGTTAATTAATCACCGATTGTAATTCTAACGTAATTTTTGTTCAAATACACCTATTTATTAAAAACTAATTTTTCTTCAGTTAAGTAAAATTAAATATTATATATATATATATATATATATATATATATATATATATATATTATTTTATTATAAATATAAAATTATTATATATATCATTATTTTATTTATATATTGTAACAAGACCGGTTTAGCGGAATGAGTAAAGGATTCCTGCCAATTAAAAAGAAAGTAGTAGAAAATATAATAATGAGAGGAATCCAAAAAGGCGCTGAAAGAAACCCTTTTAGTAAAGGTAACAGGTCCATTTAACAACAGTCTTTCTTAATACTGCCCACTGCCATATCTACTGCCCTCCTTTCTAAGTGCCCAGACCACTAGTCTGGTTCGGAAATTAAAGAGGATAGGAGTATAATACTTCGGGGAAGACCAGTTGATCAGTCTAAGCAAGACGTTGTGATGTCAGTCTGCGATTGAGCTGCAAGGAGAGTCTGCGAGATCAGTCTAAGCGAGACTTTATTATGAGAGTCTGCGAGGAGGACAGGGAAGGAGCAAATTTAGTGTGTACACAGTTCGACAACGCGATTAAGATGACTTCACGAGTAATTCCACTGCACGAAAATAAGAAATGGTTTCGTGAGTACTATTAAACAGTAAGTGAAAAAAATAATATGCAAAATTTCATTTACAAATTGTTAGGGTAGTTTTATTTTGCGAACAGCAAAGGTATTTGCAGTAAAAGAACTTTATACTTGTCTTATCTACTGTACTATTGTTGTTAATACAAGACTCGTATGGTTAAAAGTGTTAAGACTAGCGGTGACGCTAATGGCTTTTGTCAATAGAACTGAATTCTGCTTTTCAACATTTACTGCCTGTAAATAAATCCTGACTATTACTTTAAATTCTGTTTTGTGTATAATTACTGTTTATTATTATTATTATTATTTTTATTAATAATATTGTTTGTGTTGTTTTACTTATGTTTTTAAACTAATAAATTGTAATTATATAAACATTTTCAATTGTCAATCTCTCAATATCCTGATCGAGCCGCGAACACGGGACAATATATTTTATTTACATTACTTGTATATTTTCGATTGTATATTGTAAATTGTTCGATTAATCGAAAAGAAGGAAAATTATTTATGATTTCAAAACGTTTTAAAAATTTTTAAGAGAAATAGAGAACAACCATATTAATTGTAAAATATGTACGGAGAAAAATGATCTTACTTCATTTGCTGGTCAGTTGTTCTCAGGTTTTACCCAGAGTACAATTACTCCTCAGTTCAAAGATCTTTTGCCGAAACGAATTGTAGTACTGGAACTTTTAACATTAAACGTAAGTAGTATAGAAACCTTACATACAAACGTAATGCCGACCAGTCCTGAGCACAAGCCATTACGTTTGTAAGTAAGGTTTTTCTTCACGATAGCTGATTGGTCAGTAACCTGAGGTTATTTTTCACGAGAGCGACCCCCTCTTTCTAGTTAAATTTTCACCACGAAAGCGTGTATTTACTACAAAAAGCACAGCAAAACACGACTCTGTCTCATTTCAGTAAATCAGTATATTATAGATTGGCCTAGAACCTATCTCATATACATATAAGATAACGTCATTAGCTATCTCAACAATAAAAAAAATAAACACTCTACAACCTTTATCGCCTATCAACCCGCTTTCGTTGAAAGTAATGATTCCCGATGTTTTTTTCAAAACATTATTATAAATTTAAAAGTGATCAGAACTGTTAACCGAGTGGTTACTATATAATAAAAACATATTTTTATTTTATTTCATCATCAAATACAAAAAATATTGAGAGAAAAGGGCGTACCTCGAGAATGGTTGGAGTTAGACGCATGAAACTAGCGGTTATCGTTCCAGAAAGTTGGAAAGTTCCCTTGCGATTAAGCCTTTCAAAATCGCGTTAGAATTGGTCTAGGACGCACCGTTTTGCAGATACGCCCTTTTTTTTAATTTATGATGTGATGAATAATTATTAAAGAACTAACAATGATTTTGAAGTTTAAACTGACATTATAGACAATAAATAATCATTATTGTTTACATTAAAAAATAATCAATGATATATTACACTATCGCTGAAAGTAATGATGCCCAAACATCATAATAAAATTAACAGTGTAAAAAAGCTCTATCTCCATATGATGACAAAAGATTCGTGTTAGAAAACCTTATAGATACACTTCCATATGGAGATAAGAAATTAATGAATATATGATAAAAAAAGAAATTAGTTTCATATGTATCATGTATTATTTAATATGCAACATTAATACATATATTTAATATTATTGAAATTCAATTTATTCAAAATAATAGACATTTTTACAATTCTGTATAATAAGTAAAAATATTAATCTACATTACATGAAACTTAATATCGAACATCAGTACTACATGTAAATTCTACATCATGATAATTATGAACATTAGACAGTTTTTTCATACCCTTATATATTATATAACTTCTTTAGAATTATTAATTTCGTTTAAATCTGATAGTGTAAAATTATTGAATCTTTGTGGTAAAAATATTTTTCAAAAACTTTCAATTCAACAGATAAAAGACAACTATTTGTATTGTATCTTTGGTTATTTTAAGCTAATTATTGATATAGGTTTTTTACTACAACAAATTTTGTCTACGTGGTGGGAAAAAATTTAAAAATTGGTTTCGTAATAAAGATTCAAAAGAATTAATTAAATTTTATAATAATAAAGCCAATTCTCCGATTCGAGGATCGGCTTTTTATAATTTTAAAGGTGATAATAAAGAAGAAATAACTAAAATTATTACCGGTACATATGTTTATAAAAATTGTTACTTAATATTGCTTCGTGGATATTAAAAGATTTTTACGATAAATGTTATGATATAATAGAAGATTTTTTTTATTAAAGATTTTATGTCATATCAAAATGATAATGTTCAGTTGCAGTTGAAAATGAAATATGTAGAAAATAAGCAAAAAGAATTACAAATCGAAATTAAGAGACTTATAGATGAAAATTTAAAGCGTTTGGTAGCTGGAATTCCAGCTAGCAAAATATTATGTATAATGTCGATTCAAAGGGTAAAAATCCATTAGAATTAGTCATTTATGGTACTTATTTAAGGGAGGAATTAATTTTAGATTTAGTTTGTTGGATCTCTAAAGATTTCTATAAAAAATGCTATAAAATTATAAAAGATTACTTCACTAAAGATTTTAAGTTATATCTCAGTTGCAAATGAAATTGAGTTATGTAGAAAATAAGCAAGAAGAATTGCAAAGCGAAAATAATAGACTTAATGATGAAAATTTAAACATAAGTAAAAATATTTAAAATCATCAGTTTGTTGTAAAAATTTATCGTATGTATATAGAGACAAATGAGTTTAATAGATGTATGTTATGAACAGATAAAAGACAATTATTCATATGATATATTTTGTGATTTTAAGCTAATTATTGATACAAATACAGGTTTTTTAATGCAACATAATTATGTAAAGATAGTGGGAAACGATTTGATAATTGGTTTCGTAATAAAGAAAAGGAACAAAGGAATAAATTGAATTTTGCAATAATAAAGCCGACGCGCTCATATTCGCGCATCGGCTTTTTATGAGGTTAAAGGTGATAATAAAGATGAAATAACTAAAATTATTATCGGTACATATGTTTATAAAAACTTGTTACTAGATATTGCTTCGTGGATATCAAAAGATTTTTACGATAAATGTTATATAATAGAAGATTATTTCATTAAAGATTTTAAGTCATGTAAAGATGATATTGCTCAGTTGTTCAAATTTGCTATATATACAAAATAAGCAAGAAGAATTGCAAATGAGAAATAAGACTTGTAGATAAAAATTTAAAGTAAAAATAATTAAAATCAACATTTTATTGTTGTAAAACATATCGTCTTTATGTATAGAGATAAATGTTTAATAGATGTTTGTTATGAACAGATCAAGACAACTATTCGTATAGTATCTTTGGTGATTTTAAGCTAATTTATGGCGTCTTTTAAGCCGGGTCTCGATCTTTTAACAGCTGCCTGCATCTAACCAGGTCCTCCAAGGGAGCCCCAGACGGGTCTCGGTCTTAACAGCTCGAGGGTGACGGAGTTCTCGTGTCTCATCGTCGTCATCCATCCTGGCAAGGCCGGACGAACGATGACTCCACAGGAGGCTGTCCATCACCCCTCTCTACCTCGTCGTCACTGCCTTTGCGCTATAGTATCGTTTTAATATATTCTGACACAGCCCTGAATTTGTAGTCTCCAGATAGCATTGTCGGTACAATCGTGTCTACATCGAGAGGTCCAGATAGTTGTTCGCAGATGCCTCTTTCGACCTTCCACCGTCGACCCCTGAACACAGCATGTTCAGGGAGTCATAATCTCCCCAATATAGGCGCTCGGAATTGAGAGCCTCCTCCTCCCGAAAATATATGACCTGAAGATCTCGTGCCCCATTTAGAACTGGGTTAGCCAGAAAGTGAAATGGCCAAATTTGCGGTCAATCCACGGTGCAACCTGTTTTATTACTGATCAAATTGGAATACTCGTTCCGTACCCTTCATTCGTCGTTATCACAGTTACTGAAATCGCTGTTATCACGACTGTACTAAGCTCGGCGTCGTCGAACTATTCCTCTGTTCGCTGTTCCCTGGCAGTATTTATATCCCCTGGCCTGCTAAACCAGTACCCGACTCATCCCTTAAATTGTTAAGCGTAATAATTTTCATTGTCTGCTCCCTTACGTTTTTCTATAAGTTCTTATTCCGGTCCGGTAAACCTTTTGGTCGAACAACAGCTTTTGGAGGTGCCGTTGTCTGTATTACAAAGAACAAATTGTTAAACGGACCCATTATTCTAAATAAAAGGATCTCATTTAGTACCTTCTTGATTCGTTTTTATTCTCTCTTTCTTTCTTCTTAATTGAAAGAAACCCGTTACCCTATCTGTTAATCTGTTATACTGGTCCCGTTACAATATACTGGAAAGGTACGCGCCTTATCTGTATGATACTGACCAGCAAACGTCAGTAGATTCAACATCAATTCCCGTTTATTACCAATTAAACCCAAAATTTTGTTAATAGTTAATATTAAAAATTGCCTATCAAAAAATTAGTTGGGTTATGCAACAACTGGTTTCAGCAATCACCTCTAAGTACCTTTTTGTTAATTAACAACAATTGTTATACTGATTGTCAAAAATTTCTCTCTGTTATTATGTTGTAAACGAAATTATTGCGTACATTTTATTACAATTTTAAATTAAATTACACAGGACCAGACGGATTTTATAATACACAAATAATGTTTTCAGAAAAATCGATAGGTTAATAATTTTGTCGTCGAATTTTATTACCGTAAATTGTGTTTGTGTGTGTGTGTGTGTGTGTGTGTGTGTGTGCATTATTTATTTTTAATTAGTGTATAGTTTTTACCATAAAATTATTTTTTATCAGTTGTTTTTATAATTAAATTAAATATCAATTGATAAATAATTTATAACAGTAGCCTTGCTTGACTGACCAGTGTTGCTGTATTGCTGTTAGTATTTTTTTGTATTAATTTTTTCATGTTCACAAAATAGAATGAAAGGATTGGTACTGTCTATTGGTATATTATTTATACACAGTATAAAAATAAACAAAAGTGATAATTTTAATTAAGATTTCGTTTCCCGGTATAATTTTTTTATGTAATTTTCCGGAATAGTGTAATTTTTTGGTATTGTGTTACAATCAAAAAACAAGTTTTTTAGATTTTATTTTAAATTAGAAATGAAAAAATCAAATAATAGTTCGCAGATGATTTAGTCCCCCTACTTATATAGTTTTTGAATCATCATATTCAACATTTGATGTTCAGGTTTTGATCATTAAATGAGTAATAGCAACAAATTTATTCTATCCCAAGAAGAAGGATGGATAATCCAGCCGCAATGTAATTTATGCAGTCGTGTACTTTCCTGCTGACTAAAAGTTCTGGATTCGACTCCCGGTAACGGTGTGGCAATGTTTCAGGAACCTTTCGTTATAAGCTTTTCATTTTCTGTATTAGAATACAACGCATAACAGTCGGGTGTAAATCATAAAAGGATCTCTCTCTCGATTAATATCTATCTACAATTTTACAAGAATCTGTGTTCGATGTTATGTAATCGACGACATGTTAGTCCTGTAGTCCTTAAATTAGACACACGTTCTTAATTTTACGTTTTTTATTACTTAAAGATGAAAATCACACAAAGATAACGTTACAGTACTTAAAACTTAATTTTAAAGTAAAGTTTATTAGCAAATTTTACGTTAATTTCATAGCGATAATTCGTAAAATTAGAGTTCAATTAGTTTTTCTTGAATATCTGATCTTATTGAATGATTTTGACTTATATTTCTTGTATAAAATAACCGTATGAAAGATTGTATTTGGGACTATAGAACTGCACAGTTGTTACGTGATGTAATAAGTAGTGGGGTCTCAACTATGTAATGTGGCAGAGTTATTTGTCCTCACATTGTTAATTACACTTATTATTTCAATCTCGTTAAAGAAGGAACCTAGCAATATATTCTAATTAATGATATGATTTATAGAGATATTATTCCATCAATCGCATTAAGGAAACTATGTTACTTTTAGATCATGTTGATTTATATTATACAGCAGCGGCAAGTTGATCTCCGCCTTTTATCCCCCTTTCAACTCCCTCTTTTCCAGATCGTTTTTGGGGTAGTTGTTCAACCCTGACAGGCTGAGAATTTATTACACGTTTGACCTTTAACGCGTGTTATAGGTTATATTTCCCTCTTGAATGACCTATATCAATTTTTTCGTCTCCTGTGGGTTCATTTTGTAATTCACTCGATATAACTATCTTATTCTGTACTTCTGTTATAGAAATTCTCTATCTGTACATCTTTATTGTGTGTCTGTATATTCCTGTATATAAAACCAATTGGTGTAAGGTTATAATCAAAATAAAATTCTGTAGGCTTCATGATAATAAATTGTAATTAAAAATTCTATACTCCTGCTTCGGAGGAGTTTAAAATTTTATTTGTTTATTGAACTACATTCATGATTATATGCGAGATGATGTGTATTACAATCAACGTGGAATTCAAAATCTGCTTAGATTAGAATTCGAACGTTCTTTAAAATGATGCATACGAATGAATTCAATCATGTATATCAAGATACGTTACTATAAAGAAAGTCTTATGCCTCCGTTAAGTAAATTTCTCAAATCTTTGTCCATTAGATTCGTAAAAGTTTATAACAATCTGTATAACGGTGTAAAGTCGTAAGAGTTTTAAGCCGTAAAAGTTTGTGAAGAATTTAATGAGGCAAAGCAAAGTTTTATATATATATATTTGGACTATAATTTTTGAATACTTCATACATTGTATTTTAGTAATCAAATAATAATATGCTGAGACATTCTCAGATCTTGTAACCGAATGTGCAATGTTATGCACTTGTAACCGAATGAATATTCCAAATTAAACGAATGTCGCATCATAATTCGTTCCATTTAATATCATTTAACAAGAATTCATTTAAGAGATGATTTAAGATCATTTAAATAAGATTATATAAAAACTGAATTTAAGAATTTTTAATATTTTCATTAAATAAAGCATAATTATCAACAATACAGAATTTAGACGTTTTAATAAATATACATAATTCCTAATTACATCTGTAATGAATAATAATAATATATCATACTTCTATTTTTACGTTAATTATTTTTGATTTGAATTATATTCGATAATTATTATTTTTTAATGTCCAATGTCTTTTTGGTATTTTCCGAATTGTCCTTAATCTCTACCAATAAATTAGGTGGTTTTACTTATGTTTTGTATTATTTGATTATTTATGTCACTTTCTTGTGTTTAATAAAGGTTAGCTTACCTTTATTAAACACAAGTGGTCTAGTGGTTAACTCGTCGTCGCAAATCAATGTTTAATAGCTGATTTTCGAAGTCGAAGATTCAGGGGTTCAAATCCGTGAAAAGGTTTGTTGCTTTTATATGGATTTGAATACTAGACTTTGTATACTGTACGTTAGTGGCTGGGGTTCTATTAACCACACGTCTCATGAATGGTCGGCCTAAGTTTGTACAAGACTACACCTCATTTACATGTCATACATATCATCCTTATTTCATTTGACCGTGGGGAGGTGTTGCTTATTGTTTACTAGCTGAACAAATTTCAACATACACAATAGGAAAAAGATAGGGGTTGGTAAGCCTAAATTTTTCCCGATATTATTATGAGGTCAGGAAAAATCTGGAAAAATATCACGGTTTTTCCCGGTGGGAGATGAATTAAAAACTGGTAAAAATAGCATGAAGTTATCTGTCAGCCGACCCCTTAAACAGGTGAAATCTCATTCCTGTTTTTATGCTAGCATTTTCTTTGATGAATAAACATTTTCAAGGGTTCACCATGTTTCATTGAAAAATCTTCTGTTCTTTAAAGCTCCTTTTTAGATGCATACAAATATTTTTATACTTTTATTTATTCTTCCATCTACTCTTCTTTTTTTAAAGTTCACAGGTTTTAGTAAAATATTTATGATTAAATTTAAATTTAAAAAAAATTGTACCAGATTGTACTTTTCAAATTACATAATTACACAGTTATCTTGTATATCTTTTTAGCTTTAATTTGTTGCTGTTTCTGAGTCCGAGTGTAATTAAGTTTTATAGCAATTTGTTTCGTTCCGCGTTTATTTTGTGGGAGCAGAACAGGTTTATTCCCTGTAAAACGTATTCTCTCTTTTAATTTATACGAATAAATCAGCGTTTGTGCGTTTAGTAACATTTTTTTGGCATTAGTGCTCTGATCTATTGTATATTATGTTGGCTTTCACAGATTAAATCGCATCACGACACGTTGATGATATCAGTCTAAATGCGTTATTGTAATGGCTTGTTATAAATGGCGGCTTGTGTACCTGGTGTACCTATGGGGCAGCAAAACATGCGTTCAGGCTACCGTACATATGCTTAATATCGTATTTGAATTTTAATCCCAAAATCCTGCCACCCACTGCCGAACCATTTGTTTTGTTTTTGAATTGCTTACTGCAGTTGTGACAGTTTTCTAGCGCTGAGGAAATGAGATTTTTTAAAAATAGGTTTTTAATTAAACGGTTAAAGCTTTTAAATATACGCAGAGAGCCAGGTCTCGCATATCTTTTCCACTCTGACACTATCTCATTGAATGTTTTGTCATTTAGAATTATCACCAACGCTAAAAATTGATTCGTGTGTACGCATTTATATTACGTGTTTATGTTTGGTGTGTGTACTTGTTGTAAATGAACATTTTACTTAAAACTTTTAAAGTTTAAAAAAAATTATTTATTGTGTTCACTAACTCAGTACAGCAAATATTTCGTTTACATTATGACAGGTAATCATGAACTACAGCTTGTCGAACATGCATAATCAAAAATGTTTTTATATATACTTTACTAAAAAAATTTTTTCAAAGAAATCCTCAGAATAAAAGCTTATATTAATGAGTAACATAAGATAACCCTCAGAGCATATCAGTTTTACACACGAGTGATTGGTTTAAAATATAATTAATATATTTACAGAAATACTGTATCTGGTAATAAAGCTAAATAAAACTAAAAATATGACGAAAACGATCTACTAAAATTGCCTATTCTCTTCAGGGTATATAATGAAATAAAAACGAAGATTTTATTCATAGATTCACTTCAATCTCTAATATTTTTTCTTTTTTTTGTAATAGTTTGAACTGGGTCACGCTAAACACTTATTTATAGGTATAGATAAAATGTAATGTTGCTTTGTTTATTATTGAACGTGCAGACGAAAACAAGAGAACATTTTGAAGATATGTTTGTCTCTAGATTATATCAACAAAAACTAACTCGTCCCAAATGTGGCTTCATCTCTCTCGGCGATCCAGCAAAGAAAATCAACATTTTCCTCTGATAAGTCTTGTATCAATCGGTTCCTTAATTTAATGGTCCCTGCTTTCAATTTTCATTCGTTTTTTTTTATTTTCCAGTTCCTTCCACTTCATTTTCACAATCTAAGTGACTGATGTAATTATATATTATGAAGTCATCAATTACGTTGTAAATATTGATGCAGTTCATATTTCATATCAGGATAAAAAACACGAGATTTTAATAAACGTTTTGCGAGCACTTTTTAAAGAAGAGTCTCATTACCAAAATAAAACGTTTTTTAAAAGGTTTTACGTCTTTTTAAACATTTTGTTAGCTGATTTTATTCACAATATCAAATAGGATGCAAACGGTTTAAGCGAAATGGAAAATGGTCAACCAGTCAGTGGTACGGCGAGAAATACCTTAAGTTTTCTTCAGCTTTTCTTTGTTACTTCTCTTATGTATGCATTAGTAAACCGGTTAAGTAACTTTTTTTAAATGCCTATGAGATGTATTAAGTAAATTAATATTTCAATAATTGATTGAAATGGAGTAACGAACGATTACTATTTAAACCAAAGAATAAAAGGGATTTTGTAGATCTGTTAAGCCAGTTTATTGGTATAGAGAACATTGCGTCTATTAAAATTAATATTATCTTGGAAATTTCTATTGAAAAAAAACAATATGGCGGATAGAGGGAAAATTAATTGAGGTAATGCATTTCTCTAAATAAAGTTCTTTTGTTTATTTTGATGTTTTTGAATCTTAGGTTTTGTCAACCTCTCCTGGGATATATATATATATATATACAGAACCACACTTACATATCTATATATATATATATATATATATATATATATATATACGTACACACACACACACACACACACCCACATTCACACTTCCACGTATACTTATACTTTTCTTCTTGTTTAAGTTTATTTACAAAAGTTCAATCAACCAACAACGCATAACCCTCCACATTATTTACGATTTTTTTTTTTAAGTCATCGGTCATTTGATTGGATTATGTTATTTTAAATTTCTTTCTATTGTGTATTATCTTTTTACCTTAACATAATTAATAAACCCTACGGCCTTGGCTATCAGTTTCATAAATTCCAGTCATCAGTGGCTGCAGTACAAGTTTTCCTGCTACACATCAATAAAATAATTAAATGTAACACTTTTTATTAATTTTGTCTAACTTTTATTTTCAAATTGAATTCAGTCTTTTTAATAAACTCAAATCGTTCAGAAATTCTAACTTATTTTTGCCTTATGCCAGCAGGACAGTCAGCAGCGCATTTTAACCATTTTTTTATTATCATTGGCCGTTGAGTAATTTCTCTGCTCTTAAAGTTGAGTTTCTACTATTCTATTGCTATTTTTATACAATGGTTAAAAAAGAGCAATGGGTATAGGCTATATGAAGTTAAGCGAGCTTCAAGAGAGTCTACTGTAATGATGCCATCAATTTCTTTATCCTAGTTCTAAACCTCATCGGATAATTTTTTCTCATTCAGTAGTACCTCTATATATATTCCTGCCACTTGTTAGTACCTACTCGTCACTCTCTCTATCTATCAATCTCATTGGTTTTCCATCCTCACATCAAATTTGGCTTCATTTCCCACACGTTTACTTTTATTTTTTGTACTGCACTACCTTCGTAGCAATTATATTTCTCTATACTTCACTATACCTCTTCATCGACCATTTTGACTTTGCTGTTCAGCATCTACTTACTCTTAATTTATTATTCCTGCAGTCTATTCTATCAAATCAAATATATATCAGTTGTTATTTTATCTATGATTTATTACCAAATGTTAACTTTTTTGTGTAACATTTTATCTCCTGGTTTAATTTTTCCCTTTTTAACAACTGTCGGTTCATTTTCGACTGAATCTGCTACTTTTATTGTGTTTTCGGGGTCTATGATTATTTAACTTTTAACTTTATACTATTCCTTGTTTGTCTGTTTTACTTCTCTTTACGCTCAATTGCTCAATTGTTTCTTCATTTCTTAAACTTTAACCTATTATTCATAAAAACTGTTACTGAGTACAGTTTGCAGTTTAAAATTTGATTTTGAAATCTCTGTGTAACCATTACGTAATCTACTTTATACCTACCCGTAACCTTTTATGATTTTTTTTAAAAGGGTGTTTGTGCGTATATATTTTTATATAAAAATTCTCAATATCTCTTTCATTTCTCTTTCGTAGCCCATATTCTCCATTTATTTCAATTCTCCTTGCACTCCCTTTTCCCTTTGCTGTCAAACAATTGTCGTTTAAATTTCTGATTTTGTCTTATTTCTTCCTATATTCTTTCTGTCAGCGAAAGAGGTCGTCGTATAAATCTGCAATACTGTAGGATTGAACTTTTAATCAATCCTGACTAAAATAGTCTTCTCTATGTGTTGCTTATTAAAGTAACAAATTTTTCCTAATTTATTCATTGTTATTCCAGTTCTTGCATTTCGTTTTTTTTTATTAATTGTCCTATAATATTTTGACCAAAACTCTATTTCTCATCTATTCATTTTATCTCCATACTCCTCACAACATCTAGCTCTAAAATTTCAACTTCCTGTTTTAAATTACCTAGCTTGTCATTCTCATTTAAGTTTTTAACGGTCCGAAGCATGCCATAATTTTTAAAATTTCTGATAATCTTTTCTTAAGCAGTCTCCATCCGGAGATCGATTAGGAAACTATCTTACCTCCAAAATATTTTATCAAAGAGAACACCAACACGCTGATTTTCTCAACAAAAAATAAATAAAAAATCATTTCCTTGCAAAATATGGTTCTAGCTTTCCATTGCTTTTATGAGCGCAATATATTGAATCTAAAATACATTAATCACAAGTTTACTGTTTAGCCCCTATCAAGAATCTATTAGTTGGTGCTCTCAACAGATACTGAAAAGCTTTCTATCCGTTTTGTTATTAATTTTTCTGTCCTCTCTCTTGACACCCGCCCGTTACGGTGGTAACTATGTTGCAGCTATCTGTTTCTCAAGCACATATGATTTTCTGCGTGATGATATTTCGGCTTATTCACAGGCCGCCAACACTCACCTGTACACAATGTCTTTGTTGACTTTTTGACAGTTTTTAGATGTACCTTGATTCCTCCAATCCCCATTATATAGCACTCTACCGTACTTCAAACATCGCTGCTGTATGTCCGCGGCAGCTTATTCATATTACTCTTAAGTTTCATCTAACTGGTTAGGATAGAGGAATATCTTACGGCCCGTCTTTTCCCAATATTTACCCTGGCGTAACTAGGGATTGTGTCTTTTGGTCAGAATCAAGCTACTTGCAAGTATCGCTAAGGAGCGTTTTTACGAAGTAATAAAAATAATAAATAAAAACAAAATAACACGTTTAAACAAAAAAAATTACGACGAACATTACTGTGTATTTCTTTATCACTTCTTCAAATTAATTGCGTAACAATATGGTAATTTGAATAAGGATATTAAATTACTGACAAAATTGAAAACTAATCTTGATAATCTCATATTTTTGAAATCACGAATAAATTATATTTTTGAATGGTTATCCAGAAATTAAATGATTGAGAGTGCGAGTAAGGCATTTTGATGATTCTTACGATTATTAGGTATCCATGTGAGAAATAGGAATGAACTACACGCAACCAAGCATACCAGCTGATTCCTTTGTGGTTTAACAAGAGCGAAAAAACAATGTTTTATCAATATGTAGTTTAATTGGAAACGTTGTTCCAAAACTAATTTCAGGCATTTCTTCATTTTCGGTAAACATATTTTGTAACTTCTATATGTTGTATTTGATGTTCCTGATGTGATAATTTTGCGATTTCATTTGCATCTAATTTACACATTCATTATAATGAATTCTGATCTGAGGTGGAAAAGCTTTCTTTCAATCAAAACAATCTTACAATTATATCAGATATTGGCTTCTCACGTAATTCCTTATCACCATCTGTAAAAAAACTCACATAGTAAGACGTAATTATAAATGTGTGGTCGAAGAGAAAAGTATACTTCCCAATATTTTTTAAGCATCATACTCTTCTAAAGAAAAAATGTAGTATTCATTTTTTTTTAATTTTAGTTGAACGGTCTCATTCGAAACTGATTACACAACCAGAATCATCAGTAAATTTGGATATACCCTTGAAAGTTGTATAATCATACGAAGAGTTACGGAATCCACTGGAAACTATTCTGAATAGATATCATATTCGTAATACAGATGATTAGATCAGTCAATTTTTGGAGAGAAGACTAACCAAGGGGGTACAGATACAGTCTCTTGATTTTCATGAGATTGAAAACCAAGTAGTCTGTGATTCTTAAAGTTAATAACATTAAATTCATCAATTTTATGATGATAAAATTTAAAAATGAAAAAAAATCATCAAAGAGAAATTCTTGATTAAATCAATTTCGGCTGATAAGACTTCAAAGTATGTATCATCAAGTTTTGGTGAAAGGGTTTGGTATACGTAGGTTTTTGAGAATGTTTTTCATAAGAGGATTTGAGTTAAAGAACTGAAAAGTAGGGCTTTCACTTGAAGAAAAGATTTTGTAGCGTACGAAATCATAGTTTTCTGCCTGATTTCTAGTGCTTCTGCAACTTCAGCCAAACTACTGATTGTTTGGCTAATTCTGTAAGCTCTCATGTTTATTGTAAGGTTTACTGAGCGAAAAAAATTCTTAAGGTCAATGGCACACTGCGCTATAAATGATTGAATAGTCTGATTTTTGTCTGATTAAGATAATAATATAAGGTTTCCTTTCTTACTTATTTGAAGATAGTTTTCAACGATAGTATCGTGTAATTTCACTAAGGCGATCAGCTCGAATTATCGATGGTTGTCTTCATAAGAGATTTTCATCAAAGTAAAAACCAAGAATTCTATTTTTTAACTCTCGTAAAAACTATGTTTTTTATGTTATTTGGAATACGTTTTTTATAGAAAATAACATATTCTGACATTTTTTGAATTTTTTTAATGAAGGCAGTAGCTCAATTTGTAATTTACTTATATTAAAGAATAAAGTACTTGAATTGTATTATCTTACCGCTGTAGAGAATAAATTTATCAGAAAAAAAGAAGGCATGGTAAGATATTATAAATATTAGATCATTTATCCCTTAGATCAGATGATGTTCTACAACAACATCATTTGCTGGGTGTAAATCACGCAAAAAAAGTTTTGTTTTAACCTAAATCACACTATTTTTAAAAAAAGTAAATATAAGTCTGAGAACAGACCCATGCAATTTATAATGATTTTTACTTTTACCATTACATAAAGCCCTATTATCTGTCTAAAAGCACTGTACTTAGGCAATGGGATATATTACGTACATTAACTTAATTTTTACAAGATCGTCAAGGATTGAAAGCTGATTCCGAAACACATTTTGAGAATGTGATAAAAATACGTTATTTTCGATCGGCTTACATACTATCGGTAAGGGAGATTTTCCCATAATTGTCAAACTTATTTTGTTTGGTTTGCATTCATGAAAAATAATTTTTCTTTTCATTTAACAAAAAAAAACCGTCATAACAGTCTTCGTTTTAGACAAGAGTACTATGAGTACTAAGCTGGACCTGTGTTTCATTTTTTAACGTAGGAATGAATTCTTTAATTTCATGTAATCGAACGTGTGAATTTAAATTTCAAAATTTTGCATAATTTTTCAGTTTCAAAAGTTGTAAATGTACTTTCTTAATTAAAATCAATGCGTTCGAAGATTAAAATGAATATGATAAAGTAGCAAACTAACTACACAGAGAATTAATATTCTTTTCTGAACAAAAAAGAAAATAAATAAATAATAAATCTTTAAATAAATATAAAATATTAGAAAGACCATACATAACTAATAAATAAACTTGTAAATTATCTTTTCGTAATTTAAGTTGTTAATCAATTTCAAAGTTGTTTTGTTGTTTCAAAGTTGAGAATATCTGAGATGTCGTCACGGAAGAAACTTAGTCTCTTGTTCAGATGAAAATCTAAACACATAAATCGTTTTTATAGAAAAAATTGTTATATATAATAATGATATTTTTAATTATAATATATTTTGGTAATATTAGTAATAATTTCTTTTAACACATCTAAATATCTACAAACTGTTCCTTCAGAAGAGTGAATAAGTGTGGCAAATGTTCATAATTGTTTTGGAGAAAAGCCCAGCAGCAGTTATTACTAATTATATTCTCTTCAATTTGAATTGATCCTTAAGCTGCCTACAGATATTGAATTTTTGTGCCTGACCTGGACTCGAACCCAGAACCTCTGGATAAAGGCAGAGACTCTACCTTTCCGCCACGAAAATCGACATTAATATAGATTAAAATTAATCAAATAATCTTTCTTCTTAAATTTTTAAATAAATTAATTTTACTTATTATTAATGGCACAATTTCTCGTCTAAAAAATTAAACATTCTTGCCCTAGAATCATTGCCCATGCAAAAATGTACAACGCTAGATATTTAACAAATTGTCGACTTGAAGAGATTTAGCTGCTCGACATGACGAGTAGCATCTCTGTTTTCTGTTCTAGATTTATTAAAAGACTAGGCATAACTATTATAGTAGTTATACTACTAGTACTGCTTATAGTAGTTATTGCATATCTTTTTGTAATTTGGAACCACTCAATTTGTATGACATAACATATTTTCCAAAAATATTCTGTTTGACCGCTTAATAGAATAAAATTTTAATTTGACACCTTTATAGAAAAACGTAATTCTGTTTTAATATTGAAGATAAATGCTACCCGACGCAGTAATTCGAAAAATTTGAATTATTATTTTTTTTTTTTAATCCTCTTTGTGTATATATATATATATATATATATATATATATATATATATATATATATATATATATATATTGTGACCATGTGTACGTTTGTATGTGTATTATGTAATGAGTTTACCTGAATTAGAGTTAGTTTTTTTTCTATAGTGAGCATATTATTTTAAAAGGTAAAACAAATGAATAAGTTCGCTTATCTGAATGAAAACAACAGCTTAACATTAAAAAAAGGAGAATACTATTGAGATACTCACTTATTTTTGTTTGATTCTGTTGATTAATAAAGTTGGGCTTCAAATTTAAAAATAATTGTTGAGCGGTAGTAGGGAAACTGGATTTATTTAGTTTGCAGTACGTGCAGCATTATGAGTACCGTTGCTTCACAGAGAGCAAGAGAAAAATGCAATATAAAAGCAACCCCCATCCTTAATAATTTGTCAGTTTTACTAAATTTAAAACCGTGTTGTT
This sequence comes from Lycorma delicatula, assembly GCF_047948215.1. Classification (NCBI taxonomy): domain Eukaryota; kingdom Metazoa; phylum Arthropoda; class Insecta; order Hemiptera; family Fulgoridae; genus Lycorma; species Lycorma delicatula. The sequence goes on along the minus strand of NC_134455.1, from coordinate 248,312,735 downwards.
CTATATCGTTACCGCATCTTTATTGTTTCTTTGAAATATATTCATTCATTGGATATTTCTAGCTATTCACGCGTTACAATATAAAATAGGGAAATATTTATTTAATAAACACAAATTGATAATGTTTTGTCGATTCGAGATCTATTGAAATTTGATATAGGTTAAGTCTACACATCGATTGTTTGTTTATGTATTCCGTACATTTAAGTCGCTATAATAATAATAATAATAATAATACAATAGATTATAATATTGTAGTGAAATTGTTCAAGTCATGCAAGGTGGATTCAAATGTAGCCTGTACGCTACCTATATAATACAAGTAAAAAAGAAGTAACATGTTCGCGTGATCATATAACCAAAATTGATGTGTTTTATATATTCGTTCATTGTAATATGTTTTAGATATACAACGAACTGATATACATATAACAGGCTGATTTTTTATTACAAAATTTCAGTTAACAAAAAAGTATGTGTTTGTATGTGTACTTTGGGAGATTGAGATGTGATTGTACACAGTTGAACAACACCACATTCAGTAAGAGAGAGTCTTACACAATTAAATAAAAGTTATACGTAGAAAGTAAATGGGAAGTATAAAATACAATTCATATATTACCGATTTAAATTTCAGATACATATTTTATATAAACAGCATATCGTCTAGTTTAGTTATGTTTAAAAAAATAATAATATTTAATCTGTAATTTACTAGCAACATATAAATTCTTGTTGCAAGTATAACTAATGATAGTAACTTATTTCGTTGTTGGTTTTTATATCGCCGTTGCTCTTCATTTTGATCGCGTGATCAGATTTCTGTGAATTATGATTTTTATTGTTTGAGCATAATACAGATAAGAGTTTGGCCCGTTTTTACTTCCTGAGTTTATGCTGGTTTTTACTTCCTTGTACTTGAAGTATTGTAATCACGAAAAATTTTGGTTTTCGGATTTCAGCGAAAATATTCATTTTAATCATCCCTGAATCCATTTTTATTAGTTTTGTCGAAACGTCTGTACGTACGTATGTACCTCGTATAACTCAAAAACGGTTAGCCGTAGAATGTTGAAATTTTGGATGTAGGAGTGTTGAAACACCTAGTTGTGCCACCTCCTCGTTTGATTGCAATCGACTGCACCAAAAGTGTCCAAAAAAAGCGCAATATCCAAAACATTTGAATTTTGGACTTTTTCTTAATTGCAGTAATAAGCCCTGGTAGAGAGCTTTTCAACGATATATCATAAGTGGTGGTACTTATTTTCATTGGTTCCAGAGTTATAGCCCAATAAACTTTAATTAATGGAATATTTTGATCTTACAAAGGTAAGGGACATCGGCTTGAATCCGACTTCATTTCCATTCCTTTTTTTTAAGTTTTTTTTTTTAATTTAAATATATTGATTTATTAATAATTATTAACCTCTGATTGTAAAAAAACTTTTACAGTAAATAATAATTCAATAACAAAAACAAAACATGTAATAAAAATTAAATATAATTTAATGGGTGACAAGGAAGTCATGTGGGTCCACATCAGATTTTTATTTTTAAGTAAAATTGATAGAAACACTAATACATGGGTCCTGAAACTGACAAACCGTCTACATAACTACCAGATTTGAAGAACAAGATTTTTGGCTTCTGTATGTAATCTTGAGAAGCGCACATTCTCCAGATTTGAAAAGTAAAAAAAGGTTGTTTTTGGAAATTATATTAAGAATATAGTCTGTGGGCTGTATTCAGGAACAGTTTGAAACAACCGTTAAACTAGTTAGTAAGGTTACTAGTAAATCTTACCACAAAAAACCACTAACTTTTCTGTTATCTACTACGCCCCATCTCCATGGCAGAGATCCGTCACCGTTAATCACGACCACGTTAATAGATCACTGTGGCAGCGTCTTGGTTTTTTATCCGCAGGTCCCGGGTTCGAATCCCGGTTAGGCGTGGTATTTTTCATAAAAATTTCAATTTCATATTCCCATGGCAGAAACTTCGAGCTTATGAGGTAAATCAGTCATTAAAAAAAATAATAAAAATAAAAAAACATTTAAAAAATATATGTAATACAAGTACTTCGAATTTCAAAGGATTTACGCCTGCGATAATCATTACTTCTACGCTGTGGCAATTATTACTTGTAGATAAATTAAGCATTCAGTTAAATTTATTTCATTTCCAAATTAGGCATTTAAATTAATTAATTTTCAATCAATTATTTACCTATAAAATGAATAACGAAATTGAGTCTGTGGTACTACATCAAAAAAACGAAAGTAAAAAGCTACTTCCACTAGTTGGCGTTATTAGGCGTGCACAAATTCCATCATTTTAACAGTCTATTATAATGACTTTTTAAATCGAACTATGATCAATAACTAATCGTGAATATTGTAAGCGTTTGCTCAGATAACTTCATCTAATAATCATTAATATAAATTTTGATACATTTGCAACATTGGAAATGAGACAATTTTAGTTCCAATGTTAATGTGGTTTGAAAAGTCTAAATTCAACACTGTCTACATAGTTTCACAAGAAATGATATTATCAGTAGTTTTTTAGGGGGGGTTATATTTTTTTTTACATATGATCATTGCAAAAGAATAAGTAGTAGTAGTAATAGAAAAATGTTCTGATCATCAGGTAACCTATATTTACAAGTAAATTGGCGCAAACTCTTTTCTTTTTACATTTGTTTCCACAATTTTCCATTTACGCCTTTACCTAATCATATTTTCCTTAATAATAGATTAAATAATCCTCAGTACAACTCAGTAGCACATGTTTGCATACTTCATTTTCTGACATTTTTTAAAATAAATAACTGTAATATTTCTACCCGCTGAATACGATTTATTTTTTTCGGAAACGAATTCCTTGATAAGTTCCCTATACGAATTCCTTCAGGAAGTAATCTTTTACTATTAAATCAACAGGACTGATATTTAAAATTTCTCTCCAGTTTTCTTTGATAATAATTGTATTCTAAACGGTTTGTTTGTAGTGAAGATATGTTTTATTCAAACTCAAATAACTGAAACATTCAGTGCTTCATTTTAGTTCGGATACTGTAATTGATCTCTGTATTCGGTTTTATCAATTTCCTTGTGCGATTACTTATTTAATATAATAATAAGGTATGAACCATTTGAAACTGGAGTTAAACTTGATTTCAAACTGTTTCTTATTTTATAGACACTATTTTTTGCACTTTCAGATGAAATTTTCGAACTTATCATTGTTGAAATTGAAAATAGGTGTGCAAGAGAAAATTCCTTTTCTTCTTCTGAAGAAATATCACTAATAGAATACTATTCTTCAAATAGGGAATTGATAAAACTTACGGAAAATTTTTATAAGAACAAATTCCGAAGGTAATGCTCTGCAAATGATTTTTGAAATTTGTTCAATCAATCGTCAGCGTCGTTAAAATACGCCTTTTTAGAGTATTACAAATGTTTTAGTATATTTATCTCTCATTTAATGACAAACCTTATGCAATAACAACGAAAAAATAAAATTGGATTTAATATAAAGCGGTAATATAGTTTACTTGGCTGATAAAACCAAAAAATTGCAGATCATTTGTAATTTAATGTACGTGTAAATATGAAATAATTACACAACATGAACAAAATTTTAACATATAATTATTTTTTATAGAATAACATATTTTTCTATTCCTTGGACAAAATGAAGATCTTACTGACTTTAGTATATAAAGAGCTTATAAAGTAATATTCCTTTGGTAAATTTTATTGAGAGTACTCTTTAAATTTACCAAGTTAAGATCAATTAGTTCTACTGAAGAAAAAACTCTATTACAAATTTCTTTATGATCTACAGTTAATATATTAAGCTGTTACGCAATGATAAAAATAAGTGACAGCTATGTGCTAACTTATTGAAATCATGTAATTTCTTAGTACTGGTACGACATGGTTCTGCCTCATTGATGGTTTATGTCCTGACCAATCGGAGCCAAGCAAAAAATATTCAATCTAATACAGGCTAAATTTAAATGTATGCGTATAAATGTGTTTATCTAAGGATACAAATAGAAATAGACGGGTAAAGAAGTTATTGAACGACGATTGCTCATGAAATTGTCATGTAAAATTTGATTCGCTAGATATGGGTTTTGGAAATGATATGATTACGGTGTGAGTACGAGTTGAATACGTACTTGTCGAAATACCTTTGTAATAACACCTGTACGGAATGTTTTGAAGGTTATAAATCTTTAATAGCAGTAAAGTGTACCGTATGAGGTCATTAACTACTATAAAAAGATCCTAAGTTGTGTTTTATACGAAAGTAAAGTTGGTCTCGGACCCGATCTTGAAAACTGATTGATATACTATCTCGCAGACTCCAAGCATCAAAGATGCTAAAAAAGTAATGTTTGAGTTGAATAAATGAGATATTAAGTAGAAATAGAAGTCTATATTGGGATAGTGATTTAATTGACATTTGAAAAGAAACAGTTACCTGTTACTCCACTTTAAACAGTATATGAAACCACTGCTTCCCTGCAGAAAGGATATATTAATCTGTTGCTTAACACTAACTGTCCCAGTCTATCGTACGGCTATGGTACGTGTAAAGTGCTCGAGGTACAACTGACATAGACTCGTTGATTTCTTTGAGAAAAATGATATTAATAGAGTCAATCAAGTTTATGTATATGTGTTTGTACGCACAGTGTATGCATTTAACATGTACAGTAAGCTGGATTGTTGTCTTGCACGAGTACGTACTAGCAATTTATTTTTCTGGCTTGAATACGAATCAGTTGCAGGATATAAAACAATTCAAGTTTGCGAAAAAAAATAGTATTCAATCCTTAAATTATTTAAATTTTATTTCGAGTTGAAATTAATCTGTTAATGTGTCTTTTTTGTTTTTTGTTTTTTTTTTTTATGTCGGCGATATTTGGCCTATGTGCAGCCTATAACAGAACTCTTCACGTTTGGCAATGTCGTATTTACGTATAAAAAAATAAATTAATCCAGTTTTAAGAAGTACATTTCATCTCCCTTTTCCTTTACGTTCGCTAAAACGTAAAAAATACTTCAAACCTACATTACTTATTTCTTTCTCATTCCTGTTATCTTATTTCTGTTAAGAAGACTCTTTCTTTCCCTCTTCCCATCCCCGTCTCGTACTACTTTCCCGCTCTTCCAAAGCGTTTACCCCTACATACCCTTTCCACTCGCTAAAGAAATCTAACCTTTCCAACACTGCCTGTTTCGTTCCACTATAAGGGCGGTGTGTTACGAAGTAGCGACTTTACTTTTTGACACCAACCGACCCTTCCCGAACTCCTCCTCTTCATCTAGTATTTTTCCTTTTCAGTTGTACCGAGTAAAAAGTACCCTTTATTTATATATATATACACACTAAAATCCTGCACAATAGGAAGCTTTTTGTAAGAATAAAACTCTAGTTTTGTATAGCGCTGCACCTCTTGTTCTCTGCTTTTTTTCTAAATGTCATACCGTATTGTTTACATGTTTGATATACATATATACACATAAAATTTAAGTATATAACACATCTTTCACTGTCTAAAAATACTTCACCGTAAAATTTTCAAAATAAGAAGAGAGTACTGCAATTAAAGTACTGCTGGAACGCTATTTATATTACTCACTAGTGTGGATCTGTGAACAACTCCGGAAAAAAATGAAAATGAGTCATTATATTATTATTGTCCCTGATGAAAATGTATATTAATATGAAAGTGAAAGTATGATGTATACATTTTTCTCTCCACTGAAATGCGAATGCAAAATAATTCATGATTTTGTTGTGTGTGGCGGGCGGGCGTGCGCACGCGCCATGTTTATAATTGATAACTATTAGAACAAAGGAAAGGGTGTGTTTTAATTGTTCCTGTTTTTAGAAATTTGTATAGATTACATATCTTAAGAGAGCAATTTATAATATATAATTATAGTATCATTATTTCTATTGCTTAAATCCATTTTACGTCACAGGCCTTATTAAAATTTTTCTAACGTGGTTTCATCCACTGTCCATGATGGGTTTGTTATTTAAAATAAAAATCATCTTTTATATTCATTCTCTATTTTTAAGTCTGTGTACACTTAATTACACTGTTAATTTCTCGAAGTAATATTAAATTATCACATATGTATTTTTGTAAAAAATATTATTCGACTGTAGATGTTATACCATTATAAATAACTATAATTTAAGCGTTGTCATAAATAGCAAAATCTAAGATTTAATATGTATATTTCATTTTATTAAATGTACATAATCCACAGAACAACATGATGTTGTTCTATGAGGATATTGTTACATTACTTCAGCTGTATCTCAGTTACTAGCTTGATGGCATTCTTCGTTTTATATAATTTACTGCACTATCTTATAAAACAATTTAACTTTTCATAGAGAAAATTTAATCTGATCTTTTGTTTATTTAAAAAAACATATATATATATATATATATATAATATTAATATATTAATATCTTTATTTCCGTCTTTTTTATATATATATATTAATTAACGAACCAGATTTTACGTTATGGTTTACGCTTGGTTCCATGCGATGTCTCTGCCTCAGAATATTTTACAGAAAATCTGATTTAAATAGAATTTTATTGGTGCTTTCTTTAAACTCACAAAAATAATATGAGTGTTTTTTTTGTCGTTACATCTTATTTTACCAAAATAAGAATGACGGTGAAAAAATTTTATATTAATTCTTTTTATTTCATTTTTTCTTTAGCTTTGGTAGCGTTTGGTTAAATTAAGAAATACCGGAATAATTTTTTAAGAAGTTAAAATATGCATTCTTTTACGACTCGCATTATTAAACCTCCCCCTTACAAAGTCTTTTTGAACAGGAAGCGTTTGTAATTTTTTCCAGAGATTGTGAAGTTTTAGTTTAAAGAAATTTTAATTACTCGTTCTACTAAAATTTCTAATCTTTAGCGATTTGTAGAATCGAGACAAGTAGAACAAAACTCTTTTGTAACAACTGAAATACAATGACGGATGTGATAATGATGAAGCGTAATACTATATAATCTTTCTTTTTTCTATGGCCTTTATAGACAATAAACATAACTGATGGACTGATTCATATGATTTTCCGTTGTTCTCCGGTTTTCTAATTGAAAATCCGGCATCCCTTAAAGTGATAACCCGTAAAGTGGCACCCCGTAAAGTGAGTTAACCTGTAGATTGTTACATATATGGGTTGCTGTGACAGAATATGTAATTAATTAGAAACCGACGAAAGTCAAAAACGACTAAAATGCCTTAAATTGTTCTGATATATGAGCTACCGACATCAACCTTCCCCAGAAAGGCAAGCGCAAACATTCTGGACCATTTCGAGACATAGTTTGTTGAATAAACATGGAATAAACAAGACCCTATTTCAGATTTTATTTTATTCCGTCCAGTAATGTACTTTCAAATGTTTTACCTGACTTTTTGAGATTTAATTTTCGATTAGTTTTGATTTATTAATTTTATATTTCTTTTTTACTACAAGAAAACATAAATACCAGGCATATAAAAAAAAATAATAATTTTTTACATGTTCTATGTTTATAAGGCGAAAAAGTCATTGGGTTCTGCTATATTTTTAAGCTTTTCTTTAAGTTAGGTCATAAACTGTGAATGTAAAGCGAAGTAGATTTTCAAATTTCCTTTTTAAATAATGTTTAAATACTAGCTTCGAGATGAACTCAAAATGTTTTGAAGAAAAATGTAATGTCCTCTATAACTACATAGTAAATTATAAATTGTAACATAGATAATAAACCTTGTTGAAGAAAATAAAGTAGCGTATTTAAAATTGAGTTAGAGGGAGTTATTGAATGTTGATTACCTATAATCCGAATTTAATCCTTTAATCTCAAATTTTCTAAATTCACCATAACAGTTCTTTTTCTTCTAATATTCATTTTTAACGTTAGACGAGAGATTGACAGAGATAAAATTCAATGTATGTCTTTTTATTTAGTAGGAAAGTTCGAACAAAGGTTAAGAAGCTAGGGCTTATAAATTGGCCTCATAAACGTGGCAACTATTGAAGTGTAAGGGCACAGATGGTTTACATCCTTCTTTACTGTTTACTTCCATCCTTTTCTTTGTCACTTTTGTTTGAGAAACAGTAAGATACGTTGGCCTTGGATCTGAACGGCAACGCCTACAGATTGTGTGCTATTTCTTCTATCACTTTAAATAGAATAATATTTTACGGCCAATTCTTGTAATCCTATTTATCACCGATTTAAAATTCGTTCTCTCTTTTGCTACTTTAGTCGTTTCTATGTTATTTTTTTCTCGTTGTTTTTAAATGAGTAGGATTTTATTAATTTCTATTATATTATTATCTTACTATAAAATTCAAACCTGTTTTTTATACTTTTTGTTTCTTTTTTTTTTCTCTCAGCTCCCCTGGGCCGGACCGACTTGTTGGTATTACGCCGCCCAGGGGAGTGTCTTTAAACTCAAATAGGCCTCCCCTCCTACCGGCTATATACCGGCATGGCAGGTCGGCCTACCGGTTAGCTCTTTTTGAGAGTTCTTTATTAATATTGCCCTTTTGGACACCACGCCAGACCCAGTTCGCCGCGACGCGGCGCCTGGTCCCATCAGTATTCAGTGTGCTGTTGCCTGACTGTTACCCGTGGAGTCCTTAGTGGCTCATCAGTGCCGACACACCGCAGCATGCTGGACCTCACCAGCAAGGCTGTCCACCCAGTCCTATTCTAGCCAACACCTTGTCTTCTCTCATCGGAGTATTTCTGTAGAACAACTTGTCTAACAAAACTAGCAAAATTATTCCAGTTTGACTCGCTTCTAAGCATGTAGTCTGTTGTTGTCTCTGGAGTTATACCTGTGAGTGCCTTACTATGTCTAAGTGTGTCCCACCTATTGCACTCAAAAAAGGTGTGCTCAGCATCATCTATCTCGTTGCAGTAGTTGCAAATTGGCTCTTCTCTCTTGCCTATTTTGTGCAGGTAGTTGTTGAAGGAACCATGTCCTGTAAAAAACTGCGATAGGTGATGATCAACCTCACCAAATCTTCTCGACAACCATGGCTTGATGTGGGGGATGAGAGTTCTCGTCCATCGACCCATAGCTTCCTGCGACCATCTTTCCTGCCAGATATTATAAACGGCATCCCTGACCTCTTGTTCTGGCTTGCCTTGTGCCCTCTCCACCCTCTTTTTTGCGATTAGGTCAATAGGAGGTGTACCCGATAACACGCACAGGGCGGCATAGGACACTGTCCTGTATGCGGACACAACACCTAGGAGCACACACCTGTGCGTCCTCGCCAGTCTCTCTTTGTTGCGCCTGATGGCGATAGAGCGCTGTTTTTTATACTGAAACATTTATCTCCCCGTTTATTGTTATTTTTTTGTTACCGTTAAACTACGTAAAAGAAGCAAGATTGGAATTTATATGTTGTACTTTAATTTTAATAAGCGATAGGACGAAACACTAATATATTTATATTAATCTTCAGTAGCCCACCTGGCTGGTCTAGTGATCTGTGACTCGTTGTCACAAATAAGCTGTTTAACAGCTGATTTTCGAAGTCAAAGGTTCTGAGCTTCAAACCCTAGTAAAAGTTAGTTGCTTTTATATGGATCTGAATACTAAATAGTGGATACAGTGCGCTTTGTTGGTTGAAGTTCAATTAACCACACGACTCATGAATGGTCGGCCTGAGTCTGTACAAGACTACACCTCATTTACGTGTCATACATATGATCTTCATCTCATTGTACGGGAGGAGGAGGGGTTGCTTATTGTTCATTTTTTGAACAAATCGTAACGAACAAATTAAAAAAAAAAATTTATGTGGACACTACATGACTTCCTTGTGCGTCTATTAAACAATATATACACATTTTTAGTTGCACTTTATTTAAACTTAATTCATTTGAAAGTAAGATATGATTCTCCAATTCTTTAATAAAATGAACAGTTACACAATTTCTGAAATATTAGTTTTTATTAACATCAAATATTAATACAATTAATTCAACAATCTTACATGAAATATTAGGATGGTGTAAAAGTCCCTTTTTTACTCGTATTACTAGATTAGTATTATTCGTATCTTCATGTGTTGCTGATTAACAATAGTTTTAGATTTCTGGTGTGTCGTATAAATAAAAGTTAATAATAATTAAACTATTCCGTTTAGTGAACTCCTGTATACTGGTTACAAATGTTAATTTCGAACTTACGGTGTAAAATATTCAGTTTTTATTGTTGTATTTTGTTGAATAATCAAAAATAGAGAAGAAACAATCATACAGGACAAAAAAGATAACATGATGAAATCTCAAAAAAAGACAAGAAGATAAATATTAAGGGGAAGAAAATTTTAAGAACAAGGGAAGAATAAAAATTTAAGAAAATATGATAAATATAAAGAACAAGAAAATGTTAAAATCAAAGAAAGAATAAAGAAGTAGAAAATGTTGCAAACTAAAAAAAAAATAAAAGGAAAAAAATGTTGCAATCGAAGAAAGTATAAAAGGATTAAAAGATGATAAATACAAAGAGGAAGAAAACATTAAGAGAGGATGATGAATATAGAGAGAAAATTTTAAAACTAGAGAATGGGTACACAAATTAAGATTACAAGAATTATATCGATTCAAAGAGCGATAAATGATTGGCAACAATAAACAAATAAATGAAGTAATGATCAACTCTGACTTAAGCAGAATATTGTGTGATAATATCAGAGTAATGAACTAAAAGCTAAAAGATAAGAATTTTTTGCCACTCCGACTTAGGGAGAATATTGTCTGACAATATCAGAGCTAAAAATAAGAACTAAAGCTAAAATGAACTAAAAGATAAGAACTAATCTAAGAGCTAAACTGAACTAAAAGATAAGAAATTTTTGCAATTTATTAAAGATTGGGCATGTGTGCCTCAGTGTATACGAGTATGTTGTTCTTGTGAGGGTCTATTTTTTAATAACTCAGTAGTTAATTTTAATGTAGATAAAATTAAACAGAAATTCCAGAATAATTAAATAAAATTAATAGAAATAAACAAAAAAATCCAAAAATAATACGATTCTAAATTATAGTTTTCAATTGATATTAAATAATCAGATATTTTTCCAAATCTAAAATATATAAACGAATGCAATAATGCCTATTAAATTACAAATACCTCTTTTTTAAAGAACATAACATTTTGTTTCACTAATTACTTACGATTTTTTATATTTTTTTTTTTATTATTGAAGTATTGTTTATTATAAAGACGTTTTTACAATCACGGGTTAATAATTATTAAATCAATATATTTGAATTAATAAGAAAAAAGTTAAAAAAATTTAAAAAAAAAAAAGAAGAGATTAAGTCTGATTCGAACCAACGCGCCTTCCATGATTCAAATATTTCATTAATTAAAATTTTATTTGGCTATAACTCTGGAGCCAATGAAAATAAGTACCACATGATATATCATTGAAAAGCTGTCAGTGAGGGCTTATTGCTGCAGTTAAGAAAAAGTCCAAAATTCAAATGTTTTAGGATTTTGGACTTTCTTGGATACTTTTGGTTCAGTCGATTGCAATCAAAAGGGAAGGTACACAACTAGATATTAAAACAGTCCTAAATCTAAAATTTCAACATCCTACGGCTAATCGTTTTTTCAGTTATGCGAGATACATACAGACGTACTTATAGACGATATTTACGTACGTACAGACGTCACGCCGAGACTAATTAAAATAGATTCAGGGATGGTCAAAATGGATATTCCGTTGAAATCCGAAAAGAAAAATTTTTCGCGGTCACAATACTTCCTTTACTTCGTACAAGGAAGTAATAAGAAAAAACTTTTAAAAATTCTGAGTAGTTTGTTGGCTCAAAACAATTAGTAAAACAGAATAATTGTTTAGTGGATTATTAGTTAACCAAATAAGCTTGAAGCTTGTGCATGGGAAGATGGAACTAAAATTTTGCAGCGTTATATTGCAAACCATAAAATTTACATGCGTTCCGGGTAAAAATTATTTTACCTTTTTTCATTACTTAAAATATTTATAATGTTATAGCTTAAATTTTTAATATTTAGGGGATATTATAGTCTGGAAAATTTTGGCTAATGTTTTAGTTAGGGAAGTTATCAATAGTTATTTGGTCTTTGTGCGCTTTTTTACATACAGCACAAAAATAATTGTTACTGATTGCATTATGCTGTTTTATTTACATGATTTTTTTTTTTGTAATTGATTTCTTTTTTAAATAAACAGGATAATGAGATGTTTATGTTCGATTTTGAATAATAATATATGTAAAACTAAGCTGTACTTCACATGGGATATTTATTTTAATCGGCTCTTTCAAGTTTGATGTTGGATAAATAATTATATTCTAGCATTTAACTAGTTCATCAACTCTAACCATTCTGAATCAATTAGCATCGTTTTCAGTCTGATTCTTCTTTTTTTAATTTTTTTTATTTTACTTTACAAATCTAAAAAAAATAAATTAAAAAAATATACATATAACATTTTTAATCTCGTATTAAGATAAGTATATTGTATTTATTATATTTTAATTTTATCTGTAAGGTTTTTCTTTATATATTTATTTATTTATTTTTTTTTTTTAATAATTCTTGACTAGTTTTACAAAATTTAGAAAGATTTAATTTAATCTTATTTATTCAGTTCTCGTTTGTATTTAATTAGATGCATATTGGTTTAGAGAATCAGTAAAAGTTTTTTTTCTGTTTATTAATACTTTAAGAGGTTCTTCATTCTATCATTAAACAAATAGATACTGCAAAACACGATTAAATAAAACAAATGATTTTATTACAGTAATTCAGATGTAACCGAAAATAATTTTCTTTCATGTTTTCCCCTTACCCCATTTTAGAGCATGAAAGGTTAAGCACAAGCAGCTCTCTGTCTCACTCACTCTCACTCTTTCTCTCTCCAGTAGGTATAAAATACTAAGCCACTTAGGTGCGTTAGTAAAGGTCATAAAACATTTCCGCGACATTAGCCCAGCCTAGCACAAACCTCGCCTAATGCAACTGTTCAATCATACTGGTTACAACTTAGCTTAAACGTTTTTTCGGCACCAGAAGTTTGACAAATGGGAAATTTGTACGCGTCGTTTGCATAGCCTAAGAGAGATATTTTTCTTCATTTCTATTTGTACTTGATGATAAATACTATTGTTATAAGTTTTTTCTTCTCTCTTTCTCCCCCCACTCACTGTCTCTCTCTCTCTCTCTCTCTCGTTCTCTCTCTCTCTCTCTCTCTCTCTCTCTCTCTCTCTGTGTGTGTGTGTGTGTGTGTGTGTGTGTGTGTGTGTGTGTGTGTGTGTGTGTGTGTATGTATGTGTGTGTTTGTGTGTTAGCTTATGCGCGCGCGCACAGACAGAAATCTGAAGTTTTTTTTAAAATAAATCACTTAGATCACCTACTCATTAAACTAATATGATCTGAACGATGTACACATATACCGATTGAAGTAAAATGTTTACTTATTTAAAGAAATGCTGTCTATACAATACATTCCTTTCTTGAACGATCATTAAATATCTAAGTTTCTTATGTGTTCTATAACATCTTGAGTGCAATATAAAAATCTTTCATCTAAGTAGAATAATGCGTAGTAATAAAAAGATATAAAATACAGGGATAAAATAACGACGTATTTCAATGGTTGTGGTCGCTTATAATAGAAAAACGCATAATAATAGAAAAAAAAATGATTAATTTGCAAATTGATTGGTTGATTTGAATAAAATTCCGTAAATCTCAAAGAATCTAATCTTGATTCGGGACCCAAAGTCAGCTGCATCCCTTCTTCTTGTAATGAGTATATCTGCAGTTTGTTACTACCATGGCTTTCCAGAGATGGATATCTTCTTAATCAGAATCCAATAACAAAATAGTGGCCGCTGACAGCCTCGATGAACCGTTATCGTTAAAATATAAATGATTCGGCCAGACTCGACACTTACACAATTAACAATTCTGACGTTACTCATATTCGGTGATTACATGAACATGTATAATACATGTAGCTTAATTCACAATTTTAATTTAATTTTTCCGAATATTTAATTTAAATTTTATTTTAATTTTTCGAATAATCTCGGACTCTTAACTTTAAGCGGTGTCAGTTTCTCTTATTGCCTACATTAAAAAAATATTTACCAGAAAGTTTTTTTACGTCAAAACTATTGAATATTTTTGAGAAAATTATAGATTAATAATCACTTATAGAATGATATAAGTTATTCCTGAAAGATTTAAAACTTGACAAACTTTATTGTTAGTAGTCTTCTATTCAACATATAATAATTAAAAGAATATTCCCATAAAAATAAATAAAAGGGTCTTAATTAATAATTAAAAGTTTTAAAATGTGAAATTTCATACACCGTACATTGAGATTCAGCACAACCTTCAGTGATGTGTTTAGCATAAGAGTTTATTGTCACCTTGATATCTGTCTACAACTAATCAGTTGAATTGAAAATTAACGATCTATTTAATAAAATTGTCACGTGTTCGCGGTTCGACTAGGATAATGAGAGCCTAGCAAACGTAAAAATTTCTTACAAATACAATTTATTACCCTAAAAACATATGAAGAAAATAAATAATAATAACAATAATAATAAAATAATAATAATAATGACAAATGTACATATAACATACAAAATAGTAATTTAAATAAAAACACAAAATTGATTTAATAACAATTAAATTTTAAATACCAAAATACAGTCCAATTACTAAAAACTTTATAATGACTGACTGATAGAAACTAATATTGTACTAACAATAAGATAACAGAATATCACAGATAACACAGCTAAGTCACAGGAGATGTGGCTACAATGTTAAGGCAACAAATATTGGTCAAGGTTGAAGGCACCATGGTCTCGGCGAGTAGGCGTTCGGCGAGTACACTTACTCATTAAGGACATTGATGGCCTTACCTCAGAAGAGGATTTGATGAGTGAGATACGCAAGACTGTTGGTGATTCGGTTACCATCGATGTCCTCTCCCTGAGGGCGAAATAAAAGTGGCAACGGTGGCGGTCCCTCCTCTACTGGCGACAGAATTATTGAAAGTTGGCCGAATTAGAGTCGGGTGGGTGTCTTTTCGGGTGTCCAGGAGATCTGACGAAGAACGTTGCTATCGATGTTGGGGTATAGGGTACCGGGCGAGAACCTCCGGCAGTTCTGACAGAAGGGAGCGATGTTTCAATTGCGAGGCAGAGGGGCAACTCCGTAAGGACTGTCCAACGGAGGCTGTGTTTGTACTGCAATGTCTGTAGGCACGCTCTTGGTGGCCATGGCTGCAGGGCCGGCGCCCGGAAATGAATCCTGTAGTCTTCACTTTTGGGATGAATTTAGGGTTGGGACAGCCCGTCCACGAGGGATGTGCCGCTTAGGTGTCCCACCCTCGATGACTGGGCGGGGACTCCTACATGGCTTCGGATTTTAGGGGGTAAAGTAAGACCGCAGTCCCGGTGAGGGATCCCTCTGGAGATGCAAGGCGTAAAGACCGGAGTCCCGGTGGGGGGACCCCTTTGGGGTCTCCTCATTAGAGGCATGGTATATCAGCTAAAGACAGAGTCCCGTCTGCCTGAGGGGAAAATTAGTTCTCGCGATGAGGCAGTTTGAGACGATGGCACCCCTTGTTGCTGTTTGTGTCCGGCTCCAGAGTGGATAAGAAGTGATGCACTCAAAAAAACAATAAGATAACAATAGAAAATCTAATATTCAAACAATCCACTTTCTACAAATATTATTGCTTTTACTGTTTACAAAGACCTACCCTATTAATTTGTAATGAAACAAATGAATAGTATGTGCGTTTAGTTTTAACATGTATCATGAATTTGACCTTTTTAATTTTTCTTAGTGAAGTCCAGATCTAATGTAAGAATGGGTAGAAATTATTTTAATTCCCTGAAGGTACTATTATTCTTACGTGGGATCTGGTACGAAAGAAAGTTGATTTCAATTTATTGGGTTTCTCTTTGTGAAAAAAAATCCTACGAATTATCCAGTCAAGTACGAACTTGTTTATTGCTCCGCAGATCAAATTTTTAACGTTTTTTTTTCAACAATATGTAAGTTTATTTGAAAATTACTCTTTGTGTACGAGTTTTGGAACATAATATGGTTAATTCATAATTCATTTGATTCAGCTCATTTTATTAAGAAATTTTTTTAAAATTATAACTGGTTTCCATTTATCGACAGATTTTATTATTAAACCAGTAATCATTTATGTTCTTTTAAATTTTTATGATAAATGTTTTGTTGCTTCTATTTATTGAATAATTGTTAATATCGATTTTCTTTTTTTATTTCGGTTTCAATGATGTTAAATCCACGGTAGTAGAAACAATTAACTTTTGAATTTTCTCTATATTTACTATAAGACTTTTGTAATTTTTCCTTTTTTTATTTGTCCACTTTAATGTAAAACGTAAATACTTTATTTTACTTCCCGAAGAATATTTTATTTCATTCTTTCTGGAACAATATGATTGCAAATTATATTAAAGAATAATTGTAATTGCCTTTCATTTTCTAATTAAATTTTACATTTTATTCGTAAATAACTCTACATAAAGACGTAATTAATATTTTTTTTTAATGAAAATGGACTGTGATAAAAAATTAAAGAACAAAATACAATTTCAGAATTTTAAAATTCTTTCCTTGTTTTCCTCCTTTCTATTTTTTAATTTTTCTCTCTTTTTCAATCGTAAAATTATGAACTTTAAAAAATACAAACATTTAAAAATTGAGCCACCAGAATCTCTTGTGTTTGTAATTAGCCAGTGAATTTAAAGTATTGTAAAAATCATGTTTAAATTTCTTAATGATTATAAATATATCGAAAGTCTTAATATGGTAGATAACAAAACAAGTTACGTGTGAAAACCTAAAATACATAAGGGACCCGTTTTTTCGCTCATTCATTTTTCCTTTCCACCGAGCTAAAGAAAAAGGTCACAATATTTTTCATCTAAAAGTACACCGCAAATTTTCAACGACAAAGTTCGCTTTGGCACACTGTTACAACTGGTGTCTGATTAAGTTTGCGATTTCAGATAACCCATCTTTGTTTTAGATCTCATTTATTAAAAAATAATATAATTAAAAATCTCTCTATAAATTGTTGAAGCTAGATTATATAATCAAAATTTACAGTGAATACTACCCTGAAATTTTCCTTCGTTGCATATAAAGAGCAAGTCGCAAAAGAAATTGTTTCGTTACCAGCCAGTTTCATTAAAGTAGTTCTCATGTATTCTCCAAGCGATGAATAATTTCTTAGTATGAATAATTCTCTTTTCTAGTGCTTTAAATTTCTTTTAAATTGTATTAATTTTCTCTTAATTTTTGATTCTTAGCACTATTTTAGTTTCATGGAATATATATATATACTAGATGACAATCAAAGTAGATTACTCTGAAGTTGCTTATGGTTCTAGACCCGAAAGCTGAAGCAAAGTTCCTTAAATATGATGAATATGCAGCAAACAGTACTATTACTCTTTTCTTCCACTATTTTATTAAAGTACTACGATTATGTTGTCTATTAAATATTAAAATCCTCATTGTAAATTCATGGTAAATGATGTGTGAGAGATTGTACTCACTTTTTTATATTTATCCCTTTCTATTGACACCATAAGAACACGCTGACATGATTAATTTTATTTAATTTCATAAAGAAATGTTTCTCACGTGATGGTAATAGGTTTTATTTATTTATATTTCAACAATATGATGTGTTTTAATTAAATAAATATTGTAAATTGAATAAAAACGCGTAATTTTAATACAACCAGAAAAATTTATTGGAGAGTTTTTTAATTCACCTTGTAAAATCTTAATTATTAATGAACCAGAAAAATACTTTAGTGATTATCTTCAAGCTGGTTTTTCTTCACAAGGTAGTGGATGTGCTATTATCCGCTGAATGATTTAATAATTTTTTACCACGACCTTTTAGTTTGCCGTTGTTCTTATGTTCATTCTCTGTTTTTTTTTGTTACAGGTAAACATCAATATTAGTGGTCTTACTGAATAACTCTCCTGTCGATAAGTTTTAATACACTCATGCAATCAGACGGTAAGTTTGAGTAATTTACTTATCGATTAGTGAATCTTTATTTCATAAAATGTATGGCAATTCTTGGCAAATTTAATCTTGTAAATCTCTGACATCAGATGAAAGAGATATTTAACTTATATGTTTGTTGAATTTGACAAAGCTAATTTTAACTTCAGGCCTAAATTTATTTTTCAATAATACCAAAACTTTGCTTTATTGTTTTAATTTTTTTTTACAAATTGTGACCAATTCAAAAAAAATTCATTCCTCTTAGAAATAAATTAAAAAATTTTACTTTTTTCTAGAAAAAGAACAGTTATTTTAAAAAATGAAGTATTTATATCTTAACAGAAAAATATATTTTACTTTTAGTTTCCTTTTTCTTAAGCATTTTATTGGAATTTTGTGGACCGGCAAATATTAGTTATTAGCCGTTTGAAAATAAAACGTATTTCACTGAAGTAATAGTTTAACTTTAAAGTTTAAAAATATAATTAGTACATTCCTTCTTGTAAGGTGTGTAAGAAAACGCGCGTAGTAATTAAAACTAACAGTTATTAACATGGGAAAGGAACGAAATGGAATTTGAAAAAAATTACTTTCAAACGATTTGTGCAACGAGTTACGTAACTACCACGTAATAACAACACAGAGGTTCTATGGATTCCAGGTTACAAGACACTTTTAACATTGCACTTTTAATTTACAAATGAACTTCATCTGCAATTGAATAAAGGTTATATGTCATAAAAAAAGTACCTTTCTACTTCATTTATCACAACGCATATACGGGTTTTATGTTACAATTTTTAAAAACAATCCCGATTGAAGTGCTTGTTATTTGAAAAATAGCCACTGATCGAAAAACCTTTGATCCAAAAACCCGCAAGTTAATGAAGCTCAATAAGAATAGATTAGTTATTAATCAAGTTAATAAGGTATATTTAAAAAATATTTTAATATTTCTTTTTAAATAAATCAGGCATAAAATCTAGTTAGGTTGAAAAGCAATCTAGAAGGAGGAAGCTTTTCTTCAGTTTTTGAAGACAAATATCAAAACTTAAATAGAATCAAGTAAGTTAAAGAAATAAATATTTTAATAAAACAAGGCCATCCCAGACGTTTTTATTCTATAACGAGTTGTTAAGGTTCAAACTCATAAGTAAAGATATTACGTGACTGGCATAAATGTGTCTGATAAAATCTGTTTAGACCGGGTAACACTGTAGATTATTATAGCAGGCGTTAAATATTTTTAGATTGCATAATTTTAACCAATTAAAGCCGAATTTAACGAGTTAAATTTCGGCATTTTCTACCTTATCCTATAATGTTTGTGTGCACGCAAACGTGTACTATTCAGATCACTGTTGAAACGTTTAACCATAAATTTTATATTACTCTAATAGGTCGATGAAATGAGTCTGTACTTCTGCAGAATGAGATACCGATGGAGGGTGCTTTAAGGGGGTGAGGATTGGAGGGAGATTGTGCTATGTCAGCAACTTTCTCGGCGAGAGGTGCTCTCGCATTCGCTATTCTGTCTCGCTCGTTCGTTCTGTGTCATCCCTTCTATTCCTGCTATATTCAATATCTGTCATTCTTTCTATTGGTTAAAAATAAATTAAATCAATAAAATAACACATAAATATATCATTATCTAGGTTAACTACAAACTTATTAAATTGTGGTCGTAAGGCCTACATTAAATCGGGAATGAAAATTTGGAACTGGTTCTCCAGAATAAATTCAGAAATTAGTTGCCGTTTAAATTAGGCAATAGTATTTTATTGCGTTTACATTGTTACTTAGTATTGATCTTTATACAGACGTCTATCTCCAGAATGTATGGCGATGTTACAATCGTAGTTTAAGCCTCAGGTAAATGCTGAGTATATCTCCATTTTAAAAAATTAATAAACCGTATAGATAAAAACTGGTTGGCGTTGATGTGGAAATGAGATAATCTACTTGCCATCGTTTCAGTCGGCCATTTTAGTTACTCTTGCACCACAATAAAAGGATTAAAATAAAATTTCTAAAACCGTACAGAACATTTTTTTTCACTCATAAGCTGTTTTTTAGCCTATTAATTGCAAAGGCTCAAAAATTAAAATTTTGGCCATTTTCCAAAACTAAACGCATATTTTGGGGAGTAAATCATTAGTCACCTCTACCTGATGTCAGAGGATCAACGTGATAGGTGACATAATCATTATTGGCTTTTGTATATTAAATTTGAATACATAAATATTTGTGAAAAACGTTAGAAAATAAATCTTTTAATTTACTGCTTGGTATTTATAAATATTATTCTCTAATATACTTGTACTTTAATAATTGTTTAAAAAGTCAAAAACATGTTTAGCAATTAAAATTATAAGGAGGTGGTTATAACAAATGAGATTTAGTGAAGATATCAGTTAAAAGAAAAAGGTTACCTCTTTTACAGCTAAATGCTCGATTTTACATGGTAAAAAACTCCCTAAATATAAGATCGAAATCTTTATTTTAACAAATTTCAAAATATTTTATGTGAAAATAATGGAGGTTTATCTTACTGTTCAAAAAATGGCCCTTATTGACAATTTATTCGACCTCATGATATTGTGCCCGGTTTATTGAAAAGTATTGAGGCGTCTATTCGCAACATTATACCCGATTTTCAAGAATTCATTGGATTACAAAAAAGCTTACATATTTCCGAACATTAAGGTGCAATAAACGAGAAAAACCACCAGAATATTAAACTCAGGAAAAAACGAACAGGGTATCTGCGTTTCAATCTGACACCATTCTTATTTCTTACATTCTGAAGAAAACTAGAAATGTGATTTTCATTTCAACAATGGTCTTTGACGCTGATATTGATTCTGGTACTAGAATTTGTATTAAAAATGTGCAATTATTACCCGACATAATACTATGAAATCGTAAATTCATGAAGTTGAAGTTTCAGTATAGTTATTAAAGTATGAGAAACCCAGAATAACACACTAATAACAATGGATATTTATTAAAAATAAAAAAAGAGGGAAATGGATGGTAGTGTATTGCCATACTGAGATTTTAACAAAAATTGTATATTTTGAAAGACATTTTCTGTTTAATATATTTTCAATAAGATCATTAAAATAAATATTTATATAATTTTTCTGAATTAGTTATGACACGTTTTCATAGGAGAGTAAAGCAAACGCCTACACACTTAACTTTTAGTAAAGATACAGACTAGAAAGCGTCTAATTAAGAGTTTAACAATTATATTTCAACTAATATTCCAGTTAATTATTTTAGTTCAATTAGAAGTATTCGATTCTGGACCTCAGTCTCGTACTGTAATATTAAAGAAATTAAAGAACACTATTTCTTTCCAATTATTACTATTATTCCAAACATTATTGGTTCCCCTGAAGATTTTTTTTTTATAAAAATTCAAATTGAAATCAGAACTGGATAAACAATTTTAATCACATCACATGTAATTGAACAACTAGTGTAATTAATCATAAGGGGATTAAAACTGGAATAAATAATTTGCAAAAATGTGAAATTTTTTGAATCTTCATTTTCAGTGTTATCATTAAAAAAAAACAAAATAATTAAATCCGGTTTAATATAAAATCAATTGAAGATAATTCATAGTCGCGGAGTTGATCTTGAAGATGATCTGTACTCGTGAAACATCATTTGCGTATGTAATCAATTTCTCTGGTTCTAATCAAGATAAGCTTATGCTTTTTGAGATAGCTAATGAAACTTAGGATCTCATCCCTCAATACTTCAACTAAGATGACGGAAGGCGGGAGGGATGTCGAGAAAGATGAGTTCAGCGCGATAGGTTAGAAAAGGAGAGAGGGAGAAATTTCGCTGTCAATATTTGGTTTGTCTGATTGCGAGAATTTCTCCCCTCTTTAGACACATCTCACCGCTTTCCTCTTTCTCCACCCCTTCTTCCACATGCTTTCCCTTTATTGCTGAAACTTGACCGCAATATCATTAACGGCTTAACATCCACTACCCTTCTCATTACACATTACAGACACAAATATCAACATTGACTAACATGATATCTTTCTCTTAATTCTGTTTTTGTATGTTCATATGTATATATATATTATGAATCTTCTATTTTCATGCTGTTTGATGATGCTTGATTGCACAGTTCTTTTTTACATAACTTTTTAACTCTATTAACTCTTTATATTTACGTTATTTTAAATGAGCAATGTTAATAGCTGTTCGTTTTCATTTATCTTTTTTTTTATTTGTGTATGAAACATCATCGTTAAATTTGTTATATTAAAAGAATTAATACTTTTATATTGTAACTTAAACTGTACTGACATATTTTATACAATTATAATTCTTTATATTAATCGTATTATAAGTAATAGATGTGAGATAGCTATAACATTTATAGTAATATATTTAAATATAGCTAAAGCAATAACATTTAACAATCCCGACGGACCGGCCAGTTGATATAGTGTTTACCGTGCTATTTATTAGACCAGCTCTCTTGTTCGATTCCCGTCTTAGAGCTCGCTTTTTTATTCTATTATTTTATTCACTTTATCCTAATCATTAGATTACGCTCGTGTTAAATTATCTTGATAATAGTATTATTATGATAATTAACAGAAAAAAGGATCGACCTTTGCTATCAGTCGATTCCAAGTTCTTAGAAGTTCGATGTTATGCAATTATAACAGGAGTAAGCGAATGCGTTTGTACGTTTAGTAATGTTTTATTAGAGCTGCTTTTGTAGTGACTGGATTAACCTATTGAAATGTATTCTTGTATTAATGCATGCGTTATTTAGAAGTGACTGATTTTGGTAAAATGAATAGAACAGGCAGTCATTTCTTTGTAATTACCGCAAAAGAGGATATTTGAAATATAATCTATAATTTAGCCGGTCGAAAATAAAACTGAAGAGATATTTCATCATAATACATTGCATTGCACACGTTCGTCATGATAACATTCATATCACTTAAAACTATAGTGAAGCTAATGTTTTTCCCAGTATTCAAGTAGACATGGAAAATCAAACAGATACGTAATCAATCGATTTTAACAATAAACGCACAGGTAACTTTTAATGGTCGAGTTCAATCGATAAATCTTTGTTTGTGTTTGCTACTAATCTTATTGTCTGCTGCGCTCGTTTGCTCCCTTTGAGAGTCGTGACTTAATTTAGTGAATCACTAAAACGATAGATTTATTAATCTTTCTAACTTTTTGTATTTTGTAAATTTTTGTTTTTATTGAACATATATATATGTTCAATAAAAACACGTCTGTTCTAGCAGACGAAAAAATTACTGATGTTGGTTTTACTTCAACGAGGATAACATGTAAAAGATACCCTGTTTCTATCTAATATAAGTGCTGTTCTTAGATTATGGGCAATATCTTGAGCGCTTTTCATGAGTCGATTGAGTTTCATTTTAGGAAATTACCAAAATACTGTTCGCCGCTATAAAATGAGAAAAAAACGAACAAAACATAGCAAATGCTATGCTACCATTCAAACATTTCGACCACTTTTAGTAATTGACTTCGATCGGATAAAGTGGTTTTTTCATTAGCAGCCTTAGAAAATTGAAATGAATAACTGAAACATAACCGGTACTGAAACATGCTGGTGATAATAATAAAGTAATGTTGCATAAACTATTATTCATTTTCATTTTATTACTTTGAACATTATTCATCTTTTATGTATTTTATATTCTAAGTTTTGGCTTTTATAAACTTTTTTTTTTAAATCATATACCAAATTAAAACTTTTTCTCTATTTTTTTTACTAACGATTCTTTTCAAGCAAATGTTATGTTATTTTATTTTTATAAATCCCAGAAAACGCGATTTATATGACTTTTTGATATTTCAAGTAGATTTACAAGAAACACTGTACAATGTAGTCTTTCGTAAAATGAAATTCATGTATATCAGAAAAATGAAAAATTCGAATTAAAAATGTTCTATGGGCCCGCGCTTCATCGCGACTAGGGACTGGAATAATACACATGTTCATTGGGGCTTATGACATATCAGCTAGGAATCAAGCTTTAAAGGATTGCATCATGAACTTGCATCTCGACGTGATCTCGGTATTACAGCCGACATCCTGGCCGTAGGATCTGACTAAGGTTCCGGACTTACTTGATTTTTATGTAACGTCGAGTATATAGTGTGTAGACTTTTGTAAAGACTAGCTACGATTCAAAGTTCGCTCATTCGCCTGTCCCACTCACTATAGCACGGTGGTAATTAGAAAGAAGAAATCCCTTATTCTACAGAACAGGACAGATTGGTGGTCTTACACTAGCTGGATCGAGGTTGAAGTGGCCGTACCAATTGACCATTGCGTTGAAATATTCGGCTGATATAGATTATGCGACCGAATACCTGACCTCGGTGTTACAGGAAGCAGCCTGGCGCTCAACGCCTGCGGACAAGAACGAGGGCAAGGTGAAGCGGACTGCCCACGGGAAGTAATGGATCTCATTTCAACAAAGATGTGGCTCAGGAGGAGATGGCAATGTTACAGGAGACCAGAAGATAAGACATCTTTAAACAGAGGTTAAAACTAGTCCTAAAGTCTTTCAAGGAGAAGACGTTTAAAAACGTCATCGGAATCGGGTTCTTAGAGAACCCGATTCCGATGAGTCTTCCGATTAAGCCTTTCTCATCTAGTGTAGTGCTGCCAGTGATTGAAAATGAGGCAAACTCAAAGAAAACCCCTGGCTTTGACTTGGTTACCAAGAAAATCGTTGTTGCTCATATCTAAGGCCGTAATTTATGTGACTACAACTGTTCAATGGTATCCCTCGAACGACGTGGAAGTGGAAGGTCCTCGAACGTCTCGGAGTGGAAGGTGACTCAAACAATGATGGTACATAAGCTGGAAAAGTCGGTGCACGATATTTCCTCGCACAGGCCAATAAGCCTATTATATCTAATGTATTAGAAAGGATATTCCTTCAGAGATTGTGGCCTATATTAGAAAAGAGGCAGACACAGGATCATTCGTGTTGTTACTACTTGGAAAAATATTCTATCTGGCTGCCTTTGTAGATATATAGCAAGTATTAGATAAGTTCTGGCTGCCTGGTCTGCTATTCGATCTAAAAGCAAATCGACCCTAATATTTTTGCTTAATATTGACGGACGCTTCTCCAAGATTGAATACAAGAAGGTGTTTCTAAATTCGTTGATCCTCAGGGCTCAATATTGGCGCCTGTCCTCTACATCATCTTCACTGCGGACCTTCCAGTCATAGACAGTATCACAATTGCATCGTTTATGATTGACATGGTAATCGTGGCTCTCGATGATGATCCAACACAAGCCTCGATAAGCTGCAATCTCGGTTAGACCTTCTAGCCGAGAGGTTGAAGGAATGGAAAATAAAGGTCAATCAAACAAAATCGACTCGTATCGAATTCGCTATGAGAAGAAGTGACTACCTATTTAGATGGAGGTAATATCCCGCGAGCTGAATGTTTATTTAGGGTATTTAGGTATTCATCTAGATCGTCATCTAACATAGAACGTTCACATTAAGGAAAAGAGGAAACCGCTGGATATCAAATTTAAGAAACTGGTTATGAGGGAGGTAAGAAGTCGTAACCATCTCTATCTAACAGGCTACTTCTGTTCAAAGTGAATCAAAAACCGGAATCTGACTCTGGGGTACAGCGTGTACCAGCAATATAGAAATTATTCAGCATTTCCAGAATAAATTTATGAGATGTATTACATAGGCGCCATGGTTTGTACGAAACCACGAGATTCACGAGTATTTAGGGTTACCTTTCGTTTGAGAGGAAGTCGATCGATTTGCAATAAGAGCAAAATAAGACCGGATTAACTATCTAGCTGTTAACTTCTTAGAAAATGGGAAAATGTGTAAAACGTTTAAAGAGGGTACTTTTATTGGACCTAGGAACCTAATAGTGATTTTCAGGACAAGTTCCATTTTCTTAATTTGTGCATCATCAAAGTATTTATGTTTATGTTTTTGATCATTTATGATTCTAATGTTATTTGTTCCAATGTTACTGTTATTATTTTTATGTTGTGGTTTTATTCGTAGTATTGAGATTATTATGATCTCTAGTTCATTACTAGCTGGACTTTATCAATGCCTAACTACCTTTAATCTACTGTTAATGTCTAGAATGTACTTAATTATGTGTTTCAAGAGAAACTCCTTTATAACTTGATTATTGTCATGACATTTTCTTGTGGTGTCAGATCTACAAAATCGATTTTAAATATAATTTGAAATACAAAAAAAAAATGTTTTACAGATTCTGAGCTTTGTTTATGTGCAAGAGAGAATTAGGTACATATCATGACAGAATAGACATGGTAATAAAATGCTGTTGAATAGGTTAGTGTAAGTTTGTACGAAATCCTAATTTTTTATTATCAGGCAGTGAATCTAACTTGTACTAGAGTACTCTACGTTGTCTCAGAAGGCCGTAACATTTTTCACCACTGAACTGTAAATTTTTTCTTTCTTTTAAATGACTATAAAAATTGATAAATGTCTACTTCTTTTAATCGCTTTTTGCAACTGTTTATTGTAAAAAATTATTCTTTGATTCGATACCTGGAGAAAGAATCATCATCAGTTCTTCGATTAATGGCCTTCCAACTTCCAAACATTAATCAAAATGACGTAAAATTTCATGAATCTAAAAAGTCTACATTTTAAAATTTGCAACCGTTTTTTATAATTACTCTCCTTTAGTTATGGAACTTGGAAATGGTGCTTAAAGAAAAAGAGAGTAAGCTTTTCTTCCTCGTTCTTTTAAAAATAAAATACAATTATATCGCCGTGTAAATTTTTTTTTTTAATAATAGTTCACAGAATTATATATCAACACTGACAGATTGATTTCTTTTGATAACAAAAGTATAATCACATTATACCTTTTGTGATTAGTTCGACAAAAATAATAGTAGTTAGCTTAATAATATTTTTCCAAAATAATGCGAAAAAATCGAAACTAATCTTCATTAAATCCCAATTTTTGTTCTGCTAATGCCTGAAATTAATTAAAGTGAAGGAAAATTAAAGAAAATTAGTTGTAGTTTTAAGAACTACTTAATTAAAAAAAATTAGTTGTAGTTTTAACTGTTTTTAATCTAACTTGATTGTACGCCTGTTGAAACGCGCAAAAAATCAAAAAAATATGGCTTAGGACCTATTAGTTGCTAATAATTAATTTATACTTATAACCCTCGCTTGACCATTTTGTAATCAACGTTTTCCAACTATTGCCCAATTTTCAAGCATACAAATTTCAGTCAAGAATTGTGAAAATAAAAAATATTGTTGTATTCGATTTTATACGTGAATAAATACTTTATTAAGTATTACTTTATTAAGTATTAAGTACCAATCGACGGGTTTAATTATTATTAAACCCGTCGATTGGTACTACGGAGACAAATTGGTATTGAACGTTAAAATGTTTAGTAAATATTTGCTTCAGTAGAACACTGCAATTTAGTAACTGCTGTAGAAAGTATTCTCCAGCTTTCCTTCTTTTGAGTGTACACTTATAGTTAAATCTTACTTTAAGATAGATTTACTCACTAAGTGAATAATAAACTTTTCAATTTAAGATGATTTAGCGTCTGTTATCATATATTATTTTAATATAATATTATTCATTAAATTTTTAGTTAATTTTTTAATTTTAATTAAACTGATAATATAGGCGCTATCGTTAAATATGTTAACTTTCATGATAAGAAACGAATTTCCTTTTTGTTTGCTTAAAGTTTGAGATACATTGCTTCTTATATTTCAACAAGTGATATTGCGTAACACATTATAAAACTTGGAAACAACTTATTGAACTAAGCAATCTAATAAGTACGCAATGGAATGTATTATTTTATTAATTATTCAATATAAATTCCGTGCATATATTAAAATGGTCAGTTATGTATTACTATTTATTTATTTTTTTATTATATTATTATTTTTTGTATTTGTATTATTTTTGTTGGATGGATATAGGTTGCTAGACAAAGAAAAAATAATTTTTACTTCCTTGAATGAGTAAAGGAAGTATTGTGATCGCGAAAAAATTCGGTCTTTAGATTTCATCTCCTTTTATCTTTTTGTTTAACTTTTTTATACTTCCTTGTACGAAGTAAAGGAAGTATTGTTATTGTGAAACATTTGGGTTTTCATATTTCAACGGAAATATCCATTTTGACCATCCCTGAATCCATTTTGACTAGTTTCGGCGTAACGTCTGTACGTATGTATGTATGTATGTATGTATGTGTGAATGTATCCTCCCATAACTCAAAAACGATTAGCCGTAGGATGTTGAAATTTTGGATTTATCACTGTAGTAACATCTAGTTGTGCACCTCCCTTTTTGATTGCAATAAAAGTTTTATTTAATGATATATTTGAATCTTAAAGAGAAGATTCAAATATATACATCTGCTTGAATCAGACTTCATCTCCTTTTGTTTTTTTTTATTTTTTATTGATTTATTTTTTATTTAAATATATTGATTTAATAATTATTAACCCGTGATTGAAAAAACGTTTTACAATATATAATAATTCAATGAAAAAAAATTATTAGTGAAATAAAATTTTATGTTCTTTTTTTAAATGTGTTAATGTAATAGATTTGGTGAAACATCTGCTTATTTAATATTAATTGAAAATGATAATTTAGAATCATATTATTTTTTTATTTTTTTAGCAAATTCTTATTAAAATTGTATATTTATTTTTTTTAAATTATTTTATTTTATTATTCGACAGAAATATAAAATATACTTTTGAATTGTATTAAATTTAAAGTGATTCTTGAAATTTTTTTCACTTGTGCGTAATATGCACAAGATTTCTGGTGTGTCGTAAAAATAAAAGTTAATAATAATTAAACTATTCCGTTTAGTAAACTCCTGTAAACTAGTTACAAATATTAATATTGACCATACGGTGTGGAATAATCAGTTTTTATTGTTGGATTATTTGATAAACAATTTATTTAAAGAGTAATCAAGGGACTTTTACTCTAACCTAATATTTCAAGAAAGATTGTTGAATTAATAATTGTATAAATATTTGATATTAATAAAAACTAATATTTTAGCAATTGTGTAACTGTCACTTTTATTAAAGAATTGGAGGATCGTATCTAACTTTCAAATGAAATAAATTTAAATCATGTGCAGCAAAAATGTGTATTTATGTAATTTGATTGACTTAAAAGAAGTCATGTGGTGTCCACATCAGATTTTTTTCAGTTGTTGAAATACTTCCTGATGCCGTTTTACTCTACTCTTTGCTGTGAGACAGCGGTTGTTTTACCACTTCCCTTATCGTTGGTAGCACAATTTCTTAAATTGTACCTGTTCGGTACCTGCGCTGCTGTTTGGCACCATGTGATAATAAATATTAGTTTTTTCTTCTTTTCAGCATAATTTGTTTGTATTTTATTAAACATGTTTTATTCATTAATTGTTAGTGCGTAACACACAACCACACGACACGGCCTAGTCGCTAAGCTTGTTGGATTTAATCTTATTATATTATCGTAAGAGGTATTAAATAATACGAATCAGTTTTTGTTTTATTCATAGTCCACTTAACATAATGAAACAGTACCCTTCATATCAACAAAACTTTGGTGATAATTATACTTTATAAATCAATAATATAATTATATTTTTCAAATCAGTATGCTGTAACTGAGAACATTATAACTGTATGAAGCAATTAAGAAATAAATAGTTGGATAGTTTGATTTTGGAAGGAAGGTGAACAATAATAAATATATTTTTAAATAAAAATAAAAAAAAGATGCGATTTTATTTTATTTGTTAATAATTATAAAAAATGGTTATTTTCCTACATATGTACGTTTTTCACAATTATAAAAAATATGTTGCTTGCTCCCTTACTCCCTTACTCCCTTACACCCAAGAGTCGGGCATTTATATTTAGATATGCTTATATATCAAGTTGAAAACCTCTGCTGAATATTTATATTTATTCTGCTCACGATAGTTAATTTATCAGTTATTGTAAATAGTTTTTTCTTTTAAAAACCTGCGTTGTTATACCAGCTGTTTTAAATTACAATTCTTATTTTCTCTTATGTATTTTCATCACACTTTTCTATCCAATTTATTTTTAATAAAAAATTGCTGCCTGTTGTTACTGCTTGGAAAACGCAAATATTTGTTTATTTATTTATAAAATCCAACTCTAAAATCAATTGTTAAGCAACTCTTAAAAAATTAAAGAGCAGTGATTTAATTTTTAGATACGTAACCCATTTTCTTCCTTCTAGTTCATTATTTAAATGCTGGCAGCGGCATAACAATTTTAAAACTGCATTATATATCCTTTCTGGTTGTGTAGGAATAGGAAAAACTAGCATGAATTTGGGAGTTAGTCAGTCAGTCCCAGTTTTATATTAATGTTAATTTTTTTAAATGATTCGAGTTACTAGAAAGAGTGTAAATATGTAATAAGTCTGTATCTGTGTGTGTGTGCGCGCTCGCGCATGTTTGTTGTATATATTTCAAATAAATAAATATTTAAAAACGCATATACTGAACACGCAAAACTTGTAGCTTACATCGTAATATAGTATAATATTATACTAAAGTTATACAGTAATTATACTATATAAAGTTAGTTATTATACTAAATAGTATTAACTATAGTAAAACCTAACCCTTATAGGTTGTAGCTAACATTTTTTTAAATAAATTTAAATTTTTTGCAGGCGATGAGTCCACCAGATAAACTTATTAATCTGTTGCGCGGAAAATGTTTTGAAAAGTGTACTTGCAAATAAATGTGCAATCCCTAATATGTATTCGTTCTACTACTGTAATCAATTATTATTAGTGAATTCCGATTTAATAATTCGCTCAGGTGCATTCAGATAATTAATGACAATAATTCCCCTAATAGCAATTATTATGATTTAACTTGAAGTAATGTCCTACAACCAATGGGGGATTGAGGTGATCGGATTTGACCGTTAGACCTATGTCCAGACGCATTAGTAATCGTTGTACTAGACAGGGGAATTGAACCATTACATCTGCAGGTCCCGGCATTATTGTTGTGTGTCCCATGGGTAGTAGCAACCAGCACTTCACGAGGCGTCTTCACAATGCGTCTCATCTTCTCACTTATTGTCAACTTCTAGAGTAAGAAGGTATCAGATTCACCATCAGTACTAGTGCAGTTCTCGCTCGTCCCGTCTATTAAACTACTTTCCACGAACCAATCTAACCGACCTCAGAGAGCCGGGAAGGGAATCGAAAAGGGCGAGATAGAGGAAGGGAATCTACAGTAACGATGTTTCAGCAGCCCCCTCTCACTCGTTCGTCTTACCCGCTCTTGTATTCTTCTTATACTACTGCCCAGTAGTAATTTGGCAATCCTCCCACGTCATCTCCTCGCTATCCCCGCATCCGCACACATTCTGCAAAACCAACAAAGGCGCTCTCTCTTTCCATCGTCAAAAATACGTTTGATCTGTTTTTAGTTTTTATATATAGGACCCGTGGGGGTATTGAAACACATATAAACGCACAGCTTTTTTATACTTATCCCTCTCATCGTTCCAATCTGACTTATCTTTTCAAGAATATAAGTTACACGCCGCACTCTGTATCCGTTGCAAGGGCGTGCGTGTGTGTGTGTTGTGTGTGTACGCGCGCGCGCAGATAAATTAATGTACATATGGACGCAAGCTTATAAGCTTGCATCCACATGCACATTAATTTATTTTACGTAATATAATATAAACCTAATGTATTTATTTTTATTTTTTTATCATCAGCATTTGAATTGTTCAGATTTTTTCATTCATTTTTGTTTACTGCTGATCTTAACCTCAACACAATCAATGATTAAAATATAAGTGCATTTATCCCTGAGACATTCAAGCTGTTGCAAGATTTTTATCCGGTTATTCTTGTAGAAACGGAAGTTTTATCTTTCTATAATATGCACCTTAATTATTTTTAGTGTAACATATATTTAATAAAACTTCATCACAAATTTATCTTGCTATAAAAAAATCCATTTTAGAGAATCTTTTTGAAGAACTTCACTAGCTTTTACATTGTGAGACAAACTTATGCAATGAAAACGATCAGAAAAAAATAATATGGTGCAAAGAGTGAAATCTATGTTAATAGCGAACCGGTTTGGTATTTTCAAACATGAATTAATCAAAACTTGCACCAGAACTGAAATTGTTACTTCTATGTTGAGATAACATCTCACATTTACGAAAATGTAGTTCCTCAGCCTGGTCAACTTAGGTAGCGGCCTTCTCAGGCTAGAATAGGAGGACATTATCCTGAAGTAATGTGTAAAATGGTTCCCGGGTCGAGTCATGGTACACAGAAGGGTGGTTGCATTGGCGGTTGGCATTTCAAGCAATAAAAGCATTAAATGTGCGATCTTAGCTTAAAATAATAACTATTAATTCTCAAATAATAACAATATCCACCTCTACCCAGACAACACTGTTTTTCTGTAATTCAAGACAAAACTTGGGCTTACGAGAAAGGATCTTCTTACAGTTCCGTCACAATGATCTTTCAATCAGTTCAGTAAGTTATAGCATCCCAAAGAGCAGTTTGGATTTGAAACTCTCCGTAAATATGCTTTATTAAAAACTTCAAATGTACAGTACGATTTAATCCAGTGATTATCCCAATCTAGTTTTTCACCTCATTATTTACGGTTCTCCAATTTCAATTCAGCAGATTCATTTTTCTTTTTTGTAGTTTAATAGCGTGTTTTTTTAGAATTCAAATTTTTGGTGTATTAAAGAAGTTATAAAAAATTATTCAGTTATTGTAAGTTTTCCTGGCACATTAAACAATACAGAATAACTATAAACTGAGAATATCTTTGATAGTTTAGAATTTAAGTCAGATGGATAATAAAGAGGCCTACCAAACTTTTAGTAGATGACGATATTTTATATTCATATGCAACGTCCAGCAGATCTGGACAAAACATTAAAAAAACAAAAAATCAACGATCAAATATACTTGTTTGATCGCTGGACCGTAGGCTAAACTATTTTAAATTTAAATTTTTATCTCTACTAAAAGTAATAAGTTTATTTTTAAAAGAAGGTAAAAATTCAAGATTCCCTTCCTCGAGGTGAAGAGATATTATTGTAACGAAAACAAATAAAAAAAGTATTTTATTAGACGTTCATTTAGAAAAAAGTGATCAGCAAAATATTCTAGATCACTCCTTTGTTAAAAAAATGTATAAATGCATTTTGCCATCTAGCTTCGTTTAAATATTTTCAAAATATTATAACAGAGATTCAAACTACATTTTTAGAAATAATTATAGCAATTCAGCTTCAGTCTGCATTATATTAACAAGTGCATAAAGTCTGCTGTTAAAGATTGCTATTATATCTATTAGCCAAGTTGTGGGCCGACTTAATTTAAATATATTATCTTGTATATTACGTACGTTGCAAATGGTGAATTGGAAATGATAAGAAAAAATGGAATGGAGACAAAGAAGAACTTCATCATTGGTGTTCAGTTTTAATAAATTATCTGTTAATCTACTTATCTATATTACCACGTTCTCTTCAACTTTCTTAAGATTATCTAGTAGATATATAGGTAATTATTTGCCTAGTTTGTCTTCCAGTCTTACGATGGAACCATCGATAGCATTGTTTAGTTGATCGATTTCACGTAGGGTGTGCGTAGTCATTTTATTAAGTGTCTCTTCGTAGCCCTATATACCGAAGCTGGTTCTAAAATTGCTTAGAACACAAAAAGTTAATAGCAAATGAAATTACATACCCTTGGCGGGATTTTAGACAATTTATTTTACCGTTTAACTTTATAATTACTAGAAACATATATTTTAAATACAATAACAAAAGGTGGGTATATTTTCTGATTTTCCGGTGAAGATTCAGGTGATTAGTAGATTAGGAGAAACAAAAAAAAAAACGTGCACAGTTAAACAGAGATAAAAGATTTATAAATTAAATCATAATACTACAGTTATTTTCATTAAATTGCTAATGAGGGAAAAGTCCATACATAAAATTTCTCTTGAGAATATAACTCTACTGTATCCTTTTTTACTTTCACCTGTGAATTTATGAGATCATTGGTAACTGTACACAATGATGACTGATTTCAAGTGAGAAGTAAATTAAATTCTTCAATTTAATTGAAGAATTATGTACATAATATAAAAGCTGGTATCCTATATTGTAATAAGCTATCTAAGTTTAAGTATTTTTCTTTTTGTATTTGTGTTGAAGTGTTAATATTAACAATAAATTATCGTTAATATTATGTTACTAATTGAAAACCGGTAGGTGACTGATCGTTAAGAGATTACAATCAATACTCTCCGGTCAGAAAATATCTGTTTACTGATGTTAATCAAAGTCCTCGAATTGTATTAGTATTCTTAAAGCTCTCAAAATTCGTTGCATTCACCAAGTATTCCAAAAAAAAAATAAACAAAAGTACGAGTAAACGAAACAAAACTACAATTTTGTAAGTCAACATAGTTTTGTAACTAATATTTTTTTAGAAACTGTTATAATTGTTTTAATTATTTTTTTGAAATAATTTTTTATCCTTTTAAATCATCATTCGATGATTTACGACCTGCCCAAATCTGAAATATTTATACTTGCGCAAATCTGGAAAGCTTTTATTCAAACGAACTCTTTATCAGAACAATGCACTCATAAAGTTTTCTTTAGACATTAAAATTTATAATAGAACAGACAAAATTTTCAATTTATCACTATTTACAAATCATAGATGTGAATTTTAAGTATCTGATTTCACGGTTTCAAGGACATTTCAACTAATAAATTTAAAACTTAGGTGTAAAGTTACATAAAAAAATGTCAAAGCAAAAGGTTAAAATTAAAAATTTTACTTGTGTTTGAGTTAATAAAACGTTGGAAACTAAGGAAAATTATTAAACTAGTGACATTATTCACAGACTTTCCCTAGGCAATTATTTATTAATTTCGTTACAAGTATTTCATATTCATTTATTACATGTTGCATTTATGTAATTTATATGATTTTGTTTTACTGACAGTAAAGAATATTTAGGTTAACCGGGTCTATAATCGTCGCTTATTCATTTAAAAGTATCGATATAAATAAAAAGTTATACTAATAATATTATTAATGTTAATACTACTGTGATCTATTTAACTGCGCGTAATAGCTTATAAAATTAATAAACCCGAGTGCACTATCACAGGTGGTTTAATAGGTCGTACTTAATGTTCTAGTGAATACATATGTTTTTAGCTCAACTGCATCATTTTGACGATGAATAAAGTAGATTAGAGCATGCTTTTCTCCACAAAATGTGTTTTCTGGTAAAATATTAGTATCTATTTGTAAGCAGTGCATGTAGGTTCATCGTTTCATTTGTAAATGGATTTAAGTGCATATGTTGCATGTATTTGTCACAGAAACGCTCGTTACGTTAAATTCAATCTCTATTCACCCGTGGTATATTGCATTATGAAATTTTAAAATTATTTCTGAATTTTTTTTTAATATTGATTTGTATATACGTAAAAAAACCTAATTTTATTAGAAGCATTATCTTTATTTTTGTTTCACTTTATACCGTACTTGAATGCTATATTTTATATGTTAATTACAAGTTCGGCTGTTGTTTATTAAACCGTATACTGTATTATTAAACTGTATAGACATTAGTGTTCAGTTTATTTTAAGTTCACTAGCATATTAGCTTCTTTACGTATATTAGCTGTATTAAATCACGTAAAATTAGGGCGCCACATTTTCACCAAAATTGTTCACAATTTGAACGTTGGAGCAAGATCTAACATGATTCATATGTGTACCCTCTCATGTGAGAGAAATTAACAGAACTTTCACCTTGCGCAGAATAGACTCTGTGCTCAATCATCGCGTAATCGAATGATAGCAGGTTTCCTGTTTGACATTGTTCTACCGGCCGGAAGCAAATATGATATAATGAAAACGATTGAAAACTTTATTAATGAATCACAAGATTAGAAATAATTTATAAATAAATCTTCTTAGAAATAATTTATAGTTATATAAATATAAGTATAAATTATAGATATATAGAACATGAATTAAAACATTATTTGTGTTCAGTTAGACGACATATCGGCAGAATTTTCGAAAACATTCTCACTAAAAACAAACTTCAGTAATAGGTACTCTACATATACTTACATATAGGCTAATAGAACCGTATAACCATCACACATACTTCAAAAAAATAATCTGTCCTACGTAGGGAACAAGATAACTCAAACGCCAGTTAAATTACTTCTTATAATCGGTTCGTTCATCCGTGCTGCGTAGTGTGGAAGTTTCACGACCGTTTTACGCTTATAGAGTTAAGGGAAACATATTTTGAAAGTATTTATTCGATGTTTTGTGTTAGGATGACTAAAATCAGCGTATTTTGCTATATAACATGAATATACCTGCCAGTTTTAAATTTCTAGCTCTTTTGGTTTCCAAACCCTTTTCAATTCTTCTTTTATTTAAATCCCAGAGAATGTTATGTGAAATAAGTTCCTTAATTTTTTTAGATACCACTTTGACAATAACTACTACCAACTCAGCCCTCTTTCTTTTTTTGGAGTGCTCAGAAACATTTATCCCTAACTTTGTGAATCTGTGAGAGATATTATTTGTAAAACCATTTTAAATCAGACCGGTAGTTTCTATGATTAAATTTGCTTACTAACAGATACTACAGGGTTAAATAAACGAAGATACCTGTTTACCTAGCTCTTACAACATCACTTCTACTTACGTTATTATGTCAGAAATTCACAATGGTCGACTGCTATCACTAAGTGTACAGCATGCTTCACTGTTTATAAAACAGAATCCTCAACTCGCAATTATAATAATAATAATAATAGCAAGTTAGCAAGTTACCCTTATTATTTCGTCACATGAAAATGATTCAGGGAGTGTAAAGGGATAATTATATTGAAACGTATTTGTATTACCGAGCTCACATTATAGTTTCATAAAATGTCTATCGTTCCACAAATAAATTGTCAACCGTTTCCATTGATGTGCTGTATTAAAATATAAATTTCTTATAATCTGATTACAAAGTTTTGAATGATTTTTATATGCAATAATTTTTGAAGTTATACTTCTTTTAGCGCGTCTTAACGCGCTAAAAGAAACTGATCAAAGTGTATTTTCAGCAAGTTACGGAAGTTGCGCGAGCCGATGTAACACACCATGAAGATTACCGCAGGCTCAAGTGGATCAGTTTGCACGCACATAAGTGTAGTATCTAATTTAATCAGTAGTTCAATGCAATTAAATTATTAGCACGTGTTGTAAACATAACAGATATTGAGTTGTAATAAATATATATTTACATACACGGATTTCTGAAGATGGATATTTTAAACTGTAAATATTATTGTTCATATTCATAAAACTTTATTCTTATTGCAGCGTATTTTATTTATTTTTTTTTTTTTGTGAAAATTGTGTATCAAGATTTGAGGGTATATTTATGTAAGTATTATTTTTTATGAGTACAATTATATTTTTTAATGACACAGAAAACAGCACTCACCAAATAAATTCTTAATTTTTAATAAAACATTTTAAATTTACCAAAAACAAAATTTTTGATAAAATAAAACTATTTGTATCATATTTTTCATATCACAAGCTGCTGATAACCCTCGTGCCAATTCAGTCGTCAACCGAAGAATTAATGAAACAAAACTAATCGAAATATATTCGATGAACTTAATGTTATATAACAACGAATACGTCAATATTTTTAAACTGTATGAAATAAATATTATTTAATGTAATTTAAGTATTATTTATTCAAACATTTATTCATGGTATTTAATGTCGTCTATCCATCTTTTGACTCAGTTCAAATTTGTTTGAATGCATAAAAATATTATTTTTTTATTCACGCCAAAGAAGTACAACTTCTTACGTGCGTACATAAGTACATAAGCTTTTTTTTTATTCAGTTTTTAAACACTTTGTTTTAGTATTTTAGCTTGCCATTATGATGTTAGAGTTCATTTCTATCCTGTTTGTTATTTCTGCATGTTTTTATTTAGTTATTTATTTACGCATAATATTTAGTACACATGAATTTATTGTGCAAAAATACAAAAACCAGCAGTAATCTGTTCTTAAGATTAATGTCCGAATCCGGCTCAGGAAACTATACTAAGTCTTTTATGTGACTTCTCATCTCATCTGTTTAAATTATTACTTAATTTTAGTGATCGATGCAGCCAGTCTATCCTGGTGTATTGCATTGTCCCATTGTATGTATTTTTTGTGAAATTATCTAAAATTCTTCTATATTACTTTATTATATTTATTTGTAATTCTTGAATTTTAAGCGCAATCAATTCCATTTCTATTTAAAAAAATGACTTTATTATAGTCCTCTCCTCTTATCTACGGAATGAGTTCAGATTAAATTTTTGTTTTAGAATAAATTTTTATCAGCAAAAATATGAATTTAAAAGATTTAATGATTGTTAAACTAATCTAAGCGCATATAAATCCAAAGGATTTCATTGACTAATACTACCACTTCTCAGGTAGGCAGAAAGCTGAATTGGGGATAATTATTGCCCAAAGGATATCCATAAAAAAGTAAGGAAAACTTACTTCAGATAATCTCGCCTGGGATTTAAATAGCATAAGGATTAAAAGGGTGTGGAGACGAAAAAAGTTAGAAATTTAAAACTGGCAGATATATTCACGTTACGCAGTAAACTGTGCTCTTTTTCAGTTATCCCAAATAAAACTTTTATCAAAAAACCTTCAATAACTCACCAGTCCTAAAATTCGACAGAGCTGAAAATTAACAATTTATTCGAAAGGATCCAATTAAAGATTTTTATTTGGAAAATTAAAGAAGTTATTTTGATAAATTAATTGGATGAAGTAGGTAATTAAATGTGGATTTAATGAGATGCTGAGACAGTTAGAACTAAAAACATAAAACTTGAACTGAAGTGATGATCCCCTTAGATAATAACCTACCGCTAAGCAGTAAAATAGCTAGCTATCTAGGTAAAATTGATAGTAATAAGCAGTACATATAGATTTATGAGAAACATAGAAAAAGAGAGAAGCTTGAAATTCAGATCATGTTCTTTCAAGAAAACAATTCTTGAACCACTTATCCAGTTTTCCCTTTGGACCATTCCCATTTAGAATGAACTGAATTCAGCTCTCTCCCCCTCCCCACCTCGGTGATGGAGCAGAAGAAGCCTCGTACAGCTGGGAAGTCTGGTCAGGACTCTGGTGAGTCGACTCTGACGGGGGAGCCGGGAGCCGGGAAGCTTCATTAGAAATAAAAAACTTTACTCATTCTCATTCATACTCGTATGCTTTCAAATATAAAATTTCAAATTACTTGAATGTACAAACTTCGGACTGATCTGCAGATGTAGGGTGTTTTGTCAACTCAATGAGCTAAACAAATACAAAAGAAAGGACTAAATCATCCAAAAAATGGGTATTTCAATTAATAAACATTAAATCAAGAAACCTTTTGTTTTCATCTGTATGTATATTAGAAAGCGAAAACGATTAACTATATTTAAGCAAAAAAATGAATATTTAAATAAACATATTCATTAATGATTCAAATAATGAATAATAATGAATGATGAATAATAACAAAAAATAGTTAAACAAATTCTTTGGAGATTAAAAAATAACAACTTAGCTGTGCAGAAGTCCATTCAACTGAAACTTTCGGTTTAATATGCAAGCATGCTTTCATCCAACGAGGCTTTCTCAGAAATGAGTAAAATTGTTCTACAGTACAGACACGAACCTATTTAATAACTCCCGACGGGGAGTCATACTCTTTAAGACGGTGGGGGTTAGCATTCCCACGGCTGTAGCCTCTGCAGCCTTTCTTCCGACTACACCCAGAGCTGCAGAACATGTTATAATATACAGACACACTACATCAAGAACACTACAAAAATTACAACACATTCCCTTACACAACAACATCCTACACTGTTTCTTCTCACATCTACACTCGATGGTGTTGCGACATCTTCCAAAGGTAGGAACACAAGGTAGAAACTGTCGTGCTGATGGGTAAATGGGTCTACGTAGTGAGTCTCGATCGATATCCCCTGGGAATTAGGGCGAACCCAGTTGTATTTAGCTTTAGCTCCATTACGCATGCGCTCTGCTAGAGTGGTCCGTTATATCGCCGGTACGCGTGGGACCAAAGTTACAAGTTCACAAGAAATTCCTGTGATGGTTGGTGGTCCATCACGGTAGTCCATCAAGGTAGTCTAGTGAAAAAGCCTCGCCTTTAATTAAAAAAGTCGTAACGGTTTCAGATGGTTCCCCAAAGAATATTAAGAAATTTCGAAACGGATCGATTCTGATCAAAACATATAATGATGAGCAGAGTCGATCTCTATTACGTCTGACTACTATTGACTATAATGGATAGTATTAATATGAGCAGATGCCACAAAATTCTAAATACGAGTCGGGAAGTATTCTTTGCCAAGACCTTTTGGATATAGATGTCACCGAAATAATTGATGAGCTTCGTGCCCAAGAATTTGTAGAATGAAACGTTCCCGAGATTGAAACTTTTAAGAGAAAGCAATTCTCAGAATCTGTACGGAGCATAAACTATCCTTTCCAGCCGCACGAAGAGAATATAAAAATTAATAAACTCTCGTAACTTGGCTAAACCCGACATCTCTTTCACCACCACGACATCTAGCAAAGCTCCATTAAGTGCAGGTAACCATCAAAGTGAATCGTGCAATGAGTTAAAAGAAGTTGTGTAGATGTTATCTGATCAAGTTGCTTCACACTACTAGATACAACCACTATTTCAGAGCTTATTAAGATGAATAAAAGTCGATAATTGCAACCAGTGAAACCAAAAGTTTGATCCATCTGAAAGTCCTGTCCCTGAAGGTTTTCCTTTGCGGACAGGGGTAAATGCAGCTGGTGGTAAGCCACCAAATATATTCCCTGTTAAAGGAGCCCATACAGCCTCTTCCTCTGGAATGTCGTCTGCAACTTCCCATTTTTCTAAATCTCCCTCTTCAACACCACGTTTACTGGAGAACATGGTAGAGGAACCGCTCGATCTCAGGGCATCGGATTTTCTTAAAATGAAAAATTCGAAAAAGAAAAACCGGATCACCCTAACTAATTTCGTCATATATTTCCCTGTACTTCTGCATTTAACTACTTTTATTTATAAGCATTATTCAGTGGAACGTTAGAGGTCTTCGGTCCCGCATTGAAGATGTTAAAGTGTTGTGCGAGCACATGAACCATTAATAATGTGCTTCCAAGAAACGCATCTATTACAGCAAGATGCGGTAACCCTCAGAGGCTATACATGTGAGAGATACAACTGTCTTTCAGATTGTAGAGAGAGAGGTGGTGTTGCTACTTTCTTGCGGAACGAGTTGTCGGCTACAAGACTACAACTAGCTACCCTCATTTCTGTTGCTCCTGCAAAAATTTCATTTCCGCTTAAAATTGCATCTGCAATTCGTATCTCTTACCGAACTGAGTTCAATGCTCTAGAAATATCAAATCTCACGTAAATCCCA
The DNA here is from genome assembly GCF_047948215.1 of Lycorma delicatula. NCBI lineage: Eukaryota > Metazoa > Arthropoda > Insecta > Hemiptera > Fulgoridae > Lycorma > Lycorma delicatula. The sequence continues at coordinate 248,270,844 of NC_134455.1, read as the reverse complement.
TTGCTGTCGTTAACAGTAGGAGACTTCAATGCCCACCATATTTCCTGAGGCTCATCTTTCTGTTCCTCTTGAGGAAATATAATAAATAGAGGGAGACAAGACTTGGAACTTTGTCTACTGAATGATGGGGTTATACACATTTATTTCCTTATCTACTAGTACACTGTCAACCATCTACCTCTCCTTATGCTCACCAAATGTACTACCTCGTCTGAGTTGAGTTCTAGCCTTGGTGGAGTAAGGAAGTGCTGCTATGCGCACGTTTATCAGCATTGCTTGTTGATACACGTGTTGCTATGACTAACTGTGTTTTTCTTATGGTTAATAATATCTTCTGCGTATTTTATTAAATCTGACACACTCCCTGTGACAAATTAGTTTTCTTTTATTTTGTAAAATATTAAATCGTTAAATAAAATATTATTTACAATATTTCAAATTGTGTTCCGAGTGGTGAGTGTTTCTCTGCAACCTTTGTTTAAATTATGGATAAATTTGTAACACTGCAGTCTCACAAAGGAAAACGGGTTCGTGCAGTTAATTTGCCTGAGGAGAAGGACCAAGCAGCAGACGTTCGGGTTATGGACTATCTAAAGGTGGAATTATGTTAGCCTATATATATAATTTTCGGGGTTTAAATTATAATTTTTTCCAAGCTGTTGGGGGGACAGTGATGACGGTAAAATGGGATGATTGCTGTGTTTACGTAATTCCAGTTTACTTAAACAATAATGAAACGTGGGAAGATGATTTTAGAAGATTATGGAGCTTTATGGAAATCATTGGCGAAAGGTTTTACGTTGTACTATTAGCGGATTTTAATAGTAGAATAGGGGATCGACAGGTACTGCTAGCTGAAATAATGGAGAGTGAATTGAATGTAAATGCAATTAAGTGTTCTAAGAATGAAGTTGTTAATACTCGGGAGCGGAAAGTGATTGAATTGTGTGAGAGGTTTGATTTGTGTGTGATAAATGGAAGAACAGGGTGTGATAAGAATGGTGAATGGACTTTTATTAGTGGGTTGGGAAGTTCGGCTGTAGATTTATGTTGCATATCATTAAAGTTATTAAGTAAAGTTAACGATTTTCAAGTTATTTCCGCATATTTCTTGGATCACATGCCCGTTGAGGTGAGAGTACAATGGCAGCGACCATTTAAAAATGATAATTGTTTTTTTTTTGTCTCTGTTACCGAAGCTGAGGTGGTCTGTGGCTGAGACAGAGAGGTACAAGCATGCATTAGAAAATTTAACACGAGACGCGGTTTTGGATTATTATATTATGTTCGATGAATTAGAGGTTTTGGTAAGGTTTTTTATTAAAAAGTTATTCTGTTTGCTGCAGTCCACTCCTAATTGTGTAATATACTTGGAAATGGCTAAGATTAATTTATTTCATCTTACTTTTAGTATGAATTATAAAGATATTAAACTTAAAAGAAGATCGTTCGCCGCGTAAACTTGTTATTAAAGTTATCGAGCACAGTATCAGGTGGTATAGGGTGTGGAAGTCAATAACGGAAAGGTATGGCTGTGAATTTAACGAGGGTGTGGGTGGTGCATGTGATTGGAATGTACAGCTGAATAGTGCGAATGAATGCATGAAGAAGGATTTAAAGGAGGAATGGATGGCGCGTGCTCAAAAGTCGTTATTTCACAATATTTACCATCGTCTGGATCACGTAGTCAAAGATCGGAATTATTTTACTGTAAATTTAACAGGAGCGAAATATCGGTAATATTTAGAACGTAGCGTGCACTACGAAGATTAAATAAAAGTCCGGGTAGGGATGGCGGGCAGTGGTTATGCACATTATGCAATAGGCTGGAGGAAGAAGACCAATCACATTTTATCGTAAGGTGCGTTTATAAGAAATTCTAAACTGGGCAACATTGTCTTAACAGGGGAAGAGATAATCAATCTACTTAATGAGAGGGATTGGAAAGGCTGGTAGGATTTATTAGCTGTGCTTGGTCTTACAGATGTAGTTTAGTTGCTGAATTTAATACTTAAGTCAAATATGGAGGTATGTGTATGTGTTATTCAGGTGCTTCGAATTTAGGATGAAGTATATATCGCTCAGCCCCGTTGCACTGAAACAGATAATTTAAAGGTGAGGTCATAATCAAAGTACATTAATAAAATTTATGTTCATTAGACTGGGTGCGGATTGATGGTTATCTTGTACGTATTGTATTGTACTGATTATTATTTTTGTTTTTTTATTATGTCTAGTTTTAGCTTATTTTCATTTGGCTGTTAATGTAGTAGAATTTGGTTTACTTCTGGGAATTAGATTATTTATTACTTTGTGTCCTTTATATATATATAATCATTAGATTATTATAAACTTGTGTTTGTTTATAGACGACTTTATAAATATTAAAAGTCAACCTGACCCATAGGGTTGGTCTAGGGGTGAACGCGTCTTCGCAAATCAGCTGATTTCGAAGTCGAGAGTTCTAAGGTTGAAACTGCACAAAACTACACCTCATTTACAGTCATACATATCATTCTCTGAATTAATACTAATGGTGGTTCCGGAGATTAAACAGAAAACGTAAAAAAAGAACTCAACCTGACAGAACAACCAGTTCATGGTTATGTCTATAAGATGTGTTTACGTAATATTTTGTAATTACCTTCATTCTGAAATAAACATTTTATTATTATTATTATTATTATTACTACTACTATTATTATTACTCCCTCGTCTTAATTGGTTGCTTGTCACGACATTCATGGCAGTGACCACAGACCAATTACTATAGACTTTGGTGTCGACCACAGGGTGAATAAAAGACCATAGAGATGGATTGTTGAAAAGGCAGATTGGAACAGTTACCATAAAGTCTTCCCATCACAGTATGACGATGATGAAGACGCCCTTGACGAACTTACATCTTTTACGTCTCTGATACTTTACAATGATATATCCCACAAACATCGGGAAACCCAAGACGTCTTTCCGTTCCTTGATGGAATGCTGATTGCCAAAACGCTGTTAGAAATCGACGAGAAGCACTACGCAAATTTAACCCCAGGCCTACAAATGAACACCTAGATTTTTACCGTAAGGCTAGAACGGTATGTCGTCATATATTCTTAGACGCCAGGAAAATATCATGGAGGAAATACGTGGACACCATCTCACGCACTACTCCCACGCCTACTGTGTGGAAAAAGATCCGTACAATCTGCGGATCACCAAAACAGTCGATTCTCGTACTCATTCATGAAGGAGAACTTACATGACCTACAATAGCAAGTATTTTGGAAGATTGTTTTCGATCGGTGTCCCTCACCTCATCATTCAGTAATTAGTTTCACAGGTACAGAATACATATGGAAGTACTATCATTAAACTATGGTAATTCGGTCAGTGAATTAAACGCTCCATTTTCATTTAACGAGTTGTGTCACACGCACTTAAATACTCATGTGACACCTCCCCTGGACCTGACTCACGTGATCCTCCCCTGGATTTGTCTGAGTATGCTCTCACACTTTCCTAAATCGGCTCTACAATACCTTTTGTGTATTTATAATAGTTTGTTTTCCCTTCGGTCTGGTCAGAAACCATTGTCGTACCAGTACTTAAACCTGGTAAAGACAAAGGAAGCCCCTCAAGCTACCGCCCTATCTCTTTGACAAGCGTTTTATGCAAAGTGATAGAGAGAGTGGTGAACCACAGGCTCACATGGTATTTAAGAGAGACATGGCCTTCTATATCTAGAACAATGAAGATCCGCCAAGAACATTCTTCCATCGACCATTTATTGTCACCGGAACCAGCTACTCAAAACGCTTTCCTACTCCCCCAGCGCCTCGTAATTATCCTGTTTGATATCAAAAAGGCGTACGACACGGCCTTGCGACGTGGTATTCTTAACACCCTTAAAGAATGGGGAGTCAAGAGCTGTATACTTGCATTTATCAGAGGTTTCTTAATTGACCAAATTTTCCGCACTTGTATTGGAGATTCCTTATCGGGTAGCGCCACCTTGGAGAATGGCGTGTCTCAAAGAAGTGTTTTAAGTACCATCTTATTTTCTGTAGCCATCAGCAGTATTATTAAATGTGTGCAGCCACCTGTTTCATGTTCATTATTTGTTGATGACTTTGTTATATATATTACGTCCCGTTCAACAGCCACAGCAGAGATACTGCTACAGAACACTATATCTCGCCTTGAAACTTGGTCCAGGGTTACCGGTTTCACCTTTTCACTTAAGAAAACAAAATGTGTAGTCATTTCTCGGCTGCGAGACCCTTCCATTCCGCAAGGTTTTCTCAACGGAGAGCTAAGTACTATCTCTCCCGATATCAGGGTTTTAGGTTTATTTTTTGACAGCCGTGTTACTTAGGTCAAACACATCAAAGAATTAAAAACAAAATGTTCCAAACTTTTAGATATGCTGCAAGTTCTTACCAACACCAACTGGGGAGCCGATCGGTCACGTATGATACGTTTGTATTGTTCCTTAGTTCGTTCCCGTTTAGGTTATGGTTGTATCGCCTATACTCTTCAGTGCGCCATACTGTTCTTAAAGTGCTGGATGCTGTACACCATAGTTTTCTTTGGCTTGCCACAAATGCCTTTAGATCAAGCCCTGTCGTAAGCTTACTTATAGACTGCGGTGAGCCATCACTTTGGGATAGACGGGACCAGGCTTTTAGCATCTTATTTTGCCCGTCTCAAAGGACAGCCAAATCACCCGGCTTTTGACTCAGTCCTTGGAAATCCAAGGAAACATATTTTTATGTTTCTTTTAAATAAATTTATCATATTTCTTAGATTCCTGCTGTGATATTTGTTGTAAGTGTTTAGTGATATTAGTTTTAAGGTTTATTTCATTTTTAATATTTTAGTTTTTTGTTGTTAGTTATGTTTTTATATTACATCCCTCTCAGACTTTGTTAAATTTTATTTATTTTTAGTTAAATTTTAGATTTTAGCTGTGACGTAAGGTTTTGTTTAATTTTTTAGACTAGATTTTGTTTCTTTTATTTTTTTATAAAACCATTTACTCCAGGCGATGAAAACGCGAAAGCGTTTTAACGTCAAATATTACTTAAAACCAGTAACTTCTGATTGAATTCGAAAGATATATTGATGAGATAATATTGGCAGAAAAATTTGTTAAAACTAATTCATGATTTTCAGAAAATTTTCTTACAAACGACAGGAAGAAAGTACGTATGAAGAATTAAAACAGTTTATGGTGTTCTCACTTTTGGAGTAGCTTCTCAGTAATCAGAAATCTTTTCAGATCTATGTTCGTTGGCTAAACTATTACATATACTTACATGTTTGCATTTTTAGTCTTATTTGCATTATAGATATATTGCATTTAGTTATACATGCATTTACATTCATATGCATGATTTATTATAAGTTCGACTTATAATGAAGTCCCTTATTGGCAATTAAGAAGAGACATCGCTCTTACTTTATCCGGTATTCCTTTCTCTGCTCCCTAACGTGAAAATTTCAGAAATATCAGCGTTTTTTAAAAAGTCAGGTCTTTTAAGTTCACGAAGATTAGTTTGTGAAGTATTAACTAGAATTTTTTGCTCTATTATTAAAATTCGAAGGTTTATAAAAGGTTTTCAATGTATATTATAATAGTTTAAATGAGTCTGAATTGCTTCTGAAGGAATGAGACATTTTTATAATTTAGTATTTCTCTCCTTTATTCACATTTAAAAATTAAAATAGTGTACATTCTACACTGTTTTTTTAACTTATCATTATCATTAATAATATTGGTTCTTTTCCAAATTTTCGCTTGTATTTTGCTCTTTATATTTATTATTACTGTTTTTAATTTAGATTTTACTTTTTCTTTTATTTCTTATTTAATAACCTCCACAGACAATATCAGAAAATACAGACATTTTGCCCGTAGAGTAGCATCACAGTTGAGAGTTTTGTGTTTGTTTTTGGATCCCTTAATTCTCTCTGCTTTAGGATTTAGTTCAGTTTTACAAGTTTTTTACGCTGAACATGCTTATTTTTTATATAAATATTTTCTTTCTATAGGAGAAATAAAATACTAAATTCTGTCTTAAACAGCTATAATTAGGAGTTACGCGTAATTTGTTAAAATGGCGTCTCAAAACAAATTCAGTACTCGAAGTAGTTAGATCTGTTTACTAATTGTGGACTGAAAAGGTTAATATTTAATTATCACCTTATAATGACGAATCAATTCAATTTTATTTCATATTTGACATATTTTTGATATATTTTTTCGTATTATTCATTACATGGAATGGAATATAAAAAAAAGTACTTTAAATAACATGAATTTATGAACAAATAAATGAGTATACATAAAAATATCAAAATGTAAAATACGAGTATGTAATAAATTACAGTATTATCGATAAAATGTTGTTACGCATGTTGAAACCTAACTTGATTCAGAGTTGTAACCTCATTTTTTTGTTTGTTTATTTAGCAAGACAACTAAATTTAATATGAAAACATACCATAACACTATTTCTGTTTATGAATATTGGTTATACTTCAACATTATGTTAATTAGCATCATCGATATATTTCATGTAGTTCATTAATTTAGACCTTTTAAATAAAACTTTACGTGAGTTTCCGTAATTTACGTAGAGTTTTCGTAATTTATTTCAGTATAGATCGCTCCTGCCATTTTTAAAATACAACCACCTTCTAATTTATAATTATAATTTTATCACTTAAATTGTTTTTTGTTTGTCTTCAGTCATTTGACTGGTTTGATGCAGCTCTCCAAGATTCCCTGTCTGGTGCTAGTTGTTTCATTCCGGTATACCCCGTACATCCTACATCCCTAACAATTTGATTTACATATTCCAGACGTTGCCTGCCTACACAGTTTTTTCCTTCTACTCGTCCTTCCAATATTAAAGCGATTATTCCAGGATGCCTTAATATGTGCTCTATAAGTGTGTCTATTCTTTTAGCTATATTTATCCAAATACTTCTTTCTTCATCTACTTGCCGCAACACCACTTCATTTGTCACTTTATCCACCCATTTGATTTTTAACATTCTCCTATAGCACCACATTTCAAAAGCTTCTAATCTTTTCTTCTCAGATACTCCCATCGTTCAAGTTTCTCTTCCATATAAAGCGACACTCCAAATGTATACATACAAAAATCGTTTTCTGACAATTAAAATAATTTTTGATGCAAACAAATTATATTTCTGACTGAAGGCTCGTTTCGCCTGTGCTATTCGGCATTTTACGTCGCTCCTACTTCGTCCATCTTCCCAAATAACAAAATTCTTCTACCTCCATAATCTTTTCTCCTCTTATTTTCACATTCAGTGGTCCATCTTCGTTAATTCTACTACTTTTCATTACTTTCGTTTTGTTCTTGTTTATTTTCATGCGGTAGTTCTTGCGTAGGACTTCATCCATGCCGTTCATTGTTCCTTCTAAATCCTTTTTACTCTCGGCTAGAATTACTATATCATCAGCAAATCGAAGCATCTTTATCTTTTCACCTTGTACTGTTACTCCGAATCTAAATTGTTCTTTAACATCATTAACTCCTAGTTCTATGTAAAGATTAAAAAATAACGGGGACATATATAACATCCTTGTCGGACTCCCTTTCTTATTACGGCTTCTTTCTTATATTCTTTCTTATGTATTATTATTGTTGCTGTTTGATTCGTGTAAATGTTTGCAATTGTTCTTCTATTTCTTATTTGAACCCAATTTTTTTTTTAATTCTGAACATTTTATTTCAGTCTACGTTATTGAATGCCTTTTTCTAGGTTGATAAATGCCAATTATGTTGGTTTTTTTTCTTTAATCTTCCTTCTAGTATTAATTTGACGCCTAAAATTGCTTCCTAACACTTCTTCCACTCTCCCCTCAATTCTTCTGTACAGAATTCTAGTTAAGATTTTTTATGCATGACTAGTTAAGCTAACTGTTCTGTATTCTTCACATTTATGTGCTCCTGCTTACTTTGGTATCATGACTATAACACTTTTTTTGAAGTCTGACGGAACTTCCCCTTTTCCATAAATATTACACACCAGTGTGTATAATCTATCAATCGCTTCCTCACCTGCATTTCGCAGTAATTCTACAGGTATTCCGTCTATTCCAGGAGGTTTTCTGCTATTCAAATCTTTTAATACTCTCTTAAATTCAGATCTCAGTATTGTTTCTCCCCTTTCATCCTCTTCTTCCTCTATAACAAAATTTTCTAATTCATTTCCTCCGTATAACTCTTCAGTATATTCCACCCACCTATCAACTTTACCTTTCGTATTATAAATCGATGTACCATCTTTGTTTAACACATTGTTGGATTTTAATTTATGTACCCCAAAATGTTCCTTAGCTTTCCTGTATGCTCCATGTATTTTACTAATGTTCATTTCTCTTTCCACTTCTGAACACTTTTCTTTAATCCACTCTTCTTTCGCTAGTTTGCACTTCCTGTTTATAGTATTTCTTAATTGTCGATAGTTCCTTTTACTTTCTTCATCACTAGCATTCTTATATTTTCTACGTTCATCCATCAGCTGCAATATATCGTCTGAAACTCAAGGTTTTCTACCAGCTCTCTTTGTTTCGCCTAAGTTCGCTTCTGCGGATTTAAGAATTTCCTTTTTAACATTCTCCCATTCTTCTTCTACATTTTCCACCTTATCTTTTTTACTCAGACCTCTTGCGATGTCCTCCTCAAAAATCTTCTTTACCTCCTCTTCCTCAAGCTTCTCTAAATTCCACCGATTCATCTGACACCTTTTCTTCAGGTTTTTAAACCCCGATCTACATTTCATTAACACTAATTTATGGTCGCTATCAATATCTGCTCCAGGGTAAGTTTTGCAGTCAACGAGTTGATTTCTAAATCTTTGCTTAACCATGTTATGCAAACATGGTACCTATCTCTTACCTTGCAGTATCGCCTGGCTTTTCCATGTGTATATTCTTCTATTATGATTTTTAAACTGGATGTTGGCAATTACTAAATTATACTTCGTGCAAAACTCTATAACTCGGTCCCCTCTTTCATTCATTTTGCCCAGCCCGTATTCACCCACTATATTTCCTTTCTTGCCTTTTCCAATGCCTGCATTCCAGTCTCCAACTATGATTAAATTTTCATCTCATTTTATGTGTTTAATTGCTTCGTCAATTTCTTCGTATACACACTGTACTTAAATTGTAAATATTATTCAACAGTTTTAAGGAAATGTTATAAGAGAATATAAGAAATATTTAATCTGAATCATAAAACAACATACTTGCATTAACTGAAATGCAGCCGTATGTTTCATTTTGTTTGATTATATCAGGTGGTTAATAAATATCCAATTCATTGTCGGATTGTACCGTGTAAATTCTACCGATAGTAAATTCATTAAGCGTTTTTCCTTATTTTTCAATAACCAATTGAATCCTCATGTTAAACTTTGACGACTTCTAACTGCAGTTCAATCAGTTAAAAAGTTATAAGATATGTTATAATTTAAATTTATTGAAAATTTCAATAAATTAAATAAGTTCAGGTTTTCAATTTATTGAAAATATGATCGACTTCTGTACTGAATATAAAGAAATTTCCTTGTCGTGATATTATCGCGCTAAACATGATTGTTTGCCATTTCTTGTTGTCGGATCAGGTATTATCGTTTATGTTTCGCTGATTTCAATTTTCACCTACGATCCCGATTTCATAAAATGTAAAATAAACAAATTTCAGTCGGTAGTGACATCATTATTTTCACAATTGATGTTACTGCTAATTGTATAAGTCTCTTATATAACGGATTATATCTATAAAATACGTTTCTGTATATGAATATACTTATACAAATACAGTATAAAGATATGTATTAATATTTGTAAATTAATACGCTACTAATGTATCGGTTCGTCTACTTAGCTGAGTCTTACCTAAGGCTGAGTCTGTAGGAAAAGGTTGAGAAGAGCATGAACAAGTAGAAGATGTATAAACAACACATAGAACTTGTGCCAAGTTTATAGTTTAACAGAGATCTACAACCTAAATAAACGCGTAGCACGAGGAAGATTTTAATAGCCGATCATAAACAAATAGAACAAAAATAATAATTTTTGCGATTTTTAATGACAGAAACATTTCTTATAAATATATTCCAGTTTCTGTAATTTCCTTTAATACTTGTTTTCAGTAATTCAAGCTTCCTGTATTATCGGCTTTAAATATACGACTGCTTTTCTCAGGTAAAATAAATAGCAAACAATCACGTTTAGCGCGATAATATTACGATAAGGAAATTTCTATCTATTCAATACTGTCGATCATATTTTCAGTAAAGTAAAAACATGAACTTATTTAATTTATTTAAATTTTCAATAAATCTAAATTACAACGTTTCCTATTTGTTTCTAAGCTGCTTATCTTGTACAAGTTAACAGGTTTAAAAAAAAGCTTTTGTCTTGTAAATTATAAAAATTGACTTATAGTTTGCTTTAACTATCGATTTTCGTCGCTATCAAGGTATCGTGAAGACTGTCGAGTAAGTTGATCCTCGACGTTAAAAATAAGTTTATTTTCATCATATTACAGTCCTCTTCGTATTACTGCAAGCACGCCTAAATCTGTTACATATTTCCCTTGTTCCTTTATGAACGTAGAAAAAATATTACATAATTCCTAAATTCCTAGATCTTTTTTTTCCGAGTCTAATAAAAATAATAAATTCATTCAATTCATAGCTTTCATTTGTCTGATATCAAGCGCGAAAGATTGTTTTCTGTTAATTTGTTTATTTTTTTGGCAATATACCTAATTTAATGTTTTTTAAATGTTTTAAAGAATTAAGTGTTTTTACCCGCAGTGTATAGCATTGACATTAAAGAAACCTCTTTATGAAATTTTCATGTCTGTTAGCCATAGGGAAATGATTTCAAGATTCCTTTTAAAGACTAAGAATGCTTTTTTGTTAAATTCTGCGTATTTTATTTATGGATAGGCTTTATATGGTGAACTTAATGAGTGTTACAGGTGGTTTTTGTCTTTTTGTCTTGCTTTATTTAGCGCATAGCTTATAATTTTTATGATTGGTACCAATTTTTAAATTGTTTTACACTATTATAATTTTTTTTCAAAATGTATCAAGTTATATTTTGTTTTTGATAAGTTACGTTCGTGTAATAAAACTTGGTATTACTTCAAAGAAAGATAGGTATTTATATGTAAAAGAGAAAACAATAATTACCTCTTTCCATTCTACTTTCCTTTAGATTGATACTCTTCTTTAAAAGTTCTGCATAGACGGCGCCAGTAAATAAATTCGCAAAGCCGGCTCAACAAAGACGTTCTGTATCTTATTTTTGGTTCAGAACTCTTCGACCTCTTTCCTGTGAATCGACTAGATAGAAAATTATTTTCTTTGATAATCTTACAGAGTTTGAAAAAGAAATAGCGGTAGGGTTAGCGAAAGAAAGCCGAAGAGTTCATTTAATCAGAGACCATATTAATAAAAGAGCGTCGCTCGAAAAGATGTGAGGATGGAAAAAAGTTGAACAGAATACGATAATGTAGGCGGAGTAAAACGGACGGATCAACAGATATTGGAGGGAGGAGTGAATGAGGCCTCAATAGCATGCGATGTCGCTGTATTAAACCAAAATACCATATTAAATTTAAGCGTACAATAACTTGGTCCCTATTGAATTTTTTCGTGAATTTTTAGTCTTTGATATGTTAATTTCATTTCAAAGTGAACTTATTTTAATTTATTAATTAGTATCGAATAACACTTGAACATCTTAATATCGAATGAGACCTATTTAAAAATTAAAAATGTCTTATTGCTTTAAAAAAAAAAACAATAAACAAGTGTTTAATTCGGACAAGTGCACTACAAAAAACCTCTCGGGTAAAAAAAAATAAAAAGTGCTATTTTAACAATTATAAGCTACCATTCGCCAATTACTCTCACGTATAAATATATTCTCAGTAATGTGAAAGAGAATAAAAAAATAATAAAGCAACAAATGTTAAATATGTAGGGCGCGACCCCCTAGAGGGGCGGGATAACACTAAATGGGGGGCGCGACCATATTGAAAAGAAGATACTATTAAAAACATTTATTATTTTACTGAGAGGAAAGCAAAACAAAATACATTCTGATATAATAAATAATAAAATACACATTTTCACTGATGTAATACTCGTACACGTATGAATAGGATTGTATCAATACTGCACATTTAATAATAAGTTTGTTTTTATTTAATTTTATTCATTTCATTTATTCATTTTATTTAATAATTAATCTATCAATACTGAATTAAAAACAAGTTTTTCCAGCGAGTTCTTTTTCTATATCTAGCGGGGATCTGTATTTTGTATTCAAAGCAGCCATCGCAAAAAAGGTTTCGCAAAGGTCGGATGTTGAAAATGGTAATATTATACGAAATGCTTTTCAGTGCAGAAAACTCATCACCCACCCCTGCCCAAAATTCAAAGTGATTACTAAATTCTCTATTGATTTCGCTACTTACCGTGAAGTCTATGAAGATTTCTTCTTTGACAGTTGAAAGCCCTTCGGGAGTACTTTAAAATAGATCCCTAACCCACTCGTGACTTGCTACCAAGTTGTCATCAGCAAGAAGATACTTTGTAAAATTCTTTGCCAGCATAGCTAAATGATTTGCAGTGGTTGCAAAAACAACTTTCAGATGTTTTACTTCAGCCTTGTAAGTTTTAAAACATTCATCCACATTTGCAAACATTTCTAGGTTTTTTACTTTAAATTTCTGCTTCACAATTCCTATTTTCCACAAAAACCATTAACTTTATCAATCGTATCCAACATATGTGTACTTACTCCTTGGAGTTGATGATTCAAGGTATTTAATTTCTCGAATATGTCGACAAAGTAGCTTAATTCCACCACAAATAAACCATCTTGAAACTTCTCGCCTTCCGGTCGGTTTTCCTTTTCTAGAAAAATGGCGATTTCATCTCTTAATTTATAAATACCGTTGCAATTATTTTTCCCACATGATAATCAACTTGCCTGGCAATAAAATAGTAACGCTGAATGTACTGCACCCATGTTTTTAGAAAGTGCATTCTTGATTTAGGGGTCTTATTTTTATATAATTTACTACGGTTACAACTGTCAATTAATATTCAGACCAGGACTCATTTCTTTGGAAGCTAATTTCTTTGGAGCATTTCTGTGTATCATGCAATGTATCCAGACTCACTGTAGAGATTTTTGTTTCACAAGTGCTTGTATACTTTGGAATCTTCCAGACATTGAACGAGCACCATAGGTGCATATTTCGACGCAATTTTTCCAGTCTCTGTTTGCCTCGTTTATAAAATCATTTAAGATAGCAAATAATGAGAATTCTGTTGCTTTGAGTTCTATTGGTTTGCAGAAAATTAGTTCTTCTACTGCTGACATACCTTCACAAAATCGAACATAGGTAATGAAATAAGCATCTTTATTGCTATCTGTTGACTCATCAAGCTGAACGGAAAACAATTTGTCACGCAACTTCCCGAAAAGCTGATGCTATACATCTTCAGCTATATCACCGACTTGACGGGCAACAGTATCATTTGATGGAGGTATGCACTGCAATTTTTTGCAGTAACTCCAAACATATTTTCTACAATCTCAATTGTAGCTGGCAAAATAAGCTCTTCACCAATTCTGTAAGGCATTTTACATCTGCCTATTTTATGTGAAACTCTGTAAGAGGCAAATAACTTTATTTTCATTCGCAAAGGTTTTTTAAAAATGTTGTTTGCTATCATATAATTCTAATTTTAATTCGAAGAATTCTCGGGGTTTATTAACGTACTCACTATGAAGCGCTTCCAAATTTCGTTTAAGTTTATTAGGTTTCATGCTATCTGCTGCCAAAATGTTTGAGCAAATGACACACATGGGCCTTTTTTCTTCATTTACTTCAGTACTGGTAAACCCTAAATTTATGTACTCTTGAGAATATTTTCTTGATTTCATTTTCGGAACTATGATCGGTCTGTGCAATTGTTGATGCTTCACTGTCGACTAATACTCGTTTACATTTATATACTTATAAAATTACATTTACTTATAAAATAAATTGTCCCGGCATCAACGTTTTTTCTAACTGGAGGCACAAGTATAAGGAAAGAATTATTAACATATTTTGACACTTTTAGATTGTTATTAAATTAAGATTATATGTCTCATTAAAAAGTGCAATTTAGTCGTATTAACTTTTTAAGCCTTTAATTATAATACAATCTTGCAAACAAGAATTGATATATGGTGTCCCGGCATACGATTGCATGTGCATGTAAGTAACAAATATACATACTTAGTACTACTTTTTAATGTTAAAAAGTGATCAAATAAATAAAAAAAATATATATATATAAAATATATATATAAATTATAAATAAATATATATATATATATATATATATATATATATATATATATATATATTTATTTATTTATTTATAATATATATATTAATAATAATAAATACGTAATAAATTACGTAAAAATGTTTTAATTTGATCATACTTAACACTTTATCACTTTTATCATTTATTTTTGTTTTTACTTTATTTTACTTATTTAAACGTTTTCTACGAAATTTGATGATTTTTTATTTACGTAAAGTAAAATACACTCAGTTAAAGAAAATTGCAAGTATGTGTATTTACGCGGCCTTCATTCTCCCCATCAACTGAAACTAAACAGCTTTTCCACTGATATCTCTTTTGAAAATTTAGCGATATATTTTATTATTTTATTTATAAGAAAAAATATGAAAACGTTATGCCTATATAATAATAAGTACCGATCTGTATTATGTTTTTATCAAAGAGCGGAAATTAGGTAAAAAGAATTAATCTTCTCCTCGTTACGCTTTCATTTACTTGACGGATGAAGCTCAAAACTTATTGCATTCGTGCATTTTACATAAACATTTATTTTCATTATAAATTTCAATGAATTTAGGTACTGTGTTGCCTTTGAATCGTTAAATAACTGGTGAGAAACTAATTTTATATAATAGTTAATACGAACCACTTCAGTAGTTACGTCCAATCTTTAAATGATATTACTTATTAAGTTGAAACTGCATGTAATTGTTGTTATTAACAATAATAGTTTTTGCCAGTTTCCGTGGTGGAGTGGTAGCCTCTTAGCCTTTCATCCGGATGTCCCGGGTTCGGTTTCCTGTTACGTATGCCATTTTTCATACGTCATATTTCCATTTCCATATTCCCACGTACAAGCTTCTGTGTTGAATTAATTCATAGGCAATAAAATCTGAATAAAAATTTGTAAGAACTTTTTAACATTCTCAGTTGTACTCCGATCTTTATTTTTGAGAAATTCGTAATATACTCTCCCGATTTTTATGTCTGCTTCCTAGCTTTTTTATTTTTATTACTATTGACAATTTATAGCAACAATTAGTACAAATTTTCTTTCGATCATAGTATGAATATTTTAGGTGTCTTGCTAAATGATAAATTCTTATGAGACGTTCAAATTGATTTTGTGTGCATGAACATGAAATTAAATTCTTCTGAGCTAAAGTGTATCAACAAAAGAACTGAGCATGCCAGAATTACTAAATATTTAACAAACTTATAAATATTAATGCTTAAAACGTTATGCCTTGGAGATCCTTTGAAATATCAGAGCTAGCTTCCAGGATGCAAACACGGGCTGTCAAATAATTATTTGGCATCGGAAGATATGAGTTATCCAGATCGATATTTAATAAATAAAAAGATTCTTACCTACCTAGAATTTGTATTTTTCAACACGGAACCCTTGAAAAAGGAGACAAAGATTTCATTTATACTTACATAATAACAATAATCCCTCTTATCAAACCGGACAACAAAACTATTTTTTATTTAAATAGAATAGTTCGTACTAAATAAATGAAATTATCTTACGAACTTATATAAAAATAAATTAAAAGGTTTACTTAAACGAAACTATGTTACATTGTCAATTACTTATTTTTTTAAATAATAGTTAAAATTTTGAAATATTTTGCATTCTCTTTCGAAGTGAAGAAAAAGTACATGGGTTCTTAAATACGCAAATAAAATTGTTTTACTTTTTTATTTTAATTTTACTATCACACGTGTGCTTATTCATTCGATTGTTTTTTTTTTTTATTTTTTTTTAATTTTAGTACTTAATCTATCCTATTCTCTTTTTATTCTTAATTTTGTATTTTAAGATACTGATTTTATCTGCACGGTTATTCTTGATTCTTGAAGACAGATGTTGGGGCAAAATAGCACAGTCTATATATATTATTATATACTATACTATATAATAATATTACATAATACTATTAGACTAAATAATAGTATACTATATTGAGTTTCAGTAGAGATAAACACCTTCTTATTCCTCACGTCATTTCTGTGATAATAATACCTTACCTTTAATATATAATAATTTATGTCTTAATATATATTAACTTTATAACGGATGGTATACATTACTATATACACTGATTCGAATATCTATTTATTTCATCTCATTGTTAACATTAGTTTATTTCATTAAAATGTCTGATACGGATGAAATATTTAGTAGAATAAAAATATCCAGCCTTTTTAGATATCTCCAGCACAAAACAAATTTATGAATTTGTTTTTACTAGTATTATACCAATTGTACAACAGAGATGAAATGCGGGTTGCAGCTGGTAAGCTTGCTGGGTTGAAAAACTATATAAAGTAAAATTATATACTACTATTATTATTTCATGAGAACGCGTATGTTAAGAAAATGGGAAAGTATTTGTAAATTTTATGTAACTAAATTTACATAAAAATAATTTTAACTTCGAGAGTTTGACCTTTTTGATGATGACTGAAAAAAGTAACAATCTTTATTATCACTAACTTAAAATACTAACTTTACCTTAGAAGCTCTGCTAACGATTTTACCCACATTTAAGTTATCCATCAAAACTTTCGTCGAACTAAATCAATTAATTCAACACTTTACAAAATGTAATAATTCAAAATAATTTCAACTAATTAGCTACTAATTCAAAATCGAGCGTTATTAAATTTTGTCTCCGAGAGCATGAGCATGATAGGGAAAGCTTCCGTGATGGTCGACAATAAACTCTTGAAGGAATCTGAATCTGCTAGATTCCTGGGTATGCACCTTGATCGAGGGCTGACCTGAGATAAACACATAGATCATGTTTGCGCTGAGATTTCATCGGGCATCTTTGCTCTGCGTAAACGCAGGTGTCTGCTCTTTAGATCTGTTGAAAATGGCGTACTATGGGCTAATATTTCGACACTTGTCCTACGGGATTCGAATTTGGGGATACTGTGGTCGGAGCTTGCTGATTAGGGTGTTACAGCTTAAAAAAAACTGTTAGAGTGATTATGAAATTAAAATTTAGAGAGTCGGGTAGACACTCGCTAGGATTTCTGACTTTGCTCTGCCTTTATATCTTGGGTTTTGTGGTGTATTGCCGTTTGAAATGCAGTTTAGTGCGGAACGGAGATGTACATATTTACGATACCAGAGGAAGTGACAACTTGCGTGCCCAACAGCGCAGAACATTGGCTTTCGAACGTTTGCCGACTCAAGTTGGTTTCAGATTAATTAATAGGATTCAGATTAATCCCAGAGGATTTCAAACAAATTCCTATTCTGAGTCGGTTTAAATCTCGACTAAAACACCTTTTGGTGTCTTAAGGCGTTCTACTCTGTTGACGAGTTCATGGATGGCCGCTGGGATAATTAATCAAAATTTTATAAGAATAGAGCATGATGTCAAAAGATGTGAATTGTGCATTTTGTATGTTTCAATGCATTTTGTGCGTTTTGTATGTTTCAATGGGGTGACTGAATGGATAGAAAGGACTTGAAATTTTTTTTAATTTTATTCTATTCTGTAGACTTTTAACCATATTTTCTAGTTATTCATTGTTGACGGTTATAATGCATGGTTTTATTGTTTTTACGTAATAAAACGATTATTATTATTCGCCCGGGACCCCCACGGCTTGTGAAAAGATACATCAATAAAATCGACGAGAAGAAATTCAAAAGAAAGATCTTCTCAGAGATGGTAACCTCTGAAAACATCACCAACGGGGGGACGCTAGCCCTGAAGCCGTAATTGCTTCGACCATGCGGCTGATCGCTTCTGCATGCGACGCTTCCATGCCCCACGGGAGGACGAGGCACCGGAACCGACCCGTGTACTGGTGAACACCGGATTACGGGGTTGCGCTGAGAGTATCTTCGACTAAGACGAGTGGCGCAAAGTGCAAGGAATCGTACAGATGCAAATGCCAGGCCAGCCGAGTATAAGATGGCAAAGAAGCGGCTCCGTCGAGCCATCAACGGAAGCAAGGCATGCTACTGGAGAGAACTGTCGGAGACCGTGGATGCAGACCCTTGGAAGCTGGGTTACAAGATAGTAATTCGGCGATTGGGGGTCTCGCGGTCAACAGCTCCACTAAACGAGGCTAAAGCGGAGCACGTTGTTAAGATGTTGTTCCCGGCCCCCTCGGTCCGTGCCGAGCGGGACTTCTGAAGGCTGGGTCATTTAGCGCCAGATGGAAGACCGCACGTCTTGCGCTAATTCCCAACGGCAAAGAAAACCTAGAGTCACTGTCCTACCGCCCATTGTATATGCTTGACACAGCTGGGAAGGTATTGGAGAAGCTGTTGTCATTGGTTGTTATTGGAGAAGACTGGTTGCGGCGATGAATCAGGCAGGTGGCCTGTCACCTACCACTACGGTTTCCCGAAGGGTCGGTCGACCATAGACGCAATTCAAGAGGTTTTTGAAGCAGTGCGGCGAGCAGAGAACCACAATAATTTTTCGCAACGTGTATTTTTTCTCGTTATGTTGGACGTTAAAAACGCTTTCAACTCCGTACGGTGGAGCGATATAATTCGGGTCCTGGAGCATTAGTTCCATGTGCCTCAATACCTCCTCAGAATGGTGGACGCATACCTGAGGAACCGGGTCTCATTTACAAGACCGCGGCAGGCGTAGGACTGCGATCACGTCAGGGGCGGCGTAGGGGTCGATTCTCGGCTTGATTTTGTTTTCAAATCGAATTGCTACATTTAGGGTGACGCAGTACCATGTTTCGTATGTGTTGATACTATTTTTGGTGTACGTAAATCGAATTAGACATCAACCAAAGCATGAGCCAATATTGTTGGAACCCAATAAGATATATGTTTTGAAAAATGTTTAATAGAAAAAACCTTATCGTAAATATTCATAAAAGTGGCTAGAATAAAAATCCAAATTTACAATTTGGAATTTATCCAAATTAAACAACTTGGTTTTTTATTTAACAAGATATATGCCAAACAGTAATTTTACGTAAATAACGTTATTGACATTTCTTCTTTTTTTAATGACTGCGCCAATAAAAAGAAAAAGAAAAAATTGACCTCTATATATATATATATATATATATATATATATATACACGCATCAACGTTAACGGAGCGACAATTTGTATTAATTAATAGCCCAAAGGGTTATCAATATCTATCACATCAAAGGAGTATCGTATCTACTGGTTATATTGTAGTCGCAAATCAGTTATTTAACAGCTGATTTTCGAAGTTGAAGATTCTGGAGTTCAAATCTCTGTAAACATTAGTTGCTTTTTATGGATTTGAATTCATGACAGTGGGTACCGGTGTACTTTTGTGGTTACGGTTCAATTAACCACACGTCTCAGGAACGGTCGGCCTGAGTCTCTACAAGACTACATCTCATTTACATGTCATACATATCATCTTCATTACATGCGACCGGTTAGAGGATTGCTTATTGTTCCCTAGTCCCAACAGAATTGCAACGTGCACATTAGGATAATAAGTTAATAGATCCAAAGTGAAATATTAAAAGTGGAGTTTAAAGTAAAAATATACCCGCGTAATATATCAACGTAATGTTTTTAAACTTAGTTTCTGGGAATTAAATATTTTTTAAATAGCTTTTCATTAATTTAATTATAACTAGCCAATCAGGGATCGCTTCGTTCGCCCGACTGTCTAGCCAGGAGGCGGAGCCCCTGGACCCATGACGCTTTCTTCATCCTCATGATTGTGAGAATATTAAATATTTTATACATATTCATTAAAGAAAAAAAATTAGTCGTTTTACTTCATTATAGTTGGTTCATGCGTGATGCTGTTGCAACAAACAGAACCGCAATCTTTCTCATTTATATATATAAAATAATAACTCATAAATTAATTAATAACTCATTAATAACTAATTAATAACTCATAAACATAACTCGTAAATTAATTTTTATTTATTTATTCAATTATTATTTTTTTTACTAATAATTAACATTTTCAATAATGTTAACATGTTATAACATTACATAACATGTTTAATAATTAACATATTTTGTAGGATTATGTTATAATCCTTTTATTCTTACGGTCGTAATTCGTGGCTGTTATATATGCTAATATCTACTTGTTTACTATATATTGATATATATAGTAAACAAACAAAAACCGAAATATTTACTTTTATAATTTTTTCTCTCTTAAATCATTAAAAATTCCAATTTTACAATATTTACGTGAAAATTATTTTCCGTATTAACACGTTAATTCGTTATAAATTTTCATTCCTGCATTAGGCTTTCTGAAATTAAATAAAAGATATTTTAACATATATTTTACTTTTGCCGGTTGTATCATTAGTTAATATTTTGTCGGTCTAAGTCAATTCGATTTGTTTTATTTAATATCAAACATTTTGTTCTGTTTTCTATTATTTATCATGTATCATAAAATTTTTCGATTCTATCGAAAAATTATTATTAGAATCCTGATATAGTCGTCAGTCGACAAAATAACTGGCTGATGTGATAAGAGTTTTTAGTTTAATTTGCAACATATGCTTGTCACATTGATTTATCTTTTAAAGCTATACTTTGCTTACTTTTTATGAAATGTAATTATTTCATTTCAGTTATAAATCGGTCGATTAATGGGTTCTTTAAAAATGATAAATGATTAAATTAACATGTAATTTTTAAAGGTGAGTTTAATCAATGACCTTGAAGTACGAATACAAAATGAACTGACCAGATAGAGTTTAGGAATTTATGTCGGTATGTCGTAAATAAAAACGTAAGAATGTTGTTGTGCTTGGATGCCGAAAATATATTTATGGCTACAAAATTTTCCATTTCATCTCACCTCTGAAATAATTGGTTCCGGAAGCTAAAGAAATTAAAAAAAAGACCCACCCCAAATCCAAGCCATCGAGAATTAAATTTCTGTGTTGTATTACATCCTAATATTTGAGATTCCTTTTAGGAAGAAGAAACAAAATTAAAGGGAAAAAACGAAAAAATTGATTCCTGCCGAGTGGACGTGATGGACATTTTATTGTTAAGGTGTTTCTAGTGACTTGAAAGCAGTTACTGAGGAAGTATATCTCTTTATGTCACCCTTAAAAGGCGATTATAAAGAGCACACCTTATTTAATCGTAGTAGTTCTCTTAAGTTTACCGCTGAGAATTCATTCGAAACCCAGCTATGGCCATTAGCTGTTTGGATGAAAAGTTTTCTTAGTTATCAGTTCAATTGACTCCCGCTTACGCTAGATAATGTGACCTAGCCTATTTTAGAAGTAAGCTAATTAGAAATTCCGCAACAAAACCTATGATTTTGGTTCCTGGTGTAGTTAATTATACATAGAGCTAAACCGCCGTTAGTTTTGTTTAGTTTATATAAACGAAATTTATTTTAATGAAAAAAATAAATAAAATGTATATCGTAATATTTTGTAAGTGCGCATAAATTGTATGTGATATTAAAAATAATATTTGTAATGATATAAAATTTAAATATATATAAATTGTATAAATATTTAACTTTCTGGGAAAAAATTAATTTAGATTAAAAATAAAGTTACTTCACATTTTCTTGATAATAAGTAAATGAAACTTAAAAAATTTAAATATTTAATTTCTTAATGGATTATATTTAAAAACTTGAATATTTTGTCTCAAGATATGTATGAAATGTATGGGCATCGGCGCCTTAAGGATTGTGCGGCTTCATGCATTTACTGTTCAAGACGAAGCAGACTGACTTCGGTAGCAATTTTTCAAAATTAATAAGCATCTAAGCTACAAATAATGTAGCTTAGTGTCGAAGTGAAAACTTTTATTCCTTTCCGTTGCGAAAATTTCTCCTACAGAAAAAGAGAACCCACCTTCGTATAATATTTTATTAGACCAGTCGTTACGATCTACCCTTCCTGTAAACAATAAAAATACTACCGTATTTTATCATCTATATCTATTTTTATTATTTAGGTTATTTCTTTTATATCCATTTATATTCTTTCTATTTCAATGGTTCTGATTATTGAAATTCAAAACTGTATGAGGTACGAGGTATGTAAGAAAAGATATACATGTATGTGACTAACTAAGACTTCATGAAGAAGCTCTTGGTCTTATCCTCTTGATTTTTAAGCTTTTTTTTATAACTCACCCGTTGACAAACTTTGAATTATTATAATATTTATACTAATCTGTTATCAATAAATTTAAAACCAGCAAAATTAAATTATTCATTAATAAAATACGATAGCCTAAAATGTAAAATTTTGTTTTTGTCTTCAGTCATCAGTCATTTGACTGGTTTGATGCAGCTCTCCAAGATTCCCTATCTAGTGCCAGCCATTTCATTTCGATATACCCCCTACATCCTACATCCCTAACAATTTGTTTTACATATGCCAAACTTTGCCTCCCTGCACAATTTTTCTCATATACCTTTTCCTCCAATATCAAAGGATTATTCCAGAATGCCTTAATATGTGGCCTCTAAGTCTGTCTCTTCTTTTAACTATATTTTTCCAAATGCTTCTTTCTTCATCAGTTTGTCGCAACACCTCTTCATTTGTCACTTTATCCACCCACCTGATTTTTAACATTCTCATACAGTTCAAGAGTTTCTAATCATTTCTTTTCGGGTTCTCCGATCGTCCAAGTTTCACGGCGTATAAAGCTACATTCCAAACATATACTTTCAAAAATGAGATTTAAGTTATTGATGTAAGAAAATTATATTTCTGACTGAAAGCTCGTTTGGCCTGTGCTATTTGTAATTTTATATCGCCCCTGCTTCGTCCATCTTTAGTAATTCTACTTCCAAAATAACAAAAATCTATCTCCGTAAACTTTTATATTCCTATTTTTATATTCAGTGGTCCATCTACATTATTTCTACTACATTTCATTACTTTAGTTTTGTTCTTCTGTGTTTTCATACGGTAGTTTTTTCACAGGATTTCATCCATGTAATTCATTGTTTCTTCTAAATCTTTTTTACTCTCAGCTACAATTACTATATCATCAGCAAATCGTAGCTTCGTTTATATTTTCACCCTGCACTGTAACGCCGGATCTAAGCTGTTCTTTAAGATCATAAACTGCTAGTTCTATGTAAAGATTAAAAAATAACGAGGATAGGGAACATCCTTGTCTGACTACCTTTTTTATTACATTTTCTTTCTTGTGCTCTTCAATTATTACTGTTGCATCATCGTTCCTGTAAATGTTAGCAATTCTATCTCTTCTTTGAACCCTACATTTTTTTAAATGCTGAACATTTAATTCCAGTCTACGTTATCAAATGCCTTTTCTAAGTCTATAAATGCCATTTATGTTGTTTTTTTTTTCTTTAATCGTCCTACTATTAACCTTAGCACATTCTTCTTCAACATTCTTATATTTTCTACGTTCATCCATCAACTGCAATATATCCTCTGATATCCAAGGTTTTCTACCAGTTCTCTTTCTTCCGCCTAAGGCCGCTTCTGCTGATTTAGGGATTTCCTTTTTATCATTCTCCCATTCTTCTTCTATATTTTCTACCGTGTCGTTTTTACTCAGACCTCTTGCGATCTCCTCCTCAAAAATCTTCTTTACCTCCTCTTCTTCAAGC
The DNA here is from genome assembly GCF_047948215.1 of Lycorma delicatula. NCBI lineage: Eukaryota > Metazoa > Arthropoda > Insecta > Hemiptera > Fulgoridae > Lycorma > Lycorma delicatula. The sequence continues at coordinate 248,246,819 of NC_134455.1, read as the reverse complement.
TTCTCTGAATTCCACCGAGTCATCTGACACCTTTTCTTTAGGTTTTTAAACTCCAATCTACTTTTCTTTCAATCTTCCAGCCATTTTTAAACTTGTAACATTCCACGCTCCGACTCGTGGATTGTTACTTTCATTTATTAGTGTTATTTAAATTGTTAAATAGTCGCAATTCATTCTTGAGAGTTAAAAAAATATTCCTTCCCTCTGAGTTGATTTTATTGTATTGTTTTTCAAAAAAAATATACTTCCTGAACCACTATAAGTTTAGCTGAACTCGTAAGTTTACCGCTGAGAATTCATTCGAGAGCCTATTATGCCATCAGCAATTAGGATAAAAAGTTTTCTTCGTTATCAATTCAATGGAGTCCCACTTATACACTTTACTTATGCCTATTTCAGAAGTACACCAATTAGAAATTCAGCAAGATTTTAGTTACTGATATAGTTAATTACATACAGAGTTAAATAGTCGTTATTTTTTATTTAGTGTATATTAACGAAATTTATTTTAATGAAAAAAAAAAAAAAATTGTTGGTTACACTTTCTGAACCATTTCTTCTGTGCTAATTTTGCACAGGAATAAATAAGCTAATTAATGATAGCTATTCTTCTAAGAGTCTACTTATTTTTGCCGACTTTCTTGTCATAGTCAGGTTTTGTTTTTTGTTCTGTAAAGATAACAAAAATAAGTTTTTACGTTCAGATATTTTAATTAAAAAACTTAAAATGATACATGATGAATAAATGAAAATGTATCGGTCAAAATCTGGTTTGAGAAGCATATGAGATCACAGGTACGCTCTTCCAAAAAAATTAGTGTTTTCATTGATAAAAACATTAGGCGATGATTGCCAATCAGAATTATTTTCAGTTTGCCTCCGCTCTCTCCACTTGTGAAGTACGTTATGTACCCTATCGTTGAGATTTATATTTTCTTTCTTTACTCGCATCGAGTTTGTTAAAAATGTTTCCCGTATTTAGAAAAGTAACTGAAGATGCGAGGTGATGATAACAAATATACCGAAGATTGTCCCTGCAGTCGTAGTTTCCTGCTAGGGGCTCCTCTTATAAATATTTGAAAAGTGGCAAAACTAAGACACAACAGAAAGATGTGAGGTTAATGTAGATGGAGTTTTCAGGGATGGTCGGAGGGGTTAAGATCCAACAACTTCATTTCCACTCTGTAACTCGCTATTGTATGACGTCACTAATAGTAATGTAACGCCCGCTAATGGAAAATCCCTCCCGTACGCGTCAGACACCCTCCTCTTACTTTTTGTCTCCCTTCATTCTACGTGTTATGTCGGTATAGTCCGGAGGTGAAGGAAGCATCGGGGTGTTAGAATGTGTTTTTAATGATAACAGAAAGCAGGTCGCATGAATCCTTCAACAGCAGCTTTTCTCTTTCACTCATTTTCTCTCGCCCCTCACTCTTCCCGTATTTCTCCCTGTTTGTCTCTTATTTCTCTTGTTTGTTGGATTGCTGCTTAAATTATAGTGGAGATTAAATTTTCAGCCGGATAACTGGATCGCAGTAATCTCATAATTAATTACCCCGTTTTATTAATTAATTTTATGATGTTAATTGTTGATTTCACGATTCAGTATTTAATTCATTACATTTAATGTCCTATTTTCCCTTTAATCGTCTTATTTTCACAAAATTATTTCTTAAAACAATTTAATACTCTTCATTCCTATAGATTCTGGAAGCAGATTTTACTGCAGGATGTATTCTACGCAGAAATTAAACGACTATACAAATGAAAAAATTTCATGATATTATATTTCATAAATTTAAGAATTAAATCTCCCCCTTTAATTTTTTTAAGTTCCTTCACTATAGGACTACTTTTTTTATAAGTGATGAGGATTTCTTTTCAATTACAATAACGTGACGATAATTTCATTTTGAAGAAAAATTAAATTACATACTTGCTAAGATATGCTAAATTATATGAAAAAAGACTATTGAAGATTGTTTTTATTAAATATTTTATGATACAACTCCTGTTAACAATGTTTTATTAAAAAAAAGTGTGCTGACAGGATTTTTTCTTTATGTGTGCGCATTTATGCATACAAACTATGAGTAACTAATTTAACAGCTTATTTGTATTCTCAGTTTAAATCTAGAACAGACTCTTTACCTAGAATAGCTACTGAAGCTAGGGTTGTTCTATCAGAAAGACCTATTTTCATAATGGATGACAAAGGTCCAAGTCCTGTCTCACATCGTGTACTATATTTCCCCGAGTTGAGCAGAAAGTCGAGCACCAAGAAACATGGTGGGCATTGAAGTCTCCCACTATTAATGATGGAGATGGTATTTGTGCGAGGAGGTCTGAGATATCCAGAGCACTGAACTCAGTTTCGGCGAGAGATATAGATTGCAGATATGCAACTTGAAGGGGACAGAGATCTTCACTGCAACAGCAGGAACGAGAATGGTCAGTTGAATCCTTGTAGCTGATACCTCATCCCTTATGAAAATAGCCACTTCACCACTCTCTCTACCGTCCACTACACAGTCGAATCTGTCACAAAAGTACCCCCTGAGTGCGATTACGTCATGTTGCAGAAGATGAGTCTCCTGGAATCACATGACAATCGGATCATGCAGCTGCGCCAGTACTCCAATATCTGCAATGCGGGACCGTACACCCCGAACATTCCACTGAATAATGTTCATAAAATTAAAATAAAGTAAAAAATACAAATATAATAATAATAAATATACTCAGGAAACCATATAGAATTCAGTTGTACGTGATTCTATTTTTCTTTTTTGTGTTCTTCACCTTAGATAACTCCGACGCCGGAGGTTCCTCAGGCATAACATCCAGTATATGGGGTGACGGCGGAGGAGATTTATGAGAACGGGATTTCGCTACTGACATCCCAGAGGGGGTGGCCATGCGGGTCACTTTCGTAGGGACCTTGTTACTCGGCTTACCACCGTCTGTGGAGGCCTCTGCCCGTACCGGCAGCACGTTAGGAGCAGGAACGTTTTTATGAACCACACTGTTGGATTCAGTTACTGCTACACACTTTTCACACCCTTGTCAGCCCGGAAATAGTGGCTGTCGGCAGCACTTTGGGAGTAGGAACGTTTGTACGGACCACACTGCTGGATTCCGTTATTGAGACGCAGGACTTGTCACTCATCCTCGTCAGCCCGGAAGTAGTGGCCGTAAGCGAAGTAACCTGATCAGAAAGCATCTGAACGAGCTTCTTAAGTTCCGTGCAGGATCCGCACTGTGGAGCATGAACAGGAGTAGCAGTCTGTTTTGACGCAGCAGTGGCGAAGGACACATCAGGTTGAACGAGATTACATGAGTTAACTATCTTCCTATACTCCCCGCGTGCAGCCGGGAAAGATAGATTCTGCTCAGTACAGATCTTGAGAATCGCCTTCTCTTCCTTAAAGGTTGGGCAATCCCAGGAGCGAGCCGTATGCGAACCATTGCAGTTCGCACATCTTTCTCTTTCCTCGCAGTTAGCGTCACTGTGGCCTTCGGTAGCACATCGAGCACAGATCTCCGACATCGAGCAAGATGTTGTAGTGTGACCTACCTTTGGCACCTGAAACACCGCCGTGGGTTGGGAACGAACTGGCGTACCCGAACGGAGAGGTAACCCACTCTAATCCTCTCTGGAGGAACAGGAAGACCGAACATCAGTATAAGGAACGGCGTCGGTTCTTCTGTTCCGTTCTGCCGTCTCATCATACGTTTCACCTCTACAACACCCTGAGTACTAAGTTCATCAGCAATTTCCCTCAAATTCATTTCTAGAAGGTCACAACAAAAAATCACTCCTCGGCTGGTATTTAGGGTCCTGTGGCATGCCGTACTTACGATTATGCCGCCCATATTGGTCAGACGCAACAAAGACCGACTCTGCTCGTCGTTATATGTCTCCACCAGAATTGTCCCACCACGTAATTTTTTAATGTTCTTCGGAGAACCAATACTTCCTGTTATGCATTTACTAATGAAGAAAGGTGAGACCGTTTGAAGGGAGCCACTCTCCTGATTATTCTTAACAACAAAGCGGACATTCTTGCACCGAACACCATCTTCATTGGCTGTAGCAAAATTATCCTCGTCAGACGAAGCTGACCGAGGCCTATTCACCAGACTTAAAGTGGTAGTTTTTCAGATGGACCACCAACCATCATAGAATTGGCTGTAGGAACTGAAATTTTGGTTCCACGAGAACCGGCGATACAATAGACCACTCCAGCAGAGCGCACGCGTACTCGAGCTAGAGCTAAATACAACTGGGTTTGCTCTGATCCCCAGAGGACATCGTTCGAGACTCACAACGTAGAGCTATTCACCCATCGGCACGATAGTTCCCACCTTGGGTTACGGTTGCATTTTGTAAGATGTCGCAACACCATCGAGTGTAGATGTGAGAAGAAACAGTGTAGGATGTTGTTGTGTAAGGGAATGTGTTGTAATTTTTGTAGTGTTCTTGATGTAGTGTGTCTGTATATTATAACATGTTCTGCAGCTCTGGGTGTAGTCGGAAGAAAGGCTGCAGATGCTACAGCCGTGGGAATGCTAACCCCCAATGTCGCAACACCTTCAAGTCTAAGTGAAAGAGATAACTGTGTTGGATGTTGTTGTGTAGTCGAGTAAATGTATATGTTGTAATTCATGTAGTGTACCTGGTGTAGCATACCTGTATAGTAAAAAGTATTCTGCAGCTAAGTGTGTAGTGGGAAGAAAAGCTGCAGAGGCTAGGCCCGTGGGGACGCCAACCCCCAAAGGTAGTAGTCCCTTCTGAAGTATTATCTGAACGGTAATTACCGGAGGCTAAACAAGAAAAAAAGGTACGAATGCCATCGATAAGCTGCCGGTGCAGATTCCCAGTGATGAGAAAGCAAGGTTGAGCCATAAAAGGGTTTTGATACAATGAATCCTATACAATGACATCCTTTGCCATTTCAAGACCGGTGTTTGAAGCAACCCGAAGGAATGTGAGCAGTCACATGAGTAGGTATATTGGTGCGATTCTCGTATTGTTCCTTTATGGATCCAAATGTAGATCTCATGAGCCGAATGTAAACGTGCTACAATTTACAGTTAAATTCGGAAGGTAAGCAAGCAGTTTTAGGTGAAGCCCTCTCTTGAGGAAAGTCTAAGGAAGGGTTTTTCATAAATGATAAGGGAGATCCTTCTTTTGGCTTGGAAATGTTTCCTATATTTAATTTTTCATACACTTCCCATTTTTGAAATATCAAACTCTGATTCCTCCTCAATAAAATATCTTAACCACACAAACATTAAGTCGACTTCCGTGGCGCGAGTGGTAGCGTCTCGGGCTTTCATCCGGAGGTCCAGGGTTTTGAATCATGATCAGGTGTGCAGTTTACATACGCTACAAAATTCCATTTCCATATCCCACGCACAAGTTTTTTTAAGCATATGTGGCGATATCATCAAGCATTAAAAAAGATTTCTATATAAATACTCAATGCCTAGAATAACACGGAAGAAGTTGAAATATTTCTTTCAAAGAGTCACCAAATTTTGCATTTATTCAGAGCATTGGCTGACTAGAACACAAGCCATTTCTGAATCCGATAATTTCAAGCTAAACGATGATTTTTACAGAACTTCTGATAAAAGAAGGAGAGTCTAAACGTTTATTAAAGACTGCCTTTTTAACAAAGTTGAAAGTTACCGTATATTCGCAGAAGAAATTAATTTCGAGTGGTGTACAACTCAATTCCAAGTCTAAAGTTGATATTGACGGTAATTTATAGATTTTTTCTGGTTCTTTTGAAACATTTCTACATAAACTAATGGAAACTCTTCTTGAAATTCTTAATAAATTCAGTGTCAGTGAAGTTCAATGTTCAGTGTAGTGCTGGCGATTTTATGTTAACTTTCTTAAAAAATCGATTCTTGTGACGAATGATCGTATTCCTTCTAGTACTTTCAAAGTAAGTCGTAGATGTTATTGTTATTGTCCTTTCAAATTTAATCAATGAATCTCTCAGCAACAGAGTATTCCTACCGTTTTCTGCTTAGTATCCGGAACCACCGTAAGGTATTACTTCAGAAGATGATACGTATAAATGTAAATGAAGTATAGTCTTGTATAGTCTCTGGTCGACTATTACTGAGATCTGTGGTTAATTAAACTACCAAAGAACACCGGTATCCACGATTTAATATTCAAATCCGTATAAAAGTCCCGTTACTAGGATAAAACCTTACCCTAGTAAAGCAATTAATCCCTTTACTAGGATTTGAACCTTAGAACTATCCTTAAGAAAGGTTCGGCACTTAATTTACAAAATTAGAGGCCGTTTCGTTATTGACCATATTTTCTAAAATATTTGGAAAGATAATGAAAAATCGACTTTAAATTTTCTTAAAAAGTATAATGTATAAACAAATTTTGAGCCTGATTTTAGGAAAACATTGTCTACTGACACAGCCATTATCCAGTGTTTGGAAAACATTTTACTTTCTGTAGATAACAAAAAGATTCCATTTTTAATTCTTTGCGATCTGAGTAAAGTTTTCGATGCAGTTCAATTTTTTACTGATAAAAATAATTAGTAGTTATCGTATCAGAGGATACGATATTTTTTAAATATCGTACCCTTACCAACCGAAAACGAGTTGTTAAGATTTCATCTTTTGATAAGAGTATAAATGTAAAATTTAGGTCCTCATTTCATGGTGTAAAACGCGGAGTACCTCAGGGAAATGTTCTCAATCCCTTCCTTTTTTTATTACTTATTAAAGACCTCAAAATCATAAGAGTGATGATTTTAACAGACGACTCAACTGTATTAATATCTTCAGAAAATTATTAAAAAGGCATTACATATTGCACGATATCATCTCAAAAAATTATTCATTGGATGGGTTTTTTCCATCTAACTTTAAATATGGATAAAACCGTTGCATTGGGCTTCTCATGTAGATGTAACATTGCTGATAAACAGGATAGAATTCCCGTTAATAACATAGTGTTTCTGTTGCCCACAAAGCAAAATTTCTGGGCGTTTTATTTGATAACTTGTGGATAGACAAATTGAATTTCGTTAGTAACAAATTCAAGCCGTACTGGTTTTCTACGAAGGTCCTTAATAAAAGCTTGTCATCATTATTAAATATTTATTATACATACGTATATTCTCTTGTAAAGTGTAATGTCATAACTTGGGTGTCCCTTCAAAAAGTCAGAATGAGTTTTTAGATAGAAATTAGTGTTATCAGATCATTATCTGACGCTCTTAAGTATGAATCGTCTAAACATACATTTAGAAAATTAAATTAACTTATCTTTGCGTCTATATTTATGAATGCCCAATCTTTGCTAAAAAAGAATAGTCACTTATTCTTTAAAAAAAACAATATCCACATCTACCCAACTAGACAACGTAACTGATATAATTCAACACATTATTTTGGCCCAAAAGAGAAAGGGCCTTATTAGGTTTACCGTTGCCATGTTTAATAAATTGCTTAACCATTTGAAAAATCTTCCATCAATTTACATAAAATACAATGGAAATATTTTATTTTACGGGAACAATATTATTCTGTTGATAAATTTTTAAATAATACTAACTAAAATCAAAACAAAAAAAATTCGCTTTATTGCATCCTGTTCAATATGTACGTAAATATGTACTCAAAATAAATTTCATTTACCTGTTGTTAATTGTAAATTATTTTCAAGTAATTTTTATATTCAATGCATTTATTTTAATATTAATTTCATGTTTTCTGTATTTAAGTAATTAATATGGACTTAAACACTTGTATTTTTTATCTTATAATTGTTTTTATATTTACAATGAATCTTATATTGATGTAACCTGTACAATGTATATTTATATTACGATCAGCATAAAGATTTATTTATTTAAGAACGCGTAGTTTGACTGACGTTTGAATGTTGGCGTGCGGACTCTTGCGTTAAACGACTTCGCTAACAAACAACCGTATAGAAGCCATAAAGTAAATTTTGTGTTTTTTAAAATTTCGAACTTGCTGCATTACTCTTACATTTGAGAGATCGATATTGGTGAGCAAACCTATTGCGTATAATATTCATCATTTCTTTACACAGAGAATCATCGCTTTACATGAGTTCGTATCAGATCTAAGGAATTACGTTTACCTAACGGCAGTCATCAAGTATCTATCTCATATTTTCATTAGTTTGGGCTGTAAGGTCATAGATGAATGTTGCATCATTTGATGATAAATTGGCTTGTTCTTGTGGATACCTTTTCATTTGAAACGATATGTAACGATTGGCCGCCATTAAATTGCTTAAAATCAGATAATGACACGCTTAAAAGGAAAGTCTGTTTCTATAACCGTAGAAAAGACTGTATTATAATTTGCACGTAACTACAAAGATTTTTTAATTATAACTGCATAAATTTTCACGTAATTAGAATTGTCACTGAACAGATATTGTACTAATCTGATCAAGTCAGTGTAAGTTAGGACACTTTTTTGCAACAGTATTTTCGAACCGAAGTAAGTATTCCGGCACTTCCGCACTCTTCGGCTTGTAGCGTTTCCTTAAAGAAATTGGTTATTGAAAAATTCCTGAGTTCGGACTAGATTGTAGTCGTTGTTGTACCTTCCTGCACAGGTACCTCTACCTGCACGATTATTAACTTTAGCATGGCGATTTGTCGAATTGGAGTGCACACCTAATGGGGGTATTGGGTTAAATTGGTTGCGATCGACCAGGGTGTATTCCGAGAGGCCCTCCTAACCGGAGCTGAAGTGGGAGATTAGATGTTATACTTAGCTCCTGACAGACCAAACTTTAGGACCTCTGGGACTTGGTTTATTGTTTATCTAGCGGCTGTGCTCCAATCGCTTAAATTCTTACGATCCGTTGCGGTTACCGAAATAATTTCGCTGATAGATACGCTGTCGTGGCGTACTTGAGGCATTTGCGGCATGGAATAATTTAGACTGATTGTGGTAGGCGCGGGGTCTTCTTCTCCGCGGTTTTCTTAGGCTTTTGCTTAGTTCTTGAGGGCAACGTGGTAGCGTTAGGTGTCAGCTGTCTTCTTCGGAAGGCAGAACTCATACTATCTCTCGTGACGAATAACCGATGTAGATGTCCCTCGGGGCATCTGCATCGGTGGCATCTCCCCGTGGCCGGGCTGTACACTGTGGAATGTGTTACAGTTTGAGGGCAAGAAGATGTCCTCCGTTAAAGCCACTGCTGGCAAGGAACGGAGGGGGTGGTGTAGCGACCTGACACGCTACGAGGCAGGGATCTTCTCCCCTCGGGGGGGAATTGAGAGGTACCGCTACTGTGCAGGAGCGGTACCTGTGCAGGAGCGGTTTTTTCCAACTCGAAAACAAGTAATACACGGATGCTTTTTTTAATTAGCAACAAAGATTATCAAACTTTTCAGAACATTAATAGTTAAGCATATGAATGCGGTTAACAACCGGTTAGCTGACTTAATCGCCAGTAACGGGCAACACCATCTCGCCAAGTTACCGCAGTAAAGTTGAGAAGGAAACCAAGATGTTTATACACGAATTGTATACATTAAATTGGAGTAAATGTAGTAGTATATATCCTCATAAACTCTTATCATAAAATTTGTGCTAACAAAATAACATAATTATATTTATTAGGGTAAATATTTTCAGAAAAGTCTACCCGTCGTCTTAATGGACTTGTTATTTATTGGAACAGCGAAGATCATCGGTAAATAATCGCAATATCATTACGGAATTTAGCATCCCAGGTTTGGTTCTCGGTTTAGGATAATGTCATAAGTTCCGTATTTTATTGGAAGAAAATCTGACTGGAATTTAAAAGTACTACTACCTAATTAAAAAAAAGTTAAGTTTAATTAATTTTTTAAATTATTTCACAGCATTACAAAAATCCTTCATAACTACATATTTTTATTCAAAATACTATGTCAATTAATTACTCGTAATTTAAATTTTTATAAAAATCTTGACAGCAATTATTTTTGACTTCAGAATTAATAGTTATCCGTTTTCTTGTATTTAATTATAGTTTCAATAACCATTAGTGAAGAAATTAGTATTTTATCATTCTCGTTTGAGAATATTCACCTTAAAATAAAACCGTCTTAATAATGATGTACTTGCATTTGAAGTACATTGCACAATGCCATTGTTAATGGATCACCATTTTGCGTTTTTGATAGGATTTTCTAAGAGATGATTTTTTAGGAATTTTTCGTGTAAAAACGATTAGAATAATGTAAAACTTAGATATAATCCCGCTCTAAAATCAGTTTATCTCTTCCTTAATTTGGGGTCTTATTTACGTCACTTTTAACTCACCAAATATTACTTTATATTATTATATAGAAATTTAAATATTAGCATAAAATTTATATAGTCATATATGGAACTTGAGACGTGAATAAACATTTTTAAATAATGCCTCATATTCAAGCATGAATATCTGAGGTATACGAGAAAGAATTCAAGAAATTAATAATTAATCATGCTAAATTAAATGCACATCGATTGTGAAATTTGTCTGAATTCTTGCTGCTATAGTTAAAAATATAAATCTGAAAAAACAGATTTTTCAGATTTATATTTTAACTACAAATACATAATTTAAATGTATATGATTTTTTGTTTAATGATTTAATAACTTCCATGTTTCTAAAACATGTTGATAACCTTGAAAAAATATTTTTAATTAATCAAAAAAGTGATAGAGATTTTAACTGTTTACTTACTACGAATTCATTTTCAGCAATTCGTAAGAGTGAATTAAACGGAGGTAATATTTGTTTATGATGGAGGATATCGAAAAATTAATCAAAATTAATTAAAATTTACGTCTCGAGGAAGAGGGGAAAATTAAACGATGACAGCAGAATTCATTAACTTACTGAGAGTATTTTAATTTCATTTGAATACTGTGTAACAGATAAGAAGATATGATAAAAATTGTAATAACGTAGAACAGAATGACCTCTCTTCTGTCACTGAAGCGAATGATTGTGCGGGAAGATCTCACCAGTAATAATTATTTGTCAATTAAAGTGATCAACAAATTAATTACCATCAAGTAAGTTAGTTATCAAAGTGGTCGTTGATACCATTGGCGCGCTAGTATAGCCATCAGCTGTAATTAAGTAGGGTTGACATGTCCAAATTACGCGGGACTAACTTTCGACTGTTAAATCATCCTGTTCCTTTCCTTCTTTACTCTTCTCACCCTTCTGAGCGAACCGTTTTTGCTTACTCATTCCTTCTATCTCTCTCTCACATACACACTCACACACACACTCGCTTTCTCGTTGCGTTTCTCTTCATCATCTCTTATCTACAACCTCTCATTCTTGTGGACCGACAAGAGAGGAGGGATTTAACAGTGAATAACTGTTTTCCTCGCTTATATGTGTTTCTGTGAACCCTTTACTAATTACCCATATTAATTTATTTTACTTAATCGCAAGGGCGAAACTTTTATTTTATTTTTAAAAATGTAATCGTTTAATAAAATTTATTTTAAAAAACTTTAGCTTGTCATTATTTTCCAGTTAATAACAATTCGAAAAATATCTATTTTTTTGTCTGTCTTTCTCTCACTCTCTCTCTCTCTCTCTCTCTCTCTCTCTCCCTCTCCCTACTATCAATTAACCACAAAATCAGCGTGGAATGGTAGAGTTGTTTCTCATTATTCATATCCTGTGTTTTTTTTAATAAAATCCTCTTTTTTCAAATATGGTGAGCCTTTTACTAATGTTTATTCTCTATTTAGGATAATATTAGAGACAAACTATTTTATACTAACGTTGGTGGTTTTATTATAATAATAAGTAACTTTTATCTTACTTATCGAAAACTACTGAAGTATTAAGTAAAAAAAAAGATATACCAAAATACTTAAATAATATATTTTTAAAATATTATAAAAATAAACATAATAAATATGCCTCTGTACAAAAAGTAATAGGTAAAAATATAACATATTATTTATTATTCTATTGTTATTGTTAAGAAGGAACATGTTACTTAAAATCGATTTCTTAACTCTCAGCCTAGCATGGCACTCTTTTATATACTTGTACTACAAAATTTCCATTCCATATTCTCACACACAAGTTTAGAGCTTATGTGGTAAATTTTGTTTTTATTTATTGTGTGTGTTATTATAGTGTGTAATATAGAAATAAATTAAAATTTATTTCTATATTACACACAAACAAATTCTTTTATTGATTTTACTGTAGTAGTAGTTTCAGTAAAATAGTAACTACTATACTATACGTACATACAGCAAGCACACACACACAAAGAAGATTTAATTATATCTAAATATCTGTTTTAGTTCTATGTTGCGTAGCTAATAAAGAATATTAGCTACATATGGTACAGTCGTAATCATTTCATAAACTGTTTAAAACAATTGAAATATTATGTTGTTAATCTCTTAATAGCAAAGTGTTTATTGTTCCAAACGAAAATTATTTTCTTTAAAAGTATCAATTTTTTTAAAATAGGTTGCAGGTTACGCGGCATAGATTTACGAGTACATCACTGCCTCTTTCGTGTGAACAATCCTTGGAAATTATAGGAAAATATTTAAAATTCCACTACAATTTCCTGATAAACATTTTTCAATTTTACTGACAAACGTATTTTTTAAAATCTGTAATAAAACATCTACTAAGGTGAAAAAATTATCTTGATATTTATAACAAAATATAGATTACGCTAAAAATTTCCGCTGTCGCTGGTCGAAATAATCACCGGAAATTACGACCTGAAATTTTATTATTATTTTTAATTTACTTGTATAATTTTTGAATTTTTGTTGTAATCCTGTTCTTTTGTTATAAAACTATTGTGATTCGATGACTGCAGACGAAGATATTTCTTTCCGTTTCAAGATCCACTACCACTAGAACAAGCTTAAAGTTTATGAGGGTAAGAAAATAACTGGATTTTTTAACATAAGTAACACATTTTATAGTCTCATTTCGTCAAATTTACAGAACTCGGAAATTGAATATACCAAAATAATGGGTAAAAACAGTGTTTTTCTCCATTTTCTTTAAATGGAAATGCAGTTTCTTCTGTTCAAACTAGTTAACAAAATAACAAGACGGGGTTAATTGTATATATATTGTATCTTTTTGTTTTAACTATTTATTAAATGTAAAATTATTACAGCTTAAAAAACCAGTTTTTGTCTACCATTACCTACATACGTATATTTATAAGGATCAGTCCGTTGGTTTTTCTAAAACATAAATTTTTTATAGAAGAGTCTTCAAAATAATTCTTCCCAAGATATCGGCCAGTAAAAAAGTTCACGCTGAATTACATTTTTCTGTTGAATAAATGTTAAGCGTGGTTTTATTAACGGGATATAAAACTGTTATCACCATAAAATTCATATATTTTTTGACTTTTAATTTTTGTTTAAATAGCTCACTTTCAAGACATATTTTTTTTTTATAAATTTATGTTAAGATAGAATAAATAAAAAAAATAAATAATTTAGTTGGTAAGAATTTATTATCTCCTAAGTATAAGAACAGACTAATTAAAACATGACTTTTTAAGGCATGATGTTTCATATGACAAGTTGAACAGAATGATCTGGTGAACTGTCGTCTGCCAATTTCGTCGCATTCATTTATAAACATGAAACTGATAGATAGATAATGTATTATATTCAAAATCTAGATTTAACTTGTCATTTCAGATTAATAAGAAATAACAAGCATGTAAAGTATATCAATGAGATAAATAGGTAAACTTTTTAAAAACTATATTTTTATAGCTTACGTTTTTACCTGACGCAAACATAATAAGACGTCATAAAATAGTTAGAAATTTTAACGTTTGCTAAAAGAGACAGTAACTTCCAAATGACAATAGCATGAACCATCTTAAAACTTAAACACTTATTGATTTTTAACCCAAAAATAAAGCAAAATATTAAAACTAAACAGTTAAATTCCTGCAGGTAGTGCTATCATAACCCACCGTGCTGGTCTAGCGGTGAACGCGTCTTCCCAAATCAGCTGATTTGAAAGTTGAGAGTTCCAGCGTTCAAGTCCTAGTAAATTAAGTTATTTTTGTATAGATTTGAATACTAGGTGTTCTTTGGTAGTTGGGTTTCAATTAACCACATATCTCAGGAATGGTCGAACTGAGGCTGTACAAGACTACACTTCATTTACACTCATACATACCATCCTCATTCAACCTCTGATATAATACCTGAACGGTAATTCACGGAGGCTAAACAGGAAAAAGAAAAGGCGAAAGGTATTGCTATCATAAAATTCCTTGCAACAATAAAATGATAAACATAAAAGGTGGTAGTGTCTTCTTAATTACCTTAATATCCGTTTGACACTAATTCAGAAACTAAATACAATCATCATATCTTAATAACATGGTAGGAAAATGAAAGAGACTTAAAGTAAGAACAAAAGCAAAAAGAAGTAGTTGCATTTTAAATTTGTACCAAAAAACGTACGAAGTTTCCTGAACTGTTGAATCTATATAGCGATCACTAGACGTAATAAATTTTAGTACCGTAATAATCGAAATAATTTACAGTTTTAATTTACGTAAAAAAAAGATTTTATGAATTACATTTCCATTAACAAGTGGTGTAAAAGTTTTACCATTCTTTTATTGGTAAAAATAATAATAACCAACAAAAAAAATTGTCTCGTAAAAATATTTTTGGAGATTCACAGATTACATAATAATAGTAACTGATCCTAAATGAGTAATCTCTTATTCATTTAAATCACAGAATCAACCTCTTTCCTTTTAATATATTACATCGTCCTACTTATTAATTTCTTTCTTTCTATCCATTTACAAAATGTCTTAGTTTTCGATCAGCGTAGCATTAAGACATATTGCTATTTCTACAGTAAAATTTAAAACTACTTTCTCACTAGAAAGGTTAAATACAAACCTCTCTTTTTTTAAAAATCGACGAGATATCACTTAATTTAATAATATGTTAAATTCTTAATATCCTTGATATCCTTAATTTAATCTGATAAATTTTGACCGGTGAAATAGGATCCTGATTAATCATTTACTTACTATTTGGTTTTTTAATCTCCTCTATACAGTATTAAGATAAAATAAACCATATTTTTTAAATTTAAAATCGCTTTTTACCTAACTTTGCTCTGCCACTGCTTAAAAAGAATGGATAGTGGGCTAAAAGCAGTCAAAGAAATGCTAATTATTCAGTAAACATATATTCTGAAGGTTTTCCAATCTCATCAAAATTTAGATGAAGATGATGTAAACAAGTGTGTGAAATCTTACTTTCAACTGTGTTCACCAGCCTACATGCATCTACAAAAAAAATCAACAATCAATCTACAAACATTAAAATTTTAGTCTATGAACAATTTACAGAACTTTAGATAAAGGAATGGGTAAGAATAAAGGTGAACAACAGTAGGTATAATCTGTGATATGACCTGAATAACATAGTTCTTGAAAAATAACTTTTTCTGCTTTGTTTCTAGATGTCACTCAAGCTTACTGAAAAGTGTGGCACGATAGTTTAACATATAAAATGAAAAACTTACCACTAGTTCACTTCATTCTAAATTATACTTTGAGAGAAATGCTTTCAAATCAGCATTCTCATAGAAATAACACTACTATCGTTGTTTGCAAAAATCCAACTCTAATCGTGGAAAGATTGCAAGTCTAATAGTTTCTAAAAGTGGTTAGATGTATGAAAACTAAAAATCTACAAATTGTCTGCAAGAATTATTATATCATCTGAAAGTCGTAACATCTTTATCTTTTCAACTAGCACTGTTACTCTAGATCTAAATTGTTCTTTAACGTAATTAACTGCTAGTTCTATGTAAAGATTAAAGAGTAACAGGAATAGGGAACATCCTTGTATGACTACCTTTTTTATTTCTGCATTTTTCTTCTGCTCTTCAATTATTACTATTGCAATTTGGTTTCTATAAATGTTAGCAATTGTTCTTCTATCTTTTACTTGAACCCTACATTTTTTAAAATACTGAACATTTTATTCCAGTGTACGTTATCAAATGTCTTTTCTAAGTCTATAAATGCCATTTATGTTGGTTTGTTTTTCTTTAAGCTTCCTTCTACTATGAATATGAGTGCTAAAATTGCTCACCTTGTCCCTATACTTTTCTTGAAACCAAATTGGTCTTAATACTAATACTTCTTCCAACTCTCCTCTTTGTTCTTCTGCATAGAATTGTATTTAAAATGTTTGATGCATTAGTACTTAAGCTAATTGTTCTGTATTCTTCACATTTATTTGCTCCTGCTTTCTTTGGTATCATGACAATAACAATCTTTTTAAAGTCTGATGGAACTTTTCCTTTTTCATAAATACACCAGTTTGTATAATCACTTCCTAACCTGCACTGTGCAGTAATTCTGCAGGTATCCTCTGTACCACAGGACCCTTTCTGCCATTCAAATCTGCTCTCTTAAATTCAGATCTCAGTATTGTATCTCCCTCTACATCCTTTTCAACCCACTCTTTTTCCTCTATAACACCAGTTTCTAATTCATTTCCTTCGTATAACTCTTCAATATATTCACCCACCTATCGACCTTTTTTTTTGTATTATAAATCGGTGTACCATCTTTGTTTAACACATTATTAGCTTTTAATTTACATAACACAAAATTCTCCTTAACTTTCCTGTATGCTCCGCCCATTTTAACAATGATGATTTCTCTTCCATATCTGAACACTTCTTTCAATCCACTCCTTTTTTGCTAATTTGGATATCCTGTTTATAATATTTCTTAATTGCCGATAGTTCCTTTTACATTCTTCATCACTAGCATTCTTATACTTTCTACGTTCATCCATCAGCTGCAATATATCCTCTGATATCAAAGGTTTTCCTGTCAGTTCCCTTTGTCTGCTTAAGTTTGCATCTCCTGATTTAGGAATTTCCTTTTTAACATTCTCCCATTCTTCTTCTATATTTTCTACCTTATTGTTTTTACTCAAACCTCTTGCAATGCCCTCCTAAAAAATCTTTACCTCCTCTTCCTCAAGCTTCTCTAAATTTCACCAATTCATCTGACAACTTTTCTTCAGGTTAAACCCCTATCTACATTTCATTATCACTAAATTATGGTCGCTATAAATTTCTACTCCAGGATAAGCTTTGCAGTCAACGCCGTCCCCTCTTTCACTCCTTTTACTCAGACCATATTCACCCACAATATTTCCTTCCTTGCCTTTTCCTATGCTTGCATGCCAATCTCCAACTATTATTAAATTTTCATCCCCTCTTATGTGTTTAATTGCTTCGTCAATTTCTTTGTATACACACTCTACCTCATCATCATGGGTACTTACTTGCAGGCATGTAGACATTAACATTGTTAGCTTAGGTTTTGATTTTATCCTTATTACAGTGATTCTGTTGCTATGCATTCTGAAATATTCTACTCTTTTCCCTATCTTCTTGTTCATTATGAAACCTACTCCTGCCTCCCCTTTATTTGAAGCTGAGTTAATTATTCTAAAATCATGGTCGTTTTATTCTTCCCACCAAACCTCACTAATTCCTACTACATCTACATTTAACCTGTTCATTTCTCTCTTTAAGTTTTCCAACCCTTTTTTTTTAACCTCCAGAACCACTGTTAGGTACTGCTTCAGAGGATGGGATGGATGGCAATTTTTGAGGTGTGTGAATGCCTGACCAGGATTTAAGATTGGTAAATTTTCTAGTCTACCATCCTTTTTTAGGCTTCTAACATTCCATTCTTCGACTCATAGAATGTTTTTTTTTTTTTTTTAATTTTCTGGTGGCCTCTTCCTTAGTAGTTCTCACCCGAAGATCCGAATGGAGAACTAGTTTACCTATGGAATATTTTACCAAGGAAGGCGCCTCCATCTTTGTTACATGAAAATGCAGAG
Source organism: Lycorma delicatula (assembly GCF_047948215.1). Classification (NCBI taxonomy): domain Eukaryota; kingdom Metazoa; phylum Arthropoda; class Insecta; order Hemiptera; family Fulgoridae; genus Lycorma; species Lycorma delicatula. The sequence continues at coordinate 248,228,854 of NC_134455.1, read as the reverse complement.
AGCTACAGTTTCTTGGATAAAAAACAACTGCAGTTTTCAGTTGCTTTCAGCTGCACAGTACTCAGAAGATGAGTGATGTTGATATGGCCATTTAAATCCTCATGACCTACACCCTTAACAACTATTGAAAGAGTTGCTGCCCTCTTTCAGGTATCATTCCTTAGTCTGGCTCTCAACAGATACCACTCTGATATGGTTGCCCCTTTGGTCCAGTTACTCTGTATCACTGAGCACTTAAGCCCCCTTACCATCGGCAAGGTCTCATGATCCATTTAAGGAGTAAAAGATGCCAACAACACACAGTATTTCCAAGTGGTCCACCATCCAAGTACTAACCATGCTCAATGTTGCTTAACTTCAGTGATCAGATGAGAACCAGTGTGTTCAATGTGGTATGGCCGTTGATTAATATGAGTATATATGTTGCATAACCATTCTCAGAATCAGAGTAAATACCACAACCGGAGTACATACATTCGTGGACTTAGAAATTAATATAGATTCTAAACTTCTGATTTCTCGACACATTACTGAGATTGTATCACGGGCAAGGAGAAAATACAACATGTTTTGGAGTATTGTTGGATTACATGAAGTTATGACAGGGTATATGCTATTAACAAGATTGAAGCAGTCCAAAAGAAGTTTTGTCATATTCTTGTCAATAGAGGTTCAATTCCTTCTGCTCCTTATATTGAACTCTACCATGAATTAGGATTATATTTGTTGCATGGTCACTGCAAAAAGGCCACTGAACATTCCTTATACAAATCTCTACATTCACTTTTATAAGGATTTGTTTTCCTGATTAGATTAAAAGTAATTTATGGTAACACTCGACACTACAGGCAGTTTTACGACACAGATAATTTGATGATATCTCCTGTAGCAAGATGTGTTGCAATTTTGAATGAGATTGTAGAATACATTGACTTTTTTAGTACTAACATATGATATTTTAAAATGGAATTATGGAGCCTTCAATAATGTTAACGTCAGCAAGTGAATTGAAATAATTTATGTGTTTCTACATTTTCTGTTGTATTTCTACATTTTTTGTTTCTTCCTTACATGTTCTTTGTTATATGTTAGATTTTCCATGTACTTTTATATACTCTAGTTTTTGATAAATTGAATTCGTGCAACATACAAAGGTAGGCATATAATTGTTCTCTGTGTGGTACCACAGTTTTCTCCTATTATATATTCTAACCTGGTTGTTTGGGCTCACTTGTGTGATGAAACTGTAGGGGGCAGGGTGTAAAGGAAATTGGGAGCCCTGCTAAAAAAATTATCAATAATATCTATAATAATCTAATTAAAATTTATAATAACAAATTAAAGTTATTCTTTACTAGTTGTCTCATTTGATTGATAGTAATAGATTTTAATGTATTTATTTATTTATTAATCAGAATAGAAGAGGTTGTAGTGTTGCAGTCTACATTTGTATCAATCCTGTATTATATTTCAAGTGGACCCTGTTTCAAGCATCCTTAATTCCTAAATGCATGTAACAAAGTATAAACAACGTATAAATTCATATAAGTTCTGCGATTCTTTTAAAAATAGAAATATTCAGATGTTTTAAAACATAATCTGTTGTATAATTTAATAATCTTGCACCCTGTACAAAACCACACTTTCACATGCTGTCAAAGGAAACTTCTTAACTTTCTCTCTATGAGAAATTCCCTATTTCTGCGGCATTTTCCTTCGGGGAGATAATGCACAGAGACATGTTTAAAGTCTTATGATATGGAAAAATTGCACTGTTAGAACTCTATGGGGTCTTAATGATAAAGTTTCATTCTGACCTGCTTTCTAAACTCTGAAATATTAACCACACTTGTTTCTGCATACAAGAATATAAATGGAAGAGGTCGATAACAAAATGGATTGGAAGTTCATCGAACACCTGTCAGGCAGCTGGTTAGAAAAAGCATCTGTAGATCTGCATTAGCATAAACCTCTAGTATAAATCAGGAGCCAGTTTTTTAACAATCTGCCAAATGCAAAAGAATCATTTTCATACACGTTATTTAAAAAAGCCATAACAAAATTGCTGGTGGAGTATACTCGTAGATATTATTCAGCGCCGGAGTTAGTGTGTGGTAAAAATTAAGCAAACTAATCAAATTTCTTTTATATTGTTTTACTTGTAATCTGAATTATAATTTTAAATCAGAAAATGTTATTCTTATTCTTGTTTTAATTTGTAAGATATGTATATGTACTGTTTTACATGATTTGTTTAAACAACCTTTCTACATCTCTCACAGAAATGGAATTTAATTGTATTGAGCTAATAGAGAGGAATATTATGTTTTATACAGTAAATTTTCTTCATATTTTTTGCCAAAATATTTGCAGGTTATGTATTTTGTTTTGTCAGGTTAAATATTTGCTTTGTCAAATGTATCCCCAATGACAATTGACTCATAAAGTTACCTCAGAAAAACTATTTTCTCTCAGTTGTCTCTAACACTCCTACTTTGTCTAATACGAGTATATACATCCTTTATTTCAATCTATTATCACAAACAGTTTCCATGATTGACGTTTCATTTTACTTTTGTTAAACTATTACTTCGAAGCGCTTTCCAGTCCAAATATTAATGAGCAACTATTATGTTGCATTGAAAGAGAAGTGAATACTTCCACAAGTTATTTCTCTACATTACTTAAAACAATTTTATTAAGCTTTTGTTTTATCTACATCAAAATAAAATTAAGATACTACACGTTAACTTGCTCTCCGTGAACAAGTTCATTGATTTTCCAGAAGTATTTATTAAAATTTTGGCAAGTGGTCCCAGTTATAAAAAAAAAAAAAAAAAACATAAAAAAGGTTCTTCAATGAGTTATTCTGGATTTTCCGTACTCGTGACGTTTTATAATATTAGTATCATTGGATATGCTATTACAACGTGAAAAATGAGACAAATGGAATTAGAAATGAAAAAATACCAGAATCTTGCCGGGAAGGCGTACAGCCGATCTGTAAGTCAACATGCTAACATCTGTAAGTCAACATTGCTGCCGGTCGCATCATCTATTGTTCAGGTTACATCTTTAGAAATTTATTAAACAAGGAAAAAAGGTGGGCAGTTGCAGTGCATGCTAAAATTTAAAACTAAATGATTGTTTTCACCTTAATATGAAGAAGTGTATATTTTTCTTCTTTCGGCACTGAGAAAAATCTAAAAGTTGGTACAAGCAATACAAGTGAATATTTCGCTTACATTAATGCCTAAAACGTACGTATAACATGTTGGATGTTATAGCACGTTCTGTCAGACATCATTAAATGTTTAAAAAAATAAATCTAAATATGTTATTCTCTTTCCATTATATTTAAGTATTTATATTACGAAATGTACTAAAGGTAATATTATTAGATATCCATTCATGTTTAGCTGTCTGAAATTAATATCATTAGTACAATGTACGGAAGTGAAATTGGGGAATGGAAGTAAAATTGGGGATAAAAGAGTTGGTGAATACAGCGAACGATAACGAAATTGTTACACATGAATACTCTCAGTTGATTATATATAAAACGCTAATTGTACAAGCTTTGTTCGTTAGCTTCAAGCTAAATGTTGCCACAACATACTGTTGGAAATTATTACATGTTATATAATATGCATAAAAACACGCCTCAATGAAGAGATTCTATGTTATTATTGATATTACTGTAGTCGTTGCAGTCATACCACGCGTTCTTCGTAGTGGCTGCTATATTTGATTATTACGAAGTACATGATTACGATTTACTTTTATAGATAACAATGCTTGGGCGACAGGAATTATATGTATCTACAGTTCTAGAATACAAAACTTGCGATTAAATGAGAATTTTATTCAGAACGTTATTTAGGTGAAAATGTTTCTTATTAGTGTTTAATTCTTTTTGCTGCATTTATACGAAGGTATTGTATTCTAATTATGAAGTAATTGTTGCTATGTGGGAATCCCGGGTAATGAACGTGCGGATTCCGCTGCTAGACCCATATAGCCAACCGTCTTTCACCACTCGTGTAACTACTACCGACTTTATTAATTCTGTTAAACACACTCTTCGAGGAAGGTGGCAAGATGACTGGATTATTACAGTAGATAATAATTCCGACACATCAAGGCTGCATAGGAGATTTTACAGTCCAGAATAATTGTGGAAAGGTTATTACGAAAAAACCTCCTCCTCCTTTGTAGTATTTTTTAGAAAATCTTACACGTGGACACCTAATGAGTCAGACCGATACACTCGTTTGTGTTCGCTGCAACTGCGGACTAACGATACACCACATACTTGTGGACTGTGTATGTTATGCGGCATACGTCGTAAATTTAAATTAGAAGCTAACATCCAAGATATTCTAAGGAACAGTGCGATTAGTTGACGAATATCTTATTGTTTCTTAAGGTCGAGCATCTGTATTCGACTATTTAACAATTATTTAAATATATTTTCTTTTGTAATATTGTATTATGTTTTTTTCGGGTGACGATAACGCAAAAGCGTTTTTCATCATCCCAAATATTTAATGAGAAATTATTTATTGAGCAATAAAACAAGATTATTGAGACATATAGTAACTGATCTTAAAATAAAGCAAAACGATCAGGAACAATATATTTGATGAAATATACCCTTTAAATTTATGGGGTTCTATAGAATATAAGCATTAAAAAAGCATCATAAACGATAATTAAAAAAACTGATGTGGACCCCACATGACTTCCGTGCACGACTATTAAATTACATATACACATTTTTTTAAAATGAAAGTACATAAAATTTAATTTCATTAATGACTTCTGATATTTTTGCACATATATATATATATATTATTGTTATTATTGAATTATTATTATCGTAAATTTTTTTTTACAAACAGAGGTTAATAATTATTAATAAATCAATATGTTTAAATTAAAAAAAGTTAAAAAAAATAAGATGAATTGTGATTCGAACCGATGTGCCCCCTTGTAAGATCCAAATATTTCATTAATTAAAATTTTATTTCACTTTTAGCCAAATAAAAAAAAAAAAAATAAGTATCTATATCGTTGAAAAGCTCTCAGTGAGGGCTTATTATTTCAGTTAAGAAAAAGTCCAGAATCCAAATTTTTGTCATTTTGGGCTTTTTTTGCCACTTTTGGTCCAGTCGATTGTTATCAAAAAAGGAGGTGCACAACTAGATGTGATAACAGTCCTAAATCCAAAATTTCAACATCCTACGGCTAATCGTTTTTGAGTTATGCGAGATACATACGTACGTACGTACAGACCTAAATTAGTCAAAATGGATTCAGGGATGATAAAAATGGATATTTCCGTTGCAGTCTTAAAACCGAAATTTTTCGCGATTACAATACTTCCTTTATTTCGTACAAGGAAGTAAAAATGAAAGTGAATGCTAGCGATATTAATGCTTACCATCGTTTAAAACAATCGAAATACTTTTCCTTTTTCCGTCCTTATGGTTAAGTTTACCAGACGCATTGATGATGAATACCACGTTACGCTAATCTATGAAGCGAAAAGTTGTAAATTCGTCACATCAGTTTACAGGAAGATAATTTGTTGATCAGTTCGGATATTACGTTAATAAATTCATAACAACAATAAGAAGAGGGCTGGTCATCAATGTTAAACAAATAAATAAAAAGAAAGCGTTGAAATATCTACTAGTAGACTGAATCTGTCACCCACCGGGTTGGTCTAGTAGTGAACGCGTCTTTGCAAATCAACTGATTTTCAAAGTCGAGGGTTATAAGGTTCAAATCCTAGTAAAGGTTACTTTTTTACGGATTTCAATTCTAGATCGTGGATACCGGAGTTCTTTGGTGGTTGGGTTTCAATTAACCACACATCTCAGAAATGGTCGACCTGAGACTGACACTCGCTCACTTCATTTTCACTTAGAGACTTTACACTTCATTTACACTCATTCATATCATCCTCATTCGTCCTATGAAGTAATCCTGACGGTGGTTCCGAAGGCTAAATAGAAAAAAAAATGATAGAATCGGTCGAGTTATGATGTTAAGTCATAACAGCTAAATTACATAATGCAAGTAAAATGAAACTATATATTACGGGTGGCTAGTTAAACGTATTGTTGTGTCCTAGAACGGTGAGTGGACGAAGAGCGAAGTAAATCAACACATCTCTAATTGCCTGTACGGCTTGTTCGAGATATAATCCGTATTTTACTGTTAAAACTACCATATGATTAATTTGATCCATTTTATATCGCGCATTTTTTACCGATTTGTTTATTTAATTTGTTTCTTTATTGAGGATTTATGTAATACTAATTTATTGTTACATTGTTAATTTACTCGCGTGGGTGGAGTAGAATTATAGTTTTCATTGTTAATGCTTTCATTTTTCTTTTCGGTCGGATTTAATAAATATACTCACCTGTGATGTTAATTAAGTTAATTAAGTCGGCCAGCTTGAAATTTATTTTCATTATTATTGCTTCGAATTTCTACTTGTTTATTAAGTTACGACATATTTGGACTTAATTACCAAACTCCTACAATTACTTTATTTACTACAATTTGAACTGGAATATTTTAAAGTCAATGTAATGAATATGTAAAGTTGCTGTTTGTAATTTTGTTTTGTTTTATAACGAATTGAATTTGTTCTTTTGTAGAAGTAAATCAATTTTAATCTAATTTTTTTTCAGATTATTTAGTAGCTTGATGTCAAATTAAATTGTAACTTCCGAATTATCATGGTTGATAATTGTTGTTAAAATTTTGAGTATTTTAAGGTATTTGAGTATTTTAAGGTATTTAATACTTGTGTGCATATCAATTCGGAGTATTGTAGAATATAATACTCTGCGAGTTGCTAGTAAGCCGGTCATAATTTTTTTTTACGTTTTAAAACTTGTGTAATATGCGCTCGCTTTTCCATGTGTATATGTTAATCTATTTATTTATATATTTTTTATTGTAACTATTTTAATAAATTCAATTTAAATATAAAGATAAAATGAAGAGATTAACGACATTGGAAAAATAGTACATTTTATATTCCTCTTAATTATAATCCTATAATATAATTTTGTCAAAAATGAAATCTTAAACTAATTATAAAATTACTATTTGAAACTAACGCAAAAAGGTTAAATTAATTAATCGGTAACAATGAACCGAATTTTCTTATTTATAATAAATAAGAAAATTCGAAAAATATATTTTCCTCTCCACGACTGTATAAATACAAGGAACAAAATTTATTATGTTGATTATAATAGGGAAAACAAACACGTATTTTTTTAGTTTCGAAAATGTATGTCGATATTAGAAATCAATAATGGCAAATTTAAAACCCTTGCTCGTACTTGTAAAAACTCATAATAAAATACAATAAAAGTATTTTAATGAACGAGTAAAGTTTGAGTGCAATGACTAGCTTAGGTAAATAACAACGGTGAATAATTCAAATTATTAACAATACATAATTTATATTTAAAAATGTATTTAAATATAGTGCATAAAAAATAGTGACAGCAACAGAATAATTTATTTTAATGGGATAGTAAATATTTATCTCTGAAGTTTTAACTACGTTTTAAAGTAATCTGTTATTTTAAAAAAAATCGTTCTGTCGAATTAGATCTCTGAAACAAATAATAAAAAAACAGGCAAATATTTTTTTTTAATATTATTATTATTTTTTTTTCATAAAAGCTCAACAAGATCACAAATAAAGAAAAAGAATTAGGTGAAATAATTTTTTAATGAAATTTTAGAAAAACTTACAACTTGGTTGCATGTTTATTAGACATATATTTTTTTATACGTACTAATATATTTTTAGTTTTAAATTCGATTAAGTAGCTGTATAAAACTATGCATATTGTAATCTGTAACGAATTGAATTTGTATTATCAGAACATTAGAAGACATACTAAAACCTATGATTATGTTATGATTAATTTAATTAACATAATTGCTCTACTGAAAATCTGGTTTAAGGATGGTGTACAAGACTGAATTGTTTGATGACAGTACAAAATATTTCGTAGCGATAAGTTGGGTTACCGAAATGGATTGGAGAGCGATTGCTATGTCTTCTATTAGGAGCATGTGATACAAAGCCAAGAGTTCTATATTCTTTAAATTTCCTTACAGCGTCTTGGGAGTGCAAGTCATACGTGTTACTTCAAAAACTTGAGGTATTTCTTCTTTCGTATATATTTCATTTATTATAAAATAGGACGGCAAAAGACTATGGAGGTAGAAGAATTTTGTTATTTTGGAATTAGAATCACTAAAGATGGGCGAAGCAGTAGCAATATAGAATGCCGAATAGCATAGACGAAATGAGCTTTCAGTCAGAAATATAATTTTCTTACATCAACAATTAATTTAAATGTCAGGAAAGCATTTTTGAAAGCATATGTTTGGAGCGTAGCTTTATATGGAAGTGAAACTTGGATTATCGGAGTACCTGAAAAGAAAAGATTGGAAGCTTTTGAAATGTGGTGCTATAATAGAATATTAAAAATCAAATTGTTGGATAAAGTGACAAATGAAGAGGTGTTACCCAACTTGATGAAGAAAGAAGCATTTGGAAAAATATAGTTAAAAAAGAGACAGACTTATAGGCCACATCTTGAGGCATCCTGGAATAGTCGCTTTGATATTAGAGAGACAGGTAAATGGAACAACTTGTGCAGGCAAGCAACGTTTGGAATATATACTTATACAAGTTGTTAGGGATGTAGGATGTAGGGGTATACCGAAATGAAACGACTGGCACTAGATAGGGAATCTTGGAGGGCTGCACCAAACCAGTTAAATGACTGAAGACAAAAAAACAAATTATATTAATCAGACTGCCTTTTGATTTTACTACTAGTAAAATGAGGATTTCTCCTGGGGTTTTGTTTAATGGATTAACAAATAAAAAAATGACCTTTTATATTTATTTATTTTCATCTATAAAATATCAAATAATGTAAATAAATGAAAACAAATTTAATGATTTAATGTTACATCTGAAATAATGCCACATGGAGGAGATGGAAGCGTTGTGAGGGATCAAACTGGAGAGAAAAATATAACAATATTATAATAATGATAGATTTTTTTTTACCCTACTAAACCTTTGTGTAATACGGTTCGGAATGCTTCCCGGTATTTAATATTATTAATATATATTTATAACAAATGAAATAAAACGTTTTTGTAGTAGTTTGTTGCAGTAAACGACGTTTTATTTCTTCAGTTTAATACAGTAAAATAGATATAATGTTGTACATTTTTGAAAAAGTATGTAAAGTTTCAGAGAGAGAGAGAGAGTGAGAGAGAGGTACTATTGTTTCAATTATATTTAGCCCCAAGTGAATTACGCGTTCTCTATAACTCGGAAAAGACTTCAGAGACGGAATAGTAAAGTACATAGAGAAAAAAAGAATAAGTTCAGAACGAGAAGGTGAGAGAAAGGAAAAGAAAATGTTTTTCAGTATTTCTTTATAATTCAACAAGCAGAAGACACCACAACAGGGTTCACTGTGGCGGTTGATAAGCCAACCTGAATCTGCTTGGCTTGCACAATTCACGGATTGTGGTTTCAGATGGGCTGGGAGGGTGTGGTGATTCGAGCCGGGTGTGAGTCGGTTTTGAAGGTATAAGGTTCTTCTATCCTCTGTTGTCGGTGGATAAGGAAGGCTGAAGAATTGAATCAACTGCTATCGCCTTCTCTTTCCTTCCTTCTTATAACTTAGCTCTTTTTCTTCCCCTTTTACTGTCCGTTATTTCTCTATCTGCCTTTTTTTCTTTCGTTGTTCACCTCGAATGGAATATCAACAACTTATTTCAGTGTTTCTGTTCAAAGAATTTTGACAAAAAATTTCTCCTACCAAAATTGGCTTAGTAACCAAAGCCAACATCTTGCAGTTTGTTAAAATTACTCAGCCTACTCGTTTGCGCCATAATTTTAAATAATACATTATTTTCACTGATTTAAGAAATTTGTTTCCTTTCAAATATTTCCAGTAACAATATTTACTCATCCTGTTTTAAATATTATTTCTCTTTATTTAATTAATAAAATCACTGTAACATATATAACTGTGTGTGTATATATATATATATATATATATATATATATATATATATATATATATACAAACACACATTTTCAGTTTAAATATCCAAATAGATTTTCTGATTAAAATGAATTATTTAAACATTTTTTTTTTTACTTTTTGAATTAAAATCTTTTGAATTAATTATTAAAATTACGCGTACGTTACATTAAAGAGTGTTTCATTAAATTTATGCTAAAAGGATTTTCATATAGTTGCTGATTAATTCTTTTCTATGTATACTGAAAGTTTGGAATTTAACCACCCTATTTAAGATAAAATTCGCAGACAAAAAATGTTGGAATTAGACTTTTACAATTTTATGAAAGCAGATGCCTGTCTGTCTGAAATCCACTTGGATACAGCGTGATCAGCAATTTGGAAAACAAGATAATAGAAGTAATATTATGAAAAATCTTTTTTTTTCTTTTGGTTTGGTGACTTGGTGTTAACTTGAGAATAAGTTAAGGTGTCTGTGAAGTAAACCCGCATCCGCCACTGGTTCAGTGACATGCGAAAGTACATGACCGAAGTACACAACATTCAGCCACGTTCCCGATGAAGGTGAATTCCCAATAATGAATTATGTACGTAGGTCTTGAGATTCAGTTAATTACACTGTCTAATGAACGGTTAGCTTGCGATTTATCACAATTCAGACGTCTGCCGAATTTTAATCGGTCTACAGACTCTGTTGATAATAAAAACATTAATACTGCAACATTTGTAATCCCCTCATAGATATTTGACCAAAAAATTATCAGATTTGAATCTTACAAAATATTCATAAACATCATTTCAAAAGCTGCAAAAATTACCCGAATATCACTTATCCAGTTACTCGTCTTGTTTTAAACAAGAAATACAAAAAACCAAGCAACTGTCACACTCTTCTCTGGTTTTACTCATATTTATTTCTGAATACAATCAATAATTTGTGTTGCCAGTGGTACACTTAACTAATTTAAAAGAAATATTTTATGTGAAACGAAAAGATAATTTATTAACTTTGAAAATATTTGTGTATTTCTGTATAAGTATAAAAAAATAAGATTCGTTTTTTTTTTTTTCATTTTTACAGATTACAGAATTATAGGATTAAAACTGGTACGAATAATGGATTATTTTCCGTTATGAAACTCTACACATAATAGCCTCTTGTTGCTTTACCAAAGCTGATTGTACCTAATTCAAACATAAAAGTTTTATGATGAGATTTGAAATAATTTGTAAATGATCATCCACTGGAATAGTTGTAATTTTTCAACGTTAATCTGTGTAGTGATTTTTAAAACTTCATTACGATATCTTAACCTGCCGTCATCTTTATACCGAGTTTTCGAAGAAACGTATGGCATACTTTCGGTTGCTAGGCGGGAGTGGGGAGAGATGAAATGAATTTTCTTTACGTTTTGAGGTATGAGGAGTAAGAAAATACCACACACTTAAATTGAGGTTTCGTTATATATTTATAGGCATATGTATAACATTTTGTGCCTCGAAAATTTCCCAAACTACTGGTTCAATTTCTTTGATATTTAGTTTTGTTGTAATAGTGTACTTGAAGTTGTGCATGTGAAAATTTGATGAAAATTGGGTTTTTTTTTGTTTAATCTCCAGGTCCACCGTTAGATATTGCTTCGTAGGATGAGATGAATGATTTGTAGCGTGCATGAAAATGCCATGACTGACCGGGATTTGAACCCGGGACCTCCGGATGAAAGGCCGAGACGTTACCACTCACACCACGGGAGCCGAGGATTACTTGTTCCGCTCAAACTTTTTTCGACCTTAAATTGTGAGTAACTCAAGAAAAACTCAACCAATCTTCATGTTCATCACGGTATATTGATCGCACCAAAATACCGTGGTCAAGATGAAGATCGGTTGAGTTGTTCTTGAGTTACGCATAATTTAAGGTCGAAAAAATTTGAGCGGAGCAAGTTCGAAGCGTGGTTCGTTATAATACTGCAAGTTAAAACGTATATGTTTCTTTATCTACGGTATCTATTGTTAGCAATATTAAATCAGATAAAAAAAAAAAAAATTAAACCAAATTAAATAATAAAAATTCGGTCTTGCGCCAAACTGCACAAGAATATTTTTCACTATTACGGCTAGTCGACTCTTAGAAAATCGCAAATTTGTTTCTCTCTATGTCATCTTATGTCTCAACGCCACATACTCGTTAAATTGTTAATGATGGTAATACCAAACTGGAATAAAAGAAATAACAAAAAGTGTGACTTTAATATTTGATTAAATTAATTTGAATTAATTTTTTGATTAAATCAATTTATTTTGATTTCGTGTTGGATTTTTAAAGTGACATGAAATTGGCGTTTTATATTATATAGAAAACAAAATGAAGATTTAACGTACATAATTAATTTCCTATTTAACTGATGGCAATTTGTATCAGTACTGTTTTTGCAGTTAGTGGTAACATATTTTCAGGAATTGTTCTGCGTATATTTTAACTTAAATATACCGCATTACCGTCCGACGTAGTAACTGTTGTGATCGTTAATTCTATGAGTTTACATTGTGTATGTTGGTTGTCGTATCGGTGATTTACTACTTTTAAACTCGCCTGTTAAATGAATGAATGTATCTAGTGCTGTAGAATTTCACTAAGTGTGTGTATGTGTGTGTCGTATGTGTTAGTGCATTGTGCCGTATTTTGTGAAACCGGGAGCGATGTTTTATCGGTCACATCCCGGCTGATGTTATTATGGAATCAATCATGTTGTAGTTCGTTGGAACGAGCGAAGTTTTCCCGCCCGTTTTGTTTCGGACCACCACTGTGATGCGGTTCGCTTATATAACGACGGCCATTGGTCTATCGGTTGACCGCTATAAATCCAATACTGTACGTTCCAAAATACAGTGTTGTGGGTAGGGAGTGTGTGAGTGAATACCTATGGAAGGGATGAATTTCGTGTGTAATTTATGTCATTTTTTTTTCATTAACACAGCAGCGCTGTTATACGGTATAGGTTGCTTCAACGATCCTACCCCCGACCACGGCTGGCACCTTGGCATGAGACACCGACGACAAACTATCGTCCTCTTGCCCTCTCTGTCGCTGTGCCCTCCCATTCTGCAGCCGCTGTTCGTAACCCTTCAAGAATGCAAGCACCCGGCCTTACCCATATAATAATTGCGAGCAATATATTCCCCGCAGAACGTATATTTGTGCGCCTGGGCCGAACCAGATCCGTACTGTCACTTCCCTTCCGCACCCTTTCCTATCCGTTCCAACTTATTTTAACCAACGTGCTCGTAATTCATGGTCGGAAACTTCCGACATACGCCACTGTTTCCTGCTTAAAATGTGGGATGAGATGTGGTCGGGAGACCTGTCGTGCGTGGTAACTAATTATGCATGTGTTGTAACAACTATTTAATAACTCATGTAATAGCGCATCGAAATAAACTCTTTCATCTGGTATTAATTCTACATTAATAAAATAAGCTTACATTTATAAATATGGATGTTTTATTTGTATTCGTATCTAAAATATTCAACCTAACATTTTTCCATATACTGTCATTTTTTTCTATCTAACTGTGTGACTAAAGACAAAATAAATAAATAAAAACAAATCTACTGAGATTAAATTTGTTTGAATTGATTGAAATTGCATAAATGTAAAAGTCGGTTATCAGTTTTTCTAAGCATTCCGTATAAATACTATATTTATCTGCAATGACGGATGATCACTCTTTTTGAGATTTAGTCTTGAAGTAGCATTTGGAGAAAATCATGTTTTTTTTTAGTATTTCTCTTTCTCTAATCTTTATTTACGTACAGGTAAATAAAGATATCTACAAACCGGTAGCTTACCGGTTTGTAGATATTATAGATACATATCATACATACTCATACATATCATCCTCATTCATCCTCTGAAGTATTACCTGAACGGTAGTTACCGGAGGCTAAACAGGAAAGAAAGAAGAAGATATAGATATGTCATTCAATACAGGGATGCATCAGCCAATTTTAGAACGTTAACAAAAGGGAACTTTTAAATATGATTTAATTGATAACATAATTTTTGTAAAATTTGTATTAATTTTTTATTTTATAAGGTTTGTTATTTAAAGTAGTCATAGAATTTATAAATGAATATTATTTACAAAAATTTTTAAATAAAATATTTTAATTCAACATAATAATAATTTTTAAATACTTTTTTTGTGAAATAATGTTTTCTTGATAAAAGAAATAAAATTATCATTTCTTTTCTACTTATCTATTTGTCTTTTTTTTGTTGAGAAAATATTTGAGTTCAAACATCAGAATCAGAGTTCAATGTTGTTAATGTTAGCATTGTCTTCATAGTTCATTTATTTATTTCTTCTTTTCATGAATTAATTTATGAGGACTTTGTAATTTACATACATTTTTTAAATTTTTTTGTGATGAATTAATTAAAAATTTTTATTTGTATTTCTGTTTACCTTTAGACCAAACTTTTATTTGATTTAAATTTTATTTTGTAGGTTTTATTTAACATAACATATTGTCGCGTGTTCGCGGTTCGATCAGAATATTGAGAGATTAACAATTGAAATTGTTTATATAATCACATTTATTAGTTTAATAACGAAGGTGAAATAAGACAAATATTAATAATGACAACAGTAATAATAATAATAAACGACAATAATAAAAAAATAATAATAATAGTAATCACAACTACAATAATAATAATAAACAATGATTACATACAAAACAAAATTTAAAATAATGTCGGGATATACTTCCAGGTAGTTAAATATTAAAAACCAGTATTCAGTCCCACTGACAAAAGACCGCTAATATTTACACCGATGACAACCGGTGTTGTATTACAACAAAGATAAGGTTAGACTAAAATTCTTTAACTGCAAATACCTTTACTGTTCACAAATAAAACCGTATAGTTTAGTACTTTATCTTTTTTACTAATAGGCTGTCAGTAACTCACCGAAAAATTCCTGTATTTATGTACTCTTTACATTGGAATGCTTGTAACGTCACGTCGAATACATCCTTCACCCTGCAGTACTACACGTACTGCAGGCGTCTTACAATCATTAAGGCGCCGCATTAAACGGCGTCTTACAATCATGTCGAATACTCGATTCTTCAAAAGTGATCTTAACTCGTCTCCTAGAGTATTTATACTCCTATTCTCTTGACTTGTAGAATCAGACCCAAGTTGAATCGTGAGAATGATCGTCAGAGTACTTAAATTTTTCCATAAATTCCTACTCTGATCCGGTAATTCTTCTCATTGAACAACATCTTTTGAGGCCTGTCAGCGGGCAATGTTTTAAAGAACGATGGTTAAACGGACCTGTTAGCCTTAGAAAAAAGATTCCTTTTAATCGCCTTCTGATTACTTCCATTATTATATTTTCTACTACTTTCTTCTTAATTGGCAGGAATCCGTTACTCAGGTCCTATATCATTGCTACCTTAGTATTAGTTTTTATACTATTATACTGGGTTCTAATTTAATGTAAATGTGTAATTTTTAGTAATTTAAGCGGCAGAGTGATATCATAACCAAGAATTAAAAAATAAAACAGTCCAATCAATCTTTTCTTATTCCTCTCTCGTTCGATCTTTCTATCTCATCATTTAGGCATAATAACATAAGATGGAGGGAAATGCCGTGTGACTAAGAAAGAACGTAAAAAACCAGCCAATTTATTTTGCAGGATTAGTTGTACTTTGTTCAACAAAGTTTGTTTCTTAGTCACACGACATTTTCCTCCTCCATATGTTATTGTGCCTAAACGATAAAAGAAAAATCGAGCGAGAGTAGAGTTGTACGTAGTTGATCGTTCTTACCGTATTGTGATCTTCCTGCCGTAATTAGTCGGAAAAGGACAATAAAATTGATATTCTTATTTAAAAAAATAAAAATAAAATAGAGCCTATTTAAATCTATATTATATTATATTATAATTTGTATTTTATATTAAGTAGGCTATATTTCGTCACTTGGGTCGATGATGTTTTTTTATCAATTTATGTTGTTACCCACAATTATTTATAGTCTAAGGAGTATAGTATTTACATCTTCAATTTTCTGAAATAATTTAAATTCGTAAAGGATAACATTCCATGGGATATTTCGAAATGAATGGAATAATAAACACTACAAAAGTGAAAGTGGAATTGACTGTATAATAAGCATAGTAACTCGTCAAAAATAACTGAACTGGGCCTGTGCATTTTGTACCTCATGCTTTGTTTGCGTTATAGATGTAAGAATGGAGATCGCAACAAAATGGTGGGATAGTATAAGGAAACAAAATTAATGTTCCTCTTTCTGCCGTTAAATAACTCATTGTAACGTACTGGGCGCACTCAAATAAAGGAAGTTAATGAATTAGAAAATATTTAATACAAGTTTTAACAATATAAGTACGCTATATCAATGATCTAATCAGGCAAAAATATTCTATCGCTTACTACAAACTGTCAGGTCGCCAGAAATATTCAACTCTGAATTTATGAAGAAATCGACTGAATTTTAAATAAAGAGAAGGGAAGGCAAGTCTTATTGAATTTCATAAATAAACACAGTACCATAGTAAGAATATGAATTTAGGCGATGCGGAAGTAAAGAAATTAATGAAGTTTCAAAAAGCTCTTATAATTTAGAAAAGTTTCTTTGGATATATACTGAATATACTCATGAAAAACAGGTCATTTGGTCACTAGGTCTTCTAACAATTAATTGCTTATAATAAATAATTACCTAAATCTTTAGCTATGACATAAATAACGAAAGAAATATAATTATAACCCCGGGAATAGAATAATATTCGTATTATACATATAAATTTTATATTATTTTAAAAGATTCAACAATATACAAATGTTAATTAATATGAAACTACGTTTTCAATAACGTAAATTACTACAAAAAATAAAATGGAATTTTAAAAAAAATCATCAAAGAATTGATAATGTCGACGCGTTTCATTATTCAACTTATAAATTTCTCTTGCCATTGAACTTGGATAATGGTGTCTGAAGTACCAGCACTATAAGTAACATAGTAATTTTAGGTTATAATACGTAATATTTTACCATGCTTGGTAATTTTGGATTTTTTCTCTTCCTTTGCTTCTTTTAAGTCTAGATTTTTTAACAAAAAGTAAATCGTGATGGTTTAGAAGTAATCTAAACTTAACCCGATGGATCGGTTTTGTAGTAAAATCGACTGAAATTAAAGATTTCTGGGTGTACGGCCACCTCCGGTTTAGCAGTTTTTTTCTTCTAGTCAAAACAAAGTTATGTATGACTCTTCCTTAGACATATTGTACACAGGAAACAATTGGTTTGAAGTATTTATTTAGATCGTTAATTAGATTAATCCAAAGCGGTGAATAGAATTTTGTAGAAAAATCTCCGAAAAGAGCTGCATTACCAGAGAATATATCCAGGAATCAGCATAGTTGGTAATAAAAGAAATTGAGTAAGTTCTATGCCACTGAATGGCACGACAAAAAAATGAAAGGATTGTCAAATCCCTGTTATTGTTGAAGGAAGTAACTTCTTTTATCTATATATATAAAAATGAATGTTTGTCTGTCTGTATGTCTCTTATGCCTTCTTAAACCGTTCATCCGATTGCGATGAAACTTTGGTTAGTTGTAGTGGGCACGCCTGCGAAGGTTTCCGAATGGACCCTGTAGGTGGCGCTGGGGTCGAAATACGAGCTCGTATTTCGAAAATTTGTATTTATGGTCCGATTTGGCTCATATTCAGAATATACATTAGTTACGTGAAAAGACAAATTTTTGCAAAAAGCAATAACCGCTAGGTGACGCCGGTGTCGAAATATTTACGAAAAAAACAAATATACAAACAGACTTTCTTCTTATATATATATATATATATATATATATATATATATATAAAAGGTAATGTTCGTATGTATGTCCGCTATAAACTAAAAACTGCTGGACCGATTTACATGCCGGAAAAAGGGAAAAATCAGAAAAGGGAAATAGGGAAAATAGGGGAAAAGAGAAGAAGGTAAAAAGGGAAATAGGTAAAATGGGTAAATGTAAATAGGGGAAAAGTGAAGAAGGAAAAAAGGAAATAGAGAAAAAGGGAAATAGGAACAAAGGGGAAAAAGAGATAAAGTGAAAGATTAAATTTTGTGATGTTCTGTATGTTCATTTTTTTAACGTTTTATCAAATTTTCAATTGTGATCATTTTATATATATATATATATATATATATATATATATATTAATATATATACACTCAAAGCTAGCAATAGCGAAGCATTGCCGGGTCTGCTAGTTGCCGAATAAACATCTTTGTTATAGTTTCCAAAAAAGAAAAAAAATATTTTATTTCTGCTGGTGTGTTATGGTGTGTGTTATGAAAATTAAGATTGTTTTTTTTTATTTCATTATCGTTTGTTTTCTTTTAACTGTAATGGAGATTTTGTACTCCCTAATTTGCTAAAAAAAATAAATCTCGTTATTGTATTAATTTCATAATATTTTTTTATACCTTACTTGTAAATCTACTCTTTTTTAACTCTTCATTTAGGTGGCGATTAGAAGAGGATGTTTAGTTTCTGTGACCTCACAAATAAATGGTTTACGGATTTCGAATTAGTATTACGGACATCGTAGAGTATTTATTCCACAAAATGACTAACTTTTCTGAATGGAAATGAATCTAATTTTCAGTTATTCTATTCAGTGAACATTTTTAACAGAAGTGTAGACCAACAATCGGTTAAAATGTTCGACATTCCGCTTGTTCTTTTAATCTTTTTTCTGGTGTTTTATCCGGTTGTAACTAGATTTCTTTTTCGCGTCAAAAATATCGTAATTTTTTATTACCAAACTGTTTCAAGTTTTGTTGTTTGTTTTAAAGTTTCGTCGTTTAATTTGTTGCCGTACATCATCAGCGTATTAATCTTGTTAAACTGTCTCTTAGGTGGATGAATCGGAACAATTGTTCAGAATTTCAATAAATCTTTGCTACAGAGATTATTTATACGTTTAAATATTTTTCCTGTTGTACTTTTAAATACAATTCTCAGCTAATTAATACTGAAATATAATTTTTGTCAAAGGAGACTGGGTATTGTTTCGGGAGTATTAGGAATTATATAATATTCTACATTGTAAAAAATTTTAAATGATTATCTTTTCATTCAATTTTTCATTCTTCTCATGTAAGTAGTTGACGAAAAGGCGTATATAAACTTTGATGAACAGAATTTTTTTAATCCTTATATCATAGAAAATGATCATTTCCGCGATCTTCAGACAAAAAGTAAATAAACATTTTTGCTCGACGGAACTTTATGGGGAATTAAATTTAACCGCAGTTGAAATGTATTTTACATTTAACATAATTTGGGGGGGGGGGGAGGAATCATTTTCCTTTTTGAGGGAATTTTTTGTTGGCTCAAAAAGTATTAGAAAGGAAAAATTAAAAGTAAAAAATTTTTGAACTTTGTTCAAAAACTTTTGTCCTCTCCCTTATTTAACAAAACACTTTGTGATTTGTTTACCGGGATGGAGTATTGAAATAATTAAGTTAAATTTGAACTGTTCTGAACAAGTTACAAAGAACTTTTTTCAGATCGTTTCTGAATGTTCCTTTTCCAATTTATAAAATTATCTCTACCCCATCAATTTTTCTTTCCATCTAAATAATTTATTTATCGGCTTTCCAATCTGGTTTTCTACTGAAATCTAGGCACCAGCTAAGAAATCTTTTAAAATATTTTTATATATCCCCAAATGATTGAAAATATCAACCAACACAGGTTATTATAAATAAAAGTCATTACATCAATGAGATGTAGATTCAAATGACAATATTGGTGCTTCTTCATTCTACACAGAAAGATTTACAATGAACATAATTTATAAAATTTTTACAGTTACTAGTTTTTTAAAACTTTTATTATGTGCTACTAAACGTACTGTTTACTACTGTATTATTATTATTATTATTATTATTATTAGTGGTAGTAGTAGTAGTAGTATTAGTGCTTAGGGGGTGTATTATAATGTGCACGTAAATAATAACTATTATCTTAATATTGACAGATTAATCTTAAATCTAACTCGATTTCTTTCCAAGTTATACATACGTCCTCTGGGAGTGTACACAACTTATAAATACTTGTGGTAGAGATTAAGCATACACTAAAACTAAAAGTATTTATTGGTCCCTATTGAAACCGATTTTTCTTGAGGTTCAGTGTGATGTATAAAAGTAGGCCTCTATCTGAAAGGAACACTGATAAAAATAAATATAAAATAAGTGTAACGTAATATCGTATGATCTTCGTTCCTTTTTACGTATTTTCTCCCTACTGTCTCCATTGTCCCCTTCCTCCCGTACATTACCATCAATCAAATTGGGAAGTGGATACGCCGCATCGAGGATTGCCTTATTTCCCCCATCTCCTCTGTTCCCCTTTAATTCCCTTTATTTCCTTTGTAAGGGTAAAGTAGTAAATCAGAAAAGCATGATGATTGCTCTTCACTGATTTGTTGTAGGACGGGTGTGTTGGGGAGAAAGGGTAGAAAATTCCATTAGCTTCCCGGCCCTATCCGAAATATTGTATTTATCCTCCCTATCCCTCTCTGTTACTCGTTATTGCTTATTTACTTTCTAATATCTGGCCAATTTGAGGTAATTCGTCTTGTATAAAATTCCGGTTATAATAATTGGTTTGCTTCTTCCTTTTCTTTGGGTTTCGTTGTATACCTTGGATACAAACAGTTCTGTCATTCACTACTAATGCGATATCCCCTTTTGCAGTTTCTGCGTAGTCTGATGAAGTGGTAATTTAAAAAAAAACCCAAGTGTTACTTTATTATCCGCTTGTAGAATGTTAGCTGCTATTATCAAATTAAATGAAACTGTGCCTGAGCTTTTCCTTTTTAATTAAAGGGTCAGAGATTTGATTATCGATAAGAAAAAAATCTGGTATTTGGTACTCGATGGCTAGGTTCCTTTAGTAACCTTATCCGATTAAAACTTTATACATTTTTTTTTTTTTAAATACTGGCGTATAGAGTTGAATCTGTTACTTCGAAATAGGCATCGGCGATTAAAGCATCAGATCCCACCTCATGGATATATCATTCAGTGATATTTCACCTAAACTGCCCATCAGTATGCATACAAAAAAAATACTTTTTTAATACAGTGAGAAAATAATCGTGTGGCATTGATGCCAGCATTTTTACTTATCATCCCGACTGTGGAGTTGATAGACGCTAACTTTAAATTTAACCATGAAAGTAGAGGTTCCTTCTTTCTTAAGCTGTAATTAATTTAATAATATGACAAACCTATTGTGTTATTTGATCATCATTTTATTTGGTTTTGACCTAATCCAAAAAAAATTCTTTGTGGCACGCACATTCAACCATTCTTAACTACACCTTCGTTGAAAATTCTTTACCTTTAATATTAATATATTGTGCCTTATATTGAAACTGTCGCGTATTGTCGAAGGTCGGTTGTTGTTTTATAAATTAAATGAATTATTTATGGTGTGGTAGTGCGCCATCTTGAAAATTGCTGTCCATTGTTCTTTTTTTTAAATCTTTCAGCAAATTTATTTATATTGTAAATGCTAAACTACGAATCACTGACCAATTAATGTAATATTAAAGCAGTTGAATTCTAACACCGATATTTATAGGTGTATATGTATTTGCATCACAGTTTAAGACATCTCCGACTCACTCAAATCTCCTAAAAACGTTACGCAAATATGATCTATGTATGATTTTTGTTGAAAATAACATCCATTAGACAGATGGCAAGTAGCTAGCTGTAAATAAATGTGTATGATTTTTCGATTGTTTTCATACATTTTAATGCGTGAATATCTTAGCTGTCGTCTAAGGAATGATCTGCTAATGTGTTTTGATGAGTTTCTTAGTTTTTTCACGTTTAAAACAATTTCACTTTTACCGTCAATTTTTTAAGATGATTGTTAATTTCGTTCGCTCTTGAAATACCATAAATATTGTTTTTTCGTTAGGTAGTTTTTTAACATTAGACAGTATGAAGACATTACATTACGAATGTATTTCATAGTGTATAAATTTTTAAAATGAATGGTTTCATTAAGTTTAATTGATGTTAATTGCATAAAGTAGTCAATTATTTAGATGAAAATTTCTTTCTTAAAATCTATCTTTTGTTACAAATAAATATGCTTATTAGAATTTTGTCTCAAATGACTTTCTTCAGTAAGTCTTAATTAAAACCGATGTAAATTAAGTAACCTTTTGGAACAAACATGCGTACAGTGAATTATTATCTCTAAAATTCCTTTCTTGAAAGTCACGTTCATGAACGTATGTTCATCAGTTATTAGAGTTTATTACTTCCTATTTTCTTGCTCGTTTACGTTTCATATAGCATTTTAAATTGCACCTTTTGATGAGCCAAGGTTATTAATAAATCGGTCTTATTAAAGTTTATGCTTGTGTTCTCTTAAAATATCTTTGTTATCTCTTTTACATAAAAGTATATTATCTGTAATTTATAAAGTTATTTACCCTTTGTGCTTATTCTCTTAACTCCGTCTAGTCTTTTAAATTGTATTAATTCAAGTATCGGTTTCAGTGTTATCACAAATTAATGTTGCTTCAGTTACGATAGTCTTGTGAAAGCGTCTAGTACTGTATGTAATATACTTGTTTATAAGCTAGTGCTGTACTTATCCTTGTTATTATGTTACTTCTTCGCTCTCACCCTCTTTTTGGGGCCTTCCATCGCACACCCTCTAGCGACTGAACAGAATTTTAATTTATCTGAAGCCTCCTACACCATACTCCCCTTTCTTCCTCATCTGTAGAGTTTTTAGGCGTATTTCAGAAAGGAAGGGATGGAACGGGGATCGCTGTGTGCTCCGACCAGACTCGCTAATGAGGCCTCGTTAGAGTCTCCCCTAATTATCTCTCCTCTACTCTGTACTCTTGTACAACTCCTCTTCTTCTTGCTGTCACCCGCTCTTCTCTGGCAGCTTCACTTCCTACACCCTATCCCTCCTTCTTTTGACACCTCCGCGGCAGTTGTAGCATCAGCATCCCTTCAAGGCATAACCACATAACCCTATCTTTCCTTTCATCAATTCCTTTTCCTTTATTTCCGCCTCGCATGTCGTACAACCTGTATTTTATCTTCACTGTAATTTTCGCCTTGTTTTTTCTGCTGTTCAAAAACTTGCCCTCAGAAATAAAAAGAAAAAATATGTCGTGTTTTCTTTCATATTTTTAAGGCTTACGTGATAGTTACTACATAACAATTGATAATGCTTAATGACAATTGTTATTTTTTTATTAACATTAATTAATAAATATACCAAGTTTTTTACATTGATAGACTGTATTCTGGAACATTTTAAAAATACTTAATTCTTTTCAGGTAGCAGTTGCAGTGTATATATTCATCTAAACCTACATAACTTCCACAGTGAGATAAATAAATAGGTACTTCAGTACACTAGTACGAAACCAAATCTAGACCTTAATCGTATAGACAAGTTATCATGATTTCTATTTCTGACTTTTTCACTAGGTTATTTTAGCAATATCTAGTATTTTTCGTCTACTGCTTTTCAGTTTTTGTCTGTACTCTGTATATTTTAATATTCAATTTATTTGAATAGTATTTCAAATAAAAAAACAAGATTTATTTTATGACAGGTAAATTATAAATGCCACAGTCGAATTTACTAAAAACGTTAAAATGATTGATAGAAACTAATATTGCATTAACAAGATAACAATAGAACTGTTTAAAGTTCATACAGTTCACTTCTGCAGATATTATTACTTTTACTATTTATAAAAGAATGACCCTACACGTTATGAATGAACAGATTACTGTCACTTTCATTCTTATGGTTTACCAATAACTTTATAAACTTATGGTTTACGAACATCTTTTTGCATTCACCTACTGTCTACGCTGGAATAATCGTGACGTTCTCTTCACTCGTTGTTACCACACGCTTACTGATATCGCTGTCATCGCATCCGCGTCAAACTCGAGCTTACGAAACTTCCCTGTTATCGCTTGTTATCACGACTTTGCCGAACTACCACGCCGACCTACTGACTCTCTCCGCTGGTTCCTAGTAGTATTTATATTCCCTGGCCTGTAGAACCAGTACCTACCTCATCCCTTTAATTGTTGAAGCGTAATAATTTTCATCGCCCGCGCCTTAACGTTTTTCTATAAATTCTTATTCCGGTCCGGTGGTAACCCTTCTGGTCGAACAATAGCTTTTGGAGGTGCCATTGTCTGTTATTACAAAGAACAGATTGTTAAACGGACCAATTACTCTAAGAAAAGGATCCCTTTTAGTTCCTCTAGATTCTAGATTTATCCAAAACAACTCACCATTCTTTAACTGTGCTGTGCTGTTTTGTGGTTATTTCATTTAATCAAGGTAAAAAACCATCTGATTCTTGATGGAAACAAATTTCGGGAATATTTTCTAAAGCTAATAGTTATGCATATTTATTTATTTTTGTTTAATATTAAAACATTGCATTTTTAAAATAAATAAATAAATAAAGTATTACAAAAAAGAAAGATTTGGTGCGTAAGTCGGGTCAGAATTTACATCCGCGGTCTCCTACACCCTATCTGAAAATTAAACAGTAGTTAGCCAGGTTTACAGACCGAAGGATTATGAAGAGAAATATCTTGATGAAATAAATAAATAAAAGTTTTTCTTGTTTATTACGAATATTAAACAGGATTCTTACCTTTATTTGAATTGCACTATCAAATTGGAATTAAATAAATATAAGTTTACGTTCATTAAAAAATGCACTCATTGATGAATAAAAATGTTTTTTAAGGATCCTCAAGAATTTTTCTGAAGTTCTATAAAGAATATACTACATGTAATATTAGCAAATCTGTGGTGTTTTCATTTAGTGATTGCAAATCTCTTCATTTCTGAAGTTAATCAAGTTATCATGTATTTTACTTCATTTGGCTGCAGTGTTATCATTAAAATTCAATTATGTTTTATATTGAATTACAAATATTCCTATGTTTGGCTGGTGAATAATTTATTTACCCGTTAGTAATTATATCAATGAAATTTCTTTGTAGGATTTATTTCAAAGTAAGTAATTAAGGTGTTTTGTTATTCAGTATCTGCTGTAATATTTGGAATGATTTTATTTGAATTTTGAATTAGCAATTAAAGTAATTGAAATAAAAATTATTAATACTTATCACTTTTAATACACGGTAAATATACCAGGTACTCTTGTTTTCTTTTTACTTTCCATTTTAATAATTAAAAAAAGTATAAGAAAATGTAATGTAGGCCAACAAAATTGCTACATTTAAGGGTTGGAAGTTTCACGGAATTGAAGAGCAGTATTACAGTAGTGTGATTCTGTTTGCTGGACGTTATAAAAGTCACACTTTATAGTCAATTTCTTTTTTTTAATTATTTTAATTTACTTTTTTAGTAAACACGTATTTTACACTAAAATCGATCTTTTTCAATTTTTTTTATCGTCCTTAAATTTAAAAAGGTTTTTTTAATAAAGTTAATATTCTATAGAGCTAACTTTGTTTTAGTAACATTAATAAAAGGATGTTTTAAACAATTTTTACTATTGAGAATATTTAAAAAAAAGTATTTTGTTATTACCATTAATCTTTCAAATTATGAGTATGTTTGGAAGTACGTTTCAAATTATCTAATATTATAAAATGAATTAAAAAGAAAAATGTTTAGTTTAAAATTTAATAATTTAGAAAATAAAAAAAGTTCGAATCCGCTGAAAAAATATCCTATGTAAAAAACTGGGTTAGTTAGTGATGACCTAAAAAATGATCAAATTGAAAATAAAAACTGCTATTTTCTTCATCCCTTAAACAAAAGCTTTTGTTCTTAAATTTTTTTCTGAAATGTATTGATTTTTTTTTCCAATTATAGTAGAACTTTCAGAATGTAACACCCATTGTATTTTTTAGTTTCCGCTGGAATTCTTTTTTAAATAAACTCTTAAATAAATAAAATTCATAATAAAATTATTTTACTTGTCGACATAAATCCTAAATAGCAACGAGCAGATTATAAATAACACCTTAGAACCCTTTAGTTCGAAGGTGGCTAACCAGATGGCTGTCACTATCAACTGGTATGAACTTTTAGATTTTTTAGTACTATATCTGATAATTGATTCGGCGTATAATTAAGTAAATAACAAAAGCAGATTAAGGTGAAAAAAACTCAAAAAAAATCGTAGTTTTCACTTAATAGAACGTCAGAAATCATTATAAGTGACGTTACGTTTTAATTATTGTCTAGTTGTGTGGCAATACAGAACCTTTGTAAAATCGGTTTCTGTCTGAGCAGTTACTTAAGAAACCATATTAATGCATAAAGCTGGCAACCATATTCTTATTTATTACCGGTATTTGCACCAAGGTTACAGTTTAACAATTTTACCCTGATCAAGTTAAAACTACTTTTAATCATTATGTACCGTAGCTATTTCCTTCTTTACATATTTTCTCGATTAAAAATAAATAATAAAAAAACTCCAGATGAATTTTAAACTGACAAAATGGAAAGCGATTTACTCCTGTGGTAAAAGTACACCAAAGGTATCATGATAAATATTTGTAATCAAAATATCTCAGAATAAAAAATAATAAATCCGTTTTTGGTTATTTAAAAAAAAAAAATAGTTTTAATATTTTTTTATAACATTAAAAAATTTACGTTCTACCACGCTAACATCACTTTCAAGTAAAACTTCCATAGTTTAACCCGTTCCTAGGTTTGGAATCGCAGAAGATCTCCACATCCATTATCTGATTTTGAAAACTTAAACTTCCCTTCTTCCACAAACTACTTACTCAAATTTCATTATCGTAGGTTAATAAGTAAACGAGATAAAATCATGTGAAAGCATATAAAAACATGCGTACATGTACTTACTTTGTAGTCTTCACAGATCTTGCGGGTCCATGACTTCCATTGGCAGTTTTTACCACCCATCTGTGTCACCCGCCTCCACCAACCGGTCACTATTGTGGCCTGCTTCTCCGATGATTTCTCTCAACCCTATCTCCCATCTTTTCCTTGGTCGATCTGGTCTTCTGATTCCTTCGTACGTTAGGTTAATAGTGCTTTTTATAGTAGCATTATGATCTAATATATTTTGGATTTGACAATGTTTAGTACTGATGGCTTGTACAGCTCATGTATTTTTTTTCCTTACACGCCATGTTCCTGTCTCTTCATCTAGCGCAGGTCCGTATATCTTCCTCAAAACTTTGTTCTCAAAGGATGTTAATTGGTTTTCCAACGTTATTTTACACGTCCAAATCTTACACCCGTACGTTAATATCATCTTTATAATTATACAATGCACCTACTCTTTCACCTTTCTTGAGACTGATCTACAGTTAATTGACCAGATGGTTTTATTTGCATTTAATATGCGATGGACTACTTCTTCTTCGATTTCATTTTTACAATTAATATTTATTCCTAAGTATGTAAAAGTATCTACCTTTTCGAATGACTCGCCATTAATTTTAATATACGTATTTGTCTTTACTTATTTTTCCTTTTTTAACGCGAGGATTTTTAACCTTACTCCACTTCGCTATTATCACTGATGTCCTGTGCTATCCTTTCTAATGCTATGTTGAATATGAGGGGAGATAGGCCATCTCCCTCTTTTTTCTCATTTCCTATAGTGAATACTTCAGATGTTTCACCCAGTATTCTTACTCTGTTTTTTGACTGGCACATACAGCATTTTTGTCATTCTCAATAATTTCTTCAGGATTCCGACGTCAATCATTGCATTGAAACCCTCGGCCTTATTTATCTACCATATGCTTTTCGGAAGTCTACAAACAGGAAATGTGTTACTTTATCGTATTCCAACCTTTTGTCGAGTAGCTATCTCAAGATTTCGTGAATGGTGAGTGATTTTTTTTAAACCTATTTGGCAATGTCTTATCACCCCTTTAGTTCTTTCTTCTATCATACTTAGTATTACCAGTATTTTATAATGTATATTCAGCATGGAAATTTCCCTTGTTGTTGTTCCAGTCAGTTTTAGCGTAGTTTTTTTTTTCGATGGCTCTATAACTAATCTCTCATCATTCCATTGCTAATGTTCCTCCATCCAACACTGAACAATTATTTTGTGTATCTCCTTCAGAAGTTCCTTTCCTCCTTCCTTTAGTAACTACCCGCTGGGTATGTTATCAGGACCGGGAGCTTTATTGAGTTTCAAGCGTTTAACTGCTCTCCTCACCGACCCTAGTACCTTTTCTCCTTGTTCAGCTGTATTAAGGGTGTTCTCTTCGGTGGCCACATTCAGAATTCAGAAACTCCTTGAGGAATTCCCTCTGCCTTTTTTTTATTTCCTCCCTGTTTGTTAGAACACCTCCATTCCTGTCTTTGATCATGTCCACTATTGGCTGGAAACCCTTCCTATGTTTTTTAATGAGGTTATAGAATTCACGTACATTTATCATTGTATTTTCTCGTTCCATTTCCTTTAGCTTTCCCCTTATGCAGAATCATTTTTTCCTTCTATCATGTTTTGGTCACATTTTTCTGGCTCTTGTATTTTTCCTTATCACTCGTCAATGCAGAGTGGACACTCGTCCACTCTGCATTGCCAGTTTCCGTTTTTGTCTTTTATTCTCTAAGGAACTCTTGCACTCATCGTCAAACCACTTATTTTTTACTGTGCCCTTCTTATAGTTAAAGTATATTTTTGCTGCCATCTCAATAGTTTCCTTGATACAGGACCAACGTGTGTCAACATCCTTGACATCTTTGCGTATTGGTTGTTTCTCTCGTCGATATAGGAGTTATATTTCAACTTATTCTCTGGCATATTCAGTTCTTCTACTGCTTCTCCCTTGGATTTGTCGTTTTCCTTTTTGCAGAGCTAATACTCTCTTTTAGTTTTGATATTTCTAATATATGATCAGAGTCGATGTCTGCTCAGAGTCTGATCAGAATCGATAAGTTCTCACATTGCATATATTACTGTGCCACTTTCCACTCCCGGACAACCCGGACCATTTTTTCTCGTCTGGTGAGATCCAGGTTCCCTTATGCATGTCTTTGCGAGGGTAGGAAGTAGTTTTGATGCACATGTCTTTCGACTGGGCAATATTTATCAGGCGTATACTATTATCATTGAAAGTTCTATGCAGGAATTTCTATATATTCCCTACTCTCTGTGGTAGCTTTCTTTATCCAATTTGGCGTTCAAGTCCCCTATTACGATCTTCATCCCATGTAGGTCAAAACTGTATACGTATTAAACAAAGACTCACAGAATACCTCTTTTACCATATCATTTTTCTTCAGTCGGAGCATGGGCATTTATTACACTGATAATCTTGAATTTTTCTCTCAGATCTATGAATGATACTCTACCACTGATAAATTTTATGTTTTTAATGCATTCCATGTATTTGTTCCTTATCAGGAAACCTGTACCTAGAAAATTTTTATCGGACCTACCATATACAAACGTGAAGTCGTTTTTCGTATGTTGCCCCTCTCACCACCCATCAAGTTTACTGCAATGTGAGGATGTCTAGTTTATATCTTTCTGATTCAACCAATAGATTATCGAATGAACTGAGTTTAAAAAGGCTTTGTGTATTCCATATCCCTAATCTTAGTTCACATTTCTTGTCCAGTTGCTTCCTGTATTTATTCAGTCTGTTCCGTGGCTGATGTAAAGGTTTCGAAAATGTTTCGTATGAAAACTATTTCTTATATTTGGATTAATACAACTTAATTACATACAACCTAAACACATTGAATAGAATATTTATTATTGCCTTACATTGTTTGTCTTTTTTATGTATATATATATATTAAATGCGATAGTAAAAGGTTTAAACACAGAATTATATTTAAAAAAAGTTTGAGTAAGAAGTAATGCAACAGAAATAAAAAAGGTAAACTATCAGAAGTTGTGAAGGTAACTTTTTGTTGATGTTTTCTACCTTCCACCTGCTGAGAGGGTTTAAAACCCTTTCATTGTAATACTTGTAGCCCCCGTCGGTAATAAGTTAGAACTCATTAACCGAAAATTCAAAGGTAAATTTCATTTATTCCTAAAACTGACAAAATTCTATTACCTTTTCTTTTTCATTTAAACTTTAAATTAGCGTATATTTTCAGTTAAACCGTTTAAATATTACTCAACTTTATTGTTTGTTTTGTCTCTTTCTGTGATTACTTGTCTTAAGTAATTAAAATTTTAAGAAGTTCTGAAACACTCTGATTTCTGAGTTCATTTTATTTCTCATAGAATATTTTATTCAACAAAAGGAACAAATATGGATTTCCTGTTTATTTTTCATCTGCAAAAACTATACTTTTGTAGATGTACTTACCATAAATTATCTATATCGTCTAATATAATTTGTTCTCTTGATTATATTTTAAGAATTGCGATATGCCTGTTAAGTCCCTGTCTCTTAACGGTAGTGGGAGGAGATCTGAATGAGATACAACAGAAAATGTCATAGCCGTTTTTTAGGATAGCGTATAACATGGTAGGATTAGTAGTAAAATAAAAAAAAGACTTTCTGTTGCTTTCTCACTGAAATGAATACACTGTTGCAAATCTGCACGCCCAATCCTCAAATCCATACTGGCCGAGTCGGCGATGAGGGGGTAAACGCTTGTATTCTTGTGGAATAGGTTGACGGTTCGAAGCCTGGCTGTACAAAGAATATTTTTAACTTCTGTATTTTATAGAGGAGGCAGTGAAAGGACTCTTTTGTGTTAAAAGTTCTCTGTAACTTGAGTACATTCTCTCACGACATTGTTTTGTTGGTTTGACATCAACACATCCTGATGGTACCTTTAATACAGAAACAAAGAATGTAGATTGACCCTGATTCAACAACACTACAGTAGTACGGCTCAAGGCATTCAGGTCTAATAAAACAACCGGATGCATAATGGTTTTCTGGATTCATAAGTTTCCGGAATGTGTCAATCGATAAAGACCAATCGAAATCTAGGTGATATTCAGCTTTTTAAAAGAGGAAAAGACTGACAGTTTGATAGTGAAATTGATAGCGAGAATCATCAATAAATATACCGATTTCAGAGTTTAAATTTATTTAATTTACAAACACTCTAGGGTTTTCATTATTTGTTTCACCATTTTTCAGTGTAAAAATAGAGAAGTTTTTTTGTAGCGCTCCATTATAGTAAGCCTGACCGGAATTCGAACCATCGTCCTTTCGACTGAAATAAGAGACGTTATCATCGCAACACAGGGGTAGTTAAAACAGCTTAGAATTTTACCGTCACCATGGAAGCATTAAAGCAGACGATTAAATTTTACCAACATTTTTTTACTTACCCCCGTTTTTTGTATTTACAATGATTACGAGTGTTAATATTTCATTAAACTGCAAAATTATGTTTTTTTTTTTAATTACTTTTTGTGAAAAATATCTGCCACTGATATTTATATTTTAAAATGAAATGATTCGAAAATGGATAGCATTTATCTGCATCACCCGAGGGAACAGAAACAAGACAGACTTGATTAATCATTAATTACCTAGTTTAACATTATTAAATTATTTTTTTTTTACGGTTGGGTACTACGATAATTATTTTACCTTTTAACTAATTTAATTAACGGTACTTCAGGCTTATGTACTTTTAGCATATGAGCTGAGTAAATCAACAGTTCGAAAGTTAGTTTAATGTACTCAATGCATCAATTCGTAGACTATGCGAAATCTGCTTGCACACGTGCGCATCACAGAATCTTCTACAACTCTTGTTCTCTATTAGGAAATCTCTGGTGCACTCTGACTAATATTGGACGGCTCATTTTAACACGCATTAAATTTATCTTGCCGAATTTAAAATCCTTCTCAATACCAATCATTTAATCAACTAATTTCAGTAAATCCGAATGATTTTATTTACAGAAACTGTTTTATCTTTAATGCAGTTAGTGTTTGGTGATGGGATTGAGGTTTAGTGATTCCTATCTTTACTGTATTCAAAATTTGGTTGGCCAACTATACTTCGGTGGTCGATACTCGTACGGCTAATTTGATAGTATAACGTTTTTCAGAAGCGATGTTAACGGCATTGGTCTTAAACGCTATTATTAAAATTGTATTCTATAAAAATATTATAATTCTTACAGTGCTTCAGTATATCAGCGCACTTGTTTCCGTAAGAACACAGAAGTTAAATAACATAATGAATAATTACTAAACGGACATAGCGATTCATTTACACCTTGAGCTGGCTGTAAAATATCTTTTAAATTCCTCCCGTCTAAGCCCAGAAATCGTACTATAAAAAAATTATATTATTTTTTCTGAACCGTTGCAGTATAATTTTGTACAAGGTTCTAAGTCTTATCAAATTAATTGACGTTATAAATTCATACGTCTGTCATTTGGTGCCAAGCTGCAGCGATCTGAATAATGACAGTAATGACAGAATTCGCTTTCTCCCCCCGCCAAAAAAAATATAGATTTGCTCAAGAGTAGTTGGGTTTGATACCTTACACTCTTTGGAAAGTGAAGGGTGAAGCGCTTACCCTTTATGTTCTACATTCTGCCAAATGCAATACTAATGCAAATAAACAATGTAAATAATCGAACCACTGTGTCGTTATTCATGCAGATTGTTTTATTCTGTTCACCAGTGGCTGTATTGTGAACAACCCTGATAGAAAGCAGCTGTGGTTGCTGCTTCTTCAAATCACATTTTTTTAAGTACCGTCATTTTAATTTCGTAACAGTTTTTGCCTTAAATAGTCTAATACTGTAAATTAAACAAAAATTGGGAGGAAAAATATTATCTCACTAGTTTGAATTGAATCTGAAACATTTTTACAATTAAAAATATGTTAAATAAAATCAGTTAAATGAAGTGAAAAAAAATCAAATCAAATACCGACTTGTACATCAAGAAAAACCTACAAAACCTAAAATAATTAATTATTATATATTATTTTGTGTTGCATCTGATCAGTCTTACACATCTGTAAAAATTTTGTTATGCTTAATCATGGGTATGCTTATAATCAGCATCATCATCGTAATTAAATAATCCAAAATAATTTTTTTAAGAAGTGGAGGAAAACCATATAACTCGAGAAACGATGATGATACATAGAAAAACTTACGTTGAAAGTAGTAGTAGAGAATTCTATTTAATTAATTTCTACTTATAATTTTAGAAACATTTCAAAAGATGAAACATTTGCAAAAGATGTTCTTTTTTTATCTTGTTACTCTTATTTGTAGTATTACTGCTAATGCAGTAATATATATTTTTTTGTACTCTCAAGATCAATTATTTGTTTGGTGAAAGCCTACAAATGTGGAACTGCAAATTTTGCTATTACCTTATCTAATAATTACGTAATAAAAAACTAAAAAAAAAAAACAACAGAATTTCAAAAACAGTTACCCAAAGATCCTTTGAGAAATTTTTAAAAAGAAATAGATGAGTGAAAGAAGAAGTAAAATTTGTACTTGTAAATTTAATACATATTTCATCAAATTAAATTAAGAGCATGCATGCTATTCTGGAAAACATGAAAAATATCATGAGATCGTTATAAATCATGGTATGCATTTTACCTTCTTAAGAACGTTTGTAATTCACGGTCATATTTGTTCAATTTCGCTTTATTATGTAAAACAAAATGACAAATTTATTTTTTCAATCGGACTATATTACTGTTTCTGTTATGTAGTTAAAATGCTAAGATATTTAAATTAAACAACATTTTGTTAAAATAAGAGAATTTTACGGTAATTTATCTTGAACAATGGAAACAATATTTATTCTTGGATAGCGGTAGAAAGTGAAAGAATAAACTCCTGGCTTGTAAATGTCTAGAATAACTGAGAAATAAAAATAATTAGAATAAAGCCGTAGCTGGCGACGCCATCTGAACTCTAACTCCACCTCCACTACGTATTCACCTCGCTCGGTGTTTTAACTGTAGCCATCTGTCTGCCCTTTCTGCTTAGAGGCGTAGTGGGAAGAAGGGAGGCGGAAATAACCGAGTATAACCGACGAGTAACGATTTAGTAGACAGCTGCACAAAGCGTGTACGCCAGCTCAAAGCTTTGTGCTTGCGTTCTAACGGAATTGTAGTCAGTCGTTGCCGAACCGTTGGTGAATGTATAGGTTGGGTGTGTTGCGGTATCCGTGCACGTGTTATGTTACGTGAAATCGGCTCGGAAAGTTTTTTATTTACATCATGTTAGCCTGCTTATTACGTTTAGGCCTTCTGGTGGCTGTATTAAGTCATCTAGGTGTACTTTCACAAAGTTCAATTGATATGCAGGATTATGGGAACCATTGGACGTCGTACTATGAAAAGCCATGCTGCGTTTCTCAGAGACACCTTCGACATCATAAAGGTATTTCTTAAAACAGCACAGTATAATCGATCAGTTTTATTCATTCATGAAACTTCATATAAAGTAAAAGTTGGCTGTGTATACACATTCAAAATGTCTGCTGGAATGACATGTCTAATCGAATGCTTGTTATTCAGTTCTTTTCGCTGTATTTTATTTATAGATACCATGCGAAGTCACAGTTACTCAACTGTTTCGTACTAATAAATACGTAAACGAAAATATTTAATCTTATTTCCGTTTCTTTAATATCTATCGCTAAATGATAAAACTTT
The DNA here is from genome assembly GCF_047948215.1 of Lycorma delicatula. Lineage (NCBI taxonomy): Eukaryota > Metazoa > Arthropoda > Insecta > Hemiptera > Fulgoridae > Lycorma > Lycorma delicatula. The sequence continues at coordinate 248,193,952 of NC_134455.1, read as the reverse complement.
CAACTAAAATATATATACACACACACAAAAAACAACAGGTATTGGTGAATCATTCCCCTCTCCATGTATATATCCCAAGCAGCCATATTCGAAATTTTTAGTAGTTAGACAACATGAAATATAATTTGCCGTTTCGCGTAGCTGCGTAATAAAAACAATTTGCTTCAATTATTTTTTATTTTACTTTTATCATTTTTAATTATTATCTTGTGTCCGATATTCACTAAATTAAAAGTTGTGAAAAAAATTGTATAATATATCTTCCACTGAAGTACGGAAAGAAGTATACCAAGCGTGATTCTTCAGCGTACTACTAAGGACTTAAATTTTACACTGTTATTTTCTTTGTTGTATTTGATAAATCATCTTAAAGTCTAAAATAACTGAAGACCAAGTTATTGAAAATTAAATTAAAAGGTTAATTGTTTGCAAAAGCAGTATCATTCTTTGCTGATCAGATTTCAAATTATATTAATTAATTAAAAAATTCTGAACGGTTAATTCTTTGCTCATATGCGTGTGCATAACTTGCTGTTGCTTTTTTTCAATTATTGTCTTTAATTGATTGTCAATTATTATTATTGCCTTAAATCAGTCCCCTTCAACTGACAAATTAGTTAATTTATCGTTAACGATTTTATTTATTTTTATGTAGTTGCATCATTAATATTTCATATTATTATAATTTTTAAATTTTATTAAGGACGCTAATCGCTTTTGTATATTATTTGTTAATTCGTTTTTATTTATTTGTATCTTTTTAGTTAATTCAACATTTTTCGCCACAGGTTCTCTTAATCCTTCTTGGTAAATTCTGGAGAAGTTAATTTTTTCCGTGAAATATAAAAAATTGTCATTCCTATCGCGATCTCAATGTAATGTATAACTACGTTTTGATCTGGATAAAGCGTTTACTTATTTGTTAGTTGGCCGATTTGTACAAATTATTCCTACTATCTTCTTGGTTACCTACTAAATGGTTTATTTGGCAGGTATTATTTATTTTTTGTTTTAAATATTACTATTATAGTTTATTAAGTTCAGTACATTGCCAATCCGTGCTGTGGTAGTTGTAATAGTAATTAGAGATTTTTTTTAAATTTAAGTAGTGTTTTATAACCGATGACACTAGCTGTGCGGTAATGCAGTTAGCTACAGTCGTGTAACAATTAATTAATTTGAACTTATATCTAAAATATTTATTTATTACTCTCTTCATATCGATCATAAACAGTATTTTCCATTTGGATTCAGTTACTATAATACTATATCCTTTTATTATTATCACCTCTAATTTGTAACAAAATAAAATTTGTTATTTTTAATATTTATTTTTTTCTTTTGTTTTCCCAGTAAAATAATATCGAGAATACAATATATTTATTTAATTACGTTTTTATTTTTAAAAAAGTACGTGTATTAAGGACTAAATAAATTTAATAATATTTAAAACTAATTATTAAAGATGATTCATGATTCAAGTTCATATTTACATTTTTTTTATTTTTTAGTCGTTGATGAGAGTTATGACCAGATATTTTGAAGCGTCACTAATTTTAAAAATAAACTTCATTGTAGAATAATATTTTACGTATTTATTGTTTGTTATTGGCTAACAAAATTTAATGTAACTATTTCAAGTGTTTGTATGACGTTTCATAAGAATTCATTACGCATTTCCTATGTAAAAACGATTGTCAAAATCAGACGATTAACACTGAATATCGATAATACAGTAAGCTGTTAATTGATAAAAAAGTTGTATGAAAAAATTAAAATAAAATTAAAAACGTTTTGAGATAGTTTCAAGAAAACCTTGTCTTGTAAACCAAAATTCTAATAAATTCATCAGAACAATTAAAATTTAACATTTTCGTGTTTTTTTATTTTTCATTTTGACATTGTTATTTGTGTATTTTATAATTTTAGTTTAAATGTGGTATTTCTGTATTTAAAAACTAATGTTAACTTTAATATATTAAATGTTAACCCAAATGATAATTTTTAATATTAAAATTTGAAAGTTTCCGCTATAATGGGTGGAAATGAAGTTAAATTAACTTCATTGAGGTTCACATTGAAGCTAATTCCGATTACATTTACCCTAGTTACAATGAGATGAGGCTACCGCAATGTTTGTCCTGTAAGTAACTATAGAGAACTTGAAACGCAACAACGATTTTAGTATTCTGATTTTAAGTGGTGTAGAAATTTTTTTTGGTTGATATTTCGGACGACAAAATAAGCACATTATTGATGTATATTGTTTTATAATTGGAGTAATTGATCTCTATAAAAAAGATATAATATTTTTTGAGACTTATTTGTTTTAAGATTATTTAAAAAAAAAAATAAATTCTCATTTAACTATTACTTAGTTTTTCTCTCTTTACCTCTACATTGAGCGCTTTGTAAAGATCTCTGCTTTGACAGAACGTGTGAATGTGAAAATTTCTGGTTAAAAAAAATGGTACTTACGTATTAACGCCACCGCAGCTACAGCTTTATTTAAAATTGAGTATTTATTTTATTGAGTCTCTTTAGTAATCTTAAGAAATGGTTATTTATATTTATTTATTTTATAAATATAATTTAACCTACACTCGCTAACCTTGACTAATTAACACCGTAATTTTTTGAGTATTTATTTAATAATTTCAGTAATTATGGCAATTATTTATTATATAAATAACAATAATTACTGAATTTATTAAATAAATACTCAAAATATTACGGTGTTAATTAGTCAAGGTTAGCGAGCGTAGGTAAAGTTTGGTTAAATTATATTTATAAAATAAATAAAGAGACTGTTTTGAATCTATGTTAAACTCTATATCGGCCCATTTTCCACCGAAATCCGATTGACTACTTTGTTTTTAAATAAAGCTGTAGCTGCGGTGGCGTAAATACGTAAGTACCAAAAAAATAGTTAAGAAATATAAAATCTATGGCGAGATTTGCTATCTGAGTCTCCTATATAAGGTTTTAATTCTAATTTAGATTAAAATTTTATTATTATTATTATTATTATTGTGTAATCAGAAGAAATAAAACCAAAGATGAAAAGGAAAACCAAAGAACAGCTCCAGGAAATTTGCAGAAGAGCAAAAACAAGCACTTTCGGAAAGAATGAAAAAGTACTGGAAACAACGGAAAGAAGAGAAGAGAAAAGGAAAGGTGATCTAAAAAAGAAGAATAGTAATCTTTATGTAAAAAAAGTAAGCATGTTTTCGATTCGAATTTTCCGTGTTTATATTTTCCACATGTCATATAATATTTCCATCTTCATGCCTGATCTTTACGAAAGTCTAAAGTCTCAACATAGAGTAAAGAAGGAAAAATTTGAAATTTGGTTGAAAAGGAAAAAGGTTGTAAGTAAATGAATATTTATTTTTTTATAAATATGTTCTGCCGCTAGGATGTAATTTGTTAGACTGTTTTTATTAATATGAAAGATTAATTTTTCATGTATACTAATTTTTTTGTTTTATCGGGTGCGTCTATGTTCTGAATGTTTTTACTTTTCATTTTGACATTGCTATTTATGTCTTGTAATCTTGTTTATAACTTTAGTTCAAATCGGGTACTTCTCAGTATAAAAATTAATCTGTTTGCCATTAGTTTATAGTATTCGTTCTATTAGTATCTACTATATAATATCTATAGCACTTTTAAATATCATTGCAATCGATTGACTAGAGAATTTGATCGTTCTTAGACCATGTTAATCTTATCGAGGTAATTTTGTTGCGTAATTCGCAGAATAAGTGAAATTTTATTGATAATAAATTGAAAATAACATTAATACATATTAATAACATTGAATATTGTTATGCCTTCTAATCGCTTATTATTGTATAACATATGTTGCTTCAAATTCAGATCATTTTCCTATTGTCTGCTTTGTTTTTGTAACATATTAACAAGAGTATTGAGTAGTTAATGTGTAAGCGTTCATTTAGTTAGGATTTAAAGATTGTGATCAATTAATCTGTGAAATTTTATTTCGTAATTGTTACTTGCTAAATGCACTATTGACAAAATATGCCAACTTTGTTACAAAGTGCTCGACGATTACTGAAAAGTAAGTAAAAAATTTCGGATTTTATGTTCTTGTATATAATTTAGAAAAAAATTATCTCCAACGACTATTAATGAAAAAAAAAAAAAATATTGCTTATACGACCACGGTTCTAGCTCGCGCATTTTTTGACAATATTTATTTATGACTGAGATCAGATTTATGAGTTTATTAGCTGCGAGATCACATGATTGTTATAAACAAAAGATTTCTTTAGAGTCGCAATATTTTTATCGCTCAAACCAGTCATAGCGGTAGACAAATATTCATAAGCTTTTTCGTTTGATATCGGTGTCGACAGCCTAGTATTCAAACCAAAAATCAGCTGTTAACACGTTCGCTGCGGTACGGCTCGTATATGTGCCGTAATAGAGGTAGTTGCTGTGTGCTTGTCTTAGTTTGCGTAATTTCAGTACAGTGCTGTACGGTAAGTTTTTTAACTCAACTCTTGTATTGTACGGGCCTTATTGTTACCGTATTGTAATTACGACTGTGCATTACGGGACATAATGTGCCGTATATAATGAATATTTTATTTCTCTTTAAAACTAAAAATATTTTTTTAAATTATTTTATAGTCTACGATATCTCTCTGAAAACATGTGAATTAATTCCAGTTAGACAGTTCTTTTTTACATATTCCTATTTAGCGTCTATTCGTAGTAATTGTAAGGGGTAATTTTGCTGGATTGTTCCGTGACGGCATCATTTCTTTTATTAAAATGACGGCAAATTTTCTATAAAAAATTTTTTTATTGTAATTTATAATGGTATATAATTAATTTATGGTATTAATTTGATAAAGATGAAAAATAAAATTAAGAATTTCAAATTATGTAAATGTTAAAATTCGATATTATGAATTTATAAAACTTTTAATCACAATGACATCATCACGAAATAATATTTGTTGAAAAAAATAATTAGGTCAAAAGTAAATCAATTATTTAATAATTTGGATGATGTTAAGTAAGCGTATAAAACATTTTATGTGAAGCGATTCAGACCGATTTATATGGTAATAAATTTTATGTTTTGTCCAGTGTTTATATTAGTAATATGTACATTTGAATGGATGTTTTTTAAAAAAAAATATTTCAACATATATTTCATTTTGAAATAAGATGACAAATCAAATCAGCGAGTAATGGATTAGGAGACGTAATATAATAATTAATCTAATTTATAAATAAAAACCAGCATTTATAAGATTTAGTAATATTATGAATGTTTTATTGAACAACTTGTGATAAAAATTTATGAAAAGAAAATCAAATTATCAGAAAGAGATAAAAACAGCGTGATATGCGGTACGTTACAAATGTATACCGAACGAAAATCCAAGGTTAAATAGTCCAGCATATAGAGTAAATCCGTAAAAAAAAACACGCGCACAGTACAGAACCTCAAGACGAGCTACTATGAGCCGTAACGCATAGTAGGTAATTACTACAAGTCATCATAGTTGCCCGTACAGCAAGAAGGTCAAGTTCCGTATTCTATCTGCCGCAGCAAATGTGTTAAACTATTGATTTACAAAGACCATTTTACCATTAGACCAACCTGGTCAGTTTAATATATATATATATATATATATATCGAAAGAAATAGACAAAATAAATATATATATATATATATATATATATACTGAGAGAGAGAGAAAATATATATATTACTGAACGAAAATTGTTGAACAACTACGAGTAATATATAGTAAAAGGAATAACAAACATAGTTCCACGGTCAAATTTATGAATTTTTGTTCAAGCACAAAAAGCAATTTATGGATTCCGAGTTTGCAATCTGAATCCATAAATTGCGGTGTGCTATCAGAACAGTGATTTGTATACACACAATAAATCATTCGTGGGTCTAATGCCGTTTCTTGTATTATATCAACGAACATTTTCTAATTATTAAGATAACGTCATCTTCCTGTTAGCAAAAACATGTCAATGATAAATTTGTTTTCACATGTCGTTATAGAAATTATTGAGGCTGTTGCAGTTTTTTTCTATATAATTATTAAGTTTTTTTTTTTTTTTTTTTAATAACGTTCTCAGTTTTAAGTAGTACTTTTAATACTTTTTTTTAATATACTTATACTAAATATAAGTATTAAGGCTTAAAAATATATTAAATTAAGATTCATACTCATTAATTCTTCCAAGTAAATTAGGTGTAATAAACATTAGATTGTGTCTAATAAGATTGCAATACCGTACGTACTTTATAACATCACGAATGATCATTAAATACCAGATCCTACTTTTTAACTATATTGCGCCTCCCAAGTAATTTTTAAAATTGGAAAAGAAAGTTTGGTGATAAGAGGATAGGTCGTATAATGAAGTTTTTGTCATTTGAAAACTAATAATGCATTTTTAATGAATAATAATGAATCATATTTAATTAAATTTTTTTCAGAATTTCGTACTTGTACTAAAATAATAATAAATAGTTATTATAAGTTAATTTTTTAAATTATTTAAGTATTAAAAACATTAAAGAAAGTAAAAAGAAAAATTACAATCGACGATATGTTACTAAACGCTTATCGTCGATAATTTAGAATCTAATAATCTCTCAAAATTTCATTTTCTTAAACTACAAATTTTTCTTTATTTATTTATTCCTAATTTACGAAAGTTTTTATTTAGTTACTCTTTATACACACGTGTGCGTGTATGTATATATATATATATATATATATACTATACAGAGTAAGTAAAAAATATGAACGTCCTCAATAACTTGAAAATCGTTCAAGATAGAATACTGTGACTTTCAGGATAAGGTATCGGTCAACTACTTTACCTTTTGACGAGCATACTTCGTACGAGTTGTGTTATATCCCATTAAAGTGTTTCATCACTACATTCCTAGTTTTTTTTATGAGAATTTATTGTGATCGGTTGGCTAATTGATTTTGTGTTCGTAAGCACATTCGTATGCCACTTCTGTTATTTTTGTAAGTCAATTTTGATTTTTCCTTTTTTGTAATTGTCTTTTATTGAATTAATTCTTTCAGTGTTATGTGCTAACATTGCTATCAACATGCCACTTTGTGAACAGGAGAGGATCACACTTTTAATGATGAGGGGCTTTGGTGATAGAGATTAGTCGTATAATGAGGTTTTTGTCTTTTGAAAAGTAAGGTGAAGCACTTACAAAGTTTCGATTACTTTTTATTTATGTTTTGTCCTGTAATACGTTAAAAAACTCATTTTGGTATCGGTTTCAGCTTCTCGGATAATAAATGCATTAAAGTAAGTTGCCGAATAGGAAAGTGACGAACGCTTTAAATTCGTCGGTTGACGACTACGACTTGTGGAACTTATTTTATTATCTTTCTGTTTCACGATACGAGTAGTCTTGTTGCAGGATGTAGGTGGGTGTGGCATGATTGTATCGAGGTGAGTGTGAGTGTGGATGTACGTGCTCGTACCCAAGGTAATCCAATAAAATGTGTTGGAAATTGGTATTTACTGAATAGTAGTTCAGCCATTATCTGTTTCCGTTGATGTGATTCTAGGGAATAAATATTTGCCAAAATAGGTACATTTTATGAAATTGCGACGTCAGTTATTGACAACTACACGTATTCACAAAATAGATCAGGATATGATCCACAGTCTTTGCGATATAAATTTCCTTCAATCCCCAAGGACAGGAAATCTATTGCGTTTCTTACTGTCAGGTCTGTTTTAAATAAATTAAAATTTCTCTTAGTATCTTTAATTTTATAGTTTCTTTTTAGTATTGTAATTTATTATTATAATTCTGATTATTTTGTAAACCTTTTAAAATTGAGATTAAATTTAAAAAAAATTAAATATTAAAAACTCAGCTGAGCATGAATAAGTTGGATAAAAAAACGACTAAAATCAATTAAAAGAGATTAATAATCATTTACAATTCCTCCATTACTTATTCGATTAGTCTTCTTTAGGAAATTTAATTATGAATTATTTAGTTTTGGTGATCAATAGTATATAGATTGTACTTCGTTTATTTTGTTGGCGCTCTAATGCATCAGTTCTCTGTGCATTGAAATCGTAAAAAACTAGCTTATGGAAGTAATACGGTGTCTGTACAGTTCCAAATAACTGTATCGGTCACATACATACAGGTGAACTAATCGCACACAGGCACAGCATCGTTCCTTTTCTTGATTAACTCTGCTCTTATCGGATCAGAACGTTTTTTATCTTAACGTATGGCATATTTTATCGTGAATTTTTCATGAATTCAAGATATTTTTAAAATAATTACTTTTTACTATAATCTAGTGAAAAGATTTCTTCCGTATCATGTTCCGTTCAACAATAAGAAATTATTTAATTACGGGAATATTTAATGAAAATGAACACGCTTAGTTTCATATATAAAATATTGTCTGTATGTAGTCTTAGTATAGGAAACTACACTTATGAACATAAAAGAAGTAATTTTTAAAAGAATTTTACCATTAATCTAGAGAACCGTAGAGAACCGAAATATAAACTCCAAACATTATTACTGTTAAAAACTCTGATGTGGAGAACACATGACTTTCTTATTGACTACTAAATTACATACACACATTTTTTTATAATGAAAAGTACATAAAATTTTATTTCATTAATAACTTCTAATATTTTTTCATATTTTTTTTTTTATATTGTTATTATTCAATTATTTATTGGAACTTTTTTTTACAGAGGTTAAAAATTATTATTAATTAATCAATATATTTCAATAAAAAAAAAGTTAAAAAAAGAGATGAAATCAGATTTGAACCGTTGTGCCTTCCCCTTGCAAGATCCAAATATTCCATTAATTAAAACTTTATTTGGCTATAACTCTGGAACGAGTGAAAATAAGTACCACTTATGATATAACGTTAAAAGGCTTTCAATGACGGCTTGTTACTGCAATTAAGAAAAGTCCAAAATCCAGATTTTTGGATTTTGTGCTTTTTATGGACACTTTTTGTTCAGTCGATTGCAATCAAAAGGGGAGGTGCACAACTAGATGTTACAACAGTCCTAAATACAAATTTTCAACATCCTACGGCTAATCGTTTTTGAGTTAATGCGAGATACATATGTACATAGGTACTTACGTGCGTACGGACGTCACGCCGAAACTAGTCAAAATGGATTCAGGGATGGTCAAAATAGATATTTCCGATGAAATCTGATACCGAAATTTTTCGCGATCACATTCTTCCTTTACTTCGTACAAGGAAGTAAAAAAGTAAAGCTATCTAAACAATATAATAACACAGTTTATCAAATTGTATTCTGTTACAATTGATATTGGGAATTATTAATATGTGGGTGGAATTACAGCTTTTTTCTTGTAATAATAAAAAAAAAAGGTTTGTTGTTTAATATAGGTCGTGTGTTTATTTTTTATTTTATTTAGCTCGTTTACTTTTACAAATTTTCTCATTAAGTTTATCAAAACGAATGCATCAATATTTTCTTTTGTTAAATGTGATCGAAAGAACAATGAAATAAAATGTAGTCGATAAATATATAAATTGCGCGAATAGAATGAGAAAAATATGCACAGATACTTATTTACATAAACCCATATTTTAACAGTTTTTGTGTGTTTCAATTGCAGATTAATTTTGGTTAAGAAATAGAAAAAAGAATTGCAGTTCTTTTGTTTGTTTTCTAAAAAAATTATCAATATTAAATTGCGCAGATCAATAGAAAAGTGATTGGGAAATCTCAGCGGCAAAGATGTAGTGCGCCAATTGTCGGCAACAGCATGAAACAGCGGTCGGAGTCAACTCTGTTGTCAGAAAGTATTCAAGAAAAAAGGTTTCCTTTACCTTACGGTGTCATGAATGTAGAACCTTTTTTAAATTTTGCTTCTATACCTTATCTGTTCTTAAGAATAAGACAGAGCCCGTGATATTTGAAGATAGATGAACGATTCAGATCATGAAAAATCCTGATGAACGCTATCATTTAAGATCGGATGAAGGGCATCCATTCGCGATGTCAATTTACAATATTTTATGTTTTCTAATTTATCAATTCATGAATTTTTTCGTTTGGTGAGGGATAGCCAATCATTCTCATTGGGACTGACTTTAAGCAAATAGGTTTTAATTATTTCTCGAGTATTACGATAAATAGAGACCGGGGAAGATTATTCGCACTAAAAAATAACTTTTTTTAATTTTTTATTTCTTGACATTTTGAAGTTTCCGAACTTACAATCAAAAAAACTTTTGTGTGTTTGTATGAATATTATTTGGCCTCATATATGTACATCAGAAACTGTTTGCTTGCTTACAACAACAAAATTTGGTTTTGTTAACTTTCGTATTTCGGAATAGATTTATTTTTACTTTTTTTTTTAAATAGAATGAAGGGTGGAAACATAGTAATAGGTGCTTCTCTAAAAGGAGTTTGGATTGGAACAACCCTCGTTGCGCGTTTTACTAGGACGTAACTTCGAGTAGGGTTGAAAAATAATAAAAGGAGGTTATTGTATTTTTCTTTATTTTGTCTACATTTTTTAAAGATAAGTTTGTGTAATGAGGTAAAATTGTATAGCTTAACAAAAACGTATTGGGGAATAAAATAAAAATTCATCCTCGATTTTTTACCGTTATTATGAAGTTAGTTTCTTAGCTTCAAACTCTTCGACAAAGATTTATTGCGGCTACTAAAACTTAATTGGAGATGTAAAGTTTAAAGAATATAGTATATTACAAATAGCCGATTAACTTAATCTGTTCCTCAGTATCTTTTTCTTTATTGTATTTGTCAGTAGTGTAGAGTTAGTACATGTAAATAATTTCTCATCTTAATTGTTACACAATTTTTGAAAGAAAATAAAATTATTTTTAAATTCAAAAAATATATTTATATTTTATTATTATTATTTTTATTTTTATTTCTAAACCGTTACTAGACGTATTAGTTCACTGAATTATTTGATTCATTTTGGTTATCTACTCGAAGGCTGCTTTAATTTTTCAAATGTGAAGATTAACTGTAAATATTAAGCTACGATAGCAGTGTTCCAGTAAGCCAGGCTGATTCTAAGTTACTGCAATAGAGTTTGAGTGGGTAAAATAGATAAAAACAAAGCCGCTGAACGTTACGTGGAAGTTTTGGCTCTACCTCATGTACTGACTTCATCCGATATTTTGACAATTATCATATTGCATACGACGAAGGATTAAGTTAAAAACCTCGTACGACATCTGCACAGTTATTAAAAACACGGTCCTTTTAAAGTTGGTTTTTCCAGCAGAATTTATCTTTTTATTTTTTCCGTCTCTTGCATCTGCTATTAAAGAAAAATAGTATTTATATACTTCAAGTTCATTTTCCAGTTACGTTGTCTTTGATAGGCCAGGTTTCATTATAAAAAATTGCCTTTCGGAGGAGGTATTTTCGTATATTTTTTCTTGTACGACGTTCAAGAGTTTAAATAAATAAAATCGTTATTTTCGTTCCCGAGTTTACTTATACGGTTTAATTATGTAATTTTTGCCAAGAAATGGAGTAGGTTAATTTACATTTCACTTAAAAAAAAGTTAAATCTTGATGTGACCCAGTAATATATTATTATGTTTTATTGTACGTTCATTTGTATTCATTAAAGATAAGTGTTTGCTAACACGCAGACTGTAATGGAAATTAGCCGTGCTTTCAATTAAAACAGATGAAAAGGTTTCAGGGCATACGTTAATTTGTCAATGCCCTGGCTTCCAGGTTCAAGCCGAGTTACATTATGTTTTATTAAAATACGAACACAAAACTGAATATGTGTCAGTAAAAGTCGAGAAGATGTACGTCTCCTACTGTGTTTCTTGATTTTTTGTTAATGCAGAAAAAAAATAGTTTTTTTTTTCAAAGAAATTTAACACTTATGTACGGTATCGATCTCATTCAATTTTTTTTTTTTAAAACAAAAGTCGTTTTAAGTTGTACCTTTTCGGTAGCAGTTGAATAAATTTCTGCTATTTAAACATTTGTAGCTATGTATATTCTTTTTTAAATGCGATATTCTCTTCTCAATTTTGTTATTGTGAAAAGTTCTGTTCTATTTATTGAAGTATTTTTTTTACAGTGTACTGGATGATATATTTATTAATATTGGAAAACCTGTTAATATTTAATATAATTAATTATGTTTCTTTAATGTTTATCGTTACAAACCACCCTTTACATAAAATTTCAGGTGTTTTCATGTTATTGTTTTCTGTGCTTTTATAAGAATAACTTTTATCTCCTAGTAGATGATTTGCTTAGTGTGTTTTAAACTGACTGTACATTTTACGAAGTTGTCAGTTGAGGAATAATGGTGTTTGCTGTTACTTGCATTTTACTTTATTATATTGTCTTGGACATGTTAATCTTATAAAACATTTTGCCGGATTGTAATAGTGTGTTTTAGTGTGTCGACGATTTGATAACATTATATATGTGGGGATGGGATGAAGGTTATTTTTCCTGTGGTCGGTTGGTTGTAGATAAGAGTTTTATTTAAAACGGGTTTCTTTTAATGCGGTTTGCTCAGGCTCTTTAAAATAAAAATGAATTTCGAGTTTTAAGACGTTGTATACAGAAAGCTTTCGGAAATGTATCTAATTTTATAATTACTAATTCGTAGCCATTTATAATAATACATGATTATATATTTTTGATATTATTGTTGAGATAATATCCGCCTTGTTGTAGTATTTGGTTGGATAATTACTTTATGTATTTACGGTTGGTTCATATAATAAATAAATAAAGGTATCACTTCATAATTTGATATGATCCTTTAGTATTTGAATGAATAATACAAGATTATGTATAAGTGTATTTAAATGCTTTTAATGATTTCATAAATGAAACATTGTTAAAGAATATATATTATATTAAATTTTTTAAGTTTGTACGTTGAGTGTATGAAGATTGATGGTAGAAGGCTGGAAGAAAACTTGACTGAATGTAGCAGTAATGGGAAGAATCGTGAAGGTGTCGTTCCTTCGATTCGATCCCTTATACTGAACGAAAGAATCGTGAATCGGTTTGCGGGATAAACCGATTCTGTTTACGGTTCCAAACAAAGAATTGGATAGGCGATAGAAAACAAAATCTTTCTCGGTTACGATTCGATTCGATTCATAGCAATCTTTCTTAAGAAGTCGAATGAGAGCTGAAAAGAGAAGAATCGAAGACATTTAGTAGGTATGCATCAATTGAATCGAACAGGAATGTGAAGAGAGATGAACCGTTAAACTTGGGTCAAGAAAAGAAAGAGAGCATGCGCATTAGAGTTTACAATACTGGTAGTGGGGGCAAAGAAAAGAATCGTTGAATCGGACGAACGAATTTTTTTTACGAATCCTTTCTGAGAATCAAAACGAAAGAATCGATTCCTGAAAAAGAACTGTTTGACCCACCACTAGAATGTAGTGCGACGCTTATATAGTGTGTACGGAGCCGCTGAATCGTCAGGAGCCGAGTGCATCCGAAAGGAGCGTATGAACTACGGAGCCGAGTGCAGCCGACAGGAGCCGAATTTGAACTGATAGAAACACTTTTAAAATTTCAAGTACTTCTTAAATAGATTTTTAGTAACATGCACTGAATCCGAACATATTGACCTCCAAATTATAATATGATGTTTTTTATGGTATTAAAATGAAATGTTACAGTAAAAATATTAAATGATAATAATGTTTGATTAGTAATCCATAATTATATAATGTAGTTACTGAATGAATAAATTATATAATATATAATCTGAATGCGTATTACAAATTAGTTAATTAAGTTATTAATGCTAATACAGTGTTTATGAGTATGTTAACAATCATAATTTTTGCAAGTCTCTGGACCTCTGCCCGCTATGACGAATCATAATTGGACAGATAGAAAAGAATTTGTTTGCGGTAGTGTTAGTACATCACTATAACCGATGCAGCTTTGGTCTTGGCGTAAATGTTTTGATTGTGGCCTTAAATCTTGATAGCGATTACGTTTATTGTTACTATCAATATTATCATCATTTGTATTAATATTAAGATTCGTGTTTGGTACACTCGATTTCCTTTGTTGTGAATGGAAAGTTTTTGTTGGCATCAGTAGGATTTTGTAAAATCAAATCGTTCTTTTTTTAAGGTTATAAAGGATATTCGCCTTTCATATACCATATATGTTTATGCTTCGTTGAGGAATATTCTCTGGAAATAACTTACGCGATATATTTTGATAAATACTGTCATCTCGTTGTTCGACAGATAATTATGATTATCATCGATAATTGAATGATCTGGTTTATTCGTAGAATATTGTTTATTATTATTGTTGTAAAATTGTTTGATCGATATCTTAGAGTGTGGTTTCTCAGTAATAAGATGTCTTTCGACGTTCGACCGTTGTCTGATCTGGATTTTTTGATACCCAGAATAGCATGAATAATGTTCTTTTAACTTTCCTTCGATTATTTTTTTCATCATTACATTGCCAACACATATTTATGATTGAACTCTACCAATTTTTTTTCTGACTGATTCTTATAAACAATAAGTAATTAATCTTGTTATTACTTTCTAATTTAGAATCATTGAATTTGTCCATATGGATGAGTGTATTGTGTTTCTTAGCACAAATCTTACATCCATTTTTTTAATAACATTAATTAGTGGAATGGCCTTTACGCAGACAATTAGAACAACAATTATAATTTTCTAAAAAGCCTTTATGATAATCAATGGACAAGTTAAAAAATTCCTTACATTGATAAAAGTACTGATTTGAATTGCAGAATGATCGTTGGTTAAAGTAAAATTTTGAATAAAAACGGACATTTTTTCTTTTATATTATTTGTTATGATATAAAGTACAGAAAGCATTTGGTAAAAGTTTTAGTTGAATTATGGTAGCGATTTACTTTGACATTGTTTCCTTTATTCACTTGGTATTTGAAGTGACTACGTTAACGCTTTCTGTAAGTTGTCTTCTCGTGTTGAGAAATTCTATTAAATCTTTAAAGTTGGGAAACCTTTGATTTGATAATTTCTCATTCTATAATCTTAAAGTGTTATAATCCAATTTAGATGTTAGAAATTGGACTACGATAAATTCATATGTATTAACAGGTAGTTGCATTGCTTCATGTGAATTTACATGTGAGGATATTTTGTTAATAAAATTAGGCAAAGATCTACAGATTCTCTTTTTATGGAATCTGAACTTGCGATGTAATTAGCAATATGAGATGCTAATTAATTATTTCTTGTCAGATCGTTCCCTTAATAATGCTAGAGCAATAATATAATTTTCGTTAGTTATTGGTAGATCTTTAATGATGGCTAATGCTTCATGTTTTAACAGAGCGTGCAAATAATGTAGTTTTTTTAAATTTGTTAAATCAGTATTATTATATTTATATATAATATGTTATAAAAATGCTGCCACTCTAACACTTTACCTCTGAATATAGGTATATTGGTTGGTTGCAATTGTGTTTGTTTAAATATTGTATTTGAATTAATTTCTTTATTAGATTATTTTTTATTATTACTAGTATCATTTATTAAAAATAAATCATCATCAAATTTCATTTCGATTTTTGATTGAATGATGTTATATCTGTCTTGCAAATCAAGAAGATTTCTTAAAATAATTTGTGAGTCGATTCTATCATCTTGTGAGTGATAGAATTTATCAGTAAAGTTGCGAATTCTCGTTATAGAGGTCTTTACTCTTTGTCTTATTAATTGTTTACTCTTTAATTAACTCTGCTCTCTTTATAGGCCTATACTCTTTGTCTTATTAATTGTTCCGATTCCATAATGATATTAAATAACTTAAATTAATACGAAATGTTAACAAAGTAAATTAAATCTGATATGAATCAATAATATTACATAAATGTTGTAGAGCTAGATGCTGCGATCCCCTTTATGCAATAGATTGTTGAATATGAAGATTCTTGAATGATGTTTCTTGAAGTTGCAGATTTTATCCGCAGTTGTGGTAGATTAAATGATGAATTCTTAAAAAATGTACATTATATATATCCGCGGTCGGAGGACCAAAAAATATGTTGTGCTAGTATCCGCCTTGGTGTAGTACCTTGGTTAGGGTAATTACTCTATGTTTTTACCGCTGGTTCAAATAATACATTTATCACTTCATAATTATATGTGATCCTTTAATATTGAATAATAAAAGATTATCTATAACTGTATATAATTGCATTTAATGATTCCATAAATGATACGTTGTTAAAGAATATTTATTATATTATTTTTTGTAAGTTTGTACGTTGAGTTCATGAAAATTGATAGAAGATCCGACTTATATAGTGTGTACGGAGCCGCTGAATCGTCAGGAACCGAGTGCATCCGAAAGGAGCTGTGAACTGTGCGGAGCTGAGTCTGAACTGATAGAAATACCTTTAAATTTTAAAGTCCTGCTTAAATAGATTTTTAATAACATGCACAGAGTCTGAACAATTAATTATATTGTACCATAATTATTTAAATAAAATTTCATAGTAGCTGTATTTCCTGTCGATAATCGGCATCTTTTTTACTTTCAATGTGTTTGAAACTACAGTTTCGTCTTGTTATAAGTTTATTTAACCTCCAGGACCACCTCATCGTTAAGTAGGATGAGATGACAATTTTGTAGCGTGTGAAAATCTCATGCCTGTCCGGTGTTCGAACCCGGTGGTTAATACATATTGTGTAAACTTATATCCTTTTTACGTAATTAAATAATTAATTGACTATATTTCCTCAAACAAGTAGTTGCAGTCAGCTTCACGATATTTATAACACCGTCAGCTTATCTGTACTAACATAATACTTTTATGTATGATTTTACGTATTATTTCAAGTATGAAAACCTTTATTTTTTATGTATAATATATAAACAAATAAATATATATTTGTTAATTATAACAAGCCTGCAATGAGTAACGAACACTGTTCTGTAGATGAAAGATTGCTGTTTTAAAAAGTGTCAAAAATACTAAAAAAATCAAATATATTTATAGCCAAAAAAGATAAAGTATTCTTTGATTTTATTTTGCATCGACTTGAATACCTGAAGACAATATTCGTAAATGATTTTTTTTCTTTCTTTTCCTTTGTTTTTATTCGGCTTTATAACTTCTTAGGTTCATTTCCTATAAATTTGTATTATAACGTATAGATTTATTTATACAGTATTTCGTATTGTACATATTAGTACAATAAGCAACTACGTTTGAGTGAAGCAGTTAATGAATTAAGTGCTACGGAGTTTTATTTACACTCCAAACTTACCAGAGTCTTGAAAACTGTATTCCTATAACAGACCTTAGTGTTTTCTATTGTTTTGAATATTTTTTACATTACAATTAAATTTACATTATCATTTTTGTGCTAATCGTTGTTGCAAGTGTAGGGAAATAGTGAAGCTCAGATGTTCGTTCGGTTAAAAAAACGTCCTGTTAAATGCATTTATACATTAGTTTCTCAGAAGACTATCCGGAACAGTTGATCTATAATTAGCTGAATCTTTACCGGCGTAGTTCGTTAATATACTTTTCTTTTTCCTGTTTAGCCTCCGGTAACTACCGTTTAGATAATACTTCAGAGGATGATATGTATGAGTGTGAATGAAGTAGTCTTGTACATTCTCAGTTCGACCATACCTGAGATGTGTGGTTAATTGAAACCCAACCACCAAAAAACACCGGTATCCACGATCTAGTATTCAAGTCCGTGTAAAAATAGCTGGCTTTACTAGGACTTGAACGTTAGAACTCCCGACTTCCAAATCAGCTAATTTGGGAAGACGCGTTCACCACTAGACCAACCCGGTGGGTTAGTTCGTTAATATACTGTTGGCACTTTCAGCAACTCTTGACAATTAAAAAAAAAGAATGATAACTGTTCAGGAATTTTATTAGTTTAATTTATTATTATTATTGCATATGTGTAATTTACAACTGTCGACCTTTTGTTAAGTTAATATTTAACAAACAAATTATTTCTTCGACTATAACTGAATATTTTTCTGTAATGATTAATCACAATTTGTAATGCTAAAGCAGTTTATAATCACATTAATTGTAAGCGGTTTAACAAATTAAACTTACCTCAACTTCTCGGATTAATTCATTTATGAATAAGTTAATACCTAATAGTACTTTTGATTTATTTTTAAAATAGTTCTCTTATTATCTCCGTTGGAAAACAATGCGGTTTGTATGTTTTTAATTGTGTTTGGGTTTTCTTAATTGGGAAAACCGCAACGGTCGATTTTCTTCGCATGTCCTTGAAGTCCGGAAAAAGATTTCGAGGGTTCGTAGCTCTGTATAATTACGGCTGACGCAATAATAGCTGAGCTGCACTTCTAAACGAATTTTCTATTAAAAAACAAAGTTATAAAAGGGTTGTATTTATTTCTATTGAATATATATATATATATATATATATATATATATATATATATATATATGAATATATGATGTTTTATTAATTTTTTTTCCTAAGACCTAAAGTATTAATTTTTTTGCTTTTTTAGCTTTAACCTTAAAGTGAATGAAATCATTTACACGTAAATGTGTTTAACCTGCACGTTTACTTATCTGTGGCTTCATAATTTTTTTTACTATCCGTCACGATATAAAATATTTTATACTTAATGAAGTTTTCCTTCCCTCTATAAATTAATTGTTAATTTTTATTTAAATTTTTTTCATTTTTTGTTTTCATAAAACTTTTCTTATTTTCTAATGTAAGTTTCTATTTTGTAGTTTATACTTACCGCGTCATTTAAGCATTTATACTGCTGTAAAACCGAGCTGTTACGCTTTACATATACAATGAAATATTATCAGTCTTAGTTTTGTGCTTTATTAAAGATCAGGAATATCCAGATTATTTTGCTTTTCTAGCTCTAATAAGTGAAAGTAAAAAACGTTTGTTTCTTTTTTTTAATTCTATTTTTATTACAAGTATATATTTTAATTTGCCGCTAACTACGTCGGGAAAATTATTATTTATCTTATTTCTAGATGATTAACGAAAAAAATTATCGTTTAAGAACAACACACTCCATATTTACTTGCTCCTGAGTTTAATATAATTGCATCCTGGATTGTATTTCGACTAGCATTTATAACTAAATTTTTGGTGTATTTTGTGATCTTCCATCTGTATGTTGTGGTTCTTTCAGTTTTTTTATATACTGACCTTTGGAGAGGAGAGTGCTTTACAATCATTTATTTATATATATACATGATCGGGTATTGAATGTAATTGTTATTTTTTGTGTTCAATCTTTGCTTAAATTATATCATTGTCTCTTTTCGTTCAGCTAGCGGATTGTGGGTGAAATCTGTTTAGCAATTTCACATCTTACTTTTTCAGAACGTTTTCTAAAAGTTTAAATTAAAAACATCATTAAAATAATAAAAGCATAGAGAGGTTGTGTTTCCATCTCAGTCATACATACAAAATGAACTATTTTGCTGCTATTACGGTTCTTGACAGATAACGAAACCGAAATGTTTAATTTCGCTTTGAGAATAATTTGATTACTTGTAATTTGTACTTGTAAATTTTTCTTAATTTTTAAATAATTTGGAATTAAAGACGACTTAAACGGAAAAAAATATTTTTACAACAAATGATATTCTGCTTCTAGGGTGCAGTTTATTAGACTATATATTAACATCCGATTTAAGTTGTAGGAGGTTTCATTCTGTTTTTAGAATGACTGAGGTACTGCTTTTGATATCAAGTTAATGATTCGTTATGAGATGTACAGTAAACTGTAACACTGATAGACAAAAAAAAAAAATTATGGTTTTTCTAAGTGTGATACCATTTCTTGAATAGCTTTTTTCCTTAGATTACAGATCTGTAAATGAAAATTTTCTATCGCCCTTAGTTTTAAATAAATTACGCTTCAAAAGTAAATTAAGGGAAAATACAGTAAAAATCTGTAAAATGTATAATTTTGCATGGCCATACCTACGTTAGAATGATTTCACTGATGCTTTTCTTTTATAAATAGCCTCAGGAACATCCCGAATTAATGTCCAACAGTAATCGGCTAGCATGTTAATATTCCATTTCCCTTTATAGCGATTTTCCATCACCGGTGGAAACGTTCACGGTGTTCGTCACTTAGATCTCCTAGGTTATCCGGAAAAAATCCAGAGGTGAATGGAGGAAATGTATTTTCAAAGACGTATTCATCCCATAGTTCTGTATGAAATAAGAAGTTGATTAACAATATCGTGGTAATTGTCGGATTTTTTTTTGCCAAGAAAAGTTTTGCAAACGTCTTTAAATGAAGCCCAAGTTGCACTTTCTACATTATTTAACATTGAGTTAAATACATCATCTTTGACCAACTCTTATTTGAGGACAAACAAATATTCCTTCTTTAATTTTTCCTTTACCTACATTCGGAAATTTCTGCCTGATGTACAAAAACCAGGGACTTTCCTTCAGCGTTTTTACAGAACTTTTCATTAGTCCTAGCTTGATATGGATCGGGGATAAAAATATGTTTTGGGTTCAACTAAGGAGTCATGTGTAATATTTTTCCCATCTGGAGTTAAGTTGTCTCGTTTCTTCCACTCTTTGGTAACATAATATTTATCCCTAGCTCGGCTGTCCCGAGCAAAGAAAGCACATGCACGTGGTATAATGTAACTATATGTCTAACAGAATAGCTATAACTTTCAAATCACCACATATGTTCCAGCTATGTTTTTTATAATTTATTTTTTCAAGAACGTCTTTCATCACATCGTATGTCTCTTTCAAATTAATACCATAAGCGATCTTTCATATTAATACCATAATATCGAAGGATATTTGTTACCGTTGTGTAGTAGAACCACTTTTAAACTATACTTGGACGAATCTATGAAAAGGCGCCAGTCCTCAGGTTTATGAACTTGTGCTAAGTGCAACATAAGCTCATCAATATTTGTACAACAAACCAAATTATTTTCATCAATAAAGTACTAAGTTCTTTTTGTCGGCTTCGAAAGCCCAAAATTTTTGTATTTTTCTGAAGCAAATTCCAACCTTGCAGTCTTGATCCTAACAGTTCAGCTTGATTTTTTGATAAATTTAAATCCCTAACAAAGTCATTTAATTCACCTTGTGATATAAGATGTGGCTTATTGGAAGATAATTTAAAATCAAAATCATTGTTGTCTTCTTCAGTACTGCCTGATTCTTCATCGCCTCTTTTGAAACATACATTCAGATCTGGCTCAGGAACTGGAATAATTTCACTGTGAAGTACAGGCCTGATTGCAGATTGCAATGAAGGATATTTTACAGTATGTGTAGATTTTTTAGAAATTCCAGACACACTTGTAAATAAAAGTAACAATCGATTACATGATCCTTTGGTTCACGTCAAACCATAGGTGCACCAAATGGCAAAGCCTTCCGTGTACCTTTCAGCCATTCTCTTAAATATACAGAACAATTAGTGCATGCTATATGAGGAGCCCATATCTTACCCGATCACCAATTTTTCACTGAAAGTACAAATGATATGCCTTTTAATTAATGGTGTAATATTTTTTCTATCTGATTTTACGGTAAACTCACCACATACATAACAAAAGACATCCACATCATTTACACAATTTCGAGGCATTATGACACTGCACTGTTAACAATCTTAAGACAGCATAAGACTGAACAGAAGTAATTCATTCCTAAATCCAGTGATAAATACAAACAACACAGCTGTGTTTTCAGCTGCATGTTTTGACCTGCACAGACGTGATCAATCTTGCCCATGGAGGCTTATTCTTCAATATTAGATACGATGTCACAATATGTGATTATGATATGATTTAATTCTTTGTCTAGAATTGTTTATTTATAGCTTACAAATTACGTTAACAAAGGTAATAAAAAATGAGCTAACAAATACAATATAGGAGCTTAAAATCCTAACTATACGTTGAAAAAATGGAAAAGTTCTTTAATTAGAAATTAAAACTTTTTCAAAAATTGTGGGTGATAAAAAGATTCTGAGTTCATATTCGTTTTCAGCATCAAAAAACAGATTAAAATCATGTATCACATGTTAGGAAACAAAAATTATGTTCATCAGTGTAACATATGTGTATTGCATATTTCATGCGATGGGCCTTTAAAAATAAATTAATTTCCTTTTAATTTTACATCATGTTGTATAAAAACATCGCTTCGAGAAAAATACTTTTAATAGCCTTCTAGAATACCAAAGATATAAAACTTCCACTGCAAAAGTTTTTTTCCTTAATTGAACAAATTACAATCATTAAACTGTTACCTCTTTTTTTCATTTTTAAAATTACAATATCCTAATTGTTTAATAAATCGTTGTGTTGTCTAAAATGATGTGCCTTTATTCTCTGCGTTTGTTATAAATGAACTGTATTAATAAAACGGGTGCTAGGGACTCGCCTGAAGATGTGATAATTACATCTCTCGAGCACTGAAACTCCTATTATCGTTTGCTTAATAATGCTTAACACGTTAACTTTTTCTATTAAAAAAATCTGATGTGGACACCTCATGACTTTAAATTACATATACACATTTTTTTTTTAAAATGAAAAGTACATAAAATTTTATTTCATTAATAACTTCTGACACTTTTTATTTTTTTTTTTTGTTATAGAATTATAATTCAACGTAAATTTTTTTTTTACAATGAGAGGTTAATAATTATTAATAAATCAATATATTTAAATTAAAAATAAAAAGTTAAAAAAAGGAGATTAAGTTTGATTCGAACCGATGTTCCTTCCCCTAAGAGCCAAATATTTCATTAATTAAAACTTTATTTGGCTATAACTCCAATGAAAATAAGCGCCACTTATAATATATCGTTGAAAAGCGATATAAGGACTTATATCGCTCAATAAGGACTTATTACTGCAGTTAAGAAAAAGTCCAAAATCAAAATGTTTTAGATTTTGGCTTTTTTTTAGAACTTTTTGTCCAGTCGGTTGCAACCAAAAGGGGAAGTGCACAAGTAGATGTTATAAAGGTCCTAAATCCAAAATTTCAACATCCTACGACTAATCGTTTTTGACTTATGCGAGATACGTACAAACGTCACGCCGAAACTAATCAAAATGGATTCAGGGATGGTGAAAATGGATATTTCCGTTGAAATTTTAAAACTGACATTTTTCGCAATAACAGTACTTTTTTTTACTTCGTACAAGGAAGTAAAAATACATCTGTTTTAAAATTAATCTAAAAGTGGATATCTGAATGACATTATGTAACATAATGTTTTAGCTGGATAATCAGAGATCATTCATATTACAACAATTTACTATTTAATAACTAATTTGGACAGTTATTCTTAAATTTACAGAGGAAAAAGATACATTATTTTAATACTCAAATCTTTTTTAAATATTAAAGTTTTATAACGATAAAACCATTGAAAATCCAGTTCTCCACACTTTGTTTTTTTGCGAAGCAGTTCCTCCGCGGAAATTTCGTGCATCAAGAAGCAATACGACTTATTTTGCCAATAATTAATTACTTTGTTCAGTTTTAAAAATTGAACAGTTATCTTAATTTTCTAAAATAACTGTGAAAATGCAGATATAATTGTTATTTTTTATT
This sequence comes from Lycorma delicatula, assembly GCF_047948215.1. NCBI lineage: Eukaryota > Metazoa > Arthropoda > Insecta > Hemiptera > Fulgoridae > Lycorma > Lycorma delicatula. The sequence continues at coordinate 248,170,238 of NC_134455.1, read as the reverse complement.
GGCTGCATCGATGCGCTTTTTAGCAATTATAAATAATTCACAGCTGATAACGCCCTGAGAGTATTATTACGAGTGTTTGATTGTTAAAGTTAGTTCTCCATCTGTAGTTACTTTAATTTTTAACTGGCGTGTGTATTTTTGATTTTAAAGAACCTATCCTTAATAAGTTTGAATTTTGCTCGTGGGGAAGAAAATTATACATCCACTTCTCGCAGGATTTTTAAATGTATAATATACATGGTTTGTGAGTGATTATATATATATATATATATATATATATATATATATATATATATATATTACTATTATTAATGTAGATAAAAAAAATTTGAACAAATATTACGCCAACAGCGGTTTGGATGATAAATATGTATGAATAAAAACAGTAAAAAGCTTTTAAAAAAGCAAGTGTGAATCGTTTTGAATTATGTATTCAGTGTGTTTTTCAAATGGAATAATTTCATTCTGTTTAATGAAATTAAAGAAATATAAATATTCATTCCACATTTCCTTCAGATCGTGGATTTTATTAATATTTTTATGTATTATTTCAATATTTTGTATGTTTTCTGCGTGTTAATTGCAGTTATTTTTTAAATTTTCTTGAATAACTTATACGATATTAATACTCTAAAAGTGTGCTTTTAAAAACATAAGTTTTGTACAGCAATACCTGTTAAATAATTTTTCTTCATTGTAAAATAAACATCATATTTTCGTGTAATTTTTAAATTAAATCAAGTTTTAATTTATTTCTCCCTGATGTGTCCAATTTAAAAATTTTTTCAATATGGTGATTTAATAGCAAACGTGTTTTTCATTTGTGAAAAATTTTGAATAAAAAAGGATTTTTAAATTTTGTAATAAAAATCAAGTAGCTGAAGGATCTTTGTTTTTAATGTATGGATCGTAGTTTATGAAATTTGAATAAGGACGGAAATTTAATTCTAATTTAATTGCGATAAGCATTTAAACGATTATCCAATTAAGCGTTTAATTTCATGTTCATTAACATTATTAAAGATTATATTCTGTAAATCTTAATGTGCGAGTCTAAAATAACTCTTTTTTTATAAATATACGATATACCCTAGGATTTATTATTAGGAATTTTATAATCGTTTTTAAGTTAGTAAATTGAGTAAATATAACGTAACCTAATATCTTTATGCTGCAAAGGAGCTTCAATTAAGACAGTCGTATCGTATTTTTGATTTAATTAAATTAATGATCTTAAAGTATTAGTAAATCGCTTGCTGCGTCACACTCCCAGCAAGAACAATGAATTAACGTAAAACATTGATTAGATCTTTTGTTAGGTAATAACTTTTACATTCAATTTATTCGAGTATGTATAGTTAATTTGTATTCTTTAATTATTAACTAGTATATAAATGATAAATCGCATTATTTTTGTTAATTTTCCATTATTTTATGAAGCATCCCTTCTACCTGTTATCGTACTGTTATATCTCATTGGGGATCTGACTGATTTTTTTTTAGGTCAGTAATCGGTTCTTCAGTGCGGAAGGAGTTTTTAATTTTTCTTCTGCAAAACGATTTCGAGAATTAACGGGGTTATTCGTTGGCCAATTCTAGAATTTCTGGAAGAAAATCAGTTTTTGTTGAGTTAAGCAGTTATCTCTGAATAATTTCTTATTTTACAAAATCCTTCAACAGCCTTTTTTTTTTTTTAGAATTATTCAGTTTTTCTCAGAGTTTACCTTTTTAATGTAAGTACTGCTGAGATTGCTCTTGTATGTTACGATTAGTTGTGTTATATGCATTTTTCAAAACCAGAAATTCTTTATGCATGGAATTTGTTGAATTTATTATTATATCTTGTTGTACATTTTTATTTCTAGTAATATCGAGGTAAGAGGATCATTTATTATTATTATTTCCATTTTTGAGGGAAAATAGTAGTTTGGGTTAGTGTAATGTTTGATGAATATTATATGCCTCGCATTAATTTGTTAGTATTGTCGGTTGAGTCTGCGTTATCTATACGAGTAGTTACAAAATGAAGTCTACGATGTGAAATGAAGGAATTTTTATATAGATTTAAAGAAGTCGTATGCGAGGTGCTGTTTGTCGATTTATGTACTGGTAGTGCGGTTTAAGTGTATTGTATGTGATATTTAACTTAACGCATTATTAATCTTATTTTTTATGTGCTATTTTTAAATTTTGTGTGACTGTTATGACGTATAACCTCCTACATTTTATCTTTGTTGTCTCCGATTTTTATTTACTTTATTACGTCTTGAGGACCTTATATATTTATTTTACTCGATAAGGATTTTTGAGAAGTACGATAAAGTAATATTTATTTCGGTTTTAAATTAAGAAATAATCTTTATACGTGGCGGGTCGCTAGTCGCTAACAAGTATGGTATGATTTTATGGATGTGACAACACTGATGTTTTATTTCTCGTTCCACCTCGTGTACGTGCATCGTGCATAATATACATACTCATATTTTACATGCGTCTGTATCTTTACTTTTACACTGCTAAGTGGAGACAGCGTGTATAATTGTTTCACACTCGGAAAGGAGATAATCTTTATGTTTACAATCAGTCTGCCCCGGTTTTTTTTTATTGCTATGAGGCATATAAAGCGAGTTTATAAGACAGCATTAGTCAAAAATTCTCAGAAATTATTGTTGTGTACTGTACCACCAGTTCCTGCGGCGAACAGGTGAAGGTGTCATTTATAGAGCTACATTCAACAATCAGTGAAGAAGGAAACGAACCTAATTTTTACTTAAGTACATTCTACTAAATAGTTAGTCTTACAGTACGTAAAGTACGATATTAATTTATTTTTTTTGTACGTCATTTTACTGGTTTGATGCTTTTCTCCAAGATTCCCTATCTAGTGCCAGTCGTTTCATTTTGGAATACCTCTTACATCATACATACCTAACAATTTGTTTTACATATTTCAAACGTGAATTACCTGCAGAATTTTTCCCATCTACATGTCCCTCCAGTATTAAAGCGACTATTCCAGGATGCCTTATGTGTAGCCTACATAAGTCTGTCTCTTCTTTTAACTATATTTTTTCAAGTGATTTTCTCTTCATCAGTTTGCTGCAACACCTCTTTATTTGTCACTTTATCCACCCATTTGATTTTTAACATTCTCCTGTAGCACCGCATTTCAAAAGCTTCTAATCTTATCTTCTCAGATACCCCGATCGTCCAAGTTTCACTTCCATATAAAGCGACACTCCAAACATATACTTTCAAAAATCTTGTCCTGACCTTTAAATTAATTTTTGATGTAAGCAAATTATATTTTTGACTGAAAGCTCGTTTCCCTTTGCTATTCGGCATTTTATATTGCTCTGCTTCGTCCATATAATTCTACTTCCCAAATAGCAATTCTTCTACCTACATAGTCTTTTCTCGTCCTATTTTTATATTCAGTGGTCCATCTACTTTATTTCTACATTTCATTACTTTCGTTTTGTTCTTCTTTATTTTCATGCGGTAGTTGTTGCGTAGGACATCATCCATGCCACTCACTGTTTCTTCTAAATCTTTTTTATTCTCGGCAAGAATTAACTATATCATCGGACAATCAATGTCGGTATATTTTCCTTAAATTTAGCAGTAAGCGTTAATGTGTGCACGAATTTGATCGACTACTAAATTCTTAGTCTAGAAAAAAGGGTACCTTCATTTCTGTGCCCATCTCACGATTATTTTTCACAACATTTTGTCTGGACTAATCCGAAGTAATTTTTTTGAAAGTTCAAAAAAGTTTGCATGTGTTTTAAAAACAATATCCTTAACATCTTGGTAATATAAAATATAAGTATCGCTTTAGTTTTTATTAGTTGGAGCTACAGCGCGGAATTTCAATATCCAGAATTGCGACTTTTTACTTTTAATCCTGTGGGAGTTTCAGGGACAAGTCTAATAATAATAAGTTGTGTGTTCCCTTTTGTGTCGAGTTTATTCAATAAGTTTTCTTCTTTCTATATTTCTCACACGCCTTCTTCACCTTGTTGTTAACGTTTTTGTTCCGAGCATCACAGTATTTTGAAAGTTTTTGTTCTTTTCGTTCTTTACTTTACTTGCTGATTTACTTATTTTCTTAATGTTACTTTGCAGTTATGGTTTTCAAACTTCTGAAAGTTGTAAAAGTTTTATACGGTATCATTCATTTCATTCTGTTGTATAAACATCGTGCGAGTTTTTAGTTGAACGGGTTTATTTATTTTCTCGTTTACTTTTCAACGATTACAAGCGTGTGTGTTTAATTTTTGTGGTTGATTTTGTAGTATTCATATTGAATTTATGTCGGAAAATATCTTTTCCATTGAGAGATTTTAATTTTTATCAAACTACATACGTTTTATCTTTAACTTCTGACATTTAATTGTAGATGTTATGTCATCGATAGAACACGTTTTTCATTTGTCAGGTCCAAATTGTTTCATCGTATTGAAGAACCGACATTTTTTCTTTGAACTAATTATGGGATATGATTTTAACAAAATTAGAAATTTTTATTATATATTGGTATTAATATTACCGGTCGTATTTATTCTCGTTTAAGGATGTAAACACTTCCGCAACTATTCATACACAAGTCATTTATACGAATGTAGGCTGAGTCTTGAAGTTTTTTTTATTGGTGAGAATTAATATCTTTAAAATTCCAAAAGCCGCCGCCCCTTTTGTTTACTCTGAGGTAGTATTTCTCACTTGTTTTCTCTTTCTTATGTCTTTTGCATCAATAAAAGATCACAATATCTCAATATTTTTGTGTTATCTTGCTGAGTTTTGGTATTATATTTTCAGGGCAAAACTGTGGTGTTACCTAATCTTGATGGCTTAGATTTCAATTCAGTTCCTGATATCATTTTTACTAATTATTGTTTTAAAACCTTTTTGTTAGTAATATTTGTCTTAATAAAATTTAATGACTTTGCTTGGGAAGGTTTTTTAGTTTTAAGATGTTTTTTACTCTGATCTCATAGAGATACCTTCGATCGTTTTTTGTTTCTTTCTTTTATTTACTAATTTAAGAGCTTCTGCGCCGATTTTAATTAAACTTTCACTGTTGGAATGGTTGATGATAAGAAAAAATGATAGGGTCTGTAGAATTTTAAAATGTGGCCGCTTACCTCATTCAAGAGAGGCGCCGACCTAGTAATCCAGAAACGGTTTTCTGTCATTGCATCTTATAGTTTATACTAAATTCTATCTAATCTTCATCGGCGTTGAGTTCATCACAATTCACCTGTCTGAAAACCAGATTTTCAATTACACGTGATGTTTTTTTTCCATCAGTTTAGCAAACATTATGCTAAACCCGATGATTTAGTAGACAAGGTTGGTTTTCGACACTCTCTCCCACATACTCGTATTATTCTGTCTCGTAAATAACTCATCTATACCTGGCGATTCAGAATTACAACAAGCTAGACAAAATCACTACTACTCATACTAGGAAAGCCGCTGCGTGAGGGGCCCTAATTCAACGAAGATTCAGTAGAAAAAGAAGCCTGTATATTTGCTGTAGAAAAAAATAATAGCTGTAGAAAATATTTCATGTCTTCCCTTAGATCGGTTACCATCTCATTTACTCCGCGTAATAACAGGGGTTTTTTAAGAATCCTTTTTGAAAGGATATCTTTCAAGTCTTATCTAAACTTTTTATTGTTTAATAGTTTTGATTTATTACTGTAACTGAATGCGCATTTTGGGGTCTAGATATTTCAGAAAATTATTTTTAAGGTCCGATTTTGCTCGTATTCAGAATATATATTAGTTATGTTAAAAGATATATTTTTTCGAATAATGGAAAAATAGAAATAGAGAGAAAGAAAAGAAAGGAAAAAGGGAAAGATTAAATTTTGTGAAGTTCCGTAATTTTAATGTTTTTATCTACCTTTCAATTGTGTTCATTTAATCTATATTTATACTCAAATCTAGCAATAGCGAAGCATTACCGGGTCAGCTAGTTTTCAAATAAAAATTAGTTAACTGCAATCATGATTTCGTTCAAATTTATTTTTAAGGGGACTCTTACATAAATATTTTCAGTTTCGAGAAATTGGGAAAAAAATCCTTTATGATAACCTTCATTATTCTACTGCTAGTTATTTATATCTAACGTAATAGGAATTTTTTTATTGTAAAATCATCGCAAAATCTGTTGTGGTTAAAAAACTAGATGTTTGTAAAATGTTAGGATTATGTCGTGATACAGATGAATATAACTCTAGGATTTTTTTGCGGGCAAATGAAAATGAATAGTTGTTTTAAATAAGGCTAACATTTCACTTTTATATCTACAGACTGACGACTAATTACGGTTCCTTTTTTATGGTAGGATGAGAGATGTTTTTTTTGTTGTGATAACGGTTAGCATATGACATTTGACCCCAGAACTTTCCGGATGGAAGCCGAACTCACGACCGCATTAATTTTATTCATTTTTAGCTTTTTGTGTTTGTTTGAAATTATTTTACTATACTGATTCATTTATAATCATTTTAAGAGTATCTATGTCGTACGTAAAAGTATCAGTGCATTAAAATTCGAGTGAATATTATTGTTGGACGTCACGTAGTTAGGAAATAATTGCACTGTCCTTTATCATTTTTGTCGTTCCTATCGCCAAGTTTATTTTCATGCTAAATGAAATGAAATAACTTGGTTGAAAGTGTGGTTTTCATCAAGTTTTTCCGTAGTTTACAATGCAGTATTTTAAAAATGCTCTTCATGGTTTTTCGTTATATTTTAACCGGATATGAGAACGGTTAGTGGGTTAGAAGATCTTAATTGTAATTTAAATTTTCATTCTACTTATTCATAGAACTTATAATCAGATATTCTAAAATTATGTTGTAATTATAATCATAGTATTATATTACAAATTATAATTGTTAATGAGAAGTCTTTGTTTTTGTTTTCCAAGAATGATCGTATTGTATATTTTTCTGAAATTTTAGAATTAGATGTATAGATAAATAGATTTGTATAATTCTATTTCATGTTTTATTTGAAATATATTTATATGTCGTGTTATTATTTACGAACTTTTTATTCATATCGTATCCTCGAAACAAGAGACAACTTTTGATAACTTTGTTTTTAGAAATTACTTTTGTTTTGTTTATAAAGGTAGGCGTTTAACACAACGATAATTATGTCGTTATTACGAAGTTCTGTAAAATTAGTTCCTTTGTTGTGAGGTTTTCAAATTAAGCCCTAACTTCTCGAGCATTCTTAGAAATACGTACCCGTTACCAAAACTTTCCTTTTCTAACCCTGAAGCATCCCTAGTCCTGTAATTCGAGATCGCTGAACAGTTTCGTCTTTGTGACTAAAACATAGTTCTATGATCTTAGAGGTCTTTATTGTCTGTGACTTTATCGTCGACAGAAGCCGGAGCTACTGATTAATGATCTTACCGATAACTAATTTTGCTCTCTTCAGTATATTTTATATCTTTACCCTAAATATTCGTTTTTTTTTATTTATATAATAGCTGTATAGTATAAGTTCAGAAGTAAGAGGAACCAAGTTTTATGGTTTAAAACCTTTTTTTATGTTTATTACTGTGTATTTCCAACTTTAAATGTTTTTTTTCCTGGAATTTGCGGTTAGTCATAATGTTTTTTTTTTTTTTACAGCCTATGAATATCGTTGTTGTCGTATTTTTTTTTACTTTGCTGTATGTATGCCCAGAAAAATAAAAACATCTTCGGGAGTTTTTTCTATATAAAATAAATATATGTAAGTTTCCATTTTAATTTGTTGCTGTCGGGGGAAAAAAAATTGTTGGTAATTTTAGCAATTTAGAAAGTATTGTCTTCAAACCCATATATAATACATGTTCATTTTTCCCTCAACAGGGAAGAATTAAGCTTATTTTTTAATGTGCTTGTTGATTAAAGCTCTTTGCGAAACGAAGAAATTTTGACTAGATTAATTGTTAAAAAGATTTTCTAGCGTGTTTTATATCGTAATTTTGTTTTGTAAGAAATATTTCACAGAAAGTGTAACAACATTTGGATCCTTGCATTGAAATCTATTTTGAAAATAAATTTCAAAATAAATATATATAATATATATATATATAAATTATTATAAAAAAAAATAAATTTAAACACTAAATGCTAATAATTTAGCATTTAGTGTTATTTTTTTAATAGTTAAAAAAATTTCATAAATTAGAATGAATTTATGCCATTTGTATGATTAATCACTAATTTAATAAAATTGTAGCAATAACGAAGCATTAGTGTAAATAATGCTTCTAATAGAATTGTTGGTAAAGGAATTACAAATTACATATAAAAAGCGATTTTGTCACCTCGGTACAGTCTATACTGGAATATACAGGTTCGACTACTCCAGTTTTCTTTATTACCCTCTATAAAACATTAATTGTATTATTAACTCCCTCGTCGTAAATATTTTATTATAAGTTATTTTAAGATGTTAAAAAAACCAAATATATCGATTTTAAGTCGCTAAATGGATTTCATACGGTACAGGTGTTGTTTTCTATCTGAATTATTTTTTTTTTTTACATAAATTAGAGTTACTTATCTAAAGTAGGTCGAAAATAATATGTTCGCTGAAAATCTCTAATATTTGAAGAACTTGCTGTTCATTGTAATAATAATTTAAAAAAAATTTAATACACATATTTATTTTTACTGAAAGCTACAATGTAAAAAATATTAATATATAATTTTTTTTTCCTATGTGTTCAATGTTATTTAATTATTTTCGCAGTAATTGTTCATAACCGATGCAGAATATTTAAAGCAATTGTACAAGTAGCTATATTGAATCTACAACATTTTAAATTTAATTATCAGTTATTATAAATTACTATCTTGAACTTCGGTATTTAAAGTAACTTATTGATAAGCGCAATTTGTAGCTTTTAAATACACGACCGAATACATTTATGTAACTAACCGCAGACGTTTATTGTTCTCTGTACGTTAACCATAATAGCTGTAGATAACCCGATAATTTTATACGGATTTAAATACTAGATCGTGAATACCGGTGTTCTTTGGTGGTTGGGTTTCAGTTAATCTCACATCTCAGGAATGGTCGAACTGAGACTGTACAAGACTACACTTTATTTACACTCATACATATCATCCTCATTCATCATCTGAAGTAATACCTGAACGGTAATTCTCGTAGGCTGAACAGAAAAAAAGAAAAAATATGGACCAGTAAGTCACGTCACTTTTGAAAATGGCAGGCATTCCGTACTATACTTACTTCAAAAAATGAGGAGCGAAGCGGTTTCCTTTTTCGCCGAGGTGTCACGGTCGCATATGAGCATGGCAAGCTCACCGAAACACGACATATACAACCCTTGAAGTGACACCTTCACTCTACTCACGAAAGGAACTAGCTGTATAGTGAAGAATATTACATTCAGATTAAAGGAGTCGGTTATGCCACGTATTTAATACATGGGGAGTTTTACATATTTCACAACCACAGGAAAGAGTAGGACATATAGTGTAAAGAAATCTATCAATCACCCGGTTTGAAATGAAACGTATAAAAAAATATCTCAATTTATTATCAGTTTTCGCAAACATTTACCAGACGCTCAATCATAAAATTTAACCTTTTGGCTGAAACGCTACTGTACAAAACTAGAGTCTTTAGCTATTTTTTTTCTTTCTACGGCAAAAGTAATTAAACTGAGGATGGTAAAAAATTCTTGTTTTTATAACTGAAATAATGCCACGATGTTTCACTTTTATTGTTTTTAGAAAAAAAAATTATTCAGACAATTATCATTTCTAGTTCCGCGCACTCTAATAGTAATTTTATTTATTTATTATTATTTTTATACTGTTTCTTTGACAATACCATTATGATAATTAAGATTGCAAATTAAGATCCTTTTTCTCCCGAAAGTAAAATTTTATATATGGTTTATTCACAATTAAACTTAACGTTTTAGCTCTAATGTGAAAGTAAAATTTAAAAAATTGATTTTGTTATTTCTTAAATTTTGTTTTTCTATTTTTTTTCCAGGTAAGTGTTCCACTTGAGCTTTGAGTGTAAAGTACTTTAAATTAACTTAGCCCTAAGAAGAAGATGGTAAGATATTTATTCTAAAATTCAAATTATTGTGTTATAAAATTTATATCTTAGAGATATCTTTGTTCCAGTAACAGTGTAATGTATTAGTAGCATTTTTACTTAACATCGATTAGAAAATTAAATTTCGTTAATACTCTTTAAAATAGGTTAGATATGACGTTTAATATGATTAAAAATGGGTGTTCCCTATAGGAAAATTTAATTTTCGTGTTGTTCTTTACGAAACACCTTGCATAAATGAACTTAGTTTAATTTAGATATGTATAAAGAAGTAGACGGAATTGCTAATTTTCTTATGATAGGGGTGAAATATATCGTGTATAACCTATTATGTTTTATGAAATAATAAAAAGGTGATTGTATGAAGATAACCCTTTTTATGTAAGTCAACGAAAGGTGGGTGATAAAGCTTTAAGAGGTGGTTATTTTTAAGTCTTTATACTAGTTATGGGATCATCCGTGGGATGGAGATACTGAAGGGAGATTTTGGTCATTCTTGTAGCAATTCATTTTGAAGAGTTTGCTCTAAACCGTGTTTAGAGTCCGTGTTGTGGGCTAGCTATCCCGAGTAATATCCTTACTTGATGGTTCACAGCCATTTTATACCGGTCGCAAATAGAATATAAAAATGTATTGTACCTTGAATCGGTTGTTTTTTTCCATAACCTCTTCGATAACATACGAATATTTTTTTCAATTGTTATACATTATTTCAATTTAAATCATTAATAAGCAGGTAAATCAGCCGCTTACACCGTGTAATTTCTATATTATTCCTTTATAGTTTTATAACGACTTTAGCGCCGAACGAATGTTAGGGATAACCTGCACAAGGGCTAAAACACTGGGATTTACATAATCCATTACGTTCAATTCAGTTTTAGGGCACGCGTAACTTTCCCATATTCATTTAAATGGGTTCTGTGAATCCCCGCGGTATTAGCGCTCGTGTAGCTCAGCTCGCATTCCAAGTATATAATACTATAGCGTTGGTTTGACTGCAAAGAATTTTTATTATTTTCTAGAATTTAAATACAAGTAATCGTAATAGGTTGCCAGATGTTTTTACGTAGAGTTTAAAATTATATTTTTAATAAATAATTAGTTATATTATTAAATGCGGCATTATTAGGGGAATAATCGTTCATAATTATTTAAAAGTTCCTAATCTTATTATGGAAGCACACTCTGGTCTTCATGAACATTTCTGAGATATCGAGGGTCGCTTCTGGTATCTGTATCACTAGTTTTCTTATTCTTTTTTCTTATTTTTTGTATTAAGGCAACCTATGTGGTACGCTAGCATTAGCGATCAGATAATTCAACGGCAATTAATTATAGAAACCTTTGTTTAAATTTTACTGGTTCCAGTAAAAGAGCCTCAATTTACATCAGACGATGTTGATGTTCTCAAATCTTATGTACGTTCCCCCGTGTGACGGTGAGTCTATTTGCACGCTATTATCTCGGCGTTTAGCCCTTTACACGTAAACTTTTGGAAGTACACATTTTATCTTCCTTTATAATTATATTTCCTTTAAAATGTCAACACTTTAAAGGGAATTTTATTTTCTGCAATTATGTTCTGATCAAATTTTCTGCATAACCGATTATTTTTCAGCGTTTCAAGAAAAGCTTGTAAATTTTGTAAGGCTCGGTATTACACTAAATTTGAAGGCATTATCTGCACGAGTACATTATCGACTGCACATTATCATAAGAGGTTAAACGGTGTTTATTTTTGGCAGTTAAAACATTTTAAGGCGTGGCCAGAGCAGCCATGACAAAATAACATTTCCTGTCTATCGGCTATTAGTGATGCTTGGTATCATACTGTTATCGGGGTTGTATGAAAACTTAAAACACTTAAGGACTTCATTAAATAATTATTTTTGTTATTTTAATATTATTATTTTAAAATTCTATTTTACAGCTGTATGTAATAAACTAATAAATAACGTTCTGAATACTCGTATTTCCAGTTAATAAATTAATGAAAAACAATTAATTTATTACTAATAAATTAATGAAAAACATATTTCCTAAAGTACTACATGGAGAGCTTGTAATTCCGTTTTAATCTTTTTAATCGACGTAAAGAGTGTACGGAGAATCTTTTTTATCGAAACAGATTTTGTATATAACTGCTTACGTAATAAAGCCATTCTAAAAATACTTGTTTTAGGATAATCTCTTTTCTGCCTTCTTTTTATCTAACTTTGATTTGACTTTATCAACCGCACTTGTCGTTTCATTATTTCTTGAGAGGTCTACGAGGTGTGATCAAAAAATACGGTGAATAATTTTTTATTAAAAAAAGTAATAAGGTTACATAAATTCGATTTAATCTCCTTCAAAGTACTGTCCTTTGCTAGCAATTCACTTATCCCAATGTTGACTCCATGACTGGAGGCATTTCTGGAAGGCGTCTTTCAGAAGGGCTTTCAGCTGCTCGGTCGTGGCCCTCTCAATGTCAGCAATAGTGTCAAAACGTTTTCCTACAGTTTAAGCACAGTTGTCAAAACGTTTAAGCACAGTTTTAATTTTTGGGAAGAGCCAAAAGTCACATGGTACTAAATCCGGTGAGTATCGCGGATGTGGACAGACAGGAACACTTTTTTCCGCCAAAAACTCGCGAATGAGAAGCGAGGTGTGACACGGTGGGTTGTCGTGGTGAAGAAGGAAGCCATTGGTCCATTTTTCTGGTTGCTTTCTTCGCACGTCGTTTCGCAAATTGGTTTGAACGGATCCGTACGAGATGTTAAGGTCTTCGATAGCTCTCGAATAGTCATTCGCCTGTTTGAACGAACCATTGTTTCCACTTTTTGCACATTTTCAACTGTTTTTGAGGTTACTGGACGTCCCACACGCTGCTCGTCTTCAACAGACTCATTACCGTTTTTAAATCGGTCGTACCACTTGTACACCGTCTTCAAAGTTACCACATTATCACCGTACACCGATTCTAACATTTCGTGAGCTTCTTTGGCACTCTTTTGCAACTTAAAACAAAACTTAATGTTAATGGCGTTGTTCAAATTCCATGTTGCGCGGCAGACACGATAAACACAACCTCTCTCTAGCGGCTCTGGCAGCTGACCGGCAAGCTCGAACGTGTTACAACTTGTCCCTGCCTGTCTCAGTTGATCATGCTATTGGACAAATTACAGCATATGGATGTATCGTCGGCAGTTGCCGCTTTAAAAATTCATTCACCGTATTTTTTGATCACACCTTGTAATAATAATCTTTTGAAACTGTCTTTTTTTTTCTTATTATTGGTGGGAGACGCCATTTGGAGAATATACTACGGGTGTATTCTTTCTCTTCGGCTGCTGCGTAACTTTTTAATTCTGTGTTAATTTAGTTTCATCGTTTCTGCTACTGTCCTTGTCTGCTACAGTTCTCATTTATTTTTTTCAATGATTCGAGTCTACCTATAAGACCAAAAGACTTAGTATGGAACTGACAAGTGTTGAAACTTGTATTTGTGAATTTATTTTTGTTTAATATTTTTTTCTGAGGGACCTTAAGGATCATGTATACACACATAGGCTTCATCTCATCAGCATTTACGATTCTGCTTTTTCTTCTGTTCTTCTGCAAATTCAAATACATTTTTTTTTCTGAAAGTTCGACTGGTCAGAATTCTGCTTTTTGATATTTTGAGTACTTTCAAATTCTTTTCTGCTTCTCTAAACCTGCATATTTTTGTTTTTCTTTTTTTCAAAAAATTAAAAATCTGTTCTCCATTCATTCTTTCTATAAAGGTGTCCGTAAAATTCTAATCTTCTTATCCTCATTGTATGTTCTATTTTTTCAAGGTTTTGATATATCTCCTAAAAAGTTAATTATTGTAATTTTATCTGCAATAGGGCTTATTGTAAGTTTTAAATTCCTCTAATATATTAAATAGTGATTTTCCCTAAATAATCGTATATTTTTTGAAATCTACAAAAACTGTTATCAATTCTGGATTTTTGGTTATTAGTTTTTGTAAAACTGATTTTACGTTAAAAATTTGTTCGGCGTACCTTTTTCCTGGTCGATATTCACCTATTTCCTTTTCAATTATGGTTATATTCTGTTTAATAGGCTTTAGATTGTATTTTATATGGTATTGATAAAAGTATACCTGTACAGTTAGTTATTCAGTTCGGTTTTATCTCCTTTTTTTATGGAGTGATGAATTAATGCTATCTTCCGTCTTTTGGGGATTTTTTTACCTTCACCATATTTCTTTAAATATTATATCTTATTTGTAATATAATTCTTCTGTTGCATATTTCAGTATTTCCGCAACGTTATCTTCGTCGCTGGTTTTGCTGGGTTTTTTAGATTTTGGATATTTTCTTTTATTTCTTTAGATTTTATTGGTTCTGAATTTGTTATTTTAGATTTATTTTTGCTAATTGTAAATTTCTTCTTGGATGTTGGTGTTTTATTAGTTTTGCAAAATATTTGGTTAGAGGGCTTCTAGGTTGTCTAGTAGTTCATCATTAGTTCACCTTTTTAATTTTTAAAGTTAGTGCGTATAGGTTGAAAACTGTTTAACTGGGTTCTAAAAGTTTGGTAGAAGTCTAGTGTTATTTATAATTAAAATTTCCGTCAATTATTTTATATGGCTGTTTTCATTTAAGCTTTTTTCATTTCTTTTAATTTTAGATGTTGCTTTTCTGAGTTCTATCCTTTCGTTCGTATTTTCTTCAGTTGTATTGGAATTAATTTCTTCCAGATCTTTTCTCTGTTTTGTAATGTATTTTCTCAGTTATTATTCTTATATTTACTCTTTGAGAAAGTTTCTCTGCTTATTTTACGATTTCTTCTTTACAATTTTCCCAATTATTTTCTTTAATTTCGGAAACTTTATCGTTAAGTTTACAATTAGTTTATTCCTATTTCATTCATTTATATTAAGTCTTTATTTTTTTCTTTTAGTATGTACTTTTAGAAAAATTTTTAGTTTAATTGGATTAGATAGTGATCGGAGTCAAAATCTTTAGATATCCTACTTTGATATTGAATATTTCTGTTGTGTTTTCTTTTGAGATCGTAATAAATTCTCCCACTATTGTGTTTGGTCACTTCCAACTTTTACATAAATAAATTAATTTTTTCCCCTTTTATTTGTTTTTATGGGCTGGATATTGGCGTATTATAACTTTTTAATTTTCTTTTCCTGTTTGAGCTTTTAAATCTTCTATTAATATTTTAATGTGTTTTTTATTTAGTTTTTCAGTTCGTATTTCCAAATTTTCCCATTATCGGTTCAACCTTTCCTATATTATTTATATTATCTTGGTTTATAGGGGGATATCAATTAATAGGATAGTAGTGTCGCGTGTTCGCGGCTCGACAAGGATATTGAGGAACTATCGTAAACATTTCTTATAAATACAATTTATTACTCTAAAAACGAAGAAAATAAACTAATAATCGTGACAATAAGTAGATGTAACATACAGAATAGTAATTGAAATAAAAAGACAAGATTTATTTAAATGACAATTAAATTATAAATATCACAATGCAGTCCCATTTACTAAACAATGTACGGTAACCGATAGAAACTAATATTGCATTAACAAGATAACAATAGAAAAGTCTAAAGTTCACGCAATTCCCTTTTTGCGAGTATTGCTTTTCCTGTTCCCTAGAACTACCGTACACTTTATGAATGAATGAAATACTGTCATTTTCACTACTGTTTACCAATAACTCGCTAAACAACTTCTTGAATGCACCCACGTTGTGGAATACTCACGACGTACACTTCACTCGTTACCATATTTATTGATAAAGCTGTTATCACAACTGCGTCGAACGCGGCCTCACAGAACTACTGACTGATATCGTTTGTTATCACTACTGCGCCGAATACGGCCTCGTCGAACTACTTTTTCCCGGCAGTATTAATTTCTCCTGACCTGTAGAAACAGTACCCGACTCGTCTCTTTAATTGTTGAAGCGTAATAATTTTCCTTATCTGCGCCCTTAACTTTTCTATAAATTCTTATTCCGGTCCGGTAACTCTTCTGGTCGAACAACAGCTTTTGGAGATGCCATTGATGGCCACAGATGGTTAAACGGACTCATTATTCTAAGAAAGAATCCCTTTTAGTTTCTTCTTTTCGTTATTATTTTTTCTCTGTTTTTCTTAATTGGGACAATTCCGTTACTATGGTCCGTTACCATGGTTACCTGGTCCTGTTTCAATATTGTTGAGCGAGATAAATATTGTATCTCTGTAGATAATTATTGAGAGAGATCAATGTTACAATATTATTGTTATAATTGTTGAAGGAAATAATCTGTTATTCCGGGACTTAAGCTCTACAATTCTATTTCGTAATTTTAAAATGACTACCGAATACTTTTTTTTTAGGGTGAGCTGAACCTTCAATAGTTTCTGCTGGTTTTCCTTTTAAGATTTTGTTGTTTTCATAAATAAAATTATCTTCAGCGTAAATCCAGTTTCTTGTATATGCAACTTTAATTTGAAATTTTAGTTAATTACATTCAGTCTATCTACTTCAGTTAATGATTTTACATCAGCAGTCCAATAAAATATATTCTTTAGAAGTATAATTTATTTACGGAATTTGAATTTGAAAGTTTTCAGAATCCTCCGATAACATAATCTTTTCCTTATCTAACTCCGAAGAATCCGAGACGGTAAGATGCACGGTTTTGTGCTACGGATTAGTACCGGCATCAGATTTACTTTCAAAAAAGATTATAAGTCGCAGAATTTCCCTGGATTAGTTCAACGAAAAAAATTGTCCGATAATCCAGCAGCACCAAGTATCTTTTAGCCTTTTCGGAACTTTTAACGACTTTCCGGAACGGATAATTCAATGCCGTTTGTTTGATTTATTGAGTTGTTAAAAAAATATTTGTGATGTTATTGTAGGGCCTTTTCTAATATATTAAATACAGACTTAAAATTAAACTTTAATTTAAAAAAAAATAATAATAATAACTTTCTGAATCCATTGTACATTTTATTTACTGTAAAAGCAGATGAATGCACTTCAATGACGTTCCATTTGAATAGTGCTATGCTCGTCGTTGGCACTGTTACTGATGGAACTGTGGTTTTCTGTTGAAATTTGTTCCTCAAGTAATTAGTAATTTTGACAATGTGTTTTGTCGTACTATTAGTTGTTCCGTCATTTCTGTTGATATAGCAGTTTAATATACGTTACCAAATATCTGTTGATTATAAATGTTATTATAAATATAAATTCTTAAAACTGTTGTTTTCTATTAGAATACTATTCCCAATAAAGTGATGGTTTAATTTGTAGAAATATGTATTGCTGATTCCAAATTAGAACTTATTTATTTTAATAACTTCACCAAATTAGAAGTTATTTCAGTTGGAAGGAGAAAGTAATAAATTGCTTTAATTGATGTAATCGTATATTTTTATCGGTAAGTTGTTATTACCTGTGAAGTTTTCTTACTTTTTAAAGAAACATTATTATATGAAGGATTATCTCATATATATATATATATACATACACACGAATGTTATAGCATAACAGGACCAGTGTAATGGAGCAGGGTAACGGATTTATTTCAATTTAGAAGAAAGGAAAATTAATGAAAAGAAGAATCTAGATGGATCTAAAATTTGTATTATTTATTTATTTTTATCTATCAGTAGAGTAATGAATTGTGTTTATAAGAAATTTAGTATATCAGCCACTCAATATCATGGTTGAACCGCGAACACACGACATTATTTATATATATATATATATATATATATATATATATATATATATATATATATATATATATATATATATATATATATATATAAGATGGTGCAAAATATTTAAGTTATTTTAATTAATTAACTTTTTAGTTTACATAATATTTTGATTAAATATTTTATTTATGCGATTGTTTATTATTTTTTCTATTTTTTACACGACTGCCCAAAAATGAGTGTAATGTTATTAGAGTATATGTATGTATGTTTGTTCCACCTAGCAGCTCAACGGCCGAACCGATTTAGAAGTGTGACCGCGCGCATTGGAACCCTTACGTTAAGGGGAGTGTTATAGACTATATATATATATATATATATATATATATATATATATATACACATATATATATATATATATATATATATATATATGTGTGTGTGTGTGTGTGTGTGTGTGTGTGTGTGTGTGTGTGTGTGTGTGTGTGTGTGTGTGTGTGTGTGTGTAGTAGTGCATATTTGCTGGTTGAAGGACAAGCTTTAATATGTTGAATTAATGAACTGTGAGTTGGGTTTGTACTGAATGATTAGAATCAGTGAAATGAATAATATTATAAAAATAATAGAATTAAATTTACGGTAAATAAAATAAATTAAAAAATTTCTGCTTAATAATGGGCTTCCCTTGGAGGAATGCGTGTGATGCTAATGGAGAGGTAATGCGAGCACCTCGTACGAGGCTTGACCAAACATCACCAATTGGTAACATGCGGGGTGCCCTTGCGGCGCTGTTTGGGATGTGGAATGGGGTGCTGTTATAATAGTATCTCTGCAAACGTCCGATTTTCAAAATTCAAGTGGGGTATTTGTTAGTAGTTTGAGGGCTAACGTTTGTATGCATCAGGTACACTGTCGATCTAACAGATAACGGTTATTCGGAAGTTATATCTTCGTAACCAGTCTTCCAGTTTTCTAAATTGAAACGGGGTATTTGCTAGTGTAATACAAAATTACAATGCAACTTAACCGGAACAAAAAGAGCAATGTTTTTTCGGCAGTCGTGTTTTTTAATTTTTAATATTTATCTCTTGTTAAGTAACGTTTTAGTAATTATATTGAAGTTATTAAAACGATGAATTCAGTCGGATACTCATTGTTACGATATTCATTATTGACCTCACAACTGCTTTAATGCGTTAACAGTCGAAAATAAATTGTAGATCTTTTATCATTTATTATTTAATACAAGTAATCTTCACGATGAAGGCGCACTTCGTATTGATAAAGTAAAATTAAAAAAATACTATTTTTTTAAGTAAAAGTAGTAAATAATGAAGAAAAAAGTGTATTTTAACATAATGTTTTGCTGTAACTTTGTTTATTAACTATAATTATTGATTGTGTATCTTTCATTGGAAATTTCCTATTATTCATATCAAGTAACTTATTCATACGATCTCGATAAATGAACTAATTGCGGTAATTATAAACGATTATTTATAATTAATGAATCGTATCTCGCCTTGACTTTATTTTTTAGTTATTAACGATCTGTAATTTAATTTCTTATTTTATTTTTAGCTGTGATTAAATAGTCAAAATACTTTAGGTAAGTTTAGACAGTGTTTAATTAGAGTTTGTATAAAAGTTATTTTGTAAATTAAATTATTATAAACAAGTTATTAATTAAATAGTATTGGAATCTTGATTGTAATGCGCACGTGACTTCCTCACTTCTGGAACGTGTCCCTCTTTCCACTGCCATTTGGATCTCCTACAGAGTTGAGTTTCAATTTCATGCTGTGACAGCACTACTTTACAAAGAATACTGATGAGTTGAGTACATTCTCCTCTGTCTCTGTCATTCTAGACATGTAGTCTGCTCTCTTGTCGCGCCCAAACACGCATTTACACACAGTGCTGTTTATTTATACAGTATGTACACACTATTACGCGCGTTTTGGGTGGGGGTATACTAAAAGACCTTTGTAATAAGCTTAATTTAATACTGATATTCAGTTTCCGAGAAGATAAATAAATCTTACGTCAAATAAAATACGATTAAGAAAGAACTGTGTTGCCTTCATTAGAACTCGACTAAAAAGAATAAATTACATTTCGGATGATATGTTGCGTATGCATAAATTTCATTAAATTGTATTTTTTTCTGAAATTAACTTCTTTTTTTGTAGATGATATTATTTAGCTACCGTATTATGTGCGATTGACACTGTGGAAACCATCTTGCGTACATTTACTAATAAAGTGGTATCAACTGGCCACTTTTAATCTGTTACGCTTTTCATTTCATATCGGTTTTTAATTACAGTTCTACTCAATTTTTATATTGTAAGGCAGTCTCCAACCGAATGATGCGTGATGTGGCTCGGTTTCTGTAAAAAATCGTTTACTGAGGCGAATCGCTCAACGTGATAAACGAAGCAGTTAATTTAGTCATTTGCAGTCGGTATTCGGATTTTGTTATTTGTAGGCGCGGTTAAAAACAAGAATTGTAGATTTGCAAAAAATATAATCTGATTTTTGAAAAGTAACGTTCAGATGATTTTTGTACGAAACTTAGTATATGATATGAGTATATGAAATATAGTGTATGATAGTAAGTTCTTTTTTTTGTTAGTCGTTTCTTAGGTTTTGCTACTGCTATTATTACTTAATTATTAAGATTTGACTCGATGGGCATGAATCAGTTTTTTTTTTTTTTTTTTTTTGCATTTTACATAATTTATTAATCCATTTTCCACTTGTAAAATCTAATTATAATCAAAACAAGATAATTTAACCTGTTCTGTTTGCAAGCGTGAGCAGGTCAATTACTGCAAAAAATTAATATTCTTTATTTATTAAAAATGAGAACTAAATGTTACAAAAATCGGTGGGTAAATAAAATAATGAAAAGAGTTGAAATTTTTTTTTTAGTTGGGTCTTACAAAAAAGTAATTTATTATCCCTTAATATTCTTTAAATATAAACTTTATATCTTATTAATGTAATATGTTATATATTTAAAAAAATAGTTGAATTCTTGGAAACTTTATTTTCATAAA
Source organism: Lycorma delicatula (assembly GCF_047948215.1). Lineage (NCBI taxonomy): Eukaryota > Metazoa > Arthropoda > Insecta > Hemiptera > Fulgoridae > Lycorma > Lycorma delicatula. The sequence continues at coordinate 248,149,328 of NC_134455.1, read as the reverse complement.
GTGAATGATTATTGTAAAATATTGGATGATCTCTTTTGTTCTGTTTGTAATGTAATGCATTTGTTATTTTTACAACGATTGACATTTCAATTTATGTGGGTGATATGATAATCCCTTAGGTTCAGTAACACACTACAGGAGATAACTAATTTCTAATTATGTTGTAACTCTCTGTAAACGAATACAATTTAAACTTGATGTTGTTTGTTATTCGGATAATTTAATATTTAAAATTTTATTTTTAGTTGTCAGATACTTTTTTTTTGTTCATTTTTTGAATTCACTTTATTAAAAGTTAATTTTCACGTGTAATTTTAATAATCGCCTGTGTAATGAATAATTTACTAATATAACATTTTATTTTGAATTCTAAGTATAAAAAAAATTTATTCTGTTATATTAAATTTATTCTTTTTAAGTAGCTAACTTATACCCGTTTTGATTAACCTTTGTCATAATTTACAGAAATTTAGTGGATTTACTCACTCTTAATCACTGTGAACTTACCTTCACAATAATCATTTGAAATATTATTTTTCTAATTTAACGGATGTTGAATCTTTAACCACAACTAACTTCGATCAGGTTACAATTTGATAGATTCGTACGAACCGCTTCTGCTCGTTGATCAATGATCTTGTTTTACTTTCGCGAGATCGCTTGTTCTTTTACATTTGAGGATTGGTCTATCGAGCATCGAGTAAATGTTAATCTGGTTAACGTCGTATATTCTCCTCATCGCCTTTGACTAATGCATAAAACCTAAATAGCAATAGAAATTTGTGCTCTGTCAAGAACTGCGAATTTGACGGCTAGTATCTTTCCACTTCGGAGATACACTGCTATCTCATTTATCGGCTACATTGTAAACAGAAAATTATTCAGGTTATAAAATAAGTATGTACTATACAGAATTATGAGAATATAATGTAGTGTATTACTATTGAATTTTCATGTCCTGTAGAGAGTTAGTATTAACTCTGAGTTCTAAGCAAGTAGTCTTCTGTTCATCGACCGGGTGTTTATCAGTAGCCTTGAATTCCTACTGGATATTGTTTTTCCAGTTCTGCATTTCTTGAGCTCTTAAATTTCCTATTCTGGGATTTCGCAACAAGTTCTTCCCAAATAAAATTTGTGCTCTATTAACAACATTTAAAATGAAAACTTGCTACGCATACCTCACATTATTTTGTTTTTGTGAGTTAAAAATAATTTCTTACAGAAAATTGCCCGCAAGCTATCACACTATTCTTTTATATTAGTAATTTATTATTTTATTTATTTTTTTGCCAATGATACAAAATAGGTAATTTGTATTATGTTGACCGAGGAGGATATATGTTATATATATATAACATATATATATATATATATATATATATATGTCGCAGGGAAATGATGAAAACGGAGATTTGATCAAATTAAGTTATAATTACTTAATTATAACTTAATTAAGTTATAAATTTTTGTTCATGGTTTTTTTTTTCAATTAATTTCGAATAAATAATTTGTGTTACAGTGACTATTGTTGTATTACCTATACTCTACATTTAATATACATGATTTACTAAATAAATACTTTTAATATCTAAGCAATATTATTACATCTTTTCACTAAAACAGTTAAAGGAATTTGATCATATCACTTACTTTCTTTAGGGAAATCCCCCCACAGAGTTGTAATTTTAACATCTTCCGTGAATTGATCATCTACCTTAGGAATTAGATCAAATCTCCGTTTTTATCATCTCCCGGCGACATGTATATATGTTACGGTAAATTTGATAAATCCTGTGATTATGCATAATCTCTGGTTATATAACCGCCTTCAATGTTGGATAGTTTAATAAATATATAGCAATAAGTTATAATTTGTATATGAAACGTAATTAGACGAGGTTAGCGAGCGTAGGTTATGTTTGATTAGGTTATGCTAACCGAACATAACCTACGCTCTCTAACCTCGACTAATTAACAGTAATGTTTTGATTATTTAAGTATTAAATAAGTAATTATGCTTATAGTCGAGTTATATTTAATATGTTAACACGGAGAATATGTATAATTACCGGTATATTTAATAAATTGCTACATATTTATTTAATTCTCTAACATGGAGACGATTACACTTAACTGGTAACTACGCATCATCTCCGGATTCATCAGATTACCGTAACATATATACATAAATATCTTACAGTCTGTTAAACATTTTTTCAGAATATCTTTTCCAGTTTTCGTACATCTTTTTGTGACACGAGTATGTTATTTTCCACTAAAAATTTCCATCAGCACTCATAAATCCGGTGATTTACGGATAGGTTCGTTGAATCTGACTTTGGCCGTCTGTAGTTTACCTTTTTTTTATTTTTCAATTACCAACATCCTGCTAAGCGAGACATTCCAGGATATTTTTCATGTTTAATATTTTATTTTGTTACGAAAGCTTCATCGTCACGTTAAATGCCCTATATAAGTTTTTAGTTGACTTCTCATCAGAAACGCTTCCGAACTGGCATAGTTATTCTAGAAAATAACAAATTTTTATGCTATTGTTACTAAGTAGAGTGAGTAATGAAGTGGTTTCCCGTTGCCTTCAAAACAAATTCAATCCACATTTCTGCTTGCAAGCCCAACATGGTGCAGATTATGTTTATTCTTACTTGGTGATGTTAAGCCTCAGTGATCCTTTCCCTCTAACCCACCGGGTTGGTCTAGTGGTTAACGCGTCTTCCCAAATCAGCTGATTTGGAAGTCGAGAGTTACAGCGTTCAAGTCCTAGTAAAGCGAGATATTTTTACATGGATTTGAATACTAGATCGTGGATACCGGTGTTCTTTGGTGGTTGGGTTTCAATTAACCACACATCTCAGGAATGGTCGAACTGAGAATGTACAAGACTACACTTTCATTTACACGCATACATATCATCCTCATTCATCCTCTGAAGAATTATCTAAACGGTAGTTACCGGAGGCTAAACAGGAAAAAGAAAGAAAGATCCTTTCCCTCTATTCAACATGGAAGATGCTTTCATATAATCATATTTATTGTCATAGAATGTAAATCTGACTGCTGTCTTTTGTTCCTTTACTGTATAAACACTGCCTGTTCCGTATAGGAGAAAGGCGGAATAAAAAGAATTTTGGATTTATTATACACAATGTATTATTTCGCAGCGAATTAGAAATATTGCGACAGCAATGTGTAAAATGTTTCTCTATGGGTTTTATGTGTTTGTTTAATAAGATTCCTAATATACACCTTTTCGAGACAATCGACTATACTACACTTTCGCAGATGGTTTTTACCAAAAACCATCTGCTAACAGTCAAGCTGAAGATGGTGTCTTCAGTTTGATTGTTTGTAAGTCGATCGATAGGTTGATTTACATAATATATTTTTTTAATGTGTCACGGACTGATGGCACTACCAAATATAACTACAATGATGTAAATCAAAGAGCTCTCCATGTACTACTTTGTATTTTGCTTGCGTCTTACATCTAATTTCCTGCCAACACAAACTGTCACACTCAAGCTCAGTTAGGAGACAGGAACGTGCTCCCTAATATATGCGATTTCCAGCCTCAATACGAAATGAACTGGGAACTCTTCTAAATGTACCTGACTGCGGTTTGACACTTAGGTTTTAAAAAGGAGAGGTAGGGAAGAAAATAAAATTAACTTCCTACTGCAGTAAACATTTTTACGGTGTCCCTTGGTACTTGAGGAATTGAATGCAAGTTGTTTCATTGTATTCTCTTGGATATGCTTACAATTTTATGACAAAAATATTGATTTTACTTTCATGTCCGTTGGGAAAATACCTTTATTTAAACTGAATTTTCATTTGTAAGATGGTTTCTATCCCATTAAACTTAGTTTAATAAATAGTGAATTGAATAAACACTAAATAAAATAGTTTAGTAAATATTTTAACTTTCTTGTATATAAATATTTAAAAAAAAAAAATAACTTTGTGTTTATATGTCCTCGGACGGCACGTCTATTTATCTTTGGAGAGAAGTAATACTTTACTATAGGCAGACATTGCAGTTAACTGTCTGTATATTTGTGTTCATGATAAGATAATGACATTCAATGAGTAGTACAAAATTTTTCATTATAAGTGTAGGTATAATAATATCAAACTTGCTCCCAGCGCCATTGATAGTAACACTATTGTTTATACTTACGGTAAAATGTCGGGCAACTATTATCCTACACACACACACACACACACACACACACACACACACACACACACACACACAAATACAAATGTTTTTTCTTAAATTCAGTTGACATGGTAATAAAATACTTCACTTTTATATTTGCTCTTGGTACTGTTAGATATTTCTTTAGTCCTTTATTTTTAAAAAGAAATAGATTTATATTATAATTACATTTTAATTTTCAGACAAAACTACTTTGTTTTAGAAAACAAAACGATTAAGAAAGAGTTCTAAGACATGGTGTTAAATGAACTCGAAAGACCGTAAAGACATCAGTAAACCTTTATAAAAAATACTATATATATAATTGAAACCAGTAAACCACTCATTAACCCACCGGGTTGGTCTAGTGGTTAACGCGTCTTCCCAAATCAGCTGATTTGGAAGTCGAGAGTTACAGCGTTCAAGTCCTAGTAAAGCCAGTTATTTTTACACGCTTTTGAATGCTAGATCGTGGATACCGGTGTTCTTTGGTGGTTGGGTTTCAATTAACCACACATCTCAGGAATGGTCGAACTGAGAGTGTACAAGACTACACTTCATTTACACTCATACATATCATCCTCATTCATCCTCTGAAGAATTATCTAAACGGTAGTTACCGGAGGCTAAACAGGAAAAAGAAAGAAAGAAAAAGTAAACCACTCATTGAAACAGCTCTTGAAAGTAATTGTACCTTTAACCAAATTTAGGACCTAGGTCCTAATGAATTTATGCAAGCTTATTAACGGAGCTGGTAATAAGTTGAGGTTTGGATTCTGTACGGTGCAGAAGTCTACTTGACCATGATTAACATTGAGCTGGCAAGTATTTTTTTTAGATTGACTGAATCTCTATGTTAAAAGTTTTAAGAGTAATTTATTATTATTTCAAGTCTTTCCTTTTATTTTATTATTTTGATGGTGTAATTTTTATTAATATTTTCACGTTTTCGGATAATTTTTCAATTTTAATGCTTTACTGTTTTATTTCTAATTGCCTGTTTTATTAAAAGAGTCACATATTTTAATATTTCTTTTTCGGTGTAGTTAACTGTAACTAACTAACTTTTTTCTTAAATGCTAAAACTGAGTACTTAACTATTTTGAGAGAAAGATGTTCTGATCTCGGTCTCCTGACGCAGGGAAAAGAGACCTTGGTCTTACGTCTAAACGCCAGTGACTTTGATATGTTGAGAATGAATGAGAAGATAGATTTTTCTCACGAGAATTTTAGCGGATGATAGAAATTTCAGGTTGATATTTTCTATCCTTGAGAATATTGATGCGGCCAGGTTGTGGAAATTTCCATCGTTTCTCAAACCGAAGCGTTTCGTGCGATTTGGCTGCGTAATTTAATGCCCGTATTAAATTTTATATTGATTTTAATTTATAGATTTCTTTTTTGATTCATTAAAAACTTACATAAACTATAGGGAAATTTTTAAATTTCTAACAAATTCACTGTCATATAGTGAGTGGCGATTTTAATGTTCACTTTTTAAATATTTCTACCCTTGTGACGAATCAAATATTATCTCAGATCGAGTTAAAAAACTAAATATTTCTGTTTCCCAGCTGATTAAAATTATAAATACCTCCCACCGGTATTGAGAATATTTTTAAAAATTTATCAAAAGGTAATTTTCGATCCTTTTGTGTAGATTACGGTCTTTCACGTTAGCATTTATTGCTAACAACTTGTGACGCGAAAGTTATTACTTATATTCTTTTAAAAGGGTTATTAATAACAATTCTATTAGAAGTTTAAGAACCGTATTGTAAAAAATAGTTTGACTAAATAATTACAAAATTAGCGTTGATGAAAGATTTAACGATTTCAGTAATATTTTTCAGAAACGGTTCTTTCTTGCTACCACTTTTTGTAAAAAGGAACAATTTAAATATAAAAAACGAAAACGCACAAAAAGTTACTAAAGAAATTGTAAAATCTAGCTCTGCGCTAAGAAACCTTCATGAAATGTTGGTATCATATATTTTTTTATAACTTTAAAAATTACATAGAATTTATACTGAAGTTGTTTGAACTGCTAAATTTAATATCAATAATAAATCTAAACTATATCAGGATTATGAACCGAAAGAAGTTTTGTAAATAAAACAGATCGATAATTTCATCATCAAGGACTCAAATTCTGTTATCTCATCTTACTTGAAACGAGGAATTTAATAACAGTATTTTAATTTCCCGTTGATTCTAGGAAATCAAAACTTGTTTATAGTACATAAATAATAAATATTCATTGAATTTTGATGAAATTCTTGCCAATATTTAAAAAAAGTATATTCTGTTATTATCCTTCCCACAAATTTAATTAACGAACACTTCAACAACGAAGTATTTCTCAGATGCCTTTAAACTTTTACTATAACTCCTCTCCTTAAGAAAGATTAGGGAATTTACAATATTATAGGATAATGTTGTTATTTTCATTTTTTCTTAAATTATTTTAATGAATTATGAAAAACAGACTTAACATTTCCTGAAAAACAAGACTTACTGATAAACTTTCAGCATGGTTTCAAGAAAAAGTTAAATGCGCAGTTAAACTGGGAAGTTTGTCAATAGGTTTTTTCCATGAAACGTCGTTTCCCAGTTTTTGGAATTATTTTAAATAGCGTACGTAACAGAAGATCGATTTCATTTAAAAATTTAGTTATCTCCGTAAATTATTCCATATTTAGTTCCACCTTTTTTACCGATTGAAAAACTTAGTAGCTATAACCCAAGAAGAGATTAATTGGTTAATGTCATAACTTATCACCGATAAACAGGTAATTGACATAATCTTTTGGTAAGAATACTGTAAAATATAGTTCCTCACTCCAAGATGTGGAATATAGAGTGTTTTAGGAAAGTGTCATCTGTCCTTTATCTTTCTTATCGTGTATAAATAATCTACTTCAAAATATGAACCATTCATTTTACACTCTTTGTTAGATGGCACATTTATACCTATGAGTATATCCGAGATAATTACTTAAAAGACTAGAAAATTCTACGTTAATAGTTCAAAAAATTCACTTAGTCGACTGTTTGTTCTTTTCAAATAGACAGACATAATATTGATAGTCGTATAGATATGGTTCCCGTTTATGATAACGTTAATATTTCTTTTCCCTGTAACGTGAAATTTCTGGGTGATGACAAATTCTGGATGCAAATTGTCTTAGGATAATGAAATTGATTTCGTTTAAAAAAAAATCAAATCGTACTGTTTTGTTGTGGTGCGCTTTAATAAAATGCTATACTTGCCATTAATAAATATTTATTGTACTTACGAATGTATATTCCTGTCCAAAGTACAATAGCATCATCTCTTAGGCCTTTCTCAGTAAGTCAGAATGAGTCTGATTGTTTGGCGCCCATAATTATGAATCGTGCAAACCAATGTTTAAGAAATTTAAAATGTTAACTTATCTATGCATTTTTAATTACGAATGATTAAATTTTTATTAGTAAGTCACTTATTATTTAATAATTATAATATATATATATATATATCGAACCAGACAATATAACAGATTTCGTTTAACTCAAAATGGTACTTCGGCTTTGAGAAAGAATTTTATTAAAGAGTCTCCATAACTATCTGTAATCGCTTTAAAGTTTAGCAAAAGCTTCCCATCAACTTATTAGGACTTCAATTAAAAGATATTTTTTTATAGAAACAATAAATGTTACGTTATCGATGAATTTTTAAATATCCTGAATTTTCTCCTTCCCGTTGTACGGGTATGTGCTTAAATAATTTCCATTAATCTCTTCTGAATTTCATTTATTTTGCAGTTACTTTTTATATTTGGCATCTTTATGTTCTTGCTTTAACGTTATTTCACGTACTTTTAAAATAAATAATAAGGACTTATCACTTTTTTAGGTTTATAATTAATTTTATATTGCTCTGATCAAGGTTTACTCTGGTTTCCTTTGATCCATCTAGGGAAATGCTGGTAAGTTCCTTTTTTCATTATCCAAGGAGCAGCATATTTACCCAATCTTGACGCGGTCTATATAATGCATTGTTTTGTGTAGATCACATTAGAAGATTTATTTATTATTCGAAAATACCCGTATAAATAGAAACATCCCGTATTCCGCACTGCATTGTTATGGGATTTCATCTCTAACTATACCCGCTTTATTACTGCCAGCTTGCTCGGGTTAGAACGGACTTATCTGAGCCCCGACTGTAGATTATAACTCCGATTTAATGAATTTTGTTCTCACAACTATTAATTATTAATAAACTTATTGTAACGTTTTCGTAACACAAATTTAAATTTATTTATTTGCGAATAAATATGTTATGCATGAGTGAATGAAGATGTGTAACATCTTTGCAAAAAAAAAGATTAATTATATTTATTTGTAGGTGGTAAATTTTTTGACTTTATATATTTTTATGACCAAAGATTTTCATTAATTGTGTTCGTTTTACTCATTAAATTATTTTAATTTTCATTTGTCACCAAAAACTAGTTAATTATTAATAATTTTTTTAAAATGTAGAATTTATTTATCAGAATCTATTATTAACAAGTTAGTAACAATTAATTGATTTGTTAATTATTAATAATTTTTTAATTATTTGATGATTACTTTACATTAATTTAAAAATACATATATACCGGAATGTACTGTAGAGGGTTATAGCAACTATTGATTAAAAATTCAGTAGTTTTGAAACATAATAATGAATCTAGTAATAATAATGATAACAAGCGGTCTATAAATTACTAAAAAGTAGTAATGTAGGTACGTAGTGTGGGTTATAACTCCATTTTTATTAACCCTGTCCTCGCAAGCGGTTAAATATCAATAAACTTATTGTAGTGTGTGCGTAGCACAGAACAGTGCAAAATATTTATTTATTTGTGTAAACAGTATTCTGCTACTGATATTTAATATGGATTGAATGAATAAGGAAAAAAATTGTACAATAGAGACAACTTTGTACTATACATTTACAGATATTATTGAAACAAAAATCTAGAGAAGTTTCGCTTTTATCTTCTGTTATTTATTTTGTTGGTTTATTCTTTATTTATGATATTTAGAAACACAAAACTAATTGAATTTATAATATTTTATCCCTGAAGTACATATTGGATTTAGTGTTTTTAGGAAGTTATTAAATGAAAGGTATTATTAAATTATGTTAAGGTATTATTAAATAGGTACGTATTCTAATTAAATAATTCGATATTGTAAGTGTAAAATTTTCTACACTAATAAAATAATATTAATGTAATTTTGATGCTGTTTAACGGTGAGGAGAATGCAACGACAACTTTATTCTACTGCTGAAAAGGGAACAAAAGCTCCTTGTACATTTTCGTCAGGTAGTAAAATATGAGCTAACGATGTCAAATCTAACGGGAACAGCAGCAGTTGTCGCAGTCGAATAAGAAATCCAAATAGAGGTGTTTTTATTTTTCTTCGTCTTACAAAATAGTTGAAAGAGAACGACAGAAATTGCATGTATAATAACTGCCTTAACCGGTTGTTAGCATACGGCACGTACAAACGCTCATCTTTCGTATTAACTTGGTTTATTTAGGCATCGAAGTACTTACGCTCCATGATGCAGATGTGTTTGAAAAAAAACTAAGATGCTTCAATTTTTATTTTTTCCGTTACAGATCGATTGACCAACTGTTCGTGGATTTATAACATTAAAAACATTGTGACTTAATAAAAAATATTTATTAAATCGCATTTGATTTTTACATTTACAAGGATAAATGTTTGAAACAATGATCTGGTGATTTTTAATAACTGTGATAAGTCAACTAATTTTCAGCTATTGATGAGAAAAATGAAGCTTCGTACCATAATAATTGAGATTGTTATTTTGCTGATGTTAAGTGCTGAAAATTATGTATTTCGGTCTTCATATTAGTGATAATAATAATTCTATTTTAATATGAATTATAAGGAGGATGCTAAATTTAATTTATGTCGTTTTAAATCCTTAATTATTATTGTTCTTTCGTATTGCCCGAACGGGTCGGTACTCACTTTGTAACAATGATGCGTCATACAGAGATAAATTATTCCAAAATAAAAAATATCGTACAGAATTAAGGGACCGAATATACGAGTAGGATCGTATTCTGATATTTGTTGATTTAAGGTATATCCTGAAAATATCATTAATGCTCTTTTATTGTTGCTTTATCAAATAAAACTTTCTTTGGAAAAAATACGCATTTAACCGTATTCCTGTGTATAACTTATTCATGCAGGTATTTATGAACTGTCTTTATGGAGGTCATGCTGTCTTTAAAAGAGACCCTATTACTCCAGAAAGAAAGCACACATTAGGTTCTTTAACTGAAGAGATAAAGAGCGTACCTTTGAATAAGCGTACAAATATATTTTCTTAATGGTTACTGTGTATCTAGTACTGTAATAGGTAAATCACTTAGTAGGTAATTGTGAGAATCCATGTCGTTCCTCATAAAAGAACTATTTAAAAAGGGGGCTTGTGAAATTTTGTAATCATTAGTGTAGTTGAAAAATTGGTTATCAGATAATTTCATTTTCAAAATTGTAATTAATGTTAAAAAAAAGTTTCTGTGTAGCTGTTTTTACAGTTTTATTATATCCGTAGAATTTACAATGTCAACTAAAATAAGCTAAGATGTATTTTCACCAGCGGCCGAATGGAATCCTTTACAGTCGTTATTTTCTGAGAGCCCGCTGCTTTTTTACGTTTTTGAATAAAAACGTTTATAAAATTATATTTTATGGGTCTATTCTTTACGCCGTTGGTGTAAGGTCAGCTTATCAGTAACTGAAATCTATATTAATTAAAACAATCGTTTTCTTCACATTCCGAATAGTTCTACGATTCTAGACGAAAAAACAAAACTATATTTCATATTATTAAAGTATTTTATATTATATTATATATTAAGCGTAGGTGCATGACTTCACATTTATATTTTTATAAAATGAATATTTCTAATGAATAATACTGAAAAATAAACAGCAAGATGGCCATACTTAGGGATTCAGATCCCATCTTCGGTTTAAGTCTTGAGTATCTAAAATGTTGGATTCTGTTGATTTTTATATTTTTTCCCCTACGGTAGTACGGGAAAATTTTACGGTAGTACGGTAGAACTTTTATTAAATAGTGCTCATGATGATAACTAATTCAATTGATATTTACGGTAGTACGGTAGAACTTTTATTAAATAGTGCTCATGATGATAACTAATTCAATTGATAATTTATAATTAATTCAGTTCATACGATCATTTCATCATTAATTGAATTCGGTTGAATAACCTATTGATTTTGATAGAAGTTGGAAATAGAACAATTATTGTAGGTGGCCTACTTCAGTTATATGCTGTTAATAAATAAAATCGATTTATTTGACTTAGTAAAGAGATATTTTTACGAAAGTATGCTACGTACGAATATTATGATTTATAATATAATTTTTAGGCAGTTACCTGTAGGTCAAATAACATTTCTTTTAAGTGGTTAAAAATGATTTTTGTGTTCGAATCGTACACATGTAACCAAACTGCTTATTCTCGGGTGTTATTTGTGAAAATCTAGTAACTACTTAATTACGAAATATACTTTTACGTGAATTTAATTTTCTAAATAATAATATTTATGCTGCTTATTTTGTATTTGCGTGAATGTTAATAAAAAAGCTTTGTAATAAGGCTTCTATATTAACACCATAATTTTTTATTATTTTTTTGTTCCTCGGGTAAATGCATTCGCGCGTGTGTGTGCATCTGGTAGTGAGTGGCGGGATGATTTCTATTTTTCCTTCGTTCCCCTTCGCGTATCCTACTGTAATATCTTTTTCTTTCCCAATTTCCGTCTCGTTTGTGCTGTTTGGCTCTCCACTTCTAACTCAGGTTTGTTCTTATTGCGACGTTGATTAATATATCTCGTTTTCTCTTTTCAGCGTCTGGTTGTAAGACGTAAATAATAATAAATCTTCAGAAATTAAAAGTTCTAAAACGATTTATAACGAGCACATTGTCTTTGACACAATCGCTTGCTCAAATGAATTACGAGTATTAAATAAGTCGGGTGAAATTTTTTAGTAAATAGGGCTTATTATTAATCGAGTACAACCGATGACAACTGCATGGGATCGGTCTATGATCCTGTTATAGAAAGATGAAGGTGATCGAGGATATATACGACTAGGCTGAGTAAATTTAAAGACCGATACACAACATCAAGAAAATGACGCTGGATGAATTACATCCCATTCTGTCAAAAAAGAAACAAAAACTTAAATTGTACAGCATCTAGAAAAGGATTGAGTTTCTTCACCTTGTTCACTGAAGCGAACTCTGTGTGGAGATATATTTGTTGACCTTAGAAAACTGTTATTGTGTGTCAATGGGTACATCGTGTATATGTGTATACGGTGTCCTGTGCGTACAAAACGAAATGTTTCAAAGTTGGCTTGGCTGATTCGACCCTTATTCTATTAAATCTAATACTGAACAAATGTTAAATGCTATTCGATATTTTCAATTGGCTACTGCAGCATAAACATTTAAGATATTTCCGTTGTACAAATTTAAAATAGTAATTCCGTTTTTACAACACTATTCATAATATGTTTCGAACTAGAAAAAATTGACTGTTGATTTAAGTCATCTTGAACAGAAATTGAGGGAATTAATTTTATGACTTTACCGTCACCACTCATTTCTCTTTGAGATATGTTTTTCCTATTGATTATTTTTCTTTGCTTAATTCAGAGCTTTGTTTTAAAAAGAATGTGTATTGTTTCTTTTAGAATTTGTTTTAAGTGTAAAAACTTTGATTTCTTTTGAAGTCGAAGACACTGTTCCTTCTTCATGATTGTGAAACATACGATTACCGACGTACGTTTTTCGAGGATGTTTCTGCATTTGCTGATGTAAGTTAGCTTTTTTCAATTGCGTTTACGTATTGCCGGTGCGCTTTTATCAGTGAACTACTAATCCCTTTCACAGATAACACTAAACACGTTCAATACGTTTATCTTAAACAACCGTTTAGAATTTCATCGCAGGTGTTATTCCGCAGTTTTGCCTTTCCTTACTCTATATTATTAGTAGACCGCAAAAAGTTGTAAATCGGCCGTAGCATCGGTATAAGATGAAAATATTTATTATCTGTGTTTATTACTTTCAAAACGTTTAGTCTAAAACGTCGCTACAGTTTTTTCTGACCTATTTCTGTCATTATTCCCTTGTAGATCCGTTTCCTGTCCCTTCTTTTGTCAAAATATTTTTGCAAAATTTAAAATGGTTATTACTTTACCTCTTGAATTCACCGCGTTTCATTTTTTTTTTTTAACTCTGCCAGTTTTATTAGAACTCAAATGACTGTTTAGGTAAATCGTTTAGTTCTGCGCTCGCGATTGCTTGTATATTTTTTTAGTGACGTAGGAGAAAAATACTTCCGATTATTAGTCACAAGATAAGTTAAAAATAATCGGAAAAAAGTAAAATATAGAAAACTAAAGAAGAAATTATTGTATAGAAGTGATGCTTCTCATTTTATATAAATCAGTTTAGGTCCAGACCAATTTTTCATATTTTTTACTGTCTGAAAGATGTTTCTTATCGCCCTTCTGACCGATTCCATAGGTACTCGATAATTATCTCATCATGCGAGCCTTTCTATTAATCCTTTATATTTGATGCAAAAAAAGTGATTTTACAAAAATATTTTTAGTATGTGATTATCAAGTCAGATATTTTTGTTAAAAGTTTTTAAAGGTAATGATTATAACTTAATTGTTTTAAATTTATTTACGGTCTTCTCGTTTTTAACAAAGAAAACAGCCCAATAAACACAAACATCTAACTTTCTTAATCTTATCTCAAGTAAAAAAATAATTTTTTATACGATACTTGTTCTGATTAATACTTTTTTTAAAAATCTAATTGCTTTTCTATGTTCTTACTCATATTTGAGTAAAGAATCGCTTCGTTATACGAGTATACCGAAGCGATGTTAACGGTTCGCTTCTTGATGATTACGTGGACAGGCTCTGGGTGATTTAATTCGTCATACTCATAATTACGACCTTTTCTTTTGTTTTGGTTAAAATTTAACTTCGTTAGTAAATCGTTTATATCTGAAAGAAATAGCATTACAACCGATTTATCCGGTCTGACGGATGTTTTAAAGTAATGTAAAAAAATTAAAGTTATATATCACCCCCAATCAAATATTGAACATTATTTGTAGTTAAACAATATTTTTTATTTATTTACTTAATGGATGTTAACTGAAAAAAATTTAATCGTTCTAGATTTTAAAATTAAATTCATTCTATTTTTTTTTCATTGAAGATTTTTTTCTATTATCAGTTCATTGCGAAGCATTTAATAAATAAATAATAAAAATAGTGTACATATTGTTATTTCGTGTACATTTTAAATATTAAAATAAAAATTGAGAAATATCGCTTTATTAAATTGTTTAATGAATTGAATTCAGTTGAATTAAGGTAATGGAATGTCTCATTTTCCGAGAATAGAAATTAAAAACAGAAAAGTGGATTTCTGCCAAGTTGGTACTTAACGATTTACAGAATGAAAAGGAGGAAACGGTAAAAGAGCGTTGCCAGCTTTTTATCCTGAAATTAAAATTATCGAGTTGTAACGTATTGTTTTTTTTAGTCTCATTTTAGTTTCGAATGAATTACTGAATGAACTAAAATTATTTCATATTGTCTTAATAAATGCTATTCATGTGACTTTGCTTTAAAAATAAAAACTATGTCCATTATGATTATCGGGATTATTTTTTGTTCAGGATTAGAATCTTCTGATTTCATCAATAGTAACATTTTTCAAAGTGATTTTAATTAAAACGTGAAAATTTATCCATTTTTAGTTAATTTAATTGAAACCTCAAGTTTTATTCCATTACGAGGTGAGACCATAATAGCTTCACTTTCTCGTTAATAAAGCACGGTAAGAACAAATCTTAGTAATTATTTTCTAATATGTTTATGATGTTTTGTGCAACCTGATATATAAGCGGTTAATCATAGCGGGTGTGGTACTTGTAGAAAAATACTCCACTAATCTTATGTACACGACGCTGCCGATCATTAATTGCCTAAAAAATCGTTTTCTCTCGTGTTCTTGGCAGCTTCAATTTGGAGAGGGTATCCGATACCGCCTTTTGAAAAGTATTCTTTTTGAAGGAATGTAAACGGTCTATGCTGTTCTGTTGACCCGGTACTAAATAACTGAACCTTTGATATTTGAGAAGGGACAGCATGTTACAATCACCGGGCAGTGTATAACACGTACACATACGCGTCAGGCTGTGCTGATGCGTACATGATAAGGTCCACGCGGACGGACAACACACACACTTTCATGTTCACTAAGATTTACAAACGCAATAAAATACGCACACAACCCGAGGGAAACATGAAGCGAGTACATTATAGATAACGTTACATTGTCTTGTCTATAAGTAAGTACACAAGCAAAGGAAGAAACAATTATAAACTTTGAGGAAGCCTCCAGGCTGATAAAAGATGTATTTAAGGAACTTACGAAACTAATCGTCAAATATATTTAATATGAGTAAGTCAAGCCAAATTTACACGCGCGCGCACCCGCACAAATAAAGCATCTATAGCTAGTGGATTTGGTTATAAAAGGAAATGTAGAGGATAAAATAGTAAAGAAACGAAGTATATATAAAAACAGATAATTGACTAGTATGTCGGTAGCGTATTTCACATAACCGTAAATCAAATGAAGCCTGTAGTACAATGTTGCCCACAAGAAAGAAAGAAAGAAACGTAAAAAATAAAATAATGGTAAATAAACGTCGCAGTACGCCGTATGTTCGGAACGTAGTTGTCATTTTTTTGGTGTGTTCAGTTTTTTTATTGTTTATTTAACCTGGGCCTTAGTACGCTCCTATCCATTTCAGTCTTTTATGCCTTATTGTTTTGGGGCTATTAATCTATGTATGTTCTATTTTAGCTTTATTCTTGCTCCTTTTTTCTATTCATTTTGAATAAGGTGGAACCTTTACACGTCTCTCACGAATCTGTACACTCACTCGTGTTGCTGTGATTTGATTTATCAGTTTTAGTATGTGTATCTATTATAATAGATAGTTTAAATTACATAGGTTTGAGTATTGGGTATAGTGTTTCTATCCCGTTTTTGATGTGATATATTAAAAATAGAGTATTCGTTACTTTTGGTCATTGTTTGCTACCTGCTGTTTTATCTTTTCTATAATTATTTTCTGTCATCATATCTAGTTCGCTCAACAAAGAGTGGGAAACATTTAGAATTTTTTTTTTTTACTCTCATTGATCTAGCGTTATCGGTTGTATTGACGTGCTCATATTTCCATCTGAAACATATTTTAATTAATCATATTTTTTTTTTAAAAGCTGTCATGTATTTTACAGATGTGGGATCACTTTTTTTACCTGTATCACATCGGAAACTTATTTCTTATTCAGAATAGTTGGTCGGTAACAAAAAAAATGCGAAACTAAATAAAGATTTTTGCTTAACGTTTGTATTATATTTTAAGTGTGATATACGATACAGGTATAATCTGAATCTGTCGCAAATTTTTTTAATTGCTTATCTCCTGACCTGCGAGGTAGGAAAACAATATTCCTGACTTTCGGCTAATAAATTTTGTATGTACACTACCTATGGAAGGATGTTTTGTTACAACAGGGAAATGGTAATCGCTGCAGTTTTTCCGGACTCAGCCGAGGATTTCGGCAAAGTTTGGCATGACGGTCTGCTATACAAACTAGCCCGGTCTACTGTTCAAGGTCGTCATATCAAATTGTTCCGATCGTACCTGCTGGGGAGACAAATCACCGACAACATGGGGGAATCGGAATTATCCACGAGAACAATAACCGTCGGAGTCCCTCAGGGGCCCGTGATCTCATCCCCTCTATATACGGCATATACAAACGCTATGCCGCGCTGAGAAAGAGTCAAAACGGCCCTCTACGCCGACGAAACAGAATTTTATTACCGATCCCTGAACGTGAAATTCTCGGTAATGAGACTCCAACGACAGCTGGACATAGTTTATCCGTGGCTTGATAGGCGGAAAATTAGAGTCAACTGAGAGAAATCCGTGACCGTGTTGTTCACAAACAAGTAGCGCAGGCAACTGGAAATCTCAGGGGGGAAATTCCGTATGAGACGAGAGTACCTGGGAATGGTTTTGAACAAATGCTTACCTTCGTTGAACATCTAAATTATGTGACCTGGAAGGCAAAGGCGACCAGGGCCTTCCTGAACCCAGTGCTTAACTCCGTACCATCCCTTGGGCGACGAGAATATTAATCTACTGATTTGTACATGTTGCTAATTCTTATTTACACCTACCCGGCCGCGTCCGAGCATCTCTGCAGAGAAGATCCAACCCCACAGGGAGTAAGGAAAAGACTTTCTGCTGTCCTTGACGAACCACCGTGATTGGCAAGGTCACGAAATATTGGATAATCCAAACAAGGCCGGTTGGTTGTCTCCCTTTTTTGTTTTGCCTTTCTCTAGATATGTACGGGAGTAACACCGACTGAAATCACCAGAAGACAAAATCAGAAGGTCCATCTTAAAATAAAAACATATTTATAACCGCCATTAAAACTTAAATACCCGCCCGATAATTAGAAAGACCCAGCAGAAAAAGACCGTTCTCCAGACTCTGCAATTAATAAGGATAAAATTTCTCTGAAATTTTACAGAATGATTAACAAGGATGATTGTTGGGTTAGGTATTTCAAAGATATAGACGCTTCAAGACAGTGGTGAAGAAAATGAAATGGATATTGATGTTAATTTTTCGTACCTTACAACTCAAAAATAGAAAGTTGAAAATTGATCACCGTCTGTAAAAGTTTTACTTTTTTTCTTGGAATTAAGTACGGTTACGGATATGATCGTTCTTAGTGCACTAAGAATAGAAATTACGTGGCTGATCAG
This sequence comes from Lycorma delicatula, assembly GCF_047948215.1. Taxonomy (NCBI): domain Eukaryota; kingdom Metazoa; phylum Arthropoda; class Insecta; order Hemiptera; family Fulgoridae; genus Lycorma; species Lycorma delicatula. The sequence goes on along the minus strand of NC_134455.1, from coordinate 248,131,094 downwards.
ACAATCACCGATCTTAATATTTTGTTCCGAAATCTTTGCACCGTTTAAAATCAGTAGAGCCGATTTAATTGATCAGAAATTCATCGTTTCACTTGGCCGTCTCTGTGTACAGAATCTCTCTGCTATTTCAGCGGTAAATATTGGTGTGGATGGAATATAGCTACGTTTGACTATGTCGAGAATGTTGTTCGTTTATTTGTCGAGAAAAACACAATGAATAGAAATAACATAAAATATAACTTGACGTACGAGTATGTGCTGAAATATAATCGTCCCATCTCCTTACCCATTTTCCATTTAATATACTGTATTTCCCGATCATTTCAATGTATGAACAAAAAAAAATTATTTATTCGTCACGAAAGAAATAACTTTTCCTTGAGGTTATCTCTTTATGAAGAGTTCGATGAAATAAATTAATTTTATACCACGAACAATGCAAAATTAAATAAGAGGTCAATTACCAGTTTCTATGTTTCTATGTTTTAAGCAAAAAATTATTGCTTAATCCAGTAACTGCCAAGCGTCGCAATTGAGTCTTTAATGCGCTATTGTGAATACCAAAGTCGCTATTGCGACGAAAATGCAGGTCAGCGATCATTTGTTATTAATATACACAGCTGAGAGTCAAAATACTATATATATATATATATATATATAATAATACTAATACAGAATCTATCTAAAGAACAAGAATCGTTTTTTATTTCCAACACTAAATAACATGGATATATTACTGTCAGCGTAATAACAAAGACCGTGAATACATGTACTTTTGTTGATCTGTTGAGGTTATGTGTCTCGTTTGGTGTCGTGTCGCTTTGCGTTGTGTCAGTTACCTGTTTGTTTGTTTTATTATCTTAGTGTATTTTTTACTTTTGTTTCTTGTTTATTATTTCATGTCTGACTCTGACATTGATATTTTAAAGCGTTCCTGTGAAATTAGAGACATTTTCGATCGATCTTTTTGTCTCGCTGATAGTGATGTTTAAGCCGCTGAATCACCAGATTCAGAATTGTGAAACACCGTTTAGCCGTTCACCTGAACGTGATCTTGTTTATGTTCCTGATTGCAACGAATTTAGTGATACGAGTGACCAACATTCTGATAATGAAATAATGCCTCAATTTGAACCTGCAGCAGTGCCTGCTTTATTTAAATACCGTTCTCCTGCACCGGTTCCTGATAATTGCGCATCTGTGCCTATTTTACCCGATGATAATGTTCCATCACCTGCATCTGTTACTGATATAGCCCCTAAATAGGCAAGGGTTTATCCATTTGAACCCGAAAATGATATTGCTGCTAACTTTACTGTGAGAGTTACTGGACCAAAAAACCTGCTAGCTAAAGATAGTAAGTCTTCAGATTATTTTTATCATTTTTACAAATAATATTTGGATTCTTTTAGTCAGGTAAACTAATTTATATGCTGAGAAAAAAATTAATTTGAAAAGAAGATAAGGTTCATTGAAGCCGCTGTCTAGGCTGAATAAGTGAGTTGATGTAACTGTTCGCGAAATAAAAAAGTATATTGGTGTTATTATAAATATGGGACTAATCACAGAAACAATGTTGCAGATTATTGGGATAAAAATCACAAAATTATCATATTTTCATGAAACAAATAGATATCTTTCCCGCATGCCTAACAAACGCCATGCGATAAAAAAGTTAGAAATTTGTGATGGTGTTAGTAGGTATGTTTTTCACACTGAACTTTACAGCGGGAAAAACGTCTTGGCTAATGTTGAAGGTCCTTCCACTCAAAAGGTTGTTATGTATCTCATGACTAAAACAAGATCATTAGATAAAGGTTACCATCACTTTTGCGACAATTACCTTTGTACAAAGAGCTGCTGGAAAGGTCCACTTACTTGATTGGACTGTAAATAAAAATACTAAAGATTTGTTTAAAACTGTTGTTCAGACAAAATTCGGGATAACTGAGAGCATTTATTTCAGACAAAAAGAAATTCTTTTATTAGGTTATAAGAAGAAGTAAACCCGGAAGCCTGTTTACCTGATAGCATCAGCATGCCGCGCAGAAGATAAATTAATTATAAGTAAAAGTAAAACAGATGGGGTAAAACCTGTACTAATAAATAAATATAATATGTTTGTGGGAAGTGTTTACGTCAAAGACAAAATTATTTATCATGTAACTTGTACGAGGAACGTCGTTACCTGAAAAAAATTATAATATTCCAGACATGGCTCTTGCAAATGCTTTTATTTTGTACAAAAGTAATACGACAAAACCGCTTGAAAGTAAATAGTTTATGATAAGTATTTTACAAAGATTAGTTGAGAGTGCAAACGAACAAGTAGTCCATCCAATTCCTCAAGCAGCGGGTTGCCAGCATGAGTTGACCCATCGTGAGGAGAGGCTATGCGCAGTTTGTGGGCCTAGAAAGAAAACGGGGAGGTCTCGTTTTTGGTGCCCTGGTTGTAATTGTAGTGTACATCCAGCCAGATTTCATAAATTGGAGCACTTCTGGATGCCTCTATCGCGAGTAAGAGGAAGCAAAGATAAAGCAGTGACCCTGAACAAGTTAATAAAAATTAAATATTTTATTACTTGAAAAATGTTTATAGATTAGTTTGTTTCTGTGTATACTTTGTGTAACTATAATATTGATATGGAACTACAGGTTTTGTTGCATTATAAATTTATTCAAGTGGTTGATAGAACGTAAGAAAATAAGAAGGTACAAGTAATGCTTTTTTGTGTATGAATATTTTTTATAATTGGATAAGTAATAAAATTTATGTTTATATGTGTATACATATAAACATATTTACTTTATTTTCTCACAGTAAATGAAAACGCAATAATTATAGTACAGATAAAATTCTTCAAAGTTTTCTGATCAAAATGATGTTTATATGATGTAGCTGAACTTAATGGTTAATTTTATGTAGAATTTTTAATGTAGTAATTCAAAAAGTCCAAAAAAGGCTTGATATTTTAAAGAAACATTATAGGAACCTATGGGATCAAAATCGCATCTTGCGTTAGGTTGTACAATACCTAACACATTTGTACATATCATTCCCACCATTCTAAAGTAACGAATTTGAAAAACTCAACCTCTCAGGAGCGCTAAACAACTCAGTTCCCAAGTTAAATTTTAAATAGGAATGTATATTCGTAAAAGTGAAAAGGCTTAAACTAGCCCTTCCTAAAAGAAATACGCGTTGGATAATTTACCACAAGATGCAGGACGTTCAAATTAGTCGTAAACTGAAGAATCTGCAAAATGTTTTTTTGGCTGTATGAGGTTGAGCGTTATCCTGAAGCAAAATCACGCCTTTGGAAAGTTTACCACATCTTTTGGATTTGATTTTTTGCTTCAATAAACGCAGTAGCTCACAGTAATTGTCATTGTTTACTGATTGATCTTTAGTTGTGAAGTAAACCAAAAGTGAACCTTCCATATTCCAGAATATCGTCATCATCACCTTTCCTGCTAACATCTGAGTATAGAACTTGCTGTGGGAGATGAAGAATGTTTCCACACTAAACTTTGTCGCTTACTCTCGGGTTCAAAGTGATGGACTCATGTCTCATTAACAGTTATTATTCGCATAAGAAATGAGTCTCCTTCATCCTCGTAATGTTTCAAAAGCTGGGAAATTTTCAAACATTTCTCTGTGTGGATGCTGTACAATTGACGTGGAACCCAGTGAGCTCAGAACTTTCAAATGTTTAAAGAATCATGGATGATTGAAAATGCTGAACCATGGCTTATATTCAACTCACTTCCTATGCCATCAACTGTAATTCGTTGATTACCGAGAATCATTTGTTTAACCGCTTCAATATTGTCGTTATACGTTGAAGTGAAAGACCTACCTTGCCGCTGTTCATCAAAGAAAAATTCTACCATTTTTAAAGCGATCAATCGCTTTAAAATTCGTAGATTATGCTTCCACTCAAACAACTTTCTCCATATTGCTGCTGCATTCGAAAAATAATCTGTAGGGTTTCACCCCTTTGTGAATTGAGGAAACGTATCAATGCGCGTTTCTTCTTGGTGCAATCAGAAAAAGGAGCACTCAGTTTAAACACAATCACAGATAGCTAACAATGAAACAATATTTTCGGTTAACAGCTGATAGAGCTTATGAGTTATAGCAGAACAATCATTGCTGCCATACATGTGATTGGGAGGGAAATCAAAATTTACCGTTACTTTTTGACTTACCCACGTATATAATACACACATTTCCTAATAACCGTGATCTATTAGATCGAGAGTGTATCTGATGCACGCAAGAGTTAGCCTTCAACTTACTAACAAATACCCCGTTTAAATTTTGAAAATCAGACGGAAAATTGTTTGCAGAGATATAAGAGCAGTCTATTGCACCTCCCAAAACAGCGCCCCTGGGGCACCCCGTTTCTTACCAGTTAATGGTGATGATTGGTCTAGCCTCCTACAAGGTGCTTGCATACCTCACATTCTAGCCTTCCATGCAGTCCCCACGGGAAGCCCATTATTGGTAAACAATTTTTTTTTTATTACTTAATATTATTTTATATAACGTAAATTTAATTCTATTATTTTTTCGATATTATTCACTCGTTTAATTCGAATCATTCAGTTCAAACCCAGTTCAATCAGTGATAGAGACTCATAGTTCATTAATTCAATAAGAGTTTGTGCTCCAACCAGCAAATTTCCACTATTATTTATTTTACATATATATATACATATATAAAACAGGCCAACATATATATCTTAGCCTGTTTTATACTTTTCTTTTTTTTCCTGATTAGCCTCCGGTAACTAACTTTTAGATAATACTTCAGTGGATGATATGTATGAGTGTAAATGAAGTGTAGTCTTGCACATTCTCAGTTCGACCATTCCTGAGATGTGTGGTTAATTGAAACCCAACTACCAAAGAACACCTGTATCCATGATCTAGTATTCAAATCCGTGTAAAAGTAACTGGCTTTACTAGGACTTGAACTCTGGAACTCTCGGCTTCCAAATCAGCTGATTTGGGAAGACGCGTTCACCACTAGACCAACCCGGTGGGTTAGCCTGTTTTATACTTGATAATCTCCAAACTAACTGGACCTATTTGGACCGACGATTTATATTTATGAAGCATTGATGACATTTATTTTTGGTAACAATCGGTCAAGGGAGCTGGGAGATACGGATGTTATGGTTCCCGTAAACCAAACCTTTAGCAAAGGGTAGATAAATTCTTTTCGTATAATTTAATACCCTTTTGATAGCTGTTGTACTCTGTTTTATTCAGATTATTACTATGTTTTATTCTTTTTTGGTCTTATACAAATCGCCATAAAGATATGGAAACAAAATCCCCTTTTTTTTGTCGTTTCTGGACTCAAGGTTATATTCTTGTATTGTTAGATGATTTCATTACGTATTATGTCACTGTGGCGGCTGTATATTCGAGTAAAATTTAATTCAAGGTTGGGGACAATGAACCTAATTAAAAAAAAACTTTCTTCGGTTGTTTTTCTTGACATCTTCAGACTCGATTAAATGATTGTTATGACATTTAATGAAATCACTTCTGATATGGTCACCATGAATTCCGTATCGTAAAATTTTAATCAAACTAAAGAATCAATTTTCTTTACCCAATTCTTCACTTTTATTCTTTAATGTTCCTTTTATCTTTCCAAATAAAAAGTTTTTTCTATAATCTGGCGAAACTGCTGTTTAAGAGCACTGGTTGCCAGTGTTGCCGGCTTTTACTAATTTATTTATATATTGCATCGTTGTTAAATAATGTTCAATCTAGTGTATCCCACAATCTTGAATTAATTTTAATAGTTAGTATTTCATCTTATTTCGTTCTTTGTAGCTTATAAGTTAATTCTTACTCCTATCCCTTCATAAAGAGTATTTTTGAACAGAAAAGTAAACTGCAATTGTTTAGTATGTTGGTTCTTATAACGCAACGTTACGGATGTTAATATAATACTGCAGGTGGTCTGTCGTTGCCGGTTGATGAAAATAAATAAAAAAAACATACACAAAGGCTCCTCGGTCTAGTGGGGGTGAAGAGAACTCCAAGACTGACTGTACGAGTGATGACCTTCAAGCGGTTAACGACCGGTTTATACTAGAGAATAACTCTTAAAGCGCCCAACTACGATTGTTAACCGGCTTAAATATGATATTAATTAAATTTAAAGTTTACAAGTTTATTGTTCTGTGGTACCCGGTTACGTTACTCCTTGAATTCCATGTCCTTTCATTTAATGCATTTTATAGGAATTTTTCGCCTTTACTTTGAAATCTCACGCTTGCGTACAAAATAATGTTCATCAGGCTTTGTAAGATTATCGAGGCGTGCAGTATTAAAACAGTAAGAACATGCTACCTGCACGTGCACGTTTTTGAAATTAAGTTATCAAATTCTTGTATTGGTAAAGAAAGTAAAACTAAGTTAAAATAAAGTCTGACTACATGTTATGGGTTGGGGGATTTTGAGGTAAAATAACTAAATATAACTTTACTTTTGCGTTGTTTAAACCCGTTTTAGCTTTTACTTGTTCACTTTACTTACTGCAGAAATAATTGAACTAGGTCGCTTTAACGGTGATAGACCGGTTTACTTGCTTCTTTAACTTCGTATCACTGTACTACATTTAAACCATGGGATGTCAACTTCCTTCCTAAATTTTTCTTTTTTTTACATTTAACCAGTTTTTTTTAAGTACAAGAAGAATATAGAAATACTTACCGAAATATTTATAATTCATAAAAATAAATCGCCGTTAACGAAATACTCTTTGTTATTTAGAAAAAGAAGGTTAATTGTGTGAATATTTACAGTTCCAGTAACTTTACCGATTACTTGATGGTAAAATAAAGTAATTAATTACCTTTAGGAGGCAAACGTCTTTCACTTGATGTGGAATATTAATTTTCACTATTTGCTTAAATTAGTAGCCAGTTTTTGGTTTTTTTAACTTTTATGTATTTTATGGTACGGTTAGTTTTTAGTTTCGACTGCACGATTATCTTTCTGTTAGGATTATTAAATTAACGTATCAATTTTTAAATTATAATTTTGAAAAATATTTTATTTTTAAATTATTCGAAATCAGTTGAAAAAACATGCTGATCTACTAAAAAAAATGTAGGATTTTACGCATGCAAGACATTTTTCTCAGGCATAACTGTGGCGAATAAAATTTAATAAATTAATATATTTTTATGTAATTTTACCTTTGTTTAACAATTCCTTTTATGGAATGCTTTAGAGGTCAGATATAAATTCAGTTATAGCTACAGTATAGGAGGGTTTGTGTTGATTTGATGCTCGTGTGCTGTTGTTTATTTCGGTCTCAAGTGTAGAACAACATTCACTTTATGGTGATAACTTGAGTCTGGAAAGAAACAATGTTATTCTAGCCGCCAAAGGTGTTAAAAAATAGTTCTTAATTAAAGAAAAACCTGTAATGCTTTTTTCTGATAGCCTGTCTTTTTTTTTGTAAAATTTCGATGTTTTCCTTTTTATGTAACAGAATCTTTCTTTTTACGTTTAGTTAATTCCTTAGTCTTAGGCTAGGGGTAGTCTATGGATAAACGTTTACATAAAACTTTGACTTGTATGTGGAAAGATAAAATACGCGTAATTGAAAGGATACTTCTTCTTTTAATAAATTCATGAAAACACAATGTTGATAAGTGATGCGGATCTTATTCGTGAAAAGTTGAAGAAGAATATAAGTAAATATTTTTTATTTACTGATTTAATAGTAAAATTAAAATAAATATTTTGTTCTGATCGGTATCTAATGGTACATTATATAGATCATGCCTTTATAAGATAATACAAAAATGTATATTATAAGATAAAAAGTAGATGAAATAGAACTCCACATTAATTATTTAAAATATAACCGCGTGAAATAAAATAAAGGTAAACAAACAAATTAATTCATAAAGATATAAAATATAAGAAATATATCTAAAAATAAACCGCTATTCAAGTGTTGATAAATATTTTGAGACATGTCATTTATTGCTTATACGTTAAGGGTATTTTAAAAAAAATTGTTCGGTATTATTTAAAAATTCAGCGACAGAGTAACGTTTCTGTAAAAGAATATCTTTAATTGTATTTTAAATAAATTGGTGAGGGAATAAAGAATGTATTGATATTCAAATAAATAATGATATCTGTGATGAGATTTTGTTGTTAGATTGACATTTGGCACGGAGTTCAGATTTATAATTTTTTCCAATCTTAGATTAATGAAAATTACATATTATATATTTATAAACTTAATGAGAGTTAAACTTAATATAAACTTAATATTTATAAACTGTAATGTAGGCGAAAGCTCGTTTTCCATCTCTTAATGGCAAAAAATTAATTTCACACCTTATTACAGAGTATATTTTTATTCTTTTTTACTGAATAGCAATCCATTAGAATAATAAGGTTTTTGTCTTTACAGTTATTAATTTTCGCTCTGAAAATGCAATTACAATGTTGAACTAAAAAAATATATAAGAAAACGTGTTTATTTATAAGTAAGAATAGATTGTTCTGTTGATTAATTATTTTTAGACATTTCTGATGGTCGGTTTAATATGGAGGACAAAAGTATATTACTTCGGTAAAGATAGGACTTTTTTTTCTCGTTCATATGTTTTAAAGAACCGTTGCATTACGTACATAATTTCATGATTTTATTGACTACGGCATGTAAAAAGAGTTGTAAATAAAAAGTAACTTAAACTTTATTTATTAAAATCTATACGAATCTCGGCCGTCTGTGAAGTAACATTTAATCGCTTGATGTAAACGTAGAATACATTACAGACTACGATCTTCCCAGCGCGATACAGCCGTATCATGCTGTGAAGGATTATTATTATTACTAGTTTTTTGTTGTTATTATTATTTTCTAACTGAGAGTCCAGAGTTTTAATGAAATTTATTTTCCTGTTTCCAAATTTCTCACTTTACTTGAAGTAGTGTGATCTTTATCCAGTCAGTATCCTTGTAATTTTGTGATTTATTAACAAATCAAATAAATTGTTATTAAGATTGCATCTTCAACTAAAACTTGTCCAAACAACGAGTCTACATCAATGAAGATAAAACATACTAAATTTTCTTTCATATGAGTTTTTTTTGGTAGATTTGATTATTGATTACCTCTCCCCAATTTTATAATTTTTTTTTTCGTTTTTTTTTAACCAAAATTAATATCTTGGTTGATTATAAACAGAAGCGGAATCATTCGGTTGCTTCGTTGAGCACTCTTTGTTTTGCTCGTTTTATCATAATCTAATCGCAATTTCAATTATGTATTAATTACCGTAGAATTTATTTATTATCTGATTCTCCTAAAATAGGATGTTTAGCCAATATTTTGTGACTAACTCGAAACCAGAGTTTTATTCATTAACAGGTAATAAATAATTTTGTATCGTAACGGATAATCCGACCGATAATCCTGAATTTGAACTCTGCATGTAATCACTTTTTTGTCGTAGTGCATGATTAGTTTCTTTCATTCGGTCTATATTTGCTTCCATCGGTTTTGTTTTTTTGTTATCCGAGTTAAATAATGTACGTAAACGCATGATGATAAAAAATTGTAATTTGGTTGTCTTTGATATGTTTTGATACCTGTAACGTACAATGTTTAGTTAGCTTACAAGCTTGTTACCCCTTCTGCAAGTTATAAAAAAAAACAGCTTCCCTTCTCGTCCTGCCATTACTTTTCAGTCCGTTCACGTGAACTTACACACATCAATCATAATGGTAGTAGCTTTATCATAACACAATATTTCCAGTTTTACAATTACGTTTTGTTATCAGCAATGATTCATCAACTGAAAAGCCCTTATGCAACAGCTATAACTAATTACTAGTACACGGTCATAAATAATATACATAATTTACAAAATAAATTTATGATTATAACTTAACATAGATCTGTTAGCTTGTTTAATCTTTCTCTCACGTTTATTTTGTTGATATAATAAAACAGTACGCCACTCGCATGATTAAATATTTTTATATATATGTATAAAATTTTAAAAACACATTGATCTCTATGTTATGTGTGATACTATTATAACAGTTTGGTAATTTATATATTGTATTACCGAAAATCAGAACATGTAAATATTAAAATTCTTCAATAACAGTTGCTGAAGTTGTAGCTGATTTCTGAAAAAGAGAAAAAAGAAAGTAATTGAAAAAACGACATTTCTGGTCGTCGGTGAGGAAAATCAGACTGTCCATGTGAATATATTTTGTAGCAGTAAGAGATCACAGTGATGATAAAGAACTTTTCAAAATTTAATATCTTATTATAGTTTTATAAAAAAGTTACAATAGTGGAATATAAAATCAAAAAAAAAAAAAAAATACGTCAATAAAAAGTAAAATTACAAGGTCTATTTGAGGATAACGTTGAATCACCTTTAACTAGTAATTCTTCTAACAGTAGATCTCGTTCATTTTTTTTTTTAAATTGTCCTCGTCAACAAAACTAAATACAGTGAAAATAAAATATGAAACAAAAAGGGATTGCCGATCGTAATTAATTGCGGGAGATTTAGCCGGTATCAAAAATAATCTTACTATAGTAACGAGATCATTTCCAGGGAAGTGGACATCACCGATCACTTCGATGAGGTACATCCAGTATTTTCCTTTTTTTCCCAAGGGAACACAATAGAACAAAATTAGGTAAATTTATCGAAAACGTAAAATTACTTGTTTAGAAGTACTGAAAAGCCGTGCGCTGTACAGTAGTGCGAGAACAGGTTTAGAGGCAAAAGTTAGATGAAGTAAAACGTGAAAGGTTGAAATATCTTACGTTGCGATCGGACGAATACCAGTTTTCTCCTGTTCGAATATTAACTACATCTCGCATAGTTTGGGTATAAACCCAAACTGCTATTCTTAATTCTATATTTAAAATATTAACTTTTAATTTCTTTTTTTCTCATACATTCTTATTAATCTAGTTTTTATTTTACTATGTATACATTTTTTTAATAAATGAATAAAACTCAAGTTAAAGCAGAAACACTTTTGTGCTGTAAAAATAAATCGTTAACAAATGAAAAGAGCTTTTACAGAAACCTTTTAATTTTAATTAATTTGTGAAACTACTTACTGTCATTACCCAAAATAGTCGATTGGTTTTCTAAATGTCTTACCTATTAAGGATCTGTATTTTTTTCTTAAATAACATATAACACGTAAGATATTAAATAACAACAACAACTAACAGATTTAACACAAGAAAACAATAATGATATATATAAAATAAAATGCAAATTTAATACAACATAGATTGGACAAACGAAAAGAAAATTAAAATTAAGATATAACGAACACATGCGATTTAAAAAAATCAAAAACAAGATTCTAATTATGCAACGCATTTAATAAATGAAGGACACATACCCCAATGAAAACGAAAGAATAAATCAAATTAATTCGCAAATGTGTTAAGGAAGAAGAATGAAAATTTTAGAAAATTTAGAAATCTTAATTAAAATGTAACAATAAAACGATCGTAAATGAACAGATCAACATTCAAGCTGATGTCTGTTTCAAGAACCTCAATCTGTTGAAAACAGGAAAGAAATAAATAAATTGAAAAGATAAGTATAACCATTAGTAACAAATAAACAAGAAGAAGGCCAGATAAGGCATGACGTCAAATACAGGGCGGGCGTTGACTAAACGCTATATAAAGATTCACAAAAATTTAAAAGTACGGTACGACAAGTTTTAACAATGGAGTGGTTCCGAAAAGCGTCAACAGATGTTAAAAGAATGTCGCTAAGAAAGATAAACTGTATTCAACATAGAAAGTGGTCTTAGGAGAAAAGATTTTAGTAATTAATATTTTATAACAACAGTGTTGAATCGAGTTTGCTTCTTTCCTTGTTGCAAATTAAATCAGAGGTGCTGAAGAATCACTCTAAATAAACTATTGACTGTCATCTATTTAAATATTTTAATCATAATAGCTTTATGCGGGGATACAATTTTAATTCGTCAATATTCGAAAATATTTTTACAGCTTTGGGACCCATACCTTCTACTTATCTGACGAATGAAACACTCGCTGAATAGAAGAAGCGATATTCGAATTTGGTATTATGGAGTGATATTGAAGACGCCGAATATATTTTATTTAATTTTTGAGTATTCGGCCACAGCAAGTTTATGCTGGTCGTTAGAAGCCGAACTGTGGGTGACGTCATGACACATCGCATCGTGGAGGGGAGATCGTATGTTCAGTTTATAAGCACTTTCCATGACACCTCTTCAACCCCGAATCCATTCTCCTACCGACTGAGATAGCTCTGGGGCGCAACGTCTCACAGCAAACCATCCAGTCACATTTCCTTTAATTCAAACCAAATTAAATTGAATTGAATTAAATTAAATGATAAAGTGTAGGCCCAAAAATCACCTCCGACGTCCTTTCCTTAAGAGAGGACGCCTCCTTAAATAAAGGATTTCAGCCCACTCTAGGATGAAATGGAGCGCCTCACGAAAGATAAGCTTATTAGCACATCGTTCCGTCGGGCCCCTACCGACAAACCCTCCATTGGATCGGAATGCAATCCAAACTTCACAAAACGAATGAACGTCAGCCACTATTAATAACCGCCAGTCCATTAGAATCACCCAGCAGCAAAGGACGTGAGTCCGTATACTGCAAAAAGTAGGAGGGTATTACACCCTCCGACATCCTTGTGTTCCGTTCCGTTTCCTCTTCAACATTCTTTATCTAAGAAAGATACCAATCGCCATTTTGAAGGGGAAAATTTATGAAAAATCTTTACACACATTTCGTTACGTTTAATAGTAAGGAACTTCCCAACTGCAAATTCATAAGATGATAAACATGAAAACTTAAAAAAACCACGTAAACAGAGAAGTTGCGAAAATGTTAAAAACGGGATGTGGCTTCTATTGGTTGTTAAATGAACGTAATCATAGTGGCAGTGAAGGTAGTTCTCTAGAAATTGCATCAGCGATGAGTGGAAAGTCAAGTGTGAGCAAGATAACATTAATGGTACAGTGGTGTATTTTGGTGATTTAAAGAACCGTTTTCTGTATTTCTGGGTTATTTTTAGACTTAGAGAAATTAAAGCGTTACATAAAAGATAAGGTTTTGTTATAAAATTAAATGAAATTTTTATTGCGTATTATGTGTATACATATCCATTAATTTCTCTTTTTTTAAATTAGTTAACATCGTAAAACTTGTTAATTCTATTTTGGTTGATAAAAATGCAGTACTGTTGTTCGTTACTGATTTAGTATTTAAATAATAAAATAAATTTAGCCACAGTCGTGTCCATCCCTTGGCAATTCCAGTTCCTTAGAATTTTCCTGGTAGGTTTTACGTGTGGTTTGCTATTGCCTCCCAATGTGGTTAATTGAAACCCAACCACCAAAGAACACCGGTATTCAGAGTCTAGTATTCAAATCCATATAAAAGCAACTGCCTTTACAAGGACTCGAACCTTAAAACTCTCGACTTCGGAAATCATGTGATTTTGCAATTACGAGTTTAACCACTAGACTAACCAGGCGGATTAATTATACACATATATATTTCATAGACAAAATGATATTTTTACTTTCCTGGTACTGCAGAGGTGTAAGCACGGTCGTTGGAAGCTAACATTTTATTGTACAGTTGTGTTCGTTAACATTGTACTAAACGTTGTATAACTTGGCGGGTGAATTTGCCTTACAACTGTGTCGACAAAAAAAATTGTAGAAAAAATTTGAATTTACTATTAAAATTAACAACCGTTTCTGGATAGAATTTATAAATCAACATTTGTGTGCAGTTTTTCATTTCACTTTCATTGGCGTGAAAGTAGAAAAACGCATTTTCAGGAAATTATGGAAAAGCAGAGTTAGATAGCTATAAAAATATAACGGACCGTGGTAAGAATTACCGTGAAATTTAAATATCCTGTTCGCCTAATCCTTATTTATCATTTTACCGAGTACCAATTTGATTAAAAGGTCGGTAATGGGTTATTAAATCTATTTATTTTTATTGTTTCAAAAAGATTATTCCGCGATCTGACAGCCGTTTACCTATGAATTTGGTGTATTTAGAATTGTTCAATTGCTATAAGAATTCGACTGACAGTTTTGAAACGAAATAAAATGATAACAAACGCGTAATGGACGTAGATTGAAACTATTTTATGAATTTAAAAAAGGTACGTAAAAGAAAAAAATTGGCAATTCTCTCGTTAATTGTACAGTATCATAATTAAAGACCGCTGCCTTGTTTCTTTTGTTGTAGTTAGGTATACTTACTAGCTGTAAATGGATGATGCGGGCAAGTTTTACCGGTTTGTTTTTAATGATAACTGCTAAGTGATATGGAAAAAAATCATTAGAAGAATTTTTACGCTGGATTATCGGCTCTACGGGATTGATTTTTCCTTTAATTAGTTCGTGATGCCTAGTAAACCTGCGTGCGCTTATCTTATTATTTTACTATCAAAATCGTTTTCACGACTGAGATGTTAAAGGTAAGCGTTATTCTGTGTGCCTTACGATACCTTATGTAAATATTTTTGCGTGTCGTGTGGGTTGCATGTTAATGACGTAAATAGTAGCGGTCAAAAATGTTGTAAAATTATTAACGCTGAACTTATGGATCTGAGAATTTTAATCAGAAAAATGTGATTAACATTATACGTTCAGCTGTCTGAATGTTTTATTAAATTAAATTTTTTTGCTGGAAATTATTTTTGTACTTGCGCAGGAGTATGTGGGAGGATCTGTATGTTAAAGAAGGACGACGAATGAGAGCGAAGATTTGGAGGAAGAGTGAACGACGGCAAGGAAAAAAGATGAATGATTAATAAAGGGTGGGTACCGTTTGTTGGAAGTCAAGGCCTATATATGTAAATAAGAAAAACCTTATAATATGAAGAAAGGGTTGAACTTGTTTATATTAAAATATTTAATTTAAAGAAAAACCTTCCTTTCATAACAATAAAAAAAAAAGTTTCTGAAAATAAAGTAAATACGCAGCCTAGTTTTCTTATAATATTTCTTCGTTTCTTTTAATTTTTGTTTAGTATTAAATTTATATCCGCGTAGTTAAGGCGATATTATTTTTAATAAATGATTGTAAATTCTACTACGATGTGGAGGTGTCAGTCGAATATTCCGACTAAACATGGTAATTGACTAAACGTTTTATTACATTTGTATAGAACGCTCTATTCCTCGGTACGCTGCGCAGTTCATATTGCCGAGTAAAACATGTTAAATTTAAATTGAATTGCTGTACGTATTTTATAGCAAAAGAAAGGCGGGGAGAGAATGAGAAATGCATCCAGTTATTTTGTAATGATGAAGAGGGGGATGAGTGGGCTCTTGAGGAGAACAGCATGATCAAACGAAATAAGATTATTTATAACCCTCGGCGCATTATTATGGCGACGGTTCTTGCAGCTTTTAAATATGTTTCACCTTTAAAGGAAATTAAGATTTCTGTCATGGGAATGTTTTCTTTTATTTTTGTTTACGTAAGCATTGAGAGAAATTAATATTGATTTTTTTTATCGGTTTTTACACGCTTTCACTTTCCATAAATTGGGTTTGGGAATTCATATGTTATTTCGCCTAGCGACCGAAATTATTTATGTAATTTTTTTTACGAATTTTAGATTCTACAATTCCATCTTTCGTCTTACAATGTGTACAATTTTATTGCTATGTGTACTGCATTCGTGTAACATTCAGTACGTACCGTGCGTCTGAGCACTGAACTCGTACGTAACAGCAGTGAGGCGTAATATTTTCACTTGGATATTCTCATACCACGAACAATGTGTAGTGGATGTTATAATTATGGTTATTGAATGATGTTAATGTATATTTATATTATTTTTGTATGTCCTTTTTATTTCTTGAGTATCTTTCTCAAAAAATTTAAATAGTAAGTTACTGTGATTTTTTTTCATCAGGTACTTCATTTGTTCGTAGATATAATGTTATTGCGTTATTTCAATATCACCTCCCAAACTTCGGATATTTACAGTATAAACATCTCATCATACAAATCACATCTCACCGTAGCAGATATCAGATCGCCTATCCACCATTTCCTCGCTTTCTATTATGTGTAGCTGAAATCAGTTAACAAGGTGTTTAAGGAATTGCTTCTTTAGGCGTTCTACGAAGGTAGAACGCCTAAGTGGTTATATAACCATAATAAACTTCGTTCTTAAATTGGTCCGATACTGTTTGTCGCAACGATTTAGTTCATAGTGATCTCATTTCGAATGCGATAATCGGGCTGCACTCCAATAACTCATCGCCGTTGATCGTAATGGTAAAATCTTGTCGTTCACGTGATAAACTTTTTTGTCATTCTGGTACCTTATCTTATAAGCGTATTAGTAATCGTGTTAAAAAAAGATGGTTAGTAATCGTACGGTACTCTTCGTTTTTTACACTTTAAAGACCTAAAGCCTTAACCCTTTCTTTGTTTAAGAATGATTTTCCCTGCCGTATCGCAATAGATATACGGTTTATAGAGAAATCTAAATTATAATTTAAGTCTTTTTTAATGCACTATAGCAGTATTATTATAATCAATAATTTTTTTAAAAATCAGTGCCCTCGTTTACCTTGTTTGTTTCTGTAGAATAATATAAATTTCAATGATTCTTTTTAATTCTTTTATTCTCTAATAACGTAGAAAATTGTTATTTGGAAAACATTAACTGTAATTGAAAAAATGAATGCCCGTTGCAATATTTTATACCAGTGGTTGATTATGTCCTTCTCGGCTTTTTGAAGTATGAACTTTGGGTAGAACTGCCTTTTTGTTCCATGAAGTGATTCAGTGATGATCTCCGACGGAAGTTAATTATCTAGTATTTATTTACCAGATCGGGTTTATTTTACGCTAGTGTAAATGGTTGAGAAGAAGCGCTTTTGTGTCTGCCAGACTCATTATGTTTTCTTATATTTTGTTGTGTAAAAAGATTTAGGAGGACCGAACACCTTGGAGGTGTTCGGCAAAAAACCCTCAGAAAAACCAGGTTATATAAAGAAAAAATGAGGCTACTTTATTTTAAATCAATTTGTGTCGTAGATGTTAGGCTTCGTTGACGGTGGTCATATGATGTCACTGTCGATATACACAACCTTTCCTGTTTGTAGTCTTGGAAAACCATCGGGAAAGAATGGATAAGGAAAAGAATAGTTGGTGATAAGGAAAGATCTGCTTACATGGGTTTACGAAAGGAGACTAACAACCCTACCCGAAGGATTACCTATTTTTTCCCTGTTGGCGGTGATTCCCGCCTCCGATCCCTGGGGAGATCGGTGTAATTTTACTAAGGAAAAGAGCATATCATTACGAACTAAGAATTTTTGTCGAATAGAGTAAATTTTTGCTGCCACAAACGCTTTTCTTCTAGGTATTAAATTACAGTTTGTGGCGAGGCTCTGGCTTGCTTAAAGAAAACCCTCGTCCATCGCAATATGTGTTTGCGGTATGGAAGCATCCAACTGAACTACATACCCGTTTAACTAAATCTCCACTGGAGAGTACGCAGTGTTACTAAAAATACTAACTAAATCATATATTTGTTTCTAAACATATTCACAATAGTGTTTAGGATTCTATTTTAACAAACTATCTGAGTCGATGAACTTAGGAGTTGTACCGGAATCGGGAGAGATTTCACTTTGTAACGATCATTATTAAAATTATATGAAATTATGTGTGCAACACTCATCACACATTGTCTACAATTTAATAGGACTGTGTTAAGAATAGCTTTGAACTTGAATTTCTAATGCAGTACTATTTCAAAAACATAATTTTTGACATTGCGTGGAGTGTAAGGGTGAATTACTGGTGACGTATAGGATTTTGCTATGGTACATAGTTAAAATTAATGTGACCCTTGTGAAAAATGAAGTACGGAAGTAAAGGCATTGTAGCTTGCCTATTTATGTAAACGAACTTAGAGCTCTGAATAAGATTATTGTGGACATTAATTCTTATTTCCATATTCCTAATCTTTTCTCTTCGTGTAACGTTTCTGATTTAGTTTGTTTTATTAATTGACCTTTTTTTCTTGTTACAGGTATGTCATTTAGTGCTCCGTGTCACTTCCGTCTACTGGTTTTGGTGTTGATGCGGTTTGTTAATTTGGTTGTTTACTTATTTTTTTCGTAAATTTTATGGAAATTTTCGGCTGATTGTAACGGTTTTTGATTTTTATGAAATAATTTTTACCAAAAAATGGTTATAATTTTAATCCAAATTTTTTTTTTTTTAACTATAAAGGCTACGATCGCAAACAAATTAATACAATGATTTATGGCGCTAATTTCAACTTTATTGTAAGCATTTTATAATGAAAGTTAATGTGCTCGTATCTTGATCTGAAGCGTAATTTTTACTCATTATTTTCTTATTTCTGTAATTTCCTCGATTAATTTATATTGCTATTAAATTATATTAATTTATATATCGTACATTTATAACTTTTCTTTGTAATTATTAATTTAATGTATTAAATGCTGGGTTATTACGATTTGTAACAGAGCTCTGCCCAATTCACTTCATTAATTCGATGAAGTCATCATTCTCTGACCAAGTATTCTAACTCCATTTGAAAATTGCCATGTTACTTCGTTATGGAATTCCCAAGAAGTTCTTCCTTTCGAAATTAGTCTAGACCAAAATAAAGCTATTTTCTAAATAAAAAAATCCCCTAGATTTGCGATTTTAAACTAGGTCTAACGGTTGAATGCTTTTGAATTATGTATATATACAAACACACACTTATAAGGTATATGTTTTTATTCAAAATAAAATGTATTTCTATTAGATTAGAAATGTTGTTTTGTTGCCAGTGGTAATACAATTTATGTCATAATGAGTATATGTACCATCTGAATGTTTTTCCACTACGTAGACTATGAAAATAGCAATTGAAATTTGGTTTTCTCGTTTCTTTATAAGATTAATTTTTATTTTTATTTAGAGAACCCCTAAGGTGAACATCCTTTTTTGATATCTTTATTACATATCGCATCTTGTTTACGTTGCTAGCGGTTCCTCTCCTTCCGCCGATAAGGGCCGCTGTATAAACATTATTTTTTATTTAGCGCTAATTATATCGACCTCATTGTCAATCTTTTATTTTTGCTTGACAGGAAGTGATAAAGATGCATTTATCTAAATACTTTAATCTCTTTTTCTAAATTAGTAGGACTGGTAAGGGTTACAGCTTGTATTCGTATCCATGCAGTTTGTACAGATTGTATTCATATCACGGCTTGTGTAGGGAAGAATAGATACAGGATGTTTGTGTGTGTGTGCAAAATCTATGATGTTATATATTTTTCTAGATTATTTATTATAAAAAACATTATTTTGCAATAATAGTTTTTCAGTCTAGATTGTGGGTTAAGGTTGTAGAGTGATGGGATTTTATATCAAGTTTCTATTCAGTGATATGTTTTCCTAAACCCATATGATATTTGTGTTAGTGTTAAATTACATTTGTGTTTTGTTATATTACATTCCCTGTTAATTAAATACTAATGTGTTTGTATGTTTTTTCCTGCTAAGATGAACTGTCTAGTTGTTCGTTTTGAAAGTAGTTTTCGTTGTTATATCTTGGCGTTTACTCTGTTACAACATTGTGTTTGCTCCGTTGAATTAATGGTATTATGTAGAGATTTATATCAGTTGTCGTATTAATTATGGATCTATAATCGTTTTTTTCATCTTGCTTACAAATCTAAAATAACCGTAATTGCTTCTCTGATAGTGTATATAATGTGGAATGTATCGTTGGGTGGTCCCTGACAAAACGTTATTTGTCATGAGGGTAGCGAAGGTATTCATTTAGATTTTTATTTTCTGTTACTGTTAAAGATTTATGTGCTTATGATAAATCATCTCTAGGTTATTTTGATGTAAGGATAAAAATTAAAATTGTATTTATTGGGAGTTATTATATTTATTATTAATTAGTTTTACAGAATTTTCGTGATGCTTAATTTTTTACCTTTATTATTTAAATCATCCAAAATGGTGTGCATCCAAATATCAAATTTACTGAGATAAATTTCTCTGCCCTTTGTCTATTCCTGGTTTCTTTTTGTTTCCTGCTTCCAATTTTAATCAATTTAATGATAGCTGTGTTTGTTGGACATGCATCAAGAGGTGTTATTTATATTTAATTGGTGAATGCCAGTTAAATTCTTATGATGCTCTTAATGCATAATTTTAATTTTTGTTCGTGAAGAAATAACAAATATAAATTAATATCGGTTCGATCAGTTGCCGTTAATTTTATTTTTTTTCCAATTTATAGTACGTTGTTCGCTTTTCAATACTGGTTTTTCAGTGCGTAAAAATTTCTTACCGCAAAACGAAAACCGATTTATTAATGTTCGCTTATAATTCACGAAGAAACATTAAAAAAATTCAAACATTTACGTAGGACCAGGTGTTTTAGATGTAGAGAGTGTGCTCTTCCATACTGTATAGTAGTATTTTGTATTATTACTACATATAATTGTTGCTAATATTTTGAATTTTAGCATACAAAAAGTTATAAAATAGTGAATTTGCCATTTCAAGATATTAAGACGTTTTAAATTTTCAGTTCTCATAATTAAATAAAGAAACTAATAGCTAAGCACCGAAGACAGTTAGTTACCTTTTAGGTAACTGTCGTCATCTAAAATTTAGGGTTCAAATTTCGGTTAATTTATTTTTTTTATTTTCAGTTGAAAATTCTTGTATAATACAACGAAATACTTCTTTAATCTTCCTCCCCCCTCGAAAAAAAAAATAATGGAGCTGCAATTGACCGTTAGCCTGTAGTTGTGATAATGAATAAGTAAATATTTAATTAAAGACGCACAATATCTCCTTGTTTGATTGTTCAGTAAATACTGTCACTTAGATCGATAGTATTTCTATCTAACAGCGATTTTATTAAAACAAATTATGTATTTGGAAGATTTATTTTGAGATTTACGAGTTAGTAAGCGACTATGTACACTCTCATTTTTCATTATGTAATTTTTTTTTATATCTGTTTTGGAATGTATTTTTAACATTGCTTGTACAGATAACTTTGTCGCTATTTGATTCTACATTTTCATTTTACTCGACGGAAAGACAGAGAAATTAATTTATTTACTTACTTTCATTCAGAGATTATCTACTCTATCACGATTTACGTTTCACAGTCGCCTTGTATAATCTCAGATCGACAATTTTTTACATCGTAGCACCTCACTTGTACATTCACTACGATTATTGATGTTACGTTGTTGACCAACGAGTTTATTATATAATATCTGGCTTAAAAACTATGTAAAAATGACGATTTTTAATTAAACAAACCGTAAAATTATCGCAGGTTTTTAAACTTTCTTAATATTGATAAAAAATGTCTTCAACGAAATTTTCGATTAAGTTGTGTTAAATAATTACTTTTTTTTCTTACATGTAGATTGGAACATTCGCAAGAGCCGTTATTTTCTTGTACCCTTTTTTTTTAAATAAGGTGCTATCTTCCTATACTGATTTTCTGAATTGATCTTTTTTTCATTTCTTTCAAAAGATGGTACACATCGTTCATTATCTCCCTGGCTTGCCGTCTTGCTTGGCTTAAGATCACAGTAAAATGAGGGTAGGAAGCGCTATCCTCATTATGCGTACGTATATTTAAATAATTAGAATTAACGAATAAAATCCGACTGGAACCAACAGAGACGCATATAAAAAACTGTTTAGATTTACTATGTTTACATTGTTTATGATGTTATTTACGTTCTAGGTCATATTTATTAATGTGCCTAATTCACTTACGATGTTTATAGGCGTTGTGAAGATGGATAATCCTTATTATTACCTGTTTCATTATAATTATACAATTCATTTTTTAACAACTTTACCACTTATCATTTTTTATATTTTTCGCGTTCTATCTTTGGTCATAAAACAAACAAAAAATTGTTTAAAAACAAAATTGATTTTATATATCTAAAGAAAAGTCAGTAATTAAGCACTTAAAACGGCATAATTAGTATATTTTTGCGTATTCTAAACGGATGAAATTTATTTTAGTTTAAAAAGAAAGGTACTGCGTTAAGTTTTTCTTTATTTTATTTCTTTTTTTTAGCAGAAATTCATTAATGAAATGATATTGGTTTTAAAAATTTTTTTAATATATTTTAACAGAAAAGTGATAGGAGAATAAAATAACACCATCTTTGATTTTTATCTTTATTTTGATGCGAGTTAGTTTTATTATTGTTAAGCGTAATCTCATAAAAATACTACTTTAAGGACGATACGTGCAGAGTAATAACATACATTTATGTTATATGAGATACTTTAGAACAAAATTTACTAAAACGACTGAAATTGCTATTATTATTATTATATTTTCTGTAAGATCATATCATCAATAATTAATGTATTGTTTTTATTCTGTTTGTTATGAAAATTCATTTGAATAAAAAAATATTTAAGCTAAAAGACTGCCGTTTCATAAAAGCAAACATTTCTTATTGTCTTCATATACATTTTAGATTTTTCATTAAAAAATTTATCTTTTTTTTGTGAAAAGAATAGAAAATTGCGAAAGTAATGTTTTTAGATGTGGTGATCCGCAACGCAACCACCTTAGGACAGCAAAGCACAAGATGCGTAGCGATACTTATAGTATACTGTACTGTTCGTACAGTTACGAACTGGTTACGGGTTTCGCCGAAAATAATGTTTGTTCATTGTTCTGGTTATTTTTTTGTGGCGAACAGAGTAGTCACGTTGTTGAATATTGCTTTGCCTATTGTTGGGTTTGAGTTGCTGGTGTATTATCGGTCTATGAGAAGAGTGCAAAGGTAAGTCAGTGTTACTTAATCAATTCTTTTCGTATTAGGACGGGATAATTGTTGATTTAAAGACCGCTGTATCAGTTTCGGGTATGACATGTATTTGGTGTTAAGTTCCCTATTGTCATTAGTGTTTTTGACGATAAAAGACAGCCTTTCTTTTAACTGGGCCTAAACTAGGAATTTACAGCGTGACAGAATAGTTGTTATCGGTCAGAATTGCTTATTAGCAGTTATCCTATTTGAGTGCGGTGACTTTTTACTGTATCTAGAAATCCTGTTGTATAATTACTTTTTATTTAAATCATTTTTTCTTCTTATCTTTACCTATTTATATTAAATCAGTTTTTGATCTTGTTTAATCTAAATTTTCCTCTTAATATTAAGGGTCTGTTCACAGACATACACACACACACACACACACTCTCTCTCTCTCTCTTTCTTTTTTTCTCTCTCTCTCTTTCTTTTTTTTTCCTTTTTGTATAATGAGAGAATTAATATTCTGTTTAAAATCATAAACTACGCTCATTTTGTTGTTTGATATTAATTATTCAATTGTACACACTGTTTGAGTATTGTTGTGTTCAACAAAAATCAAATGAATCAAAGCAATATTTGTTCAAATGGAAAGTTTTATTTTACTGGAACGGAAAAGCTCTATTTTATCGCCACCGATCACTGCGCTGCACTATTTGTACAGAAATAATTGGCAGCTTCTAATAATCACTTTTGATTTATTTGGTCGTACGCAGACAAACGAACGAGTAACGTTTTGTCAGCTGTCCCCTCCCAACCGTTTTTGTTGTGATTTAGTATCGTTACATTTAATAAATAAAAATATAATATCGTCATAGATGAGATCCTTTTATTAATGATGATGGTAATTTAAAAAAAATAAATCACTGAATTCAACTGTCGTAGTTACAGCCAGCATTTTTTTAACGATTCTTTTACTAGTTTTAAGTGAAGTATAATGGAGGCTTTTTACGTTTGAATAGAGGTCATATAAGATGTAAAATACTAAAGGGTGTGTGGAGGCTGTTTAGGTCTGGTCCAGCTAGCATCTGTAGCACATGGGTTATTGTGGGACGTGTCTAATGAGCATTCCAATGGTTACTTTTTGTGGAATGATGCGGAGTGAATGGAGGTCGTAATTGTCGGTACGGCAGTTAGAGGGAGGTGTAGAGAGAATTTATCTACTCGTTCCAGCCTTCAGGCACACCTGCGCGGACCTTCCTGCCCGCACCTGGTTAGTTGCCTTTGTGATGTCTTTATTCTTTATTTCTTCGCTACTTCTTTTCTTTTTTTATCGGTTGGTCGACTGACAGGTCTACAACATTTTATTACTCTTTCATTATTTATAAATCGTAATCATTATTAAAGTATAGATAACGAATTATGTTTCTCACTCCAAACATTATTCTTACTCACCGATTCCGTCTAGTATTTTTTTATTCCCTCATTCACGCTCGCGTTACCACCCCTTCTCATTCGGTCACATACACGCGCGCGCGCACGTGCCCTCTATTGTTTGCGATAAATTCTATGTTTTTACTATTAATCGGTAATTAAGACCTGTTCTTACATGACTTTTACTTGGCTGAGTTTATCGATGATTATTTTACTCTTCCTTTCTACTGGTTATGTTTTAACCAAGTTGGGGAGTAATTCTAAAATAGATGCGTTTAATTGTTCTTAATTTTTCATTAAAAAAAAGATTTTTGTCTGAAAATACTCTTTTAAAGACATTTTGGTCGATTGTATTATTTTTATCCAGGAGAAATTGTAACAATGGTACTTAACCATTGTTGACTTAAACATGATAGAGATTATTTAGTTGCGTCTGAAGAAAAGTCGGCAAGTTCAATTTCGTTAAATCTCTAATAGAAAAGCTCCAATATATATTTCTAATATATAAAAATCTTAATAAAAAGCTGGTTCAAGCGGTATTTTTCGATTATTCCAAGCAGGATTTAATGTAGATCATTTAGGCTGTGTGCAAGTGAAATCTGTTTCGCGAGATTCTTCTACCTCTTGTATTTATTCCAACTTAACCACACTCTTTTAGGTTTTATAAATTAAGTGTTAGTTATTTATTTGTAATATCTTAGTGGCAATTTTTAAAATTTTAATTACACCAATTGCCTTTATTGATAAGTTTGAAGCTCATAAACTCATAAAACAGTAAAAATCAATATAAAGATTTCTTTTCCGCGAAGTATTTAATTTATTATTTTTTTATGCTAACCTCTTCTAAAAACTAAAAAAAAAAAAAAAAAAAAAAAAAAACACGAAAAGTTCTCTTTTTTTATTACTATTAAGCTCGACTTTAAGCTCATGTTTTATATATATATTATTTTGTCTTCGGTCATTTGACTGATTTAACGTAGATATCCAAGATTCCCTATCTAGTATCAGTCGTTTCATTTCGGTATAACCTGTACATCCTACTTCCCTAACAATTTTTTTTACATATTCCAAAAGTTGTCTGCCTGCGCAATTTTTCCTACCTACCTGTCCCTCCAATATCACAGCGACTATTCCAGGATGCCCTAATATGTGGCCTGTAACGTCTGTCTTCTTTTAGCTATAATTCCAAAATGCTTTCTTCATCAATTCGCCGCAACTCTTCATTTATCACTTTATCCACCAATCTGATTTTTAACATTATCCTATAGCACCACATTTCAAAAGCTTCTAACTTTTCTTCTCAGGTACTCCGATCGTCCAAGTTTTACGTCCATATAAAGCTACGCTCCAAACATATACTTTCAAAATTGTTTTTCTGATGTTTAAATTTGATGTAAACAAATATTATTTTTGACTGAAAGATATTTTCGCCTGTGCTATATGGCATTTTATATCGCTTCTGCATCGTCCATCTTTAGTAATTTTACTTTGCAAATAACAAAATTCTTATACCTCCCTAATCTTTTCTCGTATATTTTATATTCAGTGGTCCATCTATTCTTTTTTTACTACATTTCATTACTTTCGTTTTGTTTTTGTTTATCTTCATGTGGAAGTTCTTGCGTAGGACTTCATCCATGCCATTCATTGTTTCTTCTAAATCTTTTTTACTCTCATCTAGAATTACTTTATCAACAGCAAATCGTAGCATCGTTTATATTTTCACCTTGCACTGTAACTCCGGATCTAAGCTGTTCTTTAAGATCATTAACTGTTAGTTCTATGTAAAGATTAAAAAATAACGGGGATAGGTAACATCCTTGTCTGACTACGTTTTTTGTTACATCTTTCTTGTGCTGTTCGATTATTACTGTTGCAGTTTGGTTCCTGTAAATGTTAACAATTGTTCTTCGATCTCAATACTTGAACCCTAATTTTTTTTAAATGTTGAACATTTTATTCCAGTCTACGTTATCAAATGCCTTTTCTAAGTCTATAAATGCCATTTGTGTTGGTTTGTTTTTCTTTAATCGTCCTTCTACTATTAACCTTAGCACATTCTTCTTCAACATTCTTATATTTTCTATGTTCATCCATCAGCTGCAATATATCCTCTGATATCCAAGGTTCTCTTTGTTCCGCCTAAGTTCGCTTCTGCCGATTTAAGAATTTCCTTTTTAACATTCTCGCATTCTTCTTCTGTATTTTCTACCTTATCTTTTTTCATTCAGACCTCTTGCGATGTCCTCCTCAAAAATCTTTATTATTTCCTCTTCCTTAAGCTTCTCTAAATTCCACTAATTCATCTGACACCTTTTCTTCAGGTTTTAAACCCCAATCAACATTGCTTATCACTAAATTATGGTTGCTATCAATGTCTACTCCTGGATATGCTTTGCAGTCGACGAGTTTATTTCTAAGTCTTTGCTTAACCATGATATAATCTATCTGATACTGAACTATCGCTCGGCTTTTTCCACGTGTATATTATTTTATTATGATTTTTAAGCTGGGTGTTGGCAATTACTAAATTATACTTCGTATAAAACTCAATAAGTCGGTTTCTTCTTTTGCCCATCCCGTATTCACCCATTATTTCTTTCCTTGCCTTTTCCGATGCTTGCATTCCATTTTTCAACTATTATTACATTTTCATCATGTTTTATGTGTTTTAATTGCTTCGTCAGTTTTTTGTATTCACACTCTACGTCATCATCATCATCATGGGCTCTTGTAGTCATAGATGTTAACAACCGTTGTTCGCTTTTGATTTTATTCTTATTACTATGATTTTGTCGCTATGCATTTTGAAATTCTGTACAATCTTCCGTATCTTCTTGTCCATTACGAAGCCTACTCCTGCCTTCCCTTTATATGAAGCCGAGTTAATTATTCTAAAATCACCTAACCAAAGGTTGTTATCTTTTTCCTACCGAACTTCGCTAATTCCTACTACATCTACATTTAACCTATCCATTTCCCTCTTTAAGTTTTCTAACCTACCAACCTTTTTTTAGACTTCTAACATTACACGCCTCCGACTGGTAGAATATTTATTATTGTTTTCTTTTTTAATTTTCTGGTGACCCCTTCCTTAGTACGTGATGTTGGTATGGTCGTTTAAATCTTCTTGACCCACATCCTTAACAGCTACTGAAATATGTACCTCTGTGTGTGTGTGTAAAACGTTAAAAATTAAAAAATATATATATATTATGTTCATTACTAACAGATTAAGACAAGCAACGGTCATTATCTTATTCGTGCTGTATGTACGCAAATTATGTGAAGGATGGATTACCTGGTCTACCTGAAAGCCACCACGCTTTAAAGAGGTCATTTTTACGGTTATCAAATAGAAAATCGAGTTTCTTTATAGGTACATATACAGAGATCGCTCTCTCTAAACCACACAAGTACTAAAAACAGAGTAACCGTTAGTATTCCCGCTTTTCTAGATCGGATCAAAATGGTAATATCGTATATATATATATATATATATATATATATATATAGTATTTAGTAATACGACAATATTAAAAATATTGCCGTTTTCTGTGTAAATCATTTCTTTAAAAGTCACATTTAACTACTGAAATCATCTTAACTGCATGTATTTAATTAAAAATTAATAGGGAGTATTTTTTTATTAATAGAAAGTGAAATTTTTCGCGATGAATGGTGTTCTAATGTTGATTTTTGCGATAAAATTGATAAACACGATTTACGTTAAATAAAAAGTTTTATTTACTAATAAGTAGGACCTACTTAAAGTTGTAACGACAAAATATTTGATTTGTTGTTTCCACGGTTTCTTCGTCGTTGTCACAATTTTGAAGATTTTTTTTTTGTTTCGCTGACACGGTTAGTTATCCGTTTAAATTCTTCTTGGGCTGATAATTTCGCCACATAAGCTTGTGAATGGGAAATGGTAATTGAATTTTGTAGCTTCTGAAAAATACCACGCCTGACCGGGATTTGAACCCGGAACTTTTGGATGAAAGGCCGAGACGGTACCACTGCGCCACGGAGACCGGCGTTTCGTTCCAAAGATGAGATAAAATTACGTGATTTTAGTGTATTCATCTTAGCATTTACGCTAATTATTCAGTATATTGTAACATTTTATACTGAGTTAATAGTTTTATTCTAGTTAAGAGAGTAAGGGTGATAAACTTGCTGTTATTGTTTGCGATGTGTATTGTAATAATTCTAATGTTCATCGCTGTTTATATAATAGTTGTTAATTTATAATAATTAAATTTGTTGGGTGAATAACTCGCTGAACTGTGCTGCATTTAGATAACAGTAATGCGCGACTTAAGTTTAAAGTGAGGTGTATTTTTCCAGAAGACAGTACTTAGCATTTGTATTAATGCACACACTCTTAAAATGTACAAGTATATATTTTTTTCGTAATATAATTAGTAACTTAAACAAAGGTTGATCTCAAAGTTACGAATTTCAGCGGAATTTAAAATTTGAGTTTAGAGTCAGAATCTGATAATTGGAATTACAAAATTATTTACTCTACTCTTATATCCTTTTAAGCCCGTGATTACAATTTCTCTTAAGGCTATGGAATTTTAATTGCTGAGAATAATGTTGAAAAATAGAATTGAATTCGTCCTTAAATCGACTCAAAAACAAAACTAATCTGCTTTCGTTTATGGTATAGCCTAGATTAATAAAATGCGTAGTCCGTTAAGATATTGAAAAAAAAATCATTTGTTTCATATCTTTATACATCGTGATCTCTGTATATAATTTTAAACTTAAATCTTCATTTCAATCGAAGTTTTAAATTATCCCACATGTTTGCAGGAACAAAAAAATGGAGACAATACAGATAATAGAATGGGCTAGCTTGTTTCAAATGTGCTCTGAACGAAAAAAATAACTTATGCTATGTGGTGCATCAAAATTGACGTTATTTCAGTATTTATTATTGTTAATTGTCCATAAGTTTATGGTTCCTGGGAAGATCTATTTTTTGCTCTAAATTAAAAGCATCCTTGAAAGATTTCACGTCACTTCTTTCATTCATTGCTTTACCTTTATCGGTTTATATTATTAAAAAACTACCTTTAATGACGCCCACTGGAGTGTATTGTGTCGTCATAAGTTATTTCGGAATTCAAATTACGTATGTCTGAGTAAAAATAGACGGTAATTTTAGGATATTATTTCAATAAGGCTGTATAAAAATATAACAAGGTTGATAATGCAGTTAATAATTCAAACACCAATACTTATGACGTATATTACGATTATTGGAAATAATTTTTTTATTGTTAAGATTTTTCTCTTACGTAGGTGTTACTAAATATAGTTTATTATTTTTATAGCGATATTCTTTACCGTCTCCACCCCTTTATTGACGACATATGATTTCTATTTCTGTATATAGATTATTTGTCGATGGAGTGAAATATGATTTTATTCGTTTGAGATTTGGTTGAATGAGTGAATGAATTATAAAATAATTGTGCGAGACCATTTTACTGAGATTGTATATGTATATATTTTTGCTATGTTTCGTTGTATAGCGTATCAAAAGTATCATAGTTGTATAGCTCAAAGAAATCTTAGATTTCTTAGTTAGCAGCGACAAAAATGGATGCGCATAATATTTCGAATAAGTTTATTTAAACTAACTTAATTAAATGTTATAATTAATTTTGGATTATGTTCTATTTAGCGAACGTCAAAGAAAAAATAAAGATTACTTTCTATTTACATTATATAATTTTAGATATACGTAGATTAAGAATATTTCTTTGTAGTAAAATATTTAATCCGCTTCAAGTTTATCAATAATGTTTGTAATTCGTTTATTATATTTATTACATAAACAGTTTACCGTTCTGGTTGTGTTGTTTCCTTAATATCTTACGTTTTTTTGAATTGTGTTGTTCTTTGATAAACAAAAAATTGTCATTTAAATTTTTGAGCTGACGAATTAAAATGTAGATTATTTTTATGGAAATAAATTTTTTTATTAAATGAACTGTATACCTTCAGCTCTGTATAATAAATAATTGAAATATTTTACGTAGTTAACGATAGCATTCGCTACCGAATTAAGTATTAAATAATTTTACATTCCTCAGAGTAAAAATCATTAAAAGCTTTTGAAGTATTCATTGTATTACCACTTTGAGCTTTAATTTGTGTAAATTAACTAAGCGGTTATAATAATATTGTTATATTTTTGTTCTGCAATACAAATTATAAAAAGTAATTACTGTTGAGGCTTGCGATTCTAAATATATACTAGGTCGCTTCGTTTAGTGTTCTGTGTAATTTTGGTTTCACAGGTCTGCTGTTCATTTGTAAATATCATTCTGTTGTTTATGACGGCTGTATTCGTAAAGGACTGGTGCTGGAGTGCTTTCACTATGAGCGCGAATGCTCAAGAAGTAAGCTGATAATTTGTAACCTGAATATGCCAAACTCGGACGTGAACAATATGAAAAAATTAATTATTACGGAATTTTTTGTTCATATTTTAAAAAAAATGTCTACACGAGCGTAAATCGAGTTAGTTTAAAAGATTCCAGGATCAACAAAGGATAATTGTTTCAGTTTTTTTTTCTCGAAAAATTTGAGTTGTAAAGATAATTTTGGTAAATTATTGGAAAAGTGATTGAGGAATAGATTTTTTACTGTTATAAGCGGCTTATTAAGCCTTAAGTTCATCGATGAAGATACAACGCGACTACAGTACGAATAGTGAATGAACTACTGTAATATAGGTGCCTTAAAAGTTATGCTTTTTTATATGGTATTGATGAATAAGTCTAACATAATTCAGTATTTTGTTACCGTTTTTAGAAATTCTAAAATTCTAAATATTATAGCTCCTCAAGTCACTCTATACTATTACATTGCTTCAATGGCAAACGGTTGCACGTTTTAATACTTGTAAATACAACATGGGTATCCTCTTACGGTTACCGTACTAAACTTTTTGTAATAACAGAAGTTATAAAATCACTAACTTGCAAACGAAGAAGAGAATTATAAAGAATGCAGAAAAGAGAATGTATAAAGTAATAATTATTGATTGGTTTAAAGACTTGATACTTGCTTATTTAATTATGGTAATTTAACTTTTACTGTAATGTATGAAGTTTTAATTGATTACTCTCCTTATAACTCGTCGTGTATTTGCTGGCAACGCAAAGGTAGGCCAACACACAGAACTATTGGAGGTACAGACTGCATCCCAACCCTTCTTATACATTCGCAATGTTCTTCTTGTGTTACGATTTTACTCTGACATGTTCGAAACAAATTTATATACGCCGTAATTTAACAAAAAATTCCTTTGATAAATAAATTTAATTAAAGGGAGTACGTATCGGAAGAATTTCAAGTACTTGATATTATCTCGTTCTAAAAAGGTTTTGGTAATTTAATGATTAATTTACAAACAATTCCGATTATCGTTTTCATTTATTCCATGACTAGTTGTGTATTTACGAACGGTCGGCGACTTACTTTATGTCGATAAAAAACTTAAAAAGATATTTATTTAAAGAAAACATTATGTGAAGTGAAATTACTTCTTTTGAAACCAAAAAATTTACCTTTTCAAAATAGATAGACTAATAGTCTAATACAATATAGTATTCGTTTCTATATTGTAAAATATCACAGGATTTTTCTCGACCGTATGCTGTAGAATCTGGACAAGTAGAGGAAGTAGATTACCTACCGTATTTATATATCTTGCTGATATTAGATTACATTAATGAAGTTTTAAATACCGTACGGATAGGAACCTAGCTGAGTATGTTGAATAAAAGGTAATCTAAATAGGAACATGGTTTAGTAATAAAAGTTGTTAAAAGATAACGTTCGTAGTTGTTTATATTAGGGTGTAACAACTCCACCTATAGTAAAACAACGAGTACGTGCAACAAAATCTGCTACCCGGATTATCTTTGGTCATTCGGTCGGTTTTGTAATATTGGTGTGCAATCTATGCATATTTTAATATCGGTTAGAATTTAGTAAAATGAGATACTGGCCGTAAGTGTAGTGTAGTCAAGGCCGTATATGTAACAAGTTGCTAGCTGTGTTACACGGTCGCAAACTGCAGTTAATCGGTATACGTTTGGAATTGGATTTTTATTTTTTTATTTTGTCTGTAATAATATCTTCTATCGTGTACAGAACAATAGATGAGTTGTTGCCTTATCGATTTGCCAGTAAGATGATTTTAGTCTTGTTAATTTTCCTACCGCTCGTGTAAATATCCAATTATGCGAATTAGAGAATGTTGTAAATTCTTTTTGTTTAAAAATTTAATGCGGTTTTTTTAGCTGTGTAGGCTTCAGTTAGTCTGAAGTGGAATTTTAATTTTACAGTTATCGTACGGGGTCTTGTTGTTTCTAAAATGAAGATCCGATCTCTGTGGCGGAGTGGTAGCATCTTGGCTTTTCATCAGGAGATCCCGGATTCGAATACCGGTCAGACACGCATATTTCATACGCTACAAATTTAAATTTCCATATTCCACGCACAAGTTTCAAGCTTATCTGGCGATATCATCAAACAAAAACTGTTTATATAGACATTTAATTCATTATTACTGTAGTATAATATTCCTGTTTGTAAAATCATTTATACTCATAATTTATCAGTTTGCTGAAAATTGGAGGTAGAACGATTGACAGTTGAATGTTAGACTGAAAAACATTTCTTAATATGACTATGTAAATTCTTTATATATATCCTAAAAACATTTTAATTTTTTTTTTCATTTTTAACTTTAGAAGATTTATTGTGTAAGTCACTTAGCAGAATTTATGTTTAATATCTAGAAAAAAGGATAAGAATATCCTCTAAGTAACATTTTCTCCTTGCTGTATCAGTGTAAGTTTGAATATAAGCAGACTACCTAAACAGTTCAAACTTTGTTGACGGTAACCCCAAGTTATTGTGATCTTAATATGTCGAATTCTGTTATGAAAAAAAAAAAAAATATATATATATATAAATAAACATAACACGAGCGTAAGTCCGTACTGAGTTTACCCCCTATATATGCGTGTAAGCAGATGGCGCTTGCGAATGTCAATTATTTCAATCAACAGTCAGATGTTAGCAACAATAACAACAATTTTGTTGTTAATGTTTATATTCATAGATTTTTAAAAAGTCCTACAGTTCATGATCCCACCAAGTTGGAAGTATGAGGAGTAATCCGATTTTTGAAAACAGAAAATAATTCTGCAGCAGAAATTCACAGGCAAATTTGTGACATTTAAGCCCGAATATTAAGAATGACGCTAAAGTAGAAAAATGGTGCCGTTCATTTCGAAAAGGGCAAACGAACGTTTATGGTGAAGAAGGTAGCGGCTGCCCGTCGTTGATAACTGATGATTTGATTGAAAAGTTGACGAAAAAATTCGAGAAAACCGGCGCTTCACTGTGTCATAATTGTCTTTGATGTTTTACGATCTTTGATTTATGAAGTGTTTGCTGAAAAATTAGACTATAAAAAATTGTGTGCCGAATGGATGCTGAATATGAATTTTGCTTTAGTTAAATTTTTTTTTAATATTTGAAATGTATTTAACAAAGTTAAAAGCTCTTTTTGTACTCTATTTTCCTGTCGGGCTGAAGTCTTATTTATTATCTTGAAAAAAAAAATTATACATTAAAAAATATAATGTCTTTTTCAATATCTTGACTATTAGAAAGCATACATTCTTATTTTATCTTTTAAGTTTTACCATGTGAATAATTAAATCGGGTGCTGCATAAAATTTATAAAAGTTTAGAAAAATAAAAGTATGAATTCGATTTTGTGTATAAATTTTAAAAAGATACATACGTAATTCATATTTACGGTCAAAATACTAAACACAAAACGTCTAGAAAATTACACGTTTGTGTTTGAATAGGTCTGCTTCCAAGAATCATAGAATATTCATTAGTATATTCCATGTGAAATATATTTTTACGCAACTGTAAATCGGTAATTTATGTTAGAATTATGTACAACTAAGCGGATTTATAGTTTACAGAAGTTACTAGGCGAGTGAGGTGGAGTAAAATCAAATGATTGTTGATAAACGCGGCATCGGAAAGTTCTTAATGTCGATTTCTGTAATGATTATATAAAATTAATCAATACATATATATACACACACATATATTTACTCGTATATATTGACCGCTTTCTTGAAACTTGGTATGTTTTTATTAAATCATAATCTTTCAATTTATTAGGTATTAAAAATTGTATTCACGAAAATTAAATTTCATCGTTATACGATCTATGTTCCATTACATTTATTATCGTATTAATCCCGATTTTATAAATGCTTCCTCTTCAAGCACGTTGTAAGGAGTGTTTCGGTAAACCAGATAAAGAAATAAATTCAAATAAACCATCCAAGTCCGAACAAGTCAAGATCATGTCATAAAATTGTGACACTTATTGTCATTTATTATAAATTACTTTTATTACTTAAATTTTCATTATTCGACTACGTGAACTCCTAATACTCTACTGCAGAGATTCTCTACGGAATATCAGTAGATAATAAAAATACACCAGTTTTTATTTAGTGTTAAAAGAATGGAAGAAATTAATCACGTTAGTTGAAGGCTTGTTAACTAGATATGGAATTCAATAAATTTAATAGTTAGAAAAGTAGTAACTTAAAACGATATTTCATGGTTTCTGTAGAATTTTAATTCAACTAACATCTTTCAGGTGGGATTTCATAAGAAAGCAATGGGTACCAAGATTCGACTTTAGGAAAATTTCGACATATATTCGCGTTTCACATCCCCCAGACCCTAAAATCACTTTCAGTTCAAAAGTTTATATACATATATATCTATACATATATTTCACTTTCTTGTTGACACAATAACTGCCGTAATTTTCCGCCCGTCACTTTCAAGTTGATACATAAATTGTAACTACCCAGAATCTCGGTCGAGTTCGTTAATGGGCAAAATCGGACCCTAGGGGTGGAAATGGCTTTTTGGGAAAAAGATATATCGCTGTAACTTTCCTATTTAGTGAAATATCGAATTCGTTTGA
This sequence comes from Lycorma delicatula, assembly GCF_047948215.1. Lineage (NCBI taxonomy): Eukaryota > Metazoa > Arthropoda > Insecta > Hemiptera > Fulgoridae > Lycorma > Lycorma delicatula. Next base: position 248,095,668 of record NC_134455.1, on the reverse strand, counting down.
AGTTCTACTATTCTTTGGATAAGGGACTACAAATTATCAGAATAAAGTTTTTTGATATCACCAACCATTGGCTAAGCGGGTGCAAAAAATGGGGTTTTGAAGACAAAAAATCATACTTCCCTTAATAGGCACAGTATCGAATCGATTTAAGGTGGTCATTAGTTCTCTAAATATTATCTAAAACATTTGTTTGAAACCATCGTTTACGGCAAGGGATGACCAAAATGTTGCTGGAATTGTAAGATGGGGCTTGTCGTATGCTAAATACGTGAAACTTTTTTCACATGCAATTATTGTCGTATTGAGTAAATTTGAAGTTTTTCTTAACTTTAAGGTGGAAGTGTTTTTTAACCCCTACTTAGTACCGGTGAACTCTACCTCCGCCTTTCGGGGTGCAGAAAAGGATTTTTTAGTTTTGTTGCATGCTTTTAATCGTATTTTTTTTTTTTATTGATGGAGGACACACGTTTCAGTAAACTAAAAAATTGTAGCTAATAACATTCAGGCAATCTGGAAGACTACTACACCTGTAACAGCAATCGTTAGTAATTGTCGGTTAATCAGTTAATGGGCTTCGTAATTGAATTTCTGTTAATATTTGAAATGCAATTAACAAAGTTAAAAGCTCTTTTTGTTTTCTATTTTGCTGAAGTGTTAAAGTCTTATTTATTATCTTGGAAAGAAAAAATTCGAAATATTGAAAAAATTCAATGTCTTTTTCAATGTATCTAATTTTATGATTGAAGAACGATCCTTTAGTAACAGCTAACGTTTTATTTTTATTATCGTGTTTTTCTGTCAGCATATTGGGTACAAAATTCAGTAAATTTTTAATTTTATTATTATGTTCGCATTGTAAACAAGGTACACATGAACTCTGAAAACTGAACAATAAAATAAGTTGTACATAAAACATTACCTCCAAAGTTTATGATTAATCATAGGTTGATCTCTTCCTAGGAATCATCTTATACCCTTGAACGTTACTATAATATAGGTCCAGGGCAGTGGATATTTCCAGTAATGTTCAGGCGGATTTATGTTTTGTTGAGAAAAGAATCGATTCTTTTGATCACTGGGGAATGGATATTTTTGAATTTTTTACGGCGGGTTATCAATGGGCTGTAGAAACGTTAAAACGTATTTATAGCCCATTGATTCTTGGAAGATCTAAAGATCTTTCAAGAATTCTGAATCTTAAGAGTTATTTACGAAGTAGGCCGAATTAATTTTGAGTAGGATGGGCTCGGGTCTTTCTTGAAACGATTAGGCTCAGTAGCCTAATCTAGTAAGTAAATAATATTATTTACTTTCTATTCATCAGAATGCCATCATAAATTTCCGATTTTGAAGTGCTGCCTTATTGTTGTTTCGGTTTTGATGTTTAATTTCCTTCACTTGTATTACATTTTTTTTCTTTTTACTTCAGTTACTTTAATAACCCACTGGCCTGATCTAGTGATTAACTGGTCGTCCCAAATCAGTTGTTTAACAGCATTTCCAAGTCGAAGGTTCTAAGATTCAGGTTCTTGTATAAGTTAATTGTTTCTATACGGATTTGAATGTTAGACAAAGGATACCGATGTACATCGGTTATTAGGGTTCAATTAACCACACGATTCAGGAATAGTCAGCCTGAGTCTGTACAAGGCTACAGCTCATTTATGTGTCTTACATATCATCCTTATCACATTAGCCGTGAAGGAGAGGGGTTGCTTATTGTACACGAACAGATTGCAACGTAAACGTTAGTAAAATGAATAATTTACTTTAATGGTCTCAATTCGTCTTTATCCGTACCGTCGCATTTTATCCCATTTGATTGCATTATTATTTTGTAAAGCAAGAACAGGTAAATGTGTTTTTTATAAACATCTTTACATAAATAGTAAATATACATAATTTTCTTAGTATAGTGCATTTTAAGGACTTCACTTAAATAACTACTTTCTTACTTCACAAATAAATAACGTTAGATAGCTCATTAGTGCCTTGAATTTACTGTGCGCCCGCTCAACCGTATTTTTGAAGCCGGATTTATTTAACTCTAGAGTATGGTAATGTTTATTTATTCCTTACACGAATAACGAATGATAAAATTTTATCGATCGCTGTAAATAAAAAGTTGCCGACCCTGTACAAAATGTATTTTTATATAAACATTAACGTTTTCCATTTTTTTTTAAAAGGCTTTAGTATAATTATAAATTTAGCGTACAGTTCTTCATCGATTACACCGGACAATACAGATTGTAGTTCGCATATAACATTTCTGACAATCGATACCGAGCTATTATTATTAGACTACACCGAAATAACTAAGTGTAGTGACAGGCAAACTTACTCGATTTTCTAGCGATTCATTTTAAACCGTGACTGTCTCTGCGATATTCGTGTACATCTTCTCGGCTCTTGTGAAGTGGTTTTCATGCGATAACAATAGTTTCTATTTGAATTGGTTTACATGTAAAGAAAACAGTTGACAGTCGTTAAATGAAATTATTCGATCAGAAAGAAAAAAGTCATAGTTACCGTCGCCGATTAACAAGTAAATTTGAAAAAAATTCGTACATTGTAGGGTTTTATATAATTAAACCCTAATATGAAAAAAATGCTAAAATGAAAATTTGAAGAGTAAATTGTTATTTTTAAATGTTTAAATTGTGATGTAAAAATTATTTATTATTCAGTTTCAACATTATTCTGTTAACAGAAATTAAAAATATGAATGTAGTTTAAGCATATTTATTTTCGTTTAACGATAGTTATTTAATGGTATACATATATGTTGATGTATTCAAGCTGAATGATGATATTCATATTATCGTTATTACTAATTTCCTTCTCGTAGGTTATTTCGCTTTTTCCCCAAAATATTTTCACTACCATAAAATTAATGTAAGAATATATTTTCTACATTAAAAATGAGCTAAAAAATCACAACTTTCGTCTGAAAAGTTTGTTTTAATAATTTTTTGGAAATATAAACCAATAAGTTCGTTGATTTTTTTTAAATTTGAAATTTTATTTAAAATAATATATGTTCTTTAAGAACAGAAGATTTCAAAATAGCAATGAAACTTTCTATGTTGTATTTTATTTCAGTTACGTTCCTTATATTTCTTTTCAGAAATGTTTCAATCCTTTAATATAATATTATGCGTTTCCGATATTTATCACGCTATCTATCGTTTTAAATAACATTAAAATTTTATTCACTTTTGATTTGTGTGGGTTTTTTCTAAACGAATTCGTCAGGCGGCTTCTAAAATTACTATGTTTTCTGTTATTGAAATTCCAATTCCTTTTAGCTGCTTTACTCGCATTTTATTCAACTTTTATTACTAAACGGTGACTGATTGATCTCTCTGTTAAACATTCTGTGAAATCCAAAGATTTCAAGAAGAAAACTGTTAGAATGCATCCTAAGCTATATCTATCCGGAATGTGTTGTAAATTTGAAGTCTTTTTTTTTTTTTTGTTTCCTGAGATGTTTGAACGGTATTATTTCGTCTAAATACTTACCGGCAATAGAGTTTAATGGTTTCCTTTTTTACATGTAAACTCCAATTCATTTAATGCTGTTTGTCAATGCACGTATCGTCTTTTAATGATCTAAAAAAATATTTAAATGAAAACTCAATGCAGAATGCATTCTTTTTACATGTTTGCAAATTTATGAGGCACAGAAAGCTTTTTAGTCTTGTATTATTAAATTACCCCTTTCTTTATTTGACCCAAAATCTTTAAACCTTTCAGTTTTGTCTGTATGTTTTGTTTATTTAAGTGATATAACGATTGTTTTAAACGTTGAGCTATTAATAAAAGTTGTAATTCATGTTTTGTATGTAGCATTTAAAATTTGCTCAAGTATGTCCGTAGAGTATTGTTGGTTTTGTTTTACTACTTAAAAAATAATAACCTCTCGTTTACGTAGGAGTTTAATATGATATTGATCGCGACAGAAATATATTCTTCGTTTTTGGTTTTTTAATTTTTAATTAGAATCGATTGAACAAAAATAGTTAAACCTCCGATCGTTCTGAATATAGATTCTCGTAGTTTTATGGTAGGTGTTAGGCTGTAACAAGGTTATATTAATGCAGTATGGTTAAAAATACCTGCAGTTTAATAGTTCTCAATTGTTTTTAGTAAATTTCTTCTGTTTACGAAGTATTTATATAAAATACAAGGTTATTTTTATTCTAAGCGTTAAAATAGCCGAACTATATTAGGGAAAGGAAGTATTTTTATTTGTGCATTCAGGGTTTTCTATCTTTTCATTTGATGCAATTCTGATAACGGTTACGTAGTATCATTTTTAATACTAAATAAATGCACGATTAATTTATACTATTTTGTTTTGAACTATTGCAGTTACTAAAAATCCAAGGCAATTTAATAAATTTTGAAGTAATGTTTGTAAAATTTGTTCCTATTCGTTACTGTCAAGTTCATATCCCTTTTGTTGTGCGTGTCTAGACCTCTGTAGATCACACTTGTAAGTTTTCATACAAGTAAAACTCTGAAACATCCTACAACTTAAATCCTGCTGACTAAAGAGCAGAAAGGTACGTGGAACATAATAATAAAGTTCAACATCGGAAGTGAGATGAAAAGTATGATTTTCTACGTTTATCTTTCTTATTTTTAGAGACACTTACAGGTGAAACAATTTCGCTAAATTATGGTTTGCTTTTTCCAGTTTTTACTGGAGTTGCGATGCCTTTGAAAGGATTTGCAATTTCTAAATAAAACGAGGAAAGGGTGAAAAGTAATGTTTCAGAGTTATAATGATCTTCGTGTAAACTGTATCGCTACCCTTGGGTGTGCAGCTTTACTAGCTAGCTGTTTAACTAATAATTTGTAAATGCTACTTTTAACCTAATAATTTCATGTGTACACGTCTGTAGAATTTTATTAAATTTAGTGACGTATCTGAAAGCCGTACTACTAACGTTTGCGTTTCACTTTCTTGGTCCAGTGTAGCAGATGTTTATTTTAAAATAAAATATTAAATAAAATAGAATTCTAGTGCGCTCAAACTGGATTATACGGCCGATATAAACGAATCATTACCTCACCGTTTGAAAAAGATAGTATCTTGCGTTAATTTTCTTAGTAAGTAGTGTAAGAAAAACTACCCTCGCTGCTCTTTGGCGTGTGACTGCTAAATAAGAAGTATAAAGATGAAATTGGAAGTTGGGAAATGTGTGAGCTGTTTATATATAATATAAATGTAACTGATTATTTCCGCTAATATCTAAATTGTTCTGAGAAACTGATATTGAACATATAAAGCGGATATCAGTAATATTCTGGTTTGGAAATGGAAATTATTATTAAACTAATTGTTATTCTGGTCTGATTTCTTTCGGAAATCGAGATTTATGTTATTTTATGGCAAACCGAGCAAATGGAGGGATACATTCTGTGTTTTACAGCTTTAAAAGTAACGCGTTATTTTGTAACTGTTAAATTCTCCTTTAATTAAATCATATATAAATTGGTTTTATTCTTGTTGATAATCTTGGGTAGTTAAGAAATTGATTTTATTTTCGCGGCTCAATACTTAACATTCCTGACCCGAAAAAAAAACAATTTAATGGAATATTTTTGATAACTGGAAAGCGTTTGGTCGATTTATTAATTTTAAAAGCATATTTCCTTATTGCTTGAATATTTTCTTTAAAAGAAAATTTCTCTTTAAAATGAATGCATAAAAGATTTATTATATGACAGATATTTGAAAAGAAGAGAACAAACGGCGTTGAGAGACAAGAATTAGTTTTGATTTCGAATTCCAATTTCTGCAAGAAGTTAACATTTTTTTAAGTTAAAGCCTCCCACCCGTCCATGCGCGATAAAGTGTATTATTAAAAAAAATTCAGCGAAAATAAATTTCTACATTTTTGGTTTATCAGTTTATTCTTATAACTATATTAGGTTTATTTAAATATTTAAGGATATTAATATTTATTGAAAAATTCATGTAAAAAAAAGAAATTATCTATAATTTTTATGATTATACTGCGGGAAAAATTTAAGTTTTTATTCATTGTACTACTAGTCGCTTTTATTAATTTTGAGTTTATAGCTTAATAAGTTATTTCATTATAAAAACTCGATAGTGGTCTTATTTTATTCCAAATTCCTTTTTTTAAACGTTTACAGTTTCATTTCTTTATTAAAATTAGCCTTCAAAACTGAAGAAAACTAATGATTGCAATTAAACCTTCTGGACTACTTTTTAAAACAACTTTATAGCCGTTTAGGAAGCGTACAAAAAATTCTAAAACTTGCTTTATTAATCTCCTAATAAACACCATCATTTCCCTCCAAAAAAATTTGATACATTTGACAAGTTAAATAAATGTGGTTATAACCAAAAAAAAATATTTTTTTAAACAACGGGTATAATTAACAAGATAAAAATAATATATTTATACAATTACCTTATTAATTCTACATGTTATCCTCATCAAAGTTATCAGTTATATACACTTTTCAAAGTACACTAATTTTTTGTGATAAATGTTTGTTTAAAAAATAAATAATTATAACTGATACGTTCTTTTTTATAAGCTAAATAAAACAATGTGTGTAATAATAAAAAGTAACTATTTTAAAGGGGACAAAGTTGGACTTAAAGGAAGAAAAAGATTCTTTTAACTAACTAATTGTCTACAACGTTGACGCAACGTTATTTCTTGGGTCATCCATAAAAAATTACTTTTAATATTTGTAAATATCTTTATATTTAATATTCAAGTATCTACAGGTACTGAATTCGATAGCAATTAAAAATAGTGAGAGGTGAATTACGTAGCGTGTAAATATTACTAAAACTGATCGTGATTAGAATCCAGAACCTTCCACACGAAAGCCCAGGATGCTACCGGTCTTTATCAAGAACGGTGTCATAGTTAAAATAGTTTTTGCTTTGTAGGAACTTCATTAAGTATTTAAATATATTAAAGAGACGCGCCTTCAGCTTGCAATTTTATTGCAAAAATAGCTTGTGTACGTCATCAGGACGATATACACTATTTTCACTAAATATTTAATTGTAGTTTCCATTTTAAAACGCATTCAATCGAGGACGTAATAAAGGTAGTCTTGAATTAATTATGACCATTCTTATTCAGTTTATTTTATTGAATGTTCCATACGGGAGTACTTTTTTCTTAACATTCCTGACACGAAATAACAATTAAATGGGATATTTTCGACAACTTGAATGCGTCTGGTTTGTTTATTTAATTGAATATTTTCTTTAAAAGAAAATTTCTTTTTAACATTAATAGATTTAAGATTAAAAGAATAGATGATTAATAAAGTGCATTTAAAAATCTCACAATGGTATAAAGTAGAGTCAAGTTAAAAATAATAGAAATGTATAATTTTTTATATCACTTCCTCATTTTTGAAGATAAATTTCATTAATGAAATTAATTAGGTTAACAAAACTTTGATTGAGAGTTAAATAAGAACTTTTTCGTTTTCTCCTCTATTACGAAAGGAGTTCTTAAGCTTCAAACTTATCAGCAAAGGTAACTAGACTCGAATAATTCGTTATACTATCCAAACCTTTTGTTTGAAAAATAGTTTTAGATACTTTTTCCTGGGCACACAACGAAGTGTCGTTATTAGCGCCCGGGTAAATATTATTACCGTAAGCAATTAAAAATTAAACTGATGTACATATGGTAAAGGCAAATAAAATCATAATAAAAAACAATATGGAAAATCTAACTTAAAACAACAAAACTGGATGAAAGATATATTAATAATAATAGTCAAATATTTGAATTCAGATATACAGTATTTTCACTAAATATTTTAATTTTTATTCTTTTTTTATTTATTTTTAATCCGTAAGTCTAGAAGAGATTATTTAGACAAACCTTACGTTAAAAGTTTCAACATCCTGTTTTAACATCCTTATGTGTTTGTTGCCGTAAGAAATAGTAAGACTTTGTTCGAAAGCCGTATCTTTTCCTGAAAGATTTCTGATGTTGCCCCAGTTTTAAATCTCAGACGCAATGCCGCATGACAGATATAGTTTACAAACATATGAAGCACCGTTAGTTGGCATTTGCAGTGAGTAGTGTGCCCTATTCGCAAACGGCGAATAATTACTTTCTCTCGTCGGTTACTCCTGTTTGAAGAGCCCCACGGTGACACATGTTTTTAACTGGATGAAGTTTATTATCGATGCCATTCATTCTGCTACTCATCACGAACCACCCTCTTCAGAAAATAGACAAGATATTCAGAAACAACACGGTTAGGAAAGGAGGAAAAATATTGTGTAACGGCAGGAACCGGAGTTTATTGTAGATTTAGAGAAAAGAAAAGGCGGTGAGTTCTGATGCCGAGCGGGGTAGTAGTTCTTGGCCGTTTCTGATGTCGATTAAGATGTTTGTAGAACATCGAGTATAAGGTGGGATGGCATGGTTGCGCTTTAATGCGGGCTACATAGGAGCAGAGAAAAACAGTTGAGGGTCAACATGTTCCTTTAATTGGGGAAATCAAATGCATTTCGTTTTCTCCGGGGAAAACGTGAATCCGCCGTTTTACACCACGATTCTAAATTGTGTTCTAGAGCAGTTTCCCACCAGTAGCTAAAGTCGTATAAGAAAAGTAAATTAAAAAATAATATACAAATAAAGAACACATAATGAATTTTCGCACGCAGTTTGTTACAGTATTTATTGCTACAACAAACAAGGTAATACTCACCGTGGTATGCCGTGTTCTAGTATAAAATTTTCGGATAGTGTAGTTCCAACTAGAACTTGAAACTACCGACTATTGAGGAAACCCCTGATAAATATAAGGAGATTTTCTTACATATCCCATTCATGTAGTTTATTTAGGATTCCGTTCCTCCAAGCTGTTGTACGCTTTTTGCAAATCGAAAAATACTGCAACTAGCCGATGGCGAAGTAGAAAGTCGTTTTGCATGACAGATTCAAAAACTACATGATCGATAGACGGTCTGCCTTAGTGAAAATCGCATTGTTTAGGTTGAATTAGAGAATTTCTCACAAGGTACCACACTGGACGACGGTTTACCATTCATTCCATCATCTTGCATGTGGTACTGGTCAAAGAGATATGAGATTACTTGAGGGGCATCACTTATTTTTACCTACTTTCAGTAAGGAAATCAACAATGCTTCTGACCAAGAAACTGGAAGAACCTGGTCAGAAAATATTCAGTTATAGATACACAAAATATGTCGTAATGCATTATCCGGGAGGTGTAACAACATACTGAACATGATGGAAGTGTCACGGGAATTAAATAACCGTAGTAATTAATTAAAACCGTAGTCGAGCGGGTAGATCTAATTTTGACCATTTTGTTAATCTTTTTCTATTAAGCCTTAATTAATGCCTTACAGTTGTAATGTATTTAAAAATAAAACATTCTTATATATATTTTCTTCTCATTTTATATTCTTGATCTCTTGTTCTTGGTTTGATTATTGGCTGGCTATCTTCGGTTGTTAATACAGCATCGCTAAACTGAATTGATCAGTATTAATTCTCTTGTTACTGATTTTCTCCATCAATGCTCGTATGTTCCTCCTATGAAGTATATTTTACAGTTTCCATTTCTGTGTGTGAAAATATTAGAAGGGTTTTTCTGCAAGGGTGGGATGAGAATCTACCGCTCAGAATTTAAACAGAAAACTAAATGTTTAAGAGTAGAATAAATTCTAGAAAATCTTTTTACCGACCATAAATATTTTATTATAGAATGATCTTTAACCAGCTAATTTCAAAACAGTACCTTTAGTTTAGAGGGTTGTTGAAGCCCTCGTGGAAAAAGTTTTTTTTTTTTTTAAATAAAATGTAGCGTCAGCTCAATCCCGACTAAGATTCAGAATTTCTTAATTTTCGTTTTGTTAGTTTAGTCAGTTGAGCCAACTCAGTTGACATGGACAAAAATTAAAATTATCTGTTACAAATATTGTTTTTCTCTTCTAATTCTCTTAAAACATTTTCAATGGATTCAGGTGCTACTTTCCCAAATGTTCCCCGTCTGCTATAGTGGAAAACAGATTCTCAGTTATTAGTAGACCTGTTATTTTGTTTAAAAAATCATTTTAGTAATTATTTTGCTAATTTTTTCTTCTGGTGATTCTTTTATGGAATAGTAGAGTTATATTTGTGATTTCTTGGTGATAGGCGACATTAAACAGTAGTTACGCGGTATTTAAGTTAATTTTATTGAGGTTGGTTTATTAGCTAAAATGGCGTTCAATAATTGCTGTTTTGATACTTCAATTGCGTAGTATTACTGAATGTTATCGAATCTACTAACTGTAGTACTGGATTAATAATAGCGATGTAGTCATGTTATTGCGACCGATAATGAATTGAATGAGTTAATTACTTTCAGCAACGGTAGGGTTCTGCAGAATTGTGGCATTATCGTTCGTACAATCCTTAAATCAGACGATTCAATTATTTCCCGTTGTTGAGAAAAGGAGATAAAGGAGTGGTTCGGTGACAACTGCAAACGGGGTAAGTGAGAAGGGTGTTAGAGAGAGCGTTGGAATGCACGCCTCTCTCTTTGTCTTGCTAGGGGATCGGTTGTGGTCAGTGGACAAGGGTGTCCACTTCCTGCTCCCGTTTTGTAAGCCTCGGGCAACGAGCAACGAGCATCTTCTATCTCTGCCCTCCGCCTACTTCTCATCTGACAATATCACATTGTGTGCGCGCGCCCTCTGGCAACCTCGCTAACTTCGTTATTAACGCTTTACTACTTAATACTCTTTAACGTATTGGAATGTGTGGCCCTTTAGAACATTTTGAATAAATTACCCTTAGATAAAGTCGATTAAGAAAAACCTGTGCCGCAAACCCTAACTGCATTACATCTATCCAGTTTCAGTTTTAGTTCTTTTGATCTATTTTTGTTAAAAAGCAGCCTTTCATACTTGATTCTGTCTGTAATATTATTTTGAAAGTTTTCTATTGACAACATTAATGTTATTAATAAAGTTAAAAAGTTTGTTGAGTAGCTAAAGTTGTCATTTATAGTTTACTTTTGTCATGTACGTTTCTTTGAATTATGTACACATAAAAAATGTTACTGTTGAATATCTCTTCCGGTTTTGATCTTAAACTACTATCTGACTTAAAGGTAACTTATCATTGGTTCGAATTCAGTGTAAAATAATTTTTTCCTGTTGATTCTGAATGGCATGTCGCGTTTGTAACTACTACTTTAATAAACAACACTTTTCCTTGTTCTGTGTACCTTAGTTATTATAGGTTCAGTGATGGTTTTTAATAAACATAAATCGCAGTTCCGAGTCAATTTTGAATTTTTGGAATGCGTGAACGTTTTACTATTTGGTTGTTTTTATGATAAAGGATCTGTTCTGTTGAATATCTTGTTGCCCAGCTTCAGCTTATTGCGTATTGTTGGCCTGGTTTTCATTAAATATAATGTACCACTATCATTAAGTAGAATGCATTGTCGGGTGTTCGCGGCTCGATCAGGATATTGAGAGATTGATTATTGAAAATGTTTATATTCTTACAAGTTATTAGTTAAAGAACATAATTAAAACAAAACAAATCAATAATAATTACAAAAGTAATAATAATAAGCGACAATAATCAACTTACAAAAATAATTAGAATATGAGAATAATAAATAAACAAATAATTATCGTAATAATCACAGTCACAACAACAACAATAATAGTAATAATAATAATAATTATTATTATTATTATAATAAATAAAAATAAATAATAAACAATGATTACGTAGAAAACTGAATTTAAAGAAATTGTCAGGATTTATTCACAGTTAGATAAATAATGAAAACCTGAATTAACACCCATTGACAAAAAATAGCATGACCACTAGTCTTAACACTTTAAACCGTCTTGTATTAACAATAGTACAATAGATAAGACAAGTATAAACTTATTTTACTGCAAATACCTTTGTTGTTTACAAATAAAACTACCCTAACAATTCACGAATGAAATTTAGTACATTATCTCTTTCACCTATAGTCTTACAGTAACTCGCCGAACCATATCTTGTTTTCGTGTACCATCCACACTGGAATTACTTGTGATGTCACCTTAATCGCGTCGAATTCGTATAACTCCTCTATCGTATCACTCTCATCTCGCAGACAGACATCATAACGTCTCGCTTAGACTGATTCGCAGAAATAATTTTTAACTGGTCTTCTGCGGAGTATTTATACTCCTATCCTCTTTACCTGCGGAGTCGGATCCTACTCGAAGCGTGAGAATGATCGACCGACCTCAGATTTTCCCATGAAATTCCAAACGTTGGTATGGTAACTCTTCTCACGGAACAATATCCGAATGTGTCTGTGAGCATTATTACAAAAGACGATTGTTAAATGGACCTGTGACATTTTTTAAAAGGTTTCTTTCTCCCCTTTGTGGATTCTTCCCATTATTGTATTTTCTGCTAGTTTCTTCTTAAATGGTAGTAATACGTTACTCAGGTCCGCTTTACCGAACGCACCGGCTTGGTCTAGCGGTGAACGCGTCTTCCCAAACATCAGCTGATTTGGAAGTCGAGAGTTCCAGCGTTCAAGTCCTAGTAGTCAGTTATTTTTACACGGATTTGAATACTAGATCGTGGATACCGGTGTTCTTTGGTGGTTGGGTTTCAATTAACCACACATCTCAGGAATGGTCGACCTTAGACTGTACAAGACTACACTTCATTTACACTCATACAAATCATCCTCATTCATGCTCTGACGAATTATCTTAACGGTAGTTACCGGAGGCTAAACAGGGAAAGAAAGAAGAAGAAGACCGGCTTTACCGGTCTTGTTACATTATGTTAATGATACATGTTGTCTTTGCTGTTAAAATATCTTTTTCGTTAATTGATATTGATTTATTAACATAATATATAATATACATATACATAATATATGGTTATATATACTATACATAATATATGATATTATATAATATACATATATTGTTTTTTTTTATTGCCATCATTACCAGAAATTTCAATTATCTAATATTACGTTTCGTCCATCCTTTTCTAAAATTCTACTGTATATGCGGTTTTTAGATTACGAGTTAGTTTAGTTGAACAAATTTATTATTTCCATTATGTGTTTTCTTGAATAAAATTAATTTGCCTTTTTTGTTTATATTTTTGACTTTGTTTATTTGTTGGCATTATTATTTCTGTGTATTTGAATAACAGAAAATTGGATACGGATTCAGGTATAATTGAAACTTATTTGTGTGGGTTTCCCACTCCGCACTCTCATGATCAAAGAAGACTAAAGCCGCTTTGGTCGGTAGTTTGTGTTATTTTCTGAGAAGTATTAGTGAAATATTTTCCGTAATAGCCGAGATGACTGTGGTCCACGCCACACTAGACTTCACATCAGGATACCAATTTCAGGTTTAGTTTGAACTCCTACAAGGGATTAAGGGTAGAGATCTAATACAAAGGTCTGAAGCTCATCCCAGACGAACGGATGTTGTGTAAAGTAGGTTCATTTTGTAAAGTTCCTAGAGTTGATCAAAAAGCTATGTTATACAGCGACGTAAACACTCTCTCGTACACGTTCATATGTTAGTTTTGATTAGAAAGCTAGGTACCGATTAAAACATTCGGACATCTATTCAGAAAACAAATCAATATGTACAACCAATCTCTTTCAGTCTCCGTGTGCTGTTCCCCCTTTATGATAAACAAGTTGTTCTAAATTAGTAGCCAATGCTACCGGTATTGTTGCTATTCTCTGTTCAGTTTACCCCGACTAGTCTCTTTATTTTAATTGTAAAAGCCGTTTAAAAGCAGTTCCTACAATTTCTCTTTATGTTAAATATTTCTTCCTACATAAATGAGAAAAATCGATAAATAAGATCGTTAATAGAAAGAGAAGGAAAGAGAGGCCTATTCGCCTATAGTATTCATTCTTTCTGGTATTCTTTCCTCTTCTCTTTTAATTAAAATTAAAAGAGAAGAGGAAGAGGAATCGTCACCTACCGAACTAATTATAATTAAAATCGAACTGTTGAATGAATTATGTATGTTTAGACCTGTTCTATTGTAACTGCGTGACGCGAATAAATAAAGATAGAATTGTAAAACATGAACTTTAAACGCTTGAATTTCTTAAGCGGTTTATTAATACTCTGTACATTTATATTAAAAAGATATTAAAGGAACAAAATAATTATTTAAATATTTAAAGTTTATAACTTGGCATTTGCATCTTGTGTAATTAAATCTTGTATTAAAGAATGCTTTCATTTGCTTCGTTATGTAAAGAGACAGACAGGTGGAGAGTATTTTTTTTTTTTTTTTTTTTTTTTTTTTAATTTTTACCGATTGTTGTAATGCAGATGATTTGTTCGTTGATCTGACCCATTATCAACGTTAATTTGAACAGTAGTAAATATTTTGAGTTCAGAATCAAGAGGAATGACGAAGTTTAAGATTGTCTATGTAAGTTTGTTTGTCGGTATTTTCCTTGTCGTATAGCCCCAGATGCCCGATATAATGCACTGAGATAAGCAAAGAACATATTAAATTCGATAAATAAGGAATCACCATTGCAGCTGGTCATAATCATTATATTTTTTATGGTGTTTGTATTTTAATGCCCGTTGACTTATAGTACTTTTTTCTGATAATTTTCAACGTTCAGACCGCTTTCTGAGTAAATTTACGTAGTCTCTCTTCCTGTTTAGTTTCCGGGAATTACCGTTCAGATATTACTTCAGAGGATGATTGAAGGTGATATGTATGTAAATGAAGTGTAGTCTTCTACAGTCTCAGTTCGATCATTCCTAAGAAGTGTGGTAAATTGAACCCAACCACCAAAAAACACCGGTATTCACGATCTAGTATTCAAATCCGTATAAATTTACGTAGTCTAATCTCCAGCAGCATCACTTAAACAGAATGAAACCTATCTTTTATGTAAGAATGCATAAACGGGGGAGGGGGTGGCGACCAGACACGTCACGAAGCTGGTGTTCTCCCTCGGGAGGGAATTGAGATGTGCGTAAACGAATTGTGTATTTTTTTTTTTCGTGGGCGCAAAACGAAGTATCAGCTTAAGCGCCCGAACATGATATTTATATAGTAAAAATGAAATTTAAAAGATTAACCTAAAAATTAAATAAAAGTAGTACATAAACACAGTATAGATGGAAAATGCCTATGTCGTATGCTAAAAGCGACATAAAATCATAATTAAATGCGATATTTAAAATTTAACTTAAAATAACAAAAATACCATCTGGCATACGCCAATTCAATTTTATCCAATAACCTATATATATAAAGGGTTTGTCTGTTTCTTTGTCATTGAATCACACGAGAACCAACCGATCGATTACTTTCAAATTTGCAGGATAGATTCGTGCTATCCCAGAGAAGGTTTTAAGCCATCGACCGAGCCCCTGGCTCCGTTGAAGATTAAGATGTTAAAAATATTCATTATTTCTTCGCTCCCAAGGAGCGTGAAGTTGTGAATTAAAAATACCCTTTAAGGAAAAAATAGATTAATACTTTTACTTCATTATTATATTTCTATCACTATGGCAAAGAAATAATTTGTGAATTTTTCGACGTCAAAGATTTGTGTACTTTATTACCGTAGTTATTATTATTTTGTCTTTTGTAATTTAATTTTTTTCAGGTTTCTATAAAGCCTGAATACTACGATTATTATTTATACTCCATTATTAATATTATTCAATACTACTCTCACACCATTAGAATAACTTACAGTGCGGGGGTCCAGGGAGTGGAGCCCTCTGGGTAAATAAGAATTGTGACCGAAGCAAGCTGTCCAGGGCACCAGTCCCCTTGGGAAATTGGGAGTGGTGAGCGAAGCGAACTTGCAACCATGCGGGGGGCCCCGAGGAGCCCCTGAGTTGGCTACAAGATTTTTCTGGGCTGACCTGAGCCCCTAGGGTCCAGGTTCAGGTTAGATGGGCCGGCTAGTGTTATTGTAATACAAAGTATTAATACAACACAGATATTTATTATTATTACAATGGTTTACACACTTTTCTTAATATATTATAAATTAATAATATTTTATTATGTATTTCCTTTTCCCTTAATTTGAGAAAGTTATTTATGTATATGTATAGGAACAATATGAATATCAGTTATTCGGGTAGGAAAAAGAAACGCACAAACCTGACTGGTTCTACCATGCTATACCCCATATGTAGCGTCTTAACTATCCCATGAAGCATGCGTACAATATGATCGCACGTATGCGAACAAGTTTCTTAATGCCCACTATAAAAAATTATCTTATTTTCCTTATTATAACCAATATGTTATTGGTTTATTTCTATAATAACGTGTCCGTCGCTACATAAATATCTGTAATTTGATCAGGTCGGTCTCCATTAATAACAGATCAGTTCATTTCTTAAGTTTGAGTGTCCTTGGAACAGGTTAAAGTTAATGCTAAATGCTATTCTCTAGGAAATGTTAAAATGCTGGCTTTTGCATCTTTTAAAAAGCGATGTAATGCTAGGCTAGACGAACGTAAGCTATCTTACGATTCTATCTTTCTCTCGGAGAAAAGCGCGGCTTAGACAAGTCATTAGTAACTAAAAATGGGAAAAAATTTTCGTGGTTTAAATTATGATGTAACATAGTCACATTTATGTACGACTCCATCTTATCGCCCTGATCTTCAAACCGAACGAACTGAGTTGGGTCGCAATAAAACGTAAAATCGCCGTATAAAAAAGTCGGTTTCCCTTTTGAAGAAAAAAAGGAATTGTCTGTCTCGGACATTTTGAAAAGCACAACATAAAAATTGAATAAGCGGCGTAACTATTAAAGAGATCAAGATGGAGGTCAGTCTTCATTGTTTTGTTTTCACATGTATTTTTTGAATGTAGTGATCATAATTACTGTGAATTCAGAACTTGGGATCAAGTAACATCAATAGTTTTGACGGTGTGTGAGTAACGACCCTGAAGTACAGCTGATTCCATAAGAGAGGAGATATGTAACAAATTCTTGGGGAATGTTAAAACATCAACATTTCGTTAAGTTCTGCCTTCAGTTTTTTCCCTAAATAGTTTAACTGTCGTTTAATTTATGACGAATTAATTTATATCCGGTTTGGATGACTTTGCTTTACTAAAATCATGATATCATGCAATGGAAAATACGTTTATAATACCCACAGTATAGCGTGGCGGCTGATTACTGGGCCGTAAAAAAAAACAACAAAAAATTGTTATATAAACCAACTAACTTAAACATGCATAAATTATTTCCTAATTATTCCGGTAATTCCCACGAAAATTTTTTTTTACTTATTTATAGTTAGTTTTTATACTGAAAAATATTTTGTGTAAATGATTTTTTAATAACTTGTAAATAACTTTTTTGTTTAAATTTCATCGTGAAATTAAATTTAATTTTTGTTTTATTCGGAATACTCATTTGCAAGAGGCATTATGGACCTGCAAAATTGGGATCATTCCCATGATTTCCATTTATGTGATTGGATGTCGCGCTTCTTTATTTATTACAGCTATTTTAAAATCCCCTTTAGCTTCATTTAACCCACATAAAGTTTTTAATTGTACACCTTCCTCCGTCAATTTATCGGTTTTTATAATTTATATTAGTAAGAAAAATGTTAAACTAAGTTTCGTAATTTATACCGGTTTTCTTACGTACCGATCGGCTACCACAGACTTGTAAAGTAAAAATATTTCTGGAGCATCATAAAATCAAACAAAATTTATGCACATATTTTATATCACGAAATCAGATTTGGATAAAGCATATACGATTAATTTTTTAGTAAATAATTTGTTCGTTACTAATAATATAATAAATGTATCGCTTCAGTCGATTTATTATTCGTCATTACGTCAGAAAACACTTAAGTTCGCATTATTAAATTTAAATTTTGGTCGCTGAATAATTTTTACTTTACCTTAATAATTTTATTTCTGCTTATTATATAATTGCCGGTCTTTTTTATATAAATATTATTTTTTTTTAAATTAATTCAAATCGATATTTAATTTAATGTTTCAGAATTGTTACAGATTACTGAAAATTGTAACTAGGGTGATACAAACGAGTCGGAGCTCTTACAGAAAGAAATTATAGTTGTTGGAGTTCTAATAGAATCTATTCCGATCTGGTCATTAGGGAAAGTTGCAAGACTGATGCAACACCACTTGAACGGTAGGAAGGGATGGGAAGAGAAGAGAAGTAAATACTTGGACTCATACCGGAGCCCAGGCTACTGTCTTCATTGAAATCATCAGTATATACTGTACACTGTTTCCATTGAAACTTCTATGTCTGTCTAAGAAATTGTGCCGCGTTTTATTAAATGATTTTATAATACGCCGAGTGATTTAAACAAATTGATTCATTTCGTTCTGCTAAGATTATCGTAGATCTTAGAAGTTCTCAGTTTCGAATCGAACAAACTGAAAGCTGTCAGCTTTTTTCAATATATTTATAATAATTACTACATATTTAAATATATTATATAATAGTTGAGGATTTCATGGATTAATTAGGTCGATCTTCTTTTCGGAGTGGTAACGTCTTTGATTATCATCCGGAGGTTCTGTGTTTGAATCCCGGTCAGGCACAGCTTTTTTTTATAGGCTATAAAATTTCTGTTTTCATATTCTGATGCACAAGCTTCGAGTTTATGTAGTGAATTAATCCATGAAGGAAAATGTTCTTTTAACTCTATGATGAAGCTTTAGAAAAATATGTTCTACTGACGAAAACCTACATTTCAAACTCCACTATTAGTATGTATGGAGAGGGAAAATCCATCAGAAGTGTACTTAAAATTTCTTCATCCCGTATTTACTTCATTCCAACGCTTGAATTGTATCCGTTGTACATACCATATTCCGCATATCACATTTTGAAAAAATTATCGGAACACATCATGTCTACAGTCGTCTCAGGGGTACCAGTTTATTTGCAGGTATACCGTTAGTGCTACAGTACAGTACATCCATTGTAGCTCTTTTTGGCAACGATTTATGTTTTAAATCTTAATTTATATTAAGAGTTTTATAGTTAATAACGGTAATCCGTTTCAGTAAGACTGAAAACAGATTTTTTATGTTGAAAGTTGTTATAGTGAAGTAAAATGTCAAAAGAAACTCATTTAAGGAAATAATTTTGTTTTCTCCTCCACCTGATTTTTATTTATCTTCTTTCATGAAGTGTACGCAGAGACATGGTTGATTGAGATTAGCCTTGCATTTTCTACTGGAGTTTGATAGTATGAATATCATGTATGTGCGTACACTACCTTGCTGCTGCCTTTGCACTAACAACTGAATATGATAAATTGTTTTTTGCTATCTTGCATAAATTATTTCTTTGTTTATTAAAAGTATTATGTCATCATTATTATTTTATTAATCATTATTTTGAGTGTAATAAGATTATAATGACTGTGAACAGATTCTAAGTGTTCACTGTATAATTAATCTATATATTATGTATAACATTTTATGTTATACATAATTATAAATATGTATGATTTATGATATAAATCTATAACAATCTATATTATGTTGATTCAACAATTTATTGGAAATTTATTTTGTTTTGTGTATATACGATTTTATATAACAAGATGCATATTAAAAACAATTACATTTTTTTGTATCCTAGAATTTTTTTACATTTTTTTGTTAGCCTGATATTGAACGCCACGCCGGTCCGAGTTCTAGTATTTTAATCAATACATTTGTCTAGTTAATACAAAAATAAGTGTATGTAATAGTAGTAGTAATAGTATTATAATTTTAATATAATTAAGTTTTATATCGATTACAACAGCATAAGGGTATAATCAGTAGCCAAAAGTTAATTATGAATGGTTCAGCTTCCTCGTTATTTACAGTACGCAGTAATAATTACAATAAAATAACGTCTAATTTGTGTTATCTTTATTCCAGATTCTAAGTTTTTGTATTTTAATTTTTTATACTGCTTTTCTTAAAATCTTTCTTTTTTTAACTTACTATCGTTTACATCTTGCTATCTTAAGTTATGCAATTCTAGTATTTACGTGGGATATGACCTATTTTTGCGGTATGTATTTTTATCAATGACAAAGGATGAAAAAGTTTATATTCTCCTTTTTTTAATTTACAGAATTGAATGAATGAGTCTGAAAATATAGATGAAGGAAGAAACGAGATCGAAAAATTGTAATAATAGAAATAAATTGAAGTTGAAATAATGCGATTTATATATTGGGCTAATATTACTTACGGAGTAATCGATTATGAGTTACCTTCTTTCAATAGAAATGTTATTAATAATGTAATCCTCCGTTATCGATACTTTAGAAAAAAAGAAAGCCGAAATAAAATTGTGATCTGTCTGCTGTATATAAGAGATAAAAGGTGCGATGATGGAGGTAGATGGGAGGGTTAGAGATTAAAGAAAAAAACAGTAACAGTTGTAATCGCAGAATTATCGATCTGAAGCTCTGAAGATAGAAAACAGAAAGTAATAATTTTCAGTATAATATAGTAGTACACGTAGGAAGCTAATTCATATGTATTGTGTATAGCGTTTGTATTGTCGTTTGATTTGATTACATGAACCCGTTGTGTTGTGCAGGTGTCGATATATTTCTTGGAAATTATGATTTGTGCGTCGCATTGCGCTGCAGTATTGGCGTTATCAGTTAGTTCGGTTATACAGCTTGGGGACATTCATCCCTACTATGTCCTCCCT
This sequence comes from Lycorma delicatula, assembly GCF_047948215.1. Taxonomy (NCBI): domain Eukaryota; kingdom Metazoa; phylum Arthropoda; class Insecta; order Hemiptera; family Fulgoridae; genus Lycorma; species Lycorma delicatula. Next base: position 248,074,869 of record NC_134455.1, on the reverse strand, counting down.
GTTCCGATCACTCCGTGTGCGGTGTAAGGGCGAGTGCGTGAGAGGGGAACATATTGTCGGTAGCCTATTGTTTGCTTGTGACACATTGCTGTTGTTTCCTTTATAGCCCATTAGATAGCACTGTCGTCATATAACGGGCTCAACGGGCCGAACTACCCGGCACAACTGATAACAGGTGCGGATTTGACCGGTTGTTCGGTCGAAGGGGTGGATAGGCTCGGTATACACTCCGTGTCACACATTTGTCACCGCACCACCTGTCCAGTTTACTGTGATTAACTTGATATGATCCCCCTTCACACTTCTGCCTAACCGACAGCATTACTGTACTGCCATCTAATACAAATAGTAAACGGAGCGAGGTAACAAATAGACGAAGAGAGCGTGAGAGTGGTAATTTTGTACCGGTATTCATATTGCTAAAAATTATTTGGATTTATTTTCATAAATTTGCAGACGTGTCTACTTAAAACAGGTTTTTGTGTGTTGGTGTGGCATCAAATTAATTATTCCCAATATCCGTCTGATAATTAACTTAAAATTAAAGATCTTTGTAAATTGTTTCTTTTTATAGGTTATTGCAGACGAATAATCAATCAATCTTTTGTGTTTGTTTCATTTTCAGTAGCACGAAGGCTGGCTTGAAACTGATAATCTTGGTGATATTAATGTACCGGTCGGAGCGGAGGATATCCGAGACCAAGCTTTGCGCTATTATTATGTTTATTTTCCTTGTGCAGCTTATTACACTTTATAATCTTGCTTATAAATTCCCTTATTTGACTAAATAATTCGGACAATGCTCACTTACAATGTTAGAATAAGGTTTGATCGAATTTACACCATTACATTCTTAATTCTTCAGGCAAGTTGTTTGTGCGATTGTGTTGCTTTCTATTTATGAGGATCTTGCTTTCTAATCTTCATTTGTCCTGTTCAAGTTGTATATTTTATTGAGCGATCCCCAGATTAGTATTTGATTTGTTTGTAGTCAATGAGATGAATTAATGTGAAAAAATGAATTTATTAGAAACTTGAAGATGCTAATAAAAATATTCCAAACATATAACATCTATATACCACTTATTTCTTCTAATATTTGTGCTATTGAAACAATGAACGTTTAAATTCTCTATTGGCTATTAAAACCTTTTTTTTTGGTAAAATATATAAACCACTATTTTCTTTTAAACGCTCCTCTTTCTTGATCAGTATTTTAATTGTCCTTCTTCCTAAAATATTTTAGTTTTTGTAACTGAACTGAAACGGGAACCCGACCTATTAATTACTGAACACAATTTCCTTTAGTCAGTAATAAATTATTTCTTATTTCTTCTCGTTGGAAATTTAAAATAGAGAAACATTAAATGAATTAATTGTGTAACCACGTTTATGATACAAACTTTCAAACCCTTGTCCACATCTATATTGGATTTATTGAAAACCTTGAATCTCTTCGTGTCAACCGCAACGATAGAAGTATGAAAAACCCTTATAAATAAATATCTTTTTTGGTTGAGGAACTCGTCTTGGATGTACCGAGTAGAAATGGAATTTCTCTCCAAACAACGCCTCAATAAATACTGGTTACCGGTAACGAAATTTGCTGGTCCTCGTATAACAGCTAGTTTAAGAAGACTAAAATTCAATATTAATGTTGCCAAAGTATCATATGTTTTTTCCTTTTCAATACTAATTACCATACCAGCATCGATTTTATAATTATACACAGGTAATTCGAATTAATTTAGAAAAAGTGAAATTTCAGTAGAAGAAAGTAGTGGAGTGACGCGAGAAAGTTTTAGCATTCAGTTTTAAGTACGATTACTCGTAAGTGTAATAAAACTGAGTCGTAGAAAAAGAAAAACTACTCTGATTTCTGGTTTCGAGGATTCACCAAATCATTACATTCAAATTCGTGTAAAGAAATAAAATCACAAAAAGTATCCTCAAAAGTCCGTTATTGCATCTATATCTTCTTATGATACACGATTCAACATTTACGTGTAAATGTTGTCCAAATCATGTACAGTCAGAAGACTTTCCAGTTATATGAGAAGATGTATACTATTGGTAGGGTAGGTTTAACTTTTTAAGTCGTACCATAAAGCAGTGTTTGCAAAGATGAATACTTGCTGCTACCGGTCGAAATATTACTAGTCCAGTTTAAATGTAATTTTTTTTTTAGTCATTCTCAACTAGCTTTTGGGACTGAATTGTTTCCGTTTTACGTGAATGGTCTATTTACATCCTTTAAATATTCAGGATTCATACGATTATATTGCAATTAGTGTTGAAACAGTTTCCCATATTGTCCTACAGTCTGCAAAATGTATTAACAGATCACATTTACGCGGTTGGTTTTGTGCGATTAACGTTTTTAAGTTTTGTGAAAAAACTAATCTTTTTCATTTTGGTCTTAAAGAATTGGATGCGGCACGGCAACTTTGTGTATTGTTGGATCCTATGGAGTTTTTATCAATATAAACTCTTCTAGTTGGATTGTAGAGTTTTTTTGTGTTGGCCCAGTTGCACTAATCATTTTGCCTGCAGACTAAAGTCGATACGATTTATTTTTTTAAAGAAAAAATCACAAAAAATTCTAGACAAACGAATTTTTATATTATTTGTTAGTGGTATCAATTTCCTATCTGTGTTGAGTTAAGGGTGGAATTACGGGCAATGGAGTAGGAGAATAAAAGGTTATTTAAGAATCTAAGAAAACTTCGTAGACTATTAGAAAACTTATTCTTATGCATGAAATTATTTAAGAATAATTCATTTTTATTTAATGTGTATGTTAAAAATAACGACAATAAGATTTGTGGGTGTTTGTGTGTGTGTGTGTGTGTGTGTGTGTATATATATATATATATATATATATATATACTCCTATAAAGAAAACTGAATATACCTTTAATACAGTATAATAAGCATCGTCCTTTGATATTGCAATATTGTGCTGAAGTGTTATATATTGTTTTACTAATGTGTACTACATATAGTGATTGTTTGCTTTATATTAAATTTTAATTAATTTTGTACTGAACAATAGAAGGTATTGCATATTTGAATGACTATTGTTTATGAACTAAAAATCGTATTCTACATCGTAACACTTCTGTATTGTTTAAAAACGACACAAATGTGTGCGACTTGCCTATATACATCATATAGTCCGACTTTGGTACGTTTTCTAAAACATTTCTTAACTGTATTACTAAATTTTGAAGATTCTTTAATAGTGTGATTGATAAGAAGAATTTTCTATGCAAATTTAAGTAGTAAAACGACAATTTTTTTTTCTTATTACGAAATATAGTTTTTCCAACATAAAAACGTCAAGAGTGCATTAACTTTATTAAAATTAAAAAAAGAAGCTAAATTTTTCTATGTACTTCTTTACAATTTTATCCACGTGTACTTTTATAACTTACGCACTTTAGGATTTTTAAAATTCAAATTCGATAGTCGTACTGTTTAAAAGATAAAAAAAAAAAATTGGGAAGTGAATCTTTGTGTATTGTTTTTACCGACCCTTCAGTCGGTTAATTGTAATTGATTGTAATTTCGTTTTCTGAGAAGTTAACATCTTGAAAATGCTTTTATCTTCTCTTTTTTCCTTAAAAATGGTTCGTTTAAAAAACAACCTCATTAATATATTTTTAAAAATTAAAAAATAAGTATGTTGTACAATTTTAATTGTAAGTCAATAGTACTATTTTGTTTTTATGTACAGTTTTATTGGAAAGCAACAAAACCTCCAACTACCCACCCAGCCGGATGTTGTACAAATGATTTGTAAACACTTCATAGAAATAAAAAAAAAACTGTTTTTTTAATAAGAATGTTATTTATTAAATAGTAATAAATAATATTCTTAACAAAAAGAAATTACATTTTTATTATGTGTGTATAATTTTTTCATTTTTAACACTACATTTTAAAACTTATTTTTTTCCTGAGTTAGGAAATAGCGAAATTAAATGTAGAGTGTGAATTGAAAATTTAAAAATAAAGATTACTGAAAATTGTAAATGAAATTTAACAGGAATTAGTATTTCAAGATAAAAATGATGGAAATAGTGTGTGCGTTAAATAAATTTAAAAAAAATAAAATGTATTTATGAATAATGAAAGAAGCAAGACGCTGCTACTGGAAAACTGTTTCTGGCTCTGTAAGCAATTCTGCGGTCTTTTCTGTTCTACATGTATTAATTCAAACTCAGTAAAGTCGCTGCGTATGAAGAATAATTTATTTCCGTTTTCATATATTGTAAGATATTATTTAAGTCTCAGGCATATCATTTTAGTGTTTACATTTAATAAAGAGATTACTTAAAATCTTGCGGACCAGAACAATGTAGGTTTCTTTTCTGTGCATTGTTCATCTGAAATTGTGGATTTATATATATGTCGGCGCTGAATAGTTTATGCAGGTTATGTTGTTAATTTACAAATTGTGTCACTCAACATTTATAGAGTAATTTACGTATTAATCTTGTTAAGTGATCTCTTAATTTTCAGAATCTTGTGAAATTGTGTTTTAACAAGAAGATAAATTAATTTTTTTCTCTATCAAATAATAGAATTAATAAAACATAAAATGTTAAAAATAATCTTTATTTTAAAAGTAACTGTGAACGTTGAGAAACCACATTAAAGTTAACTGTCTAAATAGTTAAATAGGTCTTCTTTTAAAGTATTCATATAACCAGTAACTTTTTAGATTATTTGTATATTTCGTTTGTGTATATGAGTTCATTGTTTTTTGAACGACTGTAGTATTATAAGTTTGACATGGGAACTATCTAACTCAAGAAAGGTTATATTAGTATCGAGAGTGACGACTATGTCATGTCACGTCGCCTACAAAGTTTTTTTGTTATATATGACTTACAGTTGAATTTGTCTATTAATTCTATCGATCACGATAAACTAAACGTTTGTTTATATATGACAACGGTCAAGCTGCAGACTTAGACAATTACAATGATTTGCTTGATTGCAAGGATGTATTATCTTTCTGTCGGATATAAAGCTTAAACGTGACTTGTTTGGGTTTCGTTCCTGTGATTGTTGTTGTCAGTACATCTTTTAAGAATTTTTCAGAATGCTTGCTGGCTTTCTGATATAATAGCTTGAACTTCATCAAGACAAAAGATTGTTGTATAATCTGTTACTGCTATAAGAGGAGTTTGATGATATTATTCGTCAGATGAAGTAAACTTCCTGACGGTACATCGGGTTTTATATTGCATAGATTTGTCAAGACGTTCTGAAACTTGATTTAAATTTATTCAGATCCTTTAAGCTTGACTACCAGGAAAAAATTGCTCTCTGGCATATTCATAAATAAAATACAGCATAGTCATGTCCCTGTGGGTTGAATATACGAAATAGGTAATAATTTTTATTCACGTTACGTTAAAAACCTGACTTTATTCTAGAAAACACTTACGGTTTCAGTTGAAAAGTATTATTTTAATCACACTAGTATTTTGTTTAGTTGCCTTCCATGAAACTGGGTTCGGAATACTGTTAAAATTGGCTGGTTTTAGCTATTCGCGAAAGATTTTGTTTTCACGCACTTTTAACTAGGTTTTAAGGATACCGATCGCCTGTAAAATTTCATACGATAAGAATCTTTACAGAGACAAGAATTTGATTTAATAGTTAAATGGAATGTTGGTATGATAACGTTTCTTATTAATAAAGTAACTTGTGCGCGATACTTCTTTAGATTTATGAATAGTAATTACAAAATAAACCCACGTTTTTTTTAAGATTATTACTTTATCGATTACGCCTGATTTTACTTGAATTCTTTGACCGATAGAGATCTAAAAGCTAGTTTTTGCGTCTACGTAATCGTCTGAACTACCGTGACTGTGAAAAGATAAAGTACTCTTTGAGTAGCGTATCTCAAACTGGGGGTCGCTATGTTAGCCTACAACTTTACACGTAAACGATAATGAAATCATTTTATGAGAAAAAAATCGTTAATTTTAAACATTTTACTTACATTTATAAGTACACATGTAAAAAAAATAAATAGTTGCGTTTGTTTTTCATTTAAAAGTTTCTCCTTCGTGGATCTATGTTAGAAACACACAAAAGAAAATTGTTTTCAAATGATGAATGCATTTCCTATATTGAATTTTTAGCCCAACAGTGGACGAAAGACCCTTTTCACGAAGTTAAAAGGTGGTGAAAGGGTTTAATATTTTCAGTTCTTCTGTGACTAAATTTCTGCACTTCGATGAGCAGGCCAAAACGTATCTAAATCTTCAGATGTGAATTGTAGTTTTAACACGTTTTTTCGGCAGACATTTCGATCAGCTGGTCATAAATATCAACTGGCTTTTTTTAGTAGCTGCAACAGCGTTTACACTGAATGAATTCAGAAACCATCTGTTTGAGAAATCATTGTATCTTCCGGGAAATACTCCAAGATTTGTAAGAAATTTGATTTGATTGTAAGAAATTCGTACAATTATAATTACAGAGTTATTATTGTAGTAGCTTTTTATAACGAGTGTGCAGAAAATTTCAGGAAGACTTTTGAGGTGGAATCAAAACGACGTATTTTTTGATGACTTGCAGGAAAACGACGCTTTACATCATTTTGCTCTTTTTATACTTCCATTAGAGAAGGGTATTTTGACAGAATTTATTAATTAATACAAATACATTAAATTTTTATTTATCCGTGTGCTATATGTTCATTTTTTAATAATATTAACTGGAACGAGAAATACAGAAAATGTCTGTGTTTTATTTACGACATACCGTTATATTTATTACACATTTATTAACGCTATCTATACTCTCTTATTACTAAGCAATATTCTTTTGTATGAATTCAGTATGAACTTAATGAATAGAAAGGAGATGAAGATATAAAAAGATAATATAGAAAAACGAGGTTGTTGTTTCATTTCTACTGTAGATAAAACATTTATTTTGCTTCATTAGTCGTGCTTGTTGTGCATTAAAAAAAGTATTGCGTTTAGAAAGTAGGGGCGTTGAATATGTCGGAAAGTGATCGCGGAGGGTAGGGGAATCGGAGAGTCGGAGTACTGAAGAGTTGGCGATGTAATAGTAAGGAACGGACTCGACGTTATCATTTATGTGTGTTAATTTGAAAAGTCGTTGATGCAGCCAGCGAAAGCAGAGTTGCACTACCGCTATACTAAAGTTTTGAAAGGGCTTTATAGAGGGTTGGCTGCCGGCTTATGTAGAGGGTGGTAGCAGAGAGCTTACAGGGGTAGTTATTCAAAGGGTTTAATAAAATGTGTAATTGGCGGCAATTGCCGGGGACCACTCTCGCGCTTATATTCTCCCTTCTTTCCCTCCATCTACCTACCCCTTAATTTTTCTCTTTCTCCTTAGTCATTGATAAAATCGAAATTCAATTTGAGCTAACCTCCCCTTTTTTCTCCTCCGATTTCATCGTCGGCAGTGTATTCGGTACTGTCCCAGATTTAATTTTAAAACTCAGTCGGTCGTTTATTCATTCTATCGGAGTATCAAAAAAATGCCTCTGCGTCACTCCTCGCTGACGTTCGTTAATCATCAGTTTTGTATCGTATTTTATTTTGTATCCTCACAACGCACGGTTACGTTTTACTTTTGTTTATTTTTTCTCAGGTTTCGATGGGTTATGTTGTTTTCTTCGTTGAACGGATTAACATGGTAACGTCAAAACCCTATTCCTGTACTCTAACCACACTTGCCTTTCTCGATAAGAGAGTTAGTATTCAGAAAGGAAGTAACCGATATCCGATTAGTTTATAAACGGTAATATCGTTTTGGTGTCTTCTTAAAGACTTTACGGAAACGTCTATGCGTAAGTTTTGACTCGGCAGTACACATTGTTTTATTTATTAATCGAATTAAAAATCCTAAAAATTGATGTTTAACGGATTGCGTTTAAAGATCCGAATATCGAGTAAGTTTATGCGAAATATAAAAATTAGTGAATATGTGTTATATTTTTTTCGTAGAAATGATGATTATTTTTGTAAACTTAATTAATATGATAACTTTGAAGAATGTCCTGTGACTAAAATAGAACATGAAAACAACACAGAAAAAAGTACAGAAGTGTACGTATAAAAATATATATGTAAATTAACACAAAAATGATATGATAATAGAGGGGTTAGTAAGACCATCTTATTATGCTTTCAATATATCGGGGTGTAACGGTCGATAAAAAAGCACAGATATAAAGAGAAAATGTTTTTGGCACCTTATTCTTAGAAGAAACTCAAACCAATTGGTGAATTATTTAGTGGCGGAATAAAATAAAGTAAAATGGCACGACACCATTTAAACAGAAAGTCTAACGTAGAAAAATCAACTTAAAAATAGAATGTATGTTTTATTTATGGTATCGGAGTCATAGTTATTAAGAAAAATAATTTAGTTTCAATCGATAACTTTCTTTAATAAAAAGAAAAATGAAAATTATCTTAATCATTTTTTAGGGTATTTGAATCTTTATTAAGACTTTATTCATATTATTTTCATCGATAATTTATCCCATCGATGGAATGGTTTTATTTCTTGGACTGGCATGTGGTTTTTGAAAAAGATAATATTTGTTCGTTACAATGTATTCATGATTTTACCTGTTACTTTAGCTGTTGCTTATGATAGCTTAGTTTTCTTAGAAACATGGGTTTGTCAGTTTCAAGTTTTCCTAAAGTTTTAAATTCAGAATGCGTGATGGTGAAATATACAAGTAATCATCGTTGGGAAATTATGTTGATTTAATAAATGTTTTCATTATTCATTATTGATTCAACTTATAAAGGTTACAACGACTAGTTGTATGTGTGGATATTTTTCCTACGGGTCTCTTATTTTTTTATTAAAAAAATAAATAGAATTTTTCCCTACATCACTTGCTAAAGCTGTTGATGGATGTTGTTGATTTTTTTTTTTGTTTGAAGTACTTTATCGTAATAAAAATTAGGTAGTCAAAGTTTTCTTTATCTTCAGTCCAGTTGATAAAATAAAATCTACTAAAGACGAATTATGATAATATAAACTTTATCTATTTAATTGGAGGTACCCTAATTGGATTACCTTTTTTAAGGTAGCTGATTAGTATATTTGTCTAATTTTTTATAATTTTATTTTATTACGATTATTTGAAAATCTATGGTTGAGAAAAGTCCTTCATTCGTTTTTATACGATCGGTAGACCGTGCTTATTAATACGAAAAGTGTATGTTCGTGGATTCACCCCCTTTTAATGTATAACTGAAACGGGGTTGAATTTGAGTAAACCCTATTTGAAAGGAGTTCCACGGAATTGTAAAGTATTTCTCTTTGCCATTAGTACTTCTGTAGAACGTTCTTTGACGTTGCACGCCGTACTTATTTACAAGTAATTACCTCAGTTTTCTACTTGTAGAAAGGTTTTTTTCGTGTTTAAGAGCATATCTCCTTTTAATATAATATTTCTTATTTTGTTTTTCTTCTTTCAGTTTAATTACCTTAAAATTAACTAATTTCTTTTTGCGGTTTGAAAAATGTGGAATATTGCTCCTTTAAGTAATAAATTTATCGTTCAAATTTTCCCATCTTAATATACTCTATTTGGATCAGTTTCCCGTGAAGTACTTTATATCTGGCAGTACTTTAAATTGATTTACTCGCCGCGATGATTACGTAGTTCTGAGATCTCAATGCAGTGAAATTTAACCGATTGTTCTTGAAATGTGCAAGTTGTAAACGAAATGTAAACATCGTATTTAATAACCGATATGTTTACAAATCTAATATAACAACGTTTGCAATAAATCAAACGGTTAACATAAATGTAAAAACCCACGAATCGGGAAGTAATATTGTATTTTAATTTATATATTAGTAACTTTAAGTGAAGTAAACAATTATTCAATTGAAATCTGCCACTCATGTCAGTTGCAATGATTCATATCAGTTCTAGTCGGTTAGAGCGTATTATCTTTGTCTTTAAAAAATATTTTCAAAAAAGCGAAACAAATTGCAATATTCTTTTACAAAGTATTTGAATTATTCAATTTGTAATTTAAATGTTGCGTTTTATACTTAACAATATCTTTTTAAAAAAGTCTCCTGTTTCAAGATAAGTAAAAATATTCTTGCGAAGAATTCAAGAAGACCGACGTTTCGTTATTTTATTTTGATTGCACGTCCCAACTTGCAGCATCATGATGAACCACGCTTCTAACTTGTCCCGCTCAAATTTTTTCAAAGGTAAAATTGGCCGTAACTCAAGTACGACTATAATCTTCATCAAATTTTGACATGCACAACTTCAAATGAACTACTGCTGCATATCTAAGTTTCAATGGAATTGATGTAGAAGGTTTGGAAATTTTCGATTCACAGAATTTTATATACAGGCTTATAAGTATATAAGGAAACTGCAACTTAAGTGAATGGTATTTTTGTATTCCTCATACCTGAAAACGTAAGGAAGATTCCTTTTCGCCCCTCTCCCCTACTCATACCTTGCGAGAAAAAGTAATACAGTACTTTTCTTCGAAAAGTCTGTAAAAACAAAACTCTACATCAGTGTTTTGTTGCTCCCTCTTCTTAACACAGATCATAATTAAAAAAAAAAAAAATGTAATTCTGAGTGTAGATAAAACTTTAGTAGAAAAAGACACAACCGTTTATTTATCTGTAATTATCGATAACATACATATGTATTCGCACTTGCAATACATTTCTTAATAATGATTCAGATCTTTTTATGAACGTTTGGCTAATGTTTTTCGTTGAATTCAGTTAATTGTCGTATATTTAACATTTTATTAGAGGCTATGTGTTTGATGGATAAAATGCAAATTGAATAGGCAGTATAATTATAATCTATTTTGATGGATACAAATTGATGCATGTCGTGTTCATACCAGTTAATTGATTAAATTCGTATTGTCGGTGATGTTGATCGGACGAGGTCTGAGGGATTTTAAAGTCCATAGAGAGAGCGCGAGGTTGTGAAGAAGGGATGGTATTCATTCTGTTCAACGGTGGTGGAATTTAGGGATAGGGGCGTACTGATGAAAGACCCGGGAAATAGCTACAATTGACGGTAACACGGGCAGCTCCGGTAGGCCGTAATTTGTCACCGGCAGTGTGTGTGCTCGCGTGGCTGAGAACGATAGTATATTTTGAGGAGGAGTGAGGGAGGAAAGCTTCAAAATGTTTCAACCGTTTCGTTCTAATACGAAGCGATTACTATGTCATGAAGTCTTCAAAGGTCTCTTTTTCTCTCGTTTCGTACCCCTCTCTCATCCGGTTACGTTGAGTTAATGTTTAATTCCTCATAATGGCCTACAATAAAAGTTGGTTTCCACCCGGCCTGTGCTTGCCTCTTATTGCTTTCCTTTTAAGTCGTAATTCCCTAAAACAGATGAAACCTTTATTTTATGCTCTGCATTATTGTTCTGTCTGGTCTTTGATGTGATTATCGGTTAACAACGCGTTTTTTTTGTTTAGTTTTGAAATTGTTTTTTTCTATTATATCGTCGATATCAATTCGTAGTGAGCTTGCTCCTTGGTTACGGAATTTTCTTACATAAGCATGCGTAATAAAATTTTCTTCGCGTGTTAAAAGAACACATAAAAATTGAATTTTTTCAGAGGTTTTTCTTTCTGGTATTTTTTAGTTAAATATTTATCGCTAGGTAACTTAATCCTGTGTTTTCTATATTTATATTATTCATATACGTTTTGATAAAGAATTGTTTTACATTTGTTCGTTCCCCTTCGTTTATATACATGTATTTTTTAATCCGTTGTTGCATTTATTTTATCAAAAAGAATTTTAATTGCAAATTGTATTATTCTTTGCCCGTTTTTCATTTTTTTAGCAAGGAAATACCTGTAATATTTAAGGTTTCTTTGTGTTCTTTTTTTATTTAGATTAATCTTTTAATATTTGCTTAGCTTATATTATTTGCATACGGCGTACATAGCATTCTGGTTATTTTCATTTTTAATTCATTATCGGTAAGCGTAAGTGTATTAAGTTCTTTTTCCAACTCGTACTTCCTAAATTTAATTTCGGGTGAATTACTGGTTAACGAGAGAAATGTAGTCTAGCGCTTATTTTATTCGGCTTTATACACTGAAGAATAAGTTGAACGTTTCCCTGGTTAAAATAATGAATTAAAAGAATGTAAATACATATAAATAGAAAGGATAAACCAGGGGAATGTTCAACTATTTATATGTATTTACATTCTTTTAATTCATTATTTTATTCGATTTGTAATTATATATATTGGAGGCAGAAATGTAATTGTATGAACCAAGAAGGAACTCGCCTAAATACCTATACAAGGAAGAACATATTTGAACTATGTATCTTTTATTCTTTTTTATGTAGGTTGGTAGCGATGAAAAGTATAAATTTGTAAGTAAGGCAGGATAGCAGTTGGCAAGTTATATATATATAGTACTACCTATTGCTGATACAATAGATTGAAAAAAAAAAATGAAAGGGTGCTAGAAGATCGAGACTGAACTGAAAATATATATTCCGCTAATTACATAATTTTTTTTTATAAATCATTCACACTCTTTTAGGATTATTTTGTTTTGAGTGATACATTTAAGGTCAAATCTTTTTCATGTCTGCGTATACTAAACACTGGTATCTATGCGGAATAGTCTCAAATATCAACTTTTCATTTGTAACTGTTCTTATATTGTTGCGTAATTCCACGACTGTCCATTATAATTTTATAAGTGATAAATATACTGTATTACCTTTATCCTACCATGGGCTGGTAAAACTAAATAAGAAGATGAATAATAACTATTTAATTAAAAGAAATAATATAATTGAAAACTGACGGCTGATTAACCTTTTCCAATTCTATTTTAGCATGTACCTGCGTTTTCTACAGCTATTAATTAATTTATGGAAATAAGTACAACTTTAATTTTCTTACGTTTGTTATTGTTGTTCCTAAAACTAACTCAGCTAAATATATATTGTTTTTGGTTATGTAAACATAAAAATTTTATATTTTTTGTGGTGTATTTTTTTAAGCACTATCCCCGATAAAGACCCGGTTTTGTATCATATTTTCACAAAAAAATTAGCCTTCTTTCTCCTTCACTGCCCTTTGCTGCATATAACAAAACATTTTTTGAAGATATTTTTATAAGTTTTTTTTTTATGAAATCCCATCTAGACTTTGTTCATCAAAAGATGAACGTCTGCCTCGCTTTTTACCAGTTTTATTTATTTATTATGTCTTCCATTAACTGCTTTATTATGGCTATTCTAAAATATTATGTGGCTGTAGTCTTTTATATATTTTTCCGTAAGATTGAAATTATATAATATGAAACTATTTACAACTGATACCTCAAGCCTAAAATAAACATTTACGCAACAACTTCGTGGTTTTTTACGTAAAGGCGTATGTCCCCAGTACTGATCAGAACGATCTATATCCCCCATATATCTCGTATACTGGGATGTGCATAAACGTTTTTATATGTTATTTTTTTTACCTCTTTTTACTATTTGCTCTACCGTTTGAACTTCTGGGCTGAAATATGTTGATTGCATTGACAAATTCTTTGTCAAGACAACAAAAAGCCATTATTTCAGATTTTTTTTTTGTAATGCCAGAACTTGATGCACTTGTAATCTAGATTTTTATTTCAGTTAGTAGACCTTTCCTATTGGTTTGCACAGTGCCAGTTATGAATATTCAGTATTCTTAATTCTAAAGTTAAATTGTAACCAGTATAGAAACGATCAGTAAATACATGAAAGCCGGTGCCATCCGAATTTTGTAGTACGGTAGTAAGACTGTATAACTGTTCTGGCTGTGAACGGAAGGTCTGGTCTAACTAAAGTTTCTGTTACATTTACCCTAAAAGGGATGAGACGGCATACATTAACCAGTAGCTGAATCGGAAAGACAATAAATACGAAGCCCCCATCTGTCTAAATTTATTATCTATGAATTACCTAATATTTCTTATTTTACGACCCCTAGGTCTTTTTTTTAACCTAGGTTAAAACGCTGTTTAACCCTTCTGTTCTTTTTTTTTTGTTTAACTACCCCTAGGTCTAGTACACTAGGACTATTCAGGAAGAGTCAAGGGTAGACACGAGAATAACTGCAAAAATCTTTCTTTAGTGAATACATATTTAAAAAATAGATATTGGTCTCTCCAGTTTTCAGAAAAATAATCAGTAAGTTCGGGTATTGGATTGATGTTTTAAAATAGATCCTAATAAGTCTTTCAATTTATCTAATTTATTATACGCTTCCATGAATGCCACATTAAATATTGTTGCAAGGCAATGCATTTTTGAATTTTTGTTTTTGCGTATTTATTTGGAGTACCTACGATCTCTAATAACAATTCATCGGTAAAGAATAATTGAAAATATCTTCATCCATTTACTCCATATTACTTAGGCCTAAACGAAACCCTTATAGATTAGGATCGTTTACCGTATAGATTGATTTTACACATTCAACAACGTTAGAACTATTATCACACTCGTATTATTTATATCTGAATTGTAATTATCATCGAGCACATTACCATCTTTATCGCTAAATAAATTATCACTTCCTTCGTTATGAAACATGTAATTACTAATCTTATTATCCGGTACACGTGAAGTGGAGGACATCATTGTTGTTTATGAATACACATCTGACCAACATTGAGATGTTGATTAAAAATGTTGGTTTCTAGAAACATATTATTCTTAATTCTCATATTATTCTCTCATATCATTCTTTCATATTATTCTCTAATAACAATTCATCGGTAAAGAATAATTGAAAATATCTTCATCCATTTACTCCATATTACTTAGGCCTAAACGAAACCCTTATAGATTAGGATCGTTTACCGTATAGATTGATTTTACACATTCAACAACGTTAGAACTATTATCACACTCGTATTATTTATATCTGAATTGTAATTATCATCGAGCACATTACCATCTATCGCTAAATAAATTATCACTTCCTTCGTTATCAAACATGTAATTACTAATCTTATTATCCGGTACACGTGAAGTGGAGGACATCATTGTTGTTTATGAATACACATCTGACCAACATTGAGATGTTGATTAAAAATGTTGGTTTCTAGAAACATATTATTTAGCTAACAAATATGTAAAGAACAATCGTACAGAGACATCTGTTGGTATGAATTGATACTATTTTTTTTAAGAGGAAATACTCTGTTACTAGTTTTAATCCTAAAATTAATCCTAAAGAGCGATTGATTACTCACATAGAATTTTTATAGTAAAAGTTATTAGCTAATCTTAATAAACTGAATTAAAACAAATGTTTTCAGAGTAGGTAATAGCTGTTAGATTCACTTTTAGCAGTTACAATACGTTGATCTTGATAGCCTATGACTAAACCCTGTGGGTTGGTCTGGTGGTCAACACGTCTTCCCAAATCAGCTGATTTGTAAGTCGAGAGTTCCAGCGTTCAAGTCCTAGTAAAGACAGTTACTTTTATACGGATTTGAGTACTAGATCGTGGATACTGGTGTTCTTTGGTGGTTAGGTTACAATTAACCACACATCTCAGGAATGGTCGAACTGGGAATGTACAAGACTACAGTTCATTTACACTCATACATATCGTCCTGTGATATAATACCTGAACTATAATTCCCGGAGGCTAAACAGGAGAAAAAAAAAGAGTGATAGCCTATGGTTGAACGTGTTTTGCCGTTTTTTCTTTATCAGGGTGTTTGGAAATTTTTAAGCTTCATAATAAAGGTAGAAATTTTTCACTCATTAATTTCGGTGACTAGTTTAGTAAATGCATCTTAACAGTGCACAAATGTTACATATTCTAATTAATCACTGTATATATATATATATATGTATGATTTTTAGTGATAGCGGGCATATTTAAATAAAAAGATATCCGGAAAATAAAAAATCTGACTTAGAGAACTAAAATAAGAATAAAAAATGGTATTCTCTAATTACGCTTACACTGTCACTAATTTATTAATTCTTTCAGATTCAATGTATTACTTTGTGAGAAATTTTTACACAAATACTTATGTAAATGAAAATTAAATAATAAATAAAGTTTGCACTTTTGAAATTCAATATTTTTTATGCCAAGTTGGCGTAACTAAATTTACAGGTTTAAAAACTCTTGTGCTGTTAATAAATCCTTCCAGTTTGGATTTTCATTTATATTATTTGTATCAAACAGAATATTTGAATTACATAGTAAGATTATTTACTATTTTTAATCCTAAAATTATTGCTCTTACTTTAATTTTGTTCCATAACTCATCAGTAATATCAGGTAAGTTGTTTAAATCAACATTTAAGGTTATTAATTGGAAATCATTTAACCAAATTGTTCCCGCTGCAGTGGTTTTCTTCATCTGATGACTTGGAAAATGCGGTAAAACATCATTACTAAGGGTTTGTTTTACGTCATTACACCACCATGCTCGTCTGTCTTAGGAGAAGATTACTACTTAACGGTTAAGAAGTTTGCTTCAGGATATATTGATTTGAAAGTCGATTTTCGTCTTCCGGAACATCAGTTTCACTCATTGAAACCTTTATATTTCGCATTCATTTTACGATTTAACTGCTTAAGAAGAGAACACTTTAGTTACCTTAATAATGTTAATATTTAATGCATTGTCAGACGTGCAAGTAGATCTATCACTGAAAGATATCATGTTTATAATCAATCAATAGGTCGCTGGAAGATTTACTATTGTGTTAAATTATCACATGACAGTTTTATCAACCGAAACCTTGAAGTTATCAATTTAAGCGTCCATCAGATTGATCTTATTCATCTTTTATTTAAAAAAAATATTAGATTCATTATTTGGTTTCGCTTTGACTTAAGTTAAAAATAACCATTTTCAGACAACTAGTCAGTCAGTATTAACAAAAGTTCACTGTTCAGCTTAAACTTCTTTGCAGTTTAAAATTTATGCATATATATATATTATATATACCGTGTGATCATTTGAGTATACATTTATTATTTAACAGTTATCATTCCCATCTTAGTTTTGTTTGCAGGCATGTACACCATTCTCGGGGTGAACCTTTTTAAAATTATTTTCAAAGGGATGGACCCACCCTTTCTGCTACACTTACCCAACTCAAAAATCTTAAACGGAAATTGTAACATTTAATTACATTAATTGACAACCCGGAAAAAATAACGAATTTTGGTGAAAAGAAATTAAAATCCACCCACCCCTTCGCTCATTAGATGCGAAAACCCATTTGGGGTAGTACTTTTTTTAAATCTCAGTCTAACAAAGATAACTATAAAACTACGTGATATTCTTAAAACATTGGAAATAATCAAAATCCGTAGATTAAAATTGTGTAAATTACCAACACAAAATTTCAGTTTTAAAATGTTTTCTAAATTTTCAAGAGTGTAAAACTTATTTTTTTTTAATCAGACAGTGTAGATTGTGACACCTCATTGCTCTTTGAATTATAAATAATTTGGTACAAATAAAAATAGGTTCACTGGTATTGATGTTATGATTAAAAATGTGATTTTTAGGTTATGTTGGAATACAGTGTTATTAACACAAAGCATTAGGTCTGAAATCGCCCGTTCTTCTTAAAAATATGGGTTTTAGGTTTCTCCAGCATTGAAAAAACGTGCCAGTAAACACAATATTATAACATCAGTTAAACATACGAAGAACCAATTATAAGGTAAGTTACCTTCTTCTTTGCTGCAACATGTAGAAATACTGACTACCTTGTTATAACAGGTTATAATTTTCTCCCAGTTATTGAGATAGTAGTTTCTATGGTAAATTTTTGCAATTTATTTTCTTTCATATTGTATGTAATTAGTGGCAAAAAGTATTATTTGTTGTATTTATTTCATCATGATGTTTTATTTAAATTGTTCTTTAATTAAAATTTGTATTTGGTTTGTGTAATTGTTCTACCATTTGACTTATCATTTTTTTTCTTTAGCAGATGTGTTTCGCTAAAATGACTTACAATTTGGAAGAAAGGACTGAGCTAATTTTTACAAAAAAATAGATGTGCTAGAAGAATTGCCCAAGCCTTTAATGAACGGCATTCAAATAAAAATATTTCAAATTTTTATTGTAAAACTTTTAAAAAAATTTGAGAAAGGAGATCTGTCATGAATAAGAAACGTGCAGGGCAAAAGGTTTTAGACGATTAACTTTGGTTGAAATCTTGGGAAATGTAGTAAACCTCAAGACTCAATTCCTAAATTATCCCGTGAAACTGGGGATTTCTTACGGTTCTGTTTTCACTACAATAAAATTGAATAAATTTTTTCCGTATAAAATTCAACCTGCTTCAAGAACTGAATGAGGATGATGCTGACAGGTGGATTGAATTCTGTGAAGAAATTATTCAGTTAATAGATGCCATTTCAATGTTTACGAAAAATATTTATTTTTCTGACGAATTCTCCTTTTTTTTCTAAATGGCTTTGTTAATAAATATAACTGCCGATACTGGAGCGATATTAATATTATTATGTTTTAAATGTTGAAAATACGCAGAATCCTAAAAAAATAAATGTGTGGGCCGGAATTTGCGGTGATGATATAATCGGTCCAGTATTTATCGATAGGAATTTGACAGGTGAAAAGTATTTGCAGTTGCTGGATGAAATTATTCACCCATTAATAGTCCATGCTTTAGAAAATCAGTTAGATGACAATGGAAACATGTTTCTTAACGAAGACGTGGTTGACATTTAGCATGATGGAGCACCTGCTCACTGTTCACTTCCAGTTCGACAATGGTTGGACCGAATGTTTCCTAGCTGGAGAAACCTGAAACCCATATTTTTAAGAAAAACTGACGATTTCAGACCTACTGGTTTGGGTCAGTAACACTTTATCCCAACATAAATTAAAAAAAAAAAAAAAAAAAAAAAAAAAAAACATTTTTATTCATAACTTCAATACCAGTGAACCAATTTTTATTTTATTTGTACCAAATTATTTGTCATTCATAGCACATTGCAATGACGTATCGCAAGCTACATCGTCTCATTTAAAAAAAGAAAATAAATTTTGAATCTCCGAAAATTTAGGTAACATCCAAGGCCGAAATTTTGTGTTGGTAATTTAAAAAATAATTATCACAGGTTTAATCCACAGATTATGATTATTTCCAATGGTTTATGAAGTAATATCACGTAGTTTTATAGTTATTGTTGTTGGACCGAGATTTAAAAAAAGTACTACCCCAAATGATCTTTCGCACTTACTGAACGAAGTGGTGGGCGGATTTTAATTTTCTTTTCACCAAAATTCGTTATTTTTTCCGGGTTGTCAATTAATGTAATTAAATTACCATTGCCGTTTATGATTTTTGAGTTGGGGTTGGTGGAACGGAGAGGGTGGGTTCCATCCCTTTGAAAATAATTTTAAAAAGGTTTCCCCGATAATTGTATACATGCCTGCAAACAAAAATACGATGGGGCTGAGAGCTGTTAAATAATAAATGTGGTACTTTTCAAATTATCACCCTGTAGTTGCCCCAACGAATATATGAGCTTGTAAGTCACGTGGTGACATCTCATTATATTATTGTTTTCCAAAACATTATTTTTGGGTGTAATTATTATTTTTATTTCATTTTTCGACTTACAACCAATACAGATGCCCAAACAATACATTTATGTTGTGTGTTCAATCTTTCCACTTGAGTTGATTACATGTATAAAAATGCTTAACGACTCAATCTTGTAAACAATAACAATTCCTTAACCAATGACTAATGCTCTGATTGGTATTATGTACAGGCCTATAAAAATTTATAAATGCAGTTAGAGATGATGTCTTTCGTCACGATTATATTTAGATCCGTCATTCGTAGTACACGTTGTCTGTTATTGTATATAAAGAAATAAACTTAAGTCTAGTTTATATCATGTTCCGTGAAAGCATTTGGATAGCGTTTTTGTGCGGTCATATTATTTTATAATTACTGGTTTTTTCGCTAATATTTTGTAATATATTATTTTTTGTTTTATTTTTGTTCGTGTGTATATTAATGCGGTTTGTTGTGGCAGAATTTAAATCCGTAGTTAAGAAAAAAAACTTAGGAGCCAACCACGTGAAATTATCAATAATGTTTATGATTTTATGAAAAAATAAGCTCTAAAAGTAGGTAAATTAACTGACGACAAACGTATAATTGGCATTAAAAAATGTGAAGAAAGAACTGCTGCTGCGTGTGGAATATCAAGAACATAGGTTCCAAAACTCAGAAGAGAAAAAAAACACGATTCTTTAATCAACATCTCAGTCTTGTTCTTTCAGCATGCCGAAAAATTATAAACGACGTTCGAAACCTGTCAGTGGACTGGACAGTTTTGATTTAGTGTAGTTAAAAGAACAGTTAATGAATTTCATTCAAAGAAGAATGAATTATCTTCTTTAAAAAAAATTAGACAAGAACTTCAGTCATCTATTGATTTAAAAGGCAGTGAATCAACTTAAGCTGTTATTTTGAAAGAGATAAGTTTCAGATGGCGTAAAACTGAAAATAACAGAAAACTTTAAATTGAAAAATCCAATATCAGGTAGAGAGAATTGAATATTTGCAGGCAACGGCTAAGTACAGACAAAGCAATGCTACAATTGTTTACTTGGATGAAACGTACATTTTAAGTTGGCATTGTTCGACAAAGTCATGGTTTGTTGGTATTGTTGAGAGACTTCATGTGCCGATTAATAAAGGTGACCGTTTAATAGTAATTCATGCTGGAGGAGAAATCGGTTTTATTCTGTACGCATTACTAACTAGGAAAACCAGCTAGAAAAGTAGCGACTACGATGACAACAGAAATACAGACAATTTCATGAAATGGGTGCGTGAAAAATTGATTCCAAATCTTCCACCAGTGTCAGTAGTATTTGTTGATAAAGCGCCAAATTCTAACTCCAGAATAAAAGATATGACCGACTGGCTGGAGAAACCCCATATTCCGTAATAGTTCAAAAATGTTGCAACCACAGTTACACGAATTAGTAAAGTTATATAAAACTAAAGTACAAAAATATCACTTGAATGACTTTTGAAAAAACATGGGCACTGTTATTAGACTCCCACCGTATCATCTTGATTTGATGGAATGGTCAGCCGTAAAAAGACATGTGGCGAATCATAACATTTTCTTTCCCAAATGTTGAAAAATAAACTACGGAGAAAAGTAATTCCATGAATGAAGATGACTGGAAATCCTGTTTGAAAAAGTAAAAAAAATGTTGAAAAAGAGTATGAAAAACTGGTACCACTGATAGATGAAATGACAACGTTATATTATACGTATAGATTCTGATAGTGAAAATGAAAGTGACAGTGACAGTGATTCGTTTAGCGAAGATGGTGAACTTACTGGAAGTTTAAGTTTGATGCATGAAAAATTAATTAAGCTTTTGTTTATTATTAAAAAAAATAATTTAGTACAAATAAAGGTTTTAAAAGAATTAATTAAGTATTGTTTATAATTAGACAATGCATATTTACATTTACTATCATATTTGATAGTTATTACCGCGTACAATATGATGATAAGTAATACGCCGAGTTGATGTTTTCAGGCCGAATAGTAATACGCAGTCTGCTCGTACACTGGCTGGGCCTGGTATATATATATATATATATATATATATATATATATATATAACTTCCATATATATTCGTAGTTCTTAAGTATAGATGCTGGATAATTTTATGGTTAACAATGACGTTAATCATTGGGAAATGTTTTGGGTGTATTTCTTTTAATTTCTTTTACGAATATTTTATCTTTACAGTACGAAGCTTAAAAATGTAAACACTATGGTAAATATCCTCAATAAAGAAAAGTTAAGTTTGTGCTTTTCATGATTTCGTGATCGAATGTGATGTTTCGTTCAATTTGTAGCGGGCAAGGCCCTTTCTGTTATATTATTTGAAACTCCGAAATGTTAGTATTTTAAATAAAATACAATATTGTTATGTTCTCTCTCATTTTTTCATCCAATCTTTTTCAAAAATCAGAGTTAAAATTATTCTTACAGGAATTGTACTTGTATACGTTCTGCTAGATATTTTTTGCTGGACAAGAAAACTGGAGAGCGCGATTAATAAATTTTCTGGATTTTTTGCGATTTAAAATCGAACGACTGCGTAATGTTAGCGTCGACTCGTTTATAGTAAGGCAAGATTCGCGAAAATCACTTCAGAGTTTAACGTTTAATGTGTAAGTAGAGGAGATAATTAAAGCGCTAATAGTAAGATGTGGTAATTCTCGTTAGTTACCTCCTCAAGCTCTCTTCCACATGTGCTTCATGTTATCAGTCGCATGCTGGCGTGCGTATAGTTTCTTCTCTGTAGCTTCATCCTTGTCGGAGTTTGTTATTCGGAAAGGAAAGGTCTATAAGAAATTGCTCCGATTTTATCACTCATAAAAACTCGAAGGCGAGTCGTGATTTTGATTCTGTTTCCCTTCCCTATATACTTAAATTTTACCGATGGATCAAGAATAAAAAGAGGGTGTTCTACAGGGCAAGGCGGCTTAGAAATTGGGTTGAGCCGAGTAAATGTTTGCCGGCAGTTCGGCTGTAATTTAATTAAGCACTAATAAAAAAGACGTCCTCATCGAGATATATCCGCTCCCTTCTCGGTCTCATCAGAATCTTTGCCTCTTCCTACACTCGAACTACTTTCAACTTTCTCTTTCTCTCCCGCCGTCAGAATCGTACTTAAAATACCCCCACCAGTATCTTCTCTTCATCCGTTCATAGCCTTTTAATCCGGGCAAAGGAGCTGCTGTCCGCTTGTGTTTTCGTCGCCCATCTTTCTTCAGCTCCACCCCCTCTGTCATCCTCTTGCTGCTCTGCTTTCCCCTGATCATTCAAATAAAAATGCCTTCATTTTGTTTTCTGAAAGCAGATACGTTATATATTTTTGCATTTAAATTTTCCCTAAGTATATTAGATTACAGAATTGTTAATCTTCTTAGGATCACTCGCTATTTTATGTTATCGATTATTTAGAAGGATTATTTTTCATGATTATGTTTATACCGGCTGTGATGTTAGCTACTTACGGTTCTTAGATTTATTTGCATGTTTTGCCAGTTATAATGGTGAAATCTCGTTAAGTTTTAACTTGGACGAAGTTTTTCACTTTATTTTAGATATTATATTAGTAGGAATCCTGATTACATTCGATCCGATTAATTTTTTCTAAAATTTATTCTCCCTTAACGGTTGTGAAGTAAAGCTAAGTATTGGTAGGTGGGTAGAAAATATGAGCCATAAGAGAGTAAATTATTTAAGAAAAGTTATTTTGTATCAGATTTTCCAATTTTTTGTACCGCCAAAAATGTGGTTATTAAATCTAAAATGGGCCTAAATTTGAATATTTTCTTTTTTAATTTTCCGAACGCTTTTTTCCTTTTGTTTTATCTAATTTTTAAAAGCATTACATAGTAAATTAATAGAAAAGTTATAGAATGCATCCCGGACACTTGGGTGCTGAATTTTTAAATGTTACTCTACTTTTGAGGTAACCTCTTTGGATTGTGTTTAGTTGCATTCATATATTTTAAACAACTAAGAGCATTTTTAACTATTTTAATACGCTTAAATTACTAGGAGCCAGAAATGAAAAAACTGCAAAAAAATTGAATCATTTTTATTGTCGAGAAATATTTGAAAATTGAGCAGAAAAAGAAGTGTTGATTGACATATTAATAAAATGTCACTTCGGTAATATAAGCCCCTTTTTTAACGTGAACGTATCCATTAAAAAAATTGAACTCGAAGGACAGTTTGTGTACATCTAATAAAGGTACGGTTTATTATTTTTAAAAGTAGCTTTGTATGATTAAAGCATAAATTCGTAGCAGGACTGATCGCAAGTAATTTTACCATAAAATTATATAATACAACAGTTATAAATTAACTGCACTCATCATTCATTTACATGATTTACCTACACTTACATAATTTACGTTAGCTAGAAAAAATCTCTTTATTAGTGTAGACAACAACATTTACTAATGGAAAGGTTATACATTTCGTAATGTGAATTTACAGCTGTGAAAATATATTTTTGTGATTTATAACTGTTAGATTCCGTATAGGAATTCTGAGACGACGATCGTTGCGTTTTATCTGACAAGCGAGTAGACTTTAAGAGAGACTTTAAGATCGTCCGATTACCGAATGATTTGTGAAACATACTACTTCGTCTATTAATCTTGTGTTATCCGATTATTTAAATTACTTAGGAATTAAATGACTAACAGAACGCAGTTCCTTTTCAGGGTCAAATATTCATTAGGTGATCACTCAGCATATTTGTGGAAATGAAATAAGATCGAAAACCAAATTTATGCTTCGTATCGGGCTACATGTTATTTGGTAAAAAAATTACTCGACGGAATAATTATTACGAGAAGGAACATTTAAATTCCCAAACAGATTTTGAGCTGCTTTTTTGTTGTGAAAATGCGGATACAGTATTATAAGCGCTCGTATGAGCTAACTCATTCGTCTTACTTTATTTTCTAATCGTTCTTTTTAATTTTTTATTCAAGCGACTGTTTACAATCTTCCCAGAAGTGCCTTTTAGTGATGTACGAACGATGCCTTTGGTTTTACGATATTTTTTTTAATTTTGGGTGTGGATTTAATTATCTATTGCCTTTTGTATTAAGAATATTTTTAATTAATTTATTTATTTACAAAATTATACGTGCATAAATTTATTTTTTATTTTTATTTAATTTATTTTTACCTCCTAATACGAAGTAAAGAAAGTATTGTGATCGCGGAAAATTTCGGTTTTTAAATTTCAACGGAAATATCCATTTTGACCATCCCTAAATCCATTTTGATTAGTTACGGCGTGACGTCCGTACGTACGTACATATCTCGCATAACTCAAAAACGATTAGCCGTAGAATGTTGAAAATTTCAATTTAGGACTGATGTAACATCTAGTTGTGCACTCCCTTTTGATTGAAATCGATTGGACCAAAAGTGTCCAAAAAAGCCCAAAATCCAAAAAAAATTGGACTTGTTTCTTAACAGCAGTAATGAACCCACATTGACAGCTCTTCAACGATATATCTATCATATGCAGTATTTATTTTCACTGGTTCCAGTCGAACGAAATGTTAATTAATTAAATATTTGGATCTTACAAGGGGAAGGCATAACGGTTCGATCCGACTTCATATACATATATTTTTTAAACATTTTTTTGTTAAATTTAAATATATTGATTTATTAATAATTCGTTATTAACCTCTGATTAAAAAAAACACGTACAGTAAATAATAATTCAATAATGACAATAAAAAAAAATATGAAAATAATCAGAAATTATTAATGAAATATAATTTTATTAGTTTTTCATTTTAATTCAAACATTTTTACAGAGTTTAATAATTATTAATAAATCATTGTATTTAAATTTAAAAAAATGATATGTATATGAAGTCAGATTCGAACCGATGTGACCATGGTTACGGATCCCACACATTCTCAGTTACACCACTCAACTACTTCAGCGGCGGGAAACAAATATATATATATAAACTAATATAAAATGCTGATGCGGACACCCCAGAAAATGATACAATGTGGTGTCCACCACAATGGTGTAACTGTCCACTTTATTAAAGAATCGAAAGATCGTATCTCACTTTCAAATGAAATAAGTTTAAATGAAATGCAGAAAAAATGTGTATATGTAATTTAATAGGAGTACAAGGAAGCCATGTGGTGTCTACATCAGTTTTCCCCAAAATTATTCATTTAATTTTGGCGGTGAACCCCGTAAAATATATGATTCTTATTTTCATTTTGACATAATATTAAAGCTTAAACGACGACCGCGCTGTAGTTGAAAGAGCACGTCACCTGTGCGGTACGGTGATATCTACAGCTTTAAATATTTCTTATTTTAATCATATTTTCCCTTATTTTCTTAGATCATTTTTTCAGATAACGAACCCACGAGTTTTTTTTAGACCTGTAAAATCGAATTGATTTCATTTCAAACTTAAAAAAATAATTATTTAATATCGTAAAAAACAAAACCGGTTGTTTTCTTCGGTCATAAGAACAATCTTATGTTCTGACAGAAGAATAAATACGATCTATCAGCTTAATATATTCCAATATTTTTTAAGCGTTTTTGATCCGGGTTTTTGAATTATACCGATAGCAAATTTTTTATACAATATCTGAGATTTTACTTTCAAAACGAGAATATAAATACAGTTTTATAAGTATTTATATACGTATAGTTACATTGATTACAGATAAAAAGATTCTATTGAATGTACAAATGTTCAATGTTCTATCATTTAGGATGAAAATTTAAATAAAATTAAAGTATTGTTTTTACTTAGTAGTAGTCTGAAATAGTTAATTCTGTATGCAACGGGGGAAAATCATACTAATAATAAGTAAAAAATTGTCACTATTATTCATAATTTTTCGTTTGATTTTTTCTTTTTCGATCTTTGGAGATTCAAAACATTTGTTTGTAAGATCATGTTAAAAGAAAGAAACGTTAATATGATGATAGTTTACTTGAAATAATTCTTTGCTAACAGATAAACCAAACAAAAGAATTGCTTTATTATTTATAATCTACTAAATCGTCGGAGATACCGATGATATTTTTCAACAGTATCATGCCGATAAAGGATCAGGTAAGATTTTAGTTAGCAAATTTATTATGCTATCGTTTCCTAAATTTTAATTCGACCAGGTAATGGAATTTAAATGATACGTTCATTTAGAATACTCATTTTACGATATGCATAACCTGTTAGTTTGGGCAGTAGTTAAAATATCCTTATCGCTTAGTTGTTTTCTTAGATAGTTGTCATTGTTTTTTCAAAATTATCTTTTTTCTGGATAGAGTATACAATAATTGGAGTTTTAGTGTAGGTATGTTGGTATCTCATTGATAATGTCGATTAATGATGATCAGAATAAGTCGATTCTCCCGTGAGATTGTTTTGAAATTTGGCGTGTTAGCCAAACTTAAAATTCATTCCTTAACTTTAATCTTAAAAACCTCAACTTAAAATTCACGTAATTAAACGTAATTTACACGTATACTTAACATTCATGTCATTGAATTAAACATGAATTACAAATCTGTAACGGTTGTATGAAACGTCGACGATATCTAATTGTTAGTGGTCGAATATGCGCCCGTATGTTGTTTTTTGTGTAAATAGAAGTAAACTTATTATGAATTGTAAACCACTTATTCATATAAAATTATGCTATTCATTACTCGTTTGCAATAAACAACCGTCATGTCCGTTTAGTATTTACTGACCGTACAGTATTTTGTTTTTGTCTTTATTAGTTTCCTGGAATCTGTTCGGATAGGTAGTCGGTGGAATCGATCGATCGCTCGATACGTTTCCTATATTGAATGATCGGTGTAATTCTAGTAATGAATAAGGTTTGATTGATAAATGACTTGTTCTCCGATATTTTGTCTGCAAATTCCAAAATTCCAATGATCTACTAAGATTGAATCCACGTGTCGAAACATGTTATATACTGTTTTTCTTATTATTGTTTCTAATATAACGCTATTTATTTTTAATTCGCTTTTGTTAATTTTCGGCAGCAGATTTATAAACATTTGATACAAATTTTTTTATCTTGTTGTTCCTTGTAAACAATTTTAGTATATTTTAAAATACAACATTAATCGTAGCTTTTTTATTAGTATTGTCTTTATTTTAAAGCGATGATATTTTACGGCTTGCAAAAAGTATACTAAGTCTTACATAAAAATGGTAACAAAGAGAATCAGATTCCGGAAAATTTTGTTTAACGTTGCCTCCAAAGAAGCATACTAACTTATGAATTTCTATCATTTTATTGCATTCCTGCTTTTTTTCAATAAAACAATAAAAATTAATTTTTGCAAAATTAGGAACTGTCGGTTTAATTTTTGACTTTCTAAAAGTGACAAAATATTTTTTAGTGGAATATTTCATTTCACGCTCTAAGCTTATACTTAAATAACCAAATTTTTTTGTTGAGCATTGATCACAATATATGCAGTGTGATCAAAAAAATGTTTCCGTTATTTTTAATTACGCTAGACGACACTTGTTGTTAATTACCTGTCTTGAGTGGCCTGTAATTAACTCCACTGTGAATTGCTTCAAATCATAATATTTAAAATCTTTTTTTGTCAGGGAAAAAATGCCTTCTATCTATGAATATCAGTAGTTCCTGAAAGTGAGCGAAGGTTCGCTATTTTTAATTATATACTAAAAATCTCTAGTCAATATAGTGTCTTTGTAATCTTAATTATAATTATTTTTAAATGTAAGATGTTAACTTAAAATAATAAAAGTGAGAACT
Organism: Lycorma delicatula; assembly: GCF_047948215.1. Lineage (NCBI taxonomy): Eukaryota > Metazoa > Arthropoda > Insecta > Hemiptera > Fulgoridae > Lycorma > Lycorma delicatula. The sequence continues at coordinate 248,046,411 of NC_134455.1, read as the reverse complement.
CAACTTAAAAGGACTGAAAATGAGACTAAATGTTGTTTCTTGATCAGATTCTTGCCTTGCCAAATAAAACATTGTTTTTATTTATTTATTTTTTTAAATTTTAAATATTATACAATTGCAGTTTAAAATATATCTATCTAACCTCGTGAAATAGTTCGCTCTGAATGTTACTGTGATATTAATATACTCAAAAGAACACTACCGACTATTGAAGATCTGTTAGTATTTTATTTTAATACTTGATATTCATATAGGTATGCATTTAAGTTACGTGTTTATGTAAACTGGATATTTAAACCGAGAGTGGTAACTTCCATACGTTGAAACCTATTGTCAGTGATATTGAAAAGTAGGGTTTTTCCATTTTGCTATCGGTATGTTAGGTTTCTATTGAATTTGTAAAATACAACATACAAGAAAACTAAGGTATACGTAAACAACTTCCAGATAAAGTCTTGTTATGCAGTCGACAGTACGATTTGCATTTTATCACTTTTCTTTCATCATCGAGTTCTGAAGTTAAAGAATAATGAGTTTTATTGAGGGTTGAGAGTCGGCCTTGTGGTAGTTAAGTAGGCAGATAAAAAGAGATGTATAAACATACGGATGGCCGTAATGTGGGGGTTAAAAAGATGTAGAGAAGAAGTGTCACTGTCTTGTATCGAGTCTGCAAACAAGGGTGACTATTGTCGAAGAGAATGAACGATTCGTGTACTTTTTTTGGGAGGGTAAAAGGATCATAGTCCGGAATACGAAGGGTTGTCTTTTATTTTGCTGACCCTTAACCATCCGTCTGCCTGTCCTTTCCCCCCCCCTAATGCTTATGTACTTTCACCCTTTTCATCGGCAGACCCTTAGGCCGTAGGGTCAACGAGTTGTTGTCTGTTGCGGTCATTATAGCTTGTGCCGTACTCATCCCGGTGAGTTTATCTCGGAGTCTGGCGCCGATCTATATTCTGTTTTTAGAATAGTACTTTGAAGCGTTTACTTCCTCGAATAAATTATTATGAGATTCCCCGTTTATTTTTCCTTTCGCATTATTTGATTTTCTTTTAAGTCAATACAAACTATACTCACTTTTGGATTCATAGGGTATGTCTAATCCGTTCATATCGTTTCCCTTTCACAAATTATCTGATTTCTTTAGAGAACAGAATCTATGTTTTTTATGAACATTGTTCAGAACATGCGGGCAGGAGGAAGATTATTTTTTACCGCTTGTACTGTCTTATAATACGTTTTATATTCGAAGCAAATTAAAACTTATTTTTTGAATGTAACTGTTTTTTTATTCTGTTTTCATTTTTTAATTACTTTTAACGAATAATTTTGTATGACAGATAGATCAACTGGAATGATGTAACAAGCTAGCGGTAAATTGTGAGAGGGTTAAGGGGAAGTTGTGACGAAATACCGTGCGAATTGTTCATTAAGGATATGTGTTGTGGGTTTTATGTATTTGTTTATGAACTCCATATATTTTATTATAACTTTATGAACTTGTTCTTTCACCTTTTTGTGATACTGTGTATGTAGATTATCTTGTACTTTAATCACTTTTCCACGTCTAGTTTATTGTTTTGGTAGTATCTTCTTTTTCTTGTCTAGACTCCAGGAATTACCGTTCAGGTATTGCTTCAGACGATGAATGAGGGTGATATGTATGAATTTAAATAAAGTGTCTTGAACAGTCTCAGTTCGACCATTCCTGAGATGTGTGGTTAATTGAAACCCAACCACCAAAGAACACCGGTATCCACAATCTAGTATTCAAAAAATGTAACTGCCTTTAAAAGTAAGTATAAAAGTAACTGTCATTACTAGGATTTGAACGCTGGAACTCTCGACTTTCAAATCAGCTGATCTGGGAAGACGTTCATCAGTAGACTAATCCGATGGGTTAGTCAGTAGTATCTACTTGTTTTTGTATGTGATAGCTTGTTTGAAGAGCCGGACCGGGATATTTACCTATGCCCTGTGGTTGCCTTGTATTATGCCTATACATATATGCAATGAATGAAGATAATTATACTTAATTCATTGCGTACATGATTTTAGTTGTTCGACCGATGTGCTATAATCGAGACAGTCGTAATATTTTGGTTTGAATAATAATAATAGTTTTATTACCGAAATTTTGCTGTTAAAATTTCATTTTTGTAGCCGGAAATTTAATTAATATTACTTACTAATACTTTTTAGATGAGAATATCTCATAACGACTCTGACAAGCGGTAACGTATAACAAGTTGATTGTTAAACAAACGTTTACCATAGATTATGTTGTAAAAATTACTACAACAACGCCACAGTACTGTCGTATAATAAAGAATAGTGTGTGCGTGTATATTTAAATTTATTTAATTCATTAATTAAGGATACGGTAAATAAGACATTCTCTCTTTTTTCTACCAATTGAACTTTTGGCAGTGATAACTATTATTTCCTTCCGCTTAAACAATTTGATGCAATTCCTTTCTTCTGTCTCGCGGTTGGTGATATAGTTTTTTAGTGATTATTGCAGTTTAATGAATCATTTATTAAAGGTTACAGAAGGTAGTTTTAATAAAACATAACCGTAAACGTTATGAATGCTACTTTATTGCAGTATATGTCTTTAACACATACTTAGCGTAAATACATTTTCTGTTTAATTTTATATACCAGTTATTTTTATGTTTCATTAACCTAAAGTAATAAAATAAAATAAATTACTTTTAAGATGTTTTTACGGTAAATTGAGTTTACTTTTCAGAAGCAATAGATTTATTTTAAGTTACTTAGATCATTATTTTAATAAAGAAAAAATGCTACTGTTACCTGAAATACTATTATGAATTTTCATAAATATCTCCTATAAAAATTCCTGTAAATCATCGATCGTAAAACCTGGTGAATTCTTTCGGTGTTTTTCCTGATGTTGAAGTTCCAAAAGTATGTTTTAGTTAATATATTCCTGTTTTATAAACAATGCGTTAATTTTTACTTCGTTATCGGGTAATAGAAAGTTGTTGTACGTTTAGGAATGATATAGTCAAAAGGAAAGAAAAGAAGTTTACACGAAAAGTTTCTGGATATCGGTCGATTTAGTTGCTTCACGCGTCACACCCTCACCCAATCAGACGATGAAACACGTGACTCACGTTATGCCTTCGGGGAAAACGTTTGAATTTATGCATCCCGTACTCGAGTTCATTCGCTCACCCGCTTACAAACGCGGGAAGGGATGATGGAAATGGAGTCAAAATTTCATTTCAAAACTGAGACGTAATATAAAGAAGGGTAGATCTTTCACTTTCAACCTCTCCTGTTTTCTAAGATCAAACCACATGTCTTCTCCCTCTGGGCCTCTTGCACCCCACGGAATTCTTTGTTCTTTGTTAGTTCGGTAAAGAAAATAATATTCTGAAGGGATATTTCGAGACTAATTCTTTTTGTCGAATTCAAATCTTCATTTTCGCACTTCTAATCTTAGCAGAACGGCTAGCCTCTTGTTTTGTTTGTTATTAAGTAAGCCAGGCGATTGCTAATATCATTCTGTTGATTCTGCTGTTTTAACTCTACACAAAATGTGTAAGAGGATAAAATTTCCCCTCTTTTAGTAACGGGAAAGTGAATTTTGTATGGTACGGTCGGATCCAGATAATATTCTATAATTGATGAGCCGATCGAATGAAAGAACAAATAGCCTAAAGCTACATCGCCGCTGGTAAAACCTTTTCTTACCGACGATGAAACTCCTCGTACTTTGATCAAGAAAATCATTCCAGTAGGTAAACATCTAGATTCCCGGATTCATTTGTTATACCCGATTTACATTTTATTTCTTGTTAAGTGTTTCACTACGTGAGAATTAAAAAGCAGTTCTATTTTCCGTTTACTAGTTTTATCATTTATTTAAAAGTTTAATTATTGTTCGGTTATATCTATTCTATACACCTTTTTTCAAAAATAAAATACTGCTGTTTTATAATTTACTTTTTGTTAAAATTGTTGAATATCAGGAGAATAGTCAACTGCCAGGCGGTACGTGTGAACGATTGTCCGAGTGTATGTATGCGTATATTTGCGTTACTGTGTAGATTTCTTACGTTGAATAACTTCTTTTGGTAGAATTTTTCTATTAAAAAAAAAAAAAAACTAGTTTAATTGTGTAATACCGTAAAGTTTCATATTCTCTATAGTAGATGTTATTTTTAGTTAATCCACCGTATCTAGGAAATGCTTATCGATTTATTATACTTTAAAAAGTAAGTTATTATGAGTTCGTACATTGTACAAGATTCTTAATGTACTGGCGAATATAAGTTTACTTAACATTAGTGATTAATATGATTTTACCTTCTCTAGTTTTTCCGATGCTGGAAAAGCGTAACTTCAGATTTGAATTGAAAAGTTTGAGCGTGTATTTTATGAACTTTAATAATTTTATGTGCGTGAACCAAATTTTATAATACGTAACTTTGCCATAAGTTTAATTCCATTTCTGTTGAAAATAATTTTTATAACGTAAGCCTTCTCAGTGGTAACAGATGGCGTTGTGCCTTGGCATTAATTCTTAGAAGACGACTTATTTTTTATTTCTTTCACAAGCCGCGCACGTGTCGAGTAAATCCATTTTTAAACTAAGTTGAAACTTTCAATAACCCTCGGCTTCATTTCTAATGGTAGATGTTCACAAAAATATTTACTCATTTAGTTTAGAAAAACGACTTCAATTTCTTTAATTAATAATATTCTCTTAAACTCGTTCTTAATTTTTTGTGTCATTGTGTTGCACCACCTTTTTATGTTATTACTAAATATTGGAGTCTTTAAAATTTGTCATGTGTTAAAAATGGGGTTTGTTGTTTTACTTAAAGAGATTAAGCTAGATGGCTTAGGTGTTCTTTAACCATAAACGAATTGAAATTATTTTCTACCATTTATTTGTTGTTAACTTTGTGATTTGTTTTGTTATTTTTCATCTTTTGATACGGTTGTCGAATTTTAATTCGTATATACAGTACTTATATTCGTACCGTATTATTCTAACATTTACTTGGCAAAAGTGAGATAAGCTGTTAACTTCATAGACAAAATTGAAATATATTTATTTGTGTCTGTAAATTAAAAAAAACTTAAAATACTGTAACCATGCTGTGTTAATAAACTAAATTATTATTTTATGGGAATTAATTGCTTATTAATAAACTAAAATGTATTGTCAAACTGAAAATAAAATACGAATATTAAGTGTTTTATATTCAATTTGTTATATGCTAATTTTGGAAAAAGCGACTTTTCTTGTTGAAATTTTTCTTACAAAAAAACAACTTTCTGTTTAGTACACTAGAAGACTGCATGAAGTACACAAAGTTGATTTTTTTATGCAGTTAGATATCCAGAATTTTAACAAGTATTGAAGTTTGTAGGTCTTGTGACGTTACATTAATTCGCTGATATTTTTAACTATTTTCTAACGTAAAATATTTGCTAAGAATAAAAAAAAATAAGTTTTGCATGCTTATGGTGGAAATTTATGTTACGGTGAGAATCGAAAATTAGAATTTTTTTAATTTAAAAGTTTTTTCCTATTAATTTCTGTTAGGTTTTATCTACTCTGGATTGTCTACTTTGTTTGGTTTTATCAATCATTACAGATTTACTTACTTCTTTCCTTTATATCTCCGAAATAATCTCCTTGTTATGAAAATCGTTGAGAATCAACGACCTCAGTTGACTATTTATGTATACGAGGACTATTCAGAAAATAACCGAACTTGATATTTTTTCGTGACGAATTGTGTTTAATGTCATCAATAACTTCAAAACGGCGTCCTTTCATCACTGATTTTAATTTTTGAAATAAGAAAAAATCCAAGGAGCTAGTTCTGGCGAGTAGGAAGGCTGAAGGAGCAGCCATTTTTGGCATACAACTGGCGTGTGGGCGCATTGTCATGGTGAACCATGAATTGTCTCGCCACAACTCTGGTCTCTTTTTGCGAATTTTTTCACATAATCGTTGTAAAACGCCTTGATAGTGCGCACGGTTCCCTGTTTCACCTTGAGGCAAGAATTCAAAATACACAATTCCATTATAGTCGAAACAACAGAGAGTATCACTTCGACATTGGATCGAGACTGACGCGCTTTCTTGGGGCATCGAGATCCTTTCCCGATCCATTATGATGATTGAACCTTTGTCTTAATGTCATAACCGTTAACCCAGCTTTCGACTCTCATTATGATCCTTTGCATGAATGTTTCATCGTCATCGGCTTATTCAAGAAGTTGCCGACAAATGTCCACTCGATGTTCATTCTGCTGTTCGGGTATCAAACGAGGAATAAACTTTGCTGCAACTCGAAGCATGTTCAATTTTTCAGTCAAAGTGTCACTCGTGATGCAATTGAGATGCTAACCTCTTCTGCAAATTCTCTGACACTCAAACGACGATTGAAGTCAAAGGCCTTCCCGGTTGAGAGTCATCTTCAATTAACTGAAGGCCACTTTTAAATCGTTAAAAACATTCGTAACATTGCGTACAACCCAGAGCATCATCACTCACCATAAGCTTGTTTCAAAAGTTGAAAAGTTTTTTTTAAAGTTTTCCTTAAGAATCGCTACTAAGACTTAAACACTTTGTACTCGGATAGTAATAACACGAAAACTAAACGAGATATAAACAATCCAAGAACATGTAGTTGCAGAGAAGGTTATGCGGAACACAATGCTGCCAACCGCACGTCCCTAAATGTCTGGTTGGCGCGTAATTAAAGATTTTTCGGTTACTTTCTGAATAGACCTCGTTTGCCTCTTTTAAGACTCAAAAGCCGATCAAACATCCTTAGTTCACCAAAAAATCGAAAAAGTAATTATCGAAAACCGCTTATATTTCCAAGGGCTTTAACCTTACACGAGCTAAGATTAGGTTTGTAGGAGTTATTCAATAAATATAGTTGAGGTATTACAGTTAAGGGTAGAATTAGAAATTTAACATTAGTTGCGATGTTCAGGTTGGATTTTTAAGTTCTTGAAAATCCTGAACTGCAGTGTCAGAAAATATTTGATTAATCTAAGATCCAAAAATATACGTGCTTCTGATAAAAATGTTATTATGTTTTTTTTATGAATTCATGTAATTCCAGTTTCAGTTAAATATTTAAAGAGGACTATTCTTTTGAAATAGGTATAAACTTTTAAACAAAGTAAACTCAGAGAATTTTTTATGTCGACGATATGCTTCGTTTACTTTAAGGTGTAGGATAGTGGAATGAGTTATTTTGAGGGAAGTACTATAGTGATTTATAAAAAATAAAAGATACTATTCAGTTGACGTATATAAAAGAGGTTTGCGTCGTATGACGTACATGAAACGATTGCTGAAAACGCTGCGAAGTGTTTGGTTAGGTCGGCTTATCCGAATGTCAGATGCAGGCTGTCGCTCTACCTGCCTCGCCGTTTCATCAACCCTCCACCCGCACACAACAGCAGTATCTTTGCTTCTTACGTTTACCCTCACATGATGGAGACCTCAAAAAGTCGGTATTAGACACATCACTCGCCCGTACTCACGGTTCAAAACAACGCATTCTTTTTATGTCTCATTCCGTTTGTTCAGTGACATTTCCGAAGACGAACCGTGGAGAGAGCTCAGCAAGTTATTACTGGAATAGAATGACAAACGAGTGTATAGTGTATTCTTCAATGATTGAGTTTTACGTTGTTACTCATTCAGTATCAGAATTGAAAATAAACAATAAATAAAACTTCAGGTTTAATAAATTAAAATTGAAATCTGTCTCCGTCTTACTCATCGATTCATAGATTTTATTTTTTAAAGCAGAGTTAAGAATCGTTCTGTTTAAGATATTTAAGTTTTCTTTTTCTTATACTATGAATTAATAATAAATCTATAATGTTACTTATTCTTTTTCCTGCAACTTGTACCCGTTCGGTAGAAGTTAAGAGCTTTATTTAAGCCGAATGTAATTGAGAAGCATCACTATATCCGTTTAAAAAAATCTATTTTGTCTTTTAATTATGTTTCAGAAATATTCTACTAAGTAACCCTTTGTCAAATATTTATTCGAGTTGAACCGACACAGTGGGAGTGCAGCTCAATGTGATTTTCAAATAAAGTAAAATATGTAAAACTTTCCTTTCCATTATCATAATAAGCTAATATTAATAAAACATTAAAAACAGGAGTTAAAATAAAAATGTTATAATTTTTAATATGTCTAGTATATCAGCTTAATACTATATAATACTCTTGGGAAATCTAAACGCTCTTTGTCCCGAGGTACTTGTCTATCTTGCGAACTGAACTTCATAGTCCCTTACCAAAAAGAAAATCTTTTCATCTATTTCGTTGAAAGTGAACATTTATGCAGTCCTTAACACTAGACTCCCAGAATTATTGGATATATTTGAATGATATGATTGAAAGAGTAAAGTTTGATGATTATTTATAATTTTACAACGAATAAATGTAGGTTTTATATGAACCAGTAAGGAAACGAGTATTCCAAATCGGTTAGTTTAATATAGAGATGAGACACAAAATGGCTGAAAGAGGTTATTCCAGTAATAAAAGAACGAAGAAAAAGGACGTAAATCCGATTACGAAAACAATACAAAATGAGTGAGGAAGAGGGCAAGAGTAGGATAGAGTTGATAAATTGGGAATGGAAGAGAAGCCATAAATACTTTGCGTTACCCTTGTGGGCTACTCGTTGCGTTGATTAAGACAAGATGTTTTTTTTTTTTTTTTTTTTTTTTTTTTTTAATATAAATTTTCTACTCTGTACCGCCAAAAGCCTTAATAATAGTTAATTAAGATCGATTAGATCATTCTCATTGTCAGTTACTGTCTGTTCAAGGAGAGTTATGTACTGCATAAAAGTTTTTTTTTTTTTTTTATGGAGTTGTTTTAATTTAAGAAAACCGAGCCGAATATTGCTTCAGTTTAGTGGAATTTGTTTTTTTTTTTTTTCAGTAACGGAAGAATAATAAAACAAAATTATATATTGTTTAGCCTTGTGCGTGTTTGTGTATTTATGTATACGACTACACATTGATATACGTATATAATGTGTTTCAATTTATGGTATCCAGTACCTCATGAAATTAAAGATAAGTTGTAAACTTATGTCCTTTGTTTTTAGTTAGTAAATGTATTTATGGATTATTATATTTAATTATGGAAGTGTATTAATTTTACTGGTTTTTCTGGTTTCCAGAAAAATGAGATAAAGATTTTTTTTTTTTTTGCGTGTATAATTTCGCTTTTAGAATTTTCGTAATATTTTTTTCTTAAATCAGCTTCTGCGTCGCTAATGTTAACAAATTTATATGTATGAATAAAATTATTTCTCTAAAATATATATATTTTTTTAACTCTTGAAATAATCAGGAATAGGGGGTTAAAAAATCGCACCGTATATTTATGGAAATACTTGTATGCATATTTTGGATACGCCGACCTGAGTTTCATAGTTCATCGTATATTTTTACTCGTGAGGGTATGAGAAAAAACCATGTGCTGTGTATTATCCTTAAGGACGTATTACCGCAATCCCCTTCTTTTTCTCCTTTCTGACGACTTGTGTGCGCACACGTGTAGTGTTCAGATGACGGTTTGTCATACGGTATAGTCGATACGTACCGCCGATTCGATATATACAGTATTTTATTAATCGTACAGTTCATGATTTATAATCATACACATTGTACTGCATGCGATGAAGGATATCATTTCAGAACCACGTGCCAAATCGGTAAAAGACTCGTTACAAAAGTTGTTATTTTCAGAATTTAATTTTTGACAGTATGCATTATAATAATTATTAAGGAACTCTGCGGTTACTGATATGAAAAGTTGGCCGATTTTCGTCTAATTTTCTACAGAAATCGTTTTCGACATTATGTAATTTACTACAGAAAAAATTGTCCGTCGAAGTAAACATTCTTACAACAGAAATTAAATACCGCAAAATTTTCAACAACTTATGTTTAAAAATTTTTTTATTGAAATTTCAAAATTTCAGAGATAGGCCGGGCACCTCTTTCTTAGCAAAATATGATTTCTACAATTTTATAGTTTATTTTGCATGGTAGGAAAAATGTACGATCAAAAATTAAATATCATTCATACTAGCTTATTAAAAAATATGTCGCCCTTTTTTTATTATTTTCTATCAGAATATTGATTAAAGTTAATCTCGTTCAGTTTCCAAATAAATAGTACTTTAAACAAAGTTCCGGTATAAAATAAACTTTTTTCTGCATCATTCTTACTATCACGCTCTCATGATCCGGTTCTTCGTTATATATCATATTCATGTTATTAATACAATAAATATTTTCTAATTTTTTGGCGGAAAAATTCATTATTACCGTACGCAATGTTAAGAAATATTCTGTTTAAAAAACAACTTAAATTTGATCCCCGATTAATAGTTTATGTAACCCTTTTCATCGATCATCTGTTTAACAAAGAATATAATGACGTTCTGCTCTAGACGAAGTAATATTCCTTTATTTTGGTAAATATTCCCGCAATAGCATTGTTAAGGAAGAGTGCTTTTGTGCTTCTGGTTGGATTCGGCTTTAAGATGTTACAGATTTTGGTTTATTTTTCTAAATCCTTATAAACGTGCTGTTCGTTATCTTGAAAAAAAAAATTGTTATTTTATTTATGAAGAAGCATGACTACAACTAGGCAGTACATCAACCGCTGAAAAAATCTTTCCTCTTTTAATTCTAATACATCTGTAATCTAATGTAGTACAATTTGTAATTTGTTTAGTCTTTCAAACGATTATAAAAACTCTTCGGTTCCACCGAAACTTGTTATTGTTCTTCTGTACTATTTGATTAATATAAAGATGATACTGCAGGAACGAATTTCCTGAGTCGATTAAAAATTAAAATAACTTGTAAAGAATTAAAAAAAAAATTATTTATCTTGTAATTACTCTTACACCACATGACTAACAGTTAGCTTTATATTTAAATTGTAAGAAGTAACATATCCATTCCAGAGTTAATTTTTGTTATAAATTATGACTGCTTCTTTCAAAGTTACGTGTAAAATAACTAATAAAAGGGCTCCGCTGTTATCGATAGTTGGGCAGTAACTTATCCGTACTCAATTAATTTTTGAAAATAACAACCCCTAAAATCAGAAATTTTTTAAATTCATTTTTGACTTTAATCTGATGACGTCACAGTTGTTTGTAACAACAATCGCATCTTTCATTGTACTCGATAAAGTTACAGTAACTAAGTAAATAAAGTCAACTAGTGTGCGTTAAACACCCTAACGACCCACAGTTTGTGAAACGAGATTGATTACGACCGACCTTTGTTAACGGTTTATTCAGTCACCTACCCTGCGCCTTCGTTGATCCAAGTACAAGTGAAGCTGTCCATCTTCTATAGATTATAAAAGTTTTGTGTACATTTATGTTTCCCGCCTCCACACCCATACGAGTACACAGTAGGATGATTTTCACATTCAATACACGAATATTAGTGTAATTAATAAGGTGCGTTGCAAAGGAGTAAGGTACAAATGTTTTGTTTTACAATGAAGGTTGGAAAATGTACTAATGTTACTTTTACAGTGGAGGAATAATTTTAATTATTCTAATGGATCTGCTAGAATTAAGTTTCTAGGTTTTGCTGTTGATTATTATTGTTATTCTCATGCTTTGCATTTTATCACGTAAAATGCAGTTATAATAAAAGAAATTAATATTTCCTCTTTAACCGGTTTTGCTTTAATATTTTTTTCGTTTCGTCATATTAATAAAAAATAATTTTCATACTGATTTTGTTGTTTTCTGACAACAACAATCCTTATAAATCTATGTTAAGTATGTGGATGTAATGAACAGAAAGAAAAAATTTCATAATTAAAGGGTATTAGTGTAATAGCCAAAGGAAATGTAATTATTGAATAGATTTCACCGTCAGTTTGAGTTTGTGTTACTTGAAGTAACTTATGAAAGATGGTAGTGTACTTTAATTATTTAATAGAAAATAAAAAAAAAAGAAAATGTATGATTGAAAGGAGGAAAACTTTGATAACGTTGTTACATTTTTGAACAGTAAAGAATTAAACAAGTTTCATTCTTTTTTAGTTTTCCCCTACTGTAGATTTCGTTTTTCTTTGTCTCGTGTAACCGTTTAACGTCATGTAGTTTCCAGTCTTTACATATTTTGTACCATTAATGAATAAACACTGCTTGACGTCTTCTATAGTTTGTGCACCGGTATCGACTTTTTCGATTTGTAAGATTCTTTTTCTGACATCATTTTGCTTGTGAAGTGTAATATTTTATTTTAACTTTCTCTTTAATAATATTAATCTTAGCTGTCGCATCAATTTTAAACAAGATATATAGTATTTATCCTTACTTTAAAAACAACATTCATAGACTAATAATTTTTAGATGTTCCAAGTCTGGTAACAATTTTGAAAAAATCAAATTTATCGACAAATCAATGCCGTTTAACTCTATCGTGTTATTAGTTTTACTCTTGCTATGAAGTATTATTATATTATATCATTTTGTATTCAAGGATTTACACGTAGGGCTAAATATGTGGTATCCTAAATTTGATATTCGTCTTGGAGAATGCATAATCATGTTTGATTTTTTTTTAAAGAATCTCCATCTACCGGCTAACTTCAGATAAATTTAAGAAAAATAACGTTCGCTATGATGAAAGCTTTAAGAGTTAGATCCGTGGGAAAAGTAGGAAGCTGTTTGTAAAACTTTCCTTTATTTGATAAATGGTTTCATATTAATTCTGTTATTATTTACAAAACATTTTAAATAACAATGACCAAAAAAAATTATATAATAAAAAATGAAATAATGCATTTATAAATTAAGAAAGAAATGCTTATGAACGGTTTGTTTGAGACTTTAATGAAGGAGAGGGGGAAAAAGAAAGTATTCTGCGTGATATTACGTGTTTTGATTTGAATAGGTGTGCTTGGGAATCAGATAATTGTAAATTTTATTTGATATCTGCATTTAGTTAGTTAGCTGGGTGGGTGGAGGTCGTATGTTACTATTTATTGTACAATCTCGTTATGTAGGGTTCAATTCTGCTTGTTCTCCGCACGCGCATACACACTCTTCTCTCTCGCACACAAACTCTCTCTCTTTCTTTCTCTCTAATCTTGTTGTTCGGTCGGTTACAGAAAAGTCTGTTCAGTACTAACAGAGTTAAGAGTGATTTTGGCTTATCGCATTCACCAGTATTGTAACGGACGCACTATAGTGCGCCAGTAGGGACTAGCACTTCCGCTCCTCCGCCCTACCCTTGCATTTGTCCCGGTTTGCGAAAGTCCAATTTCCGCAATCTCCCCCCCTCTCCGATCTCTGTTCACAATCCTTCCAGCCTCTCTTGTAACCTCCGGTACCGAATGAAATCCAAGATCTAGCTATTTATTAGCGGCGCGTGCTGAGACTAACACCGTTGCATTTCGGCCCCTCTTAGGCGTTTTATTTATTGCCTCCTCATTCCGCATTTTAATTCAGTATGTTTCTTCCTCTCGTTCATCTGGTCGGTTATATTTCTCTCGCATGCTTTGGTTTTATCTCGGCTTTTGACTTTCCTTTTCATGTTAATTGTCAACTCAAATTTTCGTCTTATATGCTAATGTGATATAAAATAGTTAAGAGTGTTTTTTTTATAAGTATTATTAGGCCCAGTGTGTGAATTTATATGATATACCGAAAGTCCCAGATTCAATTCTAATTTTTGGTGGCGCTTGTCTTTACTCACTACAGACTACAATCGCTTGTGTAGAACTAATATGCACAGATAATTTAGGTTGCATTACGTACTAAAAAGCTTGATTCGTATGTAAGGATTACACTTTAAAAAATATTTGAAACTTGATTTTGTGGTAAACCGGGTCTACCAATATTGCCAATTGTTTTACATATTCAAGTGTGTTTGTGTTTTGTGTGTGTGCGCGCTCGCGCTCGCGCTCGCGCTCACGTGTGTGTTTATATTTGTAAACATTAATATATGTTTATACATTTTTTGTATGTTTCTTTATTTTATTTCACATTCTTTTAAAGCACGAAACATTTAACTAACGTAGAAAAAAAAAGTATAAATGGGTTTTATTTTTAAAAAGTGGGATTATTAATGATTTTATTTTCGGTATGTGCTCTATTCACACGAAATTGGTGGTAACCTGCTGATATTCCCTTATTCTGATATTTTCTGATCCGGAAACTCCTTTGCAAAAGGAGTGAAGAATTGTTGGTTGTAAACTTTCAATGAACTGAAAGTGTGTAAGATATTGTTATTCAGAAAAAATGTATTAAACCAAATAATTAATAATTACTGATTATTGATAATAGATGACCGAAGATAACTACATATTGGACATCGTTATTCACAAATTCTCACAAAAAGCAACAATTCCTGGTATAGCTTAGATGCCTTACAAACTTAGAAGCCAGAGACAGAAGGTGTTATGAAACAGATTATTTTCATTCTTTGATTGTGAAACGGTACGTTAACACTGTATGTATAATATTTAAATTTACGCAATACAAGGTAAGTTAACGGGATTTCCAGTTTACATCCTTGTACGAAGTAAAGGAAGTATTGTGATCGCGAAAAAATTTCGGTTTTCAGATTTCGAAATATCCATTTTGACTAGTTTCAGCGTGACGTCTGTACGTATGTATGTATGTATCCTCGCATAAGTAAAAAACGATTAGCCGCAGGATGTTGAATTTTGGATTTAGGACTGAACAACATCTAATTGTTCACCTTCCCTTATGATTGCAATCGACTGGACCAAAAGTGTCCAAAAAAGCCGAAAATCCAAAAAATCTGGATTTTGGACTTTTTCTTAACTGCAGTAATAAACCCTCATTGAGGGCTTTTCAACGATATATAATAAGTGATACTTATTTTCATTGGTTCCAGAGTTGTAGCCAAATAAAATTTTAATTAATGAAATATATGGATCTTAGAAGGAGAAGGCACATCGGTTCGAATCAGACTTCATCTCCTTTTTTTTTACTTCTTTTTAATTTAAATATATTAATTTATTAATAATTATTAACCTGTGATTGTAAAAAAAAATGTACAACAAATAATAATTCAATAATAACCATAAAAAAATATATCAGAAGTTATTAATGAAATAAAATAATATGCGCTTACCATATAAAAAAAAAAAAAAAAAAATGTTTATATGTAATTTAATAGGCGTACAAGGAAGTGATGTGATGTTCACATCAGATTTTTTATTGAAATAATTTTAATCTTTTTTATTAATTAATTTTATTTTTTATAGATTTACTAATTAGATTATTTTAATATTATGTAATATTATTTATTTTCATAATATGTTTAGATGTTTGAGGAGTAAAACTAAAAAATAAATCATCTTTTTGTTTCAGGTAATTTGAAATCGGGTTATTGGTGGCTCCATGGGTTCGGGGATTAGTATTCCAGTAAGTTTTTATTATGTAAATTACACACCATGTACTTTACGTTATTGACTTGTTAACGAACTTACTGGTGCATTTATTTTATTTTAATTTGAAATCTAACCCACCGGGTTGGTCTAGTGGTAATCGCGTCTTCGCACATCAGCTGATTTCGAAGTAAAGAGTTCCAATCTTCGAATCCTAGTAAAGGCAGTTACTTTTATACGGATTTAAACACTAAATTTTTTTGTTCATTGGTGGTTGGGTTTCAATTAACCACACATCTCATAAATGGTCGAACTGAGATTGTACAAGACTATCCTTCATTTACAATCGTACATATCATCCTCTGACGTAATACTTGATGATGATTCTCGGAGCCTAAACAGGAAAAAAAATCGTTTGAAATCTATTATATTTAAAATTGATATCTGGGTAGCTTACTAGTCCATAAACACAAAGTAATTTTTTTTTTGGTAAAATTATTAAATTCTAGTAATACGATAAACTTAAAAACGTTCTTCATGAATAGGAGAAAATATTTAAAAGTACAAGGTTTGCTCGTTAATACGGGGTAAATTTTTTTTTTTTTTTTTTTTTTTTTATGTAAAAGTTAAGTGGTGGGTTATGATGAATAAATAAATAGGCTTTGCGGTAATTCATTACATATCATTTTGACTGTTTGAAAGTGCGTGCATTCGCGAATTGCAGTGCAGTTAAACTCGTATTTATTTTCTATTTTATTTTAAATCAAGCGCATTACTTCAGATACTTCGAATTAAGTAGTATATTGTATTTAATGAAAATACGCTATTGGTCTCTTGATAATGAAGTTGAATACTCGACCACATACAAGGGTACGTATCTTTGCCATATTTACTGAAATTTCGTGTCTGCGGTAGTTTTTAATAAGTTTTAAGAACGATTAAAAAGTCTTGAATATTAAAATACTCTCTGAATGGCTGAATGTACGGATTTAGGTGTGTAAGATTATTACATACTGTAAAGAAGGTGAGGCGAAGTGGTTCAGGTTTCAGTCTTCCGAATCGAGATTGAGAAGGTTAATGAAAATCTTCAAAGCGTTCTTATGAGCCTCTGCAAAAGGTTCTGAGGGTGCGTGCAAGTGAAGCTTAGCTAGTGAGTAACCGAACCAAGGGAAGTGGAACGTGCACTGGATGTAGAGTTAAGTGAATAGAAGGAGGATTGCTTACATTGTGATGAGGTAGTACAGTGGGAGCCGTCCGTGTGTGATCTATTTTGTGTGTGTGTTTGTTGGTGTTGGAGGGGGAGAGTTTCTGCGTTAAAGCCTCTTGATTCTCCTCTTATATTACCGAAGATCACAAACGATTGTCGGGTTGGTGGAAGGGAAGGAATCACGATAGAGACAAGGGAAATGAAGGTAAAAGAGAGGGATGAGTTGTTGGAAAGCATTATGTATGTTTTAATTGAACAGTCCTCAGTTTGACTCCCAGACATTAGCATGTAAATGAATCGGTCACCGATTTCCATTTAACTCCTGCTTCTTGTGCACCCCTTTCTAATCCTAGCGTTTTCTCTCGTATCATAGATTCTCTCGATTCTGCTTTCTGCTTTATTTTTTTTTTATCTACTACATTTTTTGTTTTTAATAGCAAGTAGAAACTCTTTGTTTTCCCCCCCGGTATTTGTTTTACCAGATTAATCGTGTAGATATTGGAACTCGTTCACGCGTATTCAATTTAAATGTAGTGTATATATTTTTAGTGAAGTAATTTAATGTTTAAAATTGTTGTTAAGATATTATTATCTTTTCTGCTAAAATTTCTATACTTTCTATGTTTAGTACCGCTTACCTTTCTAAGCTTCATTCTTTTATTACGCATTTCGGAACCACTCCTTTGCTGAAACTTATTGTACTGGTACTTTTAAATTTCTGTTAATCTTTTAATAGCGATTAGTCAGCGCCCCTCCGTATATTTGACGTAATGCCTTATCTGGTCTTTTTCTTGTTTATTTGTTATTATTGGTTATACTTAGTCGTTTCTTTTCGTTTTATATATTCATTTCCTGTTTTCAATAAGCTGAGGTTCTTGAATAGGACATCCGCTTGATTGTTGATCTGTTCATTTATGATCGTTTTATTGGTACTTTTTAATTTAACGATTTCTAGATTTTCTAAATTGTTCATTTTTCTAACAGTAACACGTTTGTGAATTAATTTCATTGGGTCATGTCTTTTTATTAAATGCAATGCATTATTACAATCATTTTTTTATTTTATTTTTAAAGATCTCTTGTATTCGTTATATATTCATTTTCTTCCCGTTCATCCACTGTATGTTGCATTGCATTTATATTATAGTTTGTAAATGCCGTTGCTGTTGTGTTTCTTCTACGTTAGTGTTAAATATCTTTTTAGTGTGTTATTTGTATTTATAGCGGTTTTTATATTATATTTACTAAAGAATTGTTTAATTAGGAAATTTTCTTTCCCAGTAAATGTTAATTTACTCCATTTATAGGTTTCTTTATCGATTGTTATTTTAATTTATTTCTATTTTTATTCATTTTTCTGTTCATTTCTTTCTGAATGAAGCTTAGAAAGGTAAGCAGTACTAAATATAGAATCTAATAATATAATGTTTGTTTAAACCGTTTCATTTTAATGACGTAATTGTCTTTCATTTTTATTTCTGTTTTGATTTACGAGTCGTATTAAGAAAGTGAAGTTATAATGTAACCGGTGTATTGTTAAATTTAAATCTCTTTTTAATCACTCTTCATTGTACGTATGATATTGATTATTTTTGGTATGTATTAGTTAGTTATTTTTATGTATAATATTAGTTAGACAGCGTGAAGCTGTCTAACTAATATTAAGAAGAATTATTTTAGATTATCGAAAAATATTTAGGTATATTGCTGAATATTTACGCTGTAAATACTTAATTTCGTGCTGCTAAATCAGTAAAATAAAGTACGTAGATAAGACCAGCTCATTTTTTAGTTCTTAATACAGCATGTTTAAATTTCCTTAATTTTAAACTAAAGGTTTTTTCTATTTACAAAATGTTAGTCAATTGAATTTCGTTGTTAAGGTTGCTATTTGATTAAGTAACCGATTCTACGATTAACCCCTTATTTTACTGGGGCATTTTTTAATCGGGATATTTTTCATGTAGTTTGCAATAGAGAGGACAGCTGCATTAACCTTTTTGAAAGAAAATTGTTATCATAAGTGGAAAAGTTACAAAGTTTCAGAGAAAATGAATAATACTTTTCGAAATTTAATGATGTACTTCAGATATACTTGGGTTTAATTTAAAAGCTGTCTGAAAGGAAACAGGCGATAAAAGAACGAAAAAGCGATACCTTTATGAGTCTTGAATGAGTGCAGGTTGGTGTTACATTAAGAAAAAGGTAGAATGTTTCGTTACTCTGTTACAACAATGTGATCTGCGAAAGTATTGGATTGTGCTCAATGTAGAGACATTGACATTGGCTATATAAGTCACGTGGATGGAAAAGGACTGCTTCACAAATTTGGCTTGCGGGCAGAAATGTAATAAACTGTTGAGGAGTCGGGGGTTTAATAGAAACAATAGGCATAAAATGTTAATAACATAATGAATAGAGTATACTAACTACGATTTGCCGATCGGCTTTCTGTTAAAAGAACGAAATTCATTCGCTGTTTAATTATTTCAATAATGCGGCTCTGTTTCGTTTCATTTTCAATGATAATTACTTGGTTGGTCATTTAATAGGAGCTATAGAATATCATCTCTTGTTTCTGTTGTGTTATACAAAGAACTCTGGTGGAGTGCGAGATCTTGTAGTCATCCACCCTGTCGTTCAGTTGCGTAATTGCGGTGTCATGTATCTCATAGAGCTTTGTCTCCTGTGCTTCGGAATGCCACCGTGTCAAACCACCTTTATCGTTGCGCTCTGGCCTACCTGATACTCGGTATCGTTCCTCTTAAACACTCGGTACTACTTATGTCCTTACTGATCGTTACACATTATCAGATATCACAGCCGTTCACTCTCGATCTCTTATATCAAAGATTCGTTTTGTTAAATACTAGTGACTGTAGGTAGTGAAATGTGACCTTAGACGCATTAACGATCTTTTGTTCAGTACTTTAAAAACATTTAAGACTTTGAACGGTAATAGTTTATATTTCATTCGGAAGAAAAATTTTATCTGTAATGATTTGTATATCGATCAATTTATTTTCTGCTTAGACCATTATACCTTTTAATCTACAGTAGTTATATGGTGTGAAAGACTTGTCTCTTGTAAAATTCATTTGGTTTTAATGTATCGTGTATTTATTATAAATAACAGCTGAAACTTCTACAGATAACCACAATTAAAATAACAAACACACAAACGTGTATATGTGTGCACACACAAGCTGGTGAAAATAATGAAAAAGGTTCATATAATCATAGGTCTGAAAACGCTTTGCTTTCCAGTTAGGGCTAACGACAAATTTTTCCCGGATTTCGCTTTTCTAATAAAAAGAAGCCCTACTGTAATTTTTGAGACACCGAATTTTGTGTTTTACGACGGATATATTAGAAACAACTGGATTTATAGTTGCTGGGATCTGTTTTACCCTACTTCCCAACTCAAATTAGATAAGAAGTTTAACTTTACTCCGTAATTTGATCCCAAAAATTACAGTATGTCCTCTTTCTAAAGACGTATGTTTATATGAACTTTTTTCATTATTTTCATCAGTAGAACATGTCCTGAAAGTTTTTCCGTTTCTTCATGAAACACCTGTATATATTAACGAGCTCGCGCGCGCGCGTGTGTGTGATGTTGAAAAATTTCGTGGGAAGTAATTTTTTACTGATAAATTGCGTCAGACTATTGTTTAAGTACAACTCAAATACAATTGAGTTTTTCTGTCATAAATTGGATTTTTTTTTTAACTTTCCAACCGTGATATTTTGTTTATATTATTAAGGTAACTGTCGTAGCATTAAGCAGGTTAACTCACTTAAAAAGTCTTGGAAAAGTTTAAGTAATTTTTAAACGGATATTTATCTACACGATTTAGAGCTATAAAGCGAAAATAAAAAAATATGTACCGGATAAGTAAAAATTAGAACTTAAGATATTGTCCCTTTTTTCTGAAAAACTATCAAGGCAGAAATTCTAGTTTGCGATAAAAAAAAGTGTCAAAAATTACCAAGTTTCGCCCCCAATCAACAATCTGAACTAGTGCAGTACGCCATTAAGTACTTACCGACTGCGTTTTGATGATTTTATCATTAGTCATATAAAATCAGGATGTTTTGAAAAACTGATTTACGGGAAATTACATAGCCCTTGTAGGTTAAATTTTGCCTCGTCTCGGTGATTTTGGCATCATAATGCGCACTGTTATATTCAGATCTCTGAATTATTAAACTAGCAGGAAACTACTTCATCACTCATCTTCCTTAGTGTGCTCGGCACATTATGCATGTCATTCTTCAGATACCTATGATATTTTTTAGGATATATTGTTTCACGTCTGATCACTTACGAACATTCGGTTGTGTATCTTAAAATCTTATAGTAATTCCTGATACTCGATCCTTAATTTTAAATTGTGTTTTTCTTAACACGATGCGTTAGTGTCGTTAATTTACTGATTAGTTCGGTAATCTGAGGTACCTCGGGCTATTTTCTTGCTGCTTTGTAGATAAAACCCGTAGGCAAATGCTTTCATCGATCTTGTAGCGAATTTTCTTGTATCTTGTTACATACAACGTAGAATCGCCAGGGCTAGGTGTATCGTTAATTAGAACACAACAGAAAGTAGCCGAGAGGTAGTATAAGGAAGTTATTAATGGCGTTAAAATGTTACTGATCCCGGCTAGCCCGGAATACGAGTCGGACTGTCAACATTGTAAGTATCCCCGCCACTTTTATATCAGTTAGTTTATTAAAAATAATGGGCATTTCAAAAATAGTTGTTCGAAAATATTCGAATCGACGTAAATAACAAATTAGTTAAGAGGCATATTTGTTTACGGGAATGTAATCGTAACTGTAAATCCAACAATATTGTAGCATTTACTTCTTGTAAATTGATTATGTTATCGTAATTATTTATTTATGTTCATTTATTATTTCCCTCGGGCGTAGTGACAGTGGATTTGTTATTAATTAATATTCCAGATCGCTTATTTACTTTATTTCTGTACATTATTAATAATTGGAAATTAATAATTTTATTTTTGTTTAATTTTGTAAAAGGTTGTTAAAACAACCAACATCAGCATCATTAAGCATTAACTTTTATTATTAACTAAATGAAAAAAACACATTTTTCTTACGACTACTACATTTAACATAACCAACAACTTGAAATACCTTGAACTAAGTATAGAGAGGTACTATGCGTAATTCAATTTATCGATATAATACAGTGTCGATAAACTAACACGTTCATTCCCCTCTATTGATAATTTGTTTACAATAATTATATTATTAATGAAACAAGAACAACGCAAGATAAGTAAATAAGTATTTGAATACATATGAGTACAAATCACCTCATGAAATATATAACCTCCAAAAAATAAAATAAAAATACCTTCTAATTCAAAATAATTATACTCGTACTAAAACTTAAGTTATGCTTAATCAGTAAAGGACCAATCAGTGGCGGCTATTAGCTAAAATTAGTGGAGGTGCTGCTCAAGAGAATATTTTCGGGCCTTTTCAAGGCCATGGTTTATGTTTTCTGTAAAATAAAAGAACCGAAAAAATGTATCAGATATAGTACCTAGAAGCAGGAAAATAATCCAATTTTACACTTTATCTCATTCAAGAATACGGTACACGGTTTTTAAGTTGTTTGCTCGGTTTAACTGAATAAATAATAAAATGTCTATTGATTTTTTTTTAGTTTTACTAGATAATAACCTAATAAAATGTCCGCTTAAAAACTATAATCCATGATGCTTAATTTAATTTTCTATGTACACAGAAACAAATGCATTAGTTTTTACTAATTACCTTCTGTTTCGCCCTTCCAGAGTGTTTTTGGACAGATTTGGCAATCAAAGAATCCTTGAGCCCTTGCTTTCTGCCATCTTCTGATCACTACTGAAATAAACAACTAAACCACTTTCATATTCCTTCCACCGACTAAACTAGTAAAAAGAACGAACAAGGAACGTTCTATACACACGCCGAGTAAAGAAAAACTACGTTCCACCAGCACGCCAAGATCGGCACTGCAGGAGCGACAGTGCTCTCTCCCTCGCAACCTCGCGTGCAGCTTCTTATGTGCGCATGCGCACAACAGCCAAACGCCACTATAAAGCGCACAGTTCCATACAAAGATTTTTG
This sequence comes from Lycorma delicatula, assembly GCF_047948215.1. Lineage (NCBI taxonomy): Eukaryota > Metazoa > Arthropoda > Insecta > Hemiptera > Fulgoridae > Lycorma > Lycorma delicatula. The sequence goes on along the minus strand of NC_134455.1, from coordinate 248,023,599 downwards.
TATCTTTTTCATAAACTGGGGGATAGCTATTGACATTAAGCTTAAGGATTATATAGTGTACACGTATAAAAAAAAGAGCCCATTATATTAAATGTTATCGATAATATCAAGTGAAAATAGGTGGTGCTGCAGTACCACAGAGCCTGTACGCGAGCCGCCACTGGGACCAATGTAATAATATTTCTGGCAACTTATTGATTGAACAGTTAAATAACTAAAATGAAAGCCTTGTGGTGCGTCAATTAAAGTTAACCCAAACCTTTTGCTCCAGTAAGTTTTCAATATCAATAAGTTCGTAATAGTTAAAATCATTAGTGAGAACAGTTTCCTATGTTTAATAAGTTTTTCTTTACACAAGGATTTTGTCATGACATCAGCCACATTATAGTCAGTTTCTACATATTCAATATCTATAATCTTTGCACACAAAATCTTTGATAATAATCTTTTAATATCTATATGCCTAGCAGGCTATTGAAATACCACTACAGTTATCCACTTTAACTATAAACGTTCCACTATATGATCATTAAATTCACACAACATACCCTTTAAATCTACTAGTTCTTGGGCGATTGCACAATATTCTGCCTCATAGTAGAGATTGCTACGCAAGACTGTTTTTTAGAAACCATGCAATAGGATTTGCACCCTTACGCTCTTCCTTGAAGTTTTATGCTGTACAAGGATATTCACATGATGGCTGGTATCTAATAACTAAATAATAATGTAACCTTCCTTCACTCTTTCTAAATTTCAACTCTGGATCTTTGGTAGCACCTAAATACTGAAGAACGTGCCTCACTGCTTCCCAAATTTGACTAGTAGGCTTGTTCAAAACACCACGCAGCAGTGAAATACAAATGATAAATCTGTTCTTGTCATTATAGTCACATATACTACTCACTAGCTGATCATAAGAAATATTAATATTCAATTCTGATTTCTCAATTTGAAATCCAGCCTCCATTGGTATATCTTCGACTATTTTCCATAATGAATTCACTTTTTAAATTATGAATTATCTTGCTTTGTACACTACAGTTAAGCTTTCATTTGTTCTACTAAATTGCATTCCTAAGAAACAAGTAGCCTCTCCCATATCCTTGACTTTAAATTTATTATACAAAACTTATGTAAATCTTTATTCTTATTTTAATCACTCGTAAATTACGCATTGTCAACAAGCAATAAGAGATACACATCTTTGGAATAATATGAACGGTAATCATGCTGTGATCGTCGAAAACCATTTTCTTCTGTTACCTCATTAAATCTCTCTTTCAAGCACTTTGGTGAACCTCTAGGTTACAAAGCACGATTTAATTTCAATATTTATCCATAACATTGTGGTTTTTTTAATATAAATATCAAAATTAAGAGTACCATTTAAAAAAATAGTTGTAACATTTATTTGTATCAGTGTCCAATAATTTTTCACAGCTTGAGATAGTAAAATTCTTAAAGTTGATATCCTACAAACTGGAGCATAAGAACACTTATCAAATTCATCTTGTAATTGAAATTCTCTTACTACAAACCATGTCGTCTTATTATCCATCTTCTTTAATCTTAAATACCGATTTTGTATCGACCTTCCCATTCAGGTGACCACGTATCAAGTTGTTCGTGAAAATCTAGCATTTTTAACAGCATTTTCCAATCAGATATCTTAGCAGAATTTTCATAAGTTTGAGGTTCTTCTGCATTCTTTTTTATTCAACTTTACTTGTTTGGTTTTATTTATTTCTTCTGTCATTTTAATTCTATTCAAACGGAAATCTCTCAATTCTCCAATATGGTATAATTGTTGTTCCAATACATTTTCGTCAAATCTCGCATCTCTTGTGCACATAACTTTATTTTCATCGGGTATCAATGTTCTATAAGCACCTCCACACCAATAGCCAACAATTACAGTATGTTTGGAAATTGAATATAATTTGTTAGATTTTGTTTGCTGTTGTACCAAGCCGTACAACCGGATAATCTTAGTTTTGTAATTTCTTGTTCATACCGCAGAAGAGATGTAGTAACACTCATTTTTAGAACTGAAGTAGAGGATCTTTTTAGTTCATAAACACTGCATTTTAATGCTTCATACCCAAAAAAGTTTAGTCACCCCTGAGTCTGTAAATTTAGTTCTAACCCTGTTAAGTAGTGTCCTATTCATTTTTGGGCTGTAATTCATAGTGTATTCTAATTTAACACCTATAGACCTGGAATAATTTTTAAATGAATTGGAAGTGAATTCACCACTATTGCTGCCGTTCTAACTCCCTGATGTAATGAATCCAGTTTGAGCTTCATCTTTAGTTTTCAATAGACAAAGAATTGCAAACTGAGAAAAATCGTGGAAAATGAATTGATATTATATTTCTCATCGTTATATGATAGTGGATTGACAGGTCCACAAATGTCAGATGTATAATATTAATTCTCCATTCTGTTTAGTTGTTTTGTCTTATTTGTAAACAGGAAGTCTGGAAAATTTACCTTATAAACACACCGTACATTTTTTATTTTTGAAAGGCAGCCTCAACTGGCGTAATCCCTCATAATTTAAATGTCTGAAACGTCGCGGCTTGACATTTTCTGCGAATGATTATCATGCAACACAACACTGTCCTATTGTTTTCATGATATTGACTTTTAATACGTACAAGCCATCACATACTCACAAAATATTTTAAAATAAATTTGGTTATCAAAATAATATAATTTTTGTCGAAATCTACTTATAAATTTTTGAAACCAACTTACTAACAGATAAGCTTTAGACCAGCTACACTCAATCAATGAATGCCTCCTCGGTTATAATTTGGTTTTGGCTGGAAATTTTTTTTTTAGTTTACCCTTGTCAGTGGCTCACATTATTTCGCTTTTTGTAATAGAGGTAGTCATTTTTCGATCTAATGTTTTCATCAATCTTTTCATCTTTGATTTCTTCTTTCAGCTTACTCCTGAGATTATAATACATCATTACAAGATGATCCAATGTTTTCTTTACTAGATACGAAAGTTATTTCAGTGGAATATTGTGCAGTGTTATTTGTTATACCACTTTTTTCTACTATTCTCATGGCCACTACATTGACGGGTAATGAACCTGTAACACTTCCTGATTTACCTCGAAGAGTAATTTTCTTTGGACACCGGATTACATAGTGATTTCCATCACCACAATTGTAAAAACAGTTACTATTATTACTACTGTATACTTTGAAGCTTACTTCAGAATTTGAACTTTTAAGCTACTTTTTAGCTTTCAAAACTAATTTGAAAAGGAGTTTACTTTTAATTTTATCTCGACATCTAAAATTAACCTTGCTTTTATAAAATCAATTTTAATTTCAGGTTGTATCTTTAAAGCCGTTGTAACTGTGTCATATTCTTTTAATAATGAAAGCAACAGATATCGTACCTCATCCGATTCATTAATCTTGGAACCCGACTCTTCCAACTAATGGGTAAAGATATCAAACTTCAGAAAATGGTCTTCTAAGTTATTTCGTTGACTGCACTTTAAATTCATCAATTTTCTCCACAAAGTCAGTTTACTACATTCATTTGAACGAACAAATATCGACTGTAGAGCCATTTCCAATTTTTTTACCGTCTTTAATTATATCCAAATATCTTGTATTACATGGCCTGCACATTCGGATTTTTAATAAGAGAATCCTTTTTCACAGTTGCATCCGTTGGTATGTCCTCATCCAACAAGCATTCAGTTTGCTCATTTCATACTAACGAACGGATTCTAACTTGCAATTGTTAAAATGAGTTCCCGATAAAACGGTTACGCTAATATTCAAACCTCATATTTTTCCGACTGCAAAATAAATGATCCGACACTTTATAGGTTATTTGCATTTTATAATTTTTATCCGAAAACATTACCTTCTTATAATAACTATTTATCAAAATCTGTAAAAGGTTGTTAATGAACAATGAATATCAGCAGCAATAAGCATTAACTTTTATTACTAACGAAATTAATTAAAAAAAAAAAACAAAAAACATATTTTCCTTATGACTACTAGAATATACGACATTAACCAACAACTTAAAATACCTTGAATTGTTTATTAAGAGGTATCGATTAACTAACACCAAGTAGTCCTCAAATATTTTTAATTTTTATATGAATGAATTGTCATTAAATTGAGAATAGTGTTTAATGTGCATTTTAAATCGATTTTCATGTTTTAAAATACAAATTTTGTTAGAATCCAAATTATTTAAAAATTTACAGAAGTTAATACTAGTGAGAAAATAACCATTGTATAGACTAAAACCAAATTTCATGTAAGACTTGACGAATGAAAACGGACGTTAAAAATTACGTTCAGCAAAGAGAGAATAAATTACTAAGTGAAAGAGTTCAGATCAGTTTATTGGATGCTATTTATCGTCTGTCCGGTAATTCCGGTTTAAACCGATTGACACAGGTTTTGTCTGATTGTAATGCGCTTATATCGTTTTCATACTTGGTGCAGTTGTAGTTTTTAATTCAATACAGATTTTTATGTTTTAAAACTGAATTTAAAATGCTTATATACGGAATTATATTTGAACGACTTATTTCATTAATGTGTGGCTTTATTACTTGTCAAGATCAACGGCACCCTGAAATGAAGAATTACAAAAAAAATATCCTATATTTCTTTAGAATTCAATGTAGTTAAAATCAATATTTGTTTGGAAAAGGGACCCTTGTGTTGCATTTTAAAATAGAATCACTCTACTGAAGTACAGTATACGAGTATCATTTTAGTTCTTGATCGTCAACGGTAACCTAGCCCTCCAGAGAGTCAAACAAGACTGAAAAAAAAGTAACTGCTTTAATGTGTCTGCGAAGAAATGGAATAAATTCATAAAAATACTTTATTAATTTATAACCGAATAAAATACTATTAGTTAGAAATTTTCCTCCGAGAATCACCATAGTAATTCAAATATATTTTTCCAATATCCAAGAAAATTCGAAACATTACAGAAATTGTATTTCTTGACACCAAAACAGAAGGTACATCGATCAGACATAAAGTTATCGATTCATTTATCATCAGATTCTTTTAACTTGCCTTAACTGAGGCAATGTTGGTCCAAGATCCAGTGTTCCTGCATCGTTCATATATCTTGTTGAATACTTTTAATTATGAGTGCAGTTAGAACAGGCAATCTCTTGCATGTTCGTAATTGACGCGTAGTTCGTGCTTGGGCCGCCAACAACATAAATTTAATGTGAGTATAAGAATATAAATTACGTGCATCAAATTAATGCAATTAGCAGTCCACATAGCCGTTTATTTTTTGTTTTTAAAACCTTGAGTTGATAAAAATTCATCTGTATTTTTAAAAATTTTTATTGTATTTATCCGTTTTGTATTTTTCTAAGGTAAAAAATAATAAATTGGGCAAAAATTATTAACTGCATTTAAAAAATCAATTAACAAATCTTCATTTGTTTTATGAAGATTTCTCCGGATTTTATTGAGTCAAATATGTTTCACGTACGTCGTCTCGGGATTTTTTTGATTTAGATTGTGAGGGATGTATATTTGATTTGGCTATACTTAAAATTGGATACAAATTTCATTATTTTAGACAAATTTATTTATCTATAATAAGGAGACTTAATTAGAATTTGCTAAATATAAAGCTAGTTGTAGATTAATATTTACTGAACCTTGATCTACCCTTCTATCAGTATGACTGTGTTTTGTTCGGTGATAGATTTGGGAAGAGCTTTTATTTGAGACCTTCGCTGTTAGAGGATGGCGCGGGGATCGTGTTTCCGTTAATTGGTTAATTTGATAATTGAGGACTGTAAGTTATGGTAGGCGGTCGTGGTTGGAAGAAGCCCTACGAAGGCAATAGTAAGTTGTGTATATTCACTGATGGGAATGTCTGTCGAGGCATTTGCATCGGTGGCATCCTAATAGAGGCCAAACTGATCACTGTATTGTATTATCAGGTTTAGAGATTCTAAAAGACGACCTGTGGTCGTCTTTTAGAGTCAAATCAAGACTATCAAGACTAGAACGGAGGGGGTTTGGCGATCGGGGTCGTCACAAGGCAAAGGTGTCTTCCCTTACAGGGGTCAGGATGCTAAAGATGATATTTACCTGATGACGAATAAGGAAATAAGTATGAGCTGGCCAAATAGCATGTGCTTTTAAATAAAATTTAAATAGGTTACCGTCTTCAAGCTCTTTAAAACTATTTTAATGGGGGCATTTGTGTGAGTGTGCGTTTAGGGATTTTAAGGTTTTGGGGGTTCCCTATTAGAGGCTGAGGCACCTAAGGACCGAGACCCGGGCGCTGGTGTGGGGGTGTCAGGATCGGCAAACCCGGTTTTGTTGGCCCTGCACTAGGGATTAGAGGCAGGCGCAAAACAATAGATCCAACCGGCGGGTCGACCTGTCATGCCGGAAGAGGGGGAGGCCTGTTAGAGTTAAGGACATCCCCTGGGCTGAGTTATACTTAATTGTGGGTCCGGCCCTGAGGGGGAAGGAAAAAAAAGGTTTTAGAGAAAACAGCATGTAACGTTCAATTATTTGTTGTTTTCTTAGTCTGAGCATTATTACCCCCATTAAAATCATATTTAACTTAAGTTCGATTTGAAATATAAAAACTCAGGAAAACTTGGAGTTTTTTTGCTAAATTTACGCTCCCATAAAATAGGAAGTCAGCAGTTAGATTGCTACAATTAATTAAGACTTAAAAATTACTTAGCGTTTTATTTAAATATAATATTACAAGTTATATTTTATCCTGATGATATTCTTTTCTCTTCTGATAAATCATCTCTACCTAATTTTTTATTTACGATTAATCATATACAAAAAAATGAAAGCATAAATAAAAGAACTGCTTTTTTACTTTATGACCTCTAAAACCTTATTCAGGTATATAGGATCCTGTAGTACGTTTTCAGCACCTTGTTGTCATATAAGTTGCGCATATTATGTCATTGCATTTATAAAATAGAAACGTCTAATTTTATACCATACGTATTTTTAATCTGAATTATTTATTAATGATCAGTTATTATCCAAAAGTGTTCTTCAACTAGGAACTAGTGTGTTTGGTGAAAGTTGGCAATTGAAGTATAAGTTACAGTGAAGGTTTTTTTTAATAATGAGTTGGACTTTTTCAAGAATCTATTAAAACTTGTAGAAAATATTAAAAATAAAAAATACTACCGTTACAAGAATAGTTCAGCTCAAGTTCAGCTGTAGGTATGTTTTTCAGTGTTTATAATGATGATGGAAACGCTGCAAGTGGTGGATGAATAAACTCCAACTGTTCTGTTCCCTTAATTCTGAAAAACATTAAAGATTGTAAGTTGTGTCATTATTAATAAAAAAAGGTGTGTTTGATTATAATTAATTTTACATTACTTTATACAGTAATTGATTTTTTACCGCCATTAAATTATGTATTTGAATCCTATAAGTTTCTTTATAAAAAATTTCAAGCGAAGATAAAATAGTAATTATTATAGAAATTCTTTCATTGCGTGATCTTGACAAAAATAAACTTAACCGAAGTCAGTCAAATAGTCATTATCTGCTATTGAAACAAATTTTTCACTAAAATCAGTGGAAAATTATATTTTATTTTATCCAAATAATTTTGATAGGTAAATAATTTTACGGAAATCATGTAGCTTCCTCAAAGCTTTTGTTGTTACTTTAAAAATATAGTTTTGTAATCCTGGTGTCAGTTGAATAAAACTTATAATAATTTACCTTCTCGGCAAGTTAGGCGGTAATAATTAAGCCGAACTCATAATAAAATTCTACAATTTTTCCGTTCACCCTCATGTGAACGGTATTCTTTCACCTTTCCTCGTTCACCTTTAAGTCAACGAGTAATAGATCGGGCTTTGATATTGATTTCGGGATTTTCTCAAAATTTATATTAATGGAATTCGATTTACAGTTAGTTGTTTATTTGCATATTATGTGTGTGCGCGCGCGGTATATAAAATCAATTGGTTTACTTAATCTTACTTCATAGCTCTGTTACGTACTTTCTTAGAGATCTCCGGCTTTTCAAAATAGATTATTGTAAAAAATATTAAACCTCTAAAATTATATCGATATATGTTATTCTCTATCATTGAATAAAATGGTTATTAAAAGAAACAGCAAGTGAAAAAAACATAAAGTAAAAATAAAAATATATTCTGATAATAGGATGCAAAATGCATTACGTATTCTCTTTATATAAACATTATTTATTAAGCAATTTTTTTTACCATTTACAAAACTTTCACACTTTTGTTTTGATTTGATGATAAAATATAATGTAATTCTTTTTAAAGTAATATGAATGTTCAGGCGAGTAAATGAATGACACTATTTTTTTTTTGAATTGGCTGAAGTTGTATACTGCTGCTATATTTTACTACTATTACCTTTTTAAAAATCATTTATGTAGCTCTTTCATTGGAGCATCGTTATTAATGAAGGCTAAGTGGTATATTACTGCCTCCCCTGAGTTTTTGTTGAATATTCCAATAATCTAGAAAGCTGAAACACGGCACTCGTGTATTATTTCAATTTTTATCATCCCAAGATTTTTTGAAAGACTTACCCGTAGGGAATACATTCCTCCTTTTACAGATTCACGTTATATGAAAAAATTCTTGATTTATATATTCATAATCAGTATTTTGTTGAGTTATTTGCGAATTTTTTGAAGGGGTGGTTGATTACTCTTCTCTTTACATAATTTTTTTTTACTAAAATAACACACTCTTTAAGCAACAATTTATTTTAAAGTATTTAGAATTTTGTTTTATATCTTAAATTTCCTATTTAACAGAACGTAATTATTTGCCAGGAATTAATTTTAATCTTGATAACTGTGACGGATATTAAAAAAATGTAATTGATTTTTTTCGCTGTTTTATGTTATTGTTTGTATTATTATTACATTTATTATATCAGTTGTTAGTATTACATCAGTCGTTTGGTATTTACACTAATCATTTGGTCAACCAGCGTATGGCGTAGTCTGGACTTACACGTAATGTTGATCGGTTTAAAATATACACCACGTGATTTTCATGATGGTCATTGTGTTGAATAACGCCACTTTTTTTAAGTTAAACCGAAAACCAATAATAAACAGTTTAAATTTGACATTTCTTTCCATTTTTGAAATTTTGAAACTAAATCTAAGGTTATTTAACAAAATCGAGTAAAATCTTTTTCAGATATCTGATATCTTTGTATTTACAACTTTCATAGATAATCGCGTCACATAATTTTTGAAGTAAGCCTTAAGATTAAAGTTTCGTCTCACAATTTCTGATATTGTTTGATTTTCATGTTGTCCGGACGTTTCACATAAAACTGAATTAAAAACCATTAACTTTTTTAATCTGATAATAGTTAATATGAAAGAAATCATAGCTGTCTGCATAGCTTCACTTGAAATTGATAATAAAGATCTTTAATTCTAATAAAAATCCTTAACCCTTTGAATTACTAGCTGAAAAAGGGAGAAATTTTAAGTAATGAAATTTAAAGAAAGTAGAACTTTAAACTATACGAGTACTTTTGTAAACGTTTCTTGAAATTTCAAACTGGGTTTCTTACACCAGTATACGTGAAAAATTTTATACGATTTACTGGTGCAGTAAATAAAATTACAATCAATTTTCGTACCTTGTCTTTTAATTTTAACTACAGGATTCCACTCCTGTAAAATATAAAAACTGTTGCCTGGAGCAACATCAGTTTTTAAGCTTGTTCTTAAAAATTGAGTACATTAGCTTTAGGTTTATCTTCAGTATCACTGACAATAGCAATAGATAACCGGTCACTATTAAAAATGGTACTTTCGACCAAGTAATTTCTGCATAATTACTCCAGCAAGAAACTACATAGTGGGAATTCTTTTGTCTTAAAATAAACGTTTTGTTGTAATCTCCGCTTAGTGCTCAATTTGTACGGTTGATTATTTATAAATTTGTAACCAAACTTGCTTCATCGTTAGGCCAGGTCTTTATGTGAAAAAAAATTGTAAATATTTCCAATTTACGACGAAGTATACGTGAAAGGTAACTACCGATCAGTCCGTATAGCAAAATTTGTAAATTAATTTCTAACCTCTTAGGTCATCTTCCTATTCTCTTTAATTATATTTTTTAAATACCCTCCTTGTTTAAAAGAATTAAACAGTTACTTTAGACTTTTTAATTGTAAAGATTTTCTGCTAGATTTTAGTTTGTTTTAGTCTGAGTTAAAATCGATTTATTGAAAATTTTATGTATTTTTTTCCCTTTAACTTGGTCAGTTTTCAGATTAAAACTTTTTATATACAAATTTTTTTTAAACTTTCATTTGTTTATAGGCAATTTAACAAAGTTCATTTACGCTAGATCTAAATAGCCGTTTTTTTTTTTACTTTTAGTTGAGCTTTGCAACAATTTTCTCGGAAACTCCCTCAGATATAGTCTTGGGATCTATTTCATTCAATTTTTTAGGATAGTTTTTAGAATGAAACGCATGAAAATATCAAAATTTCCTCTTAATTTGGATCCCAAGAATTTCAATATAAATTCGATTTACTCTTGTGGCAGATATAGAAACGAAACATTTCGTTACTCAAAATTCTAAAACAAAGAGATTTCGGATATATGATTGATTATAAGAATGGTTTTGCTTAACTCCCGTAGCATTGACGGAAATTTTAAATCATCTATATGTGTAAACTATATAGGTGATTTATACTATTCTGTTACACTATTTCTATTACACATAACTGTATATTTTAGTAACTGATTAAGTTTCGTGGTTCGTGCGTTTAAGTTTTAAAATTCTTGTTGGTCCCTAGATTAAAATATGAAAAAAAAGAATGACACTTAACAGGTGTCAGTGTAGTAGTAATGTATTGTTTATAAGTGATGTTCGTTTTAGTACTTGATCTAAAAACAACAAATTCTTTAAGCAGAATTGAATCGCCTCAAAAGTGTATGGAAAGTCAATTTAGCAATTCCTGTTAATAAATTAATAATAAAAGCGTAGTAATATCTAAGAGGATATAAACTATTACCTGTGTTACTGTTGAAGACATTAGAATGATCAGGTAAATTTGATACGGTTACATTAGCTTCTATATGAAAATTTTTTGGACGGCATTAGATTTTTCAGACATTTTGTGGAGGCTACAAACTTAATCGTTGATTGACCGTTCCCAGCATAAGAGTTTCCTCAGCATATTTTTATCGTGTATTTTCGAATATTAAACAAAACTTAATGCATCGAATAGACGTATTACAGAATTTCTAGTCACTAATTGGCGTGTACTGTTTTAAGCGAAGAATTTATGAATATTATTTGTTTATTTGTAGATTATTTTAATCAGATAAGAAAGATGAATAATTGAAATATATAACTCTTCAAACTTGTGAATTTCTAGAAATAAATTAATAGAATGATAATTTAAAGGATGGATCTTTTTTTATGTATGATACTCTATTTTTGTTTTTAACTAGCTAGGAAAAACGGGATTATTTTGTTTTACTGTTAAAAACTAAGATGCATTTACGATTTAAACTTTTATAAGTTATTAGTTCGGTTTTATGAAACCGTGACAGTAGCTAATTAGTATTATTCTGTCCTTAAGTTCTGGAAATTTATTGATTATGTAGTTATCTGTGGATAACATGTACTATGCAATAATGTTTGCTTTTAGATGAGAAGGAACTGACTACTCTTGCATGGCGCTTGGTCTAATAATTTAACTCACAAAGTCTAATTACCCCTTATCTAATCCATTGATTGTATCAGTAAGATTGAAACTATCATCTTAGATTGATAATTAAGGTCATTGTCGAATCTGTAGTTTGTTACTAATATAATTGTTTTATACCATTTTATTAGGTTTTGTGTTACAACGAAATTAGAATCGTTATTGTTCGTTATTCTTCTTCGATGACCGTTCGATTTATATCCTACCCTTTGTGCGATGGAAAAAACCAATGAGCGAGTCAGAGAAAAAGATTGCGTTCAAAACTTTAAATTATACCTAGTTGGAAAGTAGTTAGAATTGAAGTTTGCAGCCTTTTGTGATGAAGGAGAGAGAAAAGAAGGGAACGAGAACAAGATTAGAAAAAAAATACCGCGGTGGAAGAAATTCGGGTCGCAGCCTTCAACCAAATAACAGAAAACCAGTAGTAAGCTCCGTATGGGACCTAAAGTAATGACTTACAAAAAGTTTTAATGAAAAGGACGACCTTACGACTTTGTAGCAGTTTGCGGCTACTATCTCTCTTTCTTATTTTTACACGCGTAGAACTCAAGAGTTGCGTGCGTTTGTATATGCATGTGAGTGTAAATATTGTATTTTTATAATCGAATATAAAAACTATTTTACACTGAAATCATGTGGTTTTTAGTGTCCTAATGACTTTCTCCCTTGCGTTATAAAATTATATATATAAAATGTATTTTGTTTTCATTCTGATGCGTTCAAATTTTAGTTACTTATCTTAGATTTAAGCACTTACAAGATCTGCAACTTACTGATAATGTATACATTGATAATAACTATGTGCTTTGCTCAGTCCTAATCTTTAAAGTAATTTCAGTTTTAATAGTGTACTAGAAACAGAATTTGGTACAATGAATCGATAATATTTTTACTTTATTTTGAATTTTACTAAAGCAAATTTATGTCACGCTAAGTCAGGTTCTTGTTGTACCTAACAGGATAATTATGATTTGATATTGTATTTTAATTACGTATGATATATCACCTTATAAATTGTGTGTAATTTATATAACCTTCTGACCTATATAACCTCTTTCCGTTTATATCAACGGTTGATGTTTGTGTGTATTGTTAATTTTTGTTTATTCTGCTGTCGTTGGGAAAGGATTGTGTAGTCGATTTTAATTCTGTTAGTAAATTTCCTGAAATATGTCTGCTCTGGTAACAAAAATTATAATAAAAAATTAAATAAAAATTTTATTTGATTTGTTGTTTTTGAAGTGACAGTAAACTTTTTGTAGACTTAAGTTTGTTATATAAAACTGAATGCAAAAATCTGTCTTAAAATATACGAATCCATTAATTTTCAGGATATAGAGAGAATATGCCTTAAAAACTGTGGTTTTCAAAAACACTATTAAAATGGAGGTTTTAAAAACTCCATCATGATCTCAATTTTTTGAAGAAGAATGTGTCTAAAATTTTATTTTTGTTAGCAGCTATATCTTGAGTTCTAATCTGAACTTAGTTTCAGGTACTGTAATAGATGCTAATGTGAAAATTCATTTTCCTTATAACATTTATGATCATTAATACATGGAATAGAAATGTTCGATTTCATCAATATTCCACGTAAAGCGTTTTTACTTCCTTTACTTCGAACGAATACTTCCGCGATCACAAGACTTCTTTTACTTCGTAGAAGGAAGTATTGTGATCACGGAAAATTTCGTTTTGGATATTTTTCATTCTGATTTTAGTTTTAGTTTTTCGTAATGGATATTTCGCGGAAATATCCATTTTGACTAGTTCCGGAGTGGCGTCTGTACGTACGTACAGATAAGCTTTTGAGTTATCTCGCATAACTCAAAAACGATTAGCCGTAGAATGCTGAAATTTTGGATTTAGGACTGTTGTAACATCTAGTTGTGCACCTCCTCTTTTGATTGCAATCGACTGGACCAAAAGTGCCCAGACAAGCCCAAAATTAAAAAAATCTGGATTTTGGACTTAAACTGCAATAATCCCTCATTGAGAGCTTTTCAACGATATATCATGTGGTACTTATTCTCATTGGTTCCACAGTTATAGCCAAATGAAATTTTAATTAATAAAATATTTGGATCTTATAAGGGGAAAAACATCGGTTAGTATACGACTTCATGTACATATATTTTTTTAACTTTTTTTCCTAATTTAAATATATTGATTTATTAATAATTATTAACCTTCGATTGTAAAAAAAGGTTTACAACAAATATTAATTCTATAACAATAAAAAAAAAATCAGAAGTTATTGGTGAAATAAAATTTTATGTACTTTTCAGTTTAATTCAATTTCAATTAAAAATTTTTTAGAGAGTTTAATAATTATTAATAAATCAATATATTTAAATTAAAAAAATAGATGTATATGAAATTAGATTCGAATCGATGTGTCTGTGGTTAACGGATCCAACACGTTCTCACTTACGCCACATAACTACTTGAGCGACCTGAAACAAAATTAATATATGAACTAATATAAAATGGTGATACGAACACCACGAAAAAATGTGATGCAATATAGTGTCCACCACAATGAAATTGCGGAACTCCACTTTATTAAACAATTGAAGGATCGTATCTCACTTTCAAATGAAATAAGTTCAAATGAAGTGCAGTAAAAAATTTGTATATGTAATTTAATAGGCGTACAAGGAAGTCATCAGGTGTCAACATCAGATTTTTATTATTTTGATCGAATGTTTGAAAAATACTGATAACAAAAGGATTGTGTGGATAAATTTTTCGTATTAAAATAAAAGAAATTGTTCGACGGTAGATGAAATTTTGTTGATGGAATTCGAAACTGATTTGTTCAATTTCAGATCTTGCCAGCAACAAAATTTCTTTAGAAATATTGAAGCTGCTCTTGCCTTTTTTTTTTTTTTTTTGCTTTTCTCAATGCGGTTGATGATTAATGGTTATATCTTTTTACCAAATTTAAATTAGATATTATACATATCCGTAGATATTATACATATCCGTAGATATTATCTTCATTTGAAGTCATGGTTTTTTTTTATATTCATGAATTCTTTGTTTATTTTGGATTAGTGGTTTTAGTTTGAGTAATCTCTAAGGGATCTATCTCTGTAGCGCCTGACTAAATTATTTTGAAACATAATTATCACAATTAAAGTAGAAAACGAAATATTAAGTAGCTCTGGCTTTAATGCGATGAATCATGATGAAAAATTTCTGTACGTATGTAATAATACCTTTATTTGTGCAAACAATATTTCTGATATATATTCTGTTTACAAATAAATTTAGTATTGCAAATTGGTCTGAGTGCATTCAGTACGTGTACGAGTTTCTTATACTAACAGAATTAAAATATATAGTAGAAATATCGTTTACACTATTTATGGCTGGGGTAGTTTGCTCACGTACATCACCCGCAAGGTATACGAGTACGGAGCCTCAGTCCACTCCAATAATAAGTGTCGGCCATTGGTTGATCTGAAATCCCCAATTGTCTTATAAAATTGTATTTAACTAATAATTTTTGTTTCTTTCGAAAACTACAGTCGTCAAGTAATTTCAACCCGAATGTGCTCATGAACGGATTGTAACTAGTATAGGCATCATCTAACAAATTACGAGAAGTTCAAACAAAGAGACCATCAGTGTACGATGTAATCGTGCTAAAACATCAATATAAAGAAAATTAAAATAAGGATGAAAGAGCTGATTTGCCTCTTTAGTACTTGATGATATAATACATAATGAAAACAGGATTCAGAAACATCGATAAAGATTAGTCAATTATTTTTTAATTTTATAATGGAGTACTTAAAAAAAAGTATCTGTTAATTTCAACTGTCCGCTACCCTTGTTCAAGATATCTTCAATTTGAATTCAGGTTGTTTTTTATTAACTTTAATGAGTCCGGTTTTAATACTTAATTTTGTATTCCATTCTTCATTTTGGTACTTATGACATACTGAGAGCTCGTGGAAAAATGTGGCTGTTTTAATGATAAATTACGTTGTCGGTTGGAGAGATGGTCGGAAGTGGAACTTTATTCCTTTATATTATATTAAAAATATTGCATTATATCGGCAAAGTATGTTATGATGGGAGAGTATGCGGTGGGGTCGTTGGGTTAAAAGAAGCGATAAGTCTTATCGTGTTTAGCAGGCCTCGAATGTAAACCATTATAGGCCTCATAAAATTCGCTCGTGCTCCGTACCATCGCCGTACTCTGTGAGTTACTGTGAGAAGTGACGTTCCGCCGTGCATCGGTGTATTTACTGCTACTCTCTATTTTATCCTTGCTACTTTAAATCAAGTTCTCCTCGACGCTTAACTTCCGCCATTCTCAGTTCTTTTTTCTTTCATAATATTTTAATTCTCTATTTACTGATACTCTTAGGATGATTACATCATATATTGATGCTTTCTTTGTTTTTGCTTTTTCTCGTACTTTGTTAGATAATACCTATACTTGTCACTCTGTTCATCATCGGACTGGTTGTATAGTGTACATCTTTATCTCTGAGAACAAACTCTTAACGGGTATTTATTTTATCTCAAAGGCTTTACATGCGACGTAGCCGCAAGAAAAGCTGGAACGGATAATGGAAAGCAACAATTTAATGTACCTCTTTCTCCAGTGAAACAATATGTTCTTTATACTGCTTCGACTTAAAAGGGAAAAAAATACAGTCGGTCGATAACACAATTAGTGTTATCTACTGACATAGATGTCAGTACAGAAAACTGATGTTAACTGTACACATTAATTTTCATTATTACAAGATTAGTGAAATGCAAAGACAGTAAATAATTTATCTAAGTAATAGATCGATCGGTTGTGTGTTTGTTAAAGCTGAATTTCGTAACGCACGTTAATGTTTGAACACCGATGTGTAGAAACTTTAACGATGATTAATAATTGAAATCTTTTGCGATTATATTAAAATTGGTCTCGGTTTGTTAGATAATCGTTAACAACGACGGCAATGTTTTTTTTTAAGTAGGAGTTTCATTTTATTTCAAAAGTTGTATAACACTCGTAAAGCAGTCGGACTCCTCGATTTGTTTACAGCTGTGGCACGATTCAGCAGGCACGCATTCAACTGAACAGTACATCAACTATCACATCTTTTATGACTTAGCATGCTTAGATACTGAAACAAACTGTAATATTCATAATTACGATGTGTATATATATATATATATATATATATATATGTGTGTGTGTGTGTTGGTACGTTATTAATTAAAATGGTATTAAATTAATATTAACAACCTTATCCTGCGATTATTATATCAATTTAGAATACTAATTAATTCATAAATGTTAAAAAACAATTATGATTTGAACATTCATAAGCAAGAATGTACTCCTTTCTTGGTTAATAAGAATGTACCACATTCTTACCCCAAGAATGTGAGCATTCATCAATGATGAATTAGGAACGACTCAGATTTTAGTGATGGAATTTTTTACTATTCTTTCCCCATCTCTCGCCACACCTGTCAGAGTAATTAAACTATATTCAATTTTTCAAATTATTAAAAATACTTTCATATTGTATGAAAAGTTTTTATTTTGTTTTTCGTACTTAACTTGTAGAAATAAATGTGCTAATTTTTTTTTTTTTTTAATTAGATTTTCGCCTCTTTTTTACGCTCTGAAGCTATAGTTGGGTTTATTTTATTATTTGATTTTATTTGATTTATTTATTATTTTGCTAATTTTACAGGAGATGAAAAGTTAACTGATTACAAGAGATAGGATGATACTGTGTGATATATATATAAATCAGTAAGTAGTGAGGCATAATCGGGAGCTGAGTTGGAAGTATTGTGTGGCTGTTGAGGTTGTTTAAACGATTGTAAGAAGAGTTGGAAAAGCTAATACTGAACGTGAAAACCTCATTTTACGTATTTAAACTACCAGTTACGTTTTCTTCACGATATAGAAACGTTGAGAGGACGGATGAGGTGATTTGTTGTTAAAATTTCAACTTACTAATTTTTTTATATTAATTTCTGTTTAGTAAATGAATGCAGCTAATATTTCCCATTGTATAGATTTGTCTAACAGTATAAGTTTAGTTGCTAGTTGCACGTATTTCATTTCATTAATTTACCACGTGTATTAATTTAAGTTAGATTATTAATTTATTTTATTATAAAATATTCTTTTATTAAGATAAATGTTCATTTTGATTTCGATTTATATACGAATATGTCATTTATTTAATTGGAAAGCACCAAAAGCAGAAAAATATCGAAAGTGTTTTTTTCACCTACGCAACAGAAAAATTAAAGTTAATTTTACCTATTAATTCATTGTTGGTTAAGATTAATATTATTAAAATCTGCAAATTTTTTTTGTGTGAAACTGATAAACTAACTTCTGTTTATTAAACTTAGTTGATCACTGGGTGGAAAGAAAAAGGTTAGGGTTTTGCAACATTTTTTTACTTTACGTCAACTTTTGTAACACTTATAATTTATTTCGTAACAAATTTTTTTTAATTTAATTTAAAATTATTTTTTACAATATATTATAACTAATTATATATATGAATACGAATATGTGAATTACGTAATACTGTGTTGAAGATTCATCGGGTTTAACATATGAGTTAGATGTTTGAAAATGTTTTTACTTTTTATAAGAAGTTTTTTCATATATATACTGATCCGACTGAAGACGATCGACATTTTGAAGAGAGGGTGTCTGTACAGTTTGTTTGGCGAGTAGTGGCATTTAGTTGTCTCTATCCAGTAACAGAGTTTCTGTGCAGACAGGAATACAGAGAGCAAACCGTTGTCTACAATCGTAGTTAAGAACACTCAGCTCCATAATTCGCCTTCGCCAGAGTTCCTTATGACCCTAATATATTACACGTACATTAACCTTCAGCGGCTAACCATAAATCTACTTTAATTAATAAAACAAAGCTTGTCTTTGATCTTTTACTGTTGCGGAACCAGTACAACATTAATCGCGTTCTCTATAAACCCTGTTATTCCGAAGTTATTTTATATATTGTGAATGAAAATTAGTAATTTTCATTTATTAATGTTTTATTTAATTTTATAATCTTATACGTTTAAGTATGTTTTACAGTTATTTTAAATAATGTGTCGGAGATAAAACTGAATATCGCTGTAAAATCACGTATTATTTCTGTGATATTGTTAAAAAATATTATTCATTGAATTATTACTTAATTTCTTTACATTCTTAGTTTACAAACTTAATAATTCGTTACCATGGTATATGAAGTGCAGAATGAGATAATAGAACTACTTATAAAAAACTGGCAAAATTCCCGGTATTCGCGTGGAAATTTGAATTAACTTCTCCGTAATAATAAAATTTGGAAGTCAATCTTACGATTTCTTATTTAAAGAAAAATATTATTAAATTTTCTACATAATAAATTTGTTAAACTTGTTATGAGTGTAAATAAGCGGTAAGGTCTTAAAATTAGTTAAATAAAACTTAATGACCTTGTTTTAGATTGTTTGACTAATACAAAATTAGAAAATTTTTTTATTTATTTATTTATCACTATATTTGTGAAAACTTGAAATTTTCCCATCTTTTTTGAATAATAACATGTTATTTTTCAACATGAGTATTAATGGGATTACGGTTAGAATTATATTTATTGCATATGAAAATGCTTAGTCTATTAGAAATTTTTATGGAAGAAAGAGATGTTACTCCAATAATGAAAAATATATTTCAAGCAAATAGGTTGAAATAGCAGAAATAATTGTTTAGAACAAATAAATAAAATATAAAATACGTACGCATATCCTATAGAAAAAAAATTAATGGATTTTATTTTATTTATCTATTATTACTAAACATCCCTGTTTAAGTGATTCGTAAGGGAAATGTTTCTTTTATAGTTTTATCCGCCGTCTTGTGCTGACCCTGAGAGTCACATTACCTCCATTTTATTTTTTGTTGTACATTTCATTAATTTTTTAATAAAACTTTTCTATTCATATGTAGCTTTGTTTTAGTAATTTCTAAGGTGACGTATTTATTTTACATGACTAGGATGTATTCATGCTTATGTTTGTCTTTTCAACACGTACTGTTCGATTATATAGCTTGTAATCCCTTATAAATTAATTTAAGACGGTACATATTTTTATATCATTATACTTGTAAATTTAGCCGTGGGATATGACCTCATGCTATTTATTTGACTTTAATCTTTCCTGCGTAGTTTTGCAGCAAAAAAACTAAAATTTGTTTACTTTTAAAAATTATTAACTTTCGCAGTGCTTTGTCAGTTCAGTTTATTTAGAACCGTTTTTTATTTTTTTTCAAATTTAATCACTTATTATCGTTGATAGTATTATTGTTAAAATTCTCTCTTTCCGATTAAATCTCATTTCCGATTTTTTGTATTCATCTTTCTATTAATATTATACAGTTTTTTTATGAAGGTGAAATTTAGCTTGTAGGGAGATTTGCATTCAATGGCGTACTGATGTAGTAAAAAATAATTCAGTATTATAATTTTTACACAACCTTTATTTTCACAATATTAAATTCTTATAGGAATGTAATATATATATTACACCATTAGTTGTTACACAAAAGAAAAACTTGTACAATGTACGTATTTCAGAATTCTTTGTGTTTTCTCTCGTAGCGCGGTCTGTATATGTATTGCACACTACTCTTCAGTGATTTTTCTTTACACTGCATTATTTGTGCAGTAATCTCATTTTATTGCCATTGTATTTATTCATTATTCTTCTGTTTGCCTTTTCTCGGTTTTCCTCTGTTCATTACGCTGTAATTTGAATTATGTCTCTTCGCATGAAAATAATTCTACGTTTCTGATGTAATGAATACACTAATTTTATGGGAGTGTAGCTTTTAATGCGGGCAAGTTGATTATTTTGTATTAAAAAAAAATTGTATTTACCGTTAATCGTGTTTCTTCGTTTATTTATGCTTGATCCCGTAAGCAATTTTTTTTTAGTGCATTTACTATTGAAAGACTAATGTGTAATTGTTATTATTGTAGGTTACGAGTTTTGTTACTAGCCATTGATATCCGCCACATAACTTATTGAAGAGTTAATTACTATTCTAAGTATGGTAAGGGAAAACAGTCCAGGGGTTTTTTTTTGTTGAGAATATAATTTTGAAATATCTGCAAAATAAAAACGGGTTGAAAAAAGTTTAATTTTGTAGCTTCTTTAATCGGTACTTAATTCAATAATTTTTTCCCCAGTTATTTCTGTATTTGAAACTTGGAAAGAGAATTACACTCTGCGATCGAATATTTTGTTTACATTCTACAAAGAATGTATTTACAAAGAATTTTATTCAATGTAGTAGATATATTTTTAGTTATGCTTGTATTTATATTTGAAGTACTTCGAATAAAAAATTAGAATTTAACATTTATATTGGTTAAACGACTGGGAATCTGTCATTAAAACACCGTTTAAGATAACGCGAAAGGGTTGTATCGGCTCAACAGTAACATCATTACTATAATTTTTTAAAGTTATACTCGTCGAATAAAAAAAGGAAATTAAATATATAAATCGTGTATTTAATATCATTTTGCGTTTTATAAGTTATTGTAAATTTAAGTTTTTAATATTTTTCTACTGAATAAATAAATTACAATGAAAACATTTTAAATAGCTTCTCATTATCGTCTCTCTCTCTCTCTCTCTCGCTATATATATATATATATATATATATATAAAATTGAAATTAAATAACTCAAGTTGAATTTTAAGAAAAACTATAAAATTAAAGTCTATTATATTTTGTACACTGTTATCTTTCGAAAAAATACTTTGTGTTAAGTATAGGAATAAGTAGAAGGTTTTTAATATATCGACACCTTCTGTAAACATATTGTATAGAGCAGATCTTTGCCCTTAGATTATACAGGTCAATAACAAAAAAATAATAATTTGTAACTGATATAAAAGTAGGTGAATTGGAATGTATTTTTTATGCTGATTTTTAAAATGAAATATTGAGAAACTTCGTAAATAATAGAATACAAAAATAATAATTAAAGTCCTACCTTTATTTTGCAGACATTTACGTTTATCATAATTTCTTTTTTGTTATTCTCCTTTTGTGTTTAGTGAAGTCTTCTCCTTTTATCATCCAGCAGTAGTCATTCATCCTATCCTCCTTGATAACGTTATTCCATCTGCAATATATCTTGGTGGAACCTTTCTCCTTGTTCGTCGCTGATGTCACCCATGTTTAAAGGGAAAACGTCCAAATGAGAATGTAAAAAATGAATTTTCAGTGACATTCTGCAGCCTAAATTTTTCTAGTTCCCTGAGTTCATTTATAAGCTGGTTTTCAGCTTTTGAATTGAAACCAGTAACATTTGTTAAGCAAAAACAGCATTGATTATAATATTTAGTAGAAGGGCCTCGGCAAATCATAGGTACACCAAAAGGCTAATGCTGTTTTTTCCTTTTAACCACTGGGTCAGTTTAATGCAGCACTTGATGCATGTAACATGCAGAGCCCAGGATTTATCTTAGTCTCCCAAGGTACAGTCAAAGTAATGTTTGTAAGCAGTTTTCAGTTCATGAACGCTTTTAATAGCATAAGATGGGTGGCTATCCTAGAAGAACTTGAGCGAAGAAATATCATCACCCCTTACATACACTGTGTCTCATATAGAATTATCTGTCCCGGAGAACAATCTCAGCCTTTGCAGCTGAGACTACGATCGAATTTCAGATGGAGTGCGGTGTTCCTCAGGGGTCTCAAATTGGACCACTTCTGTGGAACCTGGTGTACGACGGCTTTCTTAGACAAAACTGGCCTGAAGGGGTGGAGGCTGTAGGCTATGGTGACGAAGTTGCGCTGATCTCTGTGGATCGGGAACTGCAGAGGCTAGAAAAAGGCGCATCTCGCCATCCGGATTGCAAAGGGGTGGCTGGAGAACAAGGGGTCAAAATTGGTAGCGGACAAGGAGAGGGTAGCTAGGGCGAGCAGGCAGTTGGGGGCCTCTAGGGGTCGTCACTGCTGTTGATACGCCCATGACTCCCCGAACTATTCCTGGTAGGCCGCAAGGATACAGCAGTCTGTGAGTGGTGCCACAACATAAAGCTGATATCCGGGTTGGTGTATATGAAAAAGCAGTTCTCGTTGACTTTTCGTGGTGAATTCTCCGCAAAAGTAATCAAAAATATTTGGAGAATTTTTGCAAGCCCGATTTTTATTCATTGTAAAATTCAAAATGTTTCAATGAATGAAAGTAAACTGCAATATTACGGAAATAGTTAATTATAAAACTAATAAAGTTTTAATTTATAAATACTTAATTACTTAAAATACTTAATAAAATTCTTTCTCCATGGAGTGTAATAATACCTGGCGTGAAACACACACACACACACACACTCAACTTAACAAATCTTGATGTTCAGTAAAATAATACCAAAAGTTGTTCAGTTATAAAAATCTTTCATTAAATTTATGGCATCACTTATGAAACAATCTTTACAATTTGTGCATGGTAAAACAACTACCACAGCTAAAGAACACAGCAAATGATACCAAGAACTGAACTCATACTGATGAAAATTTCATCACGTTGAATTACTCATTACTTGACTCATTGACATGTCTAGCTTGTCATGAAATGACATCATTCGATTGTTATGTATCAATTATTGGTCTACAGCCTGTTTCATAATATTAATCAGTTGTGAATAAGCAAACATACAGACGTACTAACTTATTTATATTGTTCCACGCGAATGATGGATCAAATACATTTCAGGGGTTGTAGCGTAAGAACATTACGTGATGGGTTGTTTCGGAATACATATTCAGATTCAGTGTATAAAATACTGTATGGAACACCTACTCCCTTTTCAGTTCCAAACTGTATGATGACTAGTGTTATTAAAAAAAAATCCCTAGTTGCACAATTCAAGAGCCCACCGGGCTGTTCTAGTGTTTAACTCGTCATCGCAAATCAGCTGATTTCGAAGTTACGAGTTCTAAGGTTCAAATCCTAATAAAGACAATTAGTTTTATACGGATTTGAATAGTAGATCGTGGATACCGGTGCTCTTTGGTGGTTGGGTTTCAATTACCCATATATCTCAGGAATGGTCGACCAGAGACTGTACAAGCAAGACCACACATCATTCATATATATCATCCACATTCATTCTCTGAAATAATTCCTTACAGTGGTTCTGGAGGATAAACAGAAAAGAGAGATCTGCAAAATTCAAGAAAAATTGAATGTAATGTTTTCATACCGATTATTTTTTGAGAACTTGATTACTTCGGCGACACCGGGGCGATGAGTTAGCGGTTCATCTTTATCCAGAAGGTTCTAGGTTCGAATCACCTTCAAGCATGGTATTTTCATAGATTAAACAATTTTTTTACTCTGTTCCATTTCCTTCCTTGTGGCGGAGTTTGGCAGTATTTCTTCCTTGTGTTGGAGTACTGTTTTCTATGAGTTGGAACACCGCAATGTTCCCGTAGCCCTGCAGGCCGTAATACGTGACTATTTGTGTAATCGTACGGCTCTGTTTAAAGATGCGCACCTAGATGTGGAAAAATCCGTCACCACGGGAAGCCCGCAGGTTTCCGTTCTCCGTCCCCTGCTGTGGAAACTCATATTTGTCGGGTTTCTGGGATAGACATTCCCAGTAGGGATCACGGCCCAGGCTTTCGCCGATGACTGTATCCCTTTAGTTAGTGGTAATTCACGACCGCAGCTGGAAGATCGAGCGCAAGAGGCCTTGTCAACCGCGGAGAGCTGGGTGGACATTCAAAATTTAAAGATTTCTGTACCCAAGACGAAGTTTATGCTTCTCAAGGGTGCAGACAAATTATCGTGCAGTCGAAACCCCCACATTAAGTATAAAGGTTGTGTAATCAGCCGAATGAGAGTTCATAAGTACTTAGGTGTTTTGTTTGATGAGCCGTTGCTGTTTAGCAACCACATTAGGCAAGTAGCGGCCGGCGGACGCCGTCTCAGTTATGCACAAACTTTGGAGAATAGCTCGGAAGGACTATTGATTGTCTGGCCGTCAAATGTACATGGTGTACCGAGGTGTCTGCGAAAGCATGACCTCTTATGCTGTGCCCGTTTGGGCGCATAGGTTGGATATGAATAGATCACTTGTTCAAAACTTAAGGAGTGCCCAGCGCAGAACCTTAATTTTATTGGTCTTATTAAAACAACTTCCTACGAGGCTACCACCGTATAGGGAAAATCTCTCCCAATCGATTTGGTGGTGATAGTTCGGGCAGCCATGTGGAGGTTGCGAAGAGGCCGGGAGGCCGAGGTATTAGGGATGCGGTTTCGAACCGGGCCAGTACCGAAGCGGAACTATGATCACAATACACCGGATCTAAATTTCGTTCAGTTGCCCATCCCCCGCCTGCGGAAGAGGCTGCAGAGCCTCGCGATGAAAGCATGACTAAGAATGCTGGAATGGGTCACCATGACTAAGGGAAGATCCCTGTACAAGTTTACACGGAATCTGGGGGGGGGGGAAGATATGCCTCGAGTTCATTTTTAAGACCATCGGGTGCCCAGGTGCTCACCAACCATGTTAATTTGAACTAATATCTGTTTCGGTTCTCCCTGGTAGCTGATGAGCTGTGCGTCTGCGGGGAGGTCCAGTCAAATGAACACCTGATGTTTGACTGCTCTGCATATTGGAGGGCGGAGTCCTGATCACCCTGGAACTTAGAGATCAAGGGAAAATTAGACACTCACAAGCGGCGAGTCAATGTGGCGAGAACCGCATTGTCGGACCGTGTCGTTCCTAGATGCGGTTGCTATGTTCAACCGACAGCAGTAGTTTAGTTAAGGAAAAAACTGCTACCGCACTGCTGTCCGAAGCTAACGTACAGATATATGGCTGACCACCAGCCATATTAAAGCGCTTGGAGCCTTTTTAATATGGTGAACTGGTACTTGCTGGCATTCAGCGACCTAGGCGTGGCAGCGATTTAATGTTTAGACGAAGTAAATTTTAATTTATGGATGTCATATATATTTTTAGTAGTTGACGGGGTGCGGCTACCCATTTTAGTAAATATGTCACAAGTGAGCGGTTGGAACACATAAGCCGGTGGTGCATGGCACCGCCCTTAGTTCGCTCACGCTGTTGGGTAAGCTCTAGGAGATATTTAGGACAGTGGTCTCTAAACTGTTACGTGGCTCAGTAGCCGTTTGTGGCATAGACATTCAGTCTTATGCTTTAGGGCGACCGAATGAGGTGGTGGCGGGAGAAATGTCAAGCAAACCAATGTACTTTACTTTGTTCTATTCCACAGACTTTGTGGTTATAGGCGTTAGAAAAAGGATATGTCACATTTATTTAAACAAAAAGGTTACAGATAAAGTTAGTATTCACATTGTATTTTGCAATTCCCTTTTATAATTTCTTATGAGAAGTGAATAAAACTTTTTTAATCTGATTTTTTTATTATGATCTGTTAAATGAATAAAATATAAGAGGATATTAATTTTTATTTCGCGTCTTTATTTATACACAGCATTATTGTCAGCGGTCGAAATTGTATTTTTAAGTGTTAGGCTGTACGTCTTTTGGTGATCCCTTTTTTAAATGTAATTCATTTCAAATATAAGTTGTCCTTTAGAACTCCATGAGAAACTTCGGTGTTTTAATAATTGTTGTAAAATGGGTAAGTGTTATTTATTTGTTTGTTACGAGAGTGACCTGTGTTTTCTCCTCAAGTTTTTTCTGAAATTACGAGCATATTAAAAAAAAAATATATATCCTGTTCTGTAATAATACAGCCAAGTTCCAGTATGTAGGATTAGGATTTAATAAAGATAGTACAAATAGTAACTCGTAGAGTTTCTTTAAGCTGGAATTACTAGTTTCTGTAAACTGTGGAGAGCCACAGGAACTTGGGTTTTTTAGAACTCTTACAATAGTGTGTTAATTTTGAATTTGCATTTTGTTAGAATCATGATAAATTAACAAAAATAATCACAGTAACATAGCTATTGAAATATTTTCGGAGAAAAAAGTGATCCTAATAAGAAATACTTATTTACATTACTAAAAACGTGAACGGTAACTAAAATAATTATCTCCTTAAATATGAATAAGTTTCTTTTCCGTGATCTTTATACTTGATTTCCACACGTTGGTAAAATTTGTGGTAAGCATAAATTTATTTAGAAAAACTATAAAACTTTCTGTGTAAAGTACTCAGATTATTTAAAGAAAAACTTTGTTCTATTAGTAAGCTGGGTGAGAGGTGAGAGCTCTTTAAAAAGTATGAATCACATAAATTCCAGAGTAAAAGTTGAACAAATTTATAAAGGAGGTTTTTCAAAACCTGCCTTGAAAAATTTGGATTACGGTGGCGATTTAAGTGACATACATTAATTTACATCTAGTAGTTTACTTTTGGAATATGTTGGTAGCAGAAGCGACTTCAACACGGTACTTCAAATATTCGTATATTGATTTAGATTGCTGCGACTGTTCTCTTCATTACCGTAAGTTTTGTTAAACAACAGACAGCATTGTTAGTTTTATTTTATTTAATATCATAATTTGTATTTGTATGCGTGTTTAATTCTTTTAACATTAAAAGTTTTGTTGCTTAATAAATTAATACTGTGCGCTGTAATAAGACTGAAATTATTCGCATTTTATTAACCTTCTCATGCTGTTTCATATACAAACCAATGAACCGTACCACCAACATCGATCGTAAAATGATGTCATAGAAGACTTATTATGTTATCCCATTTTAAAGCAAGGTATTTATGAAAAACTTTCCTGTAATTAGCGAATGAACAGTAAAGAAACGGTTTAAAGTAATGCTTTGTTCAAAAGAATTTCACAAACAAAGCGTATTGACTGGAATAATACCATGTAAAATGGCTAAATGAAAACTAGTTATTTCACGTTGTACTATTTGTATTGTCTGTAATGGGCAAAGTGTAATTCTTAACAGTCATCAAATTTGTAACATAACTGATTCCTGTTAAATCTATAATATGACGACGTTTTTATTTTTCTTTATATAAAAATTGATAAATCATTAATTCCTTTAAAGAAGAAAAAAAATATATATATATATATATTTATAAAACTGACATGCATATATTACAATTTAGATGCGTAAAGCAAACTAGGAAAGTTATGTTGTTTAGTTTTAACCCTGATGTAAATTATGTTATATTGTGTATATTGGTTAGTTGTGTAACTTATTTATCAACTTATAATTCAAGTTTCAATTCACTTATTTCATTTAACTTCATAAATCCAAAATTCGTGACATACGCGAAATTTACGGGCTTTTTTCTGTAATTAATATATTTTTAAGTTTATTAGTAGTTAGTTTATGTTATTGTGGTTTATCATATTTTTACATTTTTGTTTTATGAATTGTTGCGATGTATTGTTTTATTTTTTTTCTTTGCAGCAGGTTCATACTCATAGCGAAGGGAGATATTAGCGTTAACGTATCTATATTTAAAAATAAAATTATAAAAAAATGTTATAAAATATTATTGTATGTTAATAAATATGACAAATAATACTGCTAATGGGAAGTGCTTTAAAATGGGATAATATAATAAGTCTTCTATGACATCATTTTACGATCGATGTTGGTGGTACGGTTCATTGGTTTGTATATAAAACAGCGTGAGAGGGTATTGTTATAAAATACGAGTAATTTCAGTCTTATTAGAGCGCACAGTATTAATGTATTAAGCAATAAACAGTTTACTATCAACTACTCTATTAGACTTTAAAAAACGTATAACTCGATACGCGAAGCATCGTAAGTTCTTGCCTTTGCAATTTTTCTCTTTTATTATAAGAAATGTAGGAATATCTTTATGATTACAACTTAACGATAAAGACAAAAAATAAATACCTTATTTATATATTTCTATTTTGTAGTAAATTAAATGTACAATAACCATCGGTTTAAAATAGAATTTATCGTCGTTATTATTTTTATGTTATTTAACATTCCGTCTTATTGCATTTATAACCATTATTTTCTGCTTGGGTTTTATGAATATTATAATATTTTTTTCTTTCTTATTAAAATTTCAAGACACGTTTCGAGTAGGTTGGTTATTTGACCGATATATAACTTTCGATTTCTATTTGTTTTATTTTTAATTTAAACCGTAGAAATTTTCACAGGGATAGGTGAATCCATTCGTACTTCAAATGCGCAGTGGTTTGAAGTTTGCTTTATGCGTATGACAGATTGAAAGTGGTAGATGAACCTAGATTAGGATACAGAGTTAATAATGCATTTTGTTTACCAACATCGCAAATGTACATTTGTTGGGAGCGTAAGCGCTAGAAAAGGTTGTTGCAATTGAACCTGTCACTCACTAGCAGGATGTTTGGAGGGTGAGGAAGTGGCTTGTGACCACTTGAACACGGCCATTGATGCGATGATCATGTTGGAGAAAGGGTGAATTTCAAAATAAACAGTTGCAGTTGACTGGCAAATCGAGCAGTATGAGGGTCGAGCAGTGTCTATATTTGTCTCGTTGTAATGGAGTGATTTTCCGTCGCATACTGAGTGACATTATCTCCAACATGTTTGACATAATACATTTATGGGATGTGTTTACATTTGTTGTCTTTTACTCTTCCAAATATATGGTACTGGAGAGAATACATATGATGTAGTTCCTACTTCGTTCGACTCGTTTCCTGGTCCATTACGCTGAGTCATAATTCTTGTTTGTTTCATTCGGTACTACGTACAACTTCAGGTTATTGTAAAATTAAATACTAATAGTGGATATTTTGGAGTGTTTGATGTTGAATGACTTATTTGCCACACGACTTCAAGTACTCCATATTGCTCGTACTAAATGTCGAATGTTTTGCTTATTCGGTAGTCAGCAGAAGCAGTTAGCTTAGTTAATACATTGATCGTTATTGAAAAACTTATGCGCGTGTTGGATACAAGTGAAATGTCTAAACTCTGATCCTACACTCGTTTAATACCGGTTTAAAATCATAGTTACAGTCGCCTACATCGGATATTATACTAACTTATTAAATTATATGTAATCGTTGTTTAGTATTGTAAGAATATACAACATAATATTTGTGAAAGCTTATGAATTTTTATTATCATTATTATTCTTTCTCGCCATTTGTTATGTTAAATTATTTAAATAAAATTCTATAGATAAGATTTAAAAAAAGCAGTGTTAATAAATATTACATAATTACTGATAATAACCTACGAGAAGAAAGAAAAGAATGCAACCACAACCAGATAGACTCTTTTGTACTGCGACTTTTTGTTGTTCAGAATTAGCGTAACTTTTGATTTCGTTCCACTTTAGTTAACAAGGTGTAAAAGATGGAAATTAAACATTTCAATATGCAATAATTTGAAAAACTTGTACAGGGGATTAATTTGTTTGTTGTATACTAGACTGCTTAGTTTTTGTCGTGTGTTAATTTTTGTAATTCTTGTTATATCAACCATCTAAAGAAACAATAAAAAAAAACATTTATATAACAAATATTCGCACCGGAAATACCGGGAATTATAATTTCAAAAGTTGAAGCCGTTTCGCTTTTATGATCTTCATTTTAGTCTTATTAAATATTTGTTTAGCAAGAAAATTAGTAAACAATTATTTATTAAATTTTTTTTAATGGAAAATGTCGATTTTCTGATTCTTGAAAAACATTTCCGAAAAAATTCTTCAGAAATTCGGGACTCTATTTTTCTAAAATGTTTGGCGTTCAACTTTTACATTCACTTTTTAAGTGAGAAATTGTTAGCTTTTAATCAAAATAGGGTGATAAAACGCTTGGTAAAAAAACAGTACACCATTTTTAGTCCTTATATTGATTCAATTTTTATAGGCTTTCACTCATTCTTCCCTTTAAAATGTTTTATTAGACCTTAAAATCTTTTTCTTAAAGTGCATCTTCATTAATGAAGATGCACTTTAAGAAAAAGTTATTAACCGATTTTTGTTTAAAAAGTTAACTTAAAATTAAAAGCATCGTGCAAATTTATTTAGTACTGTTTAGCTGTATTTGAAACCAAGTAAGAACAGACTAATAGCTATAAATTGTATAAATAACCGAAATTAAATCCATTATTGCGAGGGATGGTCATAAAGAATAAAATTACGGGAAAAATCGTTTGTGCTCACAAAAATATTTTATCGTATTACTAAACTGTGGATAACTTAAGTACTTAAAGCTACACATTAAAAATTTAAATGAAAACGAGTTTATAGTTTTATTGAGTAGAAAAAATAAAACAAGTAGTTCATATAGTAATGAATTGTTACTGATGACATCGCGTGTTGCGTGATATCTGTCCTAACTGTATTTTATATTATAATTTGTGTACGCATAGATGTTATCGATGTCGGTAACCTGTACATGAGGTACACGATGTTGTTGGGTATGAAAAGGGGAGTTCTATTTGTCCGATCGAAGCAGAATTATACGAATCTTTTAAATTATTCATACATCAGTTTTTACCTGTCTATATTTTAACAGAGCGTATAACGACCGCAGCTTTCTTTATTTGTAGCTGCTTGATTAATAAGCTTTCCACTCATATGAAGTAAGAAAAATAAAATTAAGGAAAGTAATGGGTTTTTTCTTTACATATGATAATTGACGATTTACATAAATCTTTACATATGATTTATTTAATTTGTTATAGTACATTTAAATCAAGTTATCGGTTTTGAAATTAGCTCGTCCATTTTTAATTTTACACAAAAATATTAGTGTTTCAAATAAAGTACAAGAGGATCAGCGATTTTATATATCATATTGGCCCTATTTAGATCAGATATCTTGCTTGTTTATTTAGGCAGACAATTTATTATTATTGTAATATTTAAAAAAAAAATTTAAAGAGAATTAGCACTTCCTATTTTATTTTATTATTCTGTTTATGAATATTTTTCGTTGTAGATAATTAGATAAAAATCATTAATTAGCAGATGAAGTAAGTAATTTTGATATATTACACAACATTCAGCACAGCTGTATGTTATGTATTCAGTGGATTTATTTTTACGCTATGTATGGACACATTTGTACCGAAATTCCATCGACATTTGTGTCTGCAGTCCACAACACAATGCAATTTTTAGGCTTGAGTGAGTGTCGTAACCCGTGTCTAATTTGAATTCGGCAATTACTATAGTAACCTTTCCTCGTCTCTAGGGCTTATCTAGATCGGGGGTAACTCGGTCATCGGCAGTGGGTGAAAATCTGTAAACATGGATGAAAGTACTGCAGAAGCCATCGCAACTGTTTGTAATATTAAAAAGAAAAGTGCATATGAAATGGAGAAGTATGGATAAGATAAAAAGAATGGTAAAAGAAGGAAGACTTTAGGATTTTTTTTGGATTCATTGTCGAGTTCTCTGATCTTTCAGTTTTCGGTTTATTCGATCGCATCAGTTTTGCATTGCTTTCCGAAATATTCAGTCGCTGCGTTACCTTTTGTTTGATTTTTTTAAAAATTATGGCGTGATGTTTCGCACAATTCCGTAAGATCTTTCACAACGGTAAATAAATGAACGGTACGTTTTTGTCCGCTCGTTCTTTGAGATAGTATATAGTAATTTTTAATGAAATAATAGAAGTGTCGCGATACTCACAAAAAAAGGCCGGTAGTTTGTAAGTTGTCTAGAGCGGCACTTAATTCCATGCACTCGGACCGGAGTTACAGCTACACTGACCCATCGGTCATGCACATTACCTACGGCTACGCTCGAGTTTATATCCTCGATCCAGGTACAAAAATCTTCGCAATTGATGTAGACATAACTGTAGACTTGTAAAACAATGAAGCTGTACAGTTAAGTAAAATATTTCTTTATTCCCCGCATACGAAAGAACATAATGTTCTGTCACACGGGTATTTGCTAATTCAAGCAGAGGGTTATTTCCCCTGAAGATTAAAATATGTGACATCATATTTGATTACAGCTGATATAAACTTTATAGTTAATATATTAATAGATATATTAAAATATCTGAGGTTTCAAAATATTTTAATTCATAAATCTGGTATGTGTGTTGTATGTCCGATATATGTTGTGCTAATGAATATGCACCGTATAATACCATGATGCAGTCATAATGTTTCTGTAATTAAACCTATTCCAACGATTAGATAAACGAATTATACGTATTCATTCGTTTTAGATATTAGAGATACTAGAATTTGGAAACAACAGTACATTCAAATTGTTTTTTTATGAAATTTGTTTTTAACACAAATAAGGTACAGGCGACTAATTAGAGATACTCGCATTTTATACTTCCATTTTCAGAATTGTCAGGAACAAATTATTACATGTGATCGTGCTGTGCGATTTTCAGTTTTCGCTTAATTTTACGTAAGTAGATTCACGTAATGATATATGTAAAGGAAAAACATAAGAAGAATGATGATTGACATTAATTTTCTGAGCGACAGGAGGTTCTTAAAGTTAAAAACAATATATTTTTTTTGGTTGATGTGCAGTTTATGGAGTCATGTAGATTCTCCCTCGTTGTCGATTGGAATATATAAAAACATTTAAAAAATTTTTCTCTTTCCTTGATAAATATGATTCTTAGTCAGCCATATTTGTTGTAAAACTGTTTGGCACAGTTAATAAGATCACTTTAATACGATAAATGAAGATATGGATCTTTTATTATTGTAAGCCTCTATAGGCTCGTAGCCTACTAGCTACAAGCAATAGCTCGGGTAGCCGTTGCCATATAAGCACAACTCGTAGATTTTAGCGTAGTTTTTTCTTTCACGATGTTAGCCTAACATTTGAGTTCTGAGTACTACTTTGTATTTACTCATAAATTTTTTTTGTGTATCAGATGTGAAATTTATTTTAAATAAATTTTATCTGATCCGGTGAGTGTTTTCTTAATTGTGGAATAAACAACTGGTTGTTTGATATGAATAAATTGCTGCCGACAATTTACTCGTATCTTTGGTAATATGGTTCGCCGATGTCCATTGCGAAGCCATTTCCTCCGTTGCGCAATGTAGGAAATGGCGACTTCCTCAACCAGTGGAGGACGCCTCCAATGGATATCTCCATTTTTGGAGGCGTCTGAAAAAATGGAGACGCCTTCCCTTTTTCAAAGGGAGGCGTCTCTTCCTTTTATCCGATAGGTCTTGGATTCGAGTCCCGATTACAATAGGTTTAGCTTTTTTCACACGCTACAAAAATTCAGCGGTTTTCAAAACTCATCAGCGGTTGTTTTCATTCAGCGGTTTTCAAAACTCATCAGCGGTTGTTTTTTTTTGAGGCGGCTTGAGAATGAAAATAAATTTTAATTATGTATCATGTTAATTATTAAAGGGTCCGTGTGAAATAAATTTTATTACTTTATTGTTTGGTCTCTTTTTTAATGTACTGTGACTGTTATACTCGGGAACATGTTTTATTTGTTCAAGAAAATGTTCCATTCGGTTAATAAAAGCTGGATTTTTTATACGACTGTAGTTATCATTACCGCATATAAACGGTATTTTCTTTTAATTTTTATTATAGCCGGTAACGAAAAGTAATTATATCACGATAATAACATGAATTTTGCTCTGTACTTCTTCGCGTTGCTCTTTCTGTTAGTTCATCCTCTTTAAATTTACTTCAGGACGGGTCAGTCACGCGACTTAGGTTATTATACAGTCCCTTTCCACAATCTTTGCCTTTTCTCCTTCTCTCTCTCTTTCTCCATTTCAACCCCGCTTTGTTCCTGTATTACTCTGACTTTCCCTTCCACCCTTGATTATACTTACAATATCATTTTCTCTATCCACCCTTACCCTTATGTCTATCTATCCCCATTATATAAAACATAAATTACAGTAGCTTCGTTTCTGTTCCTCTGTCTTACTTGTCTTTACTGTCAGTCGAATTAGCTTTCATTCAATTATT
This sequence comes from Lycorma delicatula, assembly GCF_047948215.1. Taxonomy (NCBI): domain Eukaryota; kingdom Metazoa; phylum Arthropoda; class Insecta; order Hemiptera; family Fulgoridae; genus Lycorma; species Lycorma delicatula. The sequence continues at coordinate 247,988,857 of NC_134455.1, read as the reverse complement.
ATGATTACTTAGAAATTTATTTATTTAATTTATTATAGTACATTTAAATCAAGTTATCAATTTTGAAATTAGCTCGTCCATTTTTAATTTTACACAAAAATATTAGTGTTTCAAATAAAGTACAAGAGGATCAGCGATTTTATATATCATATTTAGTAATAATGAGTACGATTTTAGTTTTGACTGTTAAATTAATCTTTTTCTTACCTTCCTCGTGCCAAACATTGAGATTGTTTTGTTTTTCCATCTAGTTGGTGCGTAAGATGAGGTATGTGGAGACTACCATTCTGACTAGTGTCAGAAAAAAAATCATATGATAGCTTCAAAATTAAATGATTATTTTGTTTTCTACTGTATATTTTAGACCAGAAGTATTACAGTATAATTTTTTTTCAGGGAGTATCCTTTGATATTAAAATACCTGGTAATCTAGTAGATATGGTTTTGATGATTTTTTAAAAATTGTATTTTATTAAATTTACTTATTCATTGTTCCTAACCAGTGTTAATTGTATAGCCCGAAAGATATTGTTAACTTAGATTATTATGAACGGCGTTTATGTAGTTTTGCAAGAATTCTTATACAGGTACTTGGCATCAGGCTCTTGTAAAGTTGCATCCTTTCATGTATTCTTCTCGTAATTTTTAATATCGATCGTCTCTGTGATTAACTAGAGCAATTTTTTTTCAGTTACGCGGCATTGTTTAGTATTTTTGATCGGGTGACTCAACCGTTTCTGATAAATCTTTCCAAAACGATAGTTGCAGTTCCGTTTATTCTATACAGGTGATGAGACAATAAGATCATCTTTTCAAAAAAAATTTAACTGAACTCACATTTTTTCCTGTGCACAGTGGGATGGTGGGCGATGGGGTGAGGTCTTATTTTGGAGCAGTCCCATTATGCTGTTGTAAAACCTGGGTTCTGGACTTAAAACAGCCTCCCTACTTTATAATAAAAGAAGCAACTGAAGCTACAGTTGCTTCTTTTACTCTAGTATTTGTAAAACTAGAGACTCGTATTTTTTGTACGGTCGGCCTCGTGTACTATCGACATATGTAAGTAAACTGTTGATTTTACTACCAGTTCGTTTATTTGTAGTGAACAGACTTTATTTGATATTTAAAAAGTATTTATAAAGATCTTAATTCTCTACTGCGTTGCAATGTAAATTGCTCCAGTCGATATTATACTCTAAGAATAGAATTAAGTCTAAAACAAACTCACTCCATTTGCAGTAATTTTTCTAAAGCATATAATATCTAACTGTACGTCCATTGTACAATCTTTTATTACCTGTTCATACTTTTACAAAGTAATTATGACTGGCGATTACTATAAAACATAATTCACTGGATTCACATATCATTTGGTATTTTATATTCTACTCTACGAAAATCAATTTTTCAGATTCTTGTCTATACGAAATTGGTTTCTACAATATGCTTATTATTCTGTTTTGTTATTATTTATTATTATTAATTATTCATTCTTAATGTATTTGTGGAGACAATATATATATAAAATGTTCTTCCTCAAGAAAGGGAAGATTAATTCATTGAGATTATCTGTCACTTATATTACAGGCACTTTTACTGACAGTATAAAACATCTGTGTACAGGGTGAGCAACATAAAATCGTACCCATAACGTAACCGCTGCAGAACCGGTAGGTTATGTTGGAATGCAATTTTATGAATGATACGGATAAATTAGATAAGAAAAACATAAAATAATTTACATTTTGCATTTATTTGCCTTATTATTACAGGAGATGTTCAAAATGATCACCCTGGACATCGATGCGCTTTTGTACTCAACTGATCCTATCGAGAGCCGTCTTACGCAAAACGTTGTTGTCAATTGCGTTGATTTCTCGTTGAATGTTCACCTTCAGTTCATCAATATTGTGGGAATTAGATGAATAAACTCTCTCGTTTAAGTAGTCACAAAATCGCAAAGTAGACAACAAAGTAGAAAACATCGCAAGTAGACAACTCTATCTGTCCACTAACAATGTTTTCGAGAAGCCAGTTGCAATAATCAAGTCGTTTCGGTTTGTCTGTTTTCTTCAGTTGTTGCACAGTTGTAACGCGGCATGATTTCAATTTTAATTCATGAAAAATATTACAAGATGTGTATTTAACACCAGATTGTTGGGATAACTTGCGAAGTGTGTTTTTTGGACTGGCAGTAATTCTTTCAATACCGGCAATGGCCTGTGGAGTCCTAACGGAAGGTTGCCTATTTCGTTTTGTATCGAACCTCTTGTACGCCAGTTTTTAACTAAATCGTGTATGCTACTCTTCGCTGGGATATAGGTATTCGCAAAATTTTCTACGAATACTCGACGTGATTCTTCAAACAATCCAGAACGAATATAGGCCTCAACTGTAGCTATCATCTGCTGGATTGAATAAGGTATTTTACACAAACATAACTGCACCCACAATAATGCGCTGTAACAAAACGTATACTGCACTGACACATAACCACCTGACAAACGGCAGCAACAATCAGTGGTAACTTTTACATCCACTAGTCACGCTAGTTGTGTGAGAGTCTTTCATAAATAGTGTTGGGAAGCGGGTTTCTTTCATTATGGGTTCGGTTTTATCTTGCTCACCTGTTCAAGAGGCTCTAGACTGAATTACTCTACGAAATTGATGACGTTCATTACAAACCCAAAGTGATACTTGTACAGCTGAATATTTGGTTTTTGGTACTTGTGATATGCCGGTCTACAACAGTACATTTGGCTTGGACGGGATCTTTGTTACGAAGAATCCTTGTTATCCTCGATCTTTGGAATGTCTGTTTCAGTTTCGGGAATGACTTGTGTGTAAAATTTCTGCAACCCTTTTTTACACGTATAACAATGGATATTTTATTTCCTATCACCTTTCTAACTTCAAAATACCGTTTTTCAGGCGTGTCCCACGCTTACTACATAAATATTTTTTTTCTATTAAGATATGAAATACAAACGGTTTTTAGTATGTGATTTCGTTTATATTTTTATGTCAACGATGTATATTTCATGTTTTGAGATATGGATAATATTGCGGTTTGAAGTATACTACAGTATCAGTCAGGCATTGATGTGTTTTATGTTAAAACATGTTACAGCTACTGGAGTGATTGTGTTATGCGCCTGTTAGACGAACTCTGTAAGGCTACACTCGCGTGGCCTTACATATTGTGAATGATATTTGTAGTCAGCATTCTTCAGTTAATTTATATTTTTTTATAAATGTCCTGAAATGAATTAATTATTTAATTATTTTTTCAACAATTTAGCAAATATGTTTGTTCTAATACGTTAAGAACTTAGAAACCTGCAGTAGTAAGGGTAATAATAATAATAAAAAAATAGTAATAGTAATTATTATTATTTATTATTGCTGCTCTAATGTAGATTTACGTTTATGAACCAATTATAAGTAAGAGATGTTACTAATACCTTAACTGACTAAATGCTGTTAATAATTGAATTATTAATATGTATAAGTTTACTGCTTGTAAGCCTTCTTCGCGAGTTTATTTTAATGCAGTAAATTTATTGTATTTTATTAGTTATTTTATTTGACTAAAATAAAAGGTTAAAGACTTTGTATTTAGTTGGAATAATGTGATTATTTTCTTCTAAAATGAAAATTAGATTTATTGTTATTATATTATCTTTATCTATAATAATACTGTTTATTTAGTTGAACATGTTAAATTTTCGATAACAAATATGTCCATAAGCACAGTGAAATTGCAGGAAGCAAATTAAGCAACTGCATTTCGAAATCGTGGGAATAACTGCATTTCCAATTTGACCGTTCCCGAGTTCGGGTGAATGAGGGCTATTTCGTAGTACGACTGATACTGACAGTGTAATTATAAACGGTTTGAGGAGTGGAAGGGATTTACTGTATGAAACAGTTAGGGGTAATGCAGTACAATGTATTTGACCAATGAGACAGAAATGGCTGAATGAATTCGGTGGATAACGGTCACGCAGTTACACTTTTTTTCTCAGTTCAACTAAAGTTGAATAATTCTTATCATTACTTAAGGTGAGGTTCGAAAATATCTTATTTTATTTATTATTTTTTTAATAAAAAAGTTATGTAAGTAAAGTATGTTATTCAGGTGGAAACAATTAAAATCCTGCTCTAAAATGCCTTATTTAGCTGTATGTTATTTATAGCTGAAGAAGGTATTCATTTTTCTTTGATTTATTTTTATATTACTTGGTTTTTGTTATACATTTTTTATTTTAAATTATAAGAGATGACTTTTTACAATCTTCTTGTTGTTTATTTTTTAATTGTAACTGTTGTTAATTTTAATTTGTCGTTTGTTTTCACTTTCTATTGTAGAGGAGGAACTTTTTTCAACGTTCTTATTATTAAGATTAAATTGTTCTTTTTTAGGGCTTTTTTTTATAAATTACAGAAATTTTTTATTTCCTTCAGTATTTTTTGGCCTATGTGTTTTGAATTTGTTATATTCATCAAGATTTTTAATTAAATATTTTTTTTTAATGGTCATTAGCTCAAGGATGCTCGTTCTGTTGAAAGTTCGGAATTTTGAGTAGTTCTCTTTATGTCTGTCTACTTACTTTTGTATCGTATTAAACTACGATAAAAGTATTCTTCTTAAAGATAAATTTTTCGTAGTCATCATCTCTATCGGACAAAACGTATAAATTTTAACCGAGAATATGTTAGAAAGGCATTAAACTTTTCTTCTTTCCTTCCTCACATTGTCAGTGTTTGCTAGTTGCGTAAGCGATTAAATCGGGTGAATCGTCGTAGGCATAAAAATCATGTATCAGTATGTCGTTGATATAAAAATCATATATTTTTATATATAAACATATTTTCTTGTGGACACGATAACTGCCGTAATTTTGCACCAGTCACTAATAAAAAATTATATATAAAATATAACGACCCAAAACCTCCGTTGAGTTGTTAATGGGCAAAATCAGACCATCGGGGTGGAAATGGTGGGAGCTTTCTCGAAAAAAAGAACAAAATATCGCTATAACTTTCTTATTAATTAAAATATCGAATTCGTTTAAAGTTCCTATTATTCATTGGATAAGGGCCTAAAACTTACCTAGGTAAAGTTTTTTTTAAATATCACCAACCATTGGCCCAGTGGGTGGTAAAAATGGGGTTTCGAAGACAAAAAAAATCATACTTCCCTTAATAGGCACAGTATTGAATCGGTATAAAGTGGTCGTTAGTCCTCTGAACATTACCTAAAACTTTTTTTGAAACAATTTTTCATATGACCAACTCTTACGGCAAGGGATGATCAAAGTGTTCCTGGAATTGTAAGATGGGGCTTGTCGTATGCTAAACATGTGAAACAGAAATTTGATGTTTTTCTTAACTTTAAGGTGGAAATCTTATCCCCTAGTTTTTCTCCCTTACCTCCCGGAACCAGACCCCCAATTAAGCATGAACACGGGTCCGGGAGGTGCCTTTGCCTCTAGTCGCCAGACGAGGGAAATGCCGGGCCCGGCTGTGTCGTTCCTGGCCTCCATCACCCAGCAGCAAAGGAACTCGGTCCTTTGTGCTTCGCCTCTAACGGGGACACCCCCGGAGGGACGGCCCCGCCGGGACTCAGTCTTTTAGCTCAGGGACTCGAGAGTCCCCGCACTTCATCACCACCGTCCACCCGTGTAAGCACTGGCGAACGGCAGTTCCGTACGAAGCTGTCCCTCACTCCCTCGCTTCCCGATATTTCAGTAGCAGTATTCTCGACACAAACCCCGTCACAGTGTCGAAGTCCACCGAACTTCGTAATATCGTTCCAACGATGGTCCCCACCTCGAGACGCCCAGTTACGGCAGTACAGTCCCGGCGTTCCTCGTCCCACCACGGGTACTCTTCTTCGTCCACACAGGTATGAACGAAAGACCCCATGGCCGGTCAGCCAGAATCCCAGTTCGCCAAACTTCCTCTCGGCCCACGACTCAATGTGCGCGATCAAACGATGCGTCCACCTCCCTTTCTTGGATGCATCCCATCTGGCTTGCCAATCCCGGTAGACAGTTGTGTTGGCATTGTTCTTAGACACACCCTGATAAATTTCCGCACGAGCCGCCACCAGCTGCTGTAGTGACGGCATCCCAGTCACCACCAGCACCGCCTCAGTCGAGACAGAGGCGTATGCCGATGCCACCTTAAGAGCTATACGGCGCTGAACCCCCTCCAACAGTCTTCTGTTACGCCCTATTGCCATAGCTCTCTTCCACACTGGTGCACCATAATGAAGAATTGAGTTCTCTACATGCGCGTACGCCACCTCTTTGAGATACGAGGACCTCCAACGTTCGATAGTAATTCAACCAGATTCTTGACAGTCTGTCCAGCTTTTTCACCCACCGCCTGACGTGACGAGTGAATTACCGCCTACGGTCCAACCACACTCCCAGATATTTGGCAGCCTCTCGTTATTGGACCATCGCTTCCTCCATAGAAATCGGGAAAGGCAACAGTCGCCGCCTTCCTGCCAAGGTGTAGACAAACAGAGATTTATCGCAGGACTGATGGAGTCCCACCCCGGCCATCCACTCACCGACCATCGCGATAGCGGCATTCGCGGCACATGTCACCTCCTCTTCGGTCTTTGCTACCACAACCAGGGCGAAATCATCAGCGTAGGCGATAAGGGTGACACCCCGCGGGTATCGCAACCGGAGGAGTTCATCGTACACGATATTCCATAGGTGGGGTCTCAAAACGGAGCACTGGGGCATCCCACACGTGAAACGGAACCAGAGATCAGTGTCAGCAAGCTTTTATACCAGCTTCCTATCGAAATAGTCTTCCAACATCCTCACACCCCAACCCCTTAGCGCCCGGGAGTCCCTCAGCCACTGTTAGATACTCTCGTCGTAAATCCTCGGAGTTTACAGGATCCCGTCTTCTACTACGCTAGTAGGACCTCCTCGTGGCCCATGAACGCTTGTGCATCCGGTCAATTTCCACACCACCAATAAAGGTGCCGTCGTCTCGGTCGGGTATAAGTCACCTGAGAAAGGCTACACTCGTCCGCTACTATCTCTGAAAACTGCTCAGGAGACTTCTCCTATAAGGCGGCCTCCAATTCTCCGGGAGAACTCGATGCAGCCTACCTTGGAGGTGACCATTCTCGCCGCAGGGTCAATTCTGTGACCTGTCCGGGAATCAAACATGATGAGCCTCCGATCTGATAGACATTCCTCCTCCAGCAGCTGCCAGTTACAGTTATAGTCGCCAATATGATCTTCCGTAACAAATGCCAAGTCTATGGCTGATCTCAGTTCTCCCCGTTGGAACGTGTCGACTTCTCCGTTAATGCAGCTGAGACGCAGTAGACTCACCCGCTCACTCAGGTGAAGGCCCCTAATTGACGTTACTCGACCAGCAAATTTGGGGGACTTGGCGTTAAAGTCCCCCACCACCAGTACACTCCTGTTCCTATTCCTGGTGACTTCTTCACTCAGATCGTCCAAGAAGGTAAGGAAATCCTCTATGTCGGTGTTGGGCGGGTGGTAGCAGCTGTACACCACCAAGCCAGCGAGGTCAGCCTATACAAAGCCCCTCTCTGATCCCCAGCCGACCACTAGCACACTAGCCGATGGGAGCCCAACAGTCGCCCCAGAAGTCCGATCCACCATCCAGCGAGATCCCGCCACCATCGCCTTGTTCCGCTCAGATACCAGGATCACGTCTGCCGCCTCTCGCTGAGCCACCTCCCAGCACAGGTCCATGGCTTGTCTACACCTTTTTGCATTGAGTTGGAGGAACCTCATTTCGTTGTCGGACATCCTCTACCACACAGCGCGCAACATGTCGCCTCCGTGCATCGCTCCTTCTAGTGACCCGGTTTCCCACAGGTGAAGCATAAATCAGTTCTATCTTTTTTTATATCTTTTTTTTTTCCTGTTTAGCCTCCGGTAACTACCGTTAGATAATACTTCAGAGGATGAATGAGGATGATATGTATGAGTGTGAATGAAGTGTAGGTCTTGTACATTCTCAGTTCGACCAGTTCGAATCAGTTCTATCTGGGCCCGAGCAACGCAACGCGACATGCCCCACCCCCCAGCACCGAAAACACCTGTCTTCCACCCCCCTGATATACGCACAACAGTGGACCCAGCCGATCTTGATGCGTTCATCTGTCAGCTTCTTAGCCGCTTGTTGGCTAGTAATGACCGTGGCATTTTTGTGTGTCCGTATGCCGACCTCACTGAAGTTATCTTCAACTGGAGACTCCTTTGAGTCTCCAGTTGCTTGCTTCACCGCATTCCGAATCTCCTGTTCACAAGAGTCGTGTTCTATGTTCTGTATATGAACGACCGATCTTCTACCACCTCTCGATTTGTAAGTAACATGAAGATCAGTCGCCTTAGTACACAGAGTCTCTTTCAACTCCTCTGCCTTCTGCACCTCGTATGCAGAGTTCTTCCATAGTCCCCTTCCGGATCGAGAGAACCTCACCGGCCTCCGCCTTTGATACGGTATCCTTTATTGAACCGTAGTTGGTCAACATAAGAATCGTGATTTAAAAAAAAAAAAATTTTTACGTTTTGAGTACTTGTGCGGTAACAACTCGCATTGAACTTAACAAGGTTTGATAAGTGACGCAATTTTTATGTGAATTGAACTTATTTTATTTTTGAAGTGTAATTTAATTTTTATTTTGATGGTGGATAAAAATGTGATTTTTGCTTTAATTTATGAATTAAAATTAAATTAACATTTTTGAATGCTACTTAATTATTAGCAGTTTATTTTTACTGATATCTACACATCAGCATCGTTAATTTTTCATTTAGCCTATTTTATTTATTTATTTTTTAATTAGCATACTTTTTTAGAGCAGCAAAATAATTTTATTAGGCAAGAGAACTGTAAAATCCAGCAGATATTTTTTGAGTTTAGTTTTGTTTTAGCAATACCAAAACTTATATTAGTTTGTAATTGTTTTTTAGTAAAAATTAGTTAAACCTTATGAAAATGTTATGATTCTAATAAAAAAGTTAGGAATTTATAAGAGGGAGAGAAATTTTCATCTGTTGCTTCGTATAAATTAAATAATCGGATGACTGAAATCTGATATATGTAGTGATCTCTATATGTAGTGATTTTCTGTTGAATCATTTTTGAATGTCGACTGTTTTGGTGATATTTCTGGATAATTTCGCACAAAAGTACAGTAATATCAAATAAATAAGCTGACGTAAGGATTTTAAAACCGTTTCTTGAATTTATGTTCTGTACAGTTGAGTCAACAATTTATCTCAACACGTTTATGTACGTGACATCACGGCCGCAAGGTTAGATGACGGGGGTATGAGAAGAAGGTGCCATTAAAAAGTTGCAAGCTAATAACAAGCACAGTTAATTTTACCCTCCGTTAGTTCATTGAAGACACCCTATTCTTTCTATCTCTCTTTCTTAAGCGCGCGGGTAATCACACACATGCACAGTTGCTACTAATATCACCATCACCTACCGCCCTCTCCTCTGAAAAACGGGCTTTGAGGGACTGCCAATGTTTTTTTTTATTTTATTACCTATTTCGAGCTTTAGCCAAATACTTTATTATAAAAAAAAAAACATCGTTGTTGAAAATTAATCTTGTTGGGTAAATTTTATTTAGTTTTATTGTTTGAAAAAATTATCGTATTTCAACATACATTTTCATAAAATTATCATCATCCATATGCCTTAATTAATAATGGAACTTATGTTAAAATTCTGTCACTAGTTGACTGTACAATCTTTTATTCCTCGCTGACGTTGAAGAATAAATTTCATTGAACGTATAAAAGTTATTACTGGCATGTTATTTAATGAGAAAATTTGAATTGCAGTTTAAGTAAACAGCCTATTTGCTTCCTTCTTCGTCATCTGGTTAAAACGTGAAATAAAAATGAGACCGAATCATAGAGAATCCAGGATAAAAAAAAAAGAAATACAACCCACTCTAAACGTTCTGTGTAAATAAATTTTATGAATATTTTAACGAACTGAATTACTGTATACAACAATAATAATGCTTTGAATTTAAACCCTCTTTGATGTTTAAGAGAGTGCCTTAACCCTTGAAAAACAACGGTGGGTGCCCCTTACTGTATAGTAAAACTTGACAATAGTTCGACCGTTCCGGCTGTTTGCTGATGATACTTCTTTGAGGCTTAAATTTATAACTGTTATCTAGTTGTTGGTCTTGTTACGTAACTTACCAAGAACATCCGTATGGACAAAACTATAAGCCAGATAGATATTAACGACCTGGAGCGTCTGTACCAGAAGCTTACTCTGCCTATTGTATTACCCGATTTGTATGGCGGGTGGCGTATTGCTGTGCACTTAGGCTGACGGCTGGCTTACCGCGCTATTAAGTATCCTGTACTATGTAAGTAATGGTAATATAGTAAGTATACGTAGCTATACGAAATGTTTTCGTGAAAGTAAGACTAACTGTTCCACCCGTCCTATCATCCAATCTCTCTCGCACGCAATGTGCACAGCTATACGCCGCCCGCTATATGGAGAAAATCATCTGATTAAGTCTATGTATAAATAAATAAGTTCAGTAATACGAGTACATTAAGCGTAATTACTTTAATGCTTTGTTGCACCAATCTTAAAGATCAATGGATAGGTATTGACCAAACCTGCATGCGTAACAGTTTGAATAAAAAAATATCACCATTGTAAAACTGCGATTTCTTATTTTTTGTTGTAATTTTTCCTTATCAGCTCCCAGCGTTCCTAATGCTTTAAACATTTTTGAAGTACCCCATCAATCTCTTCTCTTTCTCACTTTCATCATTTTTTTCATGCATCTATGGTAAAACTAACCTCGGTTAATTTTATCGAAAGAGAAGAAAAGGTTGTATGCGGTTCACAGGTGACATGGTTTTTTAGGAGATGAAGCACAGATACTCTAATGGTTTTAAAATTAGAAGACACTAATGATAATGTGGAATTAAAACCATCGTTAGGAAACAAAAGTCATCAACCTGAGACAATTAGCGAATGGATTTCAACATTAAAGAAGGTAAAATTGAAAAAAAAATCACAAAGTTTAAAGATACTTCTATTCAATGTTAACCAAAGACTGCAAAATGAAAATTAAATGAAAACACGAATACCAGTTATTAATGAGTATTTATCAGAAACAACTATTTTGTAGTAAGATAGAATTACACTCGAAGAATCGTCTTGTGAATCGTTGTTTTTGGAGTGTACTTCTGTATAGATTTGAAAGAACACAAAGAAAACGCGTGACTGGAGGGATTTGATATGTGAACATGGATAAGATTGGTCACCAGTGATTGAGAGTCGTGGTGAAAATTAAATAAAGAGGAGTGTAAGCGAGAATAAAACGTTAAACAGAACGATCACAATTGGAAAGTAATTGGTTGGACATTGGATAGAAAAAATATTGAATAATCCAGTGATTATAAGTATTAATTTTTCTTCTAAACAGTAGAACCTACAAAAAAGTGAGGCCGAAAAAATTAAAAGTTACAGTTGAGCTAAAAAGAAATGAAAGAGCTATTACAATCTTAATAACTCCCCGATTATCTGGAACTAGAGGAAAATGGATTCGGCCACAGTGAAAAGGATCTTCCTGCGGGAAAATAACCATATTGATAGTGTGTTAATGATGTTTCAGTATGATTCTTTATTATTCGTAAGTGATCTTTTGCCCAATTTTTATATGTAGCATTTGGAAGCATCCAGCTGAACTATAATCCGTCAGACCTCTCGGCTGATTATGAAAGTTTTATTACAATAGTATTCGACCTTAGTTGAAAAATTCCGCTGCATAACAAAATTGAATGTAAAAAAAAAAGAAGATATTGGTAGTGAAGTTGCAGTTCATTAATCTAAAGTATGACTGTATGTCTAGTGAGATCTTACTGGTAAGATAACCGTGAAATAAAATGTTAGAATTGTTCAGCCAAAATATATATTTTATTCCATGTCATAATTTATATATTTTTTCATTATCGAGTAAGTAGATGCTCTACCAGTCTCATTTATTTATCCTACAATATATGATATCATACGTATAAAGTTATTAACGTTATTCAACCTTAACTGACCTAGAAGTTAGGGATCGATGGAACATAAGAACTTAACGATTACACTGTTCAACAAAATGTAATTTTTTTGTTTGTTAAATGAGAGTGAATGGTTGTTTCTTATATTATTTTTTATACTGATTTCATATATGTTAATGAATTTTTTCTGTCTGGCTAAGTTTTTTTGTAATTGAAATTTCTTTTGAAACAAAAAATATACGGTGAACGTAATACGACAATATATTACACTCATTTTGTACCCACCTAAAACCTATTTCTCTTGAATTTTCTGCTGCAGGTAGATCCCTCGTTAGATTCCAACAGTAGAGCGCTAACATTTTTGAGTTCCATTTTCCCTGGTATCGTGTTTCCATTGTCGATATCTTTTAGTGAAAGCGTTACCCATGTTCATCACTGTTAGCGCCGCGGTTGTTGGGGAAAAATCCAAATCTGAATGTAAGAAATATATTTTGAGTGACATGTTACTCCCAAGTTCTTTGACGTTTTGAAGGAGTTCACTCGCACGTTTTCTGTGCTTATTGGCCTTAGCTTACCAAGGAAATTGTTTACCACATTTCGAAATGATTTCCATGCAGCAACATCCAAGTCATTCAATCGCCAGGTCGCTCTGTAGTTTTTTATTTGTTGTGCAACAATACCTTCCTTTATTTTTGCATCGCTTATATTAGGAAATTTTTTTTAGAAACTGAAACCCTGCACCATTACGATCCGTTGCTTTACAAAAAAATTCGAATAAACCTAGCTTAATGTTGTAGTGCATTGTGTAGTGGCGGAAGATAAACTTTTTTCTGGGTTTACTAAAACCCGACTGACAACATTTTTCTCTCCTGCAGTTAGTACCTCTTTGTTTGGCCACTGCTCTTTTATGGTTTTTCTTATCCCTGCTGTCCCACTCACACAAAAAGCAACAGAACTTACTGTATCCAAGTTGCAGTCCAAGTAAAAGCGCTGTTAATTTCAGATCTCCACAAATATGCCATACATATTTATCATACAATCCTGCTCAATACAAGTTTCATATGACTCCTTCATGTGAACAGTGTATGCTGATGGTGTTGATGGTATTTATTTCCAATGTGAAGTAGAAAAGATTTCAAAAAACTAAGCTTCAACTAGTCAGTAAAAAGTCACCAATCATCAGGATGGCTCAAACCTTCCAGTAAAGACTCCATATCATTACAGTATCCTAAGTTTTTGTTCTGAGAGAAGAAATCTTCAAATTCTGACTATCTGTCACGGAAAGCAGTTATTTTAGTGTTAGGTTGTAAAAGATCCTTTCAGTCTTGATGCCATCATTTTTGCTTGATTCTTTGATAAATTTAGATCACGAACCAGATCATTTAATTCTGACTGATAATTAAATGGGGTTCAATATATCTATTTTCTAAAATGTTTGGATCTCTTTCTTCATCACCTGATAAGTCATCCCAATCCCGTAGGGGGAAGACACCTACCTTGTGACGTTACCGGTCGCCACACCACCCCCTCCGTTCCAAGCCCTGAGGAGCTTTACCGGAGGTCGTCTTTAGACCCTCTAACTGATTACATCTCGCAGTAATCAGCCAGGCCTCAGTCGGGATGCCCCCGATGTAAATGCCTCGGCAGACATTTGCATCAGTAAATTCATATCAAAATTTGCCTTCATGTAGGCCTCAAACGGACTTCTGCACATCCAACCTAACATGATTCTAACTAACAGAAACCGCGGAAGCGCGAACCCCGCGCCTAGTACACTTTTAACAACAGCACAAGATTCGAAATTTTCATATTCATCTAAGTTCAATGTTTCTGGTGCTACTGGAATTTGAAACTCTTGGCTATCTGGCAGTGGCCGGATGGCAGAGGGAATATCAGGGTATTTAACAGTAAGTCTAGTTTGAGTTATTATCCTAGATATCTTTATTACACAAAAATAACAGTCTGTGGTGTGACCTTTTGGTTCTCTCCAAACCATTGGAATTACAAATACAATTCCATTTAGGCAACCAATCAACAAAATTACAGAAGAAGCATAGCAAATATGAGGAGTCCAAGATTTGTCGTGATTGTTATATTTTTTTGTGAGACTTCAACGTTACCTTACCACAGATCAGCAGAAATTGTTTGGATGATTAATGCAACTGCGAGGCATTGTTAATACATTACAATAACTAATGTTGAAAAAAAAACACTTTATAAACACACTAATTTAATAAACATACTCACTTTACTGAACAACATATACCCGCAAATATGAAAGTCAGCTACAAAACTGCATGTTGCACACACAAGAACTCGCCCTTGAATTAGAATAAAAAATATTTCTCTAGTCTGCACGACAGTTTATAAGTAAATATAATAACAACAGAAATAGCTAATGAGTGGATGATATGTTTATAGAAAGATGAAAATAGGAAGAGTGAGTCACATTCTTGTTCATTTTAATTAATGTGTAAATAATAAACTTCATGACTAATGTCTAACAAATCATTGAGCAAACAATTATGAGACTGTATTAAAAAACAAGCTATTTAGTTCATGGAAAATATAATAAAATACGTTCACAAAATGCTATGCTTATGGAGTTCATGCATGATACTACCTGAAAATAAGAATGGTAATTACAAAAAAAAACTAAGCCTGGTAGAAGAATCTGATTTCATATATGAAATCGGCTTCAAAAATACTCTAGGAATCAGTTACTCGCTCTTATTTAACAAAATCATTTTTGATCAGTGTTATTAGTAAAAACTATTATTTATATACAAGTTCTTAATTACACTGACTTCCGCATCTTACTTTATTTCAGTTGAGTAATGTTGTGAAATTATTTGATAAAGTGTTAAGTCATTTCAATTAACTACTTTTAAATATAAAATTCTCTATAAATAAATTTACTTAATAATTAATTTGTCTTAAAAACTTTACTAATTATCAGTGTCTGACAAACAGGTTGTAGTTAGTTGTTGCACAGTATTCTGTTTGGAAAAGAAGTTCTTCAGTAATTAAATTGCTGTAATTACTAGCACTTCATCGACTTCACAGAAAGTTCTTGCCAGTTATTATACTCTCAATTCATTGTTCTGCACTTCTCTATCGCGTAAATTAAAAATTATTCTAATTAAAGAAAAAACATTCTAAAATACAAAAACGAATTCTTTAAAATTAGAATGTTATTCTTAAAAATATTACTGTATTGATTCATTAATATTTAATTGTTTATAATGGTTTGGTTTAATTGTTTATACGGTTCTTCCGTCAATAATAATGCATCACTTGTTCGACTTGATGACTTAACAGTCTTATATTAAAAAAGATCAGTTGTACTCGTAGATACAATCGGCGAATTAGCATAAATTTCATACATAGTCGGAAGGGAGCTGTTATTATAAGCAGTAATCGACCAACGCATCTGATTTATTACATTTATCCATCTTATACTCTAGTTAGATTCTGGAGAAAGATTTACAAAAAACGAAAATAGCTGAGCACGTCGAGTATTTTTAGACAGAAACAATATATTCAGATTAAGACATTATTATTTGGTTAGGTTTGGTGATTTTTCATGCCAATTGTGACGTTCTATTTGTACGCCCTTTAGTTCGAGTATATTTAGTTATTAATAATGTTTCCGTTACTTTTTTAAAATCATAATATTGCTTCTTTCAAGAATCAATTCAAGTAGTAGGTAATATCTACTGATGTACATTCAAGTTAACAATAGAGCCGGTACAGATTCAATTGTGAAAATATCCTTGTTATATTGTTACAACATTGTTGAAGTGTGTACATGATTGTTCGTTATACTGCTCTTTGTACGTTATATTTGCTATTATTATGTAAAGAATGCTTATTTTTAATCAGTTGTACTCGTATTAAATACGAGTAATGCTTGATTAATACTACTAGCGTTGTTTCTAGTTTTTTTAGTATGAATAGCAAATTTTGTGTAGTTTCTGGGTAAATGATAACGCAAATTAACTGCACGACTACAGAAGATAAAAGTTATACATCTCGTAACTATATAAATTTTATTTATTTTTGTCATCTTTTGTTTCCTCGGCTCCAAGAGCCGGATCCGCAACTAAACATACAGAGCTCCAGGGGGTGACCTCGCCTCAAATTACCTCAGAAGGACATAAAACCCCAGCTAGGTAGCCGGCCGGGACTCGGTCTTTTTGCTTGCCATGCCTCAAAGGAGGAGTTTTCAAAAGGGAATCCCCTACTGGGACTCCGGTCTTGATGACTTGCCTCTACTAGGAAACTCCCTAGAGGGATCCCTCAGGGGACTACGGTTTTACTTACGCCCCCGGAAGGCATCTCAAGTGAGTTCCCAACCGATCATCGTAGGTGGAAGACCGAAGCCTCCCACCTCTCCCGAGTAAACAGTCCCTCAATGACACCATGGCGTTTCTATGAAGACACAGTTCCAGATGCAGATGAAGCCGTCTTATATCCCGGACTTCCGGGCGCATGATCATGTTAGTTGCAGGACCCGCATCTAGGTTCCTGTTTGCAATCCTTACGTAAATGGCCGGCTTTATCAAACGTATAACAGTGGCCGCTACTTTCAACTCCGGAACAAAACTTGGGCCTGTGGTCTGAATTCCAACACCTGAAGTTCATCGGAGGCACGCCGCATCACTCGACAGTGGAGGACTGAAAAATGTCTTCGGGCCAGCCCCTAAGGACCAACCTCTCAAGGTCAACATCAGCGACTCCACCATCGGCCTGACAAAGCTTCTCCAGCGACAGTATCACATAGCCACTTCAGTTCTGCACAACGGTCCTCCAGCCGCCGCAGCTTCTCCGCATAGGCCGCCTGGCAGGTGCCAGGCAACGGGGCCTTGATCCCCATCGAAGAACCGGGGGAAGAGTCACCGACGACCGACAGGATCGGCAAACTACAGCGGTCACAAAAAGCAAAGAAACACTTAAAGGGGGTGAACTTTAAACGGGCGACGTAGAGGCAACCGCAAGGAAAACCTGGGGAAAAGCCACCAAGCAAGTGCAAAGTTGTGTTTTAATAGCCGAAAAACAAAAACGTAAACACACGTACGGTAAGGCAACGCTACGGTAAGCTCGAGAAGAGAATAACCGCCACTAGTCGCAGAAAGAAAAGAAAGCAGAGGACAAACCTAGACGGGAGAAACAGCAACTTGCAGACACAAAACATCACTAAATTAGGTCAAATAAAAAAATTAAAATCAAACTTCACAAAACGTAAACAAACAAAATACTCAAATCAATTAACGAGGGAAAAAAAATTAAAAATAATTAAGAAAAGTTCACCGTCTGCTGGATCTCCGACCTGCAACTGGAGAAAAATTCTCCTCAGCGATCGGGACCTCGTCGCTGAACATACAAGCATAAAGAAATTTATTTTTGTGATTATTGTAAGTAGAGCAAGATTAATTATTGTAAGTGTTTTTTCATGGTTTTTTGTTAGTTGTTTTAATATTTCCATTGTCAGAAGTCTCATTGTCATTATAGTAGACCCTATAGTCTTATATCTCACAAATGTAACTTTCAAAATATACAAGTGATTGTTGACGAACAATTTTATGTAATTATGAGTTAATAAAGAAGTGGTTTCGATATCTGGCTGAATCTTAAGATAATTTTTGTTGACATGTTGGTTTCATTTCTCACAGCGTCCATTTGAAAATATAAACAAATAGAAATTTACCAAATACATACAACACTTTTCACAGAATTGGCATGTATTTTGGCAGAAAATATATTCTAACTTACATACAGATAAACTTATTAATTTCGGATTTAGGTTTAGAGGCCAAAACCTACATGGTATGTCGGTTTTTTGTAGTTTTCCTCTACTCTTTCATTTTACCTTTTTGATTTAATGATTAAGCTTTTTTTGGTTAGCTTTCTTTATTAAATATTCAGTACCTTTATTAAATAGCTTTTTCTTCCTCCCTTCTTATCGATTATACTTTTTCTGTTATTGTTAATTCTCTTTGAAAACATTGTATATTTTTTTGAAGTTGATAAAGCGTTGATGTGAAACTTATTATTGTATGTATCTTGTTAGAGGCAGTCGGTGTTTGTAGCAGTTTCCGTAAGTCGGTACTGTTTTAACTATGAACTTTAATATTGTTGCTGCTACTCACTAACTTGTTGACATGACAAGAAGTTGGTGGATCCTTATATGTAATAGTTGTTCCGTGTACTATGTTCTGCTAATTTTAATCTCGTAGACTGGAGTATGGAGTACATGATACGCAAAATGTGATTTAATATGAAAGACTCAGACTTATCGGTTCGGTTATTAATAAACTTCGAAGGCGTTTGGTTTAAAAAGCGCCATTTTTTGTTGATTTATTTTGGAATAAACACGTTTAATTTTAAGTGATGAAATTTCAGTAATGATTAATACGGTGTTTTTTGTTTTTTTTTTTAGTAATTCCATTAAAAGTAGTTATTTTCACTCTTTTAAGAATCCACTAAAGTTTTTCTCGTTTTTGGTAAATTATAGCTCTGCAGTTTCTATTTCATTTTTATTTAATCGCTTTATTAACATTTACTGAAAGCTTTTACTAAGGCCGAGTAAGGTAATTTAGCGTTGGCCGGGGACTGTTAATAAAACTTATATTACAGCCTTCCCGTAAAATATTACGTTTACCATGTTGTTTTAACGTTGTTTGTAGTTATTGTTAATTTACGATCGTTATAATTATATGATCTTTAATTTTCTAAGTAAGATTTCTTTCGCTGTACAGTGGTTAAAAAACAGAGCATCATGTAAAGTATCTCTTACTTTTAATTCATCATCTGTGATATTGATGACATGAAAGTCTTCATTTGTAGCGGGTTTCATTTTATTAAAACTTGTAGCATCTATTAAAACTTGCTCGGTCTTCGGGTGTAGTGGTTAGCTTAGATTCTTTATATAGCCGCTCTTGAGTTCGATTCTCGCGGCAAAGCGAGAATCGAACTTTATATGTTATGTATTTATATGTTTTCTCCTACAATTTCCTCAGAGATCTTTCTCTTAAAAATACGTACATCGAGTTGTATCGTAAGTTATGACAATAAAAATAAAACCCGGTACGAGAGAAATATTTGGACATCTAATCTTCAGTATCACGTCAGGTTTCTTGTTAAAAAATAGTGGACGGAATTCTCATTTACTCAAAGTTTACCTTATAAAATGTATTGAATTTTGCATGATTATTACCCGGTTATTATCTTAATATTGCTTTCTAAGAAGCTGCTTATAATGAAATTAAAATAACGAGTAAAATAGAGGTTTCGGAAAATATTGAAACCCACGGTTTACTGTAGGGCAGTATTATCAAAAGTTGATTATTCTCACCCGGTTTATTTTTTAAACCCTTTAAAATAAAACCCCTACAGTACCACCAGCTTGTATTGCGCGCACTACATGATGCTTATGTGTATGGTTATTTGTTAAGATTCCATTTAAAAATATGAGCTGCTTGAATCGAACGTATGAAATATATCCAGAAATACATAATAATCACGTTTTCTATTTTAATCTAAACAGAAATGTAAGGCTTGACAGTTTGACAAATACCGAGTGACGACATTTATTATTAGTATTTCTAAATGAATATTCTATATATATATATATATATATATGTACGTGTGTACATATATATATTATGTACACACATTTAACAATAAAATGCTTCCAACTATTGATTTTAATAGTAATGTTACTTTCATTAAAAATTATATATATAGTTAAAATTAAAACTGTCAGATTTTTAACAAATACAGATTTGAAACAATTTTAGAATATAGGACTCATGTTAGAACACAAGTCTATATTATAAACTCTGTACTGTTGCGTAGATTTCACGATGCAACGTAGTGCTAGCCAGGTGCAGGCGGTAACTCGCTCAGGATTAAGGTTTGTAAGTTCGATTCCTACAGGGATACGTCTTTTCGACAGGCAATTACTATTCAAGGGGAGCTCAATTACCATCGAAATATTGCAATAGTGCAAGTCACTTTGTGCTGTCCCATTGTTAATCGCTAATTTAATTATATAGAATGACAATTGACAATTAACATGTATCGGTTGATTTGAATTAGTTATTAACATTACGTTTAATATAAATATAATATTATTGACATTTTATGAAATACAAAATTCAACATTGTCATCATCTAACTTTTCTTCCAAGTCTGATCGAATTGAGGTTTTATTTTTCACATATTAACTTTATATTTTTTTGTAAATATGAAAGGAATTAATTTTTTTCATATTTCTGTTGTATCGATCCACTTCTTCAAATTTGAATGAACAATTTGATTAACATATTTTTAACCGGTAAATATGAAATTGGTATTTTTAAAGTGTATTAACGTATAGATGTGTTTCTTGAATACAATTAAAAAACTTTGTAACCGTTAATTGAAGTAAATTAAAAAACTATGAAAAATCGTTTACAAAAAACTTTACTTTTTCTTCATAAAGAACATTAATATCCTTTAGTCAAGAGTAAGATCTGGATTATATTATTTGAATTACATTCTTCGGTGATTTGA
This sequence comes from Lycorma delicatula, assembly GCF_047948215.1. Classification (NCBI taxonomy): domain Eukaryota; kingdom Metazoa; phylum Arthropoda; class Insecta; order Hemiptera; family Fulgoridae; genus Lycorma; species Lycorma delicatula. Next base: position 247,968,218 of record NC_134455.1, on the reverse strand, counting down.
AAAAAGTACACGATCTTCTAAACTATTCGAAAAAGTTAGTTCTTGTTTCTGTTAGTCGCACTCTGTATGTGTGTGTGTGTGTGTGTGTGTGTGTGTGTGTGTGTGTGTGTGTGTGTGTGTGTGTGTGTGTATTTTTATTTTTTAACTTTTATTGAAAGGTATATTACATTTGTAGGCTTCAGATTTTATTAATTCGTTTCAATACATATTTTTTTTAGATTTCATGATGATACTACGATTTTTTTGAATAGAATTTATGGTTAATAAGGCTTTGTGAAGTGTTAATCAGACAGAGACCATGATTGTTTTGTTGAATAAAAAACCTATAATATTTTATAATATTTAGATTATAATATATTATAATATTTATAATATTATAATATTTTAGAACTATATTATATTACTATATTATAATATTAACTATATTATAATATTTTATAACTTTATAATATTTAAGATTAACAGAAATTTTCGGTATCGTGTTTTTGTTCGAAATACTCGGTATCTTTTTATTAAAGAGCATTTTTGTTTTTTCGAAGCGTGTATTTTCAAATACTTGATGCTGTGTAGTAAACGGATTAAAATGTTAATCATTTGTAATCTCATCAGTTGTAACTTGGTGTTCTTGTTTTTTCCTGTTTAGCCTCCAGTAATTAGCGTTCAGATATTACTTCAGAGGATGATATGTATGAGTGTAAATGAAGTGTAGTCTTTTACAGTTTCAGTTCGACTACCATTTCTGAGATGTGTGGTGAATTGAAACCGAACCACCAAAGAACAACGGGATCCACGATCTAGTATTCAAAACCGTTTAAAAATAACTGACTTTATTAGGACTTGAACGCTGGAACTCTAGAGTTCCAAATCAGCTGATTTGCGAAGATGCATTCACCACTAGACCAACCCGGTGGGTTGTGACTTTGTATTCTGTCAGTTCATAACGCGTTCAAAATTACAAAAATATTTTTTTGAGATCGTGCCTCAACCGAGTAAAAATATACTAGGGTATTATTCTTACTGGTCGAATTGAGTTACATTAAATGATACTTAAATATCGTTGTACGGTGTACTATTACATATCTTTGAACTCAACAAATCTTTGCTGAATTCTCGTCGTAGTTCGTACTTTACAATTGTTAATTTCAATCACACTTACGACAGTATTTGCAAAGATTCGGGTTTCGTAGATTTTTTAACACACCATCAGAAACTTCAACACGTGTGATTAAATTTATCATCCGTTCATCATTGCATATCTCATTGTTTAGATTTAGTAAATATTTCATCGGTATAATTCGAGTTCGTTTACCTATAGTGGACCACTATTGTATATGACTCAAAAATTACGGTAGTGGTATAATCAGTACCAGATTGGGAAGAAGCAATAAACGTAATATAATTTTTTTTTTCTTTAATAAAGTTTCCTAATTACTTTTTAAGTACGTTTATTGTTAATTTTTTTTTTCAAAAAGTATGATAATTAACGTTGTTACTTAGCAATTTATGACTATTTTGTGTAATATTAATAATGATTAATTATACGAAAAATATGTGTATTGTCGTCACCGGTTTAATTTTTACTTTTCTTGTTATCTGAGTAATTGGGATCGATTTATTCGATATAATTGAAATTTGAATTTGGTTGAATCCAAATTCATACCCATTCATATCGGTTCGAAATAAATGTAAATGAACTTCTGTGCCTCATTTAACAGTTGCGTTAACAACCAGTCATGTATATACCTATGTTCGTACAAAACAAACATACAAACAAAATTGGTATAAAAAAAAAACAGAAAACAAAACATTTGATATTTCAATTAACTCTCAGCAACTGTTCAGTCGCACTCTACTACGTATTTGGTTGTATTCAATTCAGTATGATATTGGGGTTCAGAATAATGTTCACACGAACAGTTTCTACATCATTCAAAATCAGTTTGTTGTAAAATGATAACACATTTTATATATATATACTTGTTTGTTTATTTGTTTTCAAGTAAGTTACAGTGTATTGAAGTTTGTGTGAAAGGTATTTTAAAAATAATAATTTGAATGCCAGTGAGTATTTTGAATATATTTTTATATTCAAAATTGTATTAATATTATCGCTTTTGATGAGACAAAAAATGTTTTACCAAAGGTGAAAATCCATCAAAGCGACAATTTTATTGCGATTGTTAAAGCACTTCATTGTATAAGATGTTTATCGGATTGCTTTAGATATAATTGTTACTCAGTTTTTTAAACGTTCACACGAACAATTTTAGGATCAAGGTCGGGCGGCTGTATTTGCATGTTGTATATTGTTTACATGCATAACACGGAGTTATGTAATTTAATAGTCCAGATGTATTCTTATCAGTTCGGTTACGTTTTTCCGGTATATTTATTTATGAATGGCTAATATTAATTTTTGGTTCTCTATGCAAATACCAAATTAATAAAGATTTTACAAAGTAAAGCTAGTTCTGTTTGTATGTCGCTATTTTTTTTTGAAACGATTCGTGCGATTCAGTTTCGTTTATTTTCTCGGACGGTTATATCCAATTTACAAATCGCTTTTGGTTTTATTTTTCATGATTTATGGACAATTTTGTCTGTTAAGCATCAGATCGACTTTATTATAAAAGTCGGGAAAAAGTTTATAAGTTTTACAGAAATTAAAAAAAAAATCGAATGAAATATAAGTTTACTAGTAGCAACAGAGTAAAGATCAGTTCAGGGAAACATTTACGTATAGGAAACGATATCAAACAGATAATTCCAAGAGAAGGATTCAGTTTCTGAATGAAATAAAATAAGACGATCCTAAACTTTTTAAAACAAGTGAAATCAAAAAAACCTTCACAATATCTGATGAAAAGGCACATTTCTATTTACCAATAACAACCCTAAGCATTTGTCTCGGAACTCAGTTAAATAATTCTAGTGTTTGTAGTACAGTATTCTGAAAGAGACTGCTAACGCAGTCTTTTTTTTTATTTGAGATGTGAAAATTTTTGTCGGTTGTACTCAACCACTGTTCAGTTTTGATGCTAAATTTGTAAATATAAGGTGGATTTATTCGATTATCTAATCTAAAATATTAGTACCAGACTCATTTCCTAGCTGGTGTTTTTACTTTGTTGGCATTATTCAAAGTATACTTATAAGTGCCACAAAAACTAATTTAAATGAAAATGTCTTCACTCCTACTGTAGTCTTTTGAATTGTAAAATTGATACCTTTAAACAGTGTTTCTTTTTGGTTTTTTTGTTTTTTTTTTTTTTTTTAGTGGTCATATTTATTTAAATATAATTCATTAATTATATTTAACTGAAAAAGCAAAAAATATGTTTTTGTCAAATTTTTTTTAGTACTGATAATTAAATATTAGTATTATTGCACTTCATTTATTTAGTATTTCATCGCTAAGTCCGTACAGTCATAAAAGGCGAATCGTAAAAGTATTGTGAAAGAAATTTTATTTTAATAGTTTTAATAATTTGTCGCCAAAATTAAGTTAGGCTTCAGTAAAACAAGTTTACTTATTCTATTTACCAAATTTATACTTTAAACTTGAAGAGAAATATGAAACTCTACAAAGAAAGGAGAGAAGAAAACTGGGAATTGTTCCGATAAAGTCGGTATTACGAGTAACGTAACATTCTTTAATATAAAATTAACTTTACTGTAACGTTTTCATAGACGATGATGATGACGATCTCTCCACTTAAGTTAAATTAAATGGATTTCTATTTCGCTAGAAACAAAAAACTCATTTTTTAACTTTGTCGAAACAAACAAAGGTCAAACATTTTTTTAATAATGAAATCCGTCTATTTGGGTAATTTCTCCACTTACTACGCATCAATTTAAATATATTAGGATATCTATTGGCTTTTAGACAAATATTTTCCTACTTTTTCATTATTTAACTCGACAAAAATAAGAATAGTTTATGTCTGTTTTATCCTTGTAATTTTATGTGTAAATATCCGGAAATAATTCAATTTACTTTATCACAATGGTTATAACTCAAGACAATGTCTTTATAGATAAATGCGCAAGAAAAGGGTGGATTAAATATTGCGGTTGGAGATGAAAACAAATTGTGCACCCGTGTGGTTAAACAAAACCAACAGGAAAAAAGAAGACGGTAGGTATGGTTTCCGTTCTTCTAATAAATAACTAGATAATATCTTAGGGGAGAGAGTACGTACTGCACCGGCGGTGGCTACCGAGGAAACATGGGAGCTTATCTTGTTTACACCATAGTTGCCCCTAACACGTTTTCCGGCATTTTATGAAGGGGGTATTGTTGGGATTTGTAATACATTAGGATTTAATAAGTGGAGTCAGTCGTAGTGTCGTAACTGTTACTTTTTTGAATCGTTAATGTCGTTTTGTATTAGCTTCCTGTACATGTGCATGACAGTATAGAAACTAATTTTTTCTTTTTCTTCACTCAAAATTGTATTTTCTTCTGATATCATATTCTGTACTTGTACTGATGATTAATAGATTTCTCATTCGAGATTTTCAATTTAAGTTATCATTAATTATAGGATTTTGTCGTCTTATAAGTCGGTTCGTGAATTTAATGAATCTTGGTTGTTTGTGCACGGATGTGTGTGCAGTAAGTCCACCTGAACGAATATTCCTCTATATTCGTATTACCTTTCGTTTAATATTTGAGTAAATGACTTTGAATATACGTAACTTCAGTGTGTAAATAAAGATTACCGGATTAAGACTTACGAGTGTTAATCCTATAATCGATTTCGGAACCTCTTTATGTAATCGATTTCGTCTTCCCGTATTGTAGCTACTGAGCTGTATAAATAACTTTACACATATATAATAGAATTAAAAAATAAATTGAGAATTACATGATTAAAAGTAAATAGTTTGTTTTGCCCTTTTCTTTTTGTTACATGCATTTTTATTGAACTTTTTGGTTTGTTATATTTGTAAAATAAATATTTTTATATCGCGCAGTTAAGTCTACACTGTCATGTCCGATTTTTGATAATTATCAGCACTAAAAAATGTATGTGTTGCTTAAATTTTTATTTTAGTTACATTTATGTACAATTCATTGGAATTGTGAAAACACAAAATCAATAAATCTGTCTTGTAAAAAATTATCTCTGTTGTAGTCAGTACTCTTTTAAAGTAAAATTGTTGTAATATTTATATTTTGTTAGGTTCTACTCATTATTGTAGATTGTTCTCTGAAAGAGCTGATATATTCCTTGTTTGTGCCTATTGGTTGATTTTGAAATCCTAAACTAATCCTTAGGTCCACTAACCCTTTTCATATATTAATAATGTTTTGCTGATAGTAATAAACATTTCTTCTGTTATTTTATGTGTTAGGATATGTAGTCTACGTATTATTACCGGGATGATTTTAATGAAATGTACTGCGATTCATTGTGTTATATGTTTTGGGAAATACGTATGTTCTTGACGTACGTATTAGTTTTTAAAAATTTTCATGTATAAATACAAAGAAGATCAAATCGTTCAGTTTCATTAAGTCTGATAAATAGGTTCTGAGTTTTTAAATTGTTATTTCTGTTTATGCTGTTGCCGCATGCTGTGCTTACTATCGGCGAGCGCGATGCTAGTTGGTAGATGTCTGTGGAACTTGCAGTCCACCTATATGCCTTCAGTACCAGGAGGCTTAGCAGTGAAGACGGAACCGGAGGAGCACTGCTCGGGGAGAACCACCTTGGCCGCGCCGACGGAGGCCACCGTCGCCTACTCAACAATGTAAGACTGTGGGGGCCACCACTAAAGCGGATGTTATAGTGAGTACTCAACTGTCACTGAGAGGATCCTCGGCTCGATTCCAGTGGAGAAGTTGCAACTCCCCGACTACAATCCGTCGAACCGAGCCGGGCCGACATCGCCGGAGACAAAACTGAACAACCCTTCTTAGAGCTACCTAATAAAACACACATACTGCCCTTTTTAGGACCACCACTACAAAATCCAAAACAGTTCTTTTCAGGGCTACCACAAGGTTATAAAGTCCCACGTGCCGTCGAACCAATTCGGTTACAGTATATAATATGACAATATTAACTTAAGCCGTTATCGTTAAAATGAATTCGAGAAAATGAAATAAAAAGGTGAAAGTGTATGCTCAAATTATTGTTTCTTGTTAGTTCCTACTAATGAATGCACTTGCAATCTTTTAATCGGTTAGATTTATCGGAAATCGGTATTTCAGTGTTAAGATAGCTTATTGGTATATACAGAGATTAAAATAGAGTATTATTGCTAAACGACTAATCGTAATAACTTTTATATCTATTTAAAACCGTTACAGAGAATCGATTTGATTCCTGTTTGTTTTACGACGAAAGATACGCGAATACTTATTCGTTATGAAGCAATTTCAAGCGTAAATAATGCAGTAGTTAAATATAATTTTCAGTTTACTTAATAAAAACCGTATGGATAATATTGATACGATTTGCACAATATGCACGTGAGTATTGATGAATAAAAAATTTGTTTATTTATTAAATATTCATGCGCACAAAATAATAGAATCTTAGAAATACTATACTCTGGAAATAAATAAAAAAGAAAACAGAAAAGAGGATAATAAAACTCAAATAAAAAATACATGAACGCATCTAACCTGTTTAAGAGAATAAGAAATAAGAAAAGAAAAGGGAATTGTGTATTCGCGATAAACGAGAGGTGCAAGAAAAAGACGGAATGGAAAGCAACATCACGAGGGACGACGAAGGAGTATCAAGGGTAAACTTTTATGACTACAGGGACGAAGACGAAGAGAAGGAACGAGTTCGAGTAGGAAGAAGAAGGATCGGGAGGATAAAAAGAAGTGAAGACCGAGAGTCGGGAGCTGTGAGGAGGAGGAGGAAGTAGTGCATTCCTCGCAAGGAATAAATACTTTAGTCCGAGCAGGCTGACTGGATAAATTGCTGTTGAGGGGTCTAACGCGTAAGAGCGGAATAGTCTCTGGGGTAAATAGTTTATGGACAATAAATTTGCCCGGCAAAACACAGTCCGACCGACCGTCAAGTATCACGGGATCAAAGTTTGTACCCTTCCCTCTCATGAAACTGACTCTCCCCAAAACGAAACCCTCTTCTAACAAACCACACTTTTGCCGCCGCCACTACTAGTACTACTACTACTACTATTACTACTGCTGCTGCTGCTGTTGCGAGTTAGCTCTAAAAACCTTAACTCACGAGAATGTATCCGTCAAACCGTTAAAACTCATTGTATGAATTAATACGTTCCAGAATCACTTCTTATGAAGTAATTTTTTAAGACCCTTCTCTCGATGTCATGTGAGACACTCCAGCGATGTTGTAAGTCTATTTTCTTTTCCACTACCGTGGTATTGAATATTAGATAAGGATAAAATTATATTTTTAAATTTTACGTTTAGATATTTCTGTAAAAAAAGTGCTGGAAGAAGTGAGTATTTAATACGTGTAATGAATTAATAAATTTAAACTTAGGGTAAATTTAAACGTAATAAAGCTTCTATAGAATTCAAGAAAGACGAGAAAAGGTTGATTTTAGTGTAAGTTCCATATTATGTTTCTGAGTTTAATAATGTTTTTAGTATGTTTATTGTAAACTGAATTATAAAGAACTTACTACCGATTGCTTATTTATGAATTGTACGAAGAGTTACAGGAACAAAAAAGAGTTTATGGAACAAAAATCTTATAAAACAAACTCAGGTGTTATATGGGATTAAGCGGTTTTATTTGTGAAAGTCCCTTTTGTTCCTTTACCATACATACAATATAAAGGAAAGTTGGTAGTAAAAATACAGATGAAGGTCGGTCTTTTCCGTTTTTTTTTCTGTTTCGTTTCTTTATATAATTTAAAGCGGTATAAAAATTATGTAGACCAAGTAAAAGAATTAATCAACTTTATATCTTGTTGAGGCTGAAATTTCACTTGTGATGGTATCCTTTATATATTTTTTTCTCTCTTAAAAATAAAGGCGATAACCTTTCCCATTTTTTTCAAAAATAAATACTTTTTCATGAAGTATTATGATTATTAAAAAAATCGCCTTAACTTCCAACTATTAAAGTAAGCTTTGAGGAGTCTCCTATTTTAGGTGTAAAATATTTACACCGATTTAACTCCTGTTTTAGGCTCAAAATATAGATTTTTACCGTAAAGGAACGAATGGGTAGAAAATCTCTGCTACTAATGGTTGTCAAAGATCAGAATGATCTTATGATAAAAATGAATGCGTTAGAAATAGTTTGGATCTTTGTTAACAAAACTCATATTAATCGAATATCGTTCAACGTGCGCCACTATAGTGTCTCCTTTTTCTAATTACAGCCTAGTATTTAAAAATTCAATGAAGAATTATTCGATAAACGAGTTAGTGAGGTGTTAGTAACGAATTGAACTAATGAATATTTTACGAATGATTTGGGATTTTAGAATTTTTCAGTAACATCAAGAATTTTTCAGTAACGATTCATTTTTTAAATTTAATTTTATGAATGAAAGGTTAAATTTATTGAAAATGAATGTAAGTAATCTATTGAACTCAATAAATTTACTTTATTAAAACTATTCGGTTAATATTGGTGAACCGATACTGAATGTATGCTATTTTCTTACCGCTTTTGTAATTTTGAGATAAGGTAGTTATTATGAATACATGCTGTACATCTAATAAAACTTGTATGTCGTTTAGAAGGCGTAAAGTGGATATAGATGAAGACGGAAATAAGGTCTGTTATAGTTAAACTATTAAAATATATTAAAATCATATTTTTTTTACATGCGCTTGAATTTAAAATTTCATTTGCATGTTTTCGTCTTAAAAACTGATATCTGTAGTTTAACTAGTTATGAAATTTTATTTTTACGATCTGAGCGGTTTCATTAAGTTTCATTCTATATTATTCGAAAATATGGATGACTATTAAAATATACCTTGTTTGAAGAAGTGTTGCAAAACATTGCAGTTGCAAAACTTTACATTGGATCTAATAAAATCTGCAAAGATTTAAAACTTTTGTCTGCATTGTTTTACTGTGTATTTTGTTACTCGGGAGACAAAGAAAGGACATTTAACAAGTGAATTATAGATGGTACTGTGATTATGTACACGTGATAATATATATAGAAACGTATTCGGAAGTAACTAAGAAGAAAAAAGTGTTATTTTTTTACTTCTCGTAAAATGTTAACGCGCGTTATGCGCGGTGTACCGGGTTTTTCTTGCCCTCGTAAAACGTAGACACCTTTGAAACACAGCCTAATCTCGAATGATGGATGGATTGTGCTTCATCAGTTTTCGTCAAAACGTTGTCCAGAAAAGAATTTATTCGGGTTCAGAATACAGATGGCTATTTCTCGGCCCAAAGTCTTAGCTTACAGGAGATGAGTTTAGGATTTGTTCCTGGCATAATTATGAAATAAGTTGGGTTTGAGCGGCCAGTATTCATCCGATGAATTAATCCATGTCAGTTAGTAAATATTTAGAAAAGGATGAAACATAGAAGTAGATTTGTTCAATAATACAAGCATTTTCGCTTACGTACACCACAAAATCCTCAATGTTTAGCTTGTTTCCTGTTTCTGTGAATCCCATTTCTACGGGGTTCACAAAACCAGGGTTCATACTCGGTGGTGTTATCTTTCAAACTTTCATTCGATGCTTTACCTTAATTTTTTTTAATGAAATTTTATTTTCTTTGATCCTCGATCCTAGTACCGATTGATTGCAGGTATAATTTCTCATCGGTAAATGTAATTCAGTTTTACTTAACCACTAACTTTATTATTAACCGCCTCGAACAGCTTTAATCGGCTTTACTAACGTAATTTGTTTTCTAATCAACAATTTTTGCGTAAAGTTTTCTCGGTATATATATTTTTTAAATTTCGTCAATTTACTTACTAAATCCTTAAGTAACCTCTTATTTGAGATGAACCTTGGATTCTACCTAAGAGTTCGCAACCTTAGGTAGACAACCAGTACAGTTCCGTGTAGGCATGTTAAGATACTTAATATGTTACGTTCGGTAAATTGTACTCCTGGGCTGTTTGCGGTATTTATATTTGGGCGAAAGAGCACTAAAATTTTATTGTTTGATTTGAGCTGATGTAAATAAATAATCCTCTTTGTTTGGACTAAAATCCCCTTCACTCTTATTATCTTCTTCCTTTCAAATATTAATTCCCTAAGAGGTCATTACAAATCCCGGAAATTAAGAAACCCGTTCTATAAACCGTTAAACTACTAATCATTGCTGTAATCTTTTTTCTCTTTATACCATTCTGTTTTTAATCAATGTAGCGTAGCCTTTCACTCTTACCAAAGTACAAAAACTTAATGATATTTATAAGTTATATTAGCTTAATCGAATGATTATTTGAAAATATTATTAGTGGAAATTTGAGATTATTTTTCTCTCTTATCCCTTTTTTCTTTATTTTTTGGTCTTAAAATTATTTTTTGAATAATAAATTCTTGTGAAAACGGAATAACGAGAAATAGCTTTAAATATGTTCTGCATTCTGTTATTTTATCTTAAAGTTTTTAAATTATGGTATAATTACTTTTGAAAATCGGAAAATTAGGTGTACAGTTGTGACTTAAAGACTTATTGATACATAAGGGCTCAGTGTTCAGAGTGGATGTTTCTTCGATATAACCTGAAATAATTCTCTTAGTTATCGGTTGAGAAGTTTCTTTGGTTTCGATTAAAAGGTTTTATTTTCCAATACAGTCTGTGTTTATGTTTATTTTTATGATAACCAAATGAAATTTTGATGATAATTTTGGTTATTTACGTTTTCATATACGTGTGCTCAAATATTCTGTTTGAAATTATATTATTGTGTTTCATTATCCCATATTCGTCGTTTTTATAAATTTCTATTGCTTTTTTTAAAAAAATATAGGTGTTTTATACTCTGATGGTATTCAGGAATATGGTTTTTCATAGCTTAGCGTATTTTTTTTTAATTTGATGCATTTTTACGCGTTGGCAACAAAGGTAGTAGTGAATATTTATAACATATTCGGTTAACAAAAAAACAGGTTGTTTTTTTTTACATTTGCCTGACTATTACCTGGATTAATCTTTTCATCAGATTTAGTCTTAGTTCTTTACTTTAATTTTTTTATATATTTGACTGTATATATTGTATATTTTCTTATATTTGATTAATGATTGATTGAACCGTAATATATTATAAATAGTTACTGCAGAAAAACTAGTTTGAACTGATGAACGATACTGATTTAGTCAGATACTTTTTTTCTTTAGCGGTGCACATTTAGTCTTAAATTTTATATATTCAGATATTCAACCTCAATTTTTTATTTAATTGAATTTTGTGGAAAAAAAAAACGTTTATTTATGTCAGGTAGGTGAATTTTTGCGGTTATTGGAGCTGTATACACGCGTTATAATTTTTTTTTAGATGTCCAAGCATGTTATTGTAATTGCATGTTATTCGGTATTAAATCTGAACTGTATCTATAAATAAATTACATTTTGAAACTGCCGATAATTAGTGTAGTATGTGACATTACGGCAACGGATTATTGTTCATGTAGCCCGTGCTTGTGATTTACTGTCTTACATCTGCAGCCTAACACTAACCATACATACCGGCTTATCCTGCAGTCGCTGTTATTAATTCTGTTACTCCAGCGCATGATCGTGTGTACAACTGTTTGTGCATCGATAACGTGTATTTAGTGTTTCAATCGATACTGTACGTTTGTGTCTCCTATACCTTAAATTTCTATCGATGCTCTCGAACAAGGGCTGAACTGACTATGCGGTACTGTGTAACATTGTAGGAGATGAATTTTCGTGACTATTGTGGATCGCTTTTATGAAATAAATAAATTCCGTGATTGTTTTCAATCTTTCTTAAATCCAAAGAAGTTGGACGATCTACTTTTGATGGTAACAGTTTTGAATAGTTTCTTTCTGAAACTTATTTTCTGTATCTAGAATGTGTTTGTAATTTTGTTTTGTACCCGATCAGGTTGAGTTTTCTGACAGAAATTATTTTTGTAGTTTACACGATCGTAAATAGATTTATTCCCTTTATTTAATATATAGCTATTAAGAAGGCATCGGATATTTTTGTTGTATTTTGCCTGTAGATTAACGTTATAGTAGTGTAGGGTTATTTTATTCCGTGTTGTCGGTCTGTATATAAGGGTTTTGATCTCGTACATCGAAAATAATATTTTTAAATCGTCCTTTAAAAACCGATTATTAAATATTATTTTTATTCCTATCTTCTTTCCAGTATTCTGGCAGTTATGGATGGTATGATCCTCAAATCTGTCTTCTGATACTGGCTTAAAATCATTAAAGAATTATCCCGCCTGTAAAACATCCACCAAAAGTTGTCATATCATTCCTCTTCGGTATCCAGGCTCCAGTGATTTTTATCTTTCCTGAAAGTAAATTACGATGGTAGTCGGAATACGTTGCAGATTATTTTTTGAAAGCGGGTACTGATTGTTAATTACAATTAAGTTTGTGTTTAATGACCTAATGAATATTACGATGAGCTTGGCAATGATAATTTTCATCCTTTAAGCAGCTGTTTAAAACCCTTTCGCTGAAATGGTTTATTTGTATGAAGTCAAATGAATAAAATATATATTTACTTTCCCCAATTAACTTTACATTATTATTCGTACTGAGTGGGGTCAGTGTACGTAATGCGTCGTTTCCCTGTTTCCCCAGAAAGAATTGTTTGTTTACCCTATTATCATAGTTCTTCTTATGTCTGTGAGGAAAGTGAGATACAAGTAGAAATATTTAGAATTGCTCTCTTTTATAGTAATGGTTTTCATTAAACACCTAGTCTTGTCGTGAAGAGAGCGCAGGTGTCACTTGTAGGGATGTATATCATGTGCATTTAAGTGGATTGCTGTACAATCTTAGGTTCAGCATGTAAAGCAACGTATACATCAATTCGTTCCTCATTTCCGTAATAAGTCTGGCTTTTATTGTTGAGAATCGCCATGCGATTTTAGGAGTGACTTTATCTTGTATTTGGTCTTCCCTAACCGTTACGGTTTAACATACATTTTAATTATGTACGAGGTCTGTTCAAAAAATTACGAAGTTTTGATTTGCGCAGCTTTGAGGAATTTTTTCGACTTATGAGGTCTATACCACTATGTAAGGGAAAATCTTCAAATCACGTACCGTTAATAGCTTATTTATATGTTGCGACTGTGAAATAAGCCAGTGATTATGCAGTTTTACCATTTTTACAGTGGGAGGATATATAAGTGAAATTTTTAAAAAACGTGTAAGTTTTTCTGAGTTCGATATTAAATTAATCGACTTGCTGGTAATGCCGATTTATAGTAATGATTATTTGACTATTCGACTGTTTTGAGTGGTTTACATGTTTTAATAACGTATGTGAATCGGCTGACGGTAATTCACACTCAAGCATGCCCGTCTACATCGATAGACGCCTTTCTTTTCAGAGGAATCGGAGCACTTGTTTATTCCAAAATTATAACGCTTTAAGTAGCTTTAAGTTTTAAATTTGCGGACAAACGTCAGAAGAGCCCGAAATTTGGCGCCTCAAATCCTGGCTATTCCTATTCGGCAGTGCGTCATCGCATACAAGCTTTTTAATTAGCGAGTTTTGTTCAAAATTTTTTTCTGGCATAGAGTTTTTTGTTTACAGTCCCTCGTACATCCGAGATATGTCTCTGCAGTAATATTTTTTCTTAAATTCAAATCAGCGTTACAAAGCAGAAAATTTGACTCGATCGATTTGATACAAGTGCTTTCTGAATTGAAATATCGTGGTATATTAGAAACACATCAAAAGGGAAGAGGAATACTTCGTGGGTGATGAGAACCAAGAGCTCTGTGTAACCCGGAAATTTTTTTGTGGCAAAGGTACGGTTTTTTAAAAAAGATGATCATGTGCACTTTTGTAACTTAGCATTCGCATTAGTATTTTTTTTTTGTGGTGAACGGTTTTCTTTTTAGAAGAATTTTTAATCGGCCGAATGATGAAAAATATTTGTCATGTATTATTAGTTGTAGCAGTTTTAATTATTTTGGAATTTACTTATTAGCCCGTCGATCACAACCATAATGATCCCGTATCTTTGAAGTATTTTTAAAGTTACGGGATTAATATATAGGAATTAATATATTAGGGATAATATTAGTAGTAAAATATTAATATATTTTACATACTAAAAATGTAAGCATTATTGCTTATAATCATTGATATAGATTAACCAAACTTACGTTCGCTTCGCTCGCTAACCTCAAATAATTAACAGTAATGTTTTGATTATTTAAATAATACATAATTTCAGTAATTACTGAATTTACTATTTAAATCTAAACATTACTGTGTTAATTAGTCAAAGTTAGCGAGCGTAGGTTAAATTATATTTATAAAATAAATAAATATAAATGGTTATAAAAATGGTAGTATAGTCATTATATCGGGTGATATTAACAATAACCCAAAAGTTTGCAATTTATTTGGTCGACGGGCTAATTAAATCATTAGCAATTATTTTTATTAGAGAAGTTATAAATAGCTGTAAAATCAAGTTTAATTAGCTTACACCAATAATTAATTTTGTTTAACCTTGTCGAGGGAATTATCACAAACATAGCAACCATAATTATGATGTTGCTAGTAATACAATGAATATTTGTGGTAGCTGAATGTATGTATGTCAAATAGGTGCGTCAGGCATGTCTGAATTTCAGAACGTTCTATATCACGTTGTTAACTAACGCGTACAACCGACCCTACCGTTATAATGTTCACCTCCAAAACTAGAACCGCCGTACGTCACGTGAAAAGCTGTATGTATAGACAGACATACAGATGGATGAATGGAATTGCATTTAGACGGTGGCACTAAGTGTGAGAGGGATTTATGGGCTGTTAGCTTATTACCACTGCGCCGCTTACGTCTGTGGTTTCGGGGAAGAGAGATGATTATCAGTCTAGGTTTCAGGTCCATCTGATGCATTCTCCTTGCGATAAACGTGCATTCGTATACTCTGCGTACGTACTTTACATAATTTACTTCGTATTGTTGCAAGAACGGTAAACTATTGATGCCCGTATATAATTTGAACAAGTAAATAAGATTTTACAGCGTATTTTAGTTTATTTTTAACAATACTCAAAGTTGGTAAATCTCCATTGCTGATAGTGGGACCTAGTATACCAAAGTTTGGCGACCAATAAAGGGGTTTTTGTAGTGCGAAAATCACTTTTGCTAGTCAGCTTTCTTAGTTTTCAGAAGTTTTATTATATAAGATTTCTTCTTATCTGGTAGTTTGTTATATGAGAGTAGTTGATAAACGTAAAATAAAGTCCTAAATGCCGAAAAGGCGATAAACATAATCAATACTTTAAAAAATAATATCATCTTTCATTTTACTAAGAATTGTTCATTAAAAATTATTAATTAAAATTTGAAAAAATATTTCTTCCTGGACTATTTAATTACATTACATATCCGTATTATTTAATATATTTTCTACTGCCTTTCTGCCTTGCAACTGCACAAATTATTGTCCATGCTTCTAGGTAGAGATAGAGCTCGAGTTCGAGCCCGTCCCGAATTCAGGCCGGCAGTTTTGCCCTCGAGTCGAGTTGGCGATTTTAACCTGACGGTCCGGCCCGAATAGCTCGAATTTCCGACGCCAGCGGAATCTTATGTACAATAACAATACCGTACATGTTGTCATGAAACTGGCTAATTTTCTCTGAATCTAGAGTCGTCTTCTGTTCTAATGTGTGGGCGTAAAGTGGGAAAGTTTGGAAGAAATGATCCTTTTTAGTTTTTCTCGTAAAATTGTTTTGAATGAAAATCCTATGTGGTTTTCTGCAACTGTCTGTGGTTACTGCTGAAAAAGTAGAACAGGGGTCTTCATGATCTGGTGTTCTCGTAAATCATACGGTGCAAATAATAAATAAATAAGTAAAGTATTTTTAGATCGAACATTTTAATCGTAATGTAACATTCGAACACTATACAAATCTGTCAATAATAACTGGCTTTAAATCAAACAAATCTGTGGGACTACGAATGAATATTTATATTTATAAACATAAATAGCTCTGATCAGTACATAACGGCACCAATTTTTATTTCCTTAACAGTTAATTCCTTTCTTTTGTATATATATTTTTTTTTAATTATCACCCTCACTTTGGCTTGTTTTATTTTCAAATTCCATTATTTCCAGGAACTCTTTCTGAGAAATAAACTCACAAACATTTCAGCGACGCGATTTGAACCATACCAAAAGACTCCACCTTGAACCATACCAGATGCATATTTTATTTTTGAACTTCAAAAAATGTAATTTTTTTTAAATTCATTGAAATACTGAAGTAAAAATGTGCATTTTTTGAAGCATAATCATTTAAGATGTAAAACATTGTTCATGTCTACGAAGACCATTTTACAATTGATTTTGGAAAATCTTTTTTTTTTTAAGGAAAGTGATGTGTTAAATTCGGGATATGGCTCGAATTCGGGCCGGACTGAATAGGATTTTTCGGTCCGACTTTGTAGTTGGCCCTAAGATTTCAGGACTCGAGTCGAGTCGGGCAGGATCACAAAGCTTGACCCGACTCGGCCCGTGTTCATCCCAACTTCTAGGTATGTCTTGTATAATTTATGTAAGGAAAGAAGATATTTCGTATAGACCAAAATTAGGCCTATATATTATTTTAACAACATGCTTTATTTTCTAAGTTTTTTTAAAACCGCTTTTAAAGTCTTATTTCTTTGGAAAGATTTCTGTGAGAGTTTTTGTCCGGAAATACATCTTAACTGTTTAAAGTTATTTTTTAATGTATGGAAACTCATTTTCGTTAAAACGAAGTCGGTAAGTAGTTTTGTTTTAAATTCGATTACTATGGAAAACAGTTCTGGAAAACAGTGAAATTTCTTACCTACATTCCTAATATACAAAAAAAGATAACAGAATTAATAAATTCTTTTCCGGAATTGAAATTAATATTCGCGATAAGGTAAAAAGTTACCACAGCAAAAAACTTTTCTTGCTGAAATCTTAGAGTAATTTTTGTACAATGCGGAGAAAGTGTAGTAAAAAATTATTTTTTGGGGAGAAATTTTAGCGAATAGTTCAGAGTTATAAACGTCGACATTAAAAAATTCTCTCCATTAATTAACCAATATTTTCCAGGCTACTGTTTCCTTATTCTACACTGGAATTTCTTGCAGCGTTTTAATTTGTTCTACGTTATTTTACTGAGTTTTTGAGATTTGTGTTATTCTCCAGTCGTTTATGAATATGAAAATCAGCGTCTAGTTGAAAAAAGCAATAGATCCGTGTTTTGTTTCATGTAATGATTAAGTAAAAAAGTATGTAACTGTGTGTGTGTATGCCTGTGCGCGCGTGTGTTGCACAGACCGTTAAAATATCACCTTTAAATGGAAGTTTTTATTTTATTCCTGTGGAATTTCATTTCCTTACCGAAGTTAAAAAAAGTAAAGAAACTTTTTTTTTGAGTACTTTTTAACCTAACACGACGTTACGCTCTTCTGAAGAGCACAGAAATATTTAGAAATATTCCAGCTTAACTAAAATATGTTTCTGAACTGCCCGATAACTAAACTTGTCTCATTTTTCTTCTATTTTTTCTTGTACTAACCAATGATTTTTCAGTTATCACCCGTTTTCCAAGAAAATTTATTTCTTACAGGAATTATAAATTACAAAAATGATAAAAACTTGTGCAAAATATTTCATTATATTTTTTTGTTTACAAAATCAATATTTTCCTTAGTTTCCCATCATTTTCTCTGTTTATCAAAATTTCCGGTTTTGATTTTAAAAAGCAACAGACCCGTGTTTTGCGTCTGGCCTGTTTTTCGTGTTTCAGCGAAGTTTTTTTTCTTAGATAATTAAATAGTAGCGTAATATTTCTTGTCATCACTAATATCTAACATAGATTATTCTGATCCGTGTTTATTAACACGATCGTATTAACAGATCCGTGTTTGATTCATGTAATAAGTAAAAAATCCTAGTTAATTGTGTGTGTGTGTTGCGCTAAGCGTTAACTATGCTCATTTTATGCTAGTTAATTTTAGAAAAGTATGGTGTGAGTAGACACGTCTCGCTCGGTACGAATTTTTCATTGGCGATGTTTGTAACCTTGATATCTCTGAACTGATCACTAGTTTTGAAAAATTCTTTCACAGAAAATAAATTCCGATATCTTACTATATGTTATCCGTGTTGTACATAAATTACTGTAAAATTATGGCTGAAAATATTCTTTCAATGCGACTGGTTTACACGATCCCGAATATTAATCAGAACTGGTATATATTGTTTCAGATACGCAAATAAAAATCTGTGTTTATTACTTATTATTATTATTATTTTTATTATTATTCGTTAATGGTGCAATGGGAATGCCTTTCTTCAAATTCTACATACACGGAATTTCACCGTTTTCTGTAAGTTTTTGTTGCAGTAATCATACCTAAAATGAAATGTGATACCAACTTTTTTTTTAATCAAATGCAATTTTAACGGATTTCAAAGAACGGAATTTCATTTTAACGGTTGTATTTACGTCATCATGATTTTGTACAATGAATATAGGAAGTGATACTTATATAAGATTAGGTATTTTAAAACTGTTTTAAGACAACTTAGAAGATAATAAAAAAATAGTTAGTTAAAACAATAATATAGGCCTGATTTTGTGTCCTTCAGCGATGTTCCTTTTTCCGAGACAAGTAAATAGTAGTGCACAATGTGTTAGCTTTGAATTCAGTTTAATTTGTTTTTTTTTTAATGTTTTAATCCATTTAGTGAATTACAGTAATTAAGATATGCTATTTTGTAAACTGCGTTATACTATTTTGTAAACTGATATCACTTTAGCACTGTAAATAAATGCAGTATGTTTATCTCTTGTCGTTGATGTATTTTATAAGATGAGCAAATAAAATAGCACCTTTAAATGGACGACTGACTTTATAATAATGAATTAAGTTTCTATCGAGACCACGTTCCCGCAAGCATTCCATCTGAAACACGGAAATATATAAAATAGCTTATATGCTGAATGAAGTTAAAACGTGTTAGAGAAAAAAAAAAGAAGAAAAATAAGCTGAAAAATAACCAATTGTAATGCAGTGGTCGTACCGGTACAAATCACACAAAAAGTTTTAACTCTCTTTTGCCGTAGTTCCCTATTTTGTCCTAAAACCTTTTTCTTTGCTTTCCTTACTTTAACATTAACCATCCCCATTTTAGTTGCGTTGTATAACACTATAAAGATGTTGGTACCGTAAAGGTTGTCACATCAGTTTTCATCTCGGCTTACTTGTGTTTGCTTTCATATTTCCTGCCGATAGTGGTGGTGTATCCAGTTTTTTATCTTTTTTTTATAGATTTCGCTAAAACAGGTAAGTTATTAGATTTGTTTAGATTAATGTAGTACGGTCCTTTAGAGAAATGATATTGTTTACGGCAGTCTCTTGCATTCAATTTTTTTTCATAACTAAAGGTTCTATCTACTCATTTCGGTTTGGGGAAAGCCTTATTGTCTTTGAATATGAAGGAGAGATAATGTGATGACTGTCAGTCCACATTTTTCCAATCATTCAGCAAGAGTAGGCTCACTCGTTATAGCAGCCTTTACCGCCGTTCCAAAGTTACAGCCATATGGTTGATAAGGCTGCTGGTTCAGGACCCTTTTGTGTGTATCAAAAAACACATTTAGGCTTCATCTCAAAACTCAAAAAGAAATCGCCGTTCTATGTAAAAAAATTTTACATTTCTCTCATTTTCTGGGGTGAAGTGTAACACTTAGAGTTTTGAACAAATAAAATAAATAATAAAATATTTTGTGTATATTTACAGTATTTCCTGGTTTTCTAATGCTGTGTTTAATAACAGATATTGATGTTGATAAATTTAATTTACTTTATTTATTCGTTCCCATTTAATAATTTAATTTATTCCAGTTTGGCAATTTTTATTACTGGCGGGGATAAAATCCCACTGATTTCGGTTTGTCGACCGATTTAAAAAATATGATTTAATTCTGTTTTCAATAAAAGACTTATAATCTTAGCTAAAAACGTGTTTTAATTAGAATAAAAATTACAGGATAAAAATTAGAAAATTGGCGTGGTTAACGTTTTCAAATTTGTGGATGTGTTTACACCATATTTTTTTTTTAATAATTTATTACAGAAAGTTGTTATTTATATTCGTATCAAATATTACAGAAAGTTGTTATTTATATCCGTATCAAATATTACAGTGGTTCTTCGATCGGATCTTGAGATAATTTTTTGTTTAAAAACTACGAAATTGCGAACAGAAAATAACGAAGGAAATCTCCATTCAATCATAAAATATTTTTTATTTATTTTAATATGTATAATCCGAAAATAGTAGCTGGGGACACGTTTTTGTTACACTCTGTATACAGTTTTATAATTATTATAAAAAGCATCTTCTTAGGAACTAGAATCCTTTTTATTAAATTACTGATTGGAAAAAACTGGAAAATGAATGAAAAGATGTTTATTAAATGCGCTGCTGTGTAGCAGCGTATTCTACGACTTTAATTTCAAAAGAGAGTAGAGACAGCTGTAATGAGTGAAACTTCTACTGCTGACCGATTGAGATCGTAGATATTAAGCAATTAAAAGCATCAACCGAAACTCTATAAATGACAGATTTTCTGAACATTCAAACCCGTGGATCCAAAATTTAAATCTTGCAAAAAAATTCCCACTGATTAAAAAGTTTCATTTTCTTCCCGAAAATGCAATAAATGAAGGGGTTGCCATTGAAAAATTATAATTGGGTAGCCTTATTGAAAACGTTTTTTAAAAATGTGTTTAGTGAAGTTTTATCCTCATAAAAAATTGGCAATATTTCCGACTTTAATTTTGTATTTCTTGTTGTTTTAAAGATCCTGCTGATGGACATCTTGAATTGAGTAACGATTAATGTACATATACTAATGGCGATTTACTGAAGTTAAGTCATTGGTTTTTTAAATCGTTAATTTTTTCATCTAATTATGTTCTTGTATTTTTTATATTTATAAATAAAAACTCAGAACTAATTTGATGATAACAGTTATTACTCTAATTTCAACTCTGATTTTTAAAATACCTGCTATAGTTTAGGATAACCGATTTGGTTCACATGTACAGCTAAAAAAAAGTAGGGAACTAAAAATAAATTACACTTGAATTTTCCTCATTTCGATTCTAGATGTCTAGTTCTAATTATATTTTGTTGCAAGCGATATAATATTGGTATGTTAAGTTAGTAGTAATTCCTTGTTAATTTATTTCTTCAATTACATTTATTTTGGTTATTCGTTTTCTCTTTTTTAATATATAGTAAGATACGTTCTCATTCATACGCACACAAGTGTATGAGTTTTTACGCGTTGTGATAAAGGTGGAATAGTTATGATGGAAGAGTGTAATGATGGATCTGGATAGCTAAAGGGAGGGTGCTTAGTTTATTCTTCACTGGGCGCAGCTGTACGTTAGACTTATTCCGTTGTACCTGACTAGAATCATAAAATGGTAAAGCTGGTTACTGATAAAACTAAAAACTGAGTGCCCAAAAAAAAAAGATATATATATTTTTTTTTTGTACAGCTACTCAGTTCTTCGGCTATTCCTTTTGTTCAGTTCAGCGGAAAATATATTTTCCACTCAACATTAAAGAAAATAAAATAAATAAGATTTGGAATAGCGGGAAAATGTGTTTTTAGAATAAGAAATAAAATTGTTATGAATGTTGGATAATATTTTTATTTTTTATTTAATTCCGGATGTGTGCTTAAAAACTACTTTGTTCAAATCTTAGAATTATTTAAATATCGGATAAGTCCAGTCAGTGCCTCCTAATACCATAAATCAGTTTTAACTATTGGTTTTAAAGCAATGTATCGATTTTCTTTTTCCCTGACCCTATCACTCTTTCTCTCTCTCTTTCTTAACGGAAGATTCTTTGTGAAGTCGATAAAAACAGTAGCAGATGAAGGATTTACCTATAATATGTTTGGTTCCGTTTAAATCTTTAGCAATTTCTTGTTTGTGGAGAAGAGTAATTAATCTCGAAATAAAATTTTGGAGAATATGCGTTCGTGTTCGTATGAATTGAGTCACAGAATCGCGCTGCATAATTTCTAATGCTGTATTTTTTTCATAGCCAGAAGCTGTAAGGAGGGTTTAGATTTCGCTTACATTAGTATTTATAGCTGTACAGGTCGGGGGCAGCATTTGGCGGTGAAGCCACTGATTTACGGCGTTTGCCTGTCACCGCCTCCCAACCCCCTGAAGCAGGCAATCGAGCTACAAACAAGGCAGTCCGTTCATATTTCGCCCCACGAATTCCCGTTGCGTGTCTTCCGTTTTTTTCCAGATTCCGTCTTCAGTACTCTGCCAACCAGTGTAAAAAATGATGCACAATAGAAATAAGTGGCCGCTAAACACAATGAGTTATTGTGGTTCATTAAGAATATACTGATTCAATGAAGTAGTATTTATTAAAGATTATTGCGCGGGTATAAGATATACTATGCGTGGTCGAGAATTACTTTGATGTGGTTATGCGGTTATCTGTCATTTAATCCTTGAAAAGTGTTATCCATTGCGATGGAATATCCATCACTTTCTTGATGAAATATCCTTCACGGGCGTGATAGATAAATCAGTAGTGTTCGGTAACGTGTACTTTCGTAGATCAGTAGTTATTTTAACAAATTTTTAACGTTATCTGTTTTTTATCTAAATTATCCTTAGTTGCGGGTTCAAATCTGGTATAATGAAGGAGTAAAATTATAATATGAAAATAATTTTGCTCTGTTTAACTTACTCTTCTCATAGATACTGAATCACGATATTCTGTTGAGCTCTTGATCTGTGCAGAATAATAAAAATTAATGAACATATTCGTGTGAATTAAAGCAAAAGAAAAAAACCCCAAGAAATTACAAGAGCAAAATGTGCGTTGCGTTATTCCAAATGTGGATGGAGGCATGACAATTATCATATCATTGTCATGACTCAAATATAACGTTAAGAATAAGTTTTGCGGTACATGTATGCTTGTACGTTGTCTTTAAACAATGAAATTTGTATATATGTATATATATATATATATATATCAAAGCTCTGTGACGTCCTTTGATATTCAGATATTCAACAGTATTCATGTTTGAGGGCGATCACATACACAATGTATTATTTTTGATACAGCCTGGAGTGAGACACTGGGATTACGGTACAACAGCAGAACTATTTGTGCAACTGAGATTTACTCTGCGTATGCGAGTGCGTGAGTTCGTGTGTGTGTTTGTATGTTTGTTTATATGATTATTTGCTATTTGTAGAAGAGAGAAAGGATTTGTTTGTTGATTTTTGTTTGTAATTGGAGGCTGCTTCCTCTCTCCTAACGCATATCCTAATCACTCCCTCTTCTCCAAACACTCTTCATGTGTTTGACCCCATTGTTACAACTATGTTGTTTTATCGTTTTGAGGACTGACCAGTTACTAATTTGGCCGATTTTTCATTTATTTTCAGTATCTTTTAGTTATGTTCTTGTAACTATCGTAGTTATTGTTCTTAGTTAAGTGCTTGAAATTCTGTACGGTTTTGAAAAAAGTTGACGTATTTAAGAAACCTTGCAAAATTGCAACTGCTTTATTAATCTGAGTTTATGTAGTATACTAAGTTTTGACGTTATGCGTGGACAGCAACTCAAATATAAGTTAATTTAACGTGCTGTTTTCCCGACGACGAACAATCTAAATGAAGGTAACTTCTAATAGAAATCTTAGTTATGTTTCCATTCGAAATCGTTAAATTACTGTATTCAACAGAATTCTTACTTATCATTCTGCAGTACGATTCAATTACGGTTTTGTGCAACTGCTCTTATTCATAATGAGCAAATGCTTTATATGGCCGGTAATAATATATTTATTTGTAAGATACATTTATTCTTCGATTATAACTGTTTATTCGGAGAAACACATAGCCTAGACGATGTGTACGAGACGTTGATCATGAATAGTCTAGGCATTCGTTCTCAAACTGGGTGATAACGCCCCCTTGTGGACGCTGGGCACCTTCAGGGGTTGGTATAAAGAACACAGAAAATTTGGAGCGTTCAGGTAGTCTAGGAAGGCGATGGCTGATTAAAAAAAAGGCAAAAATTATGTTTTCCTGATATTTCAAACTAAAATTAAATACCTACTATATTAGTACAAAAACTTAAAGGGACAAAAAATGTTTTATGACAAAAAATGAATGTATTTAAACTACTTTAACTTTGCAGCCTCTCGGGTGCAAAGTAAAAAAATTAAAACAATAAAAAAAATTAAAACTTGAATATTCTACTTTTTGACAGTCTGCTTCAGATTTCTGCTTCATGATTTTGAAAAATCATCAAATTAAATGTAAAAAAATCTGTGAAAAGAAAAGTTTTAAAAATTTAAAGTTTTTCTTGGTGTTTGATCCACCGCATGAGGGAAACGAAATTTTTTCAGTAAACTGCATTATAATCGTTTGAAAGCTTAAGACTAGCTTTAATTTCTTCTTTTTTTAAATTTGTCTACGATTATTCTGAACCGAAATATTCCACTTTAAAGAGAAAAGGCCACTTTTGTCTTTAGTGCTGCATATCTCCCGGTCTAAGCAAGGTATTGATACAAATAAATATGGAAATTAAAAGGTTTTGATCTAGCTGATGTAGTTTTAATGACAAGTTGTGAAGTCTTTAATGTAGCGTTTTTGGCTTTAGTTTATTTTGTGCCGAGGTATTGAAATCATTAGATTGTGACTGTAACGTTTATCACCCGCTCTCAGCTTAACCGACGATCATGTTGCAGTCTCAATCATTAAAGATTTCAATATATCGGTACAAAACGCACAAAAGCCAAAAACTGCAACGCTTCATTAAAGACCTCACAATTTGTCATTAAAGCTGGATCAACAACCCAGTTAGAAGAACAACTTATAGAACTACAAGAATTACTACAAAATCCCAATCCAGCAACTGTATCCTCGATTATGGTCGATTGTCAACGATTTCTGATAGCATACCCATCGTCGTAATTGTCTGAACCTGGATTTAGTGTTTTAGCAACGTTGCTAACCAATAAGAGAACTCGGCTAGATGTTACCGAACGCGGCGACTTACGGATGTTTTTAAGTAAATTAGAGCCTGATATTAACAAACTCGTTAAAGCACAACAGATTCATCCCTCACATTAATGTAAGTGTAATTTTTCAGCTTTGTTTTAATTATTTTATTGTTATATCGAATATGCTATCACTATTGTTGTTATATAACTATATAGATACAATTGTAATTTTTTTGAAAGCAACTTTAATAAAAATACTTTCAAATATGATTAAATATGCGTTTTTATTGCTCTCATTTAAAATGTAATTTTCAACGCAGAAATAGAATATGCCACTTTTAAAAACAATAATTGCAACTGGTGTTTTTAAGAGCGCATCTTGAAAACAGCAATTGCAATTATTATTTTTAACAGATGGTAAGTTTAAAAATTTTGTGGGCTCTAGAGAATTTTTGGATTCTCTAATTGGGTGGAGGGGGGGTAAGTTTGAGAATCAATGGTCTAGGGTAACCTTTGATCATAAAGAACCATCTTGCGACAGTAGTGTCGATTAGTCGATGTATTCTGGTAACATTAACTTCAGATACAGTCTGAAGTAATTCTAGGCCAATTCGTACGTGGGTTTGAACCCTTAGTCCTGCAACGTTCAATACAGCTGCTACAATAGCAGCTAGATCACTCAACCGATCCGATGATATATATATATATATATATGATAAATTTCTACCGTATATCCCATATCACGTGTATTCAGGGTTGGAAAATATTAATAACAGTAAAAAAAAAAATATTGTTACTTTTTGCATTTTATTAGTACAATTCCCATAGAAAATTGAACTTACAACATTATTTATTATTTGGATATTGTAAAATCAATCTATACTGTAGATATTTAATTAAACGTATAGCAATTATAATAGGTTGTACCTGTATAATAGGTACCTTTTACTATTATCAATACTCGAGTTTCTGTTATCCAAATAACTGCAATTATCTTCGTCATCACTTTACCATAAAAGTAGATATAATATGTTCCTTGTAGCACAAAGTCGATATACATTAAAGAAGGTAATTTCCCTTTTTCCCTCTGGGGATTTCCCTTTCCAACTTTTCCCTTCTAGGAAATTTCCTTTTTCCCTCTGAGAAATTCCCTTTTCCCTTCTCTCGCACTCTTTTGTGAGCATCGTTTTTCAATTTAATGATTCTTTATTGTATATGTTCTTTCAATTTTTATCACATCATAAATATAAAAAAGCGTATTTCGAAAACGGTGCATCCTAGGCCATTTTTAACGCGATTTTGAAAGGCTTAACTGTAAGGGTTCTTTCCGGTCACCCGGAACGTTAGGAACTAGTCCCATGCATCTAGGTCCAACCGTTCTCGAGATACTAGCGCGAGCGAAATTGGCATTCACTTCAAACCTACTTTTCAGTATCAATTTATCAATAAATTTGCTTCTTCATCATGTAAATTTAAGAAAAACTATGATGAGGCTCTGCATCAATCGGTCATCATTACTTTCAGCGAAATCGGGTGCAAACATCTGATTCTTTATTGTATATGTTGCTTCAGATTTGTGAGACTAAAATAATTTCATATAAAGCCGCAAAATGCAGTAAATTTATCGATCCCACCGCTTCTACACCACAATTCATAGTTTGTTATAGTATTATAGTTTTAGTTTGTTTATAGTATTAACATACTATAGTTATTATAGACTATCTATGACGTCAGGGGATTCCCTATAGCAGCTGTTAATAATTCATGGTTAGTTGTTTTTTTTTACATATATTAGTTTAGATAGATATTACAATAACATTGATCTTTAATCTCTACTTAATGTAAATTACAGTTTTTCTGCGCATGCGCAGTAGCATATTAATCGATGTATGTTATAAACAAATAAAAGACAACTATTCATATGGTATTTTCACCGATTTTAAGGTAATTAGCGATACAAATCCGGTTTTTTTAACATTACAAAATTATGTCAAAATGGTGGGAAACAACTAATAGCATGATATCATAATAAACAAAAGAATTAATTGAATTTTACAATAATATAGCCGACGCGAGAATCTGTACTTCGGCTTTTTATGAGGTTAAAGGTGATAATAAAGACGAAATAAGTAAAATTTACCGGTATGTATGTTTATAAGAAATTATTACTTATCTACATTTCGCATACAATAAAGAATGAAAAAAACAAAAAAAAAAACAGCTGGTTGGCTTTCGAATCAGGAGACTACGGGATGCGGCTGTTTGTCGCCTTAATCCGTTCGGCTACACCAACAACATGACAAGAGTGAAAATTGTATTACGTAAGTTGCATGTTATCTTTTACGTGTAATTAATGTTAACAGCGATACCATGTAATCATTACAGTTGTTCACCTTATTTATATTAGATGTGTTTTCATGTCGTTACTAAGTAGTGGTCGGTTCCAAGTAAGCAAAAAAAGAGTACCTATTTAACAAAACGGCCAGACAGGGTTAAACTATTTCTATGTAAGTAGTATACCAGTCGAACCAAAACCCTTATAATTACGTTCAGTTTCATCTAATATTTCGCTTTCCGTTCACGATATGCGTTTGTATTTCGATATTATTGTTTGTGCGATTCTCATCCCCCTCTGCACTGTAAAATCTTTATCTCCCAAATTAATAAGATCAACTTTAATTTTAACGCTATAATCAGTATCGACCGTGCCTGGTGAATTAATTCTCAGCTGTAATGCCGTAGCTCATCGCCATACCCGATCTAGGTCTTATTTGCGCTTCATACTTTTTAGGCAGCGATATAACAATGCCGGTTGCGATTATTATTTTTTCACCCCGTTTTAAAATCGTATCGATTGTTGAAATTAAATCTAAACCGGCGCTTTGTTCGGTAGCATATTTAAAAAATTAATCAAATTATTATTTTTCTTATTTTTAAAAACTTCCATTTCTAAATAACTATATTGAAAAACAAATAATCTATGCGTGTAAAAAAAACAGACAAATAAATATTATATATATGTATATGTATGTAGCTCATTCATTGTTAAGATAATATTACTATCTTTGACCTACGACCTATGTGACTCTTCTTTCGTCTCATGTTTTATTAAATTACCAGTTAATGGTGAGTAGGAAACTACATTTTCATATAGTAATAAACAATATGCGATTGTGTTAGATTTGAAGTCCTCTCCGGCTTCGATTTTAATTTTCAAATCAATAACGCCTATTTTTACCGATTCATCCTGTCACGAACTATCAATCACATGTAACGGATATTTTTTTTTTTTAATCTGAAAACATGTACGATGAATCGATCTGTTTATAATACGATTTTTGAAACATCTTGTACATCATCATTCGATTCCCTTCTAAATCCTCGTATGGATAATGGTTTGAATTCATCATTACTTTAATATTTTTCACGTTACACGAATCAAATTCTGACGTGTTCTTTGCAGCTTTATTTATCCTATCTATTTGAAAACCCACAAACCGTATCGCGGTTTGTCTAATTGTGATGTTTTCAGGTTCCAAGTCGTAGATTTTGTTTGCGGAACTGTTGGATTTTCGTGAAGTTCCCAAATTTTAAACGGCATACGCAACTCTTCATTTTTCTCTCTCAATTTAGCCAGTTCCAGCTGATATTGAGGCACCGCCTTTAAATAAGGTACAAGCCATGCGATTTCTGTTACTTCTAGTCTAGATTTATGATCTGAAACCGCGGTCAGTATCGCTTTCACTTCATCACTACTACGTTTCAAGAATTATTCTTGTCTATTGTTTATGATTATTTTTTTATAGTCTTCAGCGAAACTGACCAACATCGATAACGGTGTACATAAAGTTACCATCATCGTCAGTATCAATTTTATTTGCTCCCTTAACCCATCCGGCTAATTCAGATGATGAAATTAAACAATTTGTCATTGAAATCGCGCTTTTCATAATAGAGGTCACACCTTCATTTCTCGTGCTGGCCATTTTTTGCCCGTTTATTTTATATTGTATCTCGTCGAATAGAAAGGCACCCGCAAAATTAACTAATTCTACTGTTGTTAATTTTTTACCGTTTTCGCCTACAAGCTTTCTGCAAATAGGTAGAAAACTATCGCCCGGAACAGTATACCCATCCGGTTGATTTATTCTTATTATCTTATCACTCGCTTTAAAGCTATTTTCAAATGGAGCGTGTTTGTGGAATCGCTTATATGTTAACTATTCATCTGTACGCGCGACTTTTTTAACATTTAAATAATTCATCTTCAATCTGTATAAAAAGGATTTAATTTTTCATTTCAATAACGTATTGGCGCTTTTAAGTTTCCCATCATCGATTTAAAATTCTAGAGATTTTAATTTCTTAATGCTTTCTTTAGTCAATGTATAACGTTTTTTAACATCAAAAAACGCAATTAATTGTCTCTGTACTAATGACATGCTTACTCGTTCGCCGCGTAGATTTAATAACTGATCATTTTCATCAGTCAGTTGTATTAAGTTGTAAATTTACTTCACATCTACTGGTACGAATGTAATGTAAAATGGATACTCTTCAATTACATCGCTCGGACCAGCACATAAGGAGCAATTGCACAAAATATTATCTTGTGATTCGTTTTTATAACCGCCCGAAATAATATTACATTTTACACGTATTACATTTATAGGAGCTATTTTGTTATTCGATGTTACATTCGATTTGAGAATTCTCGCTCCGTAACCCAACAGACTGCCGATACTAGAATCTGTATCCAAAAAACTATCCGTACAGTGCTTTTAATTTCACACTGTAACGTATTATTGTTCGCCTTCAGTGTGGTTTGATTATGTTTTTTTCATTTCACTGTGTATATTCACTGATATCTTCAATTTAATAACTATCCGTCGGGTATAATTATATAATTTTTCTTTCCAATTACATAATTATTATTTTCATCTTTTGAAACCTGCATATCTAACGCAAAACACAATTTATTGTTTTTATCCTCTTCAACGTTTGGAATAGTGTTGGCGATCATCAGTCATTTTAATCCCAATTCATATTGACCGTTATAAGGTCGATTGACAAAAAATATGATTTCTTAATCACCGTCATTTGACTGTCAGTTACCATCAATTGACAATATAGTCGACATATCGCAAATGAAACAAACATATAATTTATTCGCATAAAAACTACAAAACAAATTACATCATCATCGGCTTGAAATCTAGTATAATTGTAGGTTATATTAGATTTCTCGAAATAATTAATCTTTTCTGGAGGAGGAAATGCTGGAGGAAAATATTTTGATAGCATCATTATGCTATCAAAATAATCTACATTTTTATCGATTTTCCGAAAACAAACCCAATGCGTAATCGGTTCGGAATGATCCAAACGAATCGGTAGATAGATTGCATACCCTTGTGGGCGAATATGATGCCGGAAACAGTAACAAAAAAATAACATAAATAATAATGTATTAAAAAAATGTGTATTACATTAATCCGACTCACGTTCACGTTCTTCTTTTACTGTTGTCGTGATTTGCAACTTATTAAAAGTTTTTTCATATAACATATCTAGCTCTTGCATAAAATCATCAAATTCCGTATTTATATTAAAATGATTACGTTTCCTTTTAATTTAAGATCTTTAAAAGCGAGATTACAAAATCGAACACTATTCGGATTTTATAATTTTTGATAATCAATTTTAAAATTAAAATATCTTTAGTTTATTTAATGCTTCATCTAGATTTCTATATTGAACACGAATATGATAATATTTATACTCTTCATCATCTTTCTTTTTATCCAAAATGGTGTGGCCATGGTTTTAATTCTTTTTACATTAGCGTTTAATTCGTTAGTTTGCAAGTTACGTTTTTAAATTTTCATCTACAAGTGTATTATTTTTCGATTCTCAATTTTTGCTTATTTTCTACATATCTCAATTTCAATTGTAACTGAGCATTATCGTTTTGATATGCCTTAAAATCTTTGATAAAGTACTCTTTTATAATTTTATAACATTTATCATAGAAATCTTTCGATATCCAACTAGCTAAATCTAAAATTAATTCCTCCCTTAAATAAGTACCAGAAATCAGCAAAATCTAATGGGTTTGTACCCTTTGAATGGACTTTATATGAATTCTTTTGGGGGCACGAAATCGGTCTACCAAATGTTTCTGAATAATAATCGATTAATTCTTTAGATTGTTTATTTTCAAATCTTTCTCTAAATCGTTTCCCTCCATCATGACATAATTTTGTTGCGTTAAAAACCCGTTTTGGTATTAATTATCAGCTTTGATGAAATACTCTTTTATAATTTTAAAACATTTTTCATAGAAATTGTTGGAGATCCAACAAGCTAAATTTAAAAATAATTCCTCCGTTAAATAAGTACCAGAAATTACCAAGTCTAATGGGAGAGTACCCTTTGAATCCACCTTATACAGAATATTTTGGCGGTGAAGATCTTCACCATCAAATGTATGAACAAAATGCTCAATTAAGTTTTTAGATTCTTTAGTACGATACCATCCTTTAAATTGTTTCCCACCATTTTGACATAATTTTTAATGTTAAAAAAACCCGTATTTGTATCGATAATTAGCTTAAAATCGGTTGATAATACCATATAG
Organism: Lycorma delicatula; assembly: GCF_047948215.1. Lineage (NCBI taxonomy): Eukaryota > Metazoa > Arthropoda > Insecta > Hemiptera > Fulgoridae > Lycorma > Lycorma delicatula. The sequence goes on along the minus strand of NC_134455.1, from coordinate 247,936,375 downwards.
TAATCTTTTATTTGTTCGTAACATACATCGATTAATATGCTACTGCGCATTCGTAGAAAAACTATAATTTAGATTAAGTAGAGATTAAAGATCAGTGCTATTGTAATATCTATCTAAACCAATATATGTAAAAAAAAACAACTAATTATGAATTATTAACAGCTGTTATAGGGAATCCCTGACGTCATAGACAGTCTATAAGTATAGTGTGTTAATACTACTAAATATATTTATAACAAACTATGAATTGTGATTTAGAAGCTGTTTGATCGATAAATTTACTGTATTTTGCGGCTTTATAGAAAATTATTTTAGTCTCACAAATCTGAAGCAACATATACAATAGAGAGAATCAGATGTTTGCACCCGTTTTCGTTGAAAGTAATGATGACCGATTGATGCAGAACCTCATCATAGTTTTTCTTAAATTTACAAGATGAAGGAGCAGATTTATTGATAAATTGATACTGAAAAGTAGGTTTGAGGTGAATGATACTAGCGCGAGCGAAATTGGCATTGACATAATTGCCAATTTCGCTCGCGCTAGTATCTCGAGAATGGTTCGACCTAGATACATGGGACTAGAACCTATAGTTTTGGGTGATCTCAAAGTACCCTTCTGATTAAGCATTTCAAAATCGCGTTGAAAATGGTCCGGGACGCACCGTTTTCGAGATACGCCCTTTTTTATATTTATGATATGATAATTTAAAGAACATATACAACAAAGAATCATTAAATTGAAAAACGATGCTCACAAAAGAGTGCGGGAGAAGGGAAAAGGGAATTTCTCAGAGGGGAAAAAGGAAATTTCCTAGAAGGGTAAAGTTGGAAAGGGAAATTCCTAGAGGGAAAAAGGGAAATTCCCTTCTTTAATGTATATCGTCTGTGTTAGAAGGAACATATGTCTACTCATAAATAATCGTCCTCACTTCCATTAAGAGCTTTTGAAATACAACATTTCTTGGACGTTTTTTTTTTTTATCTAATCATCCGGAATATCTGACGGAAAACCGCAATAATCCACTCGCAATTATGTATGTAAGAGGGTTTTTTAATTTTACCAATAATTTAGTGTCATGTATCATGTTGACCATCCAGTTTGTGTAATGTTTGGTTTTAAAACAAATTATTAGATTATTTCTTACTGCACCTAAAGAATAAAATACAGTAGAATGCCTGCCGATTATCCAGATAAACCTTTGCAAGACCTAGTCCGGATAATCAGAAGTACGGATTATTAGGAAAAAATAGTTAATACATACTGTGAACATATCAATCTAATGTTTAATGGGTATCACGGTAGGTAATAAAGAGATGAAAATTTAAAAAATTAAATATATTTCTGTAAAATTGAAACGCTACTAAGAACATATGTACAACTTAATAAAAAAAAAAAAAAAAAAACAAAAAAAAACAGATATAAAATTAATCTTATGAGTAGAAATTTACTAATAAAAGAATCGAATTTATAAAAGTTACCTGAAACATTTTAAAATTTACTCGCTTGCTGTTTTACAAAAAATTCATTTAAAAAATTATTAAAAAACTTATAAAAACGTATTTAAGAGAAATTGAGTTAAGTTACAAGTTAAGTTAAAAACTACGCATCTTACTCTGTATCATGAAACTTACGCTATGTATGCCCACCGGGCCGTTATGGGTAGTTAACTCGTCATCGCAAATCAGCTGATTTCGAATCGAGAGTTTTAAGGTTCAAATCCTAGTAAAGAGCCTTACTTTTATGTGGATTTGAGTACTAGATTCTGGATTGTGTTTCAACCTGAGACTGTACAAGACTACACTTCATTTACATTCATACTTATCATCCTCATTCATCCTCTTAAGAAATACCTTACGGTGGTTCCGGAGGCTAAACAGAAAAAGGAAAGAGATAGGCTTCGTATACAATAATGATGTCATTCGTTTTTATATCATTAGTGTGTATGGACAGCAGAATAAAAACGGCATTATATCCTAAGGTCGTGCTTGACCACTTAGTTTGTTTCCATCGATCTTTTTAGAAGTTAATTTTATTATTAGTTTAATACAGGTTTAAATTTACGTAAATCTGTGCTTTACGAATTAGAAAAATTTCAATTAAATAACACCCTGTAAAATCAAAGATCGATCAAAACACACTTCCTGTGAAAACATAGCTTTCTTTAAATAGTATTTTAAATAAAAATTACTCATTTTTGTTAAATTTCATAATGCGGATAAAAGCAAATCCTGATATTTAGATATCCGGAATATCGGAGTTCGGATAATCAGAGTTCCGCGTTACTATTTATACCTTTGTAAAGTATCTGATGCTGATTCACTAAAATTTGCAGTATAAAATTACAAAACTTATAAGAAGTACTGAAAAATTAAAATATTGTATTAGGGAAAAGATTATGGAGGTAGAAGAATTTTGTTATTTGGGAAGTAGAATTACTAAAGATGGACGAAGCGGGAGCAATATAAAATGCCGAATAGCACAAGATAAACGAGCCTTCAGTAAGAAATATAATTTGTTTACATCAAAAATTAATTTAAATGTCAGGAAAAGATTTTTGAAAGTGTATGTTTGGAGTGTCGCTCTATATGGAAGTGAAACTTGGACGATCGGAGTATCTGAGAAGAAAAGATTAGAAGCTTTTGAAATGTGGTGCTATAGGAGAATGTTAAAAATCAGATGGGTGGATGAAGTGACAAATGAAGAGGCATTGCGGCAAATAGATGAAGAAAGAAGCATTTGGAAAAATATAGTTAAAAGAAGAGACAGACTTATAGGCCACATACTAAGGCATCCTGGAATAGTAGCTTTAATATTGGAAGTACAGGTAGAAGGGAAAAATTGTGTAGGCAGGCCACGTTTGGAATATGTAAAACAAATTGTTAGGGATGTAGGATGTAGAGGGTATACTGAAATGAAACGACTAGCACTAGATAGGGAATCTTGGAGAGCTGCATCAAACCAGTCAAATGACTGAAGACAAAAAAAAATTAAGGAAAATGTATATCTCCGTGGCGGAGTGTTAGCGGCTTGGCCTTTCATCTGACGGTTCCCAGGTTCGAATCCTGGTCAGGTATGGCATTTTTCGTACGTTATAAAATTATGCCGAAAATATTGCATTGATTTCAGTACTGAATGTAGTAGTATGGTAAAGTAATATATATATATATATTGCCTTTAAAATCGGAAGGTAATATAAATTCCCTTCCGGTTGTAAAGGCAGAAAATGTTTTAAAATTGAGCTATTTCAACGTGTTCGTATCGATTTACAGAAATATTCCTATTTACAAAAAAAAAAAAAAAATCAGTTGAACTGGCCACTATTTCTCGATACAATTAAACACTATTTTCTTTATTATTTTCCACTACAATAAATAATATTAATAAAATTTCGTCCACTGTCAAAACCGAAGGCAAAATCAAAGTTAATCATGAATTAATGTTTTCTCGTATTGTATAAAGTGAAAGCAATCGATGTGATTTTAGTTGTTGAATTCCTGTTGACTTACTAATTTATTTTAACGATCAGATAACCGATACTATTCAAATCATTTCGATTCGTAATGTATATGAAAAGTGATACTGTAAATACCGTGGGAGTACGTATCTGAAACCTTCCGTATTACTTGTATATTATCTATGTATCTTATATGCATGGAGTAAATTCACATTAAACGGACAGTGAACCTCTCGCCTGATATTCGGTTCCACTTTGATTTTATGTAAAGGCAGAGAAGTGTTTACAAAATTGCAGTCTTATAATTTCGATTTAGATATCGTGTAAATAAGTTATTAATCATTGACCTTAATTGCCGGCACGAGCAAAGCGACCTTAATGGTTCGGTTAACTTATCTTTAAATATTAAATTCGTCGTAATCACAAGAGTAAGGTGGAGTATTTCGATGGGTTTTGAGTGGCACTGGAAATTTTTCTCTAAAAAACTGCCCAAAAAATGTACCGGTTCAAATGTATTACTCAGCATAAAGATAACATATTTTATAAATATAAAAAAATCAGGTGGATACCGTATACTTTGCAATTACTGTCATTTTTGTACATGATAACCGTTAATGTATAGTTCCTTTTACAGATTACAAATCCTGTTCTGAACAAGGGATCATCCTTTCATTTATATGTGTTTACGTTTATTTATTAAAGTTATTCATTGTAATTATTTTTTGTTTCAGGTAATTATTTGAATATCTGTTTCTGTTTTTTGCCATTACTTCTGAGGTAAGATCATAAAAATAAAAAATAACAAAATATTTATAACCACTACTAAAAAATTTAAAGTAGCAATTTATTTTATACTTCTATATATATCCATCCTTTTCTGTGGTTGAATGGTGCCTTTAAGTATCTACAGAAAGTAAATACTTTCAGTAATTTCAGCTTTCATTATGTTTTTCAACTTCATTCATTACGGAGGACGACAAAAGATGAGTTAAAACGAAAACTGTTATTCTTAAATTTACCACGTACCCGGGTTAAATACTATTTTTTAACAATTTACAAAATTTTATTTGCATTCTTGTACACTTCCTCTCATTTAACAGTATTATTATGGGGGCTTTATAAATTATTGTAATTGTCTTTGATAAGGTTATAAAAAAATTGAATGTGTAATTTTTATGGGAGAAAATACTTTAAGTAAGCTTGTTGTAAATCCGAAAAGTCATTTATTTAACTTTTCAGTTAGTATCTTCACATCTTTTTTTTTTCTCTAATTAATTACTAGCGAAATAATAAGCTTTTGGTTCTTGTACAATAGATTCAGAGCTTTAATGTACGATTACATTTGTCAATTATTTTAAGCGAAGATAATTCAGTATAATTTATTAATTAGTTAATTAATTATTTAATAACCGATTTTCCTCTCTGGGTATTAAAATTTCATTATCGTTCGACAACTGTGTTTCGTGTCTGGCATATATATTTCGCTACAGTTACAATCGATCATTTTTTTAAAGAGTATTTATTTTAGCTGCAGTTCAAATATTTGAATGTATAGTATCAAACATTTAAAATTTTGTGTCGCGTATACGCATACATAACTATTTGTATACAAAATAATACTGTTGTGAAGTAATTAGAATTCCTTCCTAATTTATCTGGTGAAATATAATTATGATGTAATACCGTAAATTTCTGTGCGATTTTATTTAATTAAATTTCTTCATTACACATGTAACAAGGTCTTTTTTTTTATTCCTGCTAAGGAAAAGATTTAACGTTTTTTTTATCTAAAATTTCATAGTTTTGCCTAAAATTTGTCACCGCAAGGAAAATTAACTTAACAAAAGGTAACATATTCTTATCAGCTAAGGATAGTGTTTTTCACTTATTTGTTATTCTCATTATAATTTTATTTTGGTGTACCTGTAGTTCATTAAGTATTGTTAAACGAATTATACAAACATTTTAATTTCTTACGGTTAAATTTCGTTACCATATTATTGTCACAAAATGAATACATTGGATGTTTTCTAAACCTAAGTAAGGTAGTTGCTGTACTCATTGCCTGATTTTAGAGTGTTGTTTTGCGTACAAATTTTACAATACCTGATTTTTGCAGGTAGTATTTCTTTTTTTTGCAGAGGATTCATTATTTTCAATCCAGGAAATTGTTAGGGAAAACAGTTTAAAATATTTTGTTGAGGTGACGTGTTTTTCTTGAATTTTTACCGATAGGCATTCAAATGTTTGAAGATTAACTATACGCGATTGCTGCTTGGTAATTTATTTTATTTTACCTTATCAGTAAAAATCTGGAAAAATCATAATATATCTTTACTTTAGGATGAAACCGGATGCATTTTGTTGCTTGTGTGGTTGATACATTTTTTAATCGACTATGAGTGGTAGGTAATATTAAATATCAGGAGTCTCATATGAATTTTGGAATGATTTCGATTCTGAGTGGCGTCCGATGTTCGATATTATCACTATCATTAAATCTGAGTGGAAGTTGATAAAAACTATAATATTTTCTGGAATAATATGATGTGTAACATTATCGGAAAAATTAAAGCATACGTAACAGGTTTTTTGATCAGTTATTAAACAGGTTTCAGGTAATGATATTTGAAATCTCTATCATTTGAGTAGTTTTACTACTAATTCCCTTCCAATTAATATTGTTATTATTGACTAGCTATCATTTTTATGACTGTTGACCAGCCGTCAATGACGCAACATATGTTAACACAATATTGATATATATAATAGTATTACAAGTTCAAATGTTATAGTAAAATTAATTTACAATATAAAATAATAAAGACTATTTAATTGATTCAGTAAAACAAAAGATTGGGGATAATTAAACATAATCGAAGTACTACACCAAGGCGGTAGTTATTCAACAATTTGTGTTCTCCGGCCGCGGATATCATTGACATTTTAAAGAAACATAATTTTTAATGCTCCAGCCGCGGATATAATCTGAAATTTTGAAGAAACATCATTTTGCTATTCCAGAACCTCCATATAATTTGAAATTTGAAAGAATCATTATTTGGGTCTTCCAGAATCGCATATATAATCTAAAATTTCAAACTTAAATTCAACAAATTACTGCCATAAAAGAGCTCGCAACGATTAGATCTACATCATTTGCGTAATATCTTTTTAATTTATTACATTTAATTTACATTGTTTTATCATTTATGTAATATGATTGATTCATTTTACATTTAATTTACGTTGTTAATATTTCACATTGTTAATTTAAGTTTCTATTATAATTATGAGTAGGGAACAATTAATTAGACAAAGAGGGTTAGTAAAGGCCGCTGTAACTAGGAATGGCAATTTTACTCACAATTATGATCCTTCACATGGTGATATTCCCACCTTACAGATTAAAATATCTTCTTGAATTGCAAAGCAAATATTAAACGACTCAATAAGAAATTGAATTGGAATATTTTGATTATATTATACAAGTCGAAGAAGACTGTGTACTGTAGACTCCAAATTGCAACATTTAATAAATAATCAAAAATCATCTTATCAAGAATTTAGTGCAAGTACATTTAAACAAACACAACTACAACCCATTAATATACCTTTATTTAGAGGTAATGTGTTAGAGTGACAGCACTAATTTTAGTACATCTGTTGATTTAGTACACAGTAGAGATGAATCCTTAGCGATCATTAAAAATTTACCAATTACTAATGAAAATAAAAATATTTTTGCTCTAGAATTATTAAAATCACGATTTGATAACAAATATATAATTGCATTTCATAATACTGAACGCATTTTAAGGTCAGATTCAATAAAAAAAAGAGAATTAGTAGGTACTTTATCAAAATTTATTAATGAAATTTCCTCGTATGTGAATTCGCTGGAAGCAATGCAGCTTCCTGCAAATAAGTATGAATTTATTTTCGTCCAATTACTAAAATCAAAATTGGACTACAATACCTCAAGATTACGGAAGGAAAAGTTATCAAATGAAGGGGTTTCCACCTTTAAAGACTTTCTCGAGTTTCTTAATTCGAGAAGACAACTTCTAGAAAATATTAAGCATTTACTTGAAACACGCAAGCGAAAACAGAAAACGCAAACAAAGGACAGCGTTATAACATTCTAACCAAATCTTTAACAAACGCTTTACTTCAAATCATAATAAGCAATTTAAAGGAAACAATGTCAGTTTTTATTCAAAATTTAATTGTAAGCAATGTTTGTTTTGTAATTCATATCATTTACCGTATTGTGAAGAATTTTTAATTTGATCCATTGAGGCTCGTAAGGCCTTTTTGGGGGATAATAATTGTTCTAATTGTTTATGCAAAGGTATTAATGATGTCATTCAAAATACCGATGTCAGATGTTTAATAAAGAATATAATACTCTCATTCATATGGACAAAATTACTGATTCTAATTTAGATAGCAATAAGCCTGAAAGTAAATACCTATTTCTTTTTAATAATCACTCAACCGAAAATGTACTTTTATAGCCATATGTAACACCAATGACATATATTGTAATCATCATTCGTTTAGAATCTTGTTAGATTCTGGTAGCCAGGAAAATTTTTGCACTTGTAAATTTGCCCGAAAATTAGGATTTAAACTGATTAAAAATGATATCCCCTACTTCCGGCATAAATAACTCATTACCTCAGTCCAAATAGTGTTACACTTACATTACACTCTCGTTATAAAATCCAATCATTCAAAGTGCAATGTGCTGTTTTATCTGATATATCAGACAGCCTTCCATCAACCACATTTGACATTTCTAATTTTAATCTTCCTCGTAATGTATTTCTAGCAGATCCCAAGTTCAATAATGCAAATAACATTGACATACTGATTGCTGCTCAATTCTATTATTTATTGGTTAGCACAAAAACATTTAACTATCGTTTATTATGTATTTTTTATCCTTTGTAATGCCTTCTTTAAGTTGAAATTTATTACTTTTATTACAATCTTAATATTCACTGTTCAGATAGACAATGATTTTAAATTATTTGCTTGTTTTCATAATTGTTGTTTTCTTTGTGTTGATTTAAAAAATATATATTTACGTGAAGAAGCCAATGAATACAAGAACGAAAAAAGATTGCTGGGACAAAATAGAATTAAAGAAAAAATGATTGTAGTCAGTTTTGCATTATAGTTTTACTTATTCACGGAATTCTGTGCAATCTTTTTGAATGGATTTTCTGAATCAGTTTTCTCGTTTTTTCGTGGAATGTAGAAAAAATATGACTAACTGTAATCTCTTTATCACAAGAAAGATTTGCTTCTTTTGTTGGTAAAGAAAATCTTTTAAATATTCATTTTAAACTTCATTTGCATTCATTTGTTACTTTACACCCTCTGGGAGTGTCTCTTTTACGACTGCGATGCATGTAGAGCATCTGATTAGTAAGGGGAACCGCTCTGAATTACTTTCTCTGAGAGTAATTATGTTAATTATGGAGTCTCTTTGGTAAGTGAAGGAGTTGCATGTTGGACTGAATACTGCAGTCCGGTAAGCTTGCTCAATGATATAACACTGCTCATTGAAATTAACAATGGGAAACCACTTAACTTCTCGAGTTCCCTAGTAGCCTGTCATGGAATGTTGCTCTTCTTGCGAAGTCACTGCCATTTTTGAAATCGACACATCAGTTTTAGGTCTCCTACAACCGTTAGGTTACGTCACCTAACATACAAACTTTTTTTACTTATAATTTGGCATGTATCAAACTAAACTATCATAGATTTTTCTGTGCATACTGTTATGTAATTATAATTAGAGACAGGTGTTTGATTTTCTTCAAAAGCATTTTGAAGATATTAAAGTGATATTAAATATGAAAACACAATAAACATTAACAAAACAAATTATGCTTGTTCATAGTAAACATTTTTATTTAGTTTATCTCAGGGTGTATATTTGTTAGCATATTTCTGAGGATAACTTTTCAAAAAAAAAAAAAAAAAAAAAAACAGCACAAACAGAAATAAGTAAATGTTATTGAAAATTGCGCTAACGCTGTCGTTAGCTTTCAAGCATTCCATTAAAAAAGCCTCGTAATTTTCGTATCTGGTGATTGAATGCTGCCGGGTATTTTAGTTTTCTGTTGCTTTCCTATCTCGATCAGTTGGGAATCATCATGTCGGTGTGATGTTCCGCGTAAATGTGATATATTATTTTTTTCTCTACTCATCCTACAACCTGTCGGTTCTTTTACACATTTTGCACTCTTTTTTCGCACAACTGTGTATGCACTCTTTTTTCATCCGTATTTTTTTTCTCCATCATATTTACTATAAAATGATCCATCCATAACAGTCTACCGTGCTCTCTATTTATCTTCTAAGAACGCATTTTTCCATTTGGTGAAAAGCTATATTTTTTATACTACCATTTTTTTCCACCTTCGTGGTTGAGTTTACAGGAATCTTGTTTGATTTACACTGAAAGCATTGAATAACCTTCAGGATGGAAGCTTAGATATGAAGAAAGTATTAAGGATAATCAGTTTAGGTGTGTTGTGGTGTATTTGAATTTATAACTGATGTTCGATAGAATATCTGACATACTGAAAATCCTCTGTTCGATTGCCGGCTTTGTTTGGATTAAATATTCAATTAGGCATACTATTTTTAAGTGTGTCGATTTACATATTTATAAATGCTTGCTCCACTGTATAGCATGTATTTCTATGTGGTGTAACACTAGTGGGCGCATATCCGTTCTGTATCATATATAGTAAAATTGCAATCAAATGCAAGATTGATCGCTTCTGAAAAATGTTAAACTTATTCGTATTATTTGTACAGTAAGATGAAATTTACGAAATCCTTTTTTTCTAAATAAGGTGTATTGACCTTATTCTCTTAGTTTTGATCGTTAAAAATACTCTAAAATTTACGACACCAAGTTTGGTTAATGTGTGTAATACACTACAATAGAATAGTGTCAAATTCCAGTTTGATAAATAACGATTGAAATTTCTCAATGTTGAAAAAGATTGAATTTTTAAAAAAAAAATGAATGTGTTAAGTATAAAATTTCTATTTGATTACATTTTAAACTATTGAATCCAATTTTATATTAAATAGGAATTTTTTAATTTGGGATAACGGTGATTAGTTTTCAGCATCTTTCGGTAATTTAGAATATTGTAGTCTAATGATAAAATTTGTATTTAAATATAATAAACAAAAAAATAGGATTTTTTAAATTGATAGTGGTTTTTTTTCTTTGGGTTGTGAAAAACCAGTTGATAAGACAAAAAGTGGTAGATGTAAAGCCAAGAGATGCTTTTAATGGAATTATGAATTAATTGTTTATCATTTGACCTATACAATACTCGATCTAGAAGAATTGGAAGCTTATCGATCGATTCGTTTAGGTGATTAATTTATTGAAATCTTGCGCAACTTATTAACTGCTGACTTTGCGGTCAACTTCTGTTATTCAGTTGCAAACCGAGTTACTTCTGTATAGAAACTGTTTATTTTATTATTGATGTAAGACCATTAAAAGTTTACTGAACTTTTTCAGTGATAAAAAAGTTGTGTTAGTAGGCAAAATGTATTCGCACCAGCGGCAACATGGAGAGAAAATAACTTAATATATAATCTCGTCCTTTTTATTCGCTCTGTACTTCGTCTCAACGCTATTTAATATGGGAACAGTCTTACAAAGTGTAAAATATGTAACTTAAATTTTCATTTTATGAAAAAAGATACGAAAAAGTACTTTAATCTTAAACTTTCCTTCAAACTTTTTTTAAACAAAACTTTTTCTCGTTCTTGCCCGTTTTATTTGTTAAACTTCATGTTATTATTTCTTCTCTTCCACATTAAACACGTAATTTTGTAAACGTATTATTTTTAAACGTCTGTTTTATCTTTTATTTGTTTTGTGTTTCATTATTCTATTCTGTTTTTTGAATGTTTACTTTATTAAATAGTTCTTAGTTTATCTTATCGCTCCTACATGGTGTCACTCGACCGGTTCATTTCCAAACAGAGAACAAACAGTTTTTGAGGTATTTTTAAGACGTACCTGAAATTTTATCTCTTGAAGTATAAATCAGTTGTCTATTGATACAAATGTAGTGTTTACATAAAATGAATTTTTCTTACTTTCTTTATGGATGTACTATTTACTTATATTACAGTTGAATAAACGTAAAATCAATGTTAAACGGATTAACAGTAGTTTAATGAAAGTACTATCTTTAATTATAAACAGAGCTTATTTTCACTTTCATTGACTTCGGTTAATTTTCAGATTGGTACTACAGTTAGTAACGTGGTTTGTTCTTTACTTCTAAGATTGAAGCATAAAAATGTGAGATGTATATATAGAAGATCCAAAACAGTCTTACACTTTCTTTAGTTTGTGAATTGGAAGGATGAGGTAAAAATATCGATCAGACTTCATCACTATGAAGAATAATTTTTTAATACGTTCATCTGAATTCTGTTTTTCGAATTCGTTTATTTCTTTCTTAAATATGGATTTTCCGTTTGCAACGTAATTATTTTTTTCATAATAGCAAAAGCTGGTAAAATAAGATCTAATTTTTCATAATTACGGTTAATCTTTTAAGATAAAATATACAGTAACGATTAAAACTGTGAAACGAACTGAGCTGCTTTTATAAGGCATTTATTTATTTATTACTCTACCGAATACAGAATGCAGTGGGAGTACACATTTTCAAATTATATGTAACATGAATTCATGGATTACGGTGTGTATAGGCTCAATTTTGTGAATGGGTATGAAGCGTAAATCTATTATTATGCAGTTACAGTTTACATTACCATAAGGTAAATGTGGTCGTCAGAAATAATAACGATTGTAGATTTATGTATCGGGCTCTTCGTAAGTAATTTAATTTTTTTTTTAGAACAATGAACAACTTTTTTTACTAAGCAAGCAAATTGTGTATTATTAACGTTATAAGCTTTTTTTTTGTAATATTAAAAAAATAAATAAATAAAATAATAAGTTTATATCGATGTTGATGTTGCTTTTAACAAATCTTTTCCCTTGAGTTGAGGCGGTGTATGTAACGCATTACTTCACTACATTAATATTTGGTTTGGCAATCTGGTCCGGTCTTTTTTTAGTTGTATTTCTTGGAAAACATCTGAGGTACAAGAAATACCAGTCACAGTGCTTTTGTGAGAGCGTTATGTTCACGATGGAGCTACCTTCTGAATCTGGTCATACGTAGTACATTCTGAATTCAGTATTTTCCATACAAATTATTTTAAGTTGTTTTTGTTACTATGAATCCTTTTTCACGAAAAAATTCAAAATAGGTATTCAATCTGTAATCTTCCAGTTAATCAGTTTATGTTATCAAGATGTGTTTTGTGTGAAGTAAAATTAAAAACAAAAATACAGGAGATGAGCTGCTTGTTAAAAAATTTAGTTTAAAACTAAATTAAGATGGTAGAGGAATTAAAAAAAAATTATATCTTGCAAACAGACTAAATTTGATTGAAACATATTTAACCAGATACGACACGAAATCAAGGACAACATACCACCATATTCTAAAAGGCTTTGTAACTACTTTCAGACTGGGAAATTTAACAACGCCCTTAACGATGAATTTGACTATTTATTCCCAAAACGGTGGCATAGTGTAACCTGTGTGGTGATTTGGTTGTAGTCACATATGTAACCGCTTCTGTACATGTTTTAATTAATGGGAGCTTAAACCTCAAGCCAAAATATTTATTTATATAAAATTTGGCTTTTGCAAAAATCATAAAAATTTGTTTGTAAACTTTGGAACATACAAATGAGTGATTAAACTTTAAAGCATCATGTTAACATCAAATGTTTATTGTAAAAAGCAGCAAAACTGTTGAGTTGAAATTGAATGTTGAAGTGATGTATGTTATAATGGTGGCACTGAAAAATATTCATTCGAAAATGTCTTTAATAAAAAATAGAAAGATTGGAAGATGTGAACAACCTACCAGAAATTGGTAGCAGAAAGAAACTGACGGACGCAAATCTTAAAAACAGTTTCGGAGTTGATAATACGGTTTTAATAATAATAATACGGTTTTGATAATACTGTTTGATTAATGGATGATGAAAATCTTAATGATACTGATTGTTAGCAACTCGTCATATGCTGCGCTCATATTGAGATAGTTTCTGCTTAAAAATGTATTAGAGAATTAAGTAATTTTGGTTATTAACGTGTCTAGCCTGATTTGATTTCTGGTTGTTTCCAAAAATTAAAACCGCGCTAAAAGGACTAGGATTTTCTGGCAACGATGATATCCAGCATTACATGATAAAGGAACTCAAAAGTAGTCCAAAAAAAGAACTCCATTAGCTTATTCTTAGTAATAGGTACACCGTTTAAATCCGTGTATATGTGCTTAAGAAGAGTACTTCGAAGTCTGCATTACTCACTTTCTAACGGTTTTAAACGTATGGTTTTACAGGTGTCACTCTGGGAATTAAAATCTTTATACTTAAAATATATGGGTTTATTTTTTATTTATTGCTGTAAATATGTTATCTACCTTAAACACCAGTTATTCCTTTATTGATGTTATTTTAATTGTTTTTAAGTGGTTTTCAGAATTGGTAGGATAATTTTCGATTTTTAAATATGATGGAGCACATAATTTTGGAAGTTAACACCACTTTACTTTCGTTTCTACACTTGTAGGCAATAAATTATTTTTTGTTTATTATAGTGATACTGATATTGTTTACGGTGGAAGGATTTGGTAAGGTTGAACGGCCACAAACAAGACTAGCTAGCAGGCAGCCGACAAGAATAACTACATAGGTGCCCCCTGTTTGGTCCCCTTCACGTAGACGCACGCACGTTGTACAACACGCTATAGCATGTCATATAGTTTTTCTTTCCTTTCCTACCCACTAAAATCAGAATGCAAATAATATATTCACTACTCTCTCTAATTGTGAATCTTTATTGCCTACAATTCTACACCGAAGAATAAAGCAACCTTGCCAGGTTGTAGAGTATTAAGAAGTCACATGCACGCTATTTGATGTGATATTGTTTCGTAAAAGTGCCAGTAAAATATTTTAAAAGTAATTTTTCTAATAGAATATCTCAATACATCAATTTCTTGAGTAATTGTAATTAATGTCGTGTAATTTTGATAATATATCTCCAGTTTGGCAAAATGAATAGTCATAGATTTGTATTTCAGAATTTCTCTACGGATGTCTTACATGATTAGAAGTATAAAGTTTTTTTTTAATGAAAATTTTTGTAGCGTGTGAAAATGCCAAGCCTGACCGGGATTCGAACACGAGACCTCCGGATGAAAGGCCGAGACGTCACCACTCTCACCACGTAGGCCATTTTTAACCGAACAATATACGATAAAATGTTTAATGAGAGGGTCAAATATTACAGATGTAGGTACCTAAATGTTTTTTATTTGTTCAGTATAAGTTAATGAAACCTAGCAAAACAAAATACAAAAAATTGTTTAAATATTGGCCTTTTTGACCAATTTTTAGTGTAGAATTTATAAATAATTGTAACTTAGGGTTATCAAGAAGTTCGTAAGAACTTCGCCGGTAAGAGTCCGCAGAACTGGACGGCATAGCGATGTGAACGAATTATGTTTACAGTTCTAAACATGATCTAATCTAAAAATTATATAAAAGCGGGAAAAATTAAAAATAACCATGAAAACATCACATTTCAGTCAAATTACATTTGTAATAAAAAAATTCTTTCAAAAAATACCTCGAATTTTGTTAGACAATGTTTTTTTCTTCCATTTGATGAACTGTGGCAGTCGAATATGTTGGTCTACGAATCGCGCCGCTAGGTAGCAGTATTGATAGTACTAGGTAGCGTACAAAAACTTGATAATGTACTTGAAGTACTAAAATTTAAAAGAAAACATACTACAGCTTGTTTTAATAGTAAATGCTCTTATGTAAATGAAAGTATTGAAGATGAAACAATTTTTTTAATTCGCATCACTTAATTAAAAAAAAAAAATTGAAGTATTGCTTTATAAGAGATTATACCTGCTAATAAAACACAAAAAAAGAATACTCTAACAAAACGCTGTGATATAAAAAAAAACTACAATGAAATTGTAAACCGTACTCGGTTGTAAGTCTCATAGATATCATTGTTTCCGATCCACTGGGTTGGTCTAGTGGTGAACGCGTCTTCCCAAATCAGCTGATTTTGGAAGTCGATATTTCCAGCTTTTAAGTCCTAGTAAAGACTTTTATATGGATTTGAATACTAGATCGTGGATACCGGTTACTTTCGTGGTTGGGTTTCAATTAACCACACATCTCAGGAACGGTCGAACTGAGATTGTATAAGACTACACTTCATTTACACTCATACATATCATTTTCTGAAGTAATACCTGAACGGTAATTCCTGGTGGCTAAACAGGAAAAAGAAAGAAGGTATCATTCCTTCCGCTCAAAAAACACAAATGTCTGTAATATAAACGAAATTTTAACAAAATGATACTGACATCAAAAGAGGAATGATACATGATTTCTGTATCAAAATCAGTTATTAATTTAGATATTTGTTTAAAATAAATACTTGGTAAATATAATAGACAATAGATATACAGTAATAGTTAATAAACAATGTTTGAGGTTTTCACATAATATGCAAAAAATAGAAAAATTAGTTACAAAACTCTTAGCTGCCCGATTTTATTTATTAAACAACGGATAATCATACGAATTGTATTATTTCTGTAAATGTGATATGTATTACACATAAATGAAATTGGGCCGGAAAGACTTTTGTAACAAATTTTCTACATTTTGCTTATATGGAACGCTTAATCATTATTACAGAAATTTTTGTTAAATAATCATCATATAAGGGAGTTAAAACTGTAACAATAATGCCAATATTTCCACAATTTTATAAAGAAAAAGAAAAATCTTATTACGTCCTGTAATCTTTTTTAACATATTTTTTAAACATGTATAAAGTTTTTGTGATCCTCATTGTTTTTAGGTTTTACTCTAAAAATTCCTTTATTACGTATTCTACTGACGATAATTATTTAATGATTTTTGAAAAAATAATGCAGACATGTTATCGTTAAAATTAAATTTAAAGGAAGTGTTGTACTGTATTTTTTAAATTAAATTTTCATTACGGGCCATTTTGTTTATATCATTTTTGTTCTTTGTTTCAATACCGAAATTTTTAACGTTAATGTTATTAATTAAAGAAGCTTGTTGGCTTCATAAAAAATAAACGAATTAAACGGAAATACATAAGTGAATTTTGATGTAGATTTTGTTGTACGTCATTGGATACAATGACACTTTACTGACACTTTACTGTCAAATAATCTTCCTAGGTTGTTAAATTATTTTAATATTAATAAAATCATTGTAGTACATCTAAATGTGAAGATCGGAATCTTATTCTACAGATAAGGCAAGTCCTTTGAAGAATTTTAAAAAATGCATTCATTACTAACAATAAAAAAAAATTATTTTTACTCTGTATTAATTTTTTTATTCTGATGTGTTTAGTATTGCACAAGATCGACAAATAATAAAATACATGTTGTACAAAACAATCTTTTATGTACATAGTGACATTTTACTATTAGACTGACATAATTTCGCGCTTCCTCAGTAGAGGTTCTTAAATGCTTTAATTTTGTTGTACAATGGTGTTGCTAAGGTATTCTTCCGAGATGTGCTTCTGAGATCTTATTTTGCTCTATAGAATGTGTGAACATATATGTCAATATCAGTAGCGTTTTGTTATAGCTTTGGTAGTGAGCAAAACGGTTTTAGATTTTTAGTAGTTTGCTTATAATAAAAATCGCTTGACTTTCTTCACAGGAAGTCTGGGGTTTTAAGTACGTGATTAGAAAGTAAGTAGTCTACGCGAGTGCTGTTCTCTGAATTCAGCCAACCCTTTCAGCGACCACCGGGCGATTCTATTCCACGTTTAGTTTGAGAGCCTGGTGAATAGGGTCAAATATCATAGATGGAGACCGTCGGCGGCGCAGGCTTTGTCGTTTTCTTCCTCGGTGGCCGCCAGGATGCAGGACCTCCAGGCCTGGAACCCTGAAGATTTCGCACTGATATTGAGAGAAGAGTGTGATAGGCTGCGATCGCGGCTTGTTCAGACGATGCGGAAGGTCTATTGGCGGTCTAGGGCCACACCGCTCTACGGTTTGCGGTCCTTGCGGCCAGACGAAAATTACAACGAATGCCGAGGGACTGTATTGTCCAGGTAGCGGGGGCGAAATCTTCATACCGGGTTGCCCGTATTGAGCTTTGTGCAGCAATTAAGACAGCCAAGGGGTGGCCTGGAGGAGACTGGTGGATGAACTGGATGACGACCCTTGGGGGAGGGCGTATCAAGTGTTAATGAAGTTTGGTACATCCCTCCCTACACTAACCAGAGGACAGAAATTGAGAGCGATACTTGATCTCTTCCGGATCGAAGAGTCGCCTCATACTGACGTGGTCGGCAATGAAGAGGGAAGGTTTGGCATTGACAAACTGAGATGGGCAGCGTCAAGGATTAACGTTAAGAAGAACCCGGGCCTGAATGTCGTATCGGGTGTGCTGTTAAAGGTGCGCATCTATGGCTCGTCCTAGAGGTTATAAATAACGATAGTACGGCTTTGTATAGAAGAAGGTTGACCGTTCATGCGCTCCGTAGAGTGTAGAATGGATTGGATCGTGCAGGATGGGCACCTGGAGGACCAGAAAGATACTCTCCTGAATGGTCCTTCTTGATGGGAAATGGCTATGACGGTCCTCCTGGATGTACGCGATGCTTTTAATAGCGTACCCTGGTCGACAGAAATGGAGGATCTCAGAGAGAGGAACAGCAGTTCTTACTTGATGTCGGCATTCAGTGACTTTCTCCATGAACGAGATCTGCTGACAGCGATGAAGGAGGGTGATGTCCGATTCCAAATACAAGAATGTGTACACCAAGGGTTGGCGTTTGGTCCTCTTCTCTGGAACCTAGCCTTTGATGGGTCCTAAGGCTTGGGTTCCCGGAGGAGGTGTCCGTGGTCGCTTATTCTGATTTGGCTTTGTTGGTAGCCGGCCGCTCGTAAGATGACGTGGAACGGCTGGTGAATTCAGCAGTACGACGGGTGAGCGCTTGGCTTCAGGACAGGGAGTTGGAGCTGGCGCCCTGGAAGACGCAGTTGCTTGCAGTGATGGATCGCCGTAGAAACAGGGACAGCACTGTTCTGGTTGATCGCTTCCGAGTGGTTATGGCTCAACACATGAAATACTTCGGTGTATGGTTAAACGAACCGGCCTGTTCAACAAGCATGTTGCGGAAGTATTTAGCAAAGCAGAGAGGACCATTAACACTCTTTGCCGGCTAATGGGGCCATGGGTGCCCAAGGGGAGGTTACTTCTATTGGCCGCGACATCGATACTTTTATATGCTGTCCCAGCATGGTTCGGGGCGTTGAACAGGAAGAGGAATGTGAGGCAGCTGGCCTCACTCCAGCGGTGGACAGAGTTGAAGATTGCGGCTGTTATAGTACTATGTCCACAGAGGCGGTGGGGGTCTTGGCGGATGTCCCACCGATTCGTCTCCAGGCCCAGCAGTTAAAGAGGATATATGACGAGATGCAGAAGGCTGACTGCATCCCTTCTACAGGAGTGGAAAGAGGATTGAAATGCGTCATATACAGGTGCTTGGACTCTGCGACTAATTCCTCGTATGGAATTGCGGAATCGTCTGGGGAGGAGGCATGGGGACGTCGGTTTCTACGTCCTACCACCTTCTTTTTGGCCACGGTGAATTTGGGGCGTAACTTCACAGGTTTGGGAAGCGTGCATTTCTCAGTTGTATCTACTGCGGCCTCTTGGATACTCCCGACCATACATTTTACTGCTGCCCTAGATGGGCGGAGTTGAAGGAGAAGTCTCACTTAGAGTGGATTAAGCCGGATACTACAATTAGCTATATGTGGTTAGGACGTGGGCGAATGGAGGGAGATTGAGAGGCGTGTGGCTGACATCTTAAAGCAGAAGGAGGTCGACTACCGTGATTGAGGGACAGAATGAGAGACGTGTGGGGGAGATGGCGGTGAGGGACAGCCCTCTGCGGAGTTACTGTTTGTATGTGTTTGCGCGGATGGGCAGTAGTGTTGAGGTACGGGGACTCCCGAATCCCCAACTGGAAAAATACCGAGTCTCGGTAGGGATGCCCCTTCAGGATATTTCCGCTTGAGGCATGGCGTCAAGACCGAATCCCGGCTTCTGGGGTGGAACCCAGGAACGACATAGTCGGACCTGGTTGCCCCACTCCGGCGGCTTGAGGCAGGCAAGAAGATAAGATCCAACCGGCGGGCCGGCCTGTCTTGCTAGACGTAATGTCGGTAGGCGGGAAGGTCCGTTAGAGTTTTATGGACACTCCCCAGGGCTGAGTTATACTTGATTGTTGGTCCAGCCCAAGGGAGTAGGGTTATATAAATAAAAAAAAGCTAACCCTTTCTTTTCTCAATAACCGTAGATTATTAATGATCTTTGCCGAATTTCACTTCTGTTGTCATTAGTATTTCAAGAACCGACTCATACATTTTTTGTGGTGTCCAATATTTCTTTGTTGAAGTCTGTTTTTCTCTGAACGTTCAGATAATTAACTACTATGATTTTCTGTGTACTTAATAGTCGATTTAATATGCCCCCTTAATTTCATCTAAAAAATAACGCTACACGGTTTATCGATTTTACTGTGGTCTAACCGCGTTAGTATACGGTAATCTCTTGATGATTTGGAGGAATCATCAAAAGCTGCTTCTCACTAGTAACAGTTTTATCTTCCGTAATGTTTTCTTAAAATATTGTAAAACAATTCTTCCATCCCAACCCCGTAGGGGAAGACACCCACATATGTGACGTTCCGGTCGCCACACTACCCCCTTCCCGTTCCTTGCCCTGTTGGGCCTTAACGGGAGTCGTCTATAGCCCTTCGACTTTTTACATCTTATAGTAATAAGTCTAGCCTCGTTGGGATCCCACCGATGTTAAATGCCTCGGTAGAGATTTGCATAGGTGATTTAATAACTCAGCTTATTGCCTTCGCTGTAGGCCTTGTCTGGACATTTTGAATGTCCTACAACGTCACCCTCTGAACTAGCTAACCGAGCTTGCGGAAGCGCGAACCTCGGGCCTAGTTCTACTTAATATGAGCCAATTTCGTTAATGTCTCGTAATTCGAGGCAAAAAAACACAACATACCACCATGTTGATCGCAACAACGAAATTTAGACCTAGTTCCCTTAGTGAAACTCAGCTTACGTTTTAAATAAACCCCTGACTTAGGTTAAATTACGGACTCCGGTCTGGTCTACCAGAGAGAGGTAGATTGATCGCCTACTCCCACTGAACTCCACCGTAGAGTCCTGCGTGACATTCACCACGTAAACCATCGTCGAGACGTCGCTACACCCCCGGCTGCATGGTGTCCCATGCTCTTCGGCAGTGCAGCCGCATCCCGCCGACAGTGTCGTTTGCTTATTCTAAAATGCCCTCGTCGAAACGCCGCTACACTCCAAGGCTGCATGGTATCCCATGCCCCCGGCAGCCCAGCCGCCGTTCCCCCTATACCTCTTATCTGACTAGCCGTGGCTCACTGCCAAAGCACCTACCTTCGGCCAATTAACTGTCCAGGCGGACCGTAGCTACCTAGGTTCCTACTTTACTACCTACTAAATCCCTTAAGCAGTCCTTCGCAGGGCAAGGAAGCGAAGGAAGCCAGCAACAATCTCCCGGTCTCTGCGAGTCCTCCAGTTGACCCGCAAATCCAAGAAGGAGTTAACTCTCTCGAGTTCCCTGACAACTCTGGTACGCTCAGCTTCGTACCGGGGACAGACATACATCGATCCTACAGTCCGGACTAAAACAATTCTTCCGTAGGATTCTTTACTAGGAGTTGTTGTTTAAATGATTTAGTTGAATTTTTGCAATAAATTTGTAATTTGCAATTTTTCATGTCAGCTGAAAAAAAATTTTGCTGTGGTTTAGATGTTTGAAAACATTTTACGATATTTCAATTATGAATCTCCAATACACTAAAACTTGGGCTTGCAGATGTTAAATGGTCCGGAAAACCAAGGATACTTTTTAAAGTTGGAGTACCTTTCTACTGGTACTGGATTTTGGTAGGACTCAAGGTTTCCTTTTGGCTAAGCGTGTTGTAGCCTGAAAAACCTTTTAAAACTTATGTTCTAACATTTTCTGATTTTACACGATATAGGATGGTCTAGTCTAGAATTAACTGAAATTCATTAAAAATTGAAGTATAACTAATAACCGTTTTATTTGCATTTCATCCAGATCAGTTGAATACTTTTTGACAAAATTTTTCGGAATACTGATTTATTTTTAGTATGTTTAAAAAGTAATATACTTGAGTTAATATTCCGTAGAAACAGAATACATTATTTTTTAGTATCGTTCCATCGATGTAACTTACCTGTACTACTACTAAAGTAGTACAAGCGGGTGACCGTAAAGCAAAACATGTCCGCCATTTTGCCCGAGGAGAAATTTATTGTAGCTGAAATGCAGTCTTTTTCGTTTCGGATCGTGAAAATATGTAGAATGATTTTTAGGCTACAGATGTTTTCTATCGGGAGACCGATGTGCCATTTTATTATTAAGACATTATTTGTTTGAGTAACAGAAAAGTGACGCTTATCTAATTTTATTTTTATGTAGATTCATGTCAATTATCAGTCTACTGACTTAACAGGTTTCTTGTTTTGGAAATCCTCATAAAAACTAAATCAATTGATATTTAATTTTCTTTGTAATTATTCTCAAAACCAAAAGTAGTGGTGTTTTAAGTTAATAAACCAAATCCTGTAAAAATTAAATTACCATAAATCTTTGGAGAATTAATGGGTTAACTAATGTGTATCATAATACGAATAAAAATGTAGAAGATTTTATTCTTGTGCCATTTTATTATTTCTAAAGAAATTTCAGATTTGTACTGTTTTAATTATACACGGAATTGTTTAAAAGGATACTAAGAAAGGATTGTTTAAAACATTTTATTATGGGTTACATTTTCGTTCATATTCTTTCCACGGATTTTACCTTTATAGAAATGAATTATTACATTTTTCCGTAAGCTACAAATTCAATAAGAATACATTATGATGTTTAATTTGGACTGTTTATATACAGAACAGATAGAAAACAAATTAAGGTTTCGTGTAGAATTTATTCTGTATCATTATTATTTTACACTTTTTTGAATGAAACTTGTAAGACGATGAAAAGAATTAACAGATGAAGATATTTACTATTTGGTATTTTTATTAGGTATTTTCATTACATTTATGAAATGACGGCCGCTAAAGATCAGTAATCGTGGATAATCGAATAGCACTAGAACTGCTCTCCTTCTCGCTACGCTGATGGAGCTGAAATGCATAATGCCAACCGACCGACATTCCTCAACCCTCTTATTAGGGACAAAGTAAATACCGAGATCTCAGCTCAGAGTATATTAATAGGGCAGATGCAAAGGACTGGAAAGCTAAGTATTTTCTCTCTCCCACTCACACCGTCGTTACAGACGGAACCGCCCTCTAGGGACTTTCAGACGTATCTCTTGTTACACAGCGTCCCCTATCTCAGTATAAATACACAAACATAGTCTTTATTGATATTTATATCATTTTTTGTTCGCCGAGCCCATTTAGGGACTCTTTTAAACACGGTACGTACATTATATTAAACCAGACCCTCCTCAACACAACCTGCAACAATACTGATCGATACTTGGACTTGCATGTAATCACAGTGATGCTGTCTCTCCATTATTTATGTTAGAGAGAGAGAGAGTGAGTGAGAGAAAGATAAAGGGACATATTTAACGGAATACTCAAGATATGGGCGAGGAAGAATGAAATAATGACCGTAATGAGAATATTTCAGACAATATTTGTTCTATCTTTATAAACGATTCCAAGAACATCAAAGGCCGGTACCGTTTTATCTTTGTCAATTATATTCTAATTAATTTCATTATGTAAATATTTTGTTGTAAAATAATACTTTATTTATTGTATCCCAGTCGCTCCAGGGGAGCAGTAGTTTAAATAGTTGCAGTTTTTTGCTTCTTTTTTCCTTCTTTTTAGAATTATGTGTAATTATATAAATAGAATTATATATTATAAATGTATAAAATATATTTATATTATGTGTTTTATAAACTTATGGTTTTTGGCGAACTTGACGCTAGTCACTCCTGAAATGACAGCTATTATTAAAACTATCAAGCGTCCCATGCTAAATTCATAGAGGGAAATGAGGTTTGATATTGTTTCCCCGTAGTCTTTTTCATTTAACTGGTTCGTGTTGCACATCAGCATACAAAGCTAACAGAAATGCAGGCGATATTCAGTTGTACAAGTAACACACCTTCACTCTGTTCTTAGAAATTGATTGTATATTTAAAAACATTACTCTCAGAAAATTCAATTATGATGTATTTCTAGACCTTCTCCTGGTTGCTTTACATTTTTACAGCCAAAAAACCCTTAGGACTGTTTATTAAATACCACTACTTTCAGACAGCAACTCTGATTTCTGCCTCTTGTACTTAATACTTTAATGCGCAATAGCTAACAACGCATTTAAGTCCAAATTTGCACAGGAAATGAAAGTCTGGAATGAATATTGTTATGCAAAATTCAGTGAAATCTCGAGCAACAATGCATTATATACTATTCATCATACACTTCATGAATAATACTGAATATAATTTAAAATATTTTGATTACAAAATAGAGTTGTTTAGTAAGGAAATTTTGTTTTAAGGGAGTCTTTCAAAGTAGTTGCTTTATATTGATGCTATTTGTTATTATTGTAAAGGAAGACTATAATCACGATTCTGAAACTAAGTCAAACGAATGAAAGTTCATTTATTTACCAGATCTCATTTTATTCAATAGATCCACAATTTTTTTGGGTTAAGATCCGCAATAAAATATTATCTTTCTGTATTTTTTGTTGCGCGCCTTGAATTATGCTATCGCATAATTAGCTTTTAGTAAAAATTAATTCTTTGAAGTTTGTATACTACGATTTTTTTCCCGTGTTATATTCGAAATGGTATTTGCAGAAGATATAATCAAACTTTGCAACTGAAAATATGTAGTCATTCGGTTGTAGCCTAGCGTAATCTAATGCATCAAATTAATTTTTTCATATTAATTTTTACTTCTATCGTAGGTATGTGTTGTGTACATTTATTTATTTTCGTTTGCTGTGTGGAATGCATTTGTAATTATTTTGTGCGTTTATGTGTATATATTTGTTTTATATATATATATATATATTTGTTGGTATAAAAATTACGTATAGACTTTAAACGTCGTCCCCTTTAAAAAAAAAAACAATAAAAAAGAACAAACTAACAAAATGTCGTCTTAAATGTTTCTAAAACTTTTTACAGGAACAAAATTCTTAATACCATGTAAATGATAATGTAGAGAAGATAAAAGCCAGTAGTATGAGAAGGATGCAGTCCGTTATTAAGAAAAAAGAAGAAAACTGATAGTGTTAAATACTTGGCTAAAAATAAACCTAAAAAAAAGTTATATTTCATAAAATGGATGATTTGTAAAAACAGCAGTAAGAAAAAATTCACGAATTCTTTTATAGAAATGAAATACCGAGACGTATACTGAAGGTAAACTATTGATGACCTGAAGGTGTAATTTAGATATATTTAAAGTGTAAAGGTACGAGTATATTTAATTTAGGTGTGTAAAGGTATATTTAAACGAAACGTGGGTCGCTGCTGGTCGTACTAAATTCATGGTTTGGTTGGATAAATCTACCTGTAGCGAAGATGCTTTTTTAAAAGGGCTTTCTGCAGGAAAGAAAAGTCCATCTAGGAAAACACTGAGCTTCTTTATTGATTTCAATGGAATCTATAAAGATTTTCATAAATGCCTTTTAGGTATTTGAATCCCGTTCGGACAATGATTTCAAACGTACAGAAAATTTAAAAAAAAATGAAAAGGTTTAAGCATGGTTTACGTCAATTTAGAAAAATTCCTTGATAATAATAATAATGCATCAGTTACGGATAATTCTCGATACCGTTCTTTAAAAGTGGAGGCTTATCTTACTAGTACGATGGTACTGTACTACTTCGAGTAATACTAGTACTCGTAATCGGACAATGCGAAAAATTATTAATATTGAATGGTTAACGGATAAGGGGTTTATACTCATGAGACTGATGAAAATGTAATTGCGGAGCCGGTTTCTTTGCACAAGCAAATCGACAAATACGTTGCGATGAAAACGCGAAAAAAATAATTGTTTTATTATTTTGAGAATCCCTTCTTATCATTGTGAGATTAACCCGATTGAAATGGTACGGGCAGACGTTGAGGATCTCACAGTATCAAATTATACGATTTTTCAAATTAAGGAATAAAAAAATTATTAACTGAAGGAATTTACCGAATTACTCCTTTAATAAAGGATTGCGTAAATATATCATCGATATAGAAGAATCGAATCGTATGATATAATCGAAGACTGTAAGCCTGTCATTTTAAAGTTAAACGAAATTCATCTTGAACTCACCTTGAACCGGTTCTCAGAATTAACACATTTACATGTAAATGTTTCCATCTGAAAGACGTTATCCAATCGTTATTATATCTTTTTTTCTTTAAATTCCATCCATGAATTTTTATAACGAATATTACTGACGGGAGGGGGGTATAGTCAACATTACTCATGCAATGGATGTATTGCCATGCATCCTACCATATTATCAAGTATACTGTAGTTGAGCCAAGAGTTACATGCAGTTGTGTAGTTGGAATATACTAGCTTTTGGGGGCATGCTTCGGAGAGAGATCTTATTATTAACAACACTCTTGCGGAAACTTTGAGCGAAAGCTTTATCAGCTTATGTGCGTCACATCTTGTTAGTGTTTTTTTTAACAAATATGGTTTGTCGAAGATAGACAGATTGCCGTTATCTTTGTCGTACTCGTAGATTTTTTCCTCTTGCATCAATGAACCAGCGAAACCAGCCACTCAGCATGACATGGTTAAACGGTAAATATCTTCACTGAAAAGTTTTAGCTATTTAAGATGGAGGCAGTGTCAGATTCAAATTCAATTAATACGTTGTTTGCATTCGTAATGTACGTTAAAAGGCTCGGGTTTACGTGATAGGTACTTCTGCCGTTAGGCTTACATAAGTACCGGACAAGGAACTCACTTTCTGGATCGGTTCACCGGGAGCACTCCCACCACATTACACTAAGTATGCATCAGATCCTCGGAGGTGCATTAATTCTCCGGAATCCTCGGAATAGAACTAGCACGGTTCGACAATATTTATTTTTAATTTCCGGGCTACAGCAAGATATGCTGCTACGGCAGCTACAGCTATAACGGGGAAGTATATAGATCGATTAAAAAAATATCTAAAAAATAGGTCTTTTTTAATTTTCTGCCTTAAGAAGACGTTTAAAAATTAACAAAAAACATAGATTTATATAAATTGTAAATAACCTGCAAACATTTTTTTTATTCAAATGCTCCCAAGTCCAAAAAATTAGTTTTGTCAGACGGACGTTTATGCATATGTACGTATGTATGTACTCGTATGTCGCCTGTGTTTGGTCTTACAACTCTGGACCCCATTGACCAATTTTTTTTCAAACTCAATAGGTAGGTACTACCGTTAAGGGGAAAACATTTATTAAACTTTTTTCGAAGATTAGATAAAAGAGTGAGGGATTTTGGGCCGAAATAAAATTTCAATTCAATAGTGGGGCACTTTATCAAAATATTTTCTCACAAAGTTGAAGATTTTTTTCAAGATCACTAATTACCGGAAATGTTTATTTAGTATTCATCCCTTCCCTAAAAATTTATTTTTATTTTTTTAGCTATATCTTGCTTCAGAAAAGGAGTTTTTTGAATCTAATTTTCTAAATCAATTGGCCTTCAGACTACTTTAAAATTTTTTTTGCCCATCCCACTCCTAAGATCTGTAATAAATAGGTTTTTCAAAAATAAAAATATTTTTTAATTTTTAAAAAATTTATTTTAAATTAATCTGTTTCAGAAGTTAACCATACATTTAAAATGTAAAAATCTTAATTTGATAGCCCTTTTACTAGTATTTTTGGAAAAAATAGTCAAAACTTTTTACCTCCTTCCTAGAAAATGTTTAAATGTTGCTATATATTTGTATATTTTAAACAGTTAAAAAAAACAAACAATTTTTAAATATATTATTACCACTTGGAGATTACTTTCTTAATCCTGAGTGGTATTAATTTTATCCGATTGCTTCTCCTTGAGTATGGGAGTCTCAAAAATAAATAAAAAATTCGCGATTTCAAATCTTTAGTGCTCAAAACTTATTTTCTTAAACAATAGTCACTAAAATAACTTAATACCGCTTCCCAGATGGGAGAGCTCCCAAATTAAAAAAAATCGAACAATTATTTTATCTGTTTAACAATTTCATTTGAATGTATTTAAAATAAATTTTAGTGAATATTTTAATCATTAAAAAGAATCTCCCTAATGCATGAACCCCCAAATTTTCTAGTTTTTTCCAAAATTAATTACATAACTTGATCGGCGTGGCCGGGAAAGATATGCAATTTATTGCCAGCATTTTTTGAGTGCACGGTTTGTGATACAGTTTCCTTTCGGAATTTTCGTCAAACTTATTTTCGTTGCACGTATTTTTTAAACGGGCCACCATTTCTCGCTGTGCTTAGCTACCATAAAGGTAGACTATTTTGTTTATTATATTTTATTGACAACTCAGAGTTGGTTAGAAAAGAATTGCCGTACATTTTGAATAGATTGGAGAGTACAAAATATTTTTATACAAATATATGTAAATTTGACAGTACTAAAAGTTCAAAAAAATTAATAAATAGCAAGAGTTTATTTTATTTCTATGATCTCGTACTTGCTTCTGTTCTTATTAATCGAAAAAGATGAGATAGGTGAAATTTCTGGTAAATAATGCCGGAGACTTGCCGGGAATGAAAACTTATACCGGATAATCTAAAAGCCTAGATTAATAATAAATACCACCAGCCGACATTTTGATTAATGATTCATGTTTTTTTTATATAAATAATATCATTTCATTTAAATTAATAAAAAGATCAAAGTTGTTTTCTTTTAAGGTTTACGCTTCTTGGTTATGAATTCGTGTAAACAAGATTTAAAAAAAAAAATTATTTTAATTATTTTTTATTGATACTTGACTTAGGCTATATGAAAATATTTATTGATTTTATTAAAAATTCTTCTGTCTGAATAGTTAATAAATAATTGTTGTATATGAATTGCAAACTGTGTTCGATAATTTCGTTGGGTAATTAATTTTTATAAAAAATATTTCCATTTTTTTTTTTTTTTAGCAAACCTGTTGCTTTAATCTCAAAATCGTACTTGAATTATCTACTATTTATTTTTTTATTTTAAATTGTAGATACCTATAAATCGATGTGGTTTAACTGTTATTTACTTTTTCAAGGAAAAAGTAAACATTAATAACAATTTTATTTCCTTTTTGTAAATACGAATTCTAGTTAATTAAAGGACAGAATTATAATATTTTAAATGACTTTTATTGAAGAACTTTTCCATATTTTCCTATAACATCTGACACTATTGAAAATACAATTTTGAATGTCAGATTTGGTAAACGGCTCAATAAAATATTTTCTACCAATAAAGGTTTTATACACGTTATTAATAGCTTACATAATTTTCATTTTTTAGGAAATTGTATTGACGATTCCGTTTTAAATATTGTGTATTTAATTGATGATGAGTAAACCCAAAAATCCCAGTGTGAATAATGTATTACAAGGGTTTTGTAATACTTGATTTTCATGTCCGGATCGGCAAACATCGGCCGCTTTTAATTTTGATCGGATGATTCGTTATTTTATTTTTTTTTAAATTATACAAATATTTTATTACACAACTAATATTTTTTATTTAGTTGCTCAAAGACGTTTTTTAGCATCCTTACATTACGCTAACTGACTTTCTTCATATATTTCCATTTAAATTAATTAATTTCGAAGATATTTTCTTGTAATTGCCCTTGATTATTCCATCTATTTCTTTGTTATTTGTTGAACAAGGTCTTTTTGTGTGTATTATTTTATTTTTTTTTAATGACGATTCAAGGTAGTATAATTTTTGTGTTCGATAATTATACATTGCGAATAGTCTAGGTAATAATATTTAGTTCTAGCTACGGCCGATATTCAGTGGAATAAAGTAAATAAGTTACATTCGTTATAAAGTAAATGAATTAAGTCGGTTTAAATGGAAGGGTGGAAAGGTCTTGCGGGTTCGTTACTAATGATGTCCTGGACATAGGATGTAAGTTTACTGATGTGAGACCATAAGGTTTTCACTAGGGTGGGTATCGTTTGTAAGTCGGTACACGGTTAGATTTTCAATTACACAAGTAATCCGGGTCTAGGGCTAATCAGATTCCGAGACAACACTAGAAGACAATATCCCGGAGAACGGGATTTGAACAGCGGGAAAAGCGGTAGTACAACAAGGAGACGGAAACGTGATAAGAATCTTAGTGCACACCTGGGGACGACCTTGCAGCCCTCAAACGCTGAAACCATTCCTTACCGTACTACACCCCTTATAAGACTATCATAACCACAAACAACTTTTCTTGACCGAACAAACGCACCGTTATTTTTGTACAGTATGAAAAAAGCGTAAAACAATCTTTAGTTACGTGAATTTTTAGTCTAAAACGATTTGATGAAGGTCTTTCTTACATTTTTTATTGAAAATTTCTTGACGCTTCTATATGTATTTAACTGTTTATTTATTTATTTTGATCAGTTATCTTGTAAGATTATGCTTCAGACGGGTTTATTGAAGTATTAAAAATTTTAGTTTGTAAAATATTTTAAAAGTAATAAGATGTATTTTGTTCGCTGATATGGTGGTAATAAATTCTCACTTCTTATTATACACAACAGTTGTAAACGTATGGTATCGTGCAATGAATGTACATCGATCGTGCGCAAATAATAATTATCGTAAATTGAGCGCATAATTTCTATATTTTTTAGCAATCGCCTTAATTTTTTTTAGATTTTGTTTTGTAATAACATACCTAATAACTTTAAAATAAAATTTCAATTACATTAAAGGCTGGCAGTAAATGATGAAACACGAAGGCAGCTCGTTTGTTTCTCTATAATTAACAAGGATTGCTGTTATACGTCACTTAATTTAGTCTTATTGTTTCCGTTTCTCCTTCTTGCCCGGGATTCTGAAGTACTGGACTACAATTATTTTATTTCGTCTCCGTTTTTCATTCTCTTCCCTTACATTTTTTTGCATTAGAAAAGATTGTTTGTGCGGTCCTTTGTAAGCATTAATTTTCTAATATAAGTAAATGCGCGTCGAATACTTTTCAGTTGTTTCTAAAACTAAGACGATGGATATTTTAATGTAGAATTTTATAATCTATATTTTTTATATTCTCTTTTATCTCCTATCTGCTTGATCACTAGAGATCGGATTATATGCAACATAAAATGCTTGAAATATCCATGAAGAATGCTTAAAATATGCAACTTTAAATAATAAAAAGAAATGATAATTTTTAGTTTTTTTATTTGAAAACCAGCATACAGTTAGCAAGTAGTTGAATAACATATCGATAAATTCGATAATTAACAATTATTTAGCATTTTTGTTACTTTTGTTAACGCAAACAATCGGGTACTGTTCCAAATGTTGGGTAGTAAGATTGTGTCTTCGATCACTCTAAATATTTTTATAAGTGGAAAAGGATCGTTCCACATCCACTGAGGTAACTGGGCTGTATTTGAATTTGGGTGCTAGTTAAACTTCACCCGTCCCATTAATAAAACTATCAATTTGACACAAAGATTCAAAGCCTAGGTTATTCAAAATGTTTTAAAATTTTTCTTTAAGTTTACCTCTGGCAATGCGGAGTTTAGTTGGCGGATTTTATTCATTAACTGAATAGATTCGGTCAACGCCAAACCCTGAGTTTCAAGCTTTTTTATACTCGCAGGTACATGAGAAAAATGAATGCTAATCACAACTATGATTTTTTTTATACTAGAATCGCTAAATGCTTCCTTGGACTGACAAACTGCCATAGCCTCTGCACTATCGAAGTCGTATACTATACTTTCAATGGACTCGATATGTTCATTGTAAAACAGTACAGCATCAATCCACGTTCCTTATCGAGTTATCACTGGTTCAGGAGGAAAAGGCACATTTGTTAGCTTTTCTTTATACATTAGTAGTTTTTATTTCTGGTACATTTTGATTCAAACAATATTTTCGCAGAAAATCTTTGAAGGTAGGATTTGTAAGTTTGTGAAGAGGAATAGTACTTGTAAGCAATGCTTCACATAAATCCATGCTAAAGTAGTTTTTTGTTTACTTTTGGAAGTGAAATCACTGCTATTTGCCGCTGTTGTAAGTCGTTTTCGTTGGCCTTTCTGTTTGCAATCCTGCGATATGAAGACTTGTTTTGACATGCTGGTCTATTTGAAACTTTTTTGTGAACGAAATATTTTTCTTGTAAACTGGACAAATAAAACATTTCCGTCGTATGTAAATGTTCCAGATTAGTCAACTATCTACGAAGAGGCACTTTTTTCGGGAGGCATGGTACACATTAAACTTTGTTCAATTAAATAAAAAACTAAACTGATGCTATGAACGCATAACAATAACTTGCGTAATTTAATTGCCTAGTGGGAGGAGGAGTGTTGCAGTAGGCGTGTGCGACGCAGAACGGTATCGTCCGTCTTTTTCTCGCGAGTGTGTTTTATTTGGTCTCATAATAGTATTATCGTACCAAAACCATAGACGTGCGGCTAATAGGTTTGGCCGGCTACAATGTAAGATTTCATTTATTGGCTAGGTACCGTACCAATAAATATTGTAAATATAGCGAAAATATGCATCATCACTAGATTTTGAGGAAAATATACAATAACCGGTGAGAATGGGCTTCATATGCAAATGCATATAATCCGGTCTCTATTACCACCAGAGGTGGTATTATAATTAAACTTCTTGTTCTGTGGTAACACCTGTACTACTTGAAAAATATTCATTAAGTTTCGGAACTTGTAATATCTACACGGGTAGTATGAATATGTTCGAAGTGCTAACTTTCCATCCGAGATGAAAATCTGAAAAAGTCTTACCACTGTACAATTGAAGACCGCTTACGTTTTATTGTTGACCGTGATTCGTTTGTTATACGGTTCTTTTTAACGGCACAATCGATAGTTTCTTGATCTACGTGTGGTATCGCACATTATCCTACATATTCAAATAAATTGTAACTATTGATAGTCTTGTGAATGTTTTTTTTAATTCGTTTAAAATTTTTCAATGAACTTTATAATTATTCGTTAAATACATGTACGTACTTACAGGCTGGGTGATTGTACCAACATTATGTAAGTCTTTGAAATCTAATAATATTTAAATTAATGTTATTATTTAATGTTCTTATTTTGTATTTAGATGATTTTTCTCTTTCTAAGGATAAGTTTTTTCGAGTAGAATCGTAATGCAAAGATATTCAATAGTCAACCTATTTCAGGACCGGACTTAGAATAGATAGGTCCTTTCCTAGACCGGTTCAAGATCTGGTAGAATGTGTCTGGTAACGAGAACAGGAACCTCTGCTGCGAATTGACGTATGGTAATTACGGACACTTTAAGAGTCATCGGATTGAAGATGTTAAAAGAAAAAATCTTATGTGGACACCGCATGACTTCCTTGTACGCCTATTAAATTACATGTACATATATTTTGCTGCGCTTAACTTAAACTTATTTTATTTGGAAGAGAGAGATACGATCCTCCAATTCTTTAATAAAGTGGACACTCACACAATTGCTGAAATATTAGTTTTTATTAACATCAAATATTTATACAATTATTAATTCAACAATCATCTTACACGAAATATTAGGATAAAGTAAAAGTATCTTTATTACTTGTATTACTAGATCAGTATTATTCGTATCTTCGTGAGTTGCTGATTAATAAAAGTTTCAGAGTTCTGGCGTGTCGTATAAATAAAAGTTAATAATAATAAAACTATTCCGTTTAGTGAATTCCTGTATACTGGTTACAAATGTTAATTTCGACCTTACGGTATAAAATATTCTGTTTTTATTATTGGATTATTTAGTGAATAATCAAACATGAAAAACAATCATAAACGAAAAAGAAATATAACATGAAGAAATATGTCTCAAAAAATGACAAGAAGATGAATATGAAGAGGAAGAAAATGTTAAAAGCAAGGGAAGAATAAAAACATTAAGAGAAGATGATAAATATAAAGAGGAAGAAAATGTTAAAACCAAAGAAAGAGTAAAAACATTAAGAGAAGATGATAAATATAGAAGAAGAAAATGTTAAAACCAAAGAAAGAATAAGAGAAGATGGTAAGTATAAAGAGGAAGAAAACGTTAACACCAGTGAAAGAATAAAGAGAATAAGAGAGGATGATTAATATAAAGAGAGAAAATTTGAAAACTAGAGAACGTGAACACAAATTACGATCAGAAGAATTAAATCAAACCAAATAGCGATTAAATGATTGGTGACATAAAACAAATAAACGAAATGATCAACTATAATGATAAATTATAATTTTCAATTAATATTACATAATCACATGTTTCACCAAATCTGTTACATATACGAATATATAATAATGCCTATTAAATTACATATACACATTTTTAAAAGTATATAAAGTTTTATTTCACTAATAACTTCCGATTTTATTCAATTTTTTTATTTTTATTGTTATTATTGAATGATTATTTATTGTAAAACTTTTTTTACAATCACGGATTAATAATTATTAATAAATCAATATATTTAAATTAAAAAAAAAATTAAAAAAGGGAGATGAACTCTGATTCGAACCGATGTGCCGTCTCTTGTAATATCCAAATATTTCAATTAAAATGTTATTTGCCTATAACTCTGGAACCAATGAAAATAGTACCATTTATATATACCGTTGAAAAGCTCTCGATGAAGGCTTATTACTGCAGTTAAGAAAAAATCCAAAATCCATAATTTGTGGAATTTTGGGGTTTTTTGGGCACTTTTGATTCAGTCGATTGCAATCAAAGGGGGTGTGTTACTAGATGTTACAACAGTCCTAAATCGAAAATTTCAACATCCTACGGCTAATCGTTTTTGAGTTATGCGAAATAAACACGTACGTACAGACGTCACGCGGAAATTAGTCAAAATGGATTTAGGAATGGTCAAAATGGATATCCGTTTAAATCTGAAAACCGTAATTTTTTGCGATCACAGTACATCATTTATTTTGTACAAGGAAGTAAAAATTCTGTTGGAAAGTATGACCGAGTTGTCGCTTCCGGAAATATGATTCCAGTGTCACAACTGCTAGTTGTATGTATAACCGACAAAAATTGCGATGGAAAAACTACGAACTTTTATTTAAATTGGAAGGCAAAAAATATACATTGATCACCTTATAAAATAGAACCATTGTGTTCTTTAGTTTAAAAGTAGATTGATGCAAGAGATGACATCCCAGAAGTATTATTTCAGAAAAATTTAAAAAGGTGTACTGAATTTTTTGCTTGTTGTTATGGGTGGTAGTTTGTGCTACTCGATTTGTTTTAATTTCGTGGATTGTATGTTATTGTAATAGTATTGCTCCGTGATTATTAACCTCTTTAGTGTTTCTATGCTTGACAAAGAAATACAATTTTTTTATTTTTGTGATAATGACTTCCTTAGTCTTTCTTCAATTAAAAAGAAATCCACAATCTTTTACAAAACATTAATTTTTTTTCAATTTTCCTATCAGTTTATATTTTCGTATACTTCACTGAATTAATATGAACGTTTCGTTTTAAATTATTTAACATTTTTTATAGTATTTGTGCAATCCTTAGTACACAACTTTCGTCTGAAGGATGCCCCAGATGGAGTATTCTCAAAAATAATATAAATTCAAGAAAAAATAGCTGTACATAATTTGGTATTTACAAGTTTCAGGAAAACCGTTTCGAAATAATTAACTAAATAAGCTATTAGCAAATAGAGTTGCGTATTATTAAGCAAATAAAAAGTTCTCAGGTATTTCTTTAATAAAGTACCACAGAGTAACACACAGTACAGTCAATTTATATTTTTATTTGAAAATCCTTACCTATCTATTGATTTTTTTCCATATGTTAGGGGAGATGAGGGAAGCTTAACTCCAGATTATTAACACCCCCTCCCATAGATTTTTTGGAAAACTCAAAAAGTTTTTGAAATGCGTTTTTCTCTGAATCTATGCATTTTAGAGAAACGTGTTTTTTCGGTTTTTTCACCGGAATAAATTGTTTTTTGTCTGTATTGCATTTGGAAAAGTTGTTGCATCTCAAAAAACAGACAACTTTTATTTAAACAATTTTCTTGTACGACTTCCCGTTTTCGAGCTGTAGCTTGTGAAAGTGTGAAAATGTTGTGAATTGGGCACGTGTTCGAAACCTGTCTACTCGTTTACGTTTTTTACAACTTCAGCGCCATCTAGTATTTCAATTTCAAATTATACGGCATAACTTCAAAGACATTAATTGTAGAGGAGAATGTCCTCTACATTTTTTGTTTGTATAACTTTTCTTTAAAATGCACATAGATTCAGAGAAAAACGCATTTCAAAATCTTTTTGAGTTTTTCAAAAATCTATGGGAGGGGGATTTTAAAAATCTGGAGTTAAGCTCCAAAAGATCAATCGGTAGGTAAGGATTTTCAAATACAGCCTATTTTGATGACAAATTGCCTGTACTATAACATTTATCTCTTAAGTCATTTGCTATTTAGTCAATTGTTTGTTAGATGTGACAACAGTATGATGGATGTTTATGATCGGTTAATCTGCAGAGAATTTCTACTGTTATTATAAATAACTAGATTTTAACAATGTGGATACGGTAAAAGCATTAAACCAGAAACTTTGTTTAAAAAAGTAAAAAATATATTGTTCATTGCTGTGTTATGTTGCAGAAGTAATTTATTATTTTACTGTGCATTTATGTCATAATAAAACAAACTTTATATAAAATAGCGTTGTTTTGTTCTTTTATTCAACGAGTATAAAAATTCTGGGTAATATTTATTAGTATTTTATTTTATTTTCAACAAATTTTGTTAAAGCTCTACGACTAATGTATATGTGAGTTTTGTTAATGTACGATTCCTTAAATTCTTTTGTGTTTAATGAGAAAGAGCAATATTTTGGAAAATCGATTTTATTGTTTCTTGATTTAATTTGTATGATTTATTCTGTTTGTAATTTTTTTGTTGTGTGCATCGTATAAATTTCGATATTAAAAAATAAAACTGCAAAAGTAACTGCACATCAAACCAAAAATATTTTTTTCACGCTGCCATATCTCGGTAGTATTCTGAAACTGAAAGTTTCTCGCTAAAATGTTTGAGTTTCTCACTGGTATGTTTCAGTTTACAGGTTTACAAAATTCACATTTTATTGGAGTACTTACCGATAAATAAAAACTTTTTCCATGTTATTATATAATTCTACGTTTTATAGATAATTACATTATTATATTTTATACGTAAGGATTACGTAAAGATTTATGATGCTTAACCATAAGTGATCCATTGTGATTCATTGTAATAGGCCTTACATATCAGTTTCTTCTTACCTACTGTAATGATATTACATTTGTTTAAATAATATGTTAATTATTTTATGTGAGCGATTTTCTGCTTCCCAATTTTGAAATTTAAGCATCGACTGAAAAAGCTATTAACATTTATTAATAAATATTATTCTAATATTATAGATATAATCACATTTGTAATTTTATTACTTTATTTTGTTAATATTATTTTTTTATTTTACTGTTTAAATTTTCGATTTTGATAGAAATTTAAAAAGGTATACAACCGTTTTAAATTGTTATAATATAAATAATAGTAGAAATGACTAAATTTTCCTAAGAAAAAAAGTTTAAAAAAGTGATAAATTATTATTATTTTTTTCAGTTAAGAGTTGAAAATTGTTTAATTCAATCTGTCTCGAAGAAATTGCATATTTTTCCATCGCGTTTTAGTCTGCATCACTAGGCGATCGCTAATAATATTCTATTTTTCTCGCTTTAAAATATTTGGTGTTATAATTAATTATAACTCATTATAGTAATTAGGACTACATAGATTATTTATGCTAAAAATTATAGTTAAAGTATAATTTACTATTGCAGGAAAATAGTTGCTTTTCGTTCAGAGGTGCATATCTCAACCGCTATAATGTTATTTAAAAAGTGTTATCTGTCACAAACAACTGGGAAAAAGATATAAAGTGCACTCTTAACGTTGTAACTTAGCGACCTGCACTACAGTTTTATAGAACATATGAATTTGACAGACATGAATTATATTATGGCTTATTCAAAAAACCTTTGTCTGTGAGCTGGAGATCATCGGTTGAAAAAAAAAAATTAATTGATGGTCGACGATGACAGAACAGTGTGAGTTACATGGGATCCTACGCGAGATAGGTCAAATAAACCGAGCCGTTGAAGAGATTCAAGTGTCAAGAGTTGTCCTAAACAATTCTACCCTTGAACGCTGCGAACACTCATAAGCTGTTAATACT
This sequence comes from Lycorma delicatula, assembly GCF_047948215.1. Taxonomy (NCBI): domain Eukaryota; kingdom Metazoa; phylum Arthropoda; class Insecta; order Hemiptera; family Fulgoridae; genus Lycorma; species Lycorma delicatula. The sequence goes on along the minus strand of NC_134455.1, from coordinate 247,898,108 downwards.
GCTGGTCTATAAGCTTTGTGTTAGATTCAAGTACTTCCATCATTTCTCTCTTTCATAAATTCGCTCTCTATCCTTTCTTCTTTCATATTTTCATTCAACCCTTGACATTAACACTTCCATTAGAGCACACATACGCTTACTCGCAATTCATGTCACATCAATTCACATGACAAAACAGTCCGCCGCTTTCCGGCTTTTTATTCGTCGCCTAAATAAAATGAACCGAGTTTTCAGTATATATCTGTCAGTTCGTAACATATATATATATATATATATATATATATACATACTTCTATTTGGTTTCATCTGCATTCAGATTCCTTTTTGTTTGCAAATCGGCTCTTAATTGAGTCGATGAATAAAGTTTTTGCTTTCCATAATTATAATAATAATTTGCAAAAAATGCCAAATTTCTTCGAATTTAAATGTGAATTTGTAAATGCACAACCCACTAAACAGAGTTTTTCTTATGAAAAAAATGTGGTCTTTTAAATTTACAAAATCAGTTGGTTTTTTCTGGGTTTATCTTCATTTAGTTTACGAAGCATAGAGAGTATACTGGAATTACCTTTTTTACCTTTTTTTCTTTCTGCTCTGATGTTTTTCGTTTTTCTTTGTGGGTAAATTGTTTAATTATGAAATATAATTTATTTTCTTTACTTGAGTTTGAACTTATTATGGCGGTGAAGTTTTTGTTTCACATCTAACAAATAATGAGGTGCCGGCAAAATAGTACAATTTTCAGCGAGCGTTTTTCTACGTTCCACAGAAAATCTGTAAAGTACCCTATGGGGATCAGATTTTTACTGTATGATGTTCATTTATACAGGTTGATTATAATTTAACTTCTCTAAATAACCGGTTTTCTAACTGTTCATAAGCAAAGGTAATATGATTATTATTTACTAAGCTTGTAATTTTGACGTGACAACGTCTTATAAATCGATGAACGCCGGCAGCACGCACGAAAAAGCATAACTCATTGTCCCGTTCCGCCTGAGCCGAGCGTACGAGCAAGAGAGAGGCACAATCGGCCTAAGCGTTCGGTTTTTGCCGCATCTATCTCTCTTCCACTCCATTTCAAATTAACAATTTATTATCATTGATTTGATTTAAGTTTATTTATATAATTAATTATTCATGATTATATTTAAACAAATTATTTAATTTGCAAAAGCTATAAATAATGTTTAAAAATTGAATATTAATGTTTTTTAACCAGAATTTCGATTTACTTAACACGAGTTTTAAAACTATTTAGACGTTTTAATGACAAGTTGAACCGCCTAACCGTTGTGCAATGGAATGTACTATCACGTCAAGCAGGTTTTGGCGGGCTTTTCAAAAACAGCAATTTCATGAATTTGCTTATGATTTCAATTTCATCGTTTTAAATTGACACTTTATCAACATTGATTTGATTAAAGTTTATTTCTATAACAAATTGTTCATAATTATTTTTGAACAAATCATTCAATTTAAACTTGCAAAAATTATTAATATTAATTATTATTATTATTAAATGAAATGAAAAATGTAATATTAACGTGTTTCATTAGCTAATTAAACAATAACTTCGATTCAATTTGTTTGTTTAAACAAGTAATTTTTTAAAACATCCAAATCATAGCGCCCGCAACATTTTCGGTCTTTGCAAGACGTTGTCACGCTCAAATCTCGTGCGAAACGTAGTTCCACATAAACCAATTTTTTTTTTAAGTTCTTTTTTAATCATGAAGTTAGAAAATAGTGCAGTTGCTAATCGTGTGAAAAATGCATAAAAACGATTCTTTTTTAATACGAAGCAATATGACAATACCTCTTTGAAATACGAGTAACATAGTGAATTATTAGTGTTCATCTGCTGCCGCCAGCTTGTCGCACTGGTTCCCGTCGGTTGGGTGGATGTAAGTTAATTCTAAGTGAATGTGGAGGGGGTAATTGTTAAGGGGTTTATTAGAAACGTGCGGCGGGAGGGATTTGGGAGTGCCCCCATATCGTGCCGCACGATATAATACTACTCTGCAATGCTCTGTTGCACGACGCAACGCGCGCGTGCACACGCACACACAAAACCGTATGACTATACTATACGGAATCGACCACACAACACGCTTCTGATAACAGTTAATAGGGAATTAACGTCATAATTTTCTTATGAGTTGTGTGTTTGTATTTGAACATAATAATGTTTATCTAAATTCTTGATCTAACAATAATTCAAACACAGTTTAATTATTATGCAGGATCAGTCAACGCAGTCTAAGGCCGCTACCAGCGCTGAATCTCCCTTTTCTGTTTTCCTCTGTCTTAGAAATAAATTATATATATATATATATATTTTAATTTGGCTGTAAAGCTAGTTCATTACGAAAACTTTTTCGGAACTTTACGATTTTTTGTGCGAGTTAAACTAAGAATATTGTCGATGATAATCAAATTCTTCAGCCAATTTTATTGGCTGAAGAATTTGACGCAACGCATCGAATCCGAACTTCGTAAATTTTGTTTTCTCAGTTATATAAATGTTAGCTTTTTAATTTTTTTTCTTTATATTTTTTTATTAACAATGAAAATTATTGTCTTATTCTTATTTAATTATTTTAATGTATGTTTTTACATTAAATGAAGTATTCTTAAACAGGTGGACATGATCGGTTCATAGACTGTGGCGCCTTAGCGGCCGACCCTATAACTACTTAACCTACATGTAATAAGATGCATGAAAAGTCAACGCATGTTGTACCGTTGTACGACTTGTGTGACAGATTCCTTTTGATAAGATAACGGCCCGACTTTACCGCCCTCCTGTCGTTCCTCTTCTAAAATTACTATTTGCACACGACACTTCACAAAACATAAGCCTTAATTAAATCCAATTTCCTTCATACTACAGCATCTTCGTGCTTTCATTGTTGCGTCATTACGTTGAATAAACGAGCGTTTGTAACACAAGACACTAAGTAGTTTCACATAGTGTAGATACAGTACTTTGTTGCACGTTCACTTGCATAGAGCTGTGTAAGTGACAGTGATCAAAACAAAAACTAATAAATTATATTTATAGATGCGAAATCCAGATCGGTAAATATTATTTTTTTATTTTTTGTTTAGAATTTATATTTATTTTATACACGAAGTAGTCGTATATATCATCATATATACGCGGAATGATAATATGTATTAACACGATTTTGATTATATTTTCGAAGGTCGAAGGTAATATTCATGAATTCGTCGGTAGCAATTTATCTACTTTTGATGATATTACTTTTCACTCGTACATTTTAATACTTTTAAGTCATTTATTCTCAACATTTTTAGCTTCACGAGCCTTAAAAAGTAAAAAATAGTATATAATGAATATTTCGCGACTTCCCAACCCCAACACATTGAAACCAAGTTAAAATTATTTAACTGCGTTGATATTGAAGGGTATGAACTTGTATGTATAGACTGTACAAACATGAGCTTCAGGTTCCTATTTTATTGTAACGTGCTCCTTGTAATTGGCTTGCTTGTATAATATTCGCTGTGACAGCGTGATGTTCGAACATGCATTCGATACATTTGAACACGTCTTGCTTTCAGCAGCAAAAAAAGAAGCTTAAGGGATTGCAGAACTTCAGTTTAGTTTCGAATGCGAAGCGTGCGTCTGGTGGTGCCTCTATTTAAGTTTTCAGAAACGTAGTTTCATTGATATAATAATAATAATAATTGAGGTTTTGGAATTTAGTGTGCGGTCAAAAGGTGTAACTATTAATCTTTTCAATTATATTCTTATGCAAATGGATAAATTTGTGAAAAAATGTTCTACATCCAGTGTATCGAACGGTAAAAAGACAAGATTATACAATGCCAGTTATTGAAATTATGGTTTTGCCTCATTGGATGGAAAGGTCTCATTGATGTCGAGTTCTCTCCGATGAAAGTATAAAGCCATCAAAATTAGTTTGACACTTGGAATCTAAACATTCCGATCATAAGAGCAAAGACTTGGAATTTTTCGATAGAAATTAGATACTTTGAGAAATCAACAAGCTTCTATTTGTAGATCAAGCCATACTGATAGAAGTACACTTGAAGCATCTTATCTCGTAACATTAAGAGTAGCTAAGATGTCCAAACCCCTTACAATCGTACAAAACCTTATATTGCCTGCTGCAATTGTATGGTCATTGTTTTAATAGGCGTAGAAGAAGTAAAAAAATTGAAAAAATTCCGCTTTCTAAGCGGAACAACAAAGTATCAAGGGAAAATTACATCAAAATACAGTATCAATGCAAATTAATGATATGACTGCCGATGATCACATAATTCAGAAAGTTATTTGAAGTGTTGATGATGATTGACAATGGTGTGGCAAACATTTTTCAGTTCTTATGTTTTGTGAGATATGAATGCGATAAGTGCAGATCAATCGAAGTAAATATGTTGTTTTGCAAATCAATACTTTGTCATGTAACAGAACAATGTATTTTTTTTTTATGAAGCTGCTAAAAACTACATCGTAGATTGTAAAGACGTATTGTAGTGATGTTGCAAAGGCTGTAATAAGAAAGAACAGTTTCTGAAAAAATTTAAACATCGTCTTATACCAAACGGAATGGATACACTGCTTCCTGTTCAGACACGGTGCATGTTATTAAAAATTTAATAAGAAGGACTAAAATTTAAAGGTTTTTCTATCAGTTCACACTCGGCTCCGTACAGTTCATACAGCTCCTTTCGGATGCACTCGGCTCCTAACGATCCAGCGGCTCCATAAACACTATATAAGCCGGCTCCGCAATACATTCAGTCAATCTTCATCCAACCTTCATGGACCCAACGGTCCTCGATAGCCGTGATCGTATAATGGTTCAAACTTACAAAATATTATATTACACATATTATTATCAATGAATCATTTATGAAATCATTAAAAGGCATTTATATACACATTTATACAACCTTGTATTATTCATTCAAATATTAAAGGATCATATCTAATAACGAAGTAATAAATGTCTGTATTTATTTATTATTTGAACCAGCGGTAAATACATACAGTAATTATCCTAACCAAGGTACTGCACCAAGGCGGATATTATCTCGCTACTTCCTTCACAGACATGCTGTTACCACAAAACATATGCCGGAAAATCTCAAACAAATTCTTTGTAAAGCTATAAAAATGGTTCATTTTATTAAAAGTCGACTATTACAGAGTAGGCTATTTGCTTAACTATGCAATGAATTGGGCGAAAAAAAAACTCTGTTCTTTTCCATAAAGAAATCAGATGGTTATCGCGGGGGAAAGTATTAAACCGGTTATTGGAATTGTGAGATGAATTAATATTTTTCCAGAACAAACAAACGCCACTCTCAATGATTTTCAGTTTAATGAGAATATATTTTGCTGCCCTTATATATAGCATTATATATTATATTATCGCATATATTACTTATATTTTCGCATTTAAATGACTTGAATGTGAATTTACAAAGACGTAATAAAAATATTTTATTAATGACAAAGTTCATGCTTTCATTAATAAGCTTGTTATCTGTATTATTCGCCTTCAAAGTAAAAATTATGATGTGTTTCCACTCACTTCCGATTATATTAAGAAAAATTTGGATGAGGAAGACACTATTATTCACCACAGTTTGTATATCGTGTAGATGCATTTACGTGAGCTAAAAATTCAGTTGGCGGAGTATTTCCCGGAGAATAAAAATAATTTCACGAAGAGATGAGTAATGAATCCATTTAATGAAAACATTGTTACGGCTGCTAATTTACCATTTGAGATTCATGACCTGCTCGTCGAAATGTCTACCTACAAAAAACGTTACAATTACAATTCAAGTCTGAAGATTTAGATACATTTTGGCTTGCTCGTCGAGGTGATTATAGAAATTTAATCGCAGAAGTATTGAAAATATTAATTCCTTTCTCCACGTTTCAACGCTGTGAAAAGAGTTTTTCGTTTATGGTTGCGTTAAAAATTAAATATAGGATCGTCTTTTATTACTTGAAAACAATTTTCTTTTATTTGTTTCTAACATAGATCCACGTATGGAGAAACTTTTAAATTAAAAACAAACGGAACGATCTCATTGAGTTTTTGATACATGTGTACTTATAAATGTAAGTAAAATGTTTATAATAAATTATTTTTTTCTCATAAAATGACTTCATTTTTATTTACGCGTAAAATAGTAGGTTAATTTCGCGACCCCAACGTTGCTCTAACTTTTAACACTCTAACTTGTACAAGAGTAGTCAGTGTTTTCAGAATACTCCTAAATAAAATAATGACTTAATATCTTTCCAACTGTCACCAGTTTACTTGTTCCGTTTCAGTTTTTCGTATATATTATAATTCTCGCATACGTTGACCTCAAATTTCGCTTTGTTAAAATTAATAGTAATTTTAAGGTTAAAATAAGAAATTTTTTTTTTTAGTTAAGATTGATAATACCGCAAGCATTGTGAGATTGATAATATTTTATATGAAATAATACAAAGCCCGTTAAACGTATTTAGAAAATGTTAAAGAAATGTGGATGTTAATTAATTTTCATTATTCTACTAAGTATACTTTGATAACAGAAAAAAAGAGAGAAAAGAAAACGGTAGCTTCTTTTATGACAGTATTTCGCTCCCTTTCGATTCTTTAGCGATTCAATGATTCTTTTTTCTTTAATCTTTCTATCAGTCTTTTCTTTCTAGATTTCTTTTAGCTTTTTGTACTTTTTTGTTTTCTGCTGTTTTATGTGTCATTCTGCAGAGTAGTATCTAAGAATTCGGTTTAAAATGTTCACTGCACTTCACTTTTATTGTTAAGCCTTTTAGCTGCTATTATTTTATTTAAGCTGATGAAATTCTTGTGCGGTATGTTCAGTGAAGGAGGAATTTTGTTTGCCGAGAGTCTTATCGGATTGTGAGTAATAAGTGTAATAGTAAAAAAATATATTTTTGTCTACGATAATAACAAGAGTTATACAATATCTGTTGAGATTAGGGGAGCACTTTATCGTAAGTTTAGCTATGAGTCGTTTTGGAACTGTCATCTTCCTTGTGTAGCTAAGTTTAATTCTGTTTTTAATTTCTAGTGTATTTTTCAACTGTTCTGAACACCGGCCAAAGCCTTCGTAATGAATTGAATGATTTTCTGTCAGTTCATTTTTTAAAATTCCTCATTCGTCTTCAGCTTTCTGCTTGTGTGCAATTAATTTATTATTTTCAGTATTATGTGAAAAAAGTCGAAGCTTTCTCGGCAAAGTCTTTAGTAGTGTTTATCATACAGTACAAAATTTACTCTGGATTTCCCACTCACTTAAAGGTTATGCGCTGCATTAATTACTTACAAAAGTAAAACAAAAACGGAATCGAATATGTAGGATTGTATACCGTTAAATTATTTATTTCAGAAGTGAATGCACCTGTTTTGAATATGTTGTCGTACAATTATATTACGTGTACCATACATTAGTTGTTATTCTACCACCCGACTATAAACTATGATTGACTTGTTAGCCGTATTTTACTAGCAAACTTAGGTGTTTTTTGCAGGTTATGGTTTTATTAATTGATATACCAGAACCGATTATTTGAAAACAGATTTGCGAAATTAAATGAAACTGCAAGATATTAACAAGAATTTAATTGAAGATAGTGAAAGTCACTCTCCATTTTTTATGGTGTAGGTAAAAGTTAATAGGTAACACTGAATTTTCCTGGTTTATGTAGAGATAAATAGGAGTTACATTAAGGTTCAAACAAATCGGTGAAGATATAATGAGATTATTGTAATAGAATACTCTTTTAAGTTCTGAAACTTTTACATAAAAAAGCTTTTCGGTTTCATTTTCTCTACTAAGCTTCTCTTTGCGGTTTTTAAAGAATTTTTTTCCAAACTTAACGGTTCTTTTTAGCTAAGTTACTTTATTTACATTTTACACTTCTACCTCTTTATTAAGAAATGTAGACTATATCCAGAAAACTGATTGGTCCTAACTCCTCTACATTCGGTAAGGAATATTATCTTCTCATCTGAATAATATTTTTCAATTTCTACTTCATGTAGAAAATATATAATAAATATGAAATTTAATGTTACTGATGGAACCGATAATGGAATCACAAAGTGTTCATTATGGAAGATATTAAGCGGTAAAACTAGATTTTATTATTTGAAAAGAATGTACATTTCTGTACATGCAACAGCCTACCTTGATTACATCTCATATTTTCGCGTTGGAAGTTAGAAATTGGGCACAGTGTGCCCGATTTTATATGCCTGTAAGAATTTGTTTATGTTACTTAAAAACTGTAATTTGGACCCTGCTTTGTCCATACTGACGATATTTGGACCTTAGCGTCAATACTATCATCTTCGGTTTGTTTTTGGGGATGTTTCTACGGACCTACGTGGGATCTCTGTTTCCTTTTTTGGTGAAGTAAAGTAAGTTTAATGACTAACGGGCATAATTTGCCAATCGGGTTAAACGCTCCCTATTAACATCTATTTCATTCTTAAAATACAAAATAACGCCTTTTCTACCGCCACTGATAACTTAATCTAAATTTAATTATATTTTCGATACGCCTCCGTTTGCATAGTCTTTATCATTTTTTAAAAACTTTTTCCCAAATTTATACTTTATACCTTTAAGAAATCTACATTTTGTTTCTCTAAAAAACCAAAAAATCGTTCAGTTTTCTTATTACTAGTAATTACCGAATTTCCTTATTGTTCATTGTAATGTGTATAGCCTCCTTTATTACAGTTAGCTGATATTTTGTTTTTTATTGTGCTTTATGCCTTTAATGGTAAAAAATGATCGATAAAAAAAATATCTTTGGAATTTTTTTTATGTAAAGTTTCTTTACGACGAAATGAATGCGATGCGATGTCAACTTAGTATATTTTATTAATACATTATTATTTAATTTGACTGTAAGGAAAGCTATTAGTGAGATATTTTATCTCTTATAGGCCGGTTGCAAGACAGGCTATTTTGTAAAACACTTTTTCCTTTACAAACTTTTTTAATGTAATCCACCGTTTTTATCGATTTAACACCTTCATCGATTGCTTCGCTTTGTGTATGGAAAGTAATTTTCAGAGTTAAAGAATCGATCCTCACTGTATTACGTCATTATCTTAATTTAATACGACTCAGATAACAGCCAATACTAATGGGTCGCAGTTCCGGATTAATTACCAATATTTATCCGTAAAATAAACTTAAAAACTTGCGTTCAGGCGTTGTCAACGGTTTGCCTTTTAATGCTTTATCTGTAGCGTGTTACGAATGAATGAATGTTATCTGTAAATTCAGTCGTCCCTATTCAGTTTCATTGAATAGAGGTCTCCCGATCTCTGATTCTGCGAGGGTACTCGTGTGTATAACGGTTACATTTGTTTACAATTTTTTTTTTCGAAAATGCCTTTGTGAACTAAAACGAGTGGTAGAAAAAAATAGAATGAATTGATAAATTCTTAAATTAGAGGAAATATTTGGGAACTAATAAAGCCCTGGTTTAACTGAAAATCTGCCATAAGAGATTAGATTCAGATGTGCGTATACATTTTAATTAATTAATATATACAATAATTTTAATTTAATATAAATTTTTAAACAAAGTATGAAGAAAGAATTAAAAGTTAATGCTTGGTTTTTATTCACTGATTGGCATTGCTTTGCTTGGCATTTCTCCCGCTACCACCCTATTCTGTCGCCCTACAGCATAAGATCCAACATAAGTCAGTGCACAAACGGCAACTGAACTTCGAACACTTTTGCGACCAGTATCCGAACATAGCTCCTGGAGCTTACCTAACAGCGTGAGCGGACTAAGCGTGGTGCCATATACCATCGGCTTGGGGGCTTACGTGTCCCAACCGCTCTCTTGTCATGTATTTACTTAAATGGGTAGACGCACCCCATAAACCACTAAAAATACATATGACATCCATAAATAAAATTTATTTCGTGTAGACAGCAATTCGCTGCCACGCCTACGTCGATGAATGTCAGCAAATACCTGTCCAACATTTTATGGCGCTTGGAGCCATAATAATTTTGCTAGTAGTTAGCCGTACGCAGGGTTAGCATCCCACGGCAATACGGTAAGAGTCTTTCCCTTAAGTAAACTACTAATGCCAGTTGAACAAAGCAACCGCTTCCACACGGTTGTCAGACCGTGTGGAACACATTGACTCGCCGCTTGTGAGTGGCCAATTTTTCCCTTGACCTCTAAGTTCCAGGATGGCTCGGTCTCTGCCCTCCCTTCCCTGTAAGAGCAGGGCAGTCAAACATCAGGTATTCATTTGATTGGACCTTCCTGCAGACACACAGCTCATCAGCTGCCTGGCGGAACCGAAACAGATATTGGTTCATGTTAACGTGGTTGGTGAGCACCTGGGCATCCGTTGCCCTTAAAAACGAGCTAGAGGCATATTATCCCCTTAGATCCTGTATAAATTTATACAGGCATCTTCCTTTAGACGTGGTTTTCCATTCCAGCTGCCGTGCTTCCATCGCTTGGCTCTAGCCTCTTCCGCAGGCGGGACATGGGCAACTGACCAAAATTTAGATCCGGTGCATTGTGATCACCGTTCCACTGCGGTACTGGCCGGGGTCTAAACCGCATCCCAAATACGGCCTCCCGGCCTCTTCGCAATCTTCACATGGTTGCCCGAACTTTCACCTCTATATCGATCGGGAAAGCCTTTCCCAGTAGGGTGGTGGTCTCGTAGGAAGTTGTTCTAAAAACACCAGTGCATACAATTAAGTCTCTGCGCTGGGCACTCCTTAAATTTTGAAGAAGTGCTGTATTCATATCCAACCTATGCGCCCAAACGGGCGCCGCGTAAAAGGTCATGCTTTCGAAGGCACTGCGGTACACCATGTACATTTGACGACCCGACAACCCATCGTCTTTGGCATGTAGTCAGTTTTTTTGCTCGCTATACATTCAAATTAGAATAAACAGTTAATTTAAAACAAATTACGTTACCGCCGTGAGATGGTAATTGAGAGCCTTCGCGGGCGTTTAGTTGCACTTATGTAAATATTTTGTTCATGTGAGTATTAATCCCGTACTTACACTAGGCGAACGAACATGAACGATTGTTATATATGTGTTCGAGTTCGAAAGGAAGGTAAACACCAAATTTAAAGTTACTGTTTCTCGGTGACTACATCAAAGGCGAAATATTTCGTTGTTCTTGACGACGAAATACTCAAATATTTATTATTGCGATTAACTGTTTCGGTATTTTTGCTACTAACTTACAGAGATGTTCACATAACTATTCTCTGTTATATAAATGCGAATTTATTTAAGACAACGTAACAAAAAATTTGCATTTTTCGTATAATGCAGTTTTGGGGCTCTCCAATGGGAGCCCCAAAATGGCATATATCATTACAAATGTTCAAAATATGACTGTGAATAAATATTAATAAAATTTGTAATTTTGTGTTAGATTTTGATACTACAAAATAGGATATTATTTATTTTGTATACATTTTTTTTCCCCGATAATTTGTTGTTTCAAGCAACATTAATACTTCCAGTAATACTGCGGTTGTGTCTCTGAAGTCTTATATATAATGGTCTCAGTTACAATTATGCGATCATAATTGTGTGTATATATATATATATATATATATATATATATATTTGCGTACTAGTCTTACGACTAATTTTTTAAAGTTTATTTTTATAGCAACAGGCTGACGCCCGATAACCCACCGGGTTGGTCTAGTGGTGAACGCGTCTTCCCAAATCAGCGATTTGGAAGTCGATAGTTCCAGCGTTCAAGTCCTAGTAAAGGCAGTTACTTTTATACGGATTTGAATACTAGATCGTAGATACCGGTTTTCTTTGGTGGTTGGGTTTCAATTAACCACGCATCTCAGGAATGGTCGAACTGAGACTGTACAAGACTCCACTTATTTACACTCATACATATCATCCTCATTCATCCTGTGAAGTAATACCTGAACGGTAATTCCAGGAGGCTAAACAGGAAAAAGAAAGAAAAGGCTGACGCCTGATAACGTTGTTCCATAAATTAGGTACTTCAGAAAAACCGCTGCTTGGTAATCTTCCGATTGATACTATTATCCGTTGAAAACCCCATAAATAATTTCTTTTAAAGTAAATTTCTATTGCGAAAAAGCCGCAGTGTATAAAAACCTTATGAATGAGAACTTTGTTGATGTAATTTTTTTAGGTATACCAGCCTTATTTGTTGACGTATATGGGAATTCATAAGTGAAGAAGATATTTGCGTTCGTTTTTGTAATCTCCACGTGTGTATTAGCTACAAATTTGAGACACTCGGAGGTAGCACATCAATGAAAGCAAGCACTAAAGGACTCTATCCCATTAGCGTGGAATTCACTAACGCTAAATCGTGTGAAACGACTGAGCAAAAATAGAAATAAAATATGTTCTCTCCACACTAGTAAGGAGTGATAGAACTTTTTCACCTATGGTATGCCTTCCAGCTTCAAGAATTTGCCTGCTTTTTGTTGACATTTATGTTCGTGTTCGATGACACCTGTTTAACCGTATTTTGTGGTCGATGTTTGTGGTCGATCAACCGGTTGAACATAAATTTTGTTATCGTTTGAGCTTGTTCGTGTCCGTCAGCTTATCCACACGACTCTCCAGTTCATTCGTCGGTGTTTCGTATTGATTATGTTCACATTTGGTCGACTGGTTTGAACAAGGTTTACATACCGTTTAAACCCTTATATTTCTTTTATTCGAAGTAGTAAGCCATATCTAATTAACTAATACAGACATTTTTGGGGCAAACGAAAAAAAAAACCATTTTGCTCACTTAGTAAAAAAAATAAAAATAAAATGGAAAAAAATTGTAGACGTATTTTTAAACGTTAATAGAATATTTTCCTTCTAGACATAAAATATTCTACTAATTAATCAATTGGTAGTGTTGCTTAAGGGCATTAGACGTTTTTCTTTTGAATGCATGTCTGTAGTTTTTAGATTTTGATGGAAGTGGCCATTTTCATCCTCTAAATTTTTTCCTTTAATCAGCCAATATTCAGTAAGAAATACACAGTTCTTTACTACGTTATGTTTATATAGTCTGATACAAAAGTGCGAAAATACTTCGTGAGTTGGTTTGGGACGTTAATATAAACAAAACAGTTTTTAAAAATTACATGGCCAAAAACGTTTTATTTTCTAGGGAATATTTCGCCGTGGTTTCTGTGTCTTCTAGTAAGAAAACCATACTGAAATTCTTAAGACTCAAATCAAGGGAAAAGTTTTGTATTTTTTTTTTCGAACTGAAAAAAATAAGTATCAGAACTGTATTTCAAGTAGTTTCCCGAGAAAGTTGTTGCAAAGTTTTGGTAGATTTGTTGTAAATTAACTTTTTAAAACTGTAACAAAAAATCAAATTTTCTAATTAAATCTGTAAAGATTTTAATTATTTGCTCTTTTATAATTGTAAATATTATATTCTTAATTGTTATTATGCTATTCTTTAAGTTTCCTAAAACGTTTTTTATGTGTAAGAAATTTTGTTGTGTTATTTTAATATTGTAAAAATTATTTATTTATTATTTTCTGTTTGAGAATGTTTGAAATGGCTTGAGATTAGGATATCGTGAATTTAAAATCTCTCCGCATAGAATAAAATCCTATTCGTAATAGAATTTAAAGATAGATTGATATGTCCACCAAATACCATCCAATACACAATATACTTACCTCAAATGACGGTTTGTATTTTTATTCTAGGTCTATCAGTTTAATGTTTATAAATAAAAAATCGATAAAATTTATTTTGTCATAAATTTATTAACGCTGTGCGAAGCAGCTACCTTTGTATAATTGTTGATATCTGTAAAACGAAAATTCCAATTTTGGATGAAGAGAAAACCGTATGAAATTTGCACAGTTTTTTTTAATTTCCTTTAGTTTACTGTAGAAGTATTAATGAGATACAATTATTATATATTAATTTGTTTACGTATAAAAGAAAAAAAAGTGATAGTATGTATGAGTTGTAAAAGGGTTCTTTCTCCTCTCGTTTCTGTTTATATGTGTTTGTGGGAATATATGTGTATGTTAGAGGAGACTTAGTTCCGCTTGCCTTCACAAAGGATATTGCGGCTTTTCTGATTTGCTGAACAGTTTAATCATCGTCATCAACAACCTCTGCTCCGTTGCACCTGAAAGTGGTATTTTGCTTTGGTCATCCTTCTTGTGTTCAATATGATAAAATTCACTCGATAAACAAGTATAATATAAACCCTTTACCGATTTCTATTTGTTTTTCTTCATTGCCTTCACTATATGAGATTAAATTCGTAGAAAAAAATTCTTCACCTTCAGCGGGTAATGACTGTCTTTGTTTTGTATAATGTATGTTGATAATAATTTTTAGTTTATTTATTATTTTTAATTTTATTTGAAACTATTTTAATCATCGTTAATTTATTTTATGTTTATTTCTTTTTGGCTGTTTTTAATATTCGTTTATTTCAGTTCGGTGAATTGAAATTCTTTGTTGTGAAAAGTATATTTTTATATGAATAATAATTATTAAGTGAAGTTGTAGAAGTGGAAATTCTGTTTTATAAATTATGGTCTACAAAAAAAAAAACGAAAAAATTTGTGAAATTATATATTATCTGATTTTTTTTTGGATACGTTTTTAAATTTGATGAACATCGTTTAAATCTGAACAAAATCTTATCTTATTTTTGTATAAAGTGATGTTATATATTTCAAGCTTAAGAATATGCAAATACGGTACAATTTTGAATGCTCGATGGTCTAAGCGTTCGGATTATCTGAATTGCGTTTTGAAGAAAATTCTTTTTGTGAGTATCACAAAAAGGAATCCTTTTGTGTTAGTTTCCGGGTAAATGATTTCCCGGCAATTAAAAAAAATCTAGCGTATAAAATTTAACTAGAACTGATCTTAAATCTAGTGCACTATGAAAATATTACACTATTATTAGTGCACTATTACTTAGTTTGTTAAATTTATTTAAATAATAAACTAGACACTTGTCCGCTTGTACCGATTTTCAATTTAATAGCTGGTCAGTGTAATAAAATTTAATTGCAGACAACCGAATATGTAAGCTTCATTTCGATTACATAATTCGACTGCGGTAAATTGACTACGCAATTTTTTGACAGAAATTTTTCTTGGTTTCAGACAAGTAGCTTGCACCTTAGCACTGCGATGCCTGAAATAATTGTTTTTATCTAAAATCTGTTTAGACAAGGCCTAGTCTGTATTTAAATTTCTTAATATTACTTTTGTTAACGAAAAACTGGAACGAACACGTTAATAATGTAACATATATATGTTAGCTAAACAATTCCGAGTGATATATTTTCTGAGAAAACTGAAAATGCTGTAGTTCCATTGACATATTTTTTACTTTATCATTTCCGCGTATTTTATTTTCTTAATTTTGGAGTGAATCACCCTACGTTGATAAGATATTTATTTTGCAAAACAAAAAGAAAATCAAAACGTGTAATGATTGATCCAAACCACGTTTAGTAAAACACTATGTTATTACTGTTCACTCCAGATGTCTTTGTATTAATCCACTCTCAGTAAAGAGATACTAAAGCTGTAACGGATATTTTTACTTCCTTACCTATGTAAAATTTTAGTTATCCTCCTCTTCAAATTTAATCAGAACGACTAATTATCATAACGATTATACAGTAGATGATGCTGCTGTGTTATAAAAATTACGACCTTCCCGGGTGTATGATATTTAAAAAAATATTAAATACATAGATAAATTGCTTTATAACTTCTCCGATCTCTTCAAAAATATTAATCGTGTAACTCCTTAGGTGGAAAGTCGATATCGAGAGATAGTCTGAATACTTCAGTAACCTTAAATGTGATTTACATACCCGAATATGACATATATATATTTTATTTTTTAAGGAAACTCTTGATTTCAAAACGATGCGGATTTTGCTTGTAACCTTTTATTTTCGGTAACCATATACACTGTTAGTAATCACCGTGAGTATTCGATTCTCTCCTATTTATAAACCGACTTCAAATCAGAAGTTATGCAAATACTTTTTAAATACTTTCCATTTTTGTAAATATCTATCTACTTTATGTTTTTAAATTGTTGCTAGTTTTGTAAAACCGTTTAATTCCGTTGAAAAATAATTTATATTTATTATTATAAGTTATGGAGACATAATTTTTAAAAGAGCTATTACTGCGGAAATAATGGTGAAAATTACGTGAATTTTATGAAAAATATATATTATATATTTTATTAAGAATTTGTATCGCCAAGAGCTTATCAAATACTGTTATGAGATGTAGTTTTTTCTTCGTAAAAGAGCTCTTTTTAACGCTCGTTTCCTACATATTCTTAGAATTGGTTTTTGAAAGTTACAGAGGTTGGAAATCATGTATACAAAAAAAAATGTAACAATCTTTTTACACACTGTTACATCCCTAACAGTTCTATTTTGTGTATTTTTATACACAGATTTTCCACTTGTTTTCTTATTGCTGAAATGAATTCTTAGCAATAGTATACTTACTTATTTACAATACAACCTTTTGTAGAACGATTTGTAACAAATATGTACTCCCTAAACTCTTCGTTTTCTTTGACAAACAATAGCTATAATCTAATTAAATATAATAATATTTCACGCTATTTTTATTTTTTATTTGAATAGATTACTTGGAATGACTTGTTTTTAATTCTTTGCATCGGTTCCTAAAATTTTCCTGATCTTTCACGTTCGGTTGTTTTACAGTTTTAATAGATAATCCGGTGCCGGGGTTTCGGTTTGTCGGTTTTTGCAATTATATTTTCTAAAGCGCGGTGTCTTTGCTGTATGTTTATTAATGTTTCAAAATACTAATAATAATGAACTGTGTATTCTGTTGTGTGATATTATTACTACTATCAATCTAGATTTTGTATATCATAACTAAAAGAAAGTAACTAACACAGATACTACAACCCCGCTCAACTCAATATTATCGTAATAACAACCATAACAGCACATGCACCTACCGGTAATGGCGCTATTTTTCAAAATATAATACTGTTACACATCGCATAAAGTATAATAAAGTGGTGACTTTACAAAAATAGGGACTACCTGGTGAGGTAGTCCCTATTTTTGTATATGAGCTAGGAGACAGAGGAAAAACGAGAGAGTTACTAATGCGTTTAATGCAGTCGCTGAATTTAATGGAGAGAATAATATCGTAGTGTTGTGCAGAAGCAGTGAAATGGTAGTAGGATAACTGTATTGCCTGCGTAGCAGTTACAATGAAAATAATTACTAACATATATTTGTCGTGATGATTTGGTTCGTCGTTGTGGCGATAACGATATTATACGTAGATGAAAATATAAAATGGAATATGCATTCCATAAATAAAACCAGAATTCGAACGGATCATAATCGTATAGTACGTGCAATTTCTGTAGCTACCGATCTTTTTATTAGTCCGTGTGTTTGTTAATGAGTTATTTGTTTGTGTTCGGTTCATTTGATAGGTACAGTTTTAACAACTGTTGATAAAAGTAATTAAAAGAGAGTAGATATATCCCCGTGAGAAGAGCTTTGGAAGCGAGTATTATTACAGCGAGATAAAAACAAGCTTAGAATGTATAGTTAGTACTTACAGATTACATTTTTTATTATTATTTGATGATTTTCTGTATGAGGGAGTGCATGTGTATACCTGTAGAGCATCATCTTTCGCTAAGTAAATCGATATTTAAATTACCGATACTCGTTTAAAAATCTGAAATCTTTCAAACGTCTATCGTATATATTATATATCTATAATACATTAAAAAAAACACGGATTCGGTTAGAACTACAAATCACTGAGTGTAATAATTTTTTTGCTCGTTCAGAAACATATCACAATTTGTTGTAATAATTACTTCACGAGGTGTGGTTATTTGTGTTTAAAACCATATATCTTCCTTCGACTTAATTATACCTATCTGCTATGTTTAAAATGTCATTGCGCTTAGTGTTATTAACGCGTTTACGCTAGTTATATTTTTTTTAAACGGAGTATAAATCATTTAATGAAGTTTGTAACCTCGTTAAAAATTTTATCTCACGGTTTAATTAAGTCGGTTGGAAGCTATTAAATCTTTTGAGTCGTAAATTTTATCGATTGTATTATTAGTCTCTGTAAGTAATATGTGCCGGCCTCCGTGGCGCGAGTGGTAGCGCCGCGGCCTTTCATCCGGAGGTCTCGGGTTCGAATCCCGGTCAGGCATGGCATTTTCTCACACGCTACAATTATTCATCTCATCCTCTGAAGCAATACGTCCCGGAGGTTAAAAAAAGAAGAAAATTCGAGAAATCGACACACGTACGGTTCAGTATCCTGCCGATGGTTTTTAACATACTACAGTACGTGAAAGTTTGACTATCGCATCGTGCACGCCGGTCTATACGTATACGATCGGGAACGGATGTGAGCGGGAGAGATTAGAGGAAGTGAAATTATCATTTCAAACAGATTTAATCATTTTAACGGTAACAAGTTTCACGTCAAATCCAATTATTCTCATTCTGTATACGTCGAGAAAATCAGAGATTTTCCGCTTTTCCTACCTCCGTCGGTGTGTATTCTCTCCTTCCCTTATATCGTTCTACACCTGCTCCTCTTCTAAAGGAAAAGAGATAAAGGTTAACGGTAGAGAGGGATAGAGATCGGTCGGTTACGTAAGCGTCTTTTCCGACACGACTGTACCTCGAATTCGGACCGAGAAAGTTGTAATTTTCCCCGAGTTATTCTATAATTCCGCTTCCGAAATGACCTTAGACCCTCCTTGCCGACTCGCTGAGGAAAGCTTTACGTGAGGAAGAGGACGTTGCCTCCACCTTCAATTTAGCTATTTGCGTATTCAAGTCGCGGAAACAGGAACATACCGGCCGATTCCCCTTCACTTTGCCTGTTATATGTTAACATGAGTGTTATTATTTAATGTTATGCCTTCTATTTATTGTTACGACTTTAGCAGATCAAGTCTCACACTGGAGATTTGATTGCGTTCTAGTCGATAATACGATCGGATCAGAGTTACTGAATTTTATTTTTATTTCAGGGATATTCTGCTTGTATTATGAAGTAAAATAATACCACTGATAATGACAACAAACAAGTAGTAGTGAATTTTTAGAGGACTTCATAATTAGACACTGTTCTCTCTATGTAGCAGATAGACTGAGCGATGGAGAGCGAGAGAAAGAGACAGCAAAATGAGAAAGAAACTTGCAAAATATTTGCCTTTACAAATTTTTCTAATAAATATACTTTATACTATACTACATACTTTAAATCACTTCGTTTTCCTACTTGCAGGAATTGCATAAAAATAAACCTACGGTTACTCTAACACTATATTAGTCTAAATAAGTTTATTTACACAATAACATGTATTTGCTTTAAGTAGAATTTCTTAAGTTTTGATTGAAATTAAGCACGGTCGTAATTGAATGTGTGCTATACAATTGTGCGAGTAAACGCAAAGTTTCTAATATACAGTATTTTTTTTTTCTTTTACAGATCATGTCCGGGACTTCACTTGTGGCCGCTTATATTACAGAACATTATACGTAGATGAGCGTCGGGATGCGTTATACGTTGGAGCGATGTGAGTAATATATTTTATTTTTTGTTATATTTTTAATTTGCTAATTAATGTATGGTTTCTTTTTTTTACTTTAACCAGGTTTTCACATATTTTCCTTCGTATTCGACGCTTTTGACGTACAATAATCACTGAATTAGATGTACGTTACAAATATTATTGCTACAAATGAATTTGTAATAAATTAGTTATTTTTGGCTGTAAAGAGTGATTTTCATGGTTTTCATATCTATGTTTGTATTTGGTCTTAAAAAAGTTAAAAGAGCAAAAAGTATTACATTTTTTATCATTTCTTTTTGCATCCCGTGCATCAATTATAACAAATTCTCTTACATACGAGGTGTGATCAAAAAACACGGTGAATAATTTTTTATTAAAAAAAGTAATAAGGTTACATAGAATTCGATTTAATTTTCTTCAAAGTACTGTCCTTGGCTAGCAATGCACTTATCCCAACGTTGACTCCATGACTGGAGACATTTCTGGAAGGCGTCTTTCGGAAGGGCTTTCAGCTGCTCGGTCGTGGCCCTCTCAATGTCAGCAATGGTGTCAAAACGTTTTCCTTTAAGCACAGTCTTAATTTTTGAGAAGAGCCAAAAGTCGCATGGTGCTAAATCCGGTGAGTATGGTGGATGTGGACAGACGGGAACACTTTTTTCGGCCAAAAACTCGCTAATGAGAAGCGAGGTGTGACACGGCGCGTTGTCGTGATGAAGAACTCACCACTCGAGTGAAGCACTCACTCGTCTCATTTGCAATTTATTAGTTAAAATGCTTTGAACGGATCCGTTAAGGTCTTCCGATAGCTCTCGAGTAGTCACTCGCCTGTTTGAACGAACCGTTGTTTCCACTTTTTGCACATTTTCAACTGTTTTTGAGGTTACTGGACGTTCCGCACGCTGCTCGTCTTCAACAGACTCATTTCCGTTTTTAAATCGGTCATACCACTTGTACACAGTCTTCAAAGTTATCACATTATCGCTGTACACCGATTCTAACATTTCGTGAGCTTCTTTGGCACTCTTTTGCAACTTAAAACAAAACTAATGTTAATGCGTTGTTCAAAATCCATGTTGCGCGACAGACACGATAAACACAACCTCACTCTAGCGGCTCTGGCAGCTGATTGGCAAGCTCGAATGTGTTACAACTTGTCCCTGCCTATCTCAGTTGTTCACGCTATTGGACAAATTACAGCATATGGATGTAGCGTCGGCAGTTGCCGCTATAAAAATTCATTCACCGTATTTTTTTATCACACCTCGTACGTATACAAGAATATCCTGCTTATATTAATCCTCGTAAAATTCAGGTTTATCAAATTTATTAGATTGGTGATTAACTATCTAATCGGAATAGGATTTTAAATATTAGTTCTGGATTAAGCTTAACAACACAGTTACTGCTGGCATGCAGACAAGTTTGTTATATTTACTGGATACGTTGTAGTTGATTGTTTGAACTAGTTTTAATTTGTCTTGAGAAACTGAAGAAATACTAAAGAAAAACAACCTCTTCAATTATTTTTAAATCCACGCACGCATAAAAGCCGTATAAAAAATATGCTGTAATAAACTGCCTGATAACTAATCTTTAGCCAAAATTTCAGCAATTTTTTAATAATAGTTAATTATCGTCTATTTTGTAAGTAATACGGTTTTTCTCAGAAATGATCTTAAAAAAAACTGATATGTTAGATTTGATATACAGAACAGCACAGGTAGTTGTTGAAAATTAACTTATTACGACTTGAATAAAGCAGTCTCTAACAAAATAATTGCTATGTTAACTACTGCGGGAAGTAAAAATTTCTGTATCAGTACCTTAATTCGATTAACTACATTCAATCTGCTGTTGTGAAATGCTACTACTAACACAATATGCCGACTTAAAATTTTTTGGAGGGTTACAGTTCCTCGCCTCCAGTGGAGAAATATGTCTGATTTCGTTTAATTTCATTTCATTTAACGAATTAAGAGTTTTTTGAAAAAAATCGGTGGTCAGTAAAACGGTAAAACGTCCGGAGGAAGTGAAAAAATAATTGTTTCAAGGAAAGAGTATTTTTGGAATTCTGTTTGCTTATTTTACATGCATTCCGAATTCCATTAATGTTAAAAAAGGCATAAAGGATAATTTTCTTTATACAAAAAGACAAATTTTATACGTTAGAAAACTGATTGGGATACGAATGTAAAATAAGACCACCCGCACGCGAATATTACCGTTATTAGGAAGCATATTATTCAGCTTCAGACTGATTCGCAATGACACAGAACAATTAGTATAAAATTTATCGCACGTTAATATAAATTTAATTTATGTTCGTTGGTGGTAATATCTTTTGCACGAATTCATTTAATTGACTTTCGTATAAAATAAATCAAAGATGTACAAGTGTGTGAAGGAATAAAGGAAGAGATATATTATACATGATATACTTATATTTATATAAGCATTACATTGAAAAATGTGTAGGTTACACAAAGAGAGGAAAAAACATTCACTACTTCACTGCAGTATTTTTTTGTGCATGGCTTTCTTTTTAATTGGTCAGTAGTTACTGTAATCGATAAAATTATACAAAGGGATACATGCTTATAATAACGCATGATATTTTTTGGTTATTGTAATTTACTTCTCTTCGCTTCTATTTTATTGTTCACTTGCAACTACCTATTTTCTATTCCTCCATTTACGTTTTTCCCGGGGGGTTGTTCGTGGTACACAATCATCTTGTAGTGCTTGTAAAAGACTGTTACCCTCAAGTGATGGATAAAGAGAATGATGGAAGGGAAAAAAAGAAGGGCTGTGTGTGGCCGGTTGTTTCGAGGATTCGACTCGTGGTTAAGAATACAAATTCGGAAGGGGAGTTTAAGTTAACGCTCGCTGGGGTTGCAGCACGCTCGGCTCCGGACACGTCTCGTCCTTCACTTGCATACATCAGAAGGGAAGGAATAGCACAGAATGGTGGAGGAGGAGGAAACAGATAGGATCTACGACGATGGTTTGGGGGCAAAATCGAAAGGATTGAAGTTTGAGGGAGTTAGGAATTGTAGTTGCTTGTAGATGATAGAATGCAAACTAATGTACTGTGTGAATTGATCTTTGGACCGATTTGTATTCCTCTCATACTGTTTAAAATAAAGTACGATATCAGTTTTTTTCGGTTCACTTCATTTGTCTTATTTTTGTATAAATCTGTTTTTCTCAATAGAATTTTCTGAGTAAATTAATTCAGATTTTCTTAGAAGTTAACAGTTGCCTTAAAATGGAGTAATATATATTTATTACTATTTTTTGTGAAATTTGAAACGATTTCGTAATTTATTTCGTTATTATTTGAATAATATACTGTCTTTAAATTTCATTTGAGAACAGTACAACACATACCAATCTACCGCAGTCATCCACAATGATCTTATCGAACGGTTTATAAGCACATGGAACTGATTTGTTGCTTTTACTGGCACCAACATCTTATAATTCTTAGTTATTTTGAAAATGTCTTTTGCCTAAGGTATCTTGACATATTTCTGTATCCGATGTTATAGTTACGTGTAAAGTTTTTTAAACGACTTAGCTTACTTGTTTATATATAATAACTCTGTTAGTAACGTACAAAATATTCTGTTACTTTTTGGCATTTCATTAATATCGAAAGAATTAAATATGAACATTGTATTTTATTAAAAAAATGCCAGAAAATGTCTTTGGATGGAGATCAGCGTGACAGAGTTATAGGAGATGACCATCCTATACTTACGCATTTAGGGAAGAATGAAATTATGTTTGTTGTCATCTGTTGTGGGAAACGAATCATCATATTTTAGGTACCCTTTCATCTGTTATTTAGCCTCAGAAAACCCTTTTTTTTATGTGGAAGTTATTGGCGATCGAATGAATAGATTGCTAGCTCATAAGTCTTCGTTTAAAGCAAGGAGCGTTTTTGCACGTGATCTAATGAAATTATATCGGAAGATTTATAAATCCAAGCGAATATGTTGTGTTTTTATACTCGACGGCATGGTAAATTATCAGTGCCAGTGAAAGCAACGCATCAGTTCCACGTGTTTCTCAACCGTACGATAAGATCCCGTTGATGATTACTGTAGATGGGCATGTGTACAAAACCTCAAGCTACAGGTTTTTAGCGTCATACGTACAACCGACTTATAACAAAATTTTGTAACAAAAGTAAATGTGAAGAGGATGCATTAATATATATTAGAATAGACAAACTCGAAGTATACAATTTTGTAAGTAGGTAATTTATTTTTTATTTACTACCTGTATACTAACTGATGTACTTTTATTGATGTCCATTCCTTGAGTCATCATTAAATATATCCGTATTAAAAATCTTACTTATATATCTTTAAGGATACAATAAATTTTTTTGATAATTTACTTTTTGTTTACTGCGGTAGTCGCGTCCTACTAATACTGGGTAAAAGCAGACCGTATCTAAGTATCTGAAAAATGGCGAGGAGCGGAATATGGATGTCCAAGAATGTTCAGATTTGGTGAGGACACGTAAAGGAATCAGACGGTTGACGGAGTATATACTTAAAATTACTTTTTCGTCTCGTGAAGATTTTAGTCGAATGATTTTTAAAAATTAGTCTAAATAAAGCTGCTTTTCTGTAGCTTTCCATCTTTGTTTTGAAGTCAAATTAAATAATTTAATAAAATCGCATAATTTAACAGAAAACCGATCGGGGAATAAAATTGACCACCAACAAATTTTTATGATTATTTTAAACGGAGTTTTTAAGTTTCAAATTAAAATCGCATAAAAAATTATTCTTACCTTCTTTAGGATTTTATAGCCCACTAAATCTGCTCCTGTAATCGGGTTGTCATCGTATGTAGTTTAAATAAATGTTCTTTTAAAAAGAAAATATCACGAAATTTCTTATGTGAATTTAATAGAACGATATTAATTTTCTTAATATTTCAATTCTTGTACTAATGAACATTTAAAAAGTCTTTAAAACGGAGATATTCAATGTCATTGAAATAAAATATATTTTAATGATACTTTATTAATTTTTATTTCTAATAAATTTTAATTTGCGTCGTTGGAACAGCGTACAGATGTGTACTTTAAAACAATAAAGCTCCTGTTAGACAGAATATTTGAATAACTTTTTAATGTGATATCTAGATTTTCTCAATTTTTTCTTCATTCATCCAGCTTAATGCTTTACTGGAAGCATTTCCTTTTTTTTCTTCTGAATCGTACCTACACATTTCTGATGTTATTTTTTATTAAAGTAATATATTATTGCGTTGATCTGAAAAAAAAGAATGAAAAAAAGAGATACAGAGAAATTTGAGAGTGTTATTTATATTTTTAACATTATAATGCTATATTGAAGATTCAAATTCTGATGTTTTTACTATTTCGGCGAATATAGTTAGAACAGTTATATTAAAGGGAAAAGTATGGTGATCTTTCAAAAACGGCTAATGCAGTAGCTATCAAGAAATGTCTACAGTTTTTTAAAACTCATAAACCTCGTACCTAAAATGGAGAAATGTTTTTTGAAAATGTTGTATATTTTTTTTATTTTAGCTTTACTGAAGGGGATTTAGATTTAGACAAAACTTTGCTTATGAAAATTTTTTAAGCTTAACCTACGTATGAATATCTCCAGAAAACGTTTTTACCGCCTGTAAAACATATATATTTTGTATTTTGGCTCAGGCTCTTAATTTTTAAGACCAACAGCTGGGAAAGTCATTCAAATACTTTGCCGGCTTCTTTTTTTGAGATAATCGTTGTTGCCTTCTTCAGTCAGAAGTTGTTTATAATAGACGCTGCTGATTGGGTACCAAATAATAGAAACAAGGACGCTCATAAAACGGTTGAATACGATAAAGAAATAGTGAACAACGTGAAAAAGTCGCAACGCGATATGAATTCTGTGAACGTAGTGGAAGCGTCAAATAGCAAAAACGTGTAACGGCGGCATATGACCCATGGAATTCATACTTTCTTTTTATTTGTTTTTGTGTACATAAATTTTAATCAGTTTTTCATCAATTATACTGCTACTCATACAAATTATACTACAGTAATTATACTATCTATAATTTTTAAATAAAAGTGAATACGACAAGTACGTAAAATATTTTTACTTTATGTCTTATTACTTTTTTTTTAAATACCGATGTTTGTGTCGGCTTTTATTTTAATACTATACTTAAAACGTTAGAAAAACATTTCGTAGTTAAAATACGCGTGCATTCATGAAAGCGAATTTGCGCGTGCGCACGCGAGTCACGCTTCTGTGAATGCACGCATATTTTAACTACGAAATGTTACGTTTTTTAGCGAGTCACATTTTAAGAGAAACAAATATCTCCATTTACGTAGACGAATAGAGAAAGATATTTATTCATAAATGTTCTATGTTGGTTGTAAGCCAAATTATGTGGTTAATAAAACAGTCTGTTTCCAACGTGTTATTCTTACGATAAAACTTATTGTAAAGTTGTGGATTAATAAAACCGCAAAATTAAACCTTCTTACCTCAGTACATTTTTCTTTGGTAGATGTTTGTATTTTTCTTAAATTGATGTTTGTATTTACAATTATTGAATTAGATTTTTATGATAGGTTATTTGCGGAAGAAAGTCGATATTAGATTTTGTATATTAAACTGTGACTGTATAAATCTGAAAGTGATCACGTACTGAGGGTTGGTGTTAGAAGTTGGTTGTTTTTTCGAATAGATAGTTTTTGGAGGTTATGATAGATTTTTACTAATAATTTTTAGCACATAAACTCATGAAGTTACCAAGTACATAATACTTGGTAACCTTAATAGATAATCAGCCTACGCCTTTTCAGAATGAATATTATTACGCTTGGAGAATCCAAGAAGCAGTATTTCCAAAGGAAATCTTGGCAAAATTAAAATAGTTATGAATTAATCACCGATAAAAGGGTGTATCGTGGTACTTAATCATTGAGAGATATGTAGATTATTGTGTCGTGTATTCGGAGTTAAACGATATTAATGAAGAAATAAGGTTATTTGATGTCATCAG
The DNA here is from genome assembly GCF_047948215.1 of Lycorma delicatula. Taxonomy (NCBI): domain Eukaryota; kingdom Metazoa; phylum Arthropoda; class Insecta; order Hemiptera; family Fulgoridae; genus Lycorma; species Lycorma delicatula. The sequence continues at coordinate 247,871,351 of NC_134455.1, read as the reverse complement.
GGAGAAGGGTGTTGTGGTCAGTGGATTCCCCCAAAATGAGTCGCATGCGGGGATAACTTCTTTTAATGATAGAATTGTAGTTATTTTATAAGAAATAAAACAGCAATTTAATGCTATAAGATTAATGTAGGAATTTATTTCTTTAGTTGTTTACTTGTCCGGTAAAATGTGTCGGCATACAGTTTGTCGTAAATATTTTCGTGAAAGTTTTTGATCGAATAATAAATAAAAAGTAATTGGAACTCTGAGACTTGGGTAGAAGAATATGAGGGAGATTGCGTGCACAACAAAACAGCAGTGCAGTGGTTAGACCGGTGACACGCGTACACGCTAACTCCTTCGCAAAACGTACACTAGAAACACAGAGATACAACAAAAGTGGACATGGAAGATATATATTGATACTGAAAGAAAGAAAGTTGGAGTTTTCTTGCATGAACACACAATATCGCGTGGCATTATTTCTATTACTGTGTCATCTTTTTAAATGCTTTTGATTTTCTCATTTTTTTGTTGATAAAGCGGCGATTTGTAATAGCCGTCTAGCTGTAATAATTTTTTTAATTTTTATTCCCTAAAATTTAACAACCGTTTCGAAAATATATAATTCATTTATAGAGTTTTAGTTGAGGATTCTGTAACACTTCGCACATGTTTTATTTGATTGTATTCGTGCATGTGTTTTTTCGTTTAGATATTTTCAAAATATTGCACTAAGTGACATAAAAACGGCGATTATCTTTGTATTATTTTAATTCCAGGTTCTTCAAATAAAAGGCCGCAGTCAGTCTTAATATTCACTCAGGAATTTGTTTGTATTTCTGGAGTAATAAGTAGGCCTGGTTTTATTCGATCGATATCTCAAGGCATATCGATAGTGGTTGCACACTAAGCGTAAGCTTAGTGTGCAACCACTGGCCAGAAAACAGAGTTTCCGTACACCGTTTCACCAAAGGATGATCTCAAAAAATCACATTAAGGATGCACCGGTTGTACAGTTTCCTGCTTCATGGATTTAGTCATTCTGATCGGCATCTACAGAACCCAAAATCCTAAATTAGGGAAAGAGAAATCAGTGATAATGAAAACAAACGAATACTGGGAAAGGTGCAGTACCTTCCCGTGGAGGTACTGACATCACCTCTGCCAGAGAGTAGTTTAAAGTTGCTCTTCAAGCAGCAGCTGCCAAGCTACTGGCGCGAGTGGTAGAGTCTCGGCCTTTCAATCAACCTATACTCTCAATCAACCAGTATACGCTACAATCTCTGGATTTTAATCAGATTCATTACAAAAGGTGGATCCTCTCCACCGTGTGAAACAAGTGCGTGGCTATCCTCCTTGACCCTAGTTCCCATGCCGCGTAGCGGATCGGTGTCCGAAGTCGACCTACTGAGGCAACCTGCTAACTGGTTGGCTGGTTGTAAGTTCGCGAGGAAATCGCCAACTTCTTCCCGTCCTAACCTATAAGCGCCACCACTAGTCCTGCTAACCTATCCTCAGTCGGGTGGAATTGATATGCTCATTTCAAGTAGGGCAGGGATAATAGACGCTAGTATAACCTGCGATCAGTTTTCGCACAAGGGTCAGTAACAGTTAGTGCAGTCGAGCCGCGTGCTCCAAAATTTTGGCAGTTGCACGGAATATGTAACCCCAACCGCTCTTGGAAGGATTACGGGTTGTCGGGCCGCCAAATGTACTTGGTGTACAGAGGCGCCTTCGAGAGTATCATCGCATACGCGGCGCCAGTTTGGGCGCATAGGTTGGAAAGAAATAGAGCACTGCTTCAAAATTTAAGGAGTTCCCAGCGCAGAGCCATAATAGTATGCACTGGTATATTTAAAACAACCTCCTACGAGTCTACTACCGTATTGGGAAAAGCTTTCATAATCGATTTAGTGGTGAAAGTTCGAGCAGTCATGTGGAAGTTGCGAAGAGGTAGGGAGGCCTAGGCATTTGGGATGCGTTTTCCAGCCGGGCTAGAACCGTAGCGGAACGGTGATTACAATGCACCGGAACTAAATTTCGTTCAGTTGCCCATCTCCCGTCTCCGAAAGAGGCTATGGAGCCTCGCGATGGAGGCATGGCACACCACGACTAAGGGAAGATCCTTGTATAGGTTTATACAGGATTTGGGGGGATGGTATGCCTCGAATTCATTTTTAAGGGCAGAGGGTGCCCAGGTGCTCACCAATCATGTAAATTTAAAACAATATCTGTTTTGGTTTCGCTTAGCGGCTGATGAGTTGTGTGTCTGCGGGGAGGTCCAGTCGAACGTCCATATGATGTTCGACTACTCTGCTCTTTGGGCGGGGAGGGGCAGAGATCGAGCCACCCTGGAACTTAGAGGTCAGGGGGAAACTTGGCCGCTCACAAACGCCGAGTCAGTGTGGCGAGAGCCGCATTGTCGGACCGTGTGGGAGTTCCTCGATGAGGTTGCGATGTTCAACCGTCATCGTTAGTTTTAAGGGTTATTATAATGTAATACGGATTCCTATGGTGCTGCAGTGGGATGCATTTCTTGAGATAATGACTGGCCGCCAGCCAGATAAGCTCCAAGCGTTGTAATTGGTGGACAGGTACTAGCTGGCATACAGCGACCGAGGTGTGACAGCTTAAATTGCTGTCTTTTATTTATTAATTAAGTTCGATAGTTTTAATTGTAACAAGGGGTTCGCCTCCCCGATTTAGTTTTAATTCTGACAAGCGATTGGGACACATAAGCGGGTGGTGTATAGCACCCTGATTAATCCGCTCACGCTGATAGGTAGCTCACTAGGAGCATATAGGAAACGAGGTCGCAAAACCGTTTTAGAGGTACAGTAGCCATTTCTTGGCACGGACATTTGGTCTATGCTCTAGGGCGACCGAATGGGGTGGTGGCGGGTGAAATGCCAGTTAACCAGACCCCAACCCCTTTATACAGGTCCTGGGGGGGGGGGGGATAGTACGCCTCTAGTTCGTTTTTAGGGCAACGGAAGCCGAAGTGCTCTCCAACCACGTGAATTTAAATCAATATTTGTTACCGTTCCGCCTGGCAGCTGATGAGCTGTGCGTCAGTGGTGAGGTTTAGTCGAACGAAGGTGTGATGTTTGACTGCCCAGCTCTTTGGGGGGGGGGGGGGCTAGAGCTCAGGCCATCCTGGAACTTGGAGGTCAGTGGGAAAATTGGCCACTCACAAGCGGAGAGTCAGTGTGGCGAGAGCCGCATTGTCAGACGGTGTGGGCGTTCCTTGATGCCGTTGCTTTGTTCAGCCGGCATCACATTAGTTTATCTAAGAGAAAAACTGCTAACTCGCTGCTCTAGAAAACTACCCGAGAATTACGTCAGGCCACCAGCCAACTAAAGCTCCAAGCGCTTTAAAATAGTGGAGAGGTACTTTCTGGCATTCATCGACCTAGGCGTAGCAGCGAATTGCTGTCTTGACGATATAAATATATTTATTGAAGTCACATATATTTTTAGTAGTTGATGGGGTGCGCCTACCCATGTTAGTTATATATGACAAGTGAGCGGTAGGGACACGTAAGCCGGTGGTGTATGGCGCCACGCTTAGTCAGCTCATGCTGTTAGGAAAGCTCTGAGAGCTATTAGGACACTGGTCGCTAAACTGTTTCGAGGCTAAGTAGCCGTTTGTGGCACAGACATTCAGTCTTATGCCTTATGGCGACCGAATGGGGTGGTGGCGGGAAAAATTCCAAGCAAACCAAAATCCCAACCGCAATGGGAGTAGGTTATTAAACAATGTCTTTGTTATTAGTTTAAATATATCCTTGAAGATTTATTGCTTTTCTTCCAGAAAATTAAGTCTCCCATTCGGCATGTAATTTCAATATGTAAGTCGTGATTTCATTGATGTAATTTCTGTCTTGATTATAATTAATATCTTCTTAAATTATGAGATCTAACGTTTTTTTAATATTATTTTCAAAATATTTTATAAGTTAAGAATTAAAATTAATACTTTGTACTTTCCCAAATACTGAATGATAACATTTTCAAATTTTTTTTTAAGATAGAGATAGTATCGAATGTTACAAATGTAATGCTGTGCGGCTAAAGTGCAGATGCTCTCCTGATTTAATTTTTAAGATTTAAGCCAAACGTGCGTAACTAACACATTTCATTGAATTAAAAAAACTCTTTCTTTCGACTCATTAACCGTCTTTCACATCGCTAACCTAGCAGCTTCCATCTATTCGTTCTTAACACAAGTTATCGAAGGCGTTGTACTGTTATTTTTGCTGCTTTAGTGTCTTGTGACGATTCAGGTAATTAAGTCGTTAGTAATTTGACGTCGACGTCAGTAATTTGATTGTCAAACGGCGTCGTATTATATCACTGCTTTTCTGATTAGGATTAACTAGAAGCAGCCCTTCTCGCTCGTTTTCTTTACCTTTTCCTTCTCTGTTTGTTTATTGGGTTAAATTTGTACAACCTGATTTTTATTCCAACATCGTCTTTGCAGAATACATCATACTTTACGTATGTTTTGTTCAGTAAATTGTATCAGAGTGATTAAGAGCTTTTTAATTTCTTTTCGTGTGATATAATATTGAATAATATAAATTCTGTATATTATTTTAATTATTAATCATAGCACGATTTTCACTTACGAATTTGGCGATCCGAAACTGTTTTTTCCTTGAATGCAATTTAATTAAACAGCGGCTTAATTTTCTGTTTACCTAATTTTTTCATATTAGTAGAAATTCAGTAAAGGGAACTCTTATGTTCTTTTTAACCACAAAAATAATCATTCTATAGTTGAAACTCTTTCAGACTTATTTTCATTAAATATTTTGTTATACTGAGATCGGTTTAAGTACAAAATTAATAATTAATGGATTTATAGCACAAAAAAAAGTCTAGGCATATAATTTAAATAATATATATATTTGAGGATGTACGTATAAACTAACGTACTAACTTGCTATAGTAGATTTGTTTCTCTAAAATAGTTGGGACAATATTGATGCGGTGTTTTGCATTTCATAGGTATTACCTCATTGCATTACATAGGTATCAACAACTCAGAACAGGTTCATAGATTAGTTTTATGGTTATAAGCCGCCAGTGCGCGCTGCAGTAGATCTGTATTTTCAAAACTGCTTTTGAATGTTTCTAAGACTTTATAATTAATACTTTTTTGCTTAGCGTTTATTTCGTCGTGGTTTTAAAAAAAATTTAATTTTATATACTTGTATAGAAAGTATTTGCTTCGAGCTGTGTTTTACGGTGAAATAACTATGGATTAATAAAAAAGTATGACCCTCTACACAATTCTATTGTATACAGAAGTTTTTATGAATTTCTATTTCGTCACGATAACATGTAAATCTCAGGTAAGTTATTTTACAAACTCTACCGGAATCTATTCTAATAATAATATTTTTTTTTTTTATACGTATAAGGATTATTCGTATAAAAATGTAGGAATGCAATGTTCTATAAAAGTAAAGTTTGTTTCTAAGACCACATCACGATGTGCTGTTGAAATTATTCAAAAGTTCTCTAAGATTTAAATGCCTTTTATACTTTGTCAAGATGAAATTTTGGTATTTTCATATTACTGTCGAAAAAATATTTGTGAAATATAAAATTGAGTTTCGATCATTTATATCTTTTATGACGAATGTTGGCTGTATCTACAGTATTATCATTGAGCGGTGTTTTATCTCATCAATAAACTTGTTTTGGGAGCGGAATGTTACACCACTCCACCGTACAGGATTCTCATTTTTTCGATACTTTAAATAAACTAACCTAATCTTCTAGCCTTATCCGTATTATTAAAAACGAGATAACGGTGATGATAGTTTATTGTAACCAAGTTATTTTGCACATTTAAATTATCCAATCAGTTTCAGTAAGTAAATTTTATATGTTACGTATTTTACGTATTTCTGTGGTATAACAAAATTCATATAAAAGTCTTTACAGCCGTGTCGTTAAGTCGGTTATTTTACCAGATGTTTTGACTCTCCAAATTTAATAATTTACAGTAATAAAGTACACCAGACATTTAAAAATAAATATGTAACATAAATTTTTTTTTAAATTTCATATTTCTTCCCTGTACATAACTTACTAATAAATGTTTCCGGCCTCCGTGACGCGAGTAGTAGGGTCTCGGCCTTCTATCCGGAGGTCCCGTATTTGAATCCCGGTTAGGCATGGCATTATCGCGTACTACAAAATTACCATTTCATCTCATCCTCTGAAGCAGTAACTAACGGCGGTTCCGGAAGCTAAAAAAAGAAGGAATAATTACTTTTATTAAGACTATATCGATCATTATCTTATCCTTAACTGTTTGATTTTCATTGTATATTAGCGATTATAAAAAAAGAATAAACCGTTCAAATAAAATTGATATTATAATATAATTATTATTTTTGTTTATGATTAACGTTTAATGTTAACGCTTAAAAATCTTATTATTTAATAATCTCTTTATACTTAGTCCTTTTATATTAATCTTTAAATTAATTATCTTTGTTGTTGATTAACAGTTATTTATAAAAGTTACTTAATATCAGGTTAAATTATTTTAATAGTAAAATTTGATTACTGGAGAAATTTTGAAGTAACTAAAGATCATGAAAAACCTACAAATGATTATAGCAACCAACGCTTGGTCGTTATGAATTTGTACATTTTCATTTTCGTTTACGTATTGAACATCTACTCGTATTTATCAAAGGCATTTAGGAGCTATATTCGAGTTGTTGTATTGTAACAGCCACTCAACAGATTTAATATGAATGTTGCTTGTTCTAAGTAGTTTTTTCCCCTACATCCCCGAGCCGGACATCCAATTAAGTATACTCGACTCGGGGAAGTATCCTTTCCGGATCTTTTAATTGCCTGCCTCTAATCTCCAACGGAAGAAACCAGGCCCGGCTATGCCGTTCCCAGCCCCCCCGCCGGAGACCGGGTCTTTCCTTTTGCCAGCCTCAAACTGACGGTTCAGGAGCCGAAGCCGCCAAAGCGTATCCGGGAACCCACACCGCCGGCCGGGTCTCGGTTTTTTCATTCATTCACACCTAACGGACCCCAGGAGTCACTGCTCCGTCACGGGAACCCTCACACCAGAGCATGTGAGCCCTCAGGAACGGGGCTGTCCGCCCAGCCCTGCCATAAACTAAAACCCTTAGTATCCCAGTCGTCTTGCATCATCTTCTTTTATTCTGAGGACTGCTCTTGCAAATATTACAAAATTATGCCTTTTTGCGGATATAGCCAAGAGCCACTCCGAGAGCTGCTCCGGTTGGGTATGCATCAATCCTGCATTTATACGATGTTCCTTCCATCGTCTGCACACCAAAATAGTGTGTTGGGCATCGTCAACCTCATCACAGTAACAGCAGACGGTGACTCTCTCCTTCCAAGCCTATGCAGGTATTGTTCAAAGGCACCATGTCCCGACATGAGTTGAATTGTGTGGTAATCTAATTCGCCATGATAGCGATCTAGTCAAGCATCCAGATCCGGGATAATTCTTCTGGTCCATGCTGCCACTGCTGAACCTGCCCATGCCACTTCCATTGTTCCCGTATTATAGATTTGGCCTCATCTTTAGCTACACCGGACGCCCTTAGTTTTCGTCCTTTAATCTGTAATTCTATCGGGGGCACCGAAGAAAGCACGCACAGTGCATGATACGATAAGGTTCGGTACCCCGAAACTACGCCCAGAAGCGACTTCCTATGAGTGCTAGTTAATTTTCTTCTGTTGCGCTTGACATTAACCGCATCGGCCCATACCGGGGCGGCGTACAACAGAGACGACGTTATCACCGAGGTGATAAGAATTCGCCTTTTCGAGGCGCGTGGAATTCCTTGTCCCGCAAAGAGACCTCGCAAAGCACGGATTGTTATTTCCACTCTGTCGCAGATCATGGCCACATGACTGGAGTATTTGAGGGGTTTATTCAGTAACATCCCCCTAAATATTTAGCACTTTCCACCTCGACAATTGCCTCTCCTCTCAGGCGCATCTTCTGAGTATCCTCCTACCAGTGAAGAGGATATTCTTGCGTTTGGAAGGAGAGACTTCCAAATTGTTGTTGACGAGCCATTCATTCATTAATTCTAAAGTGATATTCCCCTTGTCCCCCACTTCATCTAAGATACTGGCCTCCACTAGCAGCAAGATGTCGTTCGCGTATCCTCGACATTCACCCCCGGCGGGAATTAAAGTCCGAAAATTTCATCGTAGAAGATGTTCCAAAGTAGGGGTCCGAGTACAGACCCCTGTGGGACTTCACCGAAGATCTGATGACTTACCACACCATCCGCCTTATTAATTTCAGTCCGTCTCTCGGATAGATAACTGGCTACTTGCGTCACCACTATATACTTGCTTATATTCATTCTTTGAAGTGCCCTCAATATAGCTGGCCAAGATACCGAACCGAAAGCGTTTCTTATATCCAGGAGTATCATTAGTGGGATACGTCTGATTCTGCAAGTCCTAGCCCTCAGCGCAGCAGCCCATGAAACGACTTTTTTGATGGCGTTAATAGTTGACCCCTCCCACCACGCCTAAAGCCAAACTGATTCTCATGGAGGAAGATGTTGTTTTCTAGCTCCTCAATTAGTCTATTAGCGATGAGCTTCTCCACGACTTTTCCCATATTATTAATGAGACTTATAGGACGATATTCGAGAGCCCCTGGAACTAGGTCCTACAATGGACCCAGCCAACTCATAGTCTTGATGCCACCAGCTTTGTGGCGCCTCTATGTGTCGTGATGACGGTGGCGTTTTTAGTGTCACCGTATGCTTTCCTGAGAGAGATGACCTGGAACGTCTCCCCCGCGCCGACAACTCTGGAGACCGCTTCTCTCACCTCCTTTTCGGTTGTGTTTACGTCGAGGTCCTTAATTTATCAAAAAGGACCACAGTCCTTCTGTCACCCCTAGAACGTAGGTCCACCTGAAGTTCTGCTTCCCGATATCTCAGAAGAGTGGTGAGTTCTCCTGCCTTCTGCGCCTCTTTTATCCTCACCTCTGATTCTTCATTTCGGCCTTGGGTAGGGAAAGGACCTCGCCTGCCTCTTCTTGGGTGACTTTGGGACGACAGACAGGTGACTTTGGAACGACTTTCTGACGACAGATCCCGAATTTGTCGTCAGAAAAATTCGGGTGGCCCGGGGTGGGGGTGGGGGTCGAATATGTATCCGACCAAAAGTGCTCCCTAAAAAAATTGGTGCGATGGGGGGTTTATGGAAGGTATTGGTCTTGGATCGGGTAGATCCGAGAGGATTTTGGGAAATATTGGTCAGGGAAGGAGTTATTAGGAAAGTAAAATCCCCTTTATAAGAGCCTCAAACACTTCTCAAAACTTCGACTAGTATAACTTATTTTGTCGATAATTATTCTAAGTTGTTCTTTACTACAACAGCGGTGACGTCACAAACTTGTGGTTACTTATCTATTGACTTAATTTATTTTCACTACCCTCAACGGCCAATTTAACATTGGCTCTTATGGAGAAAAAGTTACAATAGAAAAAAACGTAATTACAGCACAGTCCGGTCACCAAAATTCACAAAATTTAACACAATTGTACGTTATCTTTAATTCGAAATGATTCACTACTTGTCCTATAAAAAAGCCGCAAAAAATAATGCAAACCGAAAACGCATAAAACGCAGAGCTATAAATACACGTCCACTAAGGCTGATTATCCACACTCGACTCTCCAAGTAGATATTAGGTATTGTTTGTGTACTTTGGAGTATGTACATTTAAAAGATCATGTTAACGAGAAGGAATCGTTATAATTATTAATATTTTTAATTTATATTTACTGTTTGCGTGACTAGTAGTGAAAAAAAGAAAAAGTCTTGAGACGACGCAATAGTTCTAAAAAAAAGAGATGGAATTCCTTTAACAACTAGTAATCTAAAACTGATGTTCCTTCTACGAGTATGTTGATCGGCCACAACATAAACACATTATTTTGTAGCAAGAAAATCACAATATTTAATAAATTGTTGTTAAAGTCAAAGCTTTCAGACAAGTCTATTAAATGTAATTAGAAAAATTGCCTTGTACAGTACTATTTTGTTCGAAACCGTGCTGGTTTTATTTCTTTAACGTTATTAATGTTTTCTGATAAAATAGCTGGCGTATAGTGTATTGCACGTGCTTTACTGTCTTTCTATGTAAAATATTCTGTACACAAGAATTGTGTTAATTCCCATGTACATTTTGTGTGGCTTTTTATTATTTATATTGTATTATGTTTTTGTTGCGTGTTTAAAAATATATTGTTTAGTCTACCCCGTTTACTGATAAATTAAGATAATTAAAAATTATAAACTTTTCACTTTTAAAATGCGTTAAAAGTTTTCTTCCAAAAATATCTTTCGAGATAATTAAATCGCTCCGTGTTCAGTAAAGTTATCGATGGCGCAACTAATGGTAACTACCATTTGCAAGGTATAGTTTCAACATCGAATTGAGGTTACCGCTTTTGAATGGCCGTGTCATATATCATCTAGAACAGTCGCGAGTTTAGTTAGTTTAAAACTTGCAAATGAAATATGTCTTAGTTGATAGCTTCTTTAATCTGTACTCAGAATTTTCAAATTCTGAAGTTGAGTTTTTGGTGCAAACTATTGCAGTGATAAAAAAAAACGAAAAAAAAGAATGGACAAGGCCATATGTAAAGGAAAAATAAAAACGTGGAGATTTCAACTCTTGGGTTTTTTTTGTACATTTTATCCTCTGAATTTTATAGCACGGGTTTATTTTCCTTCTTACATTTAATTGATACATGCATCTGTACAGTACGCAGTATAAAAACTTATTTCATAACAAAAATATTTTTCAACAAACTGCACAACTACAACCAAGGAAGCGAGAACCCCAAAACTGCTGTAGCCAGTGTTACCGAAACCGTGTGGGAGTGTGAGGTAACCGACTCAGAAGTTTAGCTATCGGCAACTGTCGCAATCTTGATTCCGGTCGGTTTCGTCTGTCAAGTCCGGTGAGGAAGTAATAATGTAGCCGTTCTCATTAAACAAACGATTGGATTTCTAACAAAACTTCAGTCCGTCAGATATTTTTATGAACACTTTATCTTCTTTTTCGTATTTTCTTAAATATCCTATATTATAGAATATATGTAGAGAGAATCCTCTTTCTGGTTGCTTGTTACTCTTTGTTGCGCTTTTTAATTATTTGGTCGTAGAATTTAAAAAAAATACATGTTTATTATTGTTACTGAGCTGCAATCCATGGATTTCTTTTCATTTGTTATTGTAAATTCAGTTATTCAAGGTTTTGACTGTTACGGTTAGAAAAAAGACTTAATTAAAACCTTATGTAGTTCTGTTGTCTCTGTATTCGTTAAATTAATAGATTCTGTTGAAGTTCAGGAAGGATACTTACTGGTTACTCTTACAGAGGTCATTTCATTTTAACTGCGTGGCAATTCCCTTTTCGGTTCACCCTTGCTTCTATCTTATTCCTTTAGCGATACTGCTTTATAAGAGGCTTAAGTTTATGTAGTAGTGTGTCGTGGTTTGGTCGAGGGAACTAAGCTATGCTGTTCTCTTGCTGAACACTGCTCGGTCGACTAGCACACCTCCGGTCGCAATAATTCATCGAACAGTGATTACAAAGGGTTGAATATTATACCTCTCATTAAGGGGGATGAAATGACCCGGCTATTCTGTATCGTACTCATCTCTCACCCTTCTGTCTCTGTTGCGCACTCGAAATACGCACGCGCGAACTTACGCACTAAACACTCCCGCTGACCGGTCTCTTTGTCCTATTATTGCACAGGCGATAAGATGTTTATATTTTATGGGGATTCCGTACGATTTGTGCACAATAAGCTACTTATTATTTATATTAAGCTACTGTGAACTAAATGATGAATGTATTCCAGCAGTGTTTTATTAATACATGTACCTGGTGAGACTTCTACTTATGTGAAGAGAGGCTTTTATGTTTTTCTCTTCCTCCTTTAGTTCGACCATTTTTCCACTTGAGTTTGCACTGTTCTGCTTCGCCGGACACTGATAAGTTTGTCTTAGGTATATTTTATTTGTAGTTGTGAGTACAGGTGCATTACTGTTTTCGCTAACCATACATTTTTGTTTTAAAGTGTTTTCAGTGTCCGTAACGTGACTATGAAATTGTTCATCAAGTAATCGGGTATCAGTTAGCGCGAGATGAATTTTATACAGTAATAGAGACAGAATTTTATATTATTATTCTTTTAGAAAAATTTTCTGTACGTGCAGTTTTTCTCTTTTGGTGTTTATTCGAGTGGATAATTTGCTAATAAGGTTACTTTTTTAATGTCCCAATATTTACGTTTTTTATCTAGATCTAATTATTTCATTTCAATGATTGTAGATTGTTACTTCTTAGAGGTTGGTGGTTTTTTTGTTGACAGAACATGATTTGTCCAACAAAGAAAATTTTTCACTGCCGAAAGAAACCTTTTTAATAACTTTATTGAAAAAATTTTGTTTATTGTAGTGGATTTTAACTTCAATTTTTTCAGGTGATTAAACTATTAATTTTTTTACGTTTTACTGTTTTATTATTTAGATTTAGCATTCTATATTATACATTTAGATTTAGCATTCTTCGGCTACTTAGAATATACACGTCAATTTTTATAGTATCTATAATATTCTGATTGAATTAAATAAATAATAGGATTAATAATGATTGAAGCTAATTTATTTTATTGTGCACAAATTTATTGTCGGTGACTTGACGTCGGTAAAAGTCTGAAATGAAATCGCCATTCTATTCTGTTACCCCGTCGATTATTTCGGAAACTACCTATTTTGGTGCAAAGTGCCAGTTGGTATTATCAGGTCATTTTTGATCCTCTATTATATTATATTGTTCCGTATTGCTAAGAAAAGAGAATATGAATGAACGAACTTATTTTAATTAATTTTTTTAATTAAAAGATATTTATTAATTTTTATTTTATTTATTTTTAAGTAACTAAAACAATCTCAAGAACAAAGTAAATCGGGTGATCTAATTTTAAAGACGGGAACAGCGAGAATGAGGAACAAATGGACAGATCGGTTAAATGTTGACGGGAATGCGATAAGGGTGCTGTTTTTCTTCAGAAAAGAAATGGTAATTTCTTTCACCGTTACGGCTTCTCGATATTCCATTTTTTTTATTTTCCTTCAAATGAGGCGTTATCAGGATGAAAACAATTTCCGTTGGGATTAGGGTAATAAACTTTTATAATTAAGAATAGTGATTGTAAATTTTTAACATTTTTTCTGCTTCAAGTTTGGAAACTCTTCTTTTTAGTATTTTTTCCCCGAAACGAGACTTATAAGGGTGGAAGTATTCTGAAAGCGTTTATCGTATAGGTATTTTTTTCGAAGTTTTAAAACGTAATTTGTAATTCAATTAAAACAAAAATTTCTTATTTGAGGTGTTTATAAATATACAGTAATCACAAATTGCCGAAAATTACTGTAATTACAAATTACAGTAATATACAAATCACAGAATTGAGGTGTTAATAAGTGTTGCTTAGTTTATTACTTAGAATATCTTATTTCTAATTTAGGCTATGAAAATTCGAGCGAATTTCAGCAAAATAGATTGTAGAAATGTACTAGTTTTACGCTTATATTGAGAGATAATAAATAGTAAATATTGATAGTAAATTTGTTCATCATAATTTCACGTGTTTATTTATTTTATTTAGTTTTGATTTCGTAAAGAATGTGTTACACCTCTTACTGGTTGTATTTGCGGATTGTAATCAGCCAAAATGTCTTATTCGGAATTTGAGTTTGGAAAGCCTGGTATATTTCGGATTTACTCAGAAAAAAAGAAAACTTTTCTAATATAGTGCTTAAAAAAACGTTTAAAAACTACCAACAAATGTTAAACTAAACAAACAACTAGTTTTCAGTGTATTATGAAAACACATGCAGGTATCATTTAAGTATCATGTATGCATTGTTGCATGGATTCATTCGGTTAATAGTTTTGATTTAATTTCTATTACATGCCATTTTTTCTTCTCTCAAATTAATATAATATTAATGCCCGGAAATCTTTGCACGTTTATTAAATCTCTCATTCTGTCTCAAGAAGGAAGAGAGGTGGACCTAGAAAAACGTGTAAAGAAGGGGCGCCGAGGGCAACGTGGAGGGAGACTAAATGGACGGAAAGGTATGGTGATCGAGGTGCAGGATGCGAAGCAATCTATAGGAACCACACTTGAAATAAAATAAAATAAAAATACACTTAATGCAAAAACTTGATTGCACAGTCTGTTAATGATAGGCTGATGGAATCCTAATTACTTTTCCAAAGAAGATCACTTTCTGTTAGGATATTGTAAATATGAACTAAAATCTGGTTTTCTGGATTCCCTGTAAGGAAAAAGTTTCCGTCCTAAAAGTAACTTTATTGCCAGTAGAATTAAAATTTAGTTTCTCCTTGAGTAAAAATTTTTTAATACTACCGCGAAGTTTCATTTGAGAAAAGGACTAGACCTTATTATCTCCAATAATTTATTAAATTATTGGAGATAATAATTTATTAATATTATTAATAAATTATTATTAATAATTTATTAATATTAAGAATCTGAAATCCCTCAGCTTATAGAATTTGCTAAAAAAATATTTTAGAAAGAGCTTTAAGACAACTATGTTAGCAAGATAAACGGTGGAAGCTGGACAAAAGAACTTACAAAAATTTGATTTAATTTACGAACTTACAATATAATGGTCAAATTTTGTATGGTGAGTTTTAGGCTATATGCGACGGTTTGCTTTTTTCATATACAATTATGTATGATCTATTGCAACACAGTTAATTATTTATAAATATACCGATAATGGTGGACTAAAATAGTATTTTCTTACGATGATGAAAACTTTATAAATGAAAATGAAACAAAACTGTATTAATATAATCAGGATTATAATTTTTACTTCCTTGTACGAAGTAAAGGAAAATATTGTGATCGCGAAACATTTCGGTTATCAGATTTCAACGGAAATATCCATTTTGAATCCATTTTGATTAGTTTTGGCGTGACGTTTTTACGTACGTATGTGCGTATGTATCTCGCATAAATCAGAAACGATCAGCTATAGAGTGTTGAAGTTTTGGATTTAGGACTGTTGTAACAATTAGTTGTGCACCTCCCCTTTTGATTGCAATCGACTGGACTAAAAATGTCTTAAGAAACCCAAAATCCAATTTTTGGGATTTTGGACTTTTTCTTAACTGCACTACTCTTATTGAGAGCGTTTCAATTATATATCATAAGTGGTACTTATTTTCGTTCCAGAGTTATCGGCAAATAAAACTTTAATGAAATATTTGGATCTTAAGGGGAAGGCACATCGGTTCGAATCACACCTCATTTCCTTTTTTTAACTCTTTTTTAATTTTTTAATAAATATATTGATTTATTAATAATTGTTAACCTCTGATTGTAAAAAAAAAATAATTATGATAAATAATAATTCAATAACAACAATAAAAAATAACAAAAAAATGTGAAAAAATATCAGAAGTTATTAATGAAATAAAGTTTTATGTACTGTTCATTGTAAGAAAATGCGTATATCTAATTTAATTGGCGTAGAAGGAAGTCATGTGGTGTCCACTTCAGATTTTTTTTCTAAAATATTGGTAGATTTTGTTAGGTATGAATATCTAGCATCTTGACCTTTCATCTACAATCTTAAACCAAAAATCAATTTTATGTGAGATTTTTTGTCTATAGGTGTGGATAAAATTTGATTGAAACTGAAGAAAAAATGTTTGTTATTTTTTTAAAACTTGTAGATATTAAACTTTTTGTAATGAATTGAATTGCGTAGGATAATAGATAAGTGTGGTCGGTAGAATAACGTAAATCGTTCATTTTCTACCTTCAGTTTAAATTATCAGACTCATTACAAAATACTCGTTATTTATTGAAGAACAGATTCAAACATAAATAATCATTCAATATACATTAATGTTTACAGTATAATTTCTGTTACATATATACGCTTGTTTTGCGTAATTTTAAACAACTTACACGTAAAAACGTTGCAATTTTCTTATTTTGCTCATGAAGACAAATTAGTTTTCTGTAAATACTAACAATAACAATTTCTAACTAAATTTTACTGCAGTTGCTAGGAAAACCGTTGGTGCAGAATCGTCTAAATTGCACTATCGCAGTATGAAAAGACTTGTAATGTATTTAAGTAAGAATGCTCAAGAAGGGGTTTGCGCGTTAAGTATGGGTGTAAATTCGATTTAGTTAGTCTAAGAACAGAATTTTTTTTACTCTTCCTTTACCTTTTTAAAATTTCAAATAACATCTCCCTTTTTTATCGAAAATGCATCAAATAAAAGATATATGGTAAAGGAATAAAACAACACCACCCTCGACGTCTCTGTGAAATATATCGTTATTGTGAAATAGATTATTAATATACCATATTTTTGACGAAGGTGTAACGCGACTACTATGAATAAAACTAAAATTGAATGTATAAGATTTTAAAAATTCAAATCTAAAACAAAAAAACAATTAGATATAACTTATGTACAAAAAACAAACAGTAAAAATTAAATTAATTAATTTAATTTTACTGTTAAAATTGTTGCAGTCTTATTAATCGCGCTCTGTATTACTACAAATAATCGCTATGATGTGGATTTTGAGCCCAATTTTCAGCCTATCGAAAGATTAAAAAAAAAACGGTTTTAAAAGGTATAACATTGTGAGAAAAACTCGCCTTTCATATTGCATTGTTTTTTATGGAAATGCGACGCGTCACTAAGAGGTAGGATAACTTATTTTTTAAAAATTAATTTATAAAAATTACGAAATTAATCAGGCATATAAAAGTTAAGTTAATTTCCAAAAAATATTTTTAAAGCCTTTCTGCAATAAATCTTTCTTAAATTTTCTTTTTTTTTGAAATAATAGATAAATCGAAGCACATTCACTGAACTGGTAATTATATTTGTTAGAAATTTTACGTGTACAAAGCGTGAATGCACCTTTTGTGCAATACAATATCATCGGTATTGTATTATAGTTTTCAATAATAAGTTAATTGTGCATTTGTAAATACCATTTACTGTTATTACAATAATAAAACCATTTAATGTTAGAGTAATGATCTGAAACTTTTTTAAAGGACTTCAATGTTCCGTTGTAATATGTTGAAAAAAAATTATAGCAAATTTGTTGTACCGTTACGTTGTTACAATTATACAAAGATTATGTTGTTTAAAAGATATCTTTGAAAAATTGGCGATTGAAAAATTATGTACAGTTAATATTGCCAATTATAGGTTATTTATGACTTGAATAAGTTAATGTTTTCCGATTTTACCGGTACCGCTAAACTCCGCTGGAGGCAGAGTTAAAGTAAAAATGGAATAAGAGTTTATTGGTTGGTAATTAAAGAGGTCCTTTATGGGTAATGAGTATTACCTATTAACGATAACTCGTATTATTAAGATTTATGATCGAATTACGAAGTAACTAGATTGTCCTGTCCGTGTGTTGTTAGTTGTCAAAATATAGTTCTTCAGGTTACCCATGTTCAAATCCTAGTAAAGACCTTTATACGCATTTGAATACTAGACCGTGGATACCAGTGTTCTTTGGTGGTTGGGTTTCAGTTAACCTCACATCGCAGGAATGGTCGATCTGGGGCTGTACAAGACTGCACTTCATTTACGTACATTCATACATCATTCTCATTCATCTTCTGAAGGTAATACCTTACGGTGGTTCCGGAGGCTAAACAGAAAATGAAAGAAATGCTACGCAAGTTAGTTGGTGATAATACATGGAATACAATTATTCCTAAAATACGGACAGCGTAAGTAAGTAAAAATGATATATTCAAGAAAGACAGTGTCAGTTTTACTTTTACGAAGCATTACGGCAGTGTAAATGCAATAAAGTCTGAACATCAGACGGTAAGCATTGCATTCAACACCAGATACATGCAGTATCCAAAAGATTTGAGATATTATTATACGTTTCTTATTTAGTATTAAAGTAATACAGGGTTTCTTATGAATTTTAAATATATATTTTTACTTAAATCAAATGTTTTGTTTTTAATTAAAATTAATGTCCCTATTAGGAATTTCAAACGGTAGATCACGATTACATTTAACTCAGTACGTAAAATAACATATAATGTAAAGTTATAACAAACATTAAATGATTTATATTTTCTTGAACAGTGCAATAATAATCCCCCAGCTTTTAAAACTAGAATATTGGATTTTAACTTAATGCTTAGGATCCCACTACAGGGATAACTTTTTATCCTTTTTATAGATGTGAGTTTTTTCAACTTTTTATAGATGTGAAAAAGTCTCTGGATTTGTGTAGTAAAATTGACGTAGTTAAGGTATACATTTTTTACGTTATAACTACATATGATTTCAGTTAAGGTTTCGAAATTCTACTGTAGGTTTCTTTTGGAATAGAACTGTTTAAAAAAATTTAAACAACTTACAAATCATTTTTTCGTTACGATGCGATCGATTACGTTGCGATTTCAATAAAAAGATTCTACAAAAGTAATTTTGTTTTAAATGATGCATATAGATTGCACTACATAGCAACCATTTGATGATTGATAGTCGATTAAAAATACCGATTCTCAGTAAGAAAGCGGCGAACTGTGTTTTGCAAACGTCGACAGAATTTTATTCGCCTAGAATTTTGTTGCCTGGCGTGGTCTGTCGAACTTGGATTAGAAATTCCCTGACCAGTTCGGCAAACTGTTCCTTAACAAGTTATATGTTCGTCTAAAGGCAAGCATGTAGTGACGTCGTTACAGTCTGTTTTAGAGTAGATCTGTGATAGATTTGTAAAGGACATCTGCACGGCTTATGTCAGTAGTAAAAATTATCTACTATCTTAGCGGTCGACTAATACGACAGAAAAATGCCTAAAATAAAAAAATTATTTAAAAAAAAAATTCTTCAAGTTTTCCGTCCAGCTCTCTTTTCGTTTTATTTGAAAAATAATAATTGTTAAAAATTTTAAAATACGAAAAATAATAGACGTTTTCAATTTTTCTTTAAAGTATTTTGCAGCTTAGGTCCTGATATACATTTTGAGTTGATTATCAAGAACAAATTTAATAATGAAGTGTATTCTTTTAGAGAGAAGGTTTGTATAACGGCTTAGTGTCGGTTGTTTTTTCGTCCTTTAAACATTACTGCACATTCCTTAACCCTGTGTGTATGTGCGGACGTACAAAATTTTGTATGTACACGCGTATTTATTCTCAAATGCCTAAAACCATAGAAGCTAAAACGATTCAACTACTACGTGAATGAAGTTTTTACAGAACAAAATTGTTTCCTGCGTGCGTTCGGTGAAGGGGTTGAGGGGATGTGAGCGGCCGGCTGGAAATGATGTTAAACAACCATCAGCCTCACCATTCAGCCTTTCCAGCAGAGGTTAATATAGGGAATTATTTTTAAAAAACGGTTCCTCTTTCTGTCTCTTACTTTTCCTCTCTCTATCGCTTTCATTCTCGCACCGAATCAGAAGTCCCACGTGGGTATGTAAATGGAAATACATCGGCTTGTCTGTTGTTTTATACCGTTAGTAAAACATAGGTACATAAATCTTTCATATGTTGTACAGTAATTGTTTTTTATATTTATTTATTTTTTAATAAGATCTCTGACTTATTAATTTATGTACCAGTATAAAAAAGTTAATGCTTGTACTTAAATTAGTTTTACTTGAAATTAATCGTATAACCTATGTTAAACAGAATAGTACTAACTGTTCTATTCCAGCATAAAATTTCAAATTCTGCCTATAAATAACATTGATTTAATGGAAATATCAATTACAATTAATTACCTTTTTACATGTATGCAGATATTGGATTATAGCTTTGTCCTTGGCAATCAAATACACCGTTCAGTTTCTGTTTCTGTTTCTCTAGCCAGACGTTTCCCTAGCCAAAAAGCAAAAGAATCACTTTAACCTCTAAGAAGTCTATTCAGATGGTTAGTCAAACCGTTTAATAACTTAAGTTGTTTTGCAAAAATTTGGTTGAAAAATCTTTAAGTTGTTTTGATTGAGCTTAATTTTCGACTTGTTAAAGATCTTATTTTGCCGTAGAAGACATCATAATGATGTATCTCTTAAATATTATTTTCAAAGTATCTTTGGGTAGTATAGTTTTCATCACTTAATGAAATGCTCAAAATATCAAATCCTCAAAATAAATCGTATATGTGATAAAGAAAGTCATAAGGAGAATGCAGAAGCTGCAAGTTTTTATTAGTTTTATAAACAAAAGGAAGAGTGAGAATCTCGGAACTATCACTTATCGTTAACCTAGTGCATGCGAAACTCGTAGAAATCACCGTTACAGAAAATCTTATAATATTTTAACAGACATTTAGGACGATGTCTGAAATCAGGATTTTTAAATGGCGTGTTTTAATTTTTTATTCCTGAAAGAGTCCTTTTCACTTGCAGTGATTTTTCAGATTACTGCTTATTTATATTTTATAGGTATGTCCTGTGTCACCTTAACGTAATAATGTCTTATATAGCTTTATTCTTGGTCTTTTGTCAATATTTATTGATTGACAAATTATGATGTGTGTTGAGGTAGAGAGAACATAGTTAGTATCTGATTAAACTCAGTATCTGCAAAAAAGAGCTCAATATCAGTAATTTGATCTAAAGAAACAATAACATTTCATTTTTTCAATATTCATTTTTATATTCATTTGGAAAAAATTGCAGGGATGAAAAATCAGATCACTTCTTAAAAATATGAGAAGTAATTTTAATTATATAATTAAAAAGTACTTAACATATAAGGCAAAAATATTTAGACAGATAACCACTCCATTGCAAGTAAATTCCAACCAAAAATATCTTGTAACACAATTGTAGTTTACCGTTGGCGATAAGTAAGCACGATTTCGAAAGATATGCATGGTAAATAAGCTTTAAACAATATTGCATCCACAATGTTAACAAATATTGATGACTAATTTAAATATCAATAATGTTAAATATTAAAATTCCTTCGTAGAGAATACGTTTAAACATTACGACAACGAATAAAATAAGCCTTTTACGTAATTCTAAGAAATGGATAATAATAAACATATTCAAACAAGGAATTTGTATTTGATACAAGTTGACTTAAGGAATGAAACACTCTCTGATACAAGAGCAAAAAATAATAATTAAATAAACTTCGTGCCCGAAAAAGACTAGATAATATCAAAAAATCTCTATAACGATTAAATAATAATTATATTAAAGAACTATCTATCGGATTGCTTTTACATTTTTTTTTCAAACTTTAAAATTTGAAGGTTACGAACATTTTGAAGACCATACACTTTTTGCCCGGTGCGCAAATTTCTTAGCAGTAAATAATTTTAAAAAATAACCATGAAAAAGCAATTAAAAATATATATCCTGAGGATATTAATGTAATTTAAAAGCAAAATATTAGGTAGTAAAACACGAATCGTGGTTTAGAAGATGGAAAGTATATCCCTGTCACGGATATTATACGGTTGATGTTTACGGCAGGGTGAAAAGAACCGAAACAAGGATACATAGTACGGGATGTTATTAACACAGTTCGTTTGTTGTAATTACAAGAGAGAAGGATTGAGGGAACGATGGTCAGATAAGAGGGGTTAAAAAGAGTGAGAGGTTGCTGATTCGGCGAACACGATGCCCCTTTCCACTTCTACTCGGTATAAGGCCAGAACCCTCTTTTAATCTGATTATAGGCATGTAACGTACATACAAAACATACGAAACATATAGATGAAAGCGTTCACACAAACGCGCGCACGCGAACATACGAAACCAGGATAAAGTAAGAATTGAGAGCGGTGACTATCACGGTACAAGAAACGCACGCGTAATTGGAAGGTAAACCGTACAAAAAAAATATATCTGGCTGTAGTTTCTATTGTAGAGAATAAATCTACGAAACGGTTTACTAAGATTACGTTATAAAAATATATTTACGTTTCAAGAAAATCGTATTTTATAAACTTAAAAAACAATTTTTTTCATAACAAATAGAAAAGTTATAATTATCACTCAGGCCGCAGATTCTAGTAGCCGTTGAAATTAAAGTCAAAGGAACGAGTAACAGTGCAACACAGAAAAACTTCGGTAATCAGCAAACATAAATAATAAATTAAACATATCTCATTCCAAATCGATTTGTGACCTTGTTTATTTTATTTTTCTACATTTTTCGTGAACAAGTTCTCATCAGCGAGTAAACGTTCTTAATCCGTTTACGTTAAATAAATAACAGCACTGCTCAGAACACACAGACGCATGTAATTCAGAAATTCAAATGTTAGTTACTGCTTAAGGATAAGTTACATTGACAGAGTTCGCTCGTATTACATTTTTATGAATAAAAACAAAAATTACATGAGAAGTAAAACTATTATTAACCGCTTAAATAATGAAGTATAATAGCTTTTCGATATCAGAAAAGTATAAATCTTACATAATGCGCAAGACTTAGATTAACAAATCGATTACATACAGGTATACCATTTATTTGCGAACGGAAGTAATAGAAAACAATTGTTTAAACTTTATATTACTATAATCGAAATTATAAGTAAAGTTACCTATGTTTAAACTAGCACATTTTAGGTAGGATAGGCGCAAAGCAACTGACAAATTATTCTATTTCCTACATTGAAAATTATTTTGTGAACAAAGCTCTTTTACAAAAAATAATGTAGCATAAGATTGACCAAATTATCGTATTTACTCTGTACTACATACATAACATGTATGCCATAAAATTTAAAGCGTTTAAAATATTTTCAGTATATTCGTAATGTTTTTTATGATCAGGTTCTTATTACATTACTTTTTCGTTTAAATAGCGTGTGGATTGACAGAATATCTAAATAAACTACCGATAAATTCAAATACTGACTCGATAAATTTTAATTAAGCTATTCATTTAATCTCTGATTTTATATCAATTATATTTTTAACGGTCGCATGTTAATTTTGGATTAGCCTGTCTGTATGAATTAAAAACTTATGCTTGATTATTGGCTGTGAAGATTAGTTGATCGTGTTTAAAAGATTGTTTTTTTAAATGTTTTAAGCTTAAATAAAAGATGGCAGCTGGCCCATAGCGTTATTTATTTACATTAACTTATTCTATTTAATACAATTTCGGGCACATACGTTTTTCAATAAGGAAACTACATCGAATAAAAATTCTACCCGTTGCAGAATTACAACCCGAGACCAGCTGACATGCATAGATTGAGCGCTGTTCTTTGAATTGGTTATTGTGAATAACTTAGCTTAGTTTTCAATTCACATTATAACAAGTAGTGGGATTCGAGAACAAAATTAACTCTTGAAGTCTCATTTTCAACTCTTCGTTTTTTTTTTGTGTATTGAAGATCAAGATTTGAAATAAAAATATCGGTAAGCACTACAGGCGTAGTTTCTAGTGTGTAAATTTCTACAACAGAAATTTTTTGTTCAGTTTGTTTTTACGTATTCATTTTCAGCTTTCTCTTCAGTAATTTTTAACTGTTGTGTTAACTTTTTCGTATTTCTAAAATTATTTAATCCCGGCTTGGCTTCCCTTTCTTAATATCGTATTACTTATTAATCTATTTAATAGATATTCTCGTTGTTGTGCATTCTATGAGTTTCTAAGTGCGGTAGTGCTTTCTGTGTTATTTACTAAACGTAATTAATTATTTTCGCGGTATGGACTTAATTAATCTGTGTCTCCGTAAGATGACTTGCATAGATGTTGATGTTGGTATTAATAGGGGAATATGAGAGAGAGTTTCTTCTGAGGGATGTGACGCTTAGGAAGAGGGGTCGGGGCGTCGGCGTCGTGCAGGAATTCAAGGAATGCTAGGTTTTCCCTTTTGCTGTTCCCTTTCGACCGCCTCTTTTCCCTTATGCTTCTGCATCTTCCTCTGCATACTCAGCGCTTTTCTCTCCTTTCCCTTCCGAAAGTCTGCATTACTCTACTCACTTCTATACCAATAATTATCTTGCAGGCATTCCTAGACCACCAAACTGCCTTCACGGCCACCATCCTCTTTTACCCGTCCACTTATTGTCGCGTACCTCTTCGTCACTCTTCACTTTTTAGTCATCCTCGAGCGTTCATTTCATAAAATTTCATTCACCGCAGGAATTTCTTTTTGTTGATGTTTACATTCTTTTCGATTTAGCCATCAAAAAACACTAGCCCAGGGGGTTTTTCTTGCAGTTGATCGATTCGTTTGACCTGTTTTAATCTGTTTCAGTGTGCCCATGCGATGTTACAAGATACGTTGTATATTTTGCCGCTTGTATAGACGTTTTCCTCAGGTATTTTGTGTCAATCAAAATGAGAATTACAGTAATTAAGTTTTGTTTGTTCAAAGTACTACTCTACTTAAAAAAATTAGCTTTGGTGTGTGGTCAATTGTGAAACGCGTTTGCTTTCCCGATTGAGTGACTATATTGCGACGTAATTTTTATAATTTATGAAGTATTAATTTGGTAATTTTGGGAAGGGGTAACATAAGAAAGCGCTGTATTATGTAATGCGGTATTTATTTGTTTTATCTTATCCGACTGCTGCAGGGAAGCTGATACGATTGCTTTGGTGTATTTACCATTTACGGTATGTCCAAGGTTTTAACGAAAAGGTAGAACGTTTCTGAGAAATTTTTTACTTTGTTAGCTTTTTTCTTTGAATACAATTCGACAATTTTTCTGTAAATTGTCATTGTTTTCCTAAAGTGAACTGTGATCTCGTAAGTTATTGAATCTTTAAAAAAAAAAAAATACTAGCTCATTAAAAAAAATTACGTTCTCCAGCCAGCAGACGGTTAGGAAGGAAAGTAATTTCTAGTGGTATTTTTCCACAAAATTATTAAAAATAATTGTTTTTTTTTTTTTAAATTCTGTTAACCCTTATACAAATATGAGCAGTTGCATTAAATGGTACGTTAATGGTTGTTACGTAGAAGCTTTATGATTGAAATAAAGTGAGTAACAATTTTGTAATAACTGTGTTACATAATATTATACGTAATATGTTATAACTTATGCGGAATTCTCTGTATAATGAGTTATAAACGGAATTAATATTTGTGGGAAATTGTCATAGCTCCAGATTTATTTCAAAATTTTGCCAAAAAAATAAATTCAAATTAATTTATTTTTAAATAAATACGTAATTTATTCTGTTAGAATATATTCATACAAATTTATTTTGTTAACAAAAATTAAATGATAATATTAATAAATGATTATTTTCAATTTGTTATAATGGTCTTTTAAAATATATATATACACATAAATTTCACATTTCCTTTTTTTGGTTTTCTTTTATTGTATTATTAATTTTTTGCTTGCTGTTTCAACTACTATAAAATTAATGTATGTTTAAATATTCACAGATGCTTTTAGTTCGTCATTTGACTTAGCTTGATAGTTGATAGATTTCTCAAATCCTTATAATTCTCTGAAAATCAAACGAAACATAAATGTAGCATATATTAGTCGACGTACGAGTAAAAATTCATAAAAATTTTAAATACAGAAAAATTGCTAGAAGGTAATGATTATTTACTCGCCTAACTGTTAAATAAAAGCAGCTAGTATATGAAAGGTAATTTAGTTGAAAATGAAAGTTTTATTAAAGTTTATTATTTCAAATAAATATACATTTTTATATCGAATAAATGAACATATTTTCCCTACTGTTCTGTGGAAGCGTATTAATTGAAAATAAACACTGACGATTTTTTTTCTACATGAATGAAGTTCGTAATGTGTTTTGATCAAAACCCTTTAGGGATAAAGCGTATCATTCTTTCTCTTTCCCGCCAATAAATGTTATCGATATGAATGGCTTACAATATAGCAAGTATACTAGATAAATCAGTGACTTTCATGAGGAAGGTTTTTTCTGTAGACAAAACTCATTGTTGTCAGATTATCCGAATGTTGTTTTAGTAATCTTTTAAAATATATTGACCTAGTTACTTTAATCATAATAGATAAACTGTCCTTGTATCGCGTGAATAATAATCTTAAAGAATAAACTGCGTTAAATTCTCGAGGAAAGATAGTATTTCTTAATAACCCATGGGCAATGAAATTATCACCTCTTTAATAATTTTTGAAAAAAAAAATTTTTGTTACTGCAGTGCTCTTTAATCAACATTTTCGCACTAATTTTACTTTTTTTATTTTTAGTAATTAAATCATGTTTGTAAGTACAAAACAAGGCTTCAGGAATACGTGTGAAAAATATTATGTAACGGTTTCGAATAAAAATAAAAAATAAATGTAGTATATAAAACAAAGTGAAGGAAGAGCGTGCTGTATCCGGTGTTATCATGAAGAAGACTAGCCTACTAAGTGAAATCATTCGGTCAGCCTCACCCTTATACTGTTTCTGGAAGGGAAAGAAAAAGAAGTATCCGTTGAAGCAGAATAAAGGAAATGGACTAGCACGCGGCAATATTGTTTTCCTCAACCCCTCCGCTCTTTGCGAGGACAAATATCATACCCACTCCGCCCATTCTTATGCTTTTTCCCCACTCGTATTTCTTTTCTGACAGAAGTTAGCTACTCTTCACTTTCCTGCACCGATGTGATTTCGCTAAACAAAATCAATGTCGATAAGTATGAGTGAATTTTATATAAGGAAAGGGGGAGATTTTACATCAGAAAAACTTGTTACATAAGATAACTTGCTTATTTTTAACCGTGCTAATGTAAATAGTGTTTATTATATTCTGTGTTACGTTGGTATTGCTTTATAATTTAATTTTTTTTAATGGAGATTGTATATTTTCATTGAGTATGAATGAATGAAAAATGATTTTATGATTACAATGAAATTTTATTTACATAACATGTACAATAACGTAATACTACTTCAAAATAACATATTTCGGTGTAATTGATTATGGTAATAAACTGATTAAAAAAGGCTTTATAGATCACCTGATGAACAGTGTTGGCACAAACAACTAAATTTGTGTGTATACATTAGAGTATTTTCTAGCACATCTTGTTGACATAGAATAGATATTTCTTTTTATTAGCTAAACCTATTTTTCATATTTATAAACAGATTTCAGTTGTGAAAAGAAAGTTTTGAGGATTTGTGAATGAAAATCTTAGAATAAGATCGTTTATTCAAAGTTAACTTTTTGGTCGAACTGTAATTTCCCTGAAATGGTTTTAATTATGTGTTTTAAGTCTTAACTCTTTCATGGAACAGAAATAAAAGGTCTAATACTATGGAACTCAATTTTTAATATTCATAAAAAGTGTAATGTTTCTTATTATTTCGATTGTTTTTTTCTTTGTTTTTTATGTAAGTTTTTCGCCTTGATTTATCATAGAAGTTTTATTCTTAATTCAAGTTAACTAATAAAAAAAAACAAAACACGTCAATTGTTAAACTGGGCTAGTTAACCAGCAGAAACTCATTATTCGTCTAATAATGTGGCTAAATAAAATATAATTTTCGATAATCAAAGCATATACCAGAGATGACAGTATACATGATCACCTCTTAACGAACCATAATGCTGACTTTTATATAAATATTGTGTGTGGGTGGGTGTGGGGTGTGTATGTTTGCAATGCGATATATATTGTGTTGTTTAACTTTACATTATTATCTATATTTTCAGAATAATATTAAAAAGTAAAGCTTTCTTGTTTTCCAATTAATTTCAATAACCGTTTAGCGAAGGTATTTCTTTGTATAGAACTGCAAAAGTAGTAAAATAATTTGCGAAATAACGTGCAAATTTTGTATGTATGTGTTTTAAGGCATTCATTTAAGTTATTCCATTCTTATATCATTTATTTTCTTTCACTGTTATTTTTTACGATACAGTAACGATTTTGACCCTGAGATGGGCATTAAGTGCTGGTAAGATATAATAATTATTTTCTTTTCATTAATTTTCGTTCACGTATTTTGTAGTTTTTTCTGTATTTTTAATTAACAAGTTACTGTGCATATTTGCTTCTGAGATGAATTTATTTTAATTCCGGCTTGTACGTTTTCGAATATGAGATTTCATTATAAAATACTTCAAATTTGATGAGAAATCCTGTCGGCTATTTTGAAATGCGGTATGAAACTGTGCGCCTTCCCATGTAACTAACGCAACAAGCAAATCTCTAGAGTGCTGAGTACTGTAACTTGTTATTCAGCTATCTTTACAAGTGGATGGTGCATTATGCACTGCGCTGTATTCACGCACGCACTTTGAAACTTAAGACAGACTGACCACTGTAAACACAAGATTATTCTTATAAACACAGTAATTTCAATAATTTTTTACAACTAGTTGATACTTTAACTATTCCATTCGTTAACGGTTAATTATCTAGACATCTTGGTGTTATTTATTTCTCGTAAATTATTTTTTCGGTGAATTTATATATCTATTTTCAGTCTCATTTTTTATATTTTTGCGTTGACAACCACCCACACATTAAATTTGTTATTTCTTTATGGAAATTTATTTCTCACGTTTTGTTTGTTTGTCCTAGATTTTCTTTATATTCCATTCCAATTTGTGCATCTACAAAAAAACATACCTATCTATCATATTTGCAAGCTTTTTTTTATAGTCTCCTTAATGTTGAATAACAGGAAATAAATATTCTTTTTTATCTCTGAAAGGAAACGTAGTAAAATGAAATGGAACAGTTCCATTTCAATCTGAATTTCATTTATTATTTTCTATTATTTTCATTTTATTTTATTTTTGTTGTCATTACTGCTGTGGTATTTGTATGAGGAACCGTCTTCCAATTTATTATTATTAGAACAGTAGAAAACTTTAGAATTTGGTTGAATGATTAAATATGTTATTACGATACATACTTATCTTGATTAAAAATACGTAACTAATTTACTATCTTTTTCTCTTAGTGTACAAACTTTTTATATTAATTTCCCACACATCTTCATTACTCATACTCCCCCCTCACTCTGTGTGTGTGCGCGCGCGCGCGCGCGCGCCTTCTTGTTTGTGTTTTGTAAGCATGTTTGCATTAAGTTAGTGGCTGAGTATGAGAGCGATACTACCTTTACTAAGCCATTACATTGATTGGTTGCTTTTAGATCCCCATAACGTCGTTCCAATTACCACATTAACAACCATTATTAGTTGGTTTGCTGCTACTGTTACTACAACATTGGCAATACTATCAATTTAATTATTTCATCTTCTCTGGTTATTATTGTAATATAATTATGTTACTCGTAATCGGCTTATTTAAACATTTATTTTTCATCACTTTTTTTTTTAATAGTTTATTTATTTTTTTATTTTTTTGTAAATATTTGACTGTTTATGTCATTCGTTTGTGTGAAATGATAGAATGAACATGAATGTTTTTCCTGATTATAACTTTATGACTTAAAAACGTAGGACGTTTTAGATATTATCTTACTCATATTTCTTCTTTCATTGCACTAGTACAATGATTAAATCGTACTGCTTTTCTGGAGAAGTTGTCAGTATTCGTGAAGTTTTTCTGTATATTTTTCTAAAATTCGCAACCTTAACCATTTGTTCCGTAACCCTTGCCTCAAAGTTTATTTAAAAAATTAACTGATATTGAGTGCTACTCTTACATAAAATACGCTCGGAAAAATAATTCCAGAGATCTATTGTTGCCGGACTGACTTTTTAAAAAAGTGAAAAATACATTGCTGGATGTCTTCTGACCGAGTGTAACTCAGACGACTGGTAATCCCTTATTCCATCTTTGTAAATGTTTGCATCGATAAAAAATATAAAAAACTCGGAAAATAGCAATTTAATTCACTTAATCTATTAAACAATGCTTATTTCTATGAGTTTTCTAAGTAAAAAAATCCCTTAAATTTGAATGATATTTTTTTTATGTATGTTTTTTTTATAGTAAAAAGAAAAAAAAACCAAGGTTCAAGTAATAATGTTCTTCATAGTTCATTGGATAATGTTAGAGGCAAAAACCGAACATCAGAGACTAGGCCCGGCTCAGTAAATTAGATATAATAATCAGAATTAAGAAATAAATTATGATAAAAAATTATAATAGGCAGTATAATAATGCTTACGAGCCTTCTTTTTATTTGCATTGATCTGTTCACAAATGAAGCTATTTGACTAGAATTTTAACCTTTGGGATGTGACTGTACAGAGTTAATTTCATATAACAACGGGTCGAATACTTTTACCTACAGTGTGAACAGTCCTCAGCCAATCTAGGCTTTCTTGTAAGTACTAACATCGACAGTCTGTGTAAAACGTTTTATAAGGCTTTTTTTTGCTCTGAATATCTTTCTGACTTGTCGATAAACAGTTAGAACGGTGAAGGATTCAGTATTTCCTTGAAAATAATGTACACGAGATTATTGCTATCCTTTGTAGCGTGTGGGAGATAAACTATGTTAGAGATTGAATTCGTTATTGATGGTATTTCAGGTGTTAATATGGCTGAAGTAACGAGTTGTAACTTTAACTTCGCTTATTTTAAATCTTTATTCAGTGAAAGTCTGTGATAGTATCGCCTGATAATTAATGTATCCTACTCCTCAATTATCCGTTTTATAAAATATAGTCTTCACATCTTGTGTTATTTATTGTTATTACTTAATCGTACTTTTTTTACGCTTAAATGAAAAAAATAATATTATGTTTAAAGCTTCTGTTTCGTTTCATAAAATAAAAATATAAGTGAAGAAAAAGTGGTTTTTAATAGCTTTGACTTCATTTAAATTATTTTAATTAAATTGAAGTTGCCAGATGTACTTAAGTCGTTTTACATATTTCTAATAGTGAACGAATTTAGATTTTCTGTTTACATCTCCTTATTATCTACAATGATGATATCATTTTACGGAGTTATAATTTCCGGGTCATTATCGTATAACTAAGTTGTATTTTATTTCTTCATCATAACGAAAAAAAAATCACGAGAGTAACGATGAATACCGTACTGCGGTTCATTAAGTTGGTTTCTTTTCTTACGTTTTTGAAATACATTTTGTAAACTTAATAACCGTTCTCGAGTACAATAATATTCTATAAAAAGCAAACGAATAAAAAATTCAAGATGTGTGTCGTAAATTTGCAATTAAATTGCAAATACAATTGTATTGTAAATTTTACTGCGTTCTGAAATATTCAAAAAACTTTTTTTCAATAGTATTGAGTATATTTAAAGTGTAACCTAAATAATTGTACTATTTGTTATATACAGAAATTTAAATGTGTGTTTTTTAACATTTAGTATAATATTTTATAGTATATAGTATTCGGTTATACGCGTTCAAACCTTATTAATATAAATTAACACAGACTTTTGAAAATATTTGTTAACTATTTTTTTTCGTAGATTGCGACTCAAGATCTTCAATAATTGGATGGCTTCGTTTTTAATATTTGACCCCGCTTTACCTGAACTTATACGTATTCTATTATTATTCTCGTTGTCTTTTGAATCACCAGCTTGTGCACGTTTTCATCTATCAACAAGTTGAATAACCGCGTTAAAGTACTTGTATTTAAATATTAGAAAAGAAAATTATATACTTTATTTAATAAATAGTAAATATTTCATGAAGGACCGATATGGATCAATCCAGTCTTCATGAAATTTAAAACTAATGAATTTAGATGTGTTGAGGTGATTGATGGATATATCATTGTTTATATGTCCTTCGTCATCAACCTAAAGAATATTTTAACTTAAGAGATGAGCTAATTGGGTGCTGCATACAAATTTCCTGTGGAGGTCTTGCTGCAAATTTTCAAAATTATTTTTTATGTTGTTCCTTTTTATTTCTTAATTAAAGATTTCGTTAAATAACATTAATTAATCATTTTTAAGTAGCAGTAGTTCTGTTTTGTAATTGTTGTAAGCACTGAAATGGGAGTGATAAATAGGTATTACTTTTTTAGGAAGACTGTTACGATATTTATGTCTGTATCTCTTTTTTCTGATTTCTAGCATTATAATAATAAATCACCCGTATTTGTTTAATAAACATCTTCTTCGAATAACATGTGGAGAATTATTCCGTGAATTTTCAAATTGATGTAATCTATATCACATTTACCAGACGTTACAACGGCTTGTCCGTGAGCTGTACAAGTATACACGAGGATAAAATTAATTGATTTTTTCGTTTCCGGATAATTTTCGTCATTTTCTATTCAGTACTTTAAAATAGGATGTCATAAAACTAAAATTTTAAAATTTTGTTTCCTATTTACTCATCCTGGTGTTTGTTACTTTTTTTTAAACTACTCTATTTTTATTTTACGATGAAGGATAGCATTCTAATTACGATGAGTTCAAGTTTTCATTCCAATCTCAGTCTCCTTATTTTTGAGAGTGGATATTTGGATACGATTATTACCCTGTACAGTATATGAATGAAAGGGAGCCACGATACGTAATGCGTTGAGCCGATAGAATTGTTAATTCTAAGCGTATTAACTTCACTCGTACCTATTACCATTATTAAAGCGAGTTCAGGATTTAGTTTCTGATGAACTGTGGTGGCCGATTCACGTATACAAGAGAATTAAATAGATGCTACAAATACATTCTGAATAAATTTAAGTTTGTAGAGGAGCTATTCGGTACTTATTAAATCTCCGAATTTCATTTTACGGAAGACGTCTAAGAAATCCAGGTTTCCGAAAAAATAAATAGTCTTTTATTTGCTAATATTCGGATCGGTATGAAATCATTTTTAATGTAGTTTTTTCTTGAAGAATTTATTTCAAGCCAGGAAACCTTAGAGGAGTTTTTTTTCCAGATTGTTAGGGGCTATCTACGAGTATATGAACCGTTACATGAGTAAGGATAAAGAAAACAATTTTGTGAGAATAATGTTGTTCGAGTAGACTTCAAAATATTGTGCAACTATTTTCATTTGTAAGTGTTTTATAGTTGTATTATTTTCCTTTTTTCAAATCATTTCGACTACATGTTTTCGGTAATTTTTTTAAAGTTAAAAGTGGTGTCTGTTTCATTTTCTTTACCGTTGCATTAGTTTATTTCTATTAGTTATCCTTTAATTTCAGTTTATTTTCAAAAAATATCACTTTTTATTTTAAATGGAATTTTTTAGTCAAGAAGTTTTTTAGGGGAATTTTTCTGCGGCTATACGGTATAAATATCGGTCTCTGTCTGATGTATGATTATTGTCACGTGATAGAAGCGACTTGTAACTGTCATTCAGTCGGATATTTTACGATAGAGGAGTAGAGAAAGCACGATTGCCACTTAACGAAATGACCATTGGTAACATTTCGTTCTGGTGCCTCCCTTTCGATTCTACCGCTCCACTACCTTCGTTTCATATCATCAGTATTTGCGGCGTTCACTCTTTCCCTTTTCCCCGTCTTACTAATAGCACAATTTCGATAAATCGATCAAATACCACCATGATGAGACTGCTGATAATGATTATTACGATAGGAAGGCGTACTGGTAGTGTCGAGAGCACAGGGATGTTGCGGAGGCATCATTTCGGCCGAACCACGTAGTCGCCACAACTCAAAGTGGATCTTTCCTTTACTCCTCTTTCTTCATTGCCGACCCATTATTCTTACGTTGTACACCCTGTTTTTTCTTCCCTTTCTTTTGTCGTGTATTATCGTTTAGTAGTTGTCGTCGTCGTCATCATCATCATTTTTATCATTATCGTTTCCAGTTACAGCATTACCGGTAGAAAAATGTGCTCCTTGCATGTCAACTAGGCTTCTATCCTTGGCATATCTTATGTTCAATTCATTATTTTTAACGAAAGATCAGTCTTAAATTTCAGACTTCATTGAATAATTCTCTGTATACTTCTTTCGCATTTCTCTTTTTTCCTTCCACGTGTGGGCTCTGCTGTGTACAATACTTAAACACATGTGTGCCAAATTGTTCACTTGTTGTTATATACTTCCTGTTGGTGTTAAATTTACAAATTACCGGCTCATTGATGATTTTCACGAATATTGTTTTATTTTTTCAGTTTCTGAAATACGTACTTCATATAATAAAGATAAATCGTGCATTAAAACGACCACACCGTGCGATAATTATTCATAATGCTTCACGCTGATAGAGAAGTAAATTAATTACTTTGAATGCAGAAAAAATATTCTTCCCGTTTTATGAAAATTTAATATCGTTATATTCAACTTGCCTGAATTTTCAAAGTTTGAAAAGGGCAGTCTAATATTTAGTGGAAGTTTCGTGAGACAATTTCTGATCCGGGTATCATTTGTGTGCAGTGTCCAAAACTGGAATAGAAAATACTGTTTCCGTTTCCTTACCTTTTACAATAAAAGTAATTTTTTCTAATATATTCACCATCATGGATGTAGGAGAACTTACATATGCTGTTTTATATTTTTAGGGTTGCGTGTTGTGTATGTATATTATACTGGGAAACAGTTTCACATCTCTTTTCCGACTCAGAATGTCGTATCTTACTTCAGTTTTTGATCTCCTGAATACGTTTTTGTTTTTTCTTCTGCAAATGCGACTCTACGCCATCTTTTTTATAAGTGAATCGGGTTTGTTCGTTTATTTAGATTATGATTGTTTTCTTCTAGTTCACAGGGAATATTTTATTCAGAATTTTTTGCAAAAATTAATTTGATAGAATCAGCTTTTTTTATACAAGACTAGCCTATACTATCTTTACTGTTTTTCTCTATTTTTATCGAAAATAACTCGATTTGAAGGGAGGTTTTAACTGAACATAAGTTTTTTTTTTTCTGTGATCTTTACTGATAAAACTTTACCTGTGTTGTATTTTATTTTCCAAGTAGGCAGGATTTTTTTCTTCTGTCGCATTCATCATAAGAATTATGATGTAATGTAAGTCGTTTAACATGTGACGGTACAATCCGTCTGTTGAGAAACCACGTAAAGTTCGTCTTTTAATAAGTAAAAAAAAAAAAAACATGCGTTTTACTTAACACCATTAAATAAAGCTACTTAAATATTTCAGAAAATAAAAACCGTCTCTTACAATCTATTATTATGTCTGTGTTTACACGATAGCGTGTATTGAAAGTTATCGCATTATAGTGATCGTCGACGACGATAGATGACTATTTTGCTTTTTACTTTTGAAAATACCTTATATTTTGACCGACAACAGTTTTTTTTGTTGTCTGATTTGATTTCTTACCCGACAAGTAATAGCGAATTACTGCCTTTGCTCGACCAACTACTCATTTATTGCGTGCCATAACACCTTATATTTCTTTGTTATTAAAGGAAAAAAATCACTAATTTTAATAGTGTAACTGTCTTTGATTTGAAAATATTTCACGCCTATAATTTAATATATCAGCTATCAAAACCAGAAAATTCTTATCTGTATTCGACTTTAAAACCAACTGTATTGCCGCACTCGTGTAAAATTATGAATTGTTACGTGAACTTCAATTGACAAAAGTATATAATTATAGCAGATAATTATTTAATACACGAATAAAATACCATTACGTTTTGTTTTTATAGTATTTTACTATTTTAAAAGAAAACTTTATAGAAATACATTTTGTTTAGTCCTTACGTTTCATTCCCAAGACGAAGAAAGTTTGTAAATACTCCTATGAAATAAATACTCTTATTTAAAGATGTCTCGCGCGGTTATGTTACACTTTAGCGTCATATTAAGTACGGTATATAGCTAAAGTTTTATTCATTAGATGTGCAGAATACATCTTTTGTCGCTTACTTCATTCTATCCATAAATTTATCTTCACATTCTACTTTTACGGTCGCCTGTCTCTCGTTGACATTCGTGTGCCTATATATATTCGCAAATATTATAACACTGGTTATTGTTATCTCTACTTGTCATAACAAACATGCGATCGCTCATATTGTGTTTTGAACTGATATTTCGTTAGCTTGGCAGTACTTAGCGCTCACTTTTGACAATCAGTCTCTTAGTTATTTCTGTTAATCTGTGTAATTAGCAGCTGTTACAATAATTAGCCGACTAATATTTTCTTTAACACGTTATAAATATACTATAAAAAACGTTTATCGTAATCATATCTGTTCTAAGTACGTTAAAATATTGCTGGGTAGTTGTTATCGTGGCATGTTGTCGCGTTATAAAAATGAATCGCACGTAAGTAATTTTCTTGTTATTATACCCGAGTCGCAGTCGATTATAGTCTGGATTTCATCGTCCTCTGTGATAAGTTAACCGGATGAAATTATCGGTTTGCCCGAGTTACATTTGCATGCATATGATTGGTGAAAGTGAAGCGAGAAGTAAAGGAAATTTAAGTCCCGTGTATATATACACATCTGTATTTCTTTTTCTTACTCTCTCACTCTAAAAGTTATAAAGTAATGCTCGGTGTAGTATAGAAAGGGTAAAAAAAGCCGATGTGATGTTAGAAAACGGAAGGGTGTTCTAAAGGTAGGTTCGTGAAGGGAGTGGTTTGCCTTTTCTTCTGTATTCTCCTCTTCTCCATTTTCCTTTCTCTTAGTCGGTATTTACTTAGTTTCCTCGTTCATCTGTTTTGTTTGTATTTTACGCTTCATCCATCACTTTTTTCACTTTCTTTTCCGGTTTTAAGACACCTTAGCTCGTCGAGTATTTTTGTTATTTTTTTTGATCGAAAACCCGACCTAACCTGTGATGCATGTTAGTTGTCCTTTTTACACCTTCCGGTTTTGGATAGGAATAAGAAAATATATTTATTTTTCAGTTTTGCCTTATAGTATCCTTGACGGTATTGAATTGGCTAGTTTTTTCGGGCGTTCTAGCAACCCTTTCGGCTTCAACGATTTCATTTCTCTACTAACATTAATATTTTCAAAGATTTAAAAACTGCTCGTATTTCTTATTCGTTGTGATACTGATATTCTCTGTTACGTGCTTATTCTTCTACCGCTGTATAAGTTTGTTACCACTTTTTAGTTTTGCGCATGTTACTCGAAGTTGCTATAGATTTTTATAATTTTGAATATATTTGTTGTAACCATCTTATCAGTTATACAAGTTGAAATGCATAATACTATTTGTTCACTTACTATTTCTGTTTTAAGGTGAACAATTTTGCTAAGCATTTCATTATTTAAGTTGCTGATTAATATATTTTGATAAAAAGATTTTTGGATATGTTACCTATTAATTCTGTACTCGGTGTTTTTCTATTTTATCAAAGTAACCTACCCAAAAGTATATTAAGTAGCTTAGATGTATTTAAAAAAAAAGTAATAGTAGGTGCATGTGTACGATATTAAAAGTTTTGAGTGTGTGAGAACTAATTAGTTCGTTTATTTTCGGCTGATTAGTTCGTTTATTTTCTCTTTCAACAAACATTAAATTTTTTTTGTAATATAACTTAAATAGAGATCTGTTAAATTATCTTGCTATTTAACTTATTTTTGTTCAGTTCATTGAAACTAATTGAAGATGAGTACTCATAAATAACCTACTATAATGAGTTTATGTAAGTTTGTAACAGCGTCATAACTTAATTTTCAAATGTCCTACAGTATTAACCTACACGGTATAAGCTTTATTATTGCATATTAATTGTATATAGCATCACGCATGAAAGAGCTTTCGATGTTTGTGAGCATGCGCGTGTTGCGTATCGACGTATGTATACTGTTGATGTTCTTATCCACCTTGGAAAATTATTAAGACTGCTGATCAAAAGTTTTGTTTCATGTACTGGTTTTAATCTAAAATTCTGTAATTTGATTATTTTATCAAAATCCGTATCATTATTTAAATGAAGTAAATCAAATTCCCTGTTGAATTCTGCTATAAATTTCACATATTATTCGGCGAACGTATGCGTCATTCGAATCCCTTATGTACTAATTTTATATTGCCTTTTGAAATTAATTCCGTGTCAGTAATTCTTATTATTGTCGTTATTATGAATTTCTGCTCGTGAAATTGGAA
Source organism: Lycorma delicatula (assembly GCF_047948215.1). NCBI lineage: Eukaryota > Metazoa > Arthropoda > Insecta > Hemiptera > Fulgoridae > Lycorma > Lycorma delicatula. The sequence continues at coordinate 247,833,317 of NC_134455.1, read as the reverse complement.
TTATGTTTTCTTAAGTCTTCTTATTCGAGATGACGTTTTGTAAATTTATATCGTGTTTATTACTTTTACGTAAAACAAAAAATAATGAAAAAATTCTAATCGAACGTATCGTAAATCATGTACGTTTTGAATTCACTTTATAAAAATTTTAAACACTTATTTTAAGAAAGAAAGTCTTCATTTCTTTACAGTCGAAATGTTTTACGAATTCTTATACCTTTGCATTCACTTTATTGATTTATAGGTAGTCTTTTTGCAAATATACCAAAACCCATGTTAAATTAATTAATTTGCATCTATTGCAGAGATACAGCTGTGTTTTAGAGTCCAAATGTGGATATCAAAATAATCTCAAAATTCTTCAGATTTTTCTTAATCGTTGCTTATAACAAGAACTTTATATAAAAAGTTTGAGTTCAATACTGTGTAATTTATAGACACTTACTGAACTCGATACATGCATTTTTCCGTTTTATAAAAATTATATTACTGAAGTATTTAGCGTGTGTAATTTACTTAAGTGTATGTAATGCGTAAATTAATGGTCGCTGTAGAGCCGACTGTGTGAATTCTCTTTATTGCAATTCTTATATCATTACATTAAACTGTTATATTATGATTTTCGTGGATAAATAAATGTTAATAGTGCCAGTGCTCCTGTTAATTTTTCAGTTGTTACAGTCATTGATAATAGCATTAATTATTGATAATAGCAAATCTCTACCTCATGTATTTAAACAAGCTTTAATACTTCGGTAAGTCTGTTGTCTTGTTTGTGATGGTAAGAGATAATTGAATATGTAATAATTGATGGTACAAATTTCTTTGATTTTGTGTTTTGAAGACTTAGTTTCGTTATACTGTATTGGAGGGTTTTAAGTTTCTTTATCGGTTTCAAAAAGGTTATCTGTTAGCTATAACCTACAAATACAATAATATAGTTATCTTTTTATTAGTTCAAAACAGTTTTTGAATCAGACTGTGAGGACTGCAATCAAAATATAAGCAGGAGAAAAATGAAAGCTGTAATAGATATGTTTGTATGTCAATGAAAGGTAAGGTGACGGAACGGAACGCAAGGATAGCGGCAGATTCATATATATATATATATCTTCCTACTTATCGCAGAGCTTAGACAAAAGCCCCATGCTGCTGAGTCATTCTTATTATAGGGCGTGTGTTTGTTTATTTGGCGGTTATACATTAATTTGTTTAGTTATGGATGGCATTGTGTGTTGCGATCCGATCCTTTAGATCAGACTAAAAACTTTACTCAGGCTGATCTTGGGAGAAATGGGGGTTGTGCCCGGGAGTTCGCTCCCCGAGCACGATCAAAACTTTAGCTTGGCGATTTGTCGAATTGGAGTGCACACTGAAGGGTGATGGGTGATGCTGGTTGCGATCGACCTGGGTGTATTTCGAGAGGCCCTCCTAACCGAAGCTGTAGTGGGAGATTAGAGGTTATACTCAGCTCCCGACGGACCAAACTTTAGGACCTCTGGGACTAGGTTTATTGTTTTTGGCTGTGCTCCAATTGCTTAAATTCTTACGATCCGTTTGCGGTGACCGAATCTGCTGATAGATATGCTGTCGTGGCATTCTTGATGCATCTATGCGGGCGTAATATAGTTTAGGCTGATTGTGGTAGGCGCGGGGTCTTCTTCTCCGCGAGTTAGGCTTTTGCTTAGTTCCAGAGGGCGTGGTAGCGTTAGGTGTCAGCTGTCTTCTTCGGAAGGCAGAACTCATTACTATCTCTCGTGGCGAATTACCGATGTAGATGTCCCTCGAGGCATCTGCATCGGTGGCATCTCACTGTGGCCGGGCCGAGCAGTGTGGAATGTGTTTCAGTTTGCGGGCAAGAAGATGTTTTCCATTAAAGCCATTTCTGGCAAGGAACGGAGGGGGTGGTGTAGCGACCTGACACGCTACGAGGCGGGATCTTCTCCCCTCGGGGGGAATTGAGATGATCTTGGGAGAAATCGCGTATGTACTTCATTCTCCCGGCGCGATTCACCTTCATTACTTCCGCTAAAAGCCTGTTACTACTAGTGCCTTGCGGTCTAGCAGGAATGCGCCTTATGGGGCCCTATTTTTTGGAGTATGCAGTGCACTTCCTTCGGAGGGATTCCTATGTACTGATAAGGCCTAAACTGTACGCTGTAGGAAAGAATGATGATTGGTGAATTTTAAGGTGAATGTGAGCGTACTTCTAAAATGTTTATAAAATTTGCAATTCTCTATATTGTACTTCCTTTAATAAACAAAACCGAAATACAGTAGTTTGCGTAGGTAGGTGTTGATTTCATCAGAAAACGATTACTGTTCGGCGATTGATGTACAAGTAGATAGCTTTATAATTATATAGTACTTTAGTCTGACTGGAGAAAGATTACGCTTAAGTTTGTTCTATTATAACTTTGCAACTAAGAGTTGGAAAATCCCATCAACGTAATATCTATTGAACTAAAACCCGTACTGTTTCCTTTTTTAACAAAAGGAATTTTAAAAACACCAAAAAAACATTGTTTTGTTCATATTTAAAGGAAAATCTTGGCAAACAGTTTTTTATCTATGCGATTTTTGAGCTCTTAATCTCTACAAAATAATTATTTAAAATGTGTAGTAATGACTTGTAAAAAACAAATTTGGGTTATCACCTTGTCAAATTTTAGATCGTTTATGTCATTATTTCGGCGATTGTGACCGTTTAAAAAATGATATCTCCAGTAATCTTAACGAAATTATTTTTTTTTTTATACTTGTGAACAGTTTTATAAGAAACTTCATTTGGATTTCCGTAAAATTATAATTATATCTATCAAGTAACTGGAAAAAAGGGGAGGAGTGTATGTAAGTTTGTCGAAAGTTCGGCCCATCAATATTTTAATTTTCAATAAATGAGTTGTGCTGTAAAAACGATTATAATTGATTTCTTATTCGAGTTAAAATTGATTCTGAAGGTTTTATGAAAAATTAAACAAAAGTTCGAAAAAAAATTGTTATTAGTGTAAAATGTAAATTTTTGATTACTTTTCTCAAAACGTAACTGCCTTGCTTTATGATTTATATGTAAAAGATATAATTAAAATAGCTAGTAATTACCATTCAATAATTTTGTGAAATTATTTGTTTTGGGGTGCGGGCTTTACGTGTACATGGTTAAACACATTTTAAAGTTTCAATTTGCAATTCCATAATATTATTTTTTTTTTTTTCATTTTCATTCTGTATAGTTTTTTATTTATTTAACCTTAACCGAAGTTGACTTGAGGTTTTTTAATGTTGTGCGACATTAGTATTCATTAATCAAGATTTTCTTAGTTATTAGGTCATTAATATATTAACATACTGAATTTTTATTTTTAGCTTAGGTAACACTGGTTCATGAAAAATAATGAGTAAATTCTTTATTTTTAATTATTAAACTAAGAATTCCAGAACAACTAAGAATTAATAATTAAATTCTTTAACATTTTATAAAAAGTAATTGCATTCATTGATCTTTATTCGAAGTATAATTTTACTATTCTGTTCACCTTATTACTAATTTTTTGGAATCAACGCTCTTTAGATTTATTCTCTCTAGTGGATAGATAATTTTGTTTTTATTTCTTCATGAGTTTATTTCTCTAAGAGTTTAAGAAGTTTTGAGAATTCATTTTATTGTATTTAGTGTTATGCGTGTTACGGACCTACATATTGTTAAAGTACATTATCTATTATAGTAACACTTACCGAACCCATAATAAATAAAAAGTTTTTGCAGTCGACATTTTTATTGAAGGATAAACTAAAAAAAGAAGATAGAGTAGAGATGATGGGTTCGGATAAGAAATTCTTCTCGTCGTGAAGAATATATATTTGAGAGACGGGCGAGAGGTTAGGTAGTTCAGCGAGTGAAAAATCTTCCCTTCTCCCGGTGAATGAAGTACATTCGTAAGTCTCTGCTGCCTTTCCGAAGCACGCACTGCCGTGAAATCCTATTGTCAACAGCTGCATTTGAGACTGAAGAGAAGCACAGGGTTGTTTACTTTCTGCTCCGTGGTATTACAACGTTCAGACAAATGAAAATAGGTTTATTAAGGTGTTGCCTAGATCATATCGTTGAAAAGGATTGGGTTGTGACGGGTGTGTTCAAAGACTATATCAATACATCAGTAGTACAATGGCTCATCGAATCAGCAGAAACCGTTGCGTATTATTTCACTAATATAGCGCACAGTTATTCTCTTCTATTTTCCTCGTTGTGTATATTAATAAATGATGAGGAAAAAATAGTAAAATAAATAATATATTAATACTATTTGTTGTTTTATGTAAGCTATTGTGTTTTTACAGTTTTCATTGGTTTTTATTATAGTGTAAGTAAATATGTGCTTTGAATATATTACGTATTATGTGTACAATAAGTTTTTAACACTGGATAAATTCGTATGTCAGTATGAATAAATGTTACGATCTCGTTTAATTTCTTTTAATTTTTTATGAATTTTAGCTTTCCTGTGATTTCTGCAATTACATTTCACGTGACTAATAATTGTTAGTTACTGCATGAGTATGAGTGTATTGTCTCACATACATCTAATTTTATTAGTATATTACGTCTAACATTATTCAGTTGTATTTGTTTCTTAGAGGAATATAATATTAATTTTCTCAATTAAATATAAGTATTCACCACGACTAAACTTTGCATAATATTTGGTTGTGGTCTTTGTTGAGGCTCTAACTAGCCTTCGGCTAGTTAGGCAATAGTTATCTAATAGTTAAGGCTAGTTAGCCTTCGGCAATAGTTATCGAATTATTGCCTACATTATTTTAAACTTAGGTAATTCATTGGTTCTGTCGCGTGTATATTGTAAACCTCGTGGTTGTTATTAGTTTTTGTATTGGAGCGACACAAATTGAACTGAAGTAGTTTAATTGTTCACTTGCTAAAATTTCAACAATTTCCGTTTATTTTCCGTTGAAAGGTAATGGAATGGTGCTAAGAAGTAACAAAAAGTATCATAAAAAGAAATAACGTAGATGGACCATTGAATATAAAAATAGGAATAGAAAAGATTACGGAGGTAGAAGAATTTTGTTATTTGGGAAGTAGAATTACTAAAGATGGACAAAGGAGAAGCGATATAAAATTCTGATTAGTACAGCCATAACGAGCCTTCAGTCAGAAATATAATTTGTTTACATCCAAAATTAATTTAAACGTCAAGACAACATTTTTGAAAGTATATGTTTGGAGCGTAGCTTTATATGGAAGTGAAACTTGGACGATCGGAGTACCTGAGAAGAATGATTAGAAGCTTTTGAAATGTGGTGTTGTAAGAGAATGTTCAAACTCAGATGGGTGGATAAAGTGACAAATGAAGAGGTTTTGCGGCAAATTGATGAAGAAAGAAGCATTTGGAAAAATATAGTTAAAAGAAGAGACAGATTTATATCGTACAAAGTAAGGCATCCTGGAATAGTCGCTTTAATATTAGAGGGAGAGTTAAAAGGGAAAAATTCTGTAGGCAGGCAACGTTTCGAATATGTAAAACCAATTGTTAGGGATGTAGGATGTAGGTGGTATACCGAAATGAAACGACTGGCACTAGATAAAAACAATTTCTAAATTTTGTTGTAGCTTTGTTCTCGGCTCTCAGAACAAAGCCACAAAATTTAGATTAATAACGAAGCTTTTTATAAGTTAACCGTATGTTAACTTTATTAAATTGTTAATAAACGAATAAAAATTTGTAACAATATTCAGAGAACTTAATTCTGAGAAATATTGAGTAATTTTGAGGAAAATTAAGTTTCAGAGATTCGATTTAAAACAGACCAAAATGTAGCAGGAAACGTTATAATTAATAAAACTTTTCTGCATAATATTAAAACATTTTAACAACTGACTTCAAAACACACAAAAAATTAAATACAAGGTAGCTCAATAAGAACCGGTATTTTAAATTATGCGCCATTTTCTATCTACAAAATTCCAAGCCGCCATATTTGATATCTACCTTAGGGAGACATAGAGGTTATTAGAAATTTCACGTTTTTGTTAGTTTATTTATTGTATGAATCCATTACAAAAATGGGAGTGTGGCGGAAACGATGAGAAGATTACGTACTCATTTCGGTGTCACAATGCTCCACCTCGGTCAGCTGTTTAAGTGTTGATTATAAAATCTGAGAAAACGTATTCCCTCAAAGATGGTATACACCGCGTGTGCGTCAACGTTCCGGTCGGTCTGCACAAAACATCGCTGCACTGAGTGAGAGTTAAACAATTAATTCTAAAACATTAATACGCAATCGACCATAATAATTAAACATTACATGGGCTACAGTATAATAAATTTTAACAAAAGATCTTCATGCATACAAAATTCAATCGATGCAAGATCTGTTTCTTAGAGTTCATCAACAACGAAGAGATTTTGTCAATCAGGCGTTGGAACACAAGAAAGTGGATGATGAATTTCAACGGAAAATAATCTTTAGTGATTAGGCTAATTTCCAACGGCTTAGTGAATAAACAAAATTGTCGAATTCGGGGCAGTGAAAACTCAAGGGTAGTTCACGCGCATTCCACGCTTCCAAAAAAGTGACGTTACGGTGGGCAATTTGGGTTAAAGGAGTGACTGGGCCATGTTATTCTATTTTCCTGACAATAAACATATAACAGCATTAAATAGGATCATATTTTCGTTTCCAGGAATTGAAGGTTTTGGTAAGAATGTCATTTTATCCTTGAAGCAAGTAATCCGGGCGGAATATTTCGCTAGTTTCAATTCGAAAACAAACGTTTCCGGAGATAGGTTTAGTAGACCCATTATTTTTATTTATATATATTCGAGAGAGAGTGTGTGTGTGTATGTATGCACATCTGTTTTTGTGCTTGCTTGTGTGTATATGTGAATAATTTTTTTCATATTTCTGGGTGTTACCAAATTTAAATGACTAAATCTACAGTGAACCCGGTGACTGAAATTGTATACTAAGTTTTACAACGTATCTTTCTTAAAATGTAATTTAATGTAGAGACTATTTACTTTTTTAATGTTTTTTGTTCTCCCGCTAAGAAACGTTGAAAGAATGTTAATGAAACTGAACACCGAGAAAGGTTTCTCACTTCCACTTCCCCTTTTTGTCTGGAATGACTCTTTGATTAAATAAAAAATACGCTAAGATTTAAAACTTTTAACTTACTTTACTCTCGTCACTATTTCATTGTGAAAGAACGAAACCGAAATAAAGCTTTTTTTTTACCGAAATGTAGAACCGACTGACTGATTTGCCTCGTTATAAATTGATTATAGTCATAAACACCATGAAAAACTAGAAGTTCTGTTTTTACAAAACTTCAGTCCAATTTCAATCGTTCTCATTCCCACATTTGCACTTGTACAATGTATAGATATTCTCTGAGAGTAGGCCTGAATATTTTTGTGAATCATTCTGTGACACTTAATATCGCCCCTTCCAATTGACTATGATAATCGTTGGGAACCATAATGTTACTGACTTAAAAAGTATATTTTATTTTTGTTACTCGATAGCTTTTTTGTTGCGTACGATTTTCGTTAAACTTATCCATTTCAAATTTTGATTTTTTTGTCGTTGTCAAGTACTTAACAGTTATTCGAAAATTTGCAAGACACGTGTGATAACTTCTGAATTCTTGAACATTAAACTTTATTTATTAACGTATATTGTTGAATATAATTTACTGATTTAACTTTAAAAATTCACAAAATTTTACACTTGAAAAATTGTAAATTTAATTGCCACATCCTACCCTCTCGGTAATTCTTCATTTTATTTTCATAAATCTGATTTATCAGACGTGTTATTTTCTTAAGCTATCGTTAAAAATGACAAATTTTTAACGTTATTGACGAAATTTTGATCAGTGATAATTTTCAGATTTATAAGTTTTCATTTTGCACGAAATTCGAACTAAAATTGCCAACATAATAAACCAAATAATGAAATTCATTGTTATGATTTTTCTTTCTCATCGTCATTCAAAGTGCAGCGGCATTTGAGTAAGTACATTACAATGGTCAACATAAGATATGGAACTGAGAAGGGAGTAGGTGTTCTATATAGTATTATTTATGCTGAATCTGAATATGCATTTCGAAACAACCCATAATGTAATGTTCTTTTAAGTTACAATCCCTTAAGTTTATTTGTTCCATCGTTCGTGGACAAACAATACAAATAAGTTTATATTGATACATATATTTGATACATAACAGTCGATTGATGTCATTGATGGGTGTGTGTGTGTGATTGCTGTTCTTGGTGAAACAATTTTACGAAATATTTTAAGTATTTATAAATTAAAATTTAATTATTTTTTATAATTAAGTAAGTATTTTTGTAATATTTCAGTTTACTTTCATTCACTAAAACATTTTGAATTTTACAATGAATAAAAATCGGGTTTGCAAAAATTCTTCTAATATTATTTGTTAAGTTTGCGGAGAATCACCTGGAAAACCAGTATCGAACCTGCTAAAAACTGCTTACAAACATTTTCTTGGAAAGAAATTTCTGATTCCCCGGAAGGCTAAAAAGCTTAACAAAAAAAAAGCTTAAAGGCAGTGTTGTTGCATAACACGAATAAGTTTTCTTCTATACCGGTAGCACATGTAGAAGTGAAAGAAACAAATGAAAGTAAGTAAAAAATTTAAAAGCTATTTAAGTGTGATGAACACTTATGGCGAATCATGGCTGACGCAAAAGTGATAGGGTTTTCTTGTGTTTGTGGGTTAGTCGGTTTACAGATAAACACTACGCAGTTAAAGATTGGCCAAAAAGAAATCAGTTTACCCCAGGAAAGGAAAATGTTGTATTCTATTATTTAAGAAGTTTCTCAGTATATTCAAGGGTCATTACTAAAAATCTGAGGGTGATGAAGAAAAACTTTCATTTTAAGATTCACCATAAAAAATACATTCTAATTCACCTAGTTTTATCTCGGTTCCAAGTTTTTTTTCACCCGTTTTATTTGATAAAGTGAGCACATACTAAATAATTACCAATATTAGTGTAATGCTAAAGAAAGGTAACTCAACAAATTTATTCGATACATTATCAACTAAGTCGTCAAAAAAGAGATGATATATATTAATTTGAAGAATGCATTGTGTATTCTACTCAACGAAAACAATACGAGTCGGTATATGTTGTGCAACTTGCAAATGTCATCTATTATCTGGATGAACTGAATCTTAAGTGAACGTATTTTAATTAAACCTAGAATTTAATAACAGTGATGATAAAATGAGTCAACTAAATATAAACTGTATGCATACGCTTGCATATATATATATATATATATATATATATTTGCGCGCGCGCGCGCGCGTGTGTAATTTTGTCAATAACAGATTAAATTATAATAATCGTTGATAAGAAGTGATTGTAGGTTCGGTGAGGTATAATACTTTATTTAAGTTCGAGCTTATTGTTTTTTAGGTTTAGACGAACTATCATTTTTTTCAGGTATCTATTGAATTTAATAATTAATTACCTGTATTATTATAAGAATTTCTTTGGAGTGGTAGATTTATTATCACATTCGTTACTGTGTACGAAGTTAAATTTTGTCGGAGTAAAACTTCAACTCTATATAATAGGTTATTCGTCTGTTTTCGGGTGGTGAACGTTGGATTGGTAGTGCATAAGAGTAAGCGTATCGGTAAGCGGGTGAGTGATTGTTTGCTAGCGAGTGAGAAAGAGGTAATAATGCACGCGCGCGTCTCTGTGATTGAGAGAGAAAAAGAGTAGTACGTTGGTGGGTTACTGCAGGTGAATGGGAATTGTACACATCGATCATGACAATTAACAAGCTAGCTAGCGCAAGGTCCGGCGGCAGTAAATTAATGGATGGGCGACCCCTCTCAATTAGATCGGTCCCCTTCAAACATCTCTCTCTTACTCCCTGCTTTCCTTATCCACCACATTCCTCGCCTATCACCAGATCGGTTCAGCGAAATCCGCACTGCACCATTGTATTAAAGGTTAATATATAGGACGTAGTAAAAATATTCGCCAAAGCAGCGCGGGGATTCATTTACTTTGGAAAATTCAAAAATAATTACTGAACGTAGTTTTGCACTAGCATTCAATTCCACTTTTGAATCTAATTCCAATAATGCCGAGCGGCAATAATCAATCTTTGGATTTTTTTTTACATTTCCGGGTAGAAATATTCTGCTTAGCATAAAGTTATTTAAATTTTCAATTTACTAAATTTTTAGTTAATTTAGTTTTTTCTAGAAAAAACGATACCACGGAATTAATCACTGGCATCATTAATACTACTGTTTACAGTTTTAATCCAATATAGTAAATCTGTTTTTAATCCTTTATAGTAATAGAAATTAAACGAAATTTTTTTTTTTTCTACTGAACAAACTTTGTTTGGCAGCCTAGCGATAGCTTGAAAGATATTTAAGAAATTATCTTAATTTGTTCGTAATTTTCAATATTCGTTTTCTTCGTGTGTTCTGATACGAGTATGTAATACTTTAATCTTGAGTTATATACACAGTCATTTTCTGCAAAAAAGGAGTGTTCCATCCTACAGTAGTTTGAGTACAAGTATAAATATCTTTGATTTTGCTCTAAAAATGAACGCAACTGGAAGGTGTTCTTTTTAAAGCTTTTGCTATTCGTATTTAAGTAATCTGAGTCCGTATGTCAACTAAGGGTCATAATTCATGCGATCGAGTGAGATATATTGCCAGTACTTAGAACTATCGATAGTACTCTAAGTAACACATACCGCATACAAATATCGGTTTTTGACAATACTAAATTCAAATAAACGGTTACTCCCAGATCAAAGCTCCCACCGTGTAATATATCTTTATTAATGTTTGGTTTAAACGTAGCTTTTTTTCAGTGATCGGTACAAAAAATAATTATGTGAAATTCGGTAGCGTTTTTACGGAATTTGTAATCGTGATTTGCTAATAACTAAGATCTTTAACTGAACTATTTTAATCAAAGTATGTTACAAGAATTTTACTATTTACAAAATCGGTAAGTTAATTTACCACTAAATTAAATTTCTGTTAGTTTTTCGTATTCAGGAAAATGTTGGAGTTGCAGTCCTTTTTTTGTTTCAGTGCTTGATTTGTTTATTGAGAGTAATAAGTATTATAAGGGTAATATTTCATTTTTTATAGGCCTAAAATTTGAAACTTTTGGTTTAGAATGAAAAATAAGAAAAACCTAACAACTGAAGATTCAAATCTGGACATTTTCTGGTATTAGATAATATGTAAGATATCACTATTGTTGCATTCATGATAAATTTATGTTAAATATATTTAGTTAAAAAGAATCCATTTTTTTCAAAGTGTAACAATCAAAATACGAGAATTTAGTTAACTCATTTTATCGCCTCTATTATTAAACTCTAAAATTAGGTTTAATAAAAATACTGTTCACTTAAAAGATTCGCTTCCTCCAGTTAATAGATGACATTTGCAAGTTACACTGTATGTACCGAATCGTATTGTTTTTCTCTGTGTAGAATGCACGGTGCTTCTAATTAATGTAAGAAATCTCTTTTTATTAAATATAGGTGGTTATGTATTGAATAATTTTGTTGAGTTACCTTTCTTTAATATTACACTTTTATGTATTTTTTTTTATATCGATCGAATCTTTTAATATCGGTATCTTTCTCGACTATTTCCACAAGTTATCAAAAAGTCATAGAAATTCAATATGCTGATCACTAAACCGATCGTCTTAATTTAATTATGACATAATATGCACATGTAAAATGTATAATTTTGACTTTCGGTTAAACATAGATGAACTCTATAATGTTCCTAAAACTTTAGATTAATCTGCGTTTATTGCGACCTACGTCGCAAATAAAGGAACGTGCCTAATTGTACCTTTTCTACGATAATTATCTATTTTATTTCGATAGTGTGAACTTTATGAAATTTTTTCAGTTCATTATATTGAAATCTTATCAGAAACTTATTATTTTCATCAGAAACTTGAAATTAAAGTTTGGTTTAAACTTCGGTGGAATTTAGTCCAAGAAACATAAGGTATTATTTTGTTCTCGAATCTTCTTTGTTCAGGAAATATAATTCATTATTAACATGTATAATGATTTTTCCGCGTTGAAGTCATTTGAATATTTGTTCTAAATAATTTTATCTTAAATACTAATAATGCATTTTCTTTTTTGAAAATAACTTATACTTTTTTAACAAAATTATTACTTAACTCCTGTTCCCAATCTGAATAACTTGTCAGAACTTAAATGTTATTATTATCAGGACGCAATGTAAACATCATCAGTTTGTTTTAGATAATTGCCAAAAATAAAGAAAAGTAGTACATTTTAAAGAAGGATTTCTTTACTAGTTAAATAATCTGGGGTTACCTTTTCATACAGTTTTGCATGCATGCGAATATTAATGTAAAACTTATAAATAATCTTAGAAATTGCAAATTTAACTGACTGCTTTCTACACTTAAACTGCTGAATATTGATTCTCTATTGTAATTTTATGTAGAAAATGTTATTCTGTGTATCCACCTGAGCACTCGTCAGCCTCTTCTTATTTCTAAGTTTTATTTCTTTTCTATTTTTTTTTTTTTTTTTTTTTTTTTTTTTTTTTGAAGCGTTACGAAAACTTGCTACTGTAACTGTAATTCTTTCCGTACTTCCTCACATTCTTCAAGATTTCATTTTTTGTAAACTAATTCTTTTCATTTTATGATCGTTAAGATTTCGAAGTAGGGATTCTCTTAGTCTCGTGTTATGAGCTCATAGTCTTTGAATTTAACGGACACATTTAGGTAGGCAGACTATTGTGATCAATTTTATTTATGCATATGATGAAGATAAACCTACAAATATAGACCTGTAGTTTTTGTTAGGGGGAACTTCTACTATATCGCTTACTATAGTGTATAATAGAAACAACCTGAACTAGATAAAGCCTGTAGTCACCGGTCTTTAGGCCACTTAATTTTGTGAAATTTCATTACGATTGTAAAACGCAGATTTTCTCCTCGTTAGATGATTTACTACTATTTTCTTTTAGCGATATAAAAATTATCCAGTTTCTTCTGTGTAAAATAGCATCCAGTGTAAGTTTAAAATTTAAATTACAGCATTTCATTTTTAAAATAATTAATATTTTCAATTTTTAAGGATTCCCGTTGTCCGTAGATAATTTACTCTATAAGAGTGTAAACTAGATTATTTTGTATGAAACCCTTTTTTAATGAGGTCTGAAATTTATTAGATTCAAGAGAATTTTTGTGAAATTTGAAAAGTTTTGGAGGTGAATTCATTTCAGAAGTGCGAGTTCATGAGAATTATTTGTCGTGCAATTTGATTACAAGTCCTGAAAATTTGAATCAGTCATATTACGGGCAAAGATAATTTTGTCAAAATAATTTCCGGAAAATTAATAATTTAGAAGAGTTGGTACTCTATTTAAAAATAATTTACTAGAAGTTAGAACAGTCTGCTTTCATGAGCAGACTTTTTTCAACGCTGTAAAAATAAACTAGACTTTTTTATTTAATCGTTTACTTTAGCCAAATTTGAATTCTCTATTTCCACAGTATATTGGTTATTACCTGAATTTTTCTTGTCATTCCGATGGATCAATTTTAAACTCCTCATCTTTTTAAGAAAGAACATTTTTACAATTGATTTAAATATATAATAGATTGGTTGAAGGAATTGTTAAAATATATACATATGGAATTAGGTATCAATCAAGCTTGCTTGTAATGGATTCAAGATTTTCCGATTGTTTTAACTCGAATAGTGGTATAAATGTGGTAAATTGTAGTGGTAAATTCTGTTTTAATATTTAAATCGATTCTGGATATTTGTTCTTTTTTTCAAAATTAAATTTATTCTTTAATGAACTAGTAAAAACTTAATGTTTATACCAAATGCAGCACACAGAGACTCCTCTAGGAATTTTTCTTTAGAAATCGTTAAACAGCAATCTTTCTTACTCGTGTTATAGAATTGCTTAGGTTTTGTGAAAAATCTTGCTTGTTAAAATGCTCTTCGAAATTTTCAGTATGTAAAAATAAAAGAAATTGATTGAACAGAGAGGTTGCGAACTTTCTTTGTAATTTCAGGATTGAAATCGTGGAACTGTTAAATATTGAAAATATAATTCTCGATAACTCCGTCGAAAAGGGAGAAATTTTTTTATAAACATAAAACTTAAATTCCCTTTTTCTAATATGATAAATGTCTGTGAAAAAATTATTTCTGACGTAACAATTGAAATAAGAAAAAATTCTTTTAGACATTAAGGGCAGGAAGCAAGCCGAATGTTTTAAGTCCCTTTTCCGAATGAATATGCTAACGAAAACACTATTCAGATAACAATTTCAAACTTAAAGAATGAGAAAAAAAATTGTACGAAAATTAAATCATTTTTTTTTTTTTAATGATAATAATTCTGCACCTGTTTTCATAGAATTTTGGTTACAAATAAGAATCCATAGCAGGATTGAAATTTATTTCTAAATTTACGGTTCGAGTAAGAAAAAATTTATCTTACAATTAGGTATCTTTCTCCAATCATTCTGAAAGAATTCTTTCACCCAATAGTAAGTATCTTTCTCCAGTTATTTTGAACGAACTCTTTCATTCAATGGTACGATTGATGTCTTATATTTGATGGTATCTAAAGGTTAGAAAGCGGAAGGAAATATTGCATGGATGATGGATTGTGAAGAGTTTTGAATACTTTTCTCCTACATACACTAATAATTAAGACGTTTCTGAAAATACTTTACGTATTTTTAACGTGTAAAAAGTGTTGCTACGTTAATTCCGATTATAAATATCAGAAAATTTGGAATCTCTGTACTAAAGATGAAGAAACTTCCTAGGAATCGCATGTTCTGCTCAAAGTATTAAAAACATAATGGTTTTTACATTGGCCCACAACACAGGATGTGGGCTGAATTTACTTAAATTATTTAATGACGGGAGGAGAGTTTCCTCAGAGTTAGGACCAGAATAACGTATGAAAAATGGTAAGGGTATTATCTGGTGGTTTGTTCCTTCTTGTCGACGGAATTAACCGTGTGAGCTTCAATAGCCGAGCAATATTTGTTTTTGTGATAGTTAATATAATGTTTTAATTTATCCATTTTTTTTATTTTGTGTTCAGGTATTTAGGATTAACTCGTATGCAATTTATGGTCAACACTGCATTCGGCTTATTTTATTTCCCAAATCCTCAACAATTAAATTTATTTATCAATTATAATTATAATTTTTAATAGATAATCCAATCGTTCCTACATTCCTTAACATAATGTGTCTGCATAGCCACTGATTAGTTGATTTTTTGCAAATTTTTTATCTATCATTATAACTCCTTAAACTACAGCTGATTTGCGTCCTTTTCAGCAGTGCTATGATTGCATTGTCGGCATAGTATTATTTATTTATCTTTATCTAGCTCTCAAAAGAGTCAATAATGTATTGTTTAGGAATTCGCTAGCTTAAGTCTTGTTTTCAGAAAAGAATTGGACCGGGGATTCAGTTTTGTGTCTGTGTAGAAATCAATCATATACCAGATCTGTTGCCTGGTCAGCGTATAAATCAAATTTCCTGCCTCGGCGAGCATCACTAGCCGACTCAATTCCCTTTTCCCTTTCCTATCCGCCCTATCCTTCTCCTAACTAAATAAATCAGGACCTTCTTTCTTCTCCCGGTCCTTCTCTCCCGTCTTTTACCCTCTTACACTATCCTTTTTAGCGTTGTTTTTACGAAAACATCTCAACTTGTTCTGAACAAACTCTTGTAGTAATTCCTCAACTCTTGATTCGATTTTATTTCTCTTCCTGTTTCAGCTATTCTCTCCTAAACCACTTCTACTTCAGTTTTACTTATTTGGAATAATTATTTTCTCTTTTATATTTTTAAATATATTTAAAATGGGTTTTTTAAAATGGTATGTCTATTGTTGCAAATGCGTGTTATGTGTATGTGTTACCACCGTGTTTTACTTTTACGAATAAAAAGCTCTTTTTTTTTTTTTTAATAAAGTTTGAACATAGTTTTTGGTAGTAAAAATCAATATTTATCTTTTCAACATTTACGGAGCTATCTTATGCGCATATTATGAAAAATTTACTGAATTATTTTTCAGTTTAACTCCTAATTTAGTAATTACAGTTCGACTTATTCAATTTTACAGAACACCGCTTGTTATATATACAGTTGTTAATTTTTGTTATATGCATTGGTTGAAATATGTTAATGGAATTAAATTATAAGTGTTACATTCTTAACGCATTGTTAATAGATATAATGCATATTTTATGATTGAATTCATATTTTCTTGTTGTTGTCTGGTATCATTTTGAAATTAAATAATGTTAAGTCTATATAATAGAAAACAAATTTATCATATCGGGGTATAAATGTACGTTTCTGAAAAAAATAATACTATTATTAATTAAACTCTTCTCATGCCATAATTTAATAGTTAATTAAACGAACGGTTTAATAAAAAGTTTACTGCTGAATTTTTCCCTGGAGATTAAGAAAGAAGAAAAGAGCATTTAATGAATTCAGCGATGCTTTTATTTAATGAAGAAAAAGAAAAGGAAGAAAGTAAAGAGAAATAAAGTTAAACCAAACAACGAGGTTAACTCGTTTTGTTTGTGTTTATATTAAGATAGGGAAATGCGCTTTGTGTTATAGTGTGGCAAGATTATTAAGAAATTAACCACTGTAAACGACTTAAACTCTACAACCGTGGCTCCTTAATGGAGGACATTACGCTGTAATCCACGAAGAATAAGAATAAGACCGCGTAGGATTATGAGACTAAGACGGGAAATTTGCAACTCGGGACTCTGGCTAAAGATGATAACACGCATACACGCGCGCTCGTTTGCTCATTAGACATGCTAATTTCTCGCGTATAGCTTATGTGTAACTTGAAAGAGACGACCTGCTGTTTAAGATTAGATTAAATCAACGTTATTGGTCCTTTACTTCACGTACGAAGATGTTCTATTTACTTGTAAATGATTCAGCTTCGTCATTTGATGCGTGGTTATTGATACCGCAATGTTACGATGACTGCCGATGTTACGGGCCACACGTAATTGTTAGCTTTATGAGTAGACAAGGTACGGGTTGAAGTTACATCCAATGAATTTATCAAAGGTACGGGTTGAAGTCATATCCAATTAATTTATCTTATATCATAGCTTGATACTTTAACTGTACCTTTGCTAATAAAATATATGTACATGCAAGAGAATTTGTGAACTTTAAGGGATCACGTTGAAATTATAAATAAAATTGATGATCGACGAAAGTTCTTTTGGATACGATAATTTTGACATTTCTGATGTTTAAGATCGCTGAATAAATTTACTTATCTGCATCATTTAAAATTTTTTTAACATAGCCTTGCATCCTTTTTGTAAGTACCGATATTGCCATAACATATTGCTGTGCAAATAAACAGCGTACTGTCATGTGGTACGGTGAAGTTAGATACTTTAATTACTTGGTGTAAAAAAAAATATATATAAATAATTCCGATTTGGTTTCAAAAAAGTATATTTTTTCTCAGTAATTTTAGTAAATGTAATTTGGTACTGAACCATGTGTTTTAACATGATATTTCAGATACCATTGTAGAATAAATTATATTGTAGATAGTGTAATAATTTAAATTAACCGCGGGATGATAAAATGGTTGTAAAGAACTTCGAGTTAAACGGGTGAGAATTTCGACCGTCTGTTAATTTGTACTTTTGCTTCACGTGACTATATGCTATAGATAGGAACAAGTAAAATTAGAATACAGCATTTACATTCTACTAATAATATTATAGTATTTACTATATTTACTATTGTTTTTATTTACTATAAAAACAAGTTATTATTTACTATATTTTTTATTTATCATATGTTTATTTTTTTCTAGCAGACGATGTTAAAATAGATCGATATCTTAAAAATAAAGTGTCTGGGCTATAAATTAAAGCTGTATTTTTTATTTTTATCTTTGCAACATTTTAAAGCGATATTTTTTTTCATTGGAAAAGATTCGTGGAAAAGTGTGGGGATTTTCAATTTTCCACATATTTTTCTTAAACGGTTAGATCTACCATAATTGGAGTGCAGTAAATGTACTGTAAAACTAAATTTAAAACGTAAATTTTCCTATCAAAGCAATTGTAATTTTTAATGAGAAACAAAGTTATCTAGATGATGATATTTTTAAGTTAGGTGTGGGAAAATAATGGACTGGTGTTGTGAGACTTTTCTTTTTTTGGACCTTATCTTGTGAATACTGAATCGATTAACAGTTTTTCGATACAATTGATTGATTTATGGGTTTTCTTTTGAGATAAAAGGGGAAAATGAAATATCTCACCCGTATTCGGTTATTCATCTCTAATATTTCCCAGGTTCTAAGTCGTTTAATATCTAAAAAAATATACTACTTATACAGAATTTTATTTACATTAAAATATTGAGAATATTTATAAGTTATATAAGAAAACATGTTCTTTTATTTTTTTCTCAACTTCATTTATAATGAACTTCTTTCTTCTTAACTAATGATATTCAAGTCGATTATTTAAAATAACAAAACAAACATTTATAGAACTTCAATTTTTATTAGGGTTATATTTTCTTGCTCAGTAATAAATATTGATTATTGTTCTCATCTTCGTAAAATCATATCTCTATAAAAATAAAAATGAGATTTAAAACAGGTGAGGTTGAAAACAGTTGTTAATATTTATATTAACGGTGATAATTGTGCACGATTCTAATACTTCTTGTTAGCTTAAAAAGAAGTGCATGTAAAATTTATATTCAGTAATTTTACATTTTTGTATCTTACCAAACCTCATTATTTCTTTTTTAAATAGATGATTTAACGGAATCAGTAGAAGGTAAGTTAAGATAAATCAGTAGAACCGGAATCATACGAGAATTTTAAAATAAAGATGCTGCAGATTGATTAACGTAATCGCTTTTATTCGAAAGGATAATTTTTAGGGTCATAGAGTTATGTTACATGTGTTATATAATAGGCAAAATTTGTTGAATTTATCTGTATTGAATTCAAAAATAATTTTTAATATATTTCAAGAATATATATTTTTTTCATAATAAATTAGTATAATCTTTAAGCAGTTTTGATGAAAATACTTGTGTAAATGTTTTTGTTCATAATTACCGTTTTGTAATACAGTTTGTGTAAGACGCCATGATTTATAATATATTTTATTTGTAAGCGATATGTATGAATAAAATGAATTATAAACGTACAAAGAATGTCGGTTAAGTTTATGGATAATATTCTAGTGAAAATAATGTATTGTGAATTCTTTGTTGTTTATTTTAGGTACGAGAATACCTATTGTACATCATCAGCTCGTGTAGATAGCTCTATCGCTACCTCTTCTCAGTGTAGTCTTCTCATATTATAGACGTGTAGACTTTTCAAGTGGTACTCCTTCTAGCCTACTTCTCACTGTTCTGGCTTTGTCAGGGTCGCTTGCTTTCATTTCACACCTACTTCTTTTTTTTTTACCTCAAACCCCCTTCTTTTCATATCTGAACCCACCCGCTCCTTCCAAAAACCTGAGTACGACGTCTTCTGTACCGTGTCTCAAGAGACTGTTGGTTTACTTTTTCTTTTTAATACCAACTTCTCCTTCCAAAAATAATCTATACTCCGTTCAATAATCCTTTACTAACGCAAATGTACGTAGACTACGTATACAAGGTATAAAGCATTTCATATATTTTATGTACGAAACCCTTAGTATATAAATACGTTTTTACATGTTTTATACAAATTTAATGACACATTTTTTTGTATTTTAAAGAGGCTTTTTTAATAAATTAATTACGATGATATATCGGTTCAAAAAGAAAAAACGGAAAGTAGTTTTATGTACAAAATAAGTTTCAAAATGATATCGTGTTGATAAAATGTTATTGCAGATCTATTAAAGTGAATTCTTATAAAAATAATACTGTAATTATTTTATTTAATTCTTTGATCTGAAATCTCTTATGACTAATGCACTTAAAATATAAAGAAAAAACACATTCATATCGACATAAATGTAATATCGGTTTTATGATATTTATTCAATGTCTTCTTTTAATATGACACGTAATAAAAATAAAAATATATTAGTTATTTATTTTTTCAAGCGACTGCACCCTATTTCAATTATAGATGATTAAAAGAGATGAATTTTTATCCGCGTGAAAATACCAAGTCTGACTGATATTCGAATCCAGAATCCGTAATGTCCCTAACACGATAATAGCCATTAAATTTTTACCGATACATTTTTAAAAATACAGTTTGTAATTTTTTACAGCCTGCTTCACATCGACCCCACTCAACCTAATTTCATAGTACGTGATTTATTGCACCGCCCGATCGGTGGGGCCTTTAGAAAAATATTGTAATAAACGGTCAGTAGTGAAACTTTCAGGTGAGTTTAGAAGTCGTCCCGTATGTAAAGGCGCAATGAATAATTTAAAAATGTTATTTTTGTTTAAGTCTATCTCCATGGTGGCCCGATAGCGTCTCAGCTTTTTATCAGCAAGATCTCGAGCTCGAATTCCGGTCAGTTTAATATTTTTCATACGCTAAAATATTTCCATATCGCGTTCCCACAAACAAGCCTGGAGTTTGTGTGATGATTATTATTAATTAATCATCTTCATTGTCAATAAATCATCTTAGATATCAGACGGTCTCAACAGCCGATATGAACGCTCGATGTAGTTTGAAAAGGACGATTTCAAACTACATCGGTAATTAGTCTTTAAGAAATCCCTTACTGTTAAGTAACGATTGTTGTTTTTTCTTTTCAGGGATAAGGTGTTTCGGCTGAACTTGAGTAACATCAGTCATTCCAACTGCGAGGTAAGTGAATTAATTATAATCTTAATTGGATGTCTGAATTAAGGTATTCATTTAATTAATATATGAAATCTTATCGCTCTTGAAAATATTTTCTCGATGTCGTGTTCCTATTTGGTGTTACCCCGTAGGTACTGCAAAAACCCCAGCTAGTTTGATGGTTTATTTTCCGTATTAAGATTAGTTTGCTGTAATAATTAACTTTAATTAAATACTGTTTTTGTACACGTTGAACTTTGCAAAATATGACTGGACATACAAGATAATGGGATGTTTGTAACTACAGTGAAGAAATAAAACTGTTCCTAGTCGTCTTATCTTTATCGACGGGTTTGACGCTTATTACAATATTCGTTTTGTAGTAATGGGAAAAGTAAAAAGTGATCGTGTTATATTATTAAATAAATTTTCTGTTACCTACCTAGTATTTTTTATTATAATCTTGTTTTCTAAGAACAAGAAAAACTAAATTAAAAATACCCGTTTTACTACTTTTTAAACTATAATTTGCGTTTGTATGAAAGCGCAAAAACAATTTTAAAAGTGCTATTATAAATTCTAGCTTAATTAGAGGTTTTTAGATCGATGATTTTTCAGTTACCGACTAGTTTACAAGTAATAACTGTTAGGAATTATAAAAAAAGTATACCTTTAAAGTTGATTGATAAATGTTTGTAATAATTTAATTAAAGTCGTTAAACGACGGAGATAATTCATTATTTAAAAAGAGGAAAATTTTTTTAAATAACTTAAATTAACGTGATAATTCGGGAAAAGTACTGAAATTATCTCAGTATCATTTACGTTCTTTTGGAGTGCTGCTTACGAGTCCGATTTGCGGCTAACCATTCTCTTGTGGAAGTTGCTGTACATTTCCCTCGCACGAAATATTTAATCACTTTTTTTACGTAATGAAGGTCGTTCGTTTTTCATTAATTTATGTATTTTTTTTTATTCTTCGAAACGAACATACCTGTTATTTAATTTTAAAAAAATATACATTCGTGAGTGAAATAGCTATGAAACAGCCATTGTTGGAAAATAGCCGGTAACTGGAAAAACATTGTTACTAAACGCCATATTTAGGAGTACAGTAAAAAGAGATTGGTTATTAGGCAGATTAATAAAACATGCTTTTAGAATTTTTATGTTTCAATAAGGGTTTATATCCCGGTTAAAAAAGTTGTGAATAAAGAACATTTTCCTTTACTTTTTCTGCAATTATTTAATGTGAATTTTATTTCATCACTAAAATTCCATAGTTGACAGAAAACGTTACCGGAGAATAAAATAAAACAACTCTCGAAATTTAATGTTATTAAAAACGGCTTTATTATGGTTCAAACTAATCGGTAAAGATTTAACACTTAGTTTAATGTAGCTCTGTTGACTGCTAAAAGCCGTACCTAATGATTAAAGAAAATCCATGACATAATACAGCTGAACTGTGTAAATAATCAAGGTTCAAATTAGTTTTTTCTTTTTTAACCTCCGGGACCACCATTACGTATTACTTCAGACGAATGAAAATTTCTGTTGCGGGTGAAAACGCCATGGCTGACCGGGATTCGATCCCGGGACCATGCCATGCTAAGTAAATTTAATCTATAATATTGATGTATGTCATTAATCGTACCAAAATTCATACAAAATTGCCAACATTTTCAGGAAAAGTTATTTTGTCGCGTACAATACTGAAACGCCTTATTTAAAATCTTGCCGTCTGCAAAAAATTACCGATTGTACAAAAACATAACTAAGTTTTTCAAAACACCGGCACCGTTGGTAAAATATGATTACGTAAATATAATTTTAAAAACAGCTTTGCAATATATTGTTTGAATATAAGAATATCTTTTCATAAAAGATAATAACTTTAAAGAAATAAAAGATTCTACAAATAAAATCAAAAAAGAAACTGCTCTAATGATTAAAACATGTAAATATGTTTTCACTGAGAATGACACTAAAAAAAAGTTTAAATTCACTAACACTGAATTCCATATATTAAAAGCATTACCAAAGATTCATAAGACCAATATGCCTATACGGCTACTTTGATAAATTTTATTAATGTACCCAATTAAGTAAGTAATTTTTTAATCAAGTAAATTTTTATCAAATACATTAAAAGAATATATTAAAATAGAAAATAACTATAATTTCAAAAACAGTTATGAATTAATAAATATTCTTGATAACATCAAAATAAGCAATAATACCTTCTTTCTTTCTTTTTTTTTTTTTTGAATGAAATGAGTGTAAATGACTACACTTCATTTCATTTATCCTATCATACATATCATCCTCTGAAGAATTATCTAAACGGTAGTTACCGGAGGCTAAACAGGAAAAAGAACGAAAGAAAGTATTATTGTTTATTTTGATGTTCTCAACAATATTTATTAATTCATAACTGTTTTTGAAATTATAGTTACTTTCTGTTTTAATATATTCTTTTAATGTATTTGATAAAAATTTACTAAACTTATGACACTTAACGTAAAAGATATGTATACAATATTGATATAGACAAGATTATAAATATAATTAATACTACTTTATCTGAATTGAAATTAAAAACCAATTTGACATTTGGAATAATTAATGTATTAAAATTACCCCTTAAGTATAATTATTTTAAATTCAATGATAAATTTTACCAACAGGAGAAAGGATTTGCCATGGGATCACCTCTTTCGGCAATTATGGTAAACATTTTTATGAATAAATTTAAAAACAATTCTGCCTACAATAATTAATTACCGTCAAATCATTCTATATAAAAGATATGTGGATAACATTTCAATTATTTTTAATCGACCAACAATGAAAAAGATATAATAGTTAATGAAATCAACTCATTGGATGAAAATATTAATTTCACTATAAACCAAGAAATTAACAATAGCATTGATTATCTAGGTATAACAATTAATAAAAACTTAAATAAATTAGATATAAACATATATAGGAAACTAACACAACAAGATACCATAGTACACTGTAATTCCTTTCATCAATGTTACCAGAAAATAGCCACAATTTCAATTCCTTAATTCCATCAATCAACTGAATTCATAACAACTGTAACACACTTACAAACCGGACATAATTTTTTAATTTAACTTACGACTATTACAATTACAAAATTTTTATCTTCTGACGATCAATCATGTGAATTTTATATTTTTTATATATTTTAATTCTAAATGATTATAAATTTCATTTGAAGATGGCAGAATAGCCGAAAACGTTTCAAGAGCATTCATTTTAACTGTACTGACTGACAGCTGCAGATACTAAATTTGGAGACCGAATTCAACATTCAAACATAGCTGCAATGAACACGTACAACTTACGACATATGTTGTCGTATTTTGTACGTAGTATGTACAATCTATTGTAGTATGTCGTAATTTGGGTTAATTACTACAATAGATTCAACCTTTGAAAATTACCTCGGGGAAAGTGAACACAAGCGTATTAAACGTTCCAGTTACACACAGTATATGAAACCCTCGAATTCAACTCGCCAGAACGATGTAAATTTTATTAATAAATACAAATTGGAAAAAAAAAATACAACTCAGATTAAGTATTTTTTATGATCTTATATGGTGTAGTTTCTTCTAATCACTTCATGTAGGTGCTCTAAACAGTGGCAATACCATTATCGAAAAGGCTACATGATGACTCCAAAAAACCTTCCCGAAGCATATTTAAATTTTTTTTCGAGTTCTAATATTTTTGTAAATTAAAAAAAAAATATTGTAACCACACCCTGTCTTACTGATCAATGAATCGAAAAATAGTGCTTTAATATTCACAGTTAGTGTTACGTTAGTGTAATTAAAAAATGAAATTATATAAGTTGAACATATTTTTAAATCTTTTATGATATTAATACGAGTATAACTGTTAAATTGAGTAAAATATGTAGGCTATGCCTTTTTTCAGTTTTTATTCGCATCTAACGCTTTCATCACCTGTACTAAAACGTTTGTCTAATTCTATGGAGTGAGACGATCGTCGCTCATCCCGTTCTTCTGTATTGTAATTATTTATATTTGACCTTTATTACGAGGGACGTTTTGTATATACAACGTGTATCATTCGAACCCCTGTTATCAAGAAGATATAAATCGCGGTAGTATAATTTCTCTGGGGAGTTTTTCTGTTACCCTAACCCGGAAAGAAGAGAAACTGAGAGGTCGGAAAATGGAGAAATCAGTTTTCTTTGGGACGGAAAAGTACAGAGAAAGACAGAAAGACTTCGATTTGTTGCTTTAACAGTTAACCTTCCTTCCACCCCTCTGAAAATCCCTGCAGTGTAGACATAGGCTGGCTCACTCGTCCACATACATGGATTCAATACGTGACTCGGAATCACGGTTTCATTTAATGTTAGTGCAAGGATGGGCTCCGAAGACCGACTGTTTTATTGTTTCCTTTAAAATTCTTTTGTTCCTTTATGTTGTAATATAATAAAAAATTGTAATTACGTAAATGTGCGTTTACAGCTGTGATGTTGCAACTTGCATATGGATTTCATGATTTTTTGTTGAAGCCGTGCATTTAAATTTTTCTACAAAATTTATTTCTTATGAGATGTCTTCAGAGTCATTTCTTTTAACTGATGATTATAACTGGTTATTTATGACATGTTTTATTTTGTGAATAAATGTGTATGACTGTACGGTTTAATAGTTTGAATTATATATATATATATATATATATATATATATATATATATATATATACACTAATTTCTCTGTTAGGATCTTTTTTTTTTGCGATAGCTAAGATGTTACTGCGCTATAGTACATTGTGTATTTACCTGGAAGTTTGTTACGTTATTGTGTTATTGTAAAGACGTGTTCCAGTAGCTTTTGCTATACGTAGGAATAAAATTAATGAAAGAGGTGGAATATTTCTAAAATTCCACACCAATTAAAGGCGTGGTGGATTGTTACCTATCTAAGCATAGTACACGTAATGACGTGTACCATACGTGTATCCATACTTTCCCCTTGTAATGGCAAAGGGTAAAGTATGGATATTAAAATCAGTTCTCCGTCTGCTCACCATCTGTGGCTGTAAAACTTGAGTTATCTCAGGTAAAGAAAGTAAAATTATCTGATCTCTTAATACGCACATGCTCGCACATCGATGCGAGCATGGACGAACAATCGTCCATGCTCGTCGGCAATCAGATTATGTGCTCCGTAGTAACCATCTGGCCGCAGCATATGCAGTTAGGAAACTTCCACCTCCCAAGCCAGAGAGGAGCTGAGAAACAAAGAAACCTACGTCCCCATGCCTCCTCCTTAGCCACGGCCTCAGTCTGGGATTCAACTTCCAGGTCCAGGCTCCTGTACGTGATACGTCGCAGCCCTGTTTCCATTCCCGAAAAAGAAGGGATGCAGAGTCAGCCTTCTGCATCCATTCGTACATCCTCTTCAAGGTCCGGAGACGGATCGGCGGGACTCACGCCAGCACCCCCACGTCTCAATGGACACCGGTCTATTGGCAGCCGCATCTTCAAAGCTGCCCGACGCTAGAGGGAGGCCAGCCGCCTCACGTTCATTTTCCTGTCCAAGGCCGTAAACCACGCTGAAACAACGTATAAAAGCACTGAGGTTCCAGCCGACATTAGTAGTTTACGCTTGGCTTCCCGCGGTCCCCACCTGGATTCCATTAGCTTACCAAGGGTGTTAATGGCCCTTTCCGCCTTGCCTGTTACCTCCTGTAGATGTTTATTAAACAGATCGACTCGTTGGAACCAAACTAAGTATTTAATTGAGTAAAGCGCCATTTCCACCCGGAAGCCATCAACCGTGATGCTAATATCTCGAATTCTACGCTGGCCGATCACAGCAAGCATCTGTGTCGTAGAGGAGCCAATTCTAAGTCCTTCGTCCGGAGGCAAGCGCTCACCCGTTGCACCGCCATATTTACGGAACATTAAAGGAACATAAAGAACATAAACATTTTCAACTTCTCAGTCTTGAGATGCACTCTTAATGGAGGGTTATTAAAGGTAATGTTTGGGAAAATCTGTCGTGGCCTTCTTTCAGCAGGACTGCAAAGTGTGAGGGTCAAATGTTAAACTTAGATTAACAAAACATTCGATTTAAACATCTAATGCAGCAGAGTTATAAAAGTATAACAAAATTTAATTAAAAGTTGTAAAAATATTCTTTGTCAACTACCCTTACAGGACGGAAGCTGGTACGTATTTTGACAAGCAGCTCGGCGCGACACCAGGAAATTTTTACTGAGATAAGCTTTTAAGCGATATCGTGATTTCAGATCCTGATAGCCACACTTCAATATTATTATGTCACTTTTGAGATAGTTTTTATCATTTTCTGTCGTATATGCAAAAATACAAGGTAGAGATTCCTTTCAGGTTATAATCTGTTTTTAAATGTAGTAGAAACGAGTTAAATAGAAATTTCAACCTACCGTTTACGGTCGGTAAGGTATAACTTCAGCTAAAAGCATTTCCTTTCATAACTTAGTAACTAGATTTATTCAAATAAGGGCGCCTAAAGTTTGTTTGTGAGGTTTCTATTCTAGTAAAAGATTGTATTTTTGAGCTACTTTCTGTGTTTCTGCTGAATAACTTTGACTAACTGAACTTTGTATTCTTGTGTTTTTGTATAGTATATTATTCTTCATTACGCTCATTTTTGATTTTATTGTCGCATATTGCATTCAATATTATTTATATATAGATGCGAAGTATATATAAACATATAATATATATTTAATCATGTATATTTAACATTTTTATAAACCTTACTACGTTTGTTCCATATCAATTAGAAGGTAATACTAATTATCTTCTCGAACGCAGATACAAACGCATTTTCTTGTTTCTTGAATCTTTAGAAGTGTGGTTTATTTTTATTACTAAAATTCAGAAAAAAAGATTAAAGTCACGTAATTTACAATCATTTTAGAAGTTTTTAACGGCTTTTCGGGTCCAGTTTAATTTGAAGAAATGCAAAAAAATGTTACATCGATATCAATTAAAAGACATGGTATATATATAATACGAATGCTTCTCTACGTGCTTCTTTTTCATCTGACATATCGCATAAAAAAACAGTGGAACTGTGGTTAAAGATCGTACCGGTTAGCCACGATGAAAAGCTTTTCAAGAAGTATTTATAGACATTAATAAGACATATTTTTTTATTTGTTGTAATAAATTCTTCATATTTTGATTTACGTCGTTGTTAGTATCATAGTTATAAAAAAAAAAAAAAATAGCTGTTTTTCTAAAATTAATTTATTTTGATTATTGTTTTCTATGAGGTTTTTATTATTTCTTATACTAATTCAACCTTACTAAATTTATTCCATAAGTACCGATTATCTTCTCGAACGCCGATACAAAGGCTTTCTCTTGTTTCTTAAATCTTTGGAAGTATAGGTTATTTTTATAAATTTGTTGAATGCGCTGATATTAAAAGAAATTTTAGTATGTAATTTAGTTTGTCGTGAAGAACTAATTTCATATGAAATTAATATTTTAATGACGACGTTCTTTGAAGTGAGCTATTGTGTTGTGAATTAGCAGTAAACGATACATTAAATGTTGGATAATCAAATTGTGATTTTACTGTGGTCGTCTGCTATGTAATGTTTTGAGTAAAATATACCTAAAATGTGACAGACGTTTTATGAATGGCATTCCGTCTCTCAGTGCTTGTTTCTCGACTGCCGCTGTTTACAATAAGCTTTACAATTTGGTGACGCTGCAACAACCAAAAATTCCAGTATAATTATGATTGATCATGTACTTCGTGGCTGTGAAGTGAGTTATCAAATTTAGATCTAAAATGAACATTTTAAAGAAAAATAGTTTTTGTACTTCTTCGAGGACTCTCAGCGGTTCAGTATGTTTCCCTCTCCTTTTTATGTATAAGTTTCTAATCATTCAGCGAACTGGAACGTCGATACTGAATAACTAAATCTCATTTAAATTAATCTCATTTCTTGCTAACCGAAATATTTTTTTTATAAAGATCAGCTTTTCAATGTGTTAGAAATTTAAGAATCTAAATTTGTTCATTTATCAATTATATATTTATCTACGAGGGTATCGGTAGATGTAGACAAATCTTAAAATTGCTCCTTGTTTAAATTAAATTAATGTACTATAAATTTTGAAGTTTCAATTTCGTGAGAATCGTGTAGCTTAATTAATTTCTGTTGTAAAACTGAAATACGTGAAAATACAAATTATAATAAATTGCTCAAAAACTTAGTGTGTGCAAGCTTCACTCTGGGTCTAGAATTATCAGGCACGTACAGTCTTCGTGCAATGACTTAATTTTATAATACTAGTACTCTTCTTTCGAAAGAAAACAGTTCTTATTCTCAAAGTTTCTTATTGCGTTATCACTTTTTACGTACCGGTTTGTAGTTGTTTTGATCGACTATTTTTTTTGTGAAAAATCAATAACACTTGGCCTTTGCTAAAATTCGTAAACAGTTGATGTAATTTTATTTTATTTTTTTATTGTGTAATTGTCCTTATCTTACAAATTACACTTATTCAAAAGTATATAATCTATTAATTCACTACTTACTTTTCTTATAAAAAAGGTACTCAAATATTGTGCCATCTGGTTATTTTTTGTAAGTGGAATTAAGTCTGTAACGAATGGAAAATTACCATTTTCTAGGGATCTATAGCCTGGAGTGCTGTTGATAACCAAAATATAGTGACCGTCATTTTGCAACTAAGGACCTACAAACCAAGCTCTTATTATTAAATATAAATGTATCTAAGATTCCAAAAACAAAAAATCTGACTGCATCGGAATATTTATTTCTTTTACAAATTTTTCATTCATGAAGAACGGAAAATTGTGAGATGAAATGTATTCCAGAAGTATGATTTTAAGCAACAGGGTTTCTTTCATTCCAAGATCCCTCGCAAATACAGAATCCGTAACGATTCATTTTTTCATGACGGAACGGAACGTTCGTATGAACGTATTTTTTATTTCGAACTGTACGAATCACAGTACTCGTTGCATCGAAACGAAATTAATTTTTTTGACAGGAGTGGCCAGGATCTGAAAGAAAGCAATTTTGGAGCCGTTCAAAAAGGTGTAGTGGAGATTTAATGATTTACCGATGTAATGAAAATAAATATTTCCAAGAAATATTGTTAGTTTATCTCGAAAATTTGTAAGGACTTAAAATTTGATAAAATCTATTTCATATTTCATTAAGATTCTATGCCAAAAAGATTATTAATCTTCCATTGGTTTTAAGTTATTAAAAAAAAAATGTGTTATTGAAATATTAATTATAAAAAAAAAAATTGCATATTATGCCCGATAAGTAACTGGAGAATTACATTGTATATTCCAAGCGGTTTTCTTAGCCTAAAAATATTTAACCTATAGTTCGCAAAAAGATAATTTTTTCCCCCATTTTTATCCAATTCTGATAGGTGAAGTAGGTTTTTACTTCCTAATGCCCTTCCTGACGCTAACCTTTTTTTAGGACAAGCAGCGTATAACTTAAACGAACGTTTAAATCGTGGCTTATGTAACTTAAGTATATTTTACGGGAATCAATGTTACTCATTTATGTATATTAATTTAATTACAATTAGGGGTTGGGCGAACTGGAATAATGCCAATCTAACCATGCTATTGTTATCCCTTAGTAAGGTAGTAAACCTAGACTGCTGAAGTAATTATATTTTCATAGCGTATATTTATTAGACTTTTACATTTCATGAATTGTTAAAGACTCTTAGTCTCTCTCGTTCTTCTCACTCTATCTTTACGTGCGCATGCGTGTTATACCTAAATTACTAGGTAGATATAACTTTTGAGGATGGATATTCGTTCATTTCAAGAGATTACACAACTGTTGCGTATAACTCTAAACGTAACAGGTAACACGTTTCATTTGTATTTACCGGATAGGATTTGTATTTATTTAGTACGATCCCTATCTTGATAGTGCATAGAAATCGAGGAAATTTGCTTTTTCAATTTCATTTTCAGAGATTACTACACGATAACTTATAAATAAGAGTATTGTTCTTCCTTAGAGGGATTCCAGTTTTAGCTTCTGAATGAACGAAATGCCCTTAAGAATTAATAGATTATTGAGGTATATGTAAAAACGTATTATTTTATGATAAAAAAAAATCCCTTCTAAAATATATGTTGAATGAGTTCGCTCCCATAAAATTTTGATGTTGTACAAAAGAACTACGGGAATTTGAAATTCAAGCATTTAGTTTAGTTAAATTCTGAATTTTCTTTTGAGATGAACTGATTTTCTGTATATTTCTTGTAGCGCTACAGTGGCAGTATGCAGACAGTATAAATCTGATACGTAGTGTGCGAAGTGAATCTAAAGAAGATTTAAATTCGTTTTTATAGTTGAGATTTACACCTTGGCGCTGCTTTTCAGACAGACAAGTGTTAATTAAGCGAACGAAGCGGGGAAGGAGAATATCAGGGAGGAGGAATTGTTGGAAGTAGAGGTGTGAGGGTGTTTGCTCCAAAATGGAAGGAGAGGTAGAAGAGTCGGTGGTAGGTAGAGTAGAGGTTTAGTTTGTAAATCAAACTGTGAACTCCAACTCCTCCGCCTTCTCTCGTATCAAGGTTTATGAGTACACACTGCAAATTTACCTCTAACCGCTCGCTCCACCAACTTAACTAAGTGATACTGAACAATAGTAGACTTACGTGCGTGGTATCCCGACGTGCAGTTCAGCGTCAACGATCACGGTTGAGCTAATGCAATTACTAGCCCTAAGTTTCATCTTGTATTAACTGTGATAATATTTATAAATAACTATATAATGATACAATCTACAAATAAATAATTATATTTTCATTTGTGTATCTAATTTTCAGTATTCCGAAATAGATTTATGCGCTCTTATATTTACAGTAAAATATTTAAAAAAAAGTTTAATTCGAATATATTATTGCAGAAGTCATAGGTAGGTTTATGAAATTCGTAAAGTAACTAAGCGTGCTACTCGAAACGCATTCTAGTCCAAAAGTAACAAAGGGTATATTTAAATTCTGTAAACTTTCCATTTTATTTATTTCTATTTTATTATTTTATCATTTCGTTTCAACTATAGTGTGAAGGTTGTCACCGAATGGCATCGACGGCACGTGGCGCCTTATGGTAGCCCTGATAATGGCTGTTATCGCCGAATGGCTTCGAAGGGTCGTGGCAATTTAAAATCTTATAGTAGCAGCCGTGAGAAGGGCTGTTGTCGCCGAATGGCTTCGACGGCACATTTTAATTTAAAATTTTGTGGTGGCCTTGAAAAAGGCCGTTTATGTGTTATCTCGGAGAAAAGCTGTTGGGTCCGGAAGCTGGTCTTCGGCGAAGTCGAATTGACTGTAGTCGAGGAGTTGCGGCTCGTCCATTGAAATCAGACCGGGCTTTCCCTCAGCGGCAGTTGGGTCCCCACTACAGTGTGGCAGTGATGGCCTCCTGAGCCCCGCAGTGTCGGTTGTCTTTCGCCGGTGTGGTTCTCCCCGAGCGATCCCACGCTGGGCCGGCTCCTGCTGCGGAGTTCGCCGGCCAGGGCTATTGAAGCTCAGCGAGCTGGAGAGGTAATGTAGCCTTCGCATTCAGCGGCTCCCTCGGCCATGCCTGCTGCTCCAGCAGGAATGTTGGATCCACCCGGAGGTCCCACGTTGAGGCGGCCAGGGAACTTCTGTCTTCCCCATCTTCTTTTTATTCCTGGTCTTCTACAGGTGGTGGTCGACGATGAATTGAAAATTCACTCTCGTTTGTTTTTTTATTCGCGTTTACGAGTGGTAGGGCAGCAGCGCCGCTGTGGTGGGAGATGCGCGGTCATCTGCATAGCGGGAGTAACGTATGCAAGCGCGTACGTATACTGTACTCCCGCTGACATCTGAGCTGTTACTGTTGCCGTCCGCTGATATTAAGTTAGGCATATATGTGGTAACAAGGTATATAACTACTGAGTACAATATGGAGGTAAGCAACTAAAGTTGACTGTATGGAACCTTTAATATTTGTTTTGTTTGTTTGACGGTGAATCTGTTTCATAGTTAAGAAAATTAATCTTAAATTTATTAAAGTAAAAAATAGTTTACTTTTAAATTTAATACGTTGATGATTTTTCCGAAGATGTCAAATATTTGGTAATTTTTTACATAAAGCCAAATACGATAGTAAAAAAACTTCATATCTTAATTAGTTACTTTTGTCTAATTTATTTATTTCATATGATCTTTATCATTGTGATCTTGAACTAAATGTATAAGTGTATAATATCAAATTAAAGTGGAACTGTTAATAGGTTATTAGGCAAATAATTAGAATTATTTCGTATTTTGAAAAAAGGTAACGGTTTACATGGTGCTTCATAATATCATTTACTTATATTTTGCGGCTAAAATAAGCATATCTTCAAAGTTCTCCAATACCGAAATTGATCACTTAAATCTTTAGTAAGTTATCACGTTTTATAATGTTTCATAAAGTTTTTGGCTCTAGTAGTTAAACTATCAGACGATGTTAGTCTTACTGATTAGAAAAAAATGTCACTTCCTTAATTAGTAAATAATATATTATTAGGATATAGACCAGCTATGATTTTTACTTCCTTGTACGAAGTAAAGGAAGTATTGTGAACGCGAAAAATTTCTGTACGTATGTATATAGCATAACTCAAAAACGATTAGCCGTATGATGTTGAAAGTTTGGATTTAGGACTTTTGTAGCATCTAGTTGTGCACCTCCCCTTTTGATTGCAGTTGACTGGATCAAAAGTGTCCAACTAAGCCCAAAATAAAAAAAAGTTTGGATTTTTGATTTTTTTTAACTGCACTAATAAGCTCTCATTTAGAGCTTTTCAACAATATATAATAAGTGGTATTTATTTTCATTGGTTCCAGAGTTATAGCCAAATCAACTTTAATTAATGATATATCTGATAGTAAGAGGACACATCGGTTGGAATCAGAATACATCTTTTTTTTTAAATTTAAATACCGTATTTATTCGAGTACCCCCCGCCCCCGAATAAGCCCCGCACCACGATTTTCCGGACCGAAAATCTAAAAAAATCTAGTTTATACCGGTATTTTTAAGTGCAACATATATGATAAAAAAATATGTAAATAAAAAAATATTCAGAAAGTAAAGCATTTAATTCGTTCATTTAAATTACAATTTTAATATTACATTAATAATTAATTACCGTAAGTACTAGTTTAGTTCAGAATCAGTAGGTCAGTTAAACAAGAAGAAAGTATCATGTTGAAAAGGATCATTTCAATACCCTTTTTAATATGGGATTTTTTTTTAAATTAATCACTCTCACTGTCAATGTCTGTAGAAGAGTTGTTACCCGGTAGTCTCCACGTCGCTCTGCCAAAGGTGATCGTCTTCACTACCATCAAGTTCATTAGATAATACGCATTTTTTAAAAAAATTTTCCACACTAATTCTTCGGAAATATCTTCCCAAGCATCTTTTATTTAAACACAAATCTGGTTAAAATCTGGCCGTTTGATTCTTCCTGTAGGCGTGAGAAATAAATTTTCATCAGCCATCGATTTACTGTGCAGTTGTTTTAATGCAGATTTGAACGGTTTATTAATGCAGACATCTAGTGGTTGTAATAGAGATGTCAATCCGTCTGGAATTATTACTTGGTCTGTCATACCCTTTTTTAAAATGTCTCACTTTGTTAGTCGTATGTCCCCGTAACTATCCATTACTAGCATACCGGTATTTTTTTTTTATTAAGTAAATCTCCTGATCGCTTTTGCCATACACACCTGTTCCAATCTAAAATTAAGGTTTCGTCCATCCAACCTGATTCCTGTGCTCTGATAATAACTCCATTTACCTGTACGGTAGGAAGAGTTTTTCTTTTAAAAACAATGTACGAAGGTAATTTTGATCCATCAGAAGTAATGCAAAGCATAACACTACACTTTTGTTTTTCATTACCACCAGTGCGAATCGTAACACTTTTTTCACCTTTTTTGTTTACGGTTTTGTCAAATGGCATTTCATAATATACGGGGGTTTGATCAGCGTTTCCTATTTGAGAAGGCAAATAGCCTTTATCTTTTCTAAGATTTTTTATGTATTTGTGAAAATGTAATATTTTTTGTTTATAAGCGTCTGGAACTCGTTCAGAAATGGTCGTCTTTCGTCTTATTAACAAATCATTTCGTGCAAAAAATCGTGTTATCCATCCATGGCTTGTTTTAAAATCAATTTTATTCAATGATTTCGCGATTTCACGAGCATATGATCGACACATTTCTGTCATGACAGCATAACCGCATTTCATTTTTTCCATAACAGAGTCATACAATGTTTTTTTTATATCTATGTATTTTGGTTTTAAGCCACGAAAAGCCCTTTTATTACCAGTGTCTTTCACCAGAAGTTGTTTCTTCTTACGCCAGTCTCGAATGCAGCTTTCATCTACGTCAAATTTTCTTCCTGCCGCCCGATTTTCAATTTTTTCAGCCTCTTCTACAACGCGCAGTTTATCATTTACTGTAAAAGATCGTAGACGCTGTCCTTTTGTACTCATTTTAATACCGTAATTAATATAAATCACCGTGTTAAACTTTACAAGATAAACGAAACGGATAAAATACACATAACCGTCCACATATGCAAACAGTACAATGACTATGGCGAATAGTCAAGACGACGATGGGTAACTGATACTGTAACTGTAGTGTCGTTAAAACCGGATGCAACCGTAACTTCGTTCCTAATTCTGTATAAGCGGCATCCGGTATTGATAAACGAAAGCCTAATGTAAACTATATTTATGTGATTGAATTTAGGTACTTCTAAGAAAACGTTTTCTTTACATAAATTATCCTGGCTAAAGGCTATGTTTCAAGTAAGCTTCGCACCCTTATTTTTTCTCTCCAATTCCAAGAAAAAAGTGCGGGGGGTACTCAAATAAATACGGTATATTGATTTATAATAATTATTAACGTCTGATTAAAAAAAAAACAAATTTCAATAAATAATAATTCAATAATAACAATAAAAAAAAAGAAAAAGTATCAGAAGTTATTAGTGAAATAAAATATTTTGTACTTTTCTTAAGGAAAAAGAAATTATATATAATTTAATAGGCGTACAAGGAAGTCTTGTGATGTCCACATCAGTTTTTTTTAAGCGATTGATTCTTGCTGTATGTTGATAATGACGAAATGAGAAAGAGCAAAATCTCTGTGAATTTGTTTTGATCATTGATAAATGTTCTAAGAGATAGACATGATTACATGATCAAATTTTTAAATTTAATTCGTTAGATAAAATTTTTACAATGTTAGCAAGGTAAATAAAATAATTAAAAATTACGTTTTCGTAAAAAATAGATTACTAATAACAAAAACATTAGTTTTTTTAATAAACGTGCAACAACGTTTTTACGTCAAAATTAAGTTAGAATTATATTTAATTACAAAAAATTACTAGTACAGAAATGGGGATACGAATTAAATTAACAGTACAGTAATGAGCTATATTGTATTGTTTTATAAAGTAGTTAAAATAAACTTTGCAGAACGTTGATAGTATAAATATTTTTTCTACATAAAATAAAAGCAGAGTTTCCAGAATTACTAGTCTGAATTATCGTAACTACGGAACGGTGAATTCTACCTGACACTATATAAAATAAAATATTTTTTCTAAGTGGTATATTATTTTATCTTTTCATTTGAAAGGTCAACGGTAGATATAGTGTTTTTCGCATCTAGAATATTTTTAGAATATTTTCTGTCGTCTTACAATACCGTTAAATTTTATTTGTGTAATTCGCATTACGCTGTTGTTTATTTATCATTTATACTAATTCTGTAAATTAAAGTAATTCTTGATTTTATTTTTTCGGGTTGTGATTATTTTCTATCTTAAATTTGTAAAGCTGGAAATAGTATTAGCTCTACTGCTTCTTTTGTTTATCCTGTAATAAAAATTACTTTAAGAATTCGTATTCTTTTTAGTAATATTATTAGTTGTAAAAATAATTTATAGTTGAATGATATAAAAATTTTGATTACTAAAATATGGATTAATTTAGAGGTAAAGAGACTAATTAAAAGATGTATGTATGCTTGTTTTTTTAGCGCTTAACAATTTTTATCTGATTTTAAACTACAAACTTATTTACGTGACTTATTTAAATTTTCGAACAGTTTAAACTTTCTTTTGTTAAAAAGTTTTAACAGAAAACCATCGACATAGTAACAACATATTTCAAGTATATTAACGCTGGGTAGATAACGTCTGTAAGTGAGTGAGTGAATGTGTGTGTGTGTGTGTGTGTGTGTGTGTTTGTGTTTTAAGAGAATTTTCTATTCTATACTTGATCGGTTCCTGACACTTTCTTGAACTCCTTCCTTAAAAATTTACGATTTGAAAGTGGAAAATCTACGACCCTTATAAACAAGGATTCTTTCTTTCTTTTTTCTTTACCTCACCTAGGCCGTGCGAGTGCTTTTCACATTTCCCTTACTTCTCTTTTCTTTGACTTTCCGTTTTTATTACCCGGTTTTTCCTCCCGCTTCGACCTCACCTCTTCGGTGACTCCATCCTGTATGTTCATTTCCTCGTACACATTCTATTCAATAGGCTCAGCCAACCCAGACGGGCTGCCGACTCTATTTCCCTTACGGCTATTGAGTTTCAAACTTTTGCGAAGAGCGGTGTGAGGGACATAACAGCGAGAATAGCTGGGACAGCTTGAATTTAGGATTTCAAGAGGATGGGGCAACCAGATACACCCCTTTCCACTATAACTACTCTCTTAGTCTTCTTTGAATATCGTCTGTCCGTTTATAATGGTTATCATGAGACCAATTGAAATTTGAATATAGCCTTTGTACCCTACGATCCGCAATACGTGTACGGTATTTCCAATAAAGGTTATGTTTATTATTTACATCGTTGGTCCGT
Source organism: Lycorma delicatula (assembly GCF_047948215.1). NCBI lineage: Eukaryota > Metazoa > Arthropoda > Insecta > Hemiptera > Fulgoridae > Lycorma > Lycorma delicatula. The sequence goes on along the minus strand of NC_134455.1, from coordinate 247,795,347 downwards.
ATCGTCGGTAAGTGATATTCTTATAGTAAATAATACTTATTATTATTGTTTTAAGTAAATCACTCTGGTGATTTACTTAAAATAATGATCTACGTTCTGACGTAGATCGTTATTTTAATATCTTGTAATTATGTAATTGTTATTTTTAGAACCGTTATTATTTAAAAGAATACATTTGATGTTAGTATTTTATTTACATGGTGACATTCTCTTCGTTATGAAAAGAGTGTGGTGCTTATTTTTGAGTCACTTGTGCATGTGACCTTAAACTTTCGTTAATGAATAAAAGTAGACCCCTCCTTTTTCTTTTATATTTAAACGACTTACCACGTTATATATAAATAATATAATATTAATTTTGGAATTCTCCGTTTTATTGATGCCCGGTTATTGTTAAAAGATAATAGTTTACTTATAGTTAGAAGTACCTTGCCTTCGTGCAAGATATTGTGTTAATAATTGATTGAACGATTGAAATAATTGAATCATTAATGATTGTGTTTAATTCCGAAATAATTGTGAACTACTTTAATCGAAAGTGGTATCGTAAGTCTATTAAGTTACTGGAGATTTACGTAGAACATAATCTGGGTTAGGAAAAACATACTGATTATTTTCTGAATGATTGTTTATCTTGAGGAAGCTTTCTTTCCTTTATTTATAGTGAACGATAAAATTATATTTTTTCTTCATACATTCGCTTGTCTTACGATAAGCTATTTCGAGGGAAACAATCTTATCAGTTAAATTATGAAAATATTTTTATTATGAAAAAGAACAGTTAATTCAAGGTATGAAAAACGGGGCTTTCTTTAAAGACATTTAAAAGTAATCTAAATACATTTAGAAGTAAATGTATTACGTTTCAATATGTTTATGTTATCGTCTACTTAATGTGTGTAAACTAAAGAGTACAAATTTTTATTTATTGTTTAACTAGAGTTGATTTTCATTTAACAAGAGGTAATTTAAAAATAAGTACTGATTATTGATCAGTACTAAAAGGATTAGTTTATCATGTTCTAGAAGCATTATTATAAATTAAAAAAAAAATTCTATTTGAAAGCGTTTGAAAAATTAAAATATAAAACACCTAATAGAGTTGCATACGATTTTCATTAGGATACGATATTACGATTTTGTTATCTGTTTTACTGAGTATTCGATGAGGGATTTTAATACAGTTTTTATTAAGTTTAAATTATTATCAAATACTTTTAACCTGCTATTTACGCAGTGTCAGGTTGAAGTCTATGTTTTCGTTGTCTTTTATTGTCATTACGTAGATTTGCAACTACACCAATGAATTTGAAGCTGTCAAAATCGTTTCATAAAAGGAAAAATCAACAGTATTCCTACTTTAAAAGAATTTATCCATTAGCCTGTGCAACTTCACTTCAGTAATGATTTTTTTCCAAAAAAAACTTTGTAAGTAAAACTAAAAAAAACTTAATAATCGGTTTGACTGCTTTTAAATTTAACGTGATTTTACTTTCTGTTAAACAGAAAAACTAATCTAAAATTGTTTTCTACTAAAAGCCTAAAAACCAATAATATTTTGTAATCGGCCATCGCCCTCGTCCCATTTGGGCGATTCTGGATAAACATTTATCTCAGTTATTTGCCGTTTTTCGTGTAATAGCAGCTATTTGTCAAGATCATTATTTCCAAAGAATAAACAAGTAGTTTAAGATAAGATGAATGTCTTATAGAAAATTAAAAGTAACTAAGAGTATTTTATTATAGCGGGAAAGAAGTGGTATTTGAAAAAAACAGAATTCTAAAATAACTGGCAAGCTATAGTTTTCTGAAGTATTAGAATTTTAATTTTATTACTATTTATTTTTATTTTTGGTGTATATCTAAGAAGACTTTTAAAGTTGATGAATATGAACAAACATTCACTGATTCATTAGCATAAAAGACACTAATACTAACATTGCTAGCATAACGATTTCGGAAGGTATTTTATTAATACCCGATGTGCATGCTGTTATTTCACTTTGTTAAGTTATCGAAGTGGTACGTGTGTACAACAGGCATGATTCAACTTTTTTTAACTATAACCTTTTAGAAATTTTCTGCTATAATTATACTTTTATATCCTATTTAGTATTATTATTGTATGCCACAGATTATTTTGTTTTCAAACATCTTTGTTCTTCCTTCTTTTTATAAGATTTTTGTTTGTTTTATTATAAGATTTGTTACATTTTTAAGCGTTTAAAATATCTTGTTTTATATTGTGTACGTTTCAGTCTGTTTTGGTAGTTGTGAGCTTGAAAACTTATTTAATCAAAATAGTTAAACCGAGGTATTATGTAGCGGGTAGATGACTTAAGAAGTGAAGTTTAAATAAAGGTTATTATTAACTCTTACGTGATGTCATCTCATAAACGAGTGTCCGAGTCGGTATCCCGGTTTGTCGTCGGTTGATATTAATGAAGTTGTGGAAGTCGTGTGCTACGGTGCCGTAGGGTTACGACTTTGCTAGTTTTACCGACCCGACTAAATCGTCGTTGCGAGAAAAAGAAAGGATTTGCTTTTAAAGGCGAACGTCTTGTCCAAGAAATGTCTAATGGAGGGCAAAGAGAACATCCGATTTAGTCGAAAAAAACCGTCGCGAACAAGAGATACTGACAGAGAAAGATAACTGAGAATATTTCCCGCGGGAAATTAACACGAATTATTTTGCCACTGTTTTTCCGAAACGTATTACTCGAAACGTAATTGGAAACGGAATAAAAGCTTACCTTTTAATATTCTCCCGTCTTCGTCGTCTAATTCTGGGAGAACTTCTAGTGATGTATTTATCTCTGCGTTTTTAATTTCACAAAGGTGTAACTTAGTCATTCGAGAACGAAAATAGTAAGCGAACGGTAGAAAATAAAATTTATATTTAAGGTATGTTTTTAATAAAAAACAACAATAAATATATATATATATAGTAATAATTTTAAAGCCTGTAATTCTCACATCGTTCTATCTTTTGAAATCTATTTTCTTTTATTGCTGGTAAGAATCTAGCGATATTCGACTTCTCATCGCGTTATTCTATAATTGCTTTATTTGTTTTCTGTTTAGCCTCCGGGAATCACCGTCAGTTATTATGGATGATATGTATGACGGTATGTGAAGTCTTGTACAGTCTCATGTCGACCATTTCTGAGATGTGTGGTTAACTGAAACCCAACCACCAAAGAACACCGGTATCCACGATCTAGTATTCAAATCTGTATAAAAGTAACTGCCTTTACTACGAAATCAGCTGATTTACGAAAACGCGTTTTCACCACTAGATCAACCTCGTGGTTCATAATTGCTTTATTAACTTTGTTTTTATGTATGGTGTTAATTAAACTAAAATGAAAAACAACAGTTTCTGTGGTCGGGCAACACAACTAATAGAAAACTGCGTTCTTTAAGTTCGTGTAATTTAATAGCAAGTGACGTTTTGTTATAGTAAATAATTTTAACAAACCCACCGGGTTGGTCTAGTGGTTAACGCGTCTTCCCAAATCAGCTGATTTGGAAGTCGAGAGTTCCAGCGTTCAAGTCCTAGTAAAGCCAGATATTTTTACACGGATTTGAATACTAGATCGTGGATACCGGTGTTCCTTGGTGGTTGGGTTTCAATTAACCACACATCTCAGGAATGGTCGAACTGAGAATGTACAAGACTACACTTCATTTACACTCATACATATCATCCGCATTCATCCTCTGAAGAATTATCTAAACGGTAGTTACCGGAGGCTAAACAGGAAAAAGAAAAATAATTTTAACAGGCTATAAGGTCATTTTTTTTGTTCCTTCGAATTAAATTCCTTCAATAAATAATTTTACCGTTTCAATTTATTACGTCTTTCTTCCGGATTAAAATTCCGTATTTGATAATCTTATTCTTGATAGAAATATATGATAAGTATTGCGGAAAAACTGTTTTACATTTTTCTCTCTCTTCGTACCTTGTTTTTATTATTTTTTCTTTGTTTCTTCTCACGCCGTCCGAATTCTAATTTTGTTTCAGTTCATAATTCGTGCCATGTACCTACCTATAAAATAACCTCTTCTCCTAACTAAGGGTAACGTAGTAAACAGAAGGCATTATCGTAATTTCACAGGTAGTATACTCTTCGTCGTTCTCTCTTATTCCGTTGTTACCCCTCCCGCTATATTCTGCCCAGGTTACTTAACGAGTTCTGAAAACGCAATAAGCTGTGCTTCCCTCTCCCGCTTTGTCCTTTACCTCTCTTCCAAGCCTCCATTTTATATTCTTTAACGCTTTTAATAACAGCGACGAATATTAGCTTGTCTTTATAACAAGACAGCTTCAGCTCCCTTTGATACTTTCAAACGTTGAATTGAATGGGAAAACAGAAAAAAATACATTCAACGCCAGAATTCGTGTCGTATTAGTTCTTAAATAATATGAAGAAGAGAACAAGACGTTACAAAAAAAGTTAAATAAAAGAAGCTATATCGAAGAAATATCAGAGAACGTGAAAAAAGAATACTATCATTATGTACACTTCCGTTTTGTTCAATTATGACTTGCTGTTCTTTCATTTCAGTGGATTTAATTTCGTACTGTGATTAACAGTACTTTTTCCACATGAGGACTACTTTTATTAAATTTTAACAAAGTCGCCTTTTACAAAATTATATTATAAATCGTGCAATTTTCTTTGTATTCACAATCATGTTTGTATTCTCAATCTCTCTCATTCTCATTCACTGTAGTTCTCTTTCTCTCTTTATCTATCTCTTTCACTCAAGATTGTAGTGCGCGGAAAGAAAGATAAAGCTTGTGTTAGAACTAGTGTGTCTTTCTTTAAAAAGGCGGTGAAATTTGTTGTTATTTTGGGACAAAACTGATGAAGTAACTTTTCTTCATCATCCTTAGAGTTCCATTATCTTTACAGTCGATTCACGTACTTAGTTTTCAGACGATTGTTTTACGAGGAGAAGATTCAGCAGTTTTAATACAAGTAATATATTTCATGGCGTATTGAATATGTATGAATATATATGTATACACATACACACATACACTATCTGTAATCTTTTGATTAACTCCTCCTCTGTGCTTCTTACATACATACAATCTTGTTCATTTATTTTTGCTAATAAATTATCATTAATACTAATAATGATTTATTTAATTAATAGTAAACAGTAAGTTTGTCGGATATTATAATCGTTCTTAAACTTTTTATATTCTTAATAATGATGACCATAAAATTTTTATTTGTTATACTACTTCAGCAATATTTAAATCTTTTTTCATTATACGAATGTGAACTGGAAGTCATTTTCGTACCTTATTATAACGGGTAGTTTTTTAATCGTTTGCTTAGCACTTAATTTCTGGGGCAGCATATAGGAAAGGCGAGCTGAACGCTCGCCTTTCTGTCTAAGAGTTTTGATAGATCGAGATATCTTTATATCTCTGATATTGCGTCATCCTCTTTTTCTCCCGGTAAAAATTTGTCAAATTTTAAATTTGATTTTTAGATCTTTTAATTACAGTATTTCAAAAATTTTCCCGTCAACTTTGTGTTTCCATCCAGCAGGTAGAATTGGTGATTTTCTGTCTAAATAATAGCATGCCCGTGAATAATTTTTTTACCGAGTTCTTATGGTTGTACGTCCTTTACTGAGCTATCAACTATTTAAAATCGTTGAATTATATTTGAATAAAATAGTGTAATTCAGCGTAGTTCCTTGTACATATTTATGTATATGTTATTGCCATAACCAGTAATTTTAACCGATTACTCGGAAGGCGAAGATGCTTTGTGTGTATGTACGCGTATAAATATATATATATATATATATATTAGATTCTGTAAAATAAAAATTTTCTGAAAGAAACTTACGTCGTCTATGGAAATTAGCACAAAAATGTTTAAAATAATAATTAAATGAAGTATTTATAATGTATGCGCGGTTCCTTTATGGCCATTTACCGCTGTATATTTCCGCCATCAGAACTCATATTTTTTTTTTTCCTCTTCTTTTATAATAAAGATAATTTAATTATTCTTCCGATATTTGTTGACTCGTAATTGATATTTATTTGCACGCTCAGTAGTTCTTTCATAATCAAGTTTTAATGCCTTACTTGTATCTACTTTGGTGGGAAAAGTTTTTGATGTAAATTAAAATTGGCCCAACTAGACTGCCCTAAAATAGAATTTGAGATGAATTTTATATTACGTGCCCGTTATTTTTTTAAATACGGTATACATACAGAAAATTATGTGAGTGGAAGTCGTAGATGCGAGAGCGGTATGTGTGGAGAAAGAGGTCGTGCACTGGAATGAGGGAATCTGTGCTTAATCCACATGCGTCGGTCGCATCCGGCAAAATTTACTTTAGGGCGATAATTCTGCAGCTTAAGGCTTGCTTTTCTCTCCGTCACCCTCTTTTCGACTCTCTTCCACTACCTAACCTGACTTTATCCCTGTGTAAGTATTTCGGCTTGTATACTGACGTAGAGCAGGAAGAGCATGGATGCTAGGAAAGGGATTCAGAGAAAGTGCGGGTCGGATTTCGGTCGGTATTGTATTGAATAACATAGATTTGACTAAGTCCACATAAGCATACCCGAAACGAGAGTGAGTGAGTGAGCGAGTAAGTAAGCAATGTAAAGTGTGTTCTCGACCTACCAGTAAGAGAGATTGTAAGAGAAGAAGTTTGTGAACTTCCCTTTTACATATTTGCTGTTATATCGACATATTTTGTGGTTAAGATGTTGGGAACGTCTCAAATTTTAAGTTGAAATAATTCTCCATTCTTATATACGATCTACGTTCTATTGGTCAAGTGAATATGTTACGGTTAAAGTTCGTTTCCTAACAATTGATTGGTTTCGTGTTTTGCAGTAATAATTCTGAGTTGTAAATTCACATCTTTATCTAAGTATTATTACAAATTAAATTGAATATAATATTAGTGAAATGGATTTGTAAATGAAATAAGTACATTCTGTGCCCAAATATTGTATTTTCATTAATCGTTCTCACAGTCATATTACAAGATCGAAAGTTCTGGAAAAAGTGTAAAACTTAATTTAATCATTTTTATTTCCGGTATTTAGTAAGATTACTTTTCATGGCATCAGATTTCAAAAGCTTCCTTACATTCATTTCCTAATTCCTTCTCATTGTCGTGTATAAATTAGGAAGTTTGCCCAAAATCCATCATTATTCACAAAGTTTTCATCCCACAACGCGTTCTTAGAGCCAGTATTGAGCATTTTTTTTTTCTATATGTATATAGTAAGTGGATATGATGTAGAACTCAAATGCGAAAATATCTGTCAAAACAAAGTAGAAGATTTTCGTGGAAAAATCAATTTAACAAATACGCGATATCGTTACAACTACTGCTTAATTCGGCTACTATTACGTCGGAACGGAATTCTCTCTAACTTACATTGTATGTATAAAGTACTTGCGGTCGATTCTGTGTAAATCCATAATTAATTTTATTATATTTTTTATTTATGAATTGATTTACCACAGATACTTACAGAGAAGCTGATACATGGGAAATGATACCTCCAGATCAAAGGCTGAGATCCTTTCGCTCCGGCAAGGAGATCGGCTATTTTGAGAATTATTGTTTTTGTGAATGTCTCGTTCCTATGAACTACTGGATCAATCCTGTATCTGTACATTTTTCACTCAAAAATATGAAGTAAATTTAGATTACATAATGTAATAACGGATTGCTGCCTGATGAATGATAAAAATTTATTATGTTTGTTTAAAAAAGTAGAATCACCTTTTTTTTTAAAAAAAAAATTCGCTAGTTTTAAAAACTAGCGAATAAATCAATTGACATGAGTAGGTTGGGAACAAGAATGTGTCATAAATAAAAATGGTTCATAGAGAAAAAGAAAAAAAACTGTGGTCGAATTTATTCGTGATCAGACTTTATCTTGGTGAAATTAACTTTTTCTTTAATCGTAGTAAACAATTTAATTAATAAACACTGGAACGGAGGGTAAATTATACATATTATCTTGGATAATCGGTTAAGGATGGATGGTGTACAACAATTTCAGCCGCGGAGGAATTCGTTGGTTGTTTAAACTGTATACATTAAGTAATGCCGGATAACCAATTATTAATAATCACTTCCTTTATTTACTTTCAAAATATATACTTCATTAATTAAACATTGCAATGAGTTATAATAATTTATATTTTTAGTGAAGTTCACATTTTAAATATATGTTAAATATGTCTAGCTAGTACAATAAAAATTTAGTGATGTTGCTAATACATCTTAAAGAAAAGTAAATTCGTATAATTAATTCTAACAATAATTAAGATCAGCTGGTTCATTAACAAATAAAAAGAAAGAAGATAACAGGAGATGTTTACATTAAGCAAGGGGCAAAGAAAACAAATGAATCTGAACATACTGCCCGTCAAAAAAGAAGTTCTTTTTCCTTATAACTTGAGAATATTAAGGTACATAAATGTTATACTAATATAAATATAAATTATATCAGTAATATGATTCAGTAGTACAAGATAAACCAAGTATATTTGTTTTACCTTTTTTTATCAATATAATATATAATAGTGATCACAAATCAATGATAATAAATAAAAATAGTAATACAGTAAGAATAATAATCATAATGCTCATAGATTCAGTAATCTTGATATGAGAATCATAAATATACAACGATAATAAGAATAATACACTGATAAACATAATTTTTGTTTCCTAGCATGCGATACACGGGTTTAATTTGTTTTTTATGCTTATAACAAATATGAACTCAGACTCTTTCCATCACCCACCATTTTGAAAAAATTAAAAATATTAATTAAAGGATTTTTTTTTTCAATTGTGAACGTGTAGTTAGCATATTTTAAGCTTCTACATTGTATTTTCTTATCTCATTTTTTATTGTTTAACTTTGTTAACATAATTTATAAGCTATAAATAAACAAAGAATTAAATCATATCATCAGTTACATATTATGACATAACTAATACTGAAGAGTGAGCCTTCATGGACAAGATTAATCATGTCTGTGCAGGTCAGACCTACGTAGTTGAAAACAAAGCGTTGTTTGTATTAATCGCTGGATTTAGGAATGAATTTATTCTGTTCAGTCTTATTGCTGTGAAGTTTGTTAACAGTACAGTGTCATAATGCCTCAAAATTGTGTAAATGATGTGGATGTCTTTTATGTATGTGGTAAGTTTACCGTAAAATTATCACTTTTACATTTTTTTGAATTGAAAAAACATACTTTTAATTTTTTTTTGTGTTCAGTCATTTGACTGGTTTGATGCAGCTTTCCAAGATTTCCTATCTAGTGGCAGTCGTTTCATTTCGGTATACCCCCTACATCCTACATTCCTAACAATTTGTTTTACATATTCCAAACGTTGCCTGCACAATTTTTCCCTTCTATCTGTCCCTCCAATATTAAATCGACCATTTCAGAATGACTTAATATGTGTTTCTTAATATAGACTATAATATTTGCTTCGTAATATATGCTTCTTTCTTCATCAGTTTGCCGCAGCACTTCTTCATTTGTCACTTTATCCACTCATATGGTTTCTAACATTCTCCTATAGCACCACATTTCAAAAGCTTCTAATCTTTTCTTCTCAGGTACTCGGATCGTACAAGTATCACTTCCATATAAAGCTACGCTCCAAACATACACTTTCAAAAATGTTGTCCTGACGTTTGAATTGAATTTGGATGTAAACATATTATATTTCTGACTGAAGGCTCGTTTCGTTTATACTAATCAGCATTTTATATCGCTTCTGCTTCGTCCATCTTTAGTAATTCTACTTCCCAAATAACAAAATTCTTCTATCTCCGTAATCTTTTCTCTTCCTATTTTTATATTCAGTGGTCCATCTACGTTATTTCTGCTACATTTCATTTCTTTCGTTTTGTTCTTGTTTATTTTCATTGGGTAGTTCTTGCGTAGGACTTCATCCATGCCGTTCATTGTTTCTTCTAAATCTTTCTTACTCTCAGCTAGAAATACTATATCAGAAAATCGTAGCATCTTTATCTTTACACCTTGTACTGTTACTCCCGATCTAAATTGTTCTATAACATCATTAACTGCTAGTTCTATGTAAAGATTAAAAAATAACGGGGATAGGGAACATCCTTGTCTGACTCCCTTTCTTATTGCGGTTTCTTTCTTATGTTCTTCAATTATTACTGTTGCTGTTTGGTTCCTGTAAATGTTAGCAATCGTTCTTCTATCTCTGTATTTGAAGCTTAATTTCTTTAAAATGCTGAACATTTTATTCCAGTCTTACGTTATCGAATGCCTTTTCTAGGTCTATAAATTTCAAGTACGTTGGTTTGTAATATATATATAACTCCTTCTACTATTAAGCTAAGCGTTAAAGTTGCTTCTCTTGTCCGTACAATTTTCCTGAAACCAAATTGGTTTTCTAACACTTCTTTCACTCTCCTCTCAATTTTTCTGTACAGAATTCTAGTTAAGATTTTTGATGCATGGTTAATTAAGCTAATTGTTCTGTATTCTTCACATTTATGTGCTCGTGCTTTCTTTGGTATCATGACTATGACACTCTTTTTGAACTCTGACGTAAATATTACGTCTTTTTTCGTAAATATTGCGCACCAGTTTGTATAATCTATCTATCGCTTCCACACCAACATTGCGCAGTAATTCTGCAGGTGTTCCGTCTACTCCAGGAGGCTTTCCGCCATTCACATATTTTAATGCTCTGTTAAATTCAGATCACAGTATTATATCTCCCTTTTCATGCTCTTCAATTTCCTGTTCTTTCTCTATAACACCATTTTTTGATTCATTTCCTCCTTATAACTCTTCAATATATTTCACCCATCTATCTACCTTTCCTTTTCTATTATAAATCAGTGTACCATCTTTGTTTAACATGTGATCAGATTTTAAATTATGTACCACAAAATTCTCCTTAACTTTCCTGTATGCTGTGTTTATTTTACCAATGATCATTTATTTCTGTTTTCATTTTTCTTTAATCCACTCTTATTAATTGTTGATAGTTCCTTTTACCTTCTTCGTCACTAGCATTCTTATACTTTCTACGTTCATCCAACAACTGCAATATATCCTCTGATATCCAAGGTTTCCTACCAGTTGTCTTTGTTCCATTTAAATTTGCTTCTGCTGATTTAGGAATTTCCTTTTTAACATTCTCCCATTCTTCTTCTATATTTTATGCGTTATCGTTTTTACTCAGACTTCTTGCAATGTCTTCCTCAAAAACCTTCTTGACCTCCTCTTCCTCAACCTTCTTTAAATTCCACTGATTCATCTTACATCTTTTCTTCAGGTTTTGAAACCCCCTATCAACATTTCATTAGCACTAAATTATGGTCGCTACCAATGTTTGCTCCTGAATATGCTTTGCAGTCGACGAGTTTGTTTCTAAATATTTGCTTAACCATGATATAGTCTACCTGATACCTTGCTGAATAACCTGGGTTTTTCCATGTGTATATTCTTCTATTATGTTTCTTAAACTGGGTTTTGTCAATTACTAAATTATACTTCGTGCAAACTCTATAATTTGGTCCCGTCTTTCATTCCTTTTGCCCAGCCCGTATTCTCCTACTATATTTCTTTCCTTGCCTTTTCTAATGCTTGCATTCCAGTCTCCAACTATTATTAAATTTTCATCCCCTTTTATGTGTTTAATTGCTTTGTCAATTTTCGTATACACACTCTAGCTCATCATCATCATGGGTACTTGTAGGCATGTATATGTTAACAATCGTTGTCGGCTTAGGTTTTGATTTTATCCTCATTACGATTCTGTGGCTATGCATTTTGAAATACCCTACTCTCTTTCCTATCTTTTTATTCATTACGATACCTACTCCTGCTTGCCCTTAATTTGAAGCTGTGTTAATTATTCTAAAATCGCCTGACCAAAGTCGTTTTTCTCCTTCCACCGAACCTCGCTAATCCCTACTACATTTACATTTAATCTATTCATTTTCCTCTTTAAATTTTCTAACCTACCAACAATTTTAGACTTCTCACATTCCACGCTCCAACTCGTAGAATGTTATTTTTTAATTTTCTGGTGACTCCTTCCTTAGTAGTCCCCACCCGGAGATCCGAATGGGGGACTAGTTTACCTCCGGAATATTTTACCAAGGAAGGCGCTTCCATCTTTGTTACTACAGAAAGTTAAATTGTCTTGGAAAAAAGCAACTGTAGTTTTCCATTGCTTTCAGCTGCGCAGTACTCAGAAGATTGAGTGATGTTGATATGGCTGTTTAAGTTCTCTTGACTTATGCCCCTAACAACTACTGAAAGAGCTGCTGCCCTCTTTCAGGAATCATTCCTTAGTCTGGCTCTCAACAGATACTTCTTTGATTTGGTTGCACCTTCGATCCAGCTACTTTATCATTTAGCACTCTAGCTAGCCCCCTTACCATCGGCAAAGTCTCATGATTCATAGAGGGAGACAGCCTTAATTAAAAAAACTTATCATTTGTCGTTTCAGTTTATAATTGGTGATCAGGATAAAACGTGGGCTCCTTATATAGTATGCACTAATTGTTCTGTATATTTAAGACACGGAAGGCTTTGGTGTCCTTATGGTTTGGCGTGAAAAATAGGATCAGATACCAATTGTTCCTTTTGTTTAACAAGTGTGTCTTGAATTTCTAAAAAATCTAAACATGCTGTAAAATATCCTTCATTGCAATCTGCAATCTGGCCTGTACCTCACAGTGAAATTATTCCAGTTCCTGAGCCAGATGTGAATGCATATTTCGAAAGCAGCGATGAAGAATCGGGCAGTACTGAAGAAGACAACAATGATTTTGATTTTGAATTATCTTGCAATAAGGCACATCTTATATCACAAGGTGAATTAAATGTGTTGATTAGGGATTTAAATTCATCAAAAAATCATGCTGAACGTTAGGATGAAGACTGCAAGGTTGGAATTTACTTTAAAAAAATACAAAAATTTCGGGCTTTTGAAGCCGACAAAAAGAACTTTCTCAGTATTTTGTTGATGAAAATAATTTGGTTTATTGCAAAAATATTGAAGAACTTATGTTGCAGTTCTCTCCCCCACACTCTCTCTCTCTCTCTCTCTCTCTCTCTCTCTCTCTCTCTCTCTCTCTCTCTCTCTCTCTCTCTCTCTCTCTCTCTCTCTGTGTGTGTGTGTGTGTGTGTGTGTGTGTGTGTGTGTGTGTAAATATAGTATAATAATTAGTCTATAGGGTAGAGTGTTAGAAATCATAAAATTTAAATTTAATATTATTTGCCATGTGACAACAACCAAAATTTTTAATTCAATTTTTGTATTAGTTTTTTATTTTATTCTAGAGCTAACCATTTCTATTATTTTAGCTTATTATTATTATTATTATTATGATTTTAAAACTTAGTTCTTAATTATTTTTTTTATTATCCGCGGAGCCCTTTACACTCCTCTCAAACTTCGTTAAATTTTATTTATATTTATTATTTACGTTTGCTGTTCCTTTTAAATTTATCTTATTTTTATGATTCTCACTGTGATATTAGTTTTAAGTGTGTTAGTTGTGATACTAAATGTATGTTTTTTGTTTTTTTTATATTTTAGGTTTAGTTTAGTTTCATTATATGTTTGTTCCGGGCGATGAAAACGTGAACGTGTTTTTCACAAAAAAAAAAAATACCCTAATCTTCTGTTATAACCTGTATGTATTTTACTTTACACACGTTGAGTTTTTTTTATTAAGGATGACAACTGTCAAGTTTATTGTTTTATCTGTACATAAAAATAAACCATAGTATCGTTTGATGTTATTACATTCCCGCATGCAGAATATTCGTTCGATAACATAAAAAAAAAATTAAAATAAGCTATTTTATTCATGTTTCGTTGTAAGTGAAATGGATTACAAGTTTGATGGATTTTAATCGTACAAAAATTATTTGTCAAGTCCATGTTTATTTCTTTTAAAGTTAATCATGAAATATAAATGTCTAAAAGTTTTGATTGCTCTAGTCGATTAATTCTTAATTGTTATTTCAATGAACATCATGGAAATACACATTAGCTGATATCATTAAAAGTGCAATTAGAATGTTTGGGAATTGTTTGCCAAAATAAAAAAAAATATATCTATATAGATGAACCTTGATTACGTTATTTTACGCTGTGTACAAAATTTAATGTCGCTGGATTTATATTTAAAACTCTCCAGATTTTTTTTTTTGATAACTATAAATACATCATTTTTACAAACTTCCTAATTGTTTTAACATTGTAGTAAACTTTAAAAGCATTCTGTACGCCTTTGAGATGTTAAGGAGAAACGATCCACGTATTGGTTGCAGTAGAATGGGAAGATAGAGCATATGAAGGGGCCAGGAATTTATGGTCTGTGGCAAAGTGGAAACACCCCATTGGGAAATTTCTATTCTCTGTTGAACCCCCTTAGTAACAGAACCCCCTCTAGACGACCATCCCCTAATTTATGTGTTCTAATTATTAAAACTCCCTCTTGCATATGAAAGGGTTTAGGTAAGGAGAAATGTACGGTAAAGAAGGTGGGGGTTGGGATTCTGAAGCGGAGGAGGAGCTGTGTGTGCACCTGAGCGCCATCTTCTTGTATTCTTACGAACTTCACTGAATGCCCTTGTAGCTTTATTATGGAATTTATGAACTTATTTTCTCATCATGTTCTTATACTATCACTGCTTCTGGATAATTTCTCAGTATGGCTGCCGGTTAAATATTCTGTTCCATTTTTTACTACTGATTTATCTCATTTTTCTCATTTGAGTTGTTTTTTAAATGGGTGATCGACTTTTTGTCCGTACGTGGTTTTCCGTCCTAATAGTGAATTAAATGTTAATTTAGGTCTTTTGTTGTTAACCTGTCTCGTGTATAGCTTTAATGAATGCTTCTACATCTGTAGTTAATCATCCCCATTCTGTAAATGATTTTCTTATACGTTATTTTAATTTTAACGTCTATTTACAACTTAAATAAATTTTTTATTCTACATTCTGTAAATCAGTTGTTGCCTCCTGGTCTTGAACAGAAATGGATTCCACATAACAAAAGTCTGGTTGCAGTAAAATTGTGACCGTTTTACCTTACCTCACTGTTTCTATTGTACATGATTTTTTCCACGCCGTGTACGTTTTGGTTTTTATCAACTGCGTTATTTTTGTGCGTAGATTCTACCTTCTTTTAAATATCTGAAATCTTTAAAGTCAAAAATCTTTTCATTTATTTGTTCATACCAATTCTTCCCGCTCGCATCGTTTTCCTGCCAGTAACACAGTCTTGTTAAAAAAAAAAAGTTTTTTTTCCAAACGAGAGTTTAGTGATATTGAAAAGGAAATCACAATTTCATTATTATTTTCTTTTTATTGTGATGGAAGGAGTAATGTTTACGATGAACACATATTTCTTGTTGAATCCGAAGAATGGAGTAGGAAAAATCCATAAAAGTGCTCTAATTTTTCCAAATTATGCTCTGTGTAAATATGTAATAAATTCCTAAGTGTTTGATATGTTTAATAATCTTATAAATTTTCTTTTTTTATGTAATAAAAAATGAAAAGATAAATACTCAAATGAAGAAATAAATGTATATTTATTTATTTAGTGCATGGCACCAAGACACAATACCAATTATAGTAAAAAATTGTAACAAACAAACATCTAACAAATTAATATAAGCTATTGAGTCTGGCGTCGCTATCAGGAAATCTTCAAGAGTCCCTTCATAAGCTGTCCTAAGGAAAAAACTTCTGTGATGTGTTTAACTGTTTGATTTTCACCACTTGCAAAGGGGCGTCGGTGTTTTACCTCATTTATACAGGAATGGAGCGCGTATTCTGTTTAACGTTGACCATGTCTTACGTGGCAAGTCAAACCCGGCGTCTTTTGAGTAATACATGGGATTTGGTTATTCTGCGTTGTGGTCCATTCTTGAAGCCAGACGTCAGTTAGGTTAAATCTTTCCTCTGTGCCAGGAATTGCTGTTTTAATAGGTGGCTTTCTAGACCGAAGGCGACCATGATTGGCATCTTCAATGTCCTCATGTATTGGTAGGTTTCGATTGTCCATGATCTTATTGTACTCTATAAGAGCGTTCATACGGCGTAGATTTGGGGGTGGGATGTGGCTCCGTACTGGGAGCCACTCCACAGGAGTAGACCTGATAACCCCGGCAATCATTCTCATAGTGTTATTAAGTTGAGCACAATTCTATAATCATAAGGGCTGTTAAGCCACACTGGCGCACAATATTCTGCAGCTGAGAAGATGAAATTCATAGCCGATGTGCGCAAAGTGGAAGGCGATGCTCCCCACGTTGTTCCACAGAGCTTATGTATAATGTTGTTTCTTGCTTTCAATTACTCTGCAGTTTTCATTAGGTGCTCCTTAAATGCAAGCGTTCTATCAAATGTCACGCCTAGGTATTTTGGTGTGTTATTGTGAAAGAGCCATCTTTTCTCGAATAGAATTTTAAGCTCCCTATTAGCGAACTTGTTAGTTAGATGGAAACATGACACTTCTGTTTTACTAACTTTTGGTTGGTTTGGTTGGAGGCTTCATCTTCGGAAGTACCTTCCCACTTTCTCCAGGTCGGCCATCAGGACCTCCTATGACTCCTCATGTGATCTACATTTTGTTGTTAGCACCCAGTCATCGGCGTAGCCATGCTTTTTAGATCTTGTCTCTGACATGTCTGCAACATAGACGCTGAAAAGTAGAGGCGCAGTTACTGACCCTTGTGGCAGGCCATTCTTGAGTTTCCTTGGTGAGCTTATATCGGATCCCATGATAACGTTGAACATTCTGTCGATCAACGTGTTATTAAGGAGGCGAGCTGTTAATTTGCATGGGATTACACGGAGGACCTTACAAATCATGCCTTCTCTCCAGAAAGTGTCGTTAACGGCTGATGAATCATCAATGTAGCAGATGTTTTAAGATGTCTTTGGAACCCCGCTTCAGTGTTCATTGTGAGCGAGAGAACTTGGTCGGTGCAACTTCGTTTTGGCCTAAAGCCTGGTTGTTCAATCGATTTAACATCAAATATTCTGACAGGTTCTCTTGTAGATTAGACTTTCTAGTAATTTATATATCACTGATAGCAATGTTATAGGCCTGTAGCTCTTAGGTAATTTTGCTGGTTCCGTGGTTTTAAGATGGCTACTACCTTCGATTGCTTGAATTCTCTGGGTACGCTACCGGTCTGCATTATGTCAATGAAGAATCTGGCCAGCCAAAGTTTTGCGTATTTTCCGTAGTTTAATAAGAATTTCGGATTGAAATCCTCATGGCATCAAATACAGCATCTAATCCAGGTGTGTTTCCTGGAGCGACATCTTTGAGCGCCGATTCAATCTCTTCAACTGTAAAAGGGTGAACGTACTCAGTCTCCCCCGCCTCTCACCACAAGTTTCTTAGTTCGCTTTTATCTGAATTGTGTGCGTCCTGTCTCTTGGTGCTCTAGATGTTGCCACTATGTGGGACGCTACGGTGTTTGGGGAGACATTTACGTTTTGTAACGTGAGCGGAGCTCTGAATAGGAGCTCCGCTTCCCAGTTTTCTTAGCAGAGTCCATGCATGACGACTCGAGGTCTGAAAGTTCAGACACTTCCTCCGTTTCTGTTGTCTTGCAGCATCGAGGCTAAAGAGAAGCTTGTCTGCCACCTCTTGATCGCCTGTCTAAAGGAAGCTTCGGTAGAGAACTTCGCTATTTTGGGACCACCCTGGGATATATTCTCTGCGAAACCCTCTACGGATGCACTTCTTACCGGTACTTGTTACTGCTTCAATAAATCTGCTATAGTTTTTGCTGATTGGTGGTATCCAGCCTAGGCATTTATCCAGATCCCTAGAAAAATTGTCCCATCTAGCCTTTTTGAAGTTCCATCTAGGGCGAGGTACAGAGGTCACAAGTGGAATTTGGCTACCTGCCTCTATAATAACTGGACGGTGCTGGCTGTGGGGAAAGTCGCAGAGAACTTTTTCGGATGACTAGCAGCGGCCGACTTTTACTGTCAGTTGAGGTGAAACATAGATCCAGGTTATACTCTCGCCTCCAAGCCGCTTATTTAAAAGTAAATCGGTCATTAGCATCAAAGACAAAACTAAAATGTCATCCTCAGCCCATCTCACCAGAGCCTCACGTTCGTATCACAATCAATATATTTCCACTGATCATGATGGCTATAAAAATACTCAAGTAGACCGCTGGGTGAGGTTGTATTTGGATTACCAAGGTGACCACGAGACAGCTGGTGGTTTATAGATATTGGACACTGTTATACTTCCGATTTCAACTATAACATTATGAATTTCATTGCCCGTGGAGGTGGAGATGAGAGTGGCGTTTTCAATATCGCGTCTAATGTAAGTAGCGACGCCGTATGCATCATGGTATGTGGCACCATATCCAGGTATTTTGCCACTTTTCCGTAATTGTTCCTCAGTGTTGCAATGTGTTTCCTGGATTGCGGCCAGATCAATGTTGTTGTTCTTCAGTAGTTTTGATAAATACTGGCTCGTAGACTAACTTACTCTTTCCATATTTATATGGCAAATTCGGACCGAAGGTCCAAGATTTCTTGTCGGCAAGTCCTGAAAATGATTGTTGGGTTTATCTAGCGACATGACCTGCAGTTTGTAATACTGTAGGCTTGTGTCTGCGTGGTCAGGATAAATTTTTTTTTAATAATTCGGTTGTTACTTAATTAAACTTAAATTAGAATCATGTTGAAAATTTAACGTATACGTATTAATTTAATTGTAATAAATTTTGATTAGTGTAATTAAAGTTGAAAGAAAAGTAAACAAAGTCCTTATGAACATTTTCAGATTTTTAGTTGGAATTAGGTAATGTGGAGCGAAATTCAAGTGTTGCATATACACTAAAGTCTGAATTGTGTAGATTCATCGCTTGAAAAAAAAAATTAGAATGTTAAGTGTAAGAGTAAAAGTGAAGAAATGGAATCTGACAGAAAGGAAGATAATTGGGAATAAAAGTTCAAGATGAGGTATATTAAACGTCTGTCATAAGTTTAGTTTTCAGAAATTTAGAATTTCAATATCAGAAGTTAGGAATTGGTTATTTACAGGACGGGAGTAAAAGAAGTCGACTGAAGATATCAAAAGTAGATATCATCAAAAGATATCATCAGCAAATGGGAAAATACTTTCATGCAGAAAATTTTATGCAAGTATGTCAAAAATGGATTTTGAAAAATAACATTTTCGTTTAAACATTAATATTCGTTCGGTGATGAACGGTTTTACGTAAACGAAATTTTGTAAGAGGTTATTGATTGAGTAATTGATAGCAAAAAAAAATTTTTTTTTCAAACAATTTTTTTGAGTAAATTTGAGACTGACCAAAAACTAATTTATAAGCGTACATGAAATTTTAATACGTAAGTACTTAAGTTATGGTTGACAGTTTTACTGATTATTTTTTATAAAACTTTTTGTGGCATATACTTGATTTTACTCTGTTAAAATTATTTATTACAGTTGTTACTTCGTTGTACGAAGTAAAGGAAATACTGCGATCGCGAAAAATTTCGGTTGTAAAACCGACATTTTTAAAACGGTAATATCCGTTTTGACCATCCCTGAATCTATTTTGAGTAGTTTTGGCGTGATGTCTGTACGTATTTATGTCTGTATGTACGTACGTTTATATCTCGCGTAAATCAAAATCGATTAGCTGTAGAATGCTGAAATTTTGTTTTTAGGACTGTTGTAACATGTAGTTGTGCACCTCCCTTTTTGATTGCATTAGACTGGACCAAAAGTGTCCATAAAAGCCCAAAATTCAAATTCTTTTGAATTTTGGACTTTTTCCTAACTGCTCTTTTTTTTTATTTATTTTTTTAACTTTTCTTTATTTAATTTAAATATATTGATTTATTATCTGTGATTGTAAAACACTTTTACAATATATAATTATTCAATAATAACAATAAAAAAATATATGAAAAAATCTGAAGTTATTAGTGAAATAAAATTTTATGTACTTTTAAAAATATGTGTACGAGTATGTAATTTAATAGGCATTACATATGTGTATATGTAATAGATTTGGTGAAACATCTGATTATTTAATAGTAATTGAAAATTATAATTTAGAATCGTATTATTTTTGGATTTTCTAGTTTAATTTCTCTTTAATTTTATTTAGTTATTCTGGAATTTCTGTTTAATTTTATCTACGTTAAAGTTAACTACAGAGTGACTGAAAAATAGATCCTGACCAGAACAACATATACACTGAGGTATACACGTCCGATCTTTGATAAATTGCAAAAAATTCTTATCTTTTAGCTTTTAGTTCATTACTCTGATATTATCACACAATATTCTGCTTAAGTCAGAGTTGATCATCATTTCGTTTATTTGTTCTTTGTTGCTATACATTTAATTGCTATTTCGTTTGATACAATTCTTCTGGAATTTGTATACATGTTCTCTGGCTTTGAAATTTTCTCTCTCTATATTCATCATTTTTTCTTAATCATTTTATTCTTTCCTTGGTCTTCTTCTTTCGTCGAGTAAAGTTCTGTTGCAGAACTCGTTGATGCACTTCATCGTCCTATTTAATTCATCACTAACATATACACAAAATGATGTTAAAAGTTAACTATTTACAGTTAATTTTTATCAATTTTAATGTTAATTGTATAAATAAAGTTCATGTGTGATTTATTAATAATTATTTACCTCTAATTGTAACAAAATTTACGATAAATTAGAATTCAATAAGCTGTTGAAATAAAATTTTACGTACTTTTCATTCTTACAAAATGTGTATATGTAATTTAATAGTCGTAGAAGGAAGTCATGTAGTGTCAACATCAGATTTTTACTTCCTTGAACGAAGTAAAGGAAGTATTATGATCGCGAAAAATTTCGGTTTTCAGATTTCAATGGAAATATCCATCTTTACCATCCCTGAATCCATTTCTACTACTTTCGGCGTGACGTCTATTCGTACGTATGTATGTATGTACGTATCTCACATAGCTCAAAAACGATTAGTCGTAGGATGATAAAATTTTGGATTTAGAACTGTTGTAGCATCTAGTTGTGCATCTCTCCTTTTGATTGGAATCGACCGATCCAAAAGTCTCCAACTAAGCCCAAAATCCAAAAAGGTTTGGATTATGAACTTTTTTAACTTCAGTAATAAGCCCTCATTGAGAGCTTTTCAATGATTGTCATAAGTGGTACTTATTTTCATTGGTTCCAGAGTTATAACCAAATGAAATTTTAATTAATGAAATATTTGGCTCTGTAAGGGGAAGACACATCGGTTCGAATCAGACTTCGTTTCCTTTTTTTTACCTTTTTTATTAATTTATTTTTTCAACTTTTTTTTTTTAATTCAATTTATTGATTTATTAATATTTATTACCCGGTGGTTGTAAAAAATTTTTTACAATAAATAATTATTCAATAATAACAATAAAAAAAAAAATATGAAAAAAATTACAAGTTATTAGTCAAATAAAATTTTTTGTACTTTTGAAAATGTGTTTGTGTTATTTAATAGGCATTATTACATATGTGTATATGTATAGAGTATATGTGTATATGAAATAGAGTTGGTGAAACATCTGATTATTTAATATTAATTGAAAATTATAATTTAGAATCGTATTATTTTTGGATTTTCTTAGCAAATTGTTATAAAATTGTATATTTATTTTTAAAAGAATAATTTTATTTAATTATTTGACAGAAAAATAAAATACGTTTTGCTTTAAATTAAATTTAAAGTGATTGTTGAAATTTTTTTTCACTTGTGCTTAATATGCACAAGATTTCTGGTGTGTCATATAAAGACAAGTTAATATTAATTAAACTATTCCGTTTAGTGTACTCCTTTATATCGGTTACAAATATTAATTTTGACCTTGCCGTGTAGAATAGTCAATTTTTATTATTGGATTATTTTGTAAACAATTTATTTAAAGAGTAATGAAGGGACTTATACTCTAATCTAATATTTCAGGTAAGAGTGTTGAATTAATAATTGTACAAATATTTGATGAAATAAAACCTAAAAATTGATAAATAAAATCTAATGTTTTAGCAAATGTGTAACTGTCCACTTTTATTAAAGAATTAGATAATCGTATCTCACATTCAAATAAAATAAGTTGAAATGAAGTGCAGCAAAAATGTGTATATGTAATTTAATAGACGTACCAAGATGTTATGTGGTGTCCACTCAGGTTTTTTTGTGGTTATATAATTTTTTTAAAAATAGATCGATTATGAACATCTGTCGGTCGATCACGTTTTATAAGATATAATGTGGATTATTATATCGTATGAAAAGTATTCTTGGTAGAAATGTTTTCTTTCGTTATATTGGGACAATACAATTTTATTCGTTAGTTCAGCTAGTGAAACGGTTTGCTCCGGTCGGTCAATAAGCAAAGAACATCATTTTTATTACAGTGAACTTAGGTGCACAGCTGGTGGCCGTAATTTGAACAAACGACTAATCTTTAGCTAAAAGAAAAACGGAGATTGCCGGGCGGTTGACGTCGGCGACTATCGGTGATATTTTTGACCCTGTTGGGGGTCGTTACAGTCCGTTCTCTTCATTTTCTTCACATCAGCGTCTTTAAGCTGCTGCTAAAGCTATGTTGTTTGTCTTACTCTTCATCATCATTTCCTTTATGAGGGTCATTCTGCAAATAGCTTTGATCGTAAGCACCCTCTGTCCGCTGGATCCTTTTTCACTCGTTTAATTTCATCGAACTTAAAATCGCGGTACTTTTATGTACATTCGCCTCTGCTATTCATCATTGTTAATGGAAACATCATTTTTCATTATCTGTCTTTCTCTCCTGCTAAATTGTATCGTTATTTTTTATTATTTTTTTTTGGGAGATGGGAATTATGTACTGTACAACTTTAATTTTGATGAAGTATAAATTGTTCATTAGCAATTATGTAATTCTTTAATATTTACAAGTAGGCTACCTAATTAACGTTATTTTAAAATGTTATGTTTCGTATTTTTCTTTACTCAGGGAGCTCATATAGTATTGTGAGTAAAATGTATCCCGGAACTACTTTTTACTATTAAAAAATTATCCATTTCATTTAGCTGCTATTTTCCCACTTAGCACTCGTTTAGTAGATACTAGTAAAAATTTATAGTTACTATTTAACACTGACCACACTGATGAATGAAATGAGGCTATGATCTCCGTAAAATTACTCTTCACAGTACATTAACTGTACTCCTTTTTTTTTATAGAAAGTATTTCACTTAATAATTCTTGAATTATAAATGCTGAAATTCATCCTAAATATTTATAATTATTTATAATGTAATAGGTTTTTTAGAATATCTTTTTTTTTTATTTGAATGTTTTTATGTTGTTCATTTGGGAATCCAATATCTCTTATTTTCGTAAAAAAAAAAAAAAAAAAAAATTGCAATATTTTTATAGCTGACTTTGTTCGTGTTCACTTCCACAGTAATCAGAAAATAACTTACCTTCCGGTGACGAGCTCTGAATGAAGAAAAAGGAAAAGGAAAAAACAAAAAAAAACATTGCTAATTTTGTCTTAGAAATTTTTACCTTCGTTGTCTCATTAAAATGCAAATACATAGTAGGAGCCTCAACATACTTACGCGTGTGCAAGATAAGGTTGAGTTATCTTCCGTGACAGGAGGTAGGATGCCAAAGCACGCAAATTTATGTAAACTATTTACGAATAAAAGTTTCATATTCTTTAAGCTATGAATAATTAATGAATTATTACTCTAATAAATTCGATAGCCGTCATTCTCTTTTCTTGAGTTTGTTTTTTTCTTTACCTTCTCTATCAAGTTATTGGCAATCTCCTTTTTGCATAGACTTATCAAAAATTTTCACCCTTTCTTCATCGTATCGTTCTCCTTAATTTTATGGCATCTTTTTATCTTTTATTTCCCTCCTTCACTAATTTGAACTGCCGACATTTTCCTGCTTTCTCTTTCAATCCTCCCTCTTGCTTTTGTTATGATAAGTTAAGTACCGTTACACCCTTTATGCATCTCATTCTTACACCCGACATCATATAATTTCAGCATCATATCCCAATTGAATTTCTGTCATTTTCTTTACCGCATTACATTCTATGAAGTAATTGCACTATATACATCTACTGCCTCTCCCAGTGCTTCTTTGATATTAATTTTAATAACGTGAATTATGTATGAGGGTGTCTTATTACTACGTCTTCCTCTACAGAAACATAAATAATTGATTTTGTGCTAGGGTGTTATCCTTTAAAACCAGCTGGTTTTATTATTATTTTCTAATTTATTGTTTGAATTCATAAACATTCGAAGCTACATTAGTGCGGAAAATGTTTTCAAGCAGCTGACGGTTAAATCAAATCATGTGCACTTTATATTAAACAAATTGGTACGTGATAATTTTCTGTAGTTTTTTTTTTCTAATGTATAAAAATGTTTAATCTGTCATTTTTAAAAACTCTTTAAATACAATAGAGTGTAGAAACAATGCAAATTATTCATTGCTTGTATCAAGTGAATTAATTATTCAACTGCTTGTGCAGATATTTATGTGTTTGTGCTTATTTAATGTACGGACAGTAACCAATGAAAAAAAGTATCATGGATCTGCCTAAATAAATTTAATTGGCAATTCCTTCATACCGACGGACATTAAAAATATGGTAGTTTTTTATTTGCTAATTTTGTATTTCCTCGAATATTTTAAATAGGATCATTGAAACAACATTCATCTTTCTTATTTGACATTATATTTCCTCGTAATAGAGAGCAAACTCTAATTTTAGATTGAACTATCAACTATTTTACTGGTCTTACGCTGATAAGTCCTGAGACATGTTGATAAAACTGCATGACTATAGTGTACCGTTTAAAAAGGTGATACAATCTAATCGAAAAGTAATTCTTTTGCATTTTGATTTAAGGTTAACATTCTGTAAATCAGGAGTTGTTTCCTGGACTTGGGGAGACAGGGATTTCCTTACAAAACGTCCAGCTGCAAAATAATAGTTAAACTATTCCACTGATTATTCAATTGTTTTCTAGTGCACTTTCTTTTTATTAATGACTATTAATTGGTACTAATTGTATTTTTTTTTATTTACTAAAAAAATGACATTGAAGGTTTATAAGGGACCTCACTGAAGCTAAAACAACAAAAGCCAGGAGGTATAAAAAAAAGAGAATAAGAAATCACGAAACACAAGTTAAATTAAAAACAAAGACTTATTTAATATAAATATGCAGTACAATATACAGACATATACAGAAAATTATATATTAGGGAATATAAGGGGCTTCATCCTAAATGGTCGCGTAAAAGTAGAGTAGATGAAAATAAAATTTAGTCGTTAGTTTAGTTGCTTAGTCGTTTAATTGCTTAGAAACAGTAAATCAGCCTGTTTTTATCAGCCAGTTTATTACCATAACAACGTCAATTCCTTAAGCGTTAGTTTAAATTTTCTCCCCAGTGCCATATAACCAAATGATGTACAATCAAGAAGATTGAGATGAACCGTTCCGGATAGATATCACGTAACTGTAATAATAAAATAATATTAGACAAAATGATAATTCCTTGAGCTCACTTTGCATACCTGAAGTGTAAACAGCAAAAGACGACTATTAATATGCATATATTACATTGTTTCTTCTTTCACTTCCTTTTATTGTGAAACATCCACATGGCATAGTGTAGGCTTATGACCCGTTAATTTTTACTTTGTGTAAAAGACGAACGGTCGGTGTGTTACAGCAGCCTTTTTATTATTAAAACTTAAAACTATTTACGATTTGAAAAAGCCACCAAATTTAAAAATTACGTCATTTTGAAGAATAATTTTTGCTCTAATTTTAAAACGTGTGAATTTGCACAATTGCTGTATTTTCAACGATCAAAGAACCGTTTCAGAATTTTCATCTTTTGTAATAATTCTCATCAGAACGATTCTTTCAAACGGAAAAACTGAATAGGAGAATTTTATATGAATGTAGAGAAAGGAAAAGGAAAGGATACAAAAAAGTAGGAACACCGTAAAATGTGCAGATTTTTATAGTCTTTGAAAGTATCGCATCTGAAAATAGTCGTCTCCGGTCTTCACACAGGAAAGGATGGAAAAGGAAGCAGACCGATTGCTATTGTCTCTGTCGCCGGGTTTATTGCTGTATCTCGCCTTCTCCCCGACTTCGTCTCTTATAAAGGTGTAAAAGGTAACGACAAACAGGATACCAGAAGAGCGCTCTGTTGGCAAACGGTGTAATCACCTGGCAGAATGTAACTTTTACTTTAATGTCGTATATTCCTCGTCTTTGTAGTAACCTAACGAAAAGTGAGGGTGCACTTGTTATTTGTGTATTCGCCTAGTAAATTTCTCTTAACTCCTTCAGAGCAATCTTTTCCCGTACCCCATTTCCGAATTCATCGAAGGATAAAAATACTCTCTTTCGTTTTCCTTATTTTTTTTTTTTGAATTACGTACATCAAATTTTTCATCTACTAAATCCATAATTGTCATTTTACGATATTTGGGATTACCAGAGAGAACATAATTATAATTATACCTTATGAAATTTATTAATTCCCTTATTAATATCGGCCGGGTCATTAAGAACATGGATATTTACTTGTGATGTCTTTGTTTTGTAATAGTCATTATCTTTATAAAAGTAGGCTTCACTTCTGAAGGAGAAGTACGGTGCTGAAAGTGTTATGACAGCCACGATAACTATGAATTATATTTATGTAACTAGCAATAGCAGTATTTTTTAAGACCTAGTCACACATAAGTACGATTTCACATTTCTGAAACGTGAAGATAGTCGTAAAGGTAATCGATGCCGATGTCTTTTTGCACAGAAACACCTAATATTTTCCAGCCAGTTAGATAACCATCGTCAAGCGGTTCGGTTAGCCCGCTACTTCATATCGACAGTACACAACTCATCTGCTAATATGTGACGATTATTCATGATGACAATTTCGCACTCAAGGTTTGATCGTCTATAGATACTCGTATAAGACCTTTACTTCTTTTCTATTATTCAAATACGTAATTTCGCAGCGACAATGTAGCCGTGAAATTACATTGTCGTTTTAGTGTTTGGGTCGCAATTCTGCAGCCGCTTTTTAGATCAGTCGATTACAAAAAAATCTTAGCCTGTTCAGTCCCGTTATAAATTTAGTCTATTTTCGATCTCTTGCAGATGCATTATCTTGACGGTATGATTACATTTAAAAGTACTTATCTAATAGAAAATTAGTTAATTTCTTTTTTATCTATGATTAAGATTATCCGACAGTAAGAACTGAAATAAAATAAATTTAGTTAATAATGGAAAAAAGTATAATTGATTTTTCTTTTTTTTTAAACTTGACCGATCTGGGTAAATTGTTTCTCCCATTTTTCCCATAGCCTTATTTTGTAACCACAATTATAATAATCATTTTTTTAAAGTATGCAAAACTGGTCGGTTATCTATAGCAGAAACAAAAGTTTCTGCGTTGTACATATTTTTACTTTTTTTCGCGCTACAAAACAACTGCCTACTTCATTAGCTCGCGGGTCACCGAAGCAAGGCGGTGAAAATGTATTGGCAACCGCTGTTTAAAACTCCGGTATTATACGTAAGTGATACTTCATACAGACGCGAGAAAGTTACTGCGACAGACGCTGTTACTAAAGAAGTTTCGTAAAGTTTGTACCGACTGCGCGCATCATTCGTAAGATATTTTCGGTGTTTTGTACTGACCTAATCCTGCTTGATGATTACTGGGAGCGGAATTGTCAGGATGCATTCAGCTGGTGCTTAATTCAGCTCTACATTTCTACAGCATTGTGAAATTTTGTATTTTTAATTAAGTAATTGTAATTCATTTAACCGGAGAATGAGCTCGTCTAGTGGGAAAATTGTTTGTAAAGACAGGGCGTCTGACTACAGATAAATTTCTTTATTATTAGTGAATTAATATGTCGTAATTAGAAAAATTTATTTTTAATATTTATGTATTGGCTAATTGCAAAAAGGCGATGATATTTTTTCTTTATTGAACGAATGAAAAGTTTTGAAGCGTATAATAAATGCCAAGTTTGACTGCCATTTAAATCCAGAACGTTTTGGATAAAGAATTGAAAACACTACCCTTCCGCCATGAAGGACTTTCGTAATTTGAGGACAAATAAATAATATATTTATTTATATTACCGAAGATTTACTTCAGATCTTTTAACATTTAACTCACGAGTCCAGAAACAACGAAGTTCAGTTACATATTTACAGACTATCCGTCATCACGCACCGGGTTGGTCTAGTGGTGAACGCGTCTTCCCAAATCAGCTGATTTGGAAGTCGAGAGTTCCAGCGTTCAAGTCCTAGTAAAGCCAGTTATTTTTACACGGATTTGAATGCTAGATCGTGGATACCGGTGTTCTTTGGTGGTTGCGTTTCAATTAAACCACACATCTCAGGTATGGTCGAACTGAGACTGTACAAGACTACACTTCATTTACACTCATACATATCATCCTCATTCATCCTCTGAAGTATTATCTAAACGGTAGTTACCGGAGGCTAAACAGGAAAAAGAAAGAAAAGAAAAGACTATCCGTCATCAATAATAATGATTTCGTCATCATTTAGCAGCGTACAATATTTAAATTAAAAATATTTATAGCTGACTAAATTTAAAAAATCATAATAAAATCCAAAACAAAAAAAAATAGCAGATTTCGATAAATACTTATTTTAGCGGAAAAAACGACACAATCGTTTTAATAAAACGCTATTGTCGTTAATTGAAATAAAATAAAAACAAAATTAATAATAAAAACAGCGACGATACCGAAGAAATTCCCTACAATTTTTACAATGAAATATATATTTAATTTGCAATTGATTATTAATAATAAATGTTAACTACGTCGCTTGGTTAATTTTGTCACATCACAAAATTACATCAGCAGTCACTTTATAAGTTAGTTCTTTGGTAATGAGCACGACATTAATGTTACTGTCTGTACTTTAGGCAATAGATCCACTGAAATGTTGCAAAAAAATAATCTTTTAGTAAACAATACAAAAATCAGTAGTTTTTATTTCCTTTACGAAGTAAAGGAAGGATTGTGATCGCGAAAAATTTCGGTTTCAGATTTCAACGGAAATATCCATTTTGACTAGTTTCGGCTTGACGTCTGTACGTACGTATGTATGACGTCATGTATGTATCTCGCGTAACTAAAAAACGATTAGCCGTATGGTGTTGAAATTTTGGATTTAGGACAGTTGTAATATTTAGTTGTGCACCTCTCCTTTTGATTGCAATCGACTGAAGTAAAACTGTCTACAAAAGCCCAAAGTCCAAAAAAAACTGAACTTTGGGCTATTTCTTAACTTCAGTAATAAGTACAGAGTGACTGAAAAATAGACCATAACAAGAACAACACACTGAGGCATACATGCCCGATCTTTAATAAATTGCAAAAAAAGTCTTATCTTTCAGTTCATTACTTTCTCTGATATTGTCGGACAATAATCTCCCTAAAGTCGGAGTTGATCATTTCGTTTATTTGTTTTTTTTTTTTTTTTGCTAATCATTTAATCGCTCTTTAGTTTGATATAATTGTTCTGATCTTGTGTACACGTTCTCTAGTTTTCAAATTTTCTCTCTCTTTTTGTTCATAATCCTTTCTTAATCTTTTTATTCGTTTCTTGATCTTAAACGTTTACTTCCTCTTTTTATTTATCTTCTTCTCTTAATATTTTTCTTCTTTCTTTGTTTACAACATTTTCTTCCTGTTTATTTATTTTTTTTTTGGCTGATAGCATTTTCTTCCTCTTTATATTAATCATCTTCCCTTAATTTTTTTATTCTTCCCTTGTTCTTAACATTTTCTTCCTTTTCATATGAATCTTCTTGTCGGTTTTTGAGATATATTTCTTCATGTTATCTTTCTTTTTCCTGTATGATTGTTTCTGTTTCAGTTTTTATTACTCACCAAGTATGTAATCCAATAATAAAAACTGAATATTTTACAATGTAAGGTCGAAATTAACATTTATAACCAGTATACAGAGTATACTAATATTATTTAATATTTAGCAGTATTTAAAAAAAAGGATTCTTTACTTAGCGGAAGAGAGTCGTTGACGTGCATCCGGCCGGCACATCACGTGATCCACTGTGCGCCAATAGCAGCAGCTGGACTGGCAACTAACACAGCCTCACACGAACACACACAAAATTAAACGAAATCGGTGGCCCCAAGCCAATTCCCTGTTACCAATCAATATGGTTAACGTTAATTATTATATTTCTATTAAAAACTACTAAATTATATATCTACTCTCTCCTTAAGATTATTTTAAATATGAAGATACCAATATGTTCAGAAAAATTATTCTCTACTCACTAATATTTCTTTTTTAAAGATATTTCTGTAAAATACTTAATATTGTCATAAACATGAGGATATGAATGCGTCGAGGGTCCAGGGAGCAGAACCCTCTGGCTAGACGGTCGGGGGAGCGAAACGACCCCTGATCGGCTAGTCTATAAATACTAAAATTTAATGATTCATGAGGTTATATTTATTCATAGAATTTTTTCTCAGAAACTTAGGAGACAGTCTGCATGATTCTAAAAATTTTAGCTTAGAATTTTTACACACACACACATATATATATATATATATATATATATATATATATATTATAATAAAATATACAGTAAATTAAATTTTGTACCTATATTATCATTATTATACGTGTGATTAAAAAGATTTAAATATCTTGTACCATTCTGCTGAAACAGATCATGTTTTCGTTTTACTTCCTATATTGATGTTACTTCTGTACACATACAAAATTGTATAAATTTAAAATATGCTTAAATTTCACTATTAGACCGTAAAATTACTTCATTTGAAGTAACTTGCCCATCTTTTCTTTATTGCTTAGTAATCTATTACAAATTAAATATATATATTTCATCGTAAAAAGAGTAGGTTATTTCTTTGCCAACGTCGCTGTTTTTACTCTTAAAATTGACTATTAGAAAGTAAAATATTTTTGTTTTGATATTGGTTTTTCGACTTAGATTCATGTTATTTTATTTTTTTAAATTTTTTATGAAAGTTTAAATTTTGTAAATCACTTCTCAGGTGTTATAAAACAAATAAATTAAATGCAGTGTATATCTTTTTTTAATATAAACAGCGCTTTTATATCCATACTTTTTTCGTTACCTCGCCACGTTGGGATCAAACGTGTTTTAATATGAACACAGCCCCGGGAGGCTCAGGAGGAATTATTCATCCCTGCACTTCTGCTCTCTTCGTACGGATAATATTGACCATCATCGCAGATACCGCTAGTCACGTCGCTTCGATCTGCAGCATATTTTCTATGATGTTATTTGGGGAAAGCAGGCGAATTCTTTCCACCATGCTTCCTTATGCTGCAGGAACCGATCGCTCACAAATTCCGTGTGTTCTGCGGTGCCCTTTTCCCCGCAGTAGTTCCATTCGCAATGGGTCTTAACGTCTGCTCGCACAGGTATTCTTCGAAACACTTGTAAGCGGTAAGGAACCGGGTCAACTCGTTTGCGGACCACCCATCTATGGAGTTCCGGAATATAGGTCGACTGACTCATATGTCTATCCTTACTGGATTAGAAAATATGTCTTTAACGCATCAGTGTTGCAAAGGGTAATGTCTTTAATTAGAAACGTCTCCGTATTTTTTTTTTTTTAATAGAATGCTGTCGCGTGTTTGCGACCTGATCAGGATATTGAGAGATTAACAGTTGAAAATGTTTATATAATAACAATTTCTTATTCCAATAACATAATTAAAATACGACAAATCAGTAATAATTATGAAACAACAATAATAGTGATGACAACCACGACAATAATGTTAAATAATGACAACCATAATACGTCAATAACAATAATAATAATAATAAACAGTGATTACATACAAAATAGAGCTTAAAGTAAGGTCAGGATTTATTTACAGGTAGTTAATCATAAAAACCAGAATTTAGTTCAATTGACAAAAGACCTTATAACAACCGCTAATCTTGACACTTTTAACAGCTAGTTTTGTATTAACTACAATAACACAAGATTAGTTTAACAACTAGTTGTTAAAATAGTCAGTAATACAAGATTAGTTTAACATTAGACAAGTATAAACATCTTTTACCGCAAATACCTTTCCTATTTAACAAAAAAAAAACTGCCCTAACAGTTTATGAACGAATTGAGTATCTTATCGCTTTTACTACTTGGCTATCAGTAACTCACCGAACCACTTCCTGCATTCATGTATTGTCCACATTGTAATGCTTGTGAAGTCATGTCGAACATACCATTCAGCACTACACGTTCACAGATAACGCCGTCTTGCTTTCGCGTCGGACACATATGCTTATACTGGCTTCTTCAAAATAAAACTTAACTCGTCTTTCCTAGAGTATTTATACTCCTATTTTCTTGACCTGCAGAGCCAAACCCAAGTTGAAGCGTGAGAATGATCTTCAGCCCTTACATTTTTCCTTATATTCTTACTCTGGTCCGGTAATCCATCTCATTGAACAACATCTGTTGAGCTGTGTCAGCAGGGATTATTAAAAAGAACGATTGCTAAACGGACCTGTTAGCCCTAGAAAAAAGGATTCCTTTTAGTTCCCTACTGGATTCCTTCATTTGTTATTTTCTATTACTTAATCGGCAGGAATCCGTTACTCAGGTCCGTTATACCGGTCTTGTTACAATATTATTTAATTATCAATGACAGCAACATACATAATACTTGAAATTCAGTTGTAAAAAGACACAATGAGTACAAGCGAAGAGGGTTCTAAAAGTAATAAAACTGTAAGTTCACCGAAATAAAGGGGCTAGCTTAGTGAGCAAGGCGTTATCTGATTATGTAACCTGCATTTAGTGTGCATTTGCTAGGGGAAAAAGAATTATTCTTGATCTGTTGCAAATATTCGTGAATCTTAGTATAGCGTTTGCATCATGCTCTATTAATTCTTTGTCGAAGTAATAATAGAATCTGAAGCATTCGTCTTTCATATTTTAAATATTTGTGTTTGACTTCAATTACTTTAGTTCTGCGGATAATTAATGAAAATGAATGAACATCTTTAGCTTAATGATAATTCTATATTTTTAATTAAAAGTTTCTTTATGTAAAAATCAGACCAATAACGTTTCTCTTTAATAATTCTGTGTATATTCCATAAAGTAAGTGACAACTTATTTGGATATAAATTTTACCTTTTCTTCTTTTAAACGCCAACTTCCTTTTTCTTATTTAATATCAAAAACTATGTGATATTAAGCAAAAATAATGCTATTTATATCGATCAAACTGAAAAGTAGGCTAATAAAGAATTTATCAAGCGATAAGACAAATTCTTAAGTAACTAACAATTGAATCTGTTTAGAGAGCTTGAGATTAGTCTTATGTATTTCGCTGTTGTTTACTATTAATCACTTTTCATATGATTATTTACTTATGTGAACGCCCTCCTTAAAAAATAAAATAACTGGACCGTTCGGCAATTATAAGGCTTAAATGTATAACACTTGGCGGCACTGATACGTCAGTGGATTCTGACATATATTTTTTATTTCAGATTTTTACGCTTCGTGTAAATTACGTATAGAAATGAATCTAGAAATAAATTACTTATCATTTTACTTGATAATTCATTTTTTTGGATGCTTGGAATTCTTGTTCGGGTCTGGTATCTATCACCGTCATCTTTGTACATCAAGAGTTAAATCTTTTACCCTTTAGTAACAAAATTATCTATAATTAGGATTGAAGTAATTATGGTTTATAATTTTATTATGTCGCTAGGTAATTTCAACTGGTAATAGATGTATTTTTTTGAAAAGAAAAATGAAATAAACTTATTAATCAAAAACGCTAAATATTGCTAAAAATGTTAATTCTTGAAGGACGAAGAATACGATTTCTAATTGAGGAAAACTGTTTTGAATCCAAAATGAAAACTTCTGACCTAATAGAATTTCTTAACGGTACAAGAGTTATTATATTACTGAACGAAGAGAATGGCTAAGGCGTAAATAAAATCAAAGTTTCTAAGAAAACATTTTGGTTTAATAACTGGAATCTGTTGGTTGGTATAGCTTCTCTAAGGTATTTAAAGAACAAACGAATGATTTTTTTTATATTTCGATCTTTACCGATTACCTTCAATACACTGCGTGTATGGACAGGTCTTGATATCAGTTTGCTGTGAACAGGGCTTTGTTGTTTCGTTTAGGATGGACTCTCACCATATTATTCATTCATAGATTATTTTGGTTTTGATTTAATATGTTGCCCATTTTTAATTTCGCTTGAAAAAGAATCAATAATACTATAGCAAAAACTTTCCTATTTCTTCTTGTGACTTATATATAAATGGTAGGAGGAGTAAATTGTTGGTTCAGATATGAAACATCACTCTGAAAAATACGATAATTTCTCAGTGGACACGGTGCCAGTTAAATTTTATTTCGTTAACGTTTTCATCTTCAATAAGTAAATTGTTTAAAAAAGTGAATTTTTTAGATTTTTTGTTACCGATAAGAAAATTTCTAATTCATCGTTTCTTCGAAGCAGCGCTTTTCTATTAAAAAATAAGCTTGTAATTTAAATTTATTTGATTATACCGTAAAAATGTAAAAAAGTAACTAAACTTAGAGGGTTTTTTTTGGTGTTTGTTCTCCTATTCCCTGGGCCGATTCAACAGTCAAGTATTAATCAGCCCAGGGGAGTGTCCTTGCGACTCTAATGAGCGAGCCTCTCCGCTTACCAGCAGTACGTTATGACAGGTTGGTTCCGGATCTTTTCCTTATTTTCATCTTGCCTCTGCCTGTAACCGCTAAGGCCAGGATCACCGGGCCCGGCTTTGCCGTTCCCGGGTCCTTCCCTAGCAGCCGGGTCTCGGTATTTTTTTTATCCCCTGCACTTATAATCCACTTCCTTTGCTCGTATAACTTCAGCCACGAATCTCTCTGTTGTCAGCCATTCCTCTTTACCTCTCTGCATATATTTTGTTGTAGTTTCCGTAATATCTTGTATATTATATCTTGCTTTTATATCCTTCCAACGTGCACATTCAAAAAAGGTGTGGCAGGGAGAGTCCTCTTGACCGCAGTACACACAATTTGAGAGCTCCTTTCTTCTAAACCTGTGTAAGTATACACCAAATCCTCCTTGAGAGGAAATGTGACAGGTGGTACCCCACGTCACTGTGTTTCCTCCCAGTCCTGGTGCTATCTCAGGAATAAACTTCTTCTTTGTCCACACCCCAGTTGTAGCGACGTTCCATTTCTCTTGCCATTTATTCCACAGTTAGAGGTTACAGTTTAATTAATTATTGGATTATATTTATGTGTGTAGGTACAATGGTTTACACCTTCAGTTTCATAAAAAAAATATGGTACTTTCTTTTATGGAAAACCAAGACCATGTCTTTA
Organism: Lycorma delicatula; assembly: GCF_047948215.1. NCBI lineage: Eukaryota > Metazoa > Arthropoda > Insecta > Hemiptera > Fulgoridae > Lycorma > Lycorma delicatula. Next base: position 247,759,743 of record NC_134455.1, on the reverse strand, counting down.
CCCTTTATGTTCCAAACAACGTGAATAAATAATTGAGTAGATTTAATAGATAGTTCTCACGAACAGAAACTTGTTTCTGTTCGTGAGAACTATCTATCTAATTGTTTCTGTTCGAAATATATTTAACAATTTCGTTCTCTTAAAAGTGTCTTAGCAATACAACAGTGGCTTGTTTATTAAGCATTTTTCTACCTTTCTCTGAATGATGGAGGAAATATTTTACGTTTGTCTTTGTTTTTTGATTAAAATTGAGCGTTATCTACTGTTAATTTAAAATATTAATTTTATAAATGCGATCAAATTATTAAAGGAACTATAAACGTACAATTGCCACCAAGTAAAGGCGAGCTTGGAGTGGCGACAGTTAAAACATTTTCCTCGTCCTTAGTATTCACCCATACCAAATAATTGTATTTTTAACAAATTGAAGGCAACAATTTTGAAATGAAATACAGTCGGCTAATTCTGTTCTGTATTGTACATTGTAAAATGTAATAACGGATGAAAAAATATTATATGTTACTAAATACACAGAAAATATTGCGATAGGTGGTTATTACTACAACTTTAATTACTGGAAAATGAATTATCCGTTTAATTCCTCAGCTAGAACCCTCTCCTTGCTATCATCATTATCTTCAATGTAATTGTGACTATTATCATTGTCACAATGAAAGATTCTGTCAGAAAATCTATTAATGGTTCTTGGCTCCAATATTCACCTTCGATTTTCTTTAACCTTTTCACAGTAAGGTTTCCATTGTTCGTCGCTCATCGAATTCATTTTATCTCTAGACAATGTCTGGACTTTGATATCTTAAACGTTCTGTTGGGGCTCGCATCGAGTATTGTCGATAACTACTACAGCCTCATGCAGAAGGTTAGGAACTAATTTTTCGTCAGCCCATTTCTAATAATTTGTAGTGTTCATGCTATCATGTTAATCGCTACGTTTTGATTTGGCTGTCCATTTCACCTCTGGCATGTATATAATTAAGCGTTCACCTTTATTAGTCGGTAAATGAAGTCTTGCATTGCTATCCTCAACCCATAATTTTACCGCTGAATGAGATGATAAAACATAGGATTCATATAAGTATACGATTGCCCTGTTATATTTTCTAAAATCACTGCCGGCAAATCATCTTTTGCCTGCAAATATGAAGTCCTTTTCTGCCTCTTATCATGTTTTTCAACTAAAATTTTCTTTTCGTTTTCTGTTGTACGCCACGTAAAACCTAATTCTCTCAAAATTCTCCTTAAATTAGATTCACTGCCGTTAAAATTAATTTTGATTTTTAATTCTTTACAGAATTTGTTAACTATTTTTAGCTCCCTTCTTTGAGTGGAATTCTTTGAGGTATCTTTGAGTGGAATTCATTCACAATTCGCCTAACCATACCTTTATCAAAATCATTTGATCTGGTAGCTGATTTAGAAAATTTCTTTTTTTTTGGAGTGATGGACGAATATTTTGGCTCCTCGGATCGAAGAAACTCTAGTTTTTCTTTTCTTAGCTTTGAACTTGAGTCCTGGAAATGCCGCAGGCAGCTGCAGTTCTCTCTTCACCCTTTTGTATAGCAATTAAATGTTTGTCGTTTTTTAGTTTTTCTACAGCTAAAAAGATTCATTCCTCATAAAATCATACATGTTGTTTATAATTTCACGCGCCTGTCTTTTTTTTTACTTTTCATCATGATTTTTTACTTTTTGAACTGCCCTTTTTTGAATTTTTTTACTTTTCATGACAAACTTAAATTCAACTATAACTATTCGCAGGTGAACGAACTACTTTAAAAAGTTTGAACTGTAAACTACGATAAAAACGTCTTACTAAATATCGTATCGTACATTAATAGACTATTTTAGAAAATACACGACTCACTTCAAAAGAATCGTACCGAGAGGCAGAACCACAAAACTGAACTTTTTTTACATTGATAAGCAAAAGAGAAAGAAAAATAAAATAAAAATAATTGTTTTGTATTTCAAACTTTCTCAATACTGTATACTCAGAAAGGTACATTGCTTCGTAAACAATAGTTGTATGATGCTTATGCTACTAAGAGAAATCATGGTGCGCCATGTTTCAGAGAACAATAATGTAGTAGTGATGTGCGGGCTGATAATCCAAGCTCGCCGTTACGACCACTGTTACTTTAAATGCAAGACGTATAAATCTCGAATTAATTGTTCATTAAGTCGTTTCTCGTTTCACTCGTGTATCTCCTTTTAAATAGTGGCAGTAGACAACGACTACTTAAAGCCGAAATTTATTTTGAAAATGAAAAACAACAAAGAAAGGTTTCCCAAAGTTTTATGTTTTATTAACCTAGGAGTGTATAATTTCAGATACGTTCATTATAATTTCCAGCATATAATAAAGTAGGATCGATTACAAAACAAAAGAAATATATTAATCTCGGAACAGAGCTTGAATAAAAAATTCATTTTCCATTTAGACTGTATTTTCTTCCCTTAAACAAAAAAAAAAAAAGAAAAAGAAGAAGCGAAGAAGTTGTATTCACTCGAACCGACTTTACAACGCTTATCTAACCTTCTTCACTTGTGCTAAGTAAAAAGAAAAAAAAAAACCAATTAATAACACTTTTAATAGGAAAAACTTTTCTAACGTTGAAAAGATGCAGCGATTTTCGTTTAACGCCCTCTTTTCAAATATTTTGAAAATGATTAATGTCGACTTTTACGGAGTTCCTTTTATTTTTAGGTAAAATATATCTGAAGTTAGTAACTCGAAATGAAAATTACTCTCTTAAGGCGCTTGTCATTATAGCATGGAGATAATTTTTTTCATAAGTACAAATAGGCTGGACAATTTTTCCTACATTTGCAATATTTTTAGTACCTTTTGACTGATCAAGTAGAGTTAATTTTAATACCTTAATATTTTTTTTTTTTAAATACATTGCACATCTATTCGTAAAACATATAGTACCTCGAAGATGCTAAATAATATGCATTTTTCAAAAATTCTGTCGTACTATATATATATAATTTTTTCTCTAATTCTAAAAATCCTTTAGCACAACTATATTTGCGTTATTTTATCTGTGAAAGTTGCAAATATTTTTGTTATCCTCAGTTATTCTATTAATTTATTCCTTATAATATATTGTACTTCCTAATTTATTGGTACGGCCATTATGTTTAGGTAATAAGAGTGCCTTATAACTTTAAATTTCCTTGAATATAATAAATTTAAAAAAAATTTGGATAGTATTGAACTTCCTCAGTATATTATTAGTATGTATACGTTTAATACGACTTGTAACTGTATTCGACTGCGCATTCAACTGTATTCGAATGCGAGCATTAAACGGTTAGGCACAACAATTCCATTGATTGGTACGTTTCTGATTAGATAATTTAAAATGTTAAACAGCTCTCTTCCAATAGGGCTCTTCTTCCATTTAACTGATCTTTTCCATCTTGTATTGAGTATCATCATATGTGCAGGTCTCATTCTTGACATAACCTTTAGAACAAGCTGTAATTATTTCAACATTGGAGAAATATCATGAACGTGATTATTACATTCTTTGAAGCGAAGAATTGCATCGCTCTTGTCCTTCTCAGAGCAAATTTTTTTTCGTTTTCATCTAATCGCTTACTTGGTTCGTTGATTTTCTTCGATTTTATTTACTTTTTTCACATTTGATTGGTACCTTTTGATCCACGAATGAAAATGAACTACACATTGTAAATATAAAACTATATGTGTGGGAAATAACTTGACTACAGTTAACTTCAATATAAAATTTCCTTTTTTTATCTATAATTATAATTTAATTTCAGAACTTGAACCGAGGACGCGGTAATGATGAGTGAAAAATTTAGATGGCGTTTCTTTACAATAGTAACTTGAAATCCGTCTGAAGTCTTGTGAAGAATAATTTCGATAGAACCGGTTCATTTTATTTTGTTTACTTATAAGTGATATCAGAAGGTGGATTTTCCTTTTATCTTTCTTGTTGACGTGTCGATGTTAAGGGATAGAGAAATGAAATAGAGTAAAGCAAAGTACAAAGAACGACTTAGCGAAGTCCCTGCTGTGCAGCTTGACAAGCCTCTTTGTTGTATGCGTTTGTGCACCCTTCTGTCACAAGATGACGTAGCTATACCCTTTCCCACCGCACTAATTCGCGTCAAACCTCAAACCAGTCTCTGCTTCCATTACTCTGTTGAGTGAGTTGACGGTAAATAATTGTCGTTAAAGTTGGTACCGTTGTCTGTGTCTACCTGTCAGTTACATGTCTATCTTGCGGGTCGGTAACCCTACTTAGTACTAGTTGTATAATCCTATATTTTATGATATTCACTGTTTGCTCTCTTGTTTTGCTGGAATTGCAAATGTTATGAGATCGTGTAACCCTTCCGTTTTCCTGTTGTCATGTGGTATGAAAAGAAAATGAACCATAATAAAATAATAATTGTATTATCAGGTAAATATTAAGTGCTAATACTCCATTCTAAATGTTTATGCAGTCACTTGTGCGTATTTAGCTCCAGATATGTCTTTTTATTCGTATTCGGTATAAACTTACGAAGCTTTGGTCGAAGTGTCAGCTTAGCAGAATCAGCTAAGCATTTCGCATCTCGAAATACGTTATTTTATGACCGTGAAGTATAATTTTTTAACACTGACAAAAATCATAATATATGTACGTAATCGTAAATGCTAAATGAGAAACGGAAGGAGATACACAACAATCAAATGAAAACTATGTAATTACATGATGATAAGTTGTAACAAACTTAGAAATCAATTATTTTCATAAATACAAATAACTAGTATGATTTAAAACCATGGACATATTTTTCAGTGGAAATGATTTTCTAAGTAGTTTTTTTTTTTAACTTTTGGTTAACTTTATAAAATTTGTCATTAAGCTGGTCCTAACGAATTAAAAAATAATGCTTTGTACAAATAATTTAAAATTAATGGTAAATGTGGAACAATGACGCCTGACTTTTCAGCTTAAATAATATTTCATTTTGATTTGTTTCAACATTTCTACCAATTTATTTGATTTAACAATTTTTTTTAATCCAGAAATAACATCTAATTTTCATCCACTTAACTTTATTATCTTGGGACAAAAAAAGAAATAATAACAATGATAATAAAGAGTTGAACGAATCTTGTACAATGTCAGTAGAATCGAATAGATTTAAAAAAAAAAATTATTTTATTTTTTTAAACGGTACTATGGTCATATGATAGTAAATGGTCACATGGTTATATGACAAGTAAAGTTTAACGGAAAAAATCGATGATAACCGCGCATTGATATATCTCTACCTTTTTCAAGGTATTGGCCTTTAAAAAGCCTACCGACTAAGGGTACTTATTTATTAATTTTCAATACCTAGATAAGTAACAATAAGTAAATCAGATAAAAAAAGTTCACTTCGCTTTTATGAAATTGAAACAGTCTTTATTAATTTTTAAAGCTAATGTTAATAAAATCTTTATTAATTTGTTATTGATAATATGATTAGGACCGCAGGTGCTCAAAATAGAATCGTATCCTCTAACCTCTTGTTTGTAGTGTATTCTATCTTGAAATTCTCTCCCTTCATTTTCGAGATTGTCACGGGTAAGGGATTGACACGCATCAGTTATTCTGTTCTTCAGGTCTTCAATATCTGCTTCAAGGTTTTGTAAACAGGTACTGTTATAGCCCCTCAAGAAAAAAATCAGTAGCACTAGGTCTGGAGAACTGCTGCCTATTTCACTGATTCTCTTCAGTCTATCCATTTTTCTGAAAATTTAGCATCTAAAAATGTCTTACTTTTCTATTTAAATGGGGTAATGCACCATCTTATTGGAAAACAGTTTCACCTTGCTGAAATTATTTCAAGTATTCATCTGTAATGTTTCTTATCACTAGTACGATTTCTTTCGGGATACTGGGTGTTAGTTTCAGGTATTAAATGTGGATTATTGTTATCCCATTACCTAAAATTGTGTCTATTAACAAATAAATTTTTATAGAAAGTGCAGTTATCACCGAAGCAAGTATTGTGAACAAATAATAGGTTATCTATTATAATATTGTCCATTTCTTCAAACAAATTAAATCCGGCGATGAGAATCATCTTCATTGAGTTTTTGATGTAGTGCTTTGTAAGAATGGAATTTATTTGTTTTAAAACGTTTTATAGACGTAGACATATTTTATACCAGTATTTCTTGTACACTATTTTAGGATTGTCCAAAAACCTGCAAATAATATCAATTTTTTATCATCATCTAGAGGAGATAAATTTGTTTTAACACTTCCAGTTGTACTGAACTTATTTACCAATTTTTTAAGGTAGCTTCTTGAAAAAGTACGTTCAGAAGAGGATTGTTAAGTATCATTTTGTTTAGTGATAACGTCCATAATTTGCTGCGGAAAGAAATCTGATTTTATTTTTTTTTCAAGTCTGTTTGCTATCGTGACAGATTTCGAACGTACTAGAGAACAAATTGAATAATCACAGGCAAATGTGAAAATGTACCAAGGAAAAACTTATTTTTTAAAAGTACCACAGTTTGTAATATTACTTTTAACCGTAACTTAGTAATTATATTACTTTCTAACTAAAAAAAGAAACAAATTTTTCATTCAGATTGTAACTTTCATTATAGAAAAATTCAATATTGTTTAATAAATCCATAGTGGTGTTTAAAAAATTCAGCTATTAAATGAATGCCAACGATTTAGTTCAAATAGTTCAAAGGATTTTAAGATATATATATATAATGAGTAAATCTGATTTCATGATTCTAATTGTTTTTAAGTATTATTTTAGGTAGATAGTTGTATAAAAACAACCTAATATTTTGAAAATGGATTGAAAAATCAGTGCGCAGTTTTCCTCATCGAATTTTTCGTTAAATTTTACTTGTCACATGAGTAATTGACTTGTCTCAGATGGTAATTCGAAACTGTTTCGAATTAGCAGTTTCAATTAACAGTACGAACAAAACGATCGTAAAATGTTTCACTTATCTTGAATTTATCACTCTTTTTTTAATTTTAATCTAGTAAGCGGATTATTTTTTAGTAGGTTGTTCGAAAAGTTAAAATAGTTCTCTTTAATACTTGCATACTTGAGACCTTCCTGTTTCTACAAATAAGTGTAACAATTAACAAGCATATTCAGATTAAAATCTTTGATTCGTATAAGTGAGCCCATAATATTTCACTATTATTGTCAGTGTGGGTAAAATGTAGTAAATAAGCCGAGATATTGAACGGTTTGTAAACGGTTAGATTATATAGCCAATAAAAGGTCAAGTTTACATAATTTATTTTATTTTAGCTTTTTTTGTGATACAACGGATGTTATTTGTACTAAAATTTCTAATAAAATTGAATTAAATTCGAGAAATGTGTTGACCGTTTATTTTGTGACATAGGTATGCGCATATTCTACTTCGTAATTTAATTCTGTAGTTATTTTTAATATCATTTTACGGCACCATTAAAAAGTATTTTATTAATTTAATTTCCTGTTTGTTTGATGTTTAATAATTTTTTTTTCAGCTTATTAATAAATATTACGTATCACTCTTATCAGCTTATTACTTATTTTGTGTTTTTAAATAATTTCTTACGTTTTTACTAATAATAAAAAAACAATAATAATCGAGCTTTCATATTTTTAATATTAAGAATAAACTAGTGGATGTTCTGTCATAATAGTTGAGTTTATGTGAGCGTGCGTGCGCAAGCCCAAGGGATAAGTGTAAAACGCAAGAGCATGCGCGTAACGTTCTTTGTTGCGTGTTTAAAAAGTAAGTGAGGGATATATTAGATTGATTTTCCATTAGACTTCTAACATCTGAGTCAATCAACAATCTTCAGAACGGTTTGATGTGAATTGTGATTGTATGGAACTGGGTTTTTTACTTATTGCATTCTCCCCTCTTACTGCCCTTTCCAAGTATGCGCGTGAATAACATTTATTTTCACAGTTCAATTTAAAGCTCTCTGTCCGCGCACCCGCGTGTATTTATATATTAATTAGAAAATAAATTGTTTCCTTCTTCCGTCAATTAGCAAGTCTATTTAACTGTGTACTTTTCTGTATTGATTGTATCATCAGTATGATGCATTTAATGTCTGGAATGTTTTAAAGGTAATTCGATTTCCCTGATGTAGCTTATTTCAACATATTTATGGTTTGTTAAATATATTTATTTATTTAAATTATTTGAATGAATGTGTACGCAGTTTTTTGAGTAATAAATGTATATACGAGTATAATTATTTTAAATGATTAATACCCTCCTGTCAGTTAAATGTATTTCTTATTTGAATAACATTTTATTAGAAGAAATATATTGTTACTATTTTAGTGAGGTTTATGAAGTTCAACAATGAATTCTGTGAAAGGCAGATTTACTTAATTACATTAATATGTTCTACAGATAAGCAGCTCGTGTTGCTAAGAATGTACTTTAAACTACAGTGTCTTTGTTGTGGTAAACACAGTAAAGGCACAATCGTTACCAAAGAGTCTCTGAAAACGTGTATTAAAATGTAATTTATAAGAGAATCGTTTAATATTATATCAAAATGTTTTGCCGTGAACAAATCGGGTCATGAGATTTTGATTACCTCTACATTATAATTCTTTTTCTCTTTTATCCGATAAATTCTGTTCAATGATTAGCGGAACATCAAAAGGATGATTGTGTGATTTTTTTTAGTGGATGCTCGTATCGTTGATCTACATTGAGATGAATGCGAGTGAATATGTTGACACTTCCAACGACATTAAGGTAGGACAACGTTGAAAAAACAATCGGATCATTTTTTTTTAACTACATGATTCATATAAAATTCCCGTTAAAGTCAGAGAATTAGGTAGGATAAGTTTAGAAGAGTAGATACATTCTCATCAAAAAGCCGTAAATGTTTAATTGCACATGTGAGACGCTTTAAGCCCGATATAATACTTTACATTAATAATAAAAACTTATGATTGTATTTTGTAAATAGCGTTAAGAGCAGTAACTCTGACCGCTATTTATTTAGTATAACTTTTGTAAATAAAAATTTAAATAAAAAAAAAAATTATTAATATTAATTGTAAAAATATTTAATTTTGATTTTGTAAATCTTAGCAATTCTGGTTTCTTTTCGACATTATTTTTTTTGTATTTTTCTCCGTTAAAAAATATTCTTAAAACACTTTTCTTCAACCGGATTAATGTCTACAGGTAATATGAATAAAATGATTCTTAATATACATTTATGTGTATTATTTTTTTACTTTTATTCAAATATAAAGATTTGCTTTTTAAACAAACACATAAAATAAAGATTAGTCGATGTTTAATCTTTTCAGAAATTCAGTTGATGTAGCTTTTTAGCAACACATTGGATATCCGTGGTTTAACTTTTGACTTAGGCTCGCTATTTTTCCTCCCATTATTAAAAAAAAAAAAAACATGATCACCGCTGCTGGCACGGTTCCTGTAATTACTACTCTTAACTAAATAAACTAGTAAATATTTTCAGTTTTTTCAGAACTAATAAAAGGTTTTCTTATATAAATATTTTTTTTTTTGAGTAGGGAGGAGAAACGAATGTAAAGATCAGATTTCCAGTTTTAAAAAAAATGAAAGTATAACTTAATTCAATTTTCGATTTTTTTTTTGTTGGTATTGATAAAAGATTATATCGTCTAAGTTCATGTGTGTACTTTTTAGTAAGCATAAAAACAGTAAGAACGTTTGGTCATAAATATAGTAAAAAAACCTTTTTTTCCCTACTCCCCTGAGCCGGATCTACAATCAAGTATAACTCAGTCCAGGGGAGTGTCCTTGAACTCTAACCGGTCCATCTAACGAACTGGCAGTACGTCCGGCATGGCAGGTCGGCGCACCGGTTGGATCTTTCTTGTTTGCCTGCCTCTAACTGCCAGGCCTGGCTGTGCCTTTCCTGGGTCCCATCCCGTCAGCCGGAACTCGGTCTTGATGCCCATGCCTCAAACAGGGGCACTCCCGCTGGAACTCGGACTTTTTCGACTCAGAGGTGGGGGAGTCCTCGTATCTCATCGTCACCACCCATCCAGTGCAGGGTCACACCACCACGTCCACCTCGTAGACATCTTAGTCCGACCCCCACTCACGGTAATCGATCTCCATCGTTTTTAGACGTCAGTTGCCAGATCCTCTATCCATTCGACCATGCCCCGTAGCATATAGTTCACTGTGGCCTCCAGCGTGATCCACTCTAGATGAGACCTCACCTTCATTTCTTACCACCGAGGGCAATCATAGATCGTGTGTTCTGTTGCATCCAACTGGCCGCAGTATATGAAGTTAGGAAATATCCGCCTCCCAAACCTGTGCAGGTAGGCCCCAAAGTCCCGTGCCCAGAGAGGAGCTGAAAAACAAAGAAAACTACGTCTCCATGTCTCCTCACCAGCCACGGCTTCAGTCTGGAAATCAACGTCTGCGTCCAGGCTCTTGTACTTGATAAGTCCCAGTCCTCTTGCCATTCCCAGTTAGGGCCCGGAGACGGCTCGGCGGGACTCCCACCAGCATCCCCACTGCCTCCGTGGACACCGTTCTATAGGAAGCCACATCTTCAAAGCTGCTGCCCTACGCTAGAGCGAGGTCAGCCGCCTCACGTTCTTCGTCCTATTCAAGGCTGGAAACCACGCCGGAACAGCGTATAAAAGCACTGACGTTGCAGCCGACATTAGTAGTTTACGCTTTGTCCCCGCACCCGCCCGCGGTCCCCACCTGGATCCCATTAGTTTACCAAGGAAGTTAATGACCCTTTCCACCTTGCCTGTTACCTCCTGTAGATGTTTATTAAATAGACCGGCTCGTTCCAACCGAACTCCTAAGTATTTTACGCAAGACTCCATTTCCACCCGGAAGCCATCAATCGTGATGCTAATATCTCGAATCCTACGCCGGCCAATCACAGCAAGCATCTGCGTCTTGGGGGGGGGGGGCTAATTCTAAACCCTTCGTCCGGAGCCAAAAACGTGCTCACCGTTGTACCGCCATATTTACCGCCCTCTTCACCTCTTCCTCAGAGCGGCCAGTCTCCAACAGTGCTAAATCATCAGCTTAGGCGACCGCGGGCACTCCAACCGGAAACCCCATCCTTAAGACCCCGTCGAAAGCAAGGTTCCAAAGTAGAGGACCCAGCCCTGACCCCTGAGGCACACCTCACTGCATCTGAAACCAAACGTCCTCTTCATACGTTGCCGTCAGGAGATCCCTTTCATAAAGAAAGTCGTTAATTGCTGCTACTAGGTAGAGACTGATGTTTCTGTTCCTCAGTTCCTACACAACAGTCGACCGTGGCACGCTATTGAAAGAATTACGCACATCCAGGAGAACCAGAAGGGGTATCCTTATGGTCCTATATATCAACTGTCGCCCTCCCCCTAGTAAAACTGTATTGCGCTGGCAAAAAGCCCCCTAAAGCCTCCAATTCTGTACGAATCCTCTCCGCTAGCATGCGTTCATATAATTTACCGAGAGAGGGCAACAAACAAATCGGCCGATAAACCACTGCACATCCAACAGGCGACGATGTAGGAACAAGCAGAAGATGTATGTGTATGTGTCGTATGTTAAGTGATATGTTAGTATCTACGCTAGAATAATGCAGTAGATATATATGTTTATAATTTATTTGTTGTTTAAATCTTGTTAAAAGTATTAATCTCGATTTCATTGTTTTAAGTAATGTATTTAGAAGAATAAAGTTTAGGCGTTTTATCACATTAATGCCTGTTTAATTGAGTGACTGAGTGTAGATCATCAGAAATATCATTGATACAAAAATTTATAAACTTTTTCATGTTAAGATCTCAATTTTTTTAAATTTTAAATATATATTGATTTTATAATTTCCATACAATATTATATATTTTTTTATTTATTGTGTGTTTCTTGCTAAGAGTGAATCGAGTACGTGTTGCTCAGCAAATTCAGTACGAATATGTGTTTCATATTGAAAACTATTAAAGCATGTCTACCCTTATCACTCTTGCGTATTGATAAGACTCCGAGATACTCTACTCGTAAGTCCCGGATGATTCCACTTGCGGGTTTTTGGGTGGTGCGGGTGGTTAGGAAGGTTGATTGTAAGGTGGTTTAGGAGAGTGGCGGATAGAAGGAAGGGGACATTGAAGAGATGGGGGTTTGATTTCCCGCGGGGTTGAAATCACCCTCTGTATTATTGATAATGACACAGAGCTAAGGTTGATGTGCCGTCTACGAACCGATATAACATTATGGTTGTGGGAGATCTATTTTGATGATCAGTGGCGTGGTTTTAAATATAATGCCGTTCGTAATAAGTAACAATTTCAGTGAACCGCGTAAAATTATTCGAACTTATAGTTTATTGACGATTTTGATTAATCTTTTTAACGTGTCTTTCTCTTTTTTAATTCAAAGATTCAAGTACTGTAAGATTGCTTCAGCTAAAAACATTTTAAATTGCGACTCTAATCGATTAATAAAATTGTAATCGCATTAAAATCTGCCTAAATTTTAACTTCTTATTTTACAAGTGGACGTTTGATGTAAAGTTTTGAAATTCTGTACCGTACTTATTTCATAAAAAAATAATTATCTTGCTATAGTAATATTTTTAGTTTCGTGGGTTTTCTCCGACATTGAGAGACTTAAACTCTAATTAAATTTTTATTTTATATACTATATTTAAAAAAAAGAATAATACGTCACGTAAATGAGAAACATGTACGCGAGGGTCTAAGTCTAACCGGGATTCGAAACTGAAACTCCTTAACATCCAGAGATATCGCACTATTATCGTGTGTATTATAGAAATGTTGAAGTCTCTATTATCATAATGTTTCTTCTAGTTTTAATGAAAATATATTTTTTATTTAGTCTTTTATTAAGCTTTTGAATGCAAGAGTTTTAGGCTAAATGATATGAAAGTAAGGTGTGGTATAGAAACGTGATCAGTTGAGAGTGAACCGCGACTCTTCTGGTTTGTCAGCAGTTTGTAACCGTTCGGATCAGAGTACATTCATGTTAGGAATGCAGTAAACGAGGAAGACAGCTACAGAAGTCTGAGTAGTAAACTATCATACAGTTTATGCTTTTCAGAATTTATGCTTGTATTTTATTAATTTTAACTTATCAGTATTAGACAAAGCTTAATAGTTTTAACAGAAATCTGCAGTTTGATTTTAACGATCTGTTTACCTCCAGATATGCTTAACAAGGATCGTCAGCCAACCGATTCATTTTAGGAGGTAAAATAATCAGGTAGCCCGAAGGACTCTTTAGAGTTTGGTTTCTTACAAATTAATAAATAATATCTGTTGTGATTAAATATCATAAAATCATGAAGTGTGCTACCTCATCTTGCCCATTTGTTACTGGCTGTGAAATTAGGTAGTTTTGATTTTACACAAAAAAAACCTTTTTACAGTTATTGGCAAAGTAAAACCTTTTACTTAGAACAAAATTTAATTTACTACTGTAATCAAACATATACGTTATATTTTAACATACTAACTAGAATTAATTACTCTCGATAAGTCTTTAAGATTATTATTTTTTGTTTATTATTGTATATATTTAGAAAAATCACTCTTTTTTGTTAGTCAATGCTCTTGATTTAGGGTGCACGTGGGACATCATATCTAGATTCCGACTGTAGTTTTAATCTTTTTCTTTTTGTAAAGTTATTTTAATGAGCGCAGCTGATTGTGTAACGTTGTTCTTCCATAACGATGGTTTTTATGTTTACTATGTTTATTTTAAAAGGTTTGTTTTGGATTGTAATTTAAAAACGTATTTTGTTATTTTCAGAGAGATTCAATGGGATTGGAGCCAACAAACATAATTAACTGTGTGTCCAGAGGAAAATCTGAGGTATGATACTTTATTTAGTTTATATTTCTAGAGGTAATTTCATTTATTTTAATGCAGTGTAGAGACTGTCCAGAGTTTTTCTATTGTGAAAGACATATTATGTGAGGTTACTGCTATGAATGTCTTATTATTACCACTTCGGTTATGTTTTTCAACGTTATTGTAACGTTGACTGACTGATCTGAACGTTGTCTGACTGAAGATCTGGTGAGTAATCTGCTTTGGCCCATGTCTGTAAAATTTTAATAGAAAATTTCGAAGAATTACTGCTTTCAGTGAGTGATCCGCTTTGCTTTTGCTCTTCTGCGAGTTCGTACAGTAGTATATTTGCCATTGATAAATTACGCTCCTCCAGCTTTCATCGCCTCACAGAACGAATTAATTCGATCAACGATTCAATGATCTCGCTGCTATTCATATATATTTGCTATTAATTGTCGGTGGAAAAAATTTACTCATAATTTTTAACAATTTTCAATGTGATACACATCCAACTCTGTTTCTCTACATCTTTGGACTGAGATTTAGGTCAGCCTGCGCTTTCTATTCTAATATTTGGGATAGTCGGTGTCTTTTTAGGTTAAAAGACAACTATAACAGTTATTAACATTCCGATAAAATTTCTTTATATGTTCTTGTTTAATACATTGTAGTTTACATATTTGTTCGAAGAGCGATATTTATAGTGTTGCAGTTGAGTGCTACCTTCGTACGAATTATAACGATACTATAGAATGTAGCAGTTTATTCCGTAAACCGAGAAACAAAAAATAACAATTTATTAAAGAAAGGAAGACAAAGAATAACACTAACAAAAAATTAAAGTCATAATAACTCGTAAACGAAAAATAACAGTTTATTGTGTATTTGTTAGCAGGTGGTTTATCATGTCGATGAATGAGGTATACACCGTCACTAATAATTTTATTTATCTTGAGCTATTATACACGATTCGTTTATTTAATGGAACAATGTGAGCAACAGATCACATGCGCCGAGAATTTGGTATACTATTTTTGATAGTGCTGAAACTTCTACACAGTAGATCACAGATACACAGTAGTAGTTAATCTTTCTAGATTAGTAAGTGAAAGTATGGATTTTTAAAAAAAAACGTTGTGTAGCTTATGTAACCTTAATATTTCAAAATGTAGGTGTTATACTCGTATATTTCGAAATACGATATGAAGTTTCTTCATAAACAGACAAAAATTATATAGTCAGTAAATATAGTCATGAAAGGGTGCTGATTAATACTTGAAAATTAATTGGTTTTAGTGAGAAAAACATTACTGTTCAGGAATTTAAAATGTAAATCGGTTATAAAGTTCGTGAAGAATGCAGTTTTCTGGACAGTCTCGAAATAACCTATCGTTTTTACGTTACTAGTCTAAAGGATACAAACATTGACTACACGTATTTATTCAGTATATCTCTTTCGGAATGAAGCTAAATATATTCCAATTGAGTTTATTTGTTTTGTGAAAACGTTTCACTAAGTGGGTGTTTGATGGTTAATTGAATACGTCAAATGTATTAGGCTACATTTGGGAAATTTAATCGATGGAATTAGTATTTAGACAAATACATTTAGATAATCATTTAAACAAAATTGAGAAGTTACTATACAACGCAGTAAAATTGACAATATTACACAATAGTCGCAGTGAAATTCAGTTTACTGTTGTGGTGTAGATAGCTTTGATATTTTAATGTAGGTTAAATTTGACGTTTCAGGAAAATTACTTTTAATTCATATTACTGTTATTATTAGTTCTCATTATTACGATATTAGTTTCGGAATTACTCAAAGTATACTGAAATGAAAGACAATTAACTCCAAAAAAAAATTACGTATAAAATTTATTTATTAATGTGTTTGGTTGGTGTCATTACGTTTGTGATGACTTATTATGAATGTTGGTATAGGGTCCTAAAGAATACGATTACTTAATTAATTTCCTTTTATATATTATTTTAAAGGTCACTGCCCAACATAATCATCCACCCCTGATTTATTATAATAAATTTAACATAATCATTTTATATCTTCAATTTATTTGATGAAATTAACGGTTTCATTTTATAATTATTAAGATTTGATTTTTTATCTTGTTGTAATTCGTTAAGCGCTACTTTGGCGGCAAATTTATCTACTTAGCTCACGAAATTTTGCTTTTGTTTTATAGCTCAGTTAAATTAAAGAAACACTAAATATAATGCAGACATGCAAATTTTTTCAGCCTACTTCTAAATCTCCCGCATTCCATATATTTGCTAGGATTATCATCTTGGAATAATGCTAATAAACGAGTTTTTAATATACATTTTAACTGGTTATTAAAATT
This sequence comes from Lycorma delicatula, assembly GCF_047948215.1. NCBI lineage: Eukaryota > Metazoa > Arthropoda > Insecta > Hemiptera > Fulgoridae > Lycorma > Lycorma delicatula. The sequence continues at coordinate 247,743,486 of NC_134455.1, read as the reverse complement.
ACATTTCGTTAATTTTTTTTTTTTTTTGTCTTCAGTCATTACTAATCTACTATTTCGTTAATAGTAGATTAAATAGATATGTTGATTTTAGAACACAGAATTAGCTAATTTATTTATATTGTTTAATTAGCATGGGTGGCGTAGGCGTATCGCCTAAAACTCATTTAAATGAATAGTATGCAATGGGAACAAGCCTCTTGTCGACACATTCCTTCATACTAACTGTGATTTTAGCATATTATGTTGTGTGAAGTTAATCGACGCTGAACTGTTATAACTTATTATTAAGCATCTAAATCGTAGTGTTAAAATTTTATCTCCTTCCCAGTATTATAAATCAAGTTGAGTGTAATGTATAACAACTAGTAACCACTTTATTTTTGTTATTTATAGCCATGATATATGATCTTTGTGTTTAGATTATTGCACCCCTTAGGTGCTCTTCGAGGAGGTATGCAAAATACGTTTTCTGTTACAATTTTAACATACAGACCAAACTGAAAGAAAGCGATACGAAATTTTAATGTTTCAGGTGCCCGATTTAATTCTTTGAATCTGAAATCATTGAACGTGTCCTTACAATCTGTATAGATTCCTTCTAGTGCAGTTATTAATCCGATAATTATGATTGTTAATTGCTTTCTGAGTTTGAAAATGTCATCAAGCGACGAAACAGTGTAAGGTTGGAAAGGAAAACGTGGGTAGAGCTTTGTTTGTCGGTTTTATTTCTGAATATCTCATTATAAATGAAAAATGTTCAGTTTAAAGACTTTTTTGAGTATGTCTGACAGTAGTATTCTCAGGTGATGTAAGAGATGCTATTCTTGTGAAGATGCGAATGTGAAGCTACTCCTGTTAGCGATAGCTTTCTAATTAATAATTCGATACCCTTGAGATTTATATATCGATCATCAGTCAAACTTTGCTGATTACTTTATTTTTATGTAGGTACAGTCTAATTCACCCACTACGGTTTGCAATCAATGAAGTTTTTTTCACAAAATCTTTGCATTATTTATTTTTACCGTACCAGGTAGATATATCCAGTTATCTTTTTTTTGTTTCAAGAATCTGGAATACATCAAAAATTTTTTTTTTTAAACTTATGGTTGAGGGATCGATCCAACCATTCTCGGGTCAGACCTCTGGAAACTAGGATCGCTGATAGAACAAAATATCTCCAATCATTTCCTCAGAGACAAAATTTTCAAAATTTCGTCTCTATTTCGTGTTTATTTATTTACATCCACTTTTCAGTTGGTATATGCATTAATTCGTGAACCACAATTGTGAGCTTTTCCTTCAGTCAACATTCGTTTGTATACACATAAAAAATCGTTTAATTACACTAACTAGTTATTCTCATTAAGAGTGGCACATTTAATTTTTAGGCGATTATAACACGAGGAGATTTATTAGAAATAGTTATGTTCTCTTAAAGTCACGATTCGATTAACATTAAAATTAAGGGCACAATTGTTATTTTAATTTTTATATTAACCTTAAGCTCGAAAGGAAATTATGGTTTTAGCTTCAATTATGTTCTGTATGAGTTACAGACTCAGACATTTGCAACGCTATGTACTCTGCTGAAATGTATGTGCGTGCCTTATCTTTTAGTTTAAAATGATGAGGATGAACAGCAAACTCTTAAAATATTGTATTTGTAGAATGTAAAAAGTACCTCCTGTCATAAATATAGCTTCTTTATATCGGATATACCATAAACTTTGTTCACTATTGTTAGTTGTACGAATTAATATCAAATGCATTCGATCAGTCGCTTCGTATTTATACAATAGTCCCACGAAATAGTTATGAAATACGATAGAATATTCTCCGTTTAGTGTTAGTAATAATTAATTACGGCTGTGCTAAGTTAACATTGTACATACAGTTTGTAATACTCTTTGTTACGTACTGTACTACTTATTACATTCTTAGTACTACTTATTATATACTTTAATACCCTTATCTGCTTACGATATGTTAAGCATCTTATGGTGTTTAATTCAATTACGTAATGTATGTTGTGTAAAACTTAATATATTACACGATAAGCTTCTCAAGTTTATCAAATTTTATAGATAATCCTAGGCTATTTTAAAATTATATTAATACACTGGCCATCTAAAACTCACAGTGAAATAGTTTTTTAGCTTTTAACACGCTTTTGAAAGAGTTTTTTCTTATAAAATTTTAATTATTTTTTATCGTAATGATTATGATTTTTAACTTTTACAATTGGTGTAGCTCATTAGTTAGAATTTTCTTTTTTAATTGTAATCTGACTGTAATTAAAAATACAATTTTAACTCATGAGCGATATTCCTTGTCGTTTGACACGACATTAATTCAATCGTACGCTAAAAAAATCAGGAGGTTCAAAATTGGAGTAAAATTCTGAAGGTGTAATGATTACGGTCAGATATACGCGGGTACGCGGCGGTGAAGCAGAGGAGAACGCTTAGGGAGCTAATGGTATCCACCAGTTCATCATTTATTCAAGTCTCTCGTTGTTTCTAGCAACAGAGTGCAGGAGCGTTCACCGCTGGCGGCCGGCATACGGCGAACTACTTGTTGCAAAGTGCGGATCATGATCGTCTGTCCCGCCCGCACATCGTCCTGCCTTTCTTTTCAAAATGCTTTTTAATTTTCTCTGACACTTCCCCTTTGCTCTCTTTCATCATCACTCTTTTCCTTTTACCTTTTATTTGACTTACTTTTCTCAACTTTGATTTTATTCGTATATGTTGCTCGATGCAAGGTTTCAAGTACGGAGCTATTCACTACTTTTTTCAAATTTAATTTTGCATTTTTTCATAATTCACGTTTCACATGTTCTTGATAAAAAGTAAATCTGAAGCACTCGTGTTGACAGTAAGTAGAAATAATGATATTGCTAATTTTTATTTTTATTATGCAGCCAACAATTATTGCTTCTACGTAAAAATTATTATAAAACTAAACTAAATTTCTTTTAATGTAAATAAATTAATTTTAAATTAATAAACTTCTTCTAAAAATTTGTGTTGTATGTACCCATTATACTTCTATTATATTTCAAAGAATTTATCGGAAATTAAAATTTATTATTAATTGAAAGCTCTAATTAAACGACGCTCAGCTAGTAAATGCCGTGCAATAGTCACAGAAGTAAAACGTGTAATATTTTTTCCTTATAGCTTGTTTTCTTAATTTGTAGGTTGTTGATATTCTTCTTAGGATTTTATTGAGTGGTAACCTTTTAGTAGAATTTTCTGCTACAATTTGTACTCGCTCAAAATTTATACATATTCATTATAAATTTTATACTCATCATCATCGTGAATCATTTATACTCGTGATTTTTAATTCACAGTTACAAACAACTCACAATAGACTACAGTTAATTTAATTCCTTTCTGAATACATAAAATTATAAAACTCCACGTTGTTCTCAGGCGTATCATAAACCTACAGAAATTAAAATGTATGTAAGAAAGTCGTCCTTATTTCGTCTTCGTTTGTCATTCGCCCATTTAAAAGCTAGTTTTTTAAGAAATGGGAGAAAGTTTCATTTTCTACAAATATCTTCAAATATAACATTTTTAAGAACGTATCAAGAATGAAATTGCAAAGCTTACTAGAATTTAAGTAGTAAACACAATCTTAATTCATGTTTTCGATGTTTGGCTACAAAAAATGTAAAGTTTAGTTTTACTTAAAAGTCAATAGCTATTGATACCTCTTGAAAACCCGTACGAAAATCGATTGCACATTCCCATTTCCTTAAAATGTGGTACTCTCAATCGGATAGAACTAGTCTGCCTGATCGTGTAGGTTTATTTTCGATACAGAATAATGAGGCGTACGGTTTTGTACCGAGAAGGTGGATTGAGAAGTTTAAAACCAGTAAAGATGCAGTTAATGATTGAACGAATTTGGTAGCGAATTACTTTTTTTCAAAATAAACGTATTGGAATTTAAGTACAGCTATACACCAAAAACATACATTTACAGCGAATACATTGCTAATGAGCTCATTTCAAAAGAATTGCAAACATTTTTAACACTTCAAAGAGTAACAGAGATAAAACAAAGTTTATGTAATTAATAGGCGACTCTGTTGTGAACATGGCATTGCTAGAAGAAAACCCGTACAAGAGGCGGAGATTTATTTGATGTGATCATATAATTGGATTACGTTTGAAATTGTTGGAATATCAGTATAGCAGATAAAGAAGTATTGATCATTTGATTTTACATTTGTCATTTATTGTCTTCTTTTCAATTCATTATTTTGAACCTAAAAGAAACATTATCTTCTTTGATAAACTATTTTTTTTGTATTTCTAATAACATATTTCATCGGTCTCCTAATAAATAGTTCAAATTCGTAAGAATCGCTTAGTTATTTTCTGTATTGCTGATGGAATGAGTCACTAGTATTTTTGTACCGTTGAGATTCTTTGATACTATAATACTAACAATAGAAAAAATAAAAGTGTTATTTCTAACTAATGCTCGTATTAATTGCATTATATCCTTGCCTAAGAGTTTGAAACCTAATCGTTTCAAAAGAGTTGTAAAAAATATGGTGGTAATATTCTATTTCTCACTTTTATTATTTTTTTAATTTATACAATTTCATTTCTTTACTAATTTCTTCAGAATACTGAACAAAAACTAAAGAAAAAAAGTAGCTTTCCTTTAGTGCTTTTTATACAGTCAGTTTTACGCCCGTGTGAAAACAAAATATACAAAAGTATCATTAAAGTTATTGAAATTCACGTTGGGTTTACTTAGAACACAAAGACTTCATCAAGGTTTGTCATCTTAGTGATGTGAATAATGTACATAACATAAACCCTGGTATTAAAATGTATAATATGCGTAGTAGTAATAATAATAATAATGAATATTGTGCTCTGTTTGTCAAGATAAAATGATCCAAAATGCACCGCAAAATTTGAGATTACAAATAAATTAATTCTAGTTAATTTTGCCATTTTTGGCATGCCTTTCAGTAAAATACTAAACGTGTTAACGCTGATAAATGAGTTCATTGTTTGGCTCTTCGACGTAATAGATTTATTTGTAATAAAATTCCAGTTAAAGAATAAATCCGATGTTAAAAATCGATGTTGATAAAAGGGATTTACTACAATAACTATAACAAATAGGAATTAAAATTATTGTCGGAAAGGTATTTTTTGAAATTAAATTGAATATTGGTAGGTTCTTTACATGGTGTCATAACATTGAGGAATATATTTTTTTTTCAGAGACACACTAAGTGTGTTTTCGACATTTGTATAAGGAATTTTTTTTATAAGTGAATTTTTTTAAGCACTCTAGAATAACTTACACTACTGATTAATTATTTTATTTCTGTGTGGTATGTATGTTTTCCAAAATAATAAACAAAGCGAAGGTTTAGGGTGCTGTAAAGTGATCAAAAAATTTAATTTGGAAAGCCAAAAGGGAATGATACGTGAAGAATAAACTCATAAACTTCGACAAAGAAGCTGTCATTAGGCAAATGTTTAACTGCGAAAAAACGTATTTTTGTTGCATTTTATTTTTATGTTTTTTATGTATCACGTAAGATTTGGTTATGAACTTTAACTTAACCGTTTATTTTACCTTGCGTTTATTTGCATGTTCGAAATTTTCTTTATTATTTTTTTAATAAGTAGAAATATTTTTTAATAATGATAAATTATGTGGTTCAGCGTTCTGACGGCGTGTTTATCTGGTTTTTTTTCTTTTTGTCATTTATTGTATGTAGTAAACAGAGATCCACTTGTTACGATATGTTCGGTAACGTTGAATTTTTACAGAATGTGTTGAAATGTTTCTAAAGGAGGGTGCATGGTGAAAAGAAGAAGAAAGAGAAAAAAAGAAGAAAATTGGGTTGATTGATTTACCCAAGAGGATAACATTGATTGATAGATTGATATATTGTGTTCAGTTGATTGATGTATTTGATTTATTGCCGCCTTTCTCTAGCGGCTTTGTCCTTATACTTAAAAAATAACGCTATTAGTCTTGTAAGTAAAAAGCATAAGAAAAAAAAGGGATTAATTCATGATGGAAAAGATATTGCGCTATAATACGCGATTACGTTTGTTAAAATTTTACGATAATTTTTTACCGATAATTTTCAGGCTTTTCCTTAGCTTTTTCTGTGTTTTTCTTTAAAATAATTGCAGACTTTACATATATTTACATATATTTTCTTAGTTTTATTTTATTTTATGTAGTTCACATAACCATTTTTCTACTGATAATTAGATGAATAAAATCAAGAAATAACAAGATAACAATATATTATCCACCGCACTTGTAACGCGAAGAAAGGAAAAACCTGTATAAAAGGTGCTGAGGTGTGGACTTTGATGGGAATTGGCAGGATCTCTTTTGGACCTAATCCAGACCGTATCACCCCTTCCATTCGCATTGCGCTTCCGCTGATCGTTGCTTTTACATACCTTAACTTATGCTTTCTCTGGTGTATTCGTTTCATTAATTTTCTCTCTCAGATCATTTAGTCAGTGTATACAGACTTGCAACAAATCGAACGACATTTTACGTAATGATTTGTAACCATATGAATATCATTTGAACGATAAACCCGCTGATTCGAATAATCGATTATTTATAGCAAACATGTGAAGTAAGTCACACTGTTTCACGCAGCTTATTATTACTGCTTTATCGTAATGATGAAGTAAAAAAATTATGTAGATTATTTTGGAAAATGTATAGTAGTAAATTATTATTCTCCATCCCTGGGATGGAAACCTTAAATGCACTCGGGTATATTTAAGGAGTAAAACTGAATCGATTTAAGTTTACATTTGAAGTCTTATTTGAAATTTATTTTGAATTCATCCGAATTGTTTGTCGGTTAAATTTCTGTAAAACAATCTGTTATAAGATATTGTTTTTTAGATGAGTAAATTCCTTTCGATATTTCAGCGTATATGTTTGTTGTATTAATTAAGAGAATTGATGAGTTTTATATTTATAAGAGATTTTTCTGTGTACTGTTTTACTAAACATTATTTATTTAATTCTCAATAAATTATTCTAATAAAAATCGGACGTGTGTCCCCTGCTCTGTTATCGGGTGGTTCGGTTTTTTTTGGTTTTTTTTTATTTTTATTTTTTTTTTATTTAGCAATGACCATTTTTTATGAGAATTCTGGTTTACGATTCTCGGTTTAAGTTAATTGCTTGACGACATCGTTGATCGCAAGACAGTGTGTCAGTGTGTGGCCCCGACATCGTTGTCGTAATTGTCAGCGGTCGGGATAAGGGCTGTTAGGAAAATGAATCGAGTAGAGAGAGGTTTGAGTACTTTACGTTACGAGAAAGTGGCTTCAATTCATGTCTGCGTTAGTTTAGTTCGGAGCCGTTCCCGATAATCCAATATAGTAAAAGACGACGACGCGGCGTCACAATCCCTAATCTTTCATTTCAAAAACGGTCGGTTCTGGATGGGATGGGACTTGTCACAAAGTTGAAACTTAGTGGTTCTGCTGCAGCTTTTCTTCAGCGCTGAACTCGCCCTTTTCTGATAACTTGATTAGCCTCATCCTCCTTCGCTTCTCCCTTTTCCTTACCTATCTTCTTCCACCTCAGACACGAGTAGCAACTTTTTGCGTCAAATGATAGGGAGGCGACATGAAACAAAGAGTAACTTTCTCTTTCCTTCCCTTCCAATACTCTTATATTGTAGATGAATCTGCTGTCGAGTTTTATTCTAGTTTCGTGTCCTGGCACTTCACTTACCAATTATCATTAACCTAACAACTAATGGCAGCCATTGCTTTGAAACGAATGGATTAGTTACTACGTTAATCTTCTTCTTCCTGAGTTGAATAAAAATTGGTGAATAGTTTATCTACGAATTACTTTTACAAAGTTGTGTGTGAAAAAGTACATACATATTTATTTTTTCCTTTTTTCTGAAATTTAGTTAGTCTATAATTCAAAAAACCTTTCTTTTAATGGTAACTTATGTTTGATTTTTTAATAAGAAATAATTTCTGGATAACTGAAATTAATAATTTTGTATCATTTAGCATGATCATATGACAGCGTTGAATGCACCTGTTTTCTGTTTTCAAGAGATTTTCTGTAAATTTCTGATATGAAAATCTTATTATTTGTCGATTTCGGGACCTTAGAATCATGAATCACAAAAAATGAACCTCATTCATATGACTACCGCTTTTTCTCAAACAATGCTAAACTGATTTCCTTGAAACAGATTTTCAGTAACATAAAATTATATTTAAGTTACACGTTAACACCAGTTTGCTTCAGTTTCTTCTAAGAAAGAAAAAAATCCATTTTTTGACGTTTTTTCTATCATCTTTAAGATTTAAAGAGTAATAATAATGATGCTATTTTACCTAACCTTATTGATTAAAAAAAAAAAATTAAATAGTTTACGGAAACATTTTGAAAATAATTCAAAAATAAAACTTTTTCTTCCGCATCAGTGGCATGACCTCTCACGTCGTATTAAGGCTGGCTTTAGAAGATAAACATATATGAATGTACAAAATAAAGTTACTAAGTAATCCATTTTATCTTAACGGAAATATTATAATGTAGATTACTGTAATTAGGATACACAGTATAATAACAGTGTCAATAAGTGTAATTACAGTTTTTATAGCCTAATTAAGTAGGCATTGTTTAAGAGAACTTAATTCAGCTACTCTTAAAAATTTGAGTTTTTCATTGAATTTTATTTTAAGATAATATTTTCAGATATTTTAAAAGTTTAAATATTTATAAGTTTATAATTAAAAATTCCTAAACTACAAATATTATATAGGTATATATATATACCTATATATTAATTTTTTCCAAAACTTATATTATTGAGTTTATCTGTAAAATGAGATTTCTGTAAAAGTGTTTTAATAATTCATGTATTACATAAAATTATTAATTTATATATGTTATTTTTTTTACAGGAAATGTTTTTTTTTTTGTAATTTCCTAAAATCATAAAAAAATACATTATATTTTGTAATGTTTAAATAGGGTTAAATGTTAACATTTTTAATGTATTTGAAAAAAATATATTTTTTTTCCCGCTTCCAAAAAAACAACATTTTTTTATTATAAAATTTTAATTAAAATGCTCTATTGTAATCTTTTAAAAAAATTTTTCTAATGCTTTTTTTTCAGTTTTTTCCATTGTTATAAAGTTAATTTTACACTACCATAAAAAAACACTTAGTGAGATGGGAGAGTCTAGTAATACAAAAAAAATAAACGACGTCATGAGTAGGTTATTTTTTTACCGTAAAGGTTAAAAAAAACAAAAAAAAATCAAGGAAATTTGTAAACTTTAAAGAAATTCTGATAAAATTATTGTTTTCTAATTTCAAAATGTTTTTATCTAATTGCAAAAAAAAACAAAACATTTTAGTTACCTTTACTTCTACTGACGTTTTAAAAGATCCTTCATTTCACTGGGACACTTCATAATCTTATATGGTAAATTAGTAAAACTAAACATGTCAGACAAAAAGACAATGGCCCCTAATTATTTCCTTATTCAATGTCGTTATTGCTGTACTATTTATTTGTACATATGCCTCAGTCATCAACCAAAAGTAACGGAATGGATGACATTCAATATGGAATACTGCTGCAGCGAAACAGTTTTTTGGTACAAAAAACTTGCCTTTAATATTTAAAAGAACTAAAATTTTTATGAATCTTTACTGCTTTAACCCACCGACTTGACTTACTGTTTTTAATTACTTTAAATTATTCTTTTATACTGCTCCTTTTTTCCAAATGAGATATTTTTGTAATGGGAACAGTTCACAGCTCTTTTCACATATGCTGTCGTTAATTCTCTCCACCACAAAAATGGATGTTCTATAAGTATTTCCTCATTATTGTGTTTGTTTCGACTGTCAACTTGAATTTTTTTTATTATTATATATTTTCTCATTTAGAAGTACGAATGTGAAAGTAGATTTCAATTCTACATCATATCAGTGACAAGGAAAGTTTGTTAAATTTTGCATATTTAATTTCAAAAATACAGTTTTTATAATACCATAGGGCAGAACTATGATACCATAGATGGTGTGAATTTGTGTAACCCTTTCTGTGTTAACGCATCTGTTTATGATACCATTTAATTATTTTTCTTTTAATAAGACATTAAGTGAGACTTAAAGAATAAAAATCAATGCTATTACTGCCGTGGGGAGGGGGGGAGTTACATCTAAGTCCGAATTACCAGGAAAATTCAGCAACATCATCACCAAATTTTTATTGAGTATTATTTTTCATTTCCATTGTTTCTGTATGAAATTACAGTTAATACGCAAGTGAATTCTTTTTTCTGCTCTTTCTCATCTGTTCATCTACGTCTGTATACTTTTTCCCCCTTTTTAGAAGCTAACAGAACATCAAACGGTTTATAAAAATGAATCATATTTTCTATAAAATGGAAAGTTTAAACTACCTAAAATTCTGTCATAACCCGAAATCATAATAAGACCTGAGTATTTGTGTTTATGTCAACAAGTTTTTCAGTCATAAACTACCATTTTGTATCTATAACAGCCGCAAAATTTACTACTTTTACTACAAAAATTACTACTGATAAAAATAAGTTTCGATTCCAATAATTTAATTCCATACTATTTAAGCACAGTGTGAATAAAAAACACCCACGTACAAATCTAAAATAAACATGTTATACTTGATGTAGTAGTATTCAACTGGAACAAAACTCGTATTGTTAATAAAATAGAAAAAAGAATCAGTTAAATTAACCAAAAACATTATTTTTAATTTTATAGGTATTATTATGATAAAATAAAATTAAAAAAAAATAATAAACGTAACTGTTTTTATTATTTATAGTCCTTTAACACATTGAGAAAAAGGGCATTTTTTAATTCGAGCATCAATATTTTGTTATAAAAATATGATATTATCGTTGTTCAGGTTTTTGTAAATTAATATTTTAGTTAGCGTATTTTTCGTAAAAGAGAACTGGTTATAAATTATTTTAATAGTAAATTATAGATTTATATTACGAGATGTAAAATATATTTGATACAATACATAAAAACTTACTCAATTACAAACTACAAAAAAAATAAAAATACGGTTAGAGTTGAATCGCTTCTCAATGCGAAATTTAGTTATTAATTTGAATTATTAATTTTGAGTTAGTAATTGAATTATTAATTTTCATAAATACTTCATGAACGTTTAATCACGTCGGACGGTAGTATTTATAATATTAATATAAAATGCCAAAAACCAAATTACTAATTGTTGAAAATTATTTATCCGATTTTTAATTGTTGAACTGTTATAACATTATGAAATTTAAGAATAACTCGTATTTAAGTAAAAAATAATTACTCACGAGAACTAAATTCGGCTTTGTGCGAGTACAATTATATTACTATCGTAATGTAATCTAAATACATTTTATTACCTAAAAACATGTTCACTTAAAATATCAAATATCATAAATCACCTATACCAAATATCATATCACCTATATATTACCGACGTAATATAAAAAATTATATTAATGTATTTAGATTTGTACCGGAATGCAGTAGACGGACGGTTATGATTATTCCCTTCAGCTACAGAATGTGTTTGGTGATACACATATATTAAAAAAATTGCTTAGCCGTCGAGAGATATTTTCGCAAACTTGAAATAACGAAATATTACTAAACGTCTGAAATAGTAATATTTTAAACTTCTGAAAAATGAAAATTTTCATAAAAAAGCTGAAGTTGTAAACAATGGTTTACTGAATACAAAACATATTCACAGATACCTAACAGTCGCCACTGTCTTCTCACTTTCCTTTGAAAATATTGTGACAAACGTAAGTGATACGTGGTATAAATATTTCAATTTTGAAAATATCAATTGAAGTTTAAATGATTGTATTACGGATTAGTTTTAATTTCCTCTTTTGAAAATGAATTAGACGTAAATTTTTAAACATTCCTTTAATTCTCAGTCTTTGTGTATAATTTGAAATTACTATTTCGTTTGTTAATTAAACACCCATCGGGAGCAATATATTCTGCTGCTGCTGAAGATATAACAACAATTCTGAAAATAATTCTCAACGAACTAGTCTTTTAAATTTGTTCTTCATAAATATTTTTATCACTAAATATTGAATTATGAATATATACTGGCTTTCGACAATATATTGTTTTTATTTCTCTAATATTGGCCATCATTTTGTATTTTGCTGTCTTTCTTTCACATAGTTTTGTAGTTTTTCATTTTAGTTGTGTTATATTTATTTCCTTGAATACTTATTGTAATAACGGACTGCAGAATATTAGAAGAAAATCTATGAAAAATGTAGCAGTTAAAAGAAGAAAATGTTGTGAAGTCTAACAGTACGGAGGTCTTACTATTTATGGTAGTTGGATTTAATCTGGAAAATAAGGGTTTTGTTGTTTAAAAGGGACCATTAAAAACGCTTGTTACTAATGTAATTTGCATTCTTCTTACGTTTCCTCTATTTTTTCTCGAACCAGAAGTAAATATTTTTCCTTAATTACAGCCGGGTTTGCAGTCACGTTTACGACAGCGGTGAAGCCACGGAGGCAGTTACAGCAACTACGGCACCATCACGAACCGACTCCCGTATTTCTTTTACACGTAAAATTAATTTCTAGACTGTATTCAACATGGGCGTTACGTACCTCGTCGTTGAATACGCATCATAATGAAAGCGTACGGTAGGAATAGGGTGAGGAATCGTAAGTCAGCCCGATTAGCATTTAATTAACACATTTAAGAAAAATATCTCGAGTGTAAAGAGCAGTTATAGTGATTAATAGTAGTACAAAACTATACCGCCACTTTAATTAAGGACAACTCTTATCGTGATAACGCCCGGCCCTCTCGTGGGGATTGCCACAAAGAAAGGGGTAAACTCGCTAAGTTTCCTTCAGAACTACCACCTTCCCATCGAGACACAAACTACGTTCTCAGCTAATGGCTCTCAACAGTTAACGGCCTATATGTATTTATTATTCTGACAAAATCAGCTAACTAGTACTTACTTAATGTTACTGTAATAAAGGGGATTTGATTTAGTTAAGGATTACTAACTCGTTAACGATAGGATGCCAAAGGACGATGTCAGTGTAATAAGTTCTTTGAGTCGAAATGATTTTTATTTTACAGCCGTTTACGTGAAATATTTTTTTGATGAGTACTGATGAAAACGATTTTTATTGGATTTAATATCAATAATAATTTCAGTGGATAATATTAACTCTATTGTTTCCATCGAAGCACATATTTTCGACGCTCTACATTAGTTACGCTATAGATTAGCTACGCGATAGATAAAGGAAACCTGGATTTCCTTTATCTATCGCGTCCATAATTTATTTTAAATATTTAAATTTAACTTTCTGTGTTTTAATTATAATATAAAATAAAATAATGTAAAATTGTCAGATATTTTCTCCAGTTTAACGAAAGGAATTTATTTTAAAAATTGCGTTAAAACGTTGCTGATATTTATAATGCTATATTTATGAATCAGTCGGTATTTTCTATTGAAAATGTTCATTTTGTATCAAGACTAGACTTTTTCTGAAAAACAAATTGAATTAATGTATCTTTTTTAATGAAGGTCGAATTTCATTTAAAACTGTCTTTCCGTATCCTGTATTCCAGATCCTGAAATGGATCCCGTTTGAGAGATATTTCGTAACTATTTTGTTTTCAAAAACCATATTTTTGGTTTTTTTTCACATACTTAGTATAGTTGAATAGATAAGCCTCTTTATATTTTACAATATTGACAAAAATATTCATGATTAATAAATTATAATAAAAATTTTACAAACTTTAAAAAGTCTTTAATATTGACCAGTGGTCATCAGTGTAAGCTCCTCTTTAATATGAGAGAAGAAAAATCAGTTATTTCGCCCTTCCTGCATATTTTGTCAAGAGTTTTTTCTCGAGAACTGCTTGACTGATTTTTATGAAATAAAAACTGGAAGATGGGAAATGCAATTCCGATTAATACCCGATTCCTTAAATTTGTGTAAAAGTGTTTTTTTAACATACTCAAATGTTCATCTAAACGCTGAATAACGTTCTGGTTTATTCACTCGATAAAAAAATTTCCATGAAAAATACCTGTGTGTATGTTCAGTTTTATTCGGTGCAGTCTTTTTATTAGAAAAATTGGAAAAAAGGATATTTGTTGCATTTGTAATAATTAACTCTTTGTTATTGATTTTTATTCAGATACTGACAAAATGTTGTGAAATTCAGCAATTTAATTTAATGGTTATAATGAACTTATCAAAACAGTGATAATCGAATATCGAAAAATGTGATGCATCCTGACCCCCATAGGCGAAGCACCCGCCTTGTGACGATCCCGGTCGCCACACTATAAAAAGTTGCATTACATTTTTAGGGTGTACCCAAGAGGCATCCTGAAAATTAACAACGTTTGGAAAGAGATTGTGCGTATAACGCCCACCCTCTGTTTCATCCCATCTGGCCTGCCACAGAGGATTGCTATGTTGTTCAATTTCTCCAACTTTATTCAAGTCAACTCATCGGACTTCTTAGCATCACACCGCTGCTGCTTCTCAGACGCAATCAAGTCTATAGGTTTCACGCCTGCAATCACCAAGACTGCCTCCCGTGAAATAGTACGGTAACCACCCATTACCGTTAACAATATTAGGCGTTGAGCCCTTAACAATATGTCCCGATAACTTATTTTAGCCAATCTGCCCAAACAGGCGCCGCATATAGCATATATAATAGCCTCACACACGCCTTTATGCAGGATGCTCATGGCCTTAAAATTAAGACCCAAATCAGGATTGACCACCCGTCGAATACCGAAGAAGGTATTGCCGGCCTTCTCCGCGACGTATAGAAAGTGCTTTTTAAATTGCAGTTTCTTGTCAAGAAACATCCACAGGTACTTTTGAATCTGAACATACTTTATACGCTGGCCTCCCATCGAAACAAGGACTCGCCGACTCACTGCCAAACAGCCTTTGAGGAGCATCATCGTGTTCTTTTCCGATCTAAATGTCATCTTCTGTTGATGACCCCATAGCTCAAGCATCCTGCAAGCTTGAGTGGTGGCTCGAAGTTCAGCCTCCCTTCGCGAGCATCCTTCGACCAGCAGGAGTCCATCGTCAGCATAAGGCACCATGCAACACCCGCTGGGCAACCTCAGCCGCAGGAGAAAATCAAATTCCACGACCCACAATAAAGGACCCAACATGCTACCCTGGGTCATGTCTCGAACAGCGTGTTGTCTCCCTCGTAGAGCAGCACATCCCGATGACTGAAGTAACTTTGCATAACTTGCTATCCACTTACAGTACATTCTCTTTTTGGAGGCAAATGGCAGAAGGCCACCATAAATTATTAAATGCTACGGAAATGTCCAGGAAAATTCCCAGGCATATTTCGTCTTACTGATCGTTGCCGTATTCATCACACAAAGTATGGTGTCCTCACTACCCTTTCCGGGACGAAACCCGTACTGATTCTTCATCAACAATCTTCGCGAGGTTAACCTCTAAGTGTGATGCAATTTCTTTTTTTGATGAGTTCTGAAAAGTGTTAAAAATTACTATGAGTTAGGTTCATATAATTTTTTTGTTATTCTTAAGGATGCAGCAGTTCTTGCGAATCTGTATAGGCAAATTAGTTCTTTTGTAATATAAAGAAAGTATACAGCTAATGTTTTTATTTTTCAGCTCCTAAGGGAGCAGGATACTATAATAAAATCCGGGAAGTATAGTCACATTTTATTCCTTTCATAGTTTTTGTTAGTAGAATATAATTGAAAACATTTTTAAATAAATGTTGCAAAAATTTCAGTCTGTTAATTTTTTATTTTATTGTAGGAGACTGTGGCAACATTTACTAGTTATGGGGTTGTAATTTGGTTATTATAGTTTTTGTTATTATTTTTATTACAAATAAGAGTTATTCCTACATAAAACACACCTACCATTACCTCTACCGCTGGCATTGCTAAAGTAATTGAAAATGACTAAATTAACTTAACTAATAATGTACGCAGTAGTTTCTTTTTTGTTGGCATGGAAATTTCACTGTGGCTAACTTTAAGGAAGTATTTTTGTAGTTTTCAAGTTGCGCTGCTACATCCAACTTGTCAAGTGCCCTTTCGTTTTTTATGAACACCACTGTCAATAATATCAATAACTAATGACATCGAGGGACAACGCTGACGAGAAATAGTGATTACACCTTCTTGTCATTTGGTGAGGGGGTGGAGGACTGACATTTAGTTTGTCGGTTTGCATATCATATCACGTTTATCTGTCTGTTAAATACGTCGTATATTACTAATTGAATTATGCTTGCCTGGTACATTCCACCTCATCCGCAACGATCATGTATATAATTTTGTCATATTTCGTTCTGCTTGCAGAAATGTTACAAATTTAAAAATAGAGGAAAATAACATTTTTGTCGATTTTTTTTTTAATCTCGGGAATAAAGAAAAACTGTCCCCTTTTTTTCATATTGGTTTTTTAATTGTTTTTCTTGACTTACCGGTTTACTAAATGGCCTGAACATATTATTTCATAATAATTGAGTATTATTTTTCTCTTATCAGTTCTCTATCAGGACATGAAGGTTCCAACTAGGATTTGTCATAAATGGAGTGGGTAAGAGGTATGCTTATTTAATGAATGGTAATTGAATGTTTAAATGAAAGACCACCTTTTTTTAATAAGCATGAAAATTACGTGAACCTATTACTAAAACAAAAAATATTTCTTTATTTACAAGAAAGGTTTGTATTTATATACAAACCTTTACCTAAGTTGATTCTTTTATATAGTTCGGAGATTATCAAAAAGTTAGAGAAACAAAGTATTATTTTCCAAAATAAAGTATTTTGTTAAGTACTTATAAATTAACTATTTAGAAACAAAGTATTGTTTCTAAAGGCTTCGACAACTTCGAAATCGATGGTGCCAAGGGAACCGGGCGATAATTTCACAAGTCATACGTATTCATTTTGTTGGACACGTTTCCAGAAGCATTGAAGTAACCGCAAAAGATGCCATGACGGAGAACATAATTTAGAAATTCTGTTACAGGAGAGCTAATACATGATTAGACATTCCATACATTTTTTTTTACTTTTCTATTTCTTAAATCGAGCAACTAATGTAATATCTTCAGTAGTCTCAGGAGACTACTGGAACTCACATTTACGGAGTGAAGTTTATTCATGTATCCGGTGAAGCCTGTCAACATGAAATATTAGAAAACATTATTTAAAAAAAAAATGTATTTTTAAAAATATACATATATATTGTATTTTAAAAATGTTTATGACGGTATTTTCCGCGTTATTGGTGTTACCCGACTTACAGACAAGATCTGATTTCTTTTTTTATAACAGCCCACCCTGCTGTAGCCATTATCCGATCGATAACGTAATTATTATTGTTAGTAGTTCAGCTTGAAATAGGTTGTGAATCTTTTTGTTTTATGGTATAATTTTTTAATAAATGATAGGATAACCGTTTATTTATTCGTCAATTTCTTTCGCATTACTTTCAATTACGGAGTAAACAACGAGTACTTTGATCCTGAGACTTCGGTTTAATAAACGCCAGAAAAAAACAGGTTGTAAACCTTTTTAGAAACCGTTCAGGAAATTTTATTCTGTTATTTCTTAAACTAGCAATATTAGCGTCCGTAATTCAAGAAAATTTTTTTGTAAGCAGAACATGACTCCTGAGTATATTTCTAACATAGAAGTAGACTACTGTGATTAATAACCGTAGATCGATTGAAGTCAAGACCGTAGTTCCGTAGGTTGAGTGTTTCGAAATGTGGTCAACACGCTCGGGAAGCCATAAAGACAAAAATATTCTTAAAACCTGAATCCAAATTGGATTTCAATTCCGGATTTTCCGACACCTAGTCCATAAATTTATTGAGGCTACCTGAAGCAAGATAAACTTTTACATAATGTTTCGGTATAGCGCGAATACCGGCATCACTTCTATTTCAAGTCTCCATACAAAATTCATGGATACTAAATATTTGATACTTATATAAATGCAAGAAAAATACTCGCCCTGCGATAAACGTGAGCTTTTCTAGATAAACCACTGACCAATCCGTCCAGCTATATACGAAGTTTTCATCAGTCTGCTCACCTACTCTCTTTCAATTGAAATTCATATTGCAACGGGATCAGTGTCCGTTAATGAGAGTGATAAAGAAATCTTTTGAGTAAACATTCCATGTTAATTGAAATATTTTAAAATCTGTGATTGAATAGCAGTGTTACTTTATTAGGCAGAAAATTAACCAACAGTCACTAAGCACGATCCCATTACATGTGCATCTGATTGCTCGATGACTGGTTATTTTCCTGAGTAGTAGTTACGTCTGCACATTTCTTTCTTCTCTGAACAAAAACGAAATTGGAATCGCAAGCAGAATAATTCAGTACAGGATTTGATACTACCTACTTCGTGTTGCGTTAGAAATTCTTCCAATAATACTGTTAAATTTTTACAGAGTCCATTTTCGGAAGCTGATCGTGTAAATACCATATTCGGTTGAGTGCTTACCGTTAATTAAACGGGTAATATTAAAGATTTTATGAGTATAAAAAAAGATTGTCTCAACTTGGAATCGGTCATTTGTATGTGATTATTGATGTAAGGCTTATCATGTCTTTTCAATACTATGTTGAAAACGATATTATTTTTACAGCCAGTTTGATAAAAACCTCTTTACAGAGGAAGTAGATACGAACTGAAAAAATCATTATCATACGTACCTCTAACCACTACAGCGTCCATGTTAATGAACTGCTTAACGTATATAATATAATTATATACGTAAATATAACGTAATACGTAAATATATAAATAAGTATTAACGTAATATAATTCATTATGTTGCGTACTAGACACGTATGAATAATATACTGTTTCCATTGTACTGGAATGCGGTAGAAGTTTATGATAATTTCCTTCAGCGAAAGAATTTTCCAAGTAGCCGTATCAATAATAACGAATCGTCTTTTAAGTAAACCTATTGTTAAAAGTTTACTCATGTTAGCTGATATCGAAAGCGAAACAGATTTCTTTCCAAATGACAACTTTACTCGTTTAGCTGCAGCTATGTAACGCAGCTTATACCTCAGCAATGTTCCCATAGATTTCTAATTCAGAGTAACACTTTTAAAGATATATTAACAGTAATTGGTAAATTAGGAGCACTATAATGGCGCCTTCACAGTTTTAAGATTCGTCTGATTAACTTAAGAACGTAATGAATTTCATGATCTACACTTTACGATTCACTATTACAAACAAGCTGAAAAGGATTTAATCAAAGGAAGACAATAAGAGCCTCACATCACAAGTATATGACACCACTATCTGCTGAAGAAGGTATAGAATTCTATTTTTTGATAATCGAAAATGTATAAAGAGTGACGAAGATGATTCTAATGTTAGGCTTTTTGTCTACCACGCCCTCCTTCCATTTAGGAAAGAATATGGAAGTGAAGCCGCTTGATTGCTTTCCGAAGTTCTTCCGTGTTGACAATGTGCCCGTGCGTTGCAGTAGAATACGGATTCTTATTCGGTTGTAATTATGAACCTCTATGTTCTTTAGCGTAAATAAACAATAATAATGTAATAAATAATGTTCTACGTTCTCTGGTGCAAGACATTCTCTTCTCTTCGCCTTAGCGAGGTAGCTGCATAAAATTAACTTTTATGAATTTTACCCATCAGATACATTCAGGACTGTTCCACATCTCACTACTTCGATAGAAGCACATTGAACATCGCTCAGTGAACACCTCAAGTTTTTCCTTCAAAAGACGGTCTTTCTGTAATGATTTTGGACCGGAATAGCTAATAGATCGTTGTGGAGTATTTATTGACTCTTAATGAAACAGAAAATAGTGTTTTCTAGACTGCGACAGGTCACGTTTACGATTGAGTTGTTTCAAGAATTTTTGGCGGCAGTTAAAGAATATAACAGCATTTGATTTTAATGTTAATGCGTTCGATACAAAAGGATCCTGTAAAAATAAAAATGTGTATGGTTACCTTAGCTTGTATTCGTATGTATTGAGACTAGTACTATTTTGAATAATTTTCTATTTTTCGACGAAGACTGAACTTGCAAATTTTTTTAATCAAAAGTTTATTTTGATTTCTTCACACAGAACAAGAAAAAAATGTGAGAACTTAAAAGAGATTAACTCAAAGCTAATTAAACACAAGTAAAGGAACTGTAATACTTCGGTAGTATAAATTTACTAATTCGTATTATATTCCATTGTGAAAATTCTTTGTTAGAGTTTTTATTGATTGGAGCGTAAAAAAATTTTTGTATCGTTTATTTTATCTGTTTCATTTGTGTTATTTAATGTTTAATTTCCATCCTTATTTTTGACGGTAATGTTTTGTAATTTATTTAATTTTACAATTAAAATTGAATAAAAGTGTTTTCTAAAGAAATAATCTTGTGCAGATAGAACTGATGGCGGAAATTATTCGCTTTTTTCTTCACTTTAGTAAATATTTACTAAATTTCTGTTATTATAATTACTTTCCTAATTAAATTTAGGTATTATACAAATATCTTCATTATTTGTATATAAAAGTTATTGTAAAAAAAAATTAGAAATCTATTATTAAAAAAAAACTTCTTGAATATGTTGTACATAAGATACCTAATACATTTTGTGTTGTTAATTTTCATCAATACAGGATTGAATTTCTGATGATTTTCTATATAAATTTTGCAAACACTAGTTTATGAAAGATATCGGTTACAAATATAAGTGTGGTTAAGAATATTCTGCGTTACTGTGTTCTTTTTGTGTCGTTAGATGGAAATTTATACTTTGCCCTATCTTGTTTCCTTTAATGTAGCAGTGGCTACTAAAAGGCGGTTGAAGGGTGCATTTGTGACCGGAACTGGAACGGTTTCGCATCGTCTCATCTCGCTTCCTTCTTTCTGACTGGCCGGAACTCTTTCTTTTCGTTGGCCATATCCTTACCATCCCCGCTGTGAAATGGTTTTACTGTGTTGTGGATCGTTATGTTTATTATAGTCTTCTGAAAGTTATTTTTTAAGGGAAAAGGTACGAAAACGTACATTACAGTAAAATAAATTGCTCGAACATTTGATATATTGTGTGGGTGTGGGTGGGCGGTGGGAGGTTATAATTATACGTTTTGTAGGAATCTTACTTATAAAAATAAATGATTTCTTTAAGTACTCCTTTTCTTTCTTTTTTTCTTTTCTGTTTTAGCTCCGGGAATTACCGTTGAGGTATTTCTTCAGAGGATGGATGAGGATGATATATATGAATGTAAATGAAGTACAGTCTCAGTTCGACCATTCCTGAGATGTGCGGATAATTGAAACCCAACCATCAAAGAAAACCGGTATCCACGATCTAGTATTCAAATCCGTATAAAAGTACTACCTTACTAGGACTACCTTTATTAGGAATTGAACGCTGGAACTCTTGACTTCCAAATCAGCTGATTTGGGAGGACGCGTTCACCACTAGACCTCTTTAAGTACTCCTGCTTGATAGTCTTTCTCTAAGGAAATCTAAGA
The DNA here is from genome assembly GCF_047948215.1 of Lycorma delicatula. Taxonomy (NCBI): domain Eukaryota; kingdom Metazoa; phylum Arthropoda; class Insecta; order Hemiptera; family Fulgoridae; genus Lycorma; species Lycorma delicatula. The sequence goes on along the minus strand of NC_134455.1, from coordinate 247,721,793 downwards.
TATGTTAAAAAAATATATATTCCTAATCAAAGAGCGATACATTACGCCTTATTTTGATACCTTATTCTATTTAAGTTGGTTACATTTAGTGGTAATAATAGTAATCTTCTATTCAAATGATTTTTTTTTTTTAATATAAATGAAATCGAAACCGCTACTATGCACACACGGTACCGTGAGGTATGGAAAACTTAAGCTGGTTTTTTTTTAGCGTCTCGGCCTTTCATCCGGATGTCCCGGGTTCGAATCCCGGTCAGGCAAGGCATTTTCACTCACGCTACCAATCATTCATCTCATCCTCTGAAGCGATACCTAACGGTGGTCCCGGAGGTTAAACAAAAAAAAAAAACTGTGGGTTGGACAGTGACTTAGTTTGCTCCCTCTGGAATATGCATTCTTACATAGAAGGCATACGCAGGAAATTCAATACACGAAATTAATATTCCTCTACATACTAAAAACCTATCTTTCCAATATATTCAACAATAACAAAGTTGTCGCTAGAAACAGAATACCATGGCTTTAAGAGTGATTGAAAGCGTCGTTATGACTTGATTTTTACGTGTTGTATTTAATATATTTGGACCGGTTTGTCATTTAAAATAATTAGTTTTACAGAGCATAATTATTCGCCGTACAAATCTTCAGTTATTAACCTTTTTTCACCGGCTAATGTTTACGAACTTTTTATATTCAAAAAAATTGATTGTTTATACCTCTGTTGGACTAGTATTTATTATTAAAAAATTCTGTAGATGAAATTGGCATTTTATTTATTCCTGATTTTGAGTTTGAGCTTTATTTAACTAATTTTTTTACTGTAGATTATAGAACTTAGTGGCTGTAAGTCCATCGTTTTTGAAAAAAAAAAACTGTTTATTCTAAGGTTTAAAGTAGATTTAGATGTTCACGAACATGACTACATTTTCTTGAATTTGATCGAACCTTGCAGCATTGCTGAATAGATGTAATAGTGACTGATTAGCGACTTACCTAATCATCTACTTGTGTAGATACATCGAATAACAATACATTTTAGAATTTAATCTTATATAAATTGCTCATTGATTTTATTTATTACTTGAAAATATTAAAGTTAGATAATAAAAATTAAGGATTTGATAATTATTTTATTGGCATAGTTATTCTGCGTATTCTAAAATTTTGATAAATTAATTTTAATTTGATTTTTAGGCTTTATAATTTTGTTCATACATCACGGAGAAACGGTTTATTGCTAGTTCAGTAAATATTCTTTGTTATTTAATTTTCCTATGTGCCTTGAAATTGCTCTGCAAAGCGGTAAAAATGTTGATATATACGTTGTGAGTAAGGAAGAATGTTGGAAAAAATTTTGTTTTATTGCGGTAGATATGAGATTAATTTGACTGGACTGGAGTAAGAAACGGAGAGAGGTGGGATCATATGAAAAAAAAAAAAACTGCCACGAGAAAGAGAAAACGAGAGGGGTGTTATAGTCACAAAAGTGGCGCTATAGTGTATCATTCTCTCCAGATCGGGGCAGATTGCCAACTTTGTCCTTCCCCGAGGTCGCTAAAACTTTCAGCCTTTTGTGTGTGTGTCTGTGTTTTCTACTCGTATTGCAGTTCTGTTATTTGAACTATTCGCCTGGTCATCGCTTGCCGGGTTCCCCTATAACGTAGTACATGTCAGGCATTCTCCATATCTTTTGTTTGCTTTAATTTACCTTTATATATATATATATATATATATATATATATTCCGTATTCTATTTTCATTTTTATATTTCGCTGGTTTTCTCTCGGTGAATTACTCTACGAGCAATGTTGTTGATCATGAAACATATATAAATAAATAAATAGGCATGTATAAACACTAATATATTGCAGTCGTAATCCGACTGTATCAGTTTGGTTACGTCTTGAAGAATCATGATATCACTAATAAATGCCAATAGAAATAAAATGAATTTCCAAGTAGGTTAGGTATAGCCAAGTAAAATCTATCATTGTTTATGAACAAACAAAAATATCCCCTATATATACATGCTTTCTATCTGCACGTAGGAATATCGAGAAGTTCTCTTATCACTATGACGAACTGACTGGGTGAACATTTGCCTCTTAAAGACGATAATTCTAATATTAACTAAGAATTTTACGGAAAATCTGGATTAATTGCCGTTAGATAATATATATTTTGAAAAAATTAAATCTTTTGCTTGAATTGAACAACATTACGACATTGAAGACTTTAGTTAAATATATTTTTGCACGCAAATTAAGGACTTTTTTCTTAGAAAGATTTTATTTTTTCTACCAATAAAACAATAATTTTTATATATTCATTTCTTTCAAAAAGGATTTTCTGTGAACGGTTTTTGAGCATTTACTTGCTTTGTAATTCTTATCAATATTCATTTAACATAGCTCGATCTTTGTATTTCATCTATTTTTAGTTTTCTAAATTTTTTGTTTTTCTGTTACAGCACTTCGAGTGTAGAAATCATGCACGAGTGGTGACACCTATCGGTGATGGTACAAGACTGTATGTATGTGGAACAAATGCACATAATCCGAAGGACTGGGTCGTATATGTAAGTTAAACTAACAGTATTATTTTCAATTCAGTAGCGCTATACTTGATATGCTGCTAGTAATACAATTATGTCATATTGATACCATTCAATACGATTGTCGTACTTTATTCTTTGTGCGCTTTCGAATTCGAAGATGATGGTATTATAAATTTTGGAGATCTTTATAATTAATTTGGAGGCCGCTTTAATAGATCAATCACACATCGGAATCAAATGCACATCGTTGTTGTCTTGACATGTGGCGTTTTTTACGAAACTGAAAAAAATAATCGATTATCTTGATATGTATGTTTATCTGTCCCCGCATCATGAAAAAATTGGCGATCCAACTTATAAATCAAAACTGTAAGATAAACTAACCCTGATTAAAATGTCTTAAAAACTTTAGAAGAGAAAAGGCCTCTTCCTAAAGCTATTTTTTGTCCAATACTTCTGAGTATGAAGATCACGAAATTAAAAAAAAAAAACCTGAAAATGAAATGTCTTTAAATAATGCTACTGTTGTTGGACTAGAATTGTTGACACTTGAATTGCGAACTACTTTAAGCAACAAAGTTGTATGATATTCCTTCAGCACAAATTTAGTAAAAAAGATTCTGGAAACTGGAGTCCATAAACCTTATAACAACAAATGTAGGAAATATTTTCTGAAACGTTTTCGTAATTTACGCCTTCTCTTGGTGAATCACAACTGTAAATTTATGTAATTTATTTTCTAACTGTATATTAGTCAAAACTGCTGAGGAAGCAGTTTTCTGTGGACACCTGCTCACCCATCTTTTAGATAATCTTTGAAAAATCCATAAAACCAGACGGTGCGTAAACCTATCAAGAACAGCACCTTTCCTTCCATAATTGTATCATTCCATATTATTTCGCTCTAGTAATTGCTATTTCGTACGGGGCATATCCAGAAAAAACACGCAGTTTTAGTATCCGTACTAAAACATAGTGAGCCAGATACTGTACGATATATATGAATATCATCAGCCTCCACACGAAGTAAAATTCTAACTAGCGAAATCTTGCTATCGATTTAAATAGACGGACCTTATATAATACCAATTCATTCAAAAGCTCGCTTTTGAATGACGAAAGGATAAAGAGATTTAATTCCTATTGCCTTCCCACAACCCAAACAACTTTAATAAATGACTTCAACCTCGTGAAAAACACTTCGTAATTAAGTTTACCTGTCGATTTCTTTTTTTATCAAAACTTATACCTAATTGTTTTTGTCGAATATATCTCATTTTCTAGATTGGAATACGATGGTGAAACGAATAGATCGCTCGTAGAAACAGTAGTTTGTTTTAACAAAAGAATTAATGGAGAAGATCAGATTTTATTTTAATAAATAAATTCTTTAAAGTTTTTTTAAATTAAACTTTCGAAATAAGTTCGATAAAAATTATAACCGCAGCTGTTTAGTTTACCTTTGGAAATATAGTAAGTGAACCAACTTTAAAGTAAATGAACAAAATAGCATTCAAAAATGAAAAACTACAAGTAAATGAAAAGAAAAAACTAATCGCGTAAATATTTTACCGATTATACAGGTGAAAATGAAATGCCGCTGTATAAGCGGCATTTCAAAATTTAATCCGATTATACAGGTGAATCCAAATTGCACGGCTATCTATCGGTAAATGATTCTACAGCCAAAAATAAGAAAAAAAGTTCATTTAAACATAGGTCAGAAAACGGCTCGTTAGCAAGTTTCGGCTTGCGAAACATTTAGCCCGTATTAAACCGTATTAAAACTCTTAGGATAGAGATCGAGGAGTAGATTTTATCGCTTCCTTATGGTTTTTGATCTAAGAAATTGAATAAAAGTAGTCTCAGACCTCTTATCTCACTTAGTTTTTAAGAAAAATGGGACAAAACACAAAAATGTTTTGTCGGAGGATATACTTCTTTAGGTTTGAAATAAAAAAACTTCGTTAATTTACCGATAAACAGAAATTTCTAATTAACTTTATAGAAAATTTAATTCTGAGAAATTTGATGTTAATAACGTCTATTAAAATTAAACACAATTTGAAAAGTTCAACTTTAATTAGAAACTAAACATACAAAATGGATTGGAAAAGTGATACGACTTTTAAACAGAACATTCACACCCAAATGCTAAAAATAAAAAAATAAATTTGAAATACATCCTTCTAAAACATTAAACGTTTTTATTTTTTTATAGGTTGGCAATTACAGCTGATCATTAATTAAATTTAGTATGTAGTGTGTGAATATTTGTTTGAGCTGTTTGTCCTGTTATTGTTCGGCCAGTCTTCAAAGTGGTGATACCACAAATTTGTTTTCATTTGCAGAGTTGACGGACTTGTTAATTTTTGGTTTCATAACCGCAATCTATTTCGTTCACGCGGTCTAAAACTTTCCTCAATGTAAAATTACAGAAAAACTAAAATTACTATTACAAGAGAAATCCCGACCATCAAACCGCCTCTCGCTCAACTTTTTCAGTCAGTTTTTGTCGATTGATTAGACATGCTTATCTAACTATATATGTCGATAAAATTACAGGAATTGCGTTTTTTCTTGTAAAGCTTACAGGATGTAGATAAATATCCTCAAAATTAGTTACGGTCAACTCTGAATTTCCAAAAACAGTTACCTCATCATTACGGTTCCCACAAAAACTTACGTGAAAGATTTGTAAGTAGTATATCCTGTAAGTTGAGCCGGATGTTGTCGTCAATTTTCCAAATTTTAATACGGCTATATTTAATAATATAGCCGCACTCAATTGATAAGGACTCCAAATTGTTTCATATTTTTATTGTAGCTTAAAAGTTTTAAGTGTGCCAGACGACAGCAGTCATCCTAAAAAAAATGTATAATTTAATTTTTTTCTTAATTATAATATTATTTAGAGAACAAATTTTTTTTATTGAATCGTCCATTTATACAATTGAAGTAAAAAAAAAAAAAAAAGCTGAAAAAATATGTATGTAAAAAGAGGAAATTGTGTGAATTAATGAGGAAAGAAAGAGAAAAAAATCTTAACTGAACAAGGCATTACAGGAAACATGAACTGAACTCATCCATTACCTTTGGTAAAATCCTTTTACCACCTCGGAAGTCATTGCGATGTTGAACTTACTTCAATAATAGGTTATAATTAACACCTTATTACATAGCGGATTATACTAAATTATTCATTTCGGGAAAACTAGTTTTATTTTTTTTTGTAACGAGCAGAAATCTTTGAATGAAATATTTCTACATAGTTTAGTTGCGCATAGCATCCCTTTTATATCCCTTTAATTATCTATCCAATTCATGGTAATTCTATCCCTTTTCATTCTCTATCCAATAGAATATGTGCGTTTCTCTATTTTGTGCGCACGCATATGAAAACGTGTGGATGAGAGGCCAATCGGTAATTACGATTATAGGTGAGTAAAATTTCAGAGTTTTCGCCGGTCCCCCAGACGGCGATAGCGCCCATTTTGACTATCAATATATTAGAGCAGTTTTGTAAGTAGAAAGTACATTCGATGCTTGGTTACTTTTAAACGTACATCGTGCATTTATGAATCGAGTAAAGTTTTAAAAAATTCACTATGTCTTTTATATTGCTACTGTTAAATAATGTAGATCGAGCTAACGTTTAAATCGTTTCATACCGTAAGGTTTTGTTTTTGAACTCACCGGGTTCGTCTAGTGGTGAACTCATCTTCGAAAATTAGCTGATTTCAAAGTCGAGAGTTCTAAGGTTCAAATCCTAGTAAAGCCGGTTACTTTTATACGGATTTGAATATTATATCGTGGATACCGGTGCTCGTTGGTGGTTAGGTTTCAATTAATCACACATCTCAGAAGCGGTCGACCTGAGACTGTGCATGACTATACTTCATTTACATTCATACTTATCATCCTCATTCGTCCTCTGAAGATGATTCCAGAAGCTAAACAGAAAAAAGAAAAAAAGTATTTTTACATCAAGTTGTCAGTGTGAAGCCGATTACAATTCTGTAACATTATCATTTGTTTCCTTGGTTTGGACTCTTCAGTGATATGTGTGACGTAAGCTGTTAGATCTTAAGCGCTTTTATTTCTGCACTATTTTTCTTTAAAATTATAGAGAGTTTTTGCTGAAATTTGAAGTGAAATTATTAACTACCTGATGAATTTATGTTTGTAAAATTTCATTTAAACTTCGCTTATTGTATTTCTGACAGATCTTAATATTAAGAGCGAGTTTTTTTATATATTTAATCGATCCTAGTTGTATCGTGGACATTGCAAGTTAGCGAATTAATTATATAGCACTTAATATAAGCAGTTCGAATACTAAAACTAAGGACCTATTTAAGGTCCTCAAGATACGTTGGCAATACGAGCGTTTCGGTAATATCAGTTCATAACAGTTGAATATTAGCTTAGTTAATTATACCTTAATTACGTTTAGGAGAAGAAAAGAGGCTATTTTGGTTTTGACAAAAGTTCGTAGTATAAAGTTTATTCCCGAGTGATATATTTTAAAAAAAAACTACTTTAGTGTTTCTTTCAGTCTCTTATTGCAAACGAGCGTTTTTTAATTGACAGAGAAAGCTTAGATTTGTTCTATAATGGAATGAAAAAAAAGAGGAATGGATTAATTAGGCAGGAAAGTGCGGTGTAGGTGGCACTTGCGGTGTGACCTACGGTGTTGTTGGGAAATTAATCGCTTCAAAGTTTCCCAGACTGCTAGCCTGTAGTAGGTCTAGAACGCGGGTTACCGATGACTTTTCCCGACCGAACACTTTTCACTTGCTCTTCTTTCCCGTCGCTCTCTCTTTTTTCCCCGTCTTTCTTTTTCATTCTCTCTTCGCTTTTTAAACATTCATTTCCTAACATCGGAGAGTAAGAGCTGAAGTCAAGACTCGTTCTTTTTATGGGTCCCATTCCGGCACCAAACCATTTTGGGCTCTTGCTGGTCGGGTTGGTTTTTTCCTTTTCCCCTGATAACGTTTTACATTTTCTATAATTTACTACTCCTAAGCGCCTTATAATACTACGTTGCTCGCATTCCTTTTCAGATGACGTTATTAAGCTATATTTCGCATAAAAACACGGCTTTTCACTTAAGTTAGTTTTATAACGAGATTAGTTTTGTACGATTGTATTTGCACTCTTTATAAAATAAATATTAACCTGATTTAATTCTACGTTGGAATTTGTACAAAAATTAATTTTATTTTAGTTTTACTGAAATTCAAAAATAGCCTGTCTAAATTTAACTCATTTTGTTTTATAATTACATATTTTTCAAAAGCCTTCGCAAAATGAAAAGCCTCTAGTCAGATTTTTGGTGGATTATTTTAATAAAAAATAAAAATCTGTTGATACTTTCTTAGTATGATACTGATGCGTATTTCGTGTTAATGATTTAGTCCTATGTCGACCGATTGATATGGAAAGGTAATTCCTTTTGAGTAGCAACGGATGCACTCTAAAATTCAAACCGCGTCCGCCAAATGAAAATTGTTACAATAATCTACTAAATAACGAATACAACTATTTCTCGTAGCTGTATATAGAATACCTTCTTTGACATTTTTGATCTACAATGCCCTTCACTTCTTAGCGTGGAATTATGTTTTTATTAGCTTCTATAAACAGAAATGAAATAATTAATTTTTTGATGGAATAATTAAGTTGTACGACGATAAAAGCGCACGAGTTTTTATCAGAATAGTTTCTGATTGATGATCTTGTTACTGACACGTGACAGCTACTTTGTGATGAAGGCACTGCAGGCATTTTTAATTTTTAAAGAAGTCGATAATTTGCTACTTAAATCGCGCGACACCTTAAAAAGTGTTAAATGCACTATGTTCGTTCTGTTGAGAGTGAGAAACGGAGATCTATGAATTAGCAATTCGTGTTACTGTTATGCTTTTCCCTTACTCCCGAAACCTCAAAGTAACCTCTGTTTTTGAGCCTTTGGATATGTGTTAGTGTTCTTAATACTTCAAATTTATTTTTTGCTGTAAGGGTATTCTTTTTATTCACCCTTTGCAGCGTAGGCAAAGGGTGTAATTAATTGAAAAACCCTATTATACTCCAAAAACTGTTAATTTTTTTTACTTAAAATCTAAACCTAGATGGTTATTTAAATTGAAATGATTATTTTAATTGATTATTATTGAATTGTCATAATCACTAACAGTACTGAAAAAACATATTAAAAAAATATGTAAAATAAGTTAATTAAATAAGAACAAAGGAATTAAAAATAATATAAATTCACAAACAATACTTACGAAATATTATCGATTCACTATCCTTCCTTCGTCTTATCATTATTAGCCTACAGATAACGCAACTATAGGGCCCCATCAGATGCATTCCTACTAGTCCAAAAAGCCTTCCCTGTACGTGCTGAAGGGAAAGATGCAAATATTTTGCTAATCTTCCAGTGAATAATCCAAGTAAAAACATTTCAAAAACCGATCTGAAATAGACCAAATACAATCCCTAACTCCGTACATCTTAAAATAAAAAGAAATATATAAATGCCAACAAATATTAAATACCTGATATGGCGGGTAGAAAGACTAGCAGCAAGGGGTTGATGGGGCTCTGAGATTAATAGGAAGATAAAATATTCCCGATACCCTTGCGTTCGGAAAATTGATAACACATATTTTTACCCGGCATATTGGAATAACCATAAAAATTAAAACTTAAAAAAATACTTATAGATTGTCATTCTAGACACTCAGTAGAAAGCGTAGATTGCTTTATAACTATCTTTAAGCATTTAAACCCCAAATCCCGATTATCTATCAAGTCTTTGTGCACGCCTCTTTAATATGTCAGGTACGTAAAACTTATCTCAAGAAAGATAAAGGCAACATAAGCCTGGCAGTAATCAAACTAATATCCCCAGTAGTGAACAATTTTGTTTTAAGTATGGGAATAACGGGCTTATTCTCTCACGATTGAAAACTTTCACGAAAGGATTTTTAACAAATTTGAGATCAAACAGGGTACTGGATATTGATGCCTACCGTTGTTAAAAAATGAATTTTCTGCTTCACTATTGGGTAAGTAACTTTGTAACTATTCAGATCCAGTTTTTTACTATTTTTTTTAAACCATCTTTCTAATAAATTAATTTCGTAACCGGTTTTTAGGCAATAGGTTATATAATTACATCCGATTTCTGTGATTCTCTACATTTTTTGCTAATACTCCTTTATTCTAATTTTAATTTGCCTTTGTTAATCCTATAATTGGAATTTTTAAATTTACATAAATATATTGACCAACTAATCTATCGACGGGTTTAGTTTTATTTTCAGCGTGGAAAAAGGCCAATTTTCTACACAACACGGTAAAGTTAAAGCTTCAATTTGTTTTAATATTCTTTCTCTTATTGCTATATGAGGACGGTATACAATTTTTTCCCATGCATTTTTTTATATTATTGTGAAGGTCAATTTTTTTTACTGCTTTAGTTAAATTTTTGAATCCATTCTTTTCTGTATATTGAGCTTCAAACAAGGGTACTGGAAATTGATGCCTACCCGTAAATATGAATTTGTGTTAAAAATATGAATTTTTCATATTTTCTGCTTCACTATTGGTAAAGTATTTTCAACTACTCAGATCCTGTTTTTTACGTTTCTTTTTGAAACCATCTTTCTAATAAATTAGAAATACGATAATAAATTAGGAAGATCACCATTAGTGTGGTCTTTGTAGTAAAATTATTGAACGGTTGCATTGTTAATAAAATTCATCTCTTTGGGATAAACCTCTAGATCAAGCGATATCCGGTTTGCTCTGTAAACCATCGCATTTTGAAGGTGCTATTTTATGTTATACAGAAAGAAAAAATAATTTCTGATATACGTAACAATGTGCGTATTTTTACGGTACATATTAAAGTGACTTCATTCCCTCTACGAATTAATTTGATATCCAAAAATTATATCTGTTTAATATCAATTTCATACGTCAATTTAATGCTTTTGCTGTTTTGGTTTAATTTTTGGATTTCCCATAGATTGATTATTGATGGAACCACTTATAGTCTCGATGTGGAACCATGCGTTTTTGCCCATTTACAGAGCGTACTAAATGTGGAGGTAAGGGATAGGACGATTTTTCACGACAGTAATGTGCAATTTCTTCTAATATTTTATCATTTAAGACCTCCGAGATGATTACCTGAGATTAAGATCAAAATAACATATTGAATTATTTGGTTATTAAACCATTAAACCAGGAAGTGTCCTTTGTGATATAATACATGCTTAAAAATTAAATTCAGGGTATCTTACCTTTCAAAGTTTAGATTCTCTTTTGATTACTCTGTTTTGGTAAAATATTTTAGAGAATAATTTTTTGTGGATCTTCTTTAATAAAAGAGAAAATTTTGTTACTGATAGTTTAAACATTTCATGAAGTAGGGAAATGAGGTGTATTTTTTGTTTTTAAATGTTATAAACCCGTACTCTTCTATTATGTACTACATAACCCTGTTACGTATCTATTATTAAATTAATAAATGTATCTATTATAATCTAGTTATTTATTTAGTATTCTTAAACGATTGCTTTAGCCAATTAGTGACTTTTTAAAAAAAATAATTTTCATCAGTCTCTATGTTTTTGTTGCATTTTACCAATATTTTTTTGTGCCGTGCAGTTTAACGTTACTGCTCACTTGTTCACGAGCCAATAATCTAGTTGAAAATTGACTGTATGAATCTATTCGGCTACCTTTTATCATTTGCATAGAAGGTTCTGTTTCTGTTTTGTTACATTCCAACACAATTCTGTTATTGAATTCTAATAAAAAAAATTGTTATTGGGACCAGTTGGTAACTACGTTGACAGTAATTTTGAGTTAGCCGATTCGGATTTTTCTTTCATCCCGTAATATTAAAAACATCGTAAGACATTATTTACAACAATTGTTGAACCCCGATCTGAAAATGAGGTTTTACGAGGCGATTCGTATCTTTATGATTTCATAATTCGGGAGTAGATGGACCACATTTTTTGGTTTTGGTTAAAATAATTGCTTGTGGGACCAAGTGTTATACAAACATTTCTCGACATAACCTGTTTTATGAGCAACTATTTTATACTAGGAAAAAACTTTTGATGTTAGGATTTTGTTCATGAACAAAATAGTATTTGTTAATACTATTTTGTTGTTTTCTTAGTATTTGTTAATTTTTAACCGTAATTGTATTTGATAATTTGATCTGGGTATTTTTCGAAAATGTTTTGTATGTGCAAGGTCTATATTTTAGTGTGGGTGGCGTGTTATATTATTAGATCGCAATTTGAGTTTTATTGGTATTTCATATTATAAATTTTACTACGTGTGGTTTTTTTTAACGGTATTGCGAGTTAAATTTATTTTTTGAGCGAAATATATTTAGGTTTGTTTCTGTTAATAGTTTTAGTTACACTGTGGAGTGCTGTATTAGTATACTGTAGTTTGTGTATGCATCTGCGCGTGGGTACGCTCTCGGGCTTTTGTATTAAATTTAAGCGGTAATAAACTCGGGTTACATTATAGCTAGTGTAATAAAATACCGCCTTAGTATTATTATTGTATTATGTAGCAGTACATCCATACTGGGATTGTATATTGTAAATTATTAGTCCGTGTCGGCGTACGCTTTCAATTTTTCTTTAGCTTCTCACTACTACATAGCCTAAATACGAGTATAGTGGTCGGTGTTCTTATTTGAAGCAGCGATGAAGACTTTTTACGGTTGTTGTAAACCTAACAACTTTACCCCTTCACCTCCTGTTCTTTTTATTTTGCTTCAGTCGTCGTACACTGCAGCTTCTCTTCCCTCTTTGCCGGTTGTACTTCTTTAAGGTCGTTAATGTGCTAACCGCTTCTATATATTCGCCCACCTGACGGTTCCTGGGGTTCATAAAATTAAATATCCTACTTATTCACTCTGTAGTTCTCCCATCAGTTTCCCATCCTCGTCGCACATTTCATCTTATTCTTCGCATTTTCTGTTTGTTCATTTACGTTCTGTAACATAACATACTTCATCCTCTTCTTTTTTAACTCCCATCCTTAACTCAGAAAATAATTTTAAATAACTGTCTCAGGCGCCAGATTTCAGGGATACACTCAAAAGTTTCCCTCTCGTACAATAAATACCGGATCATTTTATTATCGACTTAAAATGAGGTTAATTCATTTTTACCGTTTTATACTTCTAATAACGTTTTTAAAAACCTATCATTAAAATAAGTTTATTTTAATACTGTTTATTTGCGAGGTGATTAATGAAATTACTGGCTTCACAGTGTTCTATGTGAGTGAGAAATCACTGTCTCGGTAACTTCACCCGAACTCACTAATTTAAGTTTTTATTTCTTTAACCGTAAATAAATGAAAACTTTGTTAGGATTGTGAATATCCAATTAAAGTGAAAACATTATTGTTGGATTGTGGGTATTTGCTGCCTTGTTGTAACCTGACTTCGCTCGGACTGTGCATGTTGAACAGTCTGGTAAAGATATTTCTGGACGTAAGAATTTTGCGGATCTAGATCAGATCTCACTTTAAGGGACTTTTGGCAGATTTTTATATAAATTGTATATAAGATAATATAACTGTTGTATAAAAAATATGTATTTCTTTAACGAAAGGCGCGAGCGCTGAAGCTGAACACATTTAAAAACATTTCAGTCATAGGAAATCTTACGAATTTTATTTTTATAAAATTTAGGCTGTGACGTAAACAATAACTGTTCTAAAACTATTCATGTTAAAAATTACTCATATTTAAAGCGTCATAAAGACTAACAGAATGGATTCCATAAAATGTTTAAGAATAATTTACGTAACAATTCAAGTTGGGATGTTTGCCTGCTGCAAGTATTTAATCTTTTCATATTTATCGTTTAATGTGAAAACTACAGCATTTAAATGATAACTGCTGAAAAAAAATCATTTCCAAGAATAATAGTTTTGGCTTTCAGAATTAAAAAATGATGTTTGATTGTGAAAAATATTCTCAAATTTTGTAGGGTAGTTTATTAACAGTTTTTTTCTAAAATTCATTGTAAATGAGGAATAATGAGAAAAAATCTTAAGGTATTTTTGAATTTTCTCGACATTTGCGTGTACTTAAAAAATTACTACTCTTCCGGTGATTGTGTTGAATTTTTATCACTTAATAATTTCCTAATTTATACACATCGTAATAAGTAATAAAATAAAAAAAATGCTTTAAAGTGATTTTGTTAATCTGTAGAAAGGTATAAAAATTTCTGTGATTTCAACCTGTGTGTCCTTTGTTAAGGTATCCCAAAAATTTAGTTAAAACACGCCTGTAATGACAATATTTTGGACTATTTGAACAAAAGTTACTTTTTAAAAATATGAACAAATTAAGTAATTAATAATTACAGATTAATTAATGAGCGAAAAGTCACGCAAGCTATGTAGAAAAAGGCATGCATGAAAGAAATATATGAAAAAACCTTTCTAAATTTTAAGAAATAAATTAAATAATTTCATAACTTAAATTTTGTTAGAATAAATGTTCAAATGTCCTCCTGGATACAGCACTGATATATGAAATATTTTTAATTCAATGTTCCGTTCTAGTCGATCAGTTGTGCGAGGATTATTTTTGAACACTACTTTTTTTAAATTACCCCAGAGAAAACAATTCGTGGGAGATAGATCTGGCGACTTAAGTGGCCATAGACCACAGGAAATAATAACTTTCTTCTCAAAGACACGTAGGAACAACATCATGTTTTTTTCTGTGTGATATTGCATCGTCAAGCTGCAACCGCGAATTCTTATTACATTTCCTTATATTATATTTTTTTACTTATTTATGTTTTTCACTTCGGTGGCTTAGTTTTACTTTCTTGGGATTACAGCTCTAGAGTTATGCTGCAAAAAGGAAAGTATGGTTGGTAATCAGTCAAAAAATGGGGTATGAGTTTTTTTGCATTTCTCGATGTTTCATGACTCAAGGACCCCAAAAAAAGAAAATAAAAAGAGGGAAGCAGTGTTTATACGTATTTATGTATGTGTGTTGGCGTGTTTGAAGCTTAATAACTTTTGACTGGATGAACCAATTTTTATAAAATTTGGCACAGACTCATGTATATGGGGCAATTTGTTGGTAAAGGTTTGGGGGTAAATATCTCCAAGGGGTGGAGTAGAAGGTTTCTTTGGGATCAATTTTTTCGAAATTTTGCAAACATAACTCCATTTTATATCAAGCTCAGTACATGGTTATATTACCATTTAAAAAAAAAAAAAATGTTCCCAAATTTTCCCCTCCCCCAAAAAGTAGATTTTTTCCATTATTAATTATTATCGATTTATTAAACTTTTTTCATTTATAATTATTTTTCACTACATAAAAATAAATAACCAGTGTCAGGAAAGTATAACACAACTTTGTTGTCAGTTTTTTATTCTTTAAATTATATTATAATTAGTATTAAAAATTATATTATAATTAGTAAAATTAGTATTATAATTATATTAAAATTAGTAATAATTAGTATAATTAGTATTATATTATAATTAGTACTACTGTATATTCCATATTTGGATTCCTTTAGAGAGTCAGAAGAACGAGTTTTCAGGAGAGCTGTCAGCTTATCTTTGACGCTTATAAATATGAATGCGTAGATGGATATTTAGTCAATTAAAAATTCTCAATTTTTCGTTGGATTATTTTTACGAAACTCCCTCAAACCAGCTAACAAAACTGTTTTCGTTTAACACAGCACAATACTCAGCCTTCGAGAAAGACCTTATTATGCTTCTGTCGCTATTTTAAATAAATCACCGACACATGTAAAATATCTTTCTACCGATTTATTTAAAATTAAGATACTTTTAACTAAAAATCCGATATTACTATTTTTGTTTAAAACTCGGGAATTTCCTTCGACCTCTTCCATTAATAATACATACAGGAATTTAACAAATAATACATACATACAAAGAAATATAACCATCCAAACGGTTATTTTATTGTATATGAGTTTTAATTATTATTTATTATTCTTCTCACATAGTGCTTTTTTATAGTTTTATATTTAAATATTAACTTTTACCCCTTAACTTTTTTGTTATTAATTGATAATTTTGTTTTGTACTTTTTCATGGTTCCCTCGATCCCCTATGGAAAACCCTATTCAGTTTTTATACGAGTAGTAGCTTACCCGTTCGTGACGTATTGTATACATTGTTTAATTATGCAGCTATCTAAATAAAAAACGTATTTATTTATAAAGAATGTTCTAAAAAGAAGAATGGTGAACGTTTTTAGTTAATAGCCTTTGAAACTTAATGAATTATCTTTCGTTTACATTCCTAAAGAAATGTTAATGATAATTAATGGAAATAATGTTTTTTGTTGAAATCCATTTTATATGAGATTATATGGTGGTATTAGACCAAAATAAAATCTTTATTTTATTTAAAAAATAAATTCTTGGAATTTAACTTCATTTTTTCGATTCATGAGGCCTGTATTCCAGAGTAGAAGAAAGAATGGCAACATAGAAAAAGATACATTAATATTGGTAATGTCCTTCATCCGCTGTAAGAATCGGATCCTGTCTTTGTTATCATTTCTTACTTCTTCAAATGCTGATCTCCGTGGTGGAGTAGAAACGTCTCTGTCTTCATCCGGAGATTCTGGGTTTTAGTCCTGGTCAGCGTGAAATTTCTTCGCGCTACAAAAATATCATTTCACCATCATCAGTTGGCCTCTGTTACAGGCTGCCAGCCGGAATAATTGAAACATAGAGCAGTTAGTTGCTGTTGGGCTTTCTTTTCTTCAAATCAGTTGTAGACATTCAACACCTAGGTATATTCATTGTACTGTGGGAGCAGATAGTAGATTTTTAATTGTGTTAAAAAAATCTCTATAAAGACGGTACATTTCACCAGAAAGGAACAAAGTACCATCAAATTTTAAAAAAAAAAGATACAAACAAAATTTCTTGAAAATGTTTGTTTCATTAGTTTCTATTATTTATTTATTTCTAAGACATTCTAAATAAGAAGATATTATGGTAAAGTTTTTTCTGCAGATGAGGGTTTCGAGAAAGATTTATGAGAACTTTTAGATCAACCTAATTGTTGATCCAATCCCGATGAAACCTACCTTCTGTTTAATTAAAATAGTTCTGATCTTATTTAACCCAAGTGGGAAGAAATAAATGGAAAAATAGTAGTTTGGAAAATGAAGATACAGAAATAATTCTTAAGTAATTAAATTGTACGTATATATGAAGGAGCATTCAGAAAATCTATGATCACAAAATCGTACTATATCTATAGGCACTACATTTTTATTATTAGGATGAGTAACATGCTTATATTTTTATATTTTATTCTGAATTATCTGTTCGAATTATACTATTATCTGGACTTTTATATTTCCATTTATTACAAATATGTGGTATTGCGGCGGATAGTTTTCTATACTGAGTGGGCTTTGCCAAAATTTGTTTAACATTCAATTTTTATAAAATTTTGGAATGGAACAATATTTCTGTTTTTCATCTGGAGAGTTTCTGGTTCGAATCTATCAAGCATGGAACTCCTCACCCGTTAAACATTTTCCTACAGATTCCTTAAAGCAGGTTTACTTTAGGAAGGTATATGGCTGTAAAAATTGCGCCAAACCCTTCTGCCTAACTTCCATAAAAGTGGGTAGAACAGAGTAGGTAAAAAAAGTTTCATTCTAGTTACTTAGATTGTTAGTTCAGAGTCAGTAAAAATATACTGTAAGGTGTGCTTAAAACTTTTAAAAATAAAAGAAATGAAGAAAGTTGTTTTGAAAATATTATTGTTCTAAATTTGTTTTGAATTTTTATTTCAAAATGTAACTTTAATAATGAAATATCTAAAGACTTTTCATCTTCATTAACCTAGAAAGAGGTACAGCACTTGAAAGAATGCTAAGATAAATTATCCTGTCTTTATTCTTTTTTTTTTTCATCTGAGCCTAATGAAATACTGTCCTTATCGTAAGAAAAGATGGAAATATGAACTTAAGTGTAAGTTTTTGCAGAAACTTTCCGGGGTAAAAAAGTGTGTTTGTCATGTAGCAAAAAAGACAACTTTTGATTGGATTAACTGGATAAAATCTCTTTTTATTACTGATTAAGTTTTAGTTTGAGAAATATAATTTCTGATTGAAGAACTTAATTTAGAAAATTGAAGATTTCACATCACAAAAACATTAGCCATATAAAAATTTATTTATGTATATATATGTTGTAGTAAGTACTAACTTACTACAACATATATATACATAAATAAATTTTTACTACTAAATTTTTTTAGTAGTAGTAAATAGCAAAGTTAAAAATAATTTATTGATTTTTATCTTGTTACAGTCTAATTTAACTCATCTACCTCGCAGTGAATACGTGCCTGGGGTGGGTGTTGGGATAGCAAAGTGTCCGTATGATCCGAACGACAATTCCACAGCTGTATGGGTTGAACGTGGTAACCCAGGAGAACTACCTGCTCTTTATTCTGGTACAAATGCTGAATTTACGAAGGCTGATGCTGTTATATTTCGTACTGATTTACATAACCTCACTTCTGGTCGTCGTGAATACACATTTAAAAGGACATTGAAGTACGATTCAAAGTGGCTGGACAGTAAGTATAGACCTTTTTAATTATTTTGAGTAAATTTATATTTGAATTTTTTATTTACCTCCTCCATAAATTATTAAATCAATTTGTACTGTTTTGATCCATACTATTTTTGCCTAATAAAGAAAAAGGTTCACATCCTACATTAATCTATATTATTTATGAGAATAAAAATAGTAACATTTATTTTAACATTTCTGAACTGCGAAGATATTAAGTCGGCTGTATAGTTTACATCCAAGTATCTTTCAGTACCTATGACATAATAGGGAAATCTCCAGCCTGATAAACTTAAAACTTTTTATAATAATTAGCTAGGTAAATTACCTTATTGTCTGTAATTTTTTTCTTTTATTAGTACATAGTAATTTTATCAAAAGCAAAAAGTAAAAGTTTAGTCATAAGCTTTAATGATTTTTGTATTTTTCAACCGGTTTTTTAGCTAAATATGTTTAAGAAATCTTGAAAAGTTTGAAGTCTTTTTCTGAGAAGTGCAAAGAGTATTCTAATAACTTTACACCATTGTTAATAATTATGTTTTTAAAATAACCATTGCTGACTGATTTCTATTAGTTTGAAAAGTAGCAATTAACTGGAGAACTGTTTGTCAAAAAAGCCCAAACTGATAGGTTTGCATTAGTCAGGCTTGGCATTTTTCATATGCCAAAAAAATCCATACTGTGTTTTTACTCATGACTTTGATGCTTAAACTCAGAAATTAATCGCAAAAAAGTCGGATATGTTCAGTAAATGGACGACACTTTTTGACTTCACTCAGGTATGTTGAGACACCTATAGGTTGGATATCTAAATTCGACTCTTATTTTAAATATCGACTTTTTGTAGTCAGTGTTATTACTACTTGGTTTTGTTCCAACAAAAAATTGAAATTGAATTTAAAAAATTTAGTATTTTTTAAGTGTAACCTAAGTTGTCAGTTTAAAAGCAGTTAATTGCTTTCATAATATTGTCTTAAATTTCAGTGATTTCCACTACTGATAAAATTAATCCAACTGTTCAAAGTATATTTAAAAGTGATGATATTTAAAAATTTTTCATAAATGTTTGGGATTATTTCCAGATATTATAAGGGTTGTTGTGAGGTGATTACAAATGTCAATTTTAAAGATTGATTTATTACACCATCTCCTGTCAGTCAGTTGTTCTAGTTTGGCCTCCACTAGATGATCCAAAATCAGTTAATGTTTTAAAATTGTAACTGTTTATACTAGTTATCATACTCTAAAATTCAAAGTCAAAGCACTCAATAGAATTGTTGTTTAAAAATAGTTTAGCCTTATTCAAATAATTTTATCTGCCATCCAAGTCTGTACAGATGGGTGTATAATTTTATATAGATCTTATTTTTGTTATAATCCACTTTTTGTAATTAAAAAAAATAATAAAATGAAAATAATAACATTAAGATAACATAATAATAACATTACCTTTCTTTTTTTTTATTAAAATGATTTCTTTTTTAAAGAGAATATTTTCTTTATCACGTTTAGATAATTCTACTTATGGACAAAAACTAAATATGTTAGTTAAGTAATGTTTTCTGCTTTTGAAACAAAAATAATCAAAATGGTTGTAATTTAAAAATTTCTTATCATTAGATTATATTAAATTTACCTTTGCAGTAGAAATTTAAGGTAGCGTGTTTAGTGTGCTTGGTAATAATAATGGACAGATCTCTCCTCTCTGTCTATTATAACAGTTATAATCATTATGAAAGTAACAGGTCGTAAGTAGGTGGATTATATTGTTGGCCCTCTGTTATACAGCATCGCATTAGCTTAAATTCAATTTGATGCTATCTTTCAATCCCCCTGTATGCTGTGCAAATTACATCTCAACCCATTCTGTGTTTCTGTCACTCAGTTTAATCTCCAATGTTGTTCACTCTCATCTGACAAAGATTAAAGTAACCTCACTTTATATTGACTTTATAAGTTATTATATTGTTATTACCACTAAATTAATTTTTTTGAAAAATATAACGTATCTACCTATTTTTAAAATTCAAGTAATTTTTTTGCTGTTTATGTAAAAGTTACTCTCAAATAGAATAATAATTAATACTTTATCCAGAAGCAACTTTTGAGTTGAGGAAAGTATATCGCTTTCAGTGTACACTCTTTTTTTTATTAAATTGTTGTTTTCAATTATGAAATTTTTCTTACATTTTTAAATACGATAAACGAGAGACATTTAGTATTTTTATTTGAATTGTCGTAATTTTTACTGAATTATATGTACAACACAGTAAAGAATACAGTCACAGGTACATGTATAGTGGTTCTCATAGAACAAGCTGCACGTGTGAAATTTATAAAAAACAAAGTACATTCTTATTAATAAAATTATACTTACTTTTCCAAATCACGTCAACTAAATTTTGACACAATCTGAGGATGAAAAAATGAATACAAAGGAGCATGTTAGTTAAGTCACCCAAAACCTTGAGCTAGGAGATATATGAGTTTCTTATAAGGTAATATAAATGCTCTAACCCACCGGGTTGGTCTAGTGGTGAACACGTCTTCCCAAATCAGCTGATTTGGAAGTTGAGAGTTCCAGCGTTCAAGTCCTAGTAAAGGCAGTTTTATATGGATCTGAACACTAGATCGTGGATGCTAGTGTCCTTTGGTGGCTGGGTTTCAATTAACCACACATCTCAAGATAGTTGAACCGAGACTGTACAAAACTACACATCATTTACACTCACACATATCTCATCCTCAGAAATAAAACCTGAATGGTAATTTCCGGAGGCTAAACAGTAAAAAGAAAGGAAGGAATATAAGTACTCTACCTGTAATTACTAAATTCCAATGCAATATAAATAAATTAGAAATACTTCTAGGAGGAAAACTTGTGATCCTATGTCATATAACCATACTACCAAACTTAATTTTTCCAGTTTTTAAATTTTTGGTTATATGTTTTAATTTTATTCATTTTCTTTGTTGAGGTTGAATGCACTTGACAATAATATATTGTGTTTGGATAATAATTCAGAAATATTTAAAAATATTTTCTGTAATGTGCGATTCAAAAGAATGAACAAATTCCTTGCTATTTAGGTCAGTGTTTTGTTTATTCAGTTACCGTGTACAACATCCAGATTGTTCTTATTCATCATGTTTGGATTTAACATTAATAATTAATTTTCACCAGCAATTTTATATATCACTTTATTAAGATTTATAAGGAATGTAATTTTTTTTAATTTCAATTAATGGAATGGTTGTTTTTGTGAACCACAACACACAGTAAATTATCTTTAAGCATTGACTAAACTTCAACCCAGAGTGATCACTGTGAAATGATTTCACAAAATTTTCTGTAATTTTGTTCTAAACTATGGTGTAAAATTTCTTTGGACAGCAACAGTAAAAAAATGCACACCTAACACAGCCTCTTGAATATTTATGTTTCTAATTTAGCTTATTTGAAAGTTGTTTGTATTTTTATGACATTTTGTTCTTGTAAGATTATTTTTATTATTATTTTATCTTTATTATCTTTGTACTGCATCAGGTCAGTGTTAATAACATCTACTGAACTTTAATTTGAATAATCTTTGTTAAAAATGGAATCCTCGATACAAGGTTCTTTTATATTAAAATTCACCTGACTATAGAAACAAGTAATTATTTGCATTTTACATATGTTCAAAAAACTTTACGTTCTCAAAATACATTTGACTCAAGTCTTGGTCAACATACAGCTCTAACAGGACCTTGAATCAGCTCACCCACTTTTTAACCATTTGATTAGAATCATTATCACTTCCTAGTTTTCCATTAGGTATACTTCCAACTTCATATATTATATCGATTTGTTTACCTGCATCTTACCCTTGGATTGGTTCTTTTACTTTGACTTATGTCACAGCATTGACATGACTTCATGGCTGTCTGAGAATTCACTCACCAGAATCATTTTTGTACCTGTGTCTTTTCATTGTGCCTTTTTCCTTCTAACTGGTGATGAAAAATTCCCATCAAATCACATCCTAGAGGATGGAATTTGCAAAACAGTAAGAAATTTGTGGAGATTGTTCAGAAAATTAAGAACCAAACAACATCCGTAGCATCAAACAGCCTAAAATTGTCACCTATGATTCTATTTAAAAAAGAAGATTCAGTTATATTCATGTAATTACTGGAAGTTTATTACTATAAAGTAAAAGGATCTCTCATGCGTAAGTGACAATTATGCTAAAAATTGCTGTCTATCATCTTCATCATATGATTTGTTACATACTGCAATACTACTATTGTCACATAAATGAATTTCATTATTTTATTAATCTAGTATACGTAAATAATTACATATTAATAGGTTTTTTAGGTAGTTGATACAAATAGTAAGAAAGAATAAAACTGAAGAGATAGATTTTAAGTGGTTATCGAACCAAAAGAGCACTAGAAGCTTTTATGAAAAAAGAAATAGTCTTCTGACTGATATTTACAATTACAAATGATTATTATAATAAATGATAAAATAAGATATCTTTTTGCATTGCAGTTCTTTGAAAATGTTCGTCCCACTTGATGATAAACAAGAAACTCTTAAAAATATTTTTCTTTAACTAATGTTTATCTAACTTTTTTATTAAGAGTACTAATAGCTGTTTGTACAACTTTTGAGAAAAGTTTTATTATTATTAAACTAGTCAGAAACATCATACAGATATTACTGACAACTCAGTTACTGAAAAAAACAAACTTTTAATTATTTGAACAGGAATGTAATTGATTTTTGAAAATATATAAATAAAATTAATAATTGTTCTGTAATTTCAGTTCTATTCCATTTTAAAAACATGTACTTCACTTAATTTATCCAATTTTTCTTTTTTTTTTTCTCTCTGTCAAGTGAAGTATAGTAAATGTAAATATATTTATTCCATCCATTTCATCCATTTCTTAAATAGGTTACAAACATATAGTTATTGTAATGAGATTAAAAAAAGTACAGCATTATCTTTGTTTTAGTTGATTTTTTAAAGTTATCGGTTTATCTGTTCTGACTGTTAAATTGCTGTACATACCTTTCATATCTGTTTAATTTTCTTACTTTTCAGTTCATTTCTTTCAAAAATTATATTTTACTCCTATAATGTGTAATACAACCATGATGATAACTTTTCTTTAACATTCTGAAATTTTGAAACATATTCTCTTGGTGAATTTTATGAATTTGGTGAATTATTTTTTATTTATGTACTAGTGAATTGTCTGTTTGTCATTGGTTCACAATATGTGTCTGTACTAGGTTATTCAAATAATGTATGAACAAATTTCACTTAAAAATCCAAATACAAAAGGTTATATCTTCAATTTATGCAATTTTTCTTCAGCTTCTGACAAATTTATTACAAACAAAATGATAGGCATTATTCGATTTAAACTGATTTACAATTCTTACCTCTGTAAAACTAGAACTGAAATAGAATACACTGTGTCTTTTGAAGAAAACGAAAAAATGTGTTACAGTCATGTGAATGGTACTGGGTGTATAAAGATTTTAAGAAAACAGATTGGTGATTGGTCAAGGGCGTTATTTCCATTGAATAAAATCTAAGTTCTTTTAAACTCATGCAGAGTTTAAAAGAACTCTGCATGAGTTCTTGATTTTTTTATCAAGTTTTAAAACTCAAATATTTTAATATGCACTTATTTTAGGATTCCATAATGATATTATGCTTGATAAGTAATTATGAACGTTAAAAATTTATATGATATTGTTTGGAAGTAACTATGAGACTTAAAAAAAATAATTAAAATAAGTGTTAAACAAATTCATGAAAGTTCTTTACAGTTTTTGTAATTAATACTATTTAACAGTAAAGGAAATTTAAAACGTGTTAAAAATTATATATATATAAATGATTTGAATTTTAATATTAATTCATTAAAAGATTTTTGAATTCTAACATTCTGTTACATGAAGCTTTTCTAATGCATTCCATTTAAAAAGAAATCATAAAGAATTTTAAAAAAATATCAGTAACTTATTTAAAGGTGATTTAGCACTTCTGAAGAATTAAGGAAGTAATTTGAATTTTTTATTACACAAAAAAAAAAGTCTATTATTGAAACAGTTTTTTTACTTCCTTGTATGAAGTAAAGGAAGTATTGTGATCATGAAAAATTTCGGTTTTCAGATTTCAATGGAAATATCCATTTTGACCATCCCTAAATCCATTTTTGACTAGTTTCAGTGTGATGTATGTACGTACATACATATGTATCGCATATAACTCGATATTGATTAGCTGTAGAGTGTTGAAATTTTGGATTTAGGACTGTTGTAACTTCTAATTGTACACCTCCCCTTTTGATTGCAATTGACTGAACCAAAAGTGTCCAAAAAAGACCTAAATCCAAAAAAAATTTGGATTTTGGACTTTTTTTTTACTGCAGTAATAAGCCCTCATTGAGGAATTTTTGACGATATATCATAAGTGGTACTTATTTTCATTATTTCCAGAGTTACAAATAAAATTTTAATTAATGAAATAGTTTGATATTACAAGGGAAAGGCACATCAGTTCAAATCAGACTTCATCACCTTTTTTTTTAACTTTTTTTTTTATTTATATATACTGATTTATTAATAATTATTAATAAATCAATCAGAGGTTAAATTATTAACCTCTGATTGTAAAAAAAGTTCTATGATAAATAATCAATAATAACAATAATAAAAAAAAAATGAAAAAATATCAGTAATTAATGGAAAAAATTTTATGTATTTTTTATTTAAAAAAAAAAAATGTGTATATGTAATTTAATAAACATACAAGGAAGTCATTTGGTGTCCACATCCGATTTTTTTTAAATGGTTTTTGGCTGCTGTTTATCTAGAAAATTCATCATCAGAAATTACATGACATGATTTTATTTTTCCTGTGTTTTTGTAATAAAAATAATTTATTGTCTCTTAATAGCTATGTTAATTTTAAAAGTGGATTGTAGTTTTTTTTTTTAACTTTAATGTAGTTTAAAAGTGTTATTTGATTTAAAGGTTATATACTTTTTATTTACAAACAGGTAAAATAGGAAAGCTTCTAATGTACTGCTTAAGTTGACTGTACTTAGTGCCAACCATTGAGTAGTTAAAAAATGGAAAGTATTAAGATTTCATCACAGTGTAGATTCAGAAGATGCTTGGCCTCTTGTGCCCAGAAGAATCAAGGAGATGTCCAATTTTATATTAAATTAATTGAAACATTTTGATTGTGTCTAGTGAATTTGAGCTTCTGCTACTACAGAGATGTATACACATTTAGATTAACAATAGTTACTTCTAGCAATTGGTCCGTTGACACATACTCGTTCATAACTTCCATTCATTTATTTGCTATTGGAAGAAGTAAATAGCAGCTAGTTGAATTCTGTAACTTCAATTATCTGTTGTATTATCATATGTAAAATGAAGAATACTGGTAAATAATACATTTGTAGATATTTTATGTACATTTATAAAAGGATTATATAACAGCAAGGAAGTTAGCTTATTGAATGAATTAGTTTGCAGTAAGGTCTCTCATAGAAAAGGAATGGCATTATTGTTTTCTGTTGAACTGAAAAATATAGAAAATTTGTTATTTAAATAAATGGCATTAAAATATATTATGGATCATATTTTCATGATTCAATTCAAATTTTATTCCATATGATGTAAAATATGCTTAGTATTTATGAAAAAAAAAGAAGTATACTAATCAAACAAATTACTATTCATTTGGAATAAATTACTGTTTTTGTATTAATCTTATAATAATTTTATCATATCTAAAAAAATTTGATCTACAAAATCCAATTATATTTAATCTTTGTTATGTATTTTAATTAAGGAAATGTGAATTTTATTTACAAAAATACAAACAAAAAATTTTTAATATTGAGGGTTATAACCCTTAAAATTTTAACTGCTAAAAAGAAATAAATAAAATAAAAAATAGTATAAAATAAATAGAAAAAATTAAGTGTTTTTTAAATAAAGACAGCTTTTTCAGTGTAACATTCAGTTATACATTAAGTTATGTAAAATCTGTTACAGAGTAAGTGAGTGTGTCACACACAACTAACAGTGTCTTTGCCTTTTACAGATGTACATGCAGAATTTTAACAAATATGAAACATACTGTACATATACCAATACTTAAAATTGAGAAATTCCACACTCAATAAAACATACATAATAAACACATTACATACATAAATAAACTGAATTACATCAGTTGAATAAAAAATTGTTGGTTTGTTAAGAATTAAATTTGATTTTATTTTTCTGTTATCATTTTCTCATTTGTGTTCCTTATTATAGCCAAATTTTTACTTCATCATTATCATTTTCAGTTTCTTTTAATCCAAGTTTCCTTGGGTTGGGTCTTCTACAAAATTTCATCTGCCTCAATCCATGAACCATCTCTTTTCCATTCTTTCACCACATCTTCTCTTTTGCACACTTTCTCCATCAGTGTATTTATCTATTTCATTCTTGCCCTTGGTCTTTTACCTGTTTCCTCTGTATGTATCATTCTGTTTGGTAATCTTTCCTCATTCATCCTTTCAACATGTCCAAACCATCTGAGCTTTGATATTCTAAGTGACTCGACAAGGCTTCATCTCAGTTCCTCGCTAATCCTACTACATAACTATCTTACATGCAAAGGTACCTTCATATTCCAGATCAGACTTCTTACACTTTATACTCTTGTACTTATTTTTTAACCATTATCCCATAACCAGATAAGTAAACCTTACCATTTTTATTTTTCTACCATTCGTAGTTAGGGCCATTGAATTTTTCCTTTTTTCTGTCTTGCACAATCACTTTATTTTTCTCAACATTAAACTGCATACCACATTCTGATTTTCTTTACTCCACACATTTATTGCACATTGTATGTCCCTTTCAGACTGCCTCTTCCCCCCCCCCCCTTCAAACCAGGTCATTTGTAAATAACAAGTTGCTCATTCCTTCTGCTATTTTCTTTTAACTTGACGATTCCATCCATAGTTATTATAAACAAAAGTGGAGAAATCACACTTCCTTGTCTCAATCTATCCTCTCTCAAACCAATTTAACCTTCTCAGCCTTGTCCTGACACAACTCTTGCTCCTCTTACACATAACTTTAACCATTTGGATGTCCATTTTATCCACATTTCTTTCTAATTTTTATTTTTATAATGCATTAATTCATATTAGTGTAAGTAGGTTAGACTTACTGTCATGCAAGGCAACAAAAGAAAGCTATTAACTGAATCATTTTAACTACTGTTCATTGTGACTGCTATAATGTTTCTGCAATTAAAAATAACTCATAATATAAATATCTTAACTTTTGCTATGTAGCTGATAATTACGACATATTTATTTTTCTTTTTTCTTTATCCACTTAAAACTATAAAAATTACCTGCATGATTACAAAGAAATAAAAGTTCCTTAACCTTTTTTAAAAACAAATTTTATTATTTATATTAAAATAAATTTTATTATTTTATTTTTTTTTTAAAGACAAATTTTATTATTGATGGTGTAATTTTAATCTCATTAGATAAACTGTTAAAAATGATTTGGATCAAATGCAAACAAAATTTGTGAAAAGGTCTCTTATTTTGGCCTTAGCTCTGGTCTATTATTTTGCATTCTTAAACATCTGGTATTCTTTGGAACATTGCTGATATTAAGAATAAAAAAACTTTTTAAAAACTATAAATATGTACAAGTATATTAGCAAAAATAGTAATTAACTTCTTATTGGTAAAATTAATGATTCTCTAAATAAGGACATGGATGGCACATTACATGCCTTAAATTTCATTTATTTGAATATAAACTTTTGGCTTTTGATCAAAGGTTCAGTTAGCTTTAAGTACAAATTGACTAATTCTATCATTTTTATATTTATATAAAGTACTACTACTGCATTTTTACATTTATCAGTAAACTCCAAATTAATGAAACTTATTGAATATGCATGTTAATGGCGTAGTAATATTTTTATTTATTTATTAGTATTAATGAATTTATAGCATGAAAACCAGGTGATATTTTTTTTAATTTCAATTTTTTTATCAAATTACACTTCTTGATTTACACGATTCAAAAGTATAGAAATTTTATGTTATTAAATTTGTAATGATTGAAAAAAGATTAACATTGCAGTTGATACCTGTAACTTATTTTTCTCTTTAAAATTATCAGCCGATTTGTTTTATCCACATAAGCTCTGCCACCACTTGCAACTTTTAAGATTAATAAGAAATAAAAAACTTTTGAATATATACTCATTTACACCTAGGTACTTAAATAAATGAAAGATTTGGTTTCAGTAAAAGTAAACAACCCTCAGTTTCACAGATTTATTTATTAATGTTATTATAAATGGATAAATAACTATTTACAATTGCTAGGATTTCCAGTTAGTTAACTCCTTTTTCACTTTCATATCCATTTTCAAATCGAGAATCAGAGTCTTCGTCCTCTTCCTTTCCCCAGAGGATACCATCTTCCGTCCTATCAATATTATGTGAAATTGAACACTTTTTAAAGCTTTTAATCATTAGCTCTGAAGATATTTTCCCCTCTGGGAAATGAGGGAACAGTTAACCTCTGGGAAATTTCCTTTGGGCAAAGTCTTTTCGCTTGAAAATAGCAAAAGGTGGAAGTTTTGTTCCACCTGCTAAAATGGCAAGCGTAAGTGTAGACCTTTTCTCTTCACAACCAGTAGTTCGAACAGGATCACTTCTTTCACCAGTCAAACTTAGAGTTGAATTCTGTGGCATTTCAAAGTATATAGGCATTTGATCAGTGTTACCTATGATTATATATATATATATATATGTATATATATATATATTTGTGATAGTTTGAAATGGTGTAAGCCATAACATATGTTGAAATCCTGTAAGTTTCTCTTCATATGCATCTGGCAATCTTTGATATATAGTGATATATAGTCTATCTTCTTACAGTCAAACCAGATCTACACATAAATTTTTGAAACCGTCTCTGCTAGCTGTAAATTTCACAATATTACTTGCTAAAGCTATTTGTTTTGCCTATGCACATCTATGTAGAAACTGCAAAACACTCTTCCATTTTTTCTTAAATAAACAAAGATAGTTCTGGCTCTTAATTTGGGAAATTTTTTTGGATTTCGGTCCACGAATCCATCATCTTTTTGATAAGCGCCAAGCAACAAATCCTTTTTCTTTTGCCAATTTCAAATACATGACTAATTGATGTCATATTTTTTACTGACTGCTTAGTTACCTATAATTTCAGCTTCTGACATAACCTTTAATCAAAAGGTGTTTTTTAAAAGAAGAAGAGGAATGTGACACACATTTACAACTTTAAAATCAGCTGAATACTTAATGGTATGCTTAAAGGCTTGCTGAAGGAAGTTCATTTGAAATTAATAAAACTAAAAATTGGAATGTACCATAATTCCAGAAACTTAATTCTTTCTGTATATTTTGTTACAAAATTAAGAACGAATAATAGTATTAACATATACACTCTTTCTCTATTGGGACAGGCGGGTATTATAATAAAATTAACCATGTTTATATGTTGTACCTATTTTTGTATAATATTTTATAGTCACAATGGTATTCAACACTGGATTATAAAATAGTAATCAAATATAATTCATCGTTCATGCATTAATAATCATTCAATCATTATAATGATTCAATGATTGAAGTAAGATCCGGATCCCTCTTTTTCCTCTTTAGCCTCTGGAACCACTGTAAGGTATTACTTCAGAGGATGAATGAGGATGATATGTCTGAATGCAAATGAAGTGTAATTTTGTGCAGTCAGGTTGACACTCCTGAGATGTGCGTTTAATTGAAAACTAACTTGGTCGTAACCAAAACCTTTTTGGTCTGGGTGATCCCTTTGAGCACCAGTGCGAACTTTGGCGTTTTGTCTCTGAATCGTATTGAAAAAACCAACCTTCATCACCAGTGATAACACAGCTCAAAAAATCTGGATTGATTTCCGTTTGCTGTAACAGATCGGCTGCCACATTTTTCCGTGTTTCTCGCTGTTGTTGTGTGAGATTTTTGGGAACCATTTTTGCACAAATCTTTCTCATACCAAGATCTTCAGTTAATATTGACGAACCATTTCTCGATTGATGTTGAGTTCTTCTGCAATCATTTTCACGGATAATCTTCGATCAGATCGTACGATTTCATGCACCCTGGTCAAGTTGACATCTGTCCGTCAGGTTGATGGTCGTCCACTGCGGTCTTCATCTTCAACATTCGTTCTGCCTTCACTAAAAATTTTATGCCACCGAAAAACTTGAGCTCTTGACATAACCTCCTCTTCAAAAGCCTTCTGAAGCTTACCATAAGTTGTTGCATTTTCACCCAATTTAACGCAAAAAGAAATGGCATACCGTTGTGCAATATTTTGCAGTTTCATTTCTGTGACAAGAGACTTATTACAGCACAACTCACCACTGAGCAGTTGCATCATTGTGCCGCTTGGACTAGAAGTAGCTTATAGACCAAGGTCAAAGATGGTGTGCCTACGCAAGCTGCAGGGTTGCCACATCTTGCAAAGAAAAATCAGTCTCATTACTTTATTGTCGCACCTCGTATAATAATATATTTACAAATTGAATCTGATCATTTTCCACATATATATTAACTTGCTTAGAAACACTTTCGTCTTACTTTTTTTGTAGCAAAATCTGTTATAATCTGCTCACAGTCTAGTTTTAAAAGAATATCAGCTTTGATGTTCATTGTAGCTAAGCTATTTAAGCGATCTTCAGTCATTGTGGAGCGGAGGTATGTCTTAATTCTTTTTAAGCAAGAAAAAGACCTTTCAGCATTGCAGTTTTTAACTCCAGTACAAATAAACATATGGTATGCAACTTCCACATTCGGAAACATGGTGTACATGTCATTTTTCCGAAGAAATTTCTCAAAATTACTAAAAATTACAAACATTTTTTGGTCCTTCGACCGATCCAAATGTTGAAAAGTTATTAAAACTAATATATCTTTTCAAGCTTGACCCTTCCTAATTAGTTTCAGGTATAAAAGATTCCGAGCTTTACCTTTTCGATACGCTAATTAAAATCGTCCAATCATGAATTTTGAGTTCTTAAAGATTATGATGTCAGCAAGCGGTGGAATTTTTTTATATATGATTTTGAAGAATGAAAAAGAATGTTATTTTCCCTAGAGTTATTTTGTCCGTATCCTAATTTGTCCAAATTTTGTTTTGATCAGTGTATTTTTGTCCGGTACTATTTTGTTCAGTGTTATTACATTCGGGATACCCAATAATGAAATTAATAAAAATAGATAGAATCTAATGTTTCTTACTTTTACTGAAGAATGTTTGAAGTTTTGGTGTTTTCGATAACACCTGTTGTTCTGCTTGTAATTTTTCTGCCGCCCTTTTTCGGTTAGCAGCTCCACTACACTTTTTTCGATAGTCACTGATAGTGTTCTCATCTGTAGTCAAAATTAAGAATTAGAAAAATATGTATGTAACTGGTATGCACTAACACATTTTCATCTTTTACCTTTTCAATCATTGATATTCATAAATTTGATGAAACTTTTTTAATGGCAGAATAAAATATATTTAAATGCAACACACATAAAGAAACGGCTCACTTAACACTCACAATTAACAAATTACTGGTTACGAAGTTGTAGAAGTTTCAATTCACAACTCAGACGGTAGCACGTTACTCATATAGAGGAGGACTTGTTTCCCAAGCTAAGCAATGTACTCGAATGCAAGAGTTTGGAAAAATTTCCACACTTAACCATGGGAAATTAATTGAGGCTGCATATTTAGAGAGAGGGCAAGGTCCGATCCTGGCTGTGAATATCAGGTAATAGATCTCAAACCCTGAACAATAGAGAGTAATAAAGAACAGGCACAAAAATGAGTGACTATATTACATATAAAATTTGAAGCTGTCTGAAATTTCTATTCTCCTAAAGATAAAGAAAATAATGAATACATGAAAACTCAGCGACGGCAATAAAGCCATAAAATAGTAAAATCTCACATGAATATCTATAATGCTATTGTTTGGAATATGAATTGATTCATAGTCTCTAAACAACTAAATGACAAACAGTTTAACCGATTTTCGAGTTTTTCAAAAAGTCGAAAATTTGCACCCCCCAAAATTTGCCGCCCTAGGCCATGTGGCCCATGTTGCCCCTGTGTAAATTCAGCTTGCTTCTATAGTTTAAAAGTTGCAGAGTAATGAAATACAAGTTCTACATTCTAAATTTTAGTACTGTAATATATAGTATCAATTACAGTATTTACTATGTATGAGAATTACAGTTATATGGTCAATTACAGTATTCAGACAGCATGGCAGTGTCTATGTTTGAAAGTTGGAGCTGTAGTATTAATGTTGCTTGCCTGGGGAATTTGATACAGAGATAATTTAGAATATCATATTTTACTATCCATATAATTGTTTCCATCTGCAAATAAAAATTTGATTATGACTAATGATATTAATAATAATTTAAATCATTAAGTATTGCATATTTATAATTGATAAATTTTTATATTAATAGACTATACTTGTAAATGAAATTGTAACTTGTGATTGAAATTGTTGTGATAGTTATTGTCACTGTTATTCAAGAACAGTTCCTAGTGTATTTTACAATTTGTTCATCAAACATGTATTTATTCTGATTAAATTTAATTCAGAGTTTAACAATGTGTAATTCAGAGCTCACATCTAATTTCCCCATTTGACACAAACATGTTTACACAACTTTATCACACAATATCAGGTGTCTGAGAAATATCTGAACAACTTTGATGTTTTATTAGAAAAAAAAAATAGTTCTATTTATGAATGGTAGAGTTCTCTTTAACAAGTGACATTCTAAAATTACAAAAAATTACATTCTAAAATTTAGAATGTAGAACTTGTATTTCATTACTCTGCAACTTTTAAACTATAGAAGCAGGCTGGATTTACACAGGGGCAACATGGGCCACATGGCCCAGGGCGGCAAATTTTCAACTTTTTGAAAAACTCGAAAATCGGTTAAACTGTTTGTCATTTTGTTGTTTAGAGACTATGAATCATAAAGTTTCTCTTGGCAAATACTAGATAGCGCTGTGATTGCATATGTAATCACATATGTCAGTATGCAGTTACATATGCAGTCACAGCACAGATGAATCCACAGATAAAGGCACAATGTGTAGAGTAGTGGTTTATTGAAACAAAATCAGACACAGAAGTTTGATGCAATTTTGGAATTTGGTATAACTTAGAGCCACTCTCTAGAACAAGTATTTGTTCATGGTATGATAAATTTAAAGAAACTGGCAGTGTTGAACATAAGAAGGGTGCAACATAGAAGACCTAGAACATCAAATGACAAATGGAGATTATTCATCAGTCTTTCATTTGTAGCCCTGGGATATTAACTTGGAGTGCAGCACGTGAGTTTAATCTTTGGGGATCTACCATTCGTGTTGTTTTGAAGAAACTATTAAAATTGTGTCCTTGTAAATTACAAATATTGCAGCACATTACATCAAAAGATTACACTGCTAGAAAGGAATTTTCCATGGAAATAATTGAAAGTGATTATCACCTTAAAAAAATTATGTTGTAAATGATGAGGCTACATTTCATGTGTCTAGAAAAGTGAACCTTTAGAATGTTCGAATATTGCGATAAGAGAACCCACATATTACTCTTGACTGTATTAGAGATAGCCTAAAAATTAATGTTTGGTGCGGACTGCTTCACGATCGTGTGATTGAGCCTTTTCTTGCGGAAACAGCAATTAATGAAAATAATTACCTGAACTTATTAGAAGGGTTTATTTATCCTCAGCTTGAAGAGTTGCAACCCGAAATCACATTTCAACGAGATGGAATGTGAAATCACATTAGTGTGTGAATCCCTCAACAACACATTCCCAAATCACTGAATTGGATGTGATGGTCCAATTACTTGGCTTCTTCAATAGCCAATTAATGCCATGTGATTTTTTCCTATGGGATTTCATCAGGAAACTCATACATTTAAATGTATATAAAACTTGTGTAGTGAATATTGATGACCTTAAGGAGAGGATTAATGCACAAGAGAGAGATTAAGGAGAGGATCTAATGCACTTGAACTCAGATGTGGATATATTGTAACAAACGTGGCATGAAATTGATTACTGGTTGGATATATTGTGAATGGTGCACACATTGAATGTCTTTGATTACAGATAAAAAAACTTTCAGTTATAATGTTTCTAAATTCATACAACCCATTTTTGTATCTTTTTTTTGTTTGTTTAACCTCTGGGACAACCATTAGGTATTACTTCAGAGGATGAGATGAATGATTTTTAGCGTGTGTGAAAATGCCATGCCTGACTGGCATTTGAACCCAGGACCTCTGGATGAAAGGCTGAGGCACTACCACTTGCGCCACAGAGGCTGGTGTTTTTGTATCTTAGTAAATATATTGTTTACTCAATATCAAAGTTCAGATAATTCTCAGACACCCGATATATTATCTAATACACAAATTCGTATATCAGTTGATAACTACCATGATGAAATCAATACAACAAAACCACATGTTAATGGCTACAAGCAATATGTAATATGACCCAAAATAAAGAACAAAATCAAAAAATTCACTTTGTGACAAAATGTTCTGATCGTTCCAAATATCAATTGTATTTTTTTTCAAAATTTCAACATTTTCAGGAAGAAAGAAAACTGCCAACAAAATAAACGAGATTGTTTGAGACACTGATTAACAGATAGCATATATTGATTAACAGAGTAATATATGATTTTGTGAATTATAGATTAACTCCACTGAATGATGCATTGTACAGATTGATAATGTAAAGAACACTTTTTTTTTAATTGAATTATATGAGCATCAACTTCTAAGGTCATTAACAGTTGTCACATTCTTTTTATAAAGAAAAGAATGAAATCACCAATAATCAGATGTAAGAGTGTATAGGGCCTTACATTTTAATAGAATTACAAAAATACATTTACTATTGAGATATTTAAATAAAACAAACACATAACACATACAGAGTGTAAAAGGTCTTGGCATTTACATAAAACACAAAGATTAGATGAAAAAAATGAGGCATTCTTTCAAATAAAATACTCAAAAAATTTGGACTATACCATGTTGATTGTGAGAACCCTATGTTCAGGTACAAAGGCCTGCGTGTATGGGATTCTCAGTCAACATGACATACACTGACTTTCGTTGAAGGCTTACTACAAACAACTTACTGTTAATCTGCTGGCATGTAAATAAGCAACTATTATTTCTTCTATGCCATTTTCTAAATCGGCAGCCATATTATTTGTTAATCCATGCATCTTTCTCAAGTTTTCATATATTGTGCATTTTTCCGTGTTCCTAATATATTTCTTCCTTAGAGAAAGTTTTTGTTACTATGAAATAAAATAATGAAAATTAATTTATAAAATATTGTACATATAAAATATTAAATCATGGTATATAAACTTGTTAATATAAATAATATAAAGTTAGTATAACTTGCAAAACATTAAGTTACATTAAGTGCCAAATAAATTGTTAAAAAACAGCACGTAAACATTTTAATTAGATAATTAAAAATAATAAACATACTCCTTATTTTAGTGATGAAAATTAACTCATGAGTCGCTTTCAAATGTGGTTTTGTGCAAATTTGAATGTGCACAACGTACACACTTTATTACTTGCTCATTTCTTCTTTCATTATTTATCTATTAACTCCAAATAAAATAAAAATATGGATAGATTTTCAATTGATTCCTTATGACATCAGGGATATTATTTTACCCATCTCGTGTGTAAAAATGAAGCAACTTTTTCATTCTTCAAATCATATTGCTGATCACTAAAAATACTTATTATAATTCTCTTTCCCTAATTATTGAAAATGAATAAAAAATTACATATGTTATACATTACCTTATTATGGTTATTATTGCAGTTGTTAATTGTTAACAAAATCTTTTCTCATAGAAGTCTTAAATGTTATTTCTATCTGTCAGTAAATCACTCTAACCACATGCATAATTAATCTACTTATCTCCTTAAATAAATATCTGATGGGGTTTTATTGTTATTAAAAACTACACTAGTTACTAAAAAAGGAATGAAAATTAAAAGTTGAAAAAGGATTATTAAAAAGAAAATTTAATTCATGGAAATAAAAAAAAGTGAAGGTGGATGAATAATTCAGATAATAGGATTTAAGTATTATAATGAAATATGTTATATATAAATACTCCATAATCAATATTGCCACACAAGTTTGAGGGAGTAGATGAAGGACAACAGTGGTTGTTATACACAGGCACATGCACATTCTGTGTGTGGGTAGAAAAAATTGAGAAGGGGAAGCCTGCTTTACAGTACAAGCAGGAGAGTTTTTAATATAAAGTCATGAAGTTTTTTGTTTTTGTATGTAACAAAATTGCATGAGTGGTAAGTGGTTACGAGGAACAATAGAAGAAGAATTAGGTATATGCATGGAGGAAACCCATTCTCCTGGTTATGGAAATATGTGCTGTTGGCAACATCTGTGCAACCCTGCTGAATTAATGCCGCAGCATTTCATTAATGAGAACACTGCATGTGTGTATATATATATATGCATGGTACCACTAAATATATTGAGTTGTTGGCCTATCAAATATTTGTATGCATTTGTTTATGTACAAATGCATTTAAGCATTTCTAAAATTATTAGTATTGAATTTTTTTGTATCCATTTTTGTGATAGTAATTTTACTGAATTTGTAGATTTCTTTAATGGATTTACACTGAAGCTACAATGTTTTAAATGGGATAATATTAGGTTTTAAAAATAGTTTTGAAATACAGTCATAATATAAAATATTTGGAGGGAAGGGTAGTTTCAAACATCATACAGCTTATAACATTAACATAATGTAAAAAATCTCATTCATGGAACTTATTTACTCAAAAGTGTAAATTTTATCATGACCTGTCTTAGTTCAGGATAATGATTCAGTCAGAATAAATATTATAATGATATTTAGTTTACTTTAACAATCAGAATAATTGCATTTACAATAGGTTCTAAAATGAATTATTTTATTTTCATTAATCAGTCATATAGATCATTGTAAAAAATTGTAGAGAGAATTGTTTTTAAAATTACAGTTGTTTGTCATAATATAAGTACTGCTGATTAAAATCTTTAATCAATTATTTTATCTAATTATCACGCTTTATTATTACCATTCTTTTTTGAATAACTAAGGTATTAAATCCATTCAGGCAGATGAAAGTCAGCCATAACAGCTGTAGTAGTTTTAGTAAAAAATGTTACGGTACATTTATTGTATAAAGTTAAGATGTATGTAGCGTATAAATTAATCTGAACACATGGAATTATTTGTTTATTTTTTTGTTGAGATTGGAACGGAACGTAAAACTGGCGGGAGTATCAACATTTCTCCCTACGAATCGCAGAGGCTGGACAATGTCCCTTGCTGCTGTATGATTCTGTAATCGGGCGTGTTTCAAGGGTTTTCTTTTAATGTTCGTTATAGGTTTTAAGTTTTATTTATAGACGGATTTGATGATTTGCCTTCTCATCCTTTTGGACCAGCATTTTCAATTTATTACTGGGTCTGACCGTGGGAGATTAAGCTTTTTGAGTCTAGTGCTCTCGGCGTGATTCCCCTTCAGACCGTCCCCTAAAATTCTTTCGGTACTAGCACCTTATGGACTAGCAGGAATACGCCAAAACTGGGCCCTAGTTGTTTAGAGGGAGCAATGCGCCCCCTTCTCCGGAGGGAGTCGCATGTGCTGATTAAATTAAATCGTACGTTTTCAGGATTGTGGATAAAGGTTACAGATCTTCATCTTCGTCTTCTGTGGCTGCCCTTCACGTTGCTACTCTGCTGGACTCTTCTTCCGGACTCCAGTCCGTGACGGCGGGTCGCGTTGTAGTTCTTCTTTCTTCTTTTGATGACCTCTTCATTCTTCTTTGGCCTACACTTTCCGTGACGCGGCAGTAATCGAAATTACACGCCAATAATCTTGGTAATCCCGTGGCCCTTAAGGGCTGAACGGGGGAAAGTGCAGGTCTCTTCTTTTTTCTCTCTTCGGTATGCTGCTGGTGGCTGCTTAGCTCGTTCCCTCTTCTTCTTTCTTGGAAGGTAAGGAAATAAGGAACTTACAGTAGGGTAATATTTTTCGCGGTCGCGGTTTGGGAGCGGCGATTGCCTTATTTTTGAAGTTGTAAGAAGCGGAATATTCAAATATCATAATCAATAAATCATCCACACGTGTGTCTGGGAAGGGGTTGGGGGGACCGCGTGACCGCAGCGAAGAAACTAGTGTTGTGGTGGCTGTGAAATCTGGAACATAGAAACAGAAACACAAAAAAGGACGTTTTATTTTATTTTTATTTCTATTTGTATTTGTTTTATTTGGAAATATAGGAAGGGAAAAGGCATTGTTTCCCTTATACGGGTGGTTATATATATAAAACACGACTTTGTCGTGTATTATTATAATTTCTCTTTCCCCTTTCATGGGAACTACTTGGGAGGAATATCGCTCGCGCAAAAAAAAAAATCGTGCTTCCAGACACCAAAAACGGCGTTTGCTCGACACCTTACCTCTGTCTCCTTTTTTGGGCCAATATTTTGACGGGGTTCCTGCTACAAATTTGGGTCGGCACAATTCCAGAATCCTGTCTGAAAAAAATATATATATATATTTATATCTGAATAGATACGTACCGTTTATAGTCTCTTCGTAAGAAGGTTTGGCGTGCTGTATTTTGCTGTGATTTAATACTGGAAACGGTCACTTGCGCGGCCGGAAATTTTTCTTTTTACGTGTTATTCCGGTTATGGGTTACGCGATATAGAGGCTCCTAAGCCTGGTTTGTCAATTTTCGACTACCGTACCGCCTGTTCACGGTGGTTCGTCTAATACGGCGTGAGGCCGCTTCCTTACACCCTGTGGAGTTGGGTCATCTCGACAGATGTCCCGAAAATGGCTGTGTTCGGACACAGCCTCTCTCCCGAACAGTCTTCGTGCCTGCGCCACTCCCACCTCGGACACGGTTTGTAGTCTCGCATCGTAGCGGAGAGTGGCGTTTCTAACAAACCACGGTTCTTCAAACATTGTCCGCAATGCTATATTTTGGAGGGCTTCTAATTTCTTTTGAAGCGTGGAGTTCAACAAAGCCCCCCCATGCCGGGTAAGCATGTCAGAATCGGCAGGACATGTAGCCGAAAAATGAGCAGTTTTGTCGCCAGTGGATATGGGCTGGCACTGTTCAGTACTGGGTATAGTGAAGCCCTGGCGGCCTTTCCCCTGTGGGTCATATAGTTAACATGTTTCCCTAAGATAAGCCGTTTGTCCAAGTCTACTCCCAGGTACTCTTCACTTTTTTCTCAAAAGAGATTTTCTCCTGAGATTTCCAGCTGCCTGGCTGGAGCACGTCTCTTGTATGTGAACATCACGGCTACCGATTTTTCACCGTTGACCCTGATTCTCCACATATCGAGCCACGGCCCTACTAGGTCCAGTTGCCTTTGGAGCCTCTGGACCGCGAAATCCACATTTACGGATTCATAAACATATGCCATGTCATCTGCATATAGGGCCGTTTTTACCCCTTCCGACAGCAGCATGTCATTTACGTACACCGTGTACAAGAAAGGGGAAAGCACTGCTCCTTGGGGAACTCCAGCGGCTATATCTCTGGTGGAGGAAATCGTCTCCCCACGCGTACGACAAATCGTCGGTCTAGTAAATAGGACCGTATCAGTTTGACATAGCGGCAAGGAGTCGCTGATTGCGCAAGCTTGTATAGTTAGCCGCTATGCCAA
Source organism: Lycorma delicatula (assembly GCF_047948215.1). Classification (NCBI taxonomy): domain Eukaryota; kingdom Metazoa; phylum Arthropoda; class Insecta; order Hemiptera; family Fulgoridae; genus Lycorma; species Lycorma delicatula. Next base: position 247,681,610 of record NC_134455.1, on the reverse strand, counting down.
ACTTTATCAAAGGCTTTAGCCACATCCAGAAAGACGGTTGCAGTCACCGCTTTCCTGTTCAGGTCTCCGACAAGACCGTCTGTTATTTTAACCAGTTGGAGGGTAGTTGAGTGGCCCTCCCTGAACCCAAATTGCTCAGGCCGCACTTCCCCCATGTATCGCCTAAGTTTCTCCAGGAAAATCCTTTCGAACAATTCAGACAACACCGGCAATAAGGAGATCGGCCTGTAATTCAGGGGAAAGAGCAGACTTTTCCCAGGTTTTTTGTTGGCATACCACCTTTGCCGTGTTCCAACAATTTCAAAAATATCCAACGTAAAAATTCGACGTGAATATAACCGTAATAGTCGCGTAATGTAGCCGTAATAGCCGTATTAGAGCGGGTGAAATGTTCCGGAATGCGCGGGCACTGATCCCGTCGACACCCGGAGCCTTGTCGGGGCTTGTAGTCACTGAACCAAGTCTGCTTCAGTGACTTGGTTTATTTCTAGTGGGGCGTCCTCCTCCTGCGCGAAATAGTCTACGAGGAAGGACTCCACCTCGGTTGTGTAATCGTCGTTCGGGGCGGGAGTGGGGTTTGAGTGAATTGGTTCTCCAAGGTCTCAGCGAAAACCTCCGCCCGGTCCGCTTCCGATATGCCAAAAGGCCTCGTTGCCCTACAACCGGGTGGCGGGGCTTCTTCCCTTCTCATAACCTTCTGTTCAGCCTGAACACCGAGGAGCGGTCGTCTGAGATCGAGGGGAGGTATTCGTTCCACGAATCCTCTCGGTGTATTGCCAGCAGCTGTTTCACCCTATCCGTTTGATTATAAAAAGCCCTTTTATCATTGGGGATGATTCGATATCTCCTCCTCAGTCAGAGCTTCTCTCCTATGGCATCAGAGATGTGAGGCGGGAGATCGTTACGTATAGATTGGTCTATTGGTTTTTACCGTAGTCTGTTTGACAAAGCCTCGGTCATTGACAACGTGACGCGTTCGACAGTGTCGTCGATTTCCTCCGGTGTGGACAGGAGTTCAGGATGCGCTGGACTGTAGTCCCGTTGGAGAGTTTCATAAACCTTTTTCCAGTTAACTGACCATCGGTGTATAGGCGGGGAGGGGGGATGTCTCGGCCATCTCTGACAAGACAGGAGTGGTCCGAGCTGATGTCTTCTATCGTTTCAATGATACGGATGAACGGGATTGTTACCGCATTCATGATTGCAATGTCGAGAACATCAGGTCTCGATGTGTCCGATCGATGAACGAAGGTGGGCACCTCGGGGCCTACGACTAAGCGGCGTGCTCGTGCCCTTTCATATAGCAATCTGCCATTTGTACTGTTGCTGTTCAGATTGCTGTTCCAAGACACGTGCTTGGCATAGAGGTCGCCCCTGAGTATCATGGGCCCATTCCAAATTTCTAGCATGGCATCCAGATCTGCACCGGGTACCGCCGAGTTCGGCTTATTATAAGCCGAAACCAGCCGGTATACCGTGCCTAGATGCTCCACATGCACACAAGTGTGCTCCATCACGAAAGTGTGGAAGTCAACCCGCGTATGCATGTGGCGTCTATGTACCAAAATTGCGGTTCCGCTGCTGGAAGGGAGTCCTGGTCGTACTGGCCTATCCGTCCTATACGTAAAATAATTCCGAATGGTCAGTTGCTTGTTCGCGTTCAAATAGGACAACAGTATCACGTCCATCAGTAGTAGATCTTCAGCCAGACGGCAGAATTATGCCGTCCTGCCTACCACTGAGTTGGAGTTCCACTGCAGTAGCCTGAGCGTATGCCTAACCATACCTAGACAGCAGGGTCATGAGGCACTCTATTGTGGACTGAATGCAGTCCTTGAGAGATTTGGCCTGGAGCAGGCGTGGTAGGACAGTGAGGATTTCCGGTAGGATATCCTTAATTGTCACTTGAGACAAGAAGTCCATACCGGAACTCTCCTTCGGGGGTGCGGCCGTACTTGGTTTGCCGCTAGAGGGGCTGTTCAATGTTGACGCCTTTTTGGTGTGGCGTGGGGCTTCTGGGACCGTGGGTTTGGCACCCACCCTCTTTGTTTTTGCCGTTTGCTTGCTCCCCTGTTGAGCAGGCTTCGCCGCAGCCTTTTGCAGCTGTTTTGTCACCACCTTTTTGGGTGTTGCTGCTGATTTCTGGTTGGGAGCTTGGTTTACCCTCTCCGGCAACTCGCGACCAGCTGCGGCTGTCAACCGCAGCGGACTTTTTAACAGTGCCCTTCTGTTTGTTGAGCTGCTCGTTGTAATAAGGACAGCCTTTGTAATTGGCCGGGTGAGGCCCTTACAATTTGCGCACAAGGCGGTCTCCTCGCGCGGTTTGGCACACGTCGCTGTGTCGTGGTCCCCGCCACATTTCACGCAGAGCTGAGCCCTGCGGCAGTAGTTTGGCAAATGGCTGAACTTCTGTCACCTGTGGCACTGTGGAGGCCCCCCTCGTGACACAGCCTTAACTTTAACCCTGCAATAAAACAGGTTTTCCAGGTCATATATGACCCTTGTGGCTGGGTTCCGCTTAAGTGCAACGGGGCTGTTGATTTCCCTTCCGTCCCTCATCAACAGCTTTTTAACGGAAGCTGCCTCAAAACCGAGCAAGGTCAGCTCCTCTTTAATTTCTCCTGGGATGGCCCCATAAGGGATACATTGTATCCCTTTTAGCTCCCTCTCCTTTGGGAGCTGAAAAGAATGGAAAGCTACTCCCTTCAAGTGCAGGAAGCTCTGTACTGCCCGGAAGGCTTCTTCACTGCTTAATTGCAGCCTGATTGAGAGCCCGTTGCTTTTTGCCACCAGGCGCTCCCTTATTCTGGTGGAGATCATTCTCACTAGTGTTAACCACTCCTTTGGGCAGTCCTTGATGAGGCTACACCGCTTGACCACACCCATTCCTTAATTTGTCTGTGTAATGTGAGATTATCGTACTTTATTTAGCAATTTTCATGTAATAAATAGTGTTTTGTGAAAGTTTATTTCATTTTTTTATTACAAAATCATATTTTCATATTTATTCTTCAGTATGTCTTGAATACATAATAATGGACTTAACTCTAAGAAAACGCTCAAAATTTTTTGCTCTTTCTGAGCATACCAGTATGACACAACAAGAAATATCTTCTGATTGTGGTGTTGGGCTATGGAGATGTTATTTTAAAACAATTTTGAAGAAACTGATTCCTTTTTACCTCAAAGGAAAGGTAAAAAAAGACCATAAAAGAAAAACTACTCCAACAAAGGATCATTTATTAATAAGAGAGAGTAAACTTGATCCAGAATTATTTGCTGTGGGCTTAGCAGCCACTGGAACAGATTCACTTGTGACAACTGTTAGACACCAGATTCTTGCAGCTGGACGGAAAGGTCGTTGGCCAGATAAAAAGCGGCTTTTAACAAAATCCTGACCCCTGTAATGGAAAACACCCTCTGGCACCCTTTCTGTTCTGAACCCTTATGGGCTTTACTGGAGGCCATTTTCGAAACCTCGGCTTTTGACATATTCCAGTCCGTCTCAATCAGAATGCCGCTGATGTGAATGCCATGAGTGACATTTCCATCGATGTAGTACAGTTTAATGTACTCAAAACAAAGCACATCTCACTGAGTCTTAAGTAAGACTGAAAAGACCTAACTAATCAAAGGAATTGAACAACCTACCTGTAGAAGGTAAAAGTGAATTCAACGCACAACATGAAACATACAAATATTACATTGAACAATAACAACACAGTAACATTGAAACAAAACAAAACAAACCAAAGGACAAAAGCAACAACAAAAACACAATTTATAAAACAAAACATCAACAAAAACCGAATACAAGAGAAATGATCAGATCCTCTTTGAGGGGATCTAGATCCTCTCAGCAATCCTTTCCTTTGCTAAATACACTATAAAATCACTATTTTCCATTTGGTCTGGCTACTCCAGTTTACACAGAGATCCAATGCCAACCGGATAAGATCAAGCCGACAGATGGTCTCCATTAACGACAGATCCATTGGCCGACAGATGATATGCATTAACTCGTACATTTGTCCACACTGAGGACACATACCAGAATCTACCAGACCGAATTTCTGCAGTTTGTCTCTGAAAGCACCATGGCCGGAAAGAAGTTGCGTTACATATTTATTAGGATGCACCCAAGAGGCATCCCGCAAACCTACAACATTTGGAGAGAGATCATGCCTATAACACCCATCGTCTGTCTCACGCCACAAGGCATTGCCATTTCACATTTGGAAGCCCTTTTTTTTTATTACTTTCAATAGATGGTATGTTGAAAAGTGTTGGGTATATCAAGACTTTGAAGAAAAGGATTGTAACACAACATCAAAACAAATTCCCACACGTCACTGCAGTGTTCCAATAAAGGTTTGTTGTCCTTATGCCATATTGCCAAAAAAGTGGAAACATTTTTCGAAAAACGAAATATGAAAGTGCTATGGCCAAGCAACTCCCCAGATTTAAACCCAATTGAAAATTTTTGGACAGTAGTTAAAAAAATGAATGAAAAATGGATTGTTCCAAAATTTGACCTCATTAATGCAATGATATTGGTATGGTTTCATGATGAAGGAAATCAAGAAAACGTGTATTACATTTGTACTACACAAATACAAATCATACAGATGAAGTAATTAATAATAAAGAACATATTAATAACTAAATATTCACAAATTTTACAGATATGATTGTTTTTCTAAATAAAGTAACTTTTTATTAACTAACATCTGGGTTAGTATTAATTTGCACACTACTGTATTTATTTTTCTTTACTCATTCATTACTTACTTGATTTGTAGTTTTATGTAGCAATCTATGAAAAATATAAAAAAGTTCAGGAATTCTGTTTGTTGGTGTTCAAAAGTTTAAATTCATATGTTATTTGGCTATAACTTTAACAGATGCACTGAGGTTTGTGTTGCTTATTAAGTAACAGGTTTAACATTACAAGAATTTAAAAAAGTAAGGTATCTCAACAGACTTTGTGTTACAAAAGATAAAAAAATACACTTTCCACTATTATACAGTCAAAGTTGTTATGGATCCTAGATTCAAAGTTCTGCCTGTAATTAAATATTCCCTTAATTTCATGAATTTTGTTAAATATTTAATATTAACTTTCCCTGTAGTACTGGAAATTGGCCGATCTGGTTATGGAAAGTACATCTATGTTAACTGAAAAGTTTTAATTAAATTTATGATTAAGAAATGATAACATTTGAGTCAATAGTTACATGTAAGTTGTAAGTTGATATAGGTTTAAGGTAAGGTGTGGGTTATGTAATGATTTTGATATATATTAAAATTTATTAAAACGTACAATAATTAAAATGTTATTTGCATAGTTCCAAGAAATTATCCCTATCTATTGTGGGCCAAGTACTTCAAAAGGTTTTTTAATTTCATTTACCTGTAATATAATTATATTGTATAAACAAAGAATTCACCCAGAGTTTTAATTAATATTTGTTTACTTGACCTTTAATTACGAGAGGTTATCTCTAAAGTAAAGGCCATTTCATTGTAAAGAAATTTATTCTGAAAACTTCATAAATGTTTTTTATTTCTCTAAACTTTTTTTTTTTTTTTGTCTTCAGTCATTTGACTGGTTTGATGCAGCTCTCCAAGATTCCCTATCTAGTGCTAGTCGTTTCATTTCAGTATACCCTCTACATCCTACATCCCCAACAATTTGTTTTACATACTCCAAACGTGGCCTGCCTACACAATTTTTCCCTTCTACCTGTCCTTCCAATATTAAAGCGACTATTCCAGGATGCCTTAGTATGTGGCCTATAAGTCTGTCTCTTCTTTTAACTATATTCTTCCAAATGCTTCTTTCTTCATCTATTTGCCGCAATACCTCTTCATTTGTCACTTTATCCACCCATCTGATTTTTAACATTCTCCTATAGCACCACATTTCAAAAGCTTCTAATCTTTTCTTCTCAGATACTCCGATTGTCCAAGTTTCACTTCCATATAAAGCGACACTCCAAACATACACTTTCAAAAATCTTTTCCTGACATTTAAATTCATTTTTGATGTAAACAAATTATATTTCTTACTGAAGGCTCGTTTAGCTTGTGCTATTCGGCATTTTATATCGCTCCTGCTTCGTCCATCTTTAGTAATTTTACTTCCCAAATAACAAAATTCTTCTACCTCCATAATCTTTTCTCCTCCTATTTTCACATTCAGTGGTCCATCTTTGTTATTTCTACTACATTTCATTACTTTTGTTTTGTTCTTGTTTATTTTCATGCGATAGTTCTTGCGTAGGACTTCATCTATGCCATTCATTGTTTCTTCTAAATCCTTTTTACTCTCGGCTAGAATTACTATATCATCAGCAAATCGTAGCATCTTTATCTTTTCACCTTGTACTGTTACTCCGAATCTAAATTGTTCTTTAATATCATTAACTGCTAGTTCCATGTAAAGATTAAAAAGTAACGGAGATAGGGAACATCCTTGTCGGACTCCCTTTCTTATTAGGGCTTCTTTCTTATGTTCTTCAATTGTTATTGTTGCTGTTTGGTTCCTGTACATGTTAGCAATTGTTCTTCTATCTCTGTATTTGAACCCTAATTTTTTTAAAATGCTGAACATTTTATTCCAATCTACGTTATCGAAAGCCTTTTCTAGGTCTATAAACGCCAAGTATGTTGGTTTGTTTTTCTTTAATCTTCCTTCTACTATTAATCTGAGGCCTAAAATTGCTTCCCTTGTCCCTATACTTTTCCTGAAACCAAATTGGTCTTCTCCTAACACTTCTTCCACTCTCCTCTCAATTCTTCTGTATAAAATTCTAGTTAAGATTTTTGATGCATGACTAGTTAAACTAATTGTTCTGTATTCTTCACATTTATCTGCCCCTGCTTTCTTTGGTATCATAACTATAACACTTTTTTTGAAGTCTGACGGAAATTCCCCTTTTTCATAAATATTACACACCAGTTTGTATAATCTATCAATCGCTTCCTCACCTGCACTGCGCAGTAATTCTACAGGTATTCCGTCTATTCCAGGAGCCTTTCTGCCATTTAAATCTTTTAATGCTCTCTTAAATTCAGATCTCAGTATTGTTTCTCCCACTTCATCCTCCTCAACTTCCTCTTCTTCCTCTATAACACCATTTTCTAATTCATTTCCTCCGTATAACTCTTCAATATATTCCACCCATCTATCGACTTTACCTTTCGTATTATATATTGGTGTACCATCTTTGTTTAACACATTATTAGATTTTAATTTATGTACCCCAAAATTTTCCTTAACTTTCCTGTATGCTCCGTCAATTTTACCAATGTTCATTTCTCTTTCCACTTCTGAACACTTTTCTTTAATCCACTCTTCTTTCGCCAGTTTGCATTTCCTATTTATAGCATTTCTTAATTGCCGATAGTTCCTTTTACTTTCTTCATCATTAGCATTCTTATATTTTCTACGTTCATCCATCAGCTGCAATATATCGTCTGAAACCCAAGGTTTTCTACCAGTTCTCTTTATTCCGCCTAAGTTTGCTTCAGCTGATTTAAGAATTTCCTTTTTAACATTCTCCCATTCTTCTTCTACATTTTCTACCATATCTTTTTTACTCAGACCTCTTGCGATGTCCTCCTCAAAAATCTTCTTTACCTCCTCTTCCTCAAGCTTCTCTAAATTCCACCGATTCATCTGACAACTTTTCTTCAGGTTTTTAAACCCCAATCTACATTTCATTATCACCAAATTATGGTCGCTATCAATGTCTGCTCCAGGGTAAGTTTTGCAGTCAACGAGTTGATTTCTAAATCTTTGCTTAACCATGATATAATCTATCTGATACCTTCCAGTATCGCCTGGCTTTTTCCAAGTGTATATTCTTCTATTATGATTTTTAAATTGGGTGTTGGCAATTACTAAATTATACTTCGTGCAAAATTCTATAAGTCGGTCCCCTCTTTCATTCCTTTTGCCCAGCCCATATTCACCCACTATATTTCCTTCCTTGCCTTTTCCAATGCTTGCATTCCAATCTCCAACTATTATTAAATTTTCATCTCCCTTTACGTGTTTAATTGCATCATCAATCTCTTCGTATACACACTCTACCTCATCATCATCATGGGCGCTTGTAGGCATATAAACGTTAACAATCGTTGTCGATTTAGGTTTTGATTTTATCCTTATTACAATGATTCTATCGCTATGCGTTTTGAAATACTCCACTCTCCTCCCTATCTTCTTGTTCATCACGAAACCTACTCCTGCCTGCCCATTATTTGACGCTGAGTTAATTACTCTAAAATCACCTGACCAAAAGTCGCCTTCCTCTTCCCACCGAACCTCACTAATTCCTACTATATCCACATTCACCCTATCCATTTCCCTTTTTAAATTTTCTAGCCTACCAACCTTTTTTAAGCTTCTAACATTCCACGCTCCGACTCGTAGAATGTTATTTTTTAATTTTCTGGTGACCCCTTCCTTAGTAGTCCCCACCCGGAGATCCGAACGGGGGACTATTTTACCTCCGGAATATTTTACCAAGGAAGGCGCCTCCATTGTTGCTATGTGAAAATGCAGAGAGCCACATTTTCTTGGAAAAAAAGCAGCTGTAGTTTTCCATTGCTTTCAGCTGCGCAGTACTCAGAGGACTGAGTGATGTTGATACGGCCGTTTAAGTCATTGTGACTCACGCCCCTAACAACTACTGAAAGAGCTGCTGCCCTCTTTCAGGAATCATTCCTTAGTCTGGCTCTCAACAGATACCTCTCCGATATGGTTGCACCTTCGGTCCAGCTACTCTGTATCCCTGAGCACTCAAGCCCCCTCACCAACGGCAAGGTCTCATGATTCATAGAGGAGGTTCTCTAAACTACATACCTTATACTACTTCTCTATGTAATCGCCACATGAATTAAGACATTTATCGTGGCGATACTCTAGCTTCAATATACCCTCATCGTATTCTTCCAGTACATTTAGCCAGCGATTAATAGCATTTTTAAATTCATCATCACCCACGAATTGTTTACCACTCAAAAATTCTTTCAGTTTCCCAAACAAATGGTAATCAGCAGGAGCTAAGTCCGGACTATATGGTGGGTGACCGTGAATTTCCCATCCAAATGTTCTCAGTAACTCACGTGTCGGACCTGCAACATGTGGACGTGCATTATCATGCAGCACACCGACGTCGTCGGTCAGCCGCCTACGTCGCCGATTTTGAATGTTGCGCCGTAACTTAGGTTGAGTTTCGCAGTAGGCTTCAGCATTTATAGTCGTTCCACGTGGCATGAAATCAATCAGCAGTATTCCAAACCGATCGAAAAATACTGTGGCCATCAATTTGCGTCCAAATGGCTGTGGCTTGACCTTTGTTGGTCTGGTTGATGATTGAGGATGATGCCATTCACTTGACTGCCGTCTTCTTTCTGGCGTGTAATACGAAATCCATGTTTCATCGCCAGTAACAATGGGATTAACCTTTTCCCATCACAATGATCCGCGCTTGATTAGCGCTCCGAGAAAATATGTTGGTATCTGATTGCCTCCCTTCATAGTCTTATGCTACCCTCTTGTGAAAAAAATTTCAAAAAATTACAGTATATTAAAGAGATTTAACAGATTCTGACAAAAAAAAAACCGTTACGATTGAATATTCTTTATGCCTGTAACAACAACAAAATTGAAATAGTACAAAAATTACGATTATTAATTGCAGAATTTTTTTGCGCATTTCTACCGCGTTTTTTATTAGCGAAATTTATTTTTTTTTGTTTTGTGTTTATGAAACATAGTTTGCTGATGTTAAAAATAATACTTTCAAGCAAATCGGTTGAAATTGGGCAAAATATGATGAAAAACCCGTGTCATAAATCACAGATTAGTAGCATATGTTAGTATAAGTGAAAGTAGATTCAGAATAATTTATTATGTGTTTCAATACATCGATATGTTGCTACTAAGATATTTTTGTAAATAATAAATAAATCCATAATCGTCATAGCAATTATAATACACAAGTCACACACACACACACACACAAGCACATTTCTGAGAAAAAAATGGTCATATTCTTTCTAGTCTAAATAAAACATTTTACATCGTATAAACGTTGTTCAAATTGTGTAATAAAACTGATTCCTTTGTGAATATAAAACAAAATAACTGACTTAGATGCCATATAAAATGATTTTGTAACAGCGTTTTAAAACTGACGCTGTACATAACCAGTTCCAAGGCTAAATGATCTGAAAAGGTCAGAACTCAACACCTTTTTCTATGCAGCTCATCAAAAATTCCAAAGCAGATCCCATTCGGATTTTTTGTGACGTTCCGTTACCATGTACAGCACCCAACTTGTACAGACCTTTCTGAAGCCTAAATTGCCATGAACCGATAACAGCTCTTGAAACATCAGGAAAAGAAGGGCCAGGTCGAAAATCGTTGAGTGACGATCTTTTCTGATTTATTAATGACGCGTTTCAATAAGTCCTCGGTGATTATCGACAGCCTTCCCGAACGTTCTTCAACATGCATATTAATTCTGTTATTTCTAAACGTTTCACACCATTTTCGGACGTTTCTTTTTTCTCCATCGAATTCTCCATCCCATGGAGCCGGATTCGCGATTAAGCATAAGCTCAGCTTCAAAGGGTGCCATTGCCTCAAACTACCTCGGAAGGGCATAAGACCCCACCCAGGCAGCTGGGACTAGATCTTCCTTACTTGCTATGCCTCAAATGTGGGGATCCCAAAGAATTCTCCTCACTGGGACCTCCGCTCTTAATGTCTTGCCTTTAATGAGGAACATCCAAAGGGATCCCCCACTGAAACTACAGTTTTACTTTCCCCCCAACAGCACTGCCGGAGAGTCCACATCCGATCATCAAAGATGAGACGCTGGAGCCTCCCACCCCTCCCAGATGAGGCGGTCCCTTGCAGATACCACAATACAAGTGTGCACATATTCATAGTGCTGGTGCAGGTGGGACCATCTTACATCCTCGACCTCCAAATGGAGTTATACATGGACTTAACCAAACTGTTATACTTAATAGACCAAAGTTGCAAAGATGAAAAGCAGCTGTTATAAATGCCATAAGATTTAAGCTCAACAAGAGAGAACAATATATAAATTGAATTTTACAAGGAACATAGGGTTTATTTAATTTTTAGTGTTATTCAGTTGCTAACTCTATAGATGTAAAGATCTGTTCAAAATTTTTAAAGCCAGCATAAACTGAAATTGTATTTACAAAATATATTATTCAAATTAAATTAATATATATTTTTAAAAAGATAACTATGATAAAGTACATTAAACTAGATAAATATATCAGGTATAAATAATAACAAACATTTATTTGCTTAACAAATCTTAAATAGTGAAAAGTTTTTATTTTTGTATTAACATTATTTTCACAACATTCACAGTGCTTCATTTGAAGTATTCTCTTACTTAAAATGCAGATTTTAAATAACTGGTTGAGATACAGGAAAAGAGATAAGTAGTAATTAAAGTAATATTTTTATTAAGAAAATATAAATATTACAATATTGTAGAAGTAAAGCAGCATGTTTTCTTAAATTTCAAATTTTTATGGTTAACGTCTTGAGTTGAATTTATAAGGAGGGAATCTTCATATTCATGATGTTTAAACCCAAAATCAGTTACTTAGGATTTCAGTAGAATAGTCTTTAGCTGATAGCTGTGTTCAGTAGTACCTGTTAATAATATAAAATTTATTAATTTTCTGTGAAATTCTATTAACTCTTATTTTACTGTACTAAATGAACATCTGTTGTTAAAAAGTCTGATGAACCTTTTAGCTATATCATTAATATAAATGAACAACTGCTTCCTTTTAATTGCTTATTTTTCTAAATAATAATTGGCTGTTATCCAATTACAGATACAATAATATGAAAATATGAAAATTGCTCAGCCTGACTGGGATTTAAACCTGCTGGATGAAATATAGAAATCCTATCACTTTCCATGGAAGTTGGTAGAGCATGAATATTTCAAACTAATATATGAATTTGGAAACTAATTTAGATAAAACTGCTGACACTGTCATCAGCTGATGTTGCTGTGTTTTAACATTCACAGCGTGGTGCTATTCTGCTATAAAATTTGCTTTTGAATACTGAAAACATTTTCATACAAATAAAAAAATTCCTTCATAATCAGCCATTTGATATTCACATTATACAATTCTAGTTTCAATAATGCAAAGTTTTACTTATTTAAATTTATTTCTATTACTCTTTTACATTATATGTATTTATAAAAGTTTTAAGTATAGATTGCATTCTTTTCATGATTGTAATTTAAATTTTATTATTTTGATACTCCTTTGAATAAAAATATCATATTCAAGTAAAGAAATTGGTATTTTTTATAGTTATTTTTATTTCTACTGTAATACTATTTTCATAGTAATACAGTACTGTAATTCGTACAGTAATACTATTTTTCTTTAGTTATCCTGCCTTTAATGAACATCAAATTTGAACTAGTTTGATCATTGCATAGTAATTTATTGCTTCATTTTTAAATTCAAATTAATGTTTGTAAATTTTAGCTGGTTCCTTTTAGGTTCTTTTTTTTGACAAAGTTTAATTTTAGTTGTCTAATAAATTCAGAAATTTATTAACAACTTGGTTTCTGGGTATGAAGTCAGGGCAAGTGTGCTAGGTCAGTTGAAGCCACCTTACTGGGTGAAAGATGATTTAGATGATCGTTAGTATCCTCAAACTTGTCTTTTATGAGCACTTAAAGCTCAGAACACTAATGCTTTCATAGCCTCCACAGACCAATCAGTTGCTTATGAAAACCATATGAGTCTGACCTAAGATGATCAACTCTTATTGAAGTTGATAATTCTCTATTCTGAAGTTCTGAAAATGCTGAAGATTCTGAGAGTGTTTCTTAATAAAAGATCTGGGGTCCTTGCAGATGGCCACAATGCGAAAAATCATCTTCTCCCATTCTAAGCTAGCATCTTTCTATGGCTCGAGTTTGGGACTGTCCTGTGGCAGATACATATTGGTTGCAATGTTTCACAAGTTATGATAATGGCACTCCTTCCATATGAGTTGGCATTCTTCAATCCTAAAAAAAAAATACCAAAAAATCATAAAAAACACTACTGTCATTAAGTGCTGACTTTATAATGAAATCTATTTAATGTACTATACCACCAAAGTTATCACTTTACTTTTGTTATGTTTTCATATAAAATTTTAATTTATCAAAATTAATTATGTAAACCAAAAATGCTGCCTATTTTCAATATTTTAGAATTTAAGACACACTGTCTTACACATTAAAACAACAGTCATTATTCGTTGAATTTTTTTTTTATTTTGACATTAATAAAATATCATAATGCTGAAATGAAATATTCTTTATTCTATGATTAAGTTGTATATCTTCGTATAATTAAGCCATGCACAAATGAAATCATTCATATGGATAAATTAATTATTCACCTTCTTTATGTTTACCAGAAGAGTAGTGAATGGATGAAAATTTGAGTATTAATTTTCCTTTCTTAAATTGCACCTGGTGCTCCTAGTGTATTCAAGTAGAAGGAGAGTGTGTGAACTATTTCTTCCATCAGTTCAGTCTGTATATTGAAATTGAAATTTACCGAAATGCCACATTTGACATCTGTCACATGTCTTGCAATGTGTCATGTTTCAAGTTATTTGAAAAATTTTACTTTATTCTATACTATTTTTAGGATGATGTAATCTTTGCATTAACTTTTTTTTATTATATTTTATTTTCTTAGGTGAATCAATTTCAGAATGATACCATTTTCAGATGACCACATAATACAAACTAATGATCAGTTTGAATCCATTTGTTTGTATATGCATACACACAAATGCGTGTTCAAGATTCTGGTTTCTCTCATACATTAAGCAATGTTAAATGATATTTCTGCATTGAACTTTTGTTTAAGATGTGTGGTTATTAGTATAAAAAAGTATGTCTTTTTATGTTAAATGTGACTTGCTTTGTGTCATTTGTTAGTGTAATGTGAGATCTAAATCTAATTTTTTTTCTTATGATTATAATCATTATTTTTGAACAAAGTAAGCCATCAATAATTGCAGTAATTGATAAAAATAGAACTGCAAAATGCATGAACCTTAGAAAAACAAAAAGTGAAGCATGTGTTTGTGTTCTAAATTTGAATCTCTTTTCTATAGAAACTTTTTTGTTTGAGTTAAACTAATGTAATAATAGTAATTTGAAAAAAATTATAATTAGTAGTTGGTGAATAATTGTTTAACCCCTGATTATCTTGAGAATAAAGTGTGCTTTACCATTTAAGCTCTATTAACAATTCACTTAATTGCAGGGTAATATTGTCAAAAGCATGCATTCTAACCAGGGTTATTTTCCAAGGACTTTCACCTGCTCATACAGCTGTTCAAATCTTAGTGGGAAAAAATGTTTAAGATTTAAGGTTCTCTTCAGGGATTGATCCAGATGCTCCTTTAGGAGGGGGAGAAATACTTTGATGTCATAAGGAGAGAGAACTGGAAGTTCATTCTGGGATTAACACAAAGCGCCTTTTTGGGATTTAATCACTGGATGTATTTTATAAAATAAATTAATAAGAAAAATTTTTAATATAAAATTTAAAGTTAGATGTTTAAAATATTATCAAATTGTTGTAAGGGAAAATAATATTCAAAAAAAATAAAAATATGAGCACTTATAATTATTATTATTATTACATACTTTTTCAAACATTTTATACAGCTGCATCAAATAAATTATTTTAAAAAAATATATAATTTAACTGCAACAAATACAGTTCTAATAAAAGGTAAGAATACTCATCTATTTGTAGCACTTACAGAGTTCATACTCAATCATCAGCAGACCAATTTTTATAAATTACACAGTTATAATTACAATATATAGATAAGATTCAGTTAAAATTTTTAAAAACATAGTATGTATGTTAAGTTTAAAAAGTTAAGTGTGTATGTACTAATGTTATATTTAAACACTACTTATTTACCATCATAAGATAATGAATTATTATCTTACCAAGATAGATTATTTTTTACAAATCTATCGTAGATTATCTAAGATAAAAAATTTATCTCTCTAATCTTTCTTAGATAAATTATTTCATAAGATTATCATTAAGGTAATGAATCAGTATTAACTTACAATGGTGGATATAAGAAGTTTTCAAATATGACACTAGTTCGTATATACTTAAGTTTGTAAAAAGTTTTAACTGAATTTAAACTATATGTTTTAATTATAATTATGTGTAATTTATACTCGTAAAAATTTGTCTTCTGAGGATGGAGTAAAAACTCTATCCTCAGAAAGCTCTATGTAAAGCTCTTACTCTATTAGAGTAAGAGCTTTACATTGCGTTACAGATAGGCAAGTGGTGTACTTACCTTTTGTTTGAGCTGAATCTGGTGGAGTTAAATAATTGTTGTTAAAATATTTTTTTAAATTATATGTCGGAGAGGCGAGGAGATTTGTCAGGGATTCAACGTTTTGTGCTTCACTCATCTTTACTATTACAAGTGGAGAATATATAAGATTATAATAAAGTTCAATTAATAAAAATGAGCAGACAACTCGCACAATGAAACAATTACAAATGATAACCATCACTCATCAATAACTCAGTAGTACACGAACCATAATATAAGACTAATTCAATTTAGAATTCAAGTAATATTAAAACAACTTGTGATAGACCGAGGCTCAGGGAAATAACGAATTCGCGATCACCAGGACGTCTGTTCGATCTGGGTTCCAAAGCAAGACTACCCTTTCTCCATATTCTCAAATAATATACCTACTGCATATTTCCTTTTCCTTATTAATTTTATGATACCCCTATCGTCCTGGGATCCCGACTACGTTGACAACCATGTGCCTACCTAGGCCTAAGCCTACCGCAATAAAACAATTTAAACCTTATTTTACAAAATATTACAAGTAATAGTACATTTCTTAAAACTACTAAAAATACAGATATTCTAAAGAATATTCTCATCGTTTTGTCGGAAGATACTCCACTGCACTTTATTCTCCGACATATGAGAAGGCACATGGTTGTCAACGTAGTCGGGATCCCAGGACGATAGGGGTATCATAAAATTAATAAGGAAAAGGAAATATGCAGTAGGCATATTATTTGAGAATATCGAGAAAAGACAGTCTTGCTTTGGAACCCAGATCGAACAGACGTCCTGGTGATCGCGAATTCGTTATTTCCCTGAGCCTCGGTCTATCGCAAGTTGTTTTAATATTATTTGAATTCTAAATTAAATTAATCTTATATTATAATTCGTGTACTACTGAGTAATTGATAAGTGATAATTATCATTTGTAATTATTTCATTGTACGAGTTATCTACTCATTTTTATTAATTGAACTTTATTATAATCTTATATATTCTCCACTTGTAATAATAAAAATGAGTGAAACACAAAACGTTGAATCCCTGACAAATCTCCTCGCCTCTCCGACATATATATATATATATATATATATATATATAAAATAACAGTAAAATCAATTTTTTCTTTATTGTTGCCCATATCTCCCTCTGTACTAATTATATTAAATAAAAATAACTAAAATTCAGCTATTCACCATAGTACAGAATCCATTGTAATCAAAAGTGATTTCGAGAGTTATCCTCATCGTCAGTTGATCATAAAATTAAAAAAATTCAAATTACACATTAAAAAATAATTCAAAAAATTAAAATCATCACATATATAGTATAATATATGTAGTTAACAATTAAAATTAAACATTCTTAATAATATAACGTTTTTTTTTTTTTAATTCTTAAATCTCTTGAATATGCTTGTGGCTAGCCACCACATACAGTATTGTACTAATATTTTATGAAATTTTCTTAAAATTTACAAAAATGCTGCTATCTACAGAAGTTTTGATAAGAAAATCGATATCAAATTTTGTCAGCCGATTAATCAAGCTGAACTTTTTTCTATATTTGTGTATATAATATTTTACCAAAATTTCCAATCTTTTATCATATTGTTATATAATTTCAATTATTCTCAAATTTGTTTCTAAATCAGTAATGGAATGTTTGCTAATTATTAAATGGTTGGCAACATTAGAAAATCGTAACTTATTGTTTTTATAATGTCGAAAATGTTTTGCAAATCTTGCTCTAAATGATCTATTGGTTTTCCCAATATAGATTTTACTACAATTATTACATGTTATTTTATAGAGCTCACATGAATTGTTAGAATCATAATTATCATTATGGAATTTTAAATGTTTTATTATATGGTTGTTTGGTTTAAATGCTGGTTCGTATTTTTCATCATTATAAACATTAATAAAATGTTCAATAATATTATTAGTATAGAAGTATTTTATATAGATATTGTCACAACTCTCACATAATTCATATATCTCATGAGATATGTGCAAAACAGTTCTTAAAATGTGCCTGATAATTTTTTCTCATTGCCCTTGGTTAGTTAGAATGTTTTTCATCCAGTGGTTTTTAGTTATCACAAACTGTTTCCATTCTGAGAATGTGATACTTCGACAGAAATTTTCAGCTGGAGTTAAAATTAACACTTATGTAACTTAGATATGATTGATAAAAATGGGATTCATTATTATGTGTTTTATGTTTTATTTGAATGTTTTAATTCAGAAATATACATATACTGTATGATATTAAAAAAAAATACTGAGAAGTTGCAACCTTATACGGTATCTACAGACGTTTTTGCAATGATGTCTATTATACTATAAATATTGATTGAAAGTTTGAAGAAGAAAAAACTGAATGAAACATTAAAATATTATAAACTTTTTTTTTCAAACTTTATATTTATGTCTTTAACTGAAAATTTTTCTTCTGTAAGAAAAGATTTAAATATTATCACTCATCATAGAGTAAGTGGTCTATTTCTATTTCTGTATCAGCATTTTGAGTAGGCTGATTTTACTAATTTTTCCCATCTGAAATAATAAAACTGATAACCTCTGCTATATAGCAGTACCAAAAGTTCTTACTGTTTTGTCACTTTTATCAACCAAAACACCAATATTTTAGTGTTTCATTTTTTTTTGTTAAGTTTAAAAAAGATATTTATATCATGTGATAGAAATTATTAAAATTTTTTTTTATTACTGCATATTTCATGCATGGACACTGAAATAAAACTCCTTGGATAAGTTTTTCTTATAAAGTCATTGTTTAAGTGAAAGGCTAACATCAGGATCAGAATTTGATTATATTGATGCGGTCATAACCTTATATTATTAATTTAGAATATAAATCATTAGTTGGCTGGTCTGAGTGTAAATAAAGAATAATAAAGAGCCCAAGATGGAACTCCCTGGCATCCTGTTCAAAACTTTATTAAATTCAGTATTACAAAGATTACATATTAACTTTTTGTTTTTCACATTTACGATATGACTTGATCCAGTTCCAGCACAACCCAAAAAGCATAGCAGGACTATTCAAGAAGTATGGTGGACAAAAGCAAACACCTTTAATCAAAAACATCCCAAGAGTGCCCTTCAACCCATCAAGTGCAAACAAAAATTTATTAACAAGCTAAATGACTAGAAGTACTTTTACTATCCCTAAGTCCAAGCTGAAGTATCCAATTGATTATGCAAATCAAAAATAGGTATAGAACATCAATAATTGTAAAACAGCTAACCAAATAATTTATTCATATTTTATTCCCTTTATCAGCAGATGATAATTAGAAATCCAATTGTTAAAGCAGATGTAACAATCAATATTAAAACAGCCATTATATTACATTTTAATGGTCATATGTAATTATAAGATTATTATATATATAATTATATTATTATTATAATAATTCAACCTAAAAAATAATACATGTGCCAACTCCTAGGTTAAACCTCCTGAGGTTAAATAAAATAATTTGTATTCTGGCATTAGGATTGTTTCATGTTTTCTGGAATTTATTAATCTGAGTTCGTGATAGCGACCAAAAATAATAAAATGTTACTGATGCTATCAGGTATTAAATCATTAGTTTTCTAGCAATTCATTGTATCTAAACTAATCTTGTAACTTGTGCATACGACTAGTTGTATATTAGCTGCTTACATTATTCTTTTTTGTTACAGAGCCTGATTTCGTTGGTTCATATGATATTGGTCAGTATGTATTTTTCTTCTTCCGTGAAACAGCTGTAGAATATATTAACTGTGGTAAAAATGTTTATTCTCGAGTAGCTAGAGTTTGTAAAAAAGACACTGGAGGTAAAAATATTCTAAGTCAGAACTGGGCTACTTATTTAAAAGCAAGACTTAATTGCTCCATACCAGGAGAATTTCCTTTCTACTTCAATGAGATACGTAAGTATCACTAAGATATGTTGAAAAAGTTTATTGTATAATTTGTGATGCATAGGAACTGTATAAATGATCATCTGATGTGAATTTTATTATATCATGCTTTCTTAATTTTTTATTATATCCTTATCAACCTGGGTGTGAAAAACATATGTCTCAACATATGGAGATCTCTATTATACTGTTTTCAGATATTTTTTTATGCAAATATGTATTATTACAGATGTAAAATATTATTAGAATAATCATCAGGGGCTCACTTGGAGGTACAAGACTCTGTCCATTTTTATTGAAATTTGTATTAAAATTCCACATTTATCAACTTTATGGGCTCTTTCTAGAGGTATACTACCCTCTGTGCAATGACAAACAGCAATTGAGATCTATGTTATTTAAATGATACTGAATGACTCTTCACTGAGAGGTAAACAACACTACCCAGAGTTGTAGTTGTGTACCTCTGAAGAAGGTGTCTCTTATATTTTATGTGCACACAACAGGTGACTGAATTTTGACAAAAACCTTTTTCATGTTATTTGCAAACACTAGTGACATCTGAATTAACAAGTAAAAAAATAAGTTGCTGGTTTTCATCACTAAATTCACAAATTTTAATAGATCTTTTAAAACATTGTACCATATACTGTTTTATGACACTCTTTATTCACATAAATTTCTGTGGAACATTGTTCTTCTGTGAAATTACTTGATAATAATGTAAAAATTTAATGATTTTAAAATTTGCAAATTAATATTATTAAGTAAGACTTATTTATTTAATAAGCACTTCCTTTAATACACTTTTCTTTAATAAAACACAGATGAAATTTGAGACATTTGGTAAAGATGTGAACAGGTCACTGACTAACGTCAGTCTATAACTGCAAAGCTAAATGATGCAACAAGCATAAATGAGAATGTTCCAACATGAATTTTCCTGACAACTGGAAATGACTTCAAGCCCCTGTTATAACATGAACACTGCAATTGAATGCTTCAAACAAGTCAATTATTTGAACTGCAGCAATAAGTACAAAAATATTAAAGTGCTAAGAAGACAAGAAACCCCCTTGGAGCACTTATTTAGCGAGTCAAAATGGTATTGCTTGTGACAGGTTTTTCATGATTTTTGAAAGGTTATAATTTTTTTATTAGTACAATACACAAGAAACTTCTTTATTTGCCACAAGCATTGCAAATTGTGCAAATCCGAGATTTTTATCACCAGCCCCATCAGAGTTATTTGAAGAAAAAATTTGAATTTTTTTAAAAAGATTAGTTTCCAAAAATTCATAAAACTTTAGGGGTAAGTATATCACCATTAATATTATTTATGGTAAAACATATAAAAAAATACTTCAAACTGTATATGCCATCCCTGCCTCTTGAAAAAAATTACCAAAAGTGAAATTTCACTGTTTTTCATGTTGTACTTTATTGGTAATTTTCTCATAGAAAGAAGAGAGATAGGTAAATAAACTATTTTTATTGTGAGAAAATATGAAAAAATTGCTTTTTGTTCATCCTTCCAGGACCAAAAATTGTTTAGTTATGATTTTTTCCATAAACCCTTACAATTTCAAAAATAGGTGTGCGCACAGTAACAAAAATTGCTGCTAAAGGCAAACTGCTTAAACTAAAAATTAAAAAAAAAAAGAAGTTTTAAGGTCCTGTAGGAAACAAGTGGGTAAGTTTCAGTTTTTTTTTTAATTGGTCAAGCAGCCAGCTTATGTTTTTTTGGGACACTCAAATGGATTGAGACCCCTTTAGGATACCTAAATGTGTGGCCTATATGTCTGTTTCTTCTTTTAATTATATTTCTCCAAATGCTTCTTTCTTCATCAATTTGCCACAACACATTTTCCATTTGTCACTTTATCTACCCATCTGATTTTTAACATTCTGAGAATAGTACTCTTTTTGAAGTCTGATCGAACTTCCCCTTTTTTGTAAATATTACAGTTTGTAATCTACCTTATTTCTTCCTCACCTGCACTGCACAGTAATTCTGCAGGTATCCCGTCTATCGCAGGAGCCTTTCTGCCATTCAAATCTTTTAATGCTCTTTTAATTCAGATCTCAGTATTGTATCTCCCTTTACATTCTCTTCAACTTCCTCTTCTTCCTCTATAACACCAGTTTTTTATTCATTTCCTCCTTATAAATCTTCTATATTTCACCCAGCTATCACCTTTCCTTTTGTATTATAAATCAGTGTACCATCTTTGTTTAACATGCGATTAGATTTTAATTTATGTACCACAAAATTCTCCTTAACTTTCCTGTATGCTGTGTTTATTTTACCAATGATGATTTATTTCTTTTCCACTTCTGAACACTTTTCTTTAATCCACTCTTCTTCTGCTAATTTGCACTTCCTGTTTATAGTATTTTTTAATTGTTGATTCTTTCTTTTTCCTTCTTCGTCACTAGCATTCTTATACTTTCTCACATGCTATTCATCCAACAGCAGCAATATATCTTCTGATATCCAAGGTTTCCTACCAGTTCTCTTTGTTACATCTAAATTTGCTTCTGCTGATTTAGGAATTTCCTTTTTAACATTCTCCCATTCTTCTTCTATATTTTCTACCTTATCGTTTTTACTCAGACCTCTTGCAATGTCTTCCTCAAAAACCTTCTTTACCTGCTCTTCTTCAAGGTTCTCTAAATTCCACTGATTCATCTGACATCTTTTCTTCTGGATTTTAAACCCCAGTTAACATTTCATTATAACTAAATTATGGTCGCTATCAATGTCTGCTGCTGGATATGCTTTGCAGTCGAAGAGTTTATTTCTAAATCTTTGTTTAACCATGATATATCTGATACCTAGTAGTATCACCAGGCTTTTTCCTTGTGTATATTCTTCTGTTATCAATTTTTAAACTGGGTGTTGGCAATTAGTAATTATATTTAGTACAATGCTCAATAAATCGGTCCCCTCTTTCTTTCCTTTTGCCCAGCCTGTATTCACCAACAATATTTCCTTACTTGTCTTTTCCGATGCTTGCATTCCAATCTCCAAATATTGTTATTTTTTCATCCCCCTTTTATGTGCTTAATTTCTTTGTATGCACACTGTACTCATCATCATGGGCACTTTTAGGCATATAGATGCTAATAATCGTTTTTGGTTTTGATTTTATCCTTTTTGCAATAATTCTATCGTTAAGCCTTTAAATACTCTACTCTCTTCCCTACCTTCTTGTTCTTTACGAAACCTACTCCTGCCTGCCCTTTATTTGACTGAGTTAATTATTCTAAAATCGCCTGATAAAAATTTGTTTTCCTATTCCCACCAAACCTTGCCAATTCCTATTACATCTACATTTAACCTATCCATTTCCCTCTTTAAATTTTCTAACCTACCAACCTTTTTTAGAGTTCAAACATCCCACGCTCCGACTCATAGAATGTTATTTTTTTAATTTTAGGGTGACCCCTTCCTTAGTAGTCCACACCCATAGATATGAACGGGGCTCTAGTTTACCTCCGGAATATTTTACCAAGGAAGGTGCCTCCATCTTTGTTACATGAAAATACAGAGAGCTAAATTTTCTTGGAAAAAGAAACAGCCGTAGTTTTCTATTGCTTCCAGTTGCACAATATTCGTAAGATTGAGTGATGTTGATATGACCATTTAAGTCTTCCTGACGTACACCCTTAACAACTATTGAAAGAGCTGCTGCCCTCTTTCAGGAATCATTCCTTAGTCTTGCTTTCAACAGATACCAGCCACATATATAAGTAAAAATTTACACCGTAAAAGAAAAAATGGAAATGTTTATTTTAATGCGATTAATATAATTTAGAAATTGATGTATAAACTATTGACCCAATTAAGTTAATAAATAATGATCTTATTCATTTTAATTTTTAATGAGCTGTTTTGTTTGTTGTTTCAGAGAGTATTTACAAAGTGCCAGGAGATGATTCAATGTTTTATGGTGTGTTTACAACATCAACAACAGGCCTTATGGGTAGTGCCATTTGTGCATTTGCTCTTGAAGATATTCAAAGTGCATTTAAAGGTAGATTTAAGGAACAAGCTACATCAAGCTCAGCATGGTTACCAGTACTGAGCAGTCGAGTTCCTGAACCAAGACCTGGAGAATGTGTCAATGATACTGAAACATTACCAGGTGTGTTAATTTAAGTTATCATGTACTAAGTAATGAATAAAGTGCATACTGATTACATAATTTACATGTGTGCATGTATAGATATATTTATAAAAATTAAAGACAAGATGTATGCTTTAATTATCTGTAATTTTAATTGTTTAGATTGCCAACTGTACGACGTCTCTTCAGAAAATAACTGAACACTAAATACATCCACTGGTGCGTAATTAAAAAATTATGCACCAGTGGATGTATTTAGTGATGTGGGGTTGGCAGCATTGTGTTCCGCACAACATCCTCTGTAACCACGTGTTCTTGGATTGTTGATATCTCATTTAGTTTTCATGTTATTATCTTGAGTGCAACGTGTTTAAGTTTTATTAGCAATTTTTGTAGTGTGCAATTTTCAGGAGCAATACAACGTAAAATTTTGTTTGAAACTGGGGAAAACTTTCACAGAAATGTTTCAACTTTTGAAACAAGCTTACGGAAATGATGCTCTGGGTCATACGCAATGTTACAAATGGTTTTCATGATTCAAAAGTGGTTGTCCGTCAATTGATGATGACTTCTCAACCAGGATGGCCTTCGACTTGACGCCGACATTCAGAAAATCAACGATCTGGTGCATGTAAATCACCAACTGAATGTCAGAGAACTTGTAGACGAGGTTAGCATATCAATTGGATCATGCTATATGACATTTTGACTGAAAAATTTAACTTTCATTGAGTTGCAGCAAAGTTTGTTTTTCATTTGATGACTGAACAGCAGAAAGAACATTGAGTGGACATATGTTGGCAATATCATGAACAAGGTGTTAACAATGAAAAAATCATGCAATGGATCATAATGGGAGATGAAAGCTGGGATTACGGCTATGACACTGAGAAAAAAGTTCAGTCATCACAATGGGTTGCCAAAGAGTCTCCATGCCCCAAGAAAGCATGTTCTTCTTGATCCAATGTCAAAGTGATGCTCTCTTTTTTTTATTTAAATGGAATTGTGCATTTTGAATTCTTGCCTCAACGTGAAACGGCGAACCGTGCATACTATCAAGGCATTTTACATGAAACAGTTACATGAAAAAATTCACAAAGAGAGAGACCATTGTTGTGGTGAGACAACTCAACTCATGACAATGTCCCTGCACACTCAGCTTTATCAGTTCATCAGTTTTGTGCTAAAAATCAGATGACTGTCCTCCCTCAGCCTCTGTATTCACCAGATCTAGCTTCTTGCAATTTTTTCTTATTTCCGAAATTAAAATTAGTGATGAAAAGACGCCGTTTTGAGACTATTAAAGCAAATTCATCACAGATTATAAAGGTCATTTCAAATGAAGCTATCCAGGACTGCTTCACGAAGTGGAAACACTGCTGGGAAAAGTGTAAAAGTGTGTGAATTGGAGAGGGGAGTACTTTGAAGGAAACAAGGACCAATAATCTGTAAATTATTAATAAAGATTAAAAAGTTTGGTTATTTTCTGAATAGACCTCATATATAAAATACAATATAAGAAATCCATTAACATGAAACAAGAATTGAAATTATATAATAATAAAACCAGACAAAATTGGCTAAGCATACACAATGTTTTGCCTAAAATTTGACGGTTTATCAAGTACTAAAAAAATACACATAGACAAATTTCCTAGCAAGTGGACTGGTCTGTGTAGATACAGAATGTTAAGAGGCATTTATTACTCTGGTTATCACCAAACAATAAATGCCATCAGTGAATAATAAAACTGTATAAAATAACTCAGATGATGGTATTAAGTGTGGCTTTGACTTCTGGAATTGTATCCTAACACTTCACACTCACCAATTTCCAGGATGCTGTTCTCTGAGAAGTTACAGGGAACTACAGCTTCTATGTATATGTACATTTATACATTTTTATTTTTATCACTTTTAAAAATGATTTTGGTTTTGTTTTGTAAAATATTCATTATATTGATTATAAGTAAAGTGAAAATAAGTAATCAACTATTGCCAAAGTGATCTTAAATAATGCATGTCACTGAAATTCCTGAAGCAGGTCATTGACTATATAAGTATTAGTTAAATGCTTTTCAATAAATTTAACATTGCTTGTGTTTTTCTTTATTTATATCGGGTTTAGAGTTTCTTGTTTACAGAAAATAGAAATAAGTTTTCTTCTTTTCTTTTCAGACACAGTATTGAATTTCATTAGATCTCATCCGCTTATGGACTCAGCTGTAGCTCATAGAGATGATAAACCTGTATTTTATAAGCGAGATCTTTTGTTTACACATCTTGTAGTCGACAAATTAAAATATGATGTATTTGGTGATCAACTGGAATATACTGTTTACTATGCTGGAACAAGTATGTAACAAAGAAATTCATAATTTATTTTAAGGGAAGTCATTTACATAATTTAAAAAAAAAAACTATATTTAAAAAATGTATTTATATGTTTTAAAATCTTTTTTTCTTACTTACTTGTCATAAGATATTTTTGTACTAATTGTGAAATAATAAATATTAATAGTGTTTCATTGAATTAAAAATTTTATATGATAAATAAAATAATATTTTATTTTTTGTTTATTAACAATGTAACACTGAAGTAAGTAACTAGAAAAACACAAATACATCATTTATACAGTATTATAAGCATTTGTACTAGTATATTTATACCATATTCAATTATATAAACTATATATAGTTAACTACTTTATAATATGGTACTATAAGTACTATATGAACTATTATATTATATTTAACTATTTGTAGTACTAACATCTAAATTTTTCTTTTTATATTCAAAATTTTAAATTATAAATTAATTTTTATTTTTATTTTTAATTTAATTTATTATTGAATTCATATTTTGTATATTTACTATTTTTTAATTTTAATTTACAATTAAAAATTTTGAATATAAAAAAAATTTAGTTTTATTTCTGTTTTGATTTAATTGGAAAAGGATCTTTTAACAATTTTAAATCTCAATTTTAATTTTAATGTGCAGTTTGCAATGTACAATTTTAATTTTAATCTGTAACTTGCAACGAAAGATTTGAAAAATTATAGAGCAACTGATGATGCAAGGTACTCGCAAAAGCGCTCTTGCTTGAGTTATGAAATAAGTAGGAGTCATTCTATTTTATTAATTCTGTACTTGGGTTGATAGGATTAATACACACATGTGCGTGTGCACACACACACACACACACACACACTCACAGTATATATAAAAGACAAATACTAGCAGACCTTTTACGGCTTTTCCCACACACTATTTGGTTACTTGCATTTCCTGTCACAGTCAGGGGATGTTTAGCCGGTCAGGGCTCTCTTCACTTTTCCTTTCCATCTTACTAAGAGGCTGTGCCCCCTGGACTTCCCTGTGCCCTGTGTTCATTAAACTCACGCTTGTGAGAATAATAATAATAAATAAATATTAAAGCTTGTTCAGTTTATAAAAACTGTCAGTGTATTGTAATTTCTTCACATCAACAGTTTGGTCAGTACAAGCCTTAAGTTTGAGTGACCTAAGTACAGTAGCCGCCAAGTAACAGTGAGCTTGGAGTGGCAACGACTGTTACCCAACGTAACAACATTTTCCTCACTCTTACTAATTCCCCTTACCAAATAATGGTTCTACCTTTAACAAATGAATACAACAATTTTTAAATGAAATACAACTGGCTAATTCTGTACTGTACATTGTAAAATGTAATAATGGATGACAAAATATTATGTATTACTACTTACACAGTAAATATTGCGATAGATGATGGTTAATGCTGTAACTTTAATTACTTCCTGGAAAATGAATTATGTGTTTAATTTCCCAGCTAGAACGCTCTCCTCACTGTCTTCAGGAAATTGTCATTATTATCACAGTCACTAGATAAAGAGACATTGGAGACAATGAAAGATTCTGTTGGAGAATCTATTAACGATCCTTATTTGCAATAATTCACCTTTGATTTTTTTAACCTTTTCACAGTAAGGTTTTCGTTGTTCGTTGCTCATAGAATTCATTTTATCTTCACACAGTGTCTGCATCTCTGACATCTTAAATGTTGTGTAGTGGCTTGCGACATGTCATTTTACCTCTGACCATACCATCTCGACTGAATTTAAATCAGGATGGTAAGGTGAAAGCTGCAGAACTTGAGCAGTCCTTTTCTTTACAAGAATTCGTCAAATTGGTATCATTTTCTGTTACTTTTATTCAACTTGATTAGTTCATACAATTGTGGTTTAAGCATTTGAGATGAAAAAGGAGTATGAAGTTTCTGTAGCCAAACAGTCATGTTTTGTTTCTTGCTTGATGACACTAGACGTTTTTCAGAAAGAGTATTATGATATGGAACATTGTCAATAATAGTAATTATTGACAATGTTCAAAGGATGAAGGTTAGGAACTAATTTCTCCAGTCCATTTCAAATAATTTTTGGAATTCATGCTATCATGGTAATTGTCACATTTGGCTGCCCAGGTTACCTTGTGTTTGGAATAAATAAAGCTCATTTCCAGTGTAAATTATGATTGTGTTCACCTTTATTGGTAAATAAAATCCTGCACCACTGTCATTAGCCCATGATTTTGCCATTCAACGAGATGATGAAACATAGGATTCATCTAAGTATATAATTGCCCGGTTACATTTTCTAAAATCACTTGATTGCCTGCACATATGAAATACTTTTCTGCCTCATATAATGTTTTTGAACTAAAATTTTCCTTTTGTTTTCTGTTTTGTGTCACTTAAAACCTAATTCTTTCAAAATTCTTCTTAAACTAGTTTCACTAGCGTTAAAATTAATTTTCAATTCTTTACAGAATTTGTTAACTGTTGGCACTCCCCTATCTTTGAGTGAAATTCTTTCACAGTTTGCCTAACCACTTCTTTATCAAAATCATCCAATCCAGCAACTGGATTGGAAAATTTCTTCCTTTTTTTTCAGAGTGACGAACGAACATTCTGGCCCTTGAATCGAAGAAGTTCTATTTTTTTCTTTTCTTAGGTTTTGAACCTGAGTCCTGGAAGTGTCACAGTCAGCTGCAGTTCTCCCTTCACACTTCTGCATAGCAATTTTGCATGCCAGTTTTCAGAGTTTTTACCTTTCACAAAAGACTTAAATTCAGCCATCCTATTCACATGTGAACAAACTACTTTAAAAACTTTGAACCGTAAACCACAATAAAAACTTTTACAATAATATTGTAATACAATATTTTTTTAAATATCTTATCGTACATTAATTGCCTGTGTAGCAAAATACACAATAAACGTCAAAATAATCATATCGAGAGGCAGAACCACAGGACTAAATGAACTTTATACACATGAAAAAGCAAAAAAAAAGTAAAAATAA
The DNA here is from genome assembly GCF_047948215.1 of Lycorma delicatula. Classification (NCBI taxonomy): domain Eukaryota; kingdom Metazoa; phylum Arthropoda; class Insecta; order Hemiptera; family Fulgoridae; genus Lycorma; species Lycorma delicatula. The sequence continues at coordinate 247,652,712 of NC_134455.1, read as the reverse complement.
TTGTTCTGTATTAGAAACATGATGTTGCTTTGTTAGTACTGTAAAATACACAAAAGTACATTGCTTCGTAAACAGCAGTTGTATGATGCTTATGCTACTAAGAGATGACTAATAATGGTGTGCCAATGTTTCAGAGAACAGTACTATAGCAGTGATGTGTCAGCTAAACATCCAAGCTCGCCGTTATGTGGCAGCTACTGTATGTGGTTTTCAAAACAGTTGGCCTCTATCTTAAAAACATTAGTTATAACTGGTTACCTGTACTTCATACGGCTAAAAATGTATTTTGCCCAAATTCTTATCATTACCCTATATATACCACTAGAAAGTGACCACACTTGGTTTCTAAAATTTTTTAAAATTATTTTTGTTTTATATTTTTTAATCAAGTAACAAACTAGTTTAGGATTTCAAAAAAACCCTTCTTAGTGTGCACTCGTAAAATGTTGATTCATTTATAGAAATATGGTTCATTTATGTGTTAACTCAGAACTGTATTCAACATTATCAACTATCTGGACAGTAGGTTTTATTGAAAAGTGTCATGGTGATGTTTCAAAGGCAAGTAGTCACTATCATTTACTGACCTAAAAGTGGTCGTGTATAATCAAACATGTTACTTAATTTCATTAGCTTTTTATTCATATTTCTGATATTAGAACAGTTTTGTAATTAAAATGTTAACTCTTTAAAAAGTTTTCTATTTGTTTAATTGGTTACCGTGTGTTAATATAATTATAAAAGAAAGTAAATTTCACAGAATTTCAGAATATGGACTATACTAGTTTTGTTCAGGAGTGGAAACTTTCATAATTTCACTACACTGTATGGGCAAATGTGATCAGTAGTTGTAGGTTGATTTCTCCATTTGAAAGTTTTATTTCTCCCATTATAGAATTTGAATATCACAGACAGTATTGTTATATTTTTATGAAAAATTTATTTATTTATCTCATTTTCATTATCATTTTGCAATTTAATAATAATATAGTCTTATTCATTATCACTATCATCTGCAGTTTTCATTATTATCAATTTTATCATTATTTTTTACAAAATCTTGTAAGTTGTGCTCAGAAACTAAACACCTGACCTACTTATTGATTTCCATTTTATGTAAAATATTTTTATTGTTTTTATAATATATAAAACTAAAACTCCAACCCGTTTAAGTACAAAAGTTTAGTATAGAACACAAATCACAAAATGAAAGCATTGTGGTCAGTATGTAATATCATTGATTTCTAACATTTCTTATAAGAAATAAACATTGTAAAATTACTGATGATAACCAACCTTTAGAAGCAGAACATCTCTGGCAAGAAATGATAATATAAAGTCACATAAATTGTGTTCTTGAAGTCATATATATATTCAGTTTAACAGAGCTCTACAAAAATAATGTACAAAAAATTAATGATCTAATGGCAATCTTCCATTCCAAATGGAAGTTTTTAAATACAAATTTAGTATGTGTAAAATGTAGATATTTAATTTGATTTATTTGTACTGATAATAATTCTGTAAAATAAATAGTAAAATTTAATTTATTATTTAACAGTTAACTACAGGCATTCAGATATGTTTGTTACTGATTGGTTGGGTTTTTACAAAACTGCTCATCGGTTTAATTATTAGCTCTATTTAAGGAATTATTTTGTTTAATATCTTATCCAAAGTGTCCTTCTGAACAGTTCTTTTGAAATATACATTCTGTTGTATATTAGTAGAAACCATTTGGCTGGAAAAATTACATTGTTGACATAAACAAGTACTTTAATATATTTATGCAACATTAATCTTTAAAATAAAAATTACGAATTTGTCAATTAAGTCCTAGAGTATTGTAAACAAGACAGTTGTGAAATTTTTTATTTAGGTCTAAAAATAACTGTAAACATCAATCATTTATTCAACATATTAACTTATTTATAATCTGTTATTCAAAACATAATTGGTATTGCATTCTTGTTTTTTTTTTTTCGGTCTTTTATAGATGAGGGTAGAGTATACAAGGTTGTTCAGTGGTATGATGATGAAGGAGAATCTTATTCATCTCTTCTTGATATATATGATGTTACTCCAAAAGAACCAATAAGAGTGATGGCTATGTCACATGAGGTTAGAAGCTTTCATTTGTTACATGTAATGTGTTATAAACATTTTATTATTTTTTTTTAATTAGAGCATTAATATTTAGTTGTTGCTTAAAAATGATTTATTTCATTCATAAAATTTACTATATTGGTTTAATTTATTTGTAAATTATTAATATTAAGACCTTATTATTTTTTGTTTTCTTCTCATTTTTACTTCCTTGTACGAAGTAAAGGAAGTATTTCGGTTTTCAGATTTCAATGGAAATATGCATTTTGACCATCCCTGAATCCATTTTGACTAGTTTCAGTGTGACGTCTGTACATACGTACATATCCAGTATAACTCAAAAATGATTAGCTGTAGGAAGTTGAAATGGGGACTATTGTAACATCTGGTTGTGCACCTCCCCTTTAGATTGCAATCGACTGAACCAAAAGTGTCCAAAAAAGACCCAAATCCCAAAAAATTTGGATTTCAGACTTTTTCTAAACTGCAGTAATAAGCCCTCATTTTCAATTATATATCATAAGCAGTGCTTATTTTCATTGGTTCAAGAGTTATAGCCAAATAAAATTTTAATTAATGAAATATTTCGATCTTACAAGGGAATTCATCATACTGGATCTTACAAATCATATTGGCTCGAATCAGACTTCATCTCCTTTTTTTGTTACCTTTTTTTTATAATTCACTTTTTAACTTTTTTAAAAAATATATTGATTTTAATAATTATTAACCCATGATTGTAAAAAAATTACAATAAGTAATAATTCAATAATAATAAAACAAAAAAAATATATATATATAAATCCATAAGTTATTAGTGAAATAAAATTTTATGTACTTTTAAGAATGTATATTTTTAATTTAATAGGCATTATTACATATGTGGATATGTAATAGATTTGTTGAAACATCTGATTATTTAATATTAATTGAAAATTATAATTTAAAATTGTATTATTTTTGGATTTTCTAGTTTAATTTTATTTAATTCTGAAATTTCTGTTTAATTTTATCTACATTAAAGTTAACTACAGAGTGACTAAAAAACATACCCTCACAAGAACAACATATACACTGAGGTGTACATGCCTGAACTTTAGTAAACTGCAGAAAATGCTTATCTTTCAGTTCATTACTCCTCTGATTTTGTCGGACAATTTTCTCCCTAAGACAGAGTTGATCATCATTTCGTTTATTTATTTTTTGTTGCCATTCATTTAATCGCTCTTTGGTTTGATATAATTCTTCTGATCTTAATTTGTGTACACATTCTCTAATTTTCAATTTTCTCTCTATATTTATCATCTCCTAATGTTCTTATTCTTTCTTTGGTTTTAACATTTTCTTCCTCTTTATATTTATTATCTTTTCTTAATTGTTTTATTCTTCCTTCTTCTTAACATTTTCTTTCTCCGTCATATTCATCTTCTTGTCATTTTTTGAGATATATTTCTGTATGTTTTCTTTCTTTTTTCTGTATGATTGTTTTTGTTTCAGTTTTTATTATTCACCAACTAATGCAATAATAAAAACTGAATATTTTACACTGTAAGGTCGAAATTAACATTTATAACCAGTATATAGGAGTTCACTAAACAGAATAGTTTAATTATTAACTTTTATAAATGACCCACCAGAAATCTGAAACTTTTGTAAGTCAGCAACTCACGAAGATACGAATAATACTGATCTAGATACGAATAATACTGAGTAATAAAGGGACTTTCACTCTATCCTAATATTTCATATAAGTTGTTGAATTAATAATTGTATGAATATTTGATGTTAATAAAAGCTAATATGTCAGCAATATTGTAACTGTCCAATTTATTAAAGAATTGGGGGATTGTATTTCACTTTCAAATAAAATAAGTTTAAATGAAGTGCAGCAAAAAATGTTTATATGTAATTTAATAGGCATACATGGAAGTCATGTGTTGTCCACATCAGATTTTTTCTTGTGAATTCTTCCTAAGTGAAGAGTGATTAATGTAATACATTCTATGTTAAGTTTCCAGAAAATACTTCTCATCTGGGGGAAGTTTTTTATGGTTATCTTAAGTGATTTTTATTATTTATGGGAGAAAAATTTTGGAACATCCAAATTACAAAATATGTTTAGGTGCCTTGTTTGTCAGTTAACTGACAAACATAATAAATCAAAAACATAGTAATTTTATAAGTCTGAGTTAAGATATTTTATCATGTTATTAAATGGCAGTAGTAACTCATTACTACTCTTACTAAGCATAAAAAAATGTATAAAAAGCAGCATTTTTTCACAAGTAAGGAACAAGAAGCTTTGAGAAAATAAGAAAATACTGAAATGGCTGTGATTGGTTATTACAAATAAAATGCTTTAAGAGCTTCATCTAAAATTTTTTAACTAATCCCTTAAACCAGAATATGTACCTGAAGGTTTTATATTACCTGCTGTAAAAATTATGGTTTCTCCATTGATCATTGAGAAAGCATCTTAGGGTTTCTCTTAATACTGTTATGAAATAGGTAAGAAGTGCATTAAAAGTGCAGTTGGTCAAATACTATTAAGGAACAGTTTTTAGTAAGAGTATGCTTATCTTCTTTTTTTTATCTTCAGCTGAACAAAAATATAAACATAAAAAACAAAGCTTTTTTATCTGTTAGATTAAATATAAGTACAAGAGAAATACTTTTGAAGACTTACTTCATATTTTTTTAATTACTAATGTTTTATAAGAAAAACAAAACAGCTCTTAAATAATCAAGTAAAAATGAATAAATTCACAACTAAAGCAGCTTTGCAAGGAAATTGTCTGTGAACACTCAATTTTTCTTCCACTAGAAAGTTTATTGTCTTATCATGTGCTGTAGAAAAGTTGACCAGAATTAACACATCAACTTCATTGACCATACGATCAAAATTATAAAACAAAAACTTTCTTAGTTCTTTGAGACACACATTTATTGTGTGATGTTTATAAGGTTTGGAGTGTAGTTTTCATGACTGTTTTTGTGTTTCTGAGCTGTCTAATTGTGTTAGTTTCCTGATTTTGCATTAATATGTATAAATTATAAGAGCATGTAGCAGCAAAAGAAGGTAAGCTCATAGATATCTCGATGGATGGTGCTCTGAAATTGCTGTTGAATTAAAGTATGTTCTAAATTTCTGGGTTCATTTATAAAATGAATTTCCAGAACTATCAAATTGTGCTCTGTAAGTATTGATTTTTCTTTGTGAAATTTCTTTCTCTGCATTTTATTTGCCATAAAAATAAACTTGGTATTAGAAGACCTGTAAATGAAATACTTGCTCATTAATAAAAATGAGGAACTTAAACTAAGGTCATTATTCAATGTTTTCTTTTGATAGTATTACTATTGCTTTAAATTTGTATGGGCTTATTCCATTAAAAATAAGAGTAGTGTAAAAATAAGTGTGATCATTCACTTGTCTCTGTTTTTCTAAAATTTGGAAACCATTGATAAGCTGCCAAAATTAATATTAAATTGTTCTAGTATATCAGATTATTAGTAGTTGAGTTTAAAGGATTCCAACAATATTCAAAAAGAGCTTCAGTAATAAAGAAAGAAAATCAAAACCACTGTTGATGGAAGTAATACAAAGAACTGGAACCTGGATAGACTTAACATGTTTGCTATACCCACATTTCTGCAGGCAACATGGATCTTTCCCAAATTGCTATACCAACAGGCCTGTTGTCCCTGATACTTTTTGTTCTTGGACACTCCTGGAACAATTTGTGTATTAATGCAAATTATGAATTCTTTTCTGTCTCAATGTAGCATTTAATCAAGTCAAATTTTTAATAGCATGCAGTTCATTTATAATTTTTAATTAAATCTTTTTCTTACAATCTTTTTTAATTTTAATGAAGATAATATTTCTTGATCAAAGTTTTTCTTAACTATCTAGAAAATTATTTTGAAGTTAAATTTTTTTTTTTTTTTACTTTTCTTTGATGTTTGTTTATTTATTAATGTAATAAGCATTTCTTCCATTTTATTTTTTACTTTGTCAAATCTCATAATAATGAAATAAATAAAATACTTCAAACAATAAACAGAAACATTGACAACCTTGATTTTCTGTTGCCATTTTCTTCTTTTTCTTGTTTAGCCTCCGGTAATTACCTTTTTCAGATAATACTTCATAGGATGAATGAGGATGATATGTATGAGTGTAAATGAAGTGTTGTCTTGTACAGTCTCAGTTCAACCATTCCTGAGATGTGTGGTTAATTGAAACCCAACCACCAAAGAACACCAGTATCCACAATCTAGTATTCAAATCCATGTAAAAATAACTGACTTTACTAGGATTTGAACGCTGGAACTCTCGACTTCCAAATCAGCTGATTTGTTTACCACTAGACCAATATAAAATGACTGGTGGGTTGATTTTCTGTTGCCTATTGTAGTATTTGGTAACTTGATGTAGGATGTTAAAATTTATTATAAGTATACATACTAATATATAGTAAGGCTCAATAGGCTTAAATAATAGCCCCCTTTTATCCTTAGGACTTCTTAACTCCTTCTTAACATCATAAATTAGCTATTAACCTTGAACATGTTAAATTCTACTAAAAAAAGAAAAATTAAAATATCTTTACAGATTTCAGAACTAATTAATTACAAATTTCATAATATAATTCTGTAAGATTTCTTTCTTAGTTATGAGTGGTGTTATAATAATAATTATTCATAAAACACATATGAAATGTTAGAGATAAAAATTAAATTTAAGTATTCTGCTAACTTTATTTTATAAATATTGACAGAGGCAAGTATTAAAATGTTGCTTTGAAATTTTGCAAGATTTTATAAAATTTACATTTATAAAGTATGTTTTGTTTTCTGTAATAATTTTTGGTTGGATAATAGTTGAACACGAATGATGGAAACAAAGTTTCATAGAAAATAGGAACTAGCTTCTGATTGCAGCTGTACGATTTGATTTGAAACTATTTACATTTCAAGTGTTTGAAGGGTTAAGATGCTGTGGAACTGAATACATAGCTTGGGGCCTACTTGAGCCTGTCCATCTGACTGATTGCAAGTGAGACTTGAGCATAGGCAGAATGTGTTATAAATAAAATATGCATTGAGTGAATACCAGGTTTTTATTATTGTTAAAGGACAATAAGTGATCTGTTTATATATAATACCTTTAAAAGACAATAAGTGATTTGTATATATATATATATATATATATATATATATATATATAATACCTATTTCATGAATTTTTTTTATATTTATATAAAATACATTATTTTACTTGGGTAATGTATTAATTTAATATTAGACAAAGTGTTTGATTGTTACAAATAGTTTGTGGTTATTAAGTCATATATATTTTTTTCTTCAACCTTTAAACATCCCAGGAGCAACAGGCATCCGCTATAAGGTGTTACATCAGTTTCTCCTGAGTGTTGTGGCAGTAGACTTCTCTGCCTGACTCAGTTCCTCTTGAGAACCACCCTCGAGGTCTCTGCTGGATTGTAAGAGCTTCCTGACCTCCTCTTCTCTGAAATATTCCTCCTCAGGAGAGCTACCCTTCCTGGCCCTAGGTTAACCAGGTTGCATGCACCTGTCCTCCCACGTGCACCCGTCTCTCATACCATGAGGGTCCTTAATGCATCATTGGAAGCACCCTGGACCCAAGCCACTCTTGCATGTGGTTGAGCCAAAGCGTCCTCAGCAAAAAGACTGCCTTCCTGGCTATTAAGTCATATATTGTTTATATTAATTCCCACTGTAATAATATGGTGATATTTTTTGTTCCAGGAAAGTTTTAATATGTTTCAAATAAAAACAGTGACAACAAATTATAGATTAACATACTTTGCATATCTCTCTTAATTCATAATTTACCATTTCTGCTACTAAATTTTTAAGAGTTTGTGGTAGTTTTTATTGTAAAAAGTAATTTGTAAAATTATGATTTTGCAGCATAAATCTTTGTACATAGCATCTGATGATAGACTTCGTCAAGTAGACATGGTGATGTGTGCTAGAAGGTATGACAGTTGTTTGAGATGTGTCCGTGATCCATACTGCGGCTGGGATAAGGATTCAAATACCTGTCGACCTTTTACTCCTGGGTAAGAATTTATTACAAAAATTATTAGTTAAATTTGATTATATTGTTTTTAATTCATGTCTAAATTTATTTTAGGTTATATTTTTTTATCATACTCATATTTATAAATGACTGAAAATTGAGTGAAATCTAAAAAAAAATTTCTAGGTTAGCCTAAATTAGTAAGCATGGCATTTAAATTTAAAATCATAAAAGCAATTCGTAGAATGTTACCACTACTTTGGGATAAAATTCCTGGAAGTTGTTGTAAATTAAAAGTTCATATAAAACATATGTCCAAAGTCATTTTGCTTTCAAGTTATAGATAATGAAATATTTAGCTCCTAATTTCTGTTCCACCAATGATATATATATATATAAAACATATTATATTAAATAATGATATATTCTCTGGACAATAATTATGGTACAGAAATACATGAAGACAGAGTTTTTGTTTGTTTTATTTTTTTATACATAATTTTACATGAGGTTTAGCTTAAAAATGTTTAAAAAATAGTCTCCAGATAACTCCAGTATTTGCTGAAAAAGTTTTTGTGAAGTTCAAATAATCAAAGTCAAAAAGCAATTATTTACTTTAAAGTAATTTATATCGGCTATTCAGAAATAAATTCTTTACAAATTTGCTTGTAAATTATTATTTATTATTGGTAATTTAATGAAGTTAATGTATTGCCACACCTTAAAAAGTTTATTTTGCCTAATAATCATTATCTCATAAATTTTACTAGATTGCACATTGTTGAAGCAGAAATTAGAGCAAAATATTCGTTTGAAAACAAATAAGCAACTTTAATTTGAAAACAATCACTTCAAAAGGCAACATATTGATATATATACGAGGTGTGATCAAAAAATACGGTGAATGAATTTTTATAGCGGCAACTGCCGACGCTACATCCATATGCTGTAATTTGTCCAATAGCATGATCAACTGAGACAGGCAGGGACAAGTTGTAACACATTCGAGCTTGCCAGTCAGCTGCCAGAGCCGCTAGAATGAGGTTGTTTATCGTGTCTGTCACGCAACATGGATTTTGAACAATGCACTAACATTAAGTTTTTTTAAGTTGCAAAAGAGTGCCAAATAAGCTCATGAAATGTTAGAATCGGTGTACGGCGATAATGTGGTAACTTTGAAGACTGTGTACAAGTGGTATGACCGATTTAAAAACGGAAATGAGTGTTGAAGACGAGCAGCGTGCGGGACATCCAGTAACCTCAAAAACAGTTGAAAATGTGCAAAAAGTGGAAACAATGGTTCGTTCAAACAGGCGAATGACTATTCGAGAGCTATCGGAAGACCTTAACATCTCGTACAGATCCGTTCAAAGCATTTTAACTAATGAATTGCAAATGAGACAAGCGAGTGCAAAATTTGTTCCCACACTTTTGAGTGATGAACAGAAGGAAAATCGTGTGGTCAATTTGCACAGAGTTGAAGGGTCGTCTTCATGCAGATCCGGACTTCATGGCCAAAATTGTAACTGGAGATGAAATTTGGGTCTATGGCTATGACCCTGAGACCAAAATGCAGAGTTCCCAATGGAAAACCAGTTCATTTCCTCGCCCTAAAAAGGCACATAAGTCAAAATCCAACATCAAGGTCATGCTCGTTGTTTTTTTTGATAGTGAGGGCATAGTGCAATCAGAGTTCGTTCCAAGGGGAACAACTGTAAACTCTGAATTTTATAAGGGAAAGCTTGCGAAACGACGTATGAATAAAGCGACCAGAAAAATGGACCAATGGCTTTCTTCTTCACCACGACAACGCGCCGTGTCACACCTCGCTTCTCATTCCCGAGTTTTTGGCCGAACAAAGTGTTCCTGTCTGTCCACACTCGCCATACTCACCGGATTTAGCACCACGCTACTTTTGGCTCATCCCAAAAATTAAAACTGTGCTTAAAGGAAAACGTTTTGACACCATTGCTGACATTGAGAGGGCCACGACCGAGCAGCTGAAAGCCCTTCCGAAAGAGGCCTTCCAGAAATGCCTCCAGTCATGGAGTCAACGTTGGGATAAGTGCATTGCTAGCCAAGGACAGTACTTTGAAGGAGATTAAATCGAATTCTATGTAACCTTATTACTTTTTTTAATAAAAAATTATTCACCGTATTTTTTGATCACACCTCGTATATATATATATATATATATATATATATTTTTTTTTTGCTTCAAATGGCTCTAGAGATGTTTTCCTAGAGTGATAATAAACCTTTCTATATAACCTTATATATAGAAATGTTATTTTGAACATTTTCTTGTCTGATGGAATGAATTTAGTGTAAAATATTGCCCTAAAGTGAAATATTACTGAACTTCCAATAATACTGGTCTTTTAGAGCAATAATTCTTTAATAATGTGGTGTTATTGGTAAATTAAAAAGTTTTATTTTTTTATAAATGCATAAATTCATGTATGTGTGACCAGGAGTGTATTCTTCCTTCAAGAGTGAAAAAAAGAATAGAGCATGTACATTTTGTACTTGCTCTATTCTGCTTGACATTCTATTATTTGTTTACGTTCTTTGCCGACTAAAATGTTTACCAAACATATGAAAGCCTTTCCTTTATTATCTATCACATGTGTGGTTCATAATTTCTATAAACTATACCTCCTGTAAAGTATTATATAGTTAGTTGCTGTTAAGTTAAGAAAGTGTTTTATTGTTAATATTCTGGGCCTTTGTAACAAGTTATGAAGAGTGTGAAGCCTCATCTTGTGTAAATTAATTTAAAATGTTTTCTTACTTATTCTCTTCAAGTTTAGAAATTACATAGCATGAGAGAAAATTGCTACTGCTTTTTACTGAAAACAAACAGGAAAAATTTAAATACGTGTTATACATCTCAGAATTAATTGGGTATAATTCTTGTAACATATTTTTGTAGCACTTACCTTTTTTAGTTTTAAATGATATGAATATAAAAATAATTAACTTTCAATTTATCTGATGTTTAAAAAAAAATCAATTATGAATAAAAAAATGTATTTGAACTGATAGCTAACAGTAGTTAAATATGTTAGATGTGATATAAGATTGATGACAGAAATCAATTGTTTTTGTCTACTGTGATATGGATTGGGTTAAGAGATTTCAAATTATTTCCTTAATAACATTAATTGTATTTATTTGACTTGTTTCATTATCTAATGAGTCAAATATCTTAGGCATACTGTACTTATATAAATTAGAAATATAATACTAAATTAGGAAAAATAATTTAAATTTACCTAACTTTTTCACTCCCACTCAAGTATATTTAACAGACTTGGAAGGTGGTAAATCAGGGTTTTTTTAAATTGAACTAAATAGTATAAAAATTTATAGATACATAGAATGACTTATTGACAGCATCTGAAAGGTATTTTCTATTAAGGTTATTAAGTTTTCTTATTTTATTTCATTTTTTCCTTATGAGAAAACCAAACCTTATTTTTGAAAAAAATTCAATTGTATATTTTTAGTGTTAAATCACTAATACTGAAATCAAGCGAAACAAATTATTACCACACACGTCCTAAGTATAAACAGATTCTATGTCCACTGGTTCCATTATGTTTTCTACAGATTAACCAAACTAAAAGAAATATTAACGAGAATAAAGATTAACCCTCCCACCCATGCACAGTGCACTGAGTGCGCCATGCGATACTTTTTTACATATAGGTTAGCAACACTGTCTCTGATCTTGTTCCTGCATTTGTTAACTTCAAACAGATCTGTTGTTAATCTGCTAAGTGCGTGAGTTAGTTCATTAGTTTGTCTTTGTTTTCCTGGCAGCTTGTTCAGTGTGACAACATCAGTTCTGTGCTTAAAGTGCACCACGCGTGTAAGCATGAAAGTACATTTTTTATCTTTATTAAGTATTGTTATCTCTAGTAATATGTATTTTATAACATTTTTAACCCTATTAGAACTTTAATAATATCATAATATAATTATTTAGTATCATAGTGAAAATTAATATAAGTTACTTGTTGAATGTATAAATTTTCTTGTAAAATATGTTACTGCAAGCATTTACTTTTGAAATTTAGATTTATATGATCTTTTCTTTAAATCTGTCTAAAATTCTTTCTTTAAATTGAATTAGATTAAATTAAAATTTATATAAAACATAACATTTGATTGTCAATTAAGAAAAATCAAGTCATACATCATATATGCGTCTTGTCAGTAAAAAATTCTCAACTTTATGTTTGTTGGAATGAAATCATTTTGGCCAACTTAAGAATCAACAATTATTGTTTAAAATTTGTTTGAATAAAATATCATTATCAAAATTCATCTCTTCATTTATCAGATTGATGTTAAAGTATATATGAAATTTTTCTAAAATATTAGTTTCATAAAGATTGTTAAGTATTTGAGAATATTATTAATAAAATTGTTTGTGTTATAATTATGATTCTGTTGTAAAATATGTCTGGCAAAATTAGATCGTTCTTTGTGTCCTTTATTTATGCAGTTGATGTGTTCTTTAATCCTAGTCGAAAAGGATCAATTAGTCATATCAGTGTATTCCAAATTGCAGTCTGCACATTTCAAACTGTATACACCTTGTTTATCTAAATTAAATTTATTATTTTTCATTGTTTTTGAAGGATCTGTATTATTTATATAATTTATTATTTTATTGTTTCTTATGTAAGCTGTTTTTAACTCGTATGATTTAAAGCTTTTATTGAATTTGTTGTAATTTGTATTATATTCGATTTTAACATATTCATTTTTGTTATTATTATTTGTTAACTTTATTTTATCGTTTATTTATATTTTATTTTTTATTCTAGTATATAATTTATTTATTATTATTAGGTTATTATAATAACCTATTATTATATGGTTGTATCCATTAGTTATAGCGACATATTTAATATTATTTAATTCATTATTTAATTTTATGTTATGTTTTAGATATTTTATTGCTCTATAAATTAAGGTGTTAAAGGTTGCTATCTTATAATTCCAAAAAAATAAAATAATAAAATTGATTTCATTCCAACAAACATAACAGTTGAGACTTCTTTAATGACAAGATACATATACAACGTATGACTTGATTTTACTTACTTGGTGATCAATTGTTATGTTTTATATAGATTTTAATTTAATCTAATTCAGTTTAATATGTGAATCTAAAATATGTGTACTATTTGATGAAATAGTACACATATTTTCAGGAAATATTATTTCCTGAAAGTGCTAGAACATAATCACTATTAATAATTGTTGGCAAGCGGAAATTATAACTTATAAAATACCTTTTATATATTATATATACCAACAGACCATGCTAAATAAAATTAATAAGGAAAGTAAACGCCACATATTCGAATGGCACACAGTGTGCGCCATGTGGGCGTTCATGTTATTTTCCGCCACATGTGTGACTGAGGGTTAATGAAACGAGAATAAATATTATTGATTCAGTTTAATTTCAGATTATTGTTCAGTTATGAACAATTTTGAAGAAAAATATAATACCTACCCAAATCTAGCTAAACCTATCCATACCATGCTTTAACTATCCACATTTAGTGTGTGTGGACAGAATAAATACATATCCATTATGCATATAAAAAAAAATATATTTAGGTAAGTTATCAGAATGGATGTTTTTTGTTTGTTTTTGATCAGTTTAAATGGAGTCTTGATAAATTAGGTAATATACATACTATTGTGATGTATGCAAAATTACAATATTGTAATAGCAGTAATATTTTTTTAAAATGAGTTTTTAAGTTAAAACTCAATTGAACTCATAGCAAGTAATAATAGTCACCATTTCTGATAAATATGGATTTTCTAATTCAGTGATATGATTGTTTCCATGCATTATACTGGAGTGTTCAGATATCATCCAACATATATTTTTATATGTTTTAAGTTTTCATATTTAAATATATATGCACTGTATTTGTAATTAAACAACTATATCTTTTTGTGTTGACTATTGTTATTTTTTATTTTCATTTGTTTATTCTTATTGTTCAAAAAAGAAATTGTCATATAAAAATACAGTAAATTCCAGTTAATAGGACCACCAATTATTCGGGGCAGCCATTTAATTGGGGCAGTTTTGTAAAAACAGAAATAAGTTGATATAATTAATTCATGTATAGTTACGCTGGTTTAACAGCCCTAGTTTGTATTGTTGTGTGTTTGTAGCTCGATCAGGACATTGAGAGATTGACAATTGAAAATGTTTATAGAATTATAATTTATTAGGTTTAAGAACATAAATAAAATAAGCCAAATCAATAATAACAATAAGAATAATAAACAACTCATAATAATAATAACAATAAATGCCAATAATAAGCAAATAATAACCGTAGTAATCACAACCACAACAATAATAATAGTAAATGTCAATAATAATAATAAACAATGATTACATACAAAACAGAATTTAGAGTAATTATCGGGGTTTATTTACAGGTAGTTAAATATTGAAAGCCAGAATTCAGTCCCATTGACAAAAGACATTAGCATGATCGCTTTTCTTTACACTTTTAACAATAATAGTACAATAGATATGACAAGCATAAAGTTCTTTTACTGCAAATACCTTTACTGTTCACAAATAAAACTACCCTAACAATTTATGAATGTAATTTAGTTCATTATCTCTTTCACTTATTCTAACAGTAACTCACCAAACCACTTTCTGTTTTCATGTACTGGAATTATTTGTGAACATCAACCTAACTGCGTCAAATTTGTACACACTAGAAATCCACTCCTTCACTGACCTCCTTGAGAATACTTTCACATGAAACTTGCATAATAACTCCTTGCTTAGAACTCTCACGCAGAACTGATTTCAGCTCATCTTCCCTTCTTTAATTGTAGGACCAGACCCCAGTTGAGCATGAGAATGATCGACCAAGCCCTACCCTTTTCCCATGGATTCCTACTCTGGGTCTGGTAACTATTTTCATTGAACAACGTCTGTTTAGGTGTGTCAGCGAGCAGCATTACAAAGGACGATTCTTAAACAGACCTGTTAGCTTTACTAAATGGTTCCTTTTAGCCCCTAACTGGATTCTTCCCATTATTAAATTTTCTACTATTTTCTTCTTAATTGGCAGGAATCTGTTACTTAGATCTGTTATACCGGTCTTGTTACAGTATCTTTATTTTAATCGTAAAATAAATCAATTTTATTTTTGATTTAACTCATTTAACCATTGTCTAAACGCTATAGGGAGAAAGGAATAAACATTCAATTGACTTTTGCCACCAAATACAACAAGTTTAATTCGATCATTTGACATGGGAATAACAAAAATTTTAAATCTGTTTACCAAAGTAAACTAACTAGTAAGCTACATTTTACAAGAAATTGAAGGAAATATGTTGACTTCTTCCACTTGGCTAAAAATGTCAGTGCACATCTCAATTTGCTGCAGGCAATTTATTTCAAAACCAAGCATACTCAGAAATTGCTTTGTCAAATTGTTTAAAAGTTGCAGAAATAGTTGATGCCAAAGATGATGCAATAAAATGTGTACCTCACCAATCAGATATTTCCATTCTGATACCTTCAGTACATGACCAGACATTAAAACTTAAACTACCATGAATACAGAATAGACTGATAAAAAAATTGTCACTAGGGTTTGGTTAGGAGAATTCACAGCCTTTCAGAGTTGATTTGATATATGATTTTTATTTTACTTAAAAATGTAGACTTTTAGTTTCAGGACTGAAATCTTTTTGTAGAAGCAGGTTCAAAATTTTGAAAATTTCTAGAAAATTGGCAAAAACATAGAATAATGCTATGATTAAAATGAAACTAGTGATGATGAAATAATCAAAAAAATTAGTCAAAAACTGGACGAAGTTGAAGATAGAAAATTTTTTTGATGGATTTCAGGATTATTTTATGCAAGAAGGCAGTGTATGAAATCCACTAGCAGAATTGGGAGTTTTTGCCAAATTTATAGAACAACATTAAAGTACATATTTTTGTATTTTATTGTTTATGAAAACCACTCATTATTTTGACTTTTACCTCTTTTTTTGTTATCTAGCTTTGGTTTTTATTATTGATGTGACACTAGAAAAACAATAAGTTTGTAAATTTAATAATGTGTTTATGTAACTTTAGTATTAGAAAAAAAATTTAAATAACAAGATATTACATTATGTTAATAATTAGCATGTACTGTGCTGTGTTTGTGTATATCTCCTCATTTTTCATTAATATTGCTTACTAGGGCCTTATGGTTGGATCTGGTCCCAAAGTGGTCAGATTATCCAGAATCCATTGTAATTTTTTCTTTTTCTTAGATTTAAATGATGAATTACTTAATAAATTCTGTATTTATGTAACATTTGTCATTGTCACTTTTTATTGGTTTATCTTTCTTTAATTTGCATTTGTTGTTGTTATTATTATCATCATTATTATTAAGTTCTATTAATTTACAGATTGTTGCAAGATGTGACTAACAGTACAGCTGGTGTTTGTGAGAGTTCTGTTGTAAAAAAGAAGTTGACTGTTACTTGGGGTCAGAGTGTACATCTAAGTTGTTTCTTAAAAATGCCTCAGGTTTTGTCCTCACAGACTGTTACATGGTATCATTATAGTAAGGAAAAAGGGCGTTATCAAATTATTTACAGGTAACTAATTTTGTTAATAAATTATTCATTTTTGTTATACTTAATACATTAACTCCTGGGCTTGGGACTACATTTACATTTACATTTGGACCAGCCCAACAACATGAAAATCATAACTGGACCACAAGTATTTTTTGCCAAAATATCATTCACAAGGCGTACTTATTGGTGTACTTTAGTCACATATGCATTTTTTTTTTTAATTTAAGTAAGTATTTTTGGTGTGATCATATTTAGTATACATAGTACAAATTCATAAATTTATACTGGGTGCATCAGTCTTGGATACTATCACCTAATACTGTATAACGTATCACCTAATCACCTAATACTGTATATTACTGTATCACCTTATACTGTATAAAATAATATACCTAATAAAATAAAATATAGCAGTTTTTATTCCAAAATTACTATGTAACATTGGTAGTAAGTGAAAAATAGTATAAAAATAAAATGTTATCTTGTTTTTACATCAATCATTTTGAGTAGTTTTTTATTGCAGTAAATGCTAATCAGTAATACTCACTATTTTTTGTTTCTTTTTACTTGTGTAAACGCTCTCTTTTGTAACATATGATGTTTTGTCTTCTTTATTCAATGATAATCTTTATGAGCCCTCATAAAATCATCCATCATTTTAGGATTTTGCATTATTCACTTTAAATATTTGTTACTTTTATTGTTACCATTAATTAAATAGTTCTTACTATCATAATATTTTTTATACTTTATTTTAAGATTATAGTAATTCTAATTTTTT
Source organism: Lycorma delicatula (assembly GCF_047948215.1). Taxonomy (NCBI): domain Eukaryota; kingdom Metazoa; phylum Arthropoda; class Insecta; order Hemiptera; family Fulgoridae; genus Lycorma; species Lycorma delicatula. The sequence continues at coordinate 247,635,091 of NC_134455.1, read as the reverse complement.
TTTTCTTTGAAATTTCATTATTTTGTGCATAATCTGTTTGGTACTGATCGTGTAACTGAAATTTCAGGTGCTGAATAATAAAGTTTAATTTTATGTACGGTAATATTTGTATAACTAAATTATTTTAAAGCAATATAAATGTAAATAATTTCAGTTAAATGTAAGAAGTTTACTAAAAAAATTAATTAAAGAAAACATATTTTAAATATTAAATTGTTCATACTTGTGGTGTTTTTGTTGCATTCCTGAGATATTTACTGAACTGATTAGTCTCGTAATTACTTTCAAAATTATTAATATCTACCTTGTATTATGAATGTTATAGATAGAGAGCCAAAATATGATGGTGATTTTTATGGGAGCATTTTTTGTAGTATATTAGACCTATATATTAAACTCTAAAATATTTTTTGAGATATATTTCATAACAATATAAAAGGTTATTCTGATTTTTAACCAACAAATCTAATGTTCTAATTTCGGACTATCACTATTATAATCAAGAGGGACACAATAAAATTCCAACCAAAAAAAAGTAAAACATTTAATAAAAGTATTTCAATTTATTTATGTACAGCAATTGGATGTTAAGCTAAAAAAAGAGTAATAACAAACTTTAGTAAAATACTGCAGCATAGACAAGTTAATTATGATTAAAATTGACATTGTTTAAGGCTATCAACAAAAACCACAAAGTAAATTTTTATAGGTATTATGATGATCATTGTGCAGTTTCTCTCTCTCTCTCTCTCCTTTTTTTTTTTTTTTTTTTTTTTTTTTTTTTTTTTTTTTTTTTTTTTTTTTTTTTTTTTTTTTATTAATAAAACACAGTTTAATAATTTATTTTTTTCATTGTTTAATATATAAGTTTTATATTTCAGACCTGAGAAATATATTGAGACATGTGAACGAGGACTAGTAATAGTGTCTGTAAGTGAGGCTGACTCTGGAAGATATGACTGTTGGCTTGGTGGTGCTTTGCTGTGTTCATTCAATATCACAGTTGATACTCATCGATGTTCACCACCAAATAAAACTAGAGATTATCATAAGATTTATTCAGATTGGTGCCATGAATTTGAAAAGTATAAAAATGCCATGAAGACTTGGCAGCGTAAACAAGAGGTGATATTTAATTTAATCTTTTATAAATTCATAAGTCATCTTGTGCACATTAATCATTGATTTAGTTTAATAAATTTTAGGCTGCTTCAACCACTGCTTGAAAAATTAAAAATAAAATAGCACGATTCTGATTCTGGTGCATTTTATGTACTTATAAATTGAATTAATTTTTGATTTTCATTATATTGTAATTTATTAAAATATTTATTCTTGATTATTCATTATACAATTAGTTTGTGTCAATTAGTTCAATCAAATATAAAAAAATGTCAGATTATTTTGCTTTAAGGAGTACATTTGTGTCAATAAGCTTAATTTAATTGTTAACATCCTTTTTCTATTGTATGCAAAGCTGATATTACATAATCTTTCATGGTAATTAGTTGCTTTTACTCTTGAGAGGTATGGTGATATTGAATAATATAATAAAGGACACAGGAGCACAATGGTACTGGCCTCCCAACAACCTGACAAGTATAATTTTTTCATGTATTTATTTTTGGTAGAAACATGAAAAATCTTCAAAATATACCTTCTCCAAATGTGTAATGATATGGGATTTTAAGTGATAGTGACCAATAGATTTAGTGATAATCAAAAAAAAATTTGTCTCAATGCTATCTAGAATTTTCTACATCTACCCCTAGGTACCAATATAACATGCAGAACAAGTTAATATCCAATACTCTGGATATTAGAAAATATAAAGCAAAAGTAATATTAAAATGGTTGCAGAAGATCCTTGTTTCTAATCAGTCGCAAATGTGACTGATAAGTTGCAATTGCCACGGTAAAGTAATACTAGCTTGATGCAGTGACAACATTGTATTATCATTGTTATATGATCAGTTGCAGGAAAATTTCCATTTTAAAACGATTGAAAGTTGTAACTGAAATTGAATTGTTAAACAGCAGCTTCAAGACAATGTCAGTTTTGTAATTCCATACTACTCTGTTGAATTCATGTTGTAAATGTTAAATTCACCTTACAAATCAGCCTAAAATTACCAATGGAATTAATCTCTTAAGTTTTGATAAAATGATGAAGCACAACTATGCTGATAGTATAATGTTTTATTAAAATTACAGTAATGAAAACAGTGTAAGATAATAAAGTGTTCAATTGCAAGAAAACTGATGGAATTCTGTTAGCTGCACTAGGAAAAATGTAGTAATTTCAGAGAGAAAAAGTAATAATGCTTTGTTTAACTTAAAGTTGATTTATTGATAAGATACTTATGAGAACTTAAATGTAGTAAATAATTTTATTGGTATGCTTTATTAAATCTTCAGCCTTTTGTTTATACAGTAAGAGATTTATAAAGACATCATGCATTAATTTTATACATTATTACTATTATTTTTTAAATATTCAAATAATTCAGTAAACTCTTAACCATTGCCCTAATAAAATTTTAATATTGTATGAAATATAAACCACCAAGTCACAATAATTTAATAAGTTCAACTTACTTTATTGATTTCCAATAATTGGTTTTCACAGTATCCTGCATCTTCAGTTGGTATTAAATTCTACGTTTATTACATTAAAACTTATTGTTTTTAAATGACACTGGTGAACAAAAAAATAATTTTTTTTTGACTCGGGAAGAAAAATATGATTCTAATAGTATTTTTTCTCTTAACTTCAAATATATTGGTTTTTCCCACTGTGACCCAAGTTTTCTGAGACAGGCATTATAATTTCAAATTTTAATACTTTCTGCATTCTTAACTACACAATATTCAAACATTTGACTCGCCTAGAAAGTAAGAAATGATGATTTTCTGCTATATTTCGCCTGTGGAGCATTCCTTTTGACAGTCCCTACAATAATCTGCCAGCATATCAGGATTCCATTTGTCTTAGGTGAAATTCCATTTGCTCTTTGCCATAGGTGAAATCTCCTGATAAAAGTGTTCCCCGTGCTCATCGCTCTCTGCACCAAGATTTTACAAGAAGAAATGTAAGTGTGAGTGTAGGAAGTGTACTTTTAAGGACATATTAAAACCCAAATTTTTATAAGATTTTATACGATCGTTGACAATATCACGGTAATTTTCCACCTTTCAATATCCAAATAACTCCAAGTAACATTTTTGAATGCTTGTCAAGCTGCTTTCTCCAGTGGATTCAGTAGTTCCTCAAACTTTTCATCATGCATTAGTCGTCGTATTTGTGGACCCACAAATATTCCTTCTTTAATTTTTGCATCATTTATTTTTAGGAAACTTCTGTTTTAAGTTCATGAAATCAGGAGTATTGTCCATGGCCTTGATGAAATTCTTCATTAATCCTAATTTAATGTGTGACTGAGTTAGATAAAGATTTTTAGGATTACACATTGGGTCATGTTTGACACTTTTATGTTCAAGAATGAGTGATTCACAATTAGGCCATTCTTTTTTTAATGGAATTATTTTTTCTGTCCTTACAATCCCATTCACACAAAAAACAACAGTACTTTATGTAATCAAGCTGCAGACCAAGAACAAGTGCAATTACCTTCAAATCACACAAATATTCCATTCATACACTGCATATTGAAGTTTTTCCAATATGAATTTAAAGTTTTTATATGTTTCTTTCATACCAACAGAGTGAGCCACAGGTACTGATGGAAATTTATTGCCATTATGCAGAAGCATAGCTTTTAAACTAACTTTAGAGGAATTAATGAACAAGCCCCATTCTGTTGGGTTATGTCGAATACAAAGTGTCTCCATAAGAGAAGAAATGTCATTACAAAACACTAAGCCATTTTCTTCAGAAAAATAGTCTTTAAATTCAGAATGACGATTACGATAGGTACATATCTTTGTATTCTAGTGAAGAAGGTTCCATCCTTTTAGCCAGGAAACAAGCATTTCGGACTGTTTTTTGGATAACTTTAAATCTTGTATGAGGTCATGAAGACTTTCTTGAGTCAGTAAATGAGACTCAAATGAACTGCTTTGTTCAAAAGTTGTGTTACCAGAATCTGTTTCTTTTTCTTCCATATCCATCAAACTCTGAGCTTTCTTCATCTATTTTCACATATTCTGAAGTCATTGAGACTTTGGTATGGGCAATTCTTTGCAGTGTGGAACTGGTCTCATTGCAGATTGCAAGTCAGATTGTATGTTTTGATTCTCATGTAATCTCTTGAATCTTTGTTAAGCAGAAATAACAGTCAGAGTGATCTTTGGGTTCCCTCCAAATCATAGGGATATCAAATGGCATGTGGGGTGTTCCATTTTTTCATACAGTGAGAAGCCTTTTTTTTTTGTTCTTTTTTAATCACACGGGCAACCGGTAATTGCCTAGAAGACGCTGCATCGGTCGGCCCTTAGTGATATGGCTGTAGAATAACCCACCCTAGTGCATACAGCTAAAACTGCTGCCCTGCCCATCTGGGTCCCTCCTGGTTCATTGAGACAACTGACATCCTGACTGGTTCATGACAACTGTATCCAGTTGCCCCAATGCCTCTCTTCAGAAGGGCTGCCCTTCCTGTTCCTATATCCTAATCAGAATCCAGGTATACCCCCTCACACATGTGTGGGTATACCCCCCACACATACCCCCTCCGAATCTCACGCCCACCTCATATACCTTGAGGGTCCTTAATGCATCATCGGAGTGCCCCAATCCAACTACTGTTGTATGTGGATGGATTAGAAACGCCCTCAGCAATGACAATACCTCCCTTGTCTCTACAAGTGTTCACGATTCGACCCCTGGCGACCTTATTTTTTTTTTGCCAATCTTTTTTTATTTTTTGAAATTATCATACCCCCTATCCACACATCCAGTTAATGACACCCTGGGTATTAGACATTACAATCTAAAGCTCTAACAGTCACGATGGAGTTAAGACCCCATAGGAAAATGACAGGAAAAAACATGCACAAATGCAAAGAAATTAGAAAAACCTACATCTAGATTCAATAAAATGGTATCTCATGAGTTCCATATAGACAGTCTACACGACGAAAGTTCATGTCCAACAAGTAGGCATCAATAGACAGCCAGCCTGTGAAAAGAAAAATATCAATGAACAAAACTTTAATATACAATTACAAGAAAGAAAACTTAACCTAACACAATGAATTACAATATCAACAATGGTAACTACCTTAATAGCTGCAACGATCCTCATTTATGCCGTCTGGGTCCATGAGCTCCATCGTCAATATCATCCACCGGTCCGGTCAATCGGGACCCCATTCCGTCATCTCTTCCAGTTTGGTCTTTAGGATGCCTGTATCAATCTGGACTCCTCCTCCCATTGTAGTTGACTCCAGAACATATAGCCCACCATGTTTTCTGGTGTCAGCCAGTCTAGCCCTTGTTAATGGCGATGACCCAGCCACTGTTCACATCTATAGACCGTATGTTCCAGGGTGTCTACAGTGAGAAGCCTAGAACACAATAAATTGTTGCAAAACATGTAAATATGAAAAAAATTGTGGCGTTACACTCAAATATGCGAAAAAAGGTGGCTTTACATTCAAATAACCAAAAAATTTTAAAATTTCATTCGAATTTGCGAAAAATTGTGGCATAGGCAAATATCTGCGAAAAATTGTGGCAACCACAAGGAGCCCAGGCCCTTGTTTGGTTTCCAACTTTACACCCAAAATAAAGTTTTTGGGTCAAGGGTTCTTTATTTATAGTTGGATTATATATGACTAAAATCCACATATCTTATCCTTAATAATATTTGGTATGTATTTAATTTGCTATGTACAATTTTATTTTCAAAATCTTATACAAATACCTCCAACTTAATAGTAGATATAGGTGATCCCATTCATAATTCTTCTGTTAGTGAATAATTTTTCTCATACCCAAAAGTAATTTTGAAGACAAATATTATAGTAGTAATTAATACATTGGTGTGTTCTGGGGTTTTCATTTAATCTATTTTTTATTATTTCTATTTTCTTGTCAATTGGGATATTAGGGTACATTTTAGAGATATCATAACATACCATTTTTGTGTTATAATTAACTTTAATAGAATTTAATGTATTTAAAACTTTGTAACCATTTTTTACATTATGTTTATGGGTTAGATTTATTTTTATTCTATTTTATCTGTTATTTTAGCAATGAAATACGCTGGTACTGTTTTAAAATTTGTTAAAGATCTTAAAAGATTATTTATTTTATGAAATTTTGGAAGTTTGTGAGTTTTGGGGGTGACGGTATACAGGGATATAATTTTAAATGGTAATTTCAGTCGTTATCAAAATTAAATATTGGATTTTATATTTAGATATTAAATCTTTTACAATTCTTAAATATTTGTTTGTTGGGTCTTTTATTTTTTTTAAATTATTTCCCTCAGAGTAATTATTCATAAGTATTTGTTTTTGTGCATATTAATTGGTGTAATCAGTCTTGTCTGATTTTAATAATATTAAATCATTATCATAAAATTTATTTAATAAATCTAACATTTCTTTTTTTTTAATGTTCACAGCAATGCAGTAGTCGTCAAAATGAAAGTTCTAACCAAAATCTGCATCCAAATGAAATATACCATCGCAGCCCACCTCTCGTCTGATGCTGCCTTGCTGGAAATGATATATCATACCACACTCCCGCTCGCCTCCAATAAACTTCCTTCCCAGACATGAGTTATGTTCCTCACCCTTGACCACTAGTATCATGAACTGTGATCATGACAAAACTTTAAGGGTCATTGTGATGTATAATTTTTTAAAGTAGTTTCTATAAACATAATTTTTTTAAAGTTTTAATATGTTGCTTTACTATTTTCTTTTACAAAATACATTTTTTAACTGTAGACTTATATAACAGTAGCTGTTGTGACTTTTTTATTATTTGCTTTTTATTTAGATTCATTGTAACTTAATTTATTATAATATTTTTTAACTTATATATGTAACATGTATTTTACTCTTCTTTCCTGATTTTTATTTGTAGAAAAAACTAATATTATAAAGTTATTTGTTAACTGTAAAGTCTATTAGCAAAAGCATTGTGAGATCAGGGAATGGTTTATGAAATTATTTTTTTAAATTGATGATAATATAACAACTAAATTAGCAATCTAATATTGTTAGAACTAAGAGGTACTTATTCATTAGATGGAGCCTGTTTTATGTGAATTTGGAATCACACTATTTTCATATTCATGTGCTTATTTTCACATGTCAGTAATTTTTTATTGCATCTGTTATGGAATCATTTAAATTATATTCTTTAATTACTTTATTCCATGTTAACTCACTTAAATATTACATAGATAATGTATAGGAAATGGTGTGTTTAAAAATTTTGAACAAATTAAGTGTTTACCAATTGCAAGTATTATGTTAGATGTAGGCCAGTAGTTGTTAGCCCAAAAATATACCAGTAATTCAGTAATATATTTTGGTCTTAGGGTTTTTGTTGTTGATTTTGGTAAGAGTCTGGACAGCATTAATTGCAGTGATATAATTTGGCTAACAATTTATTCATATAACTTAACAGTTATATGAATATTGCAAATTAATTAATTCTATTGCGTGGGTTATTTTGTCAACTTAATATTAAATAAAATTTAATATCTGTATGTTGAAATTGATTTTTCAGTTTGTGTTCATATTTATTTTTGTGATGTTTGTATAATTTAAATTTATTAAACATTTTTTATCTGTCTCTTTAAATTGCTGAACTTATTTAAACAAAACATGCAAAATATTTTATATTAATCTAACAAAGTCTAAAATATATCTATATCTTAAAGTCTTCCTAAACTGTAGTTTTTTTTAAACTTCTGTCTGCCTAACTGTGGTGTAAGGCTTACATATATATATATATATATATATACACATATATATAGTGTTTATATATATATATATATATATATATATATATATATATACATTTTCATACTGTTTGTAATGTGGTATTTTCTTAGTGAGATTGGTATTCTGTTAGAATTTATAAAAATAAAATTAAATCCATCAAATTACTATTATTATTATTACTTCTATTACTCAAGGGTATTTTTAAGATATTGATTAAGATGACAAGACAAGAGTATTTTTAAAATGTTGATAGGCTTATCTTGTTGAAAACTGATATTTACAGTTTTATTTATTCTAGATTTTTAAAAGGTTGGAGTTAAGTTTTCTAAGATTCAATTTGGTCCTGATTTTTTTATTAAAACAGTTTTAACTAGGCATGTAGAAACAGATAGTGAGCAGGTTGTATTAACATGGTCTGAACAGTACATAGTCTAGAGGTGAAGCTCCATATTTTAGGTGTAGAATTATAAAGTTTTCATTTAATGAACTGTATTTTTTAGAAGCTTTCAAGTCCTTATGCGAGTGGTAGCGTCTTGGCCATTCATCCGGAGGTCCTGGGTTTCAAATCCTGATCAGGCATGGCATTTTTCATATGCTACATTTCCATGCGAATGAAAATTTTTTTCCAAAAAAAAAAAATAGTGTACAATGGAAAATATTTAAAATGGCAGAAAAAAAATATTATTCTTTTGCGAGTTTGAATATTAGAGAAAATACATTGATATGTTTCCTATAACTAAGATGCAATTTAGAAACACTATTAATTGCTAATTAATTTAAATATAAGAATTTTGAAACCATGATTAGCCAAGTTATTGGTGTTTACAAACTGAAAATTTTAGTTTTCTCTACATTTCATAATTTGAATAATTATTGATTTACTAATCTCTTAAATAGAGAGAGAAAGAGAAAAATAATAAATTCCAGTAGAAGGTAATATGTAAGTAATTATTTTTTGTCACAATTTTAATATGTTATTAAATAATGGTTTAGGCAATATTATGATTATGAAATTATGTTCTGTAGCAATTATTTAATATAAAAAAGGCCTTTACACATAAATGAACAAATCTATAGTTTTCCCCTTTAATGAATGAGTACCAAGGAATCTTATTAAAAGTAAGCAAATTTTTGTTACTTTAGAAATGTAACATTTATAATGGCTTTTGAACTGTAGTTTTTTGCTAGTTGATATGTGAGTTATTGTGTATTACAGTAAAATACTTTCAGAGCTAATAAGGAAAATACATCACGTGCTCCTTTGCTAAACATCTTGCCACTAAAATACACAGACATAGAGCAAGCCTAACTACTGTAATTTAGTTGATTTAATTTTATAGATAAATCCCTCATAAATTGTTATAACTAGTTCTTGGTATTGTAGGCTTAACAGCTTGTTTTGCCTATGAACAATAAACATAACTAATTTGTTCAAGTATATTGCCTAAATAACTTCAGCCCATAGCACATAAAATTATAAATAATAGTTACCAACATATATAACATATCAATGAAAGCTTAGAATTCTCTTGCAGGAGGATAAACTTTAAAGAGCTAATTTAAACAACTCATAACTATATGGCTCAGTTGTTTATACTGAGATGATAAATCTATTATTGTTGCAGATTAATTTTATAAATGTTTGTTCTTTTTGTGTTTGTACACATGCACACACACAAGTGCACGTGTGCACGTCATGAATGTGAGAGCATTAGTAGGTATATTTGTTTAGTTGAGGAGCATCCCAGATATACTGTTTCCTTTCTTGTATTAGTTCTGAAATTTTTTTTTATAGTGAACATTTATGCATTTCTACATTTATAGGAATGAAGACCTAAAAAGTTTCAAGAATATTTGTTATTTTTCCCATAACTGTATGTTTAGTGTTATTTTGTAAGTTACGAGACTGAGACTGTTAGAACTTACTTGGTTTCTGCCAATACATTTTGTGTAATTTTTTTTTGCACACTTTGGATTTTATCTGCTCCTCTGAATTCAGAATCCACTAATTCTGTTAATTCATTTTAATCATTATATATTAAATGTTCAGTGGCATGCAACTTTTAAAACATTATTCTCATAATTTAGACTTATTCTTGAAAGAGCAGGAGTATAGTTACGTTTACCTGCTGCAACTATCATTACTAGATGTTTTAATGCAGTTCATAAAATATAAATTTTAAATTTGCTTTACAAATTTAAGCAGTAAACTGAATTTCAATACAACACATCATTTTATTCAGAAAAGTATTTGAATATGTAACTGCAGTGTCAGTACAGTAATATATACTGGAGTATCCATTAAGTTCCAGTTAATCTAATGTTAACCATGCTAAACTAATGTCAAAAAATCTACTGATATTTTCTTTGAAATAATTTCATTAAAGTTGTCATTCACTTGAAGATTTGTTTATTTTAAATAATCAGAAAATGTGATATAATCTCTAAGAATGTAATATAAATTCAGATCAGACAAAAAATAAGTGTGGTTTATTTATTATTATTTTTTTAAATATTCGCATTGATGACTCCGTAGTAGTCACATGACGAGTGTATGTTATAAGTCTGTTATTAGCTAAACTTGTTATTGGAAGATTCATACAAAAAAAGTAAAAATTTATTTCTGATATTTATTTTGTAGTTTAATTTTACATTAATATTTATTAAAAATGGCATGATATATCTCTATTACACTATTTACATTATACCTATTATACTGGTCCAAAAATGAAATATATATTACATGTAGTAAGGTTTGATGTCCACCTATCAAAGCCTTTGGTTTGATCAAGTCACAGATTTATTAAACTCCTGCTTAGACTCAAGTTTCAGAAGTTTTTTCGCTGATAAGTTTGCAAGACATAATTAAATTTCTTTTAATTTGGTTTTAGTAACCAATGATATTTTTGCTTACAAACTTATTTAATGTAAATTAGAAAATTTACATTCCAAATGTTTTTTTTTTTTTTTTTTTTTTAGTGTATTCAGTTTTATATATTACTGATCTGTTAACAATATGGAGAAAAAGAGTTTATTTTTCTCTGTTATTAGTTATAGATGAAAAATAAATAAAAGATAATTTACTTGAGTGTAAAAAGAAGACAATTTTTATTTTGCTGTGATTTTTAAGAAGTTCTGAATATGATTGATGTTTATGAAGAAAATTAATAAAAGTAAGTGCAGCGTAGCACTGAGCATAATGTTCTTACATTTTCCATTTGCAGCCTTTTTTTTTATTGTTTCCTCAATATCATTTTACATTTTTTGGTTAATTGAATTTTTCAATTTATAAATTTGCACTCATTTTTAGTTAATACATTTTGCAGTCTCAGTTCCTAATTTATTTTTCTGTATATATTAATTTTTTTTAAAGATTTTTGCATATTCATTTCTAACTACTATTACAGTTTCATTTGTTTTGCCTATAATTAACTAATTTTGCTTACTGGACAATCAGTAGTATATTATTTATCCACTTGTGAAAAAATAAAATGATTTTAGTTTTTATTTTATTACAAATGACAGATTATTTTATTTTTAATTTTGTATTCAATTATTACATAAAATCTTGTATTCTAAATTCTTTGTTATTTAGATCTAAGTTTTGCAAATTTAAATATTTTTATAAATGCATTTCTATTATTTTAAAATATAAGTATAAATTTAGTGCAGTGGTAATGTTGTTGTTTCAAAAATGTAATAATGTACATATGTATATCAGTATATTATTATTATTAATTTTATTTAATATGTAAAGAATATTATTATTCAGATAATTTGCTACTAAATTTAATGTAATTTTGTTATTCATTGTAGTTTTAATATAATTATAATTACTGTATCATACTATAATTGTTTAATATTTGTATTTGTTTTTAACTAATGCATTAAGATTAAAATTGCTTTTGCTCAGAAGAAAATTGTTAAATTTAATGCAGTTTTAGAATAATAGGTTCCAGAATGTTATCTATTAACAGTTTTAACAATCTCTAATTTTTATTGTTATTAACTTTACTTTACTATATTTATTATCAATACCACAGTAAACAAGAAAGGGCCTCAAATAAAATGTCTGTGAATTTTTGTTGTTGACAGAAAATATTATATATTTTTTCTATATTTATATTTTTTGTAATGCACATAATCATGATCAGAATGATAGTCAGTTAAGTAATGTAATTCACAATTTTTTTGAACTATGTTGCTATAATATAAAGTCATTGAATCCTCCTGCTCACAAATCCTTTTTCTATGTATGTTGAGTTTTCAGCCATAGAGTTATTTTTTTGTTGAAGATTGTTCCAGTTTTTCTTTCCAGGTGCTCAGGTTGATTATTGCAGTATAGAGCTGTGAAGTAGGTCTCTTCAGAAGAAAAGAAGTGGGAAGTATGAAGGAAGCATTTTTGATATATAGTAATGACCTCTTCCAAGTCTAGGTTATTTTCAAATAATGTGTAGAGAATGATCTTGTTTTTGCATAGTCTATCATTGTAAGGATCTTTGAGTTTCCAAAAAGCTTCTTAGCAGCTGTCCTATGCGCCGTTCTCGGCTTTTCTCACTTCGCCCTGCACCGATGACGTGCCAAGAACGACAAAAAAAATGAAAATGTTTTAAATGTTTTACAAAATGTAAAACCAAACAAAATGTTTGGTTTTTTGAAGGATCTTTTTAAATAAACTGAAATACGTTAAGAAATTTGAATGTTTGAATAAAGTTAAATTTTATTGATGTAATTTGCCTTAGAAATAATAATTTTTATGTTGGGATTCACTCTTTGATGCCGGCCGGACGCTTGCTACATCATGAAAATCTTCATACGCATTCAACTCTCCACTGCATTGTTCGCCTCACAGCATACCCGGTCACCGATCTTAATGGCTGGATCCTGCTCCTTCCAAGTCGTGAGTGAGAGTGCTAGTCCCTCTAAGTCCAGAGTGCGAGTGCTAGTGCCCTTTCCATACACTTACTAGCCGGCCGGAGAAAAAATATAATTACCTTCCCCTTCCAACAAAGTTTATTATGTTACAGCTCGCATGCGCGAGAACGTCAACATCTTAACACTAACACAATGTCACATAATTACATACAAGTTACATAGGTCTTAAGTTTCTTCCTCGGTATTTTAATGTGTGGCTTTCAGGCTAGGTTTGTGTAAAGCACAATGCCAAGATGTTTGGTGGTATTTCCTGTTGTCAGATTTAGAAAACCTTCATATTCTTTATTTCTTACATTATAGATTACTCGCACAGTATTCCTTCATTGAGCAGTAAGATGTTTGAATGCAGTATTGTTTGGCCATGATGAAAAAATTGTAGATTGCAATTTTCAGTTATCCTGTATATTTGTTTGCTGATTGAGGACAGTATCATCAGCATACTTGACTGCCTAGCAAGGGTGGAGACTATGCATGAATCTCTGTTAGTCATTGGTGAGAAGAAGTAAAATTTTACTCTTATATGTAAGTTTTTGCATTTATCATCTGTGATGCCAGGCCTTTTGAAACAAATTTAAACTTTGGTTTAGTTAGAAGCTTGCTCTTAATCTTAGGATTCCATCTACAGACATCTAAAATGAAATTTTGCAAACATAATAGTTACAAAATCTTAGTTCTAAGTTAATGAAATAACTTTTCTAATTTATTTTTTTTTTAGTTGTGAATTTATATACTAATACTGATCTGTTCAACTTAATGATATTAAAACTTATCTACCTGCTACTATGTGGTTCATGTTTAATCATTGCTACATCAGCATCCAGTAGTACTTCTTTGCAATTTTAAAACATAGAACACTTTTTGGTGATTGCAGCAGGCTGGACACTAAAAATTTTCTTATGTTTGATATAATTAATTAATACATGCACAAACTTATATTCTGATATTTTCTTTGTTTATTAAGTAGGTACACAAACATTAAAGAATGTAATTAATGAAAAATAATAAAAAAGAAACTAAGAAAAATATTAATTATGTAATGCAAAATTGTTTAGAAAAATCTAAAGTGATGTTTAGATGATGATTTTGTTTTACTAATATAATTTTTATTTCAGATTTTATCATTAGTTTATTTATTAAATTTGTTTCAATTTTTAAAAATAATCTTATTTTAATTACTGTAATAATCAGTAATGTAATCTTTAAAAACTAAGATGCTTGTTTTTTAAGAAAAAAGTTTTATTTAGAAAATTATTTTAACATTAGAGATTAAAACAGGTTTTAGGGGGTAAGGTTTAAGGATATTTTATCCCAAGGCCTTAGAAATCTTTGGTCTTTTAATAAGTATGTACCTGCTGAAAGTTAGTTTTTTTGTTAATGCATATGGTTTTTTTAATAATTGTTTACTATTATGTGCATTATAATGGTAGTTAACTTTTAGGTTGCTATCTAATAATGTAAAATAAACCTAAAAACTGTTATTTTTACAGATAAAAGAAATTTAATTTTTTCACATAATGTAGGCTCTTCATATTGCCTATCCCTATAATTTCCTTATTATATAATAATTTACTGTAGGTACTTATAATTAACATTTATAATATTAATAACTACTTATTCATTTCTTATAATTTACATTAGTAGTGCCTGTTTATAATAGCTCGTAGAATGAGATGGTGGTGTATAAGGATTGAAATAATTAATATTCATTCTTGTATCTAAATTTGTGATTAATTTTGAATGAAAGAAATTATTAAAATAATCTGTGCAAAAGCAGTTTTTTTCTTCGTATTAAGGTTACTAAAAGTGTAAAATGATTTTTAATGTTAATTCTGAAAAATTAAAATAGAGTATATTTAGAATGATTTAATACTGTAACTATTTGTACTTATGATAACGCTCCTTAATTGTTGTAAATATACGTACTGTTTTTAAGAGTTGTTTTAGCAATTATTTTTTACTATTGTATAAAAAAATTTACTTGAACTTTAGTGTAAAAAAGAAATAAACTGCAAGTGTGTTGAATATTGGATTAAATTTACCAGACGATTAAATTTTTTCTTATTATTTGTGCACAATAATAATAGTTATGTGAGTACTATGTAAGTTACTATGGTATAGACTACAATTGTGAGTGATCATTTATATTTATTTTTTTTAATATAAATAAATACTGATTTTTCTTGGCAGAAGGTGAGTGTAAGGAGGCGGGCACTTTGGATCTGTGATAATTCTAATGTTGAACAACTAATACAATAGAGACTGCTCTCTTTTAATTTTGTTTTCTGTAGTTGATCAGTAGAGCATGGAATAAGTTACATGTTTTATTTATATAATAATAATTACAATATAATAATAATTATTGTAATGAATGGACAATTATGGTGCAGTGTAGATGAGTAAATGTATTTTTATGGTTTTTTTTCTTTTTTACAAATAGTGGTGATGGTTTAATTAATCAGTTTAGAATAATGATAATAATTATGTAATTGGTAATTTAATTAAGAATATCTATTTAAGACCAATTCTTCTGCCATATTAACATACAGACACCTATACACACACAAAAACACATACATATTTACACCATAACAGGGGTTTTTAAATATATTCATGGATATGTATATTATATTTTATATGTATGATTTCCATCTCATTTTATTCTTCTACATAAATCTGTAATAAGTTCACTGATTACTATCAACATGTTTTTTTTTGCATTAGTAAATTGTACACTTTTTTCTGCTTTAGAATTTAATAGAAAGAGGTTGCCAATTATGTTTATTTTTGTAATGTTTTTTCTTACCAATAAGTTTTCATAATGTAAACACCATTTACTGATAAAAACAGAGTTCTTAAAAAAATGTTAATTTTTTTATCTATATGCAGTAAAGCAATTAAAGAAAAATTAATTATGGTAATTTTGATGCGAGTATTTTAGGCATGTTAGTCACAAAATACATTTTAATGGTTCTTATCCATCTTAATAAATAGTGTTTTTTTTTTTAAGGTAATTTTACATGAAGTTGCATTGTAAACTAAAAACAATTATTTAATTGTAATACTAAAATGTATTTTTTTTTTTCATTTCTTGTATAGTTTCTTGGTTAATAAGTATATCTTCATAAAATAATTTGATAAAGTATCATATGAACTAAACTTGTGATGTTTCAAGATTTTTGTATGTTTCTAATAATACAAGTGTTTCTCTTTATATAATATTACTCTCTTTATTACCAGAAATTATAGATTATTGTAGTTAGGAAGATTCAATATTTTTTTTTAATTAACTTTAACAAATATTAAATTTCATATTAAAATAGACTTAAATGCATGGTTTTAGTATCTGGCAACCCTGAAGTAATTTTTTTTTTAAAGGATCATTTAGATTTACATATTTAACAGATTTTTTTAGTTAGGTAGTTAGTTTTAATCAGTAATATTTAAGTTTTTTATTTAAATTTAGGCAATATTTTTGATTAAGTACTTTTGATTAAGTCTTTTTATGTACTATTTTTGGTTACATTAAAATATTTAATTTTGTTTCCAATGTTGCTTATAGTTTTCTTGAAGTATCTTGTAATGAATCTTATCTTATAATCTAATGTTGTGACTGAAATTCTACCTTTGAAAAATAATACCCATTTTATTTATTGATTATTTTTATAACTATTTTCATTTGTAGAGTTTTATGCAGTTGATTTATATTTTACTTGATTAATTGATTAATTTTTTTTTCTGGTTAGGATTAATGAGGTTTTATGGTGCTTATGAGCTTTGAATAAAATAATTTTAGCATATTCTCAGTGTTTAGGTCAGTTTTTGTTTCAAATTTTTAATATATTTTTTTTACATGTAATGTATATAGCACTTACTGCTGTTATGTAAATAAATAAAAGTATAATATACTGTAGTATTGATATTATATTGTTTTTTATGAGCTATTTTCACACTTTTTAACCTGGAGAAGATTTTGGTAACGTATTTATATGTATTCAAAAGATTTTCTTTAAAAAAGTTATTGATGTCTAAATAAATGTTTTATATTTACCAAGTATTTTGTATTATGAAGAATGGCTATTAGCTGATTATGAAGAATGGTAACACATAAAGTAACATGCATATAGCATTATGTTCATGAGAAAGGCAGTAGAATGCATCCTACTGATATGGTGGTTTCATGCACCTAAAACAATCATAAGAAAAGACTTGGAAATGAAAGGATTGACTACTAACGATCAAATTTTAGAATGGCCAAAGGCTCATTTAATAATCCATTCTTGTAGATCACTTAAAATGGCAGGTGTAGTTTTCCATTGAATATGTGTGTGGTGATATAATGTTGAATATTTAGTGATTGTTTCTATTGCAATTATTCCACTTTAATTTAAAAAAAAAAAAAAACAGGTATATTTTATATCAGAGAAACATTTTGGTCATTATAATTTTTTAATTTTTATTTTTAGTAGTATTCTGCTATGTTTGATTTTCAGTTTTATTTTTCTGAAATCTTTAATTTTTAATCTTCATTTTAATTTAAGAAAATAGTTTTCTCCTTTAAAAATTATGTTTAAGTTTTCAAAAATTTTATCTTCAGTATTTTTTATCTCATTTGATTTAATGATTAGCTTCACTTGAAGTTTTAGAATGTTGGTTAGGAGATCCATCTTCTACAGAGCTAATCTGAGTTCAGTGAAATCCAACTCTTAATGAACTTAAACGATTGTTTCTCTTGTAGTATATGTTCATGTTTCTAAATGATTAATTTTCTTCGTAGAGTGATATTACATCATTAGTATTACTTATAACATTGGTTTGGCTTGTTTAAGTCTTATTGATTTAATAAAAACATTTTACTTAGTCGCTGATATCATTGAGCAATTTGGAGCAGGACATTCCAGTTTGATTTTTATACCTTCCAGGTTAAAATTTCTGATATGCAGTTAATAAATTTTTTCAGAGTGGCGTTTGCTCTTCTAATAAGAGTAAAAAACCTCCTGATTATTTTATAAACGTTCTGTTAAAAGTGTTATTAAATATGTTTTCAAACAGATTTAGTACGAATGATAGATTACAATAATAATAATAATGTTTTTAGCAATTTGGGTATAAACTGTATGTAAAAATATACAATAGTTCATTTCATGAATTTGAATAAATGTTTTATAATTTCAAAAAAACACTATTTACACCAGTTTATTTATATGCATGAATATTAAAATAATTTATTGATAAATAAACAATCATGGATACTTACAATAAAATATTCATTTCTCTTCGGTTATTCAATATGATAAAAACATTTTGGAGTAGAATCAATAAACTAAAGGTGCTTGTTTTATCTTAGATATTTTAATAATTAGAAATTAAGCTGTTGTAATACAGTTTCCTTGTAGTAAGCTTCACTTAAGTTAAATTACCATTACATTCCCACTGCTAAATTAACATTTATAAGTAATGTTAAAACATTTAAAATATCTTGCATCTTTTAACATGTTAAAACATTTTGGCATCTTAAAACTTTACTTAATATTTACTGTATTATGAATTTTATAATACCTTTAATAAGGAACTTTTACTTTTTGTACAGAATTTTAAAAATGTTGCTGGTTTATTCTTCAATTGTAATACAGTATATTCTAAACAAACTTCTTGTTTGTTTTTATGTTTAGAAAATTTAATAAAACATTACTTTAATAATTTTTTTCTTTTACGATTCTATGAGGTTTGGCGAGTGTGTTTTTATCCGCAGTACTAGATACAACAAAGGTTGTCCGCAGTCTGTACAACAAAGGAGTTAACTTAAATTACTTGTAGCAGTAGTAGTGCATTTCCTCACTAGTTTGTTGCTAACATGTGGGAACAAATATTAAAAAGTTTTTACTGGTATCAATTTTAAGAATGTACATTCTTCACTGTTGATTCCCCTTAATATGTTATGTAATAACGTTTTGCCTGATTAAATAGCTTTTAAAGCCTATCTTAGTGCAATTGAAGTTCCTGTACAATGATTCTCATTAAAGGTGGTTAGACAAGGCCCCAGAAAATAAGTAGGGCAATAAAAAGGTCAGATATTGTTTTCCAAGTTAAGGAATGCATCTTCAATCTTATGTATTTTTAACAATGATATCAACTTATTTTATTTAATAACTTTATAATCATTTTTAATGTAAGATTATGTCATACAGGTGTAAACTCAATACTTATACTTAAGTTGCATTAAATTTAATGAGTTCAACTTTATTCTTAACATGTTTCTGGTACAAGTAGCATATTTAAGAAAATTATTTTGCTCTGATAAGAAAAATGTTAATAGATAGATATATTATTACTGTAAATCTGTATATCCTTTAATTGAGTAAAACAATTTTACTTAACATGGCTTCTCTGCTTGAAAAGACTTACTTTCTTTGTCTTATGAAGACAGTCTCTTTTTTATAAAAGAAGTACTCTGAGAAATGTGTGTGCAGTGATTAAATTGAACAAATTTATGTAATCCTTGTTTTATATGTGTATTTTTTTTTTTGTCAATGTTCAGCCACATTTCACTTTATTTGAGCTTAACTAATTTGACAAATTTTTCATTTATTTGCTGTTTTCATTGTTTAAAACTTTCATTTGTAAAGCTCAATATAGAAAAAATGTAGCTTCTATTGCTGTGAAGGGAAGAGTTTTAACATAGTATAATTAATTTGAGTTTTAGCATCTGAATTAATCTTAGATTCCTCCATCCAGTTTTAGTACCAAAATTCTTCTATAGACAGTATTATGAATTCATTTAGCTTTCGGTTAAGAATATTGAAAATAGATTTAACAATATCATTTTTGTGACATGTTGCCACATTAATATGGTTTAGTCATGCACTTTCAAGTATTCTGTTTAATGTATGCTGCCTTAAATAACTATAACTATTTAAAGTGTTCTGCCCTTGTCCTAATGAAAGCTCTGTCATTTTTGTTACTGCTGTACTTCCTATAAAAAATAAGTAAAGATAAGTCAAAAAGCACTGAATTTTTCAAGAAACATGGATGATTTTTTTCAATAAATAACACAGCTAGTTCAGGAATTGTCAAGTGGATACTGTTTTCCAGTGTTATAGCTAACAGTGAGTGTACTTTTTTCTAACAGTTTTTACTCACGGTGAATGTGAGTGTACTTTTTTCTACATTCATATCAGTCAAGGTGTTCTGTTTTATCAGGGAGTTTCATTTTCTGTTTCTAGCTAGTTTATAGATACACAGGAGCCAAAGGTTATATATAAATTATTCTTCAATACAAAATGTTAAATGTATTTTTTAAAACCTCAGAAAAAAGAAAGAGGTTTGTGATCGTAAATAACACATAAATTTCCTGAACTACAGCGGCTGTACATTGTTCAGTAATGAATGCAGTTTTGGTACTACATTAACATCTTTACTCTTTCACTTTGTTATGACTATTTCCTGTTTTATGTTATTATATAAAGGATAAATTGGAGAAACAAGACTCATTATGGGATAATTGCAAGTTAAGTAAACTGAGACAGATGTTTCTGTCTCAGTTTGATGTTAGACATGTTTGTCTAATGCAATTGCAGGAACTTTACCTACCCCCAATATTTTAATACCACTCTTTAAACTTTTACCCATGTTTATTTTTACGAATGATAGGAAAGCCCTCATGAAGAATAGGTTGGAAAAGGTTTTACTATGTGGTATGATGTTGATGTTATAAAGATACAATGTTTTTTTTTTATTTATGGGTGGTTAAGATGATTGCAGGTACCCAAAACCACTGTTAATAATGAAGACATTTATATGTTATAAATATAATGAGCATATAACAAATTTTACAATTCTTCAGTAATGTTTTTTGCTTAAATCAGTTTAAGAAAAAATTTGATTCAGTATTTTTTTTTTAATGATGATCTTAATTTGATTAGTCGGAGCATTAGAGTCAAAACATGAATGTAGGGGCAAAGTTCTCCTGTCAATTAGACCTGATGGAAAAGGTTCCCAAGGATGCCTCAATTAACATACTTTTCTATTTCTGTTTAGCCTTCGGAACCACCATAGATATTACTTCAGAGGATGATATGTATGTATGTAAATGAATATGTTTGTATGTATGCAAATGAAGTGTAGCGTTGTACAATCTCAGCTCGACTACTACTAACCCACCGGGTTGGTCTAGTGGTTAATGCGTCTTCCCAAATCAGCTGATTTGGAAGTCGAGAGTTACAGCGTTCAAGTCTTAGTAAAGCCAGTTATTTTTACACGGATTTGAATACTAGATCATGGATACCGGTGTTCTTTGGTGGTTGGGTTTCAATTAACCTCACATCTCAGAAATGGTCGAACTGAGAATGTACAAGACTACACTTCATTTACACTCATTCATCCTCTGAAGAATTATCTAAACGGTAGTTACCAGAGGCTAAACAGGAAAAAGAAAAAAAAAGAAAAGGTCGACTACTACTGAGATGTGTGCTTAATTGAAACCCAGCCATCAAAGAACACTGGTATCCATGATCTAGTATTCAGCTCCATATAAAAGTAACTGCCTTTATTAGGATTTGAACGTTAGAACTCTCAAATTTGAAATCAGCTGATTTGCGATGGTGAGTTAACCACTAGACTAGCCTGATGGGCTCAATTAATTAACATACTAAACCATTCCAACATTTGTTTATAAACAAAATAAAATTTAAGCCAATTTTTTTTTCACTGTTTTGGCTGTAGGTTATTGATTTAACAGAAAAAATTATTTGTCAAAATGAGCGGAAAATTCTACATAAAAAAGTGCATGAACACATTTCGATCAGATCAAAAATAAATGAGCTAGTGCAATAAACAGTAGTGCTCTATATACTGCTTATGCAGAGAGATGTGACATAGCCGGTGGCATCGTTTCAACACGCACATACAATAAGCAAATATCTATAACTTTTGATCTATGATAGATAATGCAAAAATCAAAATTTCATTGATAAATGATACCTAAAGGAATAACTTTTGGTAAATTTAAAAGAATTTTCTACATTTAGAAATAACATATTATAGTTTAATGTTGTCAGGTCAAAATATTTTCAAATTTGTTTATCAAAGGCCTGCAAAAAGTAAAAAAAACTGTGAAAATATATTCTTAAGGGGATCATTTATGAATGTAATAAGTTTGGTAGCAAAATATATTGGTTTTTTTAAACATAAGTAATTTTAAAATTATATTTCAAAAAGTGTATTTTGGGACTTCACTAAGTACAAAAACCAGTCATAACTTATAAAAATGTTATGAAATTAAATATTAAACAATAGCAATAGTTAGGGAAAAACATTTACTTGTAGATGATAGTATCAGTTTTACGTAATTTCAATTTGTGATGGAGTTTTGTGAGTGTAATGTTTGTAAAAAGTTAACAAAATCAGATTTTTATATTAAAATTGGTAAAGTTATCCATAACTATGTACTTTATTGTGTTAACCTTCAATTTCATTATTTAAAAAAAATTCAAAAAATTTAATTAAGATAAAAAACCGGTTTGTTTTGTTTTAAATACAACAGATAATTTTCACGTTTATTTATGATCTTATGAAAATTTCAGTAGAAGTCTTTTGTGTAAAATTTTCCATTCTACAACTTCTGTTTGAAACAAGTTTCGGTAAATTCAGTATTTAACTAGTTCCAACCAAAAAATGGGACTACGACACGTTTACATCGATGTAGAGTGGGCCATTTTACTAAATCCACCTGGATATCAAAATATTTTTGGTAAGGCTCTTGACTTTTAGTATCTTAATTGAGGCATGCTTAAGAGCCTTCTCCACCTGGTCTGATTGACAGGAAAATTTTGCCCCTGTATTCATATTTTGAGTCTAATGCTCCTACTCTAATGGGTCTGAGAATTGGTTGGGTAGCAGAAAATATTGTACAATAATAGCAGCTGGTAGGTGATAAACACAAATAAATAGAATGTAAAAAATTGAATCAATTAAATTTATTACATTTTTTGATCAAAATTTTCTTTTCTATGTTTATGTATTAAGCTTATTAAACAATACAGTTATGAACAGTGCTTGAAATAGACCACGTAAGTACTGTTATGTAAAATTAAAGGTTAAAAATAAATTAGTGGGTTATTGAAGCTTGTTTCAAGCCATGTTGCAAATGAACATGGCAGCTTCGGAATTAAGATTCTTTCCCACGGCTAGTTTTTTGTCATTCTAATCTAATTCCTTGTATTGATGTATATCTTTCATTATCATTTGCATGCCAGTTCAGCTATTATACTGCAGTATATAAGTTAATGCAGTTCATCCCTCATCCATCCATGCCTAAGCATCATCATTAATGTTTTCATATCCACATTTTTTCAAAATAAAGATTAATGTTTTCACTATTTTAATGCTTATTTATGTAATTCATTGTTTTGAAAAAGTAAATTTTTGTCAAGATCTTTGTGTATTAATGCTTGTAAGTGTGTGTATTAATACCTTCCCATGATTAAACAATCCAGTGCATCACATCAGTTACTTGCTCTTAATTCATTGATGTTATCTTTTCCATTATGTACTACTTCAGTAGGACTAGTTAAAAGCCTACAATGATTAATTTTAGTGTTTCTAAAACCTCATGGTTCATAGATAACAGGAAGGAAAATTATTTTCAATTCCTCTCTTGACATCATCTAGCTGAGAAGTAGCAGTATCTGATTACTGGAATGGCTTTTTATGGTAAGTTAAATGATTTTTTAAATCTTCAAAGAAAACAAATTCCATAAAAACTGATATCAAAAACATTTCATAATTTTGCTTTTTATTTCAGTTCTTGTTTGAAACAGAAAAGCTATCAGCTATTTTATTTTCCAGATAAAATACAATTATTTTGGATGGAAATGAAAATGTATTTCTTGCTAGAATTAGACATGTTTCTTAACTTTTTACCCAAAGGTGAGACCTCACCAAAGAAACTAGAGGGTTGATTGCAACATTTTGTAGGTTAAATCTTTTTAGTCACAATTACATATTTGGCCATTTAATAATCATCAGTGTTGAAAAGCTTGCCAGTTTTTTAATTCATTGAAAAAAATTTTTTCCAATTTTGGAAAAGCATTTATACTATTTAATTTTCAAATTATCCCTGGTTGGTTAGGGTAATTATTTTAATGGACTGAAGATACATTTATCAAAGTTATACATCCCAGGGATATTTAATATTGATGTAAAGTTATATTGTTCCTTTTATTGTTTATATAATTAAAAAACATAATTTTTAAAATATTAAGTTGCCTTTTTTTGCTTATGTTAATATCTTTTTGCAACCAAGAACTTTTTATTTTGATGCTTTGTACATATCTTTTATTTTCATTAGATTTCCAACATTTGATCTTATCTAAATCACTTAAATTATCACTTTTCTTCATGATTTTTCATAAACTTTGAAACAAGACACAACAAACTGAATTAAAATGATTAAGTATAATACACACCAATAAATAATTTATACTGATATAATTTTAAACAAATTCTCTGAAATAGAATCAGTTTAGAAATAGAAATAGAAATAGAAATAAAACCACTATGAGTTATTGGATATAAAGCCCAAATGGCTTCCTAGTTACTTCCATTGCAGTGAAGCTGATGATGCTTTGAACCATCATTGCCAGTACAGTGGCCTGGAAATGTTCATCTAGGAAAACATGCACTCAGAAAGAAAGTGAGCTGGAGCCAGCTTCCTGCATCCAGACATGTTTCATGATATCTTTTCTTAAAGTTGAGGTGTTAACCATCTTTGCAACATTTTCAAGTAAGAATTACCCATCCACTTACTGTACAAAAATATGTGGTCTGAATAAGTATCATGATATCATCCTAGTTCAAGCACTAAATGAGTATTTTTGTTAGTTTCGAAAACCACATTCCTGGCTCACAAATTGCAATAAACTGCACAATCATGAAAAACATCACTTGAGGGGTACCATATTTATAGATTATGCTAATAAAGCATCCAGTAATTCATTCTCAAAAATTAATCAAAATGGTTTCATAATCAAATCTTTTGTAATATGATCATTAAATGTTGACTGTGGTATATTAACTTCGGCTGATTGTTTCCAAAAGGATTTAATTAGATACTGTTCAGTCAAATTGGATGGCAACACATGTATGCCCTTGTTTTCTTTCAAATACTACGCAGCCTCTCTTTAGCATTGCTGGAGGCAAATTCATGTTTCTCCCAATCAAGCATTGCTGCTTTAAGAGGTGGGTCCTTGTTAAATTATTCATTAAATGCATTCACTGTTTGCTTTGTGCGTTTTGTTTGTGTACCCAAACACATGTCACAGTCCCTCTTCAACAATGTAACTATGGTAGCTCATATTACCTATGGTTTTGCAACTGAAACAAAAGAATAGGTGGGTCTCTTGTGTGACCTTAAGAGCAGGGATATCAATGCAAAATTTTTTTTTAACTTAATACCTTTGATTTTCAAAACAGTAACAAGATGTTAATTGGCAGGGAGTGTTACAGGGACTTCTAGCATCTACTCAACATTAATTCTAAGCAGAATTATCTTGAAAGTATTTGTTGGCTATTTTCTAGGGTTGTATGACAATGCCAAATTATACAAATAGCTAACCCATAAATTTTTCTAGAATTCTTTTGTCATGCATTAAGTAACTTAATTATGATAATAGCTTTACAGTTAGTCTAGCTGATACTTCTGTAAAATCTGGTTTTCTTCATTAAATTCTTTTTTGGAAAACTGAACTTTCTCCTGGATTAAAAAAAAGTTGAGGTATAAAGTGTAAGTTAAAAAGTTAAAGTGTAAGTTAAGTTAGTAGTTACTAAATTTGTAAATATATTCAGAAAAAAGGTAGTTAGATAAATCTTTATCTTTACTGAATAGATATGCAAATCTTCAGTAAATTTTCATAATTGCTTTTCATCATTGTTTTTCCTTTCACCTCTTAAGACAGGTTGAGTTCAACCTTTAAAGTGAAGTTTCACTTTTTTAATTCATGCTTTTTTCTTTTTCCACAACACCAACTTGTCGACTACCAAATTCAGTTGTAAATGTTTGCATTGCTTTCTCTTCTAGTTTTCCAGAAGTTCAAAATTTTGTTCTATCAAGAGGTTCTTTTATTTTTCACTTGACTTTTTAATTTTTAAATACAACAGAATATAACTTAACCTATTAATTATATGTACCTGATGATACTAAAGCTGTCAAAGAATATAATAACCACAAAATTATAAAACTTCAGTAGTATTAAATAAAATATTTGTTAACCAAAGTAAAAATATATAAGTAGCAACTAACATAATGACAAGTACTGTACTCTATTAATAAATAAACACTAAATCTGTTTTCCTTTGCTGTTTATGTATGTAACAAACATGCCTTCAGACAACTCCCAATTCAACACTGAACAGTGTGAGAATAGGAATCAACTCTGTAACTAGTTTGAATTGATAATGTTTTTATATTATATTTGTTTTACATTAACTGTCTTTATTTAGAAAAGCCAACAAAACTTCTTATGTCACAAACTATACCACTACCAGATAGCATTTAACTTCAGGCAACCAGGAAAATTGCTTAAACACAATCTTGGAAATTTTATATTTTCAGATATCGAAAGTAGCTTGTTAATCCTTAAAAAAAATGCCAAAGTTTTAAGTTGAGTAACATGTTTTAACACTTAACCTCATATAAATTTATTATGAACAAAAATCAACTATTTCCTTTACAAATTTTAACAGTTGTTTGGCTACATTTTTCAGGTTGAACAATGATCAAATTATAAAAGAGAAAATTAATTTTGACTGAAGAAATAATTTTGTCACATATGTCCTAGAAAACAATTTTTCTTGAGAAACTAAATGGAGCTTGAAACTTTTAACTTTTTAAGACAAATAATCAGAAATGACTAATTAATGTCATTTGAATGAAATTATCATTGGTAATTAAATACATTAAATATTAATACTGCTAATGTATGAACAGATATTTCTATTTCCATGCCGTTATTATTTGTGCATTAGAACCCCAGCAATTAGTAATTTTCATACTATTTATAGTATTACATTCTTAGCTCTGCATATATAAATATCTTTTTGCACAGAATATCTTTTTATGGGCAGTTTTTAAAAACTGGGATTTGCAATTCTAAGCTAAATTAGTAGTTAAATCACTCGCCAGCAACAAACTTAATTAATGCCTTAATCAAGTATTTTTATTAGAGCTAAGATGAAAACCATGGCTGTTATTTCTTGTCTTTTGATGATAAATAGTAAACAGATGGTTAGGACAATTATCAGGGAGAAATAAAGTATTTTCTTCCAGCTTTCAAATATGCAAATAGTTTTTAACTGATCCACATTTTAATAAAAATGTATTAATCAACTCGAATAAGAATTAATTTTCATTGGTCCAGTTTGATTAATTTTTATGGTAGCATCACTTAACAGGAAGCATTATTGGAAATAAAAGAATTTTTGAACTTTGTCATTGATATGAATATGTGCTGCATTAAATCTAAAATTAATGGAAATATAGTGCTAAATAGTTTTTACCATGAAGTATATTTCTGTTTAGAGAGATGAGACCTATGGAAATGCATGACAGAATATCTATACACAAAGGAAAAGAACAAGATAAATTATTTTTTGTACTCGCTATGAATTTTAAAAGTTTTATTCTAATTCTCATCTATTTTCCATTCTTTTATTTAGCAAATTATAATTTATTACTTTATTGTTTACATTTTATTGATAAATAAATAAAAACGTTATGTATAGGAGGGATAATTAAATTTAAGGAAAGTATAATTAAAATCATGGATTTATGAAGTATGGGAAGAATGTGATGCAAACAATTATTTAAATGTAACAAAGATGCTATGGAATTAAATGATGAAAAATTGTTAGATTACCAAAATTACTGAAGGCATGAAATTACTACCAGATAAAGATATTAATGTGATTTTACAAAATTAAATTTAGTACAGTTTAAAAGTTCATTTTGGCATGGATGTCATGATTTCTATCAATGACTGATTTCTACTTTTTATGGGATCAGATTAATTATAAATGAAAGACTGTAAGTCAATGTTAAATTGCATATAATTAAGAATGAATAGTTTGCATGATCATACACTTTAATGAGAAGAGTCAAACGCTGTATAATATATTGGTGATATAAAAGAATTTTGGTTGGGCTTTGGTGTAAGTAGGTTGAGGATGTTCTTTACCATGTTGTGAGGAAATTTTTCAGTATGCAGTTTTAAACTTTTACAATTTCTGATATTAAATATATTTTGTTATTAGTATTTACATTCATTATTTGTACAATTTTAACATTTTACATCAGTACTGTTTAAGCTAGTGTATTATTTTTAGAAATCTTTATTTGATATAATTTAATAAAAACTACTTAAAAGATGAAATATTAATAAAATTCCTTTTTTGTGATAATAATTTGCTTAAACTGTAATTTTTGTATTTAAAAAAATTGCTTGGTGGTTTTACTTCTGTGAACCTTAAAAAAAAATAAAGCTTTAAGAATATTTTACCCTAAACATATCTATATCTTCATATATTCAATCAATATTTACCAGTGGAATAATGCATCAGTTTTATCATCATACTCGTTAAAAAGATTATCTGTAAAAAGTTATAAAACAGCAGGCAGGATTTAAATCAGAAGTAAAGTACAGTCTTTGATAAATTTTTTGGTAGTTAGCTCCTTTTTCACATTTTGTACAAGATATAATAGTGGCCTGTGAAAGAAAGCTGTCTTGATCTTTGCATTATTTATAAACTGAAGTATGAACAAAGTAAGTATGAAAATTTGTTTAGAATTATCATGTTAATATGTTTGGGTACGTTGCATTAGTCCTGAAATATGTAATTAATGCATAATTGCTATGAAAGGATGTAATAAAACTACTTTTGCCACCGGGTTACGAAAAAGAAAGGCTATCAGATGGCAGCTGTTTAAAACAGGATGTTTAATAAAATTTTATGTGAATAAAATAAATTTGTTTTCCAACGTGAGTATGTGTAGCTTTTTGTTTTGGAAAAAACCCTAGTTTATAAATAAATTTTTTTTGTAAGTTTCAAAACTATTATATAGCTCAGTTTCAGTTACATAGACAGTTGATGATTCAGTTATGTCATGTACGAAGTTCCATGAGGCTATAAATTTATTTTAGACTAAAACCTGTTTACCACATTTGTTTTATTTCTTAATTCACTAAAAGATGACCAAACACTGAAAGATGACATAAATATATGATTGTGGAATGGTTGGTATGATTAACTTTATTCACTATAACTTTCTGTAAATTGTTTGGTCCATGTCAAAACTTAGAGAAAAATGTTTTCTTATAAAATAGAGTCATTGCATGAAAATTTTCATGCAATCATTTTCCAAGCTGGTACCATCTCTTTTTGTAAAAAAATAATCTCTGGAGTCACAGTCGTATTACAAGCAGGTAAAACTGCAATCAACAACAAAGGTACATTTGTGAATAAACTTTCTTTTGCATTACAGTGTTTCTCCATGCTGAATTTATTAATGCTGAAAAATACGGTGTTTAAAAGTGATAGCTTTCTCTCACAAATTTTCATTGATTATTGTCATTAAATAGAAATATGTTCACCTTATATTTTAGGATTTCTTTTCACAGCTGGGTTGTGTGGATTTAGTATATATTTTTTTTAATTAAAAAGAATTAAGACATGTATGTAATTTGATGCTGTATTCAAGTGATGGTTAGAACTGTATTCAGAACTACAACTTACTTTTTTATTAATAAGATTTGGGTATAAGCCATAAATTATTGTGAAAAAAGTATATATTATTATTGAAGTAAGGTATAGTGTTCCTCACATTATTATAATGATTAATATTACTCAGGATATATCACTACTTATTTATTTACTTTATTATTAACATTGTTATTAAAGATTGTTATAAATGCTTCTCTACTTGTACTTTAAAATGTAAGAAGAAATTTAAATTATGATTTATTTTTTTTTAAATACATAACTTTAAAACACATAATGTGGATCTAATAAAATTTCTAACAATTTCTTTTGCATCCCATATATGTATGCATGCA
The DNA here is from genome assembly GCF_047948215.1 of Lycorma delicatula. Lineage (NCBI taxonomy): Eukaryota > Metazoa > Arthropoda > Insecta > Hemiptera > Fulgoridae > Lycorma > Lycorma delicatula. The sequence continues at coordinate 247,605,122 of NC_134455.1, read as the reverse complement.
TCAACTTATTAAAAATAAATACCAGAATTAGTAAGCAAACAAATAACTATAATAACTGTAAGGTTTCATAATTGTATAAAGTAATTAAAATGAAACTGAATAGATTAAATATATAAAAATATACTTTTAAAGCATAATAATTATTATTATAATATGTGGAAAGTGAGAGATGAAAGATTTACTGAATAAGATTGTAAATATTTACGAAGAAAAATATATTAAAAAATGTAAAATGCTGAACATTTTTATTTATCCTTTTTTAAATGTAGGTAAAGGAAAATTTCTAAACCTTCAATTTAATTGTTGATTTGGGTTAATATATTAAATTCAGTTACTGGAGTAGTAAGTGGACTCACCATTTTTTTTTTTTTTTTTTTTTTTTTTATAAATATAATCATAATAGATATATATATATATATATATACAAACTTATGCAATGTATAAATCCCCTCTATTAATGCACTTTGATAAAAGTATATCTGTCTGGCCGAAGTGCTCGGCTCATGCTCAGAGGGCTTCAGATCTCAATAATCAATAATGAGTTAATTATTACAAAATCTGTTACTAAGAAGCAAAAGAGGTTTGCCAAATGCTTTAAGTAAGAGTATTATGTAAAGTCAAAGTCACCACTTACGAGGGGCCCGAAGGGCCCCCTAGAATCTGGTATTATATTAGATAAATATAATTTTATATAACTTTATATTTTGTTGTAAATACTGATACTGCTGAATTTTATTTTTTTGGTTAATCTTACTGTTTTTAAAAAAAAATAAGTTGGCTTAATAGGAATACATGAAATTCAGTCCTGTTATCCAAATAAATTATTGATAGCTATGATTCACACAATTACTTTTTTATATTTAACACAAAATATTAATTAACTTGTTTGCAATTTTTTCTTATAAGTTAATAATAATAATAATAATAATGATTATTAAAATGATTTTACTCGTGTAATACAATGCTGCCAAATAAGTATGATCTGTAGAAATAGTGCTGTTCAGAAAATAGTATCATTTGTTATTGCTGTATGTGTATTCTCCACCTCTATATTCACAGAAGGATTTTCCCTCGCTGTCAGTCTGTAGAAACTGGTTATTCATGTTGTTAAGAAAATGAAAAATTTGCATGTAAAAATGGCACTGGTTTATAGAACTAGTGTAAATGCAGAGGGTGTAATTGATGTTTGGCAGTTTATATTGTGGCTCTATTCAGTATTTCATTAAGGATTAACTAGATTGGGAAGCAGTTTTTAAATCATCAATCATTGTAATTGCCTTATCTCTCCTACACCAATTGCCAAACACCTGATGCTATCGTCCTCGATATTACTGTTCATGCACTTGATGAAATAGTACCTTTAATACCAAAAGTATTCAGTCATTTTCCAAAATAAAATTCGTAATAATAGGATAAAATTAATAAGTAATGACCAACAAGATCTCTTAACCTGAGATGTCGATCTCTTCACCTGAGGTGTCCCATATGACTTTATACAGTAATTAAAAAATTAGATTGGTGGCCTTTCATCTGGCAGTCACAGGTTTGAACCCCAGTCAGGCAGGCATTTTCCATCACTACAAATGTCCATCTCCATATGCCCACACAAGCTTCAAAGCTTCTGTGTTGAATATTTAAAAAAAAAATTACCTATGCAATCTTTATTAAATGATTATCTAATTTTGATGGAAAAAATAACAATTTATAATAATAAATACAATATTTATTATTGTAAAATACGCTTTTTTTCTCATGTTAGGACTTTTTTTAATGTAAGAGTTAGAAACTCCACTTTAATCAGTCACAACCCAATATTTAATACAATATTTCCAATTGAGCTTGGGTTTATTTAACATAGTTTGAAATCTTTTGAAGATTGAATGTTTGGACTGTGATTTTAATAATGACAAGTGTAATGTTTTTATTTTGTTACTTATTATTTGAAAAAATGGAACCTGCTTACTATTAATTTAAAGAAGATTTCTCCACTAAAATTATGTGTGTCCATGACAACTGTGCAACATGATTTTTGCTGTTGGTATCGACACTTTAAAGAAACTGGGTAGTTGGGTAAAGGGAAATACACAGATTGCATTATGTTCAGATGAAGACTTTGAATGCATCCAACAGTCTTGTATGTAGCATGGAAATTTTATTTCTCTGCCAGCCAGTCTTCATATGATTGACTGATGTTTTGTGGCGATGTTTATTACTCAAATCATACGAGATTCAGTTGGTACAAGCCCTCATCAGAAGTGATAAACAATGACGTGTGGAGTTCTGTGAATTCAACCTTGACAAGCAGGAAGAAGATGGGATCAGAGCTGCCACATGTATCAGTCAAACATGAAAGACCCTCCAACAAATGTTGATATCTTTTGTTCTGTTTTACAAGGTCTGAACTTTTTTTGTGGGAAAAACATTACAGGAATTCATATCTAACAACTTTTCCCGTAATACAAGCAGATTCTGATCAATTAATTTTCCAGCAGGATGGGGCATCATCACATTTGCATCTTCAAGTTCAGGCATTTCTTAATAATGAGCTTCCAAAACAATGTTTTGGCTATAAGGGGCCTGCCAATTTTGCATTTTACTATTGGCCACCAAGGTCACCCAATGTCATAATCTGTGATTTTTTTTGTCTTGTGGGGATTTGTAGAAGACTGTTTACTTGCACCCTCTTCTACCAAATACAGATGAACTGCAAAATCGCATCACAGATGATAGCTTGAGTAGATGGGATGAGTCTAACTGTTATAGATGTATGCTGTGTATCCGTGCCATGTTGAGCATTTGTCAAAATTATAAGTAAAAATTCATGTTCAAACATACATTTTATAATTCACTGCAATGTTATACATTCATTGTTAAAAAAATAAAGCCTTTTGAAGTCTGATGAATCTTTTTGATATAAGCTGTAATTTACAGTTCTATTTTTCAGTATTATTGAAAATTATTTTGGCAGATATTTATAAACACTTATACATCTTTTGGACACATATTTATATGTATATTAATGTTAAATAATTATTTTTCTACAGAAATTTAAGCTTTTAAAAAAGGTTTATTTTTAATATTATTTAAAAATTGATTTGTTTTTCTACAAAAGAAAATCTTTTAATTCTATTTTAAATAAATAAGTGGAAAGTTTTTTAAATAACTTGGTCATTTATTAAAAATGACAACAGAAACATCATAAGGCCTTTTCTTGTAAGCACTGTGTTGAGTCAAATAACACTTTTGTTGTATGGTTTGGTAGAGGTAATGCAAGGCTATAGCTGTGTGTTGGACATTAGTTACCATTGTTAAATAGTTTTCATATCTAAGTATTAAATATTTTACCACTCAAACTCATGGTAAATGGACAGGCCAAAAATTTTATTCAGACAGCATAATTATACATTATACAGGTAATGTCAGAATGGTAAGTATCCTATTCCACGTGCAACAAAAAGGGTAATGCTCCAGCATTTCCCTTCAAGATTAGGGAAACTATGGAAAACCTTAGAATTACAAAGTACAAAATTATAAATAAATAATTGGACCATATTATTCATAAAAATAATTTTTACATGAAGTAACAGTGATGTAACACTGTGAAATAATAAACAAATTAACTGGATCATAATAAAAGAAGTGTAATTTAAACAATGCCAAATGCTAAAATATTTAAATGAAAATTAACTGAGTATGCAAAAATCCAGGTTTAGCAAATTATTATGATTTGAAAAACTGTCAATATTGTTTCTGTAAAAGAAAATCTCTACACTAGCATATAGAAATGCTAATATTATCATTAATGGGAATACCATTCATGCAATTAGCAATGTTGTGTTTATCACAAATTTTTTCATGGTCTAGTATTTTTAGGAGTGTGATTTCACACAAGAACACACATAAGACTGGCATGAATGTAAAAAGTTTGTTCTGTATAATAATGTGTTATGTTTATCTACTACAATAAGAAAAATTATAAATTCAAGGAAAATTTAAAGATTTAAACATTTTTTTTTTTTTTAAATAAAGGTACATTTTCTTTTTTACTAGTAAAATCTTTTTTCTACGTTCTACATTTGTTATAATCTAATAGATCATTATTCAGCACCAGCTATAGGAAGATGAAAATTTTTGTTTGAAGTGAGCACCTCATTGACATGAATTCAATGCTCCAGATGAAATTCAGAACTTAGTGAAAACTAAGGTTCTTTTTTCTATTTCACAAAAATTAATTTACTTTTTTGTATAATAAAGTAATAAAATATCCATTAGCAATATGGTAATTAGTTGGTTTTTAATAAATAAACAACTTCCAAAGAATTTGTCTGCTATATTTCATTCTTTTTATTTTGTAAAATTTATAGCCAAAAAATATATGTTTAAACTATTAACTATTGAGAAGTTTTAAATAGTTAATTTTTAATCATTTAGCGTTGGAATGATAAGATTATTAGATAAAATGGCCTTATATAGCATAAATTACAATGTATTACCACTATGTTAAAAAAGTATCTTAAGGCAGACATGGTGTAGTGTCTATAGTGGTAGTACCATGGAGCAAAAGTGGCTGTAAATTAGGTCTCTTTACAAGCCAAGCTAACTTCCATATAACTTTTATGTTTAATCTGGAAAAAATGTGGAAGGCAGGGGTAGTCAGAGATATTTTTGTGTAATCTTACGTAGATATACTAGAAGAGAGGCAAACAACTGCGTTTAGACTATTCAAATTCAGGACAAAAAAAGAATTCCACACTAGAAAATAAAACAAAAATTTATTTTCTGTAGTATTTAATTTTATATATAAAACAAATTCAGTGCATTTAAAGGAGACTAGAATAAGCTGAGATTTTACTAAGACATCATAAACATATATAGTTTTTGCAGAGCAAACTAATTAATAAATAATATGAAATGCCGGGAAGTGCCCTTTGTTGCTTTTCTTAATATTTCTAAATGATCTTCCTTTAAATATCATACCACTCATTGTTACCCCTTTTTATAGATATAACTCTATTTTATTTCAGAAGGAAACTCCTTAACAGAATTAGGAGATTCTGGATTTACAGTTAGTTTAAAAAGTCATTCAATGGGTGGATTTTAACTATTTAAATATTTACACAAGTATTGCAGTTTGCTTCCCAGGTAGATGATAGATATACTATTATAATGGCATTGATATTATTCCCATTAATAATATTTTGTTACCCAAAATGTAATATTTTCTTGTTATATGATAAATTTTCATGGAATAATAAAATTGATTTTGTTTGCAACAACATCAAATCATATTGTTATGCTCTGAAGTGTCTTACTGGTTACTAAGCTTGGCATCATTGTTGTTCATTATTCTTTTACATACAACCGTATAAAATATAACATTACATCTTTTGGTGCTAATAAATACAATTCATACAAACAGATTTTTAGTATATGAAAAATTCTAACAATTCCACGTGCTTGCGTTTGCAAATGCCTGATGTATGCTTAAACAGTAGCCACTTTTTTCTAATAAATATTCACTTATTAAACAAACCATACAACACAAATATTTTCAAGTTAATCAATTAAATTAAACAATTTACTTTTACTAAAACAGTATTGCTTTTTGATGAGTTTTTAAATGACATTAATTTGATAAAGCTGAATTGTTTGCATTCTCATTTAATGTACACTTATACAGTTTTGCAGTTAATACTTTTAAAATAGTCTTCAAATGCTGTCAGGCATAATAATATATTTCTGTTAGGTGTACCAATTCTATTGTGCATATATAGTTGCATACAAACATGGACAAAAATAATGGGTCCCAGAAATAAAAATAATAGGTCATCTCGGTTAATAATAAATTAACCGAGATGACCGTTTTTAGGTACTCCTCTATAGGTTTGATGTAGCGTTCTACCATGCCATCTGACTGCGGATGAAGTGATGTAGTTCTCATTTTTTTAAACGCTCAAAGGCCTCTTGCAAAAGATGAGATTCAAAGTTCTGCTCTAGGTCACTGTGTATTTCTCCTGGTATCCCAAAACAGCGAAGAATTCATTCACTGGAGTGTCTACTACTGATGATGCTTCTTGGTTTGGTAAAGAAAAGATTTCCAGCCATTTAGTGAAGTAATCCATAGTTACTAACAAATATTTATTTTCTATGTCAGTAACTGGGAAAGGTTCAGCAATATTATTGATCGGGACAAATTAGAATGGTGTTCCCACATTGTACTTTACTGTTGCATGTAGGCTTGGCTCCACAGTCTGGGTTCTTAACTAGCCACACCCACAATCACAGCTATTGATTATCATCACAGCTTGCACCAATTCTAAATTTCATCATTTAAATGGAGCCAATAGTAGCGTTGTCAAACCCTGTCCAAGTTTTATTAATGCCTAAGTTACCTTCTGACAGTCCATCATAAATTTCTTCCAGAACCTCTTTCGCTACTGTTTGGGAGAACAAGTTGTAGAATGGCCCATTTTCCATCCACAGACTGTCATTCCTGGTAGAGGACTCCATCTTTCACTACCAGAAAATTCCATTATGTCCAATAACTTTTCTACACCACTGGGCTTCAATCTCTGATCTTCTCCCATTTTAGTCTTTCTTCAACCTCTTTCTCAGTTAATAGTGTGGGCCAATATCTATATCTGCTAATTGTGCATGTCTCATCTCTTTTTCTGCCATCCTGTTGCTGCTATAATAGTGATTTGATGTAAATCTGACTCTGGCTTGTTATTCTACTCAGATGCAGTGACTAAAGTTGACGTTACAGGGTTGTCTGGAAAGAGTGCTTGCATTTGAATGCTTCCACTCTAGCTGATGCACTCACTGCCATTTAGTCATATTCTTGAAGGATTCTACCCAATGTGCTGTCTGTCCCTAGAGATTTTTAAAATTGAGCAGCCATACAACTGCTGTATTATCAGTGAGAAGTGTGAAATGTCTTCATATATGTATTTGTGAAAGTATTCTAGTGTCTTACTACAGCGAGTAATTCTCGACAAGTTGCACAGCTGTACTCTCTGGTTTAAATAGTTTAGCTGAAATAGCCAATTAACTATTCTTTTCAACCTTGAATTTGCGAGAGTATCCCGCAGATTCCAATGTTGCTTGCATCTGTATATATGACAAATCTATCATCCGACTGAGGATAACTGAGGGTTGGAGCTGAACATAAATTCTTCTTGAAGAGTTCAAATGATTTGGCTTAGCATATCGTTGAAACCTTTTATAAAACAACGATGCAAAGTCCAAAAGGCATTACTGTGACCTAGTTCAGTAGAAAATGTAGTCTTCTACTTGTCTTCTGGATGCACAGAAACTTGCCAGTATCCACTTTTCAAATCTAGTGTGGAAAAACCATTTTGCACCTTGAAGTGTTTCTAGGGTGTCATCAATTCATGGTAGAGGAAAACAATCCTTCTTTGTGACATAGTTCAGTCTTCTGTTATCCATGCAGAAATGCAGTTCATCATTGTTCTTCTTGAGTAGAACAACAGGAGAGTACCAAAATCTGTTCAACTCTTCAATGAATCCTTTATCTTTCACATCCTTCACCATCTTGTTGACTTCATTTGTTTTGCTAGAGGCAGGCGCCATGGTGCTTGATGAATTGGCTGGGCAGCTCCCTTGTTGATGCGATTTTTCTCTTTATTTGTAGGCCATAGGGATCGTTCTTCTGTTGCAAAGAAATCTTGATATTCAACAATAAACTGTCATTGCCATCTCTGGTCTTCAATCTTTAATGCAGCACTTGTGCATGATGTTAATTTCTGTAAGTGCTCATCCATTCATACCTTTTTTGGCATTTTCTCTTCCAAATTTCTAGGAGATATCCAGATTACAGGTTCACACTTTCCCAGAGCGGTTCACAATTAACATTTTCTTTTACTGTTTACAAAAAAACCAATCTACAGTTTACTAATGAATAAAATACTATCACATATGATAGTATCCTACTCACAAATAATTTTCAAACAGCTTCTTATTTTCAACCACTTTCCAAACTGAATACTCATAACAGATTCTTTACTGTTCATTACCAAGCACTTACTGTGATCACTTTTATTGTACACATCACACCGAGCAATCCTTCTTCTTCTGTTAGCCTCTGGAACCAACGTAAGGTATTACTTCAAAGGATGATATGTACGAATATAAATGGTTTAGTCTTGTACAGTCTCAGGTCAACCATTCATGAGATGTGTGGTTAATGAAACCTAACCACTGAAAACACCGGTATCCATGATCTAGTATTCAAATTGAACCACACCGAACTTGAGAAAACTAACACTGTCCTCTGCTGGCTCCCAGCACTATTTATATCTCCTGATCTGCAGTACCAGTCCCTGATCATCCTTTTGATTTTTCAAGCATAATAGATTTTATTGCCCATGCCTTCTACATTTTTCTAGAAATAATTCCTTTGTTTTCTCCTCTTTCTTGAAGCTTCTCTGCTTGTTACAGTATATAAATTTAATGATTACATCATCATCAATGTGAAACCTTAAAATCCATGTATGATACATATGTTATTTTTGCAATCATTATTTCACACAAAATGGTACATTTGATGCAATTAATGGGCAATTTTATTTAAAATCTAAAAACAGATGGTCATTTTGATTATTAAAGACTCATCATCAATAGACAGACAATGAAAGAATTTTACTAATGACAATTTTAATATTCATTGAGTTGAGTGAGGAGGCTTGTGAAGAAGAGGGTCTGTAATATGGCCCTTTTTCACAAGCTAACATAAAATCACTCAGCAAGAAAGAAAAATTTCTCTTTATTTGTAGGCCATAGGGATCGTTCTTCTGTTGCAAAGAAATCTTGATATTCAACAATAAACTGTCATTGCCACCTCTGGTCTTCAACCTTTAATGCAGCACTTGTGTATGATGTTAATTTCTGTAAGTGCTCATCCATTCATCCCTTTTTTGGCATTTTCTCTTCCAAATTTCTAGCAGATATCCATTGAGATCTAATATGCTGAACATTATAAGATCTTAGTAAATGATGGGCTACATGAAAACAGTTGTATTGTTTGATTTGATAGTTATTTTTCAGAAATAAGCAAAAGTAACACATTTACTTGTAGGTCAACTTACCTGGGTGGCTATAGGTCCAGATTTATAACTAGCTGTTTTAAATGTGCTGACTCTAATAAGCTGTAGCATTACAGCTAGGTATAATAAGCTGTAAGTACTAAGATTATTTTAAAAAATCCCATACTCCTGCTACAATGAACAGCTATCACTAATGTTCATCAACTAATGTTAACACAAATGAGGTTCATTTTATACAGAGTGAGTCAAAAGTATGGAAACCCCTCAACAACTTTAAAACTGTTCCAGATAGAATTCTGTAACTTTCAGGATAAGGTGTTGATAAACTACTTTACCTTCTGCCAAGAAACAGAATTTCAACCCCTTCTTGGGGAGTGGCCAGAAGTTGTAACTCAAATATTTTAAATGGTAGCACTCATAGTGTGATAATCATTTTAAAGGTCTCTTTAAGACAAAAAAAATGGTATAAATAAAAAAGAAATTAAACTGAATTAAATTTTAAAAGTTAAATTAAAAAATCTAAAAAAAAAATTGTTTTAACACAAAAAATTGTTTTTGTTCCAATTTAATGAGTAAATAAATAAAAATATTGTCGTCACCTGATCACTGATGGTGTCTTACCAATGTTGCAAAAATGAATATTACTTCATTGTTGTATAATATTCCATTTAGAGTGTTTCATTACTAAACTGTTAGTTTCTTATGAGAATTTATTGTGATCAGTTGGCTAATTGATCTTGTCTACCTTTCCCACACTGTAAACCACTTTTGCTATTATTTCTTTTTTACATTTTTTGTAATTGTTTTTTACTGAATTAGTTTTTTTTTTGTACTATCTGCTAACTTTGCTATCAACATGTTGTTTAGTGACAGGAGAGGATCAAACTTTTAATGATGAGGGGCTTTGGTGGAGTTATGTCGTATAATAAAATTTGTAAATTGTTCAAAGCAACATTTAGAAATCATAATCCCACCTCAAAAGGTAGATTGTCAAAAAACATCAAACAATTTAAAGAAACAGGGAGCATTAATAACAAGGGAAAATCAGGGAGGCCTAAATCTGCAACAAATAATACATTGTTAGCGGTAATGCAAGAATTTATTAAGAATCCTCATTCCTCGACTCAACACAAGAACAAAACAACAGCCAAATTTCAGTGACTTGAACATAAAAAGTGAAAATTTCAAACCCTACAAAATTCATCTGGTTGTTGTCACTTAATGAAAATGGCTATGATCAAGGCTTGAGTTCTCTAAAATTATGATGAACAATATTTGTGCAGATCCTAATTTATTAAATAATATAGATTTTAGTGATGAGGCCACATTTTTTTTTAAATGACACTATAAATCACCATAATTGTCGATATTGGACTGACATTAATCATGACACATATTACATAGTAACCAGTCAAAGTAAATTTACAGGCAGGTACTGTTGATAAACAATTGATAGGGCTTATATTTATTGGCAGAAATTTAAATGCAATGAAATATGTGGTTTTGCATCTCAACCATATCATTCCAAATGTTGTTGTCCCCCAACTTCCAAAACATTTGGTTTTAACAAGATGTGCTCCTCCTCATTTCAGTCTTCAGGTATGTGAAATTTTAAATGCATATTTTTTCCTGGAAGATCAAATAGAATGGCCAGTGAGATCATCTGACTTGTCACCAATGGATTACTTTCTATGGGGCCACTTAATAAGTATTGTTTATCATAATAAGCCCCAAGACATCAATGATTTACAAAATAGAATCTAAGAATCAGCACAAAATATCACTAGGGAATCATTGAATAATGTAGATCATCCTTTTAAAACCAATAAATAATTTTTTTTAAAGAAATTTATTCGATAATATTCATTTAATAAAATTTTTACAAATTTATTTATTTGCGATAACAGTTCCTTAAATTTTATTAATGTAATTTTTTTTTAAATCCAACTTTTATCCACCTGCCATTATGAGTACAGACATCGTACCAACTTTTTATTTACACCACTAGAAAAAGCCAGCTTAAGGCCCGCCATGAAAATGTTACCTAGGTTGTTTCATTATACATGATTTTATTAAATGTTTTTGCTAATTGTAACTAAGTAACATTAATGAATTTAGCATACTAACAAGAACAAAAACTTTTACAATGAAAAGCTTCAAACTCCTAAACATTTCTAGCAGTTTCTTGAGTTATGATTTTTTAATACAGCTCTAACCTCAGTGTTCTCCTTTTTTATCCCCAAAACACAAATTTAGTTTTACATAAATATTTATAAGCAAAGATTAAATAATACATTACAATACCAAAAAATCAAAATGAAGAAAAGTGATGAATGATAACTACAAAAAGGTACTTAGCTTATCACTTGAAAAAACCCCAAAATACTTACCTTATGAACTGAATTCATTGCAGTTGAAGAATTTTCTCTGGATCATTGATAAAAGTTCAAATTGAAGAAATAATATCAGATCATCTTCTTTTTTTGCAAACTGAATCAGCTAAATAACCTTAAACTAAATTCAAGAAACCAATGATAAAAAGACTTTCCTTGTTATTGTAATGTTGATCCCTAAAAACTACTTGTCTCCGCTGTAGGGGCTATCTTAATGATAGCACAAATAGTATAAAATTAAATGAAAAACTAATGAATTATATATAGTTTAATTACTTATTGGAATATTTCTTGATACACATAATTCTCTAACCTTTATTGTCCTAACAACGATGCCTTCAACGCTGAAGCTATTTTAACTTTGGAGCAACATAAAATTGTACATGGTTGAATACATCTTTCCTTAAATCTAATCCAACGTTTTTGAACATTTGACCTTGGCTTTTATTAATAGTCATAGCAAATGCAATTTTAACTGGAAATTGTTTATTTGCTAATTTAAATGGATTTCTTCGTTGTAAAGTAAAATTTGATGGATAAAAAACCTCTTCACCTTTTATCACCTGTCATAATTTTACATTGTAAGCAGTGGTTTAACATTCCTATAACTATCTTGTTCCATAGCATAATCCTTCGTTTGCACTCAAGTTTCTCATATGCATGACTACAGTGTTCTTTTTTAAACATAAAGTATGGGGGTGGTAATGATGCAGGATTTTAACTGTTAAGGTATTCCTGAGTGATTAATTCTTGCAAAGCTTCTCATTCAAATACTGGTGTAAATGTCAACGGTGATGTAGTCAATGAGTGTGTAAATCTTTTCATGTTGATTTGGTAACAAAACTGTGACTGACTTGTTCATTAATTTCATCAAAGTCAGCAATTCTTGCAGAAAGAATAGCAAAATTTGTAACCTCATCGAAACTGTTTTGCTGAATTAAATTACTGTAAACTTCCTGTACTAAATCTGTTTCTGTGATTTATTCTTCTAGGAATTCAAGGCTATCATTTACTTTTCCTTAACTGATTTTTAAGAGGTAATTAGCAAATTCAATATCATTTCAATCAGCTGTCATGTTTTCGCTTAAAGTTTTTCAAAATTGTCCCAAAAATTACAAAATTCTACAGACAATCTAACACCACATTCTGATCTTGTTCCATTTCTACAAACGGGTAAAAGCTACTGAAAATCACCACCCAAAAGTAAAAATTTTCCACCAAAATGTAAATCATTTTTCATTGTCCATAATTTTGAGGGCCGGCCATTGGTGCTTTAACCCAAATAAAGACATCAGTTTCAATAAGACTTTTTGCTTGTTTAGAGTAAGGTTTTAAGTTAGAATCAGAATAAATTGGAATATGTAACTCTAATGTTTCATGTGTAAAAAAATTTACCCTTCTGGTAAAAGAATTGAAGCAGTTCTTGTAAAAGCCAAGTTTGTACTTTTTTACCTTTTGATTGCAATAAATGCTAAAGATTTTTATAAACATAAGCCTTTCCTGAACCTCAGTAACTGTCAAGGTAAAAAAGTTAGTTAGAACTATCAGTACGTAAGTTGGCACAAAAAACTACTAGGCTGACTGAAAACATTGTCAGTTTAATATAGATGATATTTATAACTAAAAATGCATATAATAATATTTAATTAAAACTAGTTTAGTATCCCAATTAATATTGTTATTTTAAAGTACTTTAAATAATTATATTTTCTAATCGCTTTATTGCTGTAGCTCGTAAATTCTGAAGTCTTCTTCCGTAACCATTTCATGTACTTTTCGGAATCCATTGACTTGTGATCTCCTTTCTTATTTGACTCATACATAAGTAATACATTGTTAATAAATCCTTTATTACAGCTGGTATGAACGATTATTAATAGTGAGCCCTTGGATACTGGTGTTTTCAGTCCCTCATGAAAGTTTGTTGTGTCTATTCACGATTTTTGTGTCGCATGACTACAGTGAATGTAGGTTATATCTGTGTATACAATTGGTCTTCCTTCTTTGCAAAACAGGGAAATTTTTTGTAGAAATTTCATTCTTTACATTTTAATGTAATGCTGTTCCATCAGTATTTTCTGGTTTTTTTTCCATCTAAATTCCATTTTACATATTATTCTCCTTAAAGATCTTAAGATCTCACTCTCTTTGAAATTAATTTCACTTCGGCAGGCTTTTTGCATAATTCTCTTCACAGTAGGAATGCATTTTTTGGTTACATAAAATTTATTATTAAACGCCTCAAAGCATCCACATCAAATGAATCTAAATTGCACACAGTACTGGGACGATTTACATGTTTTCTTGATGAAACTAATACTGATGGCTTCTCACTTTCATTTGATTTTACTACTGCTACTGCTATAATTCTTTGGGCTGTTTTAATACTTTAGTCGCTTGAACAACCATATTCAGCACTTCAGTTTTCCTCATTATTCCAGTTCAGGCATTTCTTTGTAAAAAGAGATTGTAAACATTGAATGCAATTTCCCTCGCCCGACTATGAATTACTGTACCTTTTCCTCCTAACTTGGAAATTTTAAAAGAAAATAACTCTATTAAAATATTACAAATTTAAATAATTGAATTTAAGATAAAGCCTTAAATGAAAACAATACAACAGATGAATGAATGGAAAAATGAATCACTAACAGCTACTTACTTCATTAAGTAAAATATACATTGCAATAAATGTTTCTATAATAACCACTTCTAAAACATAATTACAAGCAATGTGTTACACATGATTCTTCACAGCACAATGAGAGTAGATTAAAAATAAGTAAATGAAATTCTTAAAACTGAGTGTTGTGTTTACAAAAATTCATAAATAGCACATTAGTCATGTATGATTCTACTACTATTAGTTGCTATACAACAGGAAGTAGGCCTAGATCATGAATATCAATATATCATTTAGAACAAAACTCAACAATTACATAAGCTACAGCAAGTTTATGAAATCTGTTTTTTATATATTACCATATCACAAAACACATATAGAAAATGAAAATGCTTTTAGTTTGCTTGTAACAAAGGCCAATACAGGCAAAATGCTAGTAGATAGGCTTTCAGTATCTGTGCCAACATATTTGCTGATATTAAGGCTTCATTAAGGACTTGATACCACTGTTTATCATCTTCAACTAAACCTAACCTAGTTAGTTTATAATCTAAACTAACTCAAGACACACGCTTCAGTGAATGTCTGACAGACTCTTCTATCAACTGTTTTTAAGTTATCATAACTTAGTGCACCTTTAACATGAAGGTACACTAAGAAAAAGGATTCTAAGATGGAAAATTTCCTGATTTGTGGGAGAAACCAAACACATTCGGCCAATGACATTGAAACTTGATTTTCTTGATTCCCATCTAAATTGCTTTTTGTTCCTTGATCCGTAAGCATTAACTAAATTTTGACCTTTAATTTCTTTCCAAGTGAACCTTTCAGGGAAAATAATTCCTTGCATTTGGATCTCTTTGGATTAGTTTGAAATAGTTTAACTACATTGTGCTTACATCTAAAACAGCTTGTAAGGCATCCAGTATTATCTGCATCAACAAAGTTTATTGTTTGTTCATTTGGTAAGTGCACTGTTAAATGACAAATTGTATGTTTTTGTCAATTAGTTTTGAACTTACAATTCTCCAAATAGCTTCAGATGCGCCCATGTAGCAACGATAGAGAAATTATTCACATTTGTCATATTCAACAACACCATCAACAATTTTAATGCAACTGAGTCATAGACTTTAAAAATATTCTTGGCGAGACATTTTACTGCTTTTTTAGATGGTACAACTTCGATGTTTATATGAAAATTTAGTAAAAGTAACAAACTGGGAAAATGAGGAACAATGTAATCTATCATAAACAAATCCTGAACTTTTTATAATACTTCTTCCAATGTCTGGTCTTGCATATGTTGGATATGCATCTTCAAGTGTAGTTTCTTGAAATGATTTAGAAAACTTTTTGGAGCAGTGTCCATCTTTTTACATCTATCTCCACAAGGTGCATGAATCATCATATGAGTTGCAACTAAGTTAAACAAATTAGGATAAAGTTCAGGATCAGGAAGTTCAACGCTGATATATTGATCCATTACTTTTGCAGTTCTCATTTTGTAATTACCAAATAACGTGACTAAAATATGGGCATGTGGAAGACATCTTTTTTGAAACTCAGTGATATAAACAAAGACTTTACAATCACCAAAATATCCTTTCTTTTTACTTAAATCAATGCAAAATCCAATTTTGCTTGAAAACTCTTGCTACCAAATCTGGTCTATCAGCTGGTGTTTGTCCATTAAAAAAATTTTTCAGTTATTTCCCTCGAATTTGAATTATTACATGTCAATTATACATTTACAAATAAATCTGGCTTTCAGTCTTCTTACAATAGCCACTGAATCTTGATAAAGGTGTTCCATATTTCAAGGTGATCCTGAATGTGTTGATGGAAGAATGAATTTGGAACTGATGAAAGCAGCATTATTTGGTGCTTTTTCATAAATTCTTCAATCTTTGTGTAATTGTCCCTTAACATTTGTGTTCGATTTTTTCTCTAAAAGTAAACTATTTTTTTGATAAGTTGAATAAGTCTAACCATTGTTGAAAAAGACTTTCTCCATGTGACATTGCATTAAATTCTCCTTGCCTGACTGAAATTTTGTATATGTATTTCTTGTCAGTCTTTTACTGGAAAGTAAAGTTTTCATTTCATGATGCTATTGTGGTTCTCCATGAGGGAAGAAAATTGGATAAAGCCATGGTTCAACATTTTTGTCAATTGCATTTTCAGTTTTAAAATGTTTTCCTTCTTTATCAGTTACATATTAATCAAGAATTTCACAGTCACCTGTTGTTGCAAAAAAGCTCTAACTTTATTACTTGCATGTAAGTTGTATCTCCGAGAATCAACTACTGGCTTAAGCCCAATTTGGTAATAGATTTGTACTTGGGAAACACAAGCCAAGTACAATATGTACCATATGAAACCATATGTACCTGGTCTGTTTAATCCAAAGTTAACTGTACTGGCAATGAAAGGAAACTAAAGCATGGAGATTGTTATATATTCTGATATTTTTACAAAATTCAGCAGTATTAAAAAGCTGTATTGTTAGAATAGTGTATTCTTTTTGTAGAATGTCAACATTTCCATCCTGGCAGCAAATGCTAAACTTTTGTTGCTAATCTTTTCACCATCAAAATCAAAAGCACCGCAGTATATGGCGTTGTTAAATCCATTGGCTTTAGATAATGTTCTTCTAAAATATTATTAATATCAAAACCTGGAGCACCAACAGACAACACAAATTTTGCATAAGTGAATCATAGTTTAATGAAAAATATTTTATTTTTAGAAATTGGCTTTAAATTGATGATAATTGACTTGCATAACGATGCATTTCTCATGCGAGCCAATCTCAAAAATGTTATCTGTTATGGTGACAACATTGATATCAAGTAATATGATACTGATATCATTAAGTTACATCTACGATCTTATTCGAGCGTTTGTTCTATCGAATATATGTTCTCCCACCCCTTTAACAAAATCAGTTATACTGTGTTTTTGCGTAGATAAGACATTAGTCATAACAACAATTAGTATTAAGTTAGTCTTTACAAATAAAATTTATATGTTTCTAAATAAAATGTTTATATTATGTTTGGATACAAATTATAGCTTATGTAATCTATGCGTTTTAGACATATTTTCGAATCTCTATTGAAATGGAAAACATTAATGAAAATTATTTTAATGGCCGGATTTCGGCTATTGATAATTACTACTTGAACCTAGACGAATTTTCACAAAATTACTCTTTTATTGAAACTGAGTATACTTCATTTAAATATTAGGACTATTTGTGGTCATTGGGATGAATTCTTGTTTCACCTAGGTAATAGTAACGTAGATTTGATAGTTCTCATGGAAATAACATTATGGATAATGAAATAAGTTTAATTGATTTTTATCAGATTAATGGCTATGACTCCTATCACTGTGTCCGGAATATTAGGTATGGTGGTGGTATTTTAATTCTTTGTCGTAGCACACTCAGTGCTGAAAGAATAATGTTGGATTTGACTGTCTCAAGTTGTGAACTATTATGCATTCAGGTTTCAGTGGAATTGGGCGTTAAGACCGATGATTTTACGAGATAATATGCTTTTACAGACCGCCAGATTTAAATGTTCATGAATTTTTACATGATCTTGAAAATATTCTACATATATATTATTAATATTCTACAATTCTTTGTCGTAGCACACTCAGTGCTGAAAGAATAATGTTGGATTTGACTGTCTCAAGTTGTGAACTATTATGCATTCAGGTTTCAGTGGAATTGGGCGTTAAGACCGATGATTTTACGAGATAATATGCTTTTACAGACCGCCAGATTTAAATGTTCATGAATTTTTACATGATCTTGAAAATATTCTACATAATTGTAGTAATAATAATGCGGTCTTAATTGGAGATATAACATTGATCTTACTAAGGAAAATACTGTAGTTAGTTACTATCAAACCTTATTACATACAATGGGATTCATGTGTTGCATATCTGATATAACAAGGGAGGAAATAAGAGATGGGGTAATTGTTAGATCTTGTATAGATCACATTTTTATTAGAGGCTTTCCTGATTACATTTTTTCTGGAGTAATTGAAACTAAAATTTCTGATCACTAAGTAGTAATAGCAGATCTGTTGTACAAGAATTCATCTCAACGACCGATGGATGACAGTCTTGGTTCATTTTACTTAGATAATGCCTTAATTAGATATAAGTTAGATAGCATAAATTATGGCACCTTGGGTAATAAGATGGATAATAATCCATCTGCATATGAGAAATTTGTTGATATAATTAATTCTGTATATAACAGTTCTTTAGTTCGCAGAAATACTGATAGGATTAAAATTCAAAATAGAAAAAAGCCATGGATGACGGATGACATTCTAAATAAAATAAAGTATAGAGACAAACTGTTCAAAAAATGGAAAAAAGCACCAGCTAACCTGGAAAATCGAAAAGATTACATTTTATATAGAAATAAAATTAACATTGAAATACGAAAATTATTTGTCATATATATGACCGTATAAAAAATTACCACATAAACTGTAATTGTGAACATCTCCAGAATGCTGACAAATACAAATATTTGGGTGTACATTTTGACTCTTTTTTTTAGATGGGATCACCATATAAAACATATATGTAAAAATCTAAGGGTGGTTGCTATGAAATTCCACCACATCTCACCCCTATTACCAATTCACTGTAAGCGCTAACTCTATTCATCCTTGTTTGAATTTGTTATTCGATACGGCTTGACAGCATGGGGATCAGCCGCAGAATATCTCATAAATAAAATAAATTTAATACAAAATAGGGTCCTCAAAGATATTGCTTGTTATGATTCTGATAACAATTATGACACCAGTTTAAATAATCTTACAAGGTTTCTGTCAGCTAGAGGTCTATTTAAATTCTTAATTATTTTTAAGAACTTTTGCAACAGTGAATACAGGGTAAATGTAGAAAGCGGATACAATTTGGGAGCAATTAGCTTTACTACAGATAGATATAATAATACTTATGGTAAACGATTAAAGAAGTATGTTGTTCCTGCATTACTTAATTCTTTACAGAATCACCTCAATAATGAAAAAAAGTGATTTAAAAAACTTCTCATTGAGTGGGCATTAACTATAACGTAATTAGGTAATAACAGGATTCATGTTGGATTTATACTGGCAGTCCAGACAATTATAACATGATTATAGTTATTATTTTAATGTTAATAATTATTATAAATCAATAAATAATGTATTGTTGAATAGTTAAAGCTTAGTTATTTATGTAATTGTTGCAACAAGATATTAATTGTTGTAATTAAGTATAGTTTTGTTTCTTAAATATAGTTTTAGTATATCTGTCGACAGACTTAGGTCTGACGGATGATAATGTAAGTTTTAAATTGTAAATAAATAAAAAATAAAATAACAATATCCATAATAAACTTAACCTTATTAATCAAAAGAGCTTGTAGAGGTTATATTAGGAGATAATATAGTATCTTCTGTAAGGTACTATGTTGTACTGTAGTATCTATATTATGCGTTCTTTGTTTCTCCTTATGACAGCAGGAGTAACTAACTATTCAAAATTTTTTACACTTCATTCTCAAATAATTGGGATGAAAGTCGGATTGCTCGACGAATGTTTTGTTTATTCAAAAATCTTACAGTTATCTTCTTATGATCAAGAAGCATGGTGCCTTGGTCACCATGAATCTTGATGATAAGATAATAATAATAATAAAAAAAATATATATGCGTATTTACAGCAAACAAACCAACACAATATTCTTCTTGATGATGTTTCTTGTCTTAAAAAGACCTTTAAAATTATGTATCACACAAAGGATGTTACAATTTAAAATATCTGAGTTACGACCCCTGGGCCACCCCCAAGAAGGGGTTGAAATTCTATTTCTCACCTTACCCTGAAAGTTACAGTAGTCTATGTGAAATGGTTTTAACCATTCCACATAACTACTTGTTGAGGAGTTTCTACACTTTTGACTCACTCTATATAATAAAAACACAATTTGATAAAACTAATATTTACAGAGCTTAATTGAATAAAAAATTTAATGGATGCCAGTTTGGAATTTTCAAACTTATTTACTTTGTAGAAGTTGTTGAGTACTGTACACCAAATTTCATTAAAACATCTCAACATGTTAAGATAATAAATTTTTATTGGAAAAACATAAAAAGGCAGACAGAAGGAAACTGAATCAGATAGACAGGGCTTTTGTCCAAACAAATTTTTTGTTTATTTTGACGTTCTAAATCAGTACCTTAGTTTGGTCAATGCCTCCTAGGACTTTCTGTATACGATTATCAACATAATTTAAATTTCTTAAATTGTAGCTTTTTGAAACAACTTAGAACATTACCAGGAACTTACTAACTCTTAATTCAGAACAGATGTTTAAAAAATAACAATTTAAAGACTCTATACTTATTATTTTTCATATTTTTGGGTGATTTTTATTATTTCATTATGTAAATCTCTCACCAAAATTTTGAAAATGTGTTAATATTATTTGATAACTATTGTAAACAATAGAGAGGAGGAAGTAATGGTTAAAATATTCATAGTTTAAGAATTATGTATAAAAGGAGGAATTACAAGAAGCCACATCCAGATCTCCACAAGAAATTTCAGCGGGAAGAGTGTGCAACAGATTATATTCATTACCAAAAAAGAAGCATAAAACAACGTTGTACACAGGGTTCTGAGATTTCTTTATCCTCTGCAGGGGACTAGATCAATAAACACAGTACTCTAGATTAATTAAAAAATAAATGTAAAAAAATACACTGCCAGTTCTAAAAAAAATACAATTCCAACCATGATGAAGAAAAATTTAGTAATTTTAAAATTAACACCTCAGTGGAATCTAGTATAGATTTTCTATTTCTAAAAGCAAGCATGTGATTTTAACTGACATCTACAAATTAATGTTTGGATTGATCACAATCTTCTATAAATTGAAAGAAGAAATCTCAGGCTCTAGGAGCGTGTATATATGCTTCTTACTCCGTGGTTTAATCCAGGTTGAAGTTCTGTGGTGTATATGTTTAGATGCCACCTTTAAATCTTACAGAATTTACCTCGCTGCAAAAAAATCTGAAAAGTATGTAGGTGATTTTTAATATTAGAAATTGAAATTTAATATTTATTTGAGATATAGTTAATGAATTTATTTTTCTTAGTAATTTATTATTACATTTTTTACAATTGTATATCAATAATATATTTTAATGGTGTAGCAACTACATTTAGTTCAATAAAAATATTTTTTCCCTGATATCATAACTTTTAGCCTTTCAGTCTCAGTTACAATCCCTGTTTAATCATCTAAGGTCTTAAATTAGGTTAACATAGAAAAACAATAAAAATTCAAGTATAAAATACTGAGGCAATTATTTTTTTACATTAAATTAAATTAAAAAAACCATTAAAATATAATTAAATTGCCTCAGCAGTTCTCAATTTGAATTTCATAAACAGTGTAGAAGTAAATATTATGCTGGACA
This sequence comes from Lycorma delicatula, assembly GCF_047948215.1. Lineage (NCBI taxonomy): Eukaryota > Metazoa > Arthropoda > Insecta > Hemiptera > Fulgoridae > Lycorma > Lycorma delicatula. The sequence goes on along the minus strand of NC_134455.1, from coordinate 247,583,521 downwards.
ATAATTTAAAAACTGGGGGATAACAATACAATTCAGTATTGTTTTCTTAACAGGTTGACTGCTATGAGGGTTTTTTTTAGCTTGCATATTGAAGGACTACTGTACCCCTCAGGCCTGTTCTGCATTTCATGCTGTAAGGGATAGTTGAAAACTAAATTTATCATAGGTTTATATTGATTTGTAGAGAAAAGACTTGAGAAACAAAACTGCACATTTTTTTTTAATCAATTGAAAATTTTACATTGACTAAGAACTTATCTATTCTTTTTCATTAATTATAATATATTTAAAATATTTTTCCCTTTTTTGGTAGTATTATTTACACTAATTTACAAAAACGAATGAAGAAATTTTATTTGATAATAACAGCTGGTTTATTTAAATAAGTAAACATAAACTCTTATGCCGACCTAGTTTTGTTCATTGTTGTATGTGGACCGATACATTTTTATTCTTCATATTGTTATATAGCTTTAAAGATTAAATAATTAATTTTGGTAACCTTAGTTATTGTGTTTTTTTTAAATAAAATGAGTAATATATTCAGTGAAAAGGAAATGCATTATTGTGCAGATATGTCTTGTTCACATGCCTACTCTAAAACACTATGGAAGCCATTATCTTTTTCGAAAATGATATAAATGAAAAATTGTCCCTAAGTAGATTTGAATTAAAAAGTAGAATGGTTAATGATAATTAAGTATAATGGTTCATTGTGAAAATAATGAGATATAATTAATTTTAATTTTTAAATCTTCCAACACCCATTCAAGCATCAGATCACTTGGCAAAATCCATCTGGCATTGACTCTGCAGTATTGGATTATGTTCTGGTCATCACTTCAGGATGTGCATGCCATGTGAGTACCAGATTGTGGATCTGACCACTACCTTGTTCGAGCCAAAATACCTTCCTTGCCATGCGATCCACACCATCAACAGCCAGACTGAACTGTTCAGATCAGCTGGATCCCCTACGTGGGGAGGAATTCTAGATTGCACTTTTTGATCGATTTGAACAATTGACAACAATAGATGATGTTGATGATGAGGTGAACCAGGTATTCTACCACTGTGCCCTGCCATCCACCATACAACCATGCAACCGTGGATCTCAGATCAGTCCCTGTACATGATGGAAAAACGGAAACAAGTAAACTGTGAACCAACTAAAAAAAATATTGACCAACTATGAACACTATTGTCAATTATACAAAGATGTCCGACGGAAAATGAAAGAAGATAGGGAGGCATATTGGAATGAGGTAACAGCTGATCTTGAAGAAGCCACATCCAAGCATGAATACCACACCCTGTACCACACTCAGAAAGTAAGTGGGAAGAAACAATCGACAAATGACAATGAAAGATGGATGGATCCTTTGTGCGATCACCAAATGAACAGCTACAGCGCTGGAAGGAGTTTTTCCAGAAACTCTACACCCACAATCCTCCACAAGGATCTCCCACAGTCCTGTCACAAATTGATGCACAAGCAATGCCTTTAAACCATGCCTAACCAATGATTGAAGAAGTTAAAATAGCAATAAGGTCGCTGAAGAATGGCAAAGCATCTGGAGTGGATGAAATCATAGCGGAGATGATCAAAGCTGGAGGAAACATTCTGTTTCATCAATTCCACACACTACTTCAGTTGATTTGCCTTGCAGACTATACACCTTCCACTTGGAAGAAAGCCATCATCATACCAATCCATAAAATGGGGATAGTCAAGATTACAATAACTGCCGCGGCATTAGCCTCCTTTCAATCATTGTCAAAGTGTTCATGAAAGTCATTCAGTTGTGACTGCAAAAGATCATGAACAGACGAATCCTGTACAATAAGCTATATTTCGGCAACATTGTGGCTGTTGTGATCAGATTTTCGTCCTCTACCAGCTGATGTAAGAAAGATCGAGTCTGGAATATAAAGAGTTATTTGTTCATCAACTTTAAGTCAGTATTTGAGTGCACCCACTGGCCTGCACTGTGAAATGAACTGAAAGCTGAACATGTACCCCAGGAAACCATTTGCCTTTTCCAATCATCATACAATGGGTCAACCAGCTGTGGGTGAATCCAAAATGAATTATCCAATGGATTTTCCATTCAAACAGGTGTTCGCCAGGGGGTGGTTATCTTTTCACTGCTGTTCAACATTGTAATTGATGCAATAATGAGGACAGCATTTGCAGGAAGATGTGGAGTAAAATATTGTAAGGATCACTACCTAATTGACCTGATGTTTGCAGACAACAGCGCCATATTTGCTAACAGTGATGCTGAGGCCAGAGATACTTTGTATGAGATCTCTAGTATACAAGAGTCCTTTGGACTGAGGATCAATGTTGACAAAACAAAGATACTAACAACTAACAGCTCACAGTCCATTGTTTACTTTGGAGAAGCTCAGATTGAACATGTCCAAGAATTCAAATATCTCAGATCACTGGTTGTAGATATCATTGTATCTACAGCTGAAGTGCACGGCAGGATTGGGCAGGAAGCTGCAGCTTTCACCTCATTAAAATAGTGCCTATGTAAGCGAACAAACATTACCATCCAGACAAAGATCTACCTCTTTCGCACACGTATCCCAGTTCTCCTCAATAGATCAGAAACTTGGACCCTCCTCCAAACAGACTTGAGCCAGATAGAAGTTTTCCAAATGTGGTGTCTGCACCAGATCATACGAGTCTCACTTTATGAGCCGAAATGAAGTTATCAGATTTAGATGCGGGCAGCAACTAACAGTTGAAGAACAGATCCAAATGTGGAGGCTGAGATGGTTTAGTCATGTGTGCCGGATGGACCCAGATTGCTTACTGCACAGACTTCTCTGTAAGCAACGTTCTACTCAGTGGAAGATTTAAAGATCTGCACCAAAGAAAACTTGGATAAAACAAGTTGCAGATGACCTGAGGAACCGGTGAATTGATCTCAACCAAGCCAGAATCATTGCTATAGACCGTAAAGCATGGAAAAGTATTGAGCAAAGTTCAGAATCCTACAGCACCCACAGCAGCGTAATGGTTGCATGGCCAGCCGCCAGCTAGGAATCAAAGAAGAAGAAATTTTGAATCGGTCAAATCTGTTTTTATGTAAATTAAGATAAACAATAGTTACAATTAAGAAAAATTAACTTTATTTTCAAAAAATCACAAATAATAGGCCTGATGAAAGTGATATTTGAAACAATAATCAAAATCACCTTAATAAAATTCAAAGTTTGGTGGATAAATTAGTTGCATTATTTCAGAACATCTTAATCCCATAAAGGATTGTATGCATCGCATATCATTTATCCCTTTTCTTTGAAGAATATAAACAGTATATAAAAAATAAGATACTGTCTGTTACCGTATAACAATTTCTACAGTGTAATAATAATATAATAAATTTTACACATTACAATTTAAAATTTATCTAACTTAATTTATTTTGTGATCTGTTGAAGTGAAGTGTTGAGCTATAAGACTAAATAAAGTGCATCATAAATAACAATTTTTTACAGACTATATAGTGTATCCTTGTTGTGATTTATCTAATCTACTTTGTGTTCTGTTGACGTGAACTATGACTTTAACCTATAACTATTGAGTTATATAACTGTATAAAGTTCATCATAAATAACCCTACAGATAATGGTAGACAAAAGAACAAAACATATGGATTTATCTCTTCAAGAAAAGAGGAAAATTTTAGAGTGCTTTGATAAGTTGCCTAAAATGAGTTAATGAAATGCAGCTGCGTACTTAAAAATTTTGCAACTGCTCTTATGCAAAATCTTAAAAATTTGATCAAGTATAGAAATTTCTCAAATTTCCAATCAAAACATGAATCAAAAAAGAGATCAATCTGGAAAAGACATTCAAGTTGTCAGCATTAAAAATTTAGTTCAGCAATGTTTGTGAAAACAACGTTCTGATTAATGGACCTATTATGAGTCAAGAAGCAGAATTAGAAAAACTATGGGCAAACAGTATTTCATTTGTCTGTTGAGCACTCTTCTAGTGCTAAGTCTTAGATGACAAGTTTTATTTTTAACAATTGTTTAATTAAGTGGGATCAATAATTAAAGCAAAAGATTGTCCTAAGAGTAGATAACTGCACAGCACACTCAAACAAACTATCTTTACAAAATATAAAAATAATTTTCTTATCTTCTAACACTACTTTGATAATCCAACTATGCAACCAAGGTACAACACGGACATAAAAGCCTATTACCATAGGAAAATTCAAGAAAAAATTATAACTGAGCTTGATGGAATTCAAGATAAATCAGATGCAAATGCGATTGCAAAAAATTTCTCTTTTAGATGGATTACATTTGCTAGCAATGTTGTGGAAGCATGTCTCAAAGACAACAATTGAAAACTGCTTCTGAAAAGGAGGATTTTCACAGATCCATGATGAAGCTTTTGCTGCTGTAGATCTTGATTAAGGTGTAATACAATTCAAAACTTTAGGTCTAGGGTTGAGTTCGAAAGTTGGGTTGATATTGACTGGACAGCTACAATGACCTTGACAGAAATATATATGTAAGTCACTCATCAATCAAATCAAAAAAAGTTAATGAATGCAACGAGCCAACAGAGGATGAAGAAGTTGAAGCTCCACAAACTAACGAAGAGATGCAAGATGCCTTGAGAAGTCTTCGTCGTGGTGTCCAGTATGGGCATCAAATTTTACCATCCATGAATTTTTTAAATAAATTTTATTTTATTTTTTAAACTGTTAATAAGATATGGTTTTGTGTGAAAATAAAGTTTATATTATTGTGCAGTAATTTTTTTCCCCATCCTTTCCTTAATGTTATCAATCGGTTATCGTTATAAAAAGTTACAGGTTCCATAGAGATCACAATAAGCAGACTTCACGGTATAAATGAAAGTCAACACAAACTTGTGAAATAAGAAACAAGTTATGTAAATAATGTTAGAAAAAATTGTGTGGTACAAGTAAACAAGCACAAAACAAATGCCTTAAAGTGAATACCACATGCAGTACAGTAATATTCCCATCTGCCAAAAATGTTTCTTCTAACATCATACCTCTTCTTTATTGAAAATTAACTAAGTAATGTAATAACATTTATTATTATTTTTGCTGTTTTTTTCTATATGTTATGATTTTGTGATACACACACACACACACATCACACTTTATTATCTTACTACTATTCATCAATAAAATGAGTTTCTTACTACGGTAGTTAGAATTATTTTTATTACAGTACATATAATTTTTATAAAATAAGAATTCATATTTTAAAATCACATTTCAAATTTGGTCCAGATTTTAAGTAAATCCCACATCAATTTACATGAAGAACATATCTATCTTTAAGTATTGATTTTTTTACAACATATCTACAAATAGTTCAACATTGTGATTATTTTCCAATTTATAAAGGAAAATAGTAAAAAAAAATATAACACTAAAATTAAAAATCACCTGCATTTCAAGATCAGCAGTCAACCTGTTAATTGATTTTTAGGATAACATTTTTTCTCAATCTGTTTGTGTGAGAGGAATTATAATTTCTAAGAAACCAACTGTTTAACATCATTATTAAAACTTTTGTGAAATACAGTTTCAATCCTTTGGTGTTACACAACATATCTGCTGCCACAATGTTTATCTCAAAATAAAAAAATAAAACAAATGATACTAAAAAATAACAGAGGTGTTTGGATATCAGCTATTCTTTTTTTATAATCTAATGGCTTGAATTACTTTATAACGCTAAATAAACTTGTAGCACATAAATACTGACACAATAATAAACACATTAATTCTAAAAGTGGGTTCTGTTTTGCTTAACTTCTTTCGATATTTTTTATATTACATGTAAGGTCAAAAGATTAATAACTTGTTACGTAGTTAGAAAAAACGGAAGACATATTTATATAGGATCAAAATTTTACCTGTTTTCAAACTTTTTATAATTTGATCAAAAATGGAAATTTCCAACTAGTCTCCTGTCTTTTCTACTATTATCTCTATGCAACGGATATAAATGACATACTGCAGTTGAATTTGCACCTTGTCTCTGAATATGACACTTTTAATTTATCATTTCAGATAGTCAATCTGCTTGAGATTTTTTTAATAGAAAATTCTATTAACTTATATAACATTCATTTTTAAAAATTATCCTATCTCCATAAGATAATAGCTACAAACATATGTACAAATCTCACAGATGTGCGAGTCTTACTTATAAAACAAATCACAGTTAGACAAAATCAAATCATTATACTTTGTATATTAATTTTATTACAACAGTTGCACTTTTAATATGTTTTCCATCCAAACTTTATGTTTTGATGCAGATTTACTCTGCTGAAAATCATCAGTACAACGAGCCAAAAAAATTTTTTCAAAACATAATAAATGGATTCTCATCGATTCTGGAACTGATTCTTCCATTTTCAAGTCCTTTTCAAACGGTACACCATCGTTATTTTTATGACTATGTCTACAATCCCAGTGCTGTCTAAATAAATCACATTCATACAAATTTTTACAATTATTTTTTATGAAATTCTCATGGAATGTGTAGATTAAAAAACGTCGATGACACCAAAGCGCTTCATGGCCGATGTACATTAATATCAAATCATTATTTAAAATTAACTCTGAGCAAATAAGTCCCAAAATAAAATACTCCGGAGTGATAAAATCATTAAAATTATACAATTCATCTCCTCGACGCATTAAATTATTGACTCTTGAATCTTTAACATCTTTAGATAACTTGTAGCTATCATTAGTCATATTAAAAAAAGATTGTAATGACGTTTCACATATTTGTAATAGATTTGGATGAGTTCTTTTTAACATACATGTGTTTTTACAACCTGCTGATATCAGTTTAAGTAATAAATGTTGCCTATACTGAAATCCACTGTGATCTGACACATGTGTAGTTATCCACTTCTGAGAGCTCATCCATTCACTAACAAATAAATTCAGAGACTTGAGTGAATCACTTGGAAATTGACTCAAACACCAGATTCTGTGGTTCCATGTATAATAATTGTTAGGATATCGATCAGCTGCTATTTCACAAACATGAAATTCATTTGAGATCAATCCAGGATCTGCTGGAAAATCTGAAAAAAAAAAACAGATTTATAAATTAAAAAATAAAAAGGTTGAAAATAAAGGTTTGGTTTAAACTAATTATGAAAATCTTACTAATGCTCTACAGACAATGACTTTCTCATGCTGCTTGTAAAAACATCTTCCTATAGTGCAAATTAATTATTTAATTCTTTTTACGCACACATCGAACAGTAAATAAAAAATAATTTACCTTTAAGTTAAGGTTACTTGCACATCAATTAAACTTTTTATTAAGTAAATCTTTTTGTGCCTGTAAATGTAATTATCAGTGAAATTACTTAAGTCACCGAACTCCTGTGCATAATACATAGCCTAACTTTAAAACTGTTTTGTTCTAATAAACCTTTTGGGATAGAAAAGGTCACTTTGGCAGAAACCACAATACTTTAACAATTGATTGTAAAATTATTATGTTACTAACTATCGGTCAGCTTCTTAATAAAGATTTGATGGATTTCCTTTAGTACTTAATATTAATTTTTCACTTTAACAGGATTGTATCAGGAGGAAGGCAATGAGTTTGGGGAAATGATTTTTATTTACCTGGCTAACTTCAGAACAGATTTTAATTTAAAAAATGTATTAAACGATCTGTTTCAAGCGCATAAGATACATAAGTACATGATGATTTAAAAACCTAAAACTTTGAAATTCATTGAGATTGGATATTAGATAGAAGTAATTTTAAAAGAGATTTCAGAATACAAACATTATCACATACTTTTGTATACTGAAAAATAATGATGATAATATAGATAAGAATTGTTAAGAAAACTGAATAAACACTTCAAAAAAAAAAGAAGTAAAAATTACTGCATCTTACAAAACTCAATATACAGTTTACTTTGAGATAATAAGACTATTATTATAGTATATACTGGTAGAATTTTTGAAGAATTATCAATTCCAGCTAACTAAATATGCCCTCTCCATCATTTTTTTATCATATACTACGATGAATGTGTGCATTAAACATAAATATGAGGCTCTGTTCATATTTCCTCTTATTAAGAGAAAAAAAATATATTGGTCTGTATAACTGGTTATGTATCCTGAATGTTATAAGTGGCCACAAATGAATAAAAATTAATTTGAAAAGACAGTCACTGATGTGACTAAAACCAAAATTGCATTGGTTGAAAGTTAGGTATCTCCATTAACTGAACATCACTAAGAAATACTGAATGAAAATAAAATAAAAACACAAAAAGCGGGATGAAACAATATGCAATTTTTTTTTTTAATTTAACAAATAATGTATCTACTCTGAAATATTAAATCAGAGCTGTAATTATATAGTCTGGGGGTCATATATTTACAGGTTTTCTAAAATCCTCCTTGGCTGGAAAATGTATAAATGGCGTTATAATCTAGGTTTTCTAGCTATAACTCTTCTGATATGCTTTTGCATTACTCTCACTTCTTTAATTGTGGATTTATAAGTACTTCTGCAGCAGACTACTCCACAGTTAAATTGACAATATGTGAGTCTAAAATGTAAAATTGTTAGAATAATACTTATAATTAAGCTCCTTAAAAGTAAAACATCTGAATGCGGCTACTAATCTGTTAATATTAACAATGTGCCGTTTCCAAGTCAGTTGACTATTTACAATAACTTCAAGAAATTTTACTGAGCCCCTTTGTAGTCTGAATTCCAAGAAATTTGTTTTGTCCCTGATATTTATTGAAATTAAATTCAAAGATAATCACCACCTAATTCACTTTATATCATTTGCCACTGCAGAGGGCACTTTTTGACAAGCTCTATCCCTTCAACACAATTAGCACAAGACCAGCTGACCTTTAAACAAAATCTATGTTTGTTTTATAGTGATTTTCTCAGAAATTAATCATTAAAAATTTTATTCTAAAGTTTTATTTGCTTATTGGCAATTTTCAACTAATTTTTGGGAGTTGCAACAATTTTCTTGCAAATTACCAGATTCAGTTTTGGTGCCTGTTTTATTTGATTTTTAGGTCAACAAACACTTAAAACCACCACAAAACAAATTTAGAAAAAATTTCTTGGTTGCCAATAATTTCATTATAATTATATTGTTAAGAGTGTGTGTGGTATGATAAATCATGTCTACAATATTTTGTAAGAATATTGTGTATCTTTTAACACAAACCAGCTATATAATGGGTGTTAAAATTTAAATTTGTGTGAATGAGCCAAGATTATTTCAATGCCAGATTGTTAAAAAAAATAATTATAAAATATTCAGTTCTTTATAATCAGGCATGTTATATTTACATAAAGTAGGAATTATGGACAGGTAATAGGGGATGTGATTAGTTTGGATACTAGAATCTGCAGAAAATAGTACTGGGCTTTTGATCACACATATCAGTTTCTTATAGAGAAAACATTTTACAGTAAAATATTATAAACAATGTCTAAAGAATTTAAACATTAAAATACAGTACCTTTACATTGAATGTGTATTTTTATAATTAAGTTTAAAGTTTATATACAAAAAAAAAAGTTATTATTTTTGGTGCAAACTACGTGACACTTGCCAATTCTTTTACAGGTATTATTCTTTCTGTAAGGGCTACTGACCTTACCGACATCTAGGAATAATGTATTGGAAATTCTCTTAAGCAGAAAAATATACTAATAATAAATTTTAATCCATAGCTGAAAATGAAAGTTATCTATGTAGTTTACATATGATGTAAGAAACAAGCATATGCATTGGCGATTTAAATTTACCAAGGTTTTATTTAAAATGTATAATGACACAATCTTAATATATATCTATTATAAACAATGAATCTTTGCATATATTATATAATATAATATAATTATATAATATAATTGCATATATTAAAACAATAATGAAGATACAATTTTGGAACACAATTTTTGAAATTTTTTAAATCAAATTAACTTACTTGGAGCTACAAAAATTTTCCCTGTAATTTTGTCCACAGAAACATAATATGGTATTACTTTACATTTACAGTAAAAATCTGAATTTGGAAAAAATGTTATAAATACAAAAACTGTTGTTTTACATCAGTTTGCTTTTTCACAGAACACTCTGTGTACGGAATGCTATTATCATTCATGTACTTACCAAATATACTGCACTAAGTTAATTAAATCCCTGTGTTAGCTACTCTATGATATGCTATTAGTGCTTTGTCCATTATTAGTAATTTAGTAACACTATAGGAATGTCATTGACAATACTGTTAAACGAGACCTCAGTTAACAGACTCAGCTAATGCTTTCAAATGATTTTGTGGGGGCTCTAATTAAAAAAAGAATCTTACATGTAGCTGTAGCGCTTACCACCTTCAACGTACGATTCAATGACTTTTCCATGTTCAAAAAAATTTTCTTTAAATCCTTTTTTTATACAGTATTCTTCAGCTGTGCTGTCTCATTTTCATCTTACTTCATAAACATAAGACGCCATATCTGGGGAGTAAGCTGCTTGAAGAACCATGGGAATTAACATATTTTAGTAAAAAATTAAGGAATAGTTGTGGGATAGGGTGTCATGTGGAGTTTTTAATTATTATTCTGGCTTCAGTAATTCAGGTCTGCACTTTTGCGATGACTATCACAACCAAGATGAAAATAAATTCTTGACAATAATGTTTATTAATTTCCAACTTGCTAAAACATTTCTGGATGTAAAGTTTCCATATTAGTAAAATAAAAAGAAAACAAAAGTAATTAATGTCAGCATTAATTACTTTGATTCTGTTCTTCATCTTTCTTTTTCCTGTTTAGCCTAGTAACTACCTTTCAGATAATACTTCGGAGGATGATATGTTTGAGTGTAGTTTTGTACAGTCTCAGTTCGACCATTCCTGAGATGTGTGGTTAATTGAAACCCAACCACCAAAGAACACCAGTATCCATGATTTAGTATTCAAATCCGTGTAAAAATAACTGACTTTACTAGGACTTGAACGCTAGAACTCTCAGCTTCCAAATCAGCTGATTTGGGAAGACGTGTTCACCACTAGACCAACCCGGTGGGTTGCTCTTCATCTGTCTTGCCTTCTCTGACCTAGGAGAGTTTAAAGCTTCCAATGCAGTGACTGAGTCTTGGTGTCTGAATGCTAGACCGTACCTATGTCTCTACATTTTATCACCAATTATTATTATAATTTTAAGAAAGTCAATATCACTGTTGACAACCTAACATGTCCTATATAAAGTTGATTTTCTTCAATTGAAAATGGCTTGTGTACAAATTTTGGAGTTTACCTATATTTGGCTAAATCATCAGTTAAAAGTGCATATCCTGAATCTTCTGTAATACAAATGTTCAGTCTAATTAAATTCTGAAATCTTTCAATAACTTCAACATTTTGTTATTTTATGTATAACAGAATGCTCATCACTTTCCACTGAAGCAGAAACATTTTTGCAATTGTTGTACCTTTTTATTTGTGCAACCTTGTAGCATTGTTGCTAAATGCTTGACTGAATGTTACATATTGTTTCAGATTTGATATTACTGAGCTTATAGCAAAACTTGATTAAGCAGCATTTTTTAACACATTATCATTCATGAAAACATATAGCAAATGCATGATTAAAGTATGCATTTGCATGCTATTAATTTCCATTTAGCTGAAACATTTCTGGATATACAATTCTACAATAGTAAAATAAAAAGAAAACAAAGAATAAACAAACTAATTAACATCAGCAAGTAATTACTTTGACTCTGCTCTTCACCTGTCTTGCCTTCTTTGACCTTTGTTTTTCCTGTTTAGCCTCTGAGAATTACTGTTCTGGTATTAGTTCAGAGGATGAATGAGGATGATACGTATGAGTGTAAATGAAGTATAGTCTCGTACAGTTTCAGTTCGACCATTCCTGAGATGTGTAGTTAATTGAAACCCAACCACCAAAGAACACTGATATCCACAATCTAGTATTCAAATCCATATAAAAGTAACTGCCTTTACTAGGACTTGAATGCTGGAACTCTTGACTTCCAAATCAGCTTGATTTGGGAAGACACGTTTACCACTAGACCAACCCAGTGAGTTTGCCTTCTCTGACTTAGGAGAGTTTAAAGCTTCCAATAAAATGACTGAATTTTGGTGACTGGATTCTAGACCACACCCACGCCCCCACAATTCATCACTAGTTATTATGTATATTGGAAATTAATGTAGAAAATGCAAAAAATAACCCAAAGACTGATAATTTATTAACAATGTAACTAATGACCGTCATAAACTGTAAAATCACTCAAAGCCAAAAGAATCTTTTGTTTTGCAAAAGAAAAATGGAGTTTAACGGTACAGATTCTATGAAACATTTCCTTTTCAAACCACAATTAATAAAATTGTATATACTAAACTTCAATCTACTTATTTGTATGTTTAGAAAAAGCACATACTAGAATATAACCAATATGGGAAAGCTTAAAAAAAAAGCTTACATTACAGTTCCAGAACGGTATGAGCCTGAAACAACATATGAAAAAGTTGTAAAAACGTTATCTTGTTTTAAAAATATGATTATCAAATGAGCTACCAGCAAATGCTAGAAATATGTCAAAATCAAGGCCCCAAAAAAAGAGTTAAAAGAAAGGCTAATGGGAAAAATATTTTTCAGCAATAATGAGTATCTGATGAAGAAAGGGTGCTTGTAACAACAATGACAGTACTGTGGTTATTTTAACATTCTGCCAATCGCCATGAAGTAACAGAATCTGCTTCTTCCATTCTGAAGTTCCTGGATTTGAATCCCAGTGAGATTTTGTAATATTTTTACAAGCTATAAATACCTTTCTAAAAGTGGCTATAATAGTAGTTATTTATAATTTATATAAACACGATAGAGAAATAAATTTTTCTGGTGATAATATTCTTGTGATTTTTTTTTGCCTATATAACATATAAAAAAATGTTTATATTTAATTTTATGACTGGGATCACAAGCATAGGAGTATTAATATTTTATCAACTCTTTGCACAGCCCACTAAATCTTGCTTTATTAGCAGTTTTATAATAAAGCAATAAAAGTGTTTCAAAGAAAACTGTAGGTTTCAGCAAAGAACACAGCTCCCAAATAAATGTGCATAAGTTAAACGAAAATCACAAAATATGGTAAATTCTGCTTTAACATTACAATTTTTGTGGAAATAAAGAAGAATAACATCAGACGGAACATTTTATGTGCAAAATGTAAAAACCATGTTTCTTGGCTTTTTGAAGAACAAAATCTAACCACCAATATTTTATTATTTATAACCTACTAGAAGGTAGAATATGGAAATAAAATGATCCAATTTGCTTACATTTAGATATTATTGTTATAAATTACACCTTTAATGCAAGTATGAAATTTATATTACAATTTTTTATTTTGTAGCAGTAATTTGTCCAATAATTACAACTGCTTCAACATGTTAGTAGTAATAACAACATACTCATTGAAAGGGTAATTTGTAATTTTATCCATTAAGTTTTTACTTATCTGGAAATGAAAATTCCATATTGTCGGTCATCGAGAAATTTAAAAAAAATAACTATTATACCTCTATACTATCAGATAAGAAAGGAAATTTTATATAATTTTAATGATATGAAAATTAAACATGAGTGTTTTTGATGGAATTCAAATATATGGTACTGATATTTTATGGGTTTTTGGTAGGATAAGTAAATATTGTAATGTTTTCACAAGTGGGAAACTGTTAACAATAAAGCTGACCTTTCAACAGATTTTTGATAAGCCATTTTCGGTAAGAAAAAACTTCTGCAGATTTTGGTTTTCTTGAAAGTACAACAGCAGTAAAATGTAGTTCAGAATGTGGATCAAGATGACGACATAATACTAATTCTCTTCGCATGTTCCAAAATGTTGTAATATCTGGATTCAAAAGCAGTGCAGTTGTCAGAAAACGGCTTACTCGGCTTGGGTCTGAAAGAGGATAAAAATTTAACATTGAAAATAAGTAACACTAAGTGACCTTACCTATACAGATAGCATTAGTGTGGCTGAATTGTTAAAGTCTGATCCACTCATTTCAAGCTTGTATATGTCCTATCATTCAAGAAATATTCATTTGAAATATAAACACTATAGCATTTACAAGCATTTCTTTCTTCAACCAGTTCAAATGAAGGGTTGAAGAATCAATTTAGTCTTCCATTAATATTCCACTAGAAAAATAAAAAGTGGAATAGAGAAATACTTGTTTCATCATTAATTTAAAAAAAGGCAATAAAATCATTCAAATAAGATAAGTGTACTTTGATGTAAGGATGACTTCTATGATATTATTTCAGCTCTTCTATGAAATCTTCATCTCAGTTTTATTTTTGTGGCCTGGAGAATAGCAGTAAAAAAATATATCTGTTCAAGTCTGTTAATATCGGGGTTTTAAAGCTATTTCTCTTAAATCTGACTTACAGTAATGAATTACAAATAAAATGAAAGTGTAACTAACAGTTTTTCCTTACAAGTGTTCAATGAGGATCTTTTGTCATGAGGCAATCACCCAATTTAAACAACTAATAGAGATTTCATTACACTTAACCAGCATGTCTGGAGTAATGGAAGAAACTGCTCCTTCATTCTTGAGCTCAAACTGAGTAGATCTACCCAATTATTGAATAGCTACTGGAGGCAAATAACCAAGATCCTTAATAATAAATAATAAAATCCCCAGAGGAAAAAATTACATAGGGTTAGACTGGATGATGTAGGAGGTCACTGCAAACAAGTTCTGTCATAAAGTCCATGATAACCGATCCAGCAGTTATGCCAATCCCATACAGAGTTATGTCAGTGAGGAGGCACACCATCCATTTAATAGTATTCCTAATTTAATCCTGAAAAAAAAATCCTGATATTTTCCTGTTGCCAAATAAAAATTTCTGGTTCATATTGCAGTAGGAAAGAGCCTAGAATGAATCATATCCTTGTATTCATATACATATAACTCCTTTACACTTGCTTCATTGAAAAAGAACAACCAGTAAACTTGCTGTTCGAATTTGCTCAGAAAACATTGTGTGTTAACTTTTCACTAAGATGAAATGCTGACTCATCACTAAACATAAAATAATCAAGAAAGACATCTTCATGGCATAATATTTTGATTGAGAAGTTGGGACACAAGCCTATAACAGCTGTAAATGGTATGGACACATATGTAAACAAAATACAATACTATCAAAAATATTCTATACTGTCATCACCAGCATTGACGGTTCATGGCTGTCCTTCCTTACAGATTTTTAAGGACTACACAGGAAAAACTCTCTGATATGTTCAACATTTAATTCAGACACCCTTGCTTGTCCTGTACTCTTCCCTTTACACATACATCCAGTCGTCTAAAACTGATTATGTGAAGAATGTTGTCACATTGAGGATCACAATTAACCTTTCTACAGAACACACATTGAACTGTAACTATTCACATATAGCATGCTGAATAGTTTGCTTTCTGTTCAGGAGTCTTCAAATTTGCTACTGGTGCTGTCAAGCAGAAAGTTACAGAATCAATTTACAGCCATATACAGAATTAAAGCTATTTTTTGCTCTTTGATTCTTGCTTTAAATCACCTCTGTGAACCTCAAACAAGAAATATTAAAATCCCTATTTACTTTTTATACATCTGACACTACTAACAAACTTTATCAGTATCTACATATACACAGCATGTAGCCATTTACTGTTCTGTTGATTTGCACATTAAGTTCATTACTATTAAAGTAGGGTGAATTCACAGGGGAAACTCTTAATGAATAATTCCTTTATTATTATACAAACCTTTTTTTTTTTTATTAATTACAATAATTTAGCCAAAATGAACTTGTACAGAGGTAAACATGGATGAGGTATACAAGGTGTTTTAAGACTAGAATCAAAAATAAAAAAAGGGCAGTTTTTATTTATTCTGCATCTTTCTACTTGATAGCACAAATAGCAAAGATGGTGACTCCTGAACAGAAGCCTAACCTGTAAATATATACTTTTTAAATTTTAATTATGAAAAGCAAAAAAACTGATAATTTTTACAGCTGATTTTGGAGTGTATAGCAGAAGTTTTTTAGAAAAGAATTAATTTTTAACATACAAATAAAAATGATAGAAATCTTATTTTTCAATGGAAGAATAGCAATGTGTGGTATGAGGGTCAATCAAATATAAACTAGAATTTTGCCACATGAACTGAGGAAAGCAGTGAATGCGGGTAGTTAGTTGGATATGTGATGTGGAGGAGGAGCAACTGGTCATTCTCACCTAGGTTAAATACCGATATCAATAGCAAGAATGTCTGAGCAGGAGGTATCACATCCATTGTGCAATGAATTATAATCTGACTTCTCACCAAGTCAAATTCATTGAAATTTTGACTCTACTGTAGGCACAGTTTGGAGATGCCACTCCGTCAAAAACACTTAAGTTTTTGACAGGAATCAAAAGAAAATTTTTATTCATTCTGCATTTTTTAACTTGACGGCACCACTAGCAAAGATGGCGGCAACTCCTGAACAGAAAGCCTAACTTGTAAATATATATATTTTATAAATTTTAATTATGAAAAGCATAAATTGATAATATTTTTTGATTGGGCCAAAAAATGTTGAATGGCCACGATGCAATAGAGAATGATAATCAGAAATGTTGTCCACAGACCTGCACCAATAAAGATAACAATCAAGCCTTTCGTTACCTTGTGGTAGGTGATTGCCACTAAAACTGCATAAGAGATGGGCGTAAGTGTTGGGGGTGTGCATACAATGCTGTCAGGCACTCCTGGATACAGCACAGTATTGGCGAGGCTAGTTCTACTTCTTCTCACTGAGGTACAGAGAAATATCTGGAAAAACATCTGTCAGCAGCTTCTGAATTGAGGAAGAAGAAGAGGCATTTTGGACCGTATTATGGCTTGTGATGAGGTATGAGTCTACCACTACACCCTGAAAAGAGTATGGATTGGAGGAAAAGTGGGGTGGGGGACCAATCAACGACACTGGCACAATCAGCTGGAAAGGTTCTGGCAATGGTGTTTTGGGACTCAAAATGTGTGCTGCTGATTGATTTCCTGCACTAATGAAAGATTGTTAATGAGGCTTACAACTCAGCAGTTGGATGATGTCAGGGCTGCTTATTGTAAAAAATAACGCCGGCAACTGATCGGCGATGTCCTCCTTCATAGCAACGCATAGTCACATACAGCAGCTCAGACTTGTGATAAACTTGCTAAAATTATTGGACACCTCTTGAATACCCACCTGAGCCCCACAGGGAAGAGACCTGCTGTTGACGATTCGTCACCACACTACCGTCTCTGTTCCTAGCTCGGATGGGTTTTAGCAGATTGGCCTCTGTCAGGATGCCACCAATGCAAATGCCTCAGCAGGAATTTACGTGTATTTACAAAAGCTACTATATTGGCTTTGTATGGTCTCTTCCAACCAAAACCACCTACCATAACTTACGCCCACAACTACCAAATTAACTGATTCGCAGAAGTGCAATCCTCTAGCACTAAAGGTTTTACACAAAATATTTTCCTTTATCTAACTTCAATTAGACTATGGCACTCAGATCATTACTTGATTGAGTTTTCAAACATCAAAAATACTATCCTCATACCAACAAAACAAGTGTTGATTGCAATGTCAATTTTATCCTTCAATTCAATTTTTTTAAATACCCTCATTTACTTAAAAATCAAGAAACATATTTACAAATTTAATAAGCCTCTAATGAAAACATACCCTATCTCTCTCTGTTCTGGTCTGCTTTCAGGAGCAAGGTCAATGCCTACACCTTCCACACCGCAGCTCCATCACAGAGTTCTCCTCACATCTATCTCATCCTAACAGTGATTATCTCAACTAATCAGGGCTTGAAGCCAAAACGCCTATCTTGGTAAAGTAAGCACCCAGGCGGGCACCTCGGTTTCTGTTCTATTTATACATCTATAACAGCATCAGAACCCTACCCCCCGGCCATCCTTCACAGGGCTAAGAATCTAAGGAAGCCAGAAACCTTCCATTCCCTTTTGGTTTTCCAATTAACTTGCAGATCAAAACCGGAACTGATCCTTGCAAGCTGTCCAGCTACTTTGGTATGTTCAGCTTTGTACCTGGAGCAGACATATAAGACATGGCACATATCATCAATAGTCCTACACTCCGGACACAAGCCTCAGCTAATCAAATCAATTCTGGCCAACCTATCTCGAAAAGCATCATATCCAGAAAGAAACTGTGTAATATGCCGATTGCGGAAGTTCACCAACTACTGGCATACTTCTCACATCAGGAAAAATATCATATGTGTAATGGCCATTGGATGATTTAGTCCATCTGACCTACCATAAATGAAAAACTTTCGTCACCTATTTCTTTTATGCACCCAGAGGTAAGTTGGCCTACCTTCTTAGCATCACAATGTAATTGGCGCTAGGTCACAAGCATATCAATGGGCTTAATACCAGAAATAACAAGTACTGCCTCTTGTGAGACAGGCTTATAGGCACCAATCACAGGTGACAACAGGAGATGCTCAGCTTTAACAAAATATTTCAATAACATTTGTACCTCATTCAATGAGCCCAGACAGGTGCAGCATACAGCATTATAGCTTTGCATACATTCTTTATATAGAATATGCATGGCTCTGAAATTAAGACCCAACTGGGGTGAAATTCTCTCTGAGCACTGAAGAAAGATGAACTTTTTGGCAGGATATTGGAAGTGCTCCTTGAATTGAAGATTCTCATCAAGGATAACACCTAGATACTTCTGCAGCGGGGCATATCTAATGTGACGACCAGCCATTCAAAATACGTGAGGTTATCGTGTAACAGCTAGTCTGCCTTGGAGCAACATCATCATTATCTTCTCTGGGCTAAACACTATCTTACATAGCAAACACCACAACTGGAGTATCTTGCAAGTCTGGGCTGCCCTGAATTCAATTTCATTTAACCTCCTTCAACCAACAAATCTCCTTTAACCAACAAAAGCCCATCAGATGCACATGCAATGACACATCATTCAATGGGTAACCTCAAATTTGAGGTTACCCATTGAGTTAAAGAGTCGAATTCAACAACCCAGAGAAGGGGTCCTAAAATACTACCCTTCAAACAACCTTTAGATAGTGTTTTTCCTTCTTCTGAGATGCAATTTTGAAGAACAATGTCTTGATTGCTGAAATAATTATATAACACATTCAGCTCATTCTATGTTCAATTACGCTTCTGCAGTTGAAATAGGGCAGAGGGCCACCACAAATTATTAAAAGCCCCTGATACGTCAAAAAAAATTCCTAAGATACTCAGACTCACTGGAAGAAACAATGTTCATAACCAAAAGTAAAGCAGTTTCTATCCCCCCCTTGCTTGGGTGAAAACTATATTTATCATAAATCAACAACTTTCTAGAATTCAATCTATTAGTAATACGAAGATACAATACCTTCTCAATAACTGGCAGGAGCATTAAAGGGTTATAAGAGCAGCTCAGTGAGGTCCTTGTCACCACCTTTGAACAACAATTTTACAACAACTTTTTTCCAGCAAACAGGGAAATAGCCAACAAAGAGCATCCTATTAAAATTCCTAGTCAAAGTACAAACACAAACTCTGATAAAACAAATAAGGACCACCATGATTCCATTGAAACCTAGGGTGGCTCCATTGAATACCCATGATAGACTACAGACTTGTCACTGTATGATTTCCACATATTTGGTTTGTTGAAAAGAGCTTTAGGAGGGGAAAGATTTGAAGATATTGCCACAGTCAAGCATTATATGGGCAATTGATTGTAGGGGCAGCCATCTTGTTTTTTTGATGAGATTATCAGTTAGCTACCTATCCAGTGGAGAAAATATATTTCTGCTGAAGGAAACTGTATAGAAAAATAAGGTAATTTATTGGTAATTTTATCTAATATCAATAAAGCCATGTAAACAAATTCCAGTTTATTTTTGAATGACCCTTGTTTATAAATAGAATTAACAAAAAGCAAAAAATGTACTTTTCTTTCCTAATAGTAACTATTGATTTAAATAGTAATTACAAATTTTATATCAGAACTAATTTGCGTTAAGTATTATAATTATTAGTTTTTATTTACATTTAGTCAAGCTGAGAGAAATTATAATGTAACTGCTACAATGTAGGAAATACAATATATGTAATGTAACTGATATCTTGGACCATAAAGCAAAACACTGAATACTTAATTCCAGTAAATTGGCTGAAATATTTGTCTTTTTGTAACTGAACATCTATATATGCTGAATATATTGACCCTTGATCTTTGTTTATTAAGATAATAAATTAACACTTAAGGGGAATCTTCCCAACTCAATCTGTTTTACTACTTAAGCAGAAGTGTCATTAATTAAATCAAGTACTGGTTAAATTAGCCTCTAAAAACTCTTTTGAACCACTCTTAGCCAACAGGTAGTGAAGAAAATTAAGAAGAACTTAAGATTAGAAGAAATTAAGATAACTCTCTCATGACTACCACTAAATATTTAACTGCAAATGATTGGGTACACAGTAATGTAAATTTATTAAAAAAGTATCAATGGCTTATTCAACTTCAAAAACTCCATTCATCAAGAGAAAAAATTTCAGTTTTTTTTAATTTTTTGATAGAACTGATATTTTTTTAACTGCAGGATTATTCCGGTAAAAACATATTTTTAGTGGGAGGTTTTAATTTGATAGTTATGTAAAAAAAAGTATGCTATGTAGTATTAGAAGTAATTATTTTAAAATACATGGTATTAGATCTAATGCATTTGAAGGTAAGTGGTATTAGAACTCACTATTTTGTAAGATATATGGTATTAATCAGTGAATAACAAAGTTTAATCAGCAAAAAAAAAAAATGTTTATTAAACTTTTATTTTACTTTACTTCATTTAAATTATTTGAACTTTACAATACTTTTTTTTAGTTTCTGATGTTTTCATTTGGTCTCTAGTCTTTATAAAGCTGAGGAAGTTGAAACCTTTACTAACTGACTGGTCTGAGGTCTTCGTAGCAATTAATTACCGTATTTATTCGAGTACCCCCGCACTTTCTTGGAATTGGAGAGAAAAATAAGGGTGCAGGGCTTACTTGAAACATAGCCTTCAGTCAGGATAATTAAATGTAAAGTAAACGTTTTCTTAGAAGTACCTAAATTCAATCACATAAATATAGTTACATTAGGCTTTCGTTTATCAACACCGGATGCAGCTTATACAGAATACATCCTTAATTATTAACATCCTGTTCATATTATCAATAGGAACGAAGTTACGGTATTTTTATAAAACTGATTCATTCTGTATACGCTGCATCTGGTTCTAATGACACTACAGTTATAGTATCAGTTACCCATCATCATCTTGTCTATTCGCCATAGTCATTGTACTATTTGTATATGTGGATGGTTATGTGCATTTTATCTGTTTAGTTTATCTTGTAAAGTTTAATACGGTGATTTATTTTAATTACGGCATTAAAATGAGTGCAAAAGGACAGAGTCTACGATCTTACAGTAAATGATAAACTGTGCGTTATAGAAGAGGCTGAAAAAATTGGAAATCGGGTGGAAGAAAGAAAATTTGACATAGATGAAAGCTGCATTCGAGACTGGCATAAGAAGAAACAACTTCTGGTGAAAGGCATTGGTAATAAAAGGGCTTTTCGTGGTTTAAAACCAAAATACAGACATAGAAAAAAAATTGTATGACTGTTATGGAAAAAAGGAAATGTGGTTATGTTGTCACGACAGAAATGTGTCAATCATATGCTTGTGAAATCGCTAAATCATTGAATAAAGTTGATTTTAAAGCAAGCCATGGATGGAAAACATGATTTTTTGCATGAAATGATTTGTCAATAAGATGAAAGACGACCATTTCTCAATGACTTCCAGACGCTTATGAACAAAAAATATTGCATTTTCACAAATACATAAAAATCTTAGTAAAGATAAAAGCTATTTGCCTTCTCAAATAGGAAATTCTGATCAAACCCCCCATATATTTTGCCATTTCAAAAACCTTAAAAGGTTTTGCTGTAAACAAAAAAGGTGAAAAAAGTATTACGATTCGCACTGGTGGTAAAGAAAAACAAAGGCGTAATGTTATGCTTTGCATTATTTCTGATGGATCAAAATTACCTCTGTACATTGTTTTTAAAAGAAAAACTCTTCCTACCGTACAGGCAAATAGAGTTATTATCAGAGCACAGGAATCAGGTTGGATGGATGAAACCTTAATTTTAGATTGGATAAGGTGTGTATGGCAAAAGCGATCAGGAAATTTACTTCATAAAAAAAATACCGGTATGCTAGTAATGGATAGTTATCAGGGGCAGACGACTGATAAAGTGAAAGATATTTTAAAAAAGGGTATGACAGACCAGTAATAATTCCAGATGGATTGACATCTCTATTGCACTAGATGTCTGCATTAATAAACCGTTCAAATCTGCATTAAAACAACTATACAGTAAATGGATGGCTGATGAAAATTTCTTTCTCACACCTACAGGAAGAATCAAGTTTGGATAAAAGATGCTTGGGAAGGTATTTCCACGGAATTAGTAAGGAAAAGTTTTAAAAAATCCAGAATATCTAATGAACTTGATGATAGTGAAGGGATCACCTTTGGCAGAACGACGTGGAGACTACCAGTAACTCTTCTACAGACACTGACAATGACAGTGATTAATTAAAAATAAAATCCCATATTAAAACGTGTATTGAAATGATCCTTTTCAACATGATACTTTCTTTTCGTTTTACTGGCCTACTGATTCTGAACTAACTAGTACTTATGGTAATTAATTATTAATGTAATATTAATATTGTAATTTAAATTAACGAATTAAACGCTTTACTTTCTGAATATTTTCATATTTACATTTTTTTTTAATCATATCTGTTGCACTTTAAAATACTGGTATATACTGAAATTTTTTTTTTTTAGATTTTTGGTCTGGAAAATTGAGGTGTGGGGCTTATTTGTGGGCAAGGGGTACCCGAATAAATATGGTACATCAGTCATCAAAATGAAGTTTGTAAATTAAAAACCCATGTTTTGGAATATTAGTAACAACAGGATCACTTGGAACTCATTCAGGTTGAATGGAGTTATATTTGCTAATTTTAAAATAATCAAGAAAAAAATTTGTGTTTCAGGTATTTGACATCATATGGAGGAGGTCAACAGAGAAATGTAGTAGAGCATTGTAAATTATTTGCTTCCTTTCTGATAGGTGCAGCCATCACTGTATATTACAATTTTGAGTCTAAGGTTAATACATTTTTCTTGGAAATAATGAATAATACATAATATGAATGTATTGGCAAATAAGTAATTTTGTTTTATTAAACCAATAGTTTATACACTGATGATTAGCAAAGTTGAAAATACTAAAATTATAGGAACACAATCTAGCTCTTGTGATTGGTATAATTTTAACTACTTGCACGGCAGAAGTTATGCAGTAGATTTTACCTTCCGTTACTAATTTCTTATCATCTTTTTCCTTACAGGATCAATTTTTCTCTTTATAAGATCTCAAGTTTCTTTGCAAATATTATCTGCTTTTTTAAACACAATAAGTATAACACTGATCCTCAAGAGGACTAAAAAGTAATAAATTTAAGTCTTGAAAAATACTATTAAACACTGCTGCTATACTCACCTGTAGTTTACATGCATCAATCATTTTATATTCATTATACATTGTACGCTTTGGCTGCCAAATCGGTTCTAAATGTAGTTTTTTGGGGTCTTGTCTATAATGGTAGATAGTAGTTTCGGTAATTTCTCAAACACCAGCCTCCCTTTGTAATTCATTATTAGAGTTTTTGATGTTTAAAATTAAAGGCATTACCACTGATGTCTGTCATCAGTGGTAATCCATGGTGTTCTTTAGTTGCATTATTATGTTTTTTGCCCAACTGTGACCCATCCATTCATAAGTTCCCAAAATATTCAAGAAAATCTCATAAATTTATTTTAAACACTCTTGATATTTCAAAGTGCAAGTGAAGGTACCACTACACCCTAATGATGCTTTGATAGATCGCACAGCCTGTTAATATATCATGAAGGTGTAGCAGTGCCTTGTTTTTAGTTGCAGTTATTGTTATGTTAGAAGTCACAAATAGCTCTTTTCCTTTCCACGATAAATTCCAAAAGTTAGAGAAGTTATTTTTTCCATCGTCCTCTGAAAATTTCACAGTCTTTTAACACAAATTTTGACAGAACGAACAAGGAGCTGACAAGCCTTGCCTTTGGTTGTTGTTTTCCATTCCAATGAGTGACATTACAAACCAGAGTTGCACCAAGGGCCAATTTTCTTTTACAACTTTCAGAACTTGTTCTAGTTACTACCATCATGTTATAATTTTTATTCTAACAGCAGGTATGTAAGAAACACGATTATTCAACTTTCAATTCTAATACCATACATTTTAACAGGTAGTTTAAATACAGTTTTATACAAATTCGATCATAAATAAATCATATAAGTATGATCTACAATAATATTATTAATCTTACATGCTTATAAATAATGAAGAACTGCATTGTTGACAGTTGTTGTACTATGTAACATAATACAAGGGTAAGTCAATTATTATCCGCAATTTAGTTATATTTTTGTTTATGTTGGTAGTACTGTCATGTTGCGTAGATGACACATGTGTGGTTTAATTGTTATGTCTGTGCAGGTTTGATGCTGCTAGGTTAGTTCCATTATCGCTGCCCTGCTGTTAACCATGGCTGCTCTGCTTTCTGTTTGCAGCAAAGAAGAGCAACGTTCAGTGATCCATTTTTTGTGGTCAGAAGATGTATCAGGGGCCAAAATTCAATGAAGACTTTCGGTACAGTACAGGTACAGTGTGTTGCCACAACGGAATGTCTACAAATGGGCAGAAAAATTCAAAAATGGTCACACAAATGTTACGCACGACAAAGGAGCTGAATGACCGTTTACCACCACAAATGAGGAAAACATTGAGCATGCATGTGACAGGTTTTCTTAGACAGATGAGTAACTACTGATGAAGTGGCACATTGTCTGCAAATTAGGCACGGTTCTGCCTACGAAATCATCCACAACAGACTTGGCTTTCATAAAGTCTGTGCAAGATGGGTCCCAAAACAACTCACAGCTGCATAAACAAACACGCTTGGACATCTGCCAAAAACATTTGGATCACTATGGTAATGAACGGGACATCTTCTTAGACAGAATCATGACTGGTGATGAAACGTGGCCATCATTACGAGCTGGAGAGTAAAGGGCAGAGTATGGAATGGAAACATCTAAATTCACCCTGCAAAAAAAAAAGTTCAAGACCCAACAATCTGCAGGAAAACTGATGCTTACGGTTTTTTGGGACTCACAAGACCCAGTACTAGAACATTATAAGGAAAGGGGCACGACAATAAACAGTGCGTGTTATAGTGATATGCTTACTGCCAAGCTGACCTTCAATTCGAAGCAAACATTGAGGACTGCTGTCAAAAGGTGTTGTATTGTTGCACGACAATGCCTGTCCACACTGCTGAAACGCTTCAGAAACTCAACTTTGAAGTACTGGCTCATCCTCCATATAGTTCTGATCTTGCCTCTTCTGACTACCACTTGTTTGATCCACTCAAAGAGGCATTAAGTTGCCGTCGATTTACCTCGGACAAAACAGTGAAAGAAGCAGTGCATTCCTGGCTCACAGCTCAACCAAAAACCTTCTTTTATGATGGCACCAGGAAGCTTGTGCAACGAGGGACCAAGTGCATTGAAATGCAAGGGAACTATGTTGAAAAATGATGTACATGTAAGTTTCCTATTTGTATTGCAATAAAATTTATAACTACATTGCGGATACATACCCTCGTACATATCAAAATATATTTTTTACAAGTCTCTTTATAAGCTTTCTTGTTATCATCATATTTTAACAAAAAAAAAAAAAAAATTGAAAACTTTAACATTGGAAGAGGTACAAGTAATGATTGTAGTTTAAGCACACAAATCCAAATGATCCTGTACAATCCTGTACTATCAATTCTAGCCAATATTGGCAGTTATAAATAATTAACAATTTTAATTAGATTTGAGGCTAGGTTGATCTATCATAGAAAACTTGATAAGGGAATACTGCTAAGATTATTTACCTTACAATTCGGGTTAGTCCAATCAATTTGTTTGATGAATAGTGCACATATACATTAGTACTAAATGAATTATAAACAGAAGATGAAAACACTTAGAGCAAATAAACAAACCTTCTCGCTTCCATCTTTGCTGTCTTATATCCATTAAACGATTATATGAGTGATAGAAAACATGTCTGACACACCATGATTCAAGGCCCAAAGTGTGATTTTGAACGACAACAGGTGACTTATTTTCATTCAGTGTAACAGCTATTATTTCAAACTCTTTCCTAAAATCCAATAAACAGTACAAAAAATAAATGCAATAAAAAACCAGCAAATACTAAACAGTGCAAAAACATAATATTCACACCAGACAATTTAGCTTCTTTCATGTTGAGAGTGTGGTAGTGTAAATTTACCATGGTAAAATTAATTAATTACAATTTTTTCAGCAAGCTACATATTTGCTAGTTAGGCTGAAATGGAAATGGATGTCTGTAAATCACGATGAGGTAGGTAATAACTGTTATCTCAGGTCTCTTAGATTAGCAAAGGTGTGAGATTAGATATTTTTTATAATATATAAAGTCCTGGGCCTACCACTGAGATAAATGTCTGAACATGTCACATATTTCTGCCGAACAGAAAAAAGGTCTGCATGTTCTTTTCTTTGTAATTTAACTAAGAATAATAGACAAGCGTACTTTAAATACCATATTTTTTATCTGTAATCAGTAATACAACTGAACTTGAGGCAATGCAGCTGGCACAGATAATGAATTTAATAAATTAAACTAATTTTATTAAATATTCTTGCTTGTATGCAACCCCATTGCTCGCCAATTTTCTTACAAAAAAAAATTCTCAATTGATGTTGGTGGTGCCAGCAAAGTGGGATTAAAATTTGATTTTTATGGTAGCCAATCTAAAATATTCAATTCCTGATTTCATTATATGCTTTGAGTTTCAAGTCTGTTGAAAAATTACTTTGGCTTTCTCCATGGTCTTTCCTTTGACTTTATAATACATGCCTTGATTAATAAACACATCAAAGGAATGTTTAGGATTATTCTTATAGTCCATTGCTTCTTCTTTTTTTCTATTATTTTAATTAGAAGGGTAAGCAAGTATACATTTAACTTGAGAGGATTTGAGGTTTGGGACACATTACATTACTTACTAATGTCCTAGTTGACATACCATTTTGCATACAATTTTATAATTGACTGAACTTTTCACTTTTGTTGCTTAATTCCAATACAACTGTATGACTAATAAGTTTCAGCCACATGTGAGGATCCATATACAGAGTATTTATTGAATTAAGATTTCACACTTTTCTGAAAAGGAAGAGTAATAGTTTATACTCCAACTATATTGAGTTTTGAAGCTACTTCTAAAGTTAGAAAAAAGTAACCTTTAAATATTAAAACTTTTATTTTTATTACAACTTTTAACCAACTTCAAATGACAAATCTCATGCCACAAATATCAAAAATGGGGGAAAAGAGTAGAAAAAATTTAATTTAAAAAAAGTATAATTTTTCTTCAACAATGTATAATGTACTAACTAATAATGTAGCACCCGGCCATGATTTTTCTTACAATTACTCCTATTTTAATTTTCTGTAGGAATATAACTTTTACACCAAGTGAAGAACCTATGAAGTTTGATCCAATAAACCAAAATTTATTAAGGAATAAAGTAAAAAAAATAAGAAGATACCTTAGAAGAAAAAATAAGGTTTTTAAGTGTTAAAAAAACTAGGACCAAATAAAGAAAATATAAGGAAATGTATTCTTTAAAATAAAATCAAGAAACAAGAAGTACTTTTTTTTGTCTTCAGTCATTTGACTGGTTTGATGCAGCTCTCCAAGGTTCCCTATCTGGTGCGAGTAGTTTCATCTCGGTATACCCCCTACATCCTAAATCTCTAATAATTTGTTTTACATACTCCAAACGTTGCCTGCCTGCACAACTTTTTCCTTTTAGCTGTCCTTCCAATGTTAAAACGACTATTCCAGGATGCCTTAATATGTGGTCTATAAGTCTGTCTCTTCTTTTAACTATGTTTTTCCAAATGTTTCTTTCTTCATCTATTTGCTGCAACAACTCTTCATTTGTCACTTTATCCACCCCTCTGGTTTTGAACATTCTCCCATAGCACCACATTTCAAAAGCTTCTAATCTTTTCTTTTTAGGTACTCTGATCGTCCAAGTTTCACATCCATATAAAGCTACGCTCAAAACATATACTTTCAAAAATGTATTCCTGATGTTTAAATGTAAATAAATTATATTTCTGACTGGCTTGTTTCGCCTGTGCTATTCGGCATTTTATATTGCTCCTGTTTCATCCATATTTAGTAATTTTACTTCCCAAATAACAAAATTCTTCAACCTTCATAATTTTTTATCTTCCTATTTTTACATTCAGTGGTCCACCTTCTTTATTTCTCCAACATCTCATTAAATTTTGTTTTGTTCTTGTTTATTTTCATGCAGTAGTTCTTGCGAAGGACTTCATCCATGCCGTTCATTGTTCCTTCTAAATCCTTTTTACTCTCAGTTACAACTCGAAGCATCTTAATCTTTTCACAATATTAAGTTATTCTGGATCTAAATTATTCTTAAACATCATTAACTGCTAATTCTATGTAAAGATTAAAAAGTAACGGGTATAGGGAACATCCTTGCCAGACTCCCTTTCTTATGTTTTTCAATTATTATGTTGCTGTTTGGTTCCTGTAAATATTAGCAATCGTTCTTCTATCTCTGTATTTGAACCCTAATTATTTTTAAAATGCTGAACATTTTATAGCAGTCTACGTTATCGAATGTCTTTCCTAGGTCTATAAATGCCAAGTATGTTGTTTGTTTTTCTTTAATATTCCTTCTAATATTAATCAGAGTGCCAAAATTGCTTCCCTTTTCACAGTACGTTTCCTGGAAGCAAATTGGTGTTCTCCTAACACTTTTTCCAGTCTCCTATCGATTCTTCTGTACAGAATTCTAGTTATGATTTTTGATGCATGTCTAGTTAAGCTAACTGTTCTGTATTCTTCACATTTATCTGCTCCTGCTTTCTTTGGTATCATGACTATAACACTCTTTTTGAAGTCTGATGGAACTTCCACTTTTTCATAAATATCACACACCAGTTTGTGTAATCTATCAATCGCTTCCTCACCTGCACTGCGCAGTAATTCTATAGGTATCCCATCTATTCCAGGAGCCTTTCTACCATTCTTTTAATGCCCTCTTAAATTCAGATATCTGTAATGTTTTTCCCCTTTCATCCTCTTTAACTTCCTGTTCTTCCTCTATAACACCATTTTCTAATTCATTTCCTCCGTATAACTCTTCAATATATTCCACCCACATATCGACCTTTTCTTTCGTATTATAAATCTGATTACCATCTTTGTTTAACATATTAGATTTTACTTCATGTACCACAAAATTCTCCTTAACTTTCCTGTATACTCCACTTATTTTACCAATGATCATTTCTCTTTCCACTTCTGAACACGTTTCTTTAATCCACTCTTTTTTCGCTAATTTGCACTTCCTGTTAATAGTATTTCTTAACTGTCGATAGTTCCTTTTGCCTTCTTCATCACAAGCATTCTTATACTTTCTACGTTTATCCAACAGCTCCAATGTATCCTTTGATATCCAAGGTTTTCTACCGGTTCTCTTTGTTCAGCCTAAGTTCGCTTCTGCTGATTTGAGAAATTCCTTTTTAACATACTCCTATTCTATTTCTACATTTTCTACCTTATCTTTTTTACTCAGATCTCTTGCGATGTCTTCCTCATAAATCTTCTTTACCTCCTCTTTCTCAAGCTTCTCTAAATTCCACCGATTCATCCGACACCTTTTCTTCATGTTTTTAAACCCCAATCTACATTTCATTATCACTAAATTATGGTCGCTATCAATGTCTGCTCCAAGCTAAGTTTTGCAGTCAACGAGTGATTTCTAAATCTTTGCTTAACCATGATATAATCTATATGATACCTTGCAGTTTTGCCTGGCTTTTTCCATGTGTATATTCTTCTACTATGATTTTTTTAACTGGGTGCTGGCAATTACTACATTATACTTCATGCAAAACTCTATAAGTCGGTCTCCTCTTTCATTCCTTTTGCCCAGCCAGTATTCACCCACTATATTTCCTTCCTTGCCTTTTCCAATGCTTGCATTCCAATCTCCAACTATTTATTATTAAATTTTTATCTCCTTTTATGTGTTTATTTGCTTCGTCAATTTCTTTGTATACACACTCTACCGCATCATCACCATGGGCGCTTGTAAGCACATAGATGTTAGCAATCATTATCGCTTTAGATTTCGATTTTATCCTTATTACAATAATTCTATCATTATGCATTTTGAAATACTCTACCCTCTTCCCCATCTTCTTGTTCATTACGAAACCTAGTCGTGCCTGCCCATTATTTGAAGCCGAGTTAATTATTCTAAAATCACCTGACCAAAAGTTATTTTCCTCTTCCCACCGAACCTTGCTAATTCCTACTACATCTACATTTATCCTATCCATTTCCCTCTTTAAATTTTCTAACCTACCAATCTTTTTTAGACTTCTAACATTCCACGCTCCGACTCGTAGTATGTTATTTTTTAATTTTCTGGTGACCCCTTCCTTACTAGGCCCCACCCGGAGATCCGAACAGGGGACTAGTTTATCTTCAGAATATTTTACCAAGGAAGACGCCTCCATCATTGTTATATGAAAATGCAGAGAGCTACATTTTCTTGGAAAAAAAGCGGTTGTAGTATTCCATTGCTTTCAACTGTGCAGTACTCAGCGGATTGAGTGATGTTGATATAGCCGTTTAAGTAGTGATGACCTACGCCCTTAAAAACCACTGAAATAGCTGCTGCCCTCTTTCAGGAATCATTCCTTAGTCTGGCTCTCAACAGATACCTCAACGATATGGTTGCACCTTCGGTCCAGCTATTCTGTATTACTGATCACTCAAGACCCCCTCACGAATGGCAAGACCTCATGATTCATAGAGGGAGAGAACAAATACTACAAGAAGGAAATAAAATCTAACTATACATACCATAACTATACAGAACTCAGAAAGTAATTAAAAGATTAATTAAAATATAATTAAACTACAGTAAAATAAAATAAAAACAGAAATTAGTCAAACCATAACATTATGGTGGGACGGGATTAAAGAGGTGGGGGGCGGAGTTCTCCATCCCAAAAATCATGTTTTTACTTTTGGATATTCATTATTAAAAAATTCTAAAAATTTGAGTAAAAAGTAAAATGAGATTTAATACAAATTTGTTATTGTTAAGTAAAATTACTTGTTTAAAAGAAACGTATCAGTTTTTTAATAGAATGTTTAAAAAATTATAATATTTTTTATTATTAACAACACACTTGTTTATATCATAATTATATAAAACTACAAAAAATAAAATACATCGGTGAGTAGGGCTAATTTAAATACATAATGAATATTATTAAACATTTTTAATGTATTATTAAGTGTAACAGTGCACAATGGATTGTTTCTGTGAGGGGAGTAGATCAATTTGTTCTTACTACTACTTTTTAATTTCTTTCCAATGAATATCAAATATGAGAATCATCTAAGCTAGAAGAACTAGTCACAGATACTTTCTCTTCAAAATAAAAGTATGGCCAGACTTTGGTGAACTGAATAATGGTGTCAGTTGTTGGGTCAAACATCATTCAAATTTCAATGGGCTTGCATGCTGATCTGTAAAAGTGTGTTCAACTCTGTTAAGACAG
This sequence comes from Lycorma delicatula, assembly GCF_047948215.1. Classification (NCBI taxonomy): domain Eukaryota; kingdom Metazoa; phylum Arthropoda; class Insecta; order Hemiptera; family Fulgoridae; genus Lycorma; species Lycorma delicatula. The sequence goes on along the minus strand of NC_134455.1, from coordinate 247,551,420 downwards.
CAAGAAACCGCTCTATTTTGTAATCTTCTTATTAAGCCCGGCAGGGATGTTCATTAGACAAATTTTGTAACACTTTTGGGAATGACTTAGTTTCGGGTAAGATAATCTACAACTATTATGGTTATGACATCTTAAAAACAAACAATAATTTTTTTAATTTATTTATTTTTCAAACATATAAACAAATTTTACACATAAAAGCACTTAAATTACATTGCCAACATCCTTTTTTCATATGATTAACATTCTTTAGATGATTACCAGTTTAATGTAGGTAAATCTGTTATGCAGCTCACTTGTACTACTCTTTGTAGCATATCCATATGAATTAATCTCTAGATGGATTTAATATTTAACATGACAATTATCTAAGGTGCTGATGTATTTAATACTTGACTTTCCTTACACTCCCAGAGTGCATGCTGGCAGATTAAATGATCTGACAAGCTATATGAAGAATAACATGACTAGGTAATAATTTAAACCTTTTAAAATCATACTGGCATTCTTGTTTTTCATTACTACAGCTATCCCAACATTATAATGACTTGTTGTTGGCTTCTAACATGCTTAAGATCACCATTTATTTAATCAGTAAATTTTTCAAGGTTTAAAGGTATACTGAAAATACAAAACTAAAATAATTTATATATGTATATCAAAACAAAACAAATATAACAAAATTAAATTATATATTAAAACATACACCTATATACTAATACAGTTCTAGAGAAAATCAAGCTGTTATTTACAAAGGAAAAACTTGAGGAACTTTTTCAAATCAGGGTAACCTTATTAAATGCAATTATTTAATATTTAAGTAAGATGAATGTGGGCACAACTTCTTTAATAATTATTTTAAAATAATAACATATTTTAATAATTAAATGTACGATTCAGATGCCAAACAATTTAGAAAGAGGTTTTTAAAATGAATTTTTCATCATTTCAAAGTACATTTCATCTTGCTGATTTATCAGCATGTAAAATAACATGTACTGCATACAGGCCACACTTTAATAACAGAAATTAATTTCAAGACTTACTACTACATATTTTAATATGATAGTCATGTGAAGGGTCAGAACATGGTGAGAAGAATGGTTTTACATCAGTAACTACAGAATAATTACTACGTGTGCAATAAGCTTAAGCTAAATCATGTAACTGGAACACTGTTGTGGTACTGACCGCATTAGCTCTTAAAAACATCAGCCATTCAACTATAACTGAGGATTAGTATTTTTCTTTTGTGATATCTGTATTAATGAATAAAGGCTGGGGGTTACAGCATAATGGCACATCATTTTTGGGCAAATTTGAATGAACTTTTTATCTTGATGCAACAACCGACTGGAAAAAATAAATGAGCAGTACAGATGCACTTATGGGCTGGTAAATTATAATACATACATACATATATATATATATATATATATATATATATATATATATATATATATACGGACACATACACACGCGTTACAAAGCAAAATAAATATATAACATGAATGTAAATTATACTTTTATAAGATATTCACAGCATTATGTTTTCCATATACATACTTGATAGCAAACTAATCAAAGACGTAAAATAGAGCAATTTATATACACCCAAAAACAATCGCTTTTCTAACAATTTACAATAAATTATGTTTCAATACTAGGAAAAAACGGTTTGAAACAATTAATTAGGATATATTGCAACATCTAACATTTTTAGAGCAACAAATACAAAGTACACATTATTATAACCTCTAATTACTTACAGTTTAGGATCTTTTTTGAGAACAGTTTCAATATCAGTTATTATTCTCTCAGCAGCAGGAAAACTATCTTCCTGCATATTAACTACTAACGAAATTAAATCAACTCAAAAAAATACCAGTACTTTTACTTCAAACACATTGTGGTTAGGTCACACCTCTTCACGGCTAACATTATTACTTTTTCTCGGAAGTAATTACCGCTTAAAGATTCGTTCGTAGGTTAGTATCTATAAACTATACAGCAATTAGCCAAAATATAACATCTTCCGTGCACTACATAGAAAACTTACTTTATAACATCATTTCGTTTATTTTAAAATAAAGGAATTTTGGGGAAAAACAAATTTATAAGAGCTATAAAATTTTCTATGTTGAAAATATTTTTAACTGGATTTAAAAATTTCGGGGGGAAAAAGTTTTAGAGATTTATTTCGTGATTATGCAATTTAGGAAAAAATAGAGAATAAAATTTGAAACAACCATGGTAAGAATGATTTTTACGAAACCTCAAAAGGAACCTAGCCACCGTTTGTAGAAATGATATTTTCTAATAGCAAGCTCAGTATCTCCCGCTATGAATCATAAGATCTTGCCATTGGTGAGGGGGTCTTGAGTGATCAGTAATACAGAATAGCTGGACCGAAGGTGCAACCATATCGTTGAGGTATCTGTTGAGAGCCAGACTAAGGAATGATTCCTGAAAGAGGGCAGCAGCTATTTCAGTGGTTTTTAAGGGCGTGGCACTACTTAAACGGCTATATCAACATCACTCAATCCGCTGAGTACTGCACAGTTGAAAGCAATGGAATACTACAACCGCTTTTTTTCCAAGAAAATGTAGCTCTCTGCATTTTCATATAACAATGATGGAGGCGTCTTCCTTGGTAAAATATTCTGAAGATAAACTAGTCCCCTGTTCGGATCTCCGGGTGGGGCCTAGTAAGGAAGGGGTCACCAGAAAATTAAAAAATAACATACTACGAGTCGGAGCGTGGAATGTTAGAAGTCTAAAAAAGATTGGTAGGTTAGAAAATTTAAAGAGGGAAATGGATAGGATAAATGTAGATGTAGTAGGAATTAGCAAGGTTCGGTGGGAAGAGGAAAATAACTTTTGGTCAGGTGATTTTAGAATAATTAACTCGGCTTCAAATAATGGGCAGGCACGACTAGGTTTCGTAATGAACAAGAAGATGGGGAAGAGGGTAGAGTATTTCAAAATGCATAATGATAGAATTATTGTAATAAGGATAAAATCGAAATCTAAAGCGATAATGATTGCTAACATCTATGTGCTTACAAGCGCCCATGGTGATGATGCGGTAGAGTGTGTATACAAAGAAATTGACGAAGCAAATAAACACATAAAAGGAGATAAAAATTTAATAATAAATAGTTGGAGATTGGAATGCAAGCATTGGAAAAGGCAAGGAAGGAAATATAGTGGGTGAATACTGGCTGGGCAAAAGGAATGAAAGAGGAGACTGACTTATAGAGTTTTGCATGAAGTATAATGTAGTAATTGCCAGCACCCAGTTAAAAAAATCATAGTAGAAGAATATACACATGGAAAAAGCCAGGCAAAACTGCAAGGTATCATATAGATTATATCATGGTTAAGCAAAGATTTAGAAATCACTCGTTGACTGCAAAACTTAGCTTGGAGCAGACATTGATAGCGACCATAATTTAGTGATAATGAAATGTAGATTGGGGTTTAAAAACATGAAGAAAAGGTGTCGGATGAATCGGTGGAATTTAGAGAAGCTTGAGGAAGAGAAGGTAAAGAAGATTTTTGAGGAGGACATCACAAGAGATCTTGTAAAAAATCTTGTAAGAGATCTTGAGTAAAAAAGATAAGGTAGAAAATGTAGAAGTAGAATAGGAGAATGTTAAAAAGGAATTTCTCAAATCAGCAGAAGCGAACTTAGGCAGAACAAAGAGAACTGGTAGAAAACCTTGGATATCAAAGGATACATTGGAGCTGTTGGATAAACGTAGAAAGTATAAGAATGCTTGTGATGAAGAAGGCAAAAGGAACTATCGACAGTTAAGAAATATTATTAACAGGAAGTGCAAATTAGCAAAAGAAGAATGGATTAATGTAAAATTTCTCTTTTAAATTCTCATACAAAATTTTAATCTGAAAAAAGTGAATTGCTATGAAAAATCCTTGCAAGGAAGAATTATGTTTGAGAGGCTTTTAATTTGTTGTGAGGCTAGTAATATGAGAAGTTATAATTTGTTTTGATGTTAATATATATAAAATACCACTGTGGTTTATTTATAAGTGGAAACGTGATTAGGTATTCTTAAATAATGGTGTTTTGTGATAGTATAGCATTCTAATGTTGCAGGTTGCTTATAACCGCTGATCTCCATGGCAGAGAGTTAAGCAACATTTTGGCCTTTTATCTGGAAGTCTTGGATCAAATCCTAGTCAGGCAAGGCATTTTTCACATGCTACAAAAGTTCATTATCAGCCATCAGTAACTGTAAGTGGATGTTAGCCTGTTGTAATTGTAAATAACAAAATAATAACACGTATATCTCAAATTGATTTTTCATGCTTCTACAAAAAATTAATATATTGTAATGATTTTTGTCTTTTTTATGTAATTTTTGGGCCATATTGCATGAAAAAAATAATGAAGTAGAGCTTCCTACTGAATTTTTACATAAATATTGATATCATTAAATATCTTAATCCAAAAAAAATAATTTTTAAAAACCACTTACTATTGTAGCTGTTTTACAATAGTAAAGAACAATTTTCAACATCAAGAAAAATACATCTTTTTCTTGATCAACAAAAACGTTTTTCTCTATTAATGCTCTAGAGCATTTTTTGTCCTCTACTACAGTACATTACTGGACTAAGAAGAAAAGGTCTTTGGTTGCGAGTACATGATGGTAGCTGATCAGGACTAATCATCTAAGGGTATATAGATATGTGATCTGGCATTATGTACTGCTAATCATTGTAAATTAAATTCTTTAATATACAATGATTCAACCATGTCCTCAAATCTTGAAACTTTAGTTAAACCTATTTCCCGACATCATACAATGGTGAAATTTTACACAGTGATGTAAGTTTTTTGACTATACAGTATTCCATTGTTAATTTCATATATTTCTAAATTCTACAATTATATGAATATGTGTATATGTAATACAAGGGGAACATCTTGAGGAAGGGAGGTGAATCAATACAGTGTAGCTATCAATCCAATTGAATTTGACTGTCGATTCAGTATGAGTAGATAAGGTGGCTGTTAAATTGGATTTTAATATTACTAGTGTAAATTTACCTTCTAAAATTTATCTTCGCTAATCATCTGATTTACTTATAAATTATTGTTATAATTTATAATAATGAAAACTAATCATCCAGGTTATAATATAGAGTAAAACTATACATACGTTTTTGTTTGTTTGCTAACGAATAAAAATAACAACATAAAAACTGTCAGTAAAATACTTATAAAATTAAAAAAAAGTGTTAAAATTAACACTATACAAAGGTATTTTATAATTTTAGAGAATTTATTTTGTTCAAGTATGATTTCAAACAACTTAGTTGTGTAGAAAATAAATAATGTTATAATATGATTCCTCAGAAATTATTTTAAAAGACATGTAGGAAAGCAAATAAACAAAATTCTACAACGATGAAGAAAGAAATGGCGACTCAGCGAAAGAATCGATTAGAGAAAACGCGCCAAAAAATATCAAGGAAAGAGAGCAAATAAAAGTAAAGAAGCTAAGCGGGCAAAATTGGATAGCCATAATAATAAAAAGCGAAAATTGAGAGCTACCGAAACACCAGAACAGCGTGAAGTTCAACTGCCTCTTCGACGCCAGCGCGAATGGCAATATCGCGCAATAGACACACCTAAGACCGCGAAGCTGTCTTGAAAAGTCAACGCCAACGCTTTTAGAATGTAGAACAACACTATAGGTGCCACAAGAACATGAAATTAGTTTAGAGCATAGGTGTCAACGATGTCATGAATGGAATTTTGTGATCGCATCTGTGAAATTTGTACAGTATTATTCTATCCTAACCAGGTTTCAGCATTTCGATTTGCAACAACAAAACCATAATATCTGCCAAACGAATTAAAATAAAAAATTCAGTTGCTAATTTGCCATCTCTATAAAAATCATATATATCAAGCCGCAAAACATCAGTACCACCTAAGGCTTATTGGAATAATCTTCAACCAGGATCAATACCAGACGTAATTCAAATATTCTCACAATCAGAATAACGATGACTGTCACGCGTAATACCAATCGTCAAGATCATCAAATTTGATGGTTTGTACGGGCAGTATGGCTTCAAAGGACAAGCAATATTTTCGTCCAGGACGTCTTTGAAGTCAGCGAAAAATTATCACGTGTGCTACCTAGGCAACAGAAGATGCCGAGATTGTGGTCGTTACGAAATATTTTGAAAACTTACACAAAAAGCGGTAGTTTTTTTTTATTTCGTACACGGGTGTTCTGTGCGCTAAGTTAGTTGATCGAAAACAATCCATATCATGTTATCATTGATTAAACGCCCAATTCAGCAAGCAAGCATTGGTTAGAATCACAGAGCCAATAACGCCAATCATGAGCCACCACTAGCAAGATTATAAATTATTATTAACGAAGTTCCCAGAATTTTGAGAATGTCGTGGCATCAGCGAGTAAAGAAATTTTCAAATCAACATATGTCGGAGTTCAGTTCTGTGGTGAATTCAATGTTTTATAAATATACCTTGCTTTATTTAAAATCCCAATAAAATAAATATAGCATTACATGTATGTCTGCAAAAATTTAAAGCTCCAGATATGAGTGACATGATTATGTAAGGTTTTATATTGCTCAAATTAATTTTCTTTTAATGTTATCCATTCCAAATTTTAGGTTACTAACTTTTTTATTTACTGGCCACATACTTTAACCTAAGCCAAAGAATAAAAGAAGAAAAGAGTTGCTCTAGAATATACAAGATGAAAGTAATAATCATGTGATAATGGTTCCTTCCCCCTGATCCTGGTATTTAAAATACCTCGCAAAAAAAAAGAAAAAAAAAGCAAATCAGTAAACAACATGTAAATACAATTTTTAACATTGTTTTACTCTACACATACACAATTATGTGAGTAATTAGTGACAATATTTTGCATTCCTGTAGACAGTGTTGTTGATTATGCAAAATAATATAATTTGATTTAAATAGATGATATATTTATCAACTAAAATTTACTTTTTTGTTAAAGCTTTGTAATGTAGATTACAACTTTGGGAAAGTAGTCATATATATATATATATAAGTAGTTAAAAGATTAAAGACTGATTAGTTACTAAAGAATTTATTACATAACAAAAACTAAAAAATTGTTACTACAGTGTGGGAGTGAGTATTGTGAAAGTACTTAATAGTGTAATCAAACATAACCTTAAAAACGTATGGGGCATTTGTAAGATAGGACTTTCTATTTATTTGCAAAATTCTACGTTTCAAGATTGTCATGTAGAAAGTTTACATAAATATGGATAATTATATTGAGAATAATGCTTCGAAAAAAATTAAAAGTCAAATAATTTGGCTTTCTAAATTTAATGAAATATGATTTTTAGAGAATAAATCATGTTTAGACAATATTAAGGATGGTTAAAAACTGATTGCTGAAACATGAAGTAAATCTGAATGTTTGTAATTGATTTTGATAAAGAACATACTATTAATCAATATAAACAAAAAGGCAGCGTTGATCCAAAAATATGAAATAGATGGAAAAATCTATTTTTTAAAAAGAAAGAGCTTATACAAAACAATTATTGCTAGGACAAGTATAAAAAATAAACAGAAAGAAAATAGAACATATATGAGGAAAAAACAAAATTATGTTGGAAAATATTGCTGTCTACCCTACTAAACTTTTCTCTACTTTTTTGACTGTTTTATGTATTTGATAATATAGTTTTATAAAACATCATATTTACAGTGTGGCAGTGAATGTTATATGCACAAATAAACAACTTGAACACATTTTATGTTTATTTAATACAGAAGCAAATCCTAAAGGAAATCTTTACTTTCGTTGTTGTAAAAGCTTTACGTTTATGTTGTTTTTTATATTTATTTATGTTGTTAGTTTCCATTTTTCTCTATTTAAATTTTTTATATTAATTTTATTTAATTCATTTTAAGAATAAATCAGATTCTAATAAACCACTATATAACTAAATAAATAACTTTCAATGGTTTTTGTTTATTACTGAATATTTTTCTCTTCTGATGAAGTAGTAACTAATATAAAAGCATTTAAGAGTAATAAGGGATTAAAAGAGCCATAAGGCAAGTTGTTATTAAAATAAAAATAATAGATATATAGTATATTATTAATTTTTATGTGGCACTTAGTGATTATGTTGATAACAATAAATTATGATGTTAGTGGTAAAAATTTTAAATGATGAAGAAATCATTTAAAATGCAATAGGGGAAGGCTTAAGCTCTGTCTGAGCAAGCGCTTTTAAGACCTTACTTTACTTTTACTTACTTACTTTACTTTTTTGTGTCCGAGCGATGAGACATTAAAACCTTTGCGACCAGTATTGTGCCACCAAAACACCAGAAGCATCTCCTTGCCACAGATCTTCTAGTGTGCATTTGGTTGGGCAGAGGGTGCATTTTAGGAGATGTTCAGAGTCCTGAATCTCACTGCACTCGCAGTTCAGGTCGTTAGGCTCTATTTGACGCCATCTAGCGCGGTTAACTCTGGTTGGTGTAACCCCAGTTCGAAGCCGGTTTAAAGTCACCCACGTTTGCCAGTCTAGGTCATGTCCTGGAGGTGTTGGAGCTCTTTTTGGGAACCATGGAGGGAGCTCGATAGATGTAGAGTTTAAAAATCCCCTTCTCGATTTCAGTCTCGGATGGGGTGGTCGCTCCATCTGTTACATTGTATGTCGTGTATCGAAAGATTGTTTGAACCGTTCAATGTACTCTGCTTCAGCTCGACGTATTCCAGGTTCCTCCATCCCGTTATTAAACGACAGGTCTCGTTCAGCGCTATATCAACCTTTTTGGTGTGTGTTGATCTGTTCCACACAGGACATGCATATTCGCCTGTTGAATAGCACAAAGCTCTAGCTGTCGTCGACAGGACGGTTGGCTTAGCACCCCATTTACTGCTTCGGAGTTTCCTCAGGAGATTGTTCCTCGTATTTACTTTCAACATTGTGCTTTGACAGTGAGGCCTGTACGTAAGTGATCTGTCTAATATAACTCCAAGGTACTTTGGCGCTTCTGAGTGTTTCAGCTGCTCCATATAACAAAAAAAAAAAAAGTGTTCCATATAACATTCAATCGTCTTTTTGCTTCCCTGGTTTTCAGATGGTACGCGCATACAATTGTTTTTGATGGATTTGGTTTTAAGGAGTTTGTTTCATAATACTCAGTTAAACTGTTTAGGGCTGCAGTAAGTCTCTTCTCAACTTATGGAAAAGTTCGATCTTGAACAGCCAAGGCAAGGTCGTCCGCAAACAGGAAATGCTCGGCCTCAGGGAAGATAGGTTGATCGTTGGTATACAGGTTGAAAAGTAAGGGTGATAGCACACCGCCCTGAGGCAGTCCATTCCTCTGGTGTCTCCAGCGACTTTTCTTTCCTTTGAAGCTAACATAAAAACGCCTGTTCTGTAGTAATGATTCTACTATTTTAGCTAGGATTTGGTGATCCTCTGTTGATATAAGTATTTTTTGTAGAAGCAGTCTGTGGTTTACTGTATCGTAAGCCGCCGATAAGTCGACGTATGCAACACCTGTGATGAGTTTCTCCTGAAAGCCCTGTTCAATGTGCTCTGTCAGCTTTAAAACTTGACCTGTACAGTTTTTGCCCGGTCTAAACCCAGCTTGTTGAGGAATAAGTATTTGTTCAATAACTGGTTGAATGCGTTCCAGAATCATTCTCTCGTATAGCTTGTACATGTAACTGAGAAGTGATATAGGTCTGTAATTGCTGGGTTCTTCAGGAGCTTTGCCCGGCTTGAGAAGTGCGACCACCTTGGATTTCCGCCATAGTTTCGGAATAGTGTATTTAATAGCACAGTTGTTAAAGAGTTTAAGGACCCAGCCCTTGGTTATGTCTCCGAAATGTTTTATTTGCTCTGTACAAATATCATCCTCTCCTGCGGCCTTCCCAATCTTCAATCCACTCACACATTTCTCCAGTTCTTGCATTCTGAAAGGAGTGTTGAACATGCTACTAGTTGTTGGTATTATGGTACTCTTTTGCCGCTTAAAATTTGCATGTTGGGTCTTCCCATTCTGAAGAAGTTGATGTGCTATTTGGTTGGAGGTTATCTGGCTAGATGGTGTTAAAACTTTCCTATCCCCATTGAGCTTCTTTATCAAGTTCCAAGCCACTTTACTACTATGTGTCATAAATATCCTTTCCAGGGTCTCTATCCACTTTCTTTATCTCTCTTTACCCATCGACTGGATCAGGGTTTCTCCACATGCGATTGTTTCCTCGCTGAAAGGGTCCTGGTCAAAAAGCTGCTTGTATCTGGTCAGTACATGCTGGCTGTCCTTTGATAAACCAGGTATGTGGTTCTTTCTACATCCTCTTGGAATATGCTTACGGGAAATTTCCCTTAGGATGTTAACAAAGGTTTCATAATTTTGAGGTGTCGGCTCAAGATCAGTAACAGCTATATTCAATTCAGAGGAAAATTGCTCCCAGTCTGCTTTTTTAAAGTCAAATCTCCTTTTGAATGGATTTTCAGTAGTTTTAATGGCTGAGTAGACGGTTATTCCAACAGGCCTGTGCTGCGATCTCGGAATATGGTCATATACCTCCTTGGCACGACTTCCCCCAACACATGCGCTAGCAAAACACAGATCAGGGTTATACCCTCTTCGCCATCTTTCACTATAAAAAGAATTTGGGAGTTTCGGATCATGGACCAGACTCAGCTGATTCTCCTCTGCCCACTCCTCAACTAATTCTCCATTCAGGTCTGTTTCCGTATATCCCCATGATAAACTATGGCTGTTAAAATCCCCTAATATCAGCTGAGTTCTTTGTGGAAAAAAATTCTTAGGTGGGAGGAAACTGAAAGGCTTTCCTGGTGGCTTGTAAACGGATGTTACAGTGCAGTTTGTTAGTTCAATTGTGAGTATTTCAATATCGTTATCGTTGGTAAAAGAGGTTGACTTTAGAGTCAAGTCTTCTCTGGTAAAAATAGCACTGCCGTACTTCGAACTTGGCACTTCAACTGCCAGTGTCATTCCATGGATTTGTGGTCTATTTCTCGTTAGGTTCCTGTGCGTTTCTTGTACGCACAATATGTCACAATTAGTATTTTTACATAGAAGAGCAAGAAGCTCTTCCTTGTCTTTTGTAATTCCCTCAATATTAACTGAGATGGTCGTCAAAAATGGCACTGAAAAGTGCCCTTTTATTGGACTGGGTTGCATTGTCTCTATGCTCGGTGGTGAAAGGATCTGCCGTCAAGAGTTAACACTTGACGTTGCCCAGGGTACGCCCGATTGCTATTTGTTTACGTGTATAATTGCAATCTACGTGGAGGCTCCTTTCAGGTACCCCTTTTAAGACTTTAGAAAGGTAATGTAAACCTATCACCTACAGGAAACAAATGATTTTTAAGATATATCCATTTTATTCTGATTGAATACATCTCAGGTTAATTTTTATTACCTATTATCTCAGATATTATTTTTTCAGTGGTAATGCTTATATTTTGTACAATAAATATATTGTTTCTGGGCGATGATAACACACCCTGAAAAAAAAATGATCTTTGGTCCTACATAAAATAATTTTGTTCTATGGACCCCCATAAACAATCAACCTAATGATCTTTTAATGATGTGCCTAATTAGAAACTCAAATATTTAATTAATCTTTTAGTCTTATTATCTATCTGATCTTTGCTTAAATAATGTCTGTTTTGTATTTTATTAAATGCTGTTTTCTAATCTACTAGTCAGATTCAGGTTCCTTTTATAATTTAATTTTATTGATAGCTGATTAAAAAGTAAGTACGTGGTTTTAAATCTGCCTGCTCTGTCCTAGTTTCTTGTTCATATGACTGGCAGTCTTAAGTTTGGTTGACTAATTAGTTAAGGTATCTTATGTCTTTAATTTGATTCAATATTTAATTTTGGAGAATGAATTTTATTTCAAGTGCTCTTTACAACTAAGAGTGCTTGTTGTTGATGTAGCCTTCATTTATCGAACTTTGCTCGAAAGCAAATTATTTCATTTTGCACTGAATTCTGTTCATATTACCATATACTTAATTTAATTAAATAAATTTTGAAACATTTTTGTTACCTGAAGATTGTTTAATTATTTAAAAATGTAAACATTTTCATAATAAACCAACCTAATTTTGTAATAAAATGTTTCCAATAATTCTTCAAAATGTTTTCAGTTATCATTGCAATCATCTTTAGTGACTGGTGCTGCTATTCTCACCCTAGCATCAGCTGATCTTACTGTAGTTTTTTAAAATTAAGCCTAGATTTGTATATTGCTTGTTTATATATATATATATATATAGAAAAAAAGTATATTTTGTTATTTCAGATTCAGATTCTTAGCCTTAGATTTCAGATTCTAAGCATCAAAATGAACAAAAGATATTCTATGAAAAAAATAATGATTTCCCCTTTGATTTTCTGCCATTTTATGTTTTTAAAGAAAATATATGTATCAAGATTGAATTTAGAAATAATTTTTTTTAGTTGAAATGTTTAAATAACAGTCTACTGTTTCTGCTACTCTACCACCACCACTATACAATACCCAATATGACTGTAATACTACAATAGAGTGACTTTATTACAAGTATAGCTCTGTAAAATTGAATTACTGTTCTTGCTAAATTTAATTTAATTTGTTTAATATTAAGTTTATTAATCAATTTAGTATTATTATTAGTAGCTAATATTTACTTATTTGTTTAATAATTTTTTATTAGTATTGGAGATGAAATCTAACTGAAAATTGTTATCAATTTTCTACTATTATTGTTTTTTGTGACTGATTTTCAAAAATAAGTGTAATTTTGTTTACAATGAAAGGCTTAAGCTTAAGGGTATTTTGATTAAATTAATGATTAACGACTTTGTCCTCATTTTGAAATTTGTGAATGTTCAATAATGTTTTATTTATTATGAAAAATATGTGTACCAAATAAATTTATTCCTGCATTATTAAAATTATTATGCATTTTTCTTTAAAAAATACAAAATCTTGGCCATAAGGAAAAAAGTGTGAATGATCATTTTTTGTTTATTTTGACAATAGAACCCAAACATTAATAGCCAATATTATTTTATTACACTGCATGTGTAATATGTCGATTCAGAATATCATCGTTGATGTTTGTGAAATTGTAATTCATATCTAACAGACGTTTGGTAATGTTGAGTGTGCTGCTATGGACAGCTTTCAAGAGTTTATTGCACCTTTGAAGTTCCATATTGTTTGACCAGTGTAGAAAATCATACATTAAGCGTAGTTCATTTTATGTATTCAGGGGCACTGTGTTTGATAGCTTTGTTCTCAATCTAATAATTTTTTTTATGTTCTGAATGCTGCATTGTAATCTGAATTTTTTAAATTGAGGTTTTTCCCAAAATCTGCTTATCTACATTTAAATGATGAATTTTTGTTTTTATTTTATCTATTTTGTTTAGTAGTATATCAATGAGTGTGTTATGCTGGATATATATATGTTTGTATGTAAAATGTATTTTATTGCGGGAATCCAATACAGAACTATTGCTTGTTATAAAGTTTATTAACATTGTATTTTTTTATTTTTAAATATTACAGGGTGGACATAAATTATTTAGCTTATTTTAGGTGTTAATAAAAAATGAACAAAGCAACGCAGTGCGCATTGATTTTTTTTCAAACATTAGTGTCTGTACTAGTCACTGATGACCTTGAATAAACATGCCACTGTTGAAATGACAGGGGGGATTGTCAGTTGAGCAATGGCTTCCATGCAGCTGAAAGCAATGTGCATACTGTGGTTTCATGAAAGCGGATCTGTTATTAATGTTCATAGATGTTTTCATTTAGAGTACAGCCGTGATCCTCCTAATAAAATTATTATTAAACATTGGTATCAGCAGTTTAAGGATACAGAAGTGTAGTACGCAAAAAAGTGCTGGAACTCCACTAGAGAAAAATGTTTACATAATTTATCTGTTGTAGCAATATGTGCAAAAATTGCTAATGAGATGGAAAAAAGTTATCAAAAGAGATTATGCAAATTTAGAATCTCAAAAAAATTTCACCTTTTAAAACAGTAACTAGATAATAACACTTATAAATCATTTTATTGGTACACACCATGTTAGTAATTTTATATATTTAATATGCATTAACAATATAGTTTTTAAAAGTACATTGTTTAGGAGATATTTTGTATAACTGTTTCTTTTTACCCATGATGGAACAGAGATGGTATATGCATATGTGTTTGGTGTAAGAGGTTGTGTGTGTGTGTATGTACATGTGCGCGCGTGCGACTATTTTCCTCAAAAACTTCTGGACCGATTTTGATGAGATTTTTGCATTACATAGGTATCACCTCATTGCATTACATAGTTATCATTTCAGAGCATGTTCTTAGATTAGTGATTAGATTAGGGCGCTGCAGTAAACGGCTTCAAACCGGCTTGACAAAAAGAGAAACAGCTTTGTAGGTCTTTTAAAATTCTTAATTTTATCACGTGTGAATATTTTCCATCATTTATGAAATTACTCTTATATTAAAATAAAAATTAAAATATAAATATATTAAAATAAAAATATAACTAAATACAAGTTGTTTATCTTTCTGAGGGCCCAAAATTAAATTTTTGGGATGTTGAAAATTTGTTATTCTGCTACTGCATAACAGTATTACATTATTGTAATGTTATATTAAAATTTTCTTAAAATGGTGGTCATGCCTCTGTTTTTAGGTTGGAGGATAAAACCACAGTACCATTTTGTGGAATACAGATGTAATCTACTAGGTGGTTAACGCTGGTTGTTAAATGTGAGTAGTACTAAATTAAAAAAGATAAAAAAAGTTACTAATAGATTCTTTATTCTTTTAAACTTATAATAAATGCTCTAAGAATTGTATGAAAACATTTTCAGAACTGGTTTCAATTTATGGTTTGGCTTATTTAGGTTGGGATTCTTGCTAATAGGTGATAAGTTACTTATTCAGTTGCACGGTGCTAATGATGAAGTTAAATGTTAAAGTAGAACATTTTGAAAGAAAGTGAAATACATCATGAAAAGGTTTAGCTAGAATATCTCTAACCAAGAGGACACAGAAATTGGAAGACATAATCCTGTTTGTTGTTTTAGGTACTGAGCTGCAAGTGCTATTCTGCCCCACATTTACACATTCTAGAATTTTCTACCGAAGCTAGCATTTATGTTATAATTAGGTAACACACAATAATTTAGGTGTGAATGCATCAGTATATTACTCAGGCAATAAGATTAATGATGAAATATTATAATTGTAAATAACATCATTTTTGTTACAGTTCATTGTTGATAATTTTGTAGTACTAAAATTAGGACAAGAAAAAACATATTATTTGGTCTGATTATTTATAGGACAGAACAATAACTGGAGGTCCATTGCAGTGTTTTAGTTTCTTGTTACATCAAGAACTGTTGTTGAAGAAATATTTTTTATCATTGGCCATAGCTTCTTGCCCTGTGACCGAGATTTTGCTCTTATTGAGTACCAGACAAAGAAAAGCACAGTATATAGGCTAAATACTGGATTGAAGTTATTGTGGAACATGCCCATCGAATCCATATATTGTCTCCTACATTATGCAGCAAGACCTCATCTTTCTATCATTGAATCATCTATTCAGAGGAGACCTTATTTACAAATTACAGACTACTTATGGTTTCAGATATCTAAAGTTGATCCCACAACTCTATACATGCTAGAAAGAAAAAAAAAACAATGTTTTACATCTGTTGGTTTTAGACAGCCTGTCACAGATGTATGGAGATGGAGGTATTAACTTGTTAATATAAGCTATGGTAACTTAACTCAATTCTACAAAGGCAGCATTCTAATAAAGCTTGATAAGAAAAAGAACTTAGAAAAATGAATGAGAATGCCTGATAAATATAAGCAGTTCTTTCAAATTTAAGTAGACACCTAAAACTGAAGTTTCTCTTGAATAACAATATTGTGTATTGGGTGTTTTTATGGGTTTTGTAAGAATGTTTTGCAAAGGTAAATTTCAATTATTAATTTTTTTCAAATTAAGTTTTAGCACACTTCCTTAATTATGTGCATTACAACTTTGTATTTTTTGCTTTTTGGTATATTATTTTAGTATTTGTATCGAAAGCATTTTATTTTAGTTTTGACATTTAGTATCGAAAGCTTAATTTAGTATTTATTTGTAGAAAAGGTATTGTGCAATGTAGTAAAGGGATCTAATGCTGGATTACACCCCTTTACTTGAATCATACATCATAAATCCATTTCATAATTTTAATATCTGTTTACTGATTGAACAAACAGGTTGTATGATCTGTAATCTTACTCATATTGTTTATAATGTGATGGAGGATTGTAAAGAGCATTTTAAATTATCTTTTTATTATAATAAAAGATTTGTGATAATAAACCAGCTCTCCAGAAAAATTGCTGCTTTGACGGTTACATCCATTCATGAGGAGCTAATTTGATATTCTACATTTCTAAAATTGTATATTTTCACTTGCCTGAGCTTATGTCAAGACTGATTTCAAAATATTATTTTTTGCAATAATATTAATAATTGTGGAGATGTATCAGCAAGCAATATAATTTTTGTAAATTTAGTAGAGTATTAATGCCAGTCAGTAAAAAAGAGAATGGTATGCAAGCTACATAATAATTATAATCTTTATAGTAAACTTTTTCATTATTCATTTTATCATTGTGTACTTTGTGAAGCTGCTTTGATCAAGGTTTTACTGCTGTTTCCCTTCATCCATTTATGTAAATTCTGGGAAGGTTTGTATTTTTTTTTTTTAATAGAATTACATCAATTCTAGCCATTCATCAATGATCTACGTATAATGTGTACTTATATAATAATTTGAAAAAAAAATTTATTTCTAAAGGCCTTCGTAAATATAGTATTTTTGAAGATAATACCAGATATATTCAAAGATATGATTTAGTATATATTTTTATAGATTTTTAAGATTATTTTTTTATAGAAGAATATTTTTATACGGTTTTGAGATTAATATTTCTTTCTCAGTCTCCATATTTATAATAAATTAATGTTAAAGGTATTCGTTAAGTGTCAAATTTAAACTAAGTAGATGGTAAAAAGTCATGTTTCTTAAATGGTGAGATTTTTGCAATGGATATAGTTAATTCATGTTACTAAAGTAATTTATATTTGCAGTTAACTACAAATATTAAAGGTTCAAAAGACCTGCAAATAAGTTAGGAACAGCACACATTTTCAGAACTTGAAGGGATAATATATAATAAACTTACTATTTTCATTTTATGATATTTGTGTTTATTTTAATTAACTTCTCGTTAATGTATGTTACTGAGTTATCTTGTCCTTTATATTCCAGAAACACATTTTACACATACATCTGTTGTAATCATGGCAGAACCTTCCATTGTACAGCCAATAACACAAACAGAGAGTGAAGATGAGAAGGTTGAGGATGATGTAAGTTATCTTATAATAACTTTTATTATTACATAAGTTTCATCATAACTTGTCACATCTTGCCTTTCAGGTTTTTGTGGTTTGGATGAAATCTGACATTCACCTCTTGGGAGCACTTAAATGCACAAAACTCAAATACTAATCAGAGTATAAAAAATATAAATACTAATCAGAAATTAGAAAAAGTGCAAATATTCACTAATGAAATATCCTTTTAGCTAAAACTGAATATTGAATTGGATTGCACATATTGATAGAGAAATTTTAATTTCAAAATAAGTAATTATTATAAATGTGAAACTTGATGATGAACAAACGTTGAAAAAACCTACATTTAATTTGTAAAATACACTGGTCAACAAAATTAAATTTTTTGTTTGTTAAATGAGAGTGAAAGGCTGATTCTTATAGTAATTTTTATACTGATTTCATATATGTTAATATATGTTTTCTATCGGGCTCAGTTTTTTTGTAATTGAAATTTCTTTTGAAACAAAAAAATGTATGGTGAACGTAACATGACAGTACATTACGTGCATTTTGTATTCACCTAAAATTTATTTATTTTAGATTTTCTGCTGTAATTTGCTGTAGGTAGGTTCCTGTTTAGATTCCAATAGTAGTCAGCTAACATATTTGGGTTTCATTTTCCCTGGTATCATGTTTCCATTGCAGATATCTCTTGGTGAAAGCATTCTCCATGTTCATTACTGATAAGTGCCAAGATTCTTAAGGAAAAAATCCAAATGTGAATGTAAGAAATGGATTTTGAGTGACATGTTACACCTATGCTCTTTTGTAGTTTTGAAGGAGTTCACTCACACGTTCTTTGTAGTTACTGGCCTCTTATGGTTTCCAAGGAAGTTGTTTACTACATTTTGAAATGGTTTCCATGCCACAACTTCCAAGTCATTTAAACATTCTTCAAATGCTGGATCACTCATTAGTTTTATTATTTGTGGTCCAACTAATATATTTTCCTTTATTTTAGCATCGCTTATATTAGGGAATTTTTTTTTAGAAACTGAAATCCTGCACTATTAAAATCCATTGCTTTAGCAAACTTTTTGAATAAGCCTAGCTTAATTTGTAGTGGCAGAAGATAAACTATTTCTGGTTTTACTAATGTCTGAATAACAACATTCTTCTCTCTTACAGTCAGTACCTCTCTCTTTGGCCACTGCTCTTTTATGTAATGGTTTTTCCTATCCCTGCTGTTCCACTTGCGAAAAGCAGCAGAACTTAGTGTATCCAAGTTGCAGTCTAAGTAAAAGCGCTATTACATTCAGATCTCCACAAATATGCCATAAATATTTCTCATACTGAAATCCTGCTCAATACAGGTTTCATATTTTCATAAGAAACCCTCACGTGAACAGCAAATGCTAATGGTATTGATTGATATTTATTTCCAATGTGAAATAGAACAGCTTTCAAACTAAGTTTTGACGAGTCAGTAAAAAGTCACCATTCATTAGGATGGTGCATATATCCCAAAGCCTCCAGTAAAGAGTCCACATCATTACAGTATACTAAGTTTTCATATTGAGAGAAGAAATGTGTAAATTCTGACTGTTTTTCACAGAAAGCACATATTTTGGTGTTTGGTTGTAAAAGATGCCATTCTTTCAGTTTGATGCCAGTATTTCTGCTTGATTCTTTGATAAATTTAGATCACGAACCAGATCATTTAATTCTGACTGATTAATTAAATGGGGTTCAGTATATTATTTTCTAAAAAGTTTGGATTTCTTTCTTCATTGCCTGATAAGTCAGCACAAGATTCGTTATTTTCATCTTTCTGTTGTTATATTTCATCTTCTGTTCGTTATTTTCATCTAAGTTTCATGTTTCTGGTGTTACTGGAACTGGAAGCTCTTGGCTATGTGGCACTGGCCATATGACAGAGGAGATATCAGGATATTTAACAGTATGTCTAGTTATAGCTGTTACTCCAGTTATCTTTGTTACAGAAAAATAACAGTCTGTGATGTGATCCTTCGGTTCTCTCCAAACCATTGGAATTGCAAATTGTATGTGATGAGATCCAATTAGCCAACCAGTTAGCAATGTTACACAAGAAGCATAACACATATGAGGAGCCAATAAAAAAAATTGAAAACAAAATTTGTTAGGTACAAACTAAAATTAAGATGGATTTGATCATTAGTCCTGATCACCTATTTTAAATTTAAATCGCAAAAACAGTTTATATAACTTTATTATATCTGTTATCTGAGACTACAACATTACCTCACTACAGATGTAGCAGAAATTGTTTGGATGATTTTTTTTTTTTTTTTTTTGTCTTCAATCATTTGACTGGTTTGATGCAGCTCTCCAAGATTCCCTATCTAGTGCTAGTCGTTTCATTTCAGTATACCCTCTACATCCTACATCCCCAACAATTTGTTTTACATACTCCAAACGTGGCCTGCCTACACAATTTTTCCCTTCTACCTGTCCTTCCAATATTAAAGCGACTATTCCAGGATGCCTTAGTATGTGGCCTATAAGTCTGTCTCTTCTTTTAACTATATTTTTCCAAATGCTTCTTTCTTCATCTATTTGCCGCAATACCTCTTCATTTGTCACTTTATCCACCCATCTGATTTTTAACATTCTCCTATAGCACCACATTTCAAAAGCTTCTAATCTTTTCTTCTCAGATACTCCGATTGTCCAAGTTTCACTTCCATATAAAGCGACACTCCAAACATACACTTTCAAAAATCTTTTCCTGACATTTAAATTAATTTTTGATGTAAACAAATTATATTTCTTACTGAAGGCTCGTTTAGCTTGTGCTATTTGGCATTTTATATCGCTCCTGCTTCGTCCATCTTTAGTAATTCTACTTCCCAAATAACAAAATTCTTCTACCTCCATAATCTTTTCTCCTCCTATTTTCACATTCAGTGGTCCATATTTGTTATTTCTACTACATTTCATTACTTTTGTTTTGTTCTTGTTTATTTTCATGTGATAGTTCTTGCATAGGACTTCATCTATGCCGTTCATTGTTTCTTTTAAATCCTTTTTACTCTCGACTAGAATTACTATATCATCAGCAAATCGTAGCATCTTTATCTTTTCACCTTGTACTGTTACTCCGAATCGAAATTGTTCTTTAACATCATTAACTGCTAGTTCCATGTAAAGATTAAAAAGTAACGGAGATAGGGAACATCCTTGTCGGACTCCCTTTCTTATTAGGGCTTCTTTCTTATGTTCTTCAATTGTTATTGTTGCTGTTTGGTTCCTGTACATGTTAGCAATTGTTCTTCTATCTCTGTATTTGAACCCTAATTTTTTTAAAATGCTGAACATTTTATTCCAGTCTACGTTATCGAAAGCCTTTTCTAGGTCTATAAACGCCAAGTATGTTGGATTGTTTTTCTTTAATCTTCCTTCTACTATTAATCTGAGGCCTAAAATTGCTTCCCTTGTCCCTATACTTTTCCTGAAACCAAATTGGTCTTCTCCTAACACTTCTTCCACTCTCCTCTCAATTCTTCTGTATAAAATTCTAGTTAAGATTTTTGATGCATGACTAGTTAAACTAATTGTTCTGTATTCTTCACATTTATCTGCCCCTGCTTTCTTTGGTATCATAACTATAACACTTTTTTTGAAGTCTGATGGAAATTCCCCATTTTCATAAATATTACACACCAGTTTGTATAATCTATCAATCGCTTCCTCACCTGCACTGCGCAGTAATTCTACAGGTATTCCGTCTATTCCAGGAGCCTTTCTGCCATTTAAATCTTTTAATGCTCTCTTAAATTCAGATCTCAGTATTGTTTCTCCCATTTCATCCTCCTCAACTTCCTCTTCTTTCTCTATAACACCATTTTCTAATTCATTTCCTCCGTATAACTCTTCAATATATTCCACCCATCTATCGACTTTACCTTTCGTATTATATATTGGTGTACCATCTTTGTTTAACACATTATTAGATTTTAATTTATGTACCCAAAAATTTTCCTTAACTTTCCTGTATGCTCCGTCTATTTTACCAATGTTCATTTCTCTTTCCACTTCTGAACACTTTTCTTTAATCCACTCTTCTTTCACCAGTTTGCACTTCCTGTTTATAGCATTTCTTAATTTCCGATAGTTCCTTTTACTTTCTTCATCACTAGCATTCTTATATTTTCTACGTTCATCCATCAGCTGCAATATATGGTCCGAAACCCAAGGTTTTCTACCAGTTCTCTTTATTCCGCCTAAGTTTGCTTCTGCTGATTTAAGAATTTCCTTTTTAACATTCTCCCATTCTTCTTCTACATTTTCTACCTTATCTTTTTTACACAGACCTCTTGCGATGTCCTCCTCAAAAATCTTCTTTACCTCCTCTTCCTCAAGCTTCTCTAAATTCCACCGATTCATCTGACACCTTTTCTTCAGGTTTTTAAACCCCAATCTTCATTTCATTATCACCAAATTATGGTCGCTATCAATGTCTGCTCCAGGGTAAGTTTTGCAGTCAACGAGTTGATTTCTAAATCTTTGCTTAACCATGATATAATCTATCTGATACCTTCCAGTATCGCCTGGCTTTTTCCAAGTGTATATTCTTCTATTATGATTTTTAAATTGGGTGTTGGCAATTACTAAATTATACTTTGTGCAAAATTCTATAAGTTGGTCCCCTCTTTCATTCCTTTTGCCCAGCCCGTATTCACCCACTATATTTCCTTCCTTGCCTTTTCCAATGCTTGCATTCCAATCTCCAACTATTATTAAATTTTCATCTCCTTTTACGTGTTTAATTGCTTCATCAATCTCTTCGTATACACACTCTACCTCATCATCATCATGGGCGCTTGTAGGCATATAGACGTTAACAATCGTTGTCGGTTTAGGTTTTGATTTTATCCTTATTACAATGATTCTATCGCTATGCGTTTTGAAATACTCCACTCTCCTCCCTATCTTCTTGTTCATCACGAAACCTACTCCTGCCTGCCCATTATTTGACGCTGAGTTAATTACTCTAAAATCACCTGACCAAAAGTCGCCTTCCTCTTCCCACCGAACCTCACTAATTCCTACTATATCCACATTTGTCCTACCCATTTCCCTTTTTAAATTTTCTAGCCTACCAACCTTTTTCAAGCTTCTAACATTCCACGCTCCGACTCGTAGAATGTTATTTTTTAATTTTCTGGTGACCCCTTCCTTAGTAGTCCCCACCCGGAGATCCGAACGGGGGACTATTTTACCTCCGGAATATTTTACCAAGGAAGGCGCCTCCATTATTGCTATGTGAAAATGCAGAGAGCCACATTTTCTTGGAAAAAAAGTAGCTGTAGTTTTCCATTGCTTTCAGCTGCGCAGTACTCAGAGGACTGAGTGATGTTGATACGGCCGTTTAAGTCATCCTGACTCACGCCCCTAACAACTACTGAAAGAGCTGCTGCCCTCTTTCAGGAATCATTTCTTAGTCTGGCTCTCAACAGATACCTCTCCGATATGGTCGCACCTTTGGATGATTAATGTAACTGAAAGGCATTGTTAATATATTACAATAACTAATCTTGTTTAAAAAGAAACACTTTATAAACATTAATTTAATAAACATACACTTTCACTCAACAACATATATGAAAGCCAGCTAAAAAACTGAATATTACACATACGAGAACTCACACTTGAATTAGAATTAAAAATATTTCTCTAGTCTGCATGACACTTAATAAGTAAATATAATAACAACAGAAATAATTAACGATTGGATTGTATATTTAGTAAGATGAAAATAGGTAGAATGAGTCACATTCTTGTTCATCTTAATTAAATAATAAACATAATGACTAATGTCTAACAAATCAATGTGACAATAATTAAGGAACTGTAATTAATAAAAAAAAGCTATTTAATTGATAAATAATATAATAAAATACATTCACAAAATGCTATGCTTGTGGAGTTCATACATGATACTACCTGAAAATTAGAATGGTAGTTACAAAAAACTAAGCCTGATAAAAAGAATTCTGATTTCATATTTGAAATCAGCATGAAGAATACTATAAGTATCAGTTATTGAATCATCTAACAAAATCATTGTTGATCAGTGATATAAGCAGTGGGTGACAAAAGGATGATTTTAAATGCAGATGACACAAGAGAAAGAGCCTTTATCCAGAAAAGAAATTTGTTGGTAACAAAAATTGATTCTGGAATTAAATAAATGATTTTAAATATATTTGTTTGCAGTATAATGTGCAAAACTGCTTGTTGGTCACAGTACCAACAGTTTGCATTCATGAAGTTTAACTGCATTTCCAGCACTATTTTTATGTCAATATCTGTCAGAACAAGTTTATTATATACTGTTTCAACTGCTGACAATTTATCCTTACTTCATACGATTCTATTTCAAAATGCAATTTCCTGAAACATTTCAGGTATTGCAGAACTATTGTTAATTTTAAGAAAAGCAGCTTACCATCCTAACCAGGACCAAACTCTTGTGTTTGTGTGGTACAAGGTAATAACTGTTTTACAGATAAAAATTAAGAATATGTAAGG
The DNA here is from genome assembly GCF_047948215.1 of Lycorma delicatula. Classification (NCBI taxonomy): domain Eukaryota; kingdom Metazoa; phylum Arthropoda; class Insecta; order Hemiptera; family Fulgoridae; genus Lycorma; species Lycorma delicatula. Next base: position 247,527,341 of record NC_134455.1, on the reverse strand, counting down.
AAAGTAACCAATAATATGGTGTGTAACAAGTATCATAAAATAAAAAGTTTAGTTGAGATCAGAAAGAAGTTGGAAGTGCATAAATCCAGCCAAGTAACTATTGATGGAAAAAAGGTTTTGTGTACAAATTTGAGTAAATGACTATATAAATGACTATGTTAAATATATTTAACATAAATAGTGACACATATGTTTGTGTATGAGTATAGACTTTTCTTTCTTTTGTGCAGAATAAAGAAAATGAAAAGAAGGTAGTTTCCAAAGGAGGTAATAAAAAACTTTCTTTGAGTAAAATGGGAGATTTATGTCCTCATAAAGCTTTTCCATCAAATTATGTTAATCGAAAGGACATAAAATCTCAAAAGGATTATTCATATTTTCTACTAAAAAACCCGAAGTAAGTATTACTTTTTAATAAAATTATCAACAATTTATAATTATTATATTTGTGCTCATTTCAAGTTAATTTTTATGTAAACTCTTGTTATTCTCTAAATCCTTTATAAATGTTTTTATTTCAAATTTTTGTCAAACTTTTTGATCAGTCTTTCCAGTATATACTATGGGAAAGTCTCTGTTTCACTGAATTCATCACATTACACCAGTAACTATTATATGAAAAATCAGTTTGCTGTTTTCATCTGTAGTTGTTGATTAAGATTTGACATCTGTTAACATCATTATTCTGTAGGGGAATTGATTTCTTTTAAATAAATGTGTATTCTATAATGAAGAATTATCACTTAACAAAGATGTGTTCTCTAATGAAAGTAAAAGTGATGTATTTGCCATCTGGTCTACTACATTATAAAGATAAAACATACAAATAGACAGTTTCTTAAATAATTTAAACATAGCAGTTCCTCTAAATCACTGAATATCTGCATCAATATATAAAATATAATTCGCTGACTGAGAGACATTTTTTGATTACTAGATCATTTTCTGCCTCATTCTTGATTTTTAATAATTTACTATGTTATTAATATAGTAACAATAAGATTTATCACAAAGAAAGTAACAATTTGCATCTGACCTCTTTTGCTTTTATTGAGAGTAATTATATTGAATATATGTTAAATACTTATTGTATGTATATTTTATATATATATATAAAATTTTATATATGAACTTTGTGATACACCTTGTGTGCATCACAAAGTTCTCCTGTGAAGTTGCTGGACTTTCATAACCTATTCTACTCATAAAAATGATGCAAAAAAATCTAAACGTATGTCTTAAAATGTTTAGTTTGCAAGCTATGGCTAGTGAAAGATTTCAGCTACTCTGGTGAAATGAGATTGTACTGAAATTATTAGGACATCAATTAATGGGTAAAATTTTTTATGATTTTTAACGTGAATAATTGAATAAAATAGACCCCAGGACTCTATATGTAATAGTTTTTGAGAAATCTGGGGTGAAAACCAATAATTTGGGATAAAAAAACCCTGTTTTTTATGTTTACAATAAATTGTTAAATGTGTGTTCACTGAATAACAAACAAACTATCCTGGTTTCATTATTCTAATGATAATTCGCTGGTTCCAATAATAATAAATTTATACATTATCAATTTATTAATTTATATTTAATAGATCAACCCTAAGTACAGAACAATTGAAATAGATTGACTTACCTTATTTCATTATATAACAGAAGCGATTTCGTGAATTTGATTTGCATCATCAGCTGCATATATATATATATATATATATATATTACAAAACCATCAAAAAAATCCAGGAGTGCCCAGAGCGCAGAGCCTTAATTGCATGCACTGGTGTTTTTAAAACAACCTCCTACGAGCTACCACTGTATTGGGAAGGCTCTCCCAATCGATTTAGTGGTGAAAATTTGAACGGCCATGTGGAAATTGCGAAGAGGCAGGGAGGCCAAGGTATTTGGGATGCGGTTTCGAGCTGGGCCTGTACTGGAGCGGAACAGTGATCTCAAAGCACCAGTTCTAAATTTCGAACAGTGCCCATCTCCCGCCTGTGGAGGAAGCTTTACAGTCTCGCAACGGAAGCAAGAATGGCACACCACAACTAAGGGTAGGTCCTTGTGTTGATTTATACAGGATCTGGGCGGATGGTATGCCTGTCATTCATTTTTAAGGGCAACGGGAGGCCGAGTACACTCCAACCATGTAAATTTAAACCAATTTTTTTTCGGCTCTGCCTGGCAGCTGATGAGAGCTGTCATTTACGGGGAGGTCCAGTCGAACGAACACATGATGTTCGACTGCCCTGCTCTTGTGAGGGCCAGAACTCAGGCCACCCGGGACTTTAGAGGTCAAGGGGAAAATTGACCACCACAAGCCGGGAGTCAGTGTGGCGAGAGCCGCATTGATAGACCGTGTGGGAGTTCCTTGATGTGGTGGCTTTGTTCAACCGACATCAGTAGTTTACCTAAGGGAAAAACTCCTACCACGCTGCTGTAGAAAACTAACCGAGAGATATGGCTAGCTGCCAGCCAGATTAAGACTCCAAGCGCTTTAATGGTGGACAGGTACTTGCTGGCATTCAGCGGCCTAGGTATGGCAGCGAATTACTGTCTTTGACAAGATATATTTAATTATTGTATTAAATAATACAATATTAAATATATTAATAATACAATATTGTATTTAATTATTTTATTATGTTTTAGTAGTTGACGGGATGCGTCTACCCATTTTAGTGATGTATGACAAGTGAGCGGTGGGACACGCAAGTGAGTTGTGTATGGTACCACACTTATTTCACTCACGGTTTTAGGTTATCTCTAGGAGCTAGGAGCTATACATTTATCGATTTATATGCATATATATTCTTTAATATTCCATGAATTTTATTCCATTGTTGCTGAATATATGATTTAATGAAAGTGTACATGTTGACTGTATGAGCATTGAATTTAGACTGAACAATACAGAAATAGTTAGATTGTTGCATTATTAATATAAAATATCAGCTGTTAATAAGGCTAGTTGAATATAGACAAATTTATTTTATTTTGGGTAATAAACATATACGAGGTTTGTAAATAAAGTAATGGGACTAGTAATTTTTTGGCAGCCAAAGTGGGGACACTGTAAAGTTACTAGTAAACATATAGTTATATGAACAGCTGGTTTATATTAGGTATTTATAATATGTTTAGTCTATTGTTGCCACGTGAGACACGTAAACAAACTTTTCGTGAAACGAGTTTTTGTTGTGCGTTACAAAATGAGTGATAAGTAACGTGCAATCAAGTTTTGTTTAAACTCGGTGAGAATGCTACTGAAACTTTTTCAAAATTGAAAAGGGCGTATGGAGATAACACTCTGTCACAAGTCAAGTTTTTAGGTGGTTTAAAGCATTTTCAGATGGCCGGGAATCAGTTGCGGATGATCCACGCTCTGGAAGACCGTTGACGTCAAAAAGTGACGACACTGTGTAGCAAATCAGAGACTTGATACTGTATCACTGGCGATGAACTGTCAGAATGATTGCAGAACAATTGAATTTGAACCATACCACCGTCCATCAAATTTTGACAAATGAATTGGACATGAAAAAAGTTTGTGCAAAATTGGTCCCAAAAAATCTCACTGTTAAACAGAAAAACAACAGGGTGGAAGTGTGCCGCGATCTTCTAGGGCGAATTGAAACTGATCCTGATTTTTAAAAAAATGTTATTATTGGTGATGAATGTTGGATATTTGAGTACGACCCAGAAACAAAACACCAGAGCAAGGAGTGGCACACTTCAAACTCATCACGTCCCAAAAAAAGCAAAAATGAGCAAATAAAAAAGAAAACCATGCTAATCTGTTTCTTCGATAGTAATGGCATTGTCCATAAGGAGTTTTTTGTATACAGGACAGACTGTAAATCAATATGTTTGCCGAGAAATTCTTGAAAGATGGCCGAAAAGAGTTGCCTGTGTCAGGCCAGCTATCAAAGACAACTGGATGCTGCATCATGACAATGCACCTTGTCACACTGTATTTTCAGTTAATGAGTTTTTGGCAAAGAAAAATATTTATGTAGTTCCTCAACAACCTTATTCACCTGACTTGAGTCTCTGCGACTTTTTCCTGTTCCCAACTTAAAAAAAACACCTCAATGGATACAATTTTGGAAGATAAAAAAGGGTATTCATCTGAAGGGTATTTCAGTTTCTGAATTCCAACGCTGCTATGAAGTGTTGGAAAACCATTTGAAGCGTTGTGTGGGTTCTCAAGGGAACTATTTCAAAGGTGATAGAGTCCGTGTATAATTGAATAGTAAATAAAAAGCTTTTCTGAACCAGCCTTATTACTTTATTTACAGACCTCGTAAAACTTTTAAACAAAACTTGTACAGAATTTAATTCTGAACAAATTGGAGTAAGATAAGTTGAATAAAACAAAGAAAAGTTAGAACAATTCAAATTTTATTTAGAAACTGGGCCAAAGAGGTTTATATGCACCAGTTTATAATAAATATTAAAAAATGAACCCTCCATTTTCAGCACATTCCTTTGCACACTTCTGTACTGCTTTTATTGATCTTTTTAGTTCTTTAAGACTGTCCTTAAGATGCTCAACAGGATCCATAATGTGGACAATTAATCTTCACAAGAATGTATTTATGTTTTGTACACAATATTTTTCATCCATCACCTTTTGTAGAAATCTAAAAGTGTTAGATCAGTCAATGTTGGTGGCCAGGATGTGGATCTCCACAACCAATCTATTTCTCAGTAAAATGATGATTTAAGTGAAGAGTGAAAACGGTACAAGAGAAGTGGGGAGGTCATCATGCTGCAAGTATTCGTTGCATGTCAGCACTAGAGGAACATTTCAAGTAGACCTCACCTTTAAGCGGCCAGGTAATAGTAACGTTTCAAACAGCTGATAGTGAAGCAGGACGCAATTGTGAGTTGCCTTTCACCGTTTCATGAGGATTTACCTCTGCCTATGCTCATTGCATAATGAAGTGAAATTTTCCTTGTCGATACACAAAACATACTTGTAAAGTTACTGATTTCTATTCCACCAGTTACAGAAAAAGCGAAGTGGACTATCTCCTGGGTGTAGAGGTTGAACTGGTTGTTTATGATAAGGATAACTTGTTTTGTTTAAGTATCCGCCAAATCATCAAATGCGAAACTCTGATCCACTGAGAAAGACCTTGTGGACTGTGCTGAACTGTGTCAATACTAATTTCATCAATTACAGCATTGTGTTGGACAGATTGTTCGTAGATGGTATGAATACTGTTTCCTGAAGGTTACGAAAAGTTGCACTAACTTTTTTGGGATTCTGGAATTCTGTGATTGAGAGAATGTATTTCATATTCTACTGCAGCAGCTGTATCATTAACATTACACATACCCAAAATGAATACTGTATCAGTGAATTTCTCTGTTATAAATAAATACGGCATTACTTCAATGGCATACCGATAACATTCAAACTAAAATTCGCAGAAAACCTTCGCTAACGACAGCACAGTTCATAGTACCTGATATACCTAATGTACCTTACAAAATGATTTATACACAAATATAATATTGCGCATCGTTAATCAGCTGCTGTTATTGTATTGCCAACTTTGAATAATAATTTTTCAAATAATTTATTGAATTTCTGTCATTAATAAAAAAATTATTATCTAAGTAATTTTTTATTTTTTTATTTATTTTACAATTGTGTAATTTCCAATTTAAAAAAAAAAAAATTCAGTAAATTCTGTTTTTGCAAGTTGTTCACATTACCAAAAAAGAATTTGGTTTTTGTTTACATCAAATAATTTTTCTGACAAATATAGTAAATTAAAGTTTGAATTATTTATTTTCTAAATAAAATTAAAATTTTTCTAACTTTTCTTTGTTTTATTCAACTATCTTACACCATTTTATCCAGAATTAAATTCTGTACAAGTTTTGTTTAAAAGGTTTTATGTGTTTATTACCCATTTAATAACATTTATTGTAAGTCAAACATTAAAAACAGGATTTTTTATCCTACTTATTGATTTTCATCCCAGATTTCTCAAAAAATACTGTAGCTACAGTCCTGGGGTCTATTTTATTCAATTTTTCAGGTAAAAAATCATAGGAAATTTTACCCATTAATTGACGTTCTGAAAATTTCAGTACAACCTCATTTCACCAGGGTAGCTGAAATCTGAGTGAAATCTTTCATTAGTTGTACTTGCAAACTAAGCATTTAAGGACATATGTTTATATAAACTTTTTCCAATATTTTCATGAGTAGAATAGGTTATGAAAGTTCTGGGAGAATTTTGTGATGCACCTTACATAAATAAATAAATATATATATATATATAATTTATATTTATAATAGTGAATCTGTGCTACTCTGCAGCATCAGTAAATAAATTAACCTAGTTATAATAGATAATTTACTATGTGGTTCATAAGACTTCCTTCCAGATAACTTTAGCTGTTTGTTCTTTATGTTTCATCTCCACTTTCACATTTTTAAAATGTTATGCATCTAATAGGGCAACTTACAGTTGTCAATCACAAAAAAACTAGTTCATGTAGCCCACTGGGCTGGTTTAGTGGTTAACTCATCATTGCAAATCAGCTGATTTTGAAGTCAAGAGGTCTAATCCTAGTAAAGGCAGTTACTTTTATATGGATCTGAATACTAGATTGTGGATACCGGTGGAACATCTCAGGAATGGTTGATCTAGACTGTACAAGACTACACCTCATTTACATTCATACATATCATCCTCATTCATCCCCTGAAGTAACACCTTACGGTTATTCCGGAGGCTAAACAGAAAAAAAATTGGTTCAGGTAGGTAGCTAAGGCAGTTTAGTGTATTTTTAAGAGTGAGGAAATGTGTATGTTTTCTCAAAACTTTTACGTTAATTTAATGATAAGTCAGTGTGGTCTCATTTGATGATGCTTGACTTAGTGAGTGTTTAAAGACCATATGAATTCTGTATCATAAATAGTTACTAAGATATCTCAATTTAAGTACCTCTGAGGTAAGTCTTTGAGTATGAGAAAAGCTATGTTCCCTTTAATCGCCTAGCATAATTGAGTGCTAGTTACTGTGGCTTGATGTAATGAGTATCTTTATGACTCCAATGAAGTCTGTAATTAAATTAGTTACTTAGAAATTGTAGAAAGACTAAATTTTTTTAGTTTGTTTACCAATTCTTTTTAATACACACACACATATATATATATACAGAGTGATTCAGGATGAAAGGGAATTGGTGTAGAGCTTCAAATAAGGAAAAATGTTCATACAAACGTACAAGTATGTGAAAAAATCAGTTTGAGCATGGCTCGACCACGGTTTGAATTAAGCTAGCGAAATATTTCACCTGGATTTCATTTCGTTCTGTGATATAAGGAGATACTGAAATTGTTATTAATTTAATGATATTTTTGGTTGCCATTTTGTTTTAAATAGTCAGAATTTAATTTTTTTGACAACATTTTCCCTTTCTTGCAAAGACCTTTAAAGCAAGATATCACATGATGATATGTCCCATTTAAAAATTAGAGCTGCCCTCTGTCACCTTGCCACCCCCCTGAAGACCGAATACTTTAGATTGAGGTTTACTGAGTTAGCCTCTCTTATCTGAGAAGCTTTCTAAAGAGAGAATCTGAATACATCAAATAACAAAAAAAATTAAAGGGAAGCATACAACTGTTGTTTAGTTCTAGCTATCTGACAGACATATTGTTGGCCACCATTTTGAATTGGGCTATCAGAATTTAGTTTTAATTGTATCATTTTTCTTGCCTCATTGTGCTCTGTAAAATCATATATCAAATAACCATTGGTCCCTTTTGACATTTTTGAGTTGCCTCCTACCACCACCATCGCCACCCATAAATAAAAAAGAGTGAAATATACATTCATTGAAGTAGCCTCTTGGTACAAGGAAGAATGCCACAAATCACATCTAATTATCTCAATTGTAAAATAAGAAAATAAGTTACAGGTAGTGTAAGTTACTTTCAACCATCCAGTATATATATATATATATATATAATTATGTACATTTTCATTATAATAATAATTAAGGTACATTTTTGAATTTTCAGAGAAAATTATCCTTGGTATATCCCACCTCCTAAGCATAAGATAAAACTACGTTCAGAATCAAGTCTAAAGTGGCTAGAGCAAGCACGAAAATTAAAACTTAGAGCTAAAAAACCAGAAGATTCTGAAGAAAAAGAAATTGATATGACTCGGTATGTTATTGTGCAAAGGGATGATAATGTGAAAAAAGGAAAGAAGAAAAAGAAAAAGAAAAAGGAATTGCAATCTAAGATTGGTTATCAGATAAAAGTGACAGAAGATTTGGCATTTATGTTAAATGTTATGGCTGAATCAAAAGAGATCATGACACAGAAAGCCATTGACTACCAGCGAAAAAAAGAAGAGGAAGAAAGGATAGGAAGAGAACAGGGTGATGTCAAAATCCTGAAAGAAATTGTGCAAGGAATGATGGTTAGTATTTAAAAACATTACTTAATGAATATAAATTGTATTGTTATTTTTTTCAAATTTTGAGAAAGTGTCTGGTTTCCATCAGGGTTATTAATTTTATTCTGATTATATAATACATATTATCCACTGATTAGAAGCAGTATACAGATTAATGTGATGTAATGATGTACTTTTATCCATAATTATAAGCTGTGAATATTAAATTGCCATTATCTTTATATGTTTGATAAAATACAAAAGAAGATCCTATTTTTTGAACGGTTTTTTCACATTGTTACTTTTACTATTTCATCCAAAAGGAAAAAGTAGCAAAGTGCTAAAGTGAGGCTAAGTACATTTTCTGTATTAACTATGGTTAATACTTCACTGTTCTTTATTTATATATATGTATTTATTTATTTTTTGTCACCAAAAAGCTATTTTTATTATTGCTTTAATTTTATATTTTTTGAAGTTTCATTAAGACTGTTAGAGACTTTGAAAATTATTTAACTGTTAAAACGTTTTTTTTTTTTAATATTCTGAATTTTGCTTTGTAATAATTTATTTATTATGTGCTTAAATTTCTAACATGACATAAAAAGAGAATCATCCATTGCTATAAGGGTCCTTCCTTATTACTATAAAAACTAATAAAGATTAGTTTGAATTAGGGTAGAGTAGTTAGTTAGAATGGAATAGAATAGTTAGTTTTTAGAATGGAATGCTATTCCTAATTCTGACTTTGCTCTATAAAACTGCTCACATAGTGATATCTCAGTTACATTTATCCAAGATTCTCTATTTTTACTGTCTATTAAAAAACAGTTTTATAGTGAAGTAGTTGCTAATTTCCTTTCAGTTCAATTTTACTGATATAATAATTTTCATGAATGTTGTATTGGAGTACTTTTCTATTTTATATTCCATCATTATGAACATTTAATTCATTGCAATGCTAAAAAAAACTTTTTCCAGTATCTTTTACCAAACAACTTCAAGTATGCATATGAATCCAGTGATATTATGAGCTTACATGTAAATTTTGCTATCCAGTACTGTAATGTACTGGAATGAACTTTTGGATAGCAAAATTTACATATGTACTCATATCATTTAAAATTTCAAAGTAGAAAACAATTTTTAATGAAATGACAAATTATTAAAAGAATATGTTTTAAAGTAATAGATTTAGAATTTAATACCAACAGAAGATGTGGGATACTGCAAAGACCAATTTTTATTATTGAAAATTAATATGGCAAGTTTAACTTAACCTAATTATTGTGTTTTGGTGGTATATATTTCTTATAATATTAAATGTATGTATGTGTGTGTGTGTGCACACGCGCCTGAAAATTCAGATTATATAAAACTATTAATAATGCAATATTATGTATTGTATTGTATAATATTATATATTGATAATGTTATTTATTATAATATTTAATATAAAATATTATATAATTATAATATTATCATGGAAATAATATGCTAACATTTTTATCTATATTATTTTTTTTTTAAATTTTACAGTATAAAGTTATGGATGAGTATGAAGAGTCTCAAATTAAAAATGATAAACCTAAAAAAGAAAAAAAGGATAAACAGTTTAAAAGGAGCTGCCATAAAAAACACAGAAAATTTAGCAGTCAGGAAGAAAGTGATGGTGCTGATGAGATAGTGCCATTGGATAAAGCACTTAAGTATCAACGGGAAAAGAGAAATGAGAAAACAACTAAAGATCTTATTTCTTTTCTTAAAGATTTGATTGAGGCTGACAGAAAGAAAAAAGAAATGGTTCTTGAAGATAAGTCTGTGTCACCTTTTGTATCTGAAGAAGAAATAGCAATAGTGCCTCTAGAGGAATCTACTCCAGAGGTAAGTGAGGAAGAAGAGGAAGAAGAAGAAGAAGAAGAGGAGGAGGAAGAAGGAGAAGAAGAGGAAGAAGGAGAAGAAAAAAGTGAAGAAGGAGAACTGGAAGGAGAGGAGGAGGGTGATCAGGGAAACAAGCAGATTGGAGAAATTAAATCAAGCGAGGAAGGCTTTGTTGATATGGAAGAGGTAAGTACTAGTAAACACATACATATGAATAGGTCTAATTGACCTATAAAACATTCTATTTAAAGAATACATTTTAACCATTAAAATATAATTAATAAGCTTTATATAAAATATTTATTTTATTGTCTAAATTTCGGCCTTAGAGTTCAGTGGAATCTAATGATGAAGTCCATTTGATAAATTACAATGGAGTTTATATTATGTAACATTTAAGATCTATACAAATAATAGAACTGATAATAATAACCTAAGATTGCAATGATTGTGTTTCTTAGTTTTTGATAAAATTGATTCTTATATAATTGTTAATGCTGTATCTGAAAATAACCTTCATTTTTTCCAGCACATCAGGACTTTTTGCAAATTGCAAATTTCAAAATTTGTAAAAAGTTGAAAAAACAAAAATGTGATACAATAAAATAGATATAAAACATTTTTATGTAATAAATTAATATTATAATACATCCACGTTTTTGGCTTACACTTATTCTTACAGCTAAACAGTTGAGTGGTCTGAAGAGGAGGGGGAGATTCATTGACTTCATTGACTTCTTAATTTTTAATAAAAATTGCCACAAAGTAAGCCAAATTTCTAATATAGTAAATTTTATTTTTATTTATTTAATTAATTTTTATGAGATACTTCATGCCTTTGGAAACCACTTCCTCTCTTCACCTACCCTTAATGACGAAGTTTGTAAAATACTTACAATTTTATTCTATGTGTCGATGTTTCTTTGGATGGCTTTTATTCTGCTTCATGCTTTTCCTTTTATGTTCTGTATAGGGTTCATCTCTGTTTAACATCCAACAACAGTCTGCCATCATCTATTAGTCCATTTTCCTTGATACCTCCTTTCCATTTTTTTAGGTCCTGATGAAATCTCTCACCCATCTCTTCGCTAATGGCACCCAGATTTTCAAGAAAATAGTCCACATGTGAATTTAGGAAATGAAACTTCAAGCTCATGGAACAGCCTGAATTTTTATACTTCTGCAGCATGTTCTCAACGATTGATTTGTAGTTCGGATCCTTCTTATTGCCCAGAAAACTTGGTTACTATGTCTTTAAAGGTTCCCCAAGCTTCTTCTTCTGCAATTTCCATTTTTTTCTCAAAATTACCAACCTTTGAGAAGTCTTCTAAAGTCAGGACTAGTAAAGAAACCCTTTTTTAGTTTGGTGGTTGATAAGACTGAAAATTTGTCACAGTTGTATTTAAAACATTTACCTTCTTTTGGTAAGACTCTGACAGATTACTTCATCAAGCTTAACTTGATATGCAGAAATGGAAGGAGAATGTTATTCGGATTTATAATAGCTTTTTGGAGCACATTTTTGATTCCAGGTTCTAATGAAGCTCTTGGCCAATCTTTCTTTATCCAATGATTTTCTCTGTCTCTGCTATTCCATTCTCATAAAAAAAAACAAGGAAACTTTGTGTATTCTCTTTGCTGTCCTAGGAGCATCAACATTATTTTGAAATCACTGCACGTAATCCACATACGATTGTCATATTTCATTTTGTCAAGAATGAATTGCAAATTATCATAACCCTCTTTTAAATGGGCAGAATGTTCAATAGGTATTGACAGATACTTATTCCCATTGTGAAGATGAACAACTTTGAGGCTTCTTTTGGATGAATCTATGAACAGTCTCCAATCAGTACTTTTGTACAGAAAGTTAAATAGAGTCAAAAGTCCACATACATCAGTGCAGAAGATTAATTCTCCTACTTCTGAAAAATATCTAAGAAAATACTTTTCTCTGTATCTGAAACAGGAAAATGAGGTGCCAGCTGCTAGCAGGTTCTTCTCTTTAAGCCGTGAACCAAGTAATTCTGAATTTTCTTTGGTCAGACATAAGTCTTGAACCAAATCTTTTAGTTCAGATTGCAAATAAAGCTCATACTCCACGATCTTATCTTCATTTAAATCACTTGTGGAACTGTCTATTTCAGGTAAATTTTGTGGTGGAATTGTATTGGTATGTCTGGACCATGAGGAACCGATTGTAAAGTGGATGGCATATTTGGATAGACAATTCTTTTTTTATTCTTCAAATTGAAACTGTGAACACCAGTCGAACAAAAATAATAATCATTTGTGTGATTTCATGGCTCTCGCCAGACCATTGGAACTCCAAATCTGAACGCTTCTTGTTCACCCTTTGTGACCACTGTCTAAGTCCTTCAACACTTGTGTAACAAATGTAGTGGGGTGCCCAAGTTTTGTCTTGATCTCCTATTTTCAATCTGAAATAAGTGAGGTACACTTGTCGAACAAAACATTATATTTCTTTTTGCCTTTCCATCATTAACTCACCAGAAATGTAACAAAAAAATCTGCAAAATTTTTGCAGCCTTGCATGAATAGGGTGGACAGCTGCCAATAAACGTGTTACATCTTATTAAGTCTTGTCACAACCTGTCAGCCAAGCTCTTCCACCATCTCGCCATCATCAACCCAAATCCCCTCCTCCTCTTCAGACCACCTAACTGTTTAGCTATAAGAATGCATAGCATAAGCCAAAAAAGTGAATAGATTGTATTAATTTATTATTAAAAAAAAAAAAAAATTATGATTATTTTATAGTCACATTTTCTTAATTTTTCAACTTTTTACAAATTTTGAAATTTGTGATTTGCAAAAAATTGATATGATGGTAAAAATGAAGGTTATTTACTGATTTAGTGCTAAAAATACATAGGAATCAATTATCAAAAGTTAAAAAAACATTTACAACCCAAATTTTTTGCAAGCTTGTGTAATGATAGAATAAATGGCTTAACAACGTGTCTGTAATTGTTTCCATATTACCAGGAAAGTTAGTCTTTCTATCTAATTTATGTAATCAAGACACTTATTTGTGCAAAAAATTATATTTTCTATTATTATTTTTCTTTTTTTGTGAAGTGAAGACTAAAATTGTATTTATTTTTCATTCACTGTGGTAAGGATAGTAACTAAACAATAAATTCTACTGTTCTTTCCTTTGATTCTTAAAAAAATATTCTTTTTTATTCTTTCTCTTTCTAATATAACAATTACCATTTTGTAATTTCCTTTCTAATGTACCATTATCATTCGTGCAATTAGTGAATACACATGTCTTATTTTAATTATTTTATAACATCTTATTCTCTTGTGGTAGATTGGAGAGTATGTATAATGTTAATATAAAATTATTTGCTGTGTACTTCAGCTTTCAATTTTTTTTATTTTGTGATTTCTTTTTACAAGTATTTTTAATTCTACTGTCGTTTTTTTTTCTATTTTGTATATTAATTTATTTTTAAAGTTAGAAGTGCTTGGTTTATTGTTAATAGTTTTATTTTTTATGCTTGTAATATATATGACTATTATGTCATCAATATATCTTATCTTGGGTTTAATATTATAAACTATAATATTCTTTAAAATATTTCTGATAAAGATTGCTGATCTCTTTGCAATGCCAAATCAACCTTTTAATAGTAAAATTAGTAGTCATTGAAATTAAATTTAGTTTTGCTTATAAATATTTTTTATTAAGATTATCTTAGACTATTTATAAAATTTGATTTTTTATAATTAGTTTTTTCTAAGCAGCTTTTCGGTGACTTTTATAGGCAGGCACATATCCAGCTCAAGACAAAGGGGGGGGGGGGGTAACAAATTTTTGAATTTGACTTCTTTCATGGGGTGAAATGAAGAAAGGGTGATATACAATAATACACAATAAAAAAAGGAAAAATAAAATATTTATTAAAAAAAATACTAATTCTGCAACAATAAAATTAGTTTGTAAGGATTAGATGCAAATTGTATCTAATGTGCATTGATGCACATGGAGCTTCAAATAATTGCTCCATGTTAGTAAACACCAATTGTCAGTGATACTTAACATAGCTAACCCATTTAACATATTTTCAACAATGGTGCTTCTTAGCCATGTTTTAATTATATGAAGGGAACTAAATGAACACGAGATAGTAGTTATTGTGGTGCAGGGCTGTGAAAGCAATATCAGTAGAGCCTTTCTAACAGTTGGAAAAACAATTTGCTCTTTTTTAAAACCTGAATTATGTCTGGTACTTCCTGTACCTCATACTACATTTTTAACCACAGTTCCCTTTCTCAATTGGTGCTTTCTAAATTGTAGAAAGCTGCACAATATGAGGTACTTTCACTCCATTCCTCCAATGAAATATCTCTCATGTTAGTCAGATGGAAATTTATCAATAAAGATGGAGTTGATTTGTCTGCAGAAAATCTGATTTCTAAAGATAAGATTGAATCCAAATCAGGAATTATTAGAGAGAGACCTTCTCCAAAATCCGGATGGATTTTTGACTGGATGATTGCTTCTATGCTTCTGTCAGCCAGCAGTGCAAGTGCCAATTATATGAATATTCAGATGCATTGCAATGTTGCCTGCTTTTTAAAATGGTAGTCGTGACGTTCTATTCATCTTCTCAGTGAACTCGTAGCATGTCAAGAAAGTTTGAATGTGCTGGTTGACTTTGACTATGTCAAGTGTCTTCAATTGAAGTGCATTTGCTATTTATTCCAGTACAGTGGAATACTTAGCAAATGCTACTTACACATAAATGAAGATCTGCATGCATTTGATAAATATTTTTTCTTGTTGCTGCATTTCCGTCTTCATCTAAGGTCTCTAATGCATTAACAATATCAACAAAGTGATCCCTAAAAACATGGATGCTCTTTTATTTCTCTGACAAACTATTCTCTTACAATTTAGGAATGCTAGTAATAAACTTACATCATAAAATGGACTCGTGAAAGAATCTGATTAGCTCCTTGATTGTTCCAATGCAATTTCGACTTTCTGGGATAACATTAAGTCGTTCATGACAAGATTAAGCTTGTGAGAAGAGCAATGTAAGTGGAACGCTTTTTTGTTCTTTGTCTCAAGATCACCTACACACCTCCTTCTTTCCCAGACATGGTGGCAAGACTGTTAAAGGCTAACCCCACACACTTATCAGGGTCTAGGTTTAAGTTTGTCACAAAATCTTCAGTGACTTTGGCAGTATTTGGCATTAAGTCCTTTAGCTCTACAAAGCCTAACAATTTTTCTTCGATTTATTTGGCGTTTTCATCAAAGAAAAGTAATCCAATAGACAGCTGTTTTTTGCTAGAAATATCCACAGTTTTGTCAGCCAAAATGCTGTAAATGCAAGCTGTTGACGATGTGCCATTGTGATTATGTGTTCACTGACTGTAGCACCTCACAGATCAATTATTTCATTTTGGATGGTAGGTGATCGGTACGACACGTTTTTCAGTCCATGCTCAAAACATGTAAATCATGGGTGTCAGAAATCAATGGGTGTCAGTGATACAGGAAACAACTGAGAACTTTATTTTTTTGTTTTTTCTATTAATTTCATGAAGACTGATTAAGTTGAATGTCCACTGGAACGCCCTCCATGAACAATTTTGCAGGTTCCATTGCAGTCTGATTCCCCTGGGACTGTACATGTGTTTTGCAATAATCGTGAACGTCCTTGTACTTATGAAAGATCTGATGGAAAAAACTCCAACCACCTGTCATCGTTCTGGCTGACGGCGAAAACAACACACAATATTTACAGAAAGCACCTTTGAGTTGTCTTGAGTAAGCTAGCCGTGATAAATATGCGTCCAGCCACTGATGATTGAATTTTCTATTGAGGTATTTGCTATCTGGCGCAAAATCGTAATACTTCGTAGGTACCCAGACACTTTCCAAGAGAAGTTTTTTTTTTATCAACCTACGTTTCACTGTCTTGCACATTGGTTTGAACGTAGAAGAAGGTCCCGCACACTCGCAGTGTTTGAACCAGAGGGTGGCTGTACATCCTTGTCCTTATTCTCATTCTGGTATTTTTTTCGTTTTAAATTCATTGAAAAAAATAAATTTAATTAGATCAAACGTTTATGTGAACAAGGAGATTTTTTTTCTGCCCGCACAACGAAGTGTTATCATCAGCGCCTGGACACGTGATTTATAGTGTAAATAAATAAATATTAAAAACTGACAATTAAAATTGAATTAAAAACTAAAACTTAGCAATATAAAACGCCATAATGTAAAACGCCTATTAAGTATGCTAAAAGCGAAATAAAACCACAATGAAATATTACATTAATAATCTAAATTAAAATAATAAATTACCATGTGCTATATGCCAAATGGAATAAATAGCTAAAAAACAACCAATAGAAAACTCAAATATTTGAAAACTCATAAGATAACGTCATTTCATTATTCCCTAACATATTTCGCGTGTTAGCCCTCAGTTTAAACTTGCGACGCAGTACCGCATAACACACACAATCCACAAGGATGTGTTGTATAGTTAGTTGGCAGTCACAGCGAACACAAACGGCTGCGTCTGTTTGAGTCATTAGATATCCATCAGTAAGCTTAGTGTGCCTATTAGCAAACGGCAAATAATAACATCGACGGTTATTCCTGCATGAGCAACTCCACGGTGACACAGTTTTCGTAATTGGACGAAGTTTATTGTTGATAGTAGCATTTCATTCACTTTACAACGCTTCACGAACCACCCTCCTCAGAAAACAAACAAGATCGTTCGAAACAACGCGATTAGTGAAAGGAGGCTAGAAACAAGCCTCTTTTGCCGCACTATCAGCGCGCTTATTACCTGATTTTCCAATTTGGCTGGGGAACCAGCAGACGTTCACAGCTGTATTACGTTGAGTTATTTGAGAAATAACATACTCGATCTCACAGACAATAGGGTGTCTGTAGTACAAGTCATTAATCGCCTGTCAGGCGCTCATGAAATCTAAGTAGACAAGTACGTGTCGAAATGTTGCGCTTAAATTATATTTAAGGGCTTATTAATAGTATATAGCTTCGCAACAAAAATACGGATGATGCTGGGTAAGCCAAATTTGTATAGTCTGTTGCCAAACACAAGAGCAAAACCAACAGAATTATTATTTTTAGAGCCGTCCGTATCTGAATTCACGCTATTTATAAGATTATAGATTTTTTCTCGTAATTAACCGGATTTGTATTTCCTTATTGTACCGACAAAGACTAAAGCAGTAATTTTCTAGAGAAGTCCGCCAAGGTGAAATAAGTCTACTATGATATGTGTATCATGGAGCAATAGTAAGAACTGGAGGTAATTGTTTATTTAGAGCTAAGAAAAGGCGCTGAGCTCTGATGCGATGATGAGGAGCAGTAGATTATGGCCTTTCCTCATATCGATTAGCATGTTGGTTGGAGAACATCAAAGGTTGAATGATTTGGTTGCGCTTTATTGCGAGCCAGATAGGTGCATATCATTTGATTTCGTCAGTTCCAAAGAGGTGGCTTACCACTGTTCACCAGTAGACTTACCTTGGAGCTTGAGCGAAACGCACCTATAGCAAGTCTGATAAATGAATGATCTGGATCGAGGATCTTGGAACGGTACCCCGTACGGATGAATAAGCTACGCTTCATGGCTTGATGTAACAGCGGCAATGGGACGTCTCTTTTAACTAGGTTCCAGGAGTTTAGCGTCTTTTTATATTCCCTTCGTGCAGCCGGAAAAGATAGCTTCAG
Organism: Lycorma delicatula; assembly: GCF_047948215.1. NCBI lineage: Eukaryota > Metazoa > Arthropoda > Insecta > Hemiptera > Fulgoridae > Lycorma > Lycorma delicatula. The sequence goes on along the minus strand of NC_134455.1, from coordinate 247,509,257 downwards.
CTCGGTCAAACTTTGAGAATTGCCTTTTGTTCTTTAAACGTTTGACAATCTCATGAGTGCGCTGAATGTAATCCCCCCAAGTTAATAAATCTTTCTTCCTCCTAACAGTCAGTATCTTTTGACCTTCTTCTGCGCATCAAGCACATATTACGATGTTCGAGCAAGAAGTTGTAGTGTGGTCATACTGTTGACTCTGGAAACATCGCCGTGGGTTGGGGATGAATGGTCGTACTCTAACAGACAGGTAACTTATTTTTAATTTTCCGGTGGTATGGGAAGGTTGAACATTATAAGGTAAGGGTAGGAGTAGTAGTACGGGCGGAAATAGGGATACGGTGCCAATGACGTCACGAATTCAAGATGGCGGTGGTCGGCCATCTTGGAGTCACAATCCAAGATGGCCGACCACCGCCATCAGGGGGGGGGGGGCGTCAGAGGCGCCGTAGCCTGTCAGTGTTACCAACTTATTTTTTGTGTCAGTCAACCTGGTCATATACATGTATTAAATTATTGAAGTAATATTTCAAAGGTTGGTAGCAAGTAGTACGGAAATGGGCATACGGGCGTCAAAAGATGGCGTACAGTCCGCCATCTTGGAATTTACCTTTTTCCCTGTGAGAATTTCTCTTTTTCCTGTTTTTTATCGAGGAAAAATGTTGTATATAAGTTGCGCGCGTAAGAAAAATGAAATATATTTGTGTGTGTGTGTGTGTGTGTGTGAATAAAACTTTAGATGTACCTCGAGGATGATCCTGGTCGTCGTGGCTGTTGCACCGGGAGGCGTCACCCGCCACTCCAGCACCCCGACGTGGCTCGTGCACCAGGAGGCGGCAGCTACGTGTGTGTTCGCGTGCGTGCGTGCGTTGACGTAGCGGCACGGAGTTGTTGACTGTGCAAGGTGTGGCGCGCGACTGAAGAACAGCTGACGAACATGGACTAAGGTTGCGCGTCCTATTTTGAACGGCCGTTACAGTGGTACGCGCAAAAGCGCCACACCCTTCCTACCAATCGTAGCGCCAGAATCAAAGCGGCCACGCATGCGCAACGCGTAGATCATTACTGCTGTCACACCACCACCACCTCCGCTGCAGACACGAGCCTACATGTAAATTTAAATCTAACACTGATAACAAACATAGGAATGTGCTAAATTATCGTAATTTAAAACTCTCTCTCTCTCTCTCTTTCTCTCTCTCTCTCTCTCTCTCTCTCTCTCTCTCTGTGTGTGTGTGTGTGCGCGCGCGCGTAAACTTCCACTAATATATCGCATAAACATTCATTCAGCATTAAGACATTGTTTAGATGATGTATATAAAAAAATAAAAAATCTAGGTGTGTGTGTGTGTGTTAAAAAATTCCCACGATCGACAGTAGCGTCACGCAACACACTATACTCTTACTTTTTATTATTACAAATAAAGCAGTAAAATACACACAGGAATTAAATATAAATGATGAACACGAAGTTTGCAACAATTAATTGATATCTGTTAAGCAAAAAATATGTCTCTTTTAACGCCCCAACATCTAATATAAATGTGATATATAACATGTATCATTGTAACAGAAGAAAATTTAAAGTATGTACTCTTTTTCTTAGTTTTATTTAATCGAATAAGAAATAAAAACCGTTAGTTTATGCAGTATTAATAAGTATATTTAAATAATTCTGTAACTGATTGTATGAAAAGTAAATTTATATATAATAGAATTATCTTACAAATTAATTTGCAATAAATAAATGGTAGCACTAAATATTATTTATTTAAATTTTATAGATCGGAAAAATAATTGAAAATAATTTAGGTATAAATACATAGCAGGCCATGCAAAATACATCGCGCATGCGCAACACGTTGACCGTTACTGCTGCCACCACCATTAAGTAAGCATGGACGTACCTAAAGGATGATCCTGGTCGTCGTGGCCGTTGCACCGGGAGGCGTCACTTGCTACTTCAGCACTCCGACGTGGCTCGTGCAGAAGGAGGCGACGGCGGCTGCGTGTGTGTTGACGTAGCCGCGCGAGGTTGTTGACAGTGCGAGGTGTGGCGCGCGACTGAAGAACAGCTGACGAACATGGCCTAAGGTTGAGCGTCCTATTTTGAACGGCCGTTACAGTGGTGGTTACATGCGGTCGACCTCGAACATGTTTGAACAGGAAAACTACCATACACAAACAACGACTATCTATAGTTTGACCTTGACGTCACACACACACACGTCACGACCAATAGGAATACAACCGTCTAAAGTGCCACACCCAAACCGCCGTTGAAGCCACGTGCCTACCTTGAACATTTCTAAACAGTGTTTATCGGGTAATTCTAAGAAACGACTACGGATTCTCTCAGCAGTTTAATAGCATAAGTAACCTGAAACAGCATATCGTGTTACAAAGTGAGAAAACACTCTTGATCGTTGAAAACATTAATAAACGATAAGGCGTCCATCATCACACTGGCAGAGCTCACGCACGAATGATGGTCCGCAGTGTAGATACTTGTGTCATATACCTTTCTCCCGCCACCACTACTCCTTTCGGTAAGTGTTTTAGAAAATAACCGGTAGAGTTCGTTTTCATCAATAACTCGGCAAGCTAACGACGACGTTGGGTTTTCCCATAGTAATTCAAATTTATTTTTGCGTAATAGCGCTTTAACTTTCATCATGTGTCCAATAACCAATTCGCAGGAGCACAGGTATTCGGGTAACCCTCGACCGCAATAGTCGAATCTATAACACTCGATTGCATGACCGACACATTTGTCATCATCATCATCAGTGTTTGACAAGAATCATAAAACAATGTTTACACATGTATCGTGTAACCGATTTCAATTCATTAACCAATTCGGTAAACGTCTTCCCGATAATCATTACTATAAATCCGATAACCTTTTGCACAGAATCAATACGTCTTTGTAACCGTCCAACGTGAGATTCGTCTTTGCTATTCTATCGTCTAACTTGTTTAACTTTTTATCCAAAAACTTACGGATATCACACTCGCTCACAACAATCCAATCGATGATGCCCGGTACCTCGCATTCGATATCCTCTACGTTAGTCCTGTATGGTAAACCTTATAGTAATGTATTTGATAAAGTATCGGTCACCGTGATTATTGATGTCGGGAACAGTACGTCGAGAATATTCTTTGTATGAGTTAGGTTCGCTATCGGTCCGCCTGGTAAGAAAGGCACCAACCATGTGGACACTTCCGTCATCTCGCCTTGAAGGTCTGTTGTGTAACACTCTTTTGACATATCCTATCCCCACCACCACCACCAACAACACAACCAATACGACGTCTGCACATACTATCAACAGTATCTATTTTCAAATTATTGAGATGTTCTTGCAACCGACTGTGAATTTCATCATAGGTCGCGTTATACGTGAACACCACTCTAATCATATTGAAACGATCTAAATCAATAGTCGTACTCAAAGCGTGCGGGAACGCCGCGTTTACAATTTTAATCAGCTGTCGCAAAGTCCTTACACGTCGATAAGAGAAATAACGAACTAACCACACCGATGCGGCTATATCAACATCCACCCTGAAACTGTACCTATTTACCAGTTGCATTTCCACACCACCCTGGAGGTAGCAACCGTGGGGCGTTGAGATTTTTTTTTACATGAGTGAAATCTCTCCCCTAGAGACCTATTATAAAACACTCGAACCGGTTTTTGTATCGTTTTTTTAATTTTATTTTACCTTTTTTCTTGCGAATGATTGTATGAGATCCACAAAGCAAGCATAAGTAATATTCTCGGCATTAAGCCAAAATGGAAGGCTACAACTATAATTGAGATTTCTAACCAAACATGCGGTTTCGTCAACATCTTGCAGCAGACTGAGCTCTGCAGCGGCAGCCCTTTTCGAGGTACGATAGATTCTAATGACAAGGAATGTTTTCCTTGATGCAATTCCTACATTTGTGGTAAATTATGTGAGTTAATCGGTTCGTTGCACCAACAACATCTTATGCACAAATTGTTGAAGGAATAGTAAAAACCGTTCTTGGCCAATTCTTCTTTGTTGTTTACGTTTGTATTTTCAAACGATATCAAATGATCCGCTACTCTGACCAGATCCAACGGCTTTTTACACAATTTCAACCACTCCATGTAGAAACATCCAGTTTGTAACGCACATTTTCCGCTTGAATGTAGTTTATGGTACGGACAGGTTACGATATAATTCGAATTCGGCTTTGGCGTGTCCTCTTGTATCATTCGAACATCGTTATGATATCGACGCAAAAATTCAAATTTCTCCAACCCCTTTGTGTATATTGTAGATTCTAAGAAACGACTACGGATTCTCTCAGCAGTTTAATAGCATAAGTAACCTGAAACAGCATATCGTGTTACAAAGTGAGAAAACACTCTTGATCGTTGAAAACATTAATAAACGATAAGGCGTCCATCATCACACTGGCAGAGCTCACGCACGAATGATGGTCCGCAGTGTAGATACTTGTGTCATATACCTTTCTCCCGCCACCACTACTCCTTTCGGTAAGTGTTTTAGAAAATAACCGGTAGAGTTCGTTTTCATCAATAACTCGGCAAGCTAACGACGACGTTGGGTTTTCCCATAGTAATTCAAATTTATTTTTGCGTAATAGCGCTTTAACTTTCATCATGTGTCCAATAACCAATTCGCAGGAGCACAGGTATTCGGGTAACCCTCGACCGCAATAGTCGAATCTATAACACTCGATTGCATGACCGACACATTTGTCATCATCATCATCAGTGTTTGACAAGAATCATAAAACAATGTTTACACATGTATCGTGTAACCGATTTCAATTCATTAACCAATTCGGTAAACGTCTTCCCGATAATCATTACTATAAATCCGATAACCTTTTGCACAGAATCAATACGTCTTTGTAACCGTCCAACGTGAGATTCGTCTTTGCTATTCTATCGTCTAACTTGTTTAACTTTTTATCCAAAAACTTACGGATATCACACTCGCTCACAACAATCCAATCGATGATGCCCGGTACCTCGCATTCGATATCCTCTACGTTAGTCCTGTATGGTAAACCTTATAGTAATGTATTTGATAAAGTATCGGTCACCGTGATTATTGATGTCGGGAACAGTACGTCGAGAATATTCTTTGTATGAGTTAGGTTCGCTATCGGTCCGCCTGGTAAGAAAGGCACCAACCATGTGGACACTTCCGTCATCTCGCCTTGAAGGTCTGTTGTGTAACACTCTTTTGACATATCCTATCCCCACCACCACCACCAACAACACAACCAATACGACGTCTGCACATACTATCAACAGTATCTATTTTCAAATTATTGAGATGTTCTTGCAACCGACTGTGAATTTCATCATAGGTCGCGTTATACGTGAACACCACTCTAATCATATTGAAACGATCTAAATCAATAGTCGTACTCAAAGCGTGCGGGAACGCCGCGTTTACAATTTTAATCAGCTGTCGCAAAGTCCTTACACGTCGATAAGAGAAATAACGAACTAACCACACCGATGCGGCTATATCAACATCCACCCTGAAACTGTACCTATTTACCAGTTGCATTTCCACACCACCCTGGAGGTAGCAACCGTGGGGCGTTGAGATTTTTTTTTACATGAGTGAAATCTCTCCCCTAGAGACCTATTATAAAACACTCGAACCGGTTTTTGTATCGTTTTTTTAATTTTATTTTACCTTTTTTCTTGCGAATGATTGTATGAGATCCACAAAGCAAGCATAAGTAATATTCTCGGCATTAAGCCAAAATGGAAGGCTACAACTATAATTGAGATTTCTAACCAAACATGCGGTTTCGTCAACATCTTGCAGCAGACTGAGCTCTGCAGCGGCAGCCCTTTTCGAGGTACGATAGATTCTAATGACAAGGAATGTTTTCCTTGATGCAATTCCTACATTTGTGGTAAATTATGTGAGTTAATCGGTTCGTTGCACCAACAACATCTTATGCACAAATTGTTGAAGGAATAGTAAAAACCGTTCTTGGCCAATTCTTCTTTGTTGTTTACGTTTGTATTTTCAAACGATATCAAATGATCCGCTACTCTGACCAGATCCAACGGCTTTTTACACAATTTCAACCACTCCATGTAGAAACATCCAGTTTGTAACGCACATTTTCCGCTTGAATGTAGTTTATGGTACGGACAGGTTACGATATAATTCGAATTCGGCTTTGGCGTGTCCTCTTGTATCATTCGAACATCGTTATGATATCGACGCAAAAATTCAAATTTCTCCAACCCCTTTGTGTATATTGTAGAGAACTGTGAACAAAGTTTCTTCATAACATCCTCGTTGTATACAGCGTCACCGTACTCCCAATCTATTTTGTGAAAGTTGCTTTCTAACCAAGGGGACATCCGCCTGTATTTCGATTTCAATTAAGCGCGCGGGTATGGTGAACGAAAATGTATGATGAAAATGTATTATGTAGCATCCGCTGTCACTGACAACAGCGAGTTCTTTAACTATAAACTCACCTCGGTTGCCGAGGAAGCCGTGATACTCGATAACCCCTTCCATGACCGCCGCTCAACTGCGAATGCGAGGTCAAAGTGAACTTACTTAGTCCCCTTTATTGTATCACCGTAGACGTGGTGGGAGTAACCCCCTCCACTTTTTCTTCTACAAATACATCATAGTCATCATCATTATGTACATGTAACGTTATATTAAAGTTACTTCCACCGTTTAACGTTAGATGTAACGTTAATATAACGTTAACGTTATGTTAACATAGTAATATTAGTCATCATCATCATCATTATGTACATGTAACGTTATGTTAACGTCATATGTAACGTTATGTTAACATAGTAACACAGTAATTATTAACATAGTAATAACATATTGTAACGATGTAACATTCACTACGGGTTTCTTCAATGCGGTTTTGTCAATATTATCATTTAACGTTACGTTATCCATTACTTTTTCTGAATGTAACGATGCTGTGATGTTGCTAACAGTGTCAGCAGACTTATTTTTTGATGATGATGATACGGTAGTGTTGTAAAAAATGGGAAACGCTTCCACAGTTGATGAATTAACACCATATTAACGGAATGTTAACCGGCGATGGTGCAGAAAAAACCACTCTACATCGTATCGGTTTCATCGTTGTACACGTTTAATATTCTATATTCGATAGGCGGACGCACTGGTATTCCCTTTATTGGAGACTTCGATGACGACGTTTTTTTTTACCACCCATCCCCGATCCGGTCAAAGGGTAGGGATTAAGGTATAATCCCTGCCCTGCAGTGTTGGCTTTTCTTTTCATCATTTCAACAAGACGTTTTATATTATTCCTTTTTGATCGTCTTCTTCTTACTCTTCCACTGCCGAACTTTGCTTTTAACTTCATCGCGTTGTAACCGTCAATGCAGTAGCCTTTTCTGCGATACTCGAATCCTTAGCTTTAACTCTTTCCCAAGCGCTATCGGCTAATTTACGAATGCAGCCGCTCTGCTTTCGTTATCGCTGTACGTAGCGTATGCGATATCGTGTTCTTTACAAGCTGCGTCCAACTTGTTTACACCGGGAACGTTTTTCTTTAATCGCTTTTATAAATTCGTTCCCGGTCCGCAGTACTGATATCCAAGAATATGTAACTCTACCGGCAATAAATCGATTCCTTTGTTTACAATTTTACCCACCACCTTTTTGACATCTTTTAATGCTTTATCATCAATATTAGATCCTAACACCTCTGCAGCTCCTGCTGTTAGAGTTGTTAACAGTCTACCGCCTCGTTTAAGACTGGCAATTCGTTTATATCTTCTCACCTTACCCTTTCGAACAGGAGGACGTTTTGACCGCCTCACTCCTGCCATGTTGGACAGACAATGAACCTGTTTACAATCTTCCACCAACTTACATTGGATCCGTGATCGGTGGTCGTACCATATTTTCCTCCTCCTCCTTTTACGTCGTTGTATCTGTTTTTGAATCTGAGATCGGAGGGCGTACCATGTTGTTATTCAAATCCTCCCCCCCTTTTTCTTCAATGTCTTATCTGTGTTTGGTTCAATGACTGGAGCACGCGCCATATTTTTAGTCACATCCTCGTCCTCCTCATTCTTTTAATCGATCGATTTTAAATACCTCCTGCATTAAATAACCTTTTTAACTATTCTCGTAATGTTACCAAAGCGATTCTGCAAACGCAGATCTAAATAGTAAAGATAAGAAGGAGGAGGATGTGACTAAAAATACGGCGCGTCCTCCAAGATGACCGACCACCGCCATCTTGAATTTTTGATTTTATTCCAAAATGGCGAACGCCGCCATCTTGTCATCAATCCAAGATGGCGGCTATCTTGGATTTTGGCGCCGTACCCCTATTTCTGTTTCTACTTTCTTCCACCCCTTCTGACGTTTCATTATTCTCTTCGTTTCTATTACACCTTGTGAACGAAGCTCATCGGCAATTTCACTAACGTCCTTCTCTAGAAAATTCCGGCAAAATATTACTACTTGGCTAGTATTCAAGGTTTTATGGCATACTTCCCATATTGGTCAGACGTAAGAGGATCGACTCTGCTCATCACTAAATGTGATTAGTATTGATCCGTCTCTCAATTTTCTAACGTTTTTGGGGGAACCACTTGAACCAGTTACTAACTTAATCAGGAAAGGTGAGATCTTATAAAGGGAGCCTTTCTGGTATTCCGTAGAACTACAAATCTGTTGTTTGTATATTGCAGGGGGGACTTGTCACCATTTAAATTATTATTACCTACGGGAATGTTATTGTCGTCCGTTTCACAAGGTTAATATTGGTTCAAGTCCTAGTAAAGCCAGCTATTTTTACACGGATTTGAATACTAGATCGTGGATACCGGTGTTCTTTGGTGGTTGGGTTTTAATTAACCACACATCTCAGGAATGGTCGAACTGAGAATGTACAAGACTCTACACTTCATTTACACTCATACATATCATCCTCATTCATCCTCTGAAGTATTATCTAAACGGTAGTTACCGGAGGCTAAACAGGAAAAAGAAAAAAAAGGTGTACATAGGTTAGAGCTAAGTACAACTGGGTTCACCCAGGTAATCAGAGTACATTGTTCAAGACTCACTATATAGAGCCAACCACCCATTGGTAAGATAGTTTCCACCTTTAGTTACGGTTGTGTTTTGTAATGTCGCAACACTACTGATTGTAAATATAAGAAGAAACAGTGTAGAATGTGTTGTATAATTGTGTAATTTATTTGTTGTAATTTGTGTAATGTTCTTGGTACAATGTCTGTGTATAGTGTAAAGTGTTCAGTAGCTGAGGTTGTAGTAGGAAGAAACGTTGCATAGCTAGGGCCATGGGGGATGTGGACATGGTATCATGTAAACGATTTTTACAATCAGCTGATTTTTATTATTTATTAATAATTATTAATAAATTAAACATGAACTTTATTTATACAATTAACATTATTACAATTTGTATACATTAACTGTAAATAGTTAAATTTAAACATCATATTGCGTAAATGTTAATGATAAATTAAATAGGACGATGAAGTGCATCTAACAAGTATTGCAATAGAACTTTACTTGACAAGAGAAGAAGACCAAGGAAAGAATAAAAAAATAAGTGAGGATGATGAATATAAAGAGAGAGAATATTTGAAAAATAGAGAACGCGTATACAAATTAAGATAGAAGAATTATTTCAAAACAAAGAGCAATTAAATGATTGGCAACAAAATACAAATAAACGAAATGGTGATTAACTCAGACTTAGGGAGAGTATGGTCCGACAATAGGAGTAATGAACTCAAAGAAAATAATTTTTTGCAATTTGTTATAGATCGGGCATGACCCTCTTGTGAGGATCTATTTTTCAGTAACTCTGTAGTTAACTTTAATGTAGATAAAAATTAAACTAGAAATCCAAAATATCCAAAATATCCAAAAATAATTCGATTCTAAATTATAATTTTCAATTAATATTAAATAATCAGATGTTTCATCAACTCTATTACATATACACGTACATAATAATGACTATTAAAATAGTTATACACATTTTTAAAAGCATATAAAATTTTATTTCGCTAATAACTTCTGATTTTTTTCATATTTTTTTTTTATTATCATTATTGAATAACTATTTATTGTAAATTTTTTTACAATCACGGTTTAATAATTATTAATAAATCAATATATTTAATTTAAACAAATAATGTTAAAAAAAATAAATAAATAAAAAGTTAAAAAAATAAAAAAGATGTTAAAAAAAAAAGTTAAAAAAATAAAAAAGTCTGATTTGAAGTCTTCCTCTTTTAATCAAAATATTTCATTTGACTATAACTGTGGAACCAATGAAAATAAGTATCGCTTATGATGTAAAGTTCTCAATGACAACTTATTACTGCAGTTAAGAAAAAGTCCAAAATCCAATTTTTTGGGGATTTTGGACTTTTTTGGACACTTTTGGTTCAGTCGATTGCAATCAGAAGGGGAGGTGCAATCTACTTGTAATTTAGTTGTTACAACAATCCTAAATCCAAAAATTCAACATACTGCAGCTAATCGTTTTTGAGTTATGTGAGATATATACGTACGATGTCACACTGAAACTAATCAAAATTTTTTCAGGGATGGTCAGAATCGATATTTCTGTTGAAATCTGAAAACCAAAATTTTTGGCGATCACAATACTTCCTTTACTTCATACTAGGAAGTAAACATCATCAACAGAAAGTTTAACAGATATTCAGACATTTTTTAAAAAACCCCTTTTTGGATTCAGGAATCTCAAAATAGATTTTTGTTTATACCCATATCATAATATTAAATATGTCACAAGGTAGTTAAATGTTTTCCTTTCTTTACCGAAGAATTTAAGATAAACTAGAAATAAGCTGATTTTACTGATATAAAAACCAAACAAGTACCAAAAGTATGTTAGTAATTAGGCAAAATTTTGAATTATTTTTAATTGTTCATCAAAAGTATTGATTTTTTTAGAATTTAACAAAAATTATAAACTTAAATACAAAATTTTATTCTATGTTGAAAGAGCCAAAAGAATCCCTATAGTGGCATAACACTTGCAAGCATTGAGAGATAACCAAAGAATGAAGAATAACAAATTTTAAGTTATATGCTTTTAAAGAAACAGCTATGCTTATGTAAATTTATGGTACATATGTACATATGCAAGTTAAATAAAATCATGTAATAAACGCCACAGCAGACTACTTACAACAGACTACTTACAAAAAAATGTTCTAATATCCATTTGTTGTTATATTAAAGTGGATGGCAGGTTGCTGGCATAAAAAAATAAACTTTACAGTCGTAAAAAGTTGCATACACACTTCTGTGAAAGTAACAACTGCACAGACTTTAACCAAAAAAGCATGCGTTCTTATATACTTGGCAAATAGCTTCTGGAATATTCCTGTGGTGTCGTGAAATGAGATGTGAGTGATGAGACTATTCTAAAACTCTTATTGCAGCAAGTAAGGTGGTGCCAGTATGTAACAGTAGTTCCTATATCTTCTCAAAGATGGTGCAAATGTCTCTATTTTATAATTAGTTTCTTTCAAAATGTTAATTTAAAATTTTTCAGAAATTTGTTTTTTATATATTTTTTATTTATTTAAAAAAAAAAAGTTCTATCTTGGAAGGATGGGCTGCCCCCATCTGGATACATCCATGTCTTTAGGTATATTTGAGAATCAGTATGTTAAATGAGGTCATTTTAGTTTTGTTACAAATATCAGTTGCCACTGAATTTGTTTTACATAAGATTGTATTTTGTTTTACAAAAAAAATTATGGTTGATATCTGATAACTAATAATCATTCAACCTGGCAATATTGATATTACTGAATCACAAGGACTTAATAAAAAAAAATCATTCTCAACCTGCCATAACAATAGAAAACTGTATTAACAGTTTATAAATTGAAAAAAATCTAATTTTAAACTGATATTTTAGAAATGAATCATTTTAATTATTAAATGATGATGCTGCTGAAGAATTGAAGCAGCAATTCAAAGGTGTGTCAAGACACCTATCTTGATACACCATTTCTGATTATACTTTGTTTAAAAGATGTATAAAAGTTATACTAAAATACATATAATTATAAATAAAATAATATGTCTATATACAGTAAATAATATATTTTCATATACCTATCCCTTCACAGATCATTTTCATAAACTGTGTCCTATTAACAAAATATTTAGGATAAACATAATTGGTGTTATTTCTTATCTATCAGTTTTAATTAGAAATAAATGGAATATAAAATTAGCAAACAGGGTGTAAAATTATTTTATTCAGGAAATTTACAAATTAATCCAATTACTTAAATGTAATAACAATTTTGGCACATTCACCTAATAATACAATTTTCTTGTGTACACCCTAATGTCTTCGCACAATTATCTGCAGTTGTTTGTGTTCTTTGTTAGCACCTAATGTATTACATAACATTAGGCAGCATTTTGTTTTATATTTATGATTTTAAATGTATTGAGTAACAGAAGAAATAGAAATGTTTAATGGTTATGATTAAATAAAGTTGCAGTAGATATCACAGAGCTATGAGACTTAATCACACACACATCTGATGTTTTATTGTATTATTTTTGTGTGTTTACTGGGTCATACCTCATTTATATTTACACACATTACATTTTATTGTAAAACTCACTTTAGACGACACTGAATCATGGCTTATTATTGGTTTTGTGTATATGAAGATATAACTTATTTCTAAAAAGTAGCAGTAAATTTTCCTCAATTATTTCTGGTAAATCTATTTTAGTTCTTAAGAGCTTTTCTTCTAAGTTATTCCATTTTTAATTGATCATTTATCTCTTTTTAAGAGAATTGAATAAATTACGTGTTTCATGACTTTTCATCATGACTTTTCCTTGCAAAATCTTGTACACTTACTTTATGCTTCATCAGGAGTCTCTTCAAAAAATCCAGTTCCAGAAAATTTTGTAAAATATGATAATTTTCATTCTATTTCATTTCGTTGAAATTAGTTCTACGTTTTTATTAAAGAATATTAATACTACAGAGAAAGTTTGCAATTGTTTTAAGTTTATAGAATACAAGTTACAGAGATAGTGAGTGTTGGAATAAGAGTATATGATTGATTTGTGTATGCGCGTGCGTGCGTGAATGTGATTTGGAATTTATTTATTTGGTTGGAATGACTGCTGCATATTATTAATATATATATATATATATATATATATATATATATATATAATTTTTTTTTGTATTAACACAAAATGGCCGGCTATCTTGATCCTTTTCACTGACAGCAATAAATGAACAGTGTGAACAAGCACACTTCATCCAGTTTCAGCATCCATTTATTCTTGAAAGATATCTCAAGCTGCAGTTTTTAAAATCCTGGGTTTCAGTTGTCCAATAATTATTCCATTTCATGTACAGTTACCTATTTTACAAGAACTATTAATACTAATTAATGTAAGATTTCATTGACCTAGGATTCAAATAATCAATTACTGTAAAATTTTCATGCATCCTAATAATGTTCATCAAGAAAGTCAGCATGAAAGTTATATTGGTACTCTGTATCTTGTTTTTTATTGATATCAGCTATCTTTATTAGCTATCTCAATAAGATACAATTTCAAATCAATTATCAGTGATGTGGTTGGTTTATTAACAACATCTGTAATATAAGGTTTACATATAGATTGTCTTACGTTTGCACTAGAAACATATTTGTTTTCTATCTGTGTTTTTAAACAATTCAGTTTAACGTTTTTTAAACTATCTTAGTTTTCATTAAACTGCAGTTTAATTAAATATTTCAATTGTGACTGAGGACGTGGGATCCTGTGAAAGTACTTTCATGGTTAGATATGACTTATCTCAATATTCTGTACGAGGTGATTTATATTAATAAGATTATATATATATGTTTACTTTGAAACTTCAAATGATGCTGAACTGAGATTCTAAGCTCTTTTCATGATATACGTTTTTTTTGTTAACACAATATTTATTGAATTATTAATATTTTATCTTTCAGGTGAAAAAGAAACTAGAAGAATTTGAAGGCGATGAAGAAGGGGAGGACTTTCAACAAATATCATCTGATGTACTGGCTAAAGAAGGTGGCTCATTAGAATTAGAGGGTGAAGAGTCAGATTTTATTACACAATCAGAAGTAGAAATCGAACCCTCTACGAAAGATGTAAGTTCACAGTTTAATTACTTTGAAGAAAGAAAAGCTCTTTATGAAAAGAAACCAAAAAATATTAGTGATGACTTAGCCCAGTTTATGAAAACAGTGATTCTAACTGATGATAGTATGAGAGAAATAATGAAAGAGAAAGAGCTGCTGGAGTTTAAAAGAAAACAACTGGACTTTATGACAATGGGAATGCTATTAAAGAAGCCAGTTAGGTGTAAACTTAAAAAGAAAGCAAAGAGGTGTAAAGAGAAGAATAGACAAAATGAAGAGACTTCTGAAGATATGTTGTACAAAATTAGGCCTAATGAATTTATGCTTATGCTTGAAGTTGTGATGAATTCACTGAATCTAATGGAAGATTTCAAAAATTTACAACAGCAATCTGAAATTGTAAGTGCTCCCTCAGCATCATTAAAAACAGGTTCAGAATCTACTTCATATATGAGTGAATTAGTTGAGAATAATGATGATGATGATGATGAAGGTGAAGAAGGTGATGATGATGATGATGATGAAGAAGAAGAAGAAGCTGGTGAGGGAGATGAAAGTGAAGTTGATGATTAAAAAAGTGACTATGATTACAAGAGAAGTAAATAAAGGGGGGAATTGAAACATACAACAAATTTAAAACAAATGGTTTTATTCTTGACAAATAATGAAATAAAAAAATAAAATTTTATTTGCACAAATATACATAACATAATATTAAAAAAATTAAACTGACTTTAAAAGATTTATTTAGTTCTACAACTAAGGGAATGGTAATTTCTCTACCTTTACTTTGGAAAGTGGCAGGGAATATCCCAGTCATTAGGATTTTGTAGATTGGCATTTTTTAAAAATGCCAAAATTCATTTTCTCATCATTAAAGTGCATAGTCTGTAGTTGTGGAATTGTATAAATATAAATATTATATTAAATATATATAAAATGGTGATTACTCATAAGTGGCTCACAAAATTAAAAGGAAAAGGTGTATAAGCAATATTAAGATTTTTTGAATAATAAATTTGTTAAAAGATACCATATTACGTAGATGAGCAAATAGGCTGATACAAGGTAGGAGGACTTTAAGCAAGTGGCTGTTGTTATGGAATGGGTAAAGAGAAGGCAAACAGTCTGCTTACTACTTACGTAGATTTTTTATTCATTTGTTATTACCTTCTGAAATAAATTCAAAGAAAATATTAATAAACAATGAAAATATTCAGTTAGAATTTAAGTATACTATGATAAAGTATAAAGAAAGGAAAAAAGAAAAATAATAAATATGGTATAGTTAGAAAACTAATTTTTATAATGAAGAGGAGAGACTAAAGTTAGATGTTGAAAAAAGTGCAATACTACAGTGATATCACCTTATGAAATGGTTTATTTTGGAAACTTCACATAAACAGAAGGAAAATTAACCCTAACACCAATGAAATGGTGAATGACAAAAACTTACATAGAGGTAGGTACATAATGTCTAAAAAGACTATATCAATTTTATGTACATTAATACACTTACATATACACATCTTAAGCTTTACATATCTTTCTATATCAGATAAGGTATATCCATTCTCTTACTACTTACTCAAGCTGTGTAATGCATTTCTTATATAAAGAGGTGTAAACTCTTGATTATCTTAAGAGAGATGTTTATGTGACTCAACATGTCCTAACTTATAAAGAAGTTTGAAATCAGAAACTATCTAACTTAAAATGCATTCTGTTCAACTGATGAATAAATCTAGTAAGTTCATAAAACAAAGTTCACGGTATTAAGTTATTACATTTGGTGGTGGTAGTATAATTGCATTACATTGTAGTAGCATTTGCACACTGGTTTTAAGTTTAAATAATTCTTTGTGTGTTTTGTAAACTACCTCTGAGTTGCTTAAAATTTGTAGCCATGTTGCATGGATCTGATGGGGGACAAGTAGATAAAAGGTTGTGCAGCTTTAGTGAGTAGCTATGTCAGGTGTATGTATTGGGTGGACAGGTGGATGTGTCAGTTGGCTGTATCATGTTACTTTTAGATGAATGTGTTCTTATAAGTGTCAGGGAGAAGTATTGTGTAGCTGTGTCAAGTGGATCTGTTATATGAGTGTGTCAGGTGTAAGTGGTAAGAAGATGAGTTAGTAACTGTCATATGGATGAGTAAAGTAAATGTGCCAATTGAAGTGTTTAGTGTGTTCAGTGTTGGTTTGATGTGTTCGTTGGATGAGTAGCTTTATCAGGAGACTGTGATGGGGTGTATTAAGTTAATGAGTTTGTGCATGCCTTTGTCAGATGGGTGGATATGGGAGGTGAGTGTTATCAATTCTTCTTATCTAGGAATCAAAACATCTCTGCATGAGCAATATAAGGTATATAGTAAGTTGAAGAAACCATATTTAAAGATTAACTTTTTTCATACTATAGAACAATTGATGGGTTTCCAACCCATCAATTATTAAAAAATATTTTTAAAATATTTCTGCGTTGATGAAGAATCAGTAGTTTTTACTGATCAAGAGAATCAATCATGTGGTTTTCCAAGATATGTTTTTCTGTTTCATAAAATTATCTTAGTCAATTTCTTTTTTTTTTAGATTACTAAGTTTAGTGAATAATGCTGTAGGCAAAGGATGTTTGAAATTTTATGATTAAATACATGAAATTATTTTTTTCTGGAGTGTGGACCATCCAGTGGTATATTTCTCAAATTCTGTGCAGTTAGGTTTAATTAAGAGCTAAGAGCAAATCCAACCTAAAATTTTCATTGAGAATGAATAATTTGCCTACTAGTTGAAATACTAGACAACAAGCTGACAAACAGAGATCTGCTACAGTATTTTTTATTTACATTTTGTCATGCAAAATAATAATGTCTTTTATTGTGTGAGTACAGAAAAATTAAATTTTATATGAAAATTTTACATTACTGAAATGAATTTGTATTGGAAATATTTGTTTATTTGGTTGACTGTGATGTTAAAACAATGTTAAATTGTGCTACTGTTTTCAAATTGATATTTTATGAAACACCACAAGTAAATGATTATTTAGTAAAAAAAAAAAATAAATGATATATATCATTTTTATTAAAGATGAGTATACTTTCCATTCAAATGTTGAGGAGGTTTGATGTAACTTAGCTGAATAAAGAGAAAGAGAATATGAGGGGGCATTACATTTTCTAAGAGTCTAGGAGATGCCTAGATTTCATTTTAATTTCATGTAAAATAGACCATCTGCGAAAACAAATTAGTGCACATAAAAAATCATAACAGAGTTAATAGCAAAATAGAAGCAGATAAGTTATTTTGTTAATAATTTATGATCTTTAACTTCTTTTTGCCATTTTGGTTGAAATTAGCTTACTGGGTTTATTAAAATAGTGTTTGGCTTCATCCATTGATTTAATTTCATCAAATGTTACAAAGAATATTCTATTCTGTCTGAAGAGTAAACCCAATAGTATTTTCCAGGATCAGCTGCTAATAATAAGGAAAACTTTTGTACAATAAATTATTCAAAACTTAGTAAGTGTTTAGAAATCATTGACTATGATGATATTAAAATAAATCATTGATGCATTTAATCAGAAATACTGTGGCATTACAATTTTACTTCTGAAAAACCAAAATGTTTGAAAAAGAAAGTTTAAAAAACAACTCCTGATCTTTTCTTTCACTAATATAACCTTAACGTCCCCACCATGCTGAAGTAACGAATGTGATAAACTCAACTTTTCAGGACAGCAAATGCTAAGTTTTAAATAAATCCATCATTTTTATTCACTTTATTCAAAATTGGTCTGATTCCTTACCTCATTCTCTGTGGATTATATACATTATTATCTTTAATTGGGCATTAATATTGTAAAAGTAAATTAAAATAAATTCAATATTCTTCATTAATAGGACCATTTTAATCTTGTCAATAAACTGAAAAGTCCAAACTATTGAATATACTATATTCGTTAATTTACTTAGTAAACAATTTTTTTTCTGCATTTTGGCAACTAAGTTTATTCTGTTTAGTGAGAAGTATTGATAAAGGATTGCAGGAATCATTAAATAATTTGAAGCTATTCAAGATATTGATAAGTTTATTACAATAATTAAAAAAAAAAATAGGAAAATTTAAATAAAGGTACAAAACATTACAGCTGAATAATAATTACAATAAGTAAACCGACACTAAAATATCCAAAACTACAAAAAGTTATAAAAATGTCAGAAAAAATAAAATTGTAAAAAATTAGTTACACAATTTTACTTTAAAAATTGTTACCATATAGGGTAACAACTACTTTTCTGTTTGTGACAATAAAGTTTAAGTGTAACATAATATTTACAATTTTTCCCTTTTTTTAATATACATTATGTAAGTGTTGATAAATTTATTAAAAAATAAGTAAAAAAATAAATAAAAATTATGTTATAAAAAATTAATAAAAAGTATAAAATAATGTAATTAAAAATATTTATAAAAACCATTGTTTTTCTTCTCTTTTATCTTCTTTTTCTTCTTCTTCCTCATCTGCTTTGGATAACCTGTCATCTTTATCTTCTGACGATGGCAGGTTTTCGTAAAACACGTGGTATTACCTGGAAATTAAATATTGTTAACATAGGTGCAACAAATCTTTTTTTTTTACAACAAAAATAGCAAGCCTATTTTTATTTTTAAATCGGGTATGATTTCTTGTCTTTGTTGTCTTTTAGGTTTCAAAAACTGGCATTTTGAATTGGCTTCATCTTGTTTTTACCAAAATCTTATTCGAACTGATTTCCAATACTGAAACCAAACACATTCATTACAAGTAAATCGAGCATCAGATTCAGAGGTTGCTTCATCCTCTGTTTTCTTGGAAGTTATTTTTTACCCTTCTTCACCTTTTTTTGTTGATTGGTTATTCGGAAAATTATAGGATTGAAATTTTAAGAAATCGTCATGTAATAATTTGGTAACAGCAAATAGATGAGGGTTTGCTTGAGCCACTCTCATTATCTCTATCCAATCTTCTGGAATATAAATGGGTACAAGCTTCACTCTTAATTCTATTTTTGAGGGGGCTGAGTCGCACTCCATTTAACTGTGTCCGGGTTCAAAATAAATATGATGTATAATTTGTAGTTTTTTATGGGTTTTTACAGTATTAAATATATTGCACTAAAATTGTAATTCTTATGTTGACCACCACAACTGTTGGACATCATTCAGACATGGACAATATCAGGTTTTGACATTGTATATTTGAAAACATATGAAGAAATTTTGTTATTGCCTTGATTCCCTTCAATTTCATCCCAAGTTAACAGTGGACTTCCATGTTTCCTAAATTGTAAATCATTAAATTGTAGACTACCAGCTACCAGCAAAGGATGGCACAGCAACACCTTTTGGTGGGTATAAGAGCCTGAAGGTCAAAATTGAATGCCAAAACATCACTATTTTTTTCTGCTGTCGCTGCCTTGGCTTCATTGGCTTCATTCCTTCAATTTCTGGCAGCTTTTCTATTTATATGCTCCTCATAGGTATTTGTGTTCATTTTTTTCAGACTCGCTTCTCTCATTGAATTTTTATGTTTTGCTAATTTTTTTTTAGGCTTATGAAATCTGAGTTTGTAAATTCTGAAACATTCATCATAAGTTTCAGACGATAAACCCTTTCTCCCTTTTTCTTTACGTTTATCTGCACACATATTATACATCAATCTTATGTTAAGCTATGCATCTAAATAGATAAATTCACTTTTTAGCTGACAATAGTGAGATTCTAGAGCTGGAAAAGAAAGAATGTGTTTTTTAATAAAATTTATATCATCACTACACAAGAGAGGTTTGTGCCCCCTTTTCTCAGGTTCTAAAACTCCTGTATGAGACAATTTTTTAAATGCCCCTCTTATTACTCCTTCACTGATCCCCAGTGTGTTCAATTCCCTGCACACAGTATGTTTTTCATTTTGATACAGAAAAGGGTATTTTTTTTGTCAGTGATTTTCTAGAATTACCAGTGACAACTTTTCTTTTCAGCTTATCTACTTTAATATGATGAATAAAAAACTCACGCTGGGTTTGTACCATCACTAATGAGTGGAAATGTTTGTATATTTCTTGTCTTATTTCTTGCGGAATAGAATCAGATGGAGACTTGTGAAGAAAGAAGTATTTATTAATACTGTTATACTTTGAACTATTGAAATATAATCTTACATTTAAAACGAACAACAACACGTACCTTTGAAAAAAATGTTTGTGGCACATTTGTGACTCTGCAAAGAGTTACAATAAATAATGATAATTAATTCATTAGTCATACATTATCAATGTCACAAAAAAGACATATTCGTAAAATTGATAAGATTTTTATTAGCCTTCCTAAAAGAGATTCACATTGGATAATTTACCACAAGATGCAGGATGTTCAGATTAGTAGTAAAATGACGAATCTGAAAATTTTTCTGTAATTTTTCACATTGTTACTGCATGGTGGTGACAATATACTGTATATGAAATTATATGCTTCATACGTTTATATTTTTGTTCAACATGAAAGATGAAAATAAATTGGTAATGCAGTCCTATTATTTAACTATTCTGTATTTCCTTATAAAGGGCAATTTGTAAAAAACTTACTTCAGAGTATTTAAACTTTCTAGTTTAAATGAAGCTATTGCATCTCAATCCTGTTCTCTGTTGTTTCTACTTTGGTACTGAATGAATGTGGAAAAGTTTTTATAAATAGTCTAAATTTTAGATATACTAACAGCTATGTTTATTTGCTACGTCTTCATCTGTAATTGAAGATTAAACAATTTATTATTATGAACGTACTTGCATATGTTATTGTGAATAAAAAAATTAGTCATTTGAGGAATACATTTATAAAAAGCTACTGAATCACATCATATCTTCATTAAATTCCCTGAATGTGATACGTGAAGCAATGTTTCATCTCTTAATGAAACAATGTTTCTATATGTTTTAGTTGATTTCATATTTAAAAAGTGATATTTAAGAAATATTTATTTTCAGCACAATATATATATATATATATTTAGGAACTAATATCTTGCAAATTCTATTTTATTTGCATTATATTTATATTTTTGACATTTGGTGGCATGAACCATTTCACAGCAAAAGAACTGATGTTTTCCATTTACTCCATAGTTCACTTGTACATGCTTAATTCTAAAACTTTACTGAAGAACTTTCTAAACTTTAACCTTTGGAGGATGTGTTATACTAGAAATTAGTCAGTGGTGTCACTTGGAAAGGAGAGGTGGGTGTGGTAATAAGCATACCAATAATTTGGAAATATTGAAAATTTGTTAACAGAAAACTTGACAGTTGACCCTATTTTTTGTTCTCACTTTTAAAATCCTCTAAAAATGTCTGTTTCCTTTTTTTTTTAAACTTTTACTTTTGTAAGTAAAGAACAAAAAATAAAGGTTGATGTAAAAAAGTTGATATCAATGGGGTGATAACATGAATAACACCAAAATAACAATAACCTGGTGAATAACACCAGGTGACACCATGCCTAGTGGCACCTTTGCACTGAGTATTCGAATGAAAAAGGAATAAAGAAAAGCAGACATATATTATGAAATATTAATAAACATAGTTGTTACAGATATGAGTATGAAATAAAGTTTATAAAAGTATAGTTAATGTGAATTCTTTTCCACGTATATTTCTGTTGATAGATTTTACAAAATTCATTGAAGAAAACAATTTTTCACATGAATATGTGGACCCAAACATCGTTAAAAGATAATACACAAGTTTCCTCATTTATATAAAATTGTTTGGTAAAGAATCCCATATGTCTAATATAATATTTTCAATTTTTAGTATGGGATCATCATTATCTGCACTACTTTCTGACATTTTTCCTTCTACGTTGGAAATGAAGTTTTTAAATTTATTTTTCTAAACTATGCTTCTTTGAAATTCAGCTAATTCAAATCATGGATACCTGCCCCGTAAATTAAGTTAACTCCATTGTTTCGAATCCCATTTTGTATGGATGTAAAATAAAGTGAAATATATTTTCCAAACTTTTTAATTGACAGAATCTCTCCTAAAAAGCTTGTTTTATTTCCTGTATTATGATTAAATATGTTCTGAATACATTTTCTTGAATGTTAAGTGTATTTCTAAAAAATATTGTGTTTTGAAAATGTTTTTCAAATTGAGGAAAATATTTCATGATTTTCATTAAAAAATCTTTAGTGAGGATGCCAAATTTCATCATAATATTTTAATATTTTCAAACATCATTAGTACAATTTGTCCATTTCACTGAAGTTCTTTTATTCATTTCATTGAAATGGTGATTGATATTACGTAAGAACACAAATCATTTAACCAATTTGTATTTGAAAATTCATCATAACTATTGTTTTTTTATTCAAAAAGAGTTTTATTTCTTCTAATAGATAGACAAACCGATTAAGAACTTGACCATTGAACATTGTTGTATGTCAAAATCCCAGAATATTGGTATTCAATTTCCTAATAATAGTGCAAATTCTTTTTTGTAAGACCTCTTGTATTTATAAAGATGATAACTTTTATTGCAACTGACATTACATTGGAAAATATTTTTAAACTTTGCTTCGCACATAGAACTTGCTGGTGTATTATACAATGAAATTCTTATTGGGTGAGCTGAATGAATCTAATTAATTATTAGTTCTATTTATGCAGTTTGCTTATCAAAGCAATAGCTTTCATTTGTAGCTTTACTAATTAAGCTACGTTTGCTGATATAATGATAGAATTTAATTTCTGTTGTTTTCTCAAGAAACGAGGAATTTGATGTAGAGCAAGAATCTGGTGGTCTTACTTTGATAGGACCACCCTGACCCTGAAGAAATGGAAAGAAACACCTCCAGGAAGAAAAAGATTACTGCACTCCGCCAGGTAGGGAAAAAGGAACCTGGAATGTCCCGATGAGTAAGCGAGGCGAAAATGGGGGTTATACAATCAGTGGCCTCAATGAGAAGTGATCCTGGAAAGAAAAAAGAGGAGCCAAAGAAGCAGTCATTCAACAGGAAAGTAGATGTGCTTGACAGTAGTGAGGGTGATGCATTGGATGGTATGGATTTAGATCATCTTCTATCAGAGATACATTGTATGTTTATGTTGATCCGGCAGAACAGAAACACTAAAACCAAAATCAAAGAGGGCGCCTACTTGGATCTTAGGGAAGGCGAAAGATGTGGAAGTAATAATGAAATCTTTATATGACATAGCCCTACCCAAACTGGGTGAGCATAAGGAAACGCAGATGAAAGTGATCAGTCGAGTTTGGATACTCATACTGTAAGGACGTCTTATTATTGCTCCGCGTTTTGTCGCTTTTTCGATAGGTTTTTTCGGTTTTTTCATTGATTTGTTAATTGGATGTTAAAGTGTTATGGTTAATGGACTAGATCTGAAAATTTCAAGAGTTTTGGACACGGAATTACTTTTTTTAGTGTTTTTTAGTTTTCAAACTATTCAGTGAATTTTTAGTGAATTAAAATAGCTATAATTTACTTTTTATAAGGTGTTGAAGTGATGTAAGTTATCAATAGTGAATAAGTATAAATTGAGTTTACATACAATTCAGAAGAGTGAGTAGAAGATACTTTTTTTAGAGTGTTTTATTATATACTATTGAGGTTATAATAGTAAAATATTAGTGAAAATTTTCTAAGTGTTTGAACAAGCTATTGCAAGTTAATAGTTTTAAGTAAACAACCACTTATAAAAATTTTAGAGAATTTCATAAGAATTCAATATGAGATTTTTTCTAAGTCCTACAAGACTTTTAGTAGGGGGAATTCCTTTCCTTTATAATTCCCGAACCAGACATCATAATCCAAAAATTCCTTGACCAAAATCCGAATCATAACCTTCCTGACCCTTTGACCTCCTCCCCAAATTTGACCCCCCCCAATTTTTTGGACCACATTTTTGGCATCATACATTTTCGATCCCCCCCCAATTTTTTGTTTTGGGGCACCAAGGCTTGTGGGTACTCGTAGGGCTTGGGATAGTCCCCTGAGTACTGTGATACATCATGAGAAGACGAAGTTCGCTCCCGCTGGAAGCTACAGCTATGCAAAGCACCAGTGCAGAGAAGTTATCTCACGTCAAGAAAACCGACGTTAAGGGAAAAAAGAGAGCGCGGCAAGGGTCTACAGATGAGGAGGAACCTTTGCCAGAGACATTGGGAAGTCTGATTCACCAACTAGGGCTCACGATGGCGGCACTTAAGCAACATATAGGGCCCGGCTTGCCCAAGTATATAGGCACCCATGAAATGGAGCTAAAGAAGATTTATGAAGGCTTAAATGCCTTGACTGATCTGTCGGCGCCTTTGACCTTAATTTCGCAGGCCACACAAACGACGTCCATCTATAGAGAAGACGATATTGAACAAATTCTCACAAGAGAGCTAGATGATCAAGAACTTATTGAGTTATTACATAGGAGATGGCCCAACGTACTTAGGGCTAAATTGAGTTTGGTTTCTGAGCTGCCTTCTGGAGTAGGGGATACGTGTAGCTTGAGAGATGTTTGCAGAATCCGTGACAGTGAAAATTATGATGCAAGGAGTCCCAAATATAAGGCGGGGGATATTATGAAGGATGAGCAAACTGTCTTTGGAGAGGAGACAGAAGTGAAGCGGAGAAAGTATAAAATTTACTATGACTCTAGCATGGATGAGAAGAGTACTATGCTTACCATACTGAAAGCTCTTAGAAGAATTAAAAGAAATAATTATGAATTAGCATATATATTGCCTAATAATAGTATAGGAAACTATACTAAAAAGATTTTGTCGTACCCCTATAGGGAAAAAGAAGAAGCTATCAAAGTTCTGACTCTACATACGGACAGTGCTGATACCCAGGTTAGGCCCGGGCAAATGCGTATTAAGAAGTCAACCCCTCCTGCGGAGGATAGCAGAACATTAGTCGTTAAAGCTGCGGGTAAATCATATGCTGAACTTTTGGGTGCCATGAAGACGGCGGTTGCAAATGATGATGCTAAAGACGTAATTTCTCTAAAAAAAGGAAGAAATGATGAGGTACTGGTAAGAATTCAGGGTTCTAAAAGTGCTGAAGAATTTACGAGTATTCTAAAAAGTAAAGCTGCAGACCTAAAAGTGGATCTTAAAACAAGAGCTGGGCGTCGAACCATTGTCCATATCAGAGATGTCGAAGTAGATACCACTGAAGAAGAAATCTTAGCGGCAGTAACGGCAAGAGTTGGTGATATGGAGGACGTCAGGATCTCTTCAATTAGACCCGAAATCGCGGAGACTAAGAATGTTACGGTGATCACATCCTATAAGGCAGCCTGTAGGATGGTGGAGCAACGCTTACGTATCGGCTGGGTGAACTGCAGAGCCTTTATTAGGGAAGATGACGAAAAGTGCTACAGATGCTGGGGCTCTGGGCACCGTCGACAAGACTGTAAGGGTCCAGACAGGGTGGACCTATGTTTTAACTGTGGCGGCAAAGGGCATAGGATTGCGGAGTGTCGGGAGCCTAAGAGCTGCCTCAATTGTGGAAGTCATGACCATCGGACTGGTGCTTGGGCGTGTTCTCATAATAAACATGACTAAACTCATCTTAGCTAATGCGAACAGAAGCACGCTGTCGCATGAATTGCTACATGAACTGGCTTTTGAACGTGATGTTGACCTGTTGGTGATCACGGAACCTAATAGATATGAATCGGCGAAATCAGCATGGATCGCTGACACAGTGGGTGACGTGGTCATCAGGAATGTAAGCAATAGAATGGCCTTGAGCTTTACGGAGAGAGCTGAAGGCGTATTAGCGACGGAGTTGGATTCCATAATTATTGTTGCGGCGTATGTTTCCCCCAACATCTCAATCATCGATTATGAGAAGTTTTTGGATAGCATATATAGAATTCTGTCTAGGCAGAATAAGAAGTTTGTTTTGTTGGGGGACTTCAATTGCAAAACTGTTTATGCTGGCTGCTCGCACAGTAATAGACGCGGTGAATTAATTGAAGAGTTTATGGAATCGATTGATGGTCACTGTATAAATGATGGCACGCCGACCTATGAGGCTCGAGGTCATTACTCGATACTTGATCTAGTCATCATTGACAACAGATGGTTGAGGGATCAGTGTGAATTAACAGTCCTGGACAATGATATCGCTAGTGACCATTTTTCATTACAATTGGTCATAAGAGATGGCACTCATACTGCAGTAGAAAGACCTATCGTGATTAGACCCACGGCTCGCCAGGTTGATAAAATAGTCGATAAAGTGTCACAAAGACTTAGCACTATAATTGAATTGACACCTGATACTCTCACATCAATTATTCAACAAGAGATGGACAGGGAGATAAGGGCCACCAGGAGTAGAAGACAAGTATACTGGTGGTCCAATGAGATAGCTTGCTTTCGCAATACTCTACATCAAGCTAGGAGGAAAAAAAAAGACCTAAGGATCAGAGGCGGCTCTGAATATAGTTCGGCAGGCGTCTACCGATATTGAGCTAGCATCACGCCAGGGACCAGTTCAATTCCGTGCGAAGAAGAAGCGATTATCACCTTAGCTGATTTTGAGCCCAGGAGATTTACACCTGCCGAACTGAATTGTGCCATTGGCCAGCTTGGCAATAAAAGAAGCCCCGGCGTAGACAGAATTCCAGCTGCTATACTTGAAGGACTTTTTAAAAAACGGCCTTGGGAAATGACGGACATTGCCAGCCATGGGCTAGGGAATGACTGCTATCCGCGGTGCTGGAGAGAAGCAAGAGTTGTTTTTCTCTCCAAGGGTGGAAAGGAACAAGAACAAGTTCGATACAGGCCGTTAAGCCTTTTAAATAATATCGAGCAAGGTGATCGAGAAGATGCTTGCCGCAAGGATTATTGGAGAAATTGAGCAAGGAGTGGGGATTAGCCAAAAGCAATATGGATTTTGGAAAGGTCGCTCCACAGTGATGGCCCCCAAGAAAGTAGTCTCCTGGATGACAGATGTAAGACGCGGCACCTGGAGGACGAGGGGTGTTCCATTGCTAGTCTCATTGGATATCAAGAATGCGTTTGGCTCCATTAAATGGAGCCATATACATAGAGCGCTATTAGCAAAAAATGTTAGTCCATATTTGAGGAGGCAAGTAGTGAGATACCTCTCTGATAGAACATGCAAGGTGGCAACGCAAGAAGGAGAAATGGAGATAGATATACATGGTGGAGTGCCCCAGGGCTCAGTTTTAGGCCCATTATTATGGGTCTTAACGTTTGATGAGATCTTAAATCTATCTGCTGTCCTATCCTGCTGGGGTTGAAGTTATGGCCTATGCCGACGATTTGGTGGTCTTGGCGAGTGACAGGCATGAATTGGAGGCACAAGAAAAGGCCAATTTGGCATTGCAGATAATAAATGGTTGGCTATGTGAAAAGAATCTAACGCTAAATACTGGTAAATGTAATTTTATTACATTTACTGGCAGAAGGATCATCGAACGGCTAAATATCAAGGTCGATGAACAAGTAATAGCAGAAACAGATAGATTAAAGTACTTGGGGGTCACCTTTCAGAGAAATGGTGCATTTACGGAACACATGCGTGAGGTTTGCAATAGGGCTGATAAGATGACTAAATCTCTTAATATTATTATGACCTTTCAAAGAGCACCTAAAGCGCCTAAAAGGAGGGTTGTTGCGTCCTCGGTTATGTCATCGATATTATATGCTGTCCCGGTATGGTGGCCTTCAGTACGGATAAAGAAGAACTTGGCACGCTTAGTTAGGACCCATAGGAGACTGTTGCTAGGCGTGGTTTCCGCGTACAGGACAGTCTCCTATGAGGCGTTATGCGTTTTATCAGGAGTGCCTCCGATCGACCTTATGGCTCATTTCAGAGTCGAAAGAGATCAAGGTGTTGAAGTACATGAAGCGAGGCATAGGCTAATAGAGAGATGGCAGGAGAGATGGAGCACAGCAGGCCCTGGAGACAGGACCAGAAGGCTAATCCCCAATCTAAGGAACGGATATATAGAAAACACGGTGAAATAAACTTTTACACGTCACAGTATTTTACAGAACACGGTAGTTTTAATTACTATCTGCATAGAGTCGGTAGAAGGGAAACTGCAGCCTGTATGTACTGTGACTGTGATGATGATGTCGAACATACTTTCACTGTATGTCATAAATGGAGGGAAGAGACAGACGGTATTGACCTGTCATCTGATGGAACTGGTAGACTAATCAATAACATGATAAACAGTGAAGAAACTTGGAAAAAAGTTGAGTTGGTCATCAAAAGAATACTTACACAGAAAAACAATGATGAGAGGAGACTAGGTTTTTAAACTTTAGCATAGGGCAGGGTGGACAGCCTCAGTGGTGAGGGCTGACATGCCGAGGTGTGTCGGTTCTGATGATCCACTGGGGACTCCTAAGGGTCTTATTGTTTGGTTAATATCAAGATCTGAGAAGTCCCAATCGCCGCGTCGCGACAATGCTGCTATTGTCGTGACGTGGCGATATACGGATTGGGCAAAAGAACTCAAAAGAACTGACCGGTGGGCCGACCTGCCATGCCGGACTTATAGCCGGTAGGTGGGAAGGCCCATTAGAGTAGAACAGGCACTCCCCTGGGTGGCGCAATACCAACCAGTCGGACCGGCCCAGGGGAGTATAGTTCAAAGAAAAAAAAAAAAAAAAAAGATGAAAGTGATCACGGAAATGGATATGACAAGAGTACTCAAATGCTGGCCAAGAATCGTGAGAAGGTTGATGATAAAGGGCTACAGTTTGGCATCTTATGTGCCCTGGAGGATGTTATGGAAATTAAATGGCAGAAAGAACTTTATCAGAAAGTGGAGGTTTTACGTGGTCTCCCGGCAGGCGTAGTTGATCAATCGCGTGTCTTCCTGGTCCCTAAAGGAAAATGGAAGAAAGGTTCATACACTGACATGATTAGGGATTTGGGTCCGGGTATTGGAAGGCGTTTGGATACTGGAATGCCTATTCTGAGTGGTACCATTGTATGAGACTCTAGGAGTATCGAAATGTTATTCTCAGAAGACGAAGAAGACAAAAGCACAGTATTTGCGATTATGGTACAAGAGGAGAATGATGAATTGGTTAGACAAATCAGCAAAGCGTTGTAAAGGATCGGGGATATGAAGAAAACAAAAACTGTGTTCATAGCCCCAAATGAGTTAGCAGAGGATATTCTGTCCGTAAAGAGAACAAGGGCGACGTATACTATGGAGATCCGAGTGATTGATTCACCTCAGAAGCGCGAGGAAGACGTTTGGGAACGAAAGTGGAGAATGCGGTGATTGGCAAAAGGTCTCATAACGCTAGAATGATTTCATTCCATGTGAAGGATCTTGTCATGGATACCACTATAGAACAGGCTCAGGCCGCAGTTAATAAAAAAGTGAGACCAGATATTCCGGTTAAAGTGTATGCGTTAATACCAGTCTTTGGTATTAAGACACAGAAGGCCACGGTGATGCTGTCCATAAGAGCTAAGGTGTTGGATAACAAACAGAGAATTAAAGTGGGGTGGCACTCTTCCTGTATAGAGCCTAGGACTGATGACATAAGGTTACCGTTGCTGGAATATAGGACATAAGGCGAGTTTCTGTAAGAGACCGAACCGCACAGACTTATACTATAACTGTGAGTGTGGCCATAGAATTGGCGTGCACAGAGAACCTCAGAAATGTTTAGACTGCGGAAGAGTCGGACACCAGACCGGAGGCCGGGATTATCAGTCACATAAATCATGAATTTTCCCGAAATTAATGTAAATAGACGCAGGGTTACCCATGATGTTGTATGGTAGGCTGTGTTAGACATGGTGGTCGACCTTCTAATTGTTGCTGAATCAAATAAGAGGATAGTTTCATAAGGAGAATGGCTAGTAGACGGAGGAGAAGATGCTGCCTGCAATAATAAACGTAACTAATTGCTGGGCAGTTGGAGCGGTGTAAATTGGAAGGGGCTTCGTTGCAGTCAGCATAAACCATTGCATGCTTATAAGTCGCTGTATCTTGATTTGGAAGAGTTAATGAGGATGTCGGTAAAACCTGTAATTCTTATGTGAGATTTTAATGATGAATCAATAGAACTGGGTGGTCCAAGATCGACCCGTCGCGGGTATAGATTGGCGACTCTGTTGAGGGTCAATGGATATGCTAGTACTGGACAATGTGGGAGTTCGGACATTTACAGGTCGCGGTGCTGGTGCAGCGATTGATATTGCGGCAGTCCTGGACGTGATTTCACACAGAGTAAGATTCCAGAAGGTGCTAGAGGAAGATTTTCTGAACGATCACTTGGGGATCCTGTTCAGTATTCAGTTTGAGGTCCCGACATTTCACATCAATAACTGTAGATGGAAACAAAAAGTGACCCAAACCCAAACTTTTGCGGATTCGGTGGCAAATAGGACTGAAAATATACAGAGTGGAATCCAGATGATATTTACGTGTCTTAATGGAGGAGAATGGACGTCTCAAACGACAGGCACTACAAGTCATGAAAAGGGTTTACTGATGGTCGCGAGAGATTGCAGAGCTGCGTGCGGCTACTATGGAGACCAGACTTCGATTATAGCAGATGCGGTGTGATCACCCGGATGAGGCAGATAAGGCAGACATTTTATATAAAAACACATGTAAGTCATGTTTTGCTACGATCAAGAATTCCAAACGGGAGGCCTGGAAAAAACTTGTAGCCAAATTGGATGATGATCACTATGGGAGGATGTATCGAGTGTTGATGAAGATGTTCGGTGTGCCCCTCCACCGCATATCCAGGGAGCAAGCTATACAAGCGGTAGATCTCCTCTTCAAAACTGAAGTAAAAGAACAGACGGGTATTGAATGTAATGAAAGACGATTCGGGATCGATGACGTTGAATGGGCGGTTTCGAGGACAAATAGTGGGAAAAGCCCGGGCCTAGAGGGGTTCCCGGTGGATTGCTGATGAGTAGATGCCCCTGGCTCGTTTTAGAGGTTATAAAAACAAGGCACTGGAGTTATGTCAATTTCTGTCAACATGGAAAAGGGAGAGACTTGTATTAATATCAAGGGTGAAATATCCGGTCCGACCCTGATCCGACTACTGGCAATACAAGAGACCAGAAGGTATGAAGGCATGCCGAAAGAAGAAGTGGACACGCTACTTAAACTATATTAGCAAGAACACCAGACAAGAGCTAGAACTGGAGCTTGGATCCGCCGGATGCTACCGGAGCTGGGGAGGGTACATGGGGTTGTGGAATACTACGTCTCCCAATTTCTCCTTGGCCACGGTGAGTTTGACGAGTACTTGTACAGATTTAAGAGAAGAGAATTCCCGGAATGTATTTACTGCGCTTCTGTGGACTCACCATTCCACACCTTTTCTGAATGCCCGAGGTGGAAGGAGATTAAAATAAGAGCACAGCTGGAGTGGATATCTCCAGAAAATACAGTGGTATATATGCCCAGAGATGCTAACGAGTGAAAAGAAATTGAAAACTTGGTGATGCAAATTTTGATGACAAAAGAGGAAGACTTCCGGGAGTGGAACAGTTATTGATGTCACAAAAAAAAAAAATGTGAAAAGACCGAGTTCCGACTTCTTGGGCAGGGACCCCGGGAACGACATAGCCGGGCCCGGGTTCACCTCCGTCCTACTAGTTAGAGGTATGGCAAAGATGAAAAGAGATCTAGAACCGGCGGGCCGACCTGCATGCCGGCGTACAGTCAGTGGGTGGGGAGGCCTGTCAGAGTAAGAAGGACACTCCCCTGGGTTGAGTTATACTTGAATGTTGAATCGACCCGGGGAACAGAAGAAAAAAGTAATAAAATTCAATCAGAATATTATTTTGCTTAAGCTGCTTAATATATTTTTTTTGCTTAATAATTTGCTTAAGCTACTGAATAAAACCAATGTTTTTTCCCACCATATTGGATGCACTGACTGTTGTTTCAGAAACAATTTTCTGTAGGTCAATATGCAAGGAATTCTTTAAATGCATTATAAATTCTTTAAAAAATATCAAGACTAATAAATACACTTCCCTTTCAACGTCATTAGTTTCATTAGCTCTTTTTTCATTTTACTGCCTGATTTATATTGAGCAAAAAATGTTAGTTGTGCTTAACCACTTACATCATTACTCTCATTTAAAGCAATTGAATACAAATTATTTCTGCATACTTTAAGTCGTTATGTATTTGCGAAGAAATATGTCTTTATAATTCTATTACTCGATCTTTAAGTATGTTGCGACTTGTTGGTAACACATTTATACGCTTTATAATCAAGTTTTACTCTAAAATTTGCAAACAAAGTAACATTACATTCTAAAAAAGCTTGTTTTACAAACTCTGCTCTGAGAGAGGTTTTCCATGGCGAGCAATGCAATGAGCTACTTGAAATCTAGCAGGTGTAATGTTATTTTTTGGAACCAAAAAAGTTTTTAAAACACTGGTTTGTGAATGATTCTGTTTTTCTTTTGTAAAAATTATTCTTTCCTATCTTTGTCTATTGAGAACCTGAGATTTTAATGCAACTTTCCAAAATGTCTTTTTACATTGTGTGTGCAATACGTGAAGCGACTTCATCATTACAAATTACACACACAGTTGTTTTATTCTTTTCAATCACATCAAACCATTCTGTTTGTTATGCACTGGAACTTGTATTGCTTATTTTTATTTTTTTAAGGGTAACAACTAAAAATATTTTTATTTAAAACAATAATTTTAGTTGAAATTTCTTATTAACGTACTTGATATACATACATATGTAGATGAGAAAATTTAATAATAAAAAAATAATAATAAAGTTGAATTATTAAATACTTTTAGACGTTTATGACAAGGCTGCCAATAGTTCAACACTGCGAACTGGTACATTCTCATTCAACGATGCAGTGAATATGTGCGCCAATTTTATGACCGATTGTCATGTGTCATACACAGGTGCAGTGGTATAGAAAATTAGTTAGCCAACGTCCACTTGGAATTTTTTTTTATATTTGACATTAGATATTTATACTTTAATTTTTTAATATCTTCGATTGTCTGGTCTTTCTTTTAAAAAATAAAAAATAGTTTTATAAAAATCAATGCGTGGGTCAGTGTCTGACCCGCGGGTCATAGGTTCGCCACCACTGGATTAGGCTTTTGATACGTAAAACTGGGATCTGTAAATAATAACAGATGAGATAGTTAATTTATGATGGGCTTGACATAGTCTTCACCAGTGTTGCACATTTCTTAGGTTTAATGATTCAATTCCACATATACTTATTATTCAAATTATTTCTTTTCAGTTTTGTAGAAGAAAAAAACAGGTTATTTTAGGAAAATATGTTTTATAACAAAATCTTCACAGTTTAATTAAATTAAGAATATTGTTAAAAATAATAACATAGTAATAGTACCTTGTTTTAATCAGAATTTTGTAGGGACAGTTTTTTGTATCAGAAACATAATTGAAAGAAAGAAATGATGACCTTAAAAACTGCAATATAAATATTTGGTCTGTATTCAGGACATAACCAAATATATTATACGTACACTCAATTTCAACACAGTATATACACTCAGTTCAACATCTAAGTATATGCTTGGAGTGTAGAATCTGACTTCTATTTTGGAATATGGCTACTATAATCAGGTTTGTGATTTATCTCATAAAAAGCTTCGCAAGAACTAATGCTATATTCTTGAAATAACTTTATAAAAATTACCAGCCAATAATTCATGTTTCCATCACTGTAAGATTAAATTACATACTAAATACTAATAATATTGATATCTGCACCTGAAGTTTTCAATTTCAAGTGCAGATAAAAAATTTTTCTTTTTTTCTTTTTAGATGAACGTAAGGTCTTCGAGTCTTTTTATTAAAATGCTTTCAATTCATTTATTTTTTAAAATTTATTTTTTGCATAACTGTGTTAATTAATTAAAAATCTACAATAATGGAAAGTGTTGTAATCTTTGGGTGATATTAGGTAGATTTCATAAGAAAGCTACCTATTGTACCATGATTCGACTTCTGGAAAATTTCCACATTTCATTGCATTTCACATCCCAGAACCCAAAACCATAGTCAGCTCAAAAGTTTAAATATACATTTATATATATTTCACTGTTTTTTAGACATGATAACTCCCGTAATTTTGCGCCAATCACTTTCAAATTGTTCCTTAAAAATAACTTGTCCCAAAATCTTGATAGAGTTCATTAACAGCAAAAATAGGTCCAGGGGGGTGGTAATGGGGAGGGGTTTTCGAATAAACAAAATATTTCTATAACTTTATTATTAACTAAAATATCGAATTCGTTTAAAGTTCCTACTATTCTTTGGTTAAGGGCTTAAAACATATATAAGTAAAGTTTTTTGATATCACCAACCATTGGCCCAGGGATGGAAAAAATGGGGTTTTGTAGACAAAAATTCATTTCACACCTCCCTCCCCGATTCAGTGTAAAGTGGTTGTTAGTCCTTTAAACATTACTTAAAACTTTTGTCTGAAACAATTTTTGATATGACCAACCCTTATGACAAGGGATGACCAACATTTTGCTGGAATTGTAAGAAGATGGGGCTTGTCATATGCTAAACATCTGAAACTTTTTCCACATGGAACCATTGTCATAATGAGTAAATTTTAAGTTTTTGTTAACTTTCAGGTGGAAATCTTTTCTATCCCCTACTTAGCACCGGTGAAAAATACATTTGCCTTCTGGCATGCCGAAAGTGATTTTTTTTTAAATAATGTAATTATTTGTCCTTCAGTAGGCACTTAAAGGAAATATTCTCTATGAAGAAAATCTTTGTGAAAGTAGTGAAAGTATTCCTCCCTCAAATTTTAGTTTAATGTTGCAGTTTGTCATTGTTTTACTTGTGAGCACTCACATGGTTACATTATTTTTGGTAAAGCATACTTAATAAAAATGTTACAGTGCCTGTGTAGAGATAATGTTACAGAGAAGAGAGAGAAAGAAATGAATGAACATCTATATCATGCAGAAATAATTTTTTAAACAAATACAGAACCATAAGAAAGTGAAGAAAGCACTTGTTGCTTTAAAACATCCCAAAGTAACAAATGTTTTCCACAAAATTATACAAATGCTATCTTAAATATAGGAGGATAAGGTAATTAAAAGGTGGGTTAGAAATATGACTGCATAATAGCAGTTAATGATATTGCTTTAGAAAAATCTTAAAGTAACAAGATCTTCCTTAAAATTATAAAGTTGCACTTTAAATAAAGGAAGATAAGGTAATTAAAAGGAGGTAAGGTAATTAAATGGAGAAGGGTAATTAAAAGGAGGAAATGTATCATTGCATATTCTATGGTTTTTTTTTAAAACCAAAGATTTTTTTGAGATTATTTGTGAGGGCGGAATACCCACAGTGTGATGTAGGAAGGCATCCACTTTTTCAATGAGCTTTATCACAGTTTCCTGAAGGGTGGGTATTTGTCCTTAAGAAGTCCAAGGTTGGATGTTTAAAAGTGGAAGTGGAGATTTATATTCTGAAAACAGCTGCTTCTGCTATGTGATAAGGGAGCCAAATGGTGTACAAGATTTCAATGGTAAAAGACATCCTGGCCTGCCTCTTTATGTCTAGTAACTGTGAAGGAAACCATTCGCTTGGATAAAGATGCTGTTCTACCATTTCTTACTTGCTGATTTTTCAAGTTTACATAATAGGCAATGAGTTACTGTTTAAAAACTTTCATATTATTGATCTGTCTGGTGGGTGTTTGAACACTTGTTTCAACACCTCAAATTTAAGGGTTGTTATGACCATTTGCAATTTTATTTTGCTCAATGTTACTTAGTCACAGCCAATAAAAGTTCACATTCTGGTCTCTACATTTTCTGAACATTGAATTTTTATTAGGCATCACATTGATGTCAAGAAATATACATGAAAACAAAACTTTATAAAAACAGGAAAAATTTATTTAATGCGGCACAGACAAGAAACACAAAGATATGAACTTACTCAATTCAAGTAAAAATGTTTATAAGCAATTTTTATCAATAAGAAAAAAATAATAAACAGCCAGCAACAATTAAAGGACTGAATAATTTTTATTTTCAGCTGTCCACAGTTATCCCAATTGGTACAGTAATCTAAATTTCTTAATTAAATTAATTTATTATTGCTATCCTGATCCAATGACATTGGCTGAGAATGTTGCAGCTCAGATTATTTTCTGGTTGCTTGTTTATATTATAGTATTTAACAGTTGAGTCAAATACATAAATGTGTGCAATAATTTATAAAATGCATTGAAAATTTGTTTTCTAAGTTAAGAGAATAAGAAGTATATAATTCGAATTATGTTGTTTCTATAGTAACACAAGTAAATAAATACAAGTAAAGAACACAAGTAAATAATTCAGTGCAATTGAATAAAATGATTATGTATAATTAAGAACCAAATTTCATCTATTAACAACACAAAACAAGTACAACATGATTAATTTGTAAAAAATACATTTAATACACGTGAAATCTAAAACAAAAATTCCATTAACATAATGATACAGTAATAATTTTTTAACAAAATTTTCATTGAAACACAATTACAAAATTCACAAACATAAAAAAAATTTCATATTAGAGATTATATTTTTTAGAATCTTTTAAACAAATGGCAGAAGAAGAAGGAGGTGAAGGAGGTGTTGGTGAAGGTGGTGGTGGTGGTGGGGAAGAAAATAAAGATAAACATGAATTAAAGCAAGAAAAACCTAAAAAAGTTAGTAATTTCTGTTATAGCAGATTGTGTATCTTTAATTAAAGCAAAATTAATTTTTATTACCACTTAATTTGTTAGTATTTCCATCGGTAAGTTCAATGGTTTATTGAGAAATGTATTGAACAGAATCAAACTACATGATTTTATATTATTTCTGTTGAACAGAAACAAAAAATACATCCAGTATATTTTTATTGCCCTCAGTACTTTCTTACATGTACCGAAATTTCTTCTTTTTTAGTTTTAAATATTCATTAAAGTTTTAGTTATTGAAAAGACGGGTTGAAATTTAACGTTTTGCTATATAAATACTTGTAATAATAATATAAAATTAAATTACAGTATCTTGTATTTTCAAATAATTTCTATGTTGGTTGTCACTATTATTTTTTTTAAGATTACTGATGTTTGCATTTTATTAACAGATTAGATAGAATCTCTTTATTATTGCTGTTATTGTTAATTATTATCATTTTTGCAGAACAATCAGATGTATTGTTTTTATATTACTAGACTGTACGATTTTACACTAATAATAGTAATAATATTATTATTTAGTAATTTTAATTTTTGGTTAGATAATTAATTACTACATTGTGTAGTTATTAAGGTTCCTTAAATTAATTGTGTTGTCATTACTATTTTTATTGCAAGACTTTAAGAATAATATTTTTTTGTGGTGTGGTTTTACAAATCAAAATATTTACTCATTTATTGTTTAATTGTATGTTAACTAATTTCATTATAATTGTTTTGCTAATAAGTATTTTGAAAGTGATGAGTTAGTGTGGTGAATGAAGTATCTTCAGTTAGTTTATGCGAAAGAATGATTTCTTAATTACGCTATCTTTATGGATGTAGAAAAGATTAAAAGTTCAGGGCACAGTTAAAATAAAGATCACACAAAACTAAATTTAAAGACAATCTTGTGAAATATTTTATAATGAAAAGGTCTAGCAAATTAGGAGTGACAGACAATAAATGCTTCACATTTAAAAATGTTTATAAATATTTACCATTAAGTCTGAATAAGCTATCATCCTTTTGGTTTAATAATTTTAATCCCTGTTGTGTATGTTTAAAGTGTCAGTTAATACCAGAGATAAACTTATGATGTAATGTATTGAAAAATAACAACTTTTCTTTTCTAATAATGTGATTTTAAGAACAATAAATAGCAAGTGTGATTAAAGCAGCTTGTTCAACTACATGCTTGTTGCTTATAAATATCTGTGAATGTAATTAATAAACATGTAAAGTCTAGAGTGTTTTTAATATTCACATCTGTTGCTCCTTGGGTATTTTGCCACCCAGAGGGTAGCTAATAATAAAAATGTTAATATGTTAAATTTTACACAGGTTTGCTTGACAAATTAGAATATAAGTTTTATTATTTAATAATATATATATGTATATTTAATAATATATATATATATATATATTCCAGTTCTTGTCTTTATTTTGACAATCCATCTGCAATCCGAAGTGAAATTTGTAAAGAATGCTTGTCTCCATTGGAAATATTTACAATTATAAGAGCAATTATGTGATCTATCATTCATTCAATAGTATGCTCAAATCTAAAAAATATTTGCTCAATTGCCATCATAATATTGTCAGAATCTTTATTTTTGATTATATTTTGTCATGGCTTCAAAAAGGTTTTCTTTTCACAATACCCCATAAGATATTTTGATAGATACTTAGGTAGCCAGTACGTTCTTTACAACATGCCAGTTTATTTTCACGGCAATTGACACTGTAAGCTGTCTGGGGCTGTATGGCAGGTATTTGTTTTTGCTGCATTAAATGGATCTAATGGTGAAAATATAAAGATGCTACGATTTGCTGATGATATAGTAATTCTAGCCGAGAGTAAAAAGGATTTAGAAGAAACAATGAATGGCATAGATGAAGTCCTACGCAAGAACTATCGCATGAAAATAAACAAGAACAAAACAAAAGTAATGAAATGTAGTAGAAATAACAAATATGGACCACTGAATGTGAAAATAGGAGGAGAAAAGATTATGGAGGTAGAAGAATTTTGTTATTTGGGAAGTAGAATTACTAAAGATGGACGAAGCAGAAGCGATATAAAATACCGAATAGGACAAGCTAAACGAGCCTTCAGTAAGAAATATAATTTGTTTACATCAAAAATTAATTTAAATGTCAGGAAAAGATTTTTGAAAGTGTTTGTTCGGAGTGTCGCTTTATATGGAAGCGAAACTTGGACAATCGGAGTATCTGAGAAGAAAAGATTAGAGGCTTTTGAAATGTGGTGCTATAGGAGAATGTTAAAAATCAGATGTGTGGATAAAGTGACAAATGAAGAGGTATTGCGGCAAATAGATGAAGAAAGAAGCATTTGGAAAAATATAGTTAAAAGAAGAGACAGACTTATATGCCACATACTAAGGCATCCTGGTATAGTCGCTTTGATATTTGAAGGACAGGTAGAAGGAAAAAATTGTGTAGGCAGGCCACATTTGGAATATGTAAAACAAATTGTTAGGGATGTAGGATGTAGAGGGTATACTGAAATGAAACGACTAGCACTAGATAGGGAATCTTGGAGAGCTGCATCAAATCAGTCAAATGACTGATTTGACTGACAAAAAAAAAAAATTAATGGATCTATTTACTGTTAGCAATTATTCAATTGATAAAATCTTTAACAATTTGTATTACAAAACTAACTTTTGTTCATGTAAGGTGCTATAAATGAGACAATTAAATGGTTCAGTTGCCTACAGTTAAACATATCTTTGTTGTTTGAATTTGGCTTTAAAAGATGAAAAATAAAGTGAATGGCTGCATAGGTACTCTATGAATGTTACTGAGTTTTTTTACTTCATTTTCTAGGGTTTTCTAGTCTTCTTTTATCACAAACTTGTCTTCTGATTAATGGTTTTTTCTTGCTACAACATGTTTCAGTTGATATGTGACTACATGTTTTGTTCATGTTTAAATTGATAAAAATTACAAAGCGAAGTTATAAGTTGGAACATCTGATGGAATAACTTAAATGTGTGATCATATTTCAACCGAAATATTTTTAAATTTCTATTGAGAAGTATCTGGCACAGTTTGACAAAGATCTTAATATCTATTTTAAATTATGATTAGAATTGATACAAACAATAAAAATAGGTTCTGGTTTCAATACTTGCTGCTCTTTTGATTTTTCTTCTTCACTTAGAGTATTAATCTGCCAATATCAAGATTAAAAGTAGGGAAGTTAACTTGTTTTGAAATAGTCATGGATTCCATGTGACTTACATGTATTCTCTTTTTAACAGAAGATATTTTTATTAATTTAGATAGAATTTTTTTAGACTGCAAAAGTTAGTATCTGATAACAATTTAGGGCTTTTAATAATATGGATGAAGAAGAAGAAATAATGCTGTTGTAGTAGTACATCTACTAGCCATGAAGTTTTATATCTAACTAATAAATTAATGTTAATTGTATTAGCTGATTTGGCTTCTCTTAGAAAAATCTTAAGATAAATAAAGTTAAAATTGTTAAACTAGAATAATGCTCTTATGATGATGAGAAAAAAATATAACTTACAGTTAATAAAACAGAAAACAGTAACAAAACAGTTAGAAATAAAAATAGTAACAAAAAAATGCAAACTAAATACTAATAGACTATACATACTAATTCAGACAATTTTTAGTAGGCAACAATATTGATGGATTTTTTATTGATCTATTATTATCCCTTGTTTACATCATGAGTTAACATGATTGATATAAAACAATGAAAACGTTAATAGATTATCAACATCAGAAGATTCATGGCTAATTTTTGAAGAAAAAGAAATGCTAGGATTGTTATCAATGATATCACACAACCCTAACCTTCGCAACAATATCATTTTTACAGATAATACACAGAATTGATTTTTTCAAGTGAAATAATTAATGTAAATTTAATATGTCTTAAACCTAATATATCTTGATTTGCATATTAAGATATTTGTGTTTTAAACTAAGATAAGTTTTATTTTTCACATAATTACAGTAAGTTACTTAATGAAAAAACTTACTAATAAAACTTTGCTAAACTGTGCAATTTGTTTCATTGCTGAATTCAATCTTATTAAATAATCATATTCAATGCATTATATTAGTTTGGTAATGAATAGAATTTGTTGAAGGTGCAACTAAGAATGCTGAATATTTTCAGTTTGCTGAATAAAATTTGACGTGTAAAATTTGAAAAATATCATAATTTAACTTAATGTTAAAACACTGGTTACACAGTGTTGAAAATCTAGGATTGTTAGTGTAGTATAGTGTTAAATAAATGAATACTGCAGGATTTTGAAAAAAGAATGCAAATTCCATAGTGTAAGTTGATATTAGTGCATTACGTGGCTTTGAATTTAGAAATATTTTATTAAATGCCTATTTTTTCTTATTTTGTTTTGTATTGTGAGGTATTTCAGATTTTCAATAGGCTACATGCAAGGGGCTTGAGCAGACTAAAAATTGACTACTGACTGCATTAGCACCATTGAGTTTCTGAGTCCCTTAAAAAAAAAAAATACTTAAAAAAGTAGAGAAAACCATACTTTTATAAATTAATTGAAGGAGCCTAGATGGCTGATGATTGAAGGTTTCAGTACCATTGTGGTTTTTACTGGTTTCTAGAAAGAAAATATTTTATTAAAATTTTGGTTTGAGTACGTTCAACACTTTCAGATCTTTGAATAAAATACATTATGGTGTGTAAAATATGAAAAATCTCATCATCTTATTAAATAACAGTATTATTCAGTGCTAAAAAAATCAAAAGGAACAGTTTTAAAAAGTACTTGACAGCAGTGCTTAGTAGTACTAAGTAGTAAGTAGTACATAGTTAATTAATATGAGGGATTAGAATCACTTAATCTTTAAATTAGATTTAGAAACCAGTAGTAATATTCCATCATGGCTGGATCTCATGTTCCTTTGTATCCTTTAAATTTATTCGTCACTTTCAGTGAAATCATTTGAATGGGAATGTAGGAAGTGTATTTTAGTGACATTCTACATTCAAGGTTTCATTCAAATCTTTGAGAAGTTTGCTTACTTAAAGCAAACCTGATGGTAGTTTTTATCCTTGGCGATTACCAAAAAAATTTTTTAGCTGTGAATGAGTTCCACAAGATATGCTATTTTGGAGAAAGTATTGCTTCAAAACTTGTATCATAAGCAGGTTTCTGATTTTACAGGTTAGTAAATATTTTGTCTTTGTTATGAAGTTTTCACTGGTTTTTGTTATACAGTGTTTTTCTATAACTTAACTCTCCTGCCAGCAAGGGAAGAAACAATGCTTAGTTATTCTTTGAATCTAAGTAGTGTTTTATGTACATTGAGATTATCATATATTTATCACTTTTATTTACTACATAGTCATCAGTATTTTTACAAGCTTTTGTATGACACTTTAACCCAACTGACATAGTGATTTTTGTTGTGACTCTGCTTTCAGACTAAACTTTGACAAATAAATAAAATTTAATAGTCCTTAAGATTATACCTTTGAGTTAACCCAACCCCAGTTCTGAGGAAAGTAATACTTGCAGAAAAAAGTATCATCCATAAAGAAATTAGTTAACAATTTCTAATTGTCAGAAAATTAATTAATTAATTTTTTAATAGTTAGTTGCTGGAGCAGCAACTAACTATTAAAAAATTTGCTTACAGGAGCTGTAAGCAAAATATTACATACTATTCCTAATAAATAAACTTTCTCTATTCACTTTATTAACTGATTATTTAACAGTATCAAGCTATTTTTTTATTTTATATTACAAAGCATTTAAATTATATTAGGGTAGCACAATTTATTATTCATACATTCAGAGATTTGTATGAATTGAACTATAAGATATCACGTTAACACTGTTATGCACTATTATATATCTACAGAGAACACAATCGTACAATGGATCTGTGTAAATGTTACATTGTTCTAGATATTGTTATATATTTTTTATTCTGCATGAGTGATCAGGGTATTAAGTATAAAAGCTTAATTTATTTTATTTAAGCTATTTTATTTAAAGAAAAATGATA
Organism: Lycorma delicatula; assembly: GCF_047948215.1. NCBI lineage: Eukaryota > Metazoa > Arthropoda > Insecta > Hemiptera > Fulgoridae > Lycorma > Lycorma delicatula. Next base: position 247,466,144 of record NC_134455.1, on the reverse strand, counting down.
CTAATTTATTTCTTGGAGGACTTTCAGTAATGTTAGTGTTTAATTCACTAATCAACAAAAAAAAATTTTTTCGTGTATGAAATCATACATGGTGATTTTAAATAATTTTGTAAACTGAGGCTGAATTAAAAACTGTTATCAGAATTTTTGTAATACATTATGTGGTTTTTAGATACATACGATTTAGACATATAATCAATAAATGCTTAATCACTGTGAAGTCATTATTTAAAAAAAAAAAATTATTATATATATTCATTTAAAATTTGTTTAAATGAACTAAATTTTTATTTATTCAAATACAGATAAATTGAAATACACTAATACAATTTTGAAATAACAGTTTCTAAAAGTTAAACTATTGGAATTGTCCTACGTTTAATTCTTAAAATGTGTTGACAAACTTTTTCGCTTGTATAATGTTTAATCAGTTTCTCTAAACAAAAACCAACAATAGTTGCCCATCATTCCAGGATCCCAGCTTCTTGGTACTGGTGCTCCATGATCGGAATATCTTGATTGAAAGCTCTCCTTGCTCATCTCTGACAGAGCCCAAATTTTCAGGAAAAAAGTCTTGGTGAGGGTAGGAAATGAATTTTTAATGATATTCTACATTCTAAAGTTTATAGTTTTCTAATAGTTTAACAAAAAAACATAATTTTCATTTTTTCTGTTGCCTAAAAAACCACCAACGTCTTTGAAGGACTTCTGTGCAGCTAGTTCACATTCGCTAAGTTTATCATCAAAAAAGTTGAGTCCTTAAGCATTTTCTCGATTTGCAGACCAATAAATATACCCTCCTTGAGCATACCATCACTCAATTTAAGAAAACTTATCCCAGTACCATTACAAAATTTTTCATGAGTCCAAAGTTTATGTGAAGTGATGGCAGTTGGATTTTACCACTCTCAATTAATGATAAATGCTTTACATTTTTTTCACCAACCACAAAGTTCTGCTGCAGTGGCCAGTTCTTTATGTGATAATGACTTTTTGTTTCATGACTATCCCAAAGACACAGAAAACATATTTTGTAAACTCACCTTGTAACCAAGAAGTAATGCAACAACTTTCAGATCACTGCAAACTTTCCACATATGTCTTTGTATTTTATTGCTACTTATATTGATACCATAGTTTCATATTTTTCTTTCATGTCGATTGCATGACCTAATGGAATGGATGACTATCTGTTACCATTATACAATAAAACTGCTTTTGTGCTAACTTTAGAAAGAGTCAATAAAAAGATGCCATTTTTTAGGAATATGTTGAATTCCAACCTCTTTTATCAGGCCATCAACATTAGTACAAACACACAATGAATTTTCATAGTAATATAAGTTGAAAGAGTTTTATTTCGTGTCTAAACATACTAACTTTTGTTTTTTTCGCTAAAAGATTCCACTGATGCAGTCTAGATCCAAGAATTTCAGCTTGCTACTTTGGTAACTAAGTCACAATCTAAATCATTAAGTTCATGTTGTTGAATAAAATGAGATTTCTCATCAGATACAGGAAGAGATTCTTCATCATCCTCTACATAATCTGCTTCATTTTCAAACTGTTCTAGCAAAGTAAAATTAGATGGTAGTACAGGTACAGGTAACTCCTTTCCATGTGGTATCAGTTTTGGAACTGAGATACATCTGCATTTATTATGAACTTTCTATTTTTGAATGAAAATACTAACATATTTGTCATAAAAAAAGTAGCAGTTGGTGAAGTGGTCCTTATGTTCATGCCAAACCATCAGTACAGCAAATGGCATGGCTTATTGTTTCCTGTTACCTGAAGGTGAAATGCAAATAACATGACATGCCCAGATTTTACCTTGATCTCCAAGTGCACAATCAAAATAATATTTATAAGCTGTTTTTATCAATTCAGAAATAGCCTTTCTTTGAGATTTAGGCGTAAATTTACTGCTAACATAACAAATATTCTTTGGATGATTTGAACATCCACGAAATTTTGCAGAAGACATGCTGTAGCAAATAAAAATGAGAAAAATCACTTTTGTATTATAACGACTTGTTGAAAACATAGTAAAACACTAATAACTCTGTGAAACACAACACAAAGTGCAGACAAGTTAAGCTAGATTAAATAAGATTTTAAATTATGTAGCAGGCAACAACAGATGTTTGTAAGTGTCTTCTACTCATGGTAGTGCATAAATTTATTTTTTCTTTTTAAGAATGTGCGCATATTGTTTAAAAGTAAAAATATAGAAACTATTCTTAATTATAACCTGTAATTGATCAAAATTATTTTATTATAAATTTTTTTTTAAATTTATGATTTGTGTAAAATCTTTACATGGTAACACAATTTCAGTAGCACATTTGAAATCAGCATCCAAATTTCAGTGAGAAAAGTTGTGTAACATGTTAGATACAAATTTTCTTCTTGTATAGATGATTTCACTTACACATTTACGTAAGGCTTAATTTGTAAAACTGATTACATATAATATGATTATGTGTACTTGAATTAAAATAATTTATTGAACAACAACGTATAATTTTAATGTTTATTCATTTTTTTAAATTTTATATTAACTGTTATTTTTGTTCTACAGAAATGAAATAAGCATTTCTAAAGGACAAAGATAATCAATAATCAAGTGAGGTATAAAGGTGCCCACAAGATATGTCATGACATCAAATGTACTTTAAGACTAGCTAATTACAGTGATTCTGTCAAATGAAATCAGTTATCACTAGAATATAGCAGTTCAGGAAGAAATTAATTTTGTACTATAAAATCATATACTAAAGGGAAAACTAGCTATTATTCTAAATAGGTTTTAAAATTACCATAATCAAATTACCACGTACAAAGCTGGGTTAATAATAAAGCGGTTTCAACAAAAATAATTCGGGTATATATCTTTTCACCATTAACAAAGATGACATTGTATAACTGTTGTTAACATTAATAATTTAGTTTTCCACAGTTAGATGAAGAAAATTAAACATTAAAAAAAAAATATTTTTTGATGATATAATTAGAGAGAGTATGCAATGCTAAATAAATTAAATACAAATTTAATGAAAAATTGGATGTAGAAGTTGAGAAAGGATCACATTTTTGTCGACGTGATCCTTTCTAGGTGTAGGTCTAATACATACATTTCCAACATACTACAAACTTTCAAGGTGATGATGTTGCAGAATGAAGCTGAAATCTATTCAATCCAATGTATATTTGAAGATATATTTAATGCAGTAGACAGCATTGTAAATTAGAGCACTAAGAAAAAATGATCAAGGTGGTATCTCATTTTCAGAAGTGGTATATAACTTGAATGAATGTTCTTTGGCTTAAGGACATTTTAGGAAAAATGAAAATTAAAGTCGAAATTATAAATAGAAGGGACGCATCGATGTTGCTAATAACCCTGTGAAAGCATCGTGGGTCCAGACACAACGATATTGAAAATGAGAAACGCGATTTTATATTTCGATATGTTTCGCTTTTAAGTACTTTTACTGCTGCATTAAGTATAATTGTACGGCATACTTGTAGCCATTCGTCACGTAGCAGACAGTTTACGTCATATTCTGATTTGTTGTGATTCAGCAAGTGGTCTTCAACTACTATCTGACGATTCATTCTACGTCTAATAATAAAATTGTCGATGATAAGTCGAAAAATAAATGCAGGCGCTAGGACATCAAGCGTCTGCCTCTATTCTTTCCAATCGCGATACACGTGTTTGTTTCTGGCAGATACCTAGTCTCCTAAGAATACTAGAAATGAATGAGCCAATGGTAATAGCCATATAGAAATTCGCACACAGCACAATATTCTATGTGTATCGATATTTAGTGTTTTCCAAATCGTGCTTAAATGCAATTAGAAGGTAAAGCAGAACGAGTGATTTACCTTAAGCGTTGTAAGCAATAAACTAGTTACATTAAAAGTGCTTAAATATCATGGACGTGATTACCGTAAAGAAATCTTTGTTTTTAATTAGTATTCGGGGTGCTTATGTCTAGTAATAACTGGTATGTCCCTCGGATAACTATCCCATATCCGTTTGTCACATTCTCATGGTGAACGTGATTAAGATATGGTGAACGTTATTTTTCTGGTAAGATTAAATTAATTTCCAACGAGGATATATATATATATACACTATTATCAGCCTGATAAATATATATTATAACTATTAAAAAAATGTGTTTACCCAATCCGATCAGAATTAAATGAATTCTAGAAGAAAATTATTTAAGAGTAGTTAAAAAGATTAACAAAAATATTAATTTACTTTTTTGTATGTTAACATTGTTTTACTGAAAGAATAAAATTAAAAAAACCTGGGAAGAGAAGCAAGGTGAAGAAAAACGCAAAAAGAAAGCCCAATTTATGCCATGGGGATCAGACCCTTGTATTAAGATAAGATTGAAATATGGCAAGCTACCAGATAAAGAATTATCTTTTGTTAAAGGGTAAGTCAAATTTTGTGGCATAAGCCCACACAAAAGATTTTTTTTTTTAATTTTAAGATGAATACAAAGCTTATGTATGAGTTTGATAATAAACAGAATAACTTTTCTATATTTTAAATGTAGAATGTGATTTTATTATTTACTGTGAGTATAGTTTAACAGATGATGTACAATTGTAGCTATTTATAGTACGCTTACAATCAAGTCTATCTTCGTGTTTATCGTTAACTCCTCGGGAGATAGTCAAAACTTTGTCACTGATTTTTAACCTACTTTCCAATAAGCTAGCGAGCTCAATTTGGCATAACGATTCATTTCTAATGAAAACGCAATAAGATCAAAAAAAAAAAAACATTTTTATAAAGTAAAATTTCAAACGTTCTTTCTATTAATGTAGAATAATTTTATAAACTATATTTAATCCCTTGTTTTCATGAACCTAAATGATTTCATGCATAGTTTTTATCAGCATACATGAATTTTATAAAGGAAATAACTTTTGTATTAAACTTAAATGACATCATTTTTCTCTGTTTATGTAAACATTATTTTATACATTTTAAAAACGTGAATCTAAAAATCTAAAAAATTAAAAAAAAGTTTATTTTAATTTTAAACTTTTTAATCATCACAACTGGTGATTAGTCATTGCATAATCCTAAAGGATGTAAACTGTTACATACTTATTTATGTAATAAATAGAATTATTATTGAATTAATTTATAATTTTTCATCGAGGAATAAGAATAAGCGCAAAAAACAAGAAAAATGAATAATGAAAGTTTTGAAGAAAAACTTAGAAAACCAATAGTTAAAAGAGCACGTGAACCGAGTGAACAAGCTAGAAAAGATTAAAACTCCAAGGCGATGTTTATCAGAAACTGTAGCTTCCAAATCAAAACAGCATGTAACGATATAAATGTTAATCGTTTGTATTACTCATACACAAGTAAGACAAGCAGAAAGTTCTAAAATTGAGAAAGTAGACTATACATGTCCGTTTATATCATTCAAATTGCAATGCCATTCATAATGAATACGAGTATGTATGCATAGGAAGTAGGTTAAAAATCGATTGGAATGTTTTGACCATCACGCCGCTGACAAAGATAAACCACGAAGAGCGAGTTAAATAAAAGGGTTTTTACAGATAAACGAAATAAGCCAAATAAAAAAAAGAAAACATTTAAGCTCAAAAACTGCTAAGGCTGTGAAAATTACTTAACTTCAAATCTAAAATTGGCATTTACGATTGCTAAACTGTTATCATCGGTGTTCACTGAAGACCGTGTACTTTTAAGAAAATAAATAAACGTATACAGATTAAATAAATCTATTAAAAAAAATTATTATTTATTAACAAACAGTACCTACGAAACACAACTGAAAAATCTAATAGCGTTTTTAAAATAAGAGTAAAAACGGTTTAAGACATTCCCAATAGAAAGCGTAAATATAGCTTAAAAACATATACTTCTTTCGCTCATCGCAAAAACCTAATGGACGCCTGGATATATAAATATCTAAATGATCCAAATCAAAAAGATAAACCAATAAAAAAAATAAATATATTACCACCCGTGGACAAAAGGACAGAGATAACAGTATAATGTTCCTATAATTGAAACCTTTCACAAGAATATTTAATTTTAAGAATTTAAAATTCACAAACTTTATCGGATATTGGTTCTCACCGATGAACGATGAGTTTCAATTACGTACTTTTTTTAACCGGTCTCTGATAAACTAATTTTGTGATTGGTTTCCTGTCGATGTTAGGGTATATCCGATTTCTATTTTCTTCTACATTTATAATAAGATAAGTATTCTTTTAATTTAATTTCAATTTTTTTTTTTTTTTAGTTTTTCTCATCTATCCAAAATTGCAACACTGTCTTTTCAAATTAATTTATAATGGTAATTTTTGATAGGTTTAGTTTTGTCAAAACACTTACCTAACCGTTATATTAAAAGTCAGTTTTTATATAAAAATATATGTAACAGCAATGGGCGACCCCTATATAAATTCCTAGCTAATTTTTTCACGGGTAACCTAGAGATTAAAGCTAAAAGGGAATTTCAATATTTCCCGCGAGTTTATTTGAGATATGTGGTTGTAAATTCTAAAGAATTTTCTTGTTGATTTTTCTGAGGGTGAGTCGGAGTTAGTTTCTGGGTTTAATGTTGAATATAGATCTTTTAGATTTTCTTTGTTTTTTTTTTGTCTGAGTATAAAAATATAATGTTTATAAGATTCTTATCTTGATTTTTTTTTGGGGGGGATTGTAAAAATTTTTTTTTCTTAGGGTTATTTTTATTATTTACTTTTTTGTTTGGGTTCGTGGATCCTTTTCTCGTTATCGATATGATAGGTAGATGTATTTATGTTGGAGTTATTTACCTGTTACTTTAAATTATATTTTGTTTTTTATTTTTTTTAAAGGTTTTTTGATTTTCATTATTTTAAGATATTTGGAAAGTTAATAGTATTTTATACTTTTTTATAATTTCAAGTTATATTGCTTAAAGCTTATTATTAACTTATATTTTATCTCAAAACTTTGTTGTTAATGGATTTATGATGAATAATAAAAAGTAAATTGCTGTTAAGATTTGTCCTGTAATAATATATGGTTCTTCTACTGGTCGTGCGCCGATTCATGTGAGTAAAATAAATGTATTAGTTATTGTTCAGAATATAATTTTATTTATTGGGTAGAATGATCTTGTTTGAAATTTTCTTTTATTGAGAATGGTAGAGATATAATGATTATGATTGATATTATTAATGCTACGACGACTACTAATTTTCTTGGGATTGATCGTAGGATTACATATGCGAATAGGAAGTATCATTCTGGTTGAATATTGGGGGGGGGGGAGTACTAAGGCGGTTGGCGGGTGTAAAGTTTTCTGGCTCTATGGTAAGGAATGGATTCATATTAATTATTATTATAAATATTATTATTGTTATTGATATTCCTATAATGTCTTTAGTTGTGAAATATGGATGAAATGGAATCCTGTCAATGTTATTTTTTATACCTAATGGGCTTGATGACCCTGATTCATGGAGAAATACTAGGTATATAATTACTATTATTGACAAGATGAAGTGAAATGTAAAGAATCGGTTTAATGTGGGATTATCTACTCATTGCACTACTATTTCTCCTATATAGGGGATGGCTGAGATTAGGTTTGTAATTACTGTTGCTCCTCAGAATGATATTTGTCCTCATGGTAGAACGTATCCTATAAATGCTGTGGTCATTAATGTTAATATAATAATTGATCCTGATATTCATGTTTTTTTTTAATTTAAAAGATCCATAGTATATCCCTCGTCCTGTGTGTATGAAAATTAAAATAAAAAATAATGAGGCTCCATTTGCGTGAATATTTCGAATTATTCTTCCGTAATTTACTTCTCGTATAATATGTACAATTCTTTTAAATGCCATGTTAATTCTGGGTGAGTAATATATTGCTAGGAATAATCCTGAAATAATTTGAATTAAGCGTATATTTAATAGTGAACCAAAGTTTCATCATAGTGAGATGTTTGAAGGTCTGGGTAGGTCAATTAAAAAAGTAATTTAATGGTCTTGATTTTCGAATTGGTTTAAACATAAGTTTTTTTTAGTGGTCCTTCAAACGTTCTTGCAATATTGGTGACTGAGATTATTGTGATGATTAAAATCATCATTATTGTAAGAGTAATATCTATTTTATAAATTCTAAAGAATTTTCTTGTTGATTTTTCTTCGGTTAGTTCAGTTATGATTTCTTTTGTTTCATTTAATTTTACTATTAGTAAAAGTTATCTCATGCTGTATTATATGCTTTTATTACATGCTTATTTATTATATTATATATTATTATATACTTTATATTATTATATGCTTTTCAAATAATACTGTGCATGCTAATTTCTGTAAATTTTGAAAGTGATTTTATTATCTTAATGAATAATCCTAATTCCAAAAATTGCAACACTTATTTACTATATTTTGTAGGTAGATTTAATGTTTTTATAGTTCAGTTTAAATTTTGTAAGAAATATGTTGAAAAATATCAAAATATCATTCATACAGTCAAAACGTTCAACCACATATCTCAAATAAACTCGCGGGAAATATTGAAATTCCCTTTTTGCTTTAATCTCTAAGTTACCCGTGAAAAAATTAGCTAGGAATTCATATAGGGGTCGCCCATTGCTGTTACAGATATTTTTATATAAAAACTGACTAAATTGAAAAGTGTTTTGTGTCGTAAATAAACCTAATCTTGCATACTCTTATATTTTACAAGAAAAATTAGATCGGGAGATCACTGATCCTTAAAAATTTCCTTTTTTTCTTTGATGGGAATGCTGGGGTACAGTGTAGTCATAGTAAATTGTATAATAATTTCACTAATCTGTAAAACATTTTATTTCTTAAATTATTAAATAGATCAAAGTTATTGTTAATTGAAAAAGATGATGGTGAAATTTTCTAAATTATTTTAGTAATCGTTTTGCTAAATAGGTTGAAGCATTTATTCCTGGAAACTATTGGTAATAATATATTATATATTTATTTTATGTAATTTTTAATACAGTTTCGTCACTGTCTGCAGATGATGAACGGTTAACTGTATAATTGGTCATATAATGTTACGTAAACATTTTTGTAAACGGATTTTGATTGTAATCTTGTTTTTCAGGTAGAGTACAGGTATGCACAGTAAATAAAATCAACAGTGACTTTCTCTGGGAATAACTAACAAAACTGTACTTTATCTTTGATTACACATATTCCTATTGTACTACATGTCTATTACTAGCATTATTAATGCATTGTTGGGATCTCAAAGATCCCGTCCTTTTCCGGGAAAAATCAAAATTTTAAACTTTTCCTCTGCTTTACCTTTTAAGATACTGATGGACCTGACTAAGGTTTATTAGGCTGACTCTTTCGTCTCGTCTTTCATTTTTATTTTTCGTTATCATTTTCTCATGTACTTATGAGTTAGAAAGTTCACACTTAAAATTTAGAGAGACTAATGTGTTGTATGTGTTATTCAAACAGGTAAACGAAAATATATAAAATATGCATTAAATCTACTTATATTAAGTTATATTATATATATTTAATGTAATAGTTATTATTTATATAAATATTATAATTTTTAGAATGTACATAAATCTCATTTTGCGATACTTGGTTCAGCAGTTAAAACTAGAAAACATCAATTCTTTAAATCAAATTTAAATTGATTTTCAAACAATAATAAAAATAGTCATTTTGAAAAATTACAGAATGAATGTGTTGTAAGGTAAATTAAAAAATATTTGTCCATTCGATCGTGATTTATTGTTCTCCTCTTCGGCAAGTTCCTTATTTCTTAAATGTTTAATTTTACCATAAATAAAAATTAGATTCACGTCTAAAGCTTTATACAAGGAATAAACCTGCGCAGTTTGGCCATGTAGGCGAAAGAGTTTAGAAAAGATTTTCTCACACAATAAGCTTAATTTCGTAGTAAAGTGTTCTTGATTGTGTTTCGAATCTTGTTGAACGAGAACAAACGAATCTTGTTGTTTGACTGCAGCACGTTATTTATATTTACTTTAATACGTTACTTATATATTTGGATTAAAAAATTAACTGTTATATTTACTTTTTTTATTTTAGGAGTAAGTTTCCTTGGTTTGAAAAGACATACAAAGTTGAAAATAAGAAAAGAGAAATAGAAAAGAAAGCTGAAAAAGCACGAAAAGAAGAATTCTGCTCTAATCAGGAAAAGCATAAAGAAATTGTAAAAAGAAATAAAGAAATAATAGAAAATTTATCGAATAGATCCCGGTTGAGGAGAATATTTTATGCTAGTAGGGAGTTGGGTGACGATGAAACCTTTGAGCATTTTGTTGAAAGGAAAGAAAGGAAACGACGGATGAAAGAAATAATGAGAAAAGAAGAAGAGTTAGATAGAAATAGACGAAAGGTCGAGGAGGAAAAAGAACAGGGGGTAAAGAAACGAAAGAAAGAAAAAAAAGTGACCGAGGGCCAAGAGAGTGAAGAGACAGAGGAAGAAGAGGAAAAAGATGTAGGTGAAGAGGAGGGCGATGAAGGTGAAAGAGAGAGTGAAGGAGAGGTGGCAAAGGATACGGAAGAAGAAGAGAAAGATCAAGGGAAGATTGAGGGAAGAATAAAAAAAAAGATGAAAAAAGTTGAGAAAAAGAAAAAAGAAACTGTGAGGGATAAATGGCCAGGTCAGTACCCAGTGACCGTAACCGAAGATTTTATTATGATTTTACAAATGATTATAGAAGCAGAATATGAAACGAAATACGAAATGCGAGGAAAGAAAAAACGCGCACTTCCACCTTCTAAAAAAGATAAAATTGTTAAGGAGTTCATGTCATTTTTGAATGTGCTTTTCACGGCTAATGAAATGATAAAAAATAAAGACCAAGATAATAATAAAGAAAGTAGACAGAACAATAAACTAGATAAAGGAAATAAGGGCGATTCTGAGATTTTTTCTAATTCTCCTTCAACAATTTCGGGCAAAGAAGCTGGTGGCCAAGAAGGGATTCCAGAAGAAACAGCAGAGGGAGAAACTGCAGAGGGGGAAACAGCAGAGGGGGAAACAGCAGAAGAGTAATATTTCGAACAAAAAATGATAAACATGCACATTTACATAAAACAGAAACTCCTGCTTACTTTATAATTATCACCAGATCAAAAAATTATAAATTAAAAGAATAAAAAAATTAATAAAACCCCGTTTTTATCGTAATTTAAAATTTAGAATATTTGTATGTAGAATAAAATGGGAAGTTAAAGCACAGTCTTATCTAAGTTCGTTCAGAGATGTCTAAGTAAAGCGTAAATTACGAAATACTACATTGTCCTATTGTACATTAAAATACGAATGATGTTAAGGTTCAGCTCATACAACCACAATAGGTTTATGAACCAACTCTTATTACCGCTTACATAACAGAACAAAATACTACAAGTATGATCTATGTTTTGCGGTATTATATTATTTCTAGTTTTTTAAAGCTCAGAAGTTATAGAAAAACCCCTAGGAAATAGAAACAGAATCCAATAATATACCTGTTTTAAAACAAAATACTTGCTTTGTTTCTAAACATAATATCTGTTATGTTTAAAACAATTTTATTTAATTAAACTGTTAAACGTTTTAATCTTTGTTGACATAACAAAGAATCTTTGTTATAGGTATACATTTTTACTTGTTTAGTCTTTGTTACAGATGTAGACTTTTTGTTGCTGGTGATTATAAATTTTCTTTAAAAAAATTAGCATACCAAAACTTTATATAAAACACTTATTCTATAACGTTGCCTGTTAATCCTGAAATAATTATTTTCTTTTGTCAAATTTTGGGTCAAACTAATAATTTAATACTTGCAAAAGTTTTACGAAAAATTCAGCAAATGGTGCATATGTGTGCAAATCTATAATATCGGTAGAATTATAGAGCTGATAGTCGGCTATACTCATGTCCATGTTATCGGCCGTGTTACATCCCATAAAGACGAGTGTTATAAAGAAGTGGAAAATGCAGTCACTTATATTAGATTTAGATATCTGTTCGAATATCAAAATATGAAGATATTTGAGGATGTAAGTGGGATGTACAAATTTCAACGTATCTGCAAATCCGTAAGGAGACGCGCACGGCAGAGGACAACTACAGCCGCGCTCCAACCGTGTCAAATTTGTCAGCTAGTCGTATTGATAACCCATCGGGTTGGTCTAGTAGTTAACGCGTCTTCCCAAATCAGCTGATTTGGAATTCGAGAGTTCCAGCGTTCAAGTCCTAGTAAAGCCAGTTATTTTTACATGGATTTGAATACTAGATCATGGATACCGGTGTTCTTTGGTGGTTGGGTTTCAATTAACCACACATCTCAGGAATGGTCGAACTGAGAATGTACAAGACTACACTTCATTTACACTCATACATATCATTCTCATTCATCCTCTGAAGAATTATCTAAACGGTAGTACCGGAGGCTAAACAGGAAAAAGAAAAAAAGAAAAAGGAAAGTCGTATTGATAGTCATCTTCTTTGAACATATAACTATTCCTTGCGTTAAGTTAGACTTGAATTAATTTCTGGGCTCGTAATCGGATTAATACTTCATATACACTATCCTTAGATCGATAGAGAAAGAGTGGATTCATGAAGAGTGGCTTACGGGAATATCCAATTGATAAACGGAACAACAAAATCGAACCGTGAAATAACCTTTACTGCTAGAAAATTGTAATTATGTTTAGTACCTTTTTAATTACATATTTTTCTTCCCTATAGACCTGAAATAATTCTGTAAGTAGAAACTAATTTCATCTGTGTACAGTAGTATAATATTCGTCGCTTCAAGATCGAATATATGAAATTGCACGGCAAAATTTGAACGTTTCCTAAATAGGAAATATCGTTTCCAGTCGGATGCGTTTCCTGTGGGTACATATAGTCTTAAAAGTTGATATTGTATTTTTCCGATGAATATCCTTATTGTAGAAAACGAATTTCTTCCATCGCCAATCTTAGAAAGTTGAGATAAGACATTCGTGCTGCGATATCCTTGAGATTTAGACCGCCATAATCGTACAATAATGACTATCAATACAGCTAGCCGATAGATTTGGCACAGTTGGAGCGCGGCTGTAGCTGATCTCTGCCGTGCACGTCTTCTTACAGGATTACAGTCACGTAGAGTGAAATTTGCACATCCCAGTATTATTTACACAATGGTACAAGATAAAGTTGTTGATCCGTTGATTTAATTTTTTTGTTACATTCTGAAATTAATCAAACATCGATTGTGTACAATATTTCACCTATTCGTTTCATTGTTTACATACATTAAAATAAAGTATTTAAAATTAGACACAAACATGACTACAATTTTCTGAAAGTAAAATTAATGTTGACTTCTCGTTACTATGTTAATACGGTTTTAAATTTTTAAAACCCATTAACTCGTTTAGAGAAGAAACTAAGAAATGTTTCATAAAATTTAGTTCAATTTTTAAATAAAATGCTGGTAATAATAAACTTTTACCCGACTGAAAATATTTTTAAAATTACATAATTAAAAAAAGTAATAAAACGTGATTTTATTGTAAAACATTTAACTAAACGTGCAATTCTAAATATAGAGGAGATAACTTAAGGGAGAGAGGTGAAATGTAATTTTTTCGCTTCTTGTAGATTGTTTACCCTCGAAATACCTATTACGAGCAGGGAACCTCGAAATCACTTTTCTTATAAAAAAATGACCTCTCATAAGTCTTAAGTTTCTGCTGGGGTTTTACACCATTTGAAGTCGCAACATTGATGTTTTTAAGGTTTTTTACTTCACTGGTGATAAAGTTATACTTTTTAAATTTGTTCTACCTTTTATATCGTTTGTATACAAATCTGATTATATGTAATGACTGCAACATATTTAGTAAGTCTGAAATTAATATTTCAATGTTATTATTTCAATTTTATTATTATAATTTCTTTGAGTTAGATAACGTATCGGTAAAACAAATTAAAATTATACTATTTTGGAAATTGTTAATTAATTATGAATTTTAGTTTTTATTATTTCTTTGATTCTGAAAAAACAAACAAAATTAGACAAACAGATCAGATAAAATTAGAATACATCTCAAAAAGTAGAATGTGTTGTAAAGGTAAATAACATGTATTCATTTACAATTCATTATTATACATAATTTAACTAGGAACTGAGTAAAGCTATAGTCTTCAGCTTTAACTCACCGTTCTCGGAATCAGCGATTAACCTCTTACCATGATAAATAGATAATGTATTTGAATTAAAATAATGTAGAATTCGGTCTCTTTGTGTATGAAAGAGATTTCTTTTCCCCATCTTGTTGTATTTTTCGTTAAATAACGTCACTAATGTTAAGGATGTTTCAGCAAGCCTCCGAGTTTCAGTTTAATTTCAAAGTTAGAATATGGATTTTAACAATTACCTTTTGAATATATTCCAGAGCTAAATAATGGTGTTTCAACTTATACCGTTTATTTCATAAGATATAAAAGAATGTATACTTTCTATAAAAACATTATCAAAGAATAAGTAAATAAACTAGTCAAAGCATAAATTATTCCTTATCTGATTTGAATAGACTCGTAATTTGTGCTCAGATAATATCGAAAAATCATGTTTCTTTCTCAGAGTTTTTATTTTTTATTTAATATTAAATGAAGCAGCCCTTCATATGCATGTAGATCTGTATCAAACGCTTCGTATCAGAGATCAATGGGGATAAAATATTTTAGTCACATTTTTAAGGCTTCCATAGTAAACGTAAAAAACTGGGAATGAATGAAGGTTTTCCCTCGCTGGAAAAAATGAAAAAAAAACAACAAAAAATTCATCCGAGTTTTTAAAACTAAACAGCCTGTATAAAATTATTAATGCAAAATAAAAAAAAAAAAATTTATGAAAATGTTTCATTCAATCAGCAAATTTGAAAGAAAGATGCTGATATTAATATCAGCAATAATAATATATTTGTATAATAAAAAAAAAAAAAAAAAAAAAAAAAAACCAGTATGTACATTGATGTTTATTTAAATACAAAGTAACAAGATTAACTATTAAGTTAAATTAATCAATATCTAATTGCTTTTGCAGAATAGAGAGGTACACTAATGTTTTATCTGGAACTCTGTAGATTTACTTTCAACATTATCACTGATATTTAACCGCTAATAAACCGTAATTGGTTTACTTTAGACACCGTTTAAAATGACTTCGTTGATTGCTTATTTATACAACAACGAATTATGTTGTAATTTACAACATAGTTTGTATCCGTATATACATGTGTTTTACAATTGTAATTACAAGTTCAAATTCGTCAGATTCGCTAGATCAATTTTGCTGTATTTTTCGTACTTTAGTTATAATTATTGCTATTACCAGTATACCAGTCATTAATATTTATTATAAATATAATTATATATTATAATTACATATAATTATAATAGTAATATTACTATAATATTACTTTATTATAAATAATATTATTTATAATATTGATAATATTATTATAGTATAATATATTATAATCATAATATCTGATTATAAATATTGATTTAAGGCGTAGTTGAACAAAGTGAAATTGTAAAGGCATATTTGGAATGACGTATGTTAAGTTGCGTGACGTTAATAAGGTTATCTATTGGAAGAATGAGTAGAATAATATTTATATTTTTATTTAACAAGTGTCTTTGTCATTATTTGAATAATTATTAAATTTTGTTTTCATTAATGTTTCCCAGTATAGTTCTACACTTGTATTTCGTAACACATCATGATTCTGTCAGTTAGGAAACTAAATCAAAATTGTCCAGTAGAAGTTATGTTAACTTACGCTGGATCCTAGACGGGCGTTGAAGTCCTAGTAAAGCCAGATATTTTTACATGGATTTGAATACTAGATCGTGGATACCGGTGTTCTTTGGTGGTTGGGTTTCAATTAACCACTCATCTCAGGAATGGTCGAACTGAGAATGTACAAGACTAACACTTCATTTACACTCATACATATCATCCTCATTCATCCTCTGAAGAATTATCTAAACGGTAGTTACCGGAGGCTAATAAACAGGAAAAAGAAGAAGGATCCTAGACGGGCACTATCCTTCAATATTCCTCAAACAATTCTTACTAAAGGCTGTTTGTAAAATAGCACAACCATTAAGGCGATAGGCGTTCTGATACAAGTTACTGGTCACCTTTGAAAATGAAACAGTCACAGAAACGGCAATAATTCCTTAAGGAAAGTGAGGAGTGAAGTGGCTTTCCATTACCTTTTTCACTGAGCTGAATATATTGTTCTTAACAGAACTGAATATATCAGTATGCTAAAATGTTCATATTCAGCCCTACTTTATCTTCACTCTGTTCACCACTGGGACTGGCTGTACAGTGAACATTGTTACTCTGACTATAATCGTTTCACCTCAGACCCTTTACATGCGTTACAATTACAGAAAAATAAAGTGGAGCAGTAATTTGAAACAAATAAATATTCCGTTCTCCAAAAATCAATGTATGTATGTATATATACATATATTGATATTGTCCTTATGCGATAAAGGGAATAAAGGCTAATCTATCGAAAACTTTTTAACGAACTAATGTTGATGAAATTTGTTATAACCGGAAAAAATCCCGATTAAATTCGTTTTATAAAATGTTAGAAAACACTCATTTTCTCTAGGAGATCGATCTGATCCACAGAAATCTTTTTCTACGCTCATTGGAATTTTTCTTTTGACGAAATTTATATGTAACAGTTTTTATTCATTTGAATCAACAATTTTTAAAAGAACAGTTTTTAAATAAAAACTGTTCTTTTAAAAACAGTTAAAACATGTTAAAACAGTCCTAAATCCAGAATTTCAACAGAATTACGGCTAATCGTTTTTGAGTTATGCGAGATACATACGTACATATGTACGTACAGACGTCACGCCGAAACTAGTCAAAATGGACTCAGGGATGGCCAAACTGGATATTTCTGTTGAAATCTGAAAACCAAATTTTTTTGCGATATCAGTACCTCCTTTACTTCGTACACGGAAAAAATGTTATTAGATATAAAATTCCTATCATTAAATTAATTAAAAATCAAATTCACAAACATAGCCACTGTGGCTGCAGCTATATATAGTGACGATGTGTTTTAAACATATATTTTGTTGCTTTATGAAGTGCAATGTGCAACTTTTGTTCAAGTTTTATCGATTTTTCTCGTCCATTATTCCTAACCAAGGTAGTTTTTCTATGTTCAACTTTTTCTTTTGCAGTAAAATCAATAAACTACGGTGTATTCGAATGAGAAAAATTTATTTTTGATACGATTGTAAATTGAATGTTACCTGGTCGGTTCTAAATCCATGGCATTAAAGAGAGCCATTCTAAATCTATGGCATTAAAGAGAGCCATCTTACGTCGGTTAGGGCGAAAGAAAGTAGTTGCTGATAGAATAAAGAAAGTAATTTCGTTATTTAAACCTGTTAATATTTATTATTCTAATTTTAAATTTTATGCAACTGTTAACTAACTTAATTCTTAATGCGATTTTCAATGCTGTGAAAAATGATAGACAGCTAACATATAATTTCTACTTATCTTCACTAAATCTATGGAAAATACTTAAAATTTATCTTTAATTTCATTTCAAAATTACCCAATGTTAGATTAGCTAGGAATTCAGTGGGTGGTTACCTATTTTTGTTTTATTTTTTGGGTCATAAAAACGTTCATGGAACTGGAAAACCTTCATAATGCCCAATTAGCCCAGAAAGACTAGTGAATTAATCCTATTTAAAGGTTTATTAATTATCTTTTACAACTACTGTTTTTTTAAATTTTCAAATTATTTTCTAGTTTTAGGTTGATTAGCAAACAGTATTTTACAAAGTGAGTAAAATATGGGAAATCTAATCGCTTAAAGTCGTAATTTTATCTCATTGTCACGTTTAATACAACTACAACTACAACTACAACTACAACAACTACAATAAGTTGCAGTGATGATCCCAAAATTAAAATAGGGGATAATTATGTTCATCAAGGTAAAAAGGGATATTGTAATTTTCATTCTTTTTTGTAAAATACACTACCTTAATTTGTACTTTTAGATTAGTAAGTTACAAGTGAAATGATTAGCAGATAAACTGTTGTAAATATCCGTATTGAGTTATCCAATATTTTCTTATCTATGATACTGGTTTGACAAACATTTTAGCTATTTTATACCTAAAATATAGTTCAAAATATTAGTACTTTAATGTGCACACAGTGCACCGCGGTATCTTTTTTTTGTGTTTAACCTAAGGGTCCACAGTTAAGTATTGCTTCAGAGGATGAGATGAATGATTTGTAGCGTGTGTGAAAATGCCATACCTGACCGGGATTCGAATCCGGGACCTCCGGATACAACTCTTATTGAGTTAGGCACAAATAACCTCACAGTATATCGATTGTCTTATCCACTTTACGGAGTAGCCTGTTCAGTTTTATATTAAGTTGTCTAATATGAATTATAATTCTACCTAATCAGATATCATGTATTTTTTCACATGCTATATGAATAAATATTGCACCAGCATAATCAGTGTCTGAATCCTCAAAGCATCTTAACATTTTTACGCGCGCGCGCACAAACACACACACACACACACACACACACACACACACACACACACACACACACATACACACACACACACACACACACATATATATATATATATATATATATATACTTTTTTTTTTGTAACGAGAATTCGATTCCCGTTGAGAGCTTCAAAGAATTAAACATTTTTTAAATATTTTTTTTTGTTAATTTCTTCTGTAATTTTAATTTTATTATTATGACTTTCATTGGTTAATTAATCTTATTTTTATATTAACTTATGAATCATGATAATTTTATTATTTAATTAGATAGATAAATGAATAACATCCTATAAGTGTTTTTTCTACTTTTAAATTAAATAACTGGATTGCATATTTATTCTTATCCAGCGTGATCTCATTTCTACAGAATTATATTAAATATTTTAACAATTTTTTATAATTATTTTATTAAAAAAAAAGAAAGAAGAGAATCAATCGGCATAATGAAGGGATTTTTTAACTAAAAGTAGAGACGATATCATAGAAGAGAATAGAAGTTCATCTTAAAAGTCGGGATTTATTGAACCTTTACCGCATAAAAAATAATCTCATCATATAACGATGAATATAAATCAATTTTTGCTAGCAAATTTTGCTACACATCCATATAGACCTAGCTAATAAATTACTATTTAAAAATCTAATTAAGTACAAAGTATTAAGCAGCAGCTAGTACATACTCCTTTTAACTAGAGATATTACAAAAAAGTTAATTATTCAGCTTTACACTTAAGCTACGCATAAAGTCCCACGTGGGCTTTTTGTTTCTATTTTATTATCACTTATTCTGTTAAGTCATCATTGAACTTAATTTTTAAACTCAGGGAATAAGTCTTTCAATTCTCCACACCTAATATTCCACAAACATTATAAAACTCAATTTCCTTTTGTACTTTGTTTTTTTTATTCATTATAACAGTAAAAAAAATAAAAATAAAATATCTTTTCTATATATATTAAGCCTAATTATTTTAACACTTAAAAATAGGATGTTATTAATTTATCTATCTAATTAAATAATAAAATTATCATGATTCATAAGTTAATATAAAAATAAGATTAATTAACCAATGAAAGTCATAATAATAAAATTAAAATAACAGAAGAAATTAACAAAAAAAAATTTACTAATTAGTTATAAATCTATTATTAAATTGTTTGTTTCGAGAACATTATATGAAGTCAGGATCGCGAGATTATATAAGCCCGGTGGTTGCCAGGAACAGTCATATACTGTTTTACAAGACTATCTGACTGTCTCTGAATCAAATAACCATAGTCATTAGGGACAGGACTAAGATATGGCCTCGGATGTAAGACTATCCGAGGCCATCCATGAGCCGTCCACCTATACAACTGACGGATTTAGACCGTCAGGAACGGTGATACAACCTTCACGACTTCGGCTGATACAAATAATTATATATATTTTTTATTGTTATAAAAAAGTTCTTTTTACAAATATTATTTTATCGCTGATATTACCACAACCCTAGGGACAGGACTATCCCTCACCCATTAGAGGCTAGCCTTCTTATTCTATCATTGATATTTTTTTTTAATTGCAAACTTAAGCATATTTATATTTTTTCCCTCAATATTAAAATCGTAATTTATTTCCTTTTCTTTTCAAAATTTAGCTTCTATTTATATATATTTTTTGATTCAATAAAATTATAGTAGCTAATATTTCATATCATTAACATAATAAGTTCTAATTTTAATTAATAATTTTTCCTCGAATTCCATCATATGTATCAATGTAATGGTACATGAAAATTAATTATAATAATACTTCATAACACATAAAAAATCTTTTACTCTTATATGTTATAATAATTATTACATACTATTACAATAATTATATTATTTAAATAAGAAATTACATACTGTTAAAATATATATACGTAATTAACCGAGAAGTTGTAATGCAATAAGTTACATATTTGTGGGTAACTGAAAAATGAGAATTTTAGTATTCACACCTTAAAACCTTTATCCCATCATGGAATAATCTGATATGTTCACTTAGTCAGTCTAGCGACTAGACTGACTAGGGATATTACCCTATCCCTAGTCTAGGAATATTACTAGATGTTATCTTCTTAAAAGAAACTGAAATATCCACACGAAATACACGAATCAGTCCATCTTTATCTAGGAAGAATATTTAAGAAATCAAATTATTTTTATTAATTCCCAAGATCTTTGATTTTAATTGAAATTGTGCAGATTGAACTTGACGGATAACAACGTTTTGAGTGACAGACTTGACTTACGACGGTTTGTAGGATTTTATAGATTGTGAATGAAATGAAGACAGAAACATGTACAGTCTGATTAAACATGAAAATGGAGCTCTAAGTTGTATATTAGCTATAAAAGAAATCCTTGAAAGATTCAAGTTGTGGGCCTCACATTTTTTAAATGGGCATGAAACTTCTTCGTTGAAGAAGTAAATATTTCGTTGAAGGTACAGATCTTGAGTTAATTACTGCACTTTACTGTCCTGCTGGTGACAAAGGGCTTCTGTTGAGTTAGAGCAGTCCGTGAAGAACTGCACATAAATCAGTCCAAAGATAAATCAATTTATCTTTACGAAGATCCCAAATCAGATGCTACGTTTTAATTTATTCATTTTTAACTGCTCTTATTAATCGCACTGATTAAACTAGTCAGCAGTATTAAGTGTCATTTGTGAAGGAAAAAAATCATATTGACTGAGCAGGAACAAAATATCTTTATATAATTTTTCAGTTGGTTTTTTATCGGCTGATAAAAATCCATTTTTGGTTGGTTGAGGGGCTTCAGGGTAATAAGCACGGTTTTGAATGGAAATTTCAAATAGATATTTGATAGATAAAAAACTAGAAGAATTTAAACGATAAACAACAATTTATAAATTCTGTAGAACGGCTTTAGATCCTTAAATATTACACCGAAGAACTCTCTGCAATGGGTAATCTTGTGGAGTACCACTCAAAATTTTGACAAAGCATTTTCAGAGTATCATTTGACAAAATGTATGTTGTAGGTTCTAAACCTAGCTTCAGATGAAAATAAATTTTGCTGAAAGAATGAAGAAGAAGAAGAGTGGTAAAAATAATTGAATAAAAAGTGTTACCGTTTGAAGTTTTCTCATTGACATCAAAAGTAACTCTAGTTTTGTGGAAGTAGAAGACGCTGTAATTACAATGAAAAGAGGAAAACAGGATATTTTATAAATTTTGTCTGTATTAACATTTAATACTACCGGCAGTATGTGTTGTAATTCATAGAATTTTTCCACGAGTTTAAAACAATCTTCTTTTGGCTTTTTTTATTCTGAAATTTTGAAATTTCAATATAAATTCCATTTCATTAATGAGATTATTCTTTAAAAACTAAAATACCCTTTGTCTAATGGTGTAATTAGTAACCCATCCGTTATTAGAAAAAGATACGCTTCTTAGACTACGTTTTAAATAACCTAACTCAAATTTATGTCTGAATTAAACGCCTAAAAGTTCTAAATATATTCCCTTTAACAGCTTAATAAGAAACTTTTTTTTTATCGTTGTCGAGATTGGATTTTTTAAACGATGTTTACCTAACTATCTGCCTTTTTCAAGAAATAACTATTTAAGTCGAGAATGCTTCTTCATTTTTGCAGTCAAGTAATGAAACGAAGTTGCACAGGTTAAAAGAAGAGCTACTGGGGAATGAAATAAGATTACCTTATTATATCTTTTATCTTTATTATGAAGTGAATTTATTAAACTTCATAACGTTAGTTTTTCGTTTTTGCAGTTTTTATTCCCAGCTTCTAATAGTGGTAATTTTTAGAACAATCGAAAAGTGTTATTTTATTTTTTAACAGTGGTTTTTTCGAAGCTTGTTTAATTTTTCTTTATAAAACTTACAAATTCGTTTATCGGTTATTTATAAAAACTCCACATTAAATTTATCCATAGATTACCCTCATGAGTATGAATATATATGTATAATAATGTATTCTATACATAATTAAATAATTGGTAGAATTTTGTTTAATTAACCCCATACTGTTAGCTTAGGGGATGAGTGATAATAATAATTATAGCTGCCAAATCTTATTAATATTTGTAAAATAATCACTTAATTATGTAAGCCTATAAGATCTGTCTAAGCAATAATTATCCTGACTGTCCGTCATTTACTGATGATAATATCCTGTGAATTTAATTTGCGCTATGAAGTAATTCCTTTGACAGACCACAGAGAGCCTATATCTTTTGGAAAACTGGGCCGGTATTGTGTTAATTGTATTGAAGTAGTATATAGAATACAGTTGCTTGCAGTATAGATAATGCAGCATTTTAGAGTCAGATTGTATGTATTCGGGAGAAAGGGCATTTAGAGCTTAAGCTTTTGTTAAATCTACCGACAATCCAACGAAACAACACAACAGCCGCCCTCCTGTCCGTAAACCATTATTGGTTTGAAAATCAGTTGTAGTACAGTTGTGTAGTACTTCATTAAGTTGTGAAGGGCACAACTGCAAATCTCACTCTCCACCCTCTTACCTTATCACCCTTATACTACCCGTCCCCAAACCGCATTCGTGACGCCGTCTACTCGGTTGAACCCAGTCAGTCATTCCTCATCCCCGTACGCTGCTTCCAGTATATTCTCCATCCGCCCACCCCAAAACATACTACACTCCTATTATTTGTTATCCCTGTGTCCGAAAGGATAATCCTCCCTTTCCACGTTAATTGTTTTCTACAAACAACCCTCGTTCTCGTTTGCAAACAACCTGCTACATACCACCCCCCTCATTGTGCCTCTTGTTCTTAATTTATTATCTCAAGTAGTTCGATACAAAACAAAAACCCTTATTAACAGAACTATTATAATATTGTTTTGCAGAACTTATGTTATTAATTCGTCATTCTAAAACTTTCATTTACAAGACCTTAATTAAGATCATCTTATTGTTTTGGATAGTAAGTGTATAAGGAGTGACCTTATTTAAAATACTCATTCCAGAACTGTGTTTTCATTTATACCTATTATTATATCAGAAAATAAGAGATTAAAAATATCACTTTCCCGATTATTTCGTTTACGTTACGTGAAGAAATGTTTATATATTTCAAAGCCGTTTAGAGCCGCTTAAGTTCTTACATTTTTTTACTGCTTCTTTACAGCGGAATAGAGAAAATAATTAAATAACAAACGATTAAATTTTGTAGTATTTGACCGTTTTGCAATACGTTTGTCTGTTAAATCATTGTAACATGTTGCAGCCGAAAGCCAAGAACGCTTGACGATCCGACAGACGATCAGTTGCTGCCCTCTCACCGATCGCAACTGCGATCGACTGAAATCAAAGATATTCCCCTTTACCAAACTGTGTTGGTGCAAATTATATCTCGATTGAAGTACAAATACGGGTTAAATGTCGGACTTGGATTGTAAATGATATAGCTCTCCAATTAAGAAATATTTTAAAGGCCACTGAAGACGGAATTATTAAATAGTTCTACTGAATAGCAAACGCTAAATTAAAATTTATTCATTCTGTAAGAATTCATATAATTTTCCTTTATTTAATTTTTTTTATGTATTCAATAAGTTATAAAAAGGAGTGAGGATAAAATCCTTTAGTAATCGCAGTTACGTGATTTTTCTCATCCCATCTACATAACCCGTATTACGGTACTTTTATTACAAATATTCAACAAGCCAGGCGCTTTTTGAACGAGTAAATGTTCGAGTGCTTTTTTACCTTTCAATTTATTAACAATAGGATTTTCAAATCTCGCTCATTTGTTCATACAGACGTACTTTGGTACTCACCGGTTCTGTATTTGATTTACAAATTCGGTTTGATGCACATTCTGGAAAAAACAAACAAATTTCCTGATAAAATAACAACAGACCTATTGATTATTTTTTATTTAATCCTCTTTTTTCAGCCTCTTTTACAATGAAATCGATTTGGCTTGATAGCGACTTCATTTTAATTATATGAGGGGAACACTTAATACCTCTTTTCTTTACTTAAATTTTTAATTTTATTGTTCAATCAATAAAATAAAATAAATTATGATAATATGTCCTAATAAAAGTGATCAGCCTCCTCCATGGCCGAGTAAGTAGTGTCTCGGCACTTCGTGCGTAGGTCCCGTGTTTGAATCCCGGTCAGGCATGGTTAGCTACGTGTATTTATTTTTACTCGGTTTCATCTAAGTATAATTTTCTTTAAAAATAATCTGCAATGTGTAGCGACTTCATCAAGAAAACTTATGTTTTTGATTTTTCTTTGAATTTATTATAGCTATCAAGAAACTTTAGTCTCAAATTGACGTTTTGAGAAATGAGGATTTTACCTTACCTAAAACCAGTCAAATCAATTTTTCAAAATATATTCTTGTGAGGGAACTTCCCTACAGTAGCTTTTTATGTTAAATTAAAATAAATTTAAAATATTAGTATCAAACTACTTATTACTTCCATACGATCCTTTAAATAGGTAGTAAGAGAGAGCAAGACCACAAAGAGATAAAGTAGGTCTATGTAGGCTAAACTATATAATATGTTATTAAGAGGGACAGCCCACTTAGAGTTTTGGAAATCATTATTCTGAGTCTCCTCCCCCATTTAAAAGAACAGTTTAGATATGATTCTGAAATATCAGTATTTTCCATGACTTACAATGATGCGATTATTGGTATCACGTTGTTGCTAACCCCCTTGTTAGCGCGTAATATAAAGATGTCGTTACACGTTTTCGGTGTACAAATGATTAGGGGAACATAATTGGGTACTGCACGTGACCAACACGTGTATAACTGCATAACTTGTCCACGAGATTTTTAGCTTCTGGTTGAATATATTACCCATTAAATGCTGTACTAAAATATACGCTTCCCATTATATTTTTCTTTCCGCCTTCGATGGCTTGAAAAGAAAATAACTTGCTAAAGCTTAGTGAAGGTCTATTCAATATTTACTGTGTATTACCTACACACTTTCTTCACGCTCATATAAATTAGAACAAAACGCACACTGTAACTCATATAATGAAAAAGCAGAAACAGAGATTTTTCAATAAATTGCCCCTAACAAAATAATTTGGTTAAAAAGCGACGTTGTAAGTTTGGCTTACTTTCAGTATCAATAGAAAGGTATATAGTTAAATAAAAGTTTTCTATATTCTTTTTTATTCTTTCTATATAATATATATATTACCTTTTTTCTTTCTTATACGTATTTTCTTTCTATATTCTTTTAATATATTTATATGGTTTTTTTAGAAGTTTGATAGTTGACTTAAAAAAACAATTTGTTTTTTTTCCATTTTGTGATAATTATTTCATTTAATGCAAAATTTTCACTCACTGGACTTAATGAAAAGCTAATGTAATTCTGTGGTGCTTTTATTTATAGAACAGAACTGAAATATATTTCTATAAAGGTTACTTATCGCCAAACAACTCAAACTGTTTCTCAAGTTGTTTAGGAAGATGAATGTAACAATGATTTAAAATTTACTTAACTATCAATACTGTCTCATAATCTGCTAAAACGTATTAAAATTATCATAGTTAAAACGTTTTGGGAGGAAACATAAGGGATTGTGATCTCCACCTCTCTTTTGAGATTATTTATTTTTTACCTCTTTTTTTGTTAACCTTGATTCAGTAAGTATTTTCTTTCTAAATATAAAATTTACGTTCTCACTTAGGAAAAGAAAATAATAAAAGAATGTTAACCTCGACTGATTGAAAGAATAAAAATAAAAAAATAAATATTTTAAAATGAATTTTTTTAGAAAGGTGCTTTTGATTTTTTTTTAAATTTCAACATAAACATTTATTTTCGAAGAAATTATTTTTTTAAATAAATCGCACGTACCAGTAACATAGTTTAATAAAGTTCAATTTCTGGTAGGTTTTAGTTCTGGTAAAAGTGGTTTACTTGGTTCGGAATTTGAACTGATTTTGTTTAGATTAGGTTGCTTTCTGGGTGGTACAAGTTACAGGAATTTTAAAGCTCATGTAGCTTTACTCTAGTAACATAATCGGTTAATTTTACTTACGATAGTTATCGGTTTAATTTAGTAAAGAAGTAATTCAGCATACATCTGTAAAATTCTAAACTCTCTCAATGGGAAATATTGTACAAATTTGTATAATTTTTTTTTAACTAACGGAATTTGTTTTCCTTCAGTTTTTTCTGAGTAAAAGTGTAATTACATTTGTTCAATTGCAATGTGATCGTTCAACTTTTACAACGACAATCCATTTTATTTTATTTATGTTAGCTGTCTATGTTTATGTAAAGACCGAAATTCGAACCCGATTTTTTGAAAGAATCATTGAAAAGTACTGAAAGAATGAATTTCTGGAAAAATTAACTTGCGAAGTTATTATGACAAACGTGATCAATGACTATCAAAAAAATAAACAATAATATTTACATACAAAATATAACCATTTTGAAATAAATTATCCTTTATTTCATATAATTACAGTTAATGCACGTGAAAAATGAGAATCATAAAATAAATTTAGTCCATAAAAATTTTGAGGATCAAATCAGTTCTAATTTAATCTCAACGAGCTGATGTTTTCTTAAATTGACAAAAAAACAAAATGTAAAAATAATAAATAAATGTAAAATAAAATTTAAGAGAGAATAAAATCAAATTCCTCTCTAGGATGATCGTCCAGTAAAAGTAAAATAATAATAATGACCTAAGCTACTGGACATTACTTTCATGTTACTTTTATTTTATGAAATGTAAATCTATTTTTAAGAATTTTACAAACGGTAGAAACTAACAAACGTAAGATTTACCATGAGAGTAGAGCCACTTCTTAAGAGAAAAAGTTTTAAACCATTTTTTTTTTCTGATGACCTTTGTTTAAATAAATATTTAGCATAAAACTCATCTTAAATAAAAAAAAAAAAAAAATGTTGAAAAAGTTCTATGTCGAACTAAAAAATGAATAGATTTCTATAGAAATGTTAACGTTCAAACCATATTTCAATCAAGGAATATACTCGTGAAAATTACATACAACGAGTAAATGAGTCGTACAATAATCCAAAGGATACAGGAAAGTGACATAAAAATCAGTCAACTGATTCTGAACGTTTATAGATGATTCATTCAATGAAATATACGAATGAGTTATTTTGTGCCGATCATCAGTTAAATGTTATTTATTAGATTTTTTAAAATTATCAAACGTACTTTTAATCGTCATTACTTTTTCTAAAATTTTTGAACAGTCTTTTGGAATCACAGTGGGATAGATCAGCAAGATATTCACGCTGAAAAATAAATTTCTTGAACTCTACAGGTACAAGCACGCCATGTGATTCGTGATGGTGTGGAGGAGCAGCATAAAAGTAGATTTTAAGACAACCTGACACAATTCTCTTATCCGATTAACATTTTACTAATTTGTTTTGCGTATTGAGTAAGTAACGCTTTAATTTTACTCGTACAATTATATTATTCAAATATTTCTAAAACCTAAATGTTTACGGACTCTAAGACGTATTTTAGAATTTTCAGGATAAAGTAAGAAACCTAACAGATGATTCCAGGTTTTACAGAAACGGTGAGTCTTTTCTGGTATCTTTATATAATATCCGTGTTTGTAAATCTAGGTTATTCAGTCAAAAACACTGGTACATTAGAGAAACAGATAGTGTTGTAGCCACGCAGCTGAAGTACCATTTTTAAATAAGAACTAATATTTTTTCGTATTTTATCAAAAATTTATATTGATAAATACTTTGTAAACCAAACGTATATAAGGACATCATATATCTATCGAGATAAAAATAGGTTAACATGATTAATTTTTTTAAAAACAGTTTGTTTATACGCTTGATTTACCTTATTCCAAACTTATAAATTATATGCGTATTACATGTAGTTCATCAATGGGTAATTTTTCGTTTAAGATTTTGAATATTGCTATTAATCACCAAATAATTTTTACGTGTTTGCTTATTACACTGTAAATAATACACTGAGTAATAAAATCCATGTGAAACGCATCACATGTGTCAATAACGTGGTGCGCGCGCGATCGTGTGTATACGATATTACCTTATATTTTTAATATTTGTAATATTTCAGAAAATACTGATTGTGTGTCAGGAGGTGCATTTAATTATACGTCTGAGCTCAAGTTTAGACCAGCTTTCTTAACAATTCCGTCATGTACTAGGCGAAATAAGATATTTTGTTGTAATTTACTATCAAATCCACTAAACCGTCCAAATCATTTAATTCAATGTTTTTGTTTTTTACAACATTGAAGATATTCGGAGATTAAAATTTTAGATTGAAGTGATATACTCGTAATTCAATTATCAATATTTAAATGATCTAATGAATAAGTATAAAACGGAATAAAATTTCAGATTATATGGTAGAATATTATTAAAAAAATTAAATAATAAAAGTACTAAGAGTGAAAATTGATAAAATTTTAGATCCTTGAACTCGTGAATAACCACAGCAGTAGATTACCTAGGCCTAAATATTTTTTATTTATCTTTGTGTAAATTGCACTTGATTTTGAACTTCTGCTATGTGAGTGTTTCATACAAATATCCATCACTTTTTAAAAAAGTGAAGAACTCAGTTGAGAGTGTCTCTTCACATTATATAGTAACACAGTCTCAGAATTATTAGTTGTATTTATAATCTTTTTAACTAGCTACTTTTTCAGAAAACCATAACCCTTCTCAGCAATATTGCTGCCTCGTAATGACACACTTCAAAGAGATGAAATTATTAGAATTTGCTTCTTATGTAATGATGGATAGAAAGAAGATATTATTTATTTCGTACTTTGATTTAATTTCTAAATGAAATTAGATTAGCGTAACTAGATCGTGGATACTGGTGTTCTTTGGTGGTTGGGCTTCAATTAACCACACATCTCAGGAATGGTCGAACTGAGAATGTACAAGACTAGACACTTCATTTACACTCATACATATCATCCTCATTCATCCTCTGAAGAATTATCTTAACGGTAGTTACCAGAGGCTAAACAGGAAAAAAGAGAGAGATTACCGTAATTTATTAAAGAAAGACTAACACAGAAACATTTAAAAACAATTGTTAAATGGACGTATAAATTGATTAATCTATTTGGTTATGTTAAAGAGGCTATAAGATGTAGAAGGATCTGGACTAATGAATTTATTTAAACATTAATATCCGTTATTATATTAATGACAAGTACAAATTTTTACTAATGATAAATTTATAATTTTTACTAATGTACAAATTTTATTAATGACAAGTACTGTTACCGAATGGACTCCCCGGTAGACCGGAACAGAGTCCGTTAGCTTTGCACTCATGATGAGTTAATGTTAGCGGGGTTCTCTAAGAGAACTAGGACTAAATTTCGTTGCGATTAACACTTTTAGTGGGAAAGTTGTTGTAGTGGTTTAGTTATTGCCTCGAATCCGAGACATTCAATGAATTGGCTCATTAAATGGTTAGAACTAGGCGCGGGGTCTTCAATCCGCGGTTAGGCTTCTAGCTTAGTTCCTGAGGGCGACGTGGTAGCTGCAGGTGTCCGTTGTCTTCTTCTAAAGGCATAAACCTAAAAACTATCTCGGGGTGAATTTACCGACGCAGATGTCCCTCGGGGCATCTGCATCGGTGGCATCTCAGCGGGGCCTGAACTGAACGCTGTGGTATGTGATCAGTTTGAGGGCGAGAAGATGTCCTCCGTTAAAGCCACTACTGGCTATGAACGGAGGGGGTGGTGTAGAGACCGGACACGCTACGAGGCGGGATCTTCTCCCCTCGGGGGGTAATCGAGATGTTGCCGAATGGATCAAAAGATTTAGGTTTGTTTTACTTACGTAGCTCTTTTTCTTGCTTAGATTTTTGTGTTAATTACATCTTATCTTATTAAGGTATTTTGTTAGTTTTATCTAATTTATCGATTTCCAACGGCAAGATTAGTTGAAGGGATATGAATACCTGGTTTTCGACCCAGTAAATGAGTTTACTAATCGTGACTAGATTGTTTTAAATTTTATTAATAGTTATGTAATAATTACTTGAATAGTAAAAATCGCTTTTTGTTTTTCTACAAACGTAATCGATTAAATCATACAAAATTTGTTAGAGTTTTGTTTTGTAAAAAATTTACCTTGAAAAATAAATTAGTACTTTTATTATCATCATAACTCTTCGATTTTAATTATATTTTCTTTCCTTAAAACTCAGAATAACTTTCTTTGGAAATTTTTACTAATTTTGTATGGCTTATTGTAACCATTATTTTACAAGACCGGCTCTGAATATTTTTACTTTCTCCACAATATGAAATTTTAGAATACATATCAATGAAATAATACCTACTTAAAAGTTAGGAAATTAAACGTTAAGAAACCGTACGGTCGTAAATATTTGTATTTCTTTACTGAAAATAGTCTTTTTTCTTTATTAAAAATGTTTATTTTGTAAAAGAAAAGTAATTTTTTTAAACATGTTTTATTTTGTGAGAAAATTTGATGGTTTAAACTATATGTATCAAGATGAAATAATAATTAATGTAAAATAATTAAATGATTATATTTTTAATATTAAAATAAACGAGAAATAAAGAAGAAGTAACTTTCTTTCCCTTATTTTTGAGGAATAAATTTAATAGAATAGATTAATAGGAAACAACCGGTGATGATTAGGTTTTTAATTCTGAAAGAGTCAATAGGGATGATCAGAAATTAAATGGCACAAACGGCTGGCTAACTTAGTTTATGTGATCTGTCAATACTGTAAGGGTTGCTTTCAAATAAAGTAGTATACCATATGTTATTCTTATAAACATAGACGAGTAGAGTTACCCTTCGAAAAAAGTTGTTTGTTTACTCTGTTGATTGCTAGTTCTCCCTTATTGCCATTATTCGATTCCATTGTTCTTAACATATTTCATTATAGTACATGTTTTATTTATACTTAACTAAAACATTTATTACTAAATATTTAGATGAAAAATTAAGAATAGGTTGCGGTAAAATAAATTAAAACCTAATTTAAAATCCAAAAAATAGTCTCACTATAAAAAATATAGTTTCTTTATCGTTGACTCTACACTTGATACATCCAGTAAATCATCCATATGAACTACATGTCTCTGAATCAACAGAAGATTAATTATTTTTCTCGTTTATAGGTAATCTTCATTTCTATAAAGGTTATAAGGGCAAATTTACAAGAAAATTTCAAGTAAAATTACAACCGTCATATTCTGATATAATCAAACAAAATACGACGGTAGGCATATGCTAATTCTAGACAGTTAAAATGTATTTTTTCTTTTCTTTTTAGCTAATTCACTAGTTACTACAAACTCAGGAAAATATGTTGTTAAAGAGGAAAGGGAATGGCAGCCTTCCGTATTACTGTTGGTCTGATACTCTTTTAAAATATTGCACAGGTTTAGGGCCTATTCTTCGCAAAAGACATCTTCTATTCTTCCATCTTCTCCATGGGATTTTTTTTTAATGTTAGATAGAAATAAATCATGAATTCGTAAATGAGTTTTTAGAAGAACGATATTATATAAGTAGTTCTATTATTATACATATATTTAGATTAAATTTAAATCTATGAGTTCTTTAAGACAAATCGAATAGGTTTGTTTTTGAAATCTGTATAAGAATTTTGTTCACTATTACGTGAAAAATTCTGCTACATTTTTAATATAGTAAAGAACATTTTGTTCTTTGGATTTATTAGTGAACATGCTTATGTACGAGATATATTACTGAATATATAATGTAATATTGTATTATTATTGAATGCTTATGTATCCGACTGTTAAATATTTTCTATAAAATTGGTAAATATTCTCCGCAAAACATTTTATAAATAAACCTACAACAGAATTATATTTCCAAAATCATATACTATCTTAAGTTGTTTACTTCCGCGCAGTAGTCATAAACTAAGAGTGTATTGACGGATTGACCTTAAAAGTACGTTCGAAACTGCTTTCATTGTAACAATTTGTTCATTCTTTTCTTCCTTGTACGAAGTAAAAGATGTATTGTGATCGCGAAAAATTTCGATTTTCAGATTTCAACGGAAATATCCATTTTTATCATCCCTGAATCCATTTTGACTAGTTTCGGCGCGACGTCTGTACGTACGTATGTGCGTATATATCTTGTATAACTCAAACACGATCAGCCGTTGAAATTTTGGATTTAGAACTGTTGTAACATCTAATTGTGCACCAGGAGGTGCACAACTTCTTTTACCATTGTTGATATGAACTTTAGAAGTTTTATAGAAGTTGTGGAACAAGATTTGGTTAAATAGAGTATAACTTATCATCTCTAAGGTAGTTACGATAGTTTTATCTATAATGGTAGCTGAGAAGCTACCACTCCTTCTTTTTCTCCGCATATATTGTGCTTGTTCTTTGAATTTTTCCCACTACAAACCTGAATCTGAGTTTAGACTGAAACATTCAAAGTACCTGCTGAACTAATCGTTCTTTATTTTGCAAAGAGGCTTTTATACCGCACTTGTCAAATGCCTGATTTAAGTTCAAAAACGATATGTTAGAGAAATTCTTCTCCTTTTGTGTTTACTGACATTACCTTTACTCTGTAAACTTGTTCTATAATTCCGTGAATGTCTTGGATACCAAATTAATAACTTCATATCAAATTTAACTGTTTTCATAGTGGATGCAGCGTTTTTAAGTAAAAATTTAAAAAATGTAATATTACGAGTAGTAGGCTAATGAAGTTGTGTTGAAGAGATTTCACTAAAACGTTTTTCAGACTTACGAAAAATTAATGATAATTTAAACCACATCCCATTGGTAAGAAACACATTCAGTTATCAAGATGGAATTAAATGTGATATTTAACTTACCACAACGACTTTATTGGTAAGTTCTTTCAGCATTCTCTTGTATTTAAATCGTAATCAAATCACTTTTTTCCTTAGAAATGATTTCTTTTTTTCCGACTGTTTTTGGCTAGCTGAAAGTAATCGGACGAATACCTACCATTTCTTCTTGAATAGATTGAAAGTGAAACTTTAGTAAAAGCTTTTGTTAGATAGTAGACAACCCCTTCTGCCTTTTCTTTACCGAGATAAAAAAATTATCCGATTAGAATACTCAGCGAATTTACATTACCGTGAATGGAGGTTCAGGAGAAAAACTTAGTAGAATCTTTTAGAAAGAAAACCTCTTTACCGAAATCGAAAGACAAAGGAAGATCTGCCGTATAGATAACTAGAAAATACTATCCAGTGGCAGAAAAGGAGTAATTATATAAAAAAAACGACATTGGAGAATCTGAAGCAAAAGCAAAGCGACTGTTAAAGTGAGTTAATGTAACGAGTAGGATGATATTTAAGTCCTTAAAAGGAACTAATGGCAATGATAATATTCTGATGAAGATAACTACGGGACTGATAAGATTTGTGCCTAATCTCTGAGTCTTTCTTTTTTTCTTTTTCCTGTTTAGCCTCCGGTAACTACCGTTTAGATAATTCTTCAGAGGATAAATGAGGATGATATGTATGAGTGTGAATGAAGTGTAGTCTTGTACAATCTCAGTTCGACAATTTCTGAGATGTGTGGTTAATTGAAACCCAACCACCAAAGAACACCGGTATCTCTGAGTCTATTTTTTCTGAAGCTAACTCGCTTTGTAGACATCGCTAACTTGGTAGAAAGATCTGTCTTAATCGTGACAGGACGTGTGATCTTCCAGCAGAAAAATGTTAAAAATAGTGAAACAGAAAATGCTATTTATTTGAAATAATTTTCATTCGTCAAAAAATAATTATTTCTGTAGTCTATCTTAAATACATTTTTAACTGTATAAAACCTTTGTTGCGGCCTTACGAGCTGCTATAAAGCAGCTCGTAATTTATAAAGCTGCTATAAAGCAGCAATTTTTATCTACTTGAAAATAATTTTAAACACATACATTTATTGCAGAAATTAATATTACTACGCATATTTTGTATTAACACTCGTAGTTTATATAAAAATTCCGAACAAATCGAAAATTTAAATTAATCTGGGTCCAGTTATTTCAAATCACTGACTTTCTGCTGTAGTACAGTATTTTACACAAAATAAAAGGTATTAATTGTGGATTTGCCCCAAACTAATTAAATTTATCATACAGTTAATCTTACTCTGTTTGACCTAAAAATTAAGATCTGCTGCTGCTGCTATCCGAACCACATTGTCAAAACTTTAATGTGCGAATGCGTTAAAATAATACATAATAATGAATAATCTGTTTGTGGGAAACAAATTCTTTAATGTTAAATTTTGTTTCTTTCATTCTGTTTATTATGAGCTCGACCGTGCTACATATTTTAACGAGGAAGATGAGGTGGATGATACGAGACGTGAAAGAGTGCGCGAGTTTTGCGTGGAATCGAACCCGTGACTAATTGATGTAGAAACTAATATCTTATTGAAATTAGTAATGGAGATTAGTAATGAGAAATAATCTCTTACTTTTTACATATCTAAAATTACAAAAATGATTGTCTTATCTTTTCTGAATTAACGTGAAATTATTATCGCATATGCGCAAATAAAATTCTGCAACTGTAAATTCTTAACTAAATTTTATAGGTTTTTGTTTTGTTCGAAATTAAAATATTAAAAGAAATAATATAGTCGAACTATCCAGTAAGAGCGTTTATGGTCGCTCAGCTTAAATTATTACAAAGCTTCTTTTTACTTCCTTGTACGAAGTAAAGGAACTATTATAATCGCGAAAAAATTCGGTTTACAGATTTCAACGGAAATATCCATTTTGCCGTAGAATGTTGAAATTTCAGATTTAGGACTGTTGTAACATATAGTTGTGCACCTCCTCTTTTGATTGCATCGACTTGATCAAAAATGTCCAAAAAAGCCCAAAATCCCCAAAATGGCTCAAAATGGATTTTGGACCTTTTTTTAACTGCAGTAATGAACCCTCATTGAGAGCTTTTAACGATCTATCATAAGTGGTACTTATTTTCATTGATTCCAGAGCTGTAGCCAAATAAAATTTTAATTAATGAAAATTTGGATGTTACAACGAGAAGGCACATCGGTTCGAATGAGACTTCATTTTCTTTTTTAATATAACTATATTGATTTATTAATCATTATTAACCTGTGATTGTAAAAAAAAGTTTTATAATAAATACTAATTCAATAACAACAAAAAAAAAATAATAAAAAATAAAAAATCATAAGTTATTAATAAAATAAAATTTTCTGTACTTTTAAAAATGTGTGTATATAATTTAATAGGCGTTCAAGGAAGTCATATAGTGTTCACAGTAGATTTTTTTCTAGTGTTTTAAAACATTTAACTGATTTTCGTGATGAATACGGTTAATGAAACGATTTATATTTTTATCGGAAAATTTAAATGACCATATCATTTGTACTTGTATCACTTATTCAAGTAGGAAATTTACGCAAAAATAATTTGGGGGAAATCCCCTACAATAAGTTGATTTTACTAATTTTAGCCCTTAAATTTACACGTCTTAATAAATACAATATCAAGACTGCTGCCTGTTTAATCAGATAGGTGTTTACTCACATAGAAATTTAAGCCAACCAGATTATCTAAATTGTCTTATAAAAGATTTCAGTACTTTAACCAAAAATAAAAAAAAATATTGGATAGGGTGACAGTATAATTTTTGTTCTATTTTGCTTTATTAAAGGAAAGATTTAGCTATCTCTAGGGAATGGCCTATTTTTTCATTTCGTTTGGTTCTGTGAATCTTTTTCGGTTTGATATATTCTTATCCTTCACATCTAGGGAGGTGTTATTTATTCCAGAATTATTCAGCATACAAATAATTCGCGATTATTAAAAAATTACTGAAGAAAGTGTGCTTTAGTGTATTAGTTGACGAGTTATCAATCTAAGTTGTATTTATAACATCGGCACCGTGGTAAATCTAATATATAAAACGTTAAATAAGCTTTGGTTATAAAATACTGATTTTATTAATAAACTGAGGTGTTTTATTGTACACCAACACTTTTGCTTTCTTTTCTTCCCACTCAAGTTCAGCTCAGTCGTCATAAATGTAAAAGTATCATCTGATTTTTGAACTTACGCAATACTGATTTTCCTTTTTTTTGTTTAATTTACTTTTATTTATTTTTAAAGCTATTATTTATCATAGCAAAAAATACTAATGCAAGACATGGTTTTTATTTCATTTCTAAACTGAGCATTGGTGAGAATAAGGTTTGTGACTCAGTAAACATGACTCGAATGCTACTCATTTTGATCCAATTTATATAAAAAAAATCGATAATGTTGATGACAGGAACAATTATCAACCTAAAAAATCTTTTAAGATCTTGAAGAAAGTTTGGAAATCACGTCTATGTTTGATTAAACCTGGAACCACTGAAAAATTGTATAGGAATAAATTTTGTGATTTTCAGTTATAGCAAAACCGTAACCTACTCAAAATGACTTCTTTTTTAATTTTGACTTTCTTTCATTTTTTTCATTGTTATAAAATAGACACTCGTGCTTTAATAAAAGCTACAGACAAAGAAAACCTATAACGAATGCTAGTTAATGAAATTCATATTTTACAAAAATCAATTATTTATTGTTGGTTTGAGTGTTATTTATTGCCCTTCCTAGCAATGTCATTTTAACATTTGTAGTTTACGCGTTTCGGAGTACCTCTATTCTCAAAACTACTTTTAACATTCATTGAGTATTAATATTTTTAACACTTTAGCAGTGTCAGCTACTTTTAATACACTTGAGTGTTAAACGTAGCTTTGAGAATGGAAAAGTAGCTCCGAATCGTGTCTACTACAAACCTTAGAGTGACAGTGCTAGGAAGGGCAGAAAATAGCACTCGATCACTTAGATAATCCTAGCTGATTATGAAACTTTGTTGAAATTTTAACAATTATTTATGGTGCAAAGTTTATTTCATTCGATTATAATTCGATTTGTAAAGGATATTCTTTTGGAGGTCGACCAACGATGAGAAAATTACTTTGAAGTCGTAGATAAAATCAAACTTCATCGAATCAATATTTTGTGTTATTTTCCCAATTATGATGTATAACCTTGGGATTCAATTTTTGTATAAATAATTCA
Organism: Lycorma delicatula; assembly: GCF_047948215.1. Taxonomy (NCBI): domain Eukaryota; kingdom Metazoa; phylum Arthropoda; class Insecta; order Hemiptera; family Fulgoridae; genus Lycorma; species Lycorma delicatula. Next base: position 247,428,266 of record NC_134455.1, on the reverse strand, counting down.
TTTGATTATTGGAATTTTCAGAACAAAAATTTCTTCTAGTTTAAGAGTAATCTGATCCGATTGAGAACCCAGCCATACCTATATGACTCATAAGTTAATTAGTAATTAGTGTTTAAAATTAAAAATTATTAAAATTTAATGATTGATTAGTTGTATAATCTGTTTTATTGATATTAAATTACGGATTATTTATATACTCGAACAGCTGGTTATTAAAATATGTGTGAAATAGTAAAAGAGTTATATTCACACCCATCACAACCTAATTTTAACTTTTAGAAGGACATGTTTTAATATTTTCCTAATTTTACAGAGGGAAAAATATTTTTTTAAGAGAAATAATTTGATGACGGAATCTTTCTTTAGCTAAAATTTATATTTTTAATTCAAGTAATATTGTGATTTTCAAGTTAAAACCGAGAACTATGACGCTTTTATGTAGATATCAACAATTAATATTGCAAAATCTGAAACAATTTTAATTATTCCGGTTGGAAACTCGTTAGCTAGGTTGAATGATAGAAATTATTTTATTACATCACCTCAAAAAAAAAAAATCAAAAGATAAATCGAAATCTTTCTCATCTTTCTGATACATTTTTGTTTATGAAATAAGATCGTGAAATAATTAAAATTAATTAAGATTCTAACATATTGGGTCAAGATATTCTGAGGTAAGTTTTTACCGAAGGTTAAAGTAGTAAAAAATACAGTTTTGATCTACGGAAGTGTGATTAAAGAGGGAAGGATACGTTTTGATAAACAGATAAATTAAAAAGTTCTATGGAAAATTAATAACCGGTAAATAAATAAGCAAAGTTATTTAACGGTAATAGTTTAGATGGATATAAATTACTTAATATCGTGAATATTTATCGATGTTATAAGTGTGTTAACTTAAATAAGTTTCCTGGACAAACTACGGTGTAGAATTGTGGGGAACGGCTAGTACTAGTAATATGGAAATTATATAACGATTCCAGAACAAAGTAGCGAGGGTGATCGCCGAAGCACAATGTTCAAGCGGAATGATGAGGTTCACGATTACCTGCAGCTTCCGACGGTTCGTGAGATTGCACAGCAGCGCAGTGTCAAATACCTGTAGAGTCTTGAGAATCGTGTAAACCACTTTGCAATTAATCTACTCGATAAAAGCACGGACGTAGTACGGTTGAGATGTGTCCATATATTCGACACAGTTTGGAGTGTGACAAGTTTAGTAGTGTCGTATTTAATTTCTTTGTTTTTACTCTTTTATTTTCTTTTTATTCTATGTTATTAATGTTTGTTTTTGGGGACTATGTAGTGCTGAAATTAATGTTTTGTAGTTTATGACTGAGCTTGAAATTTCATATTGGACTTTAAGTTTACTTGCAACTATTTATTATGCATTATACATTTCGGGGGTTCCTTAAGTGCATCCTTATTAGGTGCTTTTGTCAGTAGGCTTACTTACGGCTCTGTAGAAGAGCCGATTGTAATTATTATTCTTATTGAACAAAAAAAATTTCATTCCGTTTTCATTTTATGTCGTTTAATATTAAATCGCATGATATACATTCTGCGTCACAATTTCTTGCAAATAAGATTGTGTAAAGTAGCTTTTGAAAATTTAAGGAATTTATATATTCAATTCCAGTAAGTTATGATACAATCACTAGCGAAATCGCGAGTATTAACCTCCAGTTGATAGTGTGAGGCACGAGGATGAGAAATGATGGTTAAAAGTTTGAGTAATTTAATGATACCATTAATATTCTGTCGATTCTCACCGAATTTAATCGTCATGAACAATGAACAAATAACAATTTAAGCGGCAGTGCCTATTTTTTGTGGAGCTTTTTTTTTTTTAACCTCCGAGCCCACAGTTAAGCATTACTTCAGAGGAGGATGAGATGAATGGCCTGACCGGGATCCGGGATTCGAACCCGGGACCTCTGGGTGAAAGGCCGAGCTTGGAAAAGGTTTACTTTACGGCATTTATTTTGAATTAAAAGCGAAAATTCTCAGAAAGTTATGCAAACCTCAGATTTTTAAAATGTTTTCAGATTTTTATAAAAATCACACCTTCGATTCTTTTATTTAACTAGAAATTACATTTAGCTGCGAACTGAACAGTAGAAAAATATAAAAGTATAATCTATTATGAATACGAGAGCTGCATTAGCGTATTATTTAATTGTAAATAAAATGTATATTTTGTATTTCTATTATGACAGCTTAATAAATTATTACATTAACGACATAAACATCGGTATGAGTACAGAATATCCCTTTATCCCTTTATTACAGTTTGTTAAGGGTGGGATGAGTGTATTCGGGAGGGGAATATAGTCAACGGTTGATCAAGTTATAAGATAAGGTTGCATTGTAATAAATAAAGCGAAACCACTACCACAGTTTACATGAGAGTTAAATCTGATTGGTGTGCACTGCGTCTGCGTTACACTATCACCGTCGTTATAGGGTGTTATTGTCCCGCCCCTCTCTAAACTCGGCCTGGCGTCACGACGTCAGATAGATGGCCATAAAACTTAAAACTCGTGTTCAGTTTGTATTTACTGTAAGTCAGGTTGTGATCGACTGTTCTCAACTCTTTATTAATTAATTAGTAATAAATTTAAAATAAATTTTAGCTGAATATGCGAAGGAGCAAACGTGGAAGACTCGTCATCGAATAACTCTTGATGCAGAATAATTTTATTACTTTTTTCATCAGCAGTAATTAGTATACTATTAATAAGAATTAGCTAATTAACGGGAAGACCAAACGGCAATCACTTTTAAAAAGGTAAAAATGAATTAAAACATCATTTTTTTTTTTTATTATATTTATTTTTTGTTACTGCTAAATATATTTTTTTTCTGAAACTAGCAACAGGTAATAAGAACAATTTTTTTATGTGATTATCTAAAAAACGATTTTAATATTGATTCTAAAAATTGTTTTCAAGATGGGTCTGCAAGGAGGAATATCAAAAACTCCAAGTTTTATCGCGATAATTTTATATTGACAGAGAATTATTGATTTAAAGTATGAGTATGCCTTTAGAGCTTCTTAGTCATTGTAAGCTGTAAATCATGGCAGAAAGATTATATACACAAGAATTCAAACTATTTAAGTTTTAACATGCTGACCATATTTCCCTCACAAATAACGGCAAAAAAATTTTATGCACATTTTTATGTTGGTAGAAGAAGTAAAAGTTTACGTGACAAGAGATAAATTATGAAAACTTTAATTACATTTTTATTTACTGGTTAGTATTTTGCTTTATACTTGTGTTGTCTGTACGCGTTGTATTTATTATTAATACTTTATTTATTTATAATGTGTTGCTAGTTCTGGTTTACTTTGTAGATCGAATAATATCTATAACCGATTGTAAATAGAATTATGACCGTAGTAAAATTTACAGAAAAAACTGTAATTATATTCTTAGCTTTTTCACATAAATATTTTTGTAACATAAAATATAAAACGAATTATTAAAGGGATCCGCTGTAAAAATCTTAAGGGATTGGTATTTTATCTTGGAGAAAAATATTTAATAGCTAACCCACTTACGTCAGGAAATGTATGAAAATAATCTTTCTTACAAGTATAAAAGAATGTTGTAATTTTTATATATTTTATAGAATTCCAACAGGAGTTATTTTGTAAAAAATTATTATCATCCTATTCATATTAGTATTCCAATATTTTCATAATTAAGTACCTACTTTAGATTTTAAATTAATTTAATTTTTTCAGCTATTTCAATTTCTTTTGGTATTTATAATTTTTTCTGTAATCAATTTAAATAGAACGGTTTATATCTTATCAACGTAAAGATGTATTAAGAATATGTTAGGGTGTATATTAAAATGTAATTTAACTGTTTAATTTTTTTCTTTACAACGAAAGCTTGGGCTAAAGTACAAATTGAAATTTAATGGTATTAATTATAAAAACAGTAAATTAAACAAGATTTGATAAATCCTCCTCGGTATATATATACATACATATATATATATATGTATTGATGTAAGAATTTGCAATAATAGATATTTCAGCTAATTCTTAGGGTGGAAATGTATACATTAAGCATATAAAGTAGATTTTTTGTAGAGATTCAGCCGGCCTAGTGCAGTGCCATAATATATCCTATTTGTTTGAATCTATAAAATAGAAATTATGTGTAATTAGCAGAGTAATTAAGAGTACTTTCTTATTTATCTTCTTTGAAGTTTAATCTGCGGCCTGTTGTGACCTATAAATTTGATATACTGAACATTTCTTTGACATTTAATATTCCCAATACCAAGAGGACCATTTGAAGTAATCTCACAAACGGCCATTATTATCTTTTAATGAGATAAAACGAAATTTCGAATTTTTAAGATCCCTAAATTTAAATCATAATATCTAGAATATACATACTTTTCCCCGTCATTTCTAAATCAAATTGTTTTCGTAACGTTGAACATAAATTTCGAAAATTGAATTTTTGCAACCTGGAGGGATCTCGGATAATATTTTTTAGTTTTCAAAAAGTATGTTTCACTTCATACAATATTACTTGTACAAATTTTTTCTTTTGATATAAACTTCAGTTGTGCTTTTGTTTTTACTTTATTTCGCAGTATTAAAAGACTATTATTTCATATTCTGTAGAATACAGTGAGTTTGGTTTGCTTTTCCAAAATAACACGAGCATCTTGTTCATGCTCAGAATCAGTATCTTTCAGTGTCTTATATTCAGAACAGAAATAAGAGTCCATCAGCAAAAATTAGATAAGATTATCTTGGTTTGTATTTTCCGAGTGTAAAATAAACAATATGTCTACTCAGCGTAAAAATTATAACAGACTTTATAATTTAATGTAATCTATTGTCTCCATAAATTTTATTGATGCTATAAAAGAATATATTTATATTTTTATTATTTTAAAGTCAATTTTAAAAGTTTCATTTTAATCATGTACAAAATATTTTTTGATTTATAATACAAAAAAAAAAGAAGAAATTAACCACTTATTTTAATAAAAATATATACTGCAATGTTAAAGTTATTATTTAAGTTGTATTAAGATCTTTTATTTGTATTATGCCGTTAATTGAACTCCAGCAACCAAAATGTGCTTGTAACATATGCGTTCATATCTAAAGTAAGGGAAGTATATCTTTACAGATCTATTCTAAGTCCTTTTATTGACCGTAATAATTATTTAATCACAGCTCTAATTATTTCAATTCCATTTCATCAATACATTCAATATGTATAGAATAGATTCTATGCCACTGCATAAAATTGATTAAGAGCATTTCCTCTTAAACCGCTTAACAAAAATCTAAAGACGACGCAAGAATGTAAATTTTTAAATGTATTTTCATAAAAATTTTAAATTAAGTTTAACATTTTTAGATCATTCGATTAAAAATTAATTCTAAAAGAATAAAAAAATAATAATAAACTCAAAATTATAGCTTATGCAAGAAGTCCATGAAGAGTAGGAGTCGAAAAAATCATAGACTACAATTTATACCAGTTACTCTGGAAGAAATATCATATCATCGTTGTAATTAAAACTAGTCTTCTATTACAAAAAAATAATTCATAAAAAATTTTTTTTAATTCTTAAAAAATGTTTTTTTAGAAATTTATTAACTATAGTTAATGAATTTTCATTTACATTTCACATAAAAACGTTACTTTTGGTAAAACTAAAATAATTTTCAAACCAGATGTTCCAATTACTTAAGCATTCTTCTATTGAATTAGTCTTAATAATCTTACAATTCCCATCTAAAATTCAACTTCAGAAATAAAATTTAATTTAAATAACATTTTAATCCTTCAATGTAAAGACAATTAATTAAAGTACCATATTTATTCGAGTACCCCCGTCCCCGAATAAGCTCCGCACCTCGATTTTCCGGACCGAATATCTAAAAAATGTATCGAGTATATACCAGTATTTTAAAGTGTAACAGATATGATAAAAAAATACGTAAATACGAAAATATTCAGAAAGTAAAGCATTTAATTTGTTCATTTACATTACAATATTAATATTACATTAATAATTAATTAACGTAAGTACTAGTTTGGTTTAGAATCAGTAGGCCAGTAAAACGAAAAGGAAGTATCATGTTGAAAAGGATCATTTCAATACTCTTTTTAATATGGGATTTTATTTTTAATTAATCACTGTCACTGTCAATGTCTGTAGAAGAGTTACCTACCGGTAGTCTCCACGACGCTCTGCCAAAGGTGATCATCTTCACTACCATCAAGCTCATTCCGGATTTTTTAAAACTTTTCCTTACTAATTCCGTGGAAATACCTTCCAAGCGTCTTTTATCCAAACACAAATCTGGTTAAAATCTGGCGTTTGATTCTTCCTGTAAGCGTGAGAAAGAAATTTTCATCAGCCATCCATTTACTGTACAATTGTTTTAATGCAGATTTGAACGGTTTATTAATGCAGACATCTAGTGGTTGCAATAGAGATGTTAATCCGCCTGGAATTATTACTTGGTCTGTCATACCCTTTTTTAACATGTCTTTCACTTTATCAGTCGTATGCCCCCGATAACTATCCATTATTAGCCTACCGGTATTTTTTTTGGTAAGTAAATCTCCTGATCGCTTTTGCCATACATATCTGACCGATCTAAATTAAGGTTTCGTCCATCCAACCTGTTTCCTGTGCTCTGATAATGACTCCATTTACCTATACGGTAGAAAGAGTTTTTCTTTTAAAAACAACGTACGGAGGTAATTTTGATCCATCAGAAGTAATGCAAAGCATAACAAAACACCTTTGTTTTTCATTACCACCAGTGCGAATCGTAACACTTTTTTCACCTTTTTTGTTTACGGTTGTTAAATGGGATTTCAAAATATACGGAGGTTTGATCAGCGTTTCCTATTTGAGAAGTCAAATAGACTTTATCTTTCCTAAGATTTATTATGTATTTGTGAAAATGTAATACTTTTTGTTCATAAGCGTCTGGAAGTCGTTGAGAAATGGTCGTCTTTCGTCTTATTGACAAATCATTTCGTGCAAAAAATTGTGTTATCCATCCACGGCTTGCTTTAAAATCAACTTTATTCAATGATTTCGCGATTTCACTATTATATTTCACGTCATATTTCTATCATGACAGCATAACCGCATTTCCTTTTTTCCATAACAAAGTCATACAATTTTTATCTGTGTCTGTGTATTTTGGTTTTAAGCCACGAAGAGCCCTGGTGAAAAGCCCTTTCACCAGAAGTTCTTTAAGAAGAAACCAGTCTCGAATGCAGCTTTCATTTACGTCAAATTTTCTTCCTGCCGCCCGATTTCCAATTTTTTCAGCCTCTTTTATAACGCGCAGTTTTTCATTTATTGTAAAAGATCGTAGACTCTGTCCTTTTGCACTCATTTTAATGCCGTAATTAAAATAAATTACCGTATTAAACTTTACAAGATAAACTAAACAGATAAAATGCACACAACCGTCCACATATATAAACAGTACAATGACTATGGCGAATAGACAAGACGACGATGGGTAACTGATACTGTAACTGTAGTGTCATTAGAACTGGATGTAGCCTATACAGAATGAATCAGTTTTATAAAAATACCGTAACTTCGTTCCTATCGATAATATGAACAGGATGTTAATAATTACGGATGTATTCTGTATAAGCGGCATCCGGTATTGATAAACGAAAGCCTAATGTAACTATATTTATGTGATTGAATTTAGGTACTTCTAAGAAAACATTTACTTTACATAATATATCCTGGCTAAAGGCTATGTTTCAAGTAAGCCCCGCACCCTTATTTTTTCTCTCCAATTCCAAGAAAAAAAGTGCGGGGGGTACTCGAATAAATACGGTAGTTTAAAGAAATCAATACTCAAAACTGAAAAAACAACACTAATAATTGATAAGGTTTGCTAACTTATAATGATATAATTATTTTTTACGTCGTAAGATTTAAAAATAAAAATTTGATTAGGATCTGCTGATGACGGTGAAACATCTGAAGTTTTGATATCCCTAGTAATAATTTAATGGTGAAAGGAGTATAGTCTTAAATAATCAGAGATTAAGTACTTGCTTTATGCAAGTAGGGTTTATGTTTCTTCGGAAACCTTTACATCTTTATATGTCTAACGATCATGGATAAGATAATTTTTTAGTCCTTTTATTTCTATATCCTGAAAACTTTGGGCTGTTTCATTGGTGTTAGGAAGACCTAGTCTAATCGATCGACTAGATCTCATTTCCACATTCTTCTTGGTTAATGCTCGGATCCAATTGTCACTCAAGATCAATCCCTTATTTGACTTCTTCAGCCAGAAGAACTTCCTTTCCCATTGTCACCATCACGTAATTTCTTATTCGTTAGACACCACACCGTTTTATAAAATTCCTAGACTTCAGCTGAAATCAGAGATAAGGAAATTTCAGGTATAATATCTAACCCAAATACTTAAAAATGTACAAGTAGTAGTACAAGTAGCCACGCGATAGGCCTCTTTGTTTATTCTAAGCTATTCACGCTGTTAACTTCGCCTCAGTGCTCGTATTACAAAATCACAGTCATTATCGTCATCTGCAAAAACAGTTCTGTCACTAGCAAAAAAAAAACTTATTTTCAGCATTCGAACTTCAACTACAAATTTTATCTTAATTATTCAGAGCTTCTTGAACTTATACGTTATACTAGGTGGAAAAGCTGCAGTTATTTTAAACGCAAATAAGTATCAGACAGTAGGAGTTTAACTTGTGCAGAATGTTGTTACCTCACTAACGTTTAAAAAGCTACAAACTGTGTTTTACAGATTTATACTAAAAAATAAGTAAAGAGATTACAAGATGTTCTAAATCTAATTTTTCAATTATGGCACCGTTGGTATATAAGATTATTTATGCACAAATAAAATAAATTAAAATTCAACCTCACCAACAATTCGTCCGCGTTTTTTTTTGAAGTACTTTCGGTCATTCGACCATCATCAAGAAAATTTTTTTACATGAATTTAAAAATATTAAAATTAAAATTAACGTGAAAAGATTAATAAGTTAAAAATTATTGATGAAATAATCTTATGTTAACATTCATTACAACTGCGACTTTCCTACATAACGGACGTAGTTACTTTTACACTATGACAACCGGTTGTTATGATTTCAATTTTTTTTTTAACTTATTAATCTAGTCGTGTTATTATTAATTTTAACATTTTTAAATCGATGTAAAAAAGTTTTCCTGATGTTGGTCGAATGACCGAAAGTACTCGAGAAAAAAAAACACGGACGAATTGTTGGAAAGGTTGAATTTTAATTAATTTTATTTATACATAAAACGATGTTCTAAGGTTGGCTGTTTTTCTTATTTTCTATTCGGATGCGATTCGGTCTTTGAAGACTAATACTACTAAACATAGTAGTGGGTGCGGGGATGTTTCGGTCGGGTGTAGATCGTGTCGAGGGCTGTAATCCGTGTTTGTTTTCTTCAAAACGCTAATTAAAACTTACCACACTCAACTTCAAAATATTTTGAAAGTTATAAAAAATGAATGCTCTATTAATTACTATTTTAATCATAGAATAATCGGTTTTGATGAAAATAGCAATTTTATATTTAAAGAAGCAGTTGAATTAATTTTGTTTGAAAGAATGTCCGTATTCTGATTGAAATTTTAATTCTCTTCCATGACCTGATACTTTTGAAAAAAACAGCAGCAGCGACTTTTCGGCGAACTGATTTTTACATTTAAATTTAATATCTTAAATATGTTTATATCAAATTTGAAGGAAAAACAGCAAATCCGAAAAAATTTAAAAATTTCGATTAAATTTTTATTTTGAATTGGTGATTTATTCTGCGACTGATTTTATAAAACTGAATTTTTATCTTATATGAACAGCTTAAAATTCGTAGTAGTAAAATTTTCATTAAATCCAATCCCAAACGAGAATGATACCTGACCTTTATATCACACCTCCTTTTTAGATCCGACTCCAAATTTCAACTGCATTAATGTTCCATAGATTGGTGCACCTATTGCAAATTCACAGATCTAGAGTTATTAACTCAGACAGATTTCAACGCCCACATACATTTGAACGAACAGAATTCACTTCCTTTTTTAGATTTCTCAACGTTTCTAGATCGTGGAGTCGAAAAACTAAAAAAAAGTAGAAAAGCGATATTTTACACGATTCTATACTTTCCCTTTTCTATATTACGTACTCGTACTGTGCTGTAACTGGCGAGGCTAAGTAAATGTAATTTAATCTTAGTTGTCTTATAATATATACGAAAAGTTTGATAGTAATAGTTACACCGAAATTTTTAGAAATTATAGACACCATATCTTTTACCTATAAAACGCTCTAACAAACTCATTTTAAAGATTTAAATTTGTTATATAACTTGGACTTAATTTTGAATTTTATCAGATGAAAATAATCTCTTAAAAAACTCAAAAGTGATCTTATATGTTAGACGACATTTCAAAACTATGCACGAGTAATTTAGTTTACAATGTAAACTAAATTACTCGTGTTATTATTGTGTTTAAATTTCTGTATTTTATTCAAACTACAACATCTGGAATATTAAAATATGTAATTATGAATATCTAATAAAAACGATTCTGATTACAAGCCGTCAATGAACGATATCTTACTTCCCTATTTATAGTTTGAATTTAGTACCCTTGTCTACTTTTTGTTTGCTATCTAAAATAACAATGTTTTTTTTTTGTTGCGGGCAACTAAAAAAACTGATATAGCTGGTGTTTGTCAGTGTAGAGAAGCTTAATTAAATGAAATTTTTTGTTATATACAGATAACCCTTAAAGTTAATCCGATTTTCAGGGTTAATGTTAAATCAAAAAATGGGTATGATAGTTAAAAAAAGCTCATATTTCTTCTCTTTAACATGTTTTATTTTATTATATGTAAATAGACTTGTAAACTCTTGGCATCGGATAATTTTTTGAGGAAGGATAACTGATAATAGCAGTTTATTTTTTGTTAAGAACCAGTTATTATCTTGAGAGTATATTTACATTCTGGTGAAAATATATATTACTGAATCGTGTTTCAGTTAGAATAACCATCGTGCAAAATTTATGTTAATATGCACTGCTATGTTAATTTTTGCCTGAACTGCTCTTTTATATAATGGAATTTAAGTTTTTGCTATTACGATTAGCAGAAAAGACAAGAAAAATTAGCTGTAATAAATTGCACAGTATCACAGTATATTTTGTTATTTAGAATATTTTTCAAGATTATTCTTAAAAACGATGCAAATAAAAAACTCATTTTTTGAAGAGATTAAATTTCAGAAATTCTTCCAAAAATCCGTTATTTTAATTTTAAAAAAAAGATTATTTCTATATTAACTATGATTGATCTCGTGTAGCAGAAACCTTTTTAATTGGTAGGTTTGATAATGGTTAGTATTAAAACTAATAACCTGAAAATGAAATAACAGGGAAATTAAATGTAATCACCACGTTAACCTTATCTGTATTTAGGGTATTATGAAGTTACTTTTTATTATTTATTTTTGTATAAATTTACTGAATGTTGATTGATTATAAATCATATTTTTCTTATCAATAAGAATGCTGTATTGTATATAAAGCAGTAATCTATATAATACCAGTTTATCATAAAATTTACGTATACAGTTTAATCTAATAATGTATCTACATAATAAGAACGTGGATTGAAATCAGTTATTATTGTTAAAGTGAAAAATCTCACACAAAATATTATTAATAAAAATTAGAAATAAAAATAAACTCCTGCGTAATTTATCTGTTAATATATCAAAGAAATATTCAAAGACATATTTGCCTCTATGGTGATAATCACAGAAAAGGCAAAGCTGCTTTCACCGTCATCTGTCAATAGAAAAACTCTTAACTATATGATGAAATAATCCGTCTTTAAAAGATTCATATCTTTAAAAGGAAACGCTGTAAAGCATAAGAAAAAATGATGAATCGATAATATTAAATACTGTATGAGCCGATTTTAAACCAAATATTTCTATTATCTCTTATTGCTTTCATTAACTTTTGATAAAGAAAAATCTTTTCATAAATTAAGATGTAAAATCAGAAATTAAAATGTTGCTTGGGTTAATGAAAATAATTTTTTTGAGACTGATATAAAAAACTAAAATTATCTTTCAGGTTCGACGTGCAAAAATCTGAAAACGAAAAATTCTCCTGCAAAAAGTATAAAATTAAAAGGAATCGTCGTAAATTAGATTGTAATCTTTGACATACAGAAATAATTTAACGTATACTAAAGTAGAATATTGCTAAATTAATCAACAGATTATAAAAATTCTTATTTCTAATGATTCGCATTTTTCCAACTTATTTTGTAAAATAATAATCTTATACAATCTTTTACGTTCCTATAAGCTGAAAAATTGAGAATATTACTTTAAATTAATTAGGATTAATATATTTTCTAGTGTAATTACATTTTATTGAAGAATAAGAATACAAAAAATCATAATGACAAAAGAAGCACTGTAAACTGAAATGGTGGACACTAAATTTGTTCTATACAGAAAATATTCTGAAAACTACAATGTTCACGGTTTTGGATTGATACACTAAAAGATAATTCTAATATATTTGTGCATTTTCCCGCTTACAATAATGGCTATTTTCTTATAATAGGGCATTCGGATAATTCAGTTAAATTATTAAATATTTTTTCGACTAAATTTTTATTCAAAAAATGCTATTACTCCACAAGAAAAGGATTAAATAATAGTCATCTATTAATAGTATTAGATAACAGCTATCCATTATTTAATACTTCCTCTTAATTTTTGTAACTGCTGTTAAGCTTTATCTGAACGTATTCAAAATAAATTTTTTTTCCTATACTAAATGGAAAGGGAAAACGTAAAAAAAGCTCAGTAATACAATCTCCATTCTACATTCTTTACTGAAACTTCTTAATAATAATGAATACTTAAATACATAATTAAAAACATTATGTAAATAGATAATTCAATAGAATGTATCAAATTATATTATGTTAATAATAAAAAGTGATGTAGGTTTAAGAATACTACATACGAAATTTTATCCATTTTTATTCTTCTGTATCTTCAGTAATATAATTTTAAGAAAGAATGACTTAAAGATGTTTTAGTGGTTATTTCATATCCTTATAACATCACAATTCTTGCGGACTCTGCTTACAAACAATTTTCTTTCATGAGTTTTTTGTTCTTTTTACATTAAATCCACTAAGCGGGATGCGGTTAGTTAAACAAGACATATTTTGTAATTTCATCTGAAACATAGAATACTTTTCATGCGCTTACAAACATTCATTATCCATTCTACTAAATAATCTTCGTAAGTGTTGTTTATTTAATGTTTTACTCACACATTACTCTCGAATGGTAGAATTTAAACACTTTCCATTTAGTGCATTTATCACCCATTCTAAACATTTTTTCGAAGTTTATAAATTTATACAAATAGCATGCTTAAAAAAATGTTAATTAATTATCTACTATTAAAAAATTAATTAAAGTTATTACTTGCACGTATTTCACACAACTATATGTGTTTTTAGTAATTAAAATAAATAACAGTATTCTCATGAGTAGTATAATAATATATATGCTTTTTTATTTTATTTTTATTGGTATTTTCATTTAAACATTATCGAAAGCACCGGCTTCTGATAATCCGGATTATTTTCAAATCCCTTACATCTGAGTAATCTTCAGAGTTCTCTGCTTATGTTGTATTATCTACAGCGTTTAGGATTATTATGTTACGGTTGTTTTGTTCTGACTGCAGATAAAATATAATGTATAAATATATATTTATACTCCTTATATTAATTAAGACTAAATATAATTTTTGAATGGTATACCAAGAAATAAGGATGTGTTTGTTAGTATTACATATTTAATTATAAATTATCTTAGGGTATTGACTTTTTAATATTTTATTTAATTTATAAGATTAAAATCAGTTTGAAATTTTACTACATTTTGCATACTTAAGAATATTGGCAAAACCTAATGACCAGTAAGATTCGGAGATTGAAAATTCTTACTATTAACTGTCTGGCAATTATATGGAGATTACTACGCTATTTTCACCAACCGTATGGGCATGAAAAACAGTATTTGTACTGATAATTATATTGCAAACCACTGACGCTTGTGAATCCTATCCCAGTCTAATGAAATTTCTCCTCGTCCAAAAATTTCTGTTTTTGTTCATCTGACAAATAGTATTTCTAGGGAAAGTTTCTATTTATATTTGCGTACTTTCTTGAGATGAAATCCATTCTATATTAGAATGACAGTATTGATCGGTTCATGTTTATTAATGTGTGTCGATTTATACAGCATTGGAGATTAAATTAGAAATTGCAGATTTCAATTTCAATCTCAAAAATAGTACTTAAATCGGAAAATTATTCAGATATTAACGGCATTAAAATTTAAAAATTAAATTTTTAATAATTGTAGACATTTAAATCAATTAAATTTTCTTATCTTTAAAAGTATATTTTTTATATTAAATTTTGAAATTAGATTAATCAAAAAACTTTTTAATTTTATGTATGTAAATAATACGTTTGCCCAATCAGACGTACTTTCTATTTTATTGTTAGAATGAATTATAATAGTAATACAAAACTGTAGATTATTCAAATAAACCTTTGGTACGATTATTACATCATCAGTATAATCTATATTTGTAACATTTTAATATTTTTATTGCAATTTAACCATTTAATTTATAACAAAATGGAATTTGTAAAATAAAAGATAAAAAATGTATAAATTATTGAAATTAAATATTATATACCATTAAATTAGCATTTTATTTATTTTCAGTTAGAATATTGATGAATTCTTAACCTCTATATAGGTATACTTATTACCTTACCTTACCTCTATAGGTATATACTTATACTTATGTATAGTGTGTACGTTGAAAACAAAGGCTTGTTTGCACAAGGCAGATAGTCGCTGTGCAGGGCATTATATTACTCGTTTCTAGCAACATTAGGCTCATTCAGAAACCGAGTATTCTGCAATACGGTGTGTTTAATTATTTTCATAAATAGCAAAAATTCTTTCCACGATTAAGATTTATTATCATTTTGTTTAATTTCAGGCAATAATTTGTTTAAAAATATTTAGTGTACTTATAAATATTTCTTATTGAATACAGTACAAAAACGAATAGCTTTTTCTTGTATTAATAGATTATTATTACACTCCTTCATCAAGTGAGTCATAAAATTAATGATCACTTTATACGAATAGAGATTATAAAAATATTTCATTTGAGTTATAGTTATATTCACTTGTAATGGGCACTCAGTATTGTTTAACATCATGTAAACATCGTACAAACATCATCTAAATAATAGGTTTATATCATAAAAATTATAATAATTTCTTAATAGGTTAGTTATTTTATACTTATTACTAAAATAGCTAAAAACTTTGCATCGCATTCTAAATTAATATTCAATACTAATGTTTACTTTTCATTTTCAATTAACCGATTTAGTTCAATTTTTGGCGTGTATCGGTATGAATGGTATAGTTTTTTCTTCTGTAATGTGTGGCGTGTTAGTTAATATTTTGTTTATATTAATGAATTAATATGTTTTTTGCTTTTTTTGTTTGTGAATTTTTTTTTCAATAGTAGTATGTAAATTCACAGTTAGGAATAAAAGCTCCGTAGTCAAGCTCGTGAAATAATTAATAATGTATACGATTTTAAAAAAGAAGCTATAAAGTTAGGAAAATTAGATGACAAACATTAATACGCATTCAAAGTTGTAAAGAAAGAACCGTTGCAATTTGTGGGATTTCAAGATTACAAGTTCAAAAACTCCGAAAAGAGAAGCAGTTAACGAGTTTTATGTAATACATAATGAACTGCCTACATTATATAAATTACATGAAGAACTTTTAAGAATATTCAATTTAAAGGTTCTAGAACTACTAGCCGCTATCCTAAAAGAATTAGAGTTTAAGAGGTATAAAACTGATAACACTAGGAAACTTTATATTGAGAAGGAAGAGATCCGGTGGAAGAGGATAGAATATTAAAGAAAAATGGTCGATTACAGAAAAGAAAATTCTTTGATTGTTTATTAGAACGAATCGTATATTTTGTCGACTCCTTCGACTACAAAATCTTGGTCGGATGACATTGGTGCAGGAGTAAGTGCCGATTAGTAAAGGTAATCAATTAATTATAATTCCCTTTGGTGGAGAAGTGGGGTTCATTCCGAACGCGATGTTAACTTTGGAAACGAGTTCAAAAAGCGGTGACTATCACGAAAGCGTCAACAACAACAATTTTATAAAGTGGCTTCTGAAAAATTAATTGCTGGTCTTCCCCCACAGTCAGTGGTTTTTGTCGATTATGCGCCATACCACAATTCACTTCTAGAGAAGCCTCCGAATTCAAATGATAGGAAATGGGGCATGATTAATTAGGTAAAAAAGAACAATATTCCGTTTAATAAAGCAATGTTAAAACCACAATTGTATGATATAATTAGATCGCATAGAAATTAAAAAATAAAGTACCATTTTGATGAACTATCTAAAAAACACGAGCATCAGGTTCTGTGAATTCCATCTTACCATCCCGATTTAAATCCAATCTATGATGGTATGATCGGCTGTGGAAAGATGTGTTGGTAGTAATAACACAACATTTTTATATCAGATATTAAAAAATTAGCTGAGGAAAAAATGAATGAAATGAATAAGGATGATTGGAGACATATCCCATCATATATCACATATCTCATCACATCGGAACAGTGACTGTTCCGATGAAGGTAGAAAAGATGGACGACTTGCACAGGAACTGGACATATAATGAAAATAAAAAAAAAAAAAGTTGATAATAATAAGAGTATATTCAACAATAAAAACAATCGTACAAAAAAAAATCTGAAAATACTAAATATTGTACACAAAAGCATTTTATATTAATAATTGTACATCTAATTTAGGATAATTATGAATACAATATACATTCAAGCACTAGTTAAGATTATTTTAATTTAAAAATACACCTAAATTAGAATCCTTTTTTTTGCTGTCTTTCAATAAAAATTATAATAAAGATATTATCAATTCAATGAAATGATGATAATAATAATTATTAATAATGAATTATAACTAACAAAACATGAAAATAGTAATAAATTAAACGTGCACAATAAAATTACGATTATTATTATTATCCTGTTAGATGGGTGTAAATGTTTTCAGCTTCGGTAGTAATGCAGTCTCGTTCTTCTCCAGCACAAGCTTTTATTTTCATTGTACTCACTGTACATACCGGTATGTATACCATACCTAAGAATTTTCTTCAAGATCATTTTCTTCTCTTTGAATAAAATAATTTTTTTTTATTTTACCAGTATGGAGACTTCGTGTCTATTTCATTATTGGAGTCGGTCTCGTTTTGCAAACCTGCTGCACTTACAAAACTGCCAATAACTTTCCTACATGCTTTCACAGAAATTACTGGAGAAATAGACTAATCATTTCTTTAAAAGATTAAATGTTCGAGCAATACGGAAGTGTTGTGTAAATTAAAATAATGATACTATATTTTCAAAACAGTTACCCAACCAAACTGTCTTTAGGGTAATGCAATATTCTTTAAACTTTTGCGCAGTTTAGTCGTTAATAATGGTGAATACTCCATCGTCACCATAAGTTACAGAAGCACTCTTTTAATACAAGTGGCATGTAACTGGATATGTCGATAATGAAAAAGAAAGTTTTATTAAGATAATATCGTTGGCATATACTGGTCGGTATTGGTAGAGTAGCATTTTTTTTTTGATTCTTATTCTGCGGTCCTGATTTCAATCTTCAGTAAGGGTCTCCTGTTATTATTACCGGTCATCCAAAAAAAAAAAAAAAAAAAAAAAATTACTGTAATAGGAGAAATATACCTGTTTCAGCTAATGAATAAAAAAAAACTAAAAGCAAAATATGATTGTGATTAGGCTATGTACGCACGTTTTCATTATTACGTTTTTAGATATAGATAGAAATCTTTGTTCGAAAACAAAAGTACTGATAGCAAAGTTTAGTGATGAATAAAATATAACGTTTGTAATGTATTATTCTAATCTTATAGAAATACTAAAACACGATAAAATTTATTTAAATCACAGTATCAGTTTTAAAATTAATTTGATTTTAAATGTAAAATAAAAAATCGTAATTTTTACTTTTATTACTATTCTTTCGTATTAACTATTACTTTTTAATTATTTTACGGATTTCATCAGTTTATTGAGTATTTTATTATTAATAAACAATATCCATTATTTATACTTAGCTGTTATTATACTTAATATATTTAATAACTCTTTGTCATGCATGAATCAAGTGAATGTCACGTGAAGCGATAAGTGTCCCAGATTCATAAATAATCAACAAGAGACACGGGTGAATATGTGTTTGTGTTTGTGTATGTTTAGTGTTTGTAATGGTTGAATGATTTTATCTACAGTAGCAAGTAATTACTATGAATTTTTTTTGTTCTTTCATTGGCAGCACCTAACTTTTCCTACCTACCACTGTATCTAATATCTATATGGTCAGGCAATCCAATCCCTTAGTGGGCACTTAATATAATTGTGTACTCTACGTAATAGTGCGGTAATCAATTATCTATAAAACATTATCACATTTTTCCCACCATATTCTACTTCTATAATACAATCAAATATAAACAATATATAATATTAAAAAATGAAACAAACAGTTATCCGTGTATTTTTTACTAATTTTAACTAGATTATTTTTTAGTGAATTCTTCTTTATTCATGTTTTGTACTTAATAAGAATCTATTTATTTAACGTGTTATCTATAATTCTTAATAAATGCATTATTATTTATATGAAAAACTATAAAGTTTTTTCAGTAATTTTTTGCTTCAAAAAATGATGTTAGAAAGCAGTCCTAAAATAATGTATGTATAATTAGTATTAGATAACTAGTTATATATATATATATATATATATATATATATATATATATATATATATATATATATATATAGAGGGGGAGAGAGAGAAAAGAGAGGTGTATATTTTAATAATTATCAATTAATTCTGCAGTACTCGCAATATAGTTTAATTTTTGCATCTTCATTGACTATTTTAACTTTGTTAAGATAATGAAACGTGTTATTTTAGGAAGATATTTATTGCATTCTACAAGTATTTAAAAAATTCATCAATAGTATCAAATTTTTTAAAATCTTGTCGCTTATAAAAATGATCATGTAATGATTATGATGACATTATGATTATGATTACTCACTTGAAAGGCTTATGTCGTTATTTTAATGGCTACTGAAAGTAACTCAGAGCATCATTGGTTTTTATAAACATTAATAATGAAGGGTGTATTTTAAATATGAATATTACTCTTCTATATTTCTTGCAAACAGTGAGAGAAGTTTTGGAAAATGTTCTGAAATTAACTACTGTTTTAAGTGTGTTTTTAGTATTGCGTTATTAAAATTTTTGATGATGTCTACATATTGGCATTTTCATCAAATTTATGATCAGGTTTATTTCGTATGTCTTGTTGAGTATGATGATAAGCTATCCTGAATTACATTAGATACAAAATGATTAGGTTTTATTTTGAATTTAATAGAGTTGGATTTACACGTTAAAAGATAAGACTTAGGATCTGACGTGCTAGTCGGAAGAATGATGAGTTGAGGTCGGTGTAAGCGACGTCTGTTTGGAGTAGGGGTGCCCGGGTGCGCATTGGACCGTGAATTAGTCTGGTTTGTGGAGGGGAGAAATCTCCTCTCTTCCTACTCCGGTAGAGAGAAGTGATTGTCGGAAGGGAGGAAGTACCATCAAACCGAAATTGAATTATTTCTGTAAATGCAATAAAGTCATTGTTGGCTATTGCTTTACTGTTGTCATGATGTTGTAGAGTAATATTGGTTGGTGTATCTACGGATTGGTTAGACGGTCGGGGAGTGAGATAGAGGGGTTCAAAATTAATTCTAATGCCCATCACGTTATGCAAATACATTATATCAAGTTTTAACTCTCTCAATCCTCTCTGTTATTTCTATTCTGTCCTTTTCTACAATATTCGGTTAAAGGTAAAATAAAGCAAAACAATCGGGTTTGAGAAGAGTAAAAGTTTTATTAGGATAATTCTTTACTTTTTGATTTAAATATTCCTTCGTTCTCTTCATTCGGTGAAATGATTTTGAATTGATTAAAAAATTAATTTTCTTTTTGCATAAAATTAAAAAAGTTTCTTCATTTTTTATTGTACTCGTACTGTAATTAAATTATTTGTTTATGCGTACAATTGAAAGAACTTTTTTGAGCAACACCGTTAGACCTACATTAAAACCAGAAATTGTACAACCATTAAAATATTTCTCTAAAAGAAATAAATGCTTCGTGGAAACTAAATGAATAGTTATGAATTATTTAGAGGTCTTTATTAAATAATTTAAAAGTCGTAAACTCCTGTAATTTAATTATTTATCTACCGGAGAATCAAACGGGATAAAATGCTGTAAGATACATTAGGTGTATAATATTTCTCCTTCATTCCCTTATTATAGACTACATGTTTTTTTGTTGCAGTTTAATGAATTATAATCCTTGAAAAATATAAAATATTATTGTTACTGTATTATACGTAACGGTTTATTAAGATTAGTTAAATACAGTTACATCTACTGTCAGACAAGTTTTTAACATACTGCATTCAATTGTCTCGTTATTAGTCTGAATTAGAAATTTTTATTTAAAAATATTTGTACAGATGATTTTTTTCAAGTTGAGTAGGTTTTAGAAATTATATTCTGTGTAGAGTGGCATGAATAAAGTCCACGGAAACTAAATACAAACGTAAGAAATTCAAAGTTATTAAAATCAAAAAATATAACGTAGCAGATTTTAACTATCTATTAAACAAAACAAATTTTCAAAATTACAAAATAAAGAATTAAATATTTAGAAAAGAGACAAACACAAACAATAATACCAACTTAAAACCGATCAAATAAACCATTGAAAATGTCCGCTACAATGGATGCAGCACTCTACCCGATGAACAATATTTTTTTGTGGCTTACCGCATTTCACAGGATTGTTTTGTATTACTTGTACCGCACTGAGAATTCAAATAACTAACATTCCTCTTGTATTAGTTTTGTTCATTGTCCACTTGGTTCATATATGAGGGTAAGTCAATTATTATCCGCAATTTAGTTACATTTTTGTTTGTGTTGGTAGTACTGTCGTGTTGCGTAGATGACGCATGCGTGGTTTAATTGTCTGTGCAATTAATTGTCTGTGCGTGTTATGTCTGTGCAGGTTTGATGCTGCTACGTTAGTTCCATTGAAGTCGAGAGTTACAGCGTTCAAGTCCTAGTAAAGCCAGTTATTTTTACACGGATTTGAATACTAGATCGTGAATACCGGTGTTCTTTGGTGGTTGGGTTTCAATTAACCACACATCTCAGGAATGGTCGAACTGAGAATGTACAAGACTACACTTCATTTACACTCATACATATCATCCTCATTCATCCTCTGAAGAATTATCTAAACGGTAGTTACCGGGGGCTAAACAGGAAAAAGAAGAGGTTAGTTCCATTATCGCTGCCCTGCCGTTAAACATGGCTGCTCTGCTTTCTGTTTGCATCAAAGAAGAGCAACGTTCAGCGATCTGTTTTTTGTGTGTTTCGGAAGGTGTATCAGGAGCCGAAATTCATCGAAGACTTTCGGTACAATACGGGAACAGTGTGTTGCCGCAACGGAGAGTTGACGAATGGATTGAAAAATTCAAAAATGGTCGCACAAGTGTTACGCACGACGAAGGAGCCGGACGCGACCATTTACCACCTCAAATGAGGAAAACGTTGAGCGTGAACGTGACATGGTTTTCTTAGACAGACGAGTAAACTATTGATGAAGTGGCACATCGTCTGCAAATTAGTCACGGTTCTGCCTACGAATTCATCCACAACAGACTTGGGTTTCATAAAGTCTGTGCAAGTTGGATCCCAAAACAACTCATACAGTTGCTTAAACAAACGCGCTTGGACATCTGCCAAAAAAATTTGGATCGCTAAGGTAACGAACGGAACATCTTCTTACACAGAATCATCACTGGTGACGAAAAATGGATCCATCATTACGAGCCGAAGAGTAAATGGAAGAGTATGGAATGGAACATCCAAATTCGTCCTGCAATTAAAAGTTAAAGACCCAACCGTCCGCAGGAAAACTGATGGTTACGATTTTTTTGAGATTCACAAGGCCCAGTACTAGAACATTATGAGGAAACGGGCACGACAATAAACAGTGCGCGTTACAGTGAGATGCTCACTGCCAAGCTGATGCCTGCAATTCGAAGCAAACGCCGAGGACTGTTGTCGAAAGGTGTTGTATTGTTGTACGACAATGTCCGTCCGCATACTGCTGCCCACACTGATGAAACTCTCCAGAAACTCAACTTTGAAGTAGTTGCTCATCCTCCGTATAGTCCTGATCTTGTCCCTTCTGATTAACACTTCTTTGATCCATTCAAAGAAGCATTAAGGGGCCGTCAATTTACCTCGGACGAAACAGTGAAAGAAGCGGTGCATTTCTGGCTTGCAGCTCAATCGTAAACCTTCTTTTATGAAGGCATCAGAAAGCTTGTGCAACGATGGATCAAGTGCATTGAAATTCAAGTAGTCTATATTGAAAAATGATGTACATGTAAGTTTCCTATTTGTATCGCAATAAAATTTATAACTACATTGCGGCTAATAATTGACTTATCCTCGTACTAAGGATTTCAAGCGGCCCCATAAGTAGTAGTCTAGAGAACCTGTGCTATTTTTATGAACTTTCTTCTTTATTTTCACCAGTAGAACATGTCTTGAAAGATTCTGACATTCTTCGTGAATCATCTGTATAACTTCTTCTGGAACATGGAATGTTCCAGATCCTGGAACATTCAATAGCAATTGAACACTAGGTCTGTACTGGCGGATCCTCAAATTCTTCGAACCATTGGCTGGTTATCGAAATATATGTACATATTTTTTATTTTTCAAACAGGAATAATCTTTTAGAAACATAGTTTTGTATTTTATAGCTTAAAATTATTTAAGCTAACAAATAATTGTTATTTAAGATAACAAAGAATTTATCGATAAAGAGATATTTTGTTTATTTTTAAAAATTTTTTAATTTGGTTTTCTTTTCAACTACAGTTCAATTATAATTTAAGAAACATTGTGTGATCCTTTAGAATGACCTCTTGAAAGTTCCTTTTCTGTTGTCACTTTAAATCTGTCAAAGGAAAACAGCAACTGAGCACTATCAATGTCAAGTTAAGGTGATTATAACTGTTTCGATTTGCTTTCAAACGTGAAATAACATACTACTCAAACCTTTTTTTTGTCGTCAAAATTAAAAAACAAAATATTGTAATTAAAATTAAATTATATTTACAGAAAGCTACATAATTTTTGCCGGTTTTATACCACCTTTAATTTTTTTAAAACTAAGTTCTAAAAACGGCCCTTTATAATATTTCTGTACTTTTACAGTTTATTATTTTTATTCTTAAAAAGTGATGAGTGAGATGTGGATCTATGAGTTTTCATTAATTTTCTTTCCTTTGGATATATTTCATTTGATAAATACAAAATATCTTTATTCTCTATAAATAAAAAATACTTATTTTTCGATTTAAACAAAATTCAAATGCTTTCATACAGAGCAAACAAAAGGGTGAATTTTTTGAACCAATCAAATTTATCCGTACCAGCTATTACCAATAAAAGGTGTTAAATTGTGTTCAGTTAGGTTGCAGGCGAACTACATCTTGGCTTATTCTTTCATTACGGAGATACTCGCTAGAAAACTTCAACGAATTTATGATATTATAATATCATGCTGATAAACCTAACTTCTGCGTATTTGTATCCACTATCAAAGTCTAGTTGTCAAAAATCAGTTATCTTTTAAAAGCTCAGGTTAATCCTAGTTTGCCAAACCATCTATAAAATCGAATTAATGGAAAGTTTGCGATACTTAAAATCAGTTAGTATGTTAAAAGGCACCCTTTTTATCAGAATAAAAATCCTTGTTGTTAATGCAACGGAAGAACTACATAAGAATCACTCGTTTTGAACTTATATGGTTTCAAGTAGCGTTCATGAATAATTTAACTTTCACAGCTATTCGAATAATTTGAAGACTATAATTTAAAACAAAAATCTCTTTCGTATAATATATTTCTTTTTCGTGCCAAGTAAACGTTATGAATATTATACATTATTAATACTAAATTGTAAACATTAATTATGAATTACATTTCAAATGAACTATTTTAATTTTATTTTCTTATTTAAATATTGAACGTTAAATACATTCCTCGTATTATGATAAATGAATGGGGTTGTTATTTAAATAAGACGATTAGTATTGAAAATAAGATACTGTCGTAGTAAGAGAGAAGTAGAGAAGAGAAGTGGTAAGCGAAGGTAAAGCGATGCTTAGTGTGTAATTTAACTGAATAATTACAGTCAAATGATATTCAATTCATGTGTTAACGTACTTAATAATCTTTAGAAAATGTTCGTAGTAATTTATTAAAACAGAAGTTAGATTTGTCCTGACAAAAGTCATTTCTCAAAAGCGGGTAGTAATTTGTCGGAGTTATATTTGAGGCAAACAGGGGAAAATACTTCGTATTTAAACCAGTAAAATAACAGGAGGGACGGTGGGTGGAACAGCGCAGGAGGATGAGTAACATTTGAACGAGGACAAAATAGGTAGAAGCGAAGGATGGTGCAAGTGTAAGAAGAAAAGAGATAACGGGGGAGGGGGAGTTCTGATTTTTAATTTTCAGAATCACAATAGCGGAACGAGAGTGGTACCTCATTGAGTTAGTCTTTGTAGCTGGTTGTAACTCGTAAGAGTGCTGCTGCTACTGGGGGATTGTCGAATTGAATGCAGAGACAATTCCAGAAAGTCTCTCGAGGATAAAGTCCCAGTCGCTTGTAATTATCAGAGGATTAGAGTTCTTTTCCCATTATACAACAACTGTACTTCTACGTTCCTATCCGTATACATTGTACAGAGTTAATCAAATGTTTGTTCAACTTATAATAAACAATCCAAGAAAATCTTCTTTCAGCTCTTTTCAGTCTAGTATTCTTTTTAATTTTCCTTTCTTTTATAGAATTACATCATCTTGTCATATTTTTACAGTCTCAACAATAGAACATAAATGATAAACATTCCGGTCAACTAGTTCTATACCGACCTAAAATAAAATTCTAGTTCGCGTTTTGCTTTGTTAGTAATTTAAATATATAAGTAAAGTGTTACATCCTTACTGTGTTCAGCACCTCACGTGTAATTTTGTCGACAATTTTAAATTCCGCAATTTTTCCTTGAATAAAAACGTTTCAAAAGAGCAACATATTCATTGCATTCATTACTTTTAATTTTGCTATTTTAATTATAAGAGTGTTGATTCTTTCTCTACTGTCAGCGTGACACCACATTTTACTTATGCGTTTACAGACTAACCTAATGTAAATAAAATTTACAAATTGTTCGTCCAAGTGTTAATTTTCTAAAAGTACTTTTCTCGTTAACTAATCGGTCGTCAGTAAATAAATATTTATTCTAATAATTTGTGATTGTTTTTAATATGGATTTTATTGAATCATAATGTTTACTGGGTTTATAATTTTATAACATCGG
This sequence comes from Lycorma delicatula, assembly GCF_047948215.1. Lineage (NCBI taxonomy): Eukaryota > Metazoa > Arthropoda > Insecta > Hemiptera > Fulgoridae > Lycorma > Lycorma delicatula. The sequence goes on along the minus strand of NC_134455.1, from coordinate 247,402,421 downwards.
TTGAATACTAGTAAAGCCTCTTTCAGGAATTGCAATTGTACGTTCTACTGATTCTTTTTGCTAAAAAAATGCATTGAAAAAGAACGAATTTCCTTATTTGAAAAAAAATTTACCACAACTTCCTTGTATTTTACGGGGTTCACTTAAAAATATATTTTACATTTAACTTGTTTTAAATAAAGAAGTGATTTAAGACAAACGAAATAAGGAAATAAAACAAATAAAATTATTTAAATTCCAATTTTCAGCAATCCAAAAGAAGCCATTTAAAAAACCATTTCGTTCACTTAGGTTCCATGGTTGTGAAATCTTAACTTATTTTTAACCATCAATAAGGTAAAAACAAAAAAACAAACAGTATGTGTTTGTGTACACGAGAATTAATGTGTGTGTATGAGAGTCAATACTGTACTGTCATACTGCTCATATTCTTTCATGAGATAATAACTTTTCTGGCATATTAGAAACGTATTATGTTTAGACTCCACTTCAAAAATTTATTAACGATGGATATAATATACTAAATATTAAAGAAAATTTACCCTTTAATAAAATAAATCAGCCTAAACAGTGCACTTATATAGTGCTAGTGTTAATAATGCATAATGTAATTGCGATTAGATTTTTAAGGTCAAGAGCCTATAAGTGATGACGAGTTTATGGTGGACAGTGGAAGTTAAAATTTTCACATTATGTAATACACAGGAACTTGAAACGAAGAACATTAAGTTTTATTTATTATTATCACTTTCATAAAGTTTAAGGTAACTCAGCGATCGAGCACTTGATTTTCCTCATGGCAAAACCTCAATCGGCGTTTCACATTAAAAATCGACAAATTCTTAACAAATCGCCTGCCATTACTTTCAATTGACTTTTTCTATTGATTGCTACTACCTTACAGCCTTGGTCATCGGAAGAAGAAGAGGAAGAAGAAGGAAGACCCTCTACTCGACCCAACATCACGGACAGAAGTCCGGAAAAGAGCCCAGCAGAGATGCGTCCCGAAAGGCAGCCATCACAGAAGTGGATGAAGAGCTTCTACTCAACCTCTCCCTTTAAAACTTACATTTAAATTAACTTAAATCAGCAATTGCGACTCCTCCGGAGGAGGGGGCGCATTGATCTCTCCATACAGTTAGTGCCCCGTTGTGGCGTATTCCTGCTAGCCTATGAAGCGTTAGCACCGAAAGGACTTCAGTAGACGGTCTGAAGGGGAATTACGTCGGGAGAACAGGTTTCATAAGCCTAGCCTTCCGCGGTCGGCCCATAAAATGGGTTTGATAACGCTAGTTTAACAACGGATTGGAATGTAATTAAATCCGTCCTTAAAAACACAAAATATTAAATAAGACAAAAATTGAAAAATTTGACCCGTCACCTAAACCTTTTTTTAAAAAAACACGCCCGTTAGAATCATCCAGCAGCAAGGGACTCTGTCCAGGTTCTGCGATCCGTAGGGAGAATCTATAAACTCCCGCCAACTTTGCATTCCATTTCATTCCTTACAGCCATTCTCGGCGTTTGCGTTCTGATTAAAAATGGATCTTGGCCTAATGGATTTGAATTCATAGCGTAACTATGTTACATGTTTCACTATATATCTTTCGTAGTCGCTTTGGTATTTTTAATAAAACCTAAACAATGCCGAATTGAAAATGTAAGTAATTAAGTACTTTAACATGATTTCACATGTCTAAACTTATTCTACAATTTACATTACGGAAGGCTCAGGTTGGCAAGATTTAAAACAAACATTTTTAATTTGACAAGATCGTTTTCTTATCACTGTTTGTGAGTTTCTTAGAATTTAGAATCAAAGAAACCTACATAACACAGAAAATGTGTGCACCTTACTACATTCACATTTTGACTCGAGTCTTTTCACCAAGATATGAGATTTATCAGAAACGTTTTTCGTTAATATCGTTGAGCTTTTTCTATCGTTACCTTCCTACCTAAAAAATATTTCTATTTCGTCAATATGGTTTTTGACCCTGACTACTGTTTTTTTAAATTTTTTTTATTTATTATTTTTCTTTAAATCTCTGGAGTTATTTCAAATTGGATTATCATTTCTTTTATTGAATGTTTTACTTCTTCATTAGAATTTCATCCCAGGTCTGACCCCTACAGGTTACCACCACTTAGATATCTTATGGGTACAGGTGGTAGTATAGATTAATGCATTCGTTCGCGAGTGTATGTACGCGTATGTAGATAATTCTAAATCACGCAACCTATGATTTAACTTGCTATGCCCAGAACATATTATATATTTGTTGAATACATCATTATTGATTCAGCAACTTATTTTAGGGGCTTAATTTAATGTCTGCAATCATACTGTACTTATTTTTTCAGATGTCTTTAGTCTCCTTACCAAAACACCGAACAATGGATCATAAACTTCAGGATAACAACAGTATTCAATTACAGACAACTAAATCTGCTAATCAAGTAAGTACGTGAATATATTTTCCGAACTATAATGTTTACTTACTTTTTATGACAGGTTTCAGGCGTAACTTACAAAGTGGAGAAAAAAAGCTTTCAATATAGAAAAACATTGTGATTTTTACCACAAAGTTTCCATTTTAATTAAATTAATTGACAAAAAACTTTATTAAACAAATTACTAAAGATAAAATTTTTAATTTAAGGTAATTAAGAGATTTTTTTTTAATCTAAGGTTTTTTATTTTTAAAGTAGTTTAAGGTAATTATTTATTTAATTTAATAAATTATTAAACGATTCTATTTCGATTTTTTTTAATACCGTATTTTACCTGAAGGTTTTTCAACTAAATTCAAATCTAAATTTAACCTAACCCAATTTTTCTTTTTGGTTTTTGAGTTTAGTACGTGAACTGTGTCCAAGAATGTTTTCATCGGATGTTATTCATTAGCTTTCTTCAATATCTCTTCTTACGAGTGATGTTTCTTGTTATCTAAACAAATTATACATACTACCAGTTTAAAATGAATGCAATCTGAAATCGAGAAAAATGTCTTCAGAAAGACCAAACATTTAAATAATCTAATTAACAGTTTTTTCCATTGAAAACAATGGTTAAATTTCTTTTGTTTTTGGGGTTGTGGTAACAAATTTCCACTTTTCCAACATCTGATAGCTTATTTTACCACCTTGTAAAATGAAAAGATTGTAGAATTCCTATCAAAAAGCCATAGACATTATTTAGAAAATTTTAAGTTGACATTAAGCAGTTAAGCTTTTCGATGTAAATTTTTTCTTAAAATATAATAGAAATAAAAATAATAAAAAACTTAATATGAGATTTAGTTGAAAAGATATTAAGCCCATTCCAATTGTGTTTGGAACTCTCTTTTTCTGTTTTGCCTCCGGAACCACTGTAAGGTATTATTTCAGAGGATGAATGAGAATGATATGTATGAATGTAAATGAAGTGAAGTCTTGTACAGTCTCAGATCGACCATTCCTAAGATGTGTGGTTAACTGAAACCTAACCACCAAAGAACACCAGTATCCACGATCTAGTATTCAAATCCGTATAAAAGTAACTGCCTTTACTAGGATTTGAACCTTAGAACTCTCGACTTCGAAATCAGCTGATTTGTGATGACGAGTTAACAACTAGACCAGCCCGGAGGGCAATTAATGTATACAAACGTTCTACTCGTTTTCCGGAAAGTTTTGTCTTTCAGCTCACTAAAAATATTAGTACAAAATATTATTAGTGCAGTATCGCCACGTCCGGAATATGTCACCACGTCCAGGGAGGCAACAGCTGTACATAAGTACAATACATATAGCTAGCTATGGGGATTCCGAATGCTTTCCTCGGAAATTAAAATTTTCTTTTATAACTGATTTCTCTCCACAGGTCACTATAAGGACTGGACTTTTCGGCCACCTGCACATCATTCATAACTGAAAAATATTTTGGATAGGGACTTACACCATCCTTAGAGCTGGCGATGTGGTCGCCAGGATCGACGTAATTGCAGGGCATGGGAGGGCTTTCAGAGCATGGGAGCCCTGAAACCTTTGTTGGTGAGTAGGAGAATGAAGTCAGTGCAAAAGATTGTGCATCCGCTCTCAGTCAAAAATTAAGTCGGTTCTACCAGAGTACCGAGTCGGAACTCCAGGGTTGGTAGACCAGAACCGGGGGGGGGGGGGTTACATTCCTCTAGTGCTGCCAACCCTGGTAATAAATTACGGCGGCTAGCAACAGAAGAGATAAATTCATCATGCAGTTTGATAAATCTATCGTAACACAAGTTTCACATAAAAAAACCTCGTTCAGAACCAGCTGTATCGCCGGCAGCGAAACGGAAGAAGAATTTAGATACTGACAGAACTTACAGCGATTTGAAGAGTTGGCAGAGAACTGCTATCAAGAACTGTTTACCTAGATCTAAGTACAGTGGTTACAAAGGAAGAAGAAACTTTTGCGAGAGTAAGCCCTTTTTTTATCACTTGTGAAACAACTAGTTGAGCTGATAGCCCAGTAAAATAAACACGGAAAACTTTACCGGTCTGTACGTCGAGACAACCAACTAGATCCAGTCGCAGAAGATTCTTGTTTTAAGCAAAATAGGTGAGTTTACTGTACGCGTCTATTCTCACAGTGCAATACCTAAAAGATGTTGGGGATTGTTGAGGCCTACTTACTTTTTCTAAACAGGAAATTGTGGAGGAGTTGTCACTACAGGTAGTAATAGCGTGTCGAAGTTTACCAAAAAATAAATGGCGAAGTTTTACTTTCTCTCTCTAATGTCCCCATATTTTACAGGCCTTCCCTGCCGAAAAAGTGCGCGTTTTTGTACACCGTCTGGATGTGTGAAGTTTCCTGTTGACACTCATGCTTCAGGTGCCAGAAATTTGGCTTCACCGCGTTTCGATGCAAGAGATCTCAAGTATGTGTGTGTGGTGAAGAAACTCATGACAGGAAACCAAGTAAGGATCCTTCCATCTGCGTTAACTGCAAAGGACAGCATTCATGTCGATCAAGGAACTTTCCTTTTTACAAAGACAAAATGACTGTTCAAAAAGTAAAAATCTTACAGAAGGTCAGCAATTTGGAAGCCAAAAAATTGTATTCAACCGCACACCAAGAACAACAACATATGTTCAGGCAGCGGCCACTATTCCTATACCAAGTGTTAATGTAGATCAGCTATTTAGTAACTTTGCTCCAAATTTGGCTACTACGATAGAGAGAATAATCGACAACAAAATGGAATCTCTCTCAAAAGGAAGCTTCGAGACCGTCCAAGTTACAAGCCACCAGTAAACGTTGTAAAGTAAAAGCAAAACCACATCAGAGTAGAACAAAAAGTAAGACAAACCTGAGACTAAGATACAGCTATATAGTCTATCACATGAGCTAATTATGAAATCTTTCGACCCCCCTTTGGAGGCTTTGAAAACATGTTCTTCTCAGGTGTTGTTACCACCTAAACCACGGAGATCGCTTAAAACCAAACTCCCAAAGGGAGCTGTTTATCCCTCTCCTTTGTGTCGTCTTTTATCTTTGCATCAAGTAGGATTTCGACAGTTCTATTCAAGCACTGACCCAAATGATTAATCTAGAGAATCCTATATATAACAGTTTCATCACTAGGAAACCTCTTTGATCTCCACAGGGCTTTTGATATGATTTGGCGTTAGGAATATCACTTCAACTACACGGGACTGTCGCGGCAATCTACCAGAATTACTTGGCAAGTACATGAAGAACACTACTTTTCAAGTACATTTATAATGAGTAATCTTCAGAAAAAAAGTTAAAAAATGGCATACCACAAGGCTTGTCTTTGAGCGGTACGTTGTTAATGATCGCCATCAATAAACTCATTTCGTAAAATATCAACCATTACTGGAAAAAAATCAGCAAAATCTTTTACGTCGATGATCTTGCATTCCTATATACCAGGAACAGTACAATTATGGTTACATATAAAGTGGTTAAGTATTTGCTAAGTATTCAAATTTTCAACAGAGAAAACGTGCTGCGTGTCCTATTTCGGAGATATATAAAACACTTTAGTGATTGTTCTAAAACTGAACATGGTGTTATTGGATGCTCTATATACATAAATGGTGAAGCTGGTTTATAGAAACCTCGCGATATGAACAGTGTTTTTACAGTGGAGCTCATTGCTCTACAGCAAATTTTCACTATACAGAACAATTCGGCGAAGAGAGGTTGCTTATATGTTTCGATTCTTTAAGCGCAATAACTACTATTCGGAACAAGAAAATTGGGGATCTCCTTATCGCAAATACTCTATCGATTGTGAATGTATTAAACCGAATAGGACAGCGATGTGTATGGACTTCACTGCAGGGCATGCTGATAACTCAAGAAAAGAAAGCGCAGAGGAAGCTGGCAGAATGGCAAAAATTTTGAGAATATGGATTTCTTATTCGTTCAGCAGATGCTAATAAAGTCTATCTAACACTATCTTAAACACGTGGAATAATGAATGTAGAAGACTAAATACGAAATCAAGTGCAATATAAATTACTATATATAAATGGAAGAGCGACGCGAAACTGACTGGCCGCGAAGATGTGGCGGTGTCCAGATTCAGAATTTAACCCACGCGAATAACAAATTCATAACCGGCGAAGAAAGACCTATGTGCTCTATACGTGATAAACTACTTACTCATTATCGTGTACGTGATAATGCTTACTTGTTCAGCATCTGCTGGAAGAGCGTACAATGTATGAAAATCTCAGAAAGAGGTACGAACTAAGAAATAATGTTGCTGTGATTTAGAAAATGGCAAAGGAGAAAAAACTCCTTCCTTGTTGCTTACCTAAATGCCATCAAATTACTAAAATGTTTGTAAGCCGTCGACGAAGTCAATATGTGTTATGTTTGACTAAGAATTGTCTATATGAAGGCACTTTAGACCCGAACATAAAGTTTCAAATTTCCATGATATGTCCAACCATTTTTGTGTATTTTATTTTTCTGTGTGTTTAATATTTTAATTTTATTTTAAAGGTCAGGGCTCTTTAAATCCTGTACATATTATATGTGTACGTTTTGTTGAGATATCCCCTGTTATTTTTTTTATTAAAATATACCCTTACATCTGATGATCTTGCTGGTGATTTAATTTATTTTTTTAAACAATGTGTCGAGGACTGACCCTGACCTTCGAAGTCAATGGCCATATAATGCAAAAAAAAGTGATGATGATAATAATATGCATCAACACATTATTAATTGTGTAATGTTATATAATATTATTTATAATGTTTAAATAATATATAATATTAAACTGCATATTTATATATATTGGGTAGCTTTATTTTTCTTATCGCTGCTAAAATCTGATTGAATAGGGTGATAGACAGTACATATAAAAAGGTTTTTGGCCAGGGTAATAACGGTTTTGGTGACACTACCTTGTACTACAACGGTTTGTTTAAAAACGAACCATAATTTTAAGACAGTAACTCTTAATTATCAGACTGAAAATGCTGTCCTTAACTTATTTAAAAATATCATCGTTTAGTTTTCTTTCTTTCTATATTATTTTTCCTTCTTATCTTTAGTTTCCTTTACTTTATACAATACAAAAGGTTGTAAAACACTTGTGCCTTATGTTTAAACAGTAATTTGTGACTGCCGAAGGACCATTTATAAGCTTAATAATATGGTAATTTTGATCTTCATATATTATAAAGATGGACCTCTTCGTAAATATCTGTTTGGCTAAAAAAAAAAATATTAATAAAGTTCTGGCCAAAAGGTACAGCCTACTTAATTTTTAATTTTAAATTTGTACCTTTTTTCAGTTTGGTTTTATTTTTAGTGAAGTTTTTAAAATTCTTTTCCTCTAAAGTAACGTAAAAAGATATTAATTCATATTAACAAGGAATTCTTATAATTAATGTAGACTGTATATCTTTTTTAATATTCAGGTCAGCACAGTAGTACTCTATGGCGTACCAATAGTATCTCTGGTTATAGAAAATCAGGAACGATTGTGTTTAGCTCAAATTAGCAATACATTATTAAAGGAATTTAGCTACAATGAAATACATAACCGCAGAGTTGCACTCGGAATAACCTGTGTTCAGTGTACTCCAGTTCAACTGGAAATACTTCGACGAGCAGGAGCTATGCCTGTTTCATCTAGACGATGCGGTAAGTAAACAGTGCATTCCATTGATAGTCATGATTTCTGTATCTTTAAAGTTCTTCTGTATAAAAGTCCTAAACTGAAATAGTCAGGTTGGACGACTGATAACTGGTAATTATGAATAAATTAAAACTTATATTTTTTTAAAATAACTTTCATGTTAATGAAGACATACGCAGTCATATGTATTATATAAAAAAATGTATAATATAAATAATTGTTACATGTATTATAAAAGTGACACATATTATAAATCGGTAACAGGTAGGCCCGTCACAATTTTTAGAAGAACTTTGTAAAAATAAAATTCATAAAACATATAACTTAACCGATAATGTAGATTAACTTATTTTTTGAATTAAAACATTAGATAGGGAAAACAGGTTTAATTAGGGAACGTTAGTTTCCAAATAAATTTCACTGTTATCAACTAAACTGCAGGGAAGGAATCCAAATTAAATAATAATTATGAACTGTCGATAAAAAGTAGTTTTGATAAAGTTACGATTATCTGATAAAAATATCTGTTTCTACAATTCACTTCTTTGCTATAGATTTATATCGTTTCATCTAAAAGTAATTTGGTTTCTTTTCTAGAGACTACATTATTTTCTTGTAACTTAATCGAGAAATAAAAAAGTTGTTGAAAATAAGTTGATAAAATACACTCTTATATGTTTGTATGTATTCATTTATTCCGTGCTACTCATGTAATAAAGGTACAGTAAATATCGTTTATAGTGACCACCAAGGAACCGATGATTTGAGGTCATTGTAACCGATAGTCACAATAACCGATGTTTAGGTAGCTTAGTGGTACTACTTTAATATGCCACCTACACGGGTATTGTAATACAGTAAAATAATAATCATTAAAATTAATAATAATAATAATAATAATAATTTACTTCCGTAATAGAATAATATTAAAAAAATTATGCAATAATAAATACAAATACGGTACAGTAATAAAAGAAGATAAAGAAAAAGTATAAAAAATATTTTTTTCTGCAAAAAGTTGGTTATTTTGCTTTGTTCTGAACATTTCCTGATGTAATATAGTTTTTGAAGATTCTTTTCTAAATCAAAACAAACACTCTTTGTATTTTCATTAGCTATTTCTGTAAAAATGTTAAACCGGCAAATGGGTTTCATTGCCGTTAAAACTTCTGGAAGATTTGGCTCTTCCAAACCAAAAAAATTGATTGTTATTATCTACGTTATTTGTACTAGTACTGAAGCCACTACATCATCAACTGTTACATATTCATGCGTCCCTAAATTTTTGTCAACTTCTTGATAATCTACAAACAATGCATCTGACAACGATTGGTTTTGCAGACTATTGCCCCTTTCCGCTAAAGATTTTTCTGCGACGTCAGTAATTTCGCCAGCCTATAGTAAAAATCCTGCATGTCGAAATCAATTTTTTTACAGTTCACGGAGAAAACTCATTCCATGATCTTTCTAACATAATTATCCAGAGTAGTTATTTGTGTTTCGCTTTTTTGATCTAAATCCTGTATCATTTGTAAAATTAGGTGTTTTTTGTAGTGGACTTTTACCGACGTTGATCACGCCTCGATCTAAGGGCTATAAGACTGCTGTTGTTTTCTGTGGTAAGAACACTAACTTTATACAAGAAAGATTTTCAACGTGTTGATGAACCGGACAGTTGTCAATGAGCAGCTGTATTTTGTCATTTTCAATCTTTAATTCACGGTCCATTTTCGTAACCAAGACGTAAAGATATCATTTGTCATCCAAGCTTTCTTGTTACTTTCGTACATAAAGGGAAGCGATATCAAATGTTTAAAACCTCGGGGTTTAGGACTTTTCCCCATAACCAGAAGTTTTTTTGTCATTCCAATCATAATTGTAGCAGCAATTAGTACTGTTAGTGTTTCTTTGAAGATTTTCCCCCAGAACACGTTTCGCCTTTAAACCGAAGGATTCTTTCTGGCTTCAGTTAAAAAAAAAAAAAAAAAAAAAAAAAACAGATTTATCAGTAATATAGACTTTTTTGTCCTAATAACCGTATTTTAATTTTGACCAAAGGTTTCTAGCAATTTTTCTGACACACCGGTTGGAGCTGCTGCGACCTCACCGCTTATTCTCCCTGACACAATATCGTGACGCTGACGGAACTGCTGTATCCAAGCTGAAGTTATTTCACGGGGTTTATCGAATTTTTCAGAAAAATTGTTCGCCTTAGTTTGGAATACTGGGCCGCTAATAGGGATTTCACTAGCCTTCTTATATTTAAACCATTTATCTTTTTTACTTCTTCAATCTTTTTTAATTTTAGTACTTAAATATCATCATTTTTTAAGTTATGGTGTATAGTATGTTCTTTTATCTTATTATTTACTCGCAGAATGTTTTTAATTTGCTCAATGAACCAACAAATTATGATATATATATATATATATATATATATATATATATATATATATATATAAATAACAGAATATATAATATAGATATAAAAATATATTTTTTTAAAATAATTAATAAATATACAACTGAATTTAATTTTACAGAATATATTATCAAATACTTGTAATATTTTTCAGAAAATTTTCAAGGATGAGATTGAGAATTTAATCATATTTCTTGCTTCTCGTAAAAGTGTTCCGTTATTTTACCATGTAAGGTAAACTACAGAATTCTGCATTGAAATGCATTGATTTTTTCGTGAACTGATTTTTTTTTAAGTTTAGAAATTTTAAACTAAGCAGCTTATAATAAAATACTCAGTTTTAAGTAAGTTTTAAACTAAAAAAATTATATTTGAAACAAACAGTTTTGTAGGTAAAGAAAACGTATACGTCAAGGAAGATATTTTAATAAGTATAACTAAGTAAAGCTTTGCCATAAATTATAAGTTGCAAATTTAATCGAATTGTACAACTGCAGTTCATAGTTGGACAGTGAAGAACTTAGATCAATGAAATTTTCTATCCCTGTCTGTCTTTGAACACGGTCATTTTTTGTAACTCCATTTATTAGACTAGAATTAAATAAAAAGATTTTAAGTACGTGGAAGATATAAATGAAACGTTTGAATCCGATCATTCGCAATCAATCATTATTTAAAACCGCGTATAAGTTCTCGAATTGTAACTACTATAATCGACTATATTAATTTAAAAAATATATCGGACTAATCGATAGTTCCCAAACGGCCAACGATATTAGTGTAATGAAATTAAAAGGATTTAGTTATAAATTTAATGTTTTATTTGTATTTTTAAGGTATGATAACACGACGGGAGGCCGAAAGGTTGTGTAAATCATTCTTAGGAGATAACTCTCCACCAAGATTACCTGAAGATTTTGCTTTTTCCGTCCATCATGAATGCGCATGGGGATGTAGAGGATCTTTCTTACCTTCAAGATATAACAGTTCAAGAGCAAAATGTATCAAGTGCGCCGTATGCGGACTGTTTTTTTCACCGAATAAATTCATTTTCCATTCTCACCGAACAGGACCTACAGCAAAATACATACAGCCAGATGCTGCTAATTTTAATTCTTGGAGAAGACATATGAGGTTGAGTGGTTCACCTCCAGAGGAAATTATTCACGCCTGGGAAGATGTCAAGGTATCTATAATTAAAATCCATAAAAAAAAATTAAACAAATAATTACAGTATTATAGCAATGTCGTAAACTTTAATTATCGTCTATGAAAATTATAACAATTACAGTGATTCTATAATTAATCAAATTCTTATTTTAATAATTGATTATTGATGATAACGTAGACTAATAATTCTAAGCTTAAAAATAGTTTTGAGATTGCTGCCCACATTAATGATTTGTCAACTATTTTAGATTAAAATGTTCAAGTATTAGGTTAGTTTAATACAATGGAAAGTGCTGCGTGAAACTTTTGAAATAAGATCGTTCATAAGACCTTCAGAAGTGATTAGGCCGGTGTGCTCAGGTAATTGCTGAACAAATAAACTATTAGGTTTGCTCAAAATAAAACCAATAAATTATTACAAAAATTTATTTGACTATGTATTTTTAACTTTTACGTGCTATATTAATCTTCATACATTGTCAATAAATTTTTTTCTAGTATATAAATGTTTATTTTTCAACATTAAATTTTATTTTTATTGTTTTCTTGACGTGCTTTCCCTAATCGTTAATTTTATCTGTTGGCATAATTTCTTTATGATTTGCTATCGAAATAGGTCATTTTTCTATTTTAAAAGTAATTGATCGAAAGTAAATATAACTTAATTGTATATTCCTTTGAAAGAACATGTGATAAATACACAGTCGTTCCATGGAGATTTTTTTAATAAGGAGAAATATCTGTCTCGACCCTCAGCAAATTATTATTATTCACATGTTTTGTTATAAGTAGGTTACCTAATATGTCTAAATATTTACATCTTTATTTTTGTTTATAGACATGTTAAGGAAAAAATTGAATTTATTGTAATCCAAATATATGAAATCTAATTTTCTAAATAAGTACAATATTACAATTATTGTAAAGGATTATTGTATCGTAGCAGGTACAGAAGTACAGAGTAATATGATTATTAGTATTTCTAGTTATAACCTACAAATTATGAATAAAAGATAACTATTGGTAAAAATTATGAAATAAAATTAGAGTAAAAATCATTAAGACAGTTTCATTATTATATTGTTCACATATTTCTTTACACAGCAACTGGAGACAAATAAAAAAAAAAAATAAATTTCGAATTGCATTATTTGGATCACTCTCAAAGGATAATTAAAATTATTCTGCCCAGCAAGTATTTTAAAAGAATGCACATTGATAAAGGCCCTAAAATCGAAAATCGATATCGTCTTTACAATCTAATATAAAATATTGTTAGGAATCAATAAAATTTATATTCTAGTGTTGAGGACAAAATATCTGAGAAAATATTTTGGTGAAGTACCAGTTAGTTTTTATTTTGAGAGTCTGTTATACAACAAATAGTCATTTTTATATACTTCTGTAATATTGGTTACATGGCTGCCACTTTTATAGATTATTCGGCTACAACAAAAGATCAATATCAGACTTTAAAATTTGTTGACCTCGTTACCATCATCCTGAGATTTTTATGATTTTTAATTTTTTTGTTGTTAAATTGTTGTTATAAATTCCAGAGAAACTATTTGAATCGAACGAATGAACATCAGTTCGAATTTTATTGCGCGCGTTTTATACAAAAAGTATCAAAGTAAGGATTTTAATGGATCGTCATTATTATGATTAAAAAATTGTGTATTCTATTATTTTAGCCACTAAAGAAAGGAAATTAATACTTAATAAATTTTTCAAAACAAGAAAAAAGAAAAGAATTCTTTTTTATCCGGTCGGCAAAGTATGGGAGTTTACCTTTCCCTCGCCAACATTTTCTTACGACTGTCTCGTGTCTCTTAGCGATTAAACCTTTCCCTTATATTTTGTACTCTTTTCTGTGTTACTCACAGGCAAATCAACAATTTTAATTATGAAGGCTATGCCAAAATATTGTTTCAGGCAATGTTCAACGGGGGAACACGGAAGCGTCTACTTGCTTCTGCTACCAGCGGAGACCAAAATAAAACATCTTCTGCCAAAACTCAACAAAGTCCGGAAATTCCAGCATCACCATTTCCTTTACCAGCGCCTCCTCCTACGAGAGTGCCACCGCTGCCACTAGTCATGGATTACGTTTGGCATCATACAGGAATTTATCCAGGTACATTATAAAACAATGCAATCTTTAATCTTTATAGAATGGAAAGAACGGCATTAATAAGTTAAAAGGGAATCTCAGAAATGTTCTGTTTTGGTCACATGATTGCATAGTAATGCCGATTTTCTAAGGAAGGAAAAGATATCCCATTATTTGCTTTTGTAACTGAATTTTAGAAAACATTTGACCAATATTTTTCTTATACTCTGTTTATTTATTTAAGATAGTTTGTCCCTGACTAAACTGTTTTGTAGCAATTTCTTACATAGACTAAAATTTTATCATAGAGTTTAGAATATTAAACCGTACAATAAAACAAAATGCTGCAACTCCATGCAATATTTCATTTTTCAACTGCTCATTTTTCTGGTGTTTTGGAAATACCAGCAAAATTAGCCATTTGTTTCAGTAAAATTTTACCGACTTCAATAATTTTTAATCTTTATGCCATAATAACTTTCCTGATTTTTTTATCATTTAACCTCCCTCCTCTACAAAAAATCCTATAAAATGATTTTGTTAAGATAATAGCAAAAATCGTTTAAATCTGATTTTATCATACATGGTGTATTAATTAAACTTGCTTCTATTAATTTTTTAAATTAATTAAACTTGCATGCTCTATTAATTAAAATTTGTTATGTCCAACCAGTTTTCCAGCTACTTCTGGATCTTCGTGTGTGTGTGTGTGTGTGTGTGTGTGTGTGTGTGTGTGTGTGTGTGTGTGTGTAGGCGAATGCAATACCGGCTTGTCAGGCTTGACGTAGATACAGTGTATGTGTAAGTGTACATGTAGTCTTGAACAGACTCAGGTCGGCACTCCTAAGATTTGTGGTTAATTGAATTCCAACCAACAAAGAACATTGATATCCAAAGTCTAGCACTCGAATCCATATAAAAGCAACGGTCTTTATAAGCTTACCAGTTTCTATTTCTGTTTATTCAGCTCATACACTTTCTGATTTTTAACTTCTTTTCTTCAAAACGTTTTGGTAACGAAGAATTGAAACTTAGAACTTTGAAGTCTAAAAGGTATTTTTCCAAAGGGAAGTTGCTTGCTCTTTTATAATTAGTTTAAGCACGTGTGCTAATATGCCCAGACTATCGCAGTCATGAGGCTAATCTCACTTCCCTTTTAGCAAAAGGCATAAAATTCTCAAAGCTTTTGATCAATTTCCGTTCTTTTACTCAGTAACCTGACTATAGATCTTTCTCAGCAATTACCTTTCATTAATTTCTATAACTTTAAGGCTTACTTACAACAGAACACGTTTCAAGTACCTACCTTAGTTGCAGAGGATTTATAGAAGGATTTATAATAGCTCCAGATTTAAGAACGCATCCTTCCAGTGAAATCAGGAACATAATAAGTTTTTGAAATGTTTAATATTTATCGGTTTGTAGAAAATTAGTCCGGGTGAGAGTTTTAGATTATTTTGATCAGAACGAAAATAGAAATTCATCATAAAGAGCAATTTCACTGTGCCCATAAAAATTTCACAAAAACATATGGAGAAACACAAACATCAACAAAACTTTTAAAAGTATTTCTGTTAAATTTGCTTCTGAATGTTGCAAAAGGCTTTATTACTTGAGGTCAAAGTCTAGAATGTAGATCCTACTCTTTTAAATATAATAATTAAATAATATCATAATACTGAGCTTATGATTTTTAACGTTTATTTGTATTTTATGTAACACGTATGTGTTTTCGACTTATTATCATGAACTGTGTATGATTTTTTTTTTTAAGGAATGAAACACGGTGTTCCTTATTGCTTGCCATGGTTAACGCCATCACCATTGTTATTACCATCTCCAAATCCTGAGACAAAACTGCATGCTTCAGCTTTTAGACCGGTTTTCTCAACATCGAAAGAAGCTACCCCCCCATCTTCACCTGTACAAAGTGATGACGAAGAAACTGTCGATATAGAAACATGTCCGGAAGATGAGCTCAAACCGTGTTGGAATAATGACCAGGTAAAATCAATATAAAAACAAAATACTTGATAACTTTACTGGTATAATATATTATAAATTTGTATTATAATTATTATGTCTTTGATCGATTATTTAAAAAGTTAGAAGGAAATAATATACGAAGTGTTCTTTTTTTTGCGTTTTTTTTTAGTACATCGACTAATATATTCTATCTGAAAATGGTGATCAATAAAATATATATCATGGGATAAAAAAAACTACTTGTCATGGCGGGCTGGCATCTTGTAAATATAATGCTTCTTAAAAACTGACTTAAATATTGTAAAGGTGACGCACACTTTTTTTTACAAATTTACATGCAGCTGAGGAATATATATTTTCACTCAACAATTTAACAAGTTCCTTCCGTAAAAGGTGTAAAATAAAATGAAGTGTATTCCTTCCCATCAAGAGCGATTATTTTTCGGTTAAGAATCTTTTTTCTAACGATTGCAGCTCGTAGTTTCAGTACGGTACTTTTCATTTACTGAAATATATAACCTTATGAAAATATTTATTTTGTACATTTTTCATAAATGTCAGAGAAAATTAATACGATTACAAGTATTCCTAAAACGGTTCAAATGTATTTTAACGTTTTAAACTGGTATTATAACTGGTTAATTTCAACTGGTATTACGAGTGGATATTTCAACTGGTTAATTTTACGAGGAATTTATATACATATAAAAAGCTTCTACATTGCATTTGCCAGCAGTACAACTTTAGTAGTAAACTTTAACGAGTACACGCTATATGGCCATTTTCTCTCTTATTCTCGCTTTGTATTATACATTCACAAATGTGAATACTATTATAAATTTTTTCAAATAAACCTGAACCTGCTGAACATGATTTTTATAAATGATTTCTTTATTTCATAGTTCTGAAGAATTATGAAATAATAAATTATTTAATGAGCTTCGATAAATGTGGAAAATTCATTCTGATTCGCCGCTGATATTAAACAATATTGTCCGTAAGGACATAATTACCTTGCTTACGAGTACAATCAATTTTCCAGTTTATTTCTTTCGTTTAATTTGATCGTTACGTTAGATTGTCACGATGAGATTTCATTAATTCAAGGAAGGTTTCTTTTATTTATAAATACTTTTAAATTTTATGGTCAAGCTGGGATAATTTATTTTCAAAAAATGATCCTATTACAGTAGCTGAATACAAAAGGATTTAGATTGCGGAAGATCTTAATACTCAACGATCGTTAAGAGCGATATAAAATTTTTGTTATGTAGATTCAAGCTGTTATGAGACTGCCACAACTTTTTAAAGTGACTGAAAATTGAGAACTTGCACTTCTTGTAAATATTATAAGAACATATGAGAACAAAGGTATAAGAAATATGTACATATTTAATTTATAGTATAATTTTATAAACATTGTTTTTAAAACATAGTTTTATCTTAATGGGATGTGTAATTTTAAATACTTTTTTCTATTGAAATAATTTTGATAATTACGAAAAGTATTTAATCCCAAGTTGTCTGTAAAATTTCGATAGTTAAAAACTAATAAATTATGAGTATCTTTCCATAGCCTGATGTATTCTTTGGAAGAAGAGCACATTATTAGACTGGGAGGGAACGGATGAAAAAACTGGAGAGGAGAAATATATGACCTACATATATCTGCGAGGGTGGGGGGTGGTGGTGATTTTTGGCTATTGGACAGTGTTCAACAGTGAAGTAAACTTGTTCACTTGAATACACACAGTGTTTTTTTTTTGCGTGTGTTCTTAATATCTTGTAAGAATATTATATCAAACGAGGTTTAGACTTTATTTGATCAGTTACTTTTATTATTTTTATCGTGTTTAAAGTTATTAACTCAAAGCTAACAAATTTCTAAACCACTGATGAAGAAGCTAAGCTAAATATATTATTAGGTAGTGTAGATTTAGGATAATGTTCGGTTACTTTTCTTCATAGAATAATGAATTACATTTATTTATTTATCAGTTCCCTTAACAACTTTTTTTGGTCGGGTGCTGGCACCCAATTACAGTGAATGTTTTATTTTTTATCATGCGAATGAGACATTAATTTTTTTAATTATGAAGAATACCAGTCATTCGGTTCACCATGTTATTATTCTGCTATGGAAGTCGGCAGAGAGGCTGTAATTACCAATGTCTTTACCTGTTAAAAGTGTTTCAAAGATTAATATTTCTCTTAGAAGTATATGTTAACTGTGCAGCTATGGTTGTTGCTAGAGAATAATTATTTTTTTTAATTTAAATTAACATTATGAGGCAATTAAAACTAAAATTTACAGAAAAACAAACGAAAATTCTAGATAAAGAAATATGTATTCGTCGTATGTATGATGTAAGATTTCGATGTACATATGTAGACGTTGTCATCTCACATACACGTATAATAAAACAGTACCTTGTAAAAAAAGAAAATAACTTCAGAGTTAATAATATACGCATATTGCTGAAAATGGGAAAAAACTTTACTTAATTGTGTAAAGTATTGTTTTTAGAGATCCAAAAAATAATATTATTTACTCCTCTTAAAATTCACTCTTTAAGCTAAATTATATTTTACATTAAAAAAAATATTTAAAAAAAGTAAATATAATTTTTAGCAAATCAAAATATATTGAAACGTAACTTTCATCGAAAATGATAAAAATTACAAAATTTCTATCGGGTGCTGAGAGCAAATGAAAACGTAGAGAAGCTGATGAAAGTATAATTATCGAGTATGCATAGATCGCATATCAAACGTTACAAAAGTGAAGCATTCTGTTATTCGTACAGTTCCAGACAGTAAGCCTGCAAGCGCTTTGTAAATGTGTTCAACTTGACTTAAGCACAGTGAAGATTTCTAATTACAAGCACACTTGATGCTTTACTTCCCTACTTCTGTCTTCCCTCGGGAATCTAACGTTCCCATAGGAACACCCCCCAAAACCCTTATTCGTTTGCCACCCTCTTGAACCCCCTAAGGTCAGCCTCTGACATTTGACAATATTGTAAAGAAGAACCAATCTCTCCATGGCAGTTTTCCATCCCCACTTCTAACATATTATCCCTTCCCTTAATCATCTTTTCTTTATATTTACCTTCTTTACTGGCTCACTACTGCTTAGATCGTTGAGTGTAATAGATCAGTACAATTAACTTTTAAAGACTGTTATTTAGAAATTTTACGGTAAATGTTATCCAATGTTTTCCTGTTGTGCGAAAGGGAAAAATCAATTAAGGTTAATTAAAAGTCAGTTCTGATTTAATCGTTTTACATAGAGGAGAGACTGATTTAAAATAATCTCACTTAGCCCACCTATTAATTCTGATGAATAAAACAATAGCAACATTCACCACTTACACACACACACACACACACACACACACACACACACACACACACACACACACACACACACACGCACACACACACACGCACACACACACACACACACACACACACACACACACACAAATCGTACATAAAACCTGTGAGCACATGCGCATTATATAAATTATATAAAGCAGCCAATAGCGCTTTTCTCAACTGACTGGTTCAAAAAGCTGTAATTTCGTGTATTTTTGAATTAAAAATCTCCTCTGTTTATTCCAAAGTAACTCTGAACAAAGATTTGAGTTCCAAAGATTTGAGGAAAAATCTGCCGCCATTATTTCAAAATGTAAATTTGAAGCTCATTTATCTTCTCCGGTATGTGTGATTAAATTTCAATCAAATCAATTTTAAACTCCAATCAAATTAATCTGAATAGCCTTCCGCTAGCTACCCCAAAATTAAAATCACTATTAATGGATCGGCGCCCAATCAAAACATTTACATCGTAATTTATGGTGTGCGTAATATGTAGGCTCCTATACATAATAAAACTTATTTTTCTCTTATGCTTAATGATGTTGATCATTTTTGAGTCTTTAACTCCAATCTTCTTTCTTTTGATATTTATGCCATAATTTAGAGTAATCTAAATCGTTCTTAATAATTGTGAAAAATTAATTAACCTTTTTTTTGCCGTCGTTATTTATAGTCGAATCAAGGATTATAATCATCGGCGATTTAAATATGACTACACGATCGTAAATAATTAAATAATAAACACAAGAAACAATAAACACAAACTATAACAAGAATAATAAATGGGTAATAAATGTTGGAACATCACCACCAGTCTATTTACTCTGCTCATGCAGTATTCCATAAGGAAAGTAAAACCGCTTAATTAAGTTCTTCATATCACTAACAGATAGAAATCGCAACAGTTTTTTTTTTTTAAGTATTCCTTCTGGTTTTGTAAACATTTCACATCTGAACCGAGGTTTAATTGTTGTCGAGTAGACCCGAACATTGGGCAATCTATGAGTAAGTGGTTTACGGACCATTTTACATGGAGGACTTAGCAGCGAGAAATTATTTCACTGAGAACGTAGTTTAACACGGCCTGTTTTCATAAAGTCGCTCTTACATGCTAATTATAATCGGAAGCCATTTGTTGCCGCTCTTTTGGCAGACTTATCAGCCCATTCGTTCTCGAAGATGCTGCAATAGCCCAGGATCCATACAAACATCACTGTCTTATTTATTCTTGAGAGGGTATCGTAGATTATTTGGACGATGGGTTCAAAATCGTCTGCTGCTCAAGCTGCCAAGTACATTCATAGAGTCAGTTATTACCAGGAAGTTGTCGCCACTACGGGACTCGATAGCTCTCAAGATGGAGTAAATTGCATAGGCCTTGCAAAAGAACACAGAGGAAAAGGCACTAATTTTTTACATTATCTCGGTGTCAGAAAGTATAATAGAACAGCCACACTCGTCGGCCGAGACAGAGCCTTCTGTATAGATGTATGTGTGTAACCGCTGTACTTTATCGTCACCTCGCTAAATTGGTCTCTAGCAGATTGGTAACTTGAGTCCCGTTTCCGACTTCCAGACAATAAATATTCGATCTTTAGACATCTGCGCAATCAAGCAACGCCGCATCCTATTTCTTTTCCGAGAATGCTCGGAATAGGCAGGTGTAGTTCCTGAAGATAGCGAAGCAGTCAGAGGTTGAAAGGCTGAAGTAACGACTTCTTGCCCACGGGTTGTAGAGTGCGAGCGGACCTGGTCATCTGCCTCGAGAAGCTGGAGAGACGGACCTGCTGATCGCGTACTTGATACTCTGATATTTCCTCCTGTAATGTAATGGGAGTTCATAGGATTCCATTAGTAAACTTGGTATAGTGGTAGTGGCAAATGCTCCTATAATTATACGAATGCATAATTATAGGAGCATTTCATATTGTGCAAGGAGTCTAGTAAACCTTTAAGTTTTTCTCTCGCAGAGTCATACAGGATAGACCCGTATTCCAGCTTCAACAAAACAATGCTTCTAAATGTGTTCAGAATGATGTGATTGTCAGCACCCCAGTTTCAAGATGATATGAGTTTGAGAACATTAATTGTCCTTAGACATTATTAGTGTACTTGATGTGGCTCGAGAAAGTCAGTTTGTCATAAAAAATCACAACTAGAACTTTAATCTCGTTTGTTCCTTTTATCTCATCTTCACCTACGTTTAATTAGTTCATTTATCCTTGAAATCCCAAACTGCCTCGTTATTTACCGCTACTTTTTTACCTCATTCACTAGCATTTCCTGCAATAACTTCTTATTCGATGCTTTAGTATTTTAAAAATTCGAAGTGAACTCAGATTTGGAATTACTGTGAGTGGTTTATAGCTTTTGGGGCCGATGCTGACTCGATCATTAAAACGGTCACCTTCCTGAAGCTCATCGCAACATTCACTTAGTGTTTATCGTGCCAGCCTAGACGTTAAACAAATAGGTAAACATCAAATAAAAAGAATGCGTTTAAAAGAAGTAAAAAAAAAACCATAAACAATTTAATTGAAAATTATGTCTTTCCATTAATAAATATAAAAAGAAAAGTTCATAGTACAATATTTAAGTAAGATACAAAATAAGTAAGGAAGAGATTTTGGAATTCTGGAGCCTCTATACTTCATAAAAACACCATTGTCTCTTATAGGCCTATACTAATCGGTGTTATTTGAAATCCCACGCATGTTTCAGTGAGTAGCACGGCCCAGAGTTGAGATACGAGTAACCTACATTCACTGGAATTAGTCTTTGCCTCATATTTATCAGATTATGACTTCATGTGTTACATAATCGGACGAAATATCTGTGAGAAGAACAAAAGCTAGCAGGTGAAATATAAATATTCACTTTTAAAAATAAGTATTCGATAATACATATTATGCTGTAAAACGTACAATATAATTTTTAGTAGAATTCATAAAAAAGTTACCTATTTTAATGGGTACCATGATTCGACTTCCAGAAAATTTCGACATATCTTCGCGATTCACATCCCCCAGACCTTAAAGCGACCGTCAGCTCAAAAGTTTATATATATACATATTTCACTTTCTTGTGAACACGATAACTGCCGTAATTTTTCGCCAGTCACTTTCAAATTGTTCCTTACAAATAATTGACTCAAAATCTCTATCGCGTTTGTTAATGGCCAAAATCGGACCGTGAGGGTGGAAATGAGGTACATTTTTCGAAAAAAACAAAATATCGCTATAACTTTCTTATTAAGTAAAATATAGAATTCGTTTAAGTTCATACTATTATTTGGATAAGGGTCCAAAACTTATCTAAATAAAGTTTTTGATTATCACCAATCACTGGCCCAGGGGGTGGAAAAAATCAGGTTTCGAAGAAAAAATTCATACCTCCCTTAATACACAGTATAGAATCAATTTAAAGTCGTCGTTAGTCCTCTAAACATTACCTTTAACTTTTGTCTGAAACAACTTTTGATATGAACAACCCTTACGGCAAGGGATAACCAAAATATTGCTGGAATTGTAAGATGGGGCTTGTTGTATGTTAAATATGTGAAACTTTTTTCACATGCAACTTTTGTTGCACTACTCCGCGGCAGTGCAAGTCTGCTTCTTTACGCATAATAACATAACTGTCACATTTTTAATTCAGATAATACAGTGACTGAATAAAGACTGTTACGCGTCTTCCCAGAAATTCTACACGCAGATTTCGTTGTTTAAATCTATATAAAAAGTTTCTTCCAAATCCTTCGTCTTATCAGTCCGATTTAAAATTTCATCATCTACACTTAATTGAGCTCAATCATCCGGTAAGTACATTTCTATGATGATAAATTCCTAATATTATTTTTCGAGCAGAGAATAAAACAATATCATAAATTTAATAAGATTTTATTTGCCTTATTCCGAATTTCTCTGAATATCTTAATATCATCAAAAATACAAACATAATTCATAATACAAGAGGATAAGTAATTAAAAAGTAAATGAGTTATTAGAGGGAAAGTGATCGACTGAGGAACTCAGGATCGACTGAGGAACTACTACAAAATTAATTTTGTAGAAGTTATTAATATATAATATTTATAATTAATGTTGCTAATAAAATATTAACATAACATTATTTTAATTTTACATATTTTATTATCATTAATATGATGACAGTTAATTACAATTAGAACATATTTTTAGACATAACATTTTCTTTGTATTATGTACTGAAAAGAGCGTTACTACTCTTAATAGGATACTTATTTTACAGATAACCGCTGAAGTAAATTGTAACTCTTTTTTCGGAACAAATAATATTTTATAATTTTTATTTTCATCATAATGGTTGTTATCTTTGCTTAAATGAAGAAGAAAGTAAAAAAGTGAAAAAATAAAAACCTATCATTTTTAGAATTAGGCTGAATAAATTATTAATGAAATTTATGGACTGAGTATTCTTGTAACCTTATGAGCCTTACGGAAAATAAAAGTTTAATAAAGTTTCATTTTTTTTAATAACAATAATTATTTTGAAAAAAATATTTTCAGTCAATATTTAAACATTTTATATTTACAAAAAATTAATGTAAGAAAGATTAATTTAATAGACATAACAAAAGAGAGGATTTATTTTTTAAACAGAGTTTGCTCACGCGATTTAGTCGAGCTCTTGTATTGTATAACCTTTTACTATGATTATATCAATGTGTTTAGACAAGGTGTCATTCCATCCATAATTTACTGATGTCATGGACAAGGGGTTTCTGAAGGGTGGTCAAAAGGAAGGGGTGAATAAGGGACTAAAGTTGAGACACCAGCGCTTTTTCAACCCCTCTTCGTTAAACAATGGAGGTGGTGGTTGCCTTCCTCTTCGTGGGGATGTAGAGTGGAGGCTCTAGAGTCAACAGTACTTTAATGTTATCGATAGACAATGCCAATGACATCAACTTGATTGCCTAACAATCACAAATATCGCGTCCTAAAATGTGGCACTCACCTTCGCCATATTTAATCCAAAAATAAACAAGAAAATAAATTACTTCGAAATAAACGAGTACGAAAGGGGAACTATTATACTAGCGTAACGTTTTATACATTAAAAATGTATGTTTTCTATTCCTTGCAAATTAAATTAATTAAAAGATTGTACAGTTCAGTCGGGAATAAATATGGAGATTGCTTATTGATTAAAACGAAACCACTACTACTCCGACACTCGATTTCATTGATGTTATCCGAGTAAATAATTATACTTCGACGTATTAGTCCCCCTCAGTGAACAGAACCGAATGGTATTAAACAAAATTACTTCTTCTGTATTAGCGTAAACTAAATTATTCAGTTTAAAAATAAATAACAATCTTCATTTGTCACAGCACTTGTTATTTCAGCAACGATGATAACAGTACAAATGTTTAATGCTGAAATACTTTCCTCATAAAACTATGACAGTTTAATGGATTCAAATTTATTCAGTCAACGCCGTCTATTTACGATCGTGTATAAATAAATTTTAGTGACTACCTGTAATCAGATTATGAAAAATTTGGTAAAATAAATGATTACGAAATTATTAGATTGTTTTAGTACGATTAGAGTTAAAAAAAATATGTGTCATTTATATTGCAAGAACCCTGAAAGTCGTTCAGACTCGTTAAATCAAATTAGTTCGAATCGTTTTGACTTTTGTTATTTTAAAAGTGAAATAATTGGCAACAAATCACATCATATTCACTAATTTATTTAATATAATTATAACACTTTTCAAATTATTATAATATATGATGATGAATTCTTTTACGATGAATATTTTATTCGTCGACAGCATTCACTGATTATAACGAATTCCAAGATAATAAATAATCCAATAAAGATACTTAAACGACAATCCTTTTCCATTTTTATTGTCTAACCCGTTGAAATTCGGGTGATATTTAGCCATATTTACATCTTCTCTTTATTCTTTACAGAACTGGCTGTATTGTGAGCACCATTACTTTCTGAGAAAACAATTCTGATTTGTGCCTCATTTATCTCATGTAACTTATATCCACTCCGACCAAAATAAGAATCAGGAGAGGTACTGGAAAGAAATAAAGGAACATACCAATTACTATCTTGAAGCAGTTACTTATATATACAACGTCAGATTTATGAATCATTAATCGTTAGTGTTGCTGATACTCTTATTGACAAATAAGCCATCGCTATCAATCATTTTTTTTTCACTTTTCGAAATAATTCTAACGATTCTATTTAAATTTATATTAAATTTTCATAATTATTAATTTACTACTTCTAAACGATATTTAAATTTATGTCAATTATTTTTAAGGTTATAATTTCTTATTACTTTTATGATTCCTTGTAAATGATATTTTATGACTATATTGAATGCGTTTTGGTCACAGAACTCTTTAATAATACGATGAACTATGAAATATGTTTTAATATTTTTAGGATGCTTAGACAAAAATGATAAAACGTGATAAAGCGTTCTGTCGTTTCAGCGCTAGAATCGCAAGCATATTTATACACGATCAGAATATATATTGCCGTTCTGTAGTCGTCAAAATTGTACTACTTCATATATATTTCTAGCTTTTTAAACGAGTCTAATGATTTAATTCTTATAAACAATACGTACTTCATAATTCTACGCTCGCTCAACATTTCTGATTTTTTTATCATTTTAAATAAATTTACATATTTCATATTTAAAAAAAAATTAAGTAATCAAATCGAGAAAGAAAACATAATTTAAAACATAATATCGTTAATAATAATAAATAAAACATTTTTTTCGTTAGATAGCCATCGACTACTAAGGTTATTGTCCTCATCAGATTGTTTAAAAAAAGAATTAAATCACAAGTAGGATCGTCAGATGTAGGGTGTTTAGAGCTCTTACATTTTAATAAAAAAAAAAAATATCACACGAGACATCTAAACAAAACGCACACATATAACACTTACAAGGTTTAAAGGGTCCTGACATTTAAAATAAAACACAAAAATAAATACTAAAGTATTAAACGCATAGATAAACAAAATATACAAAAAATGATTGATATGTAAATTTAACAACTCTATATTCTGGTATAAAGTGCCTTCACACAGAGGATTCTGTCAAAAATAACACACACTGACTTCGCCAAAGGCTTACTGCAAATTTCTTAATAATTTGATGGCATGTAGATAAGCAAAACTTTTCTCCTTTGCCATTTTCAAAATCACAACAGTGTTATTTCTTCGTCCGTACCTCTTTCTGAAGTTTTCATATATTTTACACTCTACAGTAGATGCTTAACAGTAAGTGGTTTATCACTTACACGGCACATTGGTTTTCCTTCGCTGGTTATGAATTTGTTATTCGCGTGTGTTAAATTCTGAATCTGGACACCGACACATGTTCGCGGCCTGTCAGTTTTTGTCGCTTTTCCATTTATATGGAATAATTTTAAGTCCATTTGATCTCGTATTTAATATTGAGTCTTTAGCATATTTCCATGACATCAAATCATATCAAGAGTCCTCTGCAGATCAAAGAAGACAAAGTGTTTCCTAATGATCAAACTGTTGAATATAGTATTATGTAAATTGATAATTTGGTCTGTAGTTGAATGGTACTGTCAAAGTCTTTCTTGAAGCGAGGGTAAAAGACTTTCTTCTTAAAATTATCGAGTCGATTATTTATCATTTTTTCGAATAAAAGCATACGTCAAGGAAATAGGACAGGTAACTATTGCGATCGGTCAGTTTTTTATCTTTTCTTGCAATTGGGGCGAATTTATGCTTTCTTCCTTTACCGCGGTATAATTCCATCCCGCTATATCTGATTATATAATTCTAGCAATGTAAGTTTGATTATGACGTAATGTATTTCGTTTAGAACAGATGCTGTATTCCTGGTTTTCCTCTACACTTTTACAAATTCCTCTATTTTGTAAGGGACATTGTATGGAAAATTCATTTTGGTCTCAAAATTTAGATGACCCTTTTAGATGTTTTTTGTTTTTCAAAACACTCATCATAATTAGTCGGTTTTCTGGCTCTTCCGAATTGATTGGCTAATAATTTAACGATTTCATTTGGCGAATCCACTAGTTCATCAACAAATTGCAGGCAAGGTATGGGGGGAAAGTCTGCAGTTTGTCCACTGCAGATAGCCTTCATTTTCTTCCTCACTTCTGCCGCTGTTATATTTCTGCTAACAGATGACACGTATTGTTACCAGGATTGATTGTCTTTTTAATCTGTCATAAGTCTTTTGGCATGCGCCCTGAGCTTTTTTAAAGGCAATTAAATTTTTGGATATTAGACGTTTACTGAAAACGTTGTATGCCCTTGTACTTTCTTTTTATTGCTCCACTTATTTCATAATTCCACCACGGAACGGGTGGCTTCTGGGATAATAAAAACGTGTTATGTTATTCTCCCACTAATCAAAATTTTGAAAGTATATGCTGTAGATAATAACCTCCAGCGAACGATTTATTCTGATAGTGACCGTTTGCAGATTTATACTTATTTTAACCGTTTTTGTGGTATCTCTACTCGACGTTAATAGCTCTACACCACCACTTAACTTATATATCAACAAATATTTAATAACTAAAATTTATATTGGCAAAAGCGTGTTTCTTGCAGACAAATAGGATCGACACCGTGTTCCAAGCATTTGAGCTTAAGGATGTTTGGCAAACATCCATTAATATTCCATTGCAAAAGCACGTCTTTATTAGAAGGTTAATTTCTAGGTTTGCCTTTTTCTAGCCCTTTTTTCTTTTCTTTTCCATCTTCCGAACTGCTTCGTGTACTAGAGGTATAATCGTCCATGTAGCTCTCAGCATCCGACTCGGAATCAAGGAAGGGGGTGGGACAAGGACAAGAATGGCTCGGCGTTCGATTTTGCCGACGATTCAGAGGCGGAAGCAAGAAGGACACCAGCGATGGGTGCCATCGCTGGTGCCCCCACCGATGGGTGCAGCCACCGAGGCGGTGGCAGCACCCTTGCGGGCCTTCCCTTTAGGCGGGCTCTGTGGTTTAGGTTGTGAGATCACCTGAAAATAACATGTTTTCAAAGCCTTCACAAGGGGTTCGAAAGACTTCATAACTAGCTCATTTCTCAGACTATATAACTGTACTTTAATCTCAAGATTGTCTTGCTTTTTGTTCTGCTCTGATGCGGATTTGCTTTTACTTAAAACATTTACTGGTGGCTTGTAACTTGGACGGTCTCGTAGCTTCCTTTTGAGGGAGAGATTCCATTTTGTTGTCTATCAGTCTGTCTATCATAATAGCCAAAGCTGGAGCAAAGTTACTAAAGAGATGATCTACATAAACATTTGATATAAGAATAGTGGCCGCTGCCTGATATGTTGTTGTTCTTGGTGTGCGGTTGAATACCGTTTTTTAGCTTCCAATTTGCTGACCTTCTGTAAGATTTTCACTTTTTGAACAGTCACTTCGTCTTTGTAGAAAGGAAAGTTCCTTGATCGACTTTATGCTGCTGTCTTTTGCAGTTTACGCAGATGGGAGGATCCTTACTCGATTCCCCGTCATGAGTTTCTTTACCACACACACACATACTTGAGGTCTCTTGCATCGAAACGCGGTGAAGCCAAATTGCTGGTACCTTAAGCATGAGTGTCAACACAAAACCTCGCACATTCAGACGATGTATACCAGTGCGCACATTCTCCGGCAGGGAAGGCCTTTGAAAGATGGGGAAATTAGAGACAGTAAGTAAAACTTTGCCATTCCTTCTTATGGTCAGCCTTCGGCACTATGTTACTCCCTGCGGCGAACACTCCTCCACAATCTCCTGCACTGAATAACTATGTAGGTCTCAACGAACTCCAACACCTTTTAGGTGTTCTGCTGTGAGGATCGACACATAAAACTAACTCATCTATTTTGCTTAAAGCAAGAATTTTCTGCGTCTGGATTTCATTGATTTTCTCGACGTACAAACTGTTGAAAGTTTTTCGTGTTTCTTTTACTGGACCATCTGTTCAACTAGTTATTTCACGAGCAATAAGAGAAGGGCTTATCCTCGCGAAATTTTCATCTTTCTTTGTAAGCACCGTACTTAGTAGATTTAGGTAAACAGTTCTTGATAGCAGTTCTCTGCCAATTCTTCAGATCACTAAGTTCTTCCGGTATCTAAACTCAACTTTCGTTTCATTTCCGGCTACACGACTGGTTCTAATCGAAGGTTTTTACGCATACCCTCTGCCGCAAGATTTTTCAAACTGCATGATGAATTAATCCGTTTTGTAATAGGCAAACGTCGTACTTTATTACCAGGGTTGGTAGGCAGTGTAAATCCCCTCTACCAACCCTGGATATCCAGCTCGGTACTCTGCTGGAACCGGCTTATATCCTGGCAGAGAATAGATGCGCAATCACTGCATTGACTCCAGGGCCCTATTTACAGAAGCTTTCAGGGCTCCCATGCACCAACACACATTGGCACCTTACTATGTGCTTGCCTTCATTGGGAGACATGTGGACAATGGAACGGTCTCTGTTATACCTGCAATTACATTGACCCTGGCCGCCGCATGGCCAGCTCTAATGATGGTATTAGTTCATTTACAAAAACGTTTTCAAACGTACATAATTTCCAAGTGGTTGGAAAAAATCCATTCCGAAAAGTGTCCTTAATTTGGAAGTTGGGTCAAGTGAATGATGAAATTTCCGAAGAATTTCCGGAGTCCCGTTTACCAGCTATGTGTATTGTGCTTCTGTACGGGTGTTACCGCCCTGGACGTGGAACAAACATGGTATGTTCTAGACGTGGAGATTGTGTATCTAATGGCACAAATAAACCTATCCATAGCCAAAATGTTTTATTCAGACTAGCGAATTTATGTAATTGATGATTTATCTAAATAATCGAACTTTATTATTACATACGTGACTTTGAAATCATTACGAAAATTTCAATAGCAAAAATATAATCTGGAATCTGATTTCTCGTTCAGAATATATATGTTGAAGATTCATGAAAAAGTATATTTTAATACCACTCTGAGCCTAGATTCTGTCAGTGAATCTATTTTAAGATAGCAAGCTATTTCTGGTTTGATTAAATAGCAAAATTTTCTTAATAACCGCTAAACTTTTTATCATCATCTAACTTTTTATTATTTTCAAAATCCACTACAAATTTGTTAATTTTATTGTTTTAAAGTTCATAATGAGACATACTTGTTGTATATAGAATATCCACTTTTGTAAATGAATATAATATAGTATTTTAATTCTATCAGAAAAATACATCAGGGGATAAAAACCTTTTTTTTTTTAAAAACTGTTGATTTATATATTATACTCTGCGAGCTTATTTAAGACTTTTTATTTAATTTACATCAACAATTTTCCATTTAATTATCTAAAAAAAGTAACTTTCAATTATACGTACGCACGATGTGCACATTATCAATAAAGGAATTCATCAGGAGATTTTTGTTATTTTATACATAATATTTAGACATAATAATAAATAATTTAGATTTAATATAGCCTGAGATTGACAATACTAAAACCTACTTCAAACTTATTTTGGCAACAGCCAAAATAAATTATTATTTGTTTGCTTTCAAATTAATTTCTTTAGCTTCAACGTTCACTTTAATTTTTCCCCGTTAAAGGTACACTGAGAAACTTATGCTGGCGTTACTTAATTTTTCTTATTAAGAACAAGAATATTAGTAGTAAAACATAAATATTAAAAGTAGATTAGATACAACTCTTAAGTTGATATCTGTAGCTTAAGCTTAGAAAGAAGTATCATAGTTCAGTAACTCGGTTGATTAAAAGGTTTTAACATGTTTTTGTATTCAATGTGACTGATCCGGAACGGTGGTTGTCCCGTATAATCCCCTCCCTCTTGCTCTACAACCCTTGTTATGTAGGGCCGTATTAGTCGGCGAGCAGTAGCTGAATAGCAAGAGGACGATAAATATATGGAGAAGGAAAGGGCGATACGAAAAGGGCGCGAGGTGATTAGGGAGTTGGCAACCAACTGTTACAGTAACGATATTATACTTTCAGTTTTGAAAAACTAAAATCAGACTACAGCAATCAATTCTTTGTAATAGATTTTACTTTTATTAATATTCAACTTATTTAAATAAAATTTGAAAATTACTAATTTATTAATTCAGAATTGGTTTTTTTTTCTTGCGGTATCTTTATATGAATAGTTTTCTAAAGAGTTCTAAAGAATTATTATTCAGATCTGAGAAAATATTATTTGCCTCTAGACTGAAAATAGAAATTTTGCGTCATTCCTGATCTATAATTAACCATGCAGGTGATATAAGATAGGACTGATATTATTGGCGCATTGTTTTGTTGAGCTATCCTAATAGCTCAAATGGGAAAAAATCCTAATTTTTTCCCACCAAAGTAGATCTATCCATATATCACAACTCTCATTTTTTATAGTTATTCTAGGGAAATGTTATAAATATAAAATTCTTAAGGTAATTATTTGATTCACTTCTAGATTTTAGTTTAATTTTAAAATATTGACATTTTAATTTTCAATTTAGGTGGAATAATCCAATTTACATGAATCCATTTTGTTTCACACGCAACTTTATATTCGTATTATTATAATACATAATAATGCAATATTATTTATGATACGTATAGAGTTGATTGGATTTTTGAACTTCCTCGGTTCTAGTACACTTATAAATTGATAAATACTTTACTCATAACAATTTCTTTATTTGTTTGGTCTCATTCTATCTCCAAGCTATTACATGGAAAAATACTTAAAGTAATTCTATAGACTAGGAAATATTTCCACTCTGAAACAGTTATTACTTTACGAATTTTTTAACTCTTAATAATTCTCTAAATAATTCATGTTAAAAAAAGAACAAATATTTTAAGTAACGGTTAAAATTAAATCTTTTCTAGAAGAATGGTTGGAGCAAATAACAGATAAAAAGTTTAGTCACGACTTAAATAACGATTTTGGCTTGTTTAAAAATAAAACGGTTGACTAAAAACATAGAGAAATATTACATTTCAACTTAATATTCAGAAGAACGACTAAGAGCGTAATTTAAGTTTCTACTTTATTGAACCAAAGGGACTAATTTCCGTTGGAGGGTGTAAAAGTCAGTTAGAGTACAGGATGGTCTTTTTTTTAAATAGAGGTTTCTTAGTGCTGCTTTTTGTTTAAAGGTTATAAAAAAATATCATTTCTTAAAGATAAGCCTCTTTTTTTGACAATGTTCTTCAGTATAGATAGTATCTTCTTTCCAAAGATAATTTGTGTGTGTAGGTTTCTTATAGTTTAAAAAAGTCAGCATTTAAATAACTTATAAAATCGATTCTTAACAGTTTTTTTTGAAAAATGAGGTAAACTGGATTAGATTATTTACTTCATTACTAAAAACAAGGAAAAAATAGTAAGAATGCAGAATAATATATAATTGCAACATGCACTGAACATCCAGAATAATACATAAATTATATACGTAAATTTAAAAAAAAAATATTTAAAAAAAAAAATAGTGGTCCTTTCAGGACCAACATTTTATTAAATCTTTTCTCATTTTTTGTTTAAAAAGTTGCATTATTTAGATTTTTAACCTTTTTGGTTTCTTTATTCGTTTATATAATGAAGTTTAAAGTAGAATTTATGACCTGTTTATTGTTGCTCTGAATAAATTTTTCCCACTTCAGCAGTGTATCGTTTAGAGAACCGTGAGTCATCTTGAGAAAACGGCAGTGTTCACTCTTAGATAACTCGAATAGAGCGCCAAAAAATCGAATTTTAGTGATTAATTTCGGTGTATATTACTTTCAAAGATATTTGAGGTTTTCAGCTTCTCAAAACTGTTGTTAGTAACTTTATATTACCGAATCAGTCTAAATTAACCAACTATCCATTGTAATAGGTTTGAACGTAGTGATATTACAAATGTTTGGAACTATTACTACATTTAAAACTACGATTAGGAACAGCGAAAACCCAGGGTAATAAATTCTGAATCGGCATCCTCTCAGTAAACAATTTCATAGCAATGAATTTTGAACATAGGTTTGGTTTAGCCTACTTTGTAGGAGACTAAAGTCATAAATTTCTACGTAAGAGAACCTACAGAAAAAGATGTTCAGCCTTAGAAGTATAGAGTGAAACTAAATTGATTAATAAAATATAATACTCGTATAATTTTACTTATAAATATTGACTAATTCAACAAAATAATTCTTTAGATTTCTGAAATCTGCTACAAAGTTTCTCCAAAATATCACTACGATCAACATTGTAGTTTTATGACGGGTATTTACGAGGGCTGTTCGGAAAGGTTTCGGTCTGACAAAGGAAAAACAAAATTTTCAGTATCTTTCAACGTATTCATCTTAAAATTCAATAAATTTAGACAAACGACCTTTTCCAACTTTTTAATACCTTCAGTGTAATGGAATTAGCCTAACCCTGCAAAATAAGCTGTAGTTTCAGCTTACATCATCATTTGAAGTGACTCTTTGTCCAGCAAGCCATTTCTTCAGGTTTGGAAAACGGAGTTAATCGTTGGAAGCGAAATCTGGTGAATATGGCGCTTGTAGAAGCACTTTGAAGCGTATTTCTTTGATTTGCAGCAAGAAGCCTAGACGTATGTGCAGGCACAATACTGTGATGAAAGAGCGTTTACTTTTTGAGCTGATATGAAAGTTTAGCTGGAATAGCATTCATCATTCGGTCCAGTAGTAAGTGTAATGTAATCCTCAGCGAAGTAAGGGAAAGTAATTTTAAGTAAGGGAATGTAATTCCCTTTTTCTACAAAAAGGAAAAACGATCACTGGTTCTTCCTTAGTTTATAAGCACCAAGAGAATTCCAAAAGAACCCTAGACATGACTTTTTTGCAAATTGAATCATTTTCGCTCTTTTGCACCCACCCACTGACCTCTGGCGTGTAATGGTAAATCTATATTTATTTTATAAAACTTCGAAGAAATTCAGCGGATTAGCATTTAAATATGTCTAAATACCTTTGAGACGTATTAAGTCGAATGCGTTTTTGGTCAACTGTTAATAAACGCGTATCTATCTAGCGGAAAGCGTTTTCATAGTGGGCGATAACTTTAAAACGTAATTTCGGATTTTTGTGACGATTTCGTCAGGCGTAGCTGTTTTTGAGCGTCCCTAATGTTTATAAATTTAAACGCATGTACGACCTCGTTTAAATTCAGCAGCTCGCTTTTCGAAATTTTTGTATGATCCTAGTAATGCAAGAAACAACTGCTTGTAAATGTAATGGTTACGGATAAGAAAAATTGCTGTTCCTAGATGATGTATCTCTGTAAAGACATTGCAGTAAACGGAAATTTTTCAAAAGGAAGGGAGAAAGAGAAAGACAAACAGAGAGAAGAGAGTCTATATGTAACTGTTTCTTCAGGCGACAAGTATGAATTGTCAGATCTTCTCTGCTGCTCGGCTTACCTCCTTAAAAATGAAATGTACATTTTTAAAACTTTAATAGAAAACCAAACCATAAAGAATAAAAGAATAAAAAATAAATAATACCAATGAATGCCAAATAAAACAGAATATGTTGGAATAAAATTTAAAAAAAAAACGTAATAAATAAGGTAGGCTTTTTGAAATATAAAAGTAGCGGAAAGAGCAGAAGTATTTCTTTAGGAAAATTAGAAGTGTAAAATTCTTTAAT
This sequence comes from Lycorma delicatula, assembly GCF_047948215.1. Taxonomy (NCBI): domain Eukaryota; kingdom Metazoa; phylum Arthropoda; class Insecta; order Hemiptera; family Fulgoridae; genus Lycorma; species Lycorma delicatula. The sequence goes on along the minus strand of NC_134455.1, from coordinate 247,367,489 downwards.
AATATTTTGCAATTGCAATGAGATTGGTGTATTTTTAAACTTAATTTAACAAAATGAAAGAAGAAGTCGCCACAAGGAAAATATATTTTATTTTACTTAAAGAAAAAAATATACAGTTAAATATAATTTTTTTTTAAAAATATGATTAAAAGAAGTTTTTAGGTTTTTTAGTAAAGGAAAAGTAGACGTTAGCAAATCGCAACCCACCCAAACATAAAAGTAACGAAATCACGGAAAACCGAACTGGCCACAGATAAATGTTAATTACATTTCAATGGCGGCGCTTGATTAAACCTAATTTTATTTTTCTGACAAGGAATTCACCATATAAAAGAAATTACTTTAAATGTTTTACATTACATAACAATTTTATACATTGAAATTAAAAGGGTTAACGAATTTAAAATTAATAAGAATAAAACAAGACTTAAAATAACTGATGGTCTTTATTAATTTTTATAGTGGCTTAGAGTGATGAAGTGAAAAAGTTCAGATTACTTAAAAATCGAAAACCACATTTATTTTTACTTGCAATGGTTATTACGGTATACACAGTTAAACATGTAAACCGTTCGCTTACTTTAAAGTTTAAGCTGAGGAAAATTTTAATTTTTCCATATTGTAATTTATGTGGTGATCAATAAAAATGTAATAATAAATTTTTCAAAAGGAAGGGAGAGAGAGAAAGATAGACAGAGAGAAGAGAGTCTATATGTAACTGTTTCTTCAGGCGACAAGTATGAATTATCAGATCATCTCTGCTGCTCGGCTTACCTCCTTAAAAATGAAATGTACATTTATAAAACTTTAATAGAAAACCAAACCATAGAAGAATAAAGGAATAACAAATAAATAATACGATTACAAAAGCTTTTGTAGTCGTATTCTGTTTCATAACAGATTCTTTTTGTTAAATTCGCATACTTTTCAAACTTATTTTTCATGTTATTTAACGCTATGTCTCTGTAAAAACATTCAAGTAAATTTAGAATAGCATTTAATTTTTACATTCCACATATCAAATAATTAAAATATGAACAAACCTGCAACTCGAAGTGACACCATTCAGAAATATTTATGATTTGCATGGCTAGATAACAAATAAAATCGATCGAGTGCTTAATTTTTCTTCTAATGTTAGATAATTTCATTTTACTCTTACAGCTGTTTGCTTTTCTGGGTGATCGTAAGGAATTCAAGAAACTGAAAAATTAAAGTCATATTGTTTGTTTTTACTGTTAGTAAGATATTACTCACTATTGTGGACCAGGTAACCTACTGAAGCTTACTTGTTTACAGGTTCATTTTATTTACTACTTTTATTCAGTAACAAAAAAAATAATAACACCCTCACAACTTAACAAAATAGCAAAAAAAATTTTTTGGATGAAATTACCTCAAGTAAGCGTGCTAATACTTTATAAAATTAATCTCACGATATATAACAAAAAATCGTCGATTTAGATAGTCTGCTTAAAACTTGTATAGTTTAGTGTGTTAATTACATCTTTACGCGTTAAAACTACACGGGTCTAAAACAATAATGAAGACAACGTTCGTGATTAGTCTCCAATTAAAGATACATTATCCTATACAATTTCTCAGACATAAATACCCGTATTAAACAACTATATTATATATATATATATATATATATATATATATGTGTGTGTGTGTGTGTATGTGTATACAGATGTAAAGAGAAGCCATGGCTGGTGAAAGGTATTTTGTGAGAAGTTTACATGAAGAGGTAGTAATAGAAATAGATAAGAGAGAGATGGAAACAATAAAAAGCAATTACATTGTGTTCACACAATGTGACTATTTTTTTTTCTGTCACTGAAAAGTGTTCGGTTCAGTAATTTTATGTAAAGATCGGTAGGAGTTTAGTTGTAAATGTTTAGACAGTTTATTCTCCATCTATTGTCTAGTTACCATAAGGTGGTAGACAATACTTAACTTATTGATGAATATTACGTATACTATATGGTCGCCTGTTTCATACAATATTTACGATGCAAGTAACAAATTTTACAACGACTTCTATACATCAAAGTAATATAAAGGATTAACAATTACTTAAGTACAATTTGTACCGTATCCTTGAATCTAAATCTAAAGAAAATAGGGTAAAGTATATATAAAGAGTAGCCGGGCAATATATCTTTTCAATAAATATTATTTTTCATTATGTCATTGAAAAATGAAGGTTCATATACGTTACGTAAGGTCTGTTTACGTTATCATATTGTCTGGCGCAGCCAACTCCAGTAAGTACATAAATACAGAATGAAAGCTTTTGTAATCGTATTCTGTTTCATAACAGATTCTTTTTGTTAAATTTGCATACTTTTAAAACTTATTTTTCATGTTATTTAACGCTATGTCTCTGTAAAAACATTCAAGTAAATTTAGAATAGCATTCAATTTTTACATCCCACATATCAAATAATTAAAATATGAACAAACCTGCAACTCGGAGTGACACCATTCAGAAATATTTATGATTTTGCATGGCTAGATAATAAATAAAATCGATCGAATGCTTAATTTTTCTTCTAATGTTAGATAATTTTATTTTACGCTCACTACAAACGACTGCTTAGAGAAAAATTCATTCAATGATGTGGATTGATCGTATAACGCATTTCTTTCATCAGGTGATCCTCATCGCTGTAATTATTCTTCAGTTTTAAGTATTAATCTGTACTGCCTTGTGAAATCAATGTGCAATTATTATTAACCAAATAAATCTCATTGTACTTTTCGAATTATTTTATTTTTCCTTTTGCCATTGACCGTAAATACCATATTTATTTACATTTAGTTTATATATGAATTTTGTTATGCTTTTTTATAAATATAAAAAATCTGATGTGAACACATCTACACATTTTTTGTTGCACTATATCTAAACTTATTTCATTTGAAAGTGAGATACGACCCTCCAATTCTTTAGTAAAGACGACAGTTACACAATTTCTGAAATATTAATTTTTATTAACATCAAATATTTATGCAGTTATTAATTCAGCAATCTTAGATGAAATATTAGGATAGAGTAAAAGTCCCTTTATTACTCGTGTTACTAGATCAGTATTGTGAGTTGCTCATTAACAAAAGTATCAGATTTTTGGTATGTCGTAAAATAAAAGTTAATAATAATTAAACTATTCCGTTTACAGAACATCTGTTTACCGAGTACAAATGTTATTTTCGACATTACGGGGTAAAATATTCAGTTTTTATTATTTGATAATAATAAAAAATGAAAAAGAAGCAATCATATAGGAAAAAGGAAGATAACATGAAGATATAATCTCAACAAAAAAAACGACAAGTAGATGTATATGAAGGGGAAGAAAATGTTAAGAGTATGGGAAGAATATAAAAGAAAAATTAAGAGTACATGATATATATATATATATATATATATATATATATATATATATATATATATAAAGAGGAAGAGAATGTTAAATCCAAAGAAAGAATAAAAACATTAATCGCAGATGATAAATTTAAAGAGGAAGAAAATGTTAAAACCAAGGAAAGAATAAAAAGATTAAGAGAGGATGATGAATATATAGAGAAAATTTTAAAACTAGAGAACGTGCACACAAATTAAGATCAGAAGGATTATATCAGATCAAAGAGAGATTAAATGATTAGCAACAAAAAACAAATAAACGAAGTGATAATCAACTCCGACTTAGGGAGAATGTTGTCCGACAATATCAGAGGAGTAATGAACTAAAAGATAAGAATTTTTTGTAATTTATTAAAGTTCGGGCATGTAAGCTTCAGTGTATATGTTGTTCTTGTGAGGGTCTATTTTTCAGTCACCTTGTAGTTAACTTTAATGTAGATAAAATAAAAACAGAAATTCCAGAATAATTAAATAAAATTAATGAAGGCATAATGAAAATAATACGAATCTAAATTACAATTTTCAATTAATATTAAATAATCAGATGATCAAATATATTACATATACACGTATGCCTGTTTAATTACATATACATATTTTTAAAAATAAGTAAGATATATATATTTTTATATATATTTTTTTATTGTTATTATTGAATAATTATTTATTGTAAAACATTTTTACAATCGCGGGTTAATAATCATTAGTAAATCAATATATTTAAATTAAAAAAGTTTAAAAAAAGGAGATGAAGTATGATTCGAACCGATGTGCCTTCCCCTTTTAGGATCCAAATATTTCATTAATCAATATTTCATTTGTTATAACTGTGGAACCAATGAACATAAGTACCACTTTGATATATCGTTGAAAAGTTTTTTGGACCCTTTTGGTTCAGTCGATTGCAATCAAAAGGAGAGGTGCACAACTAGATATTACAACAGTCCTAAATCCAAAATTTCAACATAATACAACTAATCGTTTTTGAGTTATGCGAGATACATACGTACATACATTCATATGTACATACAGACGTCACGCTGAAACTAATCAAAATGGATTCAGGGATGGTCAAAATGGATATTTCCGTTGAAATCTGAAAACCGAAATTTTTAGCGATCACAATACTTTCTTTACTTCGAACAAGGAAATAATAGAAAATTTAATAATTAATTAAATTTAACATATATAGTTCAGTTGATGACAAGTTGAAATATTAAAGTGGCAGTTACTGAAACCATATTTGAGATGAGCTAACTAACTACCAAACCTATTCAAGAAATCTTTTCAGTAATTTGTTATAAATTTAAGTCAAACGTTCCTATGACAAAAAAATTACACAGAATTTTTAGTCAATCCTTATCCTACATTGTATTTTTTGATCTGATTTTTTCTAAACGAAATATTTTATTAAAATTTTTTTGTTCAAAATTATTTTAGAACAATTAATAAAATTTATGTTTCCATCTATACTTTAATTTTTAGTTAAAATTGTTAAAAATAAATGACTTGCATTAAAATTAAAAGAATTTTTTTAAAGACCTTTCGAGCATAATCTAATCTAATTGTCTATTATTAGATAATTAAATTAAATAAAAATATAGATTATCTCTTCTGACCTGCATATACATCGGTGTCTTTTCGGTTTCACTGATCTCAACAGCGTTCTTCTACAAAAAAACGGGTAAGCCATTAATAAATTAAATTTATGTTCGGCTATCGTTTAATTAGTTTTTTTTTTATTTTTAAATTTAGTGTCCGAGTGAACTTTACAAGTTCAAGCGTGTTAAGACATCGGTTTTGTGTGTTGTGTGTATATTATCAATTATCATTAATGCCTTTATAGTCTAGTTTCTACCAAGTTATTTGGAAAAACTGATTTTGTTATTATGTATTGTACTTGTATATAATTAATTTTATCTGAAAATAACTGTTCGTAGTCTCTCCGGTTTAGTATTTAGTGTAAACACTGCAGTTTAATCTTTCTTCTTGTGTTTTTCTCTTTTTTATTAGTCTGTTGTTTGATCCTGTGCGTTTAGATTAGTTTGTTGAAAGCGTTCCGTCCTTTCTAAAAATACCCTTCCTTCCTGAAAATGTTGACAGTTTTGTTGAGTATTAATTGATACTTGCAAACATTATGTGTTTTCTGTAACTAAATAATTTTTTTAATTTTTTTCTCCAAAAGTACCTCGTAAACCCAAAGTGAGTTGCTGTTTTTATACAGCATTTTTAATATGCTTAATGGAATCATAAGTTATTTATTTCCTCACTAGAAATAATTATTGAATTACCAATAATATATTCCAACAAGATAACCATTAGTATTTGTGTATAGCTCAAATGTTCAACGGTTTTTCGAAGAGCACTGAGGAGTAAATGTTATACGCAGAATTTCCACTATGTTAACGTAAATCATGTAGGGTCACAATATTTTTCTTTGTCGGCATATCTGTTGCAAGTTAGTATTTGCAAAATTAAGCTATCCAGAGAGACTGATAATTGTCACGTTCAATTCTGAAAACCATAGTGCAATAATTCTGTAAATAAATTATCTATCCTTTTTGATGAGATGTTTTTGTTTTGATTAAACTAACCTTAACGAGTTAATATGCTAAACAAGATTAAAAGTATTTAATGCACAATAGCTGTTTAACGTAAAAAAAATTAATCAATATAATCTATTAAATGGTAGAGGATGTTTGGGGCCGTATTTACAAAATCCATTAACTGATACCAGATTAGTTTTTTAATAATTAAAAACAAAGCACATTTACATTAGACGAGCATCTAAATTATTTTCAGTTACTATAATGCAATGCGGGGTATATTACGTGCATTTACCGTTTTATAATAAATTATAACAACTAAATATTAATTATAATTATAGTTAAAATTGTAAAAATTAACCTTTCCATCGTTCTATATGAATACAACTAACGATCTGACTATCATAACTTAGTTACCTATTTTATAACTTCTACCATCAACAAAATTTTAAAAAAACTTAATTTTGGAATTTTAACCTTTCGTAAATTAATAATTAATTTTTCTACTTTTGAGTTCATGTTATGAACACGTGAATATAAGTGAACATACGAGTTTTACTAAGAATAAGTATGACGTCATAGGTAAAGCTAGCATATAAACATAAGGTTAAACTTACCTAGGAAGCATTAGTAGCCTTACAAATAAAATAACATTCTTCATTAATAAACGATAAAACTTCTTATCTGTTGAATTTTACTAGATTTCATATAAGTCTAAGCCTATCACTGGAAATGCAGGAAATAAAACTTTTTAATTTTTGAATGAACAAAAATAATTAATTTTATTAAACAATTCTTAGGTGAGGAAGATAGCAGTTAAATATAATAATAATAAAAGATTTGCCTGCGGTTATGTATAATTGAAATAGGTTATTAGGAAAATTGAGATATTATTTTCTAACTCTCATTTCAGTTTTTTTTTTATCGTTACAATTTAACTGCTTTTGAGAACCGAATTTTAAATTATAATTGAATAATAGAGAGAGATTATATAAAGAGTGTTTGTGTATACATATTTTTTTTTAAAGAAGAAGAGTAGGAGTTTTGAGTGATGAATTGAATTTTAAAAGGACATACGAAATTATAATCGAGGTAGTAGATGAATAGGTAAAACACAATTAAAAGATTTAAAAGTTAATTGCTCGGCTTGCTCGGCAGATGGTGGGTGAAGCGTCGACATTCCCTATTAGAAAAGGTTAATTTTAAAGGGTTGTTTTATTGTAAAGGATGGTTCAATTAAAAGTCATTATCTACTGATTATTACCAGACATGGAAGGGACAAAGGATTGTTTAACCAAGCCAAGCCCTCTACGTTAATACAGTATGTATATATAGATGGGTTGGGCGTCCCTTCGGGCGAATGTTTTAAAATTAATTAGGTTTTGCTCAGCAGCATTTTCTTTCAACGATGTTTGAGTTTGCTCATCCATGATTCAAACTCTCGCGCTATTCGTTAAACGGTTTTCATTCGTTTTCCTCATCACCAGCGTCATCGCCGTCATTACCATTGCTGTTGCATGTTGTAGCCGAGACCTACATCGTACTACGGCGTCTGGTGCAGCACGATTCCCCTATCCAGAGGGTCCCGCCTGGTTCTACAATTCAACCACCCGGACTGAATTCGTAATGAACAAACCCCCGGATTATCGGATTACAATAGATGTAACTCCCATTTCCCTACCACCCTACACATACATACATATATTTACTCGTCCTACCTCTCTGTTCCATATCACACCTCTTCGTCATCACTACCACAAATGCATTGTAACCTCATACCTCCGGCATAACGGCATAACACTAAAACACTGTGCACCCTTTGCAGATAATATATTTTTAAAAATATAGTTGTAATATTCCGATACACTTTGGACACAATAGTAACTCATTTCATTATTTAAATCGCTTTATTTATTCTGAATTCCTACTGTGTTGACCCGTATCGATTATTTTACAAATTGTGAACAATTAAAAGCTATACATTTACACAAGAATTATAAACAATTTCAGGAATAACAGAATTTACCCTTAAATTATTAATACTTTTTTTTTTATATATTACAATAAACTAAATATTTGTATAAGAAGTATTATTAATAATTATGTTTTACCGTTTTTTGTTTTTTTAACCTCCGGGACTACCTTAGGTATTGTTTGAGGATGAGATGAATGATTTGTAGTGTGTGTGAAAATGCCAATGTTTTACCATTTGTGAGAAGTAAACTTAACACCCTTATTACATAACCTTTATTTTATTACTTCTACTTTTACTTATTAAAATTTTCTTCTTTTATTTATTTCATTTTTAATTTGAAATCGGTTGTATTAAAACACAGTTTTTTTAAATTAATGGCTCGTTTAGTTAAAGTTGTACAATACAGATCAATTTATCTAATCCGTATTAAGAAAATAAAAATATAAACCGACTGAAGACCATTAAAAAAGGCTATATGGAGACAAAATTGTAATAAACACTGTAATACAAACCTTTTTTCTATGGTTGATTCTTTTACGTTTAAGGGAGCTTTCAGTGAGTACGGGTCGTTTCAATCAAGTATGGGATAATGAAATTACGGTTCTAGACGAGTAGCTAAAACCATGCAGTTCCTTCTTATGAAATTCAGTCAGGGTAAATTTTGATAAAGTAAGTTAACATTTTTACAACATAAGAAAAAATAGATAAATATATAATTTAAAAAATTCAGTTTCAACAAAACAGCTAATTATTGTAAACTTCTATTTACTTATGAGACATTTCACTTTCAGTTTGTTCTGTTACATGACACACCTTTCTAATTACCAATTTTTTGTTGAAATTTATTTACTCTATAGACAATTATAAACAAACATAAATTTTAATCACAGTAATGAGATTTTGCAGTCAATTAATAAAACGCATTAAGATTTAGAACTGAAAAATATAATTTAAAAATATATATATTTTATCACCGTTAATAAAAGTAAATATATTTAGAAGACATAACGATAAAAAACCAAACAGAGAATTAGATTAAAAAGAATTAATTAAACTTTTCTAAATACCGTATGTGAACACGCACGCACTCACAGACAAAGAGTGTGAGAGAGGGAAAGAAGAGACGGAAAAATAAAATATAATTTTTATATCATTACAAAATTATTTTGGTTCAAGTTATACTAAATTACAGTATTATTATTATGTATTTTTATTTAATTTTTTTGTATTTTGCTTTATTTCAGTTTCCTGAATAATGAAACTATAACTAAATTGTACACTAATAATGAAGTGAAAGGGAGGCATCTAATGATACCTTCCAAGACAATCTAAAAGGTTTAAATATTATGTAATACAATACAAAATACAACGAATAAAAAGTATAATTATTAAAATTAAATGGTTTATAAATCGTAAGATGCAATTGAGTATAAAAAAATTGTCATAAATCATGCAAGAGAAAAAAAGAAGACAACAAATTAACGCTGGTCACATACACACACACACAAAAAATGTATTTTTATATTTATTAAAAATATTACATCTGTTTATATTTATAATATTACTATATAATGGCTGTGTATTACAGCTTGCATTTATAAACCTGCAAAGACTAAGCTCAACCATAAAAAAATGTAATTTTGATTTCATAATTCACTCTTTAAGACGACAGTAAAAACTTCTTAATATGATGTTAACTGTAGGTTTTATATTGAATCATCAGGGCGTAAGATGCAACTAGGAATGCAGAAATTAATTCTTGATTTCATACCTACTCCTCAAGGCGTCAGATGCTACTTGTAATACCTTTCTTTACTGTTGATTTATATATACGAAGCTAGGAGTCACCAGAAAATTAAAAAATAACACTCTACGAGTCGGAGTGTGGAGTGTTAGAAGTCTAAAAAAGCTTGGTAGGTTAGAAAACTTAAAGAGGGAAATGGATAGGTTAAAAGTAGATGTAGGAATTAGCGAGGTTCAGTGGAAAGAAGAAAACGACTTTTGATCAGGTGATTTTAGAATAATTAATTCAGCTTCAAATAAAGAGCAGGAATGAGTAGGTTTCGTAATGAACAAGAAGATAGGGAAGAGAGTAGAGTATTTCAAAGTGCATAGCGATAGAATCATTGTAACAGGGATAAACTCAAAACCTAAGCTAACAACGTCTACATGCCTACAAATGCCAATGATGATGAAGTAGAGTATGTATATGAAGAAATTGACGAAGCAATTATACACATTAAAGGGAGGAGAAAATTTAATAACAGTTGAAGAATGCAAACACTGGAAAAGGCAAGGAAGGAAATATTGTGGGTGAATACGGGCTGGGCAAAAGGAATGAAAGAGGGGACCAACTCATTGAGTTTTGCACGAAGTATAATTTAGTAATTGTCAAACCCAAAAACATAATAGAAGAATATACACATGGAAAAAGCCAGGTGATAGTGCAAGGATAGATCATGGTTAAACAAAGATTTAGAAATAAACTCTTCGACTGCAAAGCTTACACTGGAACAGACATTGATAGCGACCATAATTTAGTGATAATGAAATGTAGATTGGGGTTTAAAAATCTGAAGAAAAGGCGTCAGATGAATCGGTGGAATTCAGAGAAGCTTGAGGAAGAGGAGGTAAAGAAGATTTTTGAGGAGGACATCGCAAGAGGTCTGAGTAAAAAAGATAAGGTAGAAAATGTAGAAGAAGAATGGGTGAATGTTAAAAAGGATTCTTAAATTCTTAAATCAGCAGAAGCGAAATTAAGCGGAACAAAGAGAACTGGTAGAAAACCTTGGATATCAAAGGATACATTGGAGCTGATGGATGAACGTAGAAAGTATAAGAATGCTAAAGATGAAGAAGGCAAAAGGAACTACCGATAATTAAGAAATACTATAAACAGGAAGTGAAAATTAGCTAAAGAAGAGTGGATTAAAGAAACGTGTTCAGAAGTGGAAAGAGAAATGATCATTGGTAAAATAGACGGAGCATACAGGAAAGTTAAGGAGAATTTTGTGGTAAATGAAGTAAAATCTAATAATATGTTAAACAAAGATGGTAAACCGATTTATAATACGAAAGAAAAGATCGATGTGGGTGGAATATATTGAAGAGTTATACCGAGGAAATGAATTAGAAACTGGTGTTATAAAGGAAGAAGAGAAGGTCGAAGAGGATGAAAAGGGAGATACAATACTGAGATTTGAATTTAACAGAGCAGTAAAATACTTGAATGGCAGAAATGCTTCTGGGATAAAGAGGATACCTGCAGAATTACTGCTCAGTGCAGGTGAGGAAGCAGAAGGTATTATACAAACTGGTGTGTAATATTTACAAAAAAGGGGAAGTTCCGTCAGAGTTCAAAAAGAGTTTTATTGTCATGATATCAAAGAAAGCAGGAGCAGATAAATGAGAAGAATACAGAACAATTACCTTAACTACTAGTGTATCAAAAATCTTAACTAAAATTCTGTAAAGAAAAATTGAGAGGAAAGTGGAAGAATTGTTAGGAGAATACCAAATTGGTTTCAGGAAAATTATAGGGACAAGGGAAGCAATTTTAGCACTCTGATTAATAGTAGAAGGGAGATTAAAGAAAAACAAACCAACATACTTGGCGTTTATAGACTTAGAAAATGCATTTGATAACGTAGACTGGAATAAAATGTTCAGCATTTAAAAAAAATTAGGTTTCAAGTATAGAGATAGAAGAAAAATTGCTAACATTTACAGGAACCAAACTGCCACAGTAATCAAAGAACATAAGAAACAAGCAGTAATAAAAAAGAGAATCCGACAGGGATGTTCCTTATCCCCAATACTTTTTTATCTTTACATAGACTAGCAGTTTACATAAATAGCAGTTAATGATGTTAAAGAACAGTTTAGATCCGAAGCAACAGTACAAGGTGAAAAGATAAAGATTCTACGATTTGCTGATGATATAGTAATTCTAGAATGGAGTAAAACAATTTAGAAGAAAAAATGAACGGCATGGATAAGTCCTACGCAAGAACTACCGCATGAAAATAAACAATAAAACGAAAGTACTTAAATGTAATAAAAATAATGTAGATGGACCAGTGAAATTAAAAATAGGAAAAGAAAGGATTACGGAGGTAGGACTATTTAGGAAGTAGAATTACTAAAGATGGACAAAGCAGGAGTGATATAAAATGCCGCATAGCACAGGCGAAATGAACTTTCAGTCAAAAATATAATTTGCTTACATCAAAAATTATTTTAAACATCAGGAAAAGATTTTTGAAAGTATATGTTTGGAACGTAACTTTATATGAAAGTGAAACTTCGACAATTGGAGTACCTCAGAAGAAAAGATTAGAAGCTTTTGAAATGTGGTGCTATAGGAGAATATTAAAAATCAGATGGGCGGATAAAGTGACAAATGAAGAGGTGCTGCGGCAAATTGAAGAAGAGAGAAGCATTTGAAAAAATATAGTTAAAAGAAGTGACAGACTTTATAGGCCACATATTAAGCCATCTTGGAATATTCGCTTTAATATTGGAGGGACATGTAGATGGAAAAAATTGTGTAGGTAGGCAACGCTTGCAACATGTAAAACAAATTGTTAGGGATGTAGGAGGTAGGGGGTATACCGAAATGAAACGACTAGCTGTAGATAGGGAATCTTAGAGAGCTAAATCAAACCAGTCAAGTGACTGAAGATAAAAAAAAAAATATAAACAGCTCTAAACAAAGACAGCCAAATTGAAATAGCAAGCAATAATGAAGAAACATAAGAGTTTGGTCTTATTTGACATAATTTGAGGTATGAAATTACAATAAAATCGATTTCAGAGAGATACTGAAGGAAAAAATAGGTAGAGGAAGGCCAAAAACGCAATTTACAAACCAGGTTTAAATACACTGTGTCTGCGGCATGACACTTTTTAAAAATTTGAAAGTTACAGTTAAGAAAATACCGCAAAAGTAGTTTTCGGATTGATGATCTAAAAGAAGAATTGAAATGATAAATTTTACTGTAGCATAAGAAATTCGTAATGAATTTCCACCAATACCAATTTCCTTTAATTGGCCAGAAGTTGCTTTCCCAGCCCAAGATTTGTTGATGTTGAATCACAAAAAGAGAGCGATGTTACTGATTCTATGATTGTTTGCAATCCATCAGTTTAATTACTTTTTCTGATGAGTAGGTAATTCAATCTATTATTTAGGCTATTCTTAAAAATCCAGAAATCTGAGAAAAATCCTTATTTTTCAAATTTATTTCCCATAAAAACTTTTTAACTAAAAAATTCTTTCAAATGTAGTATAAAAATTAACATAATTTCCCTAAATGTTTTGTGATTTAAATAGAATATTATATTTTCATCCGTTCTTTTTTTTGGATCTCTTCATTTATATATATATAAATTAATATAAGATTAAAATAATATTTTTATTAGGGTTGAATTGATACATATATCAGAAATATACAGTAAGAATAAAATACAAAATACTGGTTAAGAAAGAGAAAAGAGGTTGATTCAGTCGGACTGAAATGAATAGAGAAGCACTGTAGAAGTGAATAAGAAAGAAGATAAAAAGGAAGGAAAAGAAGCTTTTCTGAACCACGTAAAAACGGGCCGTAACCTACCAATCAGGATCGTGTATTTGAAAAGGGGATGGGACTTTGTTATGTCGTAAATAAAAGCACAATAAAAGAAAAAACACATCTAAGTCTTCAACAGATTTAAGAAGTCGACTCTTTAACCAACTTATTCTATTTTCAGTTCAATCTTTAAACGAATGCTCTTTTCATTACATTTTCTAAATACCATGACACCGTCACAGAAAAATTTCTTGTAATATAATTATTTTTCCAGTAAATATCTTTTTTCAAGTTTATTTAGACTACAGTAAATACACACAATAGCTTTGTTATTAAAGTCGACTCGGTTCTTAGTAAGCAAAAGCACTGTAGTATTTGCTACTATATTCTGTGCTACACCATAATTAAAGAATTAAATAAAAACTTTACATTCAAGTATTCCTGAAATATTGAATAATATAACCTTTTTGAGAAGTTTAATTTTTCAGAAGCAAAATGCAGCTCTTTTTGTAATCGTGTACTATATTACGGTAATTAAATAAAGAACAAAGAAGGAATAATAATAATACATAATTAATATGTACATCATTATATATTTGATACATATTTCCTGTTAACAATCAGTAAATTATGCATTATATATATATACAATGTAAGTAATGATCCTTTAAACCATGCATAAATAACATTATATGTAAGTAGTTGATTGCTTCTCAGTTGTATTGTCTGCAATTAATTCCCGCTATAAAATTGAAGAAATTTTAAAATTCAAACCAATTCCTTCTTTAAATTTTTTTAAAATTATTGATGAAAATGTTGATTACACGCAAAATCATTTAAATATATTCTTTCAATTTATAAGATTACCTTACTTAAATGATCTTTTCACGGTCTAGGGATCCAGACGTTTAAAAAAGCTTAACTTAAAAAATGAAAATCTAGATTATTATATTTAAATTTTTGTGTAATTTGTGGATGCATATTATTATTATTTATTTTGGAATAAATCAGATTTCAAGTATCACTCATTTATTTTTATGTATGGTAACCTATAATATAAAACTGCTGCAAATAAAAATATTTCTGTAGAAGGAAGAAGAGGGCACTTATAAACAAGAATATAGCATATATAATGCTATAATGGAAGTAACAAAGAGAAAATAATCAAAATATGTTACTTGATTTTCACAAAATTTATTTAAAAAATATCACCGTTAATAAAAATATCGCTGTTTATAATGTTCATAATCTGATGTTCTATTTATTCTCTTTTAGTTTTTGTAGTGTAATTTTAGTTTTCTATAATCTTAGTATTCCGTTCATAACATCTGAGGAAGGTACTGTGTACCGAAATAGCTGTCGTGATTTTTTAGAAATAAACTTTTGAAAATGAAATAACATATTTTGTTTATTTTCTTTTTTTTAAGAAGGATTTTCATCAAGTAACGGCTTCATCCGTCCATTATTTAAAATGGAAATATTGTAAACAAATTTCGAAAACTCTGGCTGATCCTGTACTTTTTAAAAAGTGCACGCATGGCAAAATTCAAAACGCCTATTATCGTCATTTAGTAGATGTGGACTACAATTTTCAAACTATTTTTATGGGTATAGAACAGCTTTCTCAACCTGGGGTTCGTGACCCCTACAGGAATCGCAGAATTAGCCTATAACTTTACACGTGAACAGTAATGAAATCTTTTTATGAGAAAAAAAAATCGTTTATTATAAACATTTTAGTACCACTTATAAGCGCACATGTATAGAAAATAAATTAATGTGGTGTTTGCATTTGTTTTTCAAAAATCAAAAGCAAATTGTTTTCAAATAAAAGACGATCCCTATATTTAGTTTTTAGCGCAACCATAGACAATAAAACCCTTTTCACAGAGGTAAAACGTGGCGAAAGGAATTAATATTAAATAGCAAAAAAGTCAAACAAATTTACTTTTGAGAATATTTCTACCGTTGTGAATTAACTTCAGAATAATCAGTGTTGCAGTGATCTCCCGTCTATTAAAGCAGATGAAATTATATCCTAAAAAAATATAATAAAATCATATATGATCATATTTTTAACAGTTTATAAAAAATAAAAATACCTAAAAATTCGCTAATGATCAGCTTATAATGAAAGATTCGGAGGATTATCTCCAAAGATCGATTCCTTGTTAAGTCTTATTACTTCTGAATGCAATTAACAAATTTCACTTGGGAAAACTATGATATTCTACGGTAAATTCTCAGTCACTTAAGAAACTGTTCTTGGTGATAGAACTTTATCGGCTAATTTTAAATATATTGGGCTCATGTTATTCAAAAGAAAGACTACACAGGAATTTTAGATTGCAGACAATATATGGAATTATGGTCGTAATGTGTTTAAAAATATAATTAACTGTATACACATTGCGTATGGAGTGTCCGGTTCAAGCAGCCAAAATGAGGTGCCTTCCCACCGATAAACGTTGTACAATACCACGATATACGGAACAAATTAAACGTTGAGCCTGTATATTGCTTAGTAAAACAATCATAAGGCAAAAACAAACAAAAAGTAAAATCATGTTGAGAGAATGGATTAATTTGATTTTGTGAAGCATTTTTATTTTACTGACCTGAAGGAAGGAGAAGTGTGAGAAGATTATGAAGTCGCCGGTGATGCTTTTTGAAATCAAAACGGTCAAATTGCTTACTACGTACTGGAAAAGGTCAGTGACCTACAAATATGATTGAATTTATAGTAAAATTTTTCGTACTACTGATTATATTAACAATAATTATAAAAAATAAATTTACTAACAAAAAAATCGTTGATGTTGGGGAAAAAAAGCCGGAGACAATATTTTTTATTTCTTTTTGGCTTGATGATATCACCACATAATAAGCCTGACTCGCAGGATATGGAAATGAAATTTTTTAGCATATGAAAAATGCCATGCATGATCGGGACTGGAACCCAGGACATCCGGATGAAACGCCGAGACGCTACTACTCCGCCTCGTAAATCGGCGTCGTGTATATGTATAAAAAATTATTCTTGTTATAGCGCGAGCGCCCAAGCACATATATACATACACAAATATAAAAGAAACACTGAAGGCCTTTAAGAAACTTTTACATACGCAAACAGTTTATGTGAAATGGAATATGAAAAGCTTTCTAGACTTAATTGTCTCTGAAAAAATTAAGATAAGGCTAAATATTTCACTGCAGAAATGAAAGATTATAACTTCTCGTGAGCTTAAAAAGTAATTTATTTAGCTAGTTTTAAAAATAAAGTACATACATGTGTTTCAGATACAGAAATTATTAATATAAATTCTTAATTATTATTAAGAATTTATATTAATTCACGGATAATAGACGGTCGTCATTTCCTGTGAACTAAACTTTTTCATTTTTTTATTCATTTAATGTATTATACAATATTTATAAAATTGTTTCTAAATACTCGTTTATCCAGTAGAAAATTAGCGAAAAACATTAAAGGATTTTAGTATATGTACTTGAATATACGGAAATTATATCCGTAAGCATGAAATAAGTTATCCGTATACGGAAATCAAATTCCGTAAGCATGTATTAAGTCATTATTTTGAGGTACAAGGGCTACTAACGTGAGTTGCCTTCTCTGGAAGTAATGATTTAGTATTTCATAACAAGTCCCCGTAATGATCTGAGTGAATCTATGTATGTAAACGGTTTGCGAAGTCATAATAAGTTCTTGAATTGCTGATTTTAATCATAAAAAAGCGTACAATTTAAAAAGGATAAAATGTTTGTGTTGAATATCATCAACTTTGTCATTTATAAACTTATAAAGTTTTAAAAACAGCCAAAAAACTGTTTCTTTCAATTTTTGGTTTAACTAATGTTTTTAATTATTTGAAACTGAAAAATCTTACGCAATTTTTTTTGTTTAATTTTTACAATGAAATTTTTTTAGTTTTTTCCATTTAACATAGTAAACGTAGACAAATCACAAAACTTTCTTCGGTGGTCATTTTCGAGGTGGGGGAGCAGAAATAAATAAATATATAGAATCTTTAACTTTTTTAACTCTAAACTATTTTCATGTATCATTAATTTTCACTATATAAGAATAAATAACCAGTACCAGGAAAGTATAACAGCTAACAAAATACAGCATTTCATATCGTCTTTACCTGTAACTGAAAATCCTAGGTATCTTTACAAAAAAACTAAAATAGTAAACTCGGTCAACGAAAAATAGTTTATTTAGATTCAAATATGTTAAAGTTAAATTTTTATTAAAAATTGAAAATATATTATGAAATGGCGGCGCCAACAGTTGGATGCTGTATTTCCACCATTGCATTAAAAGACAAACCTGGTTATTCATTACTGCTTCACGATAATGTTTGTGTGTGTGTGTGTTTGTTTGTATGTGTATAACATTAAATAACACATGCTTTCTCCAGAACCCGAGGGGAAACTGGCATGACGGCTGTAAGATCGAAGCTGCTACCTCATTCCCCTTATGCTCGGATACCACACCCTTCTATCTGGCGATCGTATTCAGCAATCAATCTTTCTTGATCTGCAGTAGCCGTGAAGAGAAGCAATCTGGTTCATTTAGCTCACCTTGGATAAAGTCATGCGCTATTTCATAGATTACAAGCTGATGGTTTCTAATAGTAGCCACGGGTCAGACATTCCAATTAGAGGTCTTACACATTATGTTATCTGTAACTAGAGTAATGTCAATATAACATTTTCCCAGTTTCTCAAAGAAATTTAGGGATCGGTCGGCATAATTAGCTCTCACAATAAAGGTTCTGACTTCTAGGAATTAGCCCTCTTGAGGAGTCCTCAAGCCCTCAGACAGTTGCTTTTGAGTTCGAATCAAAACTACAGGGAAAAAGTGTGAGAAGAACGTTTAATTCATAGAAGACTAGAACCAATCTAAATAATTGCGGTAAAATAAATTTAAATGAATTTCTATTCACCTTGCAAACGTGAAACCATAAATTTCGGACTTTCATCCGAAGGTCCCGGGTTCGAATGCCGGTCAGGCATGTAATTTTCACACGCGCTTCAAATCATTCATCTCATCCTCTGAAGCAATACCTAAAGGTGGTCGATGAATATCACTTTGTACATTGTTGTTTGTTTAATGTTGCTTACTTTTGATATTAACAGTTGGCTATTTTTTTTTTTTTTTATTAATTTGATGTTAACTTCAGAAGTCCAAATTATAGTGAAATTTATTTGTTGATTTTAAACATAGTTATATACATATATATACTAGCGGACTCGACCGACGTTGCCCTGTTCAAACGTTGTAAATCCAAAAATTAAAAAAGTTTTCAAATAAACTTTAAATTGTTTGGATCGTTTTGATGAAAAAATATGGAAAAAAAAAATTATTTTTAAAATTCCTGACGCCACCACGCGTACAGTTATCACAACTCGACCTATCAATTGCGTGTGAGTGTATTTGTACACTATAAACTTAAATGTTTTGAGTACAAACTTAAAACTGTCTTAAATAATAGCAAGAAAGAAAAAACTAATCATTTTTATGACAGGTATATTTTTTTAACGTACAAGAAATAAATATTTAAATATATTTTTAATCTCAATATTAACAGGAATAAAATTACTTTATTTCTTTTTTTTTATCTTAATGCGATTTGATGGACAATATTTTTACTTAATCCCTGAGGGGTATAAGCGAACAAACTTGATGGTCTGCCAACCTTTGAACACGCAACATATAATTGGCTATGGAAAAGCACGGATTTTCTAGATCCAACCCACAAATTGACATTGTTTGGCGTTGTGACTTATTTATAGTTATTCTATCTGCCTGCGAGCTCTCCATATGGTAATTTTTCTGCTTTAATGATAATCACGTAGTTGTCGTTTTGCAATCTGTTGGAAACAGTGTTGAACAACTGGACCAACCGGTTATGATTTTGCAGAAACGTTTCCAAAGTTGCCACTATTTCTCGCTCCTCCATCTGATCGATGTGATTGTATTGGCAGCGTGTGTTAATTTGTTGCTCCTCCTTGCCCGTGAAGTAGATTTGCAAAAATTTTGGATCGGCATCAGGCATTGAGAACAAAGAACCAATTTGATGATATACTTGGCCCTGAATCTTAAATGTTGATTCAAAATTACGACCATCCTCATTCTGAACGATTTTTGTTGCTCCAAATGATGTCATCTGGAAGCCATTGAATTTACAAATTTTACGCAAAAACAAATTCGATTGAGATGTGGCTCTAGCCAATAGTGTTTTCGATGGTTATGGCGATGAATTCAATGGTGGAAGTGAAATTTTTCCTGATGCGCAGCAAAGACCGGCCGATTCACCTTTGTATTTAAATGCACGACAGTGCTGGCATTCTTTGTCCATATTGCCGATGACAATTAGTGCATGACGAATAGCCTATTTCCGGCTCATATTCGAACGCAAGGCGGTGAAGTGACGCACGTATCAATGTGCGACGTTCTTGCACGCTCTATCGATCATGTGCTCTTTGTGCGTCGGTGACTCGTTGACGTGCCTCTCTTTGTCGCAGTGGATTAGCTCGAAGACGTTCATTATGATGTTCTCGACTTTTAATTTCATGTGTGTTTGCAACCTGGTCTCTTAAATTTACATTGTCCGTCAATTGATTTTCTGCCGTTCTATTTAACTGACGGTTATGGACTATTTGTGAATGCCGTGTACGTCGACCAATATTTCCTGCTCGTCCACAAAGAAGTGACATTGTTCTGTAGTAAATACACAACACATAAATATAAGTAACTTATTTGCAGGAATGTGGACGAAATTTCATTAATATGACTATTAACAGTTTGTGATTGTTGAATTATTGTAATGGGTTTATTGATTAATTATATGTAATATGGTAAATATTTATTTTCGCTAAATATTGAAATGTCTGATGAAAATTGAATTAAAAAATCGTACGTCGTAAAATTTATAATTAGTGTAATTAATAAATTTTCATCCACATTACTGCTAATTTTCACTTAAGATCATTCTAAAAAGTACCTCCTACATTTTGTTTTTTTTATTTAACAATTTTCAAGTTTCATAACATTGAAGTTTGATAGCTTAATTAATCAATTAATAAAAAAATTAAAGTACTGTAAAAAAAGCAACGTAGTTAAAATTTTAGTAGAAATTATTCTCATTCTTTATTTTAACATCTATTTTACCAATTTTAGGTAATTGTAAATTAAAAACAATTTCAGAAAATTTTTTATAAAATTAATCAGCTACGAAAATTATAACTTCAATTTTTTAAATATACTTTAAACTATAATTATTATAATAATTATTTTAAGTAACTTATATTTTAATTTTATAAATGTTATAAGTTATTTTACAAACTTACATTTTTATTTTTAAAGTGCCGTTCAATACTTCATAAGTTGCATAGAATCAAATGAGAACTGACAATTTAACTTTGTAAGTTAAATTGATTGTTATTGAATTCATATGTATACATCATTAAAATTCTTGAAAAATCATGTAACATCTCACTGTAATACTACACCTTACAAATTTGCACAATGTATCTTTTTTAATTACACTTTAAAACGTTATTTCAATAAATAATAATATAATATAATATTCTCAACAAGCGCGCAATTCTAGTACATATGAATTTTTATGTAATAACAACACTAAGCTACGACGCAAGAAACTGAATGCAAAAAAGCAACGAAATAAAAAAATGTCCTAGAATTCGATCGTAGCACCAACTACCGGGTCTGACTGATATGCCAAAAATTAAAAAAAATTCTAAAATGCGTTTGCAGCGCTGCCTACCGAATCCAATTGTGAACCTTAACCATCCCAAGATCAACAACAACACATTAATTAATTAAAACACAATTTTCTATCGGATCAAATTGTCAATCTAAACCATTCTCGAATCAACTTAATCACACACACAAAATTTCATAAAAATCAGTTCAAAAAACCCAAAGAAATTCGTTTTAATCTTCAACTTAACGTCTTCATAATTAGAGTAATATACAATGGATGTTCTACGATATAAAAATTGTGAAGGGGACACTCTTCACCACCACAATTTTTTACACCTCTCCATTATGGTTATAGTTCAACCATGTTTACTAGTATTTTTTAAAGTTATCTATCTTTTTTTGTAAATACGTTTGATTATTATTTTTCGTTACTCTATTTCTTTGTTTATTATCTTTAATAATTCTTGCTTTTCTTGAGTTTATTTAATTTCATTGAAGATTCGCTTTTGCTGAAGGTATTCCTATTTTCTTCAAATATCTGCAGTTTTTATTGTAGTTTTAAATCCCCTCTTTATCTGTGGACTTTTTCTTTTACAATTCTTCTTTTTTTCTTATATACGAGGTTTGTAAATAAAGTAATGAGACTAATTTTTTGGCACCTAAAGTGACAGCTCTGTAAAGTTATTAGTAAAAATATGGTTATATGAACAGCTGATTTATATTAGGTATTAATATTTTTAGTCTATTGTTGGCATGTGAAATGTAAACAAACTTTTCCTGAAACGAGTTTTTGTTTTGCGTTACAAAAATGAGTGATACTAATTATGAGTAAAGATGTGCAATCAAGTTTTGTGTTAAATTCGGTGAGAGTGCTACTGAAATTTTTTAAAAATTGAAAAGGGCATTTGGAAATGACGCTTCGTCACGAGCCCAAGTTTTTAGGTGGTTTAAAGCATTTTTATATACCCGGGAATCAGTTGCGGACGATTCACGCTCTAGAATATAGTTAACGTAAAAAAGTGACGACAATGTTGAGCGAATGAGACAGTTGACACGGTAAGACCGGCGATTAACTGTCAGAATGATTACAGAACAATTGAATTTGAACCGTATTCTGGTACGGTTCAAATTCAATTGTTGAATAAAGTAATAAATTGAATAAAGTTTGTGCAAAATTGGTCCCAAAAAACCTCAATGTTGAACAGAAAAACAACAGAGTGGGGATGTGTGCTGCGTGCTGCGATCTTCTAGAGCGAATTGAAACTGATCCTGATTTTCTAAAAAATGTTATTATTGGTGATGAATGTTGGATATTTGAGTACGACCCAAAAACAAGACGCCACAACTCACATCATCCCAAAAAAATAAAATGAGCAAATCAAAATCTAAACCATAGTAATTTGTTTCTTCGATAGTAACGGCATTGTCCATAAGGAGTTTTTCTCTACAGGAGAGACTGTAAATCAATATGTTTACCGAGAAATTCTTGAAATTATGCGTTACCCGCATAAGAGTTAAGAGTTACCCGTTAAGAGTTACCCGCGTGAGACCAGCCATAAAAAACAATTGGATGCTGCATCATGACACTGCACTTTCGTCACGCTGCACTTTCAATTAATGTGTTTTTTTGAATAATTGAATAATTCAAAAAGTAAAATAACTGCTCCTCTAGTTAAAAAAAAATCCAACTTTCTATTATTTGACAGTTTTCGTTTGGATCAGATTATTCCTGAAATTTCCAAATAGATTAAAATTGATGGAATGAAAATTTTCTTAATTGCATGATTTGTTATTTAATTTTTTAAGAAAGACGATTGTGGAACGTAATATTTCATTGCTCATGGTACAAAGATTTGCTGTGGAGTCGGTTCCAGTGGAATTAATTTACCAACTAGTTGTTAGTCAACTACGCTAAACCTTCACAATCGACCAGTAAAATTCCTCTCAAGATAGGTCACACTATCAGCTGATTTCAAAGTTAAGAGTTCTGAGGTTCAAATCCTAGTTACTTTTATACGGATTTCAATACTAGATTGTGCATACCGGTCTTATTTGGTGGTCGGATTAAAATTAACCACACAATCTCAGAAACGGTCGACCTGAGACTGAAGAAGACTATACTTTATTTACATTTATACATATCATCTCCATTTATCGTCTGAAGCAATACCTTACAGTGGTTATGGAGGCTTAACAGAAAAGACAATAATTAAAATCAAATTAAGTTCCTGTCAAACATAAATAATGATTGAACTGAGCCCTGAATAATGACTCAATTTCGATTGATGAATTTCCATTGATGCTGTAGTCGTGTTTATCATATTGTTTTACACTTACAGGCTGCTTTCATTACACACTGATTATATCATAATGGATTTCCTTTAAAACAAAAATTAAACAGCCAAGGAATAAATAAATGGTCAGTTTTAAATTTAATTGAAAATAATTATTTCTGATAATTGTTATTATTTGTATATATATATATATATATATATATAATAGTAATTTATTTTAATTTTATTTATTTATATATTTTCATAAAACTGTACAATATAGGGTCCCGCTAAGATATAAGTCTTATTAGCAGGTTCCCGTATTAACGTAATTTGCAACAAGTAATTTACACAATACAACACAAAAAATACAATAAAAAATATTTTTACCCTTAGTAAACAGTTAAAATTCTATCAAATACTTAATTAGGGTGGCGTCAGTAAGTAATACAAAAGTAAATAAAAATTAATTAAATATGAGATTAATTTATAAAATATATTAAATGGATTTTAGTATAAAATTAATTATTATATGCTTAATTTTTTTTCTACGTTTAATGTTACAGTAACTTTACAATCTGTTCAAAATTAAAATTGAACAATATGTAAATAAGCTAAATTTGGAATAAACATTAATATGCTACAGACCCAGTGTTTAGTAGCTTGAAAGTTAACAACGAAAGAAAAGAAATTATTGTTTATCATTAATCTTGAAAAATCGCTTTAGTGTTATCTAATACATTAACTGCCGTATAATTTGGATGCCGATCCAGACGATTTAATATGGCTGACTGATCAGAGAGATTTCTTGCTTAACGGTTGGTAATTTATAATCATTTTTATGAGTTTGTTGCTTTATATACCATTGTATGTTTTACATTTTTCTGTGTTTTTGTCTGATAACGCTCAAGTATGCCAATATTGGAATTGCTTGCTGGAATTGCTTATTGGAATATTGGAATTGCTTATTTTTTTACTGGATCCCACAATACAATTCCATAAGTCCAAATTGGTTTCAAGATAGATTTATAAATCAATTTATTTTCTACTGCGAGCCGAGATATTGTGTCCTATTAATTAGTACATATTGTTAAATTTTAAGTCTAACTGCATTCGTTTAGATTTGATGTGTTTTACCCAAGTAAGCCGCCGGTCAAGATTAAACCCTAAATATTTACATTCTTGAGAACTTGGAATTGGGATATTAAAAATAGAAACAGCTGGATAGTTTTCATTTCACAGAGTAAATGTGAAGTGCTTCGTCTTTATTTCATTTATTTTTATTTTCAAACCTGTAAGCCAGGAATCGAGAGAAGAGTGAGGTAATTTTGAATATAATGAGATGCAGTAGCTGGATTTTCATGGACAGCA
Organism: Lycorma delicatula; assembly: GCF_047948215.1. NCBI lineage: Eukaryota > Metazoa > Arthropoda > Insecta > Hemiptera > Fulgoridae > Lycorma > Lycorma delicatula. Next base: position 247,342,568 of record NC_134455.1, on the reverse strand, counting down.
AGAATTGTAGTATCGTCAGCAAACGTAGCAACGGTTGTATCTGCCATAACTGGCAAGTCGGCAGTAAACAGAATATATAAGATGGGTCCAAGAACGCTTCCTGAGGTACCCCTGATTTTATTAGGAACAAATCCGTTAAAACTTCTTTATGTTTTAAATTGAAATTATCTGCATTCTAGGTAAGATTTTAGCACTGCATAGAAAATAAGCGGTAACACCTTTTTTAATTTACAGAGCAATTCTAGTGCCAAACTTTATCAAAAGCATGACTTGACATCGAGGAAAACCGCTGAACAGTATTTTTTGTTGTCTAGAGCATGATTATTTAACAATTCATTTAACATTATATGTAACAAATATAACTGTATTAACAATTCTGTTTGCTTGCTCCACAGTAGCACGTTTCTCCCTAAACCAAAATTAATAATTTGGAATTTATCATTTACGAACGGCTTCATTCTTTTTAAAAAGAGCTTCTCCAACACTTTCGGGAAGCAGGCTGATAGACCTATAAGATTTAATATATCTGTTGGTTCTTTACCCGGTTTCTGTATAACAATTATTTGTAAAATTTTCCACACACCAAGGAATGACCAATTCGAATAACAGCATTAAAAATTAGAGTGACTTAATAATGTATCGCTTTTCGAGGTAATGCTTCAAGAACCTGACCGGTGATTAAATCATATCCCGATGCTTTTGTTGGATGTACTTCGTTGTTAATCACTGAAGAAACCTCGTGGATTCTAAATTTCTAATTTGCAAGGACATTTGCAAAGGAGAAACCAACTGTCACGAAATTTTCCTAATTTCAACTGGATCCATTTCATTGTTATTAAACTTCAATGTTATTCGGAAAAGTGCTCAGCAATTAAGTTCGCTTTCTTTTGAAAACTTTTCACCCATGTTCTGTTATTTTTACAGAGAGGAGGATCGGACTACTAGGGTCTATTGAACGACTTAGCGGCTTTCATAAAGTATATTCAGCAGACTGCCTGTCTAAAATTTCTTCAACATAAGATTGAAACTAAAAGTTTGAATTAATCGTTTTAATTCTTGAGAAGCCTTAACAGTCGAGAATTCTGTCATACTCGTCTTAGACTCCAGCGTTCTTCTGTCTTTTCTCTGATAAACATCGAATAGTTATTTTGAGCTATAGAAGCAGAATGCAAATCAGGAGTGGAGACTCACGACTCTGACTGAATTAATTTGGTCGATTCGTGTATTGCATTATCTACATCAGTCGGTGATTTTAAGCATATCCAATCTTGTATTTTCTCCAAAAGTCTTGAAAACATCGTTTACTGGTTAATCTATTAAGTAGTGTAGAAGGTCGAGCAGTTAGTTTAACGTCAAAATAATTACAGTTAATTATATATTATAATTACAATTAATAATATATTAATTGTAAACACAACAGTTATATAATCTGAAGACAAGTTAAAATGTGGTTCAACACTGAAACAATTTTCAGAAATAACTTTGAAAATGAAAAAATCCAGACTTTTATTAAGATCTGAAGGCCAGTAAATTGGTTCCCAGAAGACAAACACTCTAAATTATTGTCAGTCATTGATCTAAAAATTTTGCCTTTTGGTGACTATAATCGCAATATCCAGTGTAGGTTATTAGAATTCCAATCTCGAATACATATAAACCTCGGATTCAAGGATCTAAAGAATGATGTAAACAGATCCGCCTTCACGACATGCCTTGGTGGGCAATAAAGGGAAGAGACAGTAAATTGTGATCATTCATCGTGGACTACCACGGTAGTGGCCTGAAAAAGTCCTTTTTGAGTTCAACCGATATAGAGTGAGAAGAAGTACTTTTAATAATAACAGTAACGCCGTGTGAATTTCCCGATGGATGATTGGTGCAACATATTGCATAGCCATGAAACTTGACAAAATGTCTATCAGTAAATCTTGTTTCAGATATAAGCATTCTGTCTGTCTTAACATTTACAAAAGCTTCTAATTTTAGTTTTTTATCAGACAACCCATTAACATTCCAGATTGCTAGTCTAAAACAGTTCATTTATTCTCAAGACGATTCACGAATAGTCCAGTCATTCTATCAGTCATATTTTCAAGCATTCGCTCAAATCTTTGAAACATATGTCAACATTCATGAGCCCATGAAAAATTTGGTTATCAATATTTTTCTGTTCAGGTATTACCCATTTTAACTTTTTAAGAGTAGGTAGGACAATAAATATTCAGCCTATTATTGTTTTCATTAATATTGATATCACTAACATTATTACTATTATAATTATGAAAATCATTGTTACTCGAATTATTTATACGAACATCTTCTCTTTTAGCACTAAGATTATTGACATTAGTGTAATTATTATTACCAGTAAAATTGTTATTAGTTGCAACTCCGGAAGATAGGGCGGGTTTGGGTGAATAGACTTCTTAAGTTTTATACTGCTGATAGATTTTACACCCTTTGTAACTCGTTGGGTGTTGATCGCCGCAGTTAACACAGGAAGCCGGAACCTGTGGTGCCATAAAACAGACTATATGACATGATCTGCACCGCATTTCACAAAGCGGTTCGAGCGACTGGATAGACTTTTGGTAAGTCCAAAGGGTTGGCCACGTTTGCATTCGACCATTTCTTTTTTAACATACGGAGCTTCAAATCTTATAACTGTGTAGTTGACAGATCTTACGTAAAAAACGTTTTTATTAGATGTGGACTCCAAATCTATGAAATAAAGTAGCAGCGGTTCCTTCGTTTGACGATGTACAACGTTAGTAACGTTTCTAACCTCGTGGCCTAACTTTGTCAATTCATCAATGATTACCGACTTATCTTAGTGATTCATACCTCGCTTCACTACTCTATATGCTCTTTCATGTTTACGTTTATATGTATACTGACAATATTGTTTTCAAATATTTTTCAACTAATAGTTTCAATATCAAATGGTGAACTTTTACCGTGTGGCCCTGTTTCGTTGTCCTTAAATTCAATTTAATAACGTTACAATTAGGAAATAATTGTAACAAACTATTCTTCAAATCAGTTATTGCATTTACTCCTGTTACAAAAATATTTTCAGGTTTTCATGTTTTTGCATGAACGCATTCATTTTGAACAACGTTGTCAAGAAGACTAAATTTATTTGACGTAGGAATAGTAAAAGTAGATGGACCAGCTGATTGTACCCAAATAGTAGATTCAGTATAATTTGTGCGTTGGCGTTTTATTACCGTTGAAATTTGATCGTTCTGCCAAATGACATTTTCAGTTTGTGAACGAAATCCAAGATCCCTTAGTAGAGAAAAAGAAGGATAGTTTTGTAACATTTTGGTATTATTTGAATTACACACATTTTGATCCATCTGAGAATCAGGTGATTAACTGTCGAACATTTTAGGTTACTTGAAGTTTTATGTGAAAAGAAAAAAATAATAAAATAAAAAGTGAAAAAGTCCAAAATAAATAGGAAAACCGTAATAATGTAAACAACTTACATGTTGAATCTTACATGCTTTTTTGACGTAATAAAATGAGCACCACCAAATTAATGAGAGCAATACAATTTGCTTCTTAACCCCACGATTTCAACAGTTGAACGTGTAAGCTTAAATTAATTTAAAAAAGTTTACGTAAAGGTAAATTTTAGTACATGTATACATGTTTAAACGAATATTTTCAAATTTAGGCTGATCTTGCATATTACATGTGATAATATAAAATAATCGTACTTTTTATAATAAAAACAAAAATTACGTTTATAATAAAAAAAAAAAAATACAAATACGTAGTACTTAGTACAGAATTATTAAAAATAAAATATTAAATATTAAGAATATTATGTATAGTACATACATAATACATATACAAAAATATTTTAAAATAAAAGGAAAAATAACTATTAAGAAATTCCCGCTAATAAATAATTAACTTCTTTTCCAAATATTTTCTTTTTATTATTTTAAAAATATGTAAAGGCAGTTTTTAAAATTGGTTGGAATTTGAATTTTTAAAGTCTTCTTACCAGATAGATTAATCATTTTATCGTGTACATTCTCTTATATCGCAAATAAAGTGGTACATTGCGTTTTACTAGGTATTTATTGTATTGAAAAAATAATTTACAACGTAAGAAATAATGATAACATATTACCATTATTGACCATTGTTGACCGTAAGAGGGGTCAACATATTACAAAGGTTTTTAAGTTTTGGTCATTTGAACAAAGAGCCTGAATCCACTCTAAGCGCTCTTTTTTGAAGTTTAGTTATAGTTTTTAATGCGATTCAGCTGCCAAATCCCATTCCATTATGACTTTATACATTAGTAAAGAAGAATCTTACATTGGATATCATTTTTTAAGTAATAAAATCTATTCGATCAAATTCTAATTTTACGAGAAAGCTTTTTAAGTGACAATCCTATTTAAATTTATTGTCGACTATCACACCCTAGTATTTAACCTCATTGGTTACTGCCAAGTAACCACCAGGTTACCATAACTTGCAAACGGGTGGCCTATAACTGTACACGTTGCGTGCGAGAGAGATAGATAGGACGGGTGCAGGAGTTAAACAGTTATTCCTTTACGAAAACCTCTCGTGCAGCTCCGTATATTTACATAGTATGCAGTACTTTGCCAGAGTTGTCAGAATAATTAATAGCGCGGTAAGCCAGCCATCAGACTATGTGCACAGGAATACGGCGCTCGTTTACATGGTTCATTATTTCTGATACTGAGTAAAGGAATAATTGCAATTGTGCCCAATGAATGAGATTTCATGAGCAGGTTTGATATGTACAAGCATAGTTTTTTTTTTTTTTTTTAATAACGATTTGGTTACCATGAGATAATACTGTAATAAAATCATCCTGCAATAAAGATTCTGCTCCTGAAGGTCTTTGTGTGCATCTAAAAGTACATTATCATCAGCATACATAAAAGCTAAACCGTGGGATATAATTTGTTTAAAATTTCATTAATTAAATAAGATATAAAATCGGGTCTAGGTGACTGCCTTGTAGCATCCCAAAATTACATTTCAATGGATCGCTATTTTAACAACAAATTATTTGTCATTTAAATAACTAACTACAAAACCAGTCAAGCAGATGATCTACAATTCCTATTCTTTTTAAACCAATAAATAGGATTTCATGACTGAGGGTATCAAAAGGTTTACTTAAGTCCACAAAAACCGAAAGAATTATAATAGTAAATTAAACAAAAGTTATAAATTATTAATTAAAATAAATAGCTTACTTCAGAAAAACCTGAAATGAATTAATCAAACATTGATCGTGATCAATTTTGAAAAGGTTACATTGCATTTAGAGTACATTTTCAGTATCGTGAGGCTAATATTAATCGTAAACATATTACCTTATCATATACCCTTGGTAAACGAATTAAATCTCTCACTGAATGCTATAAGCCTCGTTTTGCGAAAAAGCTGGCAGAACGCTTTGCAGGTTCATTACTGGAGTTAAACACGACCGTTGCACCAGTCTGTGTTAAAAAACTTTAGTAATCCAGAGATCTTGGTAAAGTGTATGTGTGTGCGGGTACGCACGTGTTAAATTAATTTTATAAATATGCAATAAACAATAAAGCCAATTATGCTAATTGCACTACATTTAGAAAATCGCATTATTTGGTGGAATAATGTGCACAATTGCAAATAGAAAAAATCAATTTTTTAAATTCAGTTACCATTTTTATTTCAGCTTCAATTGTGTATTTATTCAAGCTCAATTCAGCTTCCTAAAATGGAGCACAGTCCGGTATTTTGTCTTCGAATTCTGGACTAAATTCATTCTTTTGAAAAATCTTGTATTGATTGAACCTCTAGAAACGGGACTGAGGTCGGTTACACCGGAATACTCTTTTCTTTACCCTCTCCCGCGGGTGGATCCTAAGTATTACACAGCCCAGGGGAGTGTCCTTTTCTCTAACGGGTCTCTATGTCTCGGCTCGCCGGTCGGATCATACTTTGCACCCGCCTTAAACACCCAGAGTAGGATCCACCAGGCTCGGTTATGCTGTCCCTGGGTCCCCACTCCGGGAACCGGAACTCGGTCTTTATGCAACACCTCTAACGGGGACACCCCGAGTGGGCCATCCCCGCCAGGACTCGGTCTTCTTCTCTCAGGGGTGCGACAGTTCTCGTCTCATCGCTACCGCCTACTCGTGCAAGCACGTGTGAACTACAGTTCCGTAGAGGGCTGTCCTCATCCCCGAGGCACCCGATCCTTCTCCTGAAGAGCCCTCGCCACGAAACCTGCGATGGTATCAAAACTCTTGGAGCTCCGCAACATGGTAGCGATGATGTTCTCCACGCTGAGCGGTCCGGTAATCGCCGAGCAAGCTAGGCAATATTCATCACACTTCTTCTTCTTTCTTTATTGTTTAGCCTTCGGTAACTACCGTTTAGATATTTCTTCAGAGGATGAATGAGGATGATATGTATGAGTGTAAATGAAGTGTAGTCTTGTACATTCTCACTTCGACCATTCCTGAGATGTGTGGTTAATTGAAACCCAACCACCAAAGAACACCGGTATCCACGATCTAGTATTCAAATCCGTGTAAAAATAACTGGCTTTACTAGGACTTGAACGCTGGAACTCTCGACTTCCAAATCAGCTGATTTTGGGAATACGCGTTCACCACTAGACCAACCCGGTGGGTAATATTCATCACACTGCGGGCACCAGAACAACTTGTTCTGGAGTATCCGGGTCATCAGAGTAAGGGCAGTAGGGGCCATCCGCTCTTCTCGTACCATACATGTAGGCGCGGAAGACCCCCGTGGTCAGTCAGGAATTGAGCCAGTAGTTCAGCTCACCAAACCTCCGACCGGTCCATTGCTTATCCGCGATAAGGCGGTGCGTCCATCTGCCCTTGGTGGACGTATCCCACCTAGCTTGCCAATCACGGAACAGAGCCGCATGTATGTCTCCCTTGTTTATTCCCCAGTGGCTAAACACTTGAATCTCTGCCAGCTGTTGAAGAGGTGGCTGCCCCGTGATCACCAGCACCGCCTCTGTTGACGACACCGAGGCATATGCTGATGCCACCTTGAGGGCCATGCGACGCTGTACCCCCTCTAGAATTCTCCTGTTGCACCCCACGGCTATGGCCCTCTTCCACGCCAGAACGCCATAGAGAATTGTTGCATTGACCACGTCCACGTGTGCATATAGCTTTCTTTTCGATGCTCGTGGTCGGCTGATATTCGAGAGCAACCCAGGCAGACGCTGCACCATTTGTCTCGCCTTCTCGCTAAACTCTTTCACATGGTGGGTGAACGATCGCTTGTGGTGCAACCACATTTCCAGCTACTTGGTGGTTTACCGCGACTGGACCACCTCTCCCTCGATGTTGATCGCGATGAGCCCCAGCACCCGTTTCCCCGCCAGCGGGACGAACACAAATTTTCCTCGGAACAGCTGCCACTTCTTTTCCGTCATCTATCTTCCTATCTTAGCTATAGCAGCGTTTGCAGAGTTAGCCACCCCTCCTCAATCTTTCCCACCGCCAAAAGGGCCAAATCAGCGTTGACAATGAGATGACGGGAGTCATCTCTCCCGGGTAACGTAGCCGAAGTACCTCATTATAGACCACGTAGGGGTCCCAAGATAGAGTCCTGGGGTAGACCGGAACTACAGCTCGTTATCCTCCAGCCTATATACAAGTTGCGGATCGTCGAGGTAATCCTGTACTATCCTCCTTAGGTAGTCAATCTCTTCCCGGAGCCTTACGTCGATCATCCTCTCCAATAACTTAGTAATGTTGTTCACCAGACATATAGGTTTGTACGAAGAAGGAGACTCCTTAATGTTGGGAGTTTATATTAATACCAGCCGTGATCTTTAACAGGTGTCCGGGATTGATCCTCGACTTAAAACGCCATTTATTACCCGAAGGACCTCTACTGGCACCTCCTCCACCAAGATTCGGATCACCTCAACCGGTATCCCATCCGGAGCCGGGCTCTTGTACAGCTTCATCCGTCTGCAGGCCCAGATATGCTCTTGAATTCTGAAAGGTGGAATGTGATCAGCCACAATCTCCTCCCAAGGCTGAACTTCTCCAGCCTACTCCGGAATACTCATTTAAAAACAACAATCCCCGCATTTAAGTTTTACTCATACACAAGACGTGAAAAAAAAAAAAATTTAAAACCATTGATAAGTAGAAAATAAGAAATTTATTAACACAATATATTTGATAAAACAATACATTAGATTAATAAATATAACTTAGTTCAAATATAATATTCAGCTACATACTAAACGGTAAGAATTTTAAGTAATTTCCGCGTAATTTGAAAATTAAATACTAATCATTTTTAATATTTATAAATGAATTGAAAGTTTAACTAAATTTGTTCATATTTCTTAGATCTATTATTGTGTTTTAAAAGTTAAACTTATATTTATGAAAAAATACCTTTTCCTTTAAATTTACTGAAATCTGTTGAACACAATCCCATGTATTTTATTGAGTACGATAGTTTTAGTTGCAATATTGAATTTTTTTGTTACATGAGGAAAAAAATTAGTTGTATCAACAAATATAAAATGATAAATAATCACTTAGTTGGTTTTTATATCAATCTGTAACTTGTTATAAAAACAAACCGTTTTTTGCCCTATAAAAATAATGACCTTATAATGTACTAAAATAATATCTTCCATAATAATATATTGAACAAACTTATAAAAATGTCAACATATGGATCGAATATGTATATCAATATTTATGACAAGAATGTTTAGAATTAGTTACTACTCTTAAATAACTCTGTGTGGCAACACCTACACTGATTTTATTTAAACATTGTAGTTTAATTAATTTTTGGGTGAACAGAAAATTAACATCGCTTAATTATGATAAGCACCTCGAAGAAAATTATCTTTGGTCTTCTTCCTTTTATTCCTTTAATGTACAAAGATTAAAATTAAAAAGTGGGAAAAAATGATTAAAATAAAGATAAAAAAGATGGCTATACGGTTAAAAAATAATGTGAGATGAATCAAATAATCTTACAAAAATAGTAACAATGAAAATCAAAACTACTGGTTTATTTTCAATAATACATTATATTAAAATTGTTATTTAACTGTCCCTACTTTCTAGCCTAATATATTAATAATAGAGTGTACAATCTAATAATCTTGCAAAAATAATAATATTAATTAACAGAAAACAAAGATGAAATTTAGTTGTTATTATTATAAGATAATTAATGCAGAATTAGCTTCAATTTTTAAATAACACATCTCTTTTTAAACAAGCAAAAGTTCATTGAATTTTTAAAAATATTCTACTCTAATTTTACTCGTATCATTTGGTAACTTTCCGAAGATTCTGAAAGTGATAAAAGGGAAGAATCTCGTTAACATTATTTTTTTGTTTTGTTTAGGTATTCGATGACAGTATATTTTCTTAATTTCTTTTTATAATTATTTTCTCTATTATCAACAACGCAAAATCCATTTAAAAATAAAAAAAATAAAAAACAGTTTCCTTAGTGGCATATATTTAGTCACTTAAAGGAAATGCGCTCAGTAATCTGCATATTACTCGTAATGTGTAGTGAGCTTTGACGATATAATTACCTTTCGTAAGCACAACCGTAACATTATAAGCACGGTATAAAATAAATTAATTTTTGAAAATATTTTACTTTGAAAATAATTCTTACAATTGCACTCATTTCCTAATTCAGACCAATTATAGGATTCCTTCCAATCGTCAATTTTAACACCAAATTGCATTTACTGTCTCAACACTGTTTACGCGTTTTCCTTTGTAAGCATCAGTTCTGCCACAGATAGTCTTACTTTCACCTAAGTAGATATACATACGTTTGTTTTATTGACGAATGATATTTTGAAAATCACCAAAGCAATTGAACTAAATCTCTTTCGGTGGCAGCTTTTAACACAATATCAAAAAAGTATTTGTACAATAAAGCATTATTATTCCCGAAAAAGTTTATGGAACCTTTAAATACAAATACACTCTTATACAGGTCATATGTATAAAAAATATATACACAATTCTATGTACAGTTTTGCGATTTTTTACTACATTTTTAATTTGGTGGGTTTTAAGTTATAAAACTGATTACTTAAAACTTATTACAAAATTATTATTATTATCAACTTTACAAACTAAAATATATAAGTAGAAACTTATTTAGAACTTATTACTTAAAATAATAACTGAAAATTCTGACAAATTTGATATGTAACACTCTTATAGGAGTATTTGTCTGTTTGTAGTATTACCTATAAACTCAGGTATCTATAATTTTGCAATTAGTATTAGTTTATTTTCTTTCTATCCGTATTGATGAAAAAAAAAAATTAATACAAGTCTTTATTAAGTAAAAAATGACTGTTGTAGGACCAGCTTCTACTGCGAATAAAAACTTGGCGGTCTTCTGCATTAATTCTTCAGAAAGAGCCCTTGTTAAACATGGAAGTAAAATACGCTAAGGCCAAGCAACAACAGACCACGGTATAACTGCTTTTACAACCTCTTCAGATAGGATTTCATGCCGGGACCATAGCAAGTACAGCTGAATATATATGACGAAAGTGTTACTTTTTTTGTGAAGCTGATGTCAAGACGTGGACCATATTGTCGCTGTCAAAACGTTGTTGTAGAAATGTTGTACGCTGGTTCGACAATCATGATTTTTCTACAATCATGTATCACAATTCTTAAACTTCTGATCATCCAAAGATAAATGGATTTTTTTCATCCTGGGCAGCACAATCAAACTGATTATTTTCTGTAACCACGACTGAATTTCAAGGAATTCGAGAAAATCAGCTAGAATTCATAACTAGCAGTTGTCATCTACCAAGAAAATGAAGGGGAACATCACTAGTATTGAACACCTAAAGATTTCAATAATTTTTTAGGATTACATTAACGATAAACAAAAAGAAAAGACATTTTCTTATTCCTTATTTAATAACTTGCATATTATGTTAATCAATTTATTAAAAAATTATATAAAAACCTAAGAATTGAGAAATAAAAAAATATTTATTTTTACAAATTACAAAAAGTTGGAAACTATATAGAACATTCATTTAAACTTTTTAAATTTACAATTTAAGTAAAAATTTTAGTTTGTATAATCTATTCTGTCATCTTGCAGACATCACATCAAAACTAGAAGATCCCTGATTGTAATTTTGCACAATTTTGAGCCCTTGCGGTCGCACTCTTTGCACTATATCTAGTCTTCCGCGAACGACAGTGCACAGATGACACAGTGGTTTCTTCTTTAATAGACAAAATTAGCTGTTTTTCTTCTGGAGATAGGATAATTCCCAAAAATTAATAAATATTTTACAAATTATCATTGCATTAATTTATTATTTAAATTACGAATATATACGATTACTAAAAACAAATTAACATTTCTTAAAATAATGTTTTCTACTAAAAATAGTCCATATTTATCTGAAATTAACCCAAGGCTTAAAATTACCAATCATTAACCAAAGGCGTTATTTTTCCATGAATGAGAGTTAGAACGACTTGAAGACCATTGTAAAGAGATGAATGTTTTGTAGCGTGTGTGAAAAAAAAATATCATGCTCGACCGGGATTCGAAACCAGACCTCCGGGTGAAATGTTGAGGCGCTACCACTCGCGCCACGGAGGGCGGCTATTTTAAAGACCTGAATATTTATAAATAAATTTAAAAAAAATAAATACTTTACATTCTATTATTTTTTTACTTCATTAACATTGTGGTTTCGTGCTAATATTTTAACTACAATATAATTACTTCATTCAACTTCCTTAGATACTGTTTTATACATTTTAATTCTTTTTTACTTCTACACTTTTTACCACCAACAGATCTTTCCTATTAGCAAATTTATTACACCTTTATTTCTTAACATATATATATATATATATATATATATATAAATAAAGTTACCACATATATGTCTAATTCAATATCGGCAGGCGAACACGGAAGCAACGATGTGAGCTAACGCACAGAATACTTACGCGCTGATACAAGCATCACAACCAATGCACAGTTGTCCCACCATAGCAGCGCTGCAGCTCCAACACTCACAGGTTCCAATAAAAGAGCGTGCACGAGAGTGAAATTTCAATTCATCGTCGACCACCACCTGGAGAAGACCAAGAAGAAGAAGAAGATGGAAGAAGACAGAAGAAGATTCCTGGCCGGACCTCCCGGCGGATACCAACATCCTCGCCGGAGCAGCAGGCCTAGCCGGCCCGCCGAGGGAGTCGTTGGATGCGGACGCTACCTTCCCGCTCCAGCTCGCCGGGCAGCAATCGCCCTGGCCGGCGGACTCAGCAGCTGTAGCCGGCTCAGCGTGGGATCGCTCACTGGGAAGAACCGCCTCGGCCGCGCCGGCGAAAGACGACTGACGTCGACGCGACACTGTGGGGCTCTAGGGGCCCACCACGCTGTAGTGGGGATCCAACTGCCGCTGAGGGAAAGCCCTGTCTGACATCAATGGATGAGCCGCAACTCTCCGACTTTGCCGGAGAGCAGCTTTCGGACCCAACAGCTCTTCTCAGAGCTAATGCAAAAAACGGCATTTTTCAGGGCCACCACAAGGTTATGAATTATGAGTCGTCGTAGCCATTCGACGACAACAGTCCTTCTCAGGGCTACCATATGGTTAGTACTTACAACGAGCTGTCGAAACCAATCGACGACAAAAACGGCCCTTTTTAGGGCTACAATAAGGCTAGTAAGTGCCACTTGCCGTCGTTGCCATTCAGCGGCAATATATATATATATATATATATATATATATATATATATATATATATATATATATATATATATCCAACTGACCTAGCGTTAGAAAATTCTGTTATAAATTTCTCTTTTCACCTATTCGTCTTCATTTCATTTGTACCAATCATTCCAACAAGATGTCTTTATTGCTTACTTTATCAAACTACCAAAATTTTAACAGGTTTCAAAAGCCAGCATTTTTACCGTTCTACTTTTTTCTCTATAATTAGTTATCATAAAGCGCTACACACAACAGAAATTCTTATACTTATATTTCATATCAGAAGACTTCTTTTTTTACATAAAATCTCTTCTTGCTTAAGTCAGTATGCTCTTACTATACAGCTTACTTGTCCATCCTTTATACTTTTATCACTGAATATCAAATTCTTTGACTTCCAATACAGTTTGATGCCCATATTACCGTTTAATTTCTCATTATCGTTCTTTCTTATATTTATACTTCTTCTTGGAAATTATTATCTATTCTTAATGGGAGCCAAATTGTTGTTTAAAAAGTTGGGGGATGGTTTTTTGTTCAAGGGTTTATATATTAGCTCGCATTCATCCAATTTTTATTATCATCATTTTTATATAAAATACAGATTGTAAAGCTCAAAATAATATTTTTCTCCCTATCAGCACTTTACATTCATATTTGTGTAATATAAAAATGCACCTGCAATAACTTGAAAATATTTTTGCCTTCTGTATTTAAGACGTGCTCGAAACGAAGCTACTGTTCACGGTTTAATATTACACAAAAATCTAATATAGATTCCACATGACTTACTTGTACGTCTGTTAAATTACATATACACATTTGTTTAAAATGAAAATTACGTAAAATTTTATTTCATTAATAACGTTCATATTTTTTCTTTTTTTATTGTTATTATTGAATTATTATTTATAGTAAAAATGTTTTTACAATCAGAGGTAAATAATTATTAATAAATCAATATATTTAAAATAAAAAAAGGAGATGAAGTCGGATTTGAACCGATGTGCCATCCCCTTGTAAGATCCAAATATTTCATTAATAAAAATTTTATTTTGAGTTTTATTTGACTCGGAAACCAATGAAAATAAGTACCACTTATGATATATCATTGAAAAGCTCTCAATGAGGGTTTATAACTGCAATTAAGAAAATAGGGGTTTTTTGACACTTTTGGTCCAGTCGGTTGCAATCAAAAGGGGAGGTGCTCTACTAGATGTTACAACAATCCTAAATCCAAAATTTCAACATTCTACAGCTAATCGTTTTTGAGTTAAGCGAGATCATACGTACGTACAGACATCACGCCGAAACTAGTCAAAATGGATTCAGGGATGGTCTAAATGGACATTTCCGTTGAAACCTGAAAACCGAAATTTTTCGCAATCACAAAACTCAGAAATTTCTGGCGTCCACCAGTATGTATTTGTTTGCAAACGGCCTGATGGGGGTCGAATCCTATCATACTCTTCGATCATAATGTTTAGAAACATCCGGATTTCTATCTCGCCATGTTGCTGTTTTCCTTTCTACCGCTTGGACAAAAAAAAAGTGTTAGTATCCTCGTAGGTTGCCATCTCGATCTCTCTCATTGTACAATCGGCTGTCCCAGATTGACCTCGAAGAAGATCCCTAAATGATCACTTGTGAACTCCTCTTGTAACACGCACCATGTGGTGACCTTACTTATACTCTCGGGCAACAGCAGTTATATCAATCACAGAGCCTCTGCCACGACCTACGAAGGTACAGACCCTTGGCGTGTTGATGACTTCCATATTGATTGAGCCCAGCGTTGCTTCAACTCGTAGCCACGGCGAGTAGATTTCATGCCACCAAGTCCAACAGATTCGGTATTAAAGTCATCCGATACGATGAACGGTCTTCTTTCTACTCTAATTGTGTCTTCCAGTTCATTCAGAAATTCTTCGAATCTCCCGTCAACACAATTCGGCGATATGTATCCACATGTAATGACGCATACCGATAATCGTTTGACCAGTATACTTCTGCTACTCTTTATTTAGACGACTGCCCATCGAATCGATACATTTAATATGGCCGTGTCCAGAAGTTCATCCGTGATCCAACTACCAGAAGAAACCGTTCTACGGTTTGGTTCAACGGTCAATAGGAAGTTTATATCTCTATCCCTAGCTGCTTTCTACGCCAGGTCTTGTGCCAACGCCATTCTATTCATATTTATTTGTATTATCTTCATCGTCTATCCGTACCACAAAGTCGGCTTCCGGTCCGGTGTCCGACTTTGCCAAAATTTAAACAATTTGTAGTTCTAAACGTTCTTTTGCTTTATGCCCCGCACCTCCACAGTTATAGTACAGTGAGAAGCGATTTGGACCGTTAAAGTTTTTTGACAAATGCCTTGCGCTCCAACACTTATAGCATTTGACTTCGTCGGTATTAATCTCAATTCGGCACAAATGCCATCCAACTTTTATTCTTGACTTACTCGTTAAATGTCTCTCGTTAGTTGTAGAACTGTTGCCTTCTGAATATTCCCCAAAGCGGACATCATAGGGGTTACCCGGAGCGGAATATCTGAATCGATTTCCTTCTTAAGCGCCAAAGTTACTTCTTCAACCACTACATCGGTAACCTTGATGATATAATAACTTTTGATGATTTGTATATTGTGAAAAATAGGATCGGATATTTTTGGGGGGGGGGAATATTTTTGGGTCAGGGGTCGGATAGGTCAGGATTGGCGTGAAACGAGTAGAAACGGAAGGATTTGGGCGGGCGAGGATTTTTGAGGCGTGTATTTTTTGGGGTTTTTAGGTTTGGAGATAGAGGAAGCCGGGATCGGTGGTGATCCGGGGGAGGGAAGGTCTGGGATGAATAGAGAATCAGAAAAAATAGAGAAAAAGTGATCCCCGTTAAAATTGTCTCTGTGAGGACTTAGAATATTTTTCGCTTCGAAGACGAAAAGTTTTCAAAGTCCTTGTTTATATCAATTGCGTGACGTAATACACTTGCCCAGTCTTGTAGTTTAACTTAGAATCATTCTAACTAAACAAACTAAACGCCCAACTCCTATGCTATAGAGTAGGAAAATTAGAGTAGTAATTGTAAATAAAATCTAAATATCTAATCAGTCCGTTGTCCAAAACTCAACAAATTTTGTGTTTATGTTCATCAGTCTTTCACCAACAAAATCCTATCCACTAATCCAAAAAAAATCACCAAAAACCAGTCCAAAACAGCAGAGAAAAACTACAGATGTCTTATCACTAACGCAATCCCAACTTGACTATACATTACATTTTACTTTATAATATCATTACGCGTTATGTAATGTTGTAAAGGCATGCAGGAAATTTTCCTATTAATTCCCAATCTAACAAGAAAGTATCAAGAGACTAACTTTGGTACAGTAGTAATAGTAAATAAAAAAAATATTAAAACTATTTAATAAAATGTTTAAAACACACTTCGAAATTTTTCTATAAATAATTTTTTAACAATAAAGCCATACACATATCAGATAAAAATTCACTCGCCATGTGCTATTTAAAAATATAAGAAACAACTGATTTATAAAAACCACGAAAAGCTACTCAAACGTTAAGAGGAGCATCTATTTAGAATAATATCACTTTTTGTAACTTTTTCAATTTTTGCACGACTTAATTTGTCAAATAATTTTACTCTGCATTTGAAGTAAAGAATTGTGTTTTAGAGAACTTTGAGAGTAGCAAATAGTATCTTCGTATATGAGTTTCTTTGTATATGAATTTTATTCGGATTCGGAGCAAACAACTAGTTTTGAGGGACGCCCACTGTAAATGTTTTTCGGGGGTTTGTATGATTCACCATTTTTTTATATAATTCTGTTTGTGATAAGGAGATTCACTAACACTTTTACAATGAAACTGTTTTTATTGTGGTGGTGATAGTAGTTATTTTTGTTATACATTTCATCACTTTCGTTATGAAGTATATGATGACATAAAATAAATAAAAAAAACAATGTTCTTAGATCAGTTTAATAAATTAATCAATACAATACATAAAAATTACCTTTAGATTTTAGCAATGACTGTCGTTGTCTACCGATATCAACAGCAAAACCCTTGTCTTTAAAACCAGAAACACAGATTTTTCCGGCAAAAACACTTATTTTATATGTGTGTATGATTTATTATTTACTAATTATTTCCGTTTAACTGGGAATTACCACATCATATATCAGTTGATCGTAATTCAGCTATAGTTTTACTGTGTTTACCCCTCATTATAATATACACAAAAAATATAATTACTAATATATATTACTATTACTAATATATTACTAAATATAATATATTTTATTAAATAGATTTTTCATAACAATCTTTGGATACATATCCTAGTATTTGCTGAACCCTTATATCTTGGGCCGTCTGAGAAAAACAGACGGAGAAATGGCGGTTTCATTTTTCGTAATGAGAAAAGAGTGAAACATGAGATTATAGCCTGCGCCATCTGATGAAATATAGACGAAACGTACGTTTGTTTGCTGTTGGAGAAGATTAAAAGCGGGGGTTTCATTTGCACGATGATAAAAGAGTAAAAACATGTAACCGTGTCAATGAATGACTAATTGTGAAAATAGATTTTATATTAAAAAAAATCCATAGCGAAGCACTATTACCGGTTAACATCTAAGTGTATGTTTTTTTAATGAACGAAAAGTCGTGACCTTTCATAAGTACTATAAATAACTCTTGTTTGTCGTTTTCTTGTGTTTTTTCCACTCTTATGTTTGATTGTTTGGCGGAGATTTACTGGACTCCCAAACTGGAGTTTTGATATATTTATAAAAGTTTTAATAACCGGAGGATTATTAGATTTTCTGATAGTTAACTATTTGAGTTTTAATTAATTATTAAGTTGTTAAGCTGCTAAATTGTTTTGTACAGTTAGAACAATATTAACCATTTTTAAAAGATTAAATCACTCAAGTGATGGAAGGAAATGAAGAAGGAGGCATTAAAATGATGGAGAAACATGGAAGAAGGCTAAACGTCTACAATAAGCGACCGTACGACTACGTAGAAAACTGCTGTACATAACAATCTGTTGAGTTTAAAACGAAATAAACAATAAAAAGGGCAAAGAAAATAAGGAAATACTGGTTTATGGTTTCCAGATTAGTTTTTATCAGCAAGGTACAACTCGATTCTTACAATATTAAGATTATTGGAACTGTTAGCATTTTAATTTTTAAATGATGTCGCTTCACTAAAATTTATATCTTTACTCTCCCTCTACACTTATACTTACCAAATCATTGCGAAAATTTAGGCCTAGTTAGTACAATGTTTTTTTATTATTTACTTCGTCTATTATATTTCTATTTCGTTTTTTTCCTTCTAATGTACACATAGAACGGTAACCTAATTGTTTTTAAAAAAAATTTGAGTCATACAATAATGCAATAACTTTTATCTTCATGTCCATTAATTGGAGTCACGTGACTTCTATAATCTCATCCCACTTTTTTAAGAACCTAATTTTTTTATTTCCGTTTAAATAACATATTTTTTTGTTGTAAATAACCATGAAAAGTTTTTTCTTCTTTGCCTTCTCCAGCCAGTATTGTTTATATTGTCGTAACATAATTCTTCCATAACTTTTTCCATCAAATTTTGTATTCTAACATTCATTTATCAGGAAAATACTCTAAAATTATTCCTTCCCTCCGAAGGTGAGAATTCCCCGAAGCTGGGAAGAAAAGTACAAATTAAGGACAAATCTATTTCAGACAATATTTTGTCTTGAAGTCTTCGAACAGTGATAGTGTTAAGAGTTTCATTTCCTTCTTTTGATTTGTAAAAATAAAAATTTTCACTTTTTTGTTACTATTATTGACTGAATTTATCTAACGCCCTATTTTTAGTCGGTCTTGTACCATACTATAAAAACTCAACATGTGTTTATTGCGAATGTATAATTAATACAATAATGTTATATATATGAATGACAAGTTCAAAAATTATAATAAAAGTTATTTGAATGAACCAGCGAATAATAAAATATTTATAATAATTAAACCTAATCGAGGTATTGAGCCAAGGCGGCATATTACTCAACAGATAGACACAAAATTTCCACAGTATTTTATTTTTCCGCTAGAATTATCATAATTAAGTGCTAAAAGTAGTTTTGGGAATGTAGGTACTCCGAAACGCATCAACTACGAATGTTAAGAGTGATAATGTTAGGAAACACAGAAAATAACACTCAAATCAATTATTGACAGATACAAAAAAAAATTTTTCCCAACAAAAGCTGTTGAGTATAAGACAATCTAGAGCGCGGTAACGGTTTCAAAGATTTTTCTTATTACCTACAATGTCAGTTGTAGCAATGGCTTCTAGAGAAATGAACCGCAAAACGTATATAAGTATTTTGTAGCTCAAATATGTAGCTCAAATATGTAGCTCATGATGCAACTAAAATTTTTTTTATTTACTCCTATTACACAAAGTGTGTTATTTATCGGTTCAATCCATAAATAGATCGGCGGTTTCAATCAAATAATTTGTACATAACATTTATTTGATTTTGCGTTAATCATAAATATTATAATTTATAATCGACTTACATTTTATTTCTATTTTTAATTAATTTTTACTTTTATCAAAATACAGATATTGAAATATTAAAAACATTTTAAGTACCGTGAAAAACGCTTCCATAACCAGAATAGAAACAAAGAACTTATTTTAAGTAAAGTTAAGCGCAAAGGATTATTATGCAATTTAATTCCCTTAAATAATAGCTGGTAGTTATTATCTGAATTGAATCCAGGATCGAAAATAAAAAATATATGAAGTCAAACAGAAGGCATACTGGATGTGGGTGGCCGCGAGGTATAGGGTGAATTAAAATCAGGGGTAGAGACATCCACATAGATAGTGTACGAAGGGCGAGGAGGGAATCAATTATTAATTCTACGGTCTTAATCCGTCTACATCGAACTGATGTACGGCTCTGGGACGGGATCGGATTTTTATGGTGGAAACAATGCAGAAGGTAGTGAGGGGGGCAGATGTCGATTGTACTCATCGCCCCTCTACAGATTATGGAGATATAAACTAAAAAATTGCATTTTTATCCGTACATTCCCTACAGATACGCTTTCATTTACATATATGGAAAAACAGTTACAAAAACTGACGATAGTTTTTAGTAAAATCTGGATTTAATGATCTGATTTTACTTCAAAGTAAAATAATTTAGTTGCTTTAAAAGACAGCTAGCTGCAGTCCTTGTACTGTAGAGTATAAACAAATACTTTAATGTAAAAGAAAATAAGTGTAGTACTTTCTCTATAAAGGTGCATAGGTTTGCTTTTTTGTTTTACTTATGTGCTCACATTTTTATTTTAGCTGCTATTGGCGCAAAGAAGACCGGGCAGCTGCGCAACTGCGCACAGCGCACGAACGATTTATACTTTTCGAACGATTACGTCGTTCGAACCATTTATACTTCTTCATACGAAAGATTTATCTAAAATTATATTTGTGCTTTTGGGGATAAAAAGGAAAAAAATTAGGATTAGAGCTGTGTTAAAAAATCACAACTCATGAAACAGCTGAAAGTATTTTAGCTGTTCAATATTTTTAAGCTCTTCGTGGTGAAAGTTTTGTTGTTAATACGGTAAATTCATGAAAGTTATTTTGTTATAGTTGGCAAAAACATTTAACATCATATGTTATGAAACACAAACCATGTAACATTTTTGCGGCGGGCTGTAAGCCCGATTTTTTTCTAGTACTTATTCATTATTGCTTACTTGTGCTCATCTGGAAATGTCTGTATCGTATCATAACCGAACCGCCAAAGGCAATCTGACCTTACTTCATTTCCGAAAACAGAATAATCGTAAGAAAGATTAATTAAATAGCCCGTATCAGGCTTATTAATGGAAATAAGGAGTGAAGTAGTTTACCGTTTCTAGTTAAACTGAGCAGAACGTACTACATGCATTTGACTATACCAAGACTACTGAAATCATGTTATATTCAGGGTTACGAGTGACACTTTCATTATATAACCGCAGAGGCTGGCTATGTCATGGAAAAGATCAAGCTCAGAGAAAACAACTCCGCATAGTATTTTTCTTACCTAAGTTGTTGCTTTACTAAACCCTTTCCGATAAATGATGAAACGGTCCGTTTAATCTGAATTCTGAGCTCGTTAATTTAAAATTTTACTGCTTTACTTTCTGTAATATAAAATGAAATTTACATTTATTTTGTTTTTTCTGTTTCAGAAAGTTCAACAACCTTTAGGAACACGAATTCAAGAATGTGATGTGCCATCGTCAAATACAACAGAAGGTGAGAAGAATTTTGAAAATTAAATCCCTTCAAGTTAAAGACTGAAACTCCAACAGATCTGGAGTAATATTAGACTCGATTATAAATGTTACTACTTAAGTAATGCAGTCACTTCTTTGAATATTATCGTTACTCTATGAAATAACTTATTTTTCCATTTAAGTTTGGAGTAGCATTCTTATTTCCTGATTTATTTAACAACTTATTGTAGAACTCTGTAAAATTTTTTTTTAAGAAAAAGAGAAATTATGTCTTAAATGGGAGTTGGATCTCCCAGGGAAAAAAATATGAAAAGTGATCCAACCATTGTACAAGAATTTCATTACATTTTTGTTTATATTTATATAAGCTGACTGGGAAAACACAGGGAAACAAACAAAAAACCTAATAATTTTAGTAACAATTAACGGATCGAATCAGAAAACTTAGGTAAGGTAAACTCGATGAATTTCAATTATTTTATAAAACAACGAAAAGATTTCTGTTCCTTAAAAGTGACGAAATTACACTTTCATAAATTGTTACAGTATCACCTTTTTATATTACAGGAAATTCTATAAGGAAATTGTAATTTATTTAATCATCTTGCACGTGACACAGTTGTCTAGTTAATTTCAATTGTTTTTTAAATGCATGTATATTATTTTTAGAATCAAAAAATAAGCTTCTGTGATAGAAGCCACCGTAATATAAAATAAATTACGTGAACAACCAACATGCTCTCTGCTATTGGCTATTCAAGATTCCCCGTTTGGTATCGAATGAAATTCCGTCAAAAACTCAAAACGAGGGTAAAAAAAAACAAGAAACGACATACGAGAGTTATTTACAGTAATGGTTAAGCTTCTTATGAAAGATCTCGTGACTTTTTTCATTCTCTAAAAAAAACCATTCACTAAATGATAACCGTTATCCATTTTTCTTTACATAAAAGCTATTTTTACTATTACGTAAATATTCATTAATTGATACGTTCACATGTTTTTACTCTTTTCTCATCGCGCAATGAAACCGTCATTATTATTCTTCTCCCAAAGCAAGCAAACGAACGTTTCGTCAGATGGCGCATGATACGTTTTACTATTTTCAAAAATGGAATGTTAAGTCTCGCGGCCATAACATTAGCCAAGTCGTGGATGCGAAATTTGTTCGGCATAATCTATGAAATGGGGAGAGTAGATGGTATAGAAATTTATGATTTGGATAGCTCAATTCTTCTATGTCTACCCATACGGCGTTTAGCATGAGCAGAAGTGTCATAAGTGTGCAGTCGGGAAAGTAAGGGGTTTAAGCAAGGCTTCAGGTCTTGACTAGATAACTCATAAGCAGCTGTTTATGTTGCAATTAAGGGTCATGAATGCATAACACGCCTCTTCAATGCATCCTTCGGACTACATAGTTCTCATCGGAATGGAAGGTGTCACAAATAACCGTGGTTCTAAGACCTTAGCCTTTTGCTGAACTGTCTAAGATCTTTAAGAGGCGCTTCCTCGGACAAAGGAGGTCTATTTAAGTAGAAGGGTCATTATTCCTGACCACCAATTTGGTTTCCAGAGTGAACACTTCAGCATTGAACAAACTCATAGAATGTTTGATGTCATTAGCGGTTGTTTAGAGAGGAAGGAATATTGATCCGCGGTTTCTTTGGATATCCAACAGGCTAACAATAAGGTGTGCTTGGCTGATCTGCTGTACAAGGTTAAGATGAGCCTGCCTCAACCATATTATTTTGTGTTATTAACTACAATGATGGACAGTTCTTTAGGTAAAACATAGCCAAGAATTATCGGGCGTTTTTGATATGAAATCGGGAGTCCGAAGGTTTCAGTCTTGGGCCCGGTTTTGAATCAATCTACATTGCTGATCTTCCTAGTACGGAAACTATCACTCTTGTGTCCTTTGTTGATGACACGATTACGGCGGTTAACTGAACCAACAGTAGCGTCGGGAAAATTGAAATCGTAGTTTGATCTTCTCAGTAAGTGGCTAGCTAAATGGAAGGTACATATTAATACTGCAAAGTCGAGTCATGTGATCCTTTGCAATGAGGAGGAGAGTCTGCCTAGATGGAGTACAGATGATCCCTCATTCGGATAACGTACCATACTTAACACTTCATTTAGAACGCCGCCTATCATGGAAAAATCATGTGGGAGAGAATAAAAGCAATTAAATATTAAACTTAGGCAGTTGAACTGGTTACTAGGAAGGAGGTCCCTGTTGTTAAGTAACAAATTCTTCTTTTATAAGACATTTTTAAGGCCAAGCGTCTACGAAATACAACTTTGGGGCACGGCAAGCAGCAGCAACATCGAAATAATCCAAAAGTTCCAGAACAAAGTACTGAGGAACATATCGAGGAAGCATGGTTTGCGAAGAACAAGGAGGTCCACGATTACCTAAGAATGCAAACTATTCGTGAAAAAATTCGTCGGTAGGATGAAAGTATATGCTTAAGGTTATCACGTAAAAGGTTATCATGTAAAAGGTTATCACGTAGTTTATCTGGCTGTTAACCTATTGGGTAACACCCCGCAAGCATAGGACGAGGAATAACCAAGAACGAAAACGCGCACTATAGTGAAATCCAGACACTCCAAAAACTTTTTTTTTAATAAAAAAAAACAAAAACCGAGAAATTTACACGTCGCCTTTGTCAATGCAGACAAGTATACAACAGTTAATCTTCAAGACGAAATATATGAGCCTCTTCAAAATGTAGTGGTGGATGGAGAAAAGCTAATGGAACTGGGAAGAAATAGAGATACACGGAAGGTTTAAATATCAGCTGTTGCGACCGCATGTTGACAAGAAAGCATCGCACATATGGTTACGAAGAGAAAAAATATAGGCTGAGATAGAAGGCTTCATGTTCAACATACAAAATGCCACTGTTAAAACCAAAAATTATACCAAGCACATCATAAGATAACTTCAAAGCGGATACCTGCTGACGATGCAGTGATGTTAAGCTTGCCGTGAAAGGTTTTGACGTGGTTGTAGTTAGTAGTTAGGTCTTCCAAACGTGATTCCTGGCGCTCTTTTATGCAAGAGCAGGGGAATAATGACCCATGGGGTGTTGTTTATCGAGTACTTGGTCATAAGCGGAAAAAAGACATTCTCTGTCGGCTCTCTCGACCCTGGATGATGTTGTTAAAGATAAAGATCGTGTAATCACTCATCTGATGGACGATCTACTTCCAGATGATCTGATGTTGGTGAGACCTCGTATCATCGATGTGTTCGAAGGGAAGTTGTAGGTTTTCGCTCTGAGATAATGTCTTCAGAAATTACTGAGGCGGACTTCCGTCAAGTAATTTGTAGCATGGCTAGGAATAAAGCCCCCGGATATGATGGTATCACGGTAGAGCTCCTTGTTCGCATATTGCCTGTCATAGTTGGTCTTCTGACTAGGAATTGCTGTTTGTTGGGCACTTCCCAGCGTGGGTATGTTGAAATTGCTCTTAAAATGTGGCTAAAAGGATCCCACTGTAAGCTTCTCTTACCGTCCTCGGACGCTCTTGCCTGTAGTAGGTAAGGTTTTCGAGAAGGTCTTGTACCTCTGCATTAACAGTAGGTTAACTTCTAACCATATGCTGATGGACGACAAGTATGGTTTCCACCCGGTCAAGGGCACAGAGGACGGGCTTCTTAAGGTCATGAATTTGGCTTCAGCCAGCGAGTGCATGTATGTACTCGGTGTTTTTTCGGACTTATCCGGCTCTTTCAAAAAGTTGTGGTGGTTCTCTGCCTTGTTTTAACTGCAGCAGCATGGTTGCACGCTAAATGAGATTAGAACTCTCTCGAGTTACTTCAGCGACAGGACTCTCGTCCTTCGTGACGGCAGTTCAGAGGTAGGAAAGACCCCTGTCTAAAGGTTGTCCACAGGGCAATGTTCTAGGTCCATTCGTTTGGGTCGTTGAGTTCGATTCTCTCATGCAATTGCGGATGCCCAGTGGCTGTCACATCGTGGCTTACGCCGACGATGGGCTGCTGCTGGTCGAGGGCAACTCGCGTGCCGAGATAGAACTCAGACTAACGCAGGCATGTATGGTATTAAGATTGTGGAGTCTTCAGTATAAGATGGTTTTCAGTGCGGAGAATAAACTATAATGTTGAATGGTGGTCTAGCCGCAACTCGTCATCCACAGGTTGTGATGGACGGTTTTCCGATTAGATATGTTACCGTTCAGAAGTATGTGGGTGTTATCCTTGATCAGAGGCTTCTCTTCAAGGAGCACCTCTAATTTGAATCGAAAAAGGCAACTGATGCTTTCCTCGGCGTCCGTAGAGTCATTCATTCCGATTGGTGGTTCCACCTCTAG
The DNA here is from genome assembly GCF_047948215.1 of Lycorma delicatula. Lineage (NCBI taxonomy): Eukaryota > Metazoa > Arthropoda > Insecta > Hemiptera > Fulgoridae > Lycorma > Lycorma delicatula. The sequence goes on along the minus strand of NC_134455.1, from coordinate 247,317,066 downwards.
TAGAGGTGGAACCTCGGTGGCTAGGGTCCGTCTGGACAGTTTGACTGGCCGAAGGTAGGCGCTTAGGCAGCGAGTCTCGGTTAGTTAGAATTGAGGTGATTAAATAATAAAAGCTGTCGGCGGAACGGCGACTGCACTGCCGATGGGCATGGGATGCCATGCAGCCGTGAGGTGTAGCAGCGTCTTAACGACAGATTAGAATGAGCAGACGACACTTTCGGCGGGATGGCGTCTGCACTGCCGAAGGGCATGGAGCACCATGCAGCCGTGAGGTGTAGCGGTATCTCGACGATGGTTTATGAGGTGAATGTCGCGCGGGACTCCGCGATGGAGCCGAGTGGGAGTAGGAGGTCTGTCCGCCTCTTCCTAGTGGACCAGACAGGAAACCTTAATTACCCTATGTCTGGGGTTTGAACTAAGTTGAGTTCACTAGGGGAACTAGGACTAAATTTTCGTTGTTCCGATCAATATGTTTGGTGGTATGTTGTGTTTATTTTCCTGGAATTACGAGATATTCACGAAATTGGCTTATAATAAGTAGAACTAGGCGCGGGGTTCGCGCTTCCGCGAGCTCGGTTAGCTAGTTCAGAGGGATACGATGTAGGACATTCAAGATGTCCGGACGAGGCCTGCAGCGAAGTCAATCAACTGAGTTATTAAATCACCGATGTAAATGTCTACCCAGGTATTTGCATCGTTGGCATCCCAACTAGCCCAGGCTTATTACTATGAGATGTAAAAGTCAGAGGGCGATAGACGACACCCGTTAAAGCCCATCAGAGCTACGAATGGGGGTGGGGGTTTCCGGAACCGTCACCAGGCGAGTATCTTCCCCTATAGGGTTGGGATGACGATGCAGTGCTGGAAAGGAGATTATCGATCCCATCACAGGAGGATGCCCGCGGTTCCAAGCTGTAGAATACACCAGGCCGCCACGTTCTCGTCGCTAAGATCATAATCAACAAAATAGCTGTGAAGTACGGACTACCTCACTTAAAAACGCATTACTCGAAATATGAGCCGTAATAAAAAACGAAACAATAAAATTGTACTTGAACAGAGAAGTGATGACTGATAGAAATATCGCGCACAATATGCAGGACATCACACTAGTCGAGAAAGCAACGGAAGAAATATTTCTGGTTGAAATCTCGATACTGAACAGCAACAACTTGAACAAACAGCACAACGAGAAAATAGAGTAATCTATACAGTTTTCTCAGGAAATTACAGAAATGTGGCAGCAACAACTTGTTCAAGTAGTGCCTATCGTTCTCTCGACTACGGGGATGATACCGAAAAAACTATCTGCAAACATCGAAACGTTGAAACTCGACCAGTGGATCTATTTAGAGTTACAGAGAAGTATAATCATCAGTACTTTCAGCATAGTAAGGAAACTCCCTTCTATAAAATAGTTGGATAGCTTAACGAAGAATGCCCGCACCATGACACCAAACAATAGCTAATGTTGAGTTAAAAAAAAATAAATAAATAAAATATTAAAATTAAACTATAATAAGGAAAAAATTCATGGTTTTTTATGTTTAAAAACAAGAGAATTAAATTTAAGATTAATAAATTAAAGAATAATTATATTAAATATTTTTTTTTTTAAGATAAGAAAGTTTTCTTACATAAATAAATTTAAAAAATATATTAAATAAAAAAAAAATGATGTGGACACCACATCACTTCCTTATACGTGTATTAAATTAGATATACAGATATACACATTTTTAAAAGTACATAAAATTTTATTTCACTAATAACTTCTGATTTTTTTCATATTTTTTTATTATTATTATTGATTTATTGTTTATTGAATTTTTTTTTTACAATCAGAAGTTAGTAATTATTAGTAGATCAATATATTTAAATTAAAAAAAAGTTAAAAAAAAGAAAGTAAGGTTGGATTCGAAACGATGTGCCTTCGCCTTGTAAGATATAAATATTTCATTAATTAAAGTTTTATTTGACTATAACTCTGGAACAAATGAAAATATGTATCACTTATGATATATCGTTGAAAAACTCTCAATTAGGGCTTATTGGTACAGTTAAGAAGAAGTCAAAAATCCAAATGTTTTTAGATTTTGGACTTTTTTGATCCAGTCGATTGAAATCAAAAGGGGAGATACACAATCAGATGTTATAACACTCCTAAATCCAAACTGTCAGCATTGGCTAATCGTTTTTGTGTTATGCGAGATACATACGTACATACTACAGATATCACGCCAAAACTACTCAAAATGGATAATTCCAATGAAATCTGAAAACCGAAATTTTTTGCGATTACAATGCTTTCTTGGACTTCGTACAAGGAAATAAAAATATTAACATAAATAATAAATAAATAAAACAAATATAATTATCTATAAATAAATATAGTGCGTGCATGCGTGTGTGTTAAATAAATATTAATAAAAATATATATTTAATTTGTATGTGTATATGTACGTGGGCGCGAGCGCGCGCGCACACACTACACACTAAAATCCATTGTAAATGGATTGCAGTTTCAATAGCAACTCAAGTTTTGAAAAATTTTCTAGGTTTATAGTCGGATGAAAATTTTCAGATAAAAAATCCCAAATATCTCGTAAACAGTCTTTGAAAAAATCTTCGATCCCTAGACGAAGGTACACCACATCTGACCTACTTACCTACCATGAACTGGTAATATTTAGGTGCCCCTAGGGCGCTGTTTTTGTGGGTATATTGGGCTGGTCTTGTAATATTCCCACAACTACTCGTCCGATTTACACGATACAAACGGGGTATGTGTTGATTGGTTGAAGGCAATCTGCACGCATCAGATACACTCTCGATCAACCAGTTCGAGAGTGTACCAAATCGATTATGAATAAGATAGTCTTACTTAAGCCGATCCTGATTGCTGTGGCCGCTGCACCGGGAGGCAACGGAAGGTGCTGGACGTGGCCTGTGCATCGGGAATTCAATCGTTTAAATTTTTTAAAAGAGTGAAACATTTTTCGTTATTAAAATGAAACCACCATTTTTCGTCTGAATTTCTCAGATGATAAGAATTCGTCAGATCAAGGTTCAAAAAATACTGGGATATGCATTAAAACGTTATTACGAAGAAAAAAATATAATAGAGTAATGAATCAAATATAATAATGATAATGAATAATAATTATTAATTATTAACAAAAATTAAAATAAAGGAATTATTTTTTTTGTGTATTATTATGATGAAGGGCAAACAGAGTAACTAAGAGATAAATTACGATCATGTTATTTGATAAGGTAATTTCCAATTAGATAGAAATAATAAATTTAGGTACATGAAAATAATTTCTGTTTCAGTTAACTACATTAAAATTGGGCAGATAAAGCAAAATAGAGATATACTTATACTTAAAATTAAAAGATTTATATTTTTTCTATGTTATTCTCTATTTAAAACCCACTTTAATTTACATATTTTTACTTCTTTGTACGAAGTAAAGGAAGTATTGTGATCGAAAAAATTTCGGTTTTTAGATTTCAACGGAAATATTTATTTTGACCATCCTTGAATCCGTTTTGACTAGATCGGCGAGACGTCTGCACATACGTTTGTATGTACGTATCTCGCATAACTCAAGAACGATTAGCTGTAGGATGTTGAAATTTTGGATTTAGGACTGTTGTAACATCCAATTGTGCACTTTTTGATTGCAATTGATTGAACTAAAAGTGTCCAAAGAAGTTCATAATTCAAAAACATCTGGATTTTGGATCTTTTCTTAACTGCAGTAATAAGCCCTCATTGAAAGCTTTTTAACGATACATCATAAGTGACACTTATTTTCATTGCTTCCAGAATTATAGACAAATAAAATTTTAATTAATAAAATATTTGGATTTTACAAGTGGAAGGAACATCGGTTTACATCCGACTTCATATCCTTTTTTTGTAATTTAAGTATATTGATTTATTAATAATTATTAACCTCTAATTGTAAAAAAAATTATCAACGATTAATATTACATATTTAAAAGAAAAAATTATTGATTAAAATTAATTAAAATAATTTTTTTCACTTGGTCTAGTAGTAAATTTGCCATCGTAAATCAGCTGATTTCGAAGTCTAAGTTCTCAGGCTCAAATCGTAATAAAGGTTACTTTTACTTGGATTTGAATGCTAGATCGTGGATTCTGGTGTTCTTTGGTGATTGGGTTTCAATTAACAAGACAATAAGGTAGCTCCGGAAACGTATACAAAAAAAATGATGAAAATGAAATGAAAAAATTCAATTTGGTTCTCACTTGCCAAAATTTTTTAAATTTTCTAAGTTATTAAGCAAATTTCAATTTTTTATAAATATAGATTTTTTATCTATAATATTATCAAATAGCACAATCATATTAAGTTGAAATTCATATATTAATAAATAAGGAATCAAAAACATATCGATTCGGTTCCAAATACTCAACGGTTAAATTCAGCATTTTCACCCTTTCATATACAGTTCCTCTACAAAATTTATCAATTTAAAAACAATTTCCTTAATTATTTACTTCAAACAATTTCTTTCAATAAACTTTTAATTTTTTACATTAGATGGAGTTTTTTAACAATTTTACCATAATTATTTCCAGAAATAGAAATATCTGAATGGATAAAACGTGTACTCCTATTTGACTAAATTCCAAGATTGTTCAACGATAGTCCAGACTATATTATAATATTTTTTACTATCATTATTATTGTTACTTTCTTTTAACGTAGCGGTTAATATGATGTATGTATCGTAGTATCGCTTTATTTTAGGTGACTAATTTAAAAAAAAGAAATATTTTCGTTGAACTTCTTTTTCTATTTTTGCTATTTTCTATTTGTGCTTTTTTATTTATGCTTAATCAAGAAGGTTAATTTGTAGTTATTTATTTAATTTTTCTACCTTCTTCAAAGATTATTGTAGAAAAATTTGGAGAATTACTCAGTGAATTATCAATCGATTTTATAAAATGTGGGCATTATTGTTTTGGTCAGAAAATACTCCAAATAAAATAGGAACTGGCGAAATTAATTTTAATGTTTTTTTTTTACAGCGACAAGCAATCAAAAGATACGTGAGTCACAAATGGGAATCCAGGCCAGTTCAGAAATAGATGAAAAATCTAGTAGAAATCGATCGTGGGCAGAAAATCAAGAATCTGTGCTGCAAGAGACATATAGTAATAGAGTAGCGCGACAGCTACATATAATGCGAGGTAATACAAAATACGTTATTTTAATCATTTTCACCTACAAATTGTAGTATTTTATGAATCTTACTATCAATATATTAATAAATTCTACGGGAAAATTATAATTTTAGAATGATTTAACTAATTTTTTTTTTCTATTAATGGAACTAATATAACTGGAGTTTATTTTACAAAAAATTATACCGTATAAATACAAGAATTCAGGAAATTGATTACTACTTAGAAGTTAAACTTATTCTAGTTTATTTGTTCTTGTGTTTCAGTAGTTTGTTTGCATAAATTTACCGTAAATAAAACAAACGCCAAAGCCCAGCACCGTTCCATGAATATAAATGAAGCAAAGTCATTGATATAGATTTTAGTTAGTGTATCTACCTGTATTAATTTTTTTATCTATTTAACTCACAAGAGATGGGAATAAGCTTCTTATACCTCTTGTAGTAGAACAAGGTACACGAACTGAAATTAAGTAATTTCATTAAGCTTATGGTGAATGCTATTTGGTGATATGGTATTTGAATCGGTTTAAATTGTAAAATAAGCTGAAATATCTTGCCTAATGAAATGCTCAACATCCTATAAGTTCCATCTTGTAATTTCTAAACATTCATTTTCTTCTGGTATTCCAATTAACTAGTCGGTATTGATATGTAAATTGTAATTTCAGTTTTTTCAATGTTAATTGCAAATTCAAGTTAAAGTATAATTTCAAAAAGTATAGTGAATAACCGTTACCACTTAAAATTCTATTTAAATTTCTATTTAAGTTACTCGCAATGTTTTCATTATTTCAAAATATATTTTTTCTTATATTAATAAAAGTCGGCAGTTTCGATGATAAGGAACCACAAAAAATACTTTATCCAGTTTCCTTCTCATTTAAGACCAATCTCCTCTAAAAATTTCCAAATCGCATTACAATTTTATACCTAAAGGACATAGAAAACAATTTACCACAGCACCGGATAAGTACATATTATGATGGTGAAATACTTCAAGCATATATCAGCTTGAATCAATTCCGCCGTAATAAAGTGGATTTCAAATTTTTATCCAAATTGTATCCTAGAAATGTGATAAAAACATTTTACGAAGTTCAAAGCCAAACCAATGCTTACAATTGTGGATTCTTTGCCACGGTCGTTATTACGTCTATATGGTTTAAAAAAAAGACGGAAAAGGAAAATTCTGATGAACCAAAAATACAACATTCATATTAAATATTCAACGAAAAAATGTTTTATGCTCGAATCCGACTTTTCCTTTTTTGTTTTTAAACTTTTTTTCTTAATTTAAACATTAATACTTATTAACCTCTGATTGTAAAAAAAATTACAATAAATAATAATTCAATAATAATTTTAAAAAAATATGAAAAAATTCAGAAGTAATTAATAAATAAAATTTTATGAACTATTCATTTTAAAAACAAATTTGTATATGTAATTTAATAAGCGTACACGGAAGTAATGTGGTGTCCACATCAGATTTTTATTTAAATAAAAAATTACCATCTAAATCGTTTATTTGTTTTATAGCGTTTGTGTACTTTTGTTTATCCGTATATTTTACTTTAGGAATAAATACGTACTTTTGATTTACACAAAAATTCTTGTGTAGTTTACCTGCTTCATATACTTTTATTGGATTCACTTTTAATAAAAGAACATTCAGTAAAACGACTTTTATTATATTTTGTATCTTACGAATATCGTTATTAAATATCGTTATTTTCTATAAACGAAATATGCATCCATCATAATTAAACAGGTAAGAACATAGATATTTTACTGAATAAATTAATAGAATAAATTTATTCATTATAATAACATTTAAAATAATTAATTTCTTGTTAAATTTTAAAAATGTATTTTAAATAAACAAAATTAATAAAAAAAATCTGATGTGGGCACAACATCAGATTTTTGTACGCCTATTAAATTACATATATATATTTTTTGCCGCACTTCATTTAAAATTATTTCATTTGAAAGCGAGATACGATCAGTCAATTCTTTAATAAAGTTGACAGTTACACAATTGCTGAATATTAGTTTTTATTATCAAATATATATATATATATATATATATACAAATATTAATTCAACAACCTTACATGAAATATTAGGATTTAGTAAAAGTCCCTTTCTTGCTCGTATTACTAGATCAGTATTATTCGAATTTTCGTGAGTTAATGATTAACAAAGTTTCAGATTTCTGGTGTGTGGTATAGATAAAAATTAATAATAATTAAAATATTTCTTTTAGTGAACTCATTTATACTGGTTACTGATATTAATTTCGACCTAACGGTGTAAAATATTCAGTTTTTATTATGGATTATTTGGTGAATCAAAAATGAAAAAGAAACAATCATACAGGTAAAAGAAAGATAACATGAAGAAATATATCTCGAAAAAACTACAGGAAGATGAATATGAAGAGGAAGAAACTGTTAAGAAAAAGGGAAGAATAAAAAAAATAAGAAATGGTAAATATAAAGAGAGAGACATGTTGAATATGTTTTTCTTGTGAGGGTCTATTTTTCAGTCACTCTCTAGTTAACTTTAATGCATATAAAATTAAACAGAAATTTCAGAATAATTAAATAAAATTAAACTAGAAAATGCAAAAATAATACGATTCTAAATTATAATTTTCAATGAATATTAAATAATCAGATGTTTCACCAAATCTATTGCATATACATATATGTAATGCCTATTAAATTACATTTAAACATTTTTAAAAGTACATAAAATTTTATTTCACCAATAACTGCTGATTTTTCCATTATTATTATTATTGAATAGTTATCTATTGTAATTTTTTTTTACAATCACAGGTTGAATTATTAATTAATCAAATTAATAAATCAGTTATTAATAAATCAATATATTAAATTAGAAAAATTAAAAAAATAAATTAAACAAAAAAAGTTAAAAAATAAAGGTGATGAAGTCTGATTCGAACCGATGTGCCTTCCCCTTATAAGATCCAAATATGTCAATATTTAAATTTCATTTGGTTATAACTCTAGAACCAATGAAAATAACTATCGCTTATGATATATCGTTGAAAATCACTAAGTAAGGACTTATTACTGCAGTTAAGAAAAAGTCAAAAGGTTTTTTCGGACACTTTTGGTTCAGTCGATTGCAATCAGAAGGGGAGGTGCACAACTAGCTGTTACAGCAGTCCTAAATCCAAAATTTCAAAATACTACGCCTAATCGTTTTTGAGTTTTTGATACATACATACGTACGTACATACGCCACTCGAAATTAGTCAAAATGGATTTAGGGATAGTCAAAATGATATTTCCGTTGAAATCTGAAAACCGACATTTTTCACGATCACAATACTTCCTTTACTTCGTACAAGGAAGTAAAAATGAAACTGACATTACTTATAATAACAACATTAAGTATTTTACAAAAAATGAGTTTATGAAAATAATTAAAGAAAATCTCAAGTAAACTAATATAAAATGTTATAAAGTCTGGTACAATTTTATTTTTTATAGCAATAACTAAACGAATACGTTTTCAATTTTCATTTGTCCTTGTGTTAACCTACGGAATTACAATTGACACAAAACTTAATCGACAGTAATTAATTTATAACTTGTAATAATTCTTCATTATTATTACTTACAAAATGTTTCTGTAAAATCTATCTACCGAAGAGGAATTTTCAAAGAAAACATCGATGTCAATAAGAGGTAGGAGTATTTGCTTACAAGAAAGCTACATATACACATTAACAAACATTATTAACTTACAAGCATTGTAACATTAACATGTTACACATGCTTTACATTAGTAAAGCATTGTTATTAACATTAAAAAGCATTATTATTTAACATAAATAGTTATATAAACTTTCAATTTAAACTATTTAAAATGTTATAGTTGCTAAACTATTTTTTATTTTGTTCTTTATTTTCTATACACTGAAATTGTTTTTTAATTCTTGGGGAATTACGTTACCTAATTATCTTTTGCTAATTATCTGGATTAACCTCCGTGATATTTCTCAGTACGCGCTGTGAGAAACCGCTTACATTAATAAAAATATCTTTATAGTGCTTATCGGCAAGATAAAATACAGAGGATAATATTTTCTCACGCAGTATGAAAGGTCTTTGTTGCAATATTAAATGAAAATTGATTATGAATAGTCTGCTAATAAAAAAAAAAAAATGATTAAATTATGAAATCTTATTGAAAATTAAAATCATACTTTACTTTTTAATGAAATATAATAAAATCAAAGGTTAAACAAAAACGAATAATTTAAGTATATAAAAACTGAATATTTTATAAGTCAGGTTGTATTAAATCTTGTAATAATGATCTCTTTACAGACGTCTAACACTTAATCACATCATTATAAAGTATTTTACTTTTTGTGAAAGAAAATTATCTCAAAAAAGACACGAAAATAACGATTAATAATAGACAAAAAGAAAAATGATAGGTTTAATTTTATTTTTCCATCCAAAAGTACGAGTACGGTAGAAAGGTACCGGGTTGAAAAGGTCGGTAGAATAAAGAGGAACCAAAAAATAATGGTGGTGTGAGTGAAAGAATAATAGCGTAAAAAAAAGATCGGTTTGGTTGGCTCTGAAGAAGATAGTGGGAGAATGCGGAGAGAGTTCATGAAGGGGAAGGAAGAAGAAAGAGAGAGTGAGAAGCGAGAAAAAGGAATGAGGTAGAATGAATCGAGGGAGAGAGTTTTTCACTTTGAATACTCCCCCGCATTAATGTGCATAAGTCGGTTTTGATTGCTATTATATGAAAAGGTGACCCCCTCGATCGCTGAACGATTCCTTTTCATCTGGTCGCCCGCTTTCCCGTTGGATGTTTATATATATCCTCTTCCTTTTACCCCTTATTTTTCTCCCCTCCGCAATGTTAAATCCCCTTCCCCGACCCACTGTTTATACTACAAAGAGACTGATGCAGGTAACGGTTTATTGCCTTATTTTGTAACTCAAAAATACAAAAATAAAAAATAAGCCAACGGATCCTTGTTTTACCTCCTTTTTGTGTAACAAACGAGTGGTTTGCGTACCGAATAACATTAAAGGGTGAGGAATAATCTTCTCGAAGCGGGAGGGAATACTTAGCTGCCGTTAATGAATGCTTCCAATTAACACAGGACGCTTTGAGTGTGAACAAGACATCCTCAACCCTCTTTCGATACCTCTCCTTCCTGCCGCAAATTAAACCATCGTCACCACTCTCGCCCCTCTTTATCACCCGTTTACCGATAAATAAATCGGACTCGTAACCGTATGAAACTTCCACGAATGTAATTATCGATTTACCACATACAGTTACATGTACGGTCCTTAGTTACTTACATACGACAAAACTAAATACGTCTACCCTTTCTCACTGCATCTGAACACTTTCGCTTCTTCAAACAAATTCTACTTTTTAAACCCGTACAAATAAATAAATAAGCGAATGAAGAGAAAACATGTGTGCGTTTCAAACAAAAACAACTTTTTTCATTTATTCTAAGTTTCAAACTTAATCCCGTTTACGAGTGATTTAGAAACAGTACTTACATTAAATTCAAATAAGTATACTTAGTTAATTTATTTTTTTTTAAAATCATTCATACTAAATAACTGAATGTCATAATTACCTTTTTTGTGGGACGAGAGTAATATCTTAAATAAAACGTTTTCTTTGCTTAGTCTACAGTTATTTAAAACTGAATAAGTTTCCATAAAATGTAATAAAATTGATTTTAATGAAAATAAGGATTTAAACAAAAGCTACAAGAATCCATCTTCAAAATTGATTAAAGGAATCGGTATTTTTTTTTATTATTGATTTAAGTTCCTAAAACACTTTCAGTAGTTAGAATATCAATCAATGGAAAGTTCTCATGACCTATGAGTAGGATGAAGCTGGATAGACTTCAGTCTGTCTGTCCTAAGAGAATATACTACTTAAAAAAAAGGTTTTGTCAAAACAAAATTCTTTTGAATTGTATACAATTTGGCAGATTAATTAACCTACTAATTCACAAAAAGTTATATTCCAAACAACTAAAATTTAGTGTCTTAACTTTCATTTTCGCACAAAACACAACTACACATACAAAAGTCCAATACTTTTACATCACTATATTCAATCTTGGTTCTAACTTTGCTTATCAAAGATTATTCTAAAAAATCTGCGGTGTAGAATTAAAATCTCAAATTATTCTGATTTTAAAAAACTGTGACTTCCCGATCTGTATTTGTAATTACTCTTGAAGAAAATTTTTAATGAAGGTATTCCCATAAAAGGCAAAGTTTTTTTACGTTTAATTTAATCATTTTTGTATTAACGAATGAAGGATATTTTTTTTACAAACCGAGTTCACTTATAAATATGTAAGTAATCTTGTCAATTTTTCACTCACACATCTTTGATCGTCTTCAACTCTGTGAATCTAGACGTTTATTAATAGGATAAATATTTTTAATTAATTAAATTGTTTTAATACGTAGAAAAAATTTAAAATCGAACCTAAGTACCCGTTTGCAACAACTCACTTCTCATTTACCTAAGAATCAATCCCTTTTTAAACTTCTTCTATTACACATAAATTCTTTATACGACAGTTAATAAAAATGTATTACAAAACATTATGTGCGAATCAATATCAGTAGTCTGACCTCATCCTATATTATATTATATTTATCCAAGCATGATATCACATTATAAGGCAAAAGAACTGAGATATATTGCCGCTAAGTCAGTGAAAAGAAGACTTTGTTGTACGATATCTTTTTTTTGTAACACTAAATACAAGTTTTGTAAACCTATGATTACTTTGCTAACCTTTTTGTGATATCAAATTTGCTCTGTTCTCAATAGAAAAAAGCCCTGCAAAACTGCATACAGAGGAAAATAAATTTTATATTCATATTAAGCAACAGTAAGTGCAGCCACGACTAAAAAGTTTTGAATGATATTATTTTTAAAATTTAATTTTAATGAATTAGTTCATCATATGATGGTGAGGAAGATAACGGTTGTTGTTGGTTGAATACTAACAATACAACTCCTAACAACGATTTGAAATAAGATTTTAATACATTTAACAATTGGTATTTTATTTAACTTAATCAGTGAACTGAAAATTACATGATGAGTAGTGACTACGAGGGGTGACTACGTGCGATGTATTATGATAGAAATATCTGATACAATTGGTGTTATTTATAGTAATGAAGCTGTTGAGATATTTATAAAAACAAAAGTGTGGTTTATACACTTCGGTATTACAAAGGTTTATAAATTTACCAATCAAGCAGAAGATTTAACGTTTGTGAAATTATTGTTGTCAACACACTACAAGTCCAGAAATTTCGTTTTGAATTTCGAAACATTCATCAAAAGATCGAAATCAGAAAATTTAATGAAGTTAAAAATTAATTGTTAAATTATGTTAATAAAATGATAAATAAAGGATTCCCTGAATCTAGAAAATCATAAAAGGAAAGACCAAAAACATTACTTTATTACTTTCGCTTCAACCATACTAGTAAGAAAACTATTTTTAACGTGGAGAAAACCGTTTCAAGTCGGCAGAAGGTAGTATAAGCGTATCCTGTAGAGTAATGATTTAGTTCTTTGTTGGCGAACGTCATTAACCGTTATAAAAATTAATAAAATGAACAATTATTACCTATTCAGGGTTATATTTTACAGTGACGATAAGAAAGTAAGAATCTCATACATGTGATCGCTGATCAAATTTCGGTATACTTTGGAGTGCCTTCTAATGTTACTGTGAATAAAATGGAAATTCTATTCTAGTAAGAATTTGTGGAAACGATAAATCCTGAACTGATATTACTTAGTACCAATCTATGGAGGAAAACCACCTCCATTTTTTGCTGAAAAAATACCCATTAAAATAATGTCAAAAGGTTATATATACGCGTAATAAAAGTCCGCGATAAAAGGTGAAAGGATTAAGGACTGATTGTTAAGAATATTGTGGGAAATTCATACCGGGGTAAAAAATTTCAATTAACATTAGTTCTAGATGTTTATAGAAGACATTTTAATGAAAGTTTTCAAAGGAGGCTAAGAAAATAACCATAGATCTAGTAATTATTCCCGGGGGTACATCGTTATTCTTACAAGGTTGTGTTATAAAATACCACGAACATTTATCAACCCAAACGGCTGTTAAAATAAAAATGTTGTGTAACTGGATATTTGTGGCTGAGGAACAAATTTCTGCTGAAAATATTAAAACGGACTTTAAGTTGTTTTGTATTTCAAACCCCTCAGATGATAAGGAAAAAATTATGAGAAAATAGCTTTGTAAATAATATTGTTATTGGAGTAGAGAATGAAGACATATTGAGGGACCACTTAATAATGAGTAGTTTAGGTTTTTAATAGACATTTAAAAATTGCGTTTTTTTTTTAAATATTCTTTTTAAATATTTAATACTGCTTTTGGTTAAGTTTTACATGGTACTCGTATTAACAGAAATATAAACGTTTTTAATTTCAACGGGTTTTAATTTAATTCGTTGTCGCCGTATACTAGTGTAATACAATAAAGTAACAATTGTTTGTGTACCTACCTAGTCTGATCGAAAAAGTTCTTCTAGGCGACTTCTGTGCATCTAATAAAGCGACTAGTTAATGACATTTCTGGCCATATACACGTGTATTCAAACATAACGCACACTCAGATTCATACTAAATAAATGTATACTATTAAAAATAGTATGCAGGGGTGTAGAAAGCACGACAACACAAACTAGTACAATTGGTTGGTATTGCAAATGGAGAAATAAATTTTAGCAAATTTAATGTTTTTCCTTCTTCAGAATAAAAAATATTAGGAATGAACCGTTCTTAAATAAGAAAAATCTGTTTAATAATAAGGGTTAACCGATAATCATCAGTGTACAGCGGCTCAAATTATGGCTATAATTTTAAGTTATTCCTCTCCATAAAAATTGATAGTACAAATTTAATTCATATTAAATAATAAATTAAAAATCCACCTCGAGAAAAAAATGAAATTTTTATTATACTACAATTATTTTATGCTTTCTGTTGTGTTTCAGAATTAGTTAATCCTGGTAAAGACTTATCAATTACGCCGACATCGTTTCTTCAGTTTGGTGTACAAACACCTCAACGATCAAGAGGTAATATATTGGATATTCTTTTGATTCAATTAAGATTACTTTTTTCAAAACACTTAACTTATATTTTTAATGAAAATTTTTCACTTTTAGTAAAGATGTTAATTTTAAGCTGCATCATCATTTCCAGGCTTTTTCTTTTAATAAAATGTTATAGCAATGTTTTGTATACCAGTAACAAAATAAATAATCCTTGAATCATTTAATTTAAAGTTTACCGATATTCGATATATTTAAAAATATATTTTATCAGCTGTTTAGAAAAACTAGATTTTTTGTTTTCTTTAGAAGCCATATACTATGTATTATTTGTCTGCAGGAGTATACAAACATTTTTTTTAAAGTGACAAAAATCGATTTTAATAGTTTAACGTCTTTAGAATTTTTTTCAAAGTTTCAGCTATAAAAGGAAAAAGTAACTGTCTCTAGTATTAGTGAAACAGTAATGTACTATAAAGGATAAAATTTTAAATGCGAGGAAGAAATATAAATTACTATTTTTTTTTTAAAAGTAAGGAAATGAAAATTATTACTATTGCGTCTTTTCAGTACAATAAAGATCAACTTGCTGTGCAAAAATGCATAGAAATTTAATATTTGTGCAGTAATAATACATCAGGAGATTTTCAAGATAGACCTACATTTTATGTTCGTACCAGCCATTTATTTAATCTTCTATGAAACCAGTTATTTTTAATTTATCTTTTTTCCTTCTGTCTTTTGAATTTTGTATGTTATTCTTTCATTCTTACTTCCATCAGAGGGAAATAGTGCAATCAGTAGAGGCTTGATAACTTAAAATAAATCTTGCTCGATGTAAATATCAAGTATCATTTCTTCACTTGAAGGCAGGAAGTATCATTTCCTGTAAGTGAAGAAAGTATCATTAATCATCAAAAGTATCATTTAGAAAGTATCATTAAGAAAGTATCAAGTATCATTTCCTTCACTTGAAGGCAGGAAGAGTGGATAGCTAAATAAGAGCTATCCACTCTTCCTGCCTTCAAGTAGGACATCGAAACAGACCCTCAAAAAGTCTGTGCATCTACCTACCAAAGCTGTAACTTCTTGCAATCCTCCTAAATCTTTTTATCAGTCGGCAAGCATCACTGTGATTTATGAATAAGAGAGATCTTCTTAAGTAATATGTTCTATATCAGGAGATTCTCAATATCGGTACACTTTTCAAACTCGAGATTATTTTCGGTTCTCTGTTGACAACAGAAACCCATCGGGTTGGTCTAGTGGTTAACGCGTCTTTCCAAATCAGATGATTTGGAAAGTCGAGAGTTACAGCGTTCAAGTACTAGTAAAGCCAGTTATTTTTACACGGATTTGAATACTAAATCGTGGATACCGGTGTTCTTTGGTGGTTGAGTTTCAACTAATCACACATATCAGGAATGGTCGAACTGAGAATGTACAAGACTACACTTCATATACACTCATACATATCATCCTCATTCATCCTCTGAAGAATTATCTAAACGGTAGTTACCGGAGGCTAAACAGAAAAAGAGAGAGAGAGAGTTGACAACAGAGAAATCTGTTCATTTGCAAACCGTTCATTAATTATTTAAATAAAAATAAATGAAAATAGCAATTTAAAAAGAAAATTAACTATATATCGTCAAAATTTATCGAGAACTCACAAGCAAATATGTTTAAATATATAAATTGTTAGATACAGCTAACTCTGAATAACTTTTGTTATCTTAATCGTGATTTATAATTTGCGCTTCTGACCTGATAAATTAATTAGCTCTTCAAACAACTTATCTCCCCCAATATTATTGATAATCAGTTGGACTTAATGTTTTTGTTTTTTTTCTGTAAACCCAACTCAATGGAATTCTTCTCAATATAATTAACATAATCTTTATTTCTCTGTTTCAGATAAAGCGATAAGTTGTACAGAACAACATGTTTCCGATAAGGGTAACTTAGACTGTACAGCGTGCAATCAAATAGCAGATATTTATAACGGTATAATTCCATCAATTACACAAAAATCTACGGCAACTAATGATTCAAACTGAAAAAATTAACTTAAAAAATTAGAATTTAATTAACTCTAAGAAATTACTTTTGGTAGGAATAAATAAAATCTGTACAATTTTTAATAAGTGTTACCATAAATCATTTTAATATTCGATCCGCAAAACTCAATCGAGTGTAAATTTCTTGTATATCGTTCTTTTTTAATTTCATTTGTGAAAATGAAAAATATTACGGATGAAATTTTTACCGTATTTGTTGGGTATTAATAAAATGTACTTAAAAAATTCACTTACCTTCTAAATAGGAATAACGAAGCAGAAAGTTTATGTTTTTTACATATTTCAACATATCTAAAATATCTTTGAATTTATTTATAAGAAAAATGAATTATTACTGAGGTTCTATTTTCAGTGACCAAAAGATATATGTTATCAGATTCTCTGAAGTATATTATTTACTTTATGCTTTTGTTTTGTTTACATCATTTATAAAACTTATCGATGTTAGCTGAATTATATTGTAATGATTACATTTCAAAATATTGTAAAAATTAAACACGTCATAATGTTTCTGTATAAAGGAATAAATACAAATAGATATAAATGTACTGTTTGGGAAAAAAGACTACTAAATGTTTCAGGGAAACTAGTCGCTGAGTTAAGGATCTAAAAGTCTTTTATCTATTAAAATATTTCATATAGAGATTTAATATTTAATAAATTTCAGTATCGTATAATATAATACTTAATAATAAATAAATCCACATAATTTTCGATTCTGATTATCTCTTAAGAGGAATTAAATATGGGTCTAAAATGGTAGAATTTAATAAGCAGTTAAAATTATATTACTTAAATTTTTTTTTCTGCTTTAGTTAAATATTTTTGTTAGCATTATTGAGTTGTACATCAGGACAGAAGAACAAAACATCAGGACAGCAGCTACCTACTTAATGATTCATTATTTGTAACTTATCTGTAGAGAATGAGAAAATAATAAAGAATCAATAGAAAAGTGCAAGTAATTGCACCTCCGTTTTTCACGTGAAAAATACTGAGTTCGAGTTCCGACCAAACTTCAAGCTTATGTGACAAATTACGCATTAAAATGTCACTTAAATCTAGAATGAAAGTGTGTACTAGTTAAAAGTTTGGCTATATTTGTTATCAGCTAAATTCTGAAATAAATATTGTCATAATTTAATTATTGCGAGCGAAATAACTTTTTTTAGGACTCGAAATGTATTGAATTATCTTACCTTTATTATCTTAAATTCGTTATAAATTACCAGATTCCTCAGGTTTGAAATATTAGATTAAATTTTTTAATTTAAATTAATTAGAAATTTAATTTAATTTAAAAAATATAATCTAATTAAAAAATGAATTTTATTAATTAATTTAATTTAATTTAGTCTGTTATGAGTAAGCATAATGCCTAATATCTTAACAAAAAAAGCGTAAAAAATAAAATACATCGAACAAAAAGGACAATATTTTTGAATTAATTATGAACAGAAGAATTAAAAACTGATTCTGCTAGGCTAATGTATGGAATATTTCAATTGATATTATCTTTTTTTATTTAAGAAATAAAAATAAAAATAAATATTTAATTGAAATTCATTTATAACATATGTTTAAAATAGAATCTGGGAAGTTTTTCATGATGGATTAAACTTCAATCTACTTTTTTTTAAAAATAGATTAAAGTTTTAGAACGTTGGAAACGTAACTAATACTAACTTACATCAATTGTTAACTAATGTTTAATAATAAGTTTTGGTTGTGGCTGAATCCTTTACATAAAGTCTATTGAATAAATAGATATTTTTAGGTTTATTCTCTATGCTATATACAAGCAAAAAGTACTCTATATGTCACGTTTTGTACAGTATTATATTATTACGTCTATGTTTTATCTAGTTATATGGATAATTTTATCTTCAATGTTACTTATGTCAAAAAAGTAATCCATGTAAAACCTTATCTAAGAAGGATTTAATATAATTAAAAGGATAGATTAAACCAGTTATTGACAAATGCAAAATTAAAATATCGTTATTTATTTCAATTCTGATGATATACGAATGTTGTAAAACACACAAAGTCAATTGCCCGTTTTATAATAATATTTCTTTATTACGTATAATTAGACCTTTTCTTTATAGCATAATATGCAACAAATGTAATTTGAAATCACCTAGGTTTATTAATGCTATTTATCAAAGGTATTTTTACAAAATATGAAAGCTTATAAGCAATATTAAAAAATAAAATAATATATATATGTATATATAATAATAATATTATCTCATACAGTATATGAAAGTAGCAATAAACTCATATTAATACAAAATTAATACTACTGAAGTATTATAAAAAAATATTAATTTAATACTCAATAAAATTAAAAAGTAGTTCTATTTTTGTTTTATTTTATGTTACATTATGTATTTTTTATAAATAAATAATATTTAAACTTTGACGATATTAAAAATAAGGCTTCAAGTTTAAATGTTATAACATTAATCCCGAACTATTCACTTTTTTATCAATCTACCGTTCCGTTAACCTATCCCAGTGCTCACCAATAATTATTACATTAATAACTTCAGTTCATATCTATTTATCTATTCTTCCTTACTTCTTTCATCCCAAGGTAACACTTTTATTTTGTAAATTAACCCCTCTTTCTGTCAAAGTGTTTAATCACCCAGCCGAATGACTGGTGTGTTATAATCTGTTTTTCTAATCGTTTAACTTTCTGCTACACACTAATCTTAATTAAATTTTACTTATTGTTTAAAACTGTTATAATTATGGAATATGTTCTCATCTGGCTACCGCTGAAAAATAACTAAAACGTTATTTTTTTAATGCTAGAGGGCAATATTGACGTTAAATTAAATGTATGATTTAGACATCAAACTTACTTATTTAATTATAGATTACAAATTAAAATATTCCTCATATACATATGTAATAAATTTTATTTCAAATTTTAACGTTTTTACTACTTATTTTTAAAATCTTTGCAGCTTTTTGAAGAAAAGGAATAATTTGTCTGTATACAAATGTAGAATTTAGCGGCAGAGTGAAATATTTTAAATAAATAATATTAATATTATAAACGTTTAAATTAACATAAAGAACGTGTATTAATTATCTTTAAAATAATTCGTTTTTCAAAAAAAATCATTTTATAACCTGTGTATCTTTACGTGTAGATTATTTATCGATACTTTTTTATCATTCATAAATTCTTGCACTTATCGTAGATCACTTTCGAACACATGGGTAATATGTATATTATATGTATATTCTTTAAAATAATACATTAAGAGTTATTTAGTAAATCTGTGCAATAATTTATAAAATAGACTTCATTTATGTAATTATAAATCTCAGAAAAATAAATAAATATTGTTTCATTAAAAAAAATTTGTTATTTTTATCTTAAACCGATTCTTTTTTTAAAAAAAACAAACATATAATTAAATTTTGATGAACCACATGTCCAGTCGTTTGATAGTAGAGCATAAAAAATGCAGAGAAAGACAAAATAGCGTTTACAGAATAGATAATTGTGGGCATAGAATGCAATAATTATGTTTAAGTTAAAAAATTATTATAGAACAGAAGAAAATGGAGATTAGAATCAAGCCAGTAAAATAATGGGTTATTACCCAAACGACCAGCAAAAACTAGAATTATTTGGTTGTGCCGAAAGGTTTATCTTCAGCTTAGGTTTATGTTCAGACAAATTTATTATTTTTAATTTTTTCTGGTTGACTACATATAAATATATTGTTTTGTATTGCAGATATAATTAATCGTAAATTTGGTTTAAGCTCTACTAATTGTTGATTCTTTACCATAATAATAATCTATTAATTAACAAATTGAAGTACCAGGCTCAATTACAGATAAAACGATTATTTTGAAAATTTTATTTATGTATGTGAAATTCAGTAAATATCACAACACATACTCGTTTGTGCCTAAACATACTGTTCTAAAAATATTGAACTTTATTCAATATTTTTAGATGAATGGCAGTTTGTCATTCATCCGACAAACTGCCTAAGAAAATACAATAAATAAAATATTCTCATATTTATACAATATTGGAGTTTTACTTCACAAACCACTGAATTCGTTCTGAGCAATATTTTATCTCTTGAAAGAAAAAATGCGTCTTCTACGAATTTTTCTCATGATCTTAGTCGAAGTTTAAAGCAAGACCCTAGTTAATTTGTCTAGCAAGATTCACTAAAACTGTGTAAGCTGATCTTATGCGAATCGAATACAAGAAAGGCCAAAAAGACAGACTCATTTACTGATAACTAATAAAATTTAAGAATAAATGAATTAATTATATGCAATTTTATCATAAGAAATATCTTTAAAAACGGTTTGTATTATATATGAGGAAAAAATAAAAGAGGAAGTTTAAGTTTAGAAATAAAAAACAAGTAAAATTACTTATTTAACCAAAGGTTAAAGGAAGTACGGTTAAAGTTAATTTTACAAAATTCTGAATTTATATGTATAATGAACTGTGATAAAATTTAAAAACCTTAAATGTGAATTTCAATCTGATTTCTTTAATCGAGTTTCTGCAGCTGTTTTTTTTAATTGTTTACTATTCAAACAAGTATTACAAGAGAATAGAGAAGTTATAAATTACATATACTTTAAATGCTGACTTATTCGATTATTAAGATTCAATAACTGCAATTTCTCATCAATAATTTATATTCAAGAGCTTTAACATTCCTTTCTGTATGAAAGGAATACAATGTAATTTCACAGGGAATAGTAGCTATTTCAATTTAGTATAAAGATTAATTTCAATCGCTTTTCATAGTTGTTTTTGCATTCGTTAAAAAAAACTCACTCATTTGTTACTCCTAAGAATAAGAATTGGATAAATGTCGATCGAAACAAAGGTGAGACAAAAGCTTTTAAAATATTTGATTTTTGTGCAGCCTCCTTAATCTATCTAAGGGTTGAACAATCTTGCTCTCAGAAATCATGTGTTTCTTCATCCTTTTTTTTCATAACAAACATTATTACATCACTCCTATGTAGACAATGTAGACGTGTTGATGTAATAAAACGTTTAAGCGTAAAAATGAGTTCCTCTACTGTAAACACAACTACATTTGGAAAAAACGTAAGATACTGCAAACAAACTTTTAAATGTTTTGTAGAATTATACGGAGATTAAATATTGAAATTACTATGCAGTAAATGTCTGGTTTTAGAGTTAAGGAAAACGTTAGCCAAACGCTATGTATGGAGTGTTTTGTTTTACGTAAGAGAATCATAAATGATGATGATCCAAAAAGGGACTGGATTGAGGCTTTTGAAATGTGGATATGGAGAAAGTTAGAGAAAATAAAATGGAAGGATAAAGTTAGGAATGAGAAAGTAACTAAGAAGATTAAAGAACAAAAAGCACTTTTGCGGGAAGTACACAAAATAAAAGGTAAAGGAAAGGTAAGGACATGTAGTTAGAAGAATTGCAATCTTGACAATGCGTAATTAGAATGGTCAGTAGAAGGAGGAATAAAGCGATGAATAAGAAGGATGAAGTAAATAAATGAGGTGAAGATTGGAAACTACAAGGGGACGAAAGAGAAAGCTTAGGACAGGAATGGATGTAAACAGCTGTGGCGTAAGAAACCTGCTGCAGAAAACTAAGGGTGGCAGAACGCCACTTAATATAAACAATAAATATTACGGTCGAAAGAATACGGAACTTATTCATACAGCCAATCGGATATGTATAATAGAGTGATAACTATAAAATAATATAGTAACACTAGCGGACCCGACAGTCGTCCTGACGTGGCATTGTTCTGTAATAAATGAACAACACATAAATATAAGTAACTTATTTAAGTTAAAATGAGCAGGAATGTGGACGAAATTTCATTAATATGACTATTAGTATGATTATTATCAGTTTGTGATTGTTGTATTATTGTAATGGGTTTATTGGTTAATTATGGGTAGTATGGTTAATATTTATTTTCGTTAAATATTGATATGTCTGATGAAAATTGAATTAAAAAATCGAAACGTCGTAAAATTAATAATTAGTGTAATTAATAAATTTTCATCCACATTACTGCTAATTTTCACTTAAGATCATTCTAAAAAAGTACCTCCTACATTTCTATTTATTTAATAATTTTGAAGTTTCATAACCATGTAATAGCTTAATTAATCAATTAATAAAAAAAAATTAAAGGACTGTAAAGAAAGCAATGTAATTAAAATTTTAGTAGAAATTTTTATCATTTTTCTTATTCTTCATTTATTTTCTCATTCTTTATTTTAATGTCTTTTATCAAATTTTAGATAATTCTAAATTAAAAGCAATTTTAGAAAAAATTTATAAAATTAATCAGCTACATAAATGATAACTTCAATGTTTTAATTATTCTTTAAACTTTAATTAATATAAGTAATTTATATTTTTATTTTATAAATGTTATAATTTATTTTACAAACTAAAATGTTTATTTTCAAAGACCCGTTCAATACATAAGTTGCATAGAATCATATGAGAACGGACAATTTAAATTTGTAGATTAAGTTGATTGTTATTGAATGCACGTGTATACATCGTTAAAATTCAAGAATAAATCATGTAAAATACTCACTTCAATACTGCACCTTACAAATTTGCACAATGTATATTTTTAATTACACTTTATAACGTTATTTCAATAAATAATAATATAATATAATACAATATTCTCAATAAGCGCGCAATTCTTGCAGACTCGTCAATGCTTCGTTCTTGCTAGATTTGAGTATGCATACAGATTAAATGAACACAATTGAAAGTTTCATAAAAACTTTCAAAACTTAAAAAACTGAACATTAGGAACCAGAAAATTTAACCTTTCACTTTATAAAAGTCAGAATGTAAATAAATCCAAATGGCAAAACAACAGCACTACCTATCGGATTTAATTCAAACTACTCTCTAAACACAGTAGTCCGTTAAAAATACAAATTTTAATGTAATAACAACATTAAGCTACGAAGCAAGTAACTGATATGCGAAAAAGCAGCAAAATAAAAAAAAAATACTAGAATCCGATTGCAGCACCAACTACCGGGTCTGACTGATATGCCAAAAATTAAAAAAAAATTCTAAAA
This sequence comes from Lycorma delicatula, assembly GCF_047948215.1. Lineage (NCBI taxonomy): Eukaryota > Metazoa > Arthropoda > Insecta > Hemiptera > Fulgoridae > Lycorma > Lycorma delicatula. The sequence goes on along the minus strand of NC_134455.1, from coordinate 247,293,464 downwards.
CGCGATCGCAGCGTTGCCTACCGGATCCAATTGTGAACCTTAACCACTCCAAGATCAACAACAACACATAAATAAATAAATAAATTTAAAAAACTTTTCTATCGGATCAAATTGTGAATCTAAACCATTCTCGAATCCCCTTGAACACACACAAAAAATTTCATCAAAATCGGTCCAGCCGTTTAGGAGGAGTTCAGTGACATACACACGCACACAAGAAATATATATATATAAAGATATTAAGAAAATAGTCTAAAATATTAAGTAATGTCACCTTTAAAATTACGCTAGCTTTTACAAAAGCGTTCATGAAATGATTTATCAAAGAAAGAAAGTAATGCAAATTGCAAATTTAAGCTTTCCTTAAAGTTTTGATTTTCTTCAATCACATGACTAATCTTGAGCGAAAGAGGTTTATAAAATCTCATATAAAAAAAAGGTTTTTAGTAAAATTAATCAGTTACCGATTAAACACTTCTTTCTAACAGAAAGGAAAGTGTCTTAGAAAACATAGCCACAATTAAACTACTATCATTAACGAACTTAAATAACTATCAAATAAAGAAATTTTAAGGAAGAATTATTTTCAAACGTTAAATTCAAATTTTTAATATTTTTAATTTACCGCCTTTTTATATCTTTATTTTAATTTAATGATCTATATCTGTAATATAAGAAATAACGAGAGTTATAATCAAATTATGTAAACTTGTAAGTAAAAAATAAACTACAAGAGTAAGAAGAGATTTCAGTTTTAAGTAGTGGTATTACAATATAACAACCCGTGAGATAAAAACAACTTTCGGAAAACCATCAAAAAGCCTTTTTTTCTAAATTTATGTTAGCGTGTTCGTACAATTAGTAAAACTATTTTCGTTATTAACAGAAAAATTATGGAATATGAGAGGAGAAACAGATTTTGTTGAGGATACAGCTGAATTCAATAGTTTTATGACAAATAGTCATGAAAAAATCAGAAAAGAATCTATAAAAATTGATTAGGCAACAAAATAACCGTACTTTGGAAAACCAGAAAAGAAGGACCAAAAAAATCAGAATTAATCGCAAAGACTAAGTAACTGCATTAAAGAATAATAAAATAAAGAAGGATTTTTTATCATATTAAAAAGTGACAATTAAATAGAATTACTAGCCCACACGAGAGCGCGCGCGCACAAACGCACATGCACACAAACGTCAAAATATACATCTAATAAGAGTATAACATTTTAAATTAAATAAACTTTAAAAAAAATTGACTTCAAAACTATAAGGTAAAAAAAATAATAACTCTTCTTTAATTGTCGGTTTTCAGAAGGCCGTAAATTAAAAACACACTAGTACTGACAATTTTCCAGTCATTAATTTGGCGTTGAATTCAATATATCGAAATTTAAAGAAAACTACACAACTATTAATTTTGAGTTATTAGTGAAAGTTTTTTTTTTTACAACGGTTTTATTTTTTATTTATTTTAAGCTCAAATATTTCCTATTTTTCAGTTTAATTTTTTTTTTTATTTATTTAAAATGTTCATACTAAACTCTATCAAAAAACTGTTCGTAACAAAAGCAAAGCCGAAAAACGTACGTCTTGACAGAAAAAAGAAAAGCGATATTGAGAAACTGCATAAAGAAACTACTTACTAGCTTCGGATATGGAAATATGAATTATGGATTTAACTTAAATTCTAATTACCTGAAAAACTCGAAATTTCAGCATGACGTCAGAGTCTATAATAATATTATGCTACTATATTAAAATATTTAGAAATAATGACGAAAAAAAATGTTTAAATAACTTCATATCTTCTACGTAGTCAATGTATTCGTATTTTTCCGTCGAAAAGGTATTTGGAAAATTTTACAACAGGAGTTCAAGAAGAACTCTGTCTACAAAACGAAAGAAAAAATCATAGAAATTCGTTAATTTAGTGAAAAGTGAGGCTTGAATATACGTAATAACAAATACGGGTCAAACTGAAAATCTGCACCTGTTACTGAAATCTGCTAAGGATATACATAAATATACAAACATATAAAAATCTATATCAACTTAAGTTTTTGGTATAAACTACATTTTTAGCAACTGTTTCTTTAACTGAACTGTTATTAAGCAAGATTCTATAAAATTGTTTTTACGTTTTCGGGTTTTTATTTTTTATTTTCTCAATTCGGAAATTAACATAAAGGTGATTTTTCCTTATTCAGTTTTATTAATTTAAATATATGTTTTTTTTTTTAATTTACATTTTCTAGTTTTTCTTTTTCCATTTGCTTTGGGACAACCATGATTATTTAAAATTTTTCATCACATATGGTAATGCTTGACATGCTTTCTGTGATACTGTTTCATATCAGTTCGTTGTAACGGATTGTGTCCAGTGTCCATTATGCAGCATTGAACCCCGACTTCAAACCAGGTAGTATAATTTTTGACATTTTAGGTAATTGAATGAAAAAGGCAAATTATTAACATGCATAAAATCGGCTACATTATGCTCTGACTTCTTGTCTTTATCTAACATTCATATTATTTTTTATAGCGCCTTTACATCACTGCGAATGTAAAGACCAATCTATTGTCTTTTTTATAATTTTCCTAAATCGCATTAATATTGTTAATTAATATATTGCAAATAGCGTTATTAAAAGTTTAATAATTTTTTATACAAACTATGTTACTATTTATGATTTTTAAAATTAGTTTCACTCCTTTTTTGTTACACAACCTTATTCGTTCTAAAAATATTTAAAATTGTGCTTGATTTATTTGTTTTTTTTTTGTTGTTCTAATTAGTTAAATTTAAGGGTATCATGAAATTCTTTTAGCAGCAAACTTTGAAATTTTTAGCAAAACAGATTTAAGCATTGGAGATGTACTACACTACATGAAGAATGATGCTGTCAGTTGTATATAAGTCTCTGCTAAATCTTCACTAACAACGTTTTTTAGGCATTTTTTTTCAAATAATCATTTTAGTTACATGTTCACCAAAATCCTAAGAATAAATTTAGTGGTGTATCATTATCTTAATTAATCCATTATCCTGGTGATATAACAGTTAAATCATCAGACGAATTAATTTTCAGTTCTCCGTTTTTGAGACTTCATTTTTTCAACCGAATAAATAATCTATCCGTATTTGGTGAAATTGTTTTCGTAGAAATTTCTTCGACCATTATAAGAAACTAAGAAGACGAAACCATTCAATATAGCTCGTACAATTAAACTTATCTTCCTCAACCAACAACCAGTTATCCAGAAATATCTGAGCGGACAATGAAGCAAAGATGGAAAAAAGCAAAGCACTGACTGAAATAATATATATTTACCGACGTTGGAACCTATCGATGAGTTCCACTCTATTGAAATACTTTCCTCGTACTTTTTTAAAAATGCTGTTTGAACTGAAAAACACTATGTAACGTAGTTCTATTTCAGCAAGAGAATCCAATTCCTTGTCAGGAATCAACCCTGGGACCTTCATTTTCAGTCATCAGTTGATAAACTAAGTCACCGAGGCAATAAATATAAATAAAATAAGAAATCACAGAATTTAACTTTATTGTAAATGTACAAAAACAGTATGGTGCGTACTTTCACAACTTAATGTTTTAAGTAAAATGATGTTTTAATTCACACAAATCGCTCGTCTCAACGTAATTTTAAGAAAGTTTAAGAGAAAAAAATATTCGTAATGTAAAATTCCATAACGTTAGCTTATTTGTGTTCCGTAAGAAAAATTTAAGAAATGTCAAACGATAGTTAAACTCGTGAAAAAATGATGGAAGCGGTAGAGAAGAAAAGATTTTTATTGGTCGATGAGGGAGTTAACGTAGGGAAACTTGCCAGTGGAGATTGAAAAAACTCTTGGGGATATATAAAGCGACTGAACACAGAAGAAGAGAAAAATAAGTGGGAGAGAGAAAGAGTAATGGGAGAAGAAATGGCTCCCCAGAGGCCTACGTGTGTGTTTAGTTTGCCTCCTAAACACGTACAGTATTGGCTATTCTTGCTCATTTTGTGAATAATAGCCTATTTCCAGTTCTATACTGTGTGATTGTATAAGAAAAAAGTGATAGCACGCCCGATCAAGCAAGGACTTCTTGTAAACAGATTGCTTCGTCTCTCCTATTCCTTTTCAAAAAAGAAGATATCATCCTCTTTCTTGTACACATCCGCTATTATACAATCCGATGTCACACCCTGCCGATAGAAAACCTCACCCTTCTTAAACTTAGCCTTAAGTTACTTTCTTTATAAACTACATTACTTTTACAGACTATGCGAGCACAGAAAGTCTTTTCAATAAAACTAATTTCCAACAATTTAAACAACAATGTTTTCTACTACCATCATTTTTCCGCAGTGACAGCAAATTGATGTAAGAAAATAACAAAATTTCCTTCTAAACAAACCATGGAATAATTGACAGGAAGAGCAAAAAAAAAAATACATTTCCCTAATTATTTAGTAGTAATTTTGCTTATTTGTTAAACAATCTAATTATAAACAATATTATAGCTTCCTGTTTACAGTTTGTCTAAAGTACTAGATACCTCTTCAGACAGGACAAAAAATAGTTTTTCTCCACGAAAGACTAAAAACTATTAATCATCACAGTTTTATCACACAAATAAACACAATCAATTATACCGTTACAAAAAAAAATATTTTCAGGTAGAAATCCACAAAGACTTATTATTCGGACACCTTTACTAGAGATACAATTGGTAAATACATCGATGAATATTTGGCAGACTATTTTATATTACATGACTAATAAAAAAAATGCACAAGGCCAGTGAACCGACATAAATATGTTGTAAACTGTAGATTGATTTTATCGTGCGCCATTTTTGGTTTCTTTCTTTCTACAAAGAAAAATTAGTTTTATTTTAAATTAGTTTCCTTCCACCGTATTACGTTTAGATTTTATTTTACGTTTACATACTTAAGTTGATGTAGTAATACAATAGAGTAATAAATCCACTGCTAAACATCTAATGAAATTCTGATCTTATATTTGCTATAAGTATTTGGTTTCCGACATTTTTAATAAATACATAATCAACCAATATTATTTACAGTCTACAGTCGTTTAAAGTTAAGATTGCAATCAGATTATAACATCATGATAAAAAAAAAATTATGGAGTATGTGGTTATTTAATTTAGGTGATGTACTTTATAATTCGACATGAACTTAAAAACTATCAAAGACGCAGTAAGAATATATGAAGAACCATCTCATGAAAACGACTGGAGCAAAAGATTTGATTTTTTGTTAAAAAAATATTTTATATAAAATATACGTATATAACTACAAGCTAGTTCAGCAAGTATGGAATCGAGCGGCCGACGGACCGATAAATCCTCTTTTATGCGCTCGGTAGCAAATAATTTTAATTTTCGTTCAACCCGGCATAGAGTTACTTACTAGTGGGGGTAGAAGGAAGGCTTCCTACTCCACGGCTGGCTGGCATTTGTAATACCCTAAGGACTAGTCAGCAATAAATAGGATTTAGGAAACCACCCTGTTACTACCCTGTTGGCAAAACTACGCCAATTGGGAATTGGACAGATTGCATTTAGAAGGGATAAAGTATAGAAGAGAAGGCGAGCTGAGAGTTATGATTGGAGAAATCCACCTCCACTTCTCCTTAGCCACCGTTTGACCTAAATCCAAAGCAAACCTCTCATACTCTCTCACTCCCGGCAACCAACCGGTCCTTAAAAAATGAATGTTTACTCTGGAATTGAATAACCTTATCCTGTCTTAAATTTGATAAACGTGTGTGAGATTATTTTATTTGTCACATCTTATCTCATACTGACGCATACTATCATGATATTGTGTATCATAATTTTCAAAATCTTATTATCACTAACCGACACATTTTTATGAATGCTACCAAATTTATATTGGAGTACGTACAGTCAAGTCTGAAACATCTAAAATGTCAATAATAAAAATATCGAGTCAGATCATGTACTAATTGCACCAAATAAATAAAATCTTATACGTTTTTTGTAAACGAGTAATATATTTATAAAATATACAGTAATTTTCGTGTCATTTCTTGTCCGGAAATATCTCGTAAACGACTGTTGAAATTTTTTTCAGTGTTCAACTTCTTATTTCTTCTTGACTTTACGTTGGGATTACCCCCATTCAAATATTATAATTTTATTTTTTTAAATTTTAGTCTATTTTCTTGAAACCCGTTTACAGTTGGTCCTCCAAATTGGTATGCCTAGTTCTTTAGGTTCGGAATAGAATCACCATTAGGTTCGGTAAATTCTCATAACATTCCTCGGAATCCTCTTGACTGATAATAAAAATAATGTCGCGATGTTTAAAATATTATTTTTCAATTTTTTTTTTGTTTTTAGTGAAAGTAAAAACCACGAATAGAAGTGGTAAAATTCCAGTCCTTCTCTTCGAGCTAACTAATTAAAATATTCCAACAGTCCTTTTTTAAGTTATTCTACTTCCTGAACAACAAAAACGGTCAATAATAGTTCTAAAGTGGATCAGGCTCTCCTTGAAACTAAAGCAACTTCAATCGATGAAAATCATAACTTCACAATTAATACAGAAAAAATTTAAATTAGGCGAATTAATACTTTTTAATAGAACTAATACTACTACTATACTATAATATATCACTGTATAGTTATATACAGAGGTATATTATAGTAATAATATATAGTAATATAAAACAAAATTAATTAAACGGTTTCAGACATTTTTATTTGTACCTACATTTAGCATATCATTTTTTCCGTAATATTAAAAACTCAAGTTAAACAAATTTTATTCCAGTTACATACGTGTAATTATTAAATTCTTTTTTTCTTCGGAATGATAATATTATCTTTTTCTATATATTTTAAAATCCTTGAAAATTGTTTAACAAGTACTTTAATATTTAGTAATTATACCCTGTAAAATGGAAAAATTAGGAATTTTCATTATTCATCTATTTTCTAAATTCGCCATTTGCAATTATATGAACTTCTTATTTCTCCTTAAATAACTGTTAAATTCATTCGCTTCTCTCTTTTTCTGAAGAAAAATATTTTTGCGGTCTAGGAAGTTTATAAAAACTACCATCATTATTGGTGTAAGGATCAGTTAAAAAGATTCGATAAGAATCACTTTTATTCTTTTTTTTACATATTACTTCCTTAATATTTTTTAATAAATTCTGTAAATTATTTGTTATAGTTAAAATTTCCATTAAAAGTTTTCCTACTACAGTTTCTCTTGGATTCCTTATCTATTTCACATTATCGATAAGAGTACAGTTTGGTTTACATTTTTCTTTTTTATTTCCTTTTCCATTTACCGGTTTAGGCTTTATAATACTTTTTCTTGAATAAAGCGTATTAGAATTATATTTCGAGAATTATTTTATGATTTAATTCTCTTTCTCTACAATAGGATTTTATGTTTAAATTTACTCTTGAATAGATAATTTTATAAGAGGAGTTAAATAAAACCATTATATAATAAGTAGATTTATTATTCTCAAGTAGGGAAGTAGTTGAACATTTCAAGTAAAAAATTTAACCGTATGAAAACAGTGAGAAAATGAAGAAGATTAAGGAGCTAAAAAAATACATTTTAAGGAATGATTTAACGAATCATTTTAATGATTTCAAACACTCCATTATTCAGGAAAATATCTACTCAGAAGCAAGGTTCATGACATATAAAGAAAAGATATAAGTAAGAACGAATTGAATAATTTTGATGTTAAGCGATGTATTTCAGAATATGAGATTCATCTTCTTCGGAACTTTAAAAATTAGGAGCAGAAGATGAGAATCTTCAAATTCATTATAATAAAATGGAAAAAAAATCAAAAAAACTGTAAAGATATAACTAGGTTAAGTTGTTAAAGTAAAAATAATATTACCCCAAAACCATAAAATATTGGACTTCAGCTACTTAAAAATCTTCGGAATATTCTCGGAAAAACTTTTATTCAAATTTTTAAAAAGAATAGATTTTTATAGGAATTTTTTTCCGATGCTTTGAGGTTTTCATTTGCAAAGGAGGTCGATAAATACAATTATTTATGGTTTAATAAAGACAATGAAAATTTATTGGATAAATTATCCAATAACATTTATTTGATAAGCTAGATTGTCTATCTGTCCGTCACTCTCCCTCTCTCTATCTCTCTCTGTACGTGTGTATGTGTGTGTGTATATTTGTATATATATATGTGCGTGTGCGTGTGTATTTACTTGGAAATTTTAATATGCAAATAGATAGTCTAAAACATTGATTGATTCTCAAACCTTCAAAATATTTAAACTTACCATCTATTAAAAATCATAATTGCAATTGCTGTTTTTAAGATGCGGGGGATGATCTTGGGTTAAGCTGTGAGCGGGTGATACATGTTGCAGTCTTCAATACCTCGGCACAAGATGAACAAAAGCCAAAAACTGCAACGCTACATTAAAGACCTCACAATTTGTCATTAAAACTAGATCAGCTAGATCAAAACCCTTTAATTCCCATATTTATTTGTATATTGTAGATCGGGAGATATGCAGCATTAAAGACAAAAGTGGGCTTTTCTCTTTAAAGTGGAATATTTCGGTTCAAAAAATCGTAGAGATATAAAAAAAAGAAATTAAAGCTTAAGTCTTAAGCTTTAAACGATTTTAATGCACTTTACTGAAAAAATTTCGTTTCCCCCATGCGCTCAATCAAACAAGAACAACTTTCAAATTTTTAAAACTTTTCTTCTCAACGATTTTTTTTTAATTTGATGATTTTTTAAATCTGAAGTGTACTGTCCAAAAGCAGAGTATTCAAGCTTTATTATTTTTTTATTCGTATCTCTAAGCCTCTTGGTTGCAAAGTTAGAGTAGTTTGAACACGATCATTTTTATCATAAAATATAGGTGTTCCTTTAATTTTTTCTACAAGTGTAGTAGGTATTTATTTTAGTTGAAATATCAGGTAAACATAATTTTTGCCTTTTTTTTAATCAGCTGTCGCCTTTCTAGACCGCCTGAACGCCCCCAATTTTCTGTGGGCTTTCTAACGCCCCCTTGAAGGCCTCCAGCGCCCATAAGCGGGCGTTATCGTCCGCTTTGAGAACAAATGGTCTACAAGATCATCGAGCAGGTAATGAAATATTTAATTATTGTTTTGCGATCGACACAACGAATTAGGTAATTAATAGATTTAATTACAAACTTTTTAATTAAAATAAATATATACATGGATGTGTATGCAATATATCAAATAGCACGTTTCTGGATTTGAACAATAGATTACATCAATGGTATTATTAATACCGTAATACTTTAAAATAATTATATCAAATCTGTTGCTAGCTTAATATAAATTAAGCTGTAGTTGCTAAGTTAATCGCTCTTAACTCTCTAACAGTAAGCTAAGCCCCTACTTGTTATAGTTGCCGCACCCATTATCTACCGATAATTAAAATCTCCAACCCCCACCTTCACTCGCTTTTTCTACCTCTCTCCACCAATCTCCTCCAATTCCCGACCCACTTTTATTATAGTTCCCTCCTCATTTCAAACTCCCCTCAGGCCGGCTTCATAACATTACGGTTCAATCGTGATACATGAGAGTTAATTCTCTCCTTTAGTTAATTGTTTATTTAATCTTAATAATTATGAATTAATATCGTAAACACCAATTTTTCATTTATTTGTCGATAATTAATTGTAAATTAATTATTTAATTAAATTTTCTTATAGTTGTCACTAACAGTTAGGATAAATTGTGTAAATACTAATGGAATATTTTACATCTTTAAATGAACTGAAATAATCATTTTACAGCGTAAAAATTTACTACAACAAATTACTGTTATTTAATAAACTATTTTTTTTTTTTGTTTACTTTATCCTGTTATAAGTTATACATTAACAATAATTATTTTAAAAAACGTACCTGTTAAAGTAATTCTATTTAATTTCTCTGTTATTTATTTATTTTTTGTTTTTATTACAAAAAACTGGAGCGACACATGTTGAACCTTTCTCATATTTGCATAAAGCTTAAAATTATGCCCTTTCCCTATGGCAAATTAGATCAATAAGCTCATTTATTTACTTACGTAGCTACTGTGATAATTAAAAAATAATATGATAAAATTTTAAAATGGTTTGTTAAACCAGTAAAATGTTATAAAAATCAATACAAATTCAATCCAAAGCTAAAGGATTCCATTTAAATATTTAAAAAGCTTAAAAAGCCTCGAATGATAGTATTTTGAACCGTTGGTAATAAACATGTTATTTTCAAATTTGGATATTAGTTGTTTTTAAAAATTCCATTCGATTCTCATTTGAACGATTGATGATAATGTTAAATTGATAACTTAAAACAATAAACATTTAAAAATTTTAATGGATAATGGTTAATGAACTTCTTCTAATAACTTATAAACAAATTTTCAATCCTGATAAAAGATCGTTTATAAAAGAAAATAATAAACTTTTGAGTCAGTATAATGGGTAAATAAAAAGTTAACAGAATTAATTGATTTTGAGCGTGAGAAAGTATTATCAGCTAATTCTCTAATAAGAATTGTAAAGTGTTCTTATAATAATATCTACTTATTTAGAAAATAAAAATAGAATAATTTTCAAATCGATAATTTGAAACTTTAAAATATTAATCTCTGACTGAAGAACTTGTATTTCTCTTATGAAAGAATATAACTTTTTTTTATTGAAAAAGTTATATAAATAAAATTGCAGTGGTTGAAGGGTTTTTGTAATGTTATTTTTCAGAAAATAAAATCAAAAATTAAAAAAAACGTTGACAACACAACATTAATATTAATATTATATTAATATTTTTTCGTTTATTTAATTCAATGATTCTTACTAAAGCGTGCGCGTATACCGTATTTAATTCGTGCGGATGTGGCGGTACTAGCGGCAACGGTCAACACTAACTAAACTAATATAATTTCACAACTTACACGGAACAAATTTCATTTGCACGGTTGGCAGACTGGTGCAACCACGAAGCTTAACACACAAGGTACCGATTCAATCAGGTAATCGAGTTCAAGACCCAGCCAAACCGCGTTACTTTTTTGCACTTTAATATTACTCATTTATTTAATTGTACCGCTCACCTGTGACGTCACAACATAGCAGACGACTTAAACAGCTTTTTTTGGGATGGGGTGCGATTACGCAAAAATCTTTTATTGCAAATACTGTTATTTTTTTATTGTTAACAAATGTGCCTAAGAAAAATATGACGTTAATTAGGCGAAATTTTGAGATACTGAGCGTGACCTTGCTCTACAGTCTTACTCCCTTGACATTTTAAGATTTTTTGGGTTCCTTGTGTCAAAAAGTCAAGATCGGGTGAAAACCGCATATGCCCAAATTGGACCGATTATAATACTTTCCCTTCTAGATCTATAGCTCTACTGTAGCGATATCTAAACGGGAAAGAAAAATTAAAAAAATAAAATTTCCAAAGAATGTTAATAATTTTTACATTAGTTAAAATACAAACTTAGATTAAATCTAAACATGGTTTAACCACTTAGAAATATTACACTCTTCATAGACTCCTCCCCTCCAAATCAAGTTTTAAAACATTTTTATGTGAACACCACATGACTTCCTTGAACTCCTATTAAATTATATATATTTTTTATTACATTTTGTTTTCATATTTTTCTTTTTTTTATTATTATTAAATTATTTATTGTGAAACTTTTTACAATCACAGGTTAATAGTTATTAATAAATCAATATATTTAAATTTTAAAAAAAGTTAAAAAAAATTAATCAGATTCTCACCGATGTGCCTTCTTACAAGATCCAAATATCTCATTAATTAAAATTTTATTAGGCTATAACTCTGGAACCGATTAAAATAAGTACTACTTATGATTTATCGTTGAAAACAATACATCAATAAGGGATGTATTGTTCTCCAAATGAGGCTTATTACTGCAGTTAAGAAAAGGTCCAAAATCCAAAAAAATGGATTTTGGGCTTTTTTTGGACACTTTTGGTCCAGTTGATTGCAGTCAAAAGGGGAGATGTACAACTGGATGTTACAACAGTCCTAAATCCAAAATTTCAACATTCTATGCTAAAGTTATGCGAGATACATACATACACACATATGTACAGACGTCACACCAAAACTAGTCAAAATGGATTCAGGAATGATCAAGATGAATATTTCCTTTTGAACCTTAATAATAAGGCTATTTTTAAAGGGAGTATTGTATTTCTATAAAAAATTGAAAAGGTAAAATAAAAATGTTTGTGTAGATTTCATGACTTGTGATATATAGTGATATGCAGTACAGTCACGTAACACCTTATCTGCTTAAACTGCACTCTATTAGTGAAAACCCATCAAAACAGATCAGCATAATGCAACAATCTTGCAGTTATTAACAATAATGATGTTACCTATAGAAAGGAAATTCTTCTTCATTTTTAAATATATATATATTTAAAACATCCTTAAAGATACAAAATCAAATATTAATAACAAAACAGTTCATCTATTAAATCGAAGAATGTAATTAAAAATTAACTCAATTAACAACCGTGAATGAGATGATACATATCATTTAATGACTATTTCATAATAGTTTCTATTCTATTATTTACACACACGCATGCAACACATAAGACATAAAAAACTGTAAAATTTGTTTTTCTTCTAACCAGAGAAACACTGTAAGAAAGAGAAGTACTGCAGTTTTATTTGATAGTTTGCTATTAATATTTAAACTTTGATCTGCTAAAACTGGTAACACATATTTATAAAGTATTGTTACAAACTTAGAAGTAGTAAAGAAATTTGAATAATGAAAGTGGTATAAGATAGGAGAAAATAAAAGCAATTTATTAAGAATTAAACAATGAGTTAGAGGGCTAGGTGGTTGAAGAAAGAATATTTTGAGGAATATCATTATATTGAGGATCTGGAAGAGAAACGGGAGTGTGATATGGTGTATAGGAAGGTAAAGAATATTATAGGGGATAAATTGAAAGGAAATGGTAAAATGAGAGAAATTGAGGATCAGGATGGTAAAATACCATATGAGGATAAGGACGTCAGAAAAAGATTGAATGAGTATGTAGAGGACCTATATATGACTAGAGAGAAATCTGAGGAAGTAAATAAAAAAAAGGAATGAGGGGTAGCTGAAGAAAATGAAGTACCATCGATATTAAAATGAGAAATATAGAATGCAATTTAAAAAATTAAGAATAAAAAACCCCATGAAATAAATGAACTGCCTGTAGAATTTTATATATATTTAAATGAAGAATTAGTGGAAAAATAGTTAAATGTGTAATAGGATATACTATACAGAAGTATGTCTTGAAGAATTTGTGAAAATTATAATGATACCAATTCTGAAAATAACTGATACCAGAAAATGTACAGAACGTAAAACAATAAGTTTAATAGCCCATGCCAAATGCCCGCATCACGAAAATATTGTGGAGGTTGGTAAGAATAATGGAAGCGAGTGCAGAATGCAGAAGAGAACAGTTGACTTCAGGAAAGGGAAAGGAATCAAAGATTACTTAGGTTACTAAGGATGATTGGAGAGATATATTTAGAGAGAAGAAGAGAATTAAGTCTGTGTTTTATAGACTTAGAAACGTTATTTTATAATGTCAAATGAGAGAAAATGGTGGAGATGCTTAAAATAAAGTATGAAGAATGAAAAAAAATAAGGTTAATAAAAGAACATGAGACATACAGCAATGAAAGTAAGAATATGAGGTAACATAAAGTAACTAAGTATATGACTGACTGGGTAGGTCTAGGTCTTGATGTTAAACAAGAATGTTGCCTCTTATTGACGCTGTTCAACATTCACTTGATAAAAAATATATAGAAGATTTTTATAATTTAGATGATAAAGAATGTGTTAGAATAAAGATAAGAAGGAATAAGTATAGGAGCATGAAAATAAGATGATTAAGGTTTGCTGATGATAGTTCTACTGATGACGTAAAACTGCTTCACAGTCTGTTAACAGCTCTGTTAGGAATGAAACAGTATGGAATGAGAATAATAATAATAGGAAAAACTATTATAATGGAATAAACAACAAAGAGAGTTGTTGTTGAGATGTAAGGACAAATTAAAAGGAAAGCTAGAAAAAATAAATATTACTGATATCTGGGAACTATGGTGACAGAGGTATGGAAGAATACAATGGAAGTAAAAGGAAGAACTTCAATGGCAAAGGAAGCGTTCAATAAGAAAAGAAAATTAGTATGTAGTAAAAGTCTGAATTTAAGTTTTAATGAATAACTTAGCTAAATACTATGTTTGGAGTGTTTTGTTGTACAGAAGTGAAATATAAAAGATAATGAAGAGGAAGAGGGACAAGATTGAGGCTTATGAGATGTGAATATTGAGAAGCATGAAAAAGTAAGATGAATTTTTTAAATGAGGAATGAGGAAGTAAACAGGCTTAAAGAAGAAAGATGACTTATGAGGAAAGTACACAAATGAAAAACCGGTTAGAACATGCGAATAAAGGAAATAGAATCTTGACAAATGCGTTGGAAGGTCAGTAGAAGGAGAAGGAATTGATAAAGAAATTAATTGATCAGGTGAGGATTTGAAACTACAAGGAGAAGAAAAGAAGGCTTGTGACAGAGACTGGAGATAGCAGTGGCGTAAGGGACCTTCCGTCACGTAAAACACCAGATTATGATGATGATGAAAGTAAAATTAAAATGCCATCTGCCAAACGATTTTAATTGGCTAGTTCTCATAATATATACTACTGGCACTTAGTGGCTAATGACATTATCAGTCGAAGTCACTTAAAACTAATATATTAATGAGACCTAAATAACAAAGAGAAAGAAAAAACGAAATAAAAGAAAATATAAAGCATGATAGATGTTATGTCAAAGTCCGGACAATAACACAATAAAAATCGTTAACTATCTATTTTCACAGTTTTTTCTTTGTTTAATATTTTATCAAAATTTGAATATTAAAGTATCACATTTATTTTATTTTATTGATAATATTCTACTTTTTATTCACTGTTTTAACACTGAAATCATCGTCTGCTACATGTTTTATTTTACTGGTATATTCGCATACACAACTAGGAACACCAGCATAACAACTCCAGTCGTTCCGAATAGGAGATTATAATTTTGCATTTTCTATTAACATTGCTCATAATATAACCCTCAAATTAACATATGTTCAGGTACTCCGATATGTGTTTTTATTTGTTACCTTTCGAGAAATCTCGGAGGAGTTCACTCAGTCAAAATTTCGAAGACTAGTTAATAGGAAATCGTATTTAATTATATTTGCTTTGATTACTGTCTCCCTGAGATATTTTACTAAATTACATTCCCAACGAGTAAATCACAAGCTGTGCTGTCCACCAAGGTGCGGAAAGGAACTTCCATTTGACATTTTACGAAAAGAATAAATTTATAAAATTTGTTTAATAATTTTATCGATTTAATTTTAATTAAAAAAAAAAAAAAATCATCAAATATGTGTCAGAAAAAGGCTAAAACTCTCATTCCCCTTTCAAACAGGAAACCCTTTTTTTAATTTTATTACCATTCGTTGATTTATTCTAAAATGAATTTTGAACGAGTAAATTAAAATAAGTTTTACCGAATGATAGAGGGTATAAGTTTTTGTTCTGCAACGGTTTTTTATTTTATTTTCTGTAACACATCCTATTCAGAACGTTAAAAATCTCTTACAGCAAGATGGTTAGACTCGTTAGTAAATATTTTAGGTAAATACATAATTAAGATTAACAATTTTTGCTACCCGTTATTAAAATTGGTTCATTCAGCAAGCTTCGTTTTATCAAGTTTTATCAACCAAACTATTCTCAGAAACAGAAAAACGTTGTACAGTCTTGTGAAACACAGAGATTAGTAACGTACTGACATCATTTCAACTATGTACTGAATTGCAGCTCCCTAACAGTTCCAAAAATAAACCAAAATAAAAATGTAATAAATAATAGGCAGTTTCAGTAGCGTAACAGTCAGAAGAATAGAGGTTGTAGCCGGTTGAAAATGAATTCACATTTACATGATAAAAATCAATATCGGTGAGATATATAAACAGGTACAGATTAGAATACTGTAGAAATGAACATTATTGTAAAAAAAAGATCATGATAATGATTTATTCAAATACAACCAATTTAAAGTGTTCCAAAAATTGAATACAAAGGGAAACCATATCCAGAAAATCAACAATATTAATAATTTTAACAATAGTACTAATAATTTAATTAACATGATAAATAAAAGAAGCAACTAAAAATGTTTCCTTTGTGAAATCCAGTAAAATATAAGTTGCATATTCAACAAGATGTAGAAGAAATAATTCGATGTACGTAATGTAAAAAATGTTTTTTTATGAGAGAGAGATAATTACATAATGTGTATCAATTTTATTTCAACACAACACGGAACAAATGAGTATATTTCATTTACATTCCTTTCAAGAACAATGAAAAAAAAAGTTACTTTTACATTTCATTTGTTTTTGTTTATCACTTTTTTTAATATAGTATGTTACAAAATGTAGTACAATATTTTTTTTTTTATGTGACAACCGCAATTATTTCTCAATTTTTAAATTTATTCCCAATTTTTATTTCTGTTTTTCTTTCATCTTTTATAGACGGCAATAAAAATCTGCATGTTTTATAATACGAGTATACACAGTAAGCTGATTATTACTGCATTAACATATCAAGGAAAAAATGAACGAAAACAATTAATTTCAACTTAATTTTTTTAATGTAATTTTGAATAAGACGATCAAATTTTTCTTTCTCTATGTTCCTTGTATATTTATTCTAACATTTATATTTTTTTAAGTTCTTTATTCTGTTGATTACTATGTGATTATTTTCAGTATGAATTTTCCACTGCATTGTAGTGTTCCACCCAGTTGTGTTATGAAAGAGTTGGGGCTCCAACAGTTAGTTGTTATGTAGTGTAGCTGTATCCTTATCAAATATAAAATAATAAAATTATTAGATTTTACGTGATTATTATATTTTTCTTTATAATAAGTGTAATCGTAAGATAATATATCATGTAACAAGAAGGATTACAGTACCAGAAACTGTACAACCGACCGAATAGTAATATTTCGTTTGTTTTTGTTTATAGTAATGCGAATCGACTTTTAAACCCTGTGAAATTTTGTTTTGTCCAGTATAATGTTCTGTTTTAAAAAGACACAAATGTAGCATTAAAAACACAAAAAGTAGAAGTCCCGTATTTATACTTTTATATTTAACTTACGTTAAATAGAATATAGTATTATGTACCTGAGTATCACTTTCAAACTTTTAATGATTGTTAATGGAAATTTCAAACCGTGTAATTGAATAATTGAACTATATTAGAATAGTAAAGGAGAGAACATTTTCAGAATAAAGATGAAAGATTACCTTTCTATTTCAATGGTTAAGAGTGTATAGGGATGGAAAGAGGGATGATGAATAATCCTAAATTATTTTGATGTGCGAAGGCATCTGGATACGGTAATGTGTAATGCACGTAACATATCCTAATAGGATGGTTGGAGAACGTTGAGAACATTAGGTTTAGGTTGATATTGTAATACACAATTAGAGCAATTAGACTGATCTGTTTGTCTGGAGTGGTTTAGAGATACAGTAGCGTGTCTATGTAGTAGTTTATAAGGGGGTTAGAAAAGGTAGGAAGGGAAGAGGTGGAAGTTTAACAAGGGTTCAGAGGTTTATCCACATGGGGAAGGGGGTTTCAGAATAGGTTTAAATGTTCTATCTACCTGTACTGCACTGTACTCTAGTAGAAAGCTTAATTAATTAAAAGCTTCACTTAAATTCTCCCTCGCTACCCATCCTTTCATGTCACTCATCTACCTTCACAATTAAACAGTTCCATCTTAACGTCAAATGGAATCTTTTTAGAATAGGCTATTTAAAAATTTGTTTCTGAGTACCCTGAAATAAAATCTAAATTTCTGATCGATAATTTATTCTGTTTAAAAATATATTAGCATTAAAAAATGGAATTAAAAGTAAATTTATCTACTTTCTTTTTTTTAGTCTACTTTCTAAATTAAGCAAATAAAGTAAAAAATAATTTAAAAGCAACTTAATAAATACTCTTCGGTTGCATATTTATCTTGACTGTGAAAAAATTAACTTTTAAGGGAAAAAAATCTTGTTAGAAAACTGAAAGACACACAGTAAACTAAAAATCTGTATGAGGAGGATACAATATAAAAAAATATTTACAAATTAGCGTCGCACAAAAGTAACGCTTATTTATCAAGAAAGTAAAAAAATAACAGTATTTTTTAACAAATTACAACATTAGAGTTAGCACTATAGTTTCTATTTTTAAAGCAGCCTAGTCCGTCAGATAACGACGCATTTCCTGGATGGGTAGCGAGTCAAATACCTAAGCCTACATTAAAATTTAATGACTAAATATACGAAGGTAAGTCAATTATTATCCGCAATGTAGTAATAAATTTTATTGCAATACAAATAGGAAACTTACATATACATCATTTTTCAACATAGACCCCTTGCATTTCAACGCACCTGGTCCATCGTTGCACAAGCTTCCTGATGCCCTCATAAAGAAGGTTTTCGGTTGAGCTGCGAGCCAGGAATGCACCGCTTCTTTCACTGTTTCGTCCGAGATAAATCGACGGCCCCTTAATGCCTCTTTGAGTGGACCAAACAAGTGCTAGTCAGAAGGGGCAAGATCAGGACTATACGGAGGATGAGCGTTGGCTCATCCTTCATATACTTCAAAGTTGAGTTTTTGGAGCGTTTTAGCAGTGTGGGCAGCAGTATGTGGACGGGCATTGTCGTACAACACCTTTCGACAGCAGTCCTCGGCGTTTGCTTCGAATTGCAGGCTTCAGATTGGCAGTAAGCATCTCACTGTAACTCGTACTGTTTATTGTCGTGTCTGTTTCCTCATAATGTTCCAGTACTGGGCCTTGTGAATCCCAAAAAATCGTAAGCATCAGTTTTCTTGCGGACGGTTGGGTCTTGAACTTTTTTTGCAGGGCGAATTTGGATGTTTCCATTCCATACTCTTCTGTTTACTCTCCGGCTTGTAATGACGGATCCATTTTTCGTCACCAGTGATTATTCTGTCTAAGAAGATGTCCCGTTCGTTACCATAGAGATCCAAATGTTTTTGGCAGATTTCCAAGCGCGTTTGTTTTAGCAACTGCGTGAGTTGTTTTGGTATCCATCTTGCACGACTTTATGAAACCCAAGTCTGTTGTGGATTATTGCGTAGGCAGAACCGTGACTAATTTGCCGACGATGTGCTACTTCATCAATAGTTACTCCTCTCTCTAAGAAAACCACGTCACGTGCACGCTCAATGTTTTCCTCATTTGTGGCGGTAGACGGACGTCCCGCTCTTTCGTCGTGCGTAACACCTGTGCGACCATTTTTGAATTTTGCAATCCATTCGTAAACACTCCGTTGCGGCAACACACTGTTCCCATACTGTCTTCGATGAATTCGGCCCCTGATACACCTTCCGACCATAAAAAACGGATCACTGAACGTTGCTCTTCTTTGGTGCAAACAGAAAGCGGAGCAGCTGCTTTCTGTTTGCAGAAAGCGGCTGCTAACGGTAACGGCAGGGCAGCGATAATGGAACTAACCTAGCAGCATCAAACCTGCACAGCCATAACAACAATTAAACCAATTGTCATCTACGCAACACGACAGTACTACCAACATAAATAAAAATATAACTATATTGCGGATAATAATTGACTTAACCTCGTAGAAACATAGTAAATGAACATTAAGCTCAAAGGTTTTATTGTGGTTTCATGATCTGGAATTGACTACAATCACCTTACAAAGGAAATTCAGGACCAGTTTTCACACATAATCGTTTCAAGATACCATAGTTTTCTTGAAACTGGCTCTGCAGCATACAGAACGTCAGATCAGAGTATATCTCCGGTTACAGATGAGGCGATGGAATAAGTTCAAATGACGCGTTCATAACCCGAAAAAAACAACATAATATGATGTCTTAAAACTGTATATTCAAAACGGTAGCCTATCATATGACATTTTGTAGAGAGTCAGGAATTTATAAATTACAAATGAGCTTCAGCGACAAAAATCATTATTCATCTTTTATTGATGATTGACAGAATGAAACGGTTGATAATTTCCTTTACGATTACGTTTAGAAACGAAGTTGCTTTGCATATGAGAATTAAGATAACTAGCGGTAAAGAAGAAACGGTTTGCGGACAACCGTCGTAGTGAAAAAATAAGAGACTCCTCAAAGATATTTATGGAGCTTAAATGTTTTAAAACGTATGGTCTTTTTCTTTTTCTGAAGTAGCTATAACTGGCTTTAATTACCCGACGTGTTTGGTCACTATCTAACGCCATAAGTTTTGGAATTTACGAAGAGTAAATTTGTTTATGTAAGTGAGAATTTATTTTCCAATTTGCTGAAAAATAAATTCTCACTTATGTAAATAAATTAATTTCAAAATGCGGTTCCAAGAATAGAACTCCACTTCTTTTTTCAGATTACTTCTTATCTCGAGTTCACTGTGATCGCATTGATAGGATGTGGTGACAAAAAACCGGCCACTACAATCGTCCGATTTAGCGTCCTGGATTTCTCGATTCCGGACTACAATATGAACAAATCTCGCTTCTCACTAGTAAAGTTGTGATAAAAGAAGATGACCTAAGGCTGCGACCTGTACGGTCGCAGCCGTAGGTTTAGAACCTACGGTTTGATACAACCTTCGCTGACACGAAGAGGTTACACCAAATTTAACACGAAGAGGTTACATTGGACTTATTTATTATACTCAAAAATTTTTTGCATTGTGTTATTTCATAAAAATTAATAAATTTTTGTTTTATTAATATTTGAATGTTACTTTTATATATGTAATTTATAAATGCCTCTGTATAATGTTAAACATAATATTTCTATAAAGATCACTATTCTGATCCGATTATTATTCACACTACTTCGTTTCTCACAGCTTACATAACAGAGGAATATCATCGGGCTTAAAAACCTTGTCTCAGTGACAGGGAGTAGAGGTGAATGGAAATGAGGAAAGCTGTAACCCATTAATTAATTTGAAAATTACAGTTATATCTTTTCAGTTAGAATAAGTCAAATATATTTTAAGTTTGAAAAGGAAAGCTGATAGAGGTTCACGTTATAAAAACTCTTACTAAAAAAGTGAACAAATATTAGCCCTCAGATTCACCTTTTAAAGGAGAATAAGGAAATAAAAATCTGATTAAAAGATTTAGCAGATTTTTTTTTACTTTCTTACTTAGGAGACTACTTGTTCGCTTTTTACTTTTTTATTGATAAAGAGGTTCAAAAGTTTAAAATTAAAGACAGTGCTGGATTTAAAAAAAGGTTATCTTAGGGTATATACAAAAATCATATCGCTGGAATAAAAATAAAAAAATAGAAAAAATAACTGAAACAAAGGCAGGAGTGATGCAAAGTTGAAATTTATCTCAGTCAGTTTTAATCTGATCACAAAGTAGAGGAAAGTATAAATAATCAAAGAATTTTAGCGAATGGTAACAAAAAAAGTCAAGGTGACTAACGAATGTGTTTTTTCAGGCCGTAATTTACCTGGATCATAAGTTATACTAAACTAATAAGCGACTTCCTCAAAGACAAAACTCAGTTATTATCTAACAAGACGGTAAAGAAATCTGATAAAAACAAACTAAATCACTACAATAATAAAATTTACTATTTGGAATCGTATAAAATACGACTTAATCGTACAGAGGAAGTCATTTAAGAAAAGAAATATTCATAATTGTATCGTATTTATTATTGTATTCTCTACAGTTATAAAGGTCAAACTAATATCAAAAATTACCAAAAAGTAATTACAGGTAAAGAGTTCCTCTACAGCAAAATAACCAATATTCGACGTAGGTTTAAAAAGAATTTTAAAGATTTCTTCAAGGTAGTACAAGAACAAAGAATAAGTGCATGTATGTACGCGCCAATACAGATGTAAAAGAGTATACTATATTTACGTAACTGTAAAAATATAATTATAAATGGTATAAATTTAGCTTTTGTTTAATAAATTAAAGAAAAGGGTTTACCAAGCCCTTATAATAATCGATATTTAAAATGAAGAGTAAAGAAAAAAAACTATAACATAACAATGTATTTTATAACCTCGTCAAAAACTGAAAGTAAACAAAAACTGGAAAACGAGGGGGGAATCAGAGAAGTGAAAAACGGCAACAAAAATCCAGGAGATTCGTTATACTGATATTCTAAAAATCCTTAGGGTATAAGCTAACAGTAACGACGCTTCTTTCTTACACACAATAAAATAATAAGTTCATGAATTATTCAATAATTCCAACCTTCTACTTTCTCTTTCTACCCGTTCGTTCTTTTCCCCAAACTTTCTCATTTTTCCTCCGCTTTTCTCTCCTTATATCTTATCTCCATAAATACTGTATTATCACTCCTTTTCTGTTACTTTCCTATCCTAGATCTCATGTCTTTTCCCCTTATAACAATCGTATCTTTCTACGACGGTTATGAAAGAAAATTCTCAATACACCCTTCCTTAACGGTTCCTATCGCCTCAGAAAAATCACCTTATTTTGACATCATAACAGAAAACGAATGCTTTGTTACCCTAACTGAGTTATTTTCAATATAACTCATGTCAAAGCACGAATTGACGTTCAAAAACTAGAAGAGTAGTTTTCTCTCGGTCATTTTTTTTTCACATATTGATTTTTTCTCAGTTATTAAATATGTACTAACTTAAAAAAGGTAGTAAGATTACTTATAGCAGTTTCTTTGTCACAGACGAAATTATACAGTATTGACTCACTCCATCGCATTTCAAGAACATAGAACTAATTTCCCTGAAATCTGTAACTACTCTAATAAATTCTAATCTGTATATTAATTTGTAACTACTCTTAGGAATAGTCGGCCTGAGTCTATACAAGACTACACCTCATTTATATGGCATACATGTCATCCTCATCTCATTGGGCCGTCGGGTGGTTGCTTATTGTTCACTAGTTGAACAGATTTCAATGCACCTATTAGGAAAAAATATTAACTGACATACAAAATAAAGCTTTTTTAACGTTTCTGTAGTGTGTAACGTTTCCCCACGTTGTTTTTTGTATAGTTTACAGCTCTGTAGATAAAATATTTCTATTATCCTCAGTTTAATAGAAATGGCACACTTAAGGTCAAAGATAATATAACTAATGTTATGGGATGTCATATACTTAACATTAAAACTTCTTAGCAGATGCTTTCCTTTTGTAGGTAGCATCTTCAATTTAAGTCCAACAGTAATCAGCTAGCATATTAACAGTCCTTTTGTCTTTGTACCCGTTTTTCAACGCTGAAATATCTTGGTGGAAACGTTCACCGTGTTCATAACTTGCTGTCCCAAGGTTTGACGGGAAGAAATCCAGATGTGAACGCAGGATATGAAGTTTAAGTGACATATTACACCCCATAGCACTGTATGAATTTATCCTGATACTGTTTTGATTTATAGACACCCAGAAAATCTTTGCAAGTGTCTTTGAAAGTTGTCCATGTAGTGAGTTGTAGAATGATCAACACCAATGTTAAATATTTCATCTGTGATCGGTTCCCACATTTATGAACCAACAAAAATCTATCTTTAATTTTTGCTTCACTTACGTTTGGGAATTTCTGCCTCATATACAAAAATCCGTAACCGTTCTTCTTCACAACTTTTACAAGATTTTTATTAATCCCGGTTTGATGTGAAAGAGTGGTAATTTGTTTTTTTTTTGACTTCAAGATTACTTCATATTATATAAGGAGCTCATATATTATCCTAATCACCGGTCTTATAGTCAAAGTACAATTTATAATAAGATATTTTAATTAAAGGTGTATTGTTTCTCTAATGTGATTTTGTAGTGAACTCACCACACACGTAACCAAAACTGTCCGAATCATTTACACACTTACAAGGCATTATGAGACTTCACTGTTCACTCACTTGATAAAATTATCACCTGACTAAGAGACTATACAATTAATAGCAGTAGGCTAATAAATCCTATAAGCTCCGAGTTGTTTTGAATTGTACAGACATGATGAATCTTGTTCATGTACGCTTCAGTAGAAAGGTATGATGTTAATATACGATGTTTGTGTTATGACTTAATTATTGTTTTAGGGATAACAACTGATTGAGTTAAAGTATATACTGAGCACATAAATATAGAATAATCACATAAAATAAAAAACGTATGTGTATAATCATACTTCATAAAATGGCAACGGTTTTAAAATTTTAAATTGTTGAATTTTTCAAAAAGGTCGGATGATGGAAAAATGAAGATTTCAGATTCATTTTCAGAATTAAAACATAGATCGGTTTAATGTTTCACATGTTAAGAAACAAAAATTGTGTTTATCAGAGTTATTAAATAAAAATAAAAATTAAGATAAGGTAGATGCGTTCATTGTGTGCGAGCCAATCCCAAAGTTTTTTCTTCAAAACAGTTTCATGTTTAATAAATAATCATTTCTGTGCATAATCGATATTAACCTTTTAATATTATTTACCTTTTTTCTCTTGTGTCTCAAAAGTAAACTATTTCGAGCATTTAATTTTTTTGGGGTTTTTTTTATTCCCGTTTTAATCAGTTCCCCGTGATAAGTGGGAAGGGATTTAAAAGGATCAGCAGGATTTTTGTGTAGTAATAAAGCATTATATAAATTAGATGTCCCTATCCAGTTATTAATTCACAAATGAGGCCACTAAGGTTAGGCTTATGTGATGTCAGAAATATGAAAATGAAGTTAATTAGGCTTCGTATTTTTATTCATTTAATTCATTTGTTTTTTAATTGTTAAAATCTTTAATTTAATAATAAATACTTCCCACTTCATTTTTGTAAGCGATAGAAAATTTAAGGCGTCAGTTCGGAATATTGCTGATTTAAGGAAGATCGCTTATAGTATTATTTACAGTTTTTGGGTAACGGGTAATGGGTAACGGATAGTCCTGTAAAAGATCGTATGCATTATTTTTGTTTCTTTAAGTATTCTCTATGATGCTCGGTTATTATTAACTATAAATTCAGTTTACTTATAATTTTATCGACTAAAGCAGTCTAGTTATAGCTGCTTTGCACAGATTGATATTTAAGTAAGTCTTCATTTGTCTTATTAAATGAAGTAAAACAAATGAAGTAGTCCAAATTTGCGGAAATACGAACGCAACGTCGGATTATTACATTAGAATAGAAAAATTCTTCGAAGCAATTTTTATCAATATATAAGCACCATAAGTATTAATAGTCTTAGTATACTTACAGCAATTTGACTTAATACATCTAAGTTATTAAAAAACTCAACATTTAATTTGGGTTGTTATAACTGCAAATAATGAGCTACTTCGTATAATTTCGTTTGTTGAAATAAAATCGCAAAACCCCTCAGTTAGCATTTACAAAAAAATAAATATCTTGACTCCGACTTTCAGTCATCAACCGTAGATACAAAGTAATAAGTAAATATAACTATAAAATCTAAACAGAATAAATAAATGAATTTTTAAAAATTAAAAATTTATAAATAAATGTATTTATAAAATTCAAAAAATATTTTTACAGTTGTTTATAAAAAGTAATAATAATAACAGTAGTATTATTTTATTTTTTTTTTTTTGTTGTAGTTATCGGGCATCGACTACTAAAATGATTTCCCTTGTCAATTCTTAAGATAAAACTAAATAAAAGATAACACACTACAGATAAGGGTGTAAAGAGACCCTGTCAGCTTGAAAAGATATGAACCCACCTGGTTGGTCTAGTGGTTAACGCGTCTTCACAAATCAGCTGATTTGGAAGTCGAGAGTTACAGCGTTCAAGTCCTAGTAAAGCCAGTTATTTTTACACGGATTTGAATACTAGATCGCGGATACCGGTGTTCTTTGGTGGTTGGGTTTCAATTAACCACACATCTCAGGAATGGTCGAACTGAGAATGTACAAGACTATACATTTCATTTACACTCATACATATCATCCTCATTCATCCTCTGAAGAATTATCTAAACGGTAGTTACCGGAGGCTAAACAGGAAAAAAAAAAGCTTGAAAGGATAGCAAAAGAAGAAAGTATAAAACCACAAAATGGTATATATACAAACACTTTACTATATATGACTAGTATTTAAAACCTACAGATACATGTTTAAAAGCACTCTTAGTCCTTGATAAAAGCTACACAACTACATTGGAGGGAAAGGTTCCATTCAGTACAAAACAGACCTAAAACAAAATAAATAAATAAGTTTCCTATCTGGGAATAAAGACTCAAATCCGGAAGAGAGCCTTCTAAAATTAAATTTAAATAGAGTAGATAAGCGGGTAATAAAGAAAAGAAAGCAGTCTCTAACAGCACATTCTTAATTTCTCAAAACTTTCTTTATTCCTCCTTCTACTTTAAGTTGACGATACAGATCTCCATGTACCATGCAATCTTCCAGTAAGTGGTTGACCGTCAATGGTTCTTCACACTCCTCACAAACCGGTTGATTGTTACCAGTTAACATATAACTCGACATTAGGTTCATATGTCCTATTCGCAGCCTTGTTATGACAAC
Source organism: Lycorma delicatula (assembly GCF_047948215.1). Lineage (NCBI taxonomy): Eukaryota > Metazoa > Arthropoda > Insecta > Hemiptera > Fulgoridae > Lycorma > Lycorma delicatula. Next base: position 247,266,718 of record NC_134455.1, on the reverse strand, counting down.
TTGTTCTCTCCTCTTGATCGTAGAGGGATCGGTCCACTTGCAAGAAAAGTCCTTCACGGAGTTGAGTTTCGTTGTTAACACTTTCCAAACTCTGTACCATTCACGTCCGACACAAGCAGAGACGTGACACTTAAAGTCGCTCGGTCTGACAGGAATTTTGTCGGGCTCAGGCGTGCCAGCAGCCGCTCGAGCTGCCTCATCCGCAGCCTCGTTTCCAGTAATGTCGGAATGTCCCGGGATCCACATCAATGTTCCCTGTTACCCCTTTCTGCACAGACTCGGAGCAATGCAAGTATCACTTTCTTCAAGGGATCCGATGTAACTCTTGACGTCTAACGAATCCTTTCCTTGTTTTAAAATACGACCACTGCTTCTTTGGACATGAGGCCGAGGCCCATATTCTATTAAGTGTGTAATTTCCACGCTTTATCATCCTCTTTAAGATTTTTGACGAATTCATATGGAATATCATCATATCCAGGTGAAGTGCCACTGGAGTTTTGTAGAACATGATTGAATTTTCATTCGACGAATGAAAACTGTAGGTTGTAACAAACGTCGTTTTCCGTTACAAAGTTTTGTACTACTTGTTCTTTTGACATGCGAATGAAATCGATGTGATGATTTTTATTGCTACTTACAGTTTTGAACTGATTGGCCAACAATTCACCTATAGCTTTTTGATCGATTACGACGACACCGGCTTGTTCAAGCGCGTTTACAGAACGGCTATCGGACCGGCCAGCTATAGCCTTAACCTTCTTCCATACTTGCGTAGCAGGTGTTCTGCTATCGATGGAGAATATATATGCTTCCCAGGATGCTTTTTTCTCAGATAACATGGCACGTCTGGTATAGGCACGATGTTTTTTATTATAAGGTATTAAACTCCAGAGTTTATTCTTTATTCTTGAATAAACTGAAGGCCTTCTTTTTCCTACTAATCGCTATAGTTATTTTGACGTTCCACCACGGTACTGTGGATTTCATCGAATTTGCGATGGTTTTAGGAATGTTTTTCTCCGCTGAATTTAAAATTGCTCGCATTGCTACTTCTACGTCTTCATCAATATTTCCAATATGACCTGACATAACGACGTTTCTTGTGTAGCCAGTCCAATCGGCACGTTTAAGAAACCATAGTCGAATAAAATTTGGTGATTTTACCGTAAATTTGTTTTAATTATAACTGAAAAGTGGTCGCTTCCATGAAGATGTTTATCAGCGTTCCAATCCAAGGACGGCGACAAAGCCGGACTGCTAAATGACAAATCTATAGCCGATGTTTCACCGTTTTGTATATTGAAAAAGGTTCCTGTACCTTTGTTTAACAGGATTAGCTCGGTATTTGATATAAATTCTTCGACGATGCGCCCTCTTTTTTTTCTAATTGAGAACCCTAAAGTGGGTTATGCGCGTTGAAATTCCCTACTAAAATTATTGGTTCTGGGAGTTGGTCACATAATTTTTGAAGAACATCGATATTCTAGTTTCTGTCTGACAGATAAATATTACAGACTGAGACATCAACCGGAGATAGTAGACGTACAGTTTTTAGTTTTTATTTATTATTATTATCTGGAAGGGGCAGAAACTGAGGCAGAGGTAGCGGCAATAAGAAAAACCAGGGCGGGAGATGTTCTGATTGAATTCGGAAGCACCACCAGAGACAAACAGACCTTCAGTGCTGCCCTCTAGGCTATACTCGGAGATGGTGCCATAGTCCGAAATGTGGAATCGCAAGAGGTTCTGGAGACTGCAGTTCTAGACAGGGTTACAGAAAAGGAGAATGTAGAAGCTGCACTGGGAAGAGATATAGGAGAATCCCGGATTAGCGTTACCATTGTTAATGCCAGGGGGCAGAAAGTATCAATAATAGAGATTGGAGAGAAGGCTAGTGCCAGACTACTCAGTCAATCCAAGATAAGGATTGGCTGGATGTACTGCCAGATTAGGCCTAGGGTGCAGGTTCCTTGGTGTTTCAGGTACCATGGGTATGAGCACCTGGCTCGTGGATGTAAGATCCCTGACAGGAATCGGCTCTGCCATAAGTGCGGGATAGGGGAGCACAAGGCGAAGAATTGTTCCGCCTCCCCTTGGTGCATGCTCTGCTTAGAAAAAGGCGTGAACGCCCCACAGCTGGTCCACGCATCCAGAACAAGGGAGTGTCAGCTCTTCCGGGAAGTCTTGGAGCAGGCGAAGAGAAGGTTTTTTTTTAGGATGTTCAACGTTATACTCGTCAGCCTAAACAGGGGCCGGCTAGACGATGACTTACTGCTACAGCTAGCCAGGGATAAGGAGGCAGAATTGATGCTGATCAGGGAGCAGTACCGGGACCGTAACGACTTCCAGTGGTTCCGGGACTTGCTCGGGACTTCCGCGATATGGATTCCATATCGCGTAAGAGGCCACGTTCGGAAGCACGGTGCAGGCAAGGTTTCGTTGGGTCTGCTGCGATGAAGTGACGGTTTTTAGCTGTTACCTCACCCCAAATGACTTGATAGCGGACTTCCGCCGGAAGGTTGACGCTCTGGAGGACTTTATCCTTTCTATCGCCGGTGGGTTGTGGTAGCTGGGGTTGGTGGAGTGGGGTATGGCGCATACCAACTCCAGAGGGAAATACATTCTGGACATGGCGGCACGTACTGGACTCGTGATCCTCAATACAAGAAACACGACGTTCCGCTGTCCAGGATATTTGGAGACCATTCCCGATATTTCCCCCGCCTCCAAAGAGCTGGTAACGCTTGTCCAGGACTGGAGAGTTCTCGAGGATTACACCGGTAGCGACCACCAATTTATCTCTTTTAGAGTGGTGCACGTAAGCTGGTCACCAGCTCCACTGGTGCTCAAGCTGGTGGGACACTGCTGGCCCCGTCTGTTTCTAGACATGTATAATGCATGTATGGAGGCTGGGGCTTTCAGAGCCAGATGGAAGACCACGCGTCTTGCGTTGATTCCCAAAGGCAAAGGAGACCCAGAATCGCCGTCCTCCTACCACCCCTTGTGTGTGCTTGACACAGCTGGGAATGTATTGGAAAATCTGTTAAAGAAAAGACTGGTTGTGGGGATGAATCAGGCAGGTGGCCTGTCACCCAATTAGTACGGTTTCCGGCAGGGTCGGTCGAGCCTAAATGCAGTTCAAAAGGCTGTTGAGGCAGTGCAGCGAGCAGAAGACCACAATCACTTTTCGTGCCGTGTAGTCCTTCTCGTTACGTTGGACGTGAAAAACGCTTTGAAGTCTGTACGGTGGAGCAATATGATTCGGGTCCTTGAGTTTTCGATCCATGTGCCTCGATACCTACACGGAATGGTAGACGCATACCTGAGGAACCGCGGTCTCATCTACGAGACCACGGCAGGCCGGCGTATAACTGAGATCGCGTCAGGGATGCGCAGAGGTCCTCTACCCCAACCTTTGGAATGCCGTTTATGACGGCTTGCGAAGGCTGGAGATGTCTGTAGAATCGGCCATTTTTGGTACGCGGACGACGTTGTGCTACTTGTCGCAGAACGCAACTTGGAGCGCGCCCAACTGAGCCGTGCACAGAATCAGTGCCTGGTTGAACGACCATGAGGGTTGTCTCTAGCCCTCATCCCAACGCCGTAGAGGAAGACACCCATCTTGTGACGCTTCCGGTCACCCCTCCCCCCTCGCCTGTTACTAGCCCTCAGCAAAACGGAGATTGTGGTTCTAACGAAGAAGCGTATCGACACCGCGCTTATCTCCATGTTATACGGAAAGTGCGTCCCCAACTGCCTCTATTGCCTTGGTGTACGGGACAACGCCGAGCACAAATTGTTCAAATGTGATCGGTGGGTGGCAAGTCGAGCGACATTAGAGGCGGATCTCCGAGCACTGAGCCCCGCAACGTGGTTGCGATGATGCTCCGTAACATGAGCAACTGGGAGAGTATGGCCCGATTCGTAGGCAGCATTCTTAGGATCAAGAAGGGTCACCTGGATAGTCCTGAAAATAAGTTAGCGGCCTTCTCAGGCTAGTATAGGAGGACTCGGCCTGAAGTAATGTGTTAAACGGTTCCGGGTCGAGTCCTGGTAGAAAGGGGGTTTGTTTTAGTCGGTAGTCTGCTGATGGTGATTGGATAATACCATCAGTGGAAGTCAGACACTCCGTGCGTAAATACATTTCTCCTCCAAAAAATAACAAATAAATAAAAAATAATTATTATTGTCTTATTTTTAGGATTGGTTAATATTACTGGATAGTGATATTCGATTAGTAAAAAGGAACAGGTGGGTGAAATCTCAAAAAAGGTTGTTTAAGAATCATATCGTAGAATTTTAGTACACTTCGAATTACAGATTCGTAAATTTATTTATGAATTATTCGTAAGTTTATTTATTAATAATTAATAAAGTAATATTTATTTATATTAATAATGTAATAATTCAAGTAGTTTTTATTAAAAAAAAATAATAATAATAAAAAAAATGAAAACAGCAATACAAATTCCCTAACAACTTTTTATGTTCATAATGAAATTTAAACTTATCAATTATAATAAAAAATAAACTATAAACCTGATAATGATTTTTTTTCTATTTCCAGTTTGTACGTGAAGCACTTTTTACATTACTTCAAAAAAATACAAACACTGAAGAGTTTTACCACAGTAAAATAACTTATACGTTAAAAAAATTGTAACATGAAACTTAATATTTACAAACTGTATTAATTAACCTTTCATTTTTTGCAGTAAGAGAAGCGATGAATCAAGCGAATTCTGGTGGTATTAGTACGAACGACAATTCACAGATAAAGCAAGTGCTGCGACCTTGTGTTACTGTTAAAAATAAAGATAATTACAATAAAGAGTACATTCTCGTAACCATTTAAAATTTCAACCGTTTACTGTTTTAATAAATTCATTACGCAATATTTTCTACATAATATGAAACAAATATTTTTAAAAATAAAATGGTTTTTTTTTCAATCAAAATTACGACAGATTTGAAATAGTGTAAAAGTATATTTCACCTTGGTTAGAAATCTGTGGAATTCCAAATATGTTATTTTTCGGGAGGGACATTTTAATATTTATGCTAAATCTAGAAAGTATGATGATATTGGTATTAAATGGTATTGGTATTATTAATCTCGACATAAAATAACTTGCTGAATGAAATTATCCGTTTCAATTTTATCAAAATATAATTTTTTTAATAGCATTAGCCTTTTTTAGAACTGGTACAGTGTTCTTGTCAAAACAACTATAAATTTTAATTGTATAATATTGATTTTTATCAGTAAAAAATTGGGATTTATTCAAATTATTTATCTCCAGGAGCTCAGGTTCCTTGGTATTTGACTGTAGGTTTTTCCATATAATTGTGGATTTTAACATCAGTAAATAATTGTATGCTTTTACACATTCTGAAATAACAGAATTTTTATATCATTAAACAAATTCCTAAGCTGTAATATTTAAAAATTGAAACTAGTTTTTAATGAACAAAAAACAACTTATGAAATTAATCTATCTCAAGATAGATTAGAGTCTATAGGACTCTTTTAATTTATAGAAATGTCTTATACTAATTCATTATACAAATGTCTTAAGAAAATCAGAAAAAATCACTAAAACAATTTTTATTGTTTACCTCTTATAATTTTTTTTAAAGCACAGGATGGCTAAAAAACTGCAAATTAACTTTATTTACATAATGTAAATTATGTAATACAGTGATGTAAATTTCAGACCTTGTTACCTAATAAACTATTAAGTTACTGACAACACACATTTCTATCACGAAAAGAAATTCACCAGCAGAATAAATTTGTATAGCTCTCTATATATAATGAGGCTCTTTTATTTATTTTTTTCCTTTTCCCTTTGTATTTTGATCTTAAAAACCCTGAAATTTCATTGATTTAAAGACTACAGATCTTAAATATATAACTTTGTGCATATAAAACCTCAAACTGCCAGTAAACTTATATATATAAAAAACCAATATCTGTATTTGTTTGTTATATAAGATATATATAATAACCTTTAAATTACTTTAAATTGAACTGAAAAAAGCGCACAATAAGGCAAGGCATAAAACAATACCTTTTTTAATATGTCATCCATCAAGATCATGAAAAACTAGTGAATTAATTTTTTTATTATTCTTTTCAGCAACTTTTCTTATATATATATATATCAAATGCTAATTTACCACATAAGACATCAATCTACTTGTATTTATCTATGAAATATTTGTAAATAGTAACTTTAGTAATTTATGGTTAACATTTTCAGATTTTTATTTAATGTATTTTGTTAATTCATATACTTAAGTTGTGCTCTTGTTATTATTTTTATTCTAATACTCAATCCAATTTGTACTTTTTTCTTTAACATTAATTGATGTATACCCAAATATTTATGATTTACCTAACACTTTCTAGTTGCAAACAGAAAATTATAGTTGAACAAATGATTGTTATATTAACTATTAGCACTACAGTATTAAACCACTTACCAATTCATTGAAATAAATAAATAACAAATGAGGCTTAAATTTGAATTACAGAATGATTAGTTCCATCTTAAGACACTAAAATTTATGAGCTAATTGCTGTATAACCGCCTTGGTTCAAAACCTCGGTTTGGTTTAATTATTCAAAATTTTTTATTATTCACTGGTTCATTCAAATAAATAAAAGTCTTTATTTAGTTTATAACATTAATTATTTTTATTATAATCTGTTAACTTGTAATTCATATATATATATATATATATATATAAAACATTATTATATTAATTAATTATAAATTCATAATAAACACAAGTTGAGTCTTTGAAAGATGGAACGAGACTGACTAAAAATAGGACATTAGACCAATTCAATCAATAATTGTAACAAAAAAGTGGGAATTTATAAAGAGTGACAAAAACAGTAAGAATTTATAAAAAGTAAGAAAAAAAGTGAAAATTTCTATTTTAAAATTTAAAAGTCTTTCTTTAACAAAATTTAAAGTTCCTCCTTTTAATAAAAAAAGGAGCAAATGAAACCTGAGTCTTAACATCTTAACACTAATTTCATGCTGCTTTAAACTGGATATACTGAATTTTTAATTAAAGGCTATAATTCAAACTATTTTTCATACAAAAATTTATGCAGTTAAATGCTGTAATAACACAGAAAATATTTTTTCATAACCTAAATCTTACATTACATTTTTTCTACAAATGAAATGACTGGAATCGTAGTAGATTCTCTTTTTCTGATTCTCTCCTGCTCATTTTCTAAACTGTTACAATTTTTTTAGATCTGTTAGATATAATCTTTCAAAAATGTTTGATGCTGATGAAAGAATAGCGACTGGCATCTACTACTGACTTCAGATATTTTTACACTTTTTATGAATTAGTTTATAATTTGATCATATTTATTTACTTGGAATTAAACCTATTAAAAGTGGAATTTATCACTGTCTTTATTTACCTTTTCCTCAAAGAAAAATGTTTGAACAAAGATTATTCAATTTATTGTTATGTATCTGCTGATGATGGGTGAAGTTTCATAACTTTCTGTAAAATAGTTAGAAAAGGAATTATGATAATGTTTTTCCTATAATATTCAGTCATTACTTAACTTATTTATAGTTTCTAGTTTCAGCAATTACTATTTATAGAGAAAAATAAAATTAGGTAATTAAAAATAAAAAGATTTGTTTGTGTGTTGTGCACACACAAACATGCACTTGTGTATGCTTAGAAACTTCAAAACTGAATCATTATTGGAAAATTGCAAATTCTTTAGATTCCATTCAAGTCAATTGTAGAATATTCTGATACACAAACAAGATATAAATCCTTGTAGTAATCTGATAATGTAAATTATAAAGAATGCTGATACATGACTGACTAGGATCAATTTTTTCTGGCACAGAAGTATCTCTAGTTGCTTTTGTCATAGATAGTGAAATTGTTTATCCATATGTACATGGTTCTAACCAAAGGCAAACTTCAATTGGCAAACCAAATAATAATACCTACCTAACCAAATGCCTTACTTAGACAGCGGAATATAGACTCACAAGATAAACAAATTATTGAATAGTTGTACTGGTATCATTCAAGTAGATAATGACATTACAGTGGAAATACAAATACAAAGGGGAGTGAGGCAGGATGCATTTTATCTCCCATGCTATTTAATCTGTTTTCTGAAGCAATCTGTTTTCTCAAGTGGCTCTAAATGAAGATGAAGCTGGAGTTGTAGTGAATGGTCGATCAATTTTTAATTTGAGATACGCGGATGACACTGTTGTCATAACAGAGACTTTAAGTGATCTACAGAGAGCAATTCAAAAGATTAAAGATGTTAGTACACAGTACAGCCTGAGAATGAATCTCAAGAAGACGAAGTACGTGGTAAACTAGATCACAAATGACAGGTCCAGATTATACATCGACAATGCGATAATTGAAAAAACAACAAAGTACGAATATCTTTGTACTTGGGTAACCAACAACATGGACCAAACACTGGAAATTAAAACCCGGATAGAAATGGCTAGAAGTGCATTTCTCAAAATGTGTACTTTCTTGTGTGATTGGCAGGTCAGATTGACTATATCTGCGGGCTAGAATGGAAAAATGTTACGTGTTTCCTGTGCTGCTACATGGAATGGAGGCATGGACATTAAAAAAATTAACACATGAAAAAGTTGGTGTCCTTTGAAATGTAATGCTATAAACACATGCTATGGATGTTTTTATATGTGGATGTGTTTATTTATTTACCTTATTCTTGGAAGAATAAGGTATGATACATCAAGGTACTAGAGAGTATGAATAAACAACTTGAGATTACGTCTACAGTACAAGCAGGGAAATTACAGTATCTAGGTCAAATAACGAGGGGAAAGAAGTTCAAGTTGCTCCAGCTGATCATGCAGGGGCAGATAGCGGGCAGGCGTAACATTGGGAGGCACAGAATTTCATGGTTGTGCAATCTTAGGGAATGGTTTGGTACAACGTCCACAGAACTGTTCCAAGCTGCCTACTCAAAGGTCAAAAAACGATGATGATTGTAAACCTCCTGAAAGAAGATTCCACTTGAAGAAGAAGAAACCAAATGCCAAGTTCCAATTTTGTTCAAAGTTTACATACTGCTTTACATACTTTGAGTAAAAGCAGGAAGGAATTAATCATTGTAACACATTTTTAAATTTCAAAATATAGATGGATTTAAATTCATAATAACAAAAACTTAAGATTTATTTTAAAAACCTGTGATTCTATAGAATACACTAAATTAAATTGAAGAAATTTCATTGTAATTATTGTTATCTTGAACATAAAACTAAAAAAAATCTGAGAAAAACTTGATTGAGAAACTGGGAGGGGTGCAGTAAATTGTTAAGGCTTAACTGATGTGAGCCTTAATAATATTTGAAAGTCATGAACTAAAACAGTCAGCTTTCACTTGTAATGACTAAAGTTATTCAATGTAGATTAAGACAATCTTTATTTAGGAATGATATACCTAGTCATTGGTGAAGGAGCTTAATTTCCTTTGAAATGAAGGAAGCTGAAGTGCAGGTACTATCGTAATAGTTGAATGGATGTGAGTAGGCCAGATTTAGGAATTATTCCTAAAAGAGAGCAGCAAACCTTTTGTTAGTGATTAAGGGCATAGTTAATCATTTTCTCTCCTGGAAAGATAAAAAGTTTATTTTAGCAATCAGGGTAATTTAAAAGGTAGACTAACGAAGAATAAAGCAACTAAATGTCAATTATATAATCCAAGAAGGAATTTTATAATAGAGAATAAATTAAAACATTTAATATCTGAACAAAAAATAAGTCAAAGAAGAGTAACTTACAATCTGCACAGTAATCAGGAAGCTGTAATAAGAAATAGTCAAAGAAACAAACACAGTAGTTCTGTAAGGGAAGTTAAATTCCCTTTATGTTTCTATTTGCCTGTTATTATACACCTAATTATGTTATTTGTTTGTTTATCTAAACCATTGATTCTCAAACTTTTTCACCCACCGGCCACACTGAGAATCAAAAATTTTCTAGTGCCACAAAAATTGTTAAACTTACCATCTGTTAAAAATAATAATTGCAATTGCTGTTTTTAAGATGAAAAAATAGCAATTTCAATTATTGTTTTTAAACTTGGCATATCCTATTTCTGAGTTTAAACTTACATTTTAGTTTGAAATATCAGGAAAACGTAATTTTTGCCTTTTTATTATTTTTTTTAATCAGCCATCACCTTCCTAGACCACCTGAATGCCCCCAGTTTTTTATGGGCCTTCTACTGCCCACTCTGAAGGCTTCAGCGCTCACAAGGGAGCGTTATCACCCACTTTGAGAATGAATGATCTAAACCACTTTTATTCTAATGAAAAAAATGAATCATAACTCCAGTAATTTTATGAGATTATAATAAAAGAAACCAAGTTAAAAATTTTAAAAACAATCCTTCAGTGTCTAATTGAAATCTATTCGAAATTTATTATTTTTCAGATAAAAATTGCAAATCCCAGTGAGACATCTTTAAAATTAACTATTAACAGGTCGATTGTGATGAGTGCCAAACATGGTATTCACTAAATTCATCCACCAGGTCATGACTATCACATATAGTACTCAGCTTTTTAAAAATATGGTTCCATTTTTTCTATTAGATCATACAGTTTACACAATTTCTACAGATTAATTGGTGATATTTATTGAAAAATATGTAATGAAATATACTACTCCATTGGTTAGTGTGTATGACACTCTGAGAGTGAAGTTGTCGCTGAAGCTTCCTTCCAAAAAATATATTATATATTTACATTACTTATGTCCAGTATAGAGTAGGTGAGTTACTTTAACATATAGTCTTTGTTAATTAATAAAGAACTTTGTTTTCCAGAAACATCAGAAAATGTTGGGGAAGGAATATGTGAAAGATAGTTTTTCACAATTGGAAATGGTCTCATGCTTCTATTGTGCAGTAAGAGCACATTGTTTTCAAAGATAGAATTTAAATAATCTGTTCAATAATAATATTGTAATATCTATATATTAATTTAAATAAAATAAACACATCTATGATGTATATTTTGAGTCGGTATTTTTTTCCATTGGGTTTTCTTCCACCTTCAAAATTCTTGTTTACTTAACACTCATTTTTATAAAGTATTCTCTGATAATATCCTCTAACTTCGAAACAATCTGTTGAATGTCCTTTCCTTAATCTCATAAAAACTTACGTCCCTTATTTTCATAGCTGCTTTCTGATTTTGGTACAATTCTTTAATTAATCTTCTATATTTCCTACCTACTCGGTCTTTTCAATACTTCCATTGGTTTTTCCTCTTTGGTATGGTTAAAATACTCTTTCCATATCTACAAAAAATTTTTTTTTCTTTGCCTGTACCTATAAATTTCTCTTCTTATTAGTCAAATCACATCTCTTATGCCTCTTTCATTTCATAATTTATATTGTTCTTTTTTAACCATTTACTGTGTTTTTCATTTAGCTTTTTGTTCCAAAAGTAAAGATGACAAAAATCACAAAATAATCTTTGATAAAGGCAAAATCAAACTAATTCACTGTCATCTCAACACTTCAGTGCACCACACTTTCAAGGATTTTATCATGGTTGTTTTAAGAAAGTCTGCATGTAATAGATTTTATTCCTCACTGTTGTAAATCATGATGATCATTATTATAGATTATCATTATTTTAATCCTTCTTCATTTATCTACATCTTTTACTACAGCTATTGCATTCTTTATAAATTTTACTTCCTGTATATAGTCCAGTTTTAAGATTGTTACTCCTATTGAATTCTCCATTTCTTCTTGATCTTCTTCAGGGAAATCATTTGGCTTTCTGTTGTAGTAGTATAATTTCTTCATATATTCCTTTCATTTTTTAACTCTCTTCCTCTTTCTGCAAAACTGAAAAACCTATTGAAATTTCTTTAGTGCTTGTAGTCATTACCTAATTATCCAGTGACACTCTTTTTACAATTTTATTTATTAATTCATATCTTCTTTTCTTCTTAAACTCACTACATTTGATCAAGCCGTTTTCTGTTTGCCTCTTGAATTTCTCTTCTTAATTTATTATTCAGTTTTTGTAGATGGAATAATTATATGGTCAATTTTACATCTGTTTTCATTCCTGGGATTTTCAAATGTTGAGTTCTCTAATTGTATTTAAACCAAGTACTGATTATGAATATTTTTTTTTTTTTTTTTAATAACGGTAAGCCTTTACCCCTTTTCACTCTCTCTTTCCATCCACACTTTCCCTCTACTTTAACTCCCCTTTCTTCTTCTACCATATTCCAATCCAATCATTATCTTACAACATTTTTTTACCTTCCACTTATAGAATACTCCCTTTCTGTTTGTGGACCATTTCATTCACATCAAATTAACAATTGGTAAATTTGAATTAGAAAGCAAATCCTTTGATTCATTCTATCAGAACACCAATATTAATCCAGGTAAATTTTAACAAGTATCATTCTTCATTTTCTACTACTTTTGACTCTACCAGCTCTACCAGCTCAGACGATCTGTTCTAATGAAACAATTGTGTTTATCCACTGGATAATAGATGTTGAGTATATCAAACAGAATAAAATATGGAAGATTTACTTTTTGTACTTATACTACTACCATTACTTATACTGGCATTATACTTAAATAATGGTTGGGCTATTTTCTATCCTCCCTGGAACTAGCTCAACCATTTGACCAACTACCCAAGTACTCGCAAGAGGCTAATTGAGTTTATTTGATTAGCTACTGGGCAAAGTCTTAATCATAAATGATAATCTTAAATCTTAATCAGAATCAATGATAAAAATAAGTTTTTAATGTGATACAAAGTGTAATCATTGTGACTATCAAAATGACGGTCAAAAATTGATTATGTTAATGAAATTCTCATGTTCCAATGTACTGAAGAACACTGACTTCATTTTGGTAGGCTGTCTTTTATAACAATATGGATTCATATGTTCAAATAATGAAATATATTTAATGAACCAATATTTTCTATGAAACTCCTGTTAACAATCTATATTAATAAAAAAATCAAAGCTCTTAAGATTATGATTTTCATTTTGGTTGGTTTTTATTTAAATTAATAAACAAATAATTCTTGGCATAATGCTTACCCATAAATTTACAATAGTTTTAAACAGGCTTTCATATTTTTTCTGAAATAAAATTTTGTACAATATTTTAAGAAAAAAAAAATTGTACAAAATACATTTTTCTCTGAAATAAAATTTTGTACAATCTTCCAATAGAAAATCAAAACGAGACAGCAACTTTGAATTCTAGACAGTTATAAAATACACCGCAAGATGTTGCTACGATTCACAACGTATGCTACTCTCTTACGGAGTTTATCAGTACCATTACAACAAATAATTGGAGATTGATCTGTTCCACTTATTAATTTAGTACTATCGTATCCCATATAAACGATATAGAATAAAAAACACCCTTTGAAAAATACGCAAACGACTATTTGATTTAATATCTCTTCAGTTTTTATTTCTAATTTCTTCCCATTACCTAATTATAAAGTATGCCATTATTAATATAAACATTAATATAAATTATTAATGTAAAGTATGCCGAAGTCACTTATCGTTGCATAAATGATTTTGCTTTCACTGGAAAAGTACGAGTGTATGTGAAAAACTAAAGTTTGTCACTACCGATACAATTTCTGAATTCTAATCAAGTGTCGAAGCTTAGATATAGAATAGTATGTTATGCAGTGGAATATTTATTCCAAATGAATACAAGATGATGAAAAAGGGTTCACATGATAAGTTATTTTAATATCTAATTAAAATTTTGATAATTAATAGCAGTGAATTAAAACAAAAATTTTGAACAAGCAAATTTACAGATTAATGCGTTTTTTGACTTTTCAATTAGTATTAAGAAATTAATAGTAAGGAATCTCAATACTATGTCTTAAATGTTAATCTGATTTTTAATTAAAGTATTAACTAAATATCCTCTAGAAGAAAAAAAAATTTAATGAGACAAACTGAAAGTTAAGTTTAATCAAAAAATAGGAAAAACTCTTTAGAATCAAAATAGTCTCGACTCCCTATCACTGAGAAGGAGTCTATGATTCACTTATTGAGGAAGCAGTTTATAAAAAAAGCTATATATTATATGGATAAGAATTAAAGAGAATTAAATTTTAAAAAACATTTTTGATAAACATTATTCTAAATTTTAAACAGAGCTAAGCCCTTTTCTTGACGAAATGTTATTTTCTGATGAATCTTATTTAAAATGATTACCGATAAAAAAGTAACAAAATTTACTTTCAAGGAACTTCCCATTAAATTATTTTTAAAACTTTCTCATTGGAGCTCTACCCCTTTCCTAAGGAATGACTCTTTCCTATGATTTATTCGCTAATTTCAAAGAATAAATATTTAAACAAAGCATTTTAAACAAAATACATAGAAACAATTTTCTTAATGTAAAAACCTTACCTTTAAAAGAGGAACAAAGTTTTACGATTTTATCAAAGCTCTAAAAAAAATCTTTTAAAAGCAAAGAAAGAGAACGAAAATTTAATCAAAGTAATAATGGAAATTATATCAGAATCTTTTTTTTTAACAATTTTGAATCATCTTCCCGTTCCGGTTTTACTCAATTCCTATGTTCTCTACAATCTCTATATATGTGGAAATTATTTCCAGATTCGGAGCCCGAACAAAACTATTTCCCTTGTTCTTATAATGAACGTACCTAAAGCTTGATATATCCCTAGATGATAACCAGAACAGGAAGTGTGTTAGTTTAAAATCTAATTACAGAACGGTAGTGGGGGAAATAATTTTAAGATTACGATGCTGAAGTCAATTTGTATGTTGACAAATTACAAAAGATTATGAAAGTGTTATGTACATAAAAATTACTTTGTGTGTTATCCGAAACGCTAAATACATTTAGCTCATCATTTCAAAGCAAGTTGATTGAGAAAGTAACAGTGAGTGAAAAATAAGATCTTGATTAAAAAAATCAATTTTCATTTATTTTTTGTTAACGGTTATGCTAGATATAATTAATTAAATAATTTAAAAAACAAGTTACAAAGAAGTTTAAAAATATCCTTGGTCAAGAAAAATTAATGCACCATTGCTTCAACGCTTTATACGAGTATTTAAAGATTTCTTTAATATATTGATCGAAAATATTTTAGTTTTAATATTATCATCATCAGCAACTTGTATCGTGTTACCTCAACTGTTAACGAAACATCACTATTTTTATTCACAATAATACTTGCAGAATCAATTAAAAAACATCATATGAATAAAAATAAAGTGATATATTTCCTTATTCCCTCCAGATAATGTCTAAAACTCTCTTTTAATTCTTTTAGATGATAACCTTCAAACAGTATAGAGTAATGTCGTGCATCTAGAAATCAATCCGTGATAAACTGCTACAGTCAATTTATTATTAGACTAGTAATGGTTTAATAACAAATACCAATATTGTGGATAATTATAGACCCAGTAATGGGGGTCCTCTCTCTCTCTTTCTTTCTTAATGGAAATACTTTATTAAAAGGTAAAACAGGAAAAATTGGAGCAATTTTTAAAAATAATTTACTGTAATTAGAATCATTGTGTCGTATGTGATTTTACGTGCTAATCGTCTGTGAGATACACTTTGATTACACTGATAAACATAATTTCTGTTTCCTAACATGCGATACATGATTTTAATCTGTTTTTTGATGCTGAAAACGAATACGAACTCATAATCTTTTACCACCCACTATTTTTGAATTTTTTTTAAATTTTAGTTAAAGAATTTTTTTATTTTTCAACGTATAGGTAGCATTTTAAGCTCTGTATTGTATTTTGTTAGCTCATTTTTTATGGTTTAACTTTGTTAACATAATTTGTAAGCTATAAATAAGCAATACTAGACAAAGAATTAAATCATATTATAGTAACATATTATCACATCATATCTAATACTGAAAAGTGAGCCTTCATGGACAAGATTAATCATGTCTGTGCAGGTCAAAACATGTAGCTGAAAACACAGCTGTGTTTGTATTAAGCATTGGATTTAGGAATAAATTAATTTTGTTCAGTCTTATAGCTGTCTTAAGTTTATTAACAGTGCAGTGTCATAATGCCTCGAAATTCTGTAAATTATCTGGATGCCTTTTGTTATGTATGTGGTGAGTTTACCGTAAAATTAAATAGGAAAACCATTATACCTTTAATCAAAAAAGCATATCATTTGTTCTTTTAGTGTAAAATTGGTGATCAGGATAAGACGTGATCCTCATTGACATTTCATCATCCTCATTTCATTGGGACGTAGGGGAAGGGGATTGCTTATTGTTCACTAGTTGAACAGATTGCAACGGACACATTAGAAAAAAAATTTTACAGAAGTAATTTTTATTTCATAAATGGCAATGTCAACAGCTGATCAACGACTAAACAAAGGTAAGTTACATTTTTCAAAATATATATTCGTTGTTGATTTTGTGATAAGTAGCTAACAG
Organism: Lycorma delicatula; assembly: GCF_047948215.1. Classification (NCBI taxonomy): domain Eukaryota; kingdom Metazoa; phylum Arthropoda; class Insecta; order Hemiptera; family Fulgoridae; genus Lycorma; species Lycorma delicatula. The sequence continues at coordinate 247,250,156 of NC_134455.1, read as the reverse complement.
ATGTTGAAGTGTAATTAGTGTAATTAGTGTTATTACTGATGAAGCTCTGTGTTTTTTATTAGTAAGCTTAACTAATTTTAAATTAAAAAGTTCAAAAAATAAAATAGGTAAAAAAGATTAAAGAAACCAGACTTTTAAAAAACTTAATTTAAATTAAAAAAGTTTAATCTGACTTTGTAACCGGGTTTTGTTTTTCGTTTTAATTAAAAAATAATAATCTACGGAAAAAACTCTTGCGTAAAAAACAATGTTTTTTTTTTCAATTCAAGAAAGAGTAGAAATAATATTTTTATTTGGAGAAATAAAAAGCTACAAAGGAACAACTGAAGCATTTAGTGTGCGGCATCCTAATCATACAATTTCCAGGAGCGCAGTCATAAATCTAATAGAATAATTTCAACGCACAGATAGAATTTTGGGTGATAAAAATCTTGGCCACTCCGGTACAGATCAAGTTATTGAAGAAGAGATGTTAGTAAAACTTTCTGTTAATAATCAACAATCGGCAAGAGTGATTGCAAGAAATAATAATTTATCTAGGTGGTCAGTGCAGAAAGTATTAATAAAACATAAGTACCATCCATGCACTATTCAATTATTATAAGAACTTATTGAAGATGATTTTGATAGAAGGGTGAAATTTTGACAAAAATTAACAGCAACAACTATTTCTTGTTTCAACGTATCTTTCATTCACAAAGCCTCATTTACTTTACATGGAACTGTTTACAGACATAATAGTAGGTACTGACCCAAGAAAGCCCTCACTGGTATTGTGAAAGTCTTACCCAGCATCTAGAGCGATTAAACGTACGGGTTGGAATAATAATTCTTAGAGAATTTGTCATTAATGATAACTTAAATGGTAATTAGTACTTAGTTGATAATTCCAGCTCTCAACAATTTGATTGAGATAGCTCGGACCAAAACGTTTTGGTCGTAGAAGTAGGCTCACAGCCAACTTCTCTTGAAGAATTAAAAGAAGACATTGAGATAGAAAATAGGAAGATTTCATCACAAACCTTTCACAATGTGAAAGATTTCGAGTCTGTGTTATTACATTGAAGAATAGGGAGGTAGTTTGAACATTTAATATTAGGTGAGAGGCAATAACATTATTAACTTAAATAATTTTATTAGACAGTATTTTTAATTCGTGAGGTACAGTACTTTTTTAAATAAAAGATAGAATTAATTACTCGTGAAAAAGTAATTAAATTGCAAATTGTTATTTACATTAATTAAATAGAATTTTTCAAGATTGTAAGACTAATTATAAAAAGTATTTGAAAAATTGTAAAAATTAATTTTTTCAACTTTTAATTACCTAGACACTCTTGGTCGCCATTTTGATTTAAACAATCAGAATTTAATCTTTTTGATACCGTTTAGCTTGTCTCGTAAAGACAAGACAAAACGGAGAAGCAAAACGAGACATAACATATGGGACATGTGTCGATATTACATCATAGGATTATCATTAAACATAGGTCCCAATTAAAATTTTTGAGAAGCCCCTGCCTGCCGAAAATCGTTTTTTGGGTTGTTTTACATTTGAAGACCCTTGTTCATTACTTCCAGTAGATGGTATGTTAAAAAGCGATTGATATAATAAGTTCTGAGGGGAAGGGACACAGCTTCAAAACAAATTTTCACAAGGCAATAGCGTTTTGAACAATTTTCCAACAAAACTTGGCGTCATGCCATACTGCCATGAAAAGGATTTTTCGAGGAACGAAACATTAATGTACTCCCGTGGCCAGGCAACTCCGCAGACTTAATCGTAATTGAAAATCTTTGGGCAAAAGTCTAAAAACGACTATCAGATATGAATTGTACCACAAAATTTAACCTTATTCAGGAAATAATATTGTATGATTTCATCGTGAAGAAATCCAAAGAATGTACAGTACACTTGTTGAATCGATGCCAAATCGTTTACTTGAAGTGATAACAAGAGAACATATTACTTATTAGATATTCACAAATTGTACAAGTATGATTTTTTTCTAAATAAAGTTACTTTTTATTAAACAACATTAAGTTCGGATTAATTTGCACGTTATTGTATATGTATTTTAACCCGTTTTTAGTTAAGTCATAAGACTGACGTTAAAATGGAGTAGAGGTTTCTCTGAAAATTTCATAGAGTTAAGTGGCTATCTCCACATTCAACACAATTCTAGAGACGGGCAAGAATCTTTTCTAAAGAAGCTTAGGCCTCGGCACAGAAAGTTATTAATAACCGGAAGAAAAGCAATTTGTTGCGAAATACATAAAATTTTATTACATAAAATCATCGATCAGTAATATGTTGCTCCCATCGCGGATAAACAAACTCCAAACTCCCGAAGGACTGTGGGCGAGATGTATGCTCACTGCCTGAAAGGATTCTGATGTATTCCTTCAGATTGTATTGTTTGTCTCGTTTTGCAGCTCCAGCGTGGTAGATCGTCTCTTTATCCTTTACGGTAGGTCTACTTTTTTTCACTCTTACTGTTTTTTTCTCACAAGGACATAGGGATGTGTGGATTTCATGGAGACAGTTCTGTCCGAAGCCTAGTCCGTGGTCTCCAATTCCTATCCGGCAGTTGTATAAAAATCCAAACGCGAAGCTGAGCTGCTTTTCCAGCGAAACCGATCTTTCTAATATTTTCTGATTTAGTTTAATACGGGACAATGTTGTAAACGATTTCTGTAAATTAATTCAATTTTTCGTTTAATATTTTTGTGTAAAGGTCATATTTTGAAATCTGACTGCTTTTTTAAAAGTTATTTTAATCTACTGATTATAACGTTTGCCTCAAATAAACTCTTCTGACAAGATGAGAAAAGCAAGTTTTAAAAATTAAAAAGTGGAAAAGCTACAGATAAAATCGTATACATTCTAGTGAAGTTAATACTGATACAATGAGGAGCAATCTATAGGCTAATGCAGAGATAGAATACGTAATCTAGTTTTCAGCAAAGTTCTAGACGGACTAGCTTCCTTTGTTTCCTTCTCGTAAACTAATAAACTCCCGCCATGATTTTGAGAAACTTATTATCTCTAAGAGAACACACATTGAAACCAGACTGCAAACATTCCACAGGGTTATTATGATCAAAGTGCCGTGCTTACTGAACGTGTGAATTTCAGGAAAACCTTTTTTCTTAATTACCCTGTTTATATTTTCATCCCCTTTGAGTTTAAGAGTAGCAAATTCCTGCAACAATGCATCTTGTTATGACCATCTTCACTGGAAATTTGTAACCTTGATAGAAGCCGGTATAGTTTAGAGAACATTTCTCCACGGTTAACCGTATCACTCTACCGGGTTAAGAGCACTAAATTAGTGTATCGGTCCTACAACCTGACCAACAGATGCCTCATTAGTATAGTTCATAAAACTGTTTCAATCGAAGTACAATCAAACTTGTTAACTACGTTTATCTGTATTATAGGAAAGAAGAACACTTCCTAAATTTTTCTGTTTATTATCACACGATTATATTCCTTAATTTATCTCTCCTAAGTGTTCTCGGTTATTCACAACTTACGGTCACATCATAGTGGTGAAATTTGGATTTCATGTCAACAATGTTGCATGTAATAAATATATTACCATATTAGAAACATTAGAAGCGGCCATGAAAAGACGAGCGTTATTTAATAGAGTAATAAAGTGAAGAGTTTACCTAATTTGCATTTGTACACTCCATAACACGATGCAGCGATGAATACTATTGATGTTTAGTGGTCGAGAGACTATGTATTAGGAGTACGCATAAATTAACTTTATAATGGAGCCACAAACGCTGTACAGCTACCGCCGATTCATTTTACGTACGGCAGTGGTCTATATGGTTTTGAGTAACTGATCACTCCCATCATAAATCAGGACCTAGTAAAATTTAAATAGATCTACCTCGGTTCTATGTTACAGTTTTAGTGTAAAACGTGCAGCAGTTGCTGTGGTTAAATCGCATATCGAGCTTGTAATTTTATACTTAAATAACAATAATATAGCGTTAATATTTTTAATTATGTCTAAGATTAGAATGATTATTATTATAATTTTAAGGTTTAAACCAAATTTTGAGCCAGCTATCATTTATGGTCATGGCGTATAATTTATTATCTTAAACTTTTAAACCGATTTCAAATCTGGGATACATCGTTTGTTATATGATCGTGTGCTTCATTCTGTTTCTTATTTTTACTAAAATATTAAACAGAATGATATAATATTCTTTCAAAAGAGCGTTGAAAGAATAGTGAAATAATGAAAACCCGGCCTGTCGGTGTCATCAAAATGTACAAAATGTACTAATTAAAATTAACAAGGTATTTTGTATCACTTAATTCTTTAGGCTATTTCAAAATTTATCGAAGAGAAGGTAAGCTAATGCTAAAACTTACGCAAACAAATTATTTACTCGCATCAAAGAAACATAAAGAACCTTAAAATGTATTTTATAATATAAAAAACAATTTCACAAAATATCGAACAGTAAGGAATTATATTTATAATCGGAGTTAAATAATTTTAAGCAATTGCAGTTTATACTACGAGTAAACTAAGTTAGGAACTTCTTTCTACAGTTCCATCTTCCTATTTAATTTTGCCTTACTTTCTCTTGAATATAAATAATAAAAATTGATATCAACTTGCTCGTTTACTGGTGAGTGAGATACCTAATGTCACGTTACGAAATAACATTAAAGATTCTCTGGCCTTACTTATAATCCCGTAACTCGTCAAAAGAATCCGTTTAGAACCTTATCTTAATAAGTTCTATACTTTTCTTATCAACCGGTCAGGTATCTAACTCTTCCGTAGATAAACTAGGGATAACAAGAAAGTGTCTGCTATGGGCCTCTCTTTTAAACGTTTTTAGTTAATCCCCAATTGAGTTGGACTGCATAACGATTTTTTAGTACGGCTTTACTACCTTTGTCTCCTATTCATAATATACTAACAGGACTAACACAATAAACAATATCATCGACCCAACCTTCATTAATCATCATCATTCATTCTTTTATTTATTACGGCGCATAACCTGCACAGGATATGATATTTATGTACATATATATATATATATATATATATATATATATATATATATATATATATAATTCTGAGTTTGAATCCTGGTAAAGTTCAGGACTTTTACCTGGGAATATGAAAACCGATACTTTTAGCTTATGAAAAGTATCAAGCTTTACCAGGATTCAAACTCAGAACTTTCTAGATGAAATAGAAGACGCTAACACTTCTCCAATGAGGTTGTAGTATCATCGCTGCTAACACGACTGTGATCGTTGACCGAAAATATCTTTATGAAAGTTAAAGCACTTACTTTTCACTTTTTTCGAATTAAATAAATTTTGTTTTTACTTACAACGACCTTGTTATTAAAAACATAGCGAAGAAATAATAATTAGAATTAAACGAAATATAAAGTCACTGTCACACACCATTAACAAGGAAACACAGCAGCTATGTTTTGTAAACTGAATAAGTTTCTTATGGCATGTACGGCTTTTTGTCCTTGTGTACGCATGTTTGGAAAGCAAGAAAAAGCCAGGTGGGCAGCATCCAATTAACCTGACAGAAAAACGACACCTGTTCCACTGATGTACTCAATAATAATATTATTAGAGTTTTTGGTCACCCTTGTCAAACTACTCAGACTGCTTGACTGCTGTAAGATATAACCTGTCATTTATAAAGTGACATACTCGGTTACGAATCATCGATGTAAACCAAGAAAGCACTTTCTTTTATCACAAATTATTTTTGACTAGTAAGAGTAAACTATTTCTGGATTTGGTTCGTATTTATTTGTTGTGAATTAATTATCTTTCGATAAATTCAAATTTATTGTGATAAAAATAGTATTATCTTTAAATATATTATCTGCCGCTTCATTCATCGGCAGTAAACTGCTTGCAGAGGAGAAAAATAAAACCTTTTTTTTTTATTTTTTTTAATAAAAAATTCTTCTACAAGAAGACAGTTAACTTAATTAATTAGTTAACATTTATTGTGAATTTTAAATGTGCTTGTATTAAACGTGTGAATTTCTAAACGTCTATCTGCTTCTATTTTTTAACTAAACGCAAGCAAAACATGAGCGATCTTCCTTTTCAACTCCTTTATCTATCCATTCTTATTTGGTCTGTCTCCTATAACCTTTATACGACAAATAAATTAAAAAAATAATATGCTCTGGCATATTATAAATAATTTTCAAGACAAAATTTACATTTCGGCAAACAGCTTAGATAATACATTATTCTATGTAATTAAAATTACAATGAAAATTTTGCTGGAATTCATTACCTAAAGTATTTGGTGCATTAGCACATCTCTACTTTTGCATTTAGCATATTTTGATATTTTTCTTTTACATATGGCGCAATAGATTTATCAGAAATCAATAACGATATGTTTTCAAATTACACTAACGCTAAAGACAAAATTAGGTTTTTAAATTAATTTTTTGTCACTTCTGTTTAAAGTTTTATTAATGGTGGTACAGTCTACCTTCAAAGAGATCTGATCAATTCCGATTGATTTGAGGAGTTAAAAAAATAAAGTTAAGAAATAAAAAAAATGTACCTTTTATACAATAAAACAGTGCTTCAGTCATAGGATTTTTTTTTTGTTTTTACTTTTTTTATTTTTTGTACTGATGAAAAATTACCTCAAATAATCACGGAGTTCGTTAGAACTTCATCGGTATGAGGCGACGAAGTCAACGAACTACGTTTACAGTTCTAAACATGACCTAACCAAAAAGTGAAATGAAAATGGGGAAAAAATAAAATAAGCGTGAAAACAATATATTTCAGTTCAATTAGATTTGTAATAAAAAATACTTTCAAAAATACCTCGAATTTTGTTAGACAACTTTTTTTCCATTTGATGAACCGCGGGACTCGAATATGTCATTTTATTCATTTTTTTAACGCACCTTTACGAATCGCACCGCTAGATAGCAGTACTTGATAGTACTACGTAGGAAATAAATTTGATTGGTAAAATTCTTATTCTACAATTAGAACTATTTGAACTAATTGATGGAGAAATAAAAAAAGTTCATTTAATACTAATATAAAAAGTATGTTCATGGATACGATAAAAATCGAAGGTTACACTTCCAAAGTAATAACTGCAATATTACATCGTGGATCTTCAATTCGTGAAGATCATTTTACTAGTTTTATTAAAAAAGGAAAAATGTGGTATGAACTGAATGATATGACTATCGATAAAAAATCGGCCTCGAAATTAAAAAATGTATATTTGTTTTTTTCTAGAAAGGCAATAAATTTTAATAATAAATCCATAAGATAACAATCAGTAATTCATAAAAACAAAAATTAAGGAATAATCTAAAAAAACGCAGATATCCAAAAAAAATTACAACGAAATTTTAAACCGCACGGTAAGAGTCTGGCAGATTTCATTTCTTCCGCTCAAAAAACAAAAATTTCTGTAATATAAATAAAACTTTTTTTAACAAAATGATACCGATATAAAATAGGCAACACACTACATTTCTATTATCAAAATCTGTTATTAAATTAGAATTTTCTTTAAAAAAAATACATGTTAAATATATGTAATAGACAATAGATATATAACAATAAATAATAAACAGTGTTTAAGCGTTTCATATAATAAGAAAAAATTTAAAAAATTGTTACGAAGCTCTTACCGGGCCGATTTTATTTGTATGTAATACATATCATATTTACAGAAATAATACAATTTTTGTGATTATTCATTGTTTAATAAATTAAATTGGGGCGGTAAGAGTTTTGTAACAAATTTTTCTAGTTTTTGTTTATTTTATGGAACGCTTAAACATTATCATCTGTTATTGTATATGTATTGTCTATTACATATATTCAACATGTATTTATTTTTAAACAAAATTTTAAATTAATAACAGATTTTGATAACAGAAGTGTAGTGTCTTACCTTTTTTGATATCAGTATCGTTTTGTTAAAAACAGTTTTATTTATAGTACAAAAATTTTTGTTTTTGGGCGGAAGAAATGATATCTGTGAGATTCTTACCGTACGGATTACAATTTCATTGTAATTTTTGTGGATTTCATTTACGGAAATCATGAATCATTTTTCCTCTTATACTCATTAATGTTGTTGTGGATATAAACAATTTATTATTTTTAAGTTTTATTACTATTATTAATAGCCATAAGTAGAATGACTGAATTATAAAAATTATCTCACAAAGGCAGGTAAAATACGTCAATATTAATCTCTAACGAATATGTTTGATGATATTTAGTTTTTAGAAATAGCTGTTCTTCATTAACTGCAACAGCATTTTTTTTTTCTAAGTACACATCGTTATCTCTTAGTTACTATTATCACCACCAGTGCGCTCACTGGTGCCAGAAAGCCATTCCAATACTGCTTTTTAGGAGAAATAAAAAATTGTCCTTGCAAATAAAATTTGTTTTAATCTACGTTTTATTTTAACATTATTAATATTCATTGTTATGATATTTCTTAAGCAATGATATTTATAATTCTTTAAACGGTGTGTGATGAATTCGTGTAACGAATGTTCATATATTAAATTTTTATTGGATATTGAAATTGTTTGGTTGATTCCTAACTTTCACTTCACTTTTATTTTTATTGGTATATTATTAACAAATAACGAACCGAAAAAAGCATAACCTAAACCTAAGTTATAAAAATCAGACAGCAAGAAAATTGCCCTTTCTTTCGGATATCCGAAGGCAAACGACAAAGTAAGCCAGTAAAAATGCAATTCACGAAAAAAGTAAACATTTGATAAGGAAAAGATATGTTTTGCCTGCGGTTTTTTACAAATCATTGTAAACATCGAAATTGAATGGGCATTATTCATAACATTGTCTTGCAACCAACCGAATGTGGCTGTCGCCACTTTCTTCCGGTGCGCTATAATACAAAATCAAACGTTCCGGTACTGGAAAATTTATGAGTGCATTCTTGATTATTACTGTCTACATTTAAGATAATCCACCATTTGATCTACGTTCTGTAGATGAACGGACAGGCCTACCTTCAACAACTTTGTAAATATTGTAGTTTTCTCCTGCAATATTTACAAAAAACTATAATACCTGGATTTAGTCCAAATCCGTTGTTTCTGTATTAAAGTAGGTGCAAAAAACTAGTAAAGTATTAAAACTGGTCATCGGATTAGCATTCGCTAAATATCAATTACGTTATAGTTGGAGCTGATTTAAGATCATACACAGAGATAATCTGAGGTCATTCGAAATGCACTTAACGTACGTACCGATTATTTTTTATACCATCCACGCAATAGAATTACGCAAAAAATTACATAACTTATTTTTCACCGATGATATTTTCTCTGATAAAAGTATAGCACACACTGAACTATACAGAATGTATTTAGCGAACAAAATATACTATATTATTAGAGATTGTGAGTGTATTAAAATTTTTGTTCTCAAAAACAACTTCTGTAAAGCACTCCAGTACTTTTTTTACTGTTCATAGTAAGGCTTCCAAACAATTTATAAAATTGTATAATTTATTGAAACACGATTAAAATCGGAGTCAAAGATGCTTTTTATCGAAGAATGTATCAAATTTACTTGTACTGCTGAGGTATTTAGTAAATCCTCCTTCATCTTCAGTTTTGCTAAATAAAGTTTGTTGTAGCATCAGTCATACTTAACAATTATATATTTGAGATATGAAAATTTGTAATAAACTTAAATACAGCAAGAAATAAGGTTATAAAACAAAGAATCAAGACCGGGCCGCAACCACGATAAATAAGAAGACGATAAATAATCGTATGTTAATAATGAAAAAGAGTTTAATCACGTCTTTTGATTATTATTTACATTTGATTGAGTTAGCAAGTTTTTATACGTGCATTACGCATTAGAAAAAACAAACAACCAATAAAATATAACAAACAGGCAGAAGCCGTTAAATAATCAAACCTAAACAAAAAATTTATTTTCCTTTTTTCAGTCGGCAAGCAAACTACTTTCAAATTATTTCGTTTATTTTGCCGCCTAGTTACAATGACAACACCTTTTTACGCTCATTGAGTTATACAGGTAGGTAGAAAACTAATTCGAAGGTAAATAAAAATAACTTTATGTATTATGTGTATTCGAATAAGAATTACCGTAATAACTGTTATTATGATTTACAACGACAAAAAGAAGAAAAATTATTAAAAACAAGTGGGATGTTAAGACTAACGAAATAACAGATTATAAATAAATCTCGCATTCCGGTCGATCATTACTGAATTATGTTAACACATCTGTTGAAATAACGAAGATATTTATTTAATAAGAAAACGTGATATTTCTGATGGGGAGAAATCTTTAAATAGAAATATCTAAAGGAGCTTCACGAATAACAAATATAAACATTTATTCTTCTCAAATAATTATTTAATAATACGCTCTCCCACTGAAAGGAATTAAACAGAGAATTTGATACCTTATTCATGACAATAGTATAAATTCGACTTTCTCTAAATAAATTAATAACTCTTCATTTTTAAAAGGAATTCGGAAACTATATGTAACACAGATTTGGATAAGGAACATTTTCTAAAAAAAAAAAAATTATCCGATCAATCGTTTAAAATTTTTATATTTCTTGATGTGTGAAATATTAAAATGTTTAGAAACAAATAGATCTACTAAAGAAATATGTGAAATAAATTTACCTTAATACTTTATTAGGTCATACGCTGGCTATTTTCTTCTTGATCTTTCAGAAGTTTTCTCTTAATTCTTATTTCTTTTCTAGCTTTGTTATCGGATTCACTGACTTTCTTTTACCAATTTTATGACTAATCGTTTGACTGCATCGATTATCCGGTTCTCACACTGAAACTTACATTGTTTAAGAACTTTACATTTAGTATTATTGCCATTAATTAACATTCCTTTTGGATCATAAACTTCAATTTCTAAGATATTTCTAGAAACATATTTGTTTTTAAATATTTTACACAAAATTATATTATAGAAACTTTCGTTTACATTTTGGGTTTATCTTCAATTATGCAAGCAACGATATCTCTTATATCAAACTTAACATTTTATTGTAAAAGTGTTAACATTTAAAAATCCTTTCAAACTTTATGAGCTTTTATTTATTTGGTTTAAAAATTTTGTTAGAATAAATCAAAGAGACTGGTATCCAACGGAACATTTCAGCGCTCATTTTCCTAGTCAATAGTTAAGAACGATCCGGGTTAAAGAAAATCTAGTTACTTCAACTTCCATTCCGATACAACGAATAAATCAGAATGTTTCCCTTCTTTCCGTTAAATTACTGTTTTAATGCATTCTTCATATTATTTAAAACATAATTATTTTATCATTAGTTATTATTATTAATCACTGTTATTATTTATTACTATTATAATCATCATCATCATCGTTATTCATATATTACTTTACTCTTTTAATTTCACGACTTAGTAAAATGATTTCGTTTCTTGTAAACGAAACTACTAGATATTTCCTTCTTCATGTGAATCTGTTTGCATTTCCTTAATTTCAGTTTTTTATTGCACTGATACTAAATAAAACTAATTGTTTAAAAGAGAATTGCGTTTATTTATAAAAGAAGACGATAAATAATCGTATGTTAATAATGAAAAAGAGTTTAATCACGTCCTTTGATTATTATTTACATTTGATTGAGTTAGCAAGTTTTTATACGTGCATTACGCATTAGAAAAAACAATGACAACACAGCTAGTAAAATTAAAATGGGCGATTAAATGATCAGATCTGTACTCCTAAGAACTATGAATAAAACAACGATATATCGAACCCTAAGTTAATAAGAACGTAACGAGGTAGGAAAATAATAAATAACTGACACTGCAGCTAGAACTATCCGTATGATATATGTATGATATATGATGTATGTATGATATACATACACCGGTGTTAACACAAGGTGACATTTTCAGTTATAAGAATCGTTTTCCTTCAATTTAAATTAAAAAAAAATAAGGCAAAGGTACAAAGAGGAATATTATTGTGTATAGTTTCACAAACTGAGTTTTAAATGTATATAAGATCAGTTGTCATATGGCAACTATCTGTCATATTGCAGAAATAAATAAACATACGAGTAAAGAGCACCTCTGTAAATATGGCTGTTGTAGATGGAAAAAGATAGAGATCATCGGACGTATATTTATATTTTGAGTGTCTATTCTACGGGATAGGGTTGTTGCTGATAGATAGCTTGTCTGTTGGACCAACATTTATAGAGTGATATCATTGATTTTAAAGGACATGATGGGCAAAGGGTGAGACTGTAGTATGAAAGAGTTGAAATATTCTTTTATTAATAGGTTGCTGTGGGTTTCACAATAGAAATATTTATTTTCATTCAATTGTCCAAAACGAAATAAAACGGAATAATAGAATACTCCTGAACTTGTAAGTGTGTCCTCTTAAGAAAACAACGGACACGCGCGCGCGCGCTCGATTCTGAAATAAATCATTCAGAAAATAGTTTATTTTAGTGTTAGTAATTATTATTCAGATTTTTATTATTAAAAACGTTTTAAAAATATTAGATCGTTAACATTTTAATAAAACTGAATCACAATCAGTATTAAAATATATATGTATAGAAATTAGTAGTGATATTAATTGAGAAGAATAATATAATTTTATTGTCATAATGTAAACAAAATTTTATAAGTTGCCATTGATATCTTCTTAAATCGATTTTGGTTTCTGGTGAATACTTTCGTAATTTTTGATCTGAAACAAAAATATTTGCGATCAAAAAATGAAAAATCTTTGTTTAAAATATTCAAATATGTAATATTTTCACTAAATTCTTATTACTCTACGAATAAAGTAATGTAGGTAATGCATTATTTTATTTTGTTTAATCTCTCTAAAAAATTCTTAAACTTCTATTAAAAATAACCTCGATTATACTTTATTAGATATATAAATAAACTTTTTTTAATAAAAATCGATTAAAGATTATAAGATAAATTTAATTTACGTCATTTTAGTAATGCAGTCCATTAATTCAAACTGAAAGCAATGTTCGCAAAAAATAATATAGAAATTAATAAAAATTTCAACACAATCCTTCTCTGATATCATTCGGTTCGAGTAAGTGTCTTTAAAAACGTTTTATATAACAGACGTAACAATTTTTTTATGATATTAATTGGAGAATTTCCATAGTATATCGTGTGAAAACGGGTTCCTTGATTATAATAATTCAGGTAGTTAAAAATGTACGTAATACATTTTCACATCAATATTTGTGTAATAGCGTTGATTAATAACAACGTTTTTGTTCTGAAACAAAACAATTTTCCCGAAACAACAGGAAGTTGTCAGCAACAATTTCCTTTCATAAGAAGGGAAATTGCTGTTTTTCCAAGCAGCCCTGTTTTCCATCTTACCCTTTTTACAAACAGTCATAATCAGGCTATCCCTAAATACTTGATTTAGTTAATTTTTTTAAATTTATTCATACGTATCGTTATAATCACTTTATTTTTAACCAAAATAATACCTCATTATGCACCCGCACACACACACACAAACTTACCAGTCCTCGCTTTTTAAAATGACGCATTCAGAAGAAAGAACTGTATCTGTTGTGAACGAGAAAGGCTTCTTACAAACGCTTACATTTAATACCGGTAAATTAATATCAAGAGATTATAGATAAAATTTTCGATAATATTGACAAATAACATAGAAAAGATCTTTTCTTCCAGCGAAATGAATTATGATTAGGTGCCAAATAAAATATATTGTGAAGAGGTTTAAAAAAAGACGTTTAGCAAACGACACTACACTAACACAAAACAGGAAAAGGAGAGTTTGATGAGAGGCGTTGAGAGTGCGAATTGTCAAATTAGGGTGTTTTCTTTGTGGTCCCGCACGATTACAAGAATTATTGTATTATCAAGAAGCGAGAGGGGCTAAAAACGAACTACAATGGAATCTGCTTACAATGCGCTACAATAATAGAACCTAACCTAACCTAACATCTTACCTGACTGCATTCAATGAATATCCTCGTACAGGCCACTAAATATCATTGTGAATACGACTTCATAATAGGAACACAATACGACATCTGGCGGCCAATCAAAACAAGAAATCCACTTTATAGATATTTCTTTTTATAGCCTTTTCTAAATTCTACCCATAATCCCCTTGGAAAAACATACATAATATACATCCTGTTATTATTTTTCCTTATTATTTTTATTAAGCTGCAGACTCTTATTACGTCATCGATAACGGTGTTATAAAAATACTAGATGCTATGAATAAAAATGAAATGGCGTTGGAGTACTTGAAAAGTTTAAATTAATACTCGTAACGTAAACGGAAGTTTAGAGATTAATTTTACGGCCTGATATCGCATTAACGTTTACATTAAATACTTTGTATTAAACCTATATTTGGAGTTTCCATTTGACTTGAATTTTTAATATCCTGAACCATTAATAAACCAGTGATCCTTAATATTAAAAATCACTGTTTACAAAATAATGAAATTATTTTATTTAAAAATAAAAAAAACCTGCAAAATAAGAAAATAGTGAGATACAGATACAGATACATATATAGACGATTTTTCGGTTACTATCCGGACCGCTTACATCCGCATTAGGCAATATAAAAAAATAAATACACTATTTTATAAAATCTAAAATACTATTAAAATACAGCTTTTCTGAACAGATAATGTAATAACATCAATCTTTGGTTTTCTGGGGTTTTAAATCGACAGTTTGCAATTCGTATATCCCAAAACAATTGTAGGTTTTGTTCTTTGTTAAACGTATTAAAAAATTAATTTCTGAAAAGTTAGATGGAATTACACTAATCGGTCAAGCGTGAACTGTGATGTATTGATGCTTGTTTACATTCTGCGTGCATATGCAGTAGGTCAAACAAATATCATTACTGTACTTTGTCTTATCTAAGTTCCATAACTTTAAGAAGGGTAGCTGCGTAATATTCATGACGTCAAGATGAAATCACACAGTTTTACTCGCTGAGATATATTAAGCCTATACCAGTATAGATTCATTTATCTTAAGAGTCCCGTAAACATAATTAATTTAACTCTAGTGCTCTTAGGGTATTTATTGATATCGTTAAATTCGTTAATACCACATTTGCAAACAAAACAAAAACACGATTTTTTATCAGTGAAAGAAAAAAGTAGAAACATTAGAAAAACTGAAAAATAATGTGTCGGGTAAAATCGTTCGCAGATGAATACGCGTAGGATCATCATCTATTTTAAAAAAATTAAGAAATATAGAGACAGTATTATGAATTATTTTTCGCAACTCGAAGAAAAACAAAGTTTTCCAGGAAGACGATAAAAAAGCATCAAACGAAGAGGTAGATCGGGAAATTTTCTGATGGTTTGTTCAAAAGCGATCATTGATGAACTAATTTCTGGAAAAGGTTTTTTGGAAAGGTAATTTTTAATGATGAACTAAATGGAGGCGAAACTATTAAAGCAAGTACAGAGGTGGCTTGGAAATTTTAAACATGGTCATGGAATTCGGCAACCCGAAATTCATCGAGAAAAATTATCAGCAAACTTCTCAACAATAAATAGATTTATTCGACAGTTTGATAATTTTTTTGAAAGATTATGAACATTTTATTAATATCGATGAAGCAGGCCTTGAATGGAAAGATCTTTCTAAGAAAACGTTAAATTCCCGCAAACAAGAATCACAGCCAGACCACAAAATGTGTAAAGAAAAAGTGATGTGGTTGATGGTATCGTAACTGGAGATTATTGATTGGAAAATACAAAAATTGATTTTAAAGTTTCCTGAATTCTTCCAGTTATTTATAAAAACCAAACGAATTGAAGGTCTGATTATTATGTACTTTGATCGTCTGTGTTTAATTGACGGCACAATCTTAAGACTGGTAGGCCTGAAACTACAAATATTATACTTTTAGTATTTCAAGTCACAATCGAACTTGCCTGATATGAATCTGTCGAATGAAAAAGTTGATGTGGATTTTGATAATCTGTTTTCCTAAGCTAATCGTTAAAATATTTAAGTATTTAAGTAAATAAAATAAAATCAGGAGACGTTAAATAAAATAAAAGGTTAACAGCGTAAAAGATAAAGATTTAATTGTACATAAATTTAATTCTTCTGGATCAAGTTTCGGTATGCGATACTAAAAATGTGAAATTAGAACTTACAGAAAAATCTTCATTAAATAATTACAAAATAGAAAAAAATTTCAGTTAGATTGTCTCTCAATAAACAGTAATTCAAATAGATATAAAAATTTATAAAATTATAATCCGGGTTATAAGGTAAGTAAAGGAAACCATTTTTAGAATGTTAAAAATATAATTTTTAATTAACACAAAGAATGATTTGTTTCCCCAAAATATATTCTTAATAAATTATCTTACAGGAAGAAATAATATTAATATAATTTAATTTCGATGATTCTTCAAGAAGCGAAGTAATATTAATTAAAAAATAAATTAGCTTACGTCAAAAAGTTTATTTTACAGCTAGAGACGAGACACTAAGAGTAGAGTGAAGTATGAGGCGTTAAGTTATTTAGATTAATCGTGGGGATGGCACGTAAGCCGAGATGTTTTAAATAAATAAGAAATAGAAGAACAAAAAGAAAACAACAAAGAAAAAGATAAAGTTCCGCCCCCAAATATTGTCCGAGTCATTGCCTTATTGGTCCGGACTTTGATATTTCTATATCAAAGACAGACCGCTAGCAGTTGCATTAGGCTTCACATCAAAACATAATAACATAATTAGAGACTCTAAGCCGCCATTTTTGCCTTCAGCTAATGATCGCATTCATGAAGACGGGTGAACAGGAGTGGTTATAGGAAAAGAAGCAATAGAATACGCTACGGTGGAAGGGGGGCAGTTAAAGGAGAGTGGTCCGTGATATTACTTATATCAAACTAAATTGGCTAAAAGAAACTATGCCAAAACCTTTCTTCTTTACTGATATCGTTCAGACAGACAAAAACATCCATTTAAGAATTCGAAATCATAGAAAATTGATTTTATGCTTTTAATATAGACAATAATAACTTAAGTCATAAGCAATGTGAACTCGATAGTACATTATAGTGGTGACGAACTTATGCTTCGTATGACGTTACGTAACTAAAATTCCATAAAAATTCAATAAAATAATTAAAATAATTTTTTTTTAATTATGAATATTGTCCGCTTAAGATTATTAAATATTTAATAAATCCTGATTTAAATAGCTTACTAAGCTTTCAAAACAGCATCAAAAAGAACAGGAAAGCTTGTGCTTTCATTTAAATTTTAAACATTGAAAACAAAATTTGATCATATATTCGATGGTAAATAGATGAATATTCAAATAAAATCAATTTATATTTATTTTTAATAAACAATCAGGATATTTAAAAATATATTTCCCTGACTAAAAGGTAATAATCATGTAAAATTTAATTTGCCACAAAAGAAAAAGATTTATAAAAGAAATTTAATAAAAATTACCATCAAAAGAAAAATACTTATTTTCATTCTAAAACAAAGAATACATTTTATTAACATATTAAATGTTATATTTTAAGGAAGAATAACATCGAACAAAAGTAGTGTAACTTTTAAAAGTATGTAATTTTGTAATATTTAAATATAATAATGAAATAAGTAGTCATTGAAGCAAAAGCCTTTTTGGTAAAATTTTCGATTGAATAAAGACTACACTAAATTAAGACCTATCTTAGCATTAATTCACAGAAATAACTTTAATTATACATGCAGATCATAGATAGCAGAAGCTGCGAAAATCTGTTACACTACTATTTAGAAAAATCGTGGGGAAAAGTATCCGTTAAACCATTGATCTCGAGGTCAGTTAATTTAATCTTGATAAATAATATTCAGTCTTTTGTTGAATTTTACCTGCGGGAAGTACAAACAACGTATGTAGTTTTTTGTTGCAGAATGTGATTTTTAGTCAGCAACTGAAAAGTATGCTACGTGAAAACTAATGCCTTAAAATACGACACTCTTTCTGTTTAAGATTTACTGCTCACGCAATAACATAGTTGTCTGGACAAATTTACACCTAAATGCCTTCTCAAAGTTAAATCATTGATAAAGAATAACACTAATTACACTGATAAAGAATCAATCGGTTCGGCCTAGGATTCTTGAGGTTTTAGTAAACATAAAAATCAAAATGTAAGGATAAAATTCACTACCGAATTATTTATAATATTAAAAAAAGAATTGAGATTTTAATCAGGCTCTTTCATAAACTTTGGAATAAAACGTTCTCATTATTCTGATGATACTTAATTGGAGAATTAAAATACTACTTGTTGAAAAATAATAGATTCTAAGCAAGTTTACATCTTCGAATTCTGCCAAGTTATTAATAAGGTAATACTTATTAGAATACTTCCTGCAAATGAATCAACTTTTCAGGATTTTTTTTTATCCTGCAACGAAAACAAATACACAGACATGGTTTGTACATGGTTTACTTCTCCGACGATAGATGTGTCTCTATAAAAAAACATACTGTTCATCGTTTATAGACGATTAGCACGATTTTAATTATAGAAACTGAAATCATACCGGAACTTTACTTCAACATTTTTTTAAAATTAATTGGATAATTTACCGAAAAGATTCAATAGTTTGCAGATATAAATTCTCTTAGTGGGGACTACCCGTAATTCATCCAGACAGTCACTGTCCTAATTCAAGCTTTAGTTGGTAGAAACCAGTAAGTCAGTTCTGTAGAATGCGTTTGTATTAGTAATGCGTTTGTAGTAGTATTAGCGTTTGTATTTACTGAAACTGGCTTTGAAAAGTAACCTACTCTAACCCGACTAAATAGGTTGTCACCAACTACTTTTAATATGTGTAACACTTTTAACAACCGACCGATTGACTTGTCACATGAATAGTTGTATTACTGGTAATATGTCACGCGCTTGTCCGACCAATCATACAGAAACTACGCAGCGCTTGGATTCGAGATAGCATATTTAATGTATTGTTTTTCCCAGAAGGCGGTATATTAACTTGTTGCTTTTAACCAAGGTCCCCTTATGAACAGTAAGGATAGAGAGGAGAGCCGAAACATGATCAAAGGGAACAAATTTCTGATTAGCTTCAAAAAACATAAATTTCAAAAGAGATGGCTAAAACATTAAGATATTCCAATTATTATTTCAATATTTTGAAGGCGGGGAATACCGTATTTATTCGAGTACCCCCCGCCACCGAATACGCCCCGCACCTCGATTTTTCGGACCGAGTATCTAAAAATAAAAATCGAGTATATACCGGTATTTTAAAGTGCAACAGATATGATAAAAAAGTACGTAAATACGAAAATATTCAGAAATTAAAGCTTTTAATTCGTTCATTTAAGTTACAATATTAATATTACATTACTAATTAATTACCGTAAGTACTACTTTAGTTCAGAATCAGTAGGCCAGTAAAACGAAAAGAAAGTATCATGTTGAAAAGGATCATTTCAATACACTTTTTAATATGGGATTTTATTTTTAATTAATCACTGTCATGTCAAAATCTGTAGAAGAGTTACTGGTAGTCTCCACGTCGCTCTGCCAAAGGTTCACTACCATCAAGTTCATTAGATATTCCGCATTTTTTAAAACTTTTCCTCACTAATTCTGTGGAAATACCTTCCCAAGCAACTTTTATCCAAACACAAATCTGGTTAAAATCTAGGCGTTTGATTCTGCCTGTAGGCGTGAGAAAGAAATTTTCATCAGCCATCCATTTACTGTACAGTTGTTTTAATGCAGATTTGAACGGTTTATTAATACAGATATCTAGTGGTTGCAATAGAGATGTCAATCCGCCTGGAGTTATTACTTGGTCTGTCATACCCTTTTTTAACATGTCTTTTACTTTATCAGTCGTATGCCCCCGATAACTATCCATTATTAGTACATCGGTATTTTTTTTTTATTAAGTAAATCTTCTGATCGCTTTTGCCATACACACCTGATCCGATCTAAAATTAAGGTTTCGTCCATCCAACCTGATTCCTGTGCTCTGATGATTTACCTGTACGGTAGGAAGAGTTTTTCTTTTAAAAACAATGTGCGGAGGTAATTTTGATCCATTAGAAGTAATGCAATGCATAACATTACACTTTGTTTTTCATTACCACCAGTGTATGGTAACACCTTTTTCACCTTTTTTGTTTACGGTTTTGTCAAATGGCATTTCAAAATATACGGGGGTTTGATCAGCGTTTCCTATTTGAGAAGGCAAATAGCCTTTATCTTTTCTAAGATTTATTATGTATTTGTGAAAATGTAATACTTTTTGTTCATAAGCGTCTGGAAGTCGTTGAGAAATGGTCGTCTTTCATCTTATTGACAAATCATTTCGTGCAAAAAATTGTGTTATCCATCCACGGCTTGCTTTAAAATCAACTTTATTCAATGATTTAGCGATTTCACGACCATATAATTGACACATTTCTGTCGTGACAGCATAACCGCATTTCCTTTTTTCCATAACAAAGTCATAATTATTTTTTTCTATGTCTGTGTATTTTGGTTTTAAGCCACGAAAAGCCCTTTTATTACCAGTGCCTTTCACCAGAAGTTGTTTCTTCTTATGCCAGTCTCGAATGCAGCTTTCATCTACGACAAATTTTCTTCCTGCCGCCCGATTTCCAGTTTTTTCAGCCTCTTCTATAATGCGCAGTTTTTCATTTACTGTAAAAGATCGTAGACGCTGTTCTTTTGTACTCATTTTAATTCCGTAATTAAAATAAATCACCGTATTAAACTTTACAAGATAAACTAAATAGATAAAATGGACATAATCGTCCACATATACAAACAGTATGACTATAGCCAATAGACAAGACGACGATGGGTAACTGTAGTGTCATTAGAACCGGATGCAGCCTATACAGAATGAATCAGTTTTATAAAAATACCGTAACTTCATTCCTATCGATAATATGAACAGGATGTTAATAATTAAGGATATATTCTGTATAAGCGGCTTCCCGTATTGATAAACGAAAGCCTAATGTAACCATATTTATGTGATTGAATTTAGGTACTTCTAAGCAAACGTTTACTTTACATAAATTATCCTGGCTAAAGGCTATGTTTCAAGTAAGCTCCGCAGTCTCATGGACAGCTTTGGGTTTTTTAATTTTTCAAAAGATTCGTATAACTAATTCTATAAAAGAGCAGTCTGAATATAGCAATGCTCTAATTTCTATTAATTCAGAGAAGCTGAAGGATAGTGGGTCATGGGTCAAGAAAGTCTAAACTTCATGGATATAATTATGTAAATTAATTTTGTTGCGACGTCGACGGGACGCCCTTGGTTAACAGCGTTGCGGTAAATTTTAGAGCGAGGATGGACTGTATGTGTTCATAGGTGATGAATGAATATATCTTGTTGATTACTGAAGGATTGTTTAATTGTACGCCGTCTTGGCGGTTTAAAATAATTTTGTAATATAACACTTGTAACTTATAACTTAACTTTTAAGATAGCAAACGTAAACTAAATAAAACTTAAAGTAATGTTCATCCGAACAAGAATTGAGAGAATCCATCCGGACGCGACCGCCTTGGGTCAGGTAGGCAGACTGGTAGAAGATGCTACGTACAGTGCTCGAGGGAGCAGCTTGAGATTTACAGTGGCGTGATGGTCTCGCGACTATAGTTTTCCGTGGGCACCCTAGCGATCCCTAGGTGTCAGCACCCGACGGCAAGAGATTGTGAAAAGTTACAAATTTTTTTCTTATGATAGAAAACGCTTAGAAAAAAAACAGTTAATGTGTCGTTATATTCAAGTAAATGTACTATATTCAAGTAAATTCCCACTGTGTCTTCGTGTTCACTTTTTTGTTGTTGTTTTTGTTATTCGTTGTTTCGTTTGATGTTTTGTGATGTTTCGTTTAGTTATTTTGAGTTCCTGTGTTTTTTTTTGTTTTCGTTACTTTGTGTTAGTTCCGTACTGGCAACCTTTCTTTACTGGCTAATTAGTGACCTGCATCGTTTGGTTGGTCTGTAATTTCATATTAACTGTTGTTTTGAAGTTATTTGCCGTTTCATGGTTTACTTTAGTGTTTTTTTTTTTTTGTAATATTAAACTTTATTTTAATACTTTGGCCTAGGGTAACTAATGTTTGTTGATTACTAAACTAACCAAAAAAGGTAATATAACCAGCTGGGTAACTAATCAATAACCATTAGTCATATTATTATTATTTTATAGCATTATATTATTTTTTCGGTTTTTTTATATTCGAGTTATGGAGTTTCCTAACTCGATCATTACATGTTTATAGACTGTAGAAAAAGTTAGTTTTTCTACCAGCTGTTTCAAGCAGGGAAATTTTGTGAAATAAATTCCCTCACGCAGTGTTGTTTTATTAATGTTTTGAACTTGAGATTTTTTTATACTTAAAGACTTTTTTTTTGTATTTTCCGGATATTCTTGTTAATCAGACACTTGGGTGATTGAATTAATTTGATCATTGACGGATTTAAATAACTGATTTGTTTATTTATATTTTGTTTTTTTTCCTTGCACTATGGCTGAACAAGATCTGCCCGAGAATATCCCCCTGAAGGTTTTCAGTCCGGTTGGGGGGAGGAGATCCGGTAGGGGGATTTGGTTTCCATGGTATTTATCCCGCCACCACCCCATTCGGTCGCCCAAAAGCATAAGACCAAATGTCTGTGCCACAAACGGCTACTGAGCCACTAAACAGTATAGCGACCAGTATCCTAACTAGCTCCTAGAGCTAACCTAAAAGGATGTGCGGAATAAGAGTGGTACCATACACCACTCGCTTGCGTATCCTACGCCCACTTGTCATGTATCACTAAAATGTGTAGGCGTACCCCGTCAACTACTAAAACATATATGACTATCAATAATTAATTTATCTTGTCAAAGACTGCAATACGCTGCCACGCCTAGGCCGCTGAATGCCAGCAAGTACCTGTCCACCACTAAAGCGCTTGTAGCCTTAATCTGGCTGGTAGCCAGTCATACTTCTCGTTTAGCTTCACACAGCAGCGCGGTAGGACTCTTTTCCATTAGGTAAACTACTGATGTCGGTTGAACAAAGCAACCGCATCAAGAAACTCTCACATTGGCCGACAATGCGTCTCTCGCCATATTGACTTGCCGCTTGTGAATGGCCAATTTTCCCCTTGACTCTAAGTTACAGGGTGGCCTGAGTTCTGGCCCCCCCAAGAGCAGGGTAATCGAACATCATGTGTTCGTTCGATTTGACCTCCCCGCAGACTCACAGCTCATCAGCTGACAGGTGAAACCGAAACAAATATTGGTTTAAATTTACATGGTTGGAGAGCACTTGGGCACCCGTTGCCCTTAAAAACGAAGGCTAGACATACCATCCCCCCCAGATGGCATGCCATTCTTGCTGCCATGCTTCCATCGCGAGGCTGTAAAGCCTCCTCCGCAGGCGGGAGATGGGCAACTGTTCGAAATTTAGAACCGGTGCATTGAAATCACCGTTTCGCTTCGGTACAGGCCGTACTCGTAACCGCATCCTAAATACCTCGGCCTCCCTGCCTCTTCGAAATTTCCACATGGCCGTCCGAACTTTCACCACTAAATCGATTGGGGGAGCCTTTCCCAATACAGTAGTAGCCTCGTAGGAGGTTGTTTTAAAAACACCAGTGCATACAATTAAGGCTCTGCGCTGGGCACTCCTTAAATTTTGAATAAGTGCTCGATTTTTTTCCAACCTATGGGCCCAAACGGATGCCGGATAAGAGGTCATACTTTCGAAGACACCTCGGTACACCATGTACAAATGACGGCCCGACAGTCCGTAATCCTTTCGAGCAATCCTCCTAAACTTGTTCATCACAGAGACGGCGTCCGGCGCTACTTGCCTAATTTGTTTGCTAAGCAGCAACTTCTTATCAAACAAAACATCTAGTTACTTATGATATCGAACTCGACTTATTACACAGCCTTTATACTTAATGTGGGGGTTACGACTGTATGATAGTTTGTCTGCACACTTGAGAAACATAAACTTCGTCTTGGGCACAGAATATTGAATGTCCTTAAATTTTGAATGTCCATCCAACCCTCTGCGGTTGACAAAGCCGCCTGCGCTCGGTCTTCTAGCTGCGGTCGTGAATTACTACGAACTAACAGGAGACAGTCATCGGCGAAAGCTTGGGCCGTGACCCCTTTCGGGAATCTCAGTCCCAAAAATCCGTCGACGATACACCATCCAAGCTGGAACTATCCGGCATGCGGAGCGGCTACTGAGTAAACCTCGACAAAGGAAGAAAGGCCTCCAGTCTCTGGAGGCGATGTGGATGCCAAGCCGCTTGATTAGGATGTTCAGCCTCCTGCAGCGGGCTCTTGTGCTGTTGTGGGTGTTAGACCGAAATCTTTGAAGCCGACTGGGAAATGACTACTGTGTCGATCTCCACCGGCTACGGAGCAGAAAAAGAAGTCAAAGGCGGTGAGTAGGAGTTCCTTCTCCTCATGGGAGGAGGCCTCAGATATGAATCGGGAGTTTGCTCCCTGATGGAAGAGGGAGAGCCAAGAAGGAGCGGGTGACGAGTGGTGTGGCTTCTGATCCTGACAAGCGAAGGTGGAGTCTAGCTAATAATACGGCTATTTTTCTCCGTCAGGGTGCTTAGTTCTCTAGTTAACCAACATTTAAATACGAATGCAGAGATTAGGGAGCGTCCCCGTAATATGGATAGTATTGCTCAGGTGGTAGAACTGTTCCGAGACGTGTTGGAGAATACATCTGAGCAGCCAAAGAGAGCGCGGCCCACACAGTTGGACCTAGTGGTTGAAGCTACACTAACTTATTTCATTGTGATGTGACCACTCAAACGATGGATGGAGGTACTCCTGGGATAGATGTGCGGAAGGACACTGGTGAGTGAGGTAGTTGACAGCGAATTGCCCCGGCTGATCCTTCAGAGGTGTCCCAAGGAAGTATTTACGTCCGCTGTGACACTGGAGAATGTCAATGGAGCTGATGGCCTTGCGTGGGTGGTCGACCTGGCACGGGGGCATATTATTGGGCCACCTCGGCTTTGTTGGAGAAAATGCACTGGGCGGGTCCGATGCTTTGATCGGGCTCACTGCGGGCTGGCAACAACTGACCGATGGATTTGGCCGGTTGGTCAGTAAACGTAGGCGGACTGAATTTTTTGGTGTTAGTGGACTCATCGGAGGGTGAGGAACGTTTGGTCAATCGCTTGATGGAATCAGCTAGGTTGGAATTGGGTGAGAATGCCAATGCCTGTTTCTGTCGGCCTCACGGAAGAGTGGGGCTTCTTTTGTATTTAGTGACTGAGTATGTTGCTCGGAGGCGCTCTTGTAAGCTCCGGGCGCACACAGATATGCCATCACTGGGTACCACAGTGGGTAGGGTCTCGGTGAAGAAACCGTCAGGGCCCATCAACCGCGACAGTGGTGGTGAAGGCGGCAGACCACACATATGCGGATCTCCTTCGCACTGTAAAGGACTCCGTGTCGCTGGACGAAGCCGATATACTCTCATTCTGTGTGTGTGTGTGTGTGTGTGTGTGTGTACGCGCGCGCGCCGTCTGTGTAGGTAGACAGCTGATGTATTATGAACCACGTTACCACTTGTTAGTTAAATTGGTTGTCTTATACAATAAAGAATAGAAGATTGAATAGACCGATTGAGGACCTTCACATCAGTGTTACGGACCCTGGAGATGTTGTTAAGCAGTTACGCCGACAAATTTTGGACAAGGTGGATGGAACGACAGTTACGGCCGGTAGGGGTATTCGATGTGTTCACTTGCTCATAAAGAACGTAGTTGGCCTTTATTCAGAGGTGGATTTAGTACGTGATATCCGCAAGACGGCTGGGGACTCAGTGACGATAGATATCCTCTCCCTGCGGCTTTCATTTGGGGATACAAAAGTGGCGACGGTGGCGGTTCCGCTTCTGCTCGTGGATAAATTTCTGAAGGATGGCCGCATCCGCATGGGGTGGTGTCTTGCCGGGTTTCAAGGAGGTCAGCTGAGGAGCGTTGCTATAGATGCTGGGTCCTGCGGCGGTCCCGATTGGCGAGGGCATAGCTTCAACAGTGGGATTGCGGAGCATCTATCTATGTAAAGATTGCCCAACGGAGGCCAAATGTACTCTTTGTAATCCTCAGATGCATTCTCTCGGGGGACGCGGCTGCAAGACCAAGACCAAATAATGAGGTGTTTTCCCTGTGTTTTGGGGAAGACCTGGGTTGGGACAGCCCTGTTCAGGAGGAGTGGGCTGCGTAGGTGTCCCGCTGCCGGTGATTGGATAGGGACTCCCTTAGTGTTACGATCGAACTTCGATGAGGGAGGCAAAGAAAGATCGTTGTCCCGGTGGGATCCCTTTGGGGTTTCTCATTTGAGGCGTGGCGTCCAGACTGGAGTCCCGGTGAGAGGATCTCTACGAGGTCCCCTCATTAGAGGCAAGGCAATTAATTAAAGACCGAGTCCCGGCTGTCTGAGGGAACACCAGTTCTCGACTAGGCAGTTTGAGGCGATGGCACCCTCTGGAGCTGTGTTCATGCTTGGTTTCGGGTCTGGCTCAAGAGGCGGGATAAAAACTGATGAACTAAAAAAAAAGTGCTCTGAAAAGACTGGCCTCCGTGATGCGTCTCATCCTTTCATCCGGAGGTCCCGGGTTCGAATCCCGGTCAGGCATGGCATTTTCAGACACATTACAAATCATTCATCTAATCCTCTGAAACAGTATCTAATGGTAGTCTCGGACGGTAAACAAACAAAAAAAAAAAATGCCCTGAAAGAAGCTAGAGCCACGTTTTCTTTAGGTGCAAGAAGGAGTATACCTCTTCTTCTTCTATAAGATACTTTTTTTAAAGGTAGTACATTTTGAAAAAGAATAGTTCGAATGTCGCAAAATCTCATTTTTTTATTAAGTAAGGGAGCTAGGAGGATCTAGGCCCCGGGGGTAAGAGGTCGAAACCTTTTGGACTCTGTTTTTTTTTGTTCTAAAGATAATACACGTTTAAAAAGGTTCTGATACTGAAATAATCCATTTTTTAAGGAAGCATTAAATCTTTGAGGATAAAAAAGGACTCTTCTTTTTATATTTAAATGAAAATATTCAACTATACATAGTGGGGGGTTTTTATGTATAGTCTATGACTTTTGGGAAATTTGTTGGTTTTAAAACAGAATGGATTTTTTCATATCGGGTAGATAGTGGTTGAGATTACTCCTACAAAGAAATTCTATGTATTTATGTAACTCCTGGATACAATTATAGATTTCAATCATTTTGAAATTGTAAATCCACAGGAATTTTTCTGATGAAACTATCTAGTAATTTAAATCAAGTGGTTAGCGTACCAGTAAATATTTACGGATCTATACTTGTTATACATTTTTGTACGTAAAACTCATATATATACTGTAATACTATTGTATAATTTTGTTTTGTCAAGTGTTTTGAAGAGTTATGAAAAAATTGAAAGGAGAGGTGAAAGTTCATAGAGTTTAAATTCAAAGAAAACTTTATCCGATCTACTTGAAAAAGGCAAAGGTAGTTTGAGAAACCATCTTTCTTGTCGACTGTCCATCGAAAAAAATTAGAAAACGTTCGTAGAAGTTTATTGATTTAATAGCAAAAAGTACTATCATCCTCATAACTGATCGGATTTTAATTATTTCTTGAATTTCTAATGATTTAATTATTGAAATATGGAAATAACCTTTACAAATTATTAGTAATTTTTGTATAACGTAACTGATTTTAAAGAATTGATTTTATGACAAAATTCCTAGTTAATTTTTTCCAGCGGTC
Organism: Lycorma delicatula; assembly: GCF_047948215.1. Taxonomy (NCBI): domain Eukaryota; kingdom Metazoa; phylum Arthropoda; class Insecta; order Hemiptera; family Fulgoridae; genus Lycorma; species Lycorma delicatula. The sequence goes on along the minus strand of NC_134455.1, from coordinate 247,222,210 downwards.
GTCTGTTATTTATAAAATATGTTTTGTTTTTTTTTTTCACTTTACAAATAATTATCGCATGATTTATTAATTTACTGTGTCTATATATTTAAGTGATTTTTTTCTATTTATTTTATTTTTTTAATCTACTCAGCTAATATTGTTTATTAATTTCAATATTTTTGATTTAAGTAAATGATGTTATGTATATTACAGCTTGAAATTAAGTAATTGAATTAGGAGTTATTACATTCAAGAGCTCTGTATAAGATTTTGCTTGGACGTAAATATTTTGATAGGTATTATGATTATGACTGATAAAAAATGACATTAAATATTGAAACACTAGCAGCAATAATAACAAAAGTAACACAAGCAAATGCAGAAATGCGGATTCTGCTGTTACTAGACAAAAGTTATGCTTTACAAAGGTAGCTAAGAATTCAATTGATTTCAGCGACTGGAACTATTTTTGGTCTGGGACTGGCGGGTATTTTAAACTACATCATGAGATTTCGCTTCTTCCTCTAAAATCGAAGTATAATTTTTTTTAGTTACTGATCACATACATGTTTACTTGTGCGCATGGGATGAAAGGCTAATAAAAAAGATCATATTAAACCCGGAAGTCTCACCTTTGTTTTTTTTAACAATTAATAATTATAATTATTAATTAAATTTTATAATAATTATCTATTATTTTTATGTTAATATTTTATAATCATTAATTTTTTATAACGATTAACAATTTTTATAATAAAGATTTCTGTACTAAAAAAGAGGAACGACAGATCTAACTGAAAATAAGAAACATTCGATAAGAAATGGTTGAGGGTGAAATAATAATTATACAGTTTTAAAAGATTACCCAAATTTTCGTCTACTGCATGTTACCCGTATATTCAAAACAAAAAATTGAGAAAATGGCAGCTTTTTTATGTTTTTATAGGTGTAAACCTGCTCTTATTAAATTAATGATAAAACTTCCAATATCAACTTCATCAAGATTTCTCATAACCGTCTTCTTACCCTCACTAACCCATTCATATAATAAAATTTTCTTTCAATTACCAATTACTAAAGAATTTTAAGAATCATTATCATTTAACAAGCAAATTTTACTATCATGTATAACTAGAATTGTGGAGTATTGTGACGCGTAGAATATTCCACAAATTTTTCCAAATATCGCAAAAAATTCTTTAACTGTCAGTCCTGCATATTTTGGTGAAACATTTTGTTTTATTAGTTAGTATATACAAACGTTCAAAAATAACCTTTAATCATTCTTTACTTTTCAATGGTTGGCGATGAAAATTTTTAATTTATGTATCAGCAACTAGGGAATAGTAACTAACCGCAGTTTTACCCAACATCCAAACTCCTCAGATTTTTGGGGCTTCGATGGAAATGAGCTCAAAAATTTTAAATTTAAAGACAAAGCATGAGATTTGAAGAGTATTTACAGATAAAAATTATACTGCAAACCGGTATTCGATAAATTTATGATTTTTTGATAATCAGCTTCTATTAAAAATAAGAATTTATTAATCCACACTGATAACTAAGGTCAGCAGATGATTTCAGATTCACTGGTATTTTTATCAATTAACATCAATAATCACTTCGTTTTTAATAATTTTTTTTTTACTAAGTGTTTACCAGAGGTTTTTTTACCAGCGTTAGCTGGTTATCAAAGATCTCAAACAACTTTGGAAACTTTAGACAGTTTACCAATACCAGTTTTCCTTATTTTTTTAAAACTACATTAAACTTCAACTAGGCCACCGTTTTTTAATGGATCAGTTTATTGAGCTCCGATTAGCGATAAGCATTTTTTTAATCTTTAAATAGGCTTTAAATCACGTATTACAAGATATTTCTTTAACATTTTTGGACTCCTTCCCCTAACAGCACCCAAATCAAGGAGCGAGCGGTTTTACGCTTCTTGATGTGGAACGTAGAGTTATAGAAACGTTTTGAACACATTGTTTTAATTTTACATGTTTTATTATGTAATATACCTTTACATAAGGTAAAGTTAATTTTAAATTAAATTAATCCAACTGAATTATAGAGGTAAACTCGAAAAAGGTTAAAAATTATGGAATAATTTCCTTTTTCCTTTAAAATTCTTTTTTAATATTTTTACCGGGAGAGTTGCTCGTCTATTAGAGAATACAATTCCACTTAGATTGTGATCTGTCAACCATTTCTCTATACTACTAAGAGCCTCGTTGCCTCGATCCTGGAGGTCCTGCTCAGTCTAACGACCAACAAGGATAGCCAAGTCATCAGCATAAGCAATCACTTCCAACTGTTCCGGATGGTGAATATTGAGTACTCCATCGAACGCTACCTTCCAGAGGAAGGGGCCAAGCACGGAGCCCTGCGGGACCCCAATGTCATCCGAAAGCGTAGATCCCTTTTCTGAGTCTCAACAGAGACCCACCTCTCTCGAAAATAATCCCAAATCTGCTGTAATAGATAGGAACAGACTCCCTTACGTCGCAAAGCGTCAAGAACGGCGTCCTATGAGACCGAGCCAAAAACATTGCAGACGTCCAATAAAATTAGGATTGACAGTTGTCTCGTTCACAAAGTGCCCCTTCTCGTGTTGTTCGTCCAAGATATGACCTTTAAGAGGGCTTGAATAGTCGACCTGTCCTTCCAAAAACCAAGCTCTTTCGTGTGTGATCGGGACCAGCGTTAATTTCACCAACAAGCTGCATGGCCAGCATACAATCAATGGCCTTGCTCATATTATTCAGAAGGCATAGTAACCGGTACGTGTTGATCCGGCCACCAACGCTTGGCTTTGGAAGGAAGGCCAGTCGAGCCTCTTTCCAGACCGTGTCGCTCGGGGCCTTTAGTAGGAGACCCTTTAGTATTGCAGCTGGTATTGGAGCCAGTACTGCGGGAGTTGTGCAGTCGGCTCATGGCCATAGTCAACTCAGGCAACGTGTACCATCGTTGCTCGAAGTCGGTAGGGCCTAACAACTCCCGTTTGACACACAGGAACAGCCTTTCCAGCTCTATTCTAGCACGTTCTTCCGCCAAAATTGATAAACGTCTCATGATCAGTCGATATGCCTGTCCCTAAGGATCATCGTCTAATATTGAGCAGGGTTCTAGCCATTTTCTCCTGTTCACATTCTTGATAGTATTTCAAAGGGCTTTCTTGCAACGGAAATAATTTTGTGTTGCGAGATCATAGGCATCTCCACCACGTCGCCTAAGTCGTTGCATAGTCCTCCGATGTCGCATAGTTCCATCCGAAAATTACTGATCTCGGAGGTCCACCAGTAGGCTAGCCGATGACGGCGATGTCTGACAACCAACCGAGCAATCGCCTGTTTAAACGTGTCCTGCAAGATTTCAGGTGTGAGGTGTAGACAACAACGAATGTTATTTGAGACTTCCTCAACGATGGTACAAGCTTCTCAAGATCAGTCGTGTCAAGATCCGTGGACGGAAGGAGACAGTCCCCAAGTCCGGCCAAGGTAGCCAGATAGTCACTGGCGGTGTCATTTGCCAGCACTTCCCAGGAACAACAATCACGATTTCACCTCTCGTCGAGGATAGTGAGATCTAGCACTGATGAGTGTCCACGGGCAGTAAAGGTTGGCGTACAGTCGTTCACTCAATAACGATCTAAGTTACTCATTAATTCAACTAACAGCTCGGCTCTTCTGTTAGTGTAGGCGCTACTGGCTTCCACAGACTTGCAGTTGAAATCGTCTGAAAGCAAGAGCTTCTTCTTAGTCCCAGTAATCGTCGTCTGCAGTCGTGCCAGGAATCTCCCTTAATAGGCCAAGTCGCAGTTAGGAGAAGCAGTTTTTCTACTCGGCCACCTCATTCATCCTTTTTCTACGCAAGATAATGAATGCGACGTCTGTTGTGAAAATAAAAATACAAAGTTTGAATTAAAGCTTCTTTTTTAAATTCAAGTAATTATTCTTCAAAAAAATTAAAAAGAAAGGAATGGAGGTAGGTTATACTTTGTCATAGTTTTCTACCTGTTATAACTACCTGAATATAATATATTTTAATAATAAAACACACACACGACATATCTCTATACTTCAATCCAGTCTTTTACTTTCGTGTAGTATTTTTAATTCTACTCCATTTTATGTCGCTAGATGATTTTATAAAATTGAAAGATGCCAAGTATATAAATTATCTTCACTCTCCATTCTAAAATTCCATTTTGTATGGAATCTTAGAATGAACTACTCTTCAATTGGTACCTCAGTTCTACTTGCGTGTAAAACATATTGGTAGATATTTTCAATTCGTTGGATCACAGCCTGTACGTGACGTAATTTTTAATTTTTGTCTACGGCTGTTATCTTTGTTATTGTGTTACTTATAGTTTTACAAAAAGATCTGAGACACTCGCTTACCTCAATAATTCTACATAATAATCTACTCGGCCACCTCATTCATCCTTTTTCTACGCAAGATAATGAATGCGATAATAAAATAATACGTCTGTTGTGAAGTTCTATCAAACTACGGTCTAAAAGTAAAGATAAATGAGATAAATTTTTTACATAACATATTAGTATTAAGCATTAAAATTTAATTAATTATTAATCTTCTATATAAAGCCGAAAGTTTGTTTGTGTATCTGTTTGTTTGTTTGTCTGTAAATATGTTCTCGCGTCACGCGAGATGCAACCGACCCACTGCTTTCAAATTACATTCGTGTTATCCCAGGCAAGGTTTTAAGCCGTAGACCTAGCTCCTAGACCCCTTGAGGATAAAGTCGTCGATTAAAAATATTCATTAAAATGTAAAAAATTAATAATTAAAAAATTTAAGTTGTCAGAAATAAGTTGTCAAGTTTTTCTCGTCAAATTTCTGTCTACTTTAATTACCATAGTTACTATTCTTTCTTCTGTAATTTAGTTTCTATAAAACCTGAATACTTTAATTGTTATTTATCAGTATTAATGTTACAACCATAAGTAACGAACCCTGCGGGGGTCCTAGGTAGACGGTCAAGAAAGCGAAGTGAGCCCCTACCCGCTAGTCAGCTTATAATTCAATTATTACGTCTCCAGTTTCCACACAATTTAATTCTTTATAAAATTTATTTTAATTAGTGAATTTAAGTTGTGTTTTTGGATCGATTTGATTTTGAATATCGGTAATGAAAATACTCCAGTGAACTGTAAAAAATAAATTCACCTAGCAATGGCATGTTGTGAAATTTAAAAAGCTTAATAATTTGAGGGTAGAAAAGCCAATATTCAAAAGAATTAAAAACAACAATAAAAAGAGATGCCGCATTAAAATGCGTTTTTCTTTATAAGACTGAGACAGATTAGGTTGTAATATTTTCGTGAGCGTTTTCTGATTATGTCAAACAGATAAGAGGCTTCGTGTATCAGTACATCTACAAGAAAAACGTAATATTTGCTTTAATTTTGTATACATCTTGAGCTAGGTGCGGCAGATTGCCACCTTTAAATGTAGCTTTTAAAATTCAATAAAAATAATATTTATCTGCGTCCGTCAAAATAATTTTTAAAACGAAAAATTAAAACAACCGTACTTTTTTTTTAACCCTGCCTCCCGGAACCGGACCCGCAATTAAGCATTAACACGGTTCCGGTAGGTGCCTTCGCCTCTAGTCGCCAGATGAGGGCAACGCCAGGCCCGGTTATACCGTTCCCGGCCTCAATATTCAGCAACTGGGACTAGGTCCTTTGTGCTTCGCCTCTAATCGGGACACCCCCGAAGGCCCCCTTGCAAGAACGGGCGAACGGCAGCTTCGTACAAAACTGTTTCTCACCCCCTCACTTCCCGATCTTTCATTTGAAGTATTACCGGCACAAAATCCTCCACAATGTCGAAATCCACCAGACCGCGTAACACGTTCCAACGATGGCCGTTACCTCGAGATGTCCAGTTACGGCAGCACAGTTGCGGTGTTGCCCGTCCCACCACGGGCACTGGAATATCATGTACATGTTATTTATTTACTCGCATCACAAGGTACGATGTACGGAAGATGACAGAGAACGTACATCGTACGTTCTCTGTCTATAAATTCAAAGTCGAAAAGTTACATAATACGTTTTACTGTCAAATATAGTACTTGTAACGTACTCGTACTGTCACCGACATTACATAACTTACTTGTACTTTGCCTCGGCGATGCAAATTCAAAACACTTTAAAAACGAAAAAAGAATTAAGGGAACGAGGAATTACAAAAAAAAAGAAGAAAAATAGGTAGTGGCAAAAGATTACGGATAACGAATGACTGTCGGTAATGAGGGGTTTTTACGAGAGGGTTTTGCCCCTTTCTACCTATTCGGGAAAGGAAGGTTATGTGACGGGCGCGGGTTGGAGGTTTAGTTCCGGCTGTGGCACTTAGTGCCCTCCCTTCCTTCTTTTTAGTAAGCTCACCCAGAAACGCTTTTCAAAGCGTTTTCACTCTGTGTATGTGAAAGCGCGCACTCCTATCCCTCTACTCGACCTTTATCGGGAGAATACATCCCCTTAAAACTCGTAGCAGAAAGAAAATCGTCGGAAATTATCTAACCGTTGCTTTTCTGTCACCCCGCCTTCATATGCCGAGTATATGCTGTACTCTACTACGAAGGTGATTATTCAGACAGGGAAAAGCACACCCGGTCCCTCCCTGTGGTCCGATCTTTCAGATGCTAACAAGAAGAAAATTACAACTAAAACACCATAATGGACTAAACCTTTCGTGTTTAGTTTACTCGACAAATAACTTCAAATATTTTCCACTTTTTTGGAAGTCAGCAAACTATGTTATTCAAAAATGTTTAACGCACTGAAAATATAGCGTCAAGATATCTTAATTAAGTCGTAATAAGTTTAATATTAATAATATTATTTTTTAATAAATACGTTAAAACTTAACGTTATAATTAAATAAATATGTTACCTTTTTTGTAAAATCAATTAGTTTATCGGTTCTGTTTTATTATCAAAATACAATAGTTATAATTGACTAGTAATTGACTAATAAAAAAACAGATTATAGCAAGTTTTAATTAGGCACATTGGAAGGGACGCTTAACATAGCTACGTTTTATTCTATTATGTTGTAACAAAAACGCAAAAATCAATAGAAGAGATATTTATTAAGTTGAACCGTGATAGAATAAATTAATTAATTTCCTTCATGTAAAAAGGCTTGAAAGGGATGAAATTAAGTGTCAACAGCCTTATTGAACGTAAGTTATAATAGAAAAAAGCATCTTCATAACGGCAGTAATTTAATTAGGTGAACTTGTTACGGCAATATTGTTTAGAATATTATGATAATTTATCTTTTAATTCAAAAAGATCCAATATCACCAGAAGGGAAAGCAGTAGTCAGTGGTAATATAATTAACATTTACGTTAACAGTAAAGATAGTGAGTCTTTTGCTAACAATGCTTAATTACTGTCGCAAATACTACGTGCAAAATACTTTTAAGCGATTTATTTAATTTAAAGATAGATTAACAAAAATCAAAAGTGATTTCGGTTAGAACAACTTTGGAGTTACAGTTAAGAGTGGGGGATAGAAGTTGTAACGAAATTCAATCGCCTGGAAAACTGGATAACCGCAAGACTGTATTAAAACACACTATTGTTGGATAACCGCAGAGCAGAAGACTGTATTTAAAGAAAAAAACTTTTCATATGGCTCGATCGTTTATTTTTGTAACATTTATATATTTTTATTTAATTTCTGCCGGTTTATAGTCTTGAAGTTAACGAATTAAATAATTAATTAGAAGATTTCAAAACGTGAATTCCCCAATGATACTTCTTTATATCACGAATAGATATCAATAAACGAACTTAGTACCAATTTCCTTTGGCAAATTGTAAGACTTCAGTAGCAGTTACCGACAGTTAAAAAAAAATAAAACATCCCAAATCGCACATACCAACCGAAACGTTTTAAGTTGAACTTAAAACAGAGAAAAACAAAAAAGAACATGGGAATGGTTATTGAACACATTCGAAAAATAATAAACGGCTCAGAAGCCATTTAAGTAAAAAAAATCTAAACCTGGACTCCGATTTCAGGTGTCCATCGTTATCAAAAGGTACTGGAGAATTAGTAAAAGTATATAAATATTTAAAAAAATTATAATTTCGAATAATTATAATTTTTTTTTTCAAGTATTAATATATTTACGTTTACTAATTCGGCTGTAACTAATGGTGATACAGAACAGAGGTGGGTGTGGGTAGATTTATCAGAAGTTTACTCTGTCTGGTCATTTTCTCCAATATTAATCCAACTGTAACCACATTCAGTAAGAATGATACAACTGTTAATAAATCCTTTGAAGCTGTGAATTATAAAATATAAATTATTATGTTCTTATGAAATTACCTACTCATACCGTTAAACAACAAGTGGCATTTAGACCATTTTGTAAGTAAATAAATAAGCCTAAGTAATTAAGTAAATAGAAGAGAAGACATTTTTTTTTTAATTTTGAAATTATTTTTGCATATAAATAATCTTAAACATGAAGATATTTTTAGATTAAAGAATTTCGTTGTTATACGTTGTAATAATAGAAATGTTCTTGAAAACATCAATTTTATGGGAATTATTTCTGTAAGCAATATATATCTGTCATGAATTTCAGAAACTTCTTGGGCCAATCCATGTTGTAACACTACGTAACAAATTTATGAAGTTTAAACTTATTCTTAAAAAAGTTTTTACTTAATCTTTCAGCTAAGACACTTTTACTAATTTAATATTTGTTTACTAAGAAGCCATCTATTTCAAATCGAATGAAAAAAGTAGAAGATTATTAGAGTTGTAGGACTAAAACCACTTATTTCATGAAATGATAATATTTTCCTTATAGATTGGGGGTAGACTATAATGCGCGCGCATATTCTATGTTATTTCATATCATGTTGATTAAAGGTTTCAAACTGGCACGACAGTCGGTAAGCCAACAAAATCCGCTTACGGTCTACAAAAATTAATCATTGGAAAATGATTTACGCATGGGAACGAAGCCCCACTATTGTATATAATACACAGCAGACCGGGGGATTGCGCGTTGTACACACGAACCTGCACACTCACGTTAGATATACATGGAGACTCCTGGGGCTTAAGCTCTCTAATCAAACCCCATCGATCTGATCCCCGCTCCCAAAATTACCAAGAGAAGGGGCACATACACTGCATCTCTATCTCTTTTTCTTCACAAAACACTGAGTTATTTCTTTAGATATTGATTCCCTCAACCTCTTTTCATTCAATCTCTTTTTCAAAGTTAAAACTAAAACTCCTTCATGGATGTTATGATACACCCGCTAAAATTTCGCTACAGTATATGCAGTCCACGAAAGTTTTAAGCGTAGTAGTTCAAAAGCATACAGCACAAATATCTTTCTCTAACTATGTTTTCACATTGAAAACCAACGTTTATTGAAATAGTTTTCCATATATTTATTTTGCATTTTATTTAATAATAAAATTATACACATCCACTTATATGCATATAGCGCTCCAAGATTTAGTTTCTTGTTTGGTTTAGTCTATATTCTTTCATTTTTACTGAGAGATATTTATGAAATTTAGTAAAAGTTGTACTTTTACTATAAACCATTTGTAATTACATACTATAAACCTTACATACTATAAACCTTTTGTAATTACAGAAATATTGAGTTTACACTTTCACATCAAGCTTCATTCCAGCGAGTGTATGCACCATCAATTCCAAAACTGACGAAATATAAAATAATATATTTTGTACGAAGTCAAATTTTTTCCTTCCTGAGTTTACAGTCAAGAGATTTATCTGCAAGAGACTCTGTTACAGAATAAAATAATGTAAATAAGTATTTCAGTGACCGGCTAGAAATAAATAAGAAATGATAGAGTTTAAGAAGGAAATAATCTGAGGTGGAAATAATAATACGATGGAAAAATTCGTTGAGTACTAAGATTAATACATACAAGGAAGAAATTTTTAAACGCGCAATGATCATTAAAAAACGAACAGGAACTTTTTTTTTTCACGTGTGATCCTGGTTTTCAAACCTATGTCAGCAAAGAGATAAAGCATCTGATAATTTCTAATGCGATTTCTAAATCCAATTAGAAAATTCTAGAGAAATACCCATTTTGTTGAGGTTTACAAGGATAAATCATTAGATTTTCGGGATGATAAATACTCCATTCTATGTGTGCTCAATAGATGCTGTGAATTATACATTCAACTGGCACTGATTTTTTTGTTTTATGATAATAAATGTGTGTTATTATATGCGTAAAATGGATATGTAAATAAAGAAACTTTCTTTTGTGAGTAAATGGTGTGATAAAATATCTATAATAATTTGAATAGTAAATACCTTTATGACACCTGGATTATTCTGTAGCCAGTTGTTAATTAATTTTGCCAATAACATATTATTCAATTCGAATAAGAACAATTGTTCCGGCCCCCCTCATAATTAGATCAGATTTGGAGTTTTAATAAAATTTTACCGCTTTTAAAACTAAGACACAGAATCAAATTAAACAATAAATTTTTTTTACAAATTTTAATAATTTAAAACAAATTTCTTCTCGTACTCAAATTTCTGTATCGGATTCTTCTGGGTTCTGGAATTATATTTTGTTATGATTTTAGGATACTTTATAATGAATTCCAGATTCGAAAACTAACTACCGGGATTGAAACTTGAACCACGTTTTGTTTTTTTTTCAGAAGCCTATAGTCCATAAGAAAAACTACGAATGAACAAAATAAACAGTTTATTAGTTCGTTTGCGATTATTAAGTATAAACAAAACAGATGCCAACACTAATTTAAAAAATCTAACTGCTAAGAGATATTTCAGTTTTCCTTTAGACAATGAAATGATCATTTTCGAATTATGTGATAATTTCTCTAACTTTCAATAATCCGTTCTATGTCAAAACAAATATCTCTTCGTTATTGTTATTCGACAAGCTTAATTGCAACAGTAATCTCTTTATACGGTTGTCACTGCGTCTCTTTCTCTTACTCATTCTCTCTCCCTTTTTATACGCTTCCTGTATTCGGGTGATTGCATATAGCTAAGGTCTTTAGATTTTGAAAAAGGGCTCACCGTATCTCATAAATCGCTTCCGTATAGAGCACTGATGCCCCGCCACGCGACTAGACATTTTGAACGCAACTGATCACGCACACAAATCCGACAATGCAAAGCGATTCGTAAATCAGTTCCCTTACTAGTTAATTGTAGCTTCCTATCTTACTTATCTCTAAATCACCCCCATCTTTATTTATGACCGAAATCATTCTCCATATACTAGTGTAATTATTTCGCTGCAGTTTAATTTTTAAGATTAACTTAGTACGATATACATTGTGGTAGTATACTTCTCTTTGCAGTTAAGATAATTTTTGGAAAGTTCATTGTTTTGTATATGCATATATATATTTCTTGTGTGCGTGTTTATGTCACTGAACGCCTGGACCGATTTTGGTGAAATATTTTGTGTGTGTTCAAGGGGATTCGAGAATGGTTTAGATTCACAATTTGATCCACTGGAAAATGTTTTTTTAATTAATTTCTTATTTATAAGTAGTTGTTGATTTTGGAATGTTTTATATTGGATCCGGCAGACTGCACTACCATAGCAGTATCCAATATTCAATAATATTCTATTTTAATTTTAGTTTGTCCCGACAGTTGGTGCTGCGATCAAATTGAGAAAAATATTTCGTAATTTTGTGTTATTATTGTGTTAAAAAAAAATCGCGAGAAAACAGTTTTTTAATAAATAAGAGGCTAATAAATCAGATGGAAATGTAAACAAAGGAAAACCAATCAGATCAATGCAAGATGACTGCTGTCAAACAAAACGACCAATCACAAAGAGCCCGTATGGCCGTTGCCAATGTAAAAAAATCACAACTGATTAAGTAACAAGTAGGCAGCACTGCGATCGCGTTTAGAATTGTGCGCGTATTGAGAAATATTATATTATTATTTATTGAAATAACGTTTTAAAGTGTAATTAAAAAATAAACATTGTGCAAATTTGTAAGCTACAGTATTGAAGTAAAAATGTTTTTTAAATTTATTTATGTGTTGTTGATCTTGGGATGGTTAAGGTTCACAATTGGGTTCAGTAGGCAGCGTGTGGGTCCGGTAGGCAGAGCTGTGATCGCGTTTTTGAAGTTTTTTTTAATTTTTGGTTTATCAGTCAAACCCGGTAGTTGGTGCTGCGATCGGATTCTAGGAATTTTTTTTATTTTGTTGCTTTTTCGCGCATATCAGTTACTTACGTCGTAGCTTAGTGTTGTTCTTATATTAAAATTCGTATTTAGAGAATACGAATTTAATGTATATTTATTTTTAGAGAATTAAATCCGATAGGTAGTGCTGTTCTGACAATTGGATTTATTTACATTCTGAATTTTATAAAGTTAAAGGTGGAAATTTTATAAGGTTCCGTAATGTTTTGTAAGTTTCTTAATGTTCAGTATTAATTGTAATGATTTTGCAGCCACAACACTTTTCGTTAAATAATTATTTTCCACCGAATACTGTGATTGGAGAGTGGTGTGAATTAAATCCGATAGGTAGTGCTGTTGTTTTGCCATTTGGATTTTTTTACATTATGACTTTTATAAAGTGAAAGGTTAAATTTTGCTAAATTGCTAATGTTCAGTTTTTTAAGCTTTTATAAAACTTTCAATTGTTGTCATTTAATCTGTATGTATACTCAGATCTAGCAATAGCGAAGCATTGCCGAGTCTGCTAGAATTGCGCGCTTATTGAGAATATTATATTATATTATTATTTATTGAAATAACTTTTAAAGTTTAATTAAAAAATGTACATTGTGCAAATTTGTAAGGTGCAGAATTGAAGTGAGTATTTTACATGATTTTTCATGAATTTTAATGATGTATACACGTGCATTCAATAACAATCAACTTAACGTACAAATTTAAATTGTCAGTTCTCATTTGATTCTATGCAACTTATGAAGTATTGAACGGCTCTTTGAAAATAAAAATTTAAGTTTGTAAAATAAATTATAACATTTATAAAATTAAAATATAAGTTACTTATAATATAGTTTAAAGTAGTATATTTAAAAAATTGAATTTATAATGTTTTAGCTGATTAATTTTATAAAAAGTTTTCTAAAATTATTTTTAATTTACAATTATCTAAAATTTGATAAAATAAATGTTAAAATAAAGAATGAGAAAAATGATAAAAATTTTAACTACGTTGCTTTTTTACAGTGCTTTAATTTTTTTATTAATTGATTAATTAAGCTGTTACATGGTTATGAAACATCAAAAATATTAAATTAAAATAAAAAAATATGTAGGAGGTACTTTTTTAGAGTGATGTTAAGTGAAAATTAGTAGTAATGTGGATGAAAATTTATTAATTACACTAATTATTAATTTTACGACGTTTCGAGTTTTAAATTCAATTTTCATCGGACATCTCAATATTTAGTGAAAATAAATATTAATCATACTACACATAATTAATCAATAAACCCATTACAATAATATAACAATCACAAACTGATAATATCATACTGATAGTCATTTTAATGAAATTTAGAACACATTCCTGCTAATTTTAACTTAATTAAGTTACTTATACTTATGTGTGTGCATTTATTACAGAATAATGCCGCGTCAGGACAACGTCTGTCGGGTCCGCTAGTATACATATATATATATATTTTATATGGTTTGTTATAAATATTAATTCAAAAGAGTTGTAACTAACTAAACCTAGTTTAAAAGAATTCTTCAGCCAGGCAATCGGCCTTATTATAAAAAAAAAAAAGGTTTGATAAAGGTCTCAATAAAAAGACTATGAAAATTTAATTAACTTTACTTAAACACAAAATGGCCAGGAACAAAAGTCGTTTCAGTATAGCTTATGGCTGACACTTTGATGAACAGTAGCGTTCTATTTTATTGCTGGCGGATAGTAACGACTTCTATCATTCTGAGTGTAAGTTGTTATCAAATAAATGCAGGTAAGCCTAACAAAAAATGATGATTGCGATTATAAAATGTTAATTAAATTGACGGTTAATGTTTTATTATTAGAGAAATTGGGTTATCTCAAACCAATTTATATATATATATATTTTTTTAAATATATTGTTTTAACAGTAATTTATAACGGTTTGAAATCAAAAATTAATTAAATTAGATTAAATTCTTCTAGTATCTGAAAAGCGATTTTTTCTAAATTATAACTTATAATCATATATAAAAGTTCCATTAGCAGAAATAGAAATTATTCTATTAGTAGACATAGTTTACATTATAATAAGAGTTAAAACTGGTGGTTTTCTTTATATTACCTCTGTAGAAAATTAATAAAATTTAATGAAAAATTTCCTACAAACGAGTCCAAAAACACAGCGAGTTACGGCTAGTGAAAGACTTCGCCCCGATTTCTGCTCCACCGCCGAAATGAAGTTCTATTCAAATTCCGAAAAGGTAAATTAAGGGCGAATTTTGTGGTTCCTAATGAATCACAAACTGAAAGACTTTTAAAAAGGGATCCCAGAACTGTCTTCTTATTATTTTCTACAAGATTGGAGAAATAAACAAACAAAAAATCGAGTTGAAAAACAGTTTTTTTTTTTAAATTTGGCTGCAAATAACTTTAGATAGTCAATAAATAAATAAAACTTATTTGTTCAATTGATCGAAAATTTAATTTTGAGAAAATTAATGTAAATTATCAATCAACAATATCCTTCAGCAGCAATCTAGTTCTAGTTTCATGTGAAACATTAAAGATAAAATTACGCTAAGTATTGGTCTACCTATAGTATTATGATGTTACTTCTTAATTATTAGTGCATTAATTCCCAACTAGGGGCGCTGTAATGCTGTATTCTGTGTTTAACCTCTCGGAGAGCAAAGGTCTACAAACAAAATTTTCGAACATTGTTGCGGTTATGACAGAATCTTGCTTTAGTGTACTGTATTTGTTATTGAAAAGTTAATTTTCAGTATAAAATGTTATTTAATTTGTAAAGTGTGCATTTATGATTTATGTGTATTTAAATAGTTCATTTCCCTGATTTTAAAAGCTATTGATAATAATTAGAAAGTACTTTTTCTGTAGTACAAGAGAAATGCTTTCTAAGTTTACAAATCAAGGAATATGCCGACATTCATTTCATCTATGATTTTTATAACGGTAATGCTACACGAGACGTTAAAGAACATTGTGTGAGATTAACTAATTCAATTCCTAACCGGCAAGTACTTTCAGATACTCACCGTCACCTAAGAGAAAACGGAAAATTTAATGTAACATCTGAACGGGAATCAAATGTGAATGAGCAGATTTTACGTATGGTAGAATGAAGTCCAATTAATATTACTCGTAGATTACCTGCACGTTTACGGATTACATGCAACAGGATATGGCGGTCATTACACAATGAAGGTCTCTTTCTTTTTCCTGTTTAGCCTCCGGTAACTACCGTTCAGATAATACTTCAGAGGATGAATGAGGATGATATGTATGAGTGTAAATGAAGTGTAGTCTTGTACATTCTCAGTTCGACCATTCCTGAGATGTGTGGTTAATTGAAACCCAACCACCAAAGAACACCGGTATCCACGATCTAGTATTCAAATCCGTGTAAAAATAACTGGCTTTACTAGGACTTGAACGCTGGAACTCTCGACTTCCAAATCAGCTGATTTGGGAAGACGCGTTCACCACTAGACCAACCCGGTGGGTTACAATGAAGGTCTCTATCCGTATCATCCTCAACCAGTTCAACGTCTTGAAGAAGGTGTTAACAATCTGCGGTAGAATTATTGTCGGTGATTACTTCAAAACAACGTGCTTCCATCGCTGATATTATTTACAGACGAAGCAATATTTACTCGAAGTAGGATAAACACTACACGAAACAAACATTTCTGGAAACATGACAATCCTCGTGAAACCATTGAAACTATCTTCTAGCACCGTTTTTCATTAAATATCTGAAGTGGGGTAATTTTCTTTTCGGACCTTACACTTTCACCGTTAGACTCACAGGTAATGGTTACCTTACAGGTAATGGTTTCTTCAAAATAAGCTGTCAATATTTTTAGAGAGTGTTTCACTGGTACAAAAACCGATATGTATTTCCAGCACGATAGCACAACAGCTCATTTTTATTGTCCTTTTATTCATTACCTGAATGAAACATTTCCTAACCGCGGGATTAGTCGAGTTGGACCTCAATTATAGCCAGCTAGATCACCTGATATGAATCTCTTGGGTTTCTTTTTGTGGGGATATATGAAAGCGTTAGATTATGCACAAAAATCAAAAAATTCAAATGAACTTTTACAAAGAATGTCCCAAGGAATTCAACCTAAGAATACTGAAAATGCTATCTCAACTGTAATTCGCCGTACCGATGTGTTTTCAGATTGATGGCGGACATTTTGAACACTTGATGTAATGTAAGAATAGCTTATCCTATTTTATTTGGTTTTCAAAGTTTAGTTTGTTTTTACAATTTTATCCGATAACAGAAGGCTGTTCGTTTTAGTCTAAAATTGTTATTCAGAATTTCCCATATTCATACGTATTGTTTGGCATTAAAGAATAAATTAACTTTCTTGCACTATTATTTATTTTTTATTGCCTTTTTTGCATCGGTTTACTCAGAACTAAATTTTCTATTAATGTAACCAATATCAATTTGTTTATTGATAATTTAGCAAAGTTATTTTATGTCATATCTAAAAAAAATGTGTTTTTCAAGTCAATTTTTATGTTTATTACACTTTATTTCGTATAAAATAATGGGAAACAGTTCTGGGAACTATTTTTAAACGATTTTCAGGTCAAAAACTATAAGAAACCACTACATTTGTTGCTTAATTTACCTTCCCAGGATTTTAGTAGGGCTTCATTTCGGAGGAGCAAAAATTGGGGTAAAATCTTTCACTACCCGTAACTCGCTAACGAAGCGTTTGCGGATCCATATCTACAGGGAATTTTTTCCCTGTAGAATTTATTTTATGGGCCTATGAAGTTTAGTAGAATTCTCCCGGGGCACTTTGTATATTACATACACACACACACACACACACACACACACACACACACATATATATATATATATATATATATATATATAAAATGAAATTTTTAATATTTAATAACTATAATACTGTATGTATTAGATTGTTTTTTTTTGGAAAAAATTTACAACAAAGATGTAAATAGACGGGAAAAAGTTATCTAATTTCTCGTTTTCGTTCATTTTGGTCAATTCTTAGTGAATAAATATTAAATTTCCATACGTATTTATCATATAAAAAATAATGAAAGTGTAATAAAATGTTTTGATGACTCAAATGTCTCTTAAAAGAAAGTAGCAACAAGAAAATTCATTTACAAGTTCCACGAATCTCTGATTAAAGGAATCGGAAACGAACCGCTAATTTTATTTATATGCCTACAATAATAATATGAAATACATATAAAATATTCATTCACGAGCAATTTAAAATTTTTCTATTTTGAATAATCTGCTATTACTTTATTAGAGATTGTAAAACGTCGGTCACTTTTTTATATCTTGTGTGGATGTTTTTCGTGTAATTAACGTTTAACATCGTTTCATTCTCTTTGACCACAAATAATAGTTACATGGAATCTGCAAATTAATAGGCGTCTTAAAATATATTTATCCATTATTAGTAATATTAAGCTTTGTAGAATACGGAGTGGACGGCTTATCCGACAGTACGTTAACTGCATCTCCATAACAAACAGCTTTGAATCGCTAATCGACCGAGACACATCAAAACGTTTGCTACGCTGTGTGATGTCTAATGTGTTTCGACTAACGTAAGGGATGTAGATTGGAAATAGGCCTACGGTTACAATTATCCACCTTTGTGAAACGGCCACCACCGGCTACTACCACCCTTAGTAATCGCCTCGGTACCTAATTGATACGGCAGTTCTAAGCGGCCGGTACAAAAACCTTCCGCGTCGGTGCTTTCCCGTACGTTCTAAAAGGACGACAGGAAAACAACATAGAGTTTTAAAATTATCTTAATTTCCGCATATTATGCACACACGATCTAGTCACGCTCTATGTAATTTGATTTTAAAAAATATCCTTATCGTTTTCCTGTTACTAATGCTTCTACCTTTTACAAATTTAATAGATGAAAATGTGAAACTTCACTACTTAGTTCATATTAATTGATTCATCCATATTTCACGATAAACGTGTATTTTATATTCGTTCTTTTCATTCATGGGATAAATTTTGAAATTGTACTACCGATTACAGTAATTAATTTTATGTACGAATTCTTTGTGTTGAAAGTTTTACATACCTATTTAAAAATTAGATTACCTATTTAAAACTTTAGATTATGTAAATAATTAAAATTTTATATAAATACAAAAAAGTTGAAAAAAGAACACACAACCGTCAATCAATATTACTGTTACGCTTTTCATGTATTGTGCAACGCACGAAATGTAATAATGTCACCAATAAAATTAGAGTTGAAGGATATAATTTTTGTTAAATTAACTCTCCATTAAAATATTTCATTATTATGTAAAATTTTTAATAAAAAATATGTAAAATATGAGATTTCAAAATTATTTTATACGAATGAGAACTTTCATTACTCACCCGGTAATAGAACGATTTTAATGTTATTATGGATTTGTATACGTATGCATATGTAAAATATATCCTCAGGGTTCACTTCGCTGTGTATTTTGGTGTTTTTCAAAACCGGCGGAAAACTAAAAAGGAAGAAAAAATGCACGCTATCAACTAAAATCTGAATAATTTTGTAGAGGGAGGAAATAAAGGTAATAAAAAAAAATTTGAATACCGTCTATAAAATAATACGGATTTGTTTCTACCAAAAACAAACTAAAAAATTAAATAGAACGTATAAAGAACTTTATTTTGTGACTTGTGATTGACTGCAACCTTTTCATAATTTTGTTTATTTATTTTATATTTTTTCTAAGAAATATATAATTTAAAAAAATAATATTTATAATGAAGCTTAAATTTTTGCTATATGTCCGTTGTGTGATAGTGTAGGGCGATCGAAATCGATGTACAATTATATTAAAAAATTTCAGAAGCGTTGTCATAGTAAATCACAAAATCAGAGTGAAAAGGAGGAAACTAGTTTTTACAGTTCACTGGTTAAATTCTTCCAGAAATACGTTCATATTTAGAAGAAGAAAGTTTTTATACGCATTAGTAGAAGAAAAAGATCTCTTTCAGACTCGTGGACATTAAGAGTTTAATCGACTTTTGAGTTTAAAAATATATAGCTTAAAAGAAAATTCAGGAAAAAAAAAACTGAAAAAGGGAAATTTTTTCATCAATAGAAGGAACCCTGATCACAGAATTCGTTAGAACTTCGCCGGTAAGAGTCCGTAGAACTGTACGGCGAAGTCAACGAATTATGTTTACGGTTCTAAACATGACCGTTTTTTTTTTCTTTAAGAAGTGCAGGAACCCCATTTATAGGCGCCTGGGCTCACTAACAGGTTCTGCAAGACCTTATTAGATGCGTATGTGTTCCTGTGCACTACCGACTAAACCTCCTCCCCTGACTACCTACCCTTCCTGGTACAGCTGGTGTCCAGTACTTCAGGAAGGAGGGATACGTCCTCACACACATTCAGATACCACCGTCTTCATCAAACACAGGCCCACACACCCACAAGATACCTCAAATCAAACTAAATACACCACACACTCCACGACATCCAATCATCACTCCAGAATACATACCTCACGCCGCACACTCCACATATCACATCACATCAATCAGTCACATCCAATCACATAAACAAACACATCACAGGCACATCTAACACCACAGCGTACTTACCTCACGGGTCACCATCGGACGCGGAAGCGGAGTGCCCACGACCTCATCGCACCAAGGTGACCTCCACACGTACGAGGAACCCCCTAGGCTCTCAGCCGCGTGACTGTCCGCCTACGCACCCTCTGACGACCCCTTCTTAGCTTGCGACTTTCCTCAATAATGCGTAATTTCCTCATTATCGTTCTTGCAAATCCGGAAACAGCAGATCAATTTTCTTCACCAAACAGCATAATCCCTATTAGTTCCTCTGTTTCGAATATTATGTCTCTTCAAATGGCATCCATCATCTCCTAAAACATGACCTATCGTAAAAGTGAAATGAAAGTAGGGGGTAAAAAAATAAGCATGAAAACGTTATATATCAGTTCAGTTAGATTTTTAACAAAGAATACTTTCAAAAAATACCCCGAATTTTGTTAGGAAACTTTTTTCTATTTAATGAATCGCGGGACTAGTGTCACTTTTTCTTTTTTTTAAAGGTGACTTTACGAATCGCGCCGCTACATATCAATACTTGATAGTACTAGGAGGCGTACAAAAACTTGATAATGTGCACTTGAAATGATAAAATTTAAAAGAATATATACTACAGCTTGTTTTAATAGTAAATGCTCTTATGTAAATTAAAGTACTGAAGATGGAAAAATTTTTTTAAATTCCCATCACTTCCTTAAAAAAAATAAAAGTATTAGTTTACAAGATATTACATTAGTTTTATTAAAAAAGGAATAAATAAAAAAGAAATATATTCGATTGGTAAAATTCTTATTCTACAATTAGAACTATTTGAACTAATTGATGAAGAAATAAAAAAAAGTTATTTTAATAATATAAAAAGTATGTCCAAGGATACGAAAAAAAATTGAGGATTACACTTACAAAGTAGTAACTGCAATATTACATCGTGGATCTTCGATTCGTGAAGGTCATTTTACTAATTTTATTAAAAAAGGAGAAATGTGGTATGAAGTGAATGAGATGACTATCCATAAAAAAAAATTGTTTGTGAAATTCAATTTGTTTGTTCTAAGGCAATAAATTTTAGTAATAAATCTATAAGATAACAATCAGTAATTCATAAAAAAAATAAAGAAATAATCCAACAAAAAGCAAATATCCAAAAAAATTACAATGAAATTGTAAACCGCACGGAAGAGTCTTGCAGATATCATTTCTTCCGCTCAAAAACAAACATTTCTGTAATATAAATAAAACTGTTTTTAACAAAATGATACCGATATAAAATAGGTAAGACACTACATTTCTATTATCAAAATCTGTTATTAATTTATGATTTGCTTTAAAAAAAATACATGTTAAATATATGTAATAGACAATAGATATATAACAATAAATAATAAATAATGTTTAAGCGTTCCATATAATAAGAAAAAATTTAAAAAATTGTTACGAAGCTCTTACCGGTCCGATTTTATTTGTATGTAATACATATCACATTTATATATATAATACAATTCTTGTGATTATTCGTTGTTTAATAAATTAAATTGGGCCGGTAAGAGTTTTGTAACAAATTTCTCTAGTTTTTGCTTATTTTATGGAACGCTTAAACATTGTTTATTATCTATTATTGTATATCTATTGTCTATTGCATATATTCAACATGTATTTATTTTTAAACAAAATTCTAAATTAATAACAGATTTTTATAATAGAAATGTAGCGTTTTACCTTTTTTGATATCGATATCGTTTTGTTATAAACAGTTTTATTTATATTTCAGAAATTTTTGTTTCTTGAGTGGAAGAAATTATATCTTCTTTTTTTCCTGTTTAGCTTCCGAGAATTACCATTCAGGTATTACTTCAGAGGATGAATGAAGATGATATGTATGAGTGCAAATGAAGTATAGTCATGTACCGTCTCAGTTCGATTATTACTGAGATGTGTGGTTAATTGACACCCAAACACCAAAGAACACCGGAATCCACGATGTAGTATTCAAATTCGTATAAAAGTCTGCCTTTATTAGGACTTGAACTCTGGAACTCTTGACTTCCAAAATCAGCTGATTTGGGAAGAACGCGTTCACCACTAAACCAATTCGGTGGGTAAGAAATGATATATTTCTTTCTTTTTCCTGTTTAGCTTCCGGTAACTACCGTTCAGATAATACTTCAGAGGATGAATGAGGATGATATGTATGAGTGTAAATGAAGTGTAGTCTTGTACATTATCAGTTTGACCGTTCCTGAGAGGTGTGGTTAATTGAAACCCAACCACCAAGGAACACCGGTATCCACGATCTAGTATTCAAATCCGTGTAAAAATAACTGGCTTTACTAGGATTTGAACGTTGGAACTCTCGACTTCCAAATCAGCTGATTTGGGAAGACGCGTTCACCACTAGACCAACCCGGTGGGTAAGAAATAATATCTACGAGACTCTTAACGAACAATTTACAATTTCATTATAAATTTTTTAGATTAAAAGTTTGTAAATTTTCATATTAGTAACGGTAATAATATAGCCAAAGTTTGCTAATCTCGATTTTTCAAGGCATTGTTGTTTACTACAGAAAAATTCTTTTACAACGCGGATATCGAAAATTAAACATCTGCGCTGATGTTCATTGCGACTGCAATGTCATCAGTCTTTTTGTGTCATCAAAAATCTGGCTAAACATCGGATTCTTCGTTCAAGAAATTTGTTCTGAATATATTACGTTCCTTTATATTATTCCCAAAAATTTTCATTTGTATTAAGATTTACAAAGATCTAACATAACATTTAATCCTGCTTTTACAAACACAAGAAATTGAACTCGCTGACTTTGATATAAACATACAAAAACTCTGTGCTATTCATTAAGAAAAAAGTGAAATAATTAGAGAAAAATGACATATATTTACACGTTTCACCCTCAATTATTTTTATATTATTTAAAGTACACTCTCATTGTTTTAAATTTAAATAAATACGTGCACTTTGACTGGATATGTGTATCAAATCCTTGTACAAAGCAATATCTAATAAACTATTTAATACAACTACTACATACGCCTGTACATTTCCCTCTACAAAGCGTGGGGCGCTATTCTTTGTATTACATTATATTTTATAATTAAGTGCGCCCCACGCTGTTATTATTCCTAATATAAAATGTAAAGGAATTTTTTTAACAAATTCATTCAATATGCAATTTAGTGTAATTAAATTAAGCTTAGAGATGTAATAAATTAAGTTCACATAAAAGTATATTCACTACCGTGAATAGGAAACTGATATGTAGATACCATTATCAATAAAAAATGCTATTTCAATTTAATCAAAGAGTATATTTTCAACATTTATTTTTGGTTTAATATGAAAGTGAAATCTCATAGTAAAAATATACGAGTATATATTTTTTTTTAGTGTATCTTTAAATATAATTTTGTATTGAATAAGTTTCCAAACAATTTATACTTTAATTCAATAATTTGCAAATAGTGAAATTTCAGTAATTTTTGTAATTTTTTGATTAGTTAAATAAAGAAGTATATAATTTTTTTCTTATTTTATACATTTTAGTCTTAATTAGAGTAAAACAAATTAGTGTCACAATCAGACTGTATTATTATGAACTTCTCAGACACAATCTCAAAGAAAGGTATTTAGTTTATCATTTTTAAACATATTATATAAATAATTACGTAACTTTACACATTTGATTATTCGTTTTTGTTTTCATTTTGTTGATGGTTACATCATAATAATTCAAAAAACATAGTACTAGATAGATATAAGACATACATTTATTTAAAAAGTAATAAAGGTACTTTTACTCTATTTTAATATTTCAGGTAAGATCGTTGAATTAATAATTTTATAAATATTTGATGTTAATAACTACTATTGTAGCAATTGTGTAACTGCAAATTGAGGAATTTATTAAAGAAATTAAAGAATTGGAGGATCGTATCTCACTTTCAAATGAAATAAGTTTAAATGAAGTGCAGCAAAAAATATGTATTTTAATAGACGTACAAAGACGTCACGTGACGTCCACATAAGAATTTTAATTTCATGTTGTTGATAAACTCGCAGTTTTAATTCTCTCAAAAATACGGCAGAGGAGAAGGGTAGCGCTTTTACCTTTTATCCGGAAGGTTCTAGGTTCGGATTACAGTCCAGATAAGCATTTTTCACGACGTAAAATAAAATCTATTTCGCACCCAAAAATAGTACGCACACTGTAATCGATCGTCAGCCTGTAGCTTCAAGCGAGAATAGATTTATTGAATATATTTGTCATTATTAACATTAAAACTATTAAAATTTGAAAATGATGATTTAATCGACTTACTGAATCTATGTTTTAACGAGTGTTAATAAAATCAACCTGCTTTTAATTCGGTTTACGTCTTATTTTATTTATTCTATAAGATAATTGCCTTTTATAAAAATAACATTAATTTATCTTTACTGTCGATTTAATTGTGATGCGGGTACAATTTTAACACCGAGGAAAGTTTTTATAGTAACTTGTTATTTTAAATAAAACATCATAGAGCCTTACCCTTAGAGAAAAGTCATGTTTATTTGGTAATTTATTAACTACTTTAATCTTAAAATTCGAAGGGTTAGTAACAGAATTACTAGCGTGCTAGAAAGATACACGGATATACACGGGCATACGCGCGCGCACACACGCCAGCACGTGCAAATTAAATGCAAAGTACCAACAGTCACTAATAGAAGTAAAACACAAATCCAAGATGCACTCAGCTGATATTATTGGTTGAACAATTTAAAGTGCTAGGTGAAATGGATTGTGTAAGCCGGTGCGTGAGTGACACAGCTCGAGGGAGGAATGTTCATGCATTCGTTCTCTCCTCTTCCGAACTTCCACGCCCTCTCTGGGGATGAAGTGGACTTCATGAGGGAAAAGTGTTGTTGAAGAGGGGGTTAGGGAGATCACACTAGATAATCATGATGACGTTTGAAAGCTGCTAATTTGGCGCGCAACTGGGGACCATTTAATGACCGGTTAGCGTTCAGTGTGCATCTGTTATGATTCAACTCAAACGTAACGTACCCTAGTGGCAACTCCCACAACTAATAACTGATAACTATTCATACCGTAAATCCACACTCCATACACACTACCCAAGGCCGTAAAACTTCAATTTGTAAATGTAAATATTTTATAAATATTCTTTTATCCGTATTTAACAACGTAATACTTTATTAATTCCGGCATAATTCTTGAATTAAGCAAAGAAACAAATTTTCTTTGCTTAATTCAAATTTTCTTTGGCCTCATAATATCGACCATTTCTACGTTTCTGATGACATAGGATCCACCTAGGATAATTTTGTTACTTCTTTAAAAACCTAATTTAAATACCTACTTTTTGACTAATTACATTTAGTTACGTTACAGATTAATCACTGGTTTATGATGTATTTTGTTTTAAGAACTATCCTATAAGAAAGTATATAGAATTTATGATGGTTATACGTGAATTACATTCGCTTGAACAAGGATTGTATGAATCGAACTATTTTTAAAATACTAGTTTGTACTCTCTACAAATGTACTCCTATATATGTGAACTATAGCTATTTCTATCTAGGCGTGTGGTGGCCTGGCGCTGACTAAAGTATTACGTTCCTCTTCCTCCTCTTTTCTTTATATGACATGACCCCTTCATTCTCTTCCTGCTTATAGTCTACATTTTTTTCACTCAGTGAGCTGATTTGAAAATGAAGAGTTGAGTTTCACTTTTTCTAAAATATTTTTCTTTTTTATCGCATTTCATTTCACTACGTTTTTCTATATATTATTTTAAAGAAAATTGGAATTAAACAAAATTGTGATTAAATGAAACACTGTAATTAAATATGTTTGACTTAATTATGGATTATTATTAAATTCAACTTCTGGTTTCGTTAAAAAATATTTCCGAACTCAACTGAATTCATGTAATTGACTCTAATATTTATATACAGATCGTATAACTACATAACATTGCAGTTAATTTTGCATGCTTTCCAACTTTAGAAATGTTGGAAGCCTTTCTGGAGAGATTAATGCAATTTAAAAATAAAAGAAATTGATAAAAATAAAACAAGAGAATATTACTTATTCGTAAGTTTATTATGTCAAGTAGATTTGAGACTTGTATATAATTTTTCATATATCACATTTCAATTTCAATTTTCTATATAAATTGAATGTAATTTATGAAAAATAAACCGCTTAATTTTGTTTTAAAGAAAATAATGGCTGTTGCAGCTGACAAACAGCACTGTCTAAACTAGTTTCCTGAACTAAAGAATGTAACATCTCTCATTTTTATGGCTTAAATATATTTTAATTGTTATAAAAACAACAAACAGTAGCAATTTTTGCTCCTGACATTACTGCATAAATTGTAATCAATGTCTAAAACCAAAATACTTTTTTCTCTAAATTTTATTTTAATTTTCTATAATAACAAACAAATTAGTAGCAAATGAAACCTAATTTTGTTGAAAAATTTACTGTTATTTTTCTAAGAATATAAAAATAGATTGTGCAATAAAAATTGTTATATTACTATATTTTTTTTTTTTTTTTTTTTTTTTTTATTAACAGTTTTAAATTGATATACTTAATATAACTGTAAAATTTATGAAATTTTATTTTCTTTACATTTTGTAATAATACGCGTTAGCTATTTTACGGATTTTTTTTTACCAAATAATAATAGATTTTTTTAATAATTGATATTTTTTTAAATTGAGAGAAGCTTTCAGATATTCTGTAACAAAAAATGTTCTAACTTTTTCAATACCATTGAAATTGTTCACTTTTCCCATATTAATTTAGGAAATCTGAAAATGTGTTTTGAAACTCTATGATATCTTATCTAACGACTGAAAATATTTTTCCTGAACCGGAAAACTAAACTCTGGATGTAGTACAACAAACACGTTTTTGGAAGCAGCTTGGATGTACAAACAGACAACAAATGACAAATGTATTTTTAACATTCAAAAATTGGCAATCATGATTCTTTCGTTTTTTAAAATTAAACTGAAATTAATAGTTCACGTATCATTTTATAAAGTGACGTATTAAATTTTATTTAGAACCATCAACTAATAATAATATGTAACGCATATTTTATATTATTTTTTAAAAGAAATTTATTCGAGAGAAAATCATGTAAAACTGTTAACTTTCATATAGTTTTGTCGTAAAATGCCTTATTTAACAAAACTTTTATTAAAGAAAATACAAAAACACACTTTTTGCTGTACCGTTATTTTATTATACGAAGTGTGGTTTTAAAGTAAGTAAAAACAAAGCCGGAAAATTTGAACAAACTTTATTATTTACATAAAAACTCATTTATTTACTACTTTACTATACAACTTCTGCTTAAACCCTTTTTATAGCGTTTCACCAGTTTCTTCATTCCCTGTTAAAGAAATTCCGCCACCAGCGACTTAAACCACACAGTAACACCGTTTTTCAATTCGTCGTCATCGTCAAATGTTTTTGATAAAAGTCACTATTTAAGGTAATAAAAAAAGTAAATAATCACTGGGAGGTAACTCAAGGCTATAGGATAGATAATTAAAAATTTTTCAACGAAACTGCTCGAACCGCCTCACTATCTGATTAGGCGTATGCGTCCGTGGACTGTCACGAAAAAATAAAATCCTGCGGGGTAGCATCCCACGTCATTTGCTTTTTAAAGCTCTTCTAAGATTTTCAACTTTTGGCAACAGTATCGGCATTCACAGTAGTTCCGCGATCACTAAGTTCAACAAGCAAGATACCCTTTTTATTTCAAAATACAGTAGCCATAAGCTTCTTTACCGAACCTTATTTTTGAATTTTTCGGTGTAAGAGATGATGATCCCATCGACTACTGCTTTGTTTCAATGTTCAAATAAGAAATTCAGGCAATAATGGCAATGAAATATGAAATATTTCATATTCGGCAACAATGGCATCAAACAATTCCTCACCTTCAGTTTTGTAACGTCGCAAAAATTCGTCTGCCTTGCAGCAAGACGTGTTTCCTTGTGTGTATCAGTTAACATCTTCAACAGCTTTCTGGTAGATAATTTTTTAGAGCCCATTTACTTAATCATAATTCATAAATTAAAGATCGTGAAACATCAAAAACAGTTGTGACAACGTGAACCGCCGGTTTTCTCCGAATTTTTACGTTTACCTTTTCAATCAAATAATTCGTAGTCACCGACGGCCGGCCGCTGCCGGCCGTCTCGAAATGAACGGCGCCACCATCTTACTTTAGCGCTGCTCTGTAACATTCGGCCCGTAAACGTCACAAACTTGCCTGTAAATATCAGCCGCAGAATTTTTTTTCCTATCAAAAATCGGAAAACTCCTCGTACTTCACAAATCGGGATCACGAATTATAGCATTAATTTTAAATGGATGAATATAAATAAATAAAAAAATGTCTAAAATAGTACTGCTAACAGCTGATTGATTATCGGTAGAGATAACGAACTAAGCAAGCAGCATCAAAAACACTTCTGTTATTATAACATTGTTTTACAGTTTTTAAATTACAAATTTTTCTCGTGTAATGTGTATAAAAAATTATATTAAACTTTTTATTAAAAGCATAAAAAAATAAAACCCAATTTTATTAAAATTGTATTAAATTATGTAATATTAATAGGGAAATACATACAATTTGCGGTACTTTACAGTCAAGCGCACGAAGTTTAAACACTACATTCTTGCGCACACTAAATTTACACATGAATCAGACGGGATCCACCCGTTTGTATTTGCTGCGACTGCTAACTAACGGTACACCACACACGTATGGTCTGTGTCTGTTATGGGGCATTGTGTCGGAAGTTTAAACTAGAGGCTAATATCCGAGATATATTGGGAGAAAATATGGCGATTTTATCGAACGTCTTACTATTTCTTAAGGCCATGCACCCTTATTCATATATTTTATTCTTACTATAATGTTTTTTTGTCTATTTGTGCCATTTGGCGAATACCAGATAGTAAATTTGTTTTTTAAGTTAGATTTTTAATATTGTATTTTACTACAGTTTCATTTCGCCTTTAGCAAACGGCATAGGCGTTTTACATTTTATGCTGTTGTTTTAAATGACTTGTTTATTTTTTAATATTTAATTGTTTATTACATTAATATTGGGCATGGGCGCTGATAATGACACTTTTTTGTGCGCTCACTAAAAAACATGTACAAGAAGACCAGCTTTTTGTTAATTTAATTTGGTTTTAATATTTTTTTTAATTTGGTTTGACATCGCTAACAAAGATACCGAAGATAAACAATTGCCAAGGTTCAAACTTGCAGCATCATAATGAACCACGATTCTAACTTATCCGATTCTGTGTAGAACTTTCTTTGTAAAACTATAAAGATCTATACAAATTTTATAAATTTTTTTTTTAACCCTTAAGTGCTATCATCAGTCTGTCAGACCCCATCACTCAGGAATATAGTAGTGGCAACGATTCCCTTTGGTCTAGACCGCTCCCCCTCCTGTACCTTTTACCCTCAGCACGGACTTTAATATCGCGCAAGGTCATTTCTGTTGTGCGTGAATGAAAATCTTTATTTGAATTTGTCTAGCGATCCCACAGACCGACGATAGTGGTTATGTAACTTTTTTTTATGTATGGTGACAGAATTAATCATTTTGTAATTCATCTAATTGTTTTTAACTTTTGAAAACGTTCTTTCGATTATTATTTTCGTAGGAGCTACTATAATAATTATTTTCTTTTACGCCAAGGATAAAGCGGCAGCAGGTACCTTATTGATTTCTTTTATCTTTTTTTTCTTCTATTTGTTGTTACATTAGACATCAAATGAGTGTTTGTTATTTTAGATGATGTCAAATCAGAAAGAATAATCACTGGCGGGTCCATCTACCCTAACTCCTTCTACATGGTATGCCGATGACCCCAAGTGCGATACTTATGTTGAACAGGTATCGTGTGAGAGATTAGATCTCTCTACAGACAGCGACAACGAGCCTGACTTTGAAATCCAAACTGATCACGAATCTGATATTTTAGTTGACGATGAAGGTGAACTCTTCGATGACCTAGAAGTTGAACGAGACTTTGGGGAGGAAGGAGGTCAGCCTTCAAACTTATTTTATTTCGGAAAAATCGTTGCTTCAAATGCAGGAAAAAACAGCCCCCAAGAAATGTGAAGACCAAGCAACACAATATAATAACGCTGTTACCAGGGCCACGGCCTCCAACAAAAATAGTTGGAGACTCTCCCTCTATTGTAAAATGATGGTCCCTTTATTTTACCGACAACATTTTGAAGGAGATTTTGAAATGGACAAACGTAAAAATTGAAAAAGCTTGATCGTTTTACTCAAGGAAAACATTGAACTGGTTGCAATACCTGGATATCATTGAACTAAACACATTCCTTGGTCTCCTTATTTTCATATCTGCGTTCAAATCCAAAGAGGAGTCAGTTCACAGTTTGCATGCAGCGGATGGAACTGAAAGGGAGATTTTCAGATGTACCATGTCAAAACAAAGATTTTTTTATTTTGACATGCTTACAGTTTGATAACCCCAGTAATCGTGAAGAAAGGAAAATGCAAGACCCAACCTTACCGATTTCCAATATTTTTTCTACGATTACGTTTATATTCTATGGTTACCTATGTCTGCATAGACGAGATTTTGGTTCCATTCCGAGCACGTGCCGGTTTCAGATCTACATGCCGAGCAAGCCGGCCAAATACGGCATAAAAGTGCAATGCCTCACAGATGCAAGGACGATTTATCTGTATAATGCTTACATATACGCCGGAAAGGGTAGTGACGGGATTACCTTGAAGATAGAGATAGAAACATATTTTCAATACCCACTCAGTCCATTTTACGATTGATACCGCCTATTGAGAGCACACGAAAAACCTAACTGCCGACAATTGGTTTACTTCCGTAGATTTAGCCGCAAAATTTTTAGAAAGGGTATTACGTAAGTGGGGACTGTGAAAAAAAATAAAAGGGAGATTCCCCTTCAGCTTCTCCCAAACAAAGCAAGAGTAGCATATTCAAGTCTGTACGGGTTCACAGAAAACATGACGCTGTTGTCATTTGTTCCGGATAGGAATAAAGCGCTTTTGCTGATATCTTAAAGCACCACGAGATTTCTGCGAACCCACCAACTAGAAAACCAGAGATAGTGGAGGTTTATAATGTCATGAAACGTGGGGTTGACAGTCTTGACAAAAAATGCTCCGACAACTCATCAAGCCGGAGAACACGAAGGTGGCCAATGGCTATTTTTTTCATGTTGCTTGACGCAATGAATGTAGTCAAATCCTATATTTTGTAAGCCAGTTTCCAAATGCTCAAAACTTTAGTCACTTTGAATTTTTTTAAATCTGGGAAAACGTCTTTTAACGCCACTGATGGAAACAAGATATTTGTCTGATCGACTGCTTCGAGAACTGAGGTTCAGCATAAAACGAATTGTGCTAGATTTAAAAATTACAAGTACCGAAAAAAACATACCCGACACTTTTTAAAATAGAAAATCATGTTCTCGTATCCACCAAAAATTAAAAGGAAAACTAAATACTCTTGTAAGAAGTGCCAATCTCCAATGTGCTGGGAGTATGAAAAAAAATTTGTAAAAATTGTTTTGATGCCTAAAAACTTTTTCTAAAGCTTATATTTGTAATAAATATATTATTATAATTATGTAATATTGATTACTATTAAAAAATACAATTTTAAGCTAATTTGTTTTATATTATTAGTAATTACGAGTATTAAAAATTTTGTGAAATCGCTAAAACTTTATTTTTTCCATAAACTTAAACGTAAATTTGAACTTGAGTTTTCTGCTTAATCTAATACAATTCACAAACTTAAATATGCAAAATACTTCATTGGTTAAAGACATCAGCAAAATCGTAACAAAGTTGTATTTTTTATGACAAAATTTCATGGCTTTAAACTACTTAATAAATCACGTTTAAAATCAGTAAAATACTCATCTGCCTATTATAGAAACACAGAAATAACAATTTTTTTTTAAGGCCAATTAATAAGTTACTAGAGGCGTAAATAAATGGGAGTCTGGCAGACCAACGATAGTGTTATTATGTTTCGTCCCGAGACATAATAGCACTTAAGGGTTAATTGTAGCTAAGCCACATTTTTACATTGTACCCATTTAATTGCAACCGTTTATTCAAAACTCTATTGTAGACAGCACAAAGTAGGTTTAATTTAAGCGAAACACGATGAATGGATTGCTTTAGACTTGGAGAAAATGTGACCAATATATATTCTCGAGTATATTCTCTATTCTGTCAGCTACTTTGAGAACGATTACAAAAAATCCTGGCTCCTTGAATATTATGTATAAATTTAATAATTTTTTCAAACCACAGGAAATTTTTCTGTACTTAATTTTTTGAAATTTGATTTAACAATCTTTTGAGATTTTATGTTCTATTTTCAATAGAGAGTTTTTTATATAATTTTGTAATGAGGGTAAGATTTACCGAACATTTTGTTTTTGTTTTTTGTTTTGTTTTTTTTAAATTAGGTATGAATTGTTAAAATTCCCTTAGGTGTTTTTTACAATTTTTTTATATACTAAAAATTCTACGAGATAATGCTGGTAAAAAACTTTTTCCTTTAAGCTTTATCATAAATTGTATGTAAAATAATTTTATTAGAATTTATAATTAAAAAAACTGACAACAAATTTGTAGTAATATCCTGGCAATTTATTCTTGTATAATGGAGACGAGTGTTTACAGCTATAAAGACCGTCTCTCACACCCCAACCGCCAAACTCTCTATCCCACCAACTTTCCTCCTCCAAATTTCTTCTCACCGTCGCTTCCATCACTCCAGAAATCCCCTTCCTTGAAGGTAGTACACGTTTCCTCCTCTCTCTTCTGAAGTCCATTCCAACATCTTCCATTTTCCGAACATGCCTACACCATTGTACTCTTCTTCCCTCCAAAATATCAATCGCTGTTGCCTCCACAATTCTTCTTCTGATCTCCTCATCTCTCACGCACCACATTCTAGAAGCCCCACTACTCCTGTGCAGCACAACCATCTCCACAGTTAACTTCCCTATCTTTTTCTAATTTCCCAAGCTTCTGACCAGTACAATAAAATGCTCTCAATAACACTCTTGTACAGCCAGCCTCCGTGGCACGAGTGGTAGCGTCTCGGCCTTTCATTCGGAGGTCCCGGGTTCGAATCCCGGTCAGGCATGGCATTTTCACACACGCTACAAATCATTGATCTTTATCCTCTGAAGAATGACTAACGGTGGATCTGGAGGTTAAAAGAAAAAATAACACTCTTGTACAACCTATACTTAGTTTCTTTCCGTATCCCTTCAAACCACCACAAAGAATTGCACTTCTGGATAGCCATTCGCCCCAAAAATATAAGATGATTTATCTTTTATGTTATTTCCTTCCTGTGATAATATAGAAAAAAGTACTCGATGATGTTATCATCTGTAGTCAAGTCATCTCTTCTTTCATCAACCACTAGATGTTTCGTCTTACTAAATTTTCTCTTCAAACTTCACTTAATAATGGTTTCCGTCAATTTTCTTATTTTATAGCTAATATCAAACCAATCTGATGCTATGATGACCTGACCATCTTCAAACAACAACGTATATATATATATATATATATATATATATATATGTATACTCACCATCCACCTCCACTTCCATCCTTCCAAAATTTTACAGCCATTCTTCCAATACCTTTCCAAGTAAAGCTTAAACAGAGTGGAAGAATGACAGCAACCTTGACGTAAACCCTTATTAAATTTAAAAAACTTTAACCGATGTTTTTCCTCCTTACTAGCGCTTACTTGATTTCTATAAAGGTCATAAATTGCTCTTAAGTACGTCGGATGAAAACCATAATTACTAACAAATTCGAACAATTTCTTCACCGGTACCGTGTCATAAGCTTTTTCTAGGTCTACAAAAACCACATGGGTCTCCAAACTTCTAACCATCCTTTTACTTAAAAGTTGTCTCAGAATGAAAACATTATCCACACATGACCTTCCTGCTGTAAAACCAACCCTGCTCTTCTTCAATCAATAGTCTGTAGTCCGACTGCCACCTACATTTCCATTTTTTCACATGTACTTTCCCGCTTATCACTTTTTGCCTATGCCACTGCTTTCTTTACTAACCTATTAATTTTTGCATACGACTTTCTAACAAACTTGGTTTGTTAGAAAGTCGTACTGCTTTCATACGACTTGGTTAACAAAGATATAAAGAACTTTATATCTTTGATAACCAATCAAATCTCACGTGCTTTCTTCTTCTCCTTAATCAAGCGATCCAATTCTTCATCCCACCTGTCTTTCAACTACACCGATTTGTCTACCTTCCCTAAAGCCTCAATCGCTGCACCATGAATACACTCTTTCAGTCAGCTATAATTCTCCACCACACTTTCCACCCATTTCTGATCAGTAATCTTTTTTTCCAACCGCAACTTATACAATAACCTTACTGATTCCTGATTCAGTAGCTCCAACTTGTACCTTGCAACTCTTATTTCAGTTTCTTCTTCATTCTCCTGAATTTTAATACTATGTTTAAACTGAACGATCATTTCTTGCTAAAAGAGAAGGTGTGTACCTTCTCTTTTAGCAAGAAATGATTCGTTCCACACTCAGCACCTCTGAACACCCTTACATCTTCGGTATGTAACTGAAATTTCTGTCTCTGAATCAAATAATCAATAATCAATTTCAGGTGTCACGTAGGTTGTATCCAAGTATACGAGTGAATCTTCTTATGTTGAAGGTATCCGTTCATTACCCGTAATCCAAATGTCACAAGCACATTAATTAACCGTCTTCCATTATCATTTATTTCTTTATCTACAAACCTTCCAATGATTTCATCGTGTTTCTTCCATCCTGTTTTGGTATTCAAATCCCCTTAAATCAATATCTCTTTGTGCTGGCTTATTACAGTAAGGCATCAACAAATCTGTTCTCGAAATCGTCCTTTGTATTGCTCTCCGCGTCATCTGTAGGAGCCGGCCATCGTGGCGCGGATGGTAGCATCTCGGCCTTTCATCCGGAGGTCTCGGGTTCTAATCCCGGTCAGGCATGGCATTTTCACACACGCTACAAATCATTCATCTCATCCTCTAAGCAATACCTATTGGTAGACCCGGAGATTAAAAAAAAAAAAAAAATCTGTGGTAGCGTAAACTGCATCCCTACAAAATGTGGGGATGTAATAAATTATGATGAAATTTTATTGTAATATTATTACTAAAAGTTTTTTATTATTGAAACTTTGATATCATTAAAAGTTTATTTAACCCAAAAAAAGTTTTGAAAAATGTTAAAAATCGATGTTTTTAAAACTTTAATCGGCTTCCCTATCCACAATATTACCTGAACGTAATTATTTTGGATCGCTTGTACTATTACTACTGCTTCTACTACTACTACTACTACTATGCCTAGGAAGACATCTTAAAAGATTCGGTTAAAAAATATGCAATAAATAATCCAAGCAAATAATAATAATTAATAATTTAATAATTAAAGTAATTTAATAATTTTAACAATTAATAATAATTAATTTAAAGAAATTTAATAATTTTTAATCCAAGCAGTTATTTAGAAGGCAACTGCGCTTACATTAAAAATAACTACTAAATACTACTATGCTTTATTTAAAATTTAAATAACTAATTTCAAATTTTCTTTTTGTAAAAAGTAACCTGAATATAATGAATTCAAAACAAAACCATTTGGTATAAAATTACTTCCCTAAAAATTATTCAGGTATTGTACTTCTGTTCTTTATTATTTTAGTTTATTTGTTAACCAACAATTTTTTATTACGTTTTATATTAGCTTTTGGCAATATTACGTGTCTTCTAAAGCTTATTAACTTGGCCAAGAATTTTTCAAATTGTGTCTGTGATCTGAGCGACTCAACAATTTTTTTATACGACTGCCCAAAAAGGAGTGTAATGTATTTAAGGTGTATATAAGTATGTTTGTTCCACCGTAGCAGCTCAACAGCCGAATCGATTTAGATGTATGACTTCGCGTTAGAATCCTTACGTCTCCGGGAGTGTCATAAGCTATATAAATGCAAGCTATATAAATGGAGATTTGCCGGTTGAAGCACAAACTTTAATGAACTGGGAACTGTGAACCTCTACCAATGTGTTAGCTGGGTTTGAACTGAATCATTCAAATCAATAGGATAAATAATACTAAAAAATAATAGAATTAAATTTACGTTAAATGAAATAAAATAATATTAGATAAATTTTAACAACTTCTGTTTAATAATAACGGGCGTCCTGTGGGGACTGCGCGTGAGGCTAGAGTGGTGAGGTGATGCAAGCATCTCGTGCAATACTATACCAATATTCACCATCAACTGGTAACAAACGAGGTGCCCCTAAGGCGCGGTTTTTGGAGGTGCAATGGGGTGTTCTTATAATATCTCTTCAAAAATCATCCTATTTTCAAAATTCAAACCGGGTATTTGTTAGTAGGCTAACCATTGCATGCATCAGGTACCGTGATCTAACAGATCACGGTTATTCGGAAATATTACTTACATCTTTGCAAACAGTGTTTCGATTTAAAAAAATTCAAAACGAGGTATTCTCTAGTATAAAACAAAATCACGATGGACCCAAACCAAACAAAAATTAACTGATATACTCAGAAAAATCGAGTAGCCAGTGCTACGCCGTGACCAGTTTGAACTCGGCGAACTCCCACAAACGGTCTTTGTAGTTTGATGACAGTAAGATTATAAGTAATTTTTTCGGTATCGGATTGAGAATTAAGCCTACTATTGTTGAATTTGATGCTTTGGGGGACAGGACGGTGCATAAACTACAAGGGACTACTCTAAATGGAAATGTCGTAGATCTGAGCACTCACATCATTGCCAAGGGCCAGGCCTACGTAGCACGAGTCGCGTGAGACAATTGGAGAGTTTAGCCATTAGTTGTTTGGATCCCATAAAACTGCTGTATAACCCGTACGATAAAAAAAAGTCTCTAGAGAAACTCAATCGCTTGAGAAATCTGTAACTTTAGATTGAACCATTCAAATTGATATACGGCAATTAAATAAATAAGTTGAAATATTTAGTTTCCTCATTTGGCTTAGTACGTTAAATATGTTACATCCATAAATTTTCGAATCGTGAATTTTTCTCGATATCACTAAAAGATATTAAATAATAAAAACAATTATAAATATTAAAAAAATATAACTACCAAAAAATTAAAAAAAAAAATTGAACTAAAAAAAAGAAAACAAGGTACAGAAATAAAGGACTAAACATTGTTATGAATAATTTAATTAAATAAAATAATGGGCGACAAATCAACTTTCAAACAGTTTTAATTTGTTTACATATATTTTTCATGTTGTAGAAATAGCATGCATTTAAGGTTGTCTAATGATTAGTTCTCACCATGTCTTATATCGATAAGAAAATTTTGTTCTTAAACGAAAATATTTAAATGTAGTCGGAGGGCTCTGAATAGTAATTATTGTCTTATATGAAAGAGCACTGAATAGTAATTAATTTATATTAACGAGTCCCGCGAGTGCATTTAAATATGTTAGTTCAAGGCAAAACTTTTTTTTCTATGTAAGACATGGGGAGAACTTAATCATTAGACAACCTTAAATGCATGCTATTTCTACAACATGAAAAATATATGTGAACAAATTAATACTGTCTGAAAGTTGATATGTCAGCCATTATTTAATTCGATTAAATACTGCATAAGGATGTTTAGTCCTTTATTTTCATACTTAGTTTTCTTTTTTTTTAGTTCAATTTATTGTCGTTTTTTTATTCAATTTATTTATTTAATTTTAATTTTTTTTTGTCTTCAGTCATTTGACTGGTTTGATACGGCTCTCCAAGATTCCCTATCTAGTGCCAGTCGTTTCATTTCGGTCTACCCTCTACATCCTACAACCCTAACAATTTGTTTTACATATTCCAAACGTTGCCTGCCTGCATAATTTTTCCCATTTACCTGTCCCTCCAATATCAAAGCGACTGTTCCACAACTGGAATATAACACTTCCGCGTCCATCCACATCAACGTGTAATGAAGATCAGACTGCATGGAATTTTCAAAATAGTTCATGGAGGGCGCTGGGTAAGTTAAAAACAAACTTTGCAGTCGTAAAAAATTGCATACACTACTTACACATTTGTGTGAAGGTATCAACCACACTGACCAATAAAAAATGCGTGCGCTCTTACATACTTGGTAAAGAGCTTCTGGAATATTCCCGGCGTGACGTGAAATAAGACGAGAGTGACGAGATTATTCTAGGAAACTCTTCAAATAACATGGCGCCGGCGTGTAACAGTAGTTCTTAAATCTTCTCACAGATGCATGTGTCTCTATTTTTTTAATTATTTTCTTTCAAAATGTTGATTAATTTTATATTTTTCATTCATTTCTTATTTATATATTTTTTGGTTTTATTTTTAATTCTTCCATCTTGAAAGATATCTTCCCCTTACCATCCCCTGGATACGCTCATGCTTATCTTCAATGTACCCAACCATCTTTTGATTCGATCCAACTCAGATTATTGATTATTTGATGCTTCAGTTGGGTTGATATCTACTGATAGAATAGCCGTGTCATCGGCAAAAGAAGCAGCAGTGATCTGTTCTGAAGTTGGAAGTGAAGATGGATTATAAGACAACCTCCAAATCAGAGTCTTGATGAACTCCCAACTTAGTTTCGAAGAACGTAGACAACTCCTGGTCATATTTTATCTGGCAGAAACATCCTTCCGTGTAGGAGCGTAGAATAATGTATAGTGTAAGTATGGTTGAGGAAAGCTCATCTTTAACTTTTATTGGAGAGCAAGGAGCTAGATCTTGTCAAAGGCCTGTTTTTATATCTAACAAGGCTGCTGAACAGTGTATCCTCTCCTCTAGGCTTTTGCTGATTACATTTACAAGCTTGTGCGTTTGCTCCATAGTAGAATGCCCACAATGGAAACCAAACTGATCGTCAGGAATTACGCGATCATTCTTTAAAATAGGCCGCATCCTACAAAGAAATAACCTTTGAAATACCTTTGATAGAATAATAACATGCTTATTGGCCTGTAAGAAGACACATCGATGACTGGTTTGCCTGGTTTCGGGAGTAAAACTATTTGCAAGGCTTTCCACATCGTCGGGAAGTACGGGCTTTGAAAGGTTTCATAAAAAGCATTTGTTCGTAATTAAATCAAATCCAGGGGGCCTCAGCTGACATGAGACCCTCCGCTGAAGTGAAAGATCTAACAGGAAGACTTATAGGGATCGGGTTACTCAAGAAATCAATGATTTATTCCCCAAGGGTACTTTGTATTTCAAGTGGTTGAAAGACATTGCTCAGGTATGTTGCAAATATTTCCTCACTCATAAATCCAAGATCCATCCGATGTGTTCAGTGGCGGTTGGAAGTTCCTAAAGAAGCTAGTAAAGGCGACAGGTTTTCAATATTATACCTACATGTTTAATTTTAATTATTTTTCAACAGCCTCTTTAACTTACGAGCGGTTATATATATATATATTTTAAGCTGTTTATTAAATAGTTAAATAATTTAGTAAATATAATTCAATTATGATAAGAGGAATCATTCTATTCTTATCAAATGTCATTTTTTAAGTGCTCTAGAAAATATGTTTTCTGCACGTAAACGACTAAAATGTAATGCGAGTTCGTGGGTAGAGCCACTTATGAAC
This sequence comes from Lycorma delicatula, assembly GCF_047948215.1. Classification (NCBI taxonomy): domain Eukaryota; kingdom Metazoa; phylum Arthropoda; class Insecta; order Hemiptera; family Fulgoridae; genus Lycorma; species Lycorma delicatula. Next base: position 247,182,489 of record NC_134455.1, on the reverse strand, counting down.
GACTCCACATGGTAATACAGTACCATGAAAATTATGTATCAGTAACGTATAAAAAATTTCTCTGGTATAATTTTTCACTATTAATTAATTATCTGCTTAATATAAATGTTTACTGAATTTATTAAAACAAACTATTCCACCTCGGCCTTCCGTCTTCACACATTGTAGGCGAGAGAGGTGCAACTTTGATTCGTTATGGGTCTTACTCATTACAATCCATAGAAATTTGCATAAATCAAAATTTACAGGCGTAATTAAGTTTTCCAGTAGTTCAGATCTTTTAATTTGAAAGTTTTACAATATAAAATGTTTAATGTCATTGTTTTTCTAATAAATAATTGGTTAATGAATTTTATTTGTAAGATTCTCCATCTTAATCCCAGTGCTTGAAAACTGAATTAGTTCGCAAATAAAACGAACTATATTTTTATGATATGATTAACTTTTGTCACCTGAATAATGATAATATAAAACTACGATATTAATAATTATAAAACTTAAATCTTAAGAAAAAGCTACAAAATGTGTTATTCTTATTTGATTGTTGACTTCTAGAAAATGTTAGAAGAAATTTATTATATTGAAAGTTTGTAAGTTACAACTCATAAGATTGAATATTTTCCCCATTTTTTGCCCATAGCTAAATTGAACTGCTTATACAAAATATGATCTGTTTTTCTCAAATATAATGCTTTATATTGAAAAAATAGGGGTGCATGTACGAGTATGATTTTCCGCAATAATAATATTTAGAATATTTTGTGGTATCTATATGGCATAAACAATTAATACAAAAATCATTACATTATTAGAAGTATTTTCATCTGCTACAGTACATTTAAAAAATATAATTACAAATATATTCCTCGGTACATATTCATAATGTATTTATTACACGTTAAGTAGCAAATGGGTATAACTTTTTCAGTAATGGATGAAGAGTGTGGCGCTTAATGGTTGACTAAATTAAAAAAAAAACTCGAAGTAAAACTAACAGGCAGCAAAGCGAAACTGATTAGCAAATCGTAACGTGTGGCATGAGGGTTAGAAATTAGCAGTGACCACCCTGATGTAAATGTTAAAACAATTTACTCGTTGAATTGTACAACCCCTAGGTCCACTTCCCCAACTGTTGTATGAAAGGAGATCCAGCCAATGCGGGAAAATTATCATTGTTCTGTTAAATAACAACCCCTAACTCTTGTTTCTCATTTTAAACCCCATTCAAATTCATCACTATTATCTACCTATTTACCAAATAAACTCTCCCTCCGTTGAAATAGGAACCGTATTAAATGATTATCCGTGGAATAAATAAGAATTTTTTAACAATATCTGTACAGTTTTCATGATTTGCTTGATTATTTTAGAATCCGGTATAGATTTAGTGATAAAGAACTCGAATAAAAAAATGAAATCTATTAAAAGTATATTTAAATCTGTAATACAAGTCGTATACTCGGAATAAGTTCAGTGTTTATTTACCAGATAAGGCATTCCGTTTTGTTGTTTTTTTACTTAAAATTAAGTGCAAGCTATTCCGTTAGAAAAAAATTCACTGGAAGAAACTTTATATGATAATTTTGAGAATAAGATTTCGCTAGAACGTAATCATCCTCTAGATTGTTTTAATAACAATCTAGCATAGATTTTTACCTTCATGAAACAATTATATACATTATCTGTTGTACTTTTACACTATGGTACTTCATCAAAATTAAATAAGATAAAAAGCGGGTTCATTAATAATAACAATTATTAAATATATGTATATACTGATGCAAATATGCATCTAGAGTGAGTTAAAAGTATTGAAAATTCTTTCTAATTTTAAAGTTGCTCAACGTGGCGATTTAAAACGTTCAGGAGAGTATATGGGTCGATTATTCTATGTTTTGGCTGTAGTAATGAAAATTTTTCCTTTATAAGGAACGAGTGGGGGATGCAACTTAAAAGTTTTAAATAGTAACACCCGTAATGTAGCATCTCATTTTAAAACATTTATCAAGACAAGAAACATGCAATAAAGAACAGCTCTCTACATTTTGGTGTTCCAGTCCAAAATGGTGGAGGGACGAAATTCAGATTTCTCCATTTTCAAAGTATCCAAAATTCATTTAAATATTAATTCATTTAAGGTTAGAGTAGAGTGGAATGTTTCGCTTTCAGTTTCTGTAAGATTGAGAAAAATTAATTTTAAGACTATTTTTGTCTGATTGATCTTACCTAACACTAATTTAACTTACTGGAAAGGTGGAAGGAAGGAAGTTAATTTATTTGTTCAACGCTCAATTAATTTTGAGTTTACCAAAACCAATGAAAAATTAATCATTGATGAAGATAAAATGAAAGATAGGCTAAAATAAACTCAAAATTAAAAACATAACGAAAACAGTGATCAAAATAATTACAAAAAACAAACAATCTTTAAATAATCTACAAGGAAAAAATGAACTTAAATAATATCATGATCTCAAATTTAAGATACACGTACATTTAATCAATTGCTGAATCAGGTGATTAATCAACCGATAACCTGTTTATTAAACAAACAGTGTTTTTTTTTTTAAATTCAATTTAACTTCAGTTAAAATCAACTGTTTTTTAACTGTAGAGGACCCTTACTTTCAGAAAAAAACAAATCTGACAAATGACAGATATCTTGTCATTGTAAGTCAGAAAGACTGAAACAATAAAGCAACATAACTACTTGTTGCTCGTCTTTATTGTTTTGCTTTTTGTGGTGGATAAATGCTTAACATATATATATATATATATATATATATTTGATATATATATTTTAAGAAAAAAAATTATATATATATATATATAATTTTTTTTTCTTCAGAAAAGAAAACTATTTACAACGTATAGAAGAATAAATAAATAAATAGAACGTATTGAATTGTTATAAACATTCAATATAAATTATGTATACACCACCTAAGTGGGTACACATAAAAATTATGATTACACCATCTAGGTGGAACTTTAGTTATTTATTCCACTCTACGCCTCAAATAAATAAAACATCGAAGTATTATCCCCTCAAATACAAAAATAATTCGGAGATATTAATAGCTTACATTTTACAAAATACAAATATCTTATACTTTTATTACATGGAGGCAGTCATGTGCATGTAGTTTACCCTTTTCTAACAAACCAAAAATCAACTATGAAGTTTAAAAAATTATAAAATCGACTTGGTTTCAAGAAGGAATTACAAGAACGGGTAGATAAAATGTATTTTGTATCAGCCGGTTATCACTTTATAATGTCGTAAATTTACCTTTCAAAATTCTTATCCAACACCGGACTATTTCATTTCTGAAAAAATACGAAAAAACTAAGACGATACCCAGATATCACTTTGTCAACTTATGCAGAAAATACTGATTGTTTTAGTAACATACACGATATAGTCGTCTGTATTTGTGCTACTTTTCTTTCTTTTTCCTGTTTAGCCTCTGGTAACTACCGTTTAGATAATTCTTCAGAGGATGAATGAGGATGATATATATGAGTGTAATGAAGTGTAGTCTTGTACATTCTCAGTTCGACCATTCCTGAGATGTGTGGTTAATTGAAACCCAACCACCAAAGAACACCGGTATCCACGATCTAGTATTCAAATCCGTGTAAAAATAACAACTGGCTTTACTAGGACTTGAAAGCTGGAACTCTCGACTTCCAAATCAGCTGATATGGGAAGACGCGTTAACCACTAAACCAACCCGGTGAGTTGTATTTGTGCTACTGGAAGTAATGATAATTACTACATTAAACTTGTAATCACTAGACAGTAAATATACAAAATAATTAGTTATTAAAAGCAAAGATGCCTTTTTCAATTATTCTTTGCGTATACTTTTAGGAACCATTTTTTATGTTACGCTTCATTACTACAAATGTTGAATGCTGAATGTAACTAACAAAATCGTTTAGTTTGCCTCTCAAATATCTTTATTTTAATTACTTTTTTGTCGATTCAATAAGACGCTAATTCAGTCAATATATAATAATCCTCATACTCTTGTGAGAACGCGTGAAGGTGAATCTTTGGTTAGCATACAAAGTAGCAAAGTGTTTCCTATTTTTTGTATGTCACAGATAAGAGCTAAATCTGGCTTCATACAAGTCTGAAGGCAGATTTAGCATTCATTTACCCTATATATATATATATATATATATATATATATATATATATGTGTGTGTGTGTGTGTGTGTGTGTGTGTGTGTGTATATATATATATATATATATATATATATGTGCATGTGTAGGATTAGCTGGTCAGGGCTCGCTTGGGCACGCTCGACCGTCTAGCCAACCTGACCCCGGGGTCCAAATCGGCCCAAGCAAACTCCGGAGCCGAACAAGATACTCGCCAGCGCCACAAAGCTTACCCCAGGGCCGCAGAGCTCGCTTCAGTCGCCATTTCCGTCTAGCAAGAGTGCTCTGCAGTGTATGTTACCCTCATGGTTGTGAGAAAAACCGATAAATGACAATTAAAATATTCTGGCTTTTTAGAAACCTGAAAAATAAACTAGATTACAAAACACAGAACAGTAGTAACTATGCTAACTAAAGCAAAGACACATTAGGTGGCGAAAAACTCATAATTTTATTACTGTTGCCATGGTGACAGAAATATAATAATGAAGTAAAAGGATTAATCTTTTTTTCTTTAAAAAATATCTTTAATTCACAACTTCATCTCCAAGAGGACTAGGGCCTCAGTCAATGGATGAAACAATCTCGGAATAACACGGATGTACCCTGCAAATTTGAAGGCAACTGATCGGATGGTTCTCGCGTGATGCTGTTACAAACAAAAAACCCACAGGCAGGCAAATTTTCGGGTTTACGACGCTTATGTATAAGATGTTTTACTCCAAACATTAAAGCTGCTAAATTCAACAATATTTTTGTTATATAAGAGAAGAAATTGTTGCACCCATGATACTGTCCTTTCAGTAAATAAAACATCGTACATACAGACACAGTGTCTTTCAGTGCAACTTCCCTTTTACTGACCTCAGCGAATATTCTACCCAAATATGATTTTGTAACTATTAAGTAAATCTAATATTAATTTTATGAACATGGTATCACTGATATGTTAATTAATTAAATAATATAAACAATTAATAAAATCCACCGTACCAGCATATTGAGATAAGCTCTGGATCTCTTGACTTACTTGAAAGAGATTACTTAAAAATATTACATTAAAGTCAAAAATTAAAAATAATAGGTTAAAATATACAGTTATGACTGTCCTCTCCTAACAATGTAGTAAAGGAATATATATACGTACTCCGGTGGATTAAAATGAAATCAAACGGAACCATGTTATCAAAGAGACAATATTAGATTAAATTATTACTTCTTTATATTTATGTTTAATATGTTTTTAAATAATATATCATCTTTAAACCATTTTTGCTCATTAATTAAATTTTTATTATTACAGTAAACTAGCGGACCCGACAGACGTTGTTCTGTAATAAATGCACAACACATAAATATAAGTAACTTATTTAAGTTAAAATTAGGAGGAATGTGGACGAAATTTCATTAATATGACTATTATCAGTTTCTGATTGTTGTATTATTGTAATGGGTTTGTTGATTAATTATGTGTAGTATGGTTAATATTTATTTTCACTAAATATTGAGATGTCCGATGAAAATTGAATTTAAAACTCGAAACGTAGTAAAATTAATAATTATTGTAATTAATAAATTTTCATCCACATCTGCTAATTTTCACTTAAGATCATTCTAAAAAAATACCTCCTACATTTTTTTTTTTATTCAATAATTTTGAAGTTTCATAACATGTGATAGCTTAATTAATCAATTAATAAAAAAATTAAAGCACTGTAAAAAAAGCAACGTATTTAAAATTTTAGTAGAAATTTTTATCATTTTTCTCATTCTTTATTTTAATGTCTTTTATCAAATTTTAGATAATTCTAAATTAAAAGCAATTTTAGAAAAAATTTTATAAAATTAATCAGCTACAAAAATAACTTCAATGTTTTAATTATTCTTTAAACTATAATTATTATAAGTAACTTATATTTTAATTTTATAAATGTTATAATTTATTTCACAAACTTACATTTTTATTTTCAAAGTTCAGTTCAATACTTCATAAGTTGCATAGCATCAAATGAGAACTGACAATTTAAATTTGTAGGTTAAGTTGATTGTTATTGAATGCACGTGTATACATCGTTAAAATTCAAGAAAAAATCGTGTAAAATACTCACTTCAATACTGCACCTTACAAATTTGGACAATGTATGTTTTTTAATTACACTTCAACTTGTTATTTCAATAAATTATATAAAATGTAATACAATATTCTCAATAAGTGCTCAATTCTAGCAGACTTGGCTATTGCTAGATTTAAGTATACGCACAGGTTAAATAAACACAATTGAAAGTTTCATAAAACCTTAAAAAATTGAACATTAGGAACTTCACAAAATTTAACCTTTCACTTTGTAAAAATCAGAACGTAAATAAATCCAAATGGTAAAACAACAGCACTACCTATCGGATTTAATTCATACCACTCTCTAATCACAGTATTCGGTGGAAAATAATTTTTTAACGAAAAGGGTTGTGGCTGCAAAATCTGCACAATTAATACTGAACATTAAGAAACTTATAAAATGTTACGGAACTTCATAAAATTTAACCTTTCACTTTATAAAAGTCAGAATGTAAATAAATCCAATTGTCAGAACAGCTCTACCTATCGGATTTAATTCAGACTACTCTCTAAATACAGCAGTCCGTTAAAGATACAAATTTTAATGTAATAACAAAAATAAGTTACAATGCAAGTAACTGGTATGCGAAAAAGCAACAAAATAAAAAAATTTCTTAGAATCCGATCGCAGCACCAACTACCGGGTCTGACTGATATGCCAAAAATTAAAAAAATAATTTTTAAACACGATCGTAGCGCTGCCTACTGGATCGTTGTGAACCTTAACCATCCCAAGATCAAGAACAACACAAATAAATAAATTAATTAAAAAACATTTTCTGTTGGATCAAATTGTGAATCTAAACCATTCTCGAATCCCCTTGAACACACACAAAAAAGTTCATCAAAATCGGTCCAGCCGTTTAGGAGGAGTTCAGTGACATACACACGCACACAATAAATATATATATAAAGATATGATATTTTTCTAAATTAGTATAAAACCGTTTTCTATTATACAGAGCGTTTCATAATGTTCTTAGGAGTTACAAAAATTTAGTACAAAAAACTTATTTCACTTATCTAAATGAAAGTTGTACGAGGTGATGCAGGGACTCAAACAGTTTTTGTTAAAATCTATAAATGTTCAATATGTGCTTCTCTGGTGACACGGCACACATTAATACGAAAGTCTAGCTCTTGCCAAACTAATATGTCATTTTCGATAGAGTTGATCGCATTGATTATGCGATCATTTACCTCAGCGATATCGTGCGCCATCGGTGGGATAAACACCTTATCTTTTACGTAACCCCAGATAAAGAAATCACTTGGCGTGAGGTCTGGTGATCTTGGCGGCCACAGCATAATGTCTTGGTCTTCTTCAGACGCACGTCCTATCCGGCGCCGAAGTAATGTTGTGTTAAGCTACTGTCGAACCTCGTTATGAAAACGGGCAGGACAACCGTGTTGCTGGAAAATGAAGTCGTTGAGTAGCTGAGGCGTAAGCCATAATTATAACATATCCAGGTATATCATGCCGGTTACTGTCGTTTCCATAAAAAAGAACGGCCCGTACACTGCCTCACGAGAGATCGCACAAAAAACGTTTACATTCGGAGAATCCCGAATGTGTTCCACATAAGCGTGTGGGTTTTCAGTTCCCCAAACTCGCACGTTATGACGGTTTTCTGTGCAGCTAATATGGAAAGTAATCGATGAAAATTATCTTGTTTAGAAAACCTTCATATAACAACATCTTTTCCTGTAACTATAAACAAAAATCGAGCCTACGTGTTTTATTTGCATCAGAAATACGCTGGATTAATTGAAGACGGTACGGTTTGCATAATAAACGTTTACGGAGAACTCTCCACACTGTTATTTTCGGAATTCCTAATTCTCTGCCTGCAGCCGCAGTCGATTTTGACGGGCTGCGAATGAAACTTGCACGCACGCGTTCGACACTGACTTCTGAGGTTGATGGTCGACCGGTTGATTTTCGCTTGCACAAGTAACCGGTTATTGTTTATACCGTGCACGAATTGAATTGCCACTCGGTGGCTCCTTATGAAATTTCAACCGAAACGCACGTTGCACTTTGACAAGTGAAATTCTAACACACAAACGACTTTTCGCTTCCCGTGGCAGCCATTTTCTCTGTTGTCGACGCCTAGCGAGCAAATGCCTTAGAATATTAACTGCCTAGAATATGTGGAAAAAACTATTTGAAGTACTCTTTCGTACAGTACTTGTTTTATTCTTATGAGTGAAATAGTTTTTTATTAATGAATTTTCGAAACTCCGAAGGACATTATGAAACGCCCTGTATGTTTGTCAAAGTTGAAGTTTTCTGGTTTGTTATTTTTAGTGCTATTTATGAGCTCTTTTGCACGTATGGAGAATTTGCGATTAGTTATACCTACGTATATGATGTCGCAATCCTCATAAACGAGACTGTATACTCCTTGTTTATCAAATTTAATATCATTATTATGTTTTTTTTAAACACAATTATTATTAATATATTTAATTAATAGTAGAATATGCAGGCGTTATGCCATTTGCTTTATTTTTATTTTTTTCTATTTTTTGACAAAAAATTGAAAAAAAAAAACAAATGGTATAAAGCCTGCATATTCTACTATTAATAAATTAATTAAATATACTAATAATAATTATGATAAAAAAAAAACATAATAATGATATTAAATTTGATAAAAAAGGAGTATACAGTCTCGTTCGTTTGTGAGGATTGCGACATGATATACGTGGGTATAACCAATCGCAAATTCTCCATACGTGCAGAAGAGCTCATAAATAGCATTAAAAATAACAAACCAGAAAACTCCAACTTTGCCAAACATATAACAGAAAACGGTTATACATACTATTATAATAATTTCATGAAAACCTTAGATATTTCTTATAAATATCATAATACTTTATAGTAATTTAAAAAAATGTCATATTTACTGTAATAATAAAAATGTAATTAATGAGAAAAAATGGTTTAAAGATGATATATTATTTAAAAACATATTAAATATAAATATAAAGAAGTAATAATTTAATCTAATATTGTCTCCTTGATAATATGGTTCCGTTTGATTTCATTTTAATCCACCGGAGTACATATATTCCTTTACTATACTGTTAGGACCGGACAGTCATAACTGTATATTTTAACCTATGATTTTTAATTTTTGACTTTAATGTAATATTTTTAACTCCTGATGATGTCTTTGAAGTAAGTCAAGAGATCCAGAGCTTATCTCAATATGCTGGTACGGTTGATCTTATTAATTGTTAATATTATTTAATTAAATCGAATATTATTCTGAATGTATTTTAAGTATAATTAAAGAAAAAAAAAATTTCATAAAGCGGTACACATGTTTATAGCTTCAGTCACTTTCTAATGTAACGGAAGGTTTATCAAAATTTCGTCGTTCTAATATTGTTGAGTAAGCATGGTCACTTTTATATTTGGTCATGATTAAGTTAGTAACTACAATAAAAATCAGTAAGATTGTTGCTGACTGAAAGATTTTGTAAATTATATTCAGCACTCAATATATGTAGTAATAAAGCATAATATAAATTGTGAGACCTAAAAGCATAAACAAGAAAAATTGAATAAAGCATTTTGCTTTTAATAATTAATTATTTTGTATATTAACTGTCTAGTGATTGCTAGTTAATGTAACAATTATCATTACTCCCAGAGCACAAATACAGAGGTGTATATCGTCTATGTTATTAAAGCAATCAATATTTTCCGCATAAGTCGACAAATTGACATCTGTGTTTCGGCTTTAGAAGTCTTTGATCCGACAACCATAAAATTAATACTGGTTGACTTTCGTTTTCAAAGTAACCATGTGAAAAATGATGTAGAGGTAAAATGATCGGTATACTTTCACACAATATATTCTCTTAAAATCATTTTAAATTGATAAAAAACATTTTTTCGTGAGTGAAATGTAATGACCATACCGACAAGAGAGCTTTTTACTTCACCAACCTGGTCATTTTTATTTTTATTCATTTTTAACCATGATTAATGCAAAACCAACTCTCAGAAAGAGGTGAAATGTTATACAGTACTAAAATAGCAGACGGGATAAAAAAAAGTTTAAATGGAACTTTTTACTTGTTTGAAGTAATAGAGACGTTTTTTTCCATTATTTTGATTAATATTCGGACTGACATAAAAAAAAATCGCATACGAGAAACTTTCTACAATAAAAGATTTTTATATAGTTGGAATAAAATGAAATGATTGAATTTATTTTTTGTGAAAGTATTTTTTTATATCTGGTGATGTATTGACAAACATCGAGATTACAAACAACGACGTTTGGTTTGATGATAGTGTTATTGGAAGCTTTAAAATGAATTTTCTTGTTCAGATGAATTAAAATTATTATTATTTTATTTTACAATGGAGTGAGGATCCAAATTTAAAACCCTCTTTACTCATATACCTACAATCTAAACGAGTGCTTAAACCTTGACTATTCGGTTGTTATTCTCTGTTTTTCTTAAAGCAATAAAACTACAGGTGAGCCAAACATGACAGAAGGGCAAATAAAGAAAATAATGAAAAGCGAGTGTATTCTTACGTGACTATTACTATATGTAATATGAGAATATGGCGTCCATATTACAATATTGTAGGTTAGGTACATGTACAATAGTTGTATATAACTAGTTTATTGACACAATACTGCGGTAATATTATAATGAAAGGGCATCATGACTGACATACACGCGCAAAAACCGGTGCAGATGTTATACAGACTCTACTGTCGCGCAGACAAAACAATACAGCGCAACCCTAAATCTAAAACCTAAATCCTTATATTTAACACCCACATTACATAAAATATAGCATAAAATTACAACCCTTTTGCTTTTAATCCCCTTTCAAGTAATCTTATGTATGAGTAACAGGGAGGCCATCGGTGCGTACTTTTTTTTTTTTTTTTGTCTTCAGTCATTTGACTGGTTTGATGCAGCTCTCCAAGATTCCCTATCTAGTGCTAGTCGTTTCATTTCAGTATACCCTCTACATCCTACATCCCCAACAATTTGTTTTACATACTCCAAACGTGGCCTGCCTACACAATTTTTCCCTTCTACCTGTCCTTCCAATATTAAAGCGACTATTCCAGGATGCCTTAGTATGTGGCCTATAAGTCTGTCTCTTCTTTTAACTATATTCTTCCAAATGCTTCTTTCTTCATCTATTTGCCGCAATACCTCTTCATTTGTCACTTTATCCACCCATCTGATTTTTAACATTCTCCTATAGCACCACATTTCAAAAGCTTCTAATCTTTTCTTCTCAGATACTCCGATTGTCCAAGTTTCACTTCCATATAAAGCGACACTCCAAACATACACTTTCAAAAATCTTTTCCTGAGATTTAAATTAATTTTTGATGTAAACAAATTATATTTCTTACTGAAGGCTCGTTTAGCTTGTGCTATTCGGCATTTTATATCGCTCCTGCTTCGTCCATCTTTAGTAATTTTACTTCCCAAATAACAAAATTCTTCTACCTCCGTAATCTTTTCTCCTCCTATTTTCACATTCAGTGGTCCATCACTGTTATTTCTACTACATTTCATTACTTTTGTTTTGTTCTTGTTTATTTTCATGCGATAGTTCTTGCGTAGGACTTCATCTATGCCGTTCATTGTTTCTTCTAAATCCTTTTTACTCTCGGCTAGAATTACTATATCATCAGCAAATCGTAGCATCTTTATCTTTTCACCTTGTACTGTTACTCCGAATCTAAATTGTTCTTTAACATCATTAACTGCTAGTTCCATGTAAAGATTAAAAAGTAACGGAGATAAGGAACATCCTTGTCGGACTCCCTTTCTTATTATGGCTTCTTTCTTATGTTCTTCAATTGTTATTGTTGCTGTTTGGTTCCTGTACATGTTAGCAATTGTTCTTCTATCTCTGTATTTGAACCCTAATTTTTTTAAAATGCTGAACATTTTATTCCAATCTACGTTATCGAAAGCCTTTTCTAGGTCTATAAACGCCAAGTATGTTGGTTTGTTTTTCTTTAATCTTCCTTCTACTATTAATCTGAGGCCTAAAATTGCTTCCCTTGTCCCTATACTTTTCCTGAAACCAAATTGGTCTTCTCCTAACACTTCTTCCACTCTCCTCTCAATTCTTCTGTATAAAATTCTAGTTAAGATTTTTGATGCATGACTAGTTAAACTAATTGTTCTGTATTCTTCACATTTATCTGCCCCTGCTTTCTTTGGTATCATAACTATAACACTTTTTTTGAAGTCTGACGGAAATTCCCCTTTTTCATAAATATTACACACCAGTTTGTATAATCTATCAATCGCTTCCTCACCTGCACTGCGCAGTAATTCTACAGGTATTCCGTCTATTCCAGGAGCTTTTCTGCCATTTAAATCTTTTAATGCTCTCTTAAATTCAGATCTCAGTATTGTTTCTCCCATTTCATCCTCCTCAACTTCCTCTTCTTCCTCTATAACACCATTTTCTAATTCATTTCCTCCGTATAACTCTTCAATATATTCCACCCATCTATCGACTTTACCTTTCGTATTATATATTGGTGTACCATCTTTGTTTAACACATTATTAGATTTTAATTTATGTACCCCAAAATTTTCCTTAACTTTCCTGTATGCTCCGTCAATTTTACCAATGTTCATTTCTCTTTCCACTTCTGAACACTTTTCTTTAATCCACTCTTCTTTCGCCAGTTTGCATTTCCTGTTTATAGCATTTCTTAATTGCCGATAGTTCCTTTTACTTTCTTCATCATTAGCATTCTTATATTTTCTACGTTCATCCATCAGCTGCAATATATCGTCTGAAACCCAAGGTTTTCTACCAGTTCTCTTTATTCCGCCTAAGTTTGCTTCTGCTGATTTAAGAATTTCCTTTTTAACATTCTCCCATTCTTCTTCTACATTTTCTACCATATCTTTTTTACTCAGACCTCTTGCGATGTCCTCCTCAAAAATCTTCTTTACCTCCTCTTCCTCAAGCTTCTCTAAATTCCACCGATTCATCTGACAACTTTTCTTCAGGTTTTTAAACCCCAATCTACATTTCATTATCACCAAATTATGGTCGCTATCAATGTCTGCTCCAGGGTAAGTTTTGCAGTCAACGAGTTGATTTCTAAATCTTTGCTTAACCATGATATAATCTATCTGATACCTTCCAGTATCGCCTGGCTTTTTCCAAGTGTATATTCTTCTATTATGATTTTTAAATTGGGTGTTGGCAATTACTAAATTATACTTCGTGCAAAACTCTATAAGTCGGTCCCCTCTTTCATTCCTTTTGCCCAGCCCGTATTCACCCACTATATTTCCTTCCTTGCCTTTTCCAATGCTTGCATTCCAATCTCCAACTATTATTAAATTTTCATCTCCCTTTACGTGTTTAATTGCTTCATCAATCTCTTCGTATACACACTCTACCTCATCATCATCATGGGCGCTTGTAGGCATATAAACGTTAACAATCGTTGTCGGTTTAGGTTTTGATTTTATCCTTATTACAATGATTCTATCGCTATGCGTTTTGAAATACTCCACTCTCCTCCCTATCTTCTTGTTCATCACGAAACCTACTCCTGCCTGCCCATTATTTGACGCTGAGTTAATTACTCTAAAATCACCTGACCAAAAGTCGCCTTCCTCTTCCCACCGAACCTCACTAATTCCTACTATATCCACATTCACCCTATCCATTTCCCTTTTTAAATTTTCTAGCCTACCAACCTTTTTTAAGCTTCTAACATTCCATGCTCCGACTCGTAGAATGTTATTTTTTAATTTTCTGGTGACCCCTTCCTTAGTAGTCCCCACCCGGAGATCCGAACGGGGGACTATTTTACCTCCGGAATATTTTACCAAGGAAGGCGCCTCCATTGTTGCTATGTGAAAATGCAGAGAGCCACATTTTCTTGGAAAAAAAGCAGCTGTAGTTTTCCATTGCTTTCAGCTGCGCAGTACTCAGAGGACTGAGTGATGTTGATACGGCCGTTTAAGTCATTGTGACTCACGCCCCTAACAACTACTGAAAGAGCTGCTGCCCTCTTTCAGGAATCATTCCTTAGTCTGGCTCTCAACAGATACCTCTCCGATATGGTTGCACCTTCGGTCCAGCTACTCTGTATCCCTGAGCACTCAAGCCCCCTCACCAACGGCAAGGTCTCATGATTCATAGAGGAGGGAACAAATAATAATACGGTGCGTATTATAATATTATAATAATATTATAATAGTACGGTGCGTACAAATAATAATAATTTTTCATTAAAGTACAGAAAATAAATGGTCTATATTAAGTACACGAAACACCGTATAGAAAGAATGTGATTACACCTAGAAAGAATTCTTTCTTTTAGAAAGAATTTGATTCCGTATGGAATTTGATTTGATTACACCTTATTTGTACTATCAGATACAAATATATCTGACAGTTGCAGACTGAAATAAACCGAGAAGTTCAATAAAAGTAATTCACTTTTTACTTCCTTGTACGAAGTCAAGAAAGTATTGCGATCGAGAAAAATTTCAAATTTCAGACTTCAACGGAAATATCCATTTTGACCATCCCTGAATCCATTTTGATTATTTTCGGCGTGACATCTGTACGTACTTACGTATGTATCTCGCATAACTCAAAACCTATTAGCTTAGGATGTTGACATTTTGGATTTAGGATTTTTGTAACATCTAGATATGCACCTCCCCTTTTGATTGCAATCGACTGAACCAAAATTGTCCAAAAAAACGCAAAATAAAAAAAAAACTGGATTTTGGAATTTTCTTAACTATAATAATAACCCTCATTGAGAGCTTTTCAACGACATATAAGTGGTTATTATTTTCATTGGTTCCAGACTTATGGCAAATGAAATTTTAATTAATGAAATATATGGATCTTAGAATAGGAAGGCACATCGATTTGAATCAGACTTCATCTCCTTTTCTTTATTTAACTTTTTTTTTTAATTTAAATATATTAATTTATTAATAATTATTAACCTTTGGTTGTAAAAAAAATTACAATAAATAATAATTCAATAATAATAATGAAAAAATATCAGAAGATATTAATGAAATAAACTTTTATGCATTTTTCATTTGAAAAAAAAAAGTGTATGTGTATGTAATTTAATAGGCGTACAAAGTCATGTGGTGCTCATATTAGGTATTTTTACACAGAAATGATAAACATAATTATTAATTTTTAAAATGCTTTGCAGATTTCAGAAATAATATTTTTTTTTAATGAAAAATATTATAGTTTGATTATTGGCGACAATTATATCAGAATATTAACAATATCTCGAATACTCACATTTACCTAAGCTACTGTCTTATTTTTTCCAGAAAAAATAAAAAATCATGAAAATTAAATTAATACATATGGAAAACAATGCAAACTGTTTTTAAAGAAGATGTGTAAAAACTGCAAAAATAACCTCTTGCTTTTTATATTTGGCTCAACAAATTATTATTCTACTTCATTTGATTTGCAGTGTAATAGCAATTTTAACCGCGAGTCCTTGAATATTCACTTTGACGAGAGACAACTAACCCTACGGGAATTAAATCATGTCAACTAGTAGCGTAACAACCCTTTGATCTAGTCGACAGAAGTATCACCACCCTAAACCTCCAACCCTCAACCCTTATACGACCATAAGTTGATTGGTAGACCCCTGAAACCATTCACCCTCTGTTCTGTTTTACCCCTTTATTGTCGTATTCCTTAATGGTGACATAATGCAAAGTTATTGAAAAAAAGTAAAGATCTTAATAGAACATACCACACATAATTTTTAAAATACATAATACGATCTTATAATGGATTGAATCAGCTCAGCAGCTTTGGGTCATTTGGCGAAGTAACTTACTCATATTTCATGTATTATTCTGTGTGTGTGTGTGTGTGTTTACTTTGGTTTATTATGTATGCATAGACATAAAAAAAAATTTGACCACATAAATAAAAGCGAAACAAATATTATATTATCAAAACACGTTAATCATGTTTATCTTGTAATTATATTAGGAACAAACGTCTACGTATGCTTATGTTCAGTTTATGCTTATGTTCAAATTAAGGATTTAAATAAAATGTTGGAAAGCTTTTCTTTTTTATGCCATTAGAAGAGAACCTATCGAAGATAATATATCTTTCTACTATTTTATTATTGATTTTATTTAATAAATCTCAAATAAATTATGTTTCATGAACCATAAATGAACAGAGACATAATAAATTATTGAAATTCAACTACTGAAAAGATTATTTGAAAGTGATCTTTAATTGTTTAATTGAATCCCTCTTGCTGTTGTGTACCTTCCCTCTCATAACCTAATGTATCATACCGGACACTAAGTGTATCTAAGGCTCTTTTGAATTTTATACAACCATAAAAACTAAAGTTTTGTTCAAGGATAAATTATAGTTTGTATAACTACCAGCCACTCTGTCTGTGTGTGTGTGTGTGTGTGTGTTTACGTGCGCGCGCCAACATTAACAGTCGAAGGCTTGGAAATCACTCATATATTTCATTTTTAAAGTAGAGGCATTCTATCTATCTAACTTTTGTGTGTTGTAAAATAAATTTAGTTGTAATGATCAGCATATAAGAAAATTTAACTTTTTAACATCAAAACTATTTGCTGGAAACTTGTTAAACGTATTGATCTATTCCAATGAAACTGTACAACGGTTGTATTAAGGTGTTGTAATCTTCCAGTTTCTAAGGGAAGAACCAAAGTTGATTTCTCACTCCCAGAAAATTTCTTGCGGTTGTTAAACCTTAATGATGTAAGTTCCTAGCGAGTCAAAGTCCTGATTTTTATCCAGAAACCGCATTGAGTTCGGAAATCTTAATATTTTAACATTAAATTTAGATTACTTATATTATATAGAACAATTAAAAATAAATTATATTTCCAGTAAAAATGGGGCTTATTATTGGCCTTTGCTTAAAGCCCCTACAAATTAGGTTAAGACAAAATTTCTTGTTTCCTGATTACGTCATCTTAATGTCCAATTTACCATACTGTCTGAAAATTTCTAATCCAGATTCATTACATGGTAGATATCGCATTAAGGAAACTGGTTTACTATATTTTTATGCACTCTGCTATATGAGGGTGAATTAAAATAGGCTTATATTTAAAATGAGTTTCATTTTCTGCTGGTAAGATATTTGAGTAATTCAAAGTAACTCGGTCTCGGAGGACCAATTTGAAAATTGTGTTCTAATAGGGATTAGTAGACACGGCTAAACTCAAAAAATTTGGGCCTAATAGATGGCCTAAACTATCTATTAGGCTTACTGTTTACAGTCACTGAACAGAAAACAAAATCCGCGGCTGGTTCACACGTCCCTCCTTAGTAAATTATATCTAGAATACCTCTATACATCCCCGCGTCCTTAGTGTGATCCCAGTAGGATCTGATCTGCACACACAGGATTGAGAATGTCGAAAAAAGAACAAACGATTAAGAAAATGGGTGAATGGAGTGAAAAGTCCATCTATCTCACGAAGGATTAATTAATATCGGTCTGGTTGTCAGCAACAGTGAGCGAATGTACTGTTACGCTACTAGTTCGGTTCAGTTCTTTAGTTCGGTTTTGTTCTTTGCTTTCGTTTTCGTCAGTCGGGTGTTTTACTTCGTTTTGTTTCGTTTAATTTAGTTTGTTTTATTTGGACTGTTTGACTGTCTTGCACTGCGGTGGCATAGCGATGTTAGGTGAACTGAACTTTTGGGATGTTTCGATAATTTAATTATATTTTGGCTACATGTGTGAGTTTTGTAGTGAACTACAGTTACATTAGTATTGTTTTAGTGGCCCCGCATCACATTTAAGCTTTTTATTGTGTCTTACAGAATTTTTTTTGTGTCAGCTGTTTGTTTACGCCGGCACAGCTGTTTCGAATTGTTTACATTGCCGTTGTTTTTTTTTTACTAGAGATACAATTTTGTTTGGCTATTCTGTCATGCCACGTTCTGGTGGGTCGCGAGGTGTGACCTCGCATCCACGAGGTGATTCTTCAGTCCCGATTGGGATATCGGGAAGTAAGGGTTTCAGATAGACTATACGAAATAGCCGGCGTGGAGTAGTCTCAGCCAATTGTAAGTCTGACAGTTCTGAGGGTGAAGGTGGTCGCGGGCAGGAGTGTGAGGGGGACTTCCCACCCTTGTTCGGATACCTACGAGAAGTCCCTGCAAAGTGTGAAGACTTGAGACAGCTGGTTGACGAGGTTAGGTGTGTCTCTTATTGAAGGCGAAAACTTTACAAGAGTCAGAGTAACTTTACAAGAAAACAGAGCAAGACTCTGACGACCAAGACCAAACGGAGGAAGAAGTAAAGGGGAGCGAGAAGGATTGTGAAGTGCCCATTAAGGGGGAAGAATTCGTCGACCGACTGAGATGTCTACTGGTTGTAGATGGTTGCTTGAACCAAATAGTCTATCAGAGCTGTAACATCAAGAATGTTATGAAGGAGAATGTTAATCGGTTGGTAGAAATTGCACGGCGGTTGACAAACTTTACAGGTTTCTGGAAAGAACATGGAAACGTTCGGGTGCAGCCTGTGAAGATGACGTAGGCTATGCAGACTGAGGGCCCTGCCATTGGGCCCAAAATTGTTCTAGAACCGCTGAAACGACTACTACAATCGGGCTCACTAGAGGAGCTTGTCGTAACGGTAGACAGGAGATGGCCCAGTTCGTTGTATGAAAAAGTGTCGGAGGAATCCGGCTACCCGCTGTAGGAAGAAGAGAGAGCCAAGATCTTAATTCTGAATTCTCAGGGTGATAAGAGGAGTCAGTTTGTTGCATATGTGTGTTCTGTAGCACCTGTGCAGAGGAGGAAAGAGGAAAGTGGATAGTGGCAAGCTTTCCCTAGGTGTAGTTATAAGGGAGATCTCCGCAGTGGCCATCCTCGGGGAAGAGGACGAACTTCTTAGTAGAGAAGACACATATGTGATTGTTGTGGCGGGTGACGGCAGTGAGGTGGTTGCTGACTTAGTGAAGGGCCTGGACAAAATACGAGCAGTTGAGGGACATGGTATGGTGTTTGCGACCACGAAGGACAAGTTGGGGCTGACAGTTCTGAAAACTCTGGAGAACTGGCATAAGAGGTAGAACTTAGAGGCCACGCTCTTCCTAACGGATAAGGGATCCAGACCGATCACAAGGGAGTTTCAGAGGACGGCAACAATGGTGGTGCGCCAACAAGGAGCCACCTACGCCGAACTTCTTAAGAATGTTAAGATGTCGGTTGGAGAGGCCTTAGCTCAGGATATCCTGTTCGTTAGAAAGGGTAGGGGAAAGGATCTGAATGCTAGACTGAAGGACGGAGGAAGAGCGCCCCAGGCTTTAAAATACAAAATCCTGGCGTCTGCTCCTAGTGCGACGGTGGCTGAGAAAGGAGCTCTAAGGACAGCTGTAGTACATATTAAAGACTTGGATGCCGAGTTGGCGAGGTACGAGATTATGGCTGCAGTCAAGAGGTCATTGAGTGAAGCCATCTCTGTTAAGGTTACATCGTTGAGGCCGGCGTGTGGTTGCACTCAAAACGCCACGGTGGTTCTGTGCCGAATGAGGCACGGTGGCTGACGGCCGGTGGGAGAATATTCGTTGGTTGGCAGTACTGAGCTGAGATCAAGAGGCTGGGAGGTTGGACACAAGGCGCATTCCACATGTAAGGCGACTTACATTCCACACGTAAGGAAGTGGACAGGAGCCGTACCTGCTTTAATTGTGGTGGACCTGGCCTCCATATGCAGACTATAAGGAGAAATCGAGGTGTGTCCAATGTGGCAAAGCCGGTTACAGAACGGATAGCCGGGAGTATGAGCTCATCAACTGCGGTATTTATGTGTACCTGCAAACAGGTACTGCTCATGATATGATTTGGGCGGCGGAAGTCGAGTCTGTAATAGACTTTCTTCTGGTATCAGAACCAAATAATAGAATGGTTGTTCACAATAGTTGGTATGCAGATAAATTCCTGAAGTAAAACCTCCAAGGCTGTGGAGAAGAAATCGACTGGAGAGATAAGGGGTGAGGGACAGCCTCCTGCGGAGCCGTCGCGCGACCGCGCTTGCGTAGGTGGACGACGGTGATGATGTACGAGGACTCTCAATCTTCTGAGCTCGAAGGCATCTCCCGGGGCTGAGTTATGCTTAATTACGGATCCGGCCCCGGGAGGAAAGTTGATGAGATAGGATAGTCGGTAGGGCGCAGCCTCACATATGTACTTTAACATCTGGCAGAATCTGTTAGCGAGCCCGACACTCCGCCCGAAATGGGGTTCCTCCGACTCACAAAAAAAAACCACGAAGGAACCACGTATGGAACTAACAATCCCACCCAGACGAAGGCTCAAAACTTCACGATTTTGGGCCTCAACCCCGTCCGCAATCGTTTGGTAATTTTAAAAAAATACCAAAGAAAATTTTACCCAGATGGGAAGCGATACATTAGTAATCAACGATTTTGCATTAAGTATATTTAAATAATTTTTCAATATTAATTGGTCTTTTCGATCGTAATTATGATATAATTTTTACAATTTACAGAATTACACGAGGCTCTGAGATATACTTTTGTGGAATAAGAAAGCTCTAAGCGAAGGTGCAAAGAACATCACCAAATGAGAATTCAGTAGTAAAGAATTCTAGTCGCACAAACTCTAGCACATAGCCTGGAAGAAGTGTATCTGTTGAAGCTGAGCAAGTCAGAGGACGGCCGGGTAACCAATCTTGAACTTGAATCTACAAGACATTAACGCTTTAACAGACTGTTGTTACGGACCAGAGATTTACTCCTCGGTACATTATCATCCTCATAGTCGCTGAACGACAAGATGCCTCAGGAAGCAGTCACTCGAGCATGGAGAGTGGAGATAGAACGAAAAAAAAGACGATGGCAAAACATGGCCGGCATAGAAGTTGTGAGGATGTAACCTCTCCACCGGTGCTAGGGTACAAAAGGTTCAATCGCCGCTTTCCTGAACTTAAAACAAAAATCTTTCAGAAAAATAGAAGATTTATGATTAAATATTGCCGAGGGAAGCAAATTTGAATAGTTTGACTTAGAATGCTAATTGGATGACGGGAAAGTGGATGGGGGAATTGGTAAAGTTAGTCGAAGGAATGCAGTCATAATTAACGTATTTAACGGAGACGAAGAAGTAACGTAGAGATATGGATTGGTGCCACCCAAACCAGATGATTGGTAGAAATAGAAAAGTTTGACTATTTTTTTAGTAGCATGAGAGAAGACAAGCTGGTTAAATGAAATAAGTAAAATTAAGGGAATACACGAAGAAATGAAATTATCGGCACGTTCTTATATGGTACCAAACTTTTAGTGGCTTCCAAACTTTTTCCTTACTAAATAGTTTAACTTCAAAGATAACTTATTAAAACCCAAGTTGGGCTGCGACTTATCCGTTTTGAAGCTAATTTAAAAAAAAAAACAAACAATGACAGGCTGTTCAATATGGATTTATGATTAAAATAAAACTATTCTGATCAAATACACATAAAGGATAAATTCCGTTCAGCTCGATCACAAAAATAATTATATTTTGTTAAATAAGTACAAACGTTTTAATAAAAGTACACACATGTAAAACCAGAAATAGTATTTGGGATTAATTTTTACGCAGTAGTATCAAATTTAGCTTATCTATATAAATGTTCACTGCATTCATCAGGACTGGCACGGACAACAAACATAATAATTATTTATTCTGATCCATAAAGCCCAACCAAAATAAGTTCCGTAATACACCTAAAACCGCAAATTTTTCTTGGCTTGAGAGGGAATTATTTTAATTTCATGAAGTAGGTATAACAAGATAGAAGTAGATATTTATACACAGATAGCGTTCTACAATTTACAGCCATTTTGCTCTGTAATAAATTTCTTACAGCATACTAAGTGCTAGACGGGCTCAAAATCTACTTTTAAAACTTAATATTTAAAGCTTAAAACCTTATAAAAACGTAATATCAATTCGGAATTAATTTGACGCATATTGATTTATTAAATGTTGTTAAGTATGAATTTAGTGACGAAGAGTTGTAGTTTTTTGGTGGTTCGTTAATAAGGGTGGTAAAACTCACAATTGCTTAAAATATGAACAGCTATTTTTTTTATAAGTACGTGCTCTTATGTTAGTCATAAGGAGAAAATAGAATTTTGCACCAGTCTGGATAAGCGTTGCCCTATACAACATTTACGGGCAAAACTATCAGATGCCGAGTCTCATGAAATCCTCCAGTATAGTAAAATCGTTTGATACTTTTTATTGTAATAGCTTCAATGATAATAATAATAATTAAATTATTATTATTATTTTCAACAAAAAAAATTAATTACTGGTAAATTTCAAAGTTTTGTTGTAAACTTCGAGAATGAAATATGAAACAGACATCAATAAAGCCAAAAAAGTGTTTTAGAAATAGACGTACCCATAAAATTCATTCTTCTAATGCGATCCTAATTATTCCCATTGTAATAAAAAGATGAGAGACTGCGCGAAACGAAAAAGGGGTGTTAAACTTTTCTAATATTTTACTGTAAATTCGAATATGATAGATTATATTTTTAAGGTTTCCCATACATTCCTACTATATTATGGTTTTGGGTTTAAAACTCAAAGGTAATAAAAGGGGATATTATTTTCCCGTCTTGAATAAGTCATAGGATTTCATTTAAACTAAAAAAAGGGTTATAACAGAAGATAAAACTGTGTGTGTGTTATTGAAATATAATGATGAAAGGATTACTTCAACTTGTACAAACGTGGAGTTTTAATCCATCTAACGTTTTAACGAGCTTATCGTTTGTTAATAGAGAAGTGAAAAGTTTGTTATAACGAATTCGCATCTATAATTGAATAATAAAGTAATAAAATATTTATTCATAATGGTCACAGTAAAATAATTACTATCCGCGTTCAAAATCTATGTACTTCATATAACACCGTACGCATCGAAATAGAATAAATTTATTAGTGTAGAGACAACGATAAATATTCAACCGTTTTTTGGTTACTGAGTAGAAACATCGGATTGGCCGGCTTGTCGATGAAGCGGTTAATATGTTAGCTTCTATATCGGATCTCGGGCTCTTTCTCAGCAAATTTCTAATACCTACTACCTTCTTCTTTGTTAAAACACGTGCATAACTTTACTAGATTGTAATGCTTAAAATAAAATATTGTCCCTAGTCAAATGACATCAGAATAAATTTTTTCCAGGAAGAACCAATTTACTAATGAAAAGATTTTTATAAACTAACTATTAATTGCGATTGCTGTTCTTGTTTGTTTTGCTTGAAACTTTAATTGTAAAACACAATTTAATAACCTTAGTAAATTGAGATTCAAACTGGAACGGATTTAATCAAGTGTAAATTAAAATAAAAAACAATAAGGAATTTTCTTTGTAATTGATCGTGAAAGGTTTTAATCAATTTTACTGATTATCAAGCCAAAATCAATCATATTTTATCAACGATGTAGTAAGCCAGTAACACCAACAATGTCTGGATTTACGAACGCGCCGGACATCGATGACAGATGACTGTCAAAGAAGTACTCACACGAAGAACGAAGTTTCAAGCAGGATTGCTTTTCGAAATTTGTTCTGATCTTCATTTTTAAACAGAAAAATTTATGAAAAATTGTTACAAATTCGTCATTTCGCCTAAGAGCGGAACAAAATTGTGCCTAATTGGGTCAGAAAAACTGAAGTAGATGAAATTCTAAAAGGTTGAGTTAATACAGGACGTCACTTCACTCGGTTAGAGATACTTAAGATAAAAGAATAAATAGAACATAGTAATAGAGTAAATAGATCATTTACATTCTTTTCGCTATCATTTCTGAACGTCTATCATCTAAATTGTTAAATTAGACGATGTATGATCTAACATTGATATTAAGTAATAAAAGTAATAAGTAACAGTAATAAAAGCAGTGAAAACGCGTAACATAGATTTTTTAATTAGATTATTAAAAAGGAAAATACTACATTATATTCAGCATAAGTGAAGTTTTTAAAATATCATCAGCTTTAAAAAAAAAGTTACAAATAAAAACAAACTGTGTACTAATGCAAAAGCTGATTTAATTTCCATCGAAGTAACAGTAACTTATAAAAATTCTACTACGCACTACGGAAATAACCGAAGACATACAACTTAATAGTAAATAGTTCCTCAAATAGTACTAAAGATTCAGTGCATTTTCCCAGACAAAAGTGAAGTAAATAACAAACTACCCAATGATATTAACAGTATAAAATACCTGATATAAAAAGGTAATAGTGGAAACTAAAATAAAATTAATATATTTCCTTTTGTACCGCTTTCTGTCGGTAATTAATTAGTAATATCAATAATACCGCTTATCAAGTAATTCTGATACCTAATTCTCCTGGCACTAATCTTGAGCTATTTTCTTTACCCGATTAAATTTTATTCTCTTCCTTCGAATACCAGACTTACACTCTGACTCTGAACCCTTAACTTTCCTTATACATTACTTCTATAACTTACCTTGACCGCATTTCATTCCCTCTTTTAACATATCCGTATTGATTCAAGACTTTCTTGCAGTTTTTTGTCATATTGTTTTTTATAAACTGTATTCCGGTTAAAGCACTCCTAATTTTTATTCCTTTCGTTCTATCTGTCGCTCTTCTTCAGA
This sequence comes from Lycorma delicatula, assembly GCF_047948215.1. NCBI lineage: Eukaryota > Metazoa > Arthropoda > Insecta > Hemiptera > Fulgoridae > Lycorma > Lycorma delicatula. The sequence continues at coordinate 247,157,466 of NC_134455.1, read as the reverse complement.
AATTCATTCCGGCTAACGATATCCTACTTTTTTTTAGTTTTATAAAATCTTCTGTTCCTGAAATTTAATTTAAATATATATATATTCTATCCTGCACCCGGTTCAAATATACATATCGTATCAATGCATAAGAAAGAAAATTCTATTTTTTATTGTTGTTCTGCGAGTTTTGGGTAAAACATGTTTTTCCTTTTGGGGCGTCAAATGTACATAATATACCGAGGTTTCTTCGAAAGCATGATCTCTTACGCGGCACCCGTTTGGGCGCATAGGTTGGATATGAATAGACCACTTCTTCAAAATTTACAGAGTGCCCAGCGCAGAGCCATTATTGTATGCACTGGTGGTGTTTTTAAAACAATCTCTTACGAGACTACCACCGTATGGGAAAGGCTCTCCCAATCGATTTAGTGGTGAAAGTTCGGACAGCCATGTGGAGATTGCGAAGAGGCCGGAAGGCCGAGGTATTTGAAATGCGGTTTCGAGCTGGGCCATTACCGGAGTGGATCGGCGACCACGATACACCGGATCAAAATTTCGTTCAGTTGCCCATCTCTCGCCTGCAGAAGGGGCTACAGAGCCTTGCAATGGAAGCATGGCAGCCGGAGTGGGAAAAAACAACTAAGGAAAGATTCTTGCATAACTTTATACATTCTGAGAGAATGGTATGCCTCGAGCTCGTTTTTAAAGGGCAACGGGTACCCGGGTGTTCACCAACCACATCAATTTGAACCAATATCTTGCTTTGGTTCCGCCTGGCATCTGATGATTTCTGCGTCTGTGGGGAAGACCAGTCAAATGAACGCCTGATGTTTGACTGCCCTGCTCTTGGGAGGGGGGGCAGAGACCCGGCCATCCTGGAACTTAGAAATCAAGGGGAAAATTGGTCATTCACAAGCGGCGAGTCAATATAGCGAGAGCCGCATTGTCAGACCGTGTGGAAGTCCCTAGATGCGGTTGATTTGTTCAACTGGCATCCGTAGTTTGCTTAAGGGAAAAACTCTTACCACATTGCCGTGGGAAGCTAACCCTGAGTAGGGCTGACCACCAGCCAATTATTAGGGCTGCAAGTGCTATAAAATGGTGGGCAGGTACTTGCTGGCAATCAGCGACCTAGGCGTGGCAGCGAATTGCTGACTAGACGAAACAAATTTTATTATGGATGCCATATATAGTTTTAGTAGTTGACGGGGTGCGCCTAGCTATTTTAGCAAATATACTACTTTAGAGGTCAAGGGAAAATTGGCCACTCGTAAGTGGCGAGTCAAAGTGGCGTGAGCCGCATTGTCGAACCGTGTGGGTGTTCCTTGATTCCGTTGTTTGTTGAACCGGCATCAGTAGTTTATTTAAGGGAAAGATTCCTACCTCACTGCTGTGGGAAGCTACCATGGCTGGCCATCAGCCAATTAATGTTCCAATCACTTTAATATTGGTGGACAAGTACTTGCTGGCATTCAGCGACCTAGGCTTGGCAGCGAACTGCTCTCTTGACGTGATAAATTTAATTTATTGAATGTGATGTATATTTTCGTAGTTGACGGGGTGCGCCTACCCATTTTAGAATATATGACAAGTGAGCGGTGGGACACGAAGCAAGTGGTGTGTGGCACCATGCTTTGTTCGCTCACGCCATTAGGCTAGCTCTAGGAGCTAGTTAGGACACTGGTCGCTAAACTGTTCGAGGCTGAGTAGCCTTTTGTGGCACAGACATTCTGTCTTATGCTTTAGGGCGACCGAATAGGGTGGTAGCGGGAGAAATGCCAAGCAAACAAATTAAAACCATGTTTTTCCTATTTGAGGCAGAATTCTCGTTAACAGATAATCGTTGAAAATCAGTCCGGGTAAATTATAACCTTTCTTAGGATTAGGAGATAACAGCATATCTTATTTTTGTGTCTTGTGAACAGAAATACAAAACTTTATTTTTAAATGAGTATGTTTTGAAAAAATAATTTAACAATATAAATAGCCAATAGGTCATGAAAAATAAGCAATAAGCGCTAGAATCAGAGGATAAAAATTAATAGACTAAATTTTAAACGATTAAGAAATAGAGAATATTGTAAATTCTAATTATTTTGCTACTAAAATAAACAACAAAATATATCTGTTTGCATCCAAGCTCGATTAAATGTTAACTTAAACGGCAAACCTAAATAAAATTAGGTGTTCCCTTTCAGGATATTAACAATAATAAAGAGGACCAAAAGAGTTTTACTCAAATAATACTCTTAAAATTTAGCAAATACAAAATTTCAAAAATTAAAAAAGATTTTTTGTATGTTTAAGAAAATATTCCTTGAAATATCTTCATTTCCGCATACTTGAGAAAATATTAATACAGTAAAATTAGTAAATACGTTGAGAGTAAATTTAAATAGCTTTCCATCTCGTATTTATTGTGAATCCTTTAGTTTAGAAGGTAATTGATAGAAGGTAATTAGATTAGTAGTAATAGGAGAGAGAATTTATTCCACAACTCGAATCATATTTTAGAGTACAATTTGGAAAATGCACTGTAAAAAATAAAAATCTTAAAATATAGTTAAACAAAAAAATACAAGATGATACACAATTTCAGAACTGAAAATACTTTTACAAAGAATAACCGTTCGTAAGGTAATAAAAAGAGACTTAAAAAATAATACATATATAATGTTTTAAACTACTAACAAAACTGAAGAATTAACAAAAGAATATTATTAAAATTTTAAAAAATTCATAAAATTTAAATGAGATACAGTTTTAGAAATGCGGATTGAATGAAACAATTTGAGCTTGCTAATTAACTATCTTATAATCGGTGATTGAAATTTATATGAAAAAAGGCACAAGTTATTTTTTAGAGAAAACAGTTTTTATAAGATGAAATTTCAAACATTCGTCACCTAGCTTCCCAAAACACGATTAATCAATTTAAAAAATTAAAAAAAATTATAAGTGATGGATTCATAAACTCCAACCTAAATTCAAGTAAAGAATTTTTTTTTATTTTGCTTTGAAATTAAATTTTACATAAAATAATATTACATCCAGTTTAGCGAATGTAGGGAAAGAGAAATCAATCAGAAAGCTTTAAATACCTTAAAATATATACATCACCTTAATATGAAAAAGTAAAGTCACCTTAATAAGAAAAGCTTTGGTTAAGCCAAAATGGTTACTGTGCCGAAAAAAGTTAGATTTAATTAAATCTTTACACATGCAGATGGAAGTTGTCTTAGTTAGCATCATTTCAATTACGGAAGCAGGATGCTGACAAATCCAATAAGCAATGCACCGGGAATGTAACGCATAGAAGATAGGTCCTCGTTTCATGACGGTTATAGGTTTTGTTAATTGGCATTTCAAGACCGCTTATGGAAGTTTCTCAATAAAATTCGGCGTGAAGAAACTTCAAGAAACAAAGGTACCAAGTAACTTTAGTACAAGTGGAACCGAAGCATAATACTTTTGACCAGACTAAAACGACGGACGCTAGATGCCCATCTTCAAGCTAACTACAGTAAGTGTAAATGCAAAATAAAAATAAATATTAAATTACTTAATTTGTTGATTGATATAATGGTATAAATGCCACATTCGCAATTTTATATGTTTGCTAGATAAAATACATACTAAAAATTACCACTATTTAGCATGAAATATAATATCTGCAAAGAAATATTCTGTGTGCATGTACGAGTTACTGTACATGGTAATATTGTACATAAATGTTTGTATAATTAAATAGTGCTGTACCAAAAGGAATGCCAGAATGTCGGGTATATTCATTGCAGAGCGTGGACACAAGTCCCTTTGTTGGGTCTTCCTATTCATCGGGTGTAAATCTAATTTTTAGTGGCGGCTATACATCTATTTTTAGTTTAAAATAGATGGAGTTAGGGAATGCGTTCCGATTCTTTGTAAATTGCGTTTTTGAATCTTACTGGGTTTATTCCTTGGAAGATTAGCAAGATATTTGCGTTCTTCTTCCAACGCGACTCCCCTTCAGTCCATCTATTGAAGGCCTTTCGGTTTTGCAGAAATGCACCTGATGGGGACCTAGTTTTTTGGAGGGTCCAATACAGTCCCTTCATGGACGGAATTGCATATGGTGTCTGTAGTGGGTTGCCTGAATAGTTACTGTAAGATGAAGGAAGGATAGGAGGGAATCTAGATTGTGGAGATTCTTCTTCTTTTTCTGGCAGTCCGAGCCGGGCTGAATTTGCTATCTATATTTGCGGGACGGCGTTCTTGATTCTTTTGTGTCTTCTTTCTTCATTTGCCTGACTTTTTGTGTTTGATGGTTGTAAATATTTACCACCATAATCCTTGAAAGATCTGTAAGCCCTGAGATGGGCATCATAATGGAAAGACGAAGCCCCTTGTTTTTTTTTTCGTTGGACGGCAGCTGGATTTCATCCCCGTTCTTGGTCTACTCTCTTCCGGCAGTTTTCTTTTTCTTCTCCGTTGTTAGGATATAGGGATGCGAGGAGGATTTGCAGTTGTTATTGGACCAATTTGTTTGCATACACGATGGAGACAGTGATTTCATATTGTTGAATTTCCACAGATGTTACCATTAGAAAATAAATTAGTCGGTATACTTGTATTAAACAATGAGAATGCCGTCAGTATACAATTTATTTTATTGTATTCTCTTGTTCAAAACACCTATATCAATTAATTCTTTGCAAGGCGGTTTTCTTATAAGTTACAGAAGAATTTCCTCTTTCATCCTCAATTACAGGAATATTACGTTGCTCGACCAATTTATTTCTCTAAAATTTAGTAAAATTTAATTGAACCTGACGAATTATTTTAAATAAATTAAGAATTTTTCTTGTAGTTTTTCACTGAAATTCGTCATCTTTCATATGTTACATATTATACTCATTAACACAGACTGTGCTATATAAACAATTTATACCTACAAATTATTATATTTTTATAACTTGGTGATTGTATTACGACAAAATATAAAAAAATAACAGAATCTAATGCCTATCGTCCCTTACTATTTATAGAAAAGTGTCCAAAACATTATGAAAAGTTATTTGTTTTTAGTAAAACTGGTTTTTAAATACGTTACTTTAAAATCTGCAATTATTTTTACAGATAATGTATCTAATTTAAATTACGTAGAGTTAACTTAGTCTAGGTTAATACTTATTGTTCCAACTTTCAAATCCTAGTAGATGGAGTTACTTTTATACGTATTCGAATACTAGATCGTGGATACCGGTGTTGTTTGTGGATTAGGTTTCAATTAACCACACATCTCAGGAACGGTCGACCTGCGACTGTACAAGACCACACTTCATTTACACTCACACATGTCATCCTCATTCATCCTATGAAGTAATATCTGACGGTGATTTCCGGAGGCTAAACAGGAAAAAAAAGGTTAATACTTATTGCACTGTACGGTAAAGGAGATATTCTAAGATAATTGGGATGCCTAAATTACTTAAAATATAGTTGTTACCGAACACACTAAGCCTACGTATAAAAATATTCATAGTGAGATGGAGTGTTTTAAAATATTAAATTTTATCTGATCAGTGGGTGTTCACTGATCGATCGAGAGCGAAGAGAAGTGTAATAATAATAAATATAGTGCGTGTTTTGCCAGTCAACATAACAAAAGTTAAAACATGTGAGTGACTGAGATGAAGTCGCTTTATAATTAAGCCACCTTTGATGTGCCGACTTTACTGCTACTAATACTAATAAAACCAGCTTTAGTAACACCGGTCAAACAAAATACAGACCGGCAACCTGCTATAATATGCTCGTCAATATTTGTGCTTATTCACCATCTCCTATACGTTCACCACCCTCACATTCTCTATAATTTAAAGCCATCTATATAATGTATAAAACGCTTTATATAACATACATCCACTTCTCTGGCGATTAAAATAATACAAAAATATTTTCCGTTGAAATTCAATGATATTAACTTAAATTTAATCACAGAATACACAACTTCTTTTAAAGATATACGTAAAAAAGTAAAGTTTTCAAGGGTGTATAATTTGTTACTTATTGTATATAGATCAAACACATATCAACATGTATAAATTATATATTGACTAGGCCTAATTACACTCATAATTTCGCGTTGTAATTCTTTTGATTACAAAATATTCCTAAAAATTTACCGTAGCGCTGTAATAGCGCACGAGCATTACATAAATGAATTTATATCCAATTATAAATCTGTGTTTAGTTTTTCTTCAGTATCGGACTTTTAATTATTTTACAACAAAATATTTTTAAATTTTAAATAATATAACGTACGCAATATGAGATAATAGAAGTATAAGGTCCTGGGTAAGACGATAAACTACATTCTTGATGGTCCCTCAAGATGTGGAACAACTGACTTCAAAATTATTTCACTAACTCCTCGTTCTGCTCTCAGAATAAATTTAAATTTTGAAAACTGAAGAATAAATACCAATAGCGAAAGCCGTTTTTAATAAATCAGATCCTGCAGCTGACTTAATAAAAACGGCTCGAGTTAAACAACATTATGTGTAATTTTACTAAATTTTATTAGTATTTCTGTTAGTTTTAAGTATAGGCTGTAATAAAAACATCTATATGATTGCAAGTAGATATTACTTCAAATCATAATTAATTAATAATTTCTGAAAATAAAATTATTAGTGCGGTTTGACTTTTTAATTCCACCATCGTTTGCGCTATGAATGAACTTGATCGAAAATCCGTGAACGAAATGGTTTATGTGATGTTATATGCAATATATTATAAAAGATTAATAAAAAACGGGGAAACTTTTTCGAAGACTTCAATTTTGTGGAGATGGCAATTCTTATTTGGTCCAGATAGTTGTATCTGTCCAAACCGATCTTAAATTTTAGGTAAAAATTACTCTTGTAAAACAGGCAAATTTTTGTTTTATGGAACCCAAAAAAGATTTATATTTTATGGATTAAATCAAAAAATTAAAAATGAACAAAATAAAGATTAATTAAACCGAAACATAATTTATCGTATCATCGTAGCAAAAATTTCAAATGATGAAAAATTAAACAAATGTATCGAATAATAATTAAATAAACGCCGACTAACTTAATAGTATTTAATATTTTTAAAAATGTAACCCTTGCTCTCACCTAAATTCTAAAGTCTGATCGGGATATTATTATTTTTAAATATTTAAGTCGTAAATTATAATAATAAACATGATAAAATTAACGGACATGTTTATCCCCACCTTACAAAGCGATTAAAATACTTACTAACATAAATGACACCTCAAAGGTAGAAATGATTCATAAATCGACAAAAAAAGATAAAAGTGACAACCACATTGAGCTGCTTTATATCGTCTTTCTGCTACAAAATACGCGGTAAATCTTATACCCAATAATATAGTTTTCATACCGTTAACCGTCATATCTAGTTTTTACTTTTATTCGAGATTTTGCTCGCTCATTACAGAATGTGAGGCTAAAATAAGTCTCGGCTGGCCCTTTCAGTTCTATGTAAAAAAAATGTAGATAAATTAATTCACATGATAAGCAGTCGGGGAAATCATAATCATAGCAGAAATTTAAAATCAACTAATATACGTTAGAATAAGGAAGAAGAAATATTTACGAGAAGGAAATACTGCTAATATACAAATAAATAACGATCTTAAGAAAATAGAAAACGCACTTTATAATAAACCTGGCTCGATACTACGAACTTGTCTGTATAAAAGGAGGTTTAAGCTTTCTTAATAAAGGGTTATTATAAAAGAAATTTACATAATCATTTTTAACGTAAGCTAGCGAGCAAATTGTAATTAAGGAAATTCCTTCTACATAATATTCACAAACAAAACGTTGTTTACTCTTTATGCCTGTATAACGTTTCTTTATATTTCAACTATTTTAATATTTTTGGCGTTTCTCTTTCCTCCCCTCTAATTTCCTTTTTCTTTAACGCAATAACTGAACCGCATTTTGTCTGACCAATTTCATTCTTTTAAGTAAAACATTTACTTAAATTTTCTTTTGTAAAACTATTCCCTATTTCTTATTTTTTTTTTGATGTTTATTATTTTGATTTAGAAATTATATTAAAAAAAAGGATTATATCTTTTTTTCTATTTATTAGTACAAAAAATTTCTTTAATAATGTTAGATAATATCGGCAAAATTATTTTCGCGGTGATTTCGGTTTATCAGTACGTTATCTTTATACATTTTTATACTATCTTTATACATCTTTATTCGCTTACCCTTTGTCAAACGCTAAATATCAGCAACACTAATTATTTCAGAGATTGGTAAATGAAAAAAATATTTTCACATTCTTATTTTGAAGATTGTTGACCAAGTACAAAAAAGGATTAAATTTTCCATTTGAATTTTAGTTATATCTTAGTAATTTATGAGGTACAAATTATCAAATCGAGAGCTGAATACATGAAAAACATATGATAGAGAATAAAGCTTAAATATCATACGTGAAAAATAAAAACTTGTGTATTGTAATACTAAGTCTGAAATTTGATTTAATTTTAAAATAAAATTAATAAATTTAAAACGTTTATATATCTGTATGTAAGTAATTATATAGTAATGTGAAAAAGTAACGGGGTTTACCGTTTGTGGTAAATTACCCATTTGGTTCTTTAATTTTTGGCGCGTCGGAATAAGAACGCAAATATCTTGCTAATCTTCCAAGGAATAACCCGAGTAAGGTTTACAAACGCGATTTACAAAAAATCGGAACGCAATCCCAAACTCCATCTATCTTAAACTAAAAATAAATGTATTGCCGGCACTAAAAACTAGATTTCAACCCGATAAATAGGAAGACCTGACAAAGGGACTGGTATCTCGCCTCTGCAGTGAATATCCCCGACATACTTGCAATCCTTTTTTTTAATTTTTGTTGAGTATTTTAGGGGAAAACTGAACTTTGTTTCTAAAGTAGAATTGTTATATGAGTGGTCTGACAACATAACTTTAAACAGAAAAGATAAGTCATGTAATTAATGTTACTTGGTTCTGCATATTTACATTTTCCTGAATTTTACGAAAATTATTAATAATTGCAATAGATTATATTTAATACCGACATTGTTAATCTACTTTTTTAAAACTATTACTTTGCTTATAGTCTAAAGAAAACAATCGCAAAACTACACGTAATTTACACAAAATTTTGGCAGATTCATTGAAATTATTTATTAAACGTTGTACAGCACTATTTAATTATACTAACAATTATGTACAATATTACCGTATGTAATTAAATGTTCAGTAACTCATACCTGCGCACAGAATACTTTGTTTGCAGGAATTAATATACCTGCAAAGAAGTATTAATATACCTTCTTATACATCAACCTATCTTTCATATACATCTATGTATGCGATTTACTTGTAACTGTTAAATTGGAAATAAGTAATTCATTAATCCAATCATATTAATAATTATAATATGTAATATAAATATCCAAAAAAATTATGGAATTATAATCCGTACGATAAGAGTCTCGCAGATATCATTTCTTGATTTGGAAGTCGAGTGTTCCAGCGTAAAGACAGTTAGTTACTTTTATATGGATTTGAATACTAGATCGTGGATACTTGTGTTCTTTGGATGTTGGGTTTCAATTAATCACACATCTCAGGAATGGTCGAACTGAGACTGTACAAGACTACACTTCATTTACACTCATACATATCATTCCTCATTCATCCTCTAAAGTAATATTTGAACGACAATTCCCGGAGGCTAAACAGAAAAAGAAAGATCATTTATTCCGCTCAAAAAATAAACATTACTGTAATATAAATAAAACTGTTTTTAACAAAACTATACTGATATCAAAAAAATGAACAAAATAACATATTCGAGTCCCGCAGTTAATCAATGGAAAAAAACGTTGTCTAACAAAACTTTAGGTATTTTTTTGGAAATTATTCTTTACTACTAATCTAGTTAAAGTGAAATATAATGTTTTCATGTTTATTTATTTATTTTTTCCCATTTTCATTTCACCATTAAGTTAGGTCTTGTTTAGAACTGTAAACGTAGTTCGTTGACTTCGTCGCCTCTTACCGACGAAGTTCTAACGAACTCCGCCATGCAACATTTCATCGGGTTAAAATTATTACCTGGATTTATGGTTGCAAAGGAAAACGTTAAAGTTTTAAAATGTACAGCAGATATTTGGCTACTTTGCATATTTCCCCAAGTGAGTTTAGAGAAAATTCAAGTTTTGAATTGTTGTGAGGGAAATGGATTGGATGAAACTATGATATTTTTTCAATCATAGAAATTTATATTTTATTTAAAATTCGTTATTTTCTAGCTCTCTTTTCTGAATCTGATTATGTGGATCTTTAATTTAATACTAACTGTAGTTAATATTATTTATTTACTTGTAGAGATTTTTATTCGATTGCATGTCTGAGAATTAGTTGGAGGTTCAATCTGTTTACTTTTAGTTACATAAATAAATTCATGAATTTAGTAATTCTCTAAGAAATCAACAGTGGTAGTACTGATTATGAATTACTAACTCAAAATGAAGCGTTTGTGTTTAAAGGTTTCAAGTTTGTAAAAGAAATATTTTTTTTTATAAATAAGTTAGCCAAATATTAAGGTTGTTAATTTCGTAAAATCACAGCAACCTTAATTTCTTAGAATAAAAGACTATTAATTTCAAATAGATTGAAAATATTTTTATTCCTCATTTATAAATCTTAATAAAAGAATTAATAAAATTAGCTACAGGTTATAGGTAAAGCTAGAAAAAAAATTACAATTGAAAAAATGTAGGGATTGACCAAGTAAACAAATACTCACTCGATCAGCTTTAACACCACCGTCATATAAGCCTATTTTAAAATATTTACGGCTGTAAAACTTTAGGATGTGTCGTAGAAATTTCCCTGACCTAAATTTTCCTGTTTGGTCACCTATCTACATACTACGTGCCTAATAATAATTTACATCTGATCTAAAGTTCCTTTCGTAGAAGATTCGATAAAAAAATTATACATAATTATTGGATTTTGATTTTATTACGTAAATCAGAATGTAATTAAATGTTATGTGCCAGTGAGGGAATTGATACACTAGAGCAACATAAAATAACATTTTCAAAAAAAAAAAACGATTTTTCGGAACATTATCTTACCAACAGCAGAACGGTTAATTATTTTGTCTCTGCAGAAGTTATTTTTTAAAAAAAATTCTATGAAATACAACTTTATCTTAGTAGTAGTAATCATTAGTTTTAATTACTCTGGTTAAATTTTGCATATAAAATCTTCTTTGTTTAAGGAAAAACAATCGTACTACGCGATCAGTTGAAGGAGTAAATCCGTGAAGTAGTTTCTTATTACCGTGGTGTATGGACCACATGAGTGAAGAAATCACAACCCTAACAACAGAAATAAGCTAACGGTAACAAGATAGGCTTATCAATAGAAAGCGTGTTCTCATGATATATTTAAGTAAAAAGCACTTCAAACGAATGAAGGCCCACCAAGAATAATCCTGTCATACCTACGTCTGTAGGCTTCCTATAATAACCTGACTTATTCTTTCTTCGCATTTACACACAGAGAACAGATCATTTACAAATAACACAGTCATAATTTTTAGTTACGAGATTTAATTAAAGAATCTATCTGTGGCGTTCCTTTTGTAATATTTAACCACTTATTAAAGCAATTGATCGGTTAATTAAAATGTTTGGCTGCCATTCAAATACTTAGTTTTTGTCGGTTAGAAAATTTACTACTAATGCTGCTATTTTGTTAAAAGTTACAAATATTAGGAGATAAAATTTTCCCTCAGCAATCGAATTATTTTTGAAGTAAATCCGAACTTCTCAAGTAGATGATTTTAAATACTAAAAATTAGTTAATCGTTTGTAAAAGTTTAATATTTATTCGGATCCTCATAAATTTACTTCTGAAATTGTAAAATTGATTATTATATTCATATCGTAATCAATAAAATTTATAAAAACTCGCATTCAATTTTAAAATTTATTACACTTCGTCCATGATGAACTTGATAAAAAATTTTTCAAGATAGAAATTTTCTTAAATTAATCTTTCGTGTTATTTTAAATGACGATTAACAATACAAAATCTAGTGACTTTTTTTTTAACATATTGTTTCATAATGTGAGCTAATTATTAAGTGTATGGTTCACTGTAATTCTATTTACGAGCTAGTGTTTACATAATTTCAAATAATTTATCTCTATACCTTTAGACTTTTTATCACTAATGATCAGTAATGTGGGTGATCAGTAGAATTTGTCAACATTATCATTTAAAAGAATCTATCTAAATGAAGTGAGATTTTCTTATGATCGTGAATAAATTTGAACTGCATTTAGTAACTAAATGCAGGAAAGAGGTGGAGAAAGGAATATTCAACATATTGTGTTTACAATTAATTGTTTTTAAAAAAAGATGACAACGCAGTTGTAGGACTTTCAAAGTCGTGTAATTGTTGTTTTTTTCTAATGCACGGCTTACACACACAACTTAATTTATATTTATAATTTTTATGAATATAATATTTTATCCTTTATTTAATTCAATGATTCTAACTAAAACGCGCGCTCATACCGTATTTAATTCGCGTGAGTGCGGCAGTAGTAGCGGCGACTGTCGGTACTAACTAAACTATTGTAATTTTACAACTTAAAATAAATTTCGCTATTGCAGTCGGCAGATATGTGCAGCCGCAAGGCTTGATGTCTTGCGAGCAATCAGTCAACAGGGCGAGAAGTGAACCTAGCCAGACGAGTTACTTTTTTCACTTTAAATATTATTCATTAATTTAATTCTACCCCTCACCTGTGACGAACACAACATAGCAGGCGACTGCAACAGCTGTAGGTCAATGCTACACTAGCGCTTCTTGTACTAAGTCGTACTAGTGACGCAGTATGCCCATTTAGCCACTTGTTTAGAACATTTTTTTTGAGGTGGGGTTGCGATTTTGCAAAGTTTTTTTATCGCAAATATTATTTTTTGGGTTATAAAGCTAGTTCGCCTCCACGTGGTGCACCCTGGATGAGCCTTAATGAGCTAGCAGATACTGGCAGTCAGACAAGCCAAGATAGGTTCTCCTGACCACGCAGTATTACGAACTGCAGTCCATGACGCTAGATATACCCAACAGTCCTTTTCAGGACTTGCCGACAAGAAATCTTGGACCGTCGGTCCGAATTTGCCACATAAATATGGAAAGCATAAGTTATTCTAAGAGCCAGCATTTATCGAAACTACTGAAGAACGACAATATTGATCTGGTCGCAATCCAGGAAACACATTGTAACACTGAGGAACAATCGCGGAAAAGAGGCAAAATACCTGGATATGAATTACTTGGTGCCACATACCATGATGCGTACGGCATCGCTACTTCGTTAGACGCGATATAGGAAACGCCACTCTCATCTCCACCTCCACGGGCAATTAAATTCATAATGTTGTAGTTAAAATCGGAAGTATAACAGTGTCCAGTATCTATAAACCACTAGCTGTCTCGTAACCTAAATACAAAATACAACCTCACCCTCCGGTCTACTTGGGGGATTTTAATAGTCACCACGAGCAGTGAAAATATAAGGATTGTGATGCGAACGGTGAGGTTGATGAGATGGGCTGAGGATGGGAATCTTAGTCTTGTCTTTGATGTTAAAGACCTATTTACTTTTAAATCAGCGGCTTGTATAACCCGGATCTATGTTTCACCTCAACTGACAGTAAAAGCCGGCCGCTGCTGGTCAATCGAAAAGTTCTCTGCGACTTTTCCCACAGCCAGCACCGTCCACTTATTATAGAGGCTGGTAGCCAAATTTAACTCGTGATCTTTGTACCCCGCCCTAGATGGAACTTAAAAAAAGGCTAATTGGGTAAACATTTCTAGAGAACTGGATAAATGCCTAGGCTAGATAGCATCAGTCAGTAAAAACTATAGCAGATTTATTGGAGCAGTAACAAGTACCGCTAAGAAGTGCATCCCTAGAGGGTTTCGCAGAGAATATATCCCAGGGTGGTCCCAAAACAGCGAAGTTCTCTTCCGAAGCTCCCTTGAGACAGGCGATCAAGAGGTGGCAGATGAGCTTCTCCATAGCATCGATACTGCAAGACAACAGAAACGGTCAGAAACGGTGGGAAGCCTGAACTTTCAGACCTCAAGACGTCATGCATGGACTCTGCTAAGATAATTAGGAAGCGGAGCTCCTATTCAGAGACAAAAAGCAAATGTCTCCCCAAACACCAAAGCGTCCCACATAGTGGGAATGTCCAGAGCACCAAGAGACAGGGCGCACACAATTGAGATAAAATGAGAACTGAGAAACTTGAGGAGAGAGGCGGGAGAGTCTGAGTACGCTCACCCTTTTACACTTGAAGAGATTGAGTTGGCGCTCAAAGATGTCGCTCCAGGAAAAGCACAGGATTAGATGTCACCAATCCGGAATTTTTATTAAACTGCGGAAAATACGCAAAACTTTGGCTGGTCAGATTCTTCACTGACATAATGCAGATCGGTAGCGTATCCAGAGAGTTCAAGCAATCGAAGGTAGTAGCCATTTTAAAACCAGCAAACTTACCTAAGAGCTACAGGCCTATAGCATTGCTATCAGTGATATATATTACTAGAAAGGCTTATCTACAACAGAATCTGTCAGAGAATATTTGATGTTATACCGACTGAACAAGCAGGCTTTAGGCCAAAACGAAGTTACACCGACAAAGTTCTCTCGCTCACAACGTACACTGAAGCGGGGTTCCAAAAAATTTAAAATTTCTGCTGCATTCGTTGATTTATCAGCCGCTTACGACACTGTCTGGAGAGAAGGCAGATTTGGAAGATCCTCCATGTAATCCCATATAAACTAGCAGCTCGCCTCCTTAATAATATGTTGAACGACAGAATGTTCAAAGTTATCATGGGATCCTATGTAAGCTCGCCGACTCACCAAGGATACTCAAGAATGGCCTACCACAAGGGTTGGTACTTGCGCCCCTCCTTTACAGCCTCTATGTTGCAGACATGCCAGAGACAAGATCTAAAAAGCATGGCTACGCCGATGACTGGGTGCTAACAACAAAATGTAGATCATTTGAAGAGTCGAAGGAGGTCCAGATGGCCGACTTGGAGAAACTGGGAAGGTACTTCTGAAGATGGCGCCTCCAACCAAGTGCTAGTAAAACAGAGGTGTAATGCTTCCATCTAAGTAACAAGTTCGCTAATAGGGAGCTTAAAATTCTATTAGAGAATACATAGTTCTTACATACAATAAGACACCAAAATACCTAGGCGTGACACTTGATAGAACGCTTTCATTTAAGGAGCACCTAATGAAAACTTCAGAGAAATTGAAAGAGAGAAACAACATTATACATAAGCTCTGTGAAACAATGGGGAGGAGCATCGGCTTTGCGCACATCGGCTCTGAACCTCGGTGAAAATCAAACTGTTTAACACATCACAGAAGTTTTCCCTAGGACAGCTTATTAAGGGACTCCTGAAGATTTCCTGATGGCGACTCCAGATTCAGTAGCTTATATTAATTTGTTAGATGTTTTTTTGTCATTTTTGACTGTAATCGATGTTGTGTCTTAGTGCCATACGCTAAATAAATGAATTACTTTTTTTAATTGTTAACAAATGTGCCTAAAAAAATATGACCTTAATTAAGAGAAATTTTGAGATACTGAAGATTACCTTGTACTACAGTCTCACCCCCTTGATCTGTTGAGTTGAAAATTTAATGGCACCAATACCCCATATGTAGAAGTAATCTGAGCAAGTTTGGTCAAAATCGGTGCTATAATTCTGGAAATATAATGTGATTTAGAGTCCAACACCAAACACACGTACATACGAATATTCGGAAAATTTCTATCCGGTTTTTTTTTTATCCGTTAGGTGTCAAAACGTCAAATCCGGTGAAAACCGCATATGTCCAAATTGGACCGATTACAATGCCTTCCCTTGTAGAGCTACAGCGCTATCTTGAAGGGAAATTAAAAGGGAAAGTGTAGTGTAAGTTCGGCAACAAGTTGGTGATCGAGACAGGTTCCAATTCCAAAAACTATTTTCATAGGTAAAAAGTCACAGCTTCGATAAGAGATTTAAGAAAAACAGGGTTATTGAAAATATTTTGCACTTCTAAGAATATTGAACGAGTAAAGCTTCTGTACTGCTAAGTGCAACTTATTTCCCAAGAAAATATGCTCCTTAAAATATCTAATCTAACAGTCTTCGCTGTACGCTTCATTTAGATTTTGCTTTTCAATTACAAAATCCAAATCATGAGACAACTGATTGCTATTAATAAGTTAAATTATTTTAATTTTTGCCAAAAAATGCGGAAGTTAATCCAAAAATATCCATTACTACTATTTTCACTTAACGAACCAAATTTCATGTCAGGGTTTTTTAAAAAGCAGAAAAATTCTCCAAAATCCCCATGATTAACCATAAAATAAACGCGAATACCACTACATTCAGAAAAAGTTACCGTGTTTTGTAATATCAGAACAAAAGGCATTATCAGCAGCACCTACTTTTAAAAAAAAAACGTCTGAAGGACGTTTAATAGATATTACTGCGGAGCAGCATAACGAGAACACTATGACTAGGCAATCTCCTGTTTCGTAAAAATGTACTGTAGATCATGCTACAAAACAACTCATATTAGTTTTGCTTGAATTATTTGATGGTTGCCTGATTTCTTAATGTATGCAATGACCTGGAAGATTATTCGGTTTTTCACACGCTGACTCTGTCTTGGTGGATATCGTAAATAAAATGCGGCGCTCAACGACTTTAGAGATAAAGATTAAAATTAAAGAATAAATTGAAGGTATCATACTAAAAATGCTACTAAACTTAAATAACGACTTGTAAATAACGTAAATAATGACTTGAGGTTCAGAGATTACAGCAATATATAGAAGAAATGTGAAGTCCTTGAAAAAAATTACTTTCAAAAAATTTAAATGACAACTTTTAAAAACTCCTTGTAGTAAGATTAGTAAGTACGCGTTTTAATTTCTTTCTCAAAAGGATTTTATTTCTAAAATAGGTAGCTAATTTTCCGTGCCGCACTCAGTATAAACTAACTTCAATATTTTTTACTTCCTTGTACGAAGTAAAGGAAGTATTGTGATCGCAAAACATTTCGGTTTTCAATTTTCAACGGAAATATCGATTTTGACCATCCCTGATTCCGTTTTGACTAGTTTCGGCGTGACTTCTGTACGTACGTGCGTATGTATCTCTCATAACTCACAAACGATTAGCCGTAGGATGTTGAAATTTAGAATTTAGGACTGTTGTCCTACTTGTGCACCTCCCTTTTTGATTGCAATCGAAATAAAAATTAAAATTTTAATTAATGAAATATTTTGATCTTAAAGGGAAAGCACATCGGTTCAAATCAGACTTTTGTTTTTTTACCTTTTTTTTAATTATTTTTTTTTAACTTTTCTATTTTTTAATTTAAATATATTGATTTAATAGTTATATTATTAAATTATTTAATAGTTATTAATTTAATAGTCATGTGGTATCCACATCAGATTTTCTTATTCTGTGCGCGCTAAAAAGAAAATGAAATAAAAATTTTAATGTAACCTAGGCTTCTACTGTTTTTAACATTATTTTATGAAAATTATTCACTCTTCAATCATATCCAATTAAAGGTAGACATTAACCCATGATTGTAAAAGAATTTTTATAATAAAATTCAATGATTAACAAAAAATTTTTTAATTATTAATGAAATAAAATTTTATGTACCTTTAAAAATGTTTAAAAGTAATTTAATAGGCATTACATATTTAATAGGCATACAGTATATGTAATATATTTGGTGAAACATCTGATTATTTAATAATAATTGAAAATTATAATTTAGAATCGCATTATTTTTGCATTTTCTTATCAAATTCTTATAAAAATTGTATGTTTATTTTTTTTAAATTCGTTTTTAAATAAAACGAATTATTTTTCTATCAAGAAATTACAATTTCTTGATGGAAAAATAAAATACATTTTTGAATTGTATTTAGTATGAAGTGATTGTTGAAATTTTTTTTTCACTTGTGCGTAATATGCACAAGATTTCTGGTGTGCATTTCAGATTTCTTGTGTGTCGTATAAGTAGAAATTAATAATAATTAAAGTATTCTGTTTAGTGAACTCCAGTATACCGGTTACAAATGTTAATTTTAACCTTATGTTGTAGAATAGTCAGTTCTTATTATTGGATTATTTGGTAAACAATTTATTTAAAGAGTAATAAAGGGACTTTTACTCTAACCTAATATTTCAGGTAAGAGTGTTGAATTAATAATTGTATAGATATTTTATGTTAATAAAAACTAATATTTCAGCAATTGTGTAACTGTCCACTTTTATTAAAAATTGGAGGATCGTATCTCACTTTCAAATGAAATAAGTGTAAATGAAAAGCACCAAAAATGTGTATATGTAATTTAATAGACGTTCGAGGAAGTCATGTGGTATCCACATCAGATTTTCTTATTCTGTGCGCGCTAAAAAGAAAATGAAATAAAAATTTTAATGTAACCTATATGAGGCTTCTACTGTTTTTAACATTATTTTATGAAAATTATTCACTCTTCAATCATATCCAATTAAAGGTAGATAATAATTTCTTTAGCTGTTCAAATGAGTAGCGCGCAGATCACAGTTTAATTAAAGTACAGCATACAACCACTTTTAATAAAACCTATAGCTTGTAAAAACGAAGTATGAAAGTATTAATTTACACTGAACGGTATAACCAAATGCTAAAATGTTCTGTGCCAGTGAAACTGCATTGAAAGGACAAAATGGAGCAATCTAGCACATGAAAATAAAAAAGAAATGGATAAAGGTAAGCTGAGATCATCTCTCCTTCTCATCTGCTCCCTTACTATATCTTGCTTCCTCTCTTTAAAATAACATGGAACAACACTCTTTCAGTATTCCTGTCTTTGTTACCTTCTTGCTATCTCTGTCCAAAGCCCCTGATCGTTATGACATACTATCTTTATTTTATATATATATATATATATATATATATATATATATATATAAAGCCTGCAATGAAAGGCAAGGGAAAGGGATTTAGCTGCAGAATACAACTACTTTTTAAAGTGGCTGCCGATAAATGCTTCTCCAATATCCGTCAATTTTGCAAAGGGCATAACAAAACGGAGAATCCATTTACTGTTCATCTGTCTGTAGGTGTAATCAGAATCATTTAACGGTAGAAGGCACAAAAAAAATTCTAATGACAATTCGATGATAAAAAAGTTGTACTACAGCGTTACAGGTTATTCTAGCGGGCTATTGGATAATCGTGGTAAGTTGTAATATTTATCACGGTAAGTTAAAATCAGTGATGCAGATAACAGTAATAATTGCTACAACAGAAATTATTCCATATATTACAATAATAATAATAATCACTGTATAAGTCGACAAATAATAAGTTAGATTATAAATAAATTAATTTATGCTAAAATCCAAAAGAAAAGAGAAAACTTAAAAAAACTGTTTATCGGTAATCACTCTACATCAGACAAGACGTTATCGGTTAGCTAAAAAAAAAGCGACAAACGAAATAGAAATGTTTAAATATCGAGCAAAATATTCTTCCCTCATAATAATAGCGATTACCTGCTTAAAAGATTTTTAATTTTCTATATGGTTTTTGTAAGGGAAAATGACTATAATAGTGAAACAATGACGGAATTAATTCTGGGGCGTTTGTTTGAATGTTAACCTTAGAACTAAGAGTTAAAAGGTTATCTAGCGTAGGTTTACTACATTATTTCAGAAGTTAAACTCATCGCATTAAGTGTAACAGTTTCTCTCATCGACTTTTGCACAATAACCTTAATGAATCACAATAAATTAGCTACTAAATCTATTGTAAGAATGACTTAGTGTGTTTAACCGAAGGATTAAGAAATTTAGATAAAGAAAACTGTGGGGTTCTGGCAAAGGAAATACGTGTACTATCGAAAACTGAACGTGCGAATTTATGATCCAATTTATTTCTAAAAGTAGTATATACAGCAATGATGAAGATAGGCTTTGCCATTTATGTTAAAAAGAAAATCTCTGATAGTGTGATTGAAACATGTTTTCCAAAAAATTATTTATTGTACTACGTTAAAATTAATTAATACTTTTACATAATAAGCACTTACGTTAAAATGTTTTAATTATCGGTGCTAATGCAGATATGTAGTCGGTGATATAACGAACATGAAGTTAAAATGACTTACGATAGAAAACGTACGGTGTCCGTAATTTTAAATAACATTTTTCAGTAGTTTTGCTCAAATGGTAATCGGGATTAACACTGGAGCACTGTAAGAAGAGCACTTCAGACTAGCGGATATTTGATTGAATCCAACTTATTTATACAATTCCATCGATTGCAATAATATTATTCGACGAGATCTATAAAACTTTTTATTATGAATGTTTTGTTTAATATGATTTTAATTTTGAAAATTTATGTTGAAAATATTACTCTTTTAGATCTTTCCTACGTTTGACAAAGGGAGATAATTAATTAAATGTTAAAAGCAACGCGGCAATTCAATTAAACACAACAGACAGCGGCCATTTGCCCGACCGACTATCGCTATTTTACTAGTGGCAGGAAATATAATTAATTTCCATGAAATATTTAGACTAGGGCACCACACCGGCCAGCGAGTTTACGCGGCTATATAAAGTTTGAATTCTATAACAGATACTGTTTATGTACTTCGTTTTTCTTTCTTCTTTCAACGAATATTTATTTACTCTAAATTAAAACGTATTAGTAACACGCGTTTACAACTGTAATACAGTTGTTTTACAAGTGATTAAAAAATGGTTTAATTAAAATATGAAATGTTTCCTCCAAAGAGAAAATATTATGAAAACTATTCAACCGGTTCAAGAGTACCAGAACTGTATTTTCATTTTTAGTCATCTGAAGTATTTATATTTAACTAGACGCAGGAAGAGACACAAATTAATAACCATAGAAAATTATAAAGCAACAAATTACGGGCAATTCTGGACTGTTCCACCGACCTAGATAGCTATCACTGACGAGAGTTCTCAAGATTCAGTGGTTCTAAATTATAGTAAATATTATAATAATTAATAATATCAGGTAAAATTAAGACTCAGTTAAATATATTACCCGAATTGAACTTTTTTACTGAGCCTTTGTACAAACTGTAGTGCTTTGCGCTGGGACTAGCCGGACTGTCACTAAAAAACGAGAGTAAAACAAAAAAAAAAAATACTGTTATTTGCTTACTTGTAATAGTAACTCATGAGACTAATCGTTTTGAGATATTATAAGATGAACGATCAGTTATTACTATACTACTTTTTTTGACTAAAAGAGAATTATAATTTTCTTTCATTTTCGTTTTTATATCATACTCATTTAAACTACATCTTTTATATTTGTTAAATTCTAACGATGATAAACATTTGATATGTCCATTACTATGATAAAAAAATAGTTAATCAGAAACTTGAAGGATGTCAAGTACCCGTATAATTTTCTCTGATCGTTCTATTCTTACGAGATCACATTCCGTATACATCCAGATACTTTGAACAGGTTTTACGAATCAAAGATATTAGGCAGCTGTCTTACTAGATCGAGCAGTGTGCGAGATTCTCTGTCTATTCGTATAGGTCTATTGACTATTTGTAAACTTTATTACCGTTTAAAAAGCATAACAAAGACGAATTGAAAATACTCTTATTTTATAATTTAGAAGATTTATAAATAAATTTTTAAAACAAACTTACTTACTGTTTACAGATATTCAAATTCCATTTTTAATTATTCATGCTTCTCTAATTTTTGTTATTCGAAATTAAGAAAAGACTGAAACACGTATGAAAACTGAATTTGTTGTTTAATAACTACAAAAATAATGGTTAACAATTATGAATGTTTTTAGTCTATCGGAGTTTGTTATATGAAATAGATGATATTATGAACACAGGGCATGCCGATTTTTGTCATATTAACTGACTTTTATATAAGTAAAAAGATCGAATTAAAACGACCATTTCAATTCTTGCTAAATATATTTTCAGCGCTACGAGGATAGGGCTGTCGGATCTAGTTTAATTGAAAATGCTATGCCTAAGCAGGAGCAAGAAATAGAACTATTTTACTAGTTTCTCACAGATTTAAAAACCACTTAGACAATAAATATCAATAAAATCTAATATCTCTACATGTAAACAAAATTGTAGCTTAATCGATGGGATAATAATTGTTAAATCAAAACAAACTTGAGTGCCCTACATCTTTTACACTCTCCCTCATTTGCACGCACTGGTAACAATAGAAAGAGGGAGTACAGTACTTTAGAAATTGAAATCGAGGCAGGCGGTTCGAGTTGAACTATGTTTTTATTATGCCCTAGATCTTTTATAAATAGAATAAATAAACAATTGTTAACGCCTGTGTTGTATTCGTGTCAGGCTGGCATACGACGAACGATTTTTGTTGGTCGAATATAACAACCCCTTGAAATAACTAGTTGTGGGAAAGAACTGAAATTTTGCGGTGATACAAAAGGGTTGAATATATTTAGAGAGAAAGAGAGAGTAAGAAAGACAGAAATAAAAAAAGAGAAATGTGCGCAGTGAATAAAGACAGGAAGAAAGAAAAGAGATAGAGAGATTAACACAAAATGGAAACAGAAGTAGACGGGTGAACGGAAAACGGAGCAACCGAGTTCACTGTAAAGCTGCCGCGATTCAACACACGATGCGATATACAATACTCACAGAAGAATATATGTGTATACACACATACATTCTGTATATATATTTGCTTGCTAGTTCAGAGGGGTGTGGTTTTCCTTCATTCCCTCTTCTCCATCGGTTCTCTCAGTCGGTCAGTTTTCCACTCTTTTAAATCTTTCTTAACTAATTAGTCATTTCTATTAGAACGATATTTTTAAATTATATTTCTGAATCTTTTTTGCCACAAATTTTTTTGTGTAATGTTAACTTTTCTATAAGAACTCTTATAGTATTTTTTTCATACAAATTCTTCGACATTGAATAATTATTACTAAATTTAAATACTAGTTAATTGAATTCAAATTTTAATCGATTATTGATTTTTTCACAACCGTAGGTACAAAAAATTATATTTTGATAAATCTTTAAAAACTTATAAACCTATGAGTTCTGTCGAATCAACTTCAGTAAAACGCACGTGATATTTTTACTTCCTTGTTCGAAGCAAAGGAAGTATTGTGATCGCAAAAATTTCGGTTTTCAGATTTCAACGGAAATATCCATTTTGACACACCTGAATCCATTTTGACTAGCTTCGGCGTGACGTCTGTACGTATGTATCTCGCTCGCATAACTCAAAAACGATTAGCCGTAGGATGTTGAAATTTTGAATTTAGGATTGTTGTAACATCTACGTGTGCGCCTCCCTTTTTGACTGCAATCGACTGAACAAAAAAAGCACAAAATCCAAATTTTTTTTAATTTTTTATTAACCGTATTAATAAGCTCTCATTGAAAGCTTTTCAACGACATACATAACTGGTACTTATTTTCATTGTTTCCAGAGTTATAGCCAAGCGAAATTTTAATTAATGGAATATTTGGATCTTACAAGGGGAAGACACATCGGTTCGAATCAAACTTCATCTCCTTTTCTTTTTAACTTTTTTTTTTTTAATTTAAATATATTGAGTTATTAATAATTATGAACCTCTGATTGTAAAAAAGGTTTACAATAAATAATAATTCAATAATAATACTAAAAAAAACCGTTGAAAAAAAAAACAGAAGTTATTAATGAAATAAAATTTTACGTATTTTTAATTTTTTTTAAATGTGTAAATGTAATTTAATAGGCGTACGAGGAAGTCATGCGGTATGCACATCCAATTTTTTTTTCTAAACTGAAACCGAATTATAGATTATAGCATATATGTTTAAAATATTACTCGGAGCTTCTTTCGTCTAGAAGAAAAATTATTATTTGAAACGTTCCATAAAAACATTTCTTAATATAAACATCTGCCAATAAGCTCAAAAGATTTGCTAAAAGATTTGCTATTTTCTCCGCACTATCTTTTTTAAGTCCGAGAGAAGGCTCTATCCCATTCTGAATGGAAAGTGGTTATTTAACGTTTTTATCGGTCAGGGTGCGTTCTATGAGAAAGATTTTCTCTGTTACTTTCAGGCTGATTTAAGATATTGATTTTTTTCTAACAAATATTTTTGTGTTTGTCATTTTCTTCTTTTCAATACATAGAAAGAATTTCAAAAAAGAAAACTTTACGATACTATTTAGTATATAAAATGAATAAACTCTGTGATTTCTGAAAACCTCGGAGCAGTAGCTTCTCAATTTTTTCTCTGAAAGCTTCTAGAGGCACCTGATTTTTTTAGATTAATTTGTAAAGTTGAATTATTTCCGCAACTGCAGAATTTCGAAATTTTGACCGATTGTGGTAAAACAAAAGGAAAAACTTACAACTTCACGGACAGCGGGATACATTTTGTAGATTATCCCCACAGATGTATTACAATGACTATCGATGTTTACACATTCTTTAAATCTTGTATACTATTACCGGCGACTCTATAAAAATCAGCAACTCTATAAAAATCCATTCCCCCTTTTATAATTTTGTTAAAATTAACTTGTGTTTTATTTACACATTAGTATAAAGTACACATATTTTTTGTACAGGTAGATCTGCATAAAAATACATTTTGTTTTTTACTACTTTGTTTCCAAGTTTCGATTTTAAGTTCTCTATTGAAGTTTCAATTATAAAACTTAAGACCATTAAAATATTAATAATCTTAAAAACTATGAGAACGTGTGTTATAAAGCAAAATATAACAGAGTATATCTGCTTAATTTGTAATTTAAATCGCTAAATAAATTCGGTTACACGAACATATGTATCCATTAAACTAAATAAGCACTTTATTGTAAGAAAAAAATGTTAACCGAATAGTCTACAATAAACTAGATATTTTTTATACAATTACAGTTAGTTAGTATTCGACAATATTTTTAGTTCAGAAATCACTCATTATTCTACCTTATTTTACATTCAGCTCAATATTTGCTATGTTTAGAGTAATTTCCAATAACAGAGGTTTATTATGATCTAACAGCTGAAAACTATCCTCATTATTCGTAGAATAATTAAGAAATAGAATATATTTTGTTTGAATTAATTTATAATAACAGTAATATTTTTATAAATAATAACTACGTGTAATAATATAAATTTATTTGAAATAACTATGCAAGTATCATTTTGGGGAAAAAATTCAATCCAAAACCAGAGGTCCTAAATCATTCTTGCTGAAAATACGACTTGTATGATGCTATTGCAAACGCGTAATCAATGAACATCGTTAATCTATTTCACCACACCTACCGTTTTTACGCGAGTGCTGAGCTTTACCGCCGACCGTTAAATGTCGACAGTTTATTATAGAAAGTCGAACGAACCCGACATAATAACTTAATACTTCTGGGTGATATTACATAGTTCTGGTGGTATTAATAAGTTCTGGTGATATTACACAGTCTACTTAATAGCCTGAGTGGTAATCTTTTCTATACAAAAACCAGTATATACTGATATAATGATAAAAATAGGCCTAATATAAATATTTACAGTTAGGATAGCTTCTGCCGTAACCGTAAAATATTCATAAATTCGTCCATACTTTTATCTGTATGAAAGTTATAAAAAAAAGATTTGAATTCTGGTCGTTTCATTATTCCTGTTTATTTAGTGGTAATGAGTATTTAGGTGTTACGCGTCATGTGAAAGATGTAAAACAAAAACTAGTGGAAACGCTCACATACCTGTATCTTTAATCACAAGATGAATGATCTATACGATAAGTTGATGTGTGCCAACTTATATTTTTTTAGACGTATAAATTAAATTTGCAGTATAGGTTTATGCTCAGAAATTATGGTAGTTGGGATTATATTACTTATACTTTAATACTTATTTAAAATATTAATTTTTTGTTTTTGAAAAGATAGTCGTAATAGTAGATAGTAGAAAAATAGTAGTAAAAAAGATATTAGATAGTAGTAGTAATTTGATTCC
Organism: Lycorma delicatula; assembly: GCF_047948215.1. Classification (NCBI taxonomy): domain Eukaryota; kingdom Metazoa; phylum Arthropoda; class Insecta; order Hemiptera; family Fulgoridae; genus Lycorma; species Lycorma delicatula. The sequence continues at coordinate 247,131,274 of NC_134455.1, read as the reverse complement.
TGTCTTCTAGTACATTTAAGTTTAAAATTTACCTACATGCTAGTTCCCTATTCCGAACTACCTTTTCCTAAGATGTCGCAACCTAATGTCGCTTAAAAAATAATTTTGATTTAAAAATTCAATTGAATAAAAAATAAAAAGAATAAATTTGAATTAAAAAACCGTACTTGAAAAGACATTATTAAAAAACCTTACATCTGGTTATAGAAGACTAAGACAACGATGAGTATCCATCCACAAATGAATGATCTATATAAGAAAGCTAGGAATTTAGATGCTGCATTAATATTGTCTGTTCCGCTTCCAGAATAATGATACTCACCGTTCCTGTCATTTTTCGCTCTGAATAAAATAGGAATAAAATAAATTTAAATCCACAAAATTTTTTTTCTCCTTTAATAAAGTAGTTAGCAGAAATAACTTGAATTATACAAAACCTTACAATTCCTAACAAAAAATAAGAATTAGCTTATCTCTTCATCATGAGATAGTCTACTTTTTTTTATGAGTACAGAAAGACTCTCAAAGTTTTTTCCTATTTTTATCTAATTATTTTATGCCCTTATTTTGGTAATGATCGCCTAGCTAAACAATAATTTAGGTAATTTCTCTTGTATAAAATTTATTTTAGTATTAATATTATAAATATTTGAAATTCGGTGAAGATTTTAGTTTTAGATTGTATATTACAAACAACTTCTAATGTTATACTTCAAAATATTTGATGTAGAAAAGCTTTGTGATTTTTCGCAATAAATGTTGTTATGTAATAAAAAGACTCGAAGAGAAATACCAGTGTTATGTGTGAATGTACATGTGCGTATCAGAGACAAAGAGTCTACACGTAGTAAAGATTGAGATGGAAAGAATGTAAAAGAGAAAATGTGAGCATCAGATACAGCAAAAACGTGAAAGAGAAAGAAAGACAGAACTGTCTTCTCAGATCTTGTTCTTTTATTTGGGGTCAGACATCGACACCGGCCCCTCATAAAAGTAATGAGTGGGGGAATAAGGCGGGGCTAAATCTATGGCGTCATGAAAGAGGAGAGGTAAATAATGTTATGCTATTGGCTGAAGCCACTTCGATATCACTAAAGACACCCTCCCTCCAAAAGCGAGTACTTTTTGACGCTCACTCACACGCTGGAGCAACATTATACCTAAACATCTCCCTACAACACAACCCCTACAAATGCAAAGCAGGGGAAGAGTATATACAGTTATTGTTTACTTGTTTAGCTGTAATAATTTTGAATTTACATCAACTAGAAATTGGACTAGTTTTTTATCTTATAATAAATTCATAACATGAAATATGTCAATCATTATTTTATTTCACTGACTTTAAATAGAATATTTGTTCAATTTGAACCTTTAACTTCATGAAAAATTTAAAGCGTTATTATAAACAATAATTTTTTAAGTGTTTAAAAAGTAGACCATTACGATAGTTAATTTTACTTATGCAAATTATAAGATTTAACCGACATTTAGCTGTACTTAAATAAGAAAATCGAAAAATAAAACTGTTTTTAGAATTCTTAGACGAAAATCTCTAAGGTTAAAGAAAATACATTACTTCTCTAGTTTCTCTTTTCTCAAAACAAAAAGCTATTAATAGATAATTAACAGATATATAATAATAACAGATAATTAATTCTTTACTAGTCATTTATAATAATAATAATAACTTTTGCACATGATAAAAAAAAACATAGGCTCCATTTTTAAAACCATTAGTTAAGTGGGAACCAACTTTTCATTAAATTATTTCAAATAAAAAATAACCTTTTAGGTTATTTTTTGCTCTCAATACTTATTTAAATTCGGTGAAGATTTTAGTTTTAGATTGTATATTACAAACAACTTCTAATGTTATACTTCAAAATATTTGACGTAGAAAAGCTTTGTGATTTTTCGCAAGAAATGTTGTTACGTAATAAAAAGACGCGAAGAGAAATACCAGTGTTATGTGTGAATTTACATGTGCTTTTAATATATTTGTGGTGAATAAACATTTTTTTTGCATTTTTAAATAGTAAATATTTTTAATTTTTTTACAATCACGGGTTAATAATTATTAAATCAATATATTTAAATTTAAAAATAGAAAAGTTAAAAAAATAAAAAAAGTTAAAAAAAGAAAAGATGAAGTCTGATTTGAACCGATGTGCCTTCCCTTTAAGATCAAAATATTGCATTAATTAAAATTTTAATTTTAATTTCGATTGTAATCAAAAAGGGAGGTGCACAACTAGATGTTACAACAGTCCTAAATCCAAAATTTCAACATCCTACGGCTAATCGTTTTTGAGTTATGCGAGATACATACGTAAGTACGTACAAACGTCACGTCGAAACTAGTCAAAATGGATTCATGGATGGTCAAAATCGATATTTCCGTTGAAATATGAAAACCATAATTTTCCCGATTTCAATACTTCCTTTATTTCGTACAAGGAAGTAAAAAAGCAAATGCGTCTGATGGACTGATGGTTAAAAGGTTTCTATTGTATACAATTAATTATTGAAAGTATTTATATTTTTAAAAGAAAAGATTATTGACATTACTGGACTTATTAACCTAAATAACTGACAGCAGTTGCAAATTTAATACCTTCTGATTTTCTTCTACGTTTGCTATATAAAGTAAAATGAAACAATATCCTTGTTTCTCTGCTAATATATTATGAGTAAAGTTAATTGTTATTAGACGTCGCTAATATAAATCTTGAAATTTTTTTTAATCTGTCTGCTGTAAATGTAGGTTTCAAATAGATTTTTTTTTAATTCATCAAATAAATTCGAAACTTTTGTATGGAGATTCTGAACAATATAAAAGTGCCATACCTGAACGGATTTCGAAACAAAGATCGTTTGAATGGAAGTCTGAGTAGTAACCCCATCAACACGGAGGTCGACGGAATTTAAAAAGAATCAAAGATTACTTTTAATTAATTTTAGTAAATAATAAAATTAATTATAATGTAAGCATAATATTTAATATTGGTCTGGAGACTTTATTTAAAAATAGCCTACTGACAATTCAGACATACATGGCAGTTGCAGAAAATATTCATCGCTCAGCTTTATTAAATTATCAAACTCTCCTTAATTTTCTTTTCCCTTAGGCGCTTAAGGTATTTATTTTATTGATGTGTTCTTATTATTTTGGCTAACTTCATTGTTACGGAGTTAGTGTTTAAAATGAGGAATTGAGTGTGCAAAGCGTTTATCATACCACACTGCTCACGTAGGATTAATCTTAACCAGTAAATTAGATAGTCTTAGATACTGATTCTCAAACGTTTTCGCCTACTGCCAACATTGAGAATCAAAATTTTTCTAGCGTCCCTCAAAATTTGTAAACTTACCATCTGTTAAAAAAATTGCAATTACTGTTTTTAAGATGTTTTTATTTTTTCTACTAGTGTAGTAGGTATTTAATTTTAGTTTAGAGTATCAGGAAAACATATTTTTTTTTTTTTTTTTTTTAAAGTTAAAAGAAGACATCGATTTATGGCAAACTGATGAAAGGTTAAATAAATTAAGAAAATAAAACACCATTACATTTTAAAGGTTGGTGTAAAATAGAAAAATTATTCTACATCACATAAGATAAAAAGAATTCATAAAATAGAATAAATATAAACTATAGGTGATAATGAAAATAAGTAATTTGTTCAAAATGGTAGAATTTTTGAAACAAAAAAAAATTAATGTTCCCATCAAATCCTTCTACGATGGATTTATGAAATAATGATAAATAGTCGGTATAAGTTCTGTCATAAAATTTCTACAGAATTAATAAATAATTACATTTTCAAAGACTTAAATAAAAATAGTTATTTACATCGAATTAATTATTTAAATCTGTTTTAGATTAATCAATGAATTTATAATTAGTTCGATATTTGGGAAGTTAGATTTTTGGGCTATGACACTCAAATATTTCGGACTAAATAAAAATAAAAAACAAAGCATTGTATCAAGTTGACCAAATATTCAACACGAACAACTTAATATAGTAACAAAAATAGAAAAGCGAAAAAATGTAGTTACTTGTATAGATGCAAGAGTAGAGTTAAACCCACCGGGTTTATCTAGTGGTGAACGCGTCTTCCCAAATCAACTGATTTGGAAGTCGAGAGTTCCAGAGTTCAAGTCCTAGTAAAGGCAGTTTTATACGGATTTAAATTCTAGATCGTGAATACCGGTGTTCATTGGTGGTTGGGTTTCAATTAACCAAACATCTCAGGAATAGTCGAACTGAGACTGTACAAGACTACACTTCATTTACACTCATACATATCATCCTCATTCATCCTCTGAAGTAGTACCTGACGGTAATTCCTGGTAGCTAAATTAGTAATTGGTAATTCCTGGTATCATCATTTATTTTATTAAAGTAGGTTTACTTACAATAGATTTTCTAGATGTTTTTTTAAGACAAAAGATACAAAATTACAAACAAAAAACATTGATCTTAATTTCCAAATAATTCAACTATATCAATAACTCTGAACAGAGGTAAAAGCAGCAGAGCTTTTTAAACTTACACTCATATTTTTACCTCCTCATTCTTAGTGAGAGAGCTTAAAACCTACAAAAACGAATAGTCGTATCGTGTACCAGATGAAAGTTTGTGAAGACCACACTATGGAATAATTCCTGAAGTGCTAATATGATTATTAGCACTTAGGGAATTAACACTTTCAGTAGTTTGAAAGGTCTGTAAGTGAAACACAAGTAATACGCTTGTTTTTTTTTTTTTAGAAAAAAAATTTTAATAGATTAAGGTCTAGCCGTAATTGTTAAATATTTACTTTATGGGTTCCATTTTCCGATAGTTTTACGTTTGTTATTTATTGATTTCTAATTACTTCCGAATCCTTAACAAGCGAAATTAGGGTAACGCAGCTATAATAGCTTTTATAAAAAATGTAATAAACTTGAGAAGCGTGCGTAATAATTTCAAATTCAAAGAGAGTGGACACACATAAATGCAAAAACCACAGCACCATACGTTTAATGTCTTATTCATCCAAAGTAGCCTACTAACGAGGATGATTTTATTTAAAACGACAAACAGAACCAAATTTTACTAAAAAGCCTTTTTAATAACGTCAAAGGGTTTTCAGTTGTCCTTACGCCACCTTCTGTGGTCGGTGCTTCTGTTCTCACCCTGGTGATGACTGATATTACTGCCGGTTTTCTTTAACATTAATCCAACAGAAAAATATTTAGACCTAAATAAAGTTTATTTTTCTAAATAATTTTCACGCTGACGACATTTTTTAGACAAAGATATAACAAATACGAATGGTAATCTACCCGTAGATTAGATTAATATATTGCACATCAACAGGAGTTACACGAAGGCCCGTTTCAGGAAGTATTTTTAATAATGCCGATACACCCAAAATCTGGTTAGCAAGTTTTACTAGGGACATAGAAGATTTTTTCCGTGATTTAACATTTTCGGTATTTAATATCTTCAGAATATAAAAACCGTTTTTGAACATTCTTTGCAGTCCCACAATTATGTACATTTATAGAGGAATACAAAATAAATGGGGAAATATTTCTATTTATACACACACACACACATATATATATTTTTTTTCAGAATATATATATATATATATATATAAATAATACTCGTAATTATCTTAATAATATTAATATATACCAGGTGTTTGCTACGTGCACCTGGTAGCTGTAGGCAATTACTTTATTTATTTTATTTTTTTTATTATAACATACAGTTTGCAAATACATTAATCGATAATTTAATGATTATTTTTTCCAGATTATAGATTCTCACAAATCCATTGCTCATAATTTTATCTCAGGAAATGGCTGTTTTGTTATGACTTGTTATAGTTATTAAAGGTGAGATATTTCAAATTTGAAACTTATTTATTACCAACACTCGCAATATTGTAGGTACAAACTTAAGAAATTGTATATCAATATTAATTAATATTAGTAATTTTATATAACAATAGGTAAAGCTACTTTCAATAATTTTAAAAAATCCAGAAGCTAATCTTGCTAAACAGGATTTAACCAAAAGCTGTCCCTAGGGTAGAGGCTTATATACTGACAAAATAATAGCACCTTAGATTTAACTCTTGATCAGATTTTTTTTGTAATACTTTAGGATATATCAATATTTTTCATTAATTTTTTTTTTAATTTTGACAGTATCATCATTTATTTTATTAAAGTAGGTTTACCGCAGTAGGTCTTCTAGATGTTTTTAAGACTTTATCCAACTTAATTATTTTAAGAAAAGGTTTCGAAGATAACATTTAAAAATAAGGGAATAACCTTTAGAATTTTTCTTTAACTAATTAATTATTTAAAGGTTAATATAAATTAATTTTTTATTCTAAAGAGTAAACAGGCTAATAAGTGTGTTGCAAATTTAGTATTCTTACAATTGTCACCGCTTGTCATTACTGAAAAAAATTAAAAATTTTGCCTTAATAAATTCGTTTGGAAAGTCAGCAACTAAAATTCAAATTCCAACCAAAAACAAAATCCTTAATAAAATATTTTAAGACTATAATTTTGTCCAGCCCGGCTAACAAATACTCATTAACCGGTACTGTAAGCCTGTGTTTCAAAAAGGAGTGGAACTGACTGTCTGGCTGTTACTGAGTAATCGTGACCTAGTACAACTGCTTAATCAGGCTTAAACTTTTCATAAAACCGGATGATTATATTAATTTCATTGGTGTATAAATCAAGGGTACAATACAATTATGAAGGAAAATCTGACAATTCATAACATATTACTGACAAATAAACTAATACCTTATGATAATCTGAACAGCTGTGTACCATCGCTGTAGGCAAACGTATTCTGAACAGAATATTGAACGACACGGTAACTTTATCGAGTGATAGATTAAATAGTAAAGTACAGTACTTATGTGAAACGGGTGCGTGTTAGTGTAGATACAGAATATTTCATTTAAAAACATTCATAATATATACATGCGGATAGCAGAATACAGGCTTCCATGTATCTAGCGTTTTCTGTATAAGGGGAGGTTGTATATTTAAAATTAATATTATACAATCTTTGCTTATGAAAAGCAAGCATCAAGCTTTCAGAGTCTAATTTGGATGCTGTATATAATGTTAAATTTACAATCAAGGGAATGGAAGTGAGAAAGACGGTGATATACAGAGCGAGATGGATAAACGACGGTGTGAGTGCGATAGCGTGAGGTAGAGGCCTTATTAGAAAGAAATCAGTGTGGCAGTAGGGCGTGTCATGCGGATCGTGTCCCTCCCGCCCCGTACCTCATGCTACGTCGGTGTTAGACCAATCGGAGAGCGTTTAACCCCTCTCCATTTTATTATTGTGTTCAAATATTTTCATGTTCTCCTCCTCTTCAAAATACAAGGGAAACATACACATAGGGCCGTGTTTGTGCATTGTTAGAGTGACTCAAACTGTTAGTCCTACTCAGAAGGAAACCAGTATCGCTTGGGACAGCCGGTCAACGATACCCGCAACATATGAACTCTTCGTGCGTGTCATCAACGATTATATCACATGTTATTATTGCCATCGTTGTCGACAGTGGTTAATTATAAAATTAGAAAACTGTTAATGGACTCTGTTACTTTCAGTATGAGTTAGATATATTACGGGTACTAATAATATATATTTTTTTATTTTTTCGTCTAAAATAAATTAATTTATATTAAAATTCTGATTTTTTTATTATTTGAAAAAAGTGCTGTAATACAAAGTAATTATTGAAACGAGTGTTACTTCTACGTTAAAAGTATAGTGTTTTTTAACGATAATATTCATCGGTATGTATGCAATTTTATAAATTACTGGTATCATTGTACTTGTTACGGACTTCGAGGATGATTGTAATAGTTTATACCAAACATTATTTAATATAATCATTATAATACCAAATAAACTGGATTTATAATTATGGTTGCCTAATACAAATAACAGAGTTATGAATACTAACCTACACGATTTCATTATTATTGATAAGGTATAGTTCTTTGAAGAACTACATTCGTCTTTGAAGATTAATTTTCGTAGGCCGATCCAAACTGAAACTGAAGAAAAACACAAGAAAAAATTATAAAAACAAATTTTTTTTTAGTATTCAAAACAATTTTTAATTTTATAAAACTTGGTTTTATATTTCAAAAGAATTGTTCAATTTTAATCGTACAAAAAATATAGTTTTAAATTTAACAATAATTACCGTAAATCAGAAGATTAAACGTCAGAATAATTAATTGTATTCTACAAGGAAATTCGATTAGGTTTCAAGGTATTTGAATAGGAAATTCAAGAAGTTTCAACATAAGTTAAGTTTCAGAACTGCTCTGAGTTATATATTCTTTGACTGATTTTTAAATTATATTGAATGTTTCAGAGATAAATAATACTTCACTTTTCATATTTACTGGGGTTTAATATTTTAATTATAAGTTTTAATATGAATATTACCAGAAAATTATAAAATTGAAACGCCTAAATATCGCTCTTCTGTTAATACCGTTTCTAATTAAAGAATGTTTCAATAGCATCATTCTCATGGACGTTAATATATAGACATTTAAAATATGTGTAGTACTGGAAATGAAAACTCATCCCCTCCTCCAAATCCGGCAGCAATAATTCCGTATTCACCGCAATCAAATTTAAAAATTATTTTGGATCCGTCAACAAGTTCTACAACTGCCACGACGACCGCACAAGTTTTACCCGGTAACGGTGGTGGAGGGGGTGGGGGAAACGGAAGTGGAGGGAGTGGAAGTGTTTTGTTGCAACCGTTAGATCATTATAGATTACAATTGTATAATTATGCTGTACAAGCGGAAAGATTACGATGTCAACAGTTTTTACCGGTAGCTGGGTCGACTCAGTATCCGACATTATGTCCTCCTTACCCGGCTTATCCACCGAGATTAGCGTTATCGATGTCGTTATTTCACCATAGAGTATTTCAACCGGAAGAACCTAAACCTCAACATAGTTATATCGGCTTAATAGCGATGGCTATTTTGAGCTCACCGGAACATAAACTGGTATTATCTGACATTTACCAGTACATACTGGATAATTACCCGTACTTTCGAACGAGAGGACCCGGATGGAGAAATTCAATCAGACATAACCTATCGTTAAACGATTGTTTCGTTAAGGCCGGGAGAAGTGCAAACGGTAAAGGCCACTATTGGGCGATACACCCCGCAAACGTGGAAGATTTTAAAAAAGGTGATTTTAGAAGAAGAAAAGCTCAAAGAAAGGTTAGAAAACACATGGGATTAGCGGTGGACGACGACGGTAACGATTCCTCTAGCCCTCCGCCGGTAGCTTTATCGCCCCCGCCGCCGGGAATATGGGCGCCCGTGTTTCCAACCTTTCAAACAAACGTCGTGCCGAGAAAAAGACAATTCGACGTAGCGTCGTTATTAGCGCCCGATGACGATCCTGTTAAAAAGAAATTATCTTACAGCAGCGGTGAGGAAGAGGAAGAAGAAGTCGACGTGGTAACCAGCGCCGTAGTCGAACATAAAGTTCCGACCGCCGGTCTACCTCCACCGAGTCTGTGGCCCTACCAACCTCCAGCGTTTCCACTCGGACCGACAACACCGTTAGCGGTCGATCATTCGCTCGTCGCAAGATATTATGAACAAGCAAGAAGATTGCATCTTCAAAAGCAACAAAAAGATAGACTTTCGACTTCGGAAGATGCGACTTAGGTTTTTCGTAACTCTGTAACGGTGAGTATTATGTTTATCGTACTTTTACATTCAAATTATATAACGTAAACAAAATGATTTTTCTAAGTAAGTTGTGTTTGTACCAGCGTAATAACTATTTAAGCAAAAAGAAAAGCCTCTGTCTTACTTCAAAACAATTTTTACTTTTAGAAATGGAATCAAAAGAAATGCGTCGTCTCATATTTTATCAGTACGCTATTTCTAAGCAATAAAAAAAAAATACTTTAGTATAATATTAGCTGTATAAAAAGCAGAGCTAACTCTGCTTTTTGTAATAAACAGAAATTTTGTATTTTTACGCGGAAAAAGTTTTACGATGCAGCAAGTTAGAATGTTCTTTAATTTAATTATTATATACTTATTGTCTAATTACATTCATATTAATAAACACGTATAACATGATAAAAAAAGCCTTAAAATCTTTCTAAGATATTTTCACGTAGGTCAATCAACATATCATAATAAAGTTTTGTCCATAATATTGTCCGACTAATTCTTTTTTAATGAAATAAGATAGTACTTGAAAAAAATAAGTGTGCAATAAACGATAAAAATATTCCACTTTTGAAAAAAGGAATGTTCTGAAATGAAGGCTATTTTTATATTTTAGATAGTAAGGTATTGATGTAAAAGCTCGTAATATTTTTTTGGTTTTAATACGAACTTAGCAATCTAACAATAACACACAGCATTAGCGTTACTAATTTGCATATTTGTGAAGTAACTAAGATTATAAATTTGTTGTTTCAGTGGAAATTGCCAATACGAGAAATTTACCAGGATTACGATATTTGAAAGGATAAAACAAAAAAAAAAGATTTATTTTAAAAACAGAATACATAATTTAATTATAAATAGGCTTATCGATACTGAATAGAATTGTTTGTTATTTTTTCTTTATTTAAAATTAACTTAGAATAACAAAAGAACAATCATTTAATAGTTTATCTTGTTTATTAGTGATTTATTAATTTATTTCAAAATATATATTTGTCAATAACGTCATCACCAATAAAATAATCTTGAACAAATATATAAATTACTCGCCTTATTAAGATAAATTTAATTTAGAAAACTTAAAAAATAAATGCGCCTAGGAAAGGATTTTCTACTTATTATTTAAATACATATTTATTTTTTTCTAAATAAAAGACTATTAATGATTAATTTTAATAAAATTCATTTCAGGAACCGCGTGTAATGCTTTCGTACACATTCATATAAATTTAAGTTTCATTTCAGATAATAATATATCGGTTAGCATGCATCATATACGAGCATTTCATGAAGTACCAACAGAAAATATTAATCGTAAGAATTCGTAAGTCGCAAGAAAGAGAACTTACAATTTTTTAAACCGGAATCCATGCGCAAAAGGTTCTTTATAAGTATCGCTAAAGAAGCATTTACGTACTATTTTATTTGTGACTAGGGGGTCGTGAGGGTACGACTCTAATAAGCATTTTGAGCATTAAAACGAATTTTCCCTGTGATATGAATGAATGATAAATTATGTTGAATCCTGTGCTAGTAATTTTGGACTATTACTATCGCTATTTATTGATTTATAAGGATGTATGATACCCTTCGCTTTGTTTAGAATCTAACGTTTATGCTTAGGCACATGTTTTTTTTGTTTTTTTATTTTTATTTGTGGTAAAGGTGCTAACAGTTTTTCTTTTATAGTTTTTTAACTCTAAAGAGCTATTGTATATCTTGCTGTTCTGTAGTCTTTCGATAATTTTCATATTTAGTAGTTAATATGAATTTTGTCCGATGAGGACAAAATTCATATTAAAATTTTTAATTTTAATTAATCAAATTTCAACAAAAAAATGATTAGTTCAGTTTTAGTTATTCAAATATTTCAATTCGATTAGTAAAATTATTTTTCATAAAATCAAAATAATTACGAATCACCTCGATAGGACAGGCAATAGATCGCTTACCTGCTACACCGTAGTTCCCGGGTTCAAATCCCACTAGGGTATGGAAAATTGACGAGTCAATCCTCAAAGTAACCGCTGTTGATCGTGGTAGATGATGCCATTTTAAAATATAAAATTTTGCTTAAATTTTAAAAAAAATATTTCTAGACTATATTAATAAAGATATTTTTTAAAGTTATTCACAATAATTAGTTATTAAAATTAAATAAATAATTTTCTTCACGATTAACATAAAACTTTTGAAGAAGTAAAATAAAAATTAGCGTCACCGGCAAAAGTGTAACACATAGTGTGGAGTATGTACGTACAGAAAACCACGATCTAAAACATAATTCGTAACTAACTGTGAGGTACTTAAGTAATTCTTTATATTTGAACGATTTCCATAAGTGGAGATCACTTACCATTGTGATCATTTTTTTCTTTTTTAAGAGGTTGTACGCGATTGGGAATCAATTGAGGATTAGTAAGGCACCAGCCCCTAGACAATTTTTGAAATTAGGATATGTATATCCTAAAATGGAGCTAAATATTTAAATCACTTTTTTACCTACAAATTTTTATAATTAGTAACTAAAACTTTCTTCAATTAAAACACACATATTCTCATCCAGTTTATCAAAATGCACATTTTTTTTGGTTTTTAAAATAGCTATTTCTGAAATATAGATATTACTTGGTAAAGTGGCAAAATTTTGATCCAAAACCGCCTTAACTGAAGATTAAAATAAGAGGTTAGTTGGTTACTAGGCTGTAAAAAGGTTATGTAATTAAAAATGTTTTCGCCGTTTGCAAACTGCGTGAAGCGGGTTAATAAGTATTCGAGGACATTTTTCTTTAATGTTTTGAAGATAAATTTTAATAATAAAATAAAACTACACACCTTAACAGAAAAATTATAATGGAAGAAAATAAAACCACGCTTAATTTTCCAATTTTGTTTAGTAACCGATTATTAAGATATAAACGAGACTACATAGTTTCATTACTTTATCCCAGTTGTTTCTTCTTGAAAACGATTAACAGAGTACGTTTTATCCGTAACTAACAGCAATTTCTATAGAGTCTTTTATAAATCTTTGTTAAATTTTAAGAAAACACAGGAATTTTATTTTAATATTAGCAGTCATTTATTTTTAGCTGTTTGTACATTTTTATAAAAAAATTAAGCAATAAGACACGCCCATTTATAAGCCATCCAACTAATGAATGATAGTGCAAACCCGTAATAATAACAATAGTAATAAGCATTGTGTAAGAGTCGAGAATGAAGATCTAAAAGCAATTGTTGTACCGGTAATAAATACAATAATGATAAACTAAATAAAAATAATACTTCAAAACAAGAAATATTTTTTCTGCTGCATTCATTCTCAGAGAAAATATATTATTTCTTATCCTTGCTGCAGTTTATCGTCGGTAAGAGGTTTTGAAAGGTTCAAAGCAAAGACAACTTAAAAGCATAATAACCAAAGAACGACCATGTAACATGTGAAGCAAAGATAACAATGTAATCAATAAAATTATTTATATATATTAGCGCTGATTCCCCAGCGATACAAGTAAAGCAGGTAAAAGTTTCGATGTTTAATATCCACTTTTATTGAAGATCGGGTTAGAACTCTCTTTTACGGAGGCTGTAGAAATTTCTTATTCTAGAAAGAAAGTATTTGAATCTATTTAGACGCAGTCAATATTTTTTAGTGTGCTTGATATCTGGCCGTCAAATATAAAATATTTAATAGATTTAAGTACAGAAATTAAAAACGTGAACGGTAAAATTCAAAACAAAAGATCGGGTTTATACTAAATATAGGTTGTACTGTACTGAATAAAAGAACGTATTAACTACAATTTGAGTAATTAAGGTGTAATTGTCAAATTAATGGATTACAACAGGTGTTGTGAGAGAAAGATTCTTTAATGCTCATGGCAGTAAGCCGATATGAACATGCTAACTTTACTACTGTAAAAACATCATTTTAACAGAAATATATATATAGTGTAAATTAAAATTTTTAGTTTTTTGTAAATATATTGAATAATTTAACAACCGCCGCAGTAGTTACAGAGGCAAATTTGTTATGTCCTCACTTACGTAAAGGCATTTGATTCGTGTTCAGTGCATTCTTACAAACATATAAATGTTGCACATTATTCTGAAAAATGATGTACTTGTTTTTTTCTGTAACGTTATTTTACATTATTAATCTAAACTTCAACGTTGCACTTCGTTGGATTTTAGAGGAAATATTTCTTCAACGTGATATCATGAAAAATCACGCAAAATTTATACTTCGAAATCTTGTGTTATAATTTACGATTATCTGAAGAATAAATTTCATTATTTTTACGTTGATTTCAACTCTTTTTGATATTATTACAGCGCTTATAACACTTTAATGGAAAACCCAAACTAAGTTTTTAGAATTTTATTAATGAAACATTAAAATGAATTTATGAAGTTAAGTAGATAAAAATGGAAGTTATGTACATAAAAAATGATGTAATAGTAAACAATCTAATGGTAAAAACAGAATAAAAATAAACACTGATGGCACACTTTTCACGTGTTATCACGTTGTTATCAGGTTGAAATTTAAGGTACTATGGTTGAATAACTCCTGAAATAATATTAAAACAGTTTTATATATATATATATATATATATATATATAACATATAATTTTAACATATTTAAATTCTAGTAAATAAACCACCTAGTAGAGAATAGGATTTAAATATAATTTAAAACTACAGAGGAATAATATGAACCTTAAAACGATTAATTTTAATAAAATATTTTAAGTATATAGTATGTATATACACAGAAATCATAAGAATCACGTGGGAATGTGTGAAACATTTGTGAGACACAAAATAATTCTTCACAAATACGGATGAAGACAAATATATACACAAAAACTAATAACAGAAGCCAGACACAAACCAAAATTAAAAGAGAAATATTACAAGAGCATAAATTACCTCCCAATTGAAAATGGCAACATCGCACTACACATTAATATATATGAGAAGTTAAACGACGTGTGGTAGCAACCAATTACGAATATTTTGATGTAATGTAGGCGTGAAACCCTTACATTCTTTGTATTTACATCGATGTCGATTAAACGTGTCCTGCTCCCGCTTTTCTTTTGGACCGATGATTTACTTCCGCTAATAATTTTCATTTTGTAACTGCTGTTTCAAACATTCAGCGAAAATAAAAACGGAAAAGGTTTTTAAGCGGAACAGCTTTTAAAACATCGATGAAATGTTACGGCATTAATTAATTGTTATCGGCTTCATCTTATCTGTCAGTTCTGTGGATCGCGCAAACTAAATATTTTCTTTATTGATCTTAAACCCGTGATCAATTGAGTCGGAAAAGAAGCATTAACCGCCGCGTACGTGTTATATCCAAAACTAAACTTCACTCTTTTTTATAGCGGATTAGCACACAGCTGGTTATTAACGACTGCACTTTTATCATATCACTAGTCAGCTTTTGAAGGCAATAGGGCAAAAATTATTTGAATATATCTCCTGTTCTTATAAACACGAAACAGATGAAAAATTATGTACTAACAAATAACATCTGCTAAAATGGTTTTATGATTAATTCACAAAAAAATTTGAAAATCGACAAAACATTTTAGTTACTTTCACGCATTAATACGTACTGCATCACTTTTATCGTCAATATATAAATAATATATTATTTTAATTATTATTTTTATTGATTTTTTTATGTTTTAATTAAATTATATTTTTATTTTTTTAATTATTATTTTTATTTATCTATTGCAAAGCTTCTTTAAAAGTTTTTAGCTCGATTTTTTTTCTTTCTAAAAATTACATTATAAAAATTTGCCAAGATTCTATTCATTTAGATACTTTATTCATTTCACAAAGCAGCGTCTAACGAATGTTTTGTGACCTTTCACAATTATACTCCCTAGTTTTTCTTTACAGTTAACTCCAATGAGATCGTACTAAATTTTAATTTTTGACCTATTTTCATCATGATGAATGTCACTGTAATTATTTCCTTTGCTTCTTGTTTTTTTATTGTCACACAACCCCTGACTATAGACTTTCATGAAACATTTCCGCCTTTCAAAATTCTTTGTTAACTAAACTATTATTTTCAGATGTAACGTACTAGGTTCCTTTATTCATTAATTTAATAACTGTACCCGACAATATTCTAATTGAAGATGATTGAACCCTTTAAACTTTGTAAAAAGAAGCCATTATTAATTAATCCTTTCCTCACAAAAACAATAAAATTCATTTTAGGACCGAGCTTGGTTTTCTTATTACGTTATATGTTCAAAAACCCGGGAGTAGGAAATATCATTTCATGAAAATTTTCCGTAAAGTCTTTTTTAACAAAAGTCTAAAATATATCGTAATAATAAAAGTTGTAAAATAAATTTTTAGTTATTAAAATAGCAGAATTTTATTTTACAAAAATAAGTTGCAACTGTTTATTTTTATTTACGACTATACAACTATAATATACATCAATGTAAAGATTATCCTAATTTGGAGAGTGGTTTTAACATTTTTTTCTTATTTCATCGACATTTCTTATTCGTTTTTTGTCTCACCTCTTAAAAAAGTCCTATGCGTTACTGCAAGTTTAGTCATATCTCTTAATTTATAAAAATATTATCACTAATAACTTGTCAGAAATCATGTTATATTTTTACTTGCTTGTACGAAGTAAATGAAGTGTATTGATCGATTAAGATCACGAAAAATTTCGGTTTTCAGATTTCAACGGAAATATTCATTTTGACCGTCCCTGAATCCATTTAGTTCCAACGTGACGTAAGTACGTACGTATGTAGCTCGCATAACTCAAAAACGATTAGCCGTAGCATGCTCAATTTTTGGATTTAGAATGTAACATGTAGTTGTCTCCCCCATTTTGATTGCAATCGACTGAACCATAAATGCTCAAAAAAACTTTTTCTTAACCGCAGTAATACCGTCATTGAGAGCTTTTAAACGATATATCATAAGTGTACTCAATTTCATTGGTTCCAGAGTTACAGACAAATAAAATTTTGATTAATGAAATATATGGATCTTAGAAGAGGATGGCACATCGGTTCGAATTAGACTTCATCTCGTTTTCTTTATTTAACTTTTTTTTAATTTAAATATATTGATTTAATAATAATTAGCCCGTGATTGTAAAACAAATGTTTCAATAAATAATAAAAAAATGTGAGAAAAATCAGAAGTTATTAATGAAAAAAGTGTATAAGTTATTAGTGCAGACTAGTGTTTTTCTTCTGGCTCTTAATAAGTTTTCGTTTTTTGTGTGTTTTAATTTTCGTATTCTTGTTCGTATTTTGTTTTGTGTTCTTTTTTAGTTTCTTTTTATTTTATTAAGTATTTCATTTATTAAAATTTAATTTATTTAAATGTCGCGTTGCTACGGACCAGCTACATGCTGTTACTCATAGCAACGGCGAATCGTCGAATGTAGGCAACAACAACATATTACCTGATGTAAACCCTACCCTATCAAGCAACGGGATAGCGTGCTAAAATGTTCGGACAGGGACCCTAGAAAACCGCCGTAGAGTAAGTTGATAGAGATGTCATTGTCGACAACATGAGTGACGTATCAGGAAAAAAAAGTGATAACATTACAGACTTTAGTGAGGCAAACCCCTCTGCCACGCAGTACCTCGCATGCAAATCGAAACTATCAGTTGGCAGACCGATGAAGTTACGGTGGCGAAAAAACATCAACGTATACATCATACAGAACCTATTACTCGCGTTCAATCAGCCGGTCAATCTATTTTTACAGTTCTTACATCTAACAACTTTAGCCTTCTTGAAAAAATTGCGGAAAATGAAGGTTTTCAAGCGAAACCATTGAAGCCAGACCCTATTTCTGTGACAGGCGTTAACTCCAAAACTGAATTGAAGACTTTCTTAGGACGTTTATTTCCTAATAATTATGTTACGAAATACACTTTGACGACAATGACAATGACGACATCGGGCGGCATGGTAAAAGTTCTACTAGTGGACATTGAAACATATAAAATCATCGGATCAAAAATGCTTGAGAACAATATCGGTCATTATATATACAAGCTTAAATATAAAAGAGTGGTCATGTGAGGCACGCATCACTCGAAAGAAAAAACGGTAATCATTGATGAATTGACTAAATTAGACTACGAGGTTAGAAATGTTACTAACGTTTTCAATCGTCAAATGAAAGAACCGCTGCCACTCGTAGATTTAGAGCCGAAGTCTAATAATAAGGACATTTTTAACGTGAAATATCTGAATTATACAATTGTACGCTTTGAGGTTCCGTATGTCAAAAGGGATGAGGTCCAATGCAAACGTTGCAAACGCTAGGAATTCTAATGACGAATAATACTAATGCTACCGTCAGTAACAATTCGCGTGCCAAAGGAGGAGATGTGCCGGTAACTGGCTCGAGTGACAATTATTCTCATGTTTGTAATACTAATAATATTAATGATAACAATAATAGTGACTTTTTAATAGGTTGGATATTTCTGGTCCTACCTACGCTGAACGAGTTAAGATGAGTGGTTCCTATCGTCAGCAAACTATTGATAATCAGCATTTTCATGGGCTCATGCATGTCGTAGTTCATATGTTTCAAATATTTGAGTGAATGATGGGAATTATGATGGACAGGATGTTCGGACTTTTCCTGAGTCATCTTGAAAATAAATGAACGACTTTCAGACTAGCAATCTGGAATGCTAACGGGTTGTCTGATAAATAAATAGATTTGGATCTTTTGTTTCGTTATTATTATTAAGTCACAAACCACTGGGTCTGTGGCTATTTAATATTGGTTCAAGTAGATCTTGTTTACTTATTGTTCAATTGTCTTACTGAACAGATTGTGAAGTTTCTGTGATGTTATAATAAAAAAAAATCAGTGAAATAAAATTTTATGTACTTTTAAAACTGTGTATATGTAATTTAATACGCATTGTTACATAGTATATATGTAATAGATTTGGTGAAACATCTGACTAATAATAATAATTGAAAATTATAATTTATAATCGTATTATTTTTGGATTTTCTAGTTTAATGATTCCAGAATTTCTGTTTAATTTTATCTACATTAAAGTTAATTACAGAGCGACTGATAAATAGGCCCTCACCAGAACATATACACTGAGACATACATGCCCGATTTTTAATAAATCGCAAAATATTCTTATCTTTTAGTTCATTATTTCTCTGGTACTGTCGGACAACATTCTCCCTAAGGCGGAGTTGATCATCATTTCGTTTATTTGTTTTTTGTTTCCAATCATTTAATCGCTATTTGGTTTGATATAATTCTTCTGATCTTAATTTGTGTAGACGTTCTCTAGTTTTTTAATTTTCTCTATTTTTATTCATCATCCTCTCTTAATATTTTTATTCTTTCCTTGGTCTTAATGTTTTCTTCCTCATTATGTTTATCATCTTCTCTTAATCTTCTTTTGGTTTTAAAATTTTCTGCCGCTTTATATTTATCATCTTCTCTTAATTTTTTTTTTATTCTTCCCTTGTTCTTAACATTTTCCTCTTCATATTCATCTTCTTGTGGTTTTTTTGAGGTGTATTTCTTCACGTTATCTTTCTTTTTCCTGTATGATTGTTTCTTTTTCAATTTTGATTATTCACCAAATAATCCAATAATAAAAACTGATTATTTTACACCGTAAGGTCGAAATTAACATTTGTAACCAGTATGCAGTTCACTAAACGGAATAGTTTAACTATTATTAACTTTTTATACGACACACCAGAAATCTAAAGCTTTTGTTAATCGGCAACTCACGAAGATACGAATAATACTCATCTAGTAATACGAGTAATAAAGGGACTTTTACTCTATCCTAATAGTTAATGTAAGATTGTTATATAAATATTTTATGTTAATAAAAACTAATATTTCAGCAATTGTGTAACTGTCCACTTTATTAAAGAACTAGCGGATCGTACCTCACTTTCAAATGAAATAATTTTATATGAAGTGCAGCAAAAAAAGTGTATATGTAATTTAATAGGCGTACAAGGAAGTCATGTAGTGTCCAAATCAGATTTTTTTTTATTTTGTCAGTTTACTTCAACTTATACGAATATTAATTCTAATGTGTTTTATTAGTTATTCTAAGAAAAATTATACTAATAATACATTTATCGAATGATAACTAGATGCCTAAAAAAAAATATTGCTTAGAAATTAGTTAATTTAAAAATGTAATGACGAAAATTATAGCGCAAGATATTGCATAGGCCGATTTAAAAAAATTATTTTTCTCCTAATCGTTTTCAAAATCACATAATATACAAATAAAATTTGTTGTTTTTTTTTTATTTTCGTAACATAATTGCACTTTCGAAACAATCACTCGGTAATCATACCTAAAAAAATTATATGTAGTTTTTGCTCCAAGAAGTAACCGATCAAAAACATTCATCCTTATAAAGTAATATTTAAAATGTTTTTAAGTATTACAATTGAAAATAAAACTTTACGAATGGTAAACGGTATACATGTATTAATTATTAATAGCCTAGTATAAATAGGTAAGTTCAAACACAAATAAAATGACGTAAGAATTAATTATCAAAAAAAAATTTGTTTAATTATGTTATGGCGGTATTTGTTACTAAAATAAATGTAATTCATCCATCACGATTTCAGATTTTTATCTATGTTGTTTTTTCGTAATTTTAGTTTCTGTCGAAAAAGTATTTAGTATTAGAATATTTAGTATCTAAAATTTTATAGATATTTGGTGCATGGTGCAAATGTTGCATGTACTAAAAACTGCATTTAAAAAAATATATATACCGTAATAGAATAATTACATTGAAAAACGTTAAAAATTTCAATTTAAAAGAATTTTCCCTCAATACTTTTTTGGCTAACAGAACACGTTACTTTAAAAAGTTTGAAAATTATTCTCTGTTTCCGTAATCTTTTTATAATCAAACACTCCCTCACTTGCAACATAGTTGTTTTATAATACGCATACGTTACATATTTATGCTCCCGTTTACGTTAAAATTATTAATTTTTTTGAATAACTGCATAAAGTATAACGGACTAAGATGCTAAGGACAGTATATTAAAGAATTATAGTTTTCAGAACGATTATTTTTTATTAGTACCACGTTCCACGAATAATTCCTGTTTCACTAAAATTAGTATTGAAATTGAGAATGGAATTATTAGAAAGCTTCTTACTAGTCATGAATTTAATAACTTAGGTGAAAAGTTTACTTAGGTGAAATCCTCTACTGACGTACACATGCTCCCACAATAAAATATCTGTGTTAGATAGCTTGTCAGTGCTCTCTAAACGATTTGATAAAATGCATATAAATTTTTAACTCTAAATTTTGCTGCCAAATCACACTACTGACTGATATAGTTTTACCCTCTTCTTTATTAATTCATTGAGATTGGTGCATACTATGTACTGTTTCTCCAAAAAATTGTCATCCAGAATGAAAATAAAAAACACTAAACAACAACAAATAACGCGTAAATATTAGAACCGTAGATTTCTAGCTATATTTCAGTTAATTACGAAGTAATAAATAATTAATCACTTACTATTATATTACTTATATTTCCTGAAGTAATGTTTTTCTTATATCTAAGCTTAATACGTATCTTTTTTTTATTCTGAAGTTTGTAAGAAGTACTCGGATTATTATCGAATTTAAAAGTTTATTCAGAAGCCTACCAACCTATCACTTCCACGGGTAGTATAATAATTCCAGTTTTCTACAATTCAATGCATCTCAGCAAATATTTTTTTACTACACTCCCAAATCAAAGCAATCCCTCTTCTTTTAATCCCAAACTTTTAATTTTGGATATATATATGTTCATATTGAATAGGTTTTTATTTGAGTGTCGATAGATTTATTTAAATAAAATAAATAGTAACCTTTACTCTTCTCCATACTAAAATATCACTTTTGAATTTTGAATAAACTTTGACCTAATTTTTGTAAGCTTTTATGAACTGAAACCTTATTTAAGTGCAGTAAGATTTCTTTGACAAAAAAGTTAAACATTAATTAAATTGTTGGATCTACACAAACCCGTAGTGACTGATTTCTACATTGTACATTTATTGTGAAATTTGAAACAAAAAGCATTTCAAATTTCAACATATTTGAAACTAAAATTCCTTGTTTATTAAGATATTAGTGTAATTTTTGATAAAAATATTCTTAAAAAAATATTTCACCAATCTGAATTAATACTCTTCTTTTTAAATAAAAATTATTTTTAAGGTCACACAAAAAATACAAGTTTCAGTCAACGAATTTAAATTTGTCCCCTTATAATAAAAATAATACTAAAATTCTGTTTTTTAACACCTACTTTACATAAATTAATTAAAATTTTTGACTTTCACTTTATGTTTTTTAAACTAATTTTTTATTATAAAAAACTAAAAATAAATTTGACTAAAATTGTTAGTTATAACACATTTTAATAAAAATCTACTGACAGCCCACAAATTAAAGAAAAAATAAAAATGGAATAAAGAACACAAAATCAATAAAATGAAAACGCGAATGATAAAGGATAAAACAAGCAGACAAGAAATCGTAGCTTAAATAATCGTCACAAAGATTAATTATTAGTAAAGTATAATAAGATCACCATTAAAATGCTGGATTAAGTAACCTCATGTCCTGTCCACTGATTTACATAGTTTTTCATCACATCCAACATCGTCAGTGTTGTATTAGTTTTTTAAATTATTTATTGTCGTCCACACTTCATTCTTTGTAGAAGGAGGTGATAAAAATGTTAAATGATTTTTTTTAATTAGAGTTAACGTAAAAATACATCGCGATTTTGTATGGTGTATTCTTCTTCCCCTACAATGTTCACAACGATTTGTTTCACATTTTTTGTGAAAGAATATTTAAAAATCAGAGGAGTGTGCTACAAGATTTTTAAAATTCCTTCTGTTCTGAAATCGGCCGGTGTTGATCATATTAGAACAGTTTGTAATAAGGTCATTAATTATTATATTTTTATTTATTTAGAACGACTACCATAACAGTTAAATCTAGTACTAATTTGGGATGTAGTCTTAATTACGTAGTACAGACCTTTATTTTATATATATATAAATATATTTCCCTAGTTTTGATTTCTTAATAGATGTATAGCTTCGTGTACATAGTTTCATTTCAGCTATGCGGTAAGGCTGCAAATGTTTTAATTTTACTGCTTTTAGCTGATATTATTTTTAACGAAAATATAATTGTTTAAATGGATTCCATTATGAAATTGTTTTCTCTATGATGACTATAATAGAAAACTACCCGTAGAGGAATTCTCCTCTGCGGGACATTAACGTACGTATGTAGAATTTTGTACTAAACGCTAAGGTTGATTAGATAACCAATTGATTTAATAAACAGTGGCAGCATTCAGATATTTGTACAATTACTCCTATTACTCTCAACTCGATGAGGTTAAAAATTTTCTTCTCCTTTTAAGGTGATCGAGGAAGTTCTCATAAGAATCGATACGAAGTCAACGTCCCTAATCCCGGGTCTTTAACATTTACGTTCCCTTTTACAAGATTCCAACGAAATTTTAATTTTTTATAATTATCTTAAAAATTTATTTCAAACTTCATTAAATTGTTGATTCTCTTCTCTTTTAGAAGAGAATTTTTATTCTCTTCTAAAACTACATTGCCGATTTTTTTTTTTCATATCACTTTCAATCATAGATATTTCATAATATTTCCAAGAATTTCTATCAGAATATTTAAATAATATTTTCTTTCCTTTTGTTGTTTTTCATTATGATTGTTTATATTCTTAAGTTAAATTTAACCCTTCCATTGAATCTATACAGTTCTCATTTATTCATTTTAGTCTTGTAGTTCAGTCAAAGGAAATATTTTAACATTCTTCCTCAATCTAGGACAAGTAATTGGTTCTTACTTGTCCTAATAATATAGAAACTGGTACAAATCATTTCTCACTCCTTTCTGATGCTGCAGAGTTTTTATACTTGTACATTAAATGCTTGGCTTAAATAATTTAAGCTCTTAATTTCTTGATTATACTCTGATTATATTACAGATTATACCGTCTTTATTTCTTCTCTTTAATTATATCTATAAATAATTAGATTTAAGGACACACAAATATATAAAATTTTGGATAAAAAATTTGTAATAAAAACTCTTCTGGGAACACGCGACTACATCACATTATTTACACTTTCATTACAATTCTGGATCTTTCCATGCAGACACGTTTTCAATAAATCAGGGTCGGCTAGGTCCTAGAAAATAGATTTCATTCCTTGCATAACAGCTTTAGGCATGCTATTTTTATGATGATATGGTGTTTTATAATCAGTGGCTGTAGCTTTCTTATATTGACACAATGAATCAGTACCACTAGGACAAAAGTCATGACAAGGTTCATTATCTTGTGGAAATAAATGGCCCACACAGCTTGATTGAATTTAATTCTGTTACGTTGTTTCTTACGATCGTGCCATAGTAATTTTGAAAATCATCGATCCGTTTGTCTGTCAAACGATTCCGGCCCGATGACAATACCATCTAACACCTTATGCCTTTCATTTGTTTCTAAAGATTTTTGAGCTTACACGTTGCAATACTAACTAAAAGAGCAACAAATATTGTATATTTAAAAAAAATCATGAAAATTCATAAAGAAATTCGAAAGTTATGCAATTCTAAAATTTTACACTGTTGTGGCAAACAAAACCGAAAAAATACCATGCGTGGAATGTTTTAAAAATAAATTAAAAACATCATTCTTAGGAAAAATACTAAGTATATTATATCAATCGATCCAACAAAGTCTAAACTATCGATTAAGGTAAAAACGAAATATAGATAGAAAATTTTTTTTTTCGAGTCTGTCTAATCTTATGCAATTCAAGCTCTTAATTTCTTGATTATATTTGATTATACTACAAATTACACTGTCTTTATAGCATCACTTTGATTATATCTATAAATAGTTAGATTTAAGGATACAGAAATAAACAAAATTTTGGATAAAAATATCGTTTACTCTAAGTACAAATCACACATAATTTACTTAATGAAAGAGTTTTGATGTATAACTTTTATTTATATTTAATAGGAAGTATTTGACTAAGAATGTTAACTCATTCGATAAAAAATAATGAAAGCAAATATTTTTCGATTATTGCAAACTTAAAATAAAGAAAAGAATTATGTGAAAATAGCCCATAAAACATAATATTTGTGCGTTTTTTCGATTAGTCTGCTCTGGTTTTAATCAAACCAACTTATCTAAATTTTACTTATTTCTAGCCTAACTGTAAGATCGAAAAACTGAATGTCACATGTTGTTTTTATATGAATAACTTTATCTGTAACTTCACTAAAAATCAGACTTAACAAAACCATTGCTAAGAGGAGATAATCTCTGGGTAATCGTTTTACAAGTTGACAAGGCGAAGTTCAGATTCGTGGCACGTCCAAAGGTAATGTAATATTTATTACGCTTATTTTAAACTTGTTCGTCATAATATCATTAGTTAAACCAAAAAAAATTATGTAAGCAATTTTTACTTTGTTTACTTCTATATACATTTATAGTACGATATTTTTTCATCATGCTTGTGTTTTAAAGTAGGCTAAATTGGCTAAGAAAACAATTGCTCTTATTACAAAATAACAGGGAAAAGATAAAATTTATTGTTGTACCAAAACAGCCGTAATTAAGCAGAAGAAAAACTGATGTTTTATTATTAAACGTTGAAATTAAAATGACAATTAATTCATCGCCATGAAGTTAATATAAATAAAGCCTAATAAATAATATAATGTTATGTAACACTATCATGATAAGCGTCTGCGTCCATACACATAGTCAACAAAGTTTAAAACAGCAATCTATCTCACGGCAGAAATGGCAATTACTTTACTAACACAACTGGAACGTGACTGTACACAGTAGTAGTTAATTAACGCTCCGAATAAGTACCTCACCTTGTCTACTACTAAATGTAACTTTTTAAAAACATTATATTTTTTTAATATATTGTATGTTGAATATGAAAGTTAAATTAAATGGTGGCAATGGAAGCTGGAATTATACGATTCAACATGCATAAAACAAGTTATTCTTTAGAAATTTTTTAAAATTATTATTATGAAAATAATTAAAATAATATTAATGCTTATTTTGTTGTTTTTTAACGGTAAAAGTAAAATATTATTTGCCGACTACTATTCTATTACATTAAAAAATCCCAAAAAGTAGGTCTATTAAGACCTGTGTCTTCTAAACAATCTTTTTTTTGAGAATATCAGTATTATGATTCTCTATTTTAGAAACGGTACGCGACCGTACCAGTCACTTCCGAGATGACGAGAAATTTTCAGTACAACACGAATTAGATTTTTTTTTTAAATTTGTTTGTTTTATAACGGACAATCTTTAAAAACTAATCGACAGTAACATACTATTTTATTGACAAAAATGGTAATTTTTCTTATTTGTTTCAAGAAAAATAAAATAACTCATTAATGTATTCTATTTTACTTATTTTTTCCTTAGAGTCGCAATTTAAGGAAAATCGATAGAAAATGTTAATTCCTATTTTTAATCGGTAGAAAATGTTATTTCGTATTTTACATAGTAAAAGATGGATAAGTTTAAATTCTAATAAATAAGATAAAGTCACGAAATAACAGAATATCCGTACAACATGAACGTTCTAATTTAGCCAACAAATTTTTAGAATTAGTTTTTATAATTTTATAAAAAATTATTATTTATTTTTTCTCTACATTTTTTTTCATTGTACAAACGGAATAAACGTAATTAAGACGTTTCATTGTCGATTCGGTAAATTAAAAGATATCACGTAATTTTTTTAGTGGGCGGCTGGTTCTCTTCTTAGCCGCTAGTTGTAATAATAGCAAACACGTATTCAGCCGATGAGTTAACAAGATCATTAAACATTACAGCCTTGATCTGTCGGAGGTACATTTGAAACGAACTCTCTTCTCTAAAAACGTTCATTCTCATCCGGCTGCTAAGATGGGCCCCCGTATCACTTTTCTCCAGGGCTAAATAACCTTCTATAAAAATTGATATTTTAAATTTTCGGCTAATTTTTGCCATTAAACTAGTTAAAATACATATCACTGCCAAGCAGGTCAAAAATGTTTTCTTCATCGTAGCGACTAAACATCTACATTATAGAAATTTATTTTATCAAGCATTCATTTTTACTTACTAACACATTTATTATCCTTTCGCATTATACCGATGCGAATAAATTATCTAATTCTAATTACGACTGAAACCTTATTCTACCATGAAAAAATAAAAATAATTAGACTACATTTTTAAAATAGTTATCTCGTTGTTTAAAATATGTTTAGACCGTTATATTAACGCATTAACGCACAATTTGAATAATATAAAAACTATCTAGCAGAAATTTAGTCCTGAGGTTAAACCTCTATAAATATTGCCATCCAGTTTCCAAAAAAAGAAAACAAAAAAGTGAACGCAATTATTTAATT
Organism: Lycorma delicatula; assembly: GCF_047948215.1. Classification (NCBI taxonomy): domain Eukaryota; kingdom Metazoa; phylum Arthropoda; class Insecta; order Hemiptera; family Fulgoridae; genus Lycorma; species Lycorma delicatula. The sequence goes on along the minus strand of NC_134455.1, from coordinate 247,103,905 downwards.
CATTGCAAACAACTAGGAAGGATTTTACTTTATTTATTTTAATTTTTTATCTACAATTTTAATTTTATATTTATTAATTTTGTACGGGATAAGTACTTCAGACTAAACGGTAAATCAGATTAACATTTTAAAATAATATTAACACTTAAATTTAAGTATGTAAATGTACATTAATATTTCAATTTTATTTATTTATCCAAATTCTAATCGTGATATTAAAACAAGAAATATAAAAAACCTAACTAATTCAAATTGTCTCAGAACAGAAACACCTTTTACCAGTTATTATTGCAATAAATAAAAGAAACCTTCAAAAGTAAAAGATTACATCTCGCGAGTTATAATCGGTTAACAGCGATTCAATTTTTTCGGATTACTGTAATTATCATATATGTATACAATTTTTTTAAGGAATCAGAAATATATGTGATTAAAATAATGTCGGTATTGTACTAGAATAATACCAGACGATTTAAAAAACATTATAGTTTTCTTTAGCAAACCGATTAAAACCTAGTCGGTCGATAGAATTCTAATCGACTAAACAAAAATGATAAGCCTAGCTTGAACCTCTGAGAGTAAATTGTACACGCAAATGACTACGTCTTAACCGTCATATTCTAAAAAACTTTATGAAACATTGTACTCTGTGTTATGGATTGCTCTAAAACCTTTATTTAAAAGACGGGCTTAAAATATCACCGACTAAAAATAGTTAATGAAACGGAAAAACCGATGATTAGTATAAATCACCAACATCGTAAGAGTGCATACATATATACTCTTACGATGTACGGTACATCGTACACGGTAGCTACTATGATTATGATACCTACTGCAGGAAATCTGGGATTTTATTTACTTAACAAATCTTTTAATAAACCATGATTAGATACCCTGTTATTCAAAATTAAGTCTATTACGTAACTAGCAGACCAAAACTACTACTACTTATTAGGCATAGTCTGCAATTTTTGTGTATATACGTAACAATCTGTTCAACTAGTGAAGAATAAGCAACCCCCTCCCCACAATGGCCCAATGAGATGTGGATAATATGTAAATGAGAAGTAGTCTTGCACAGACTCAGGCCAACCGTTCCTGAGATGTATAGTTAATTAAACCCCGACCACCAAAGTACACCGGTATCTACTATCCAGTATTCAAATCCGTATAAAAACAACTAAAGTTTACTAGAATTTGAACATCAGAACCTTTGAGTTCGAAAATCAGCTGTTAAACAACTGATTGGCGACGAGTTAACCACCAGATCAGCCCAGCGGGCTAAATTTATTAATGTTACTTAAAGATATAGCCAATTAAATATACTTACTGACAAATCGCGGTTATTATTAGTCGACTATAACTCCAACAGCAGTTTTATAAATTCTTAGAGAAGGAAATAAAATCTGCACAAAACTCGACTGTTTGAAGTTTTATTTAAACAAATGAGATATATATTTTTTTCACTATTAAGCATCCAAGATTTTAACTAATAAAACAAATTTTACCAAAATAGAAAGATAACTTGAAGAAATATGCAGGCAATTTGTAAATATATTCCAATGTACATACCAGATGCATAAACACATTTTCTATCTTAAAAACAAACGTATATTACCGATGAAATAACTGCCTCTGTATAAAGCTTTATGTAATAAATATGGCCTATATAACATTGTAAACAATTGTTCATCGAGCATTATAATTTAATATAAAAACATTGGGAAGTTACTAACAATAAAGACTACGAAAGGTACCAAAAATCTGCATAGGATTCAAACTGAAAATAAAATTGAAAAGCTTTCTAGTGGTAAGCTTCAAATCGCCTAGAATTGGATGAAAGTTTAAAATTCAAGTAATTTATTTCGAATTTTAAGCAGAGATAATATATATATATATATATATATATGGCCTGTTAACCCTGAGGGAATGTTGAAATCAAAAAACGATGGGAAAAGTAATCTGGTTAGTTTGATATTTTTAATTCATATAAATTGATCGTGTTTTTTTTTTTTTAATTTCCAAAATTATATTTTTTTATGATTGATCATTTTTATTGGATAAAAAAAGTGGAACGAAAAGACGTTAGTTTTCAATTTATATTAAATAGCCTAAAGTATTTTAAAAGAAAATAACTATAAATGGATATTTGAATAGCTAACAAATTTGAATTTTTTTGTTTGAACTACTAACATGGTACACGACTGTGTTAGCTTTTTACGTCATGATTGCTGTTAATAAAGTTTTGAAAATAGAAGTAAAATTAAATTTTAGGTATTATTCGTGTTAAATTGTTTAAGTTTAAGATAATAAAATACAATCGCGTGTGCGAATAAGAAAAATTATACCTCAGTGTCTACGATTAATTTGAAAATTGAAAAACTCTGAGGTAAATTTAAATAAATCTCACTCTTTGTATTGAAAATTTAAAAATAAGTTACACTTCAATTAGTAAACGTATTATTCTTGAGCTGATAGATAGTTGAAAAATATACACAGAAAGAATCTGTATTTTTACTTTGAAATAAAGTAAAATAATAATTTCCGTTAACCACAGCTCTAAAATTAAACATAAGTAAATCTAACTTAAAAAAAATATTGTGTTTAGAAAAATGGATTTAGATCTACTTATTAAAACACCAAAGCCTACTCTGCTGAAAATTATATTTAAAGATTCCGGAATTTAGATATAAAAAAATTAAATGTATAATACGAAAAAACATAAGTTTACTGTAAAAAATGATTTTCACCCGATTCAAGATACGCGCTACCATGTAACAAAATAAAATTAAAAAAAAAAAAAAAAAAAAACAGAAAACTTTTTTAAGTTAATAAGAAACTGAATACGTAATATTTAGAAAAGTAATCATAAATTTTCAGAAAAACAAATGACCCGATAAAAAAATTAAATCACTTGAATATTTTATTAATTTATAATATTCATTATTATTTAATCAGCATACCTTTTCAGATTGTTATGTAGGCTACATTGATAGAAAAAAATTAATTTTTTTTTTTTTATAAATAGACCATGATGTTATAATTTTTTTCTGTATTTTACTCAATTTTTTTTTTATTCCGTCCCATTTGCAGTACAAGTAACATAAAATACATTTTACTACCTACTACTCGTATTTGAAAAATTCCAAAATTCACGAATATTCAGGCTCTCGTGCAATAATCAGTACGAATGCACGTAATATTTTTAATTTTCGTAATCGATATTCTTACCCCGAAAATACGTGTCGACTGAAAATCACTACACAACTATTATCCCTTACAAATATAAACATTACTTCATTTATTACGAAACCCTTCGTTATAATTTATTTCCCGTCGGATTGATGTAGTGGTTAAACTCATCACGTATATCAGTTGATTTCGAAATCGAGATTTCTTAGTTTGGAATCGTAATAAAGATAGTTGCTTTATTCGGATTTGAATGCTAGATCGTGGATACCGGTATTCTTTGGCGGTTGGATTTCAATTAACCACACGTCTAAGCTACGGTCGATTTCAGTCTATACAATACTGCACCTCGCTCACACGTCACGAACAAGGGACGCAGATATCCGCGTCCCTCGAATCCAGAAAGCTGCACGGGATATCTGGAAACTTCCGGAATATTCATAAGAAACAAAATAAGTAATTTAGTCAATTTATGTATAAATAAATTCAAAACTTGATTAGAATTTTAAATATTAATTTATTTCATATCGGCAGAGAAAACATTTCCGACTTTTTTTATAATAAATCGCTGAAAGAATCATCTGATTTTTTGTTTGTTACCTGTAATCACAAAAAGGTATTTTAGAATAAAAATGATTTCCGTATTAATTTAGAACATATTTTATATATTTTATCTGAAGTTAGTTTCTGTTTTTATTTAGCCCATATCTATTGACTTTCAATTTTAATGTAGCATAAAAAAAAAATGAAAAAATTAAATGAAGAAAACCCCAAACAAACTAAAAATATTGAAATTTTGTTGTGACCTTTGTCTTTTGATGAAATTAAAAATTAAAAGCTTTTTATCACAAGGAATGAAATACCTTCCAAAAGAGATTTTTTTTATTAAACACAAATTTTGAAGAATGAACATTTTTTACAGCAATTATAAGGCTTTTTACGGAAACAAGACGATAGAAAAGCCAGGAAGACAAAGAATAGAGGCATTTGAAATATGGTTTTCAAAGAAACAAAATTTGAAAAGAAAATTGTTCGATAAGGTTAGAAATTAAGAAGAATCTTCTACGATCGATCGCGAATAATCCGAAATAGTTGGTTCTTATAACGAGATTTCCTTATTTTTTCTATTCACCTATTTCATCGTGTATGATTTAATATTGTAACCCGATTCGAAGAAGGAACGTTAGACTAAAGGTTATGTTATACGGCCAACTAAATAAGAATTAGAAAAAAAGACTGACGTAAGATTTATGACATACTAAATTTCTACGAATAAGCGGGCCCAATTATTTAGTTCTCATTTATATAAGAACATTTAATTAACATGCGATTGTAACCTGCTTCCTAATACTGGTACTGCATAAACTAATTGATCCTGATGCAGCTAATAAGTTTTTTATTGCCTCCATCTAACAAAGCGAGTCAGAAAATGTTTTTCGCATTTATATTGCGAATTTGCCAAATTTTATCCTACATGACGTTAAAACTTTCTACACTGATGGTAATTAAACTTTTTTTTTCGTAACTAACTGTTCTGTAATAGCTGGTGGAGAAATTTAGCTCTGACCTTGCACTTAATTATGTAGGCATCTCGCCTTTTAAAATTGTTTATAATCGATGAAGAAGAAAGAAAACAAAAGACTTAGGAAATTATGTGTCACGTAGCTATGTAAGAAAAACATAACCTCTACTAAATAATTTTAAAATGTATTCAGTGATAGTAATAAGTACGATTATAAGAAGTTTAGAGTTGCAAAAAAAATCTGTACCACTAATAATAACATTTTTTTCTTTTTTTCTTTGTATTATTCATTAAATTATGTTGTCTTTACGGACGGTGTAAAAATAATGCTAAACAGGTAATTTGTTAGTATCATCACAATGTTATAATTGTGAGATATTTTCGACACACTCGTAATTGTGAAATACTGTTTTTGAGCATCATTTTTCAAAGATGTCGCTCAAAAAGTTGAAAATTATGTTCTCAAAACTAGCGAAATGATTCTAGTGGTACGTTGAAAATTTATTTAGCATTTGAACATTAGGCGCCTAAAATGGTTTAAAAAGTAGTTTTCCTACATTAGAGTCTTAAAATCTGTTATTCAGTTTTCATTCTTTGGATTTTGGTAAATTATTTCTAATTTTGCCTAAGTAAGTTAAAACTTTGCCAGTTTTAAGTTACAATCAAAGAAAGAATTTAAATAAGAATGTTTTGAAATAAGCAACTTAAATTAGATAATATTATTACAGTAGAATGCTTATCTTCCACTGAGTTCAAGTGCTGCTGTACAAAGATTCTTTATTTGTGCAACTCAGCAATAACATGATAAAATAGGATGCTTAAATTGTGACCAGTAATTTAGGTGTTCGAAGGCTGTATTGACTATAACATAAAACGTGCTAGGAAGTGTCCTACTTGTGTTATTTATATATGTGTCGGAGAGGCGAGGCGATTTGTCAGGGATTCAACGTTCTGTGCCTCACTCATTTCCACCATTACAAGTGGAGAATATATAAGATTATAATAAAGTTCAATTAATAAAAATGAGTAGACAACTCGTACAATGAAACAATTACAAATGATAACCATCACTTATCAATAACTCAGTAGTACACGAATTATAATACAAGATTAATTCAATTTAGAATTCAAACAATACTAAAACAACCTGCGATAGACCGAGGCTCAGGGAAATAACGAATTCGCGATCACCAGGACGTCTGTTCGATCTGGGTTCCAAAGCAAGACTACCTTTTCTCAATATTCTCAAATAATATACCTACTGCATATTTCCTTTTCCTTATTAATTTTATGATACCCCTATCGTCCTGGGATCCCGACTACGTTGACAACCATGTGCCTACCTAGGCCTAAGCCTACCGCAATAAAACAATTTAAACCTTATTTTACAAAATATTACAAGTAATAGTACATTTCTTAAAACTACTAAAAATACAGATATTCTAAAGAATATTCTCATCGTTTTGTCGGAAGATACTCCACTGTACTTTATTCTCCGACATATATATATAAATAATTTGGCTGAAAACCTATTTCCAGTCCATCTGAGCGTACTACTGGACGGATTGGGCTGATTTCTTTTTATTCTGCTTGAAAATGTCGTACAAATATGTCATCAAGCGCCATCTGACCCCAAACTTGAGTCTCCTGTGAGAAAGCTCAAGAAATCCTCATTTATTCCTCAACTGAGGAACTTTCCGAGGTTCTTACTGACAGGAAAAACACTTTAAAGAACCTGTCGATGCTTGATGACATATCTGAGAACCATTTCGAGCAGAAAAAAAAACAAAAAACGAAAAGATATAAAAAAATAGATTATATGTAATAAATTGTTAATAATTAATAGAAAATCTTAAAATTAATAAAGTAGTTTTAAAACAAAATCAGTTTGAAATAAAAAAAAAATCAGTGTCTAGACCAACTGGAAATAATTTTTGAACACGCATTTTACCTGTAGTAGGAAATTACTTTGTAATAATAAGCCATATATATATATATTTTTTTTTTTTTTCTCTCTTTCTTTTTTTTCATAACTAAGTTACATTTTAAGTTATATATATTACATAATCTTCTTGTCGATTAATTAAAATATTTATAAAAATGGATATATGTTTCAGGTGCTAAAAATCCATCATGAATTCAACCACTCCGACATTGTACGATAATTAATAATTTCTACGACAGTGGTACACGATGAAGACGAGAATTCTCAATAATTAATTAAATGAAAAATCATTTATATGTAATAAAAATAAATTATTTATTGTCTAAATATATATATATATATAAATAAAAATACCCATTTTATAATTTATATTTATTGTAAAAAGTGTAGTCAAATTAATGTGAAATGTAAAAATAAATTATAATTTAAGGAAATCAAGACGCATTTAAAAACTTTATTTAACACTTTTAGCAAATAACTGAAATTTCCTTTCATCCTTTGTTATTGCTGCATTATCCTTTGTATACTGTTTACACAATTGTATAAATAAAAGTATTAATCTTGTCCTAAAGCTTTACTTGTGGAGACATAAAAATAATATTTATCGAAATTTAGAGTGTATTTGATTGAACACCTTTGGAATAGATCTAATAAACAAAATCGCAATTACACATGCTGTAAATAAAAAACTAAATAGCAAAACGTTTCTTAAATGAGTGTAAAAAATACGTTGTTTTTTACTTTTTAACGGTGTAGTCTTCATAACGTTAAATTACGCTTGTATTTTAGTTCTTAAATAAAAACTGCATCAGTATTTACAAAAAAAAATGTCCATACTCAATCAAAAACTTTTAATTACGTCGAAATTAATTAAGATAATTAATAAATTTAATCTAAATTTTATTAATTGAATTAATTGAAATTTATTAAGTTGAAGTATATATTTATAAAATTGCATATAATCACATAATTACTCTTTTTATATATTAACAATTGTAAGCATTACGACTAATGTAACTGTGACATTATTCCTATTATAATCATAATTTTTTTTTTTTAAACCAAACATTCCGATATTTTGATGTTTCAAAGACGACAATTAGTCGTCTTGTAATTAAATTACAAGAAAATATTAAAATGAGTTCTAATCTCCTTGAAAACTGATCAATGTTTACTTTATTCTTTAATATTACTGTATCAATAACTTAACAAATTTATTGTAAACAGATATGAATTGCTGTAGAGTTCCTGAAAAAAAATACGTATATATATATATATATATATATATATATATACGATAACTCTTTTTATGAATCAAATAACGCTACATAATGTATTATATTTTTACAGACGAATCTTGTTACGTCTATATTAGACGAACAAGGAATTTTTTTTGGTATGAAAGAGCTACGGTCATTAGCCCGGATGAGAATTTATTCGAAACCGAAGGAATGTTTTCGCTGCATTCTGCTAGGTTCTCCATTTAATGACATTTTCAAGTGGAAAACATAATCATAACAAAAATTATCGATATCACTATGTACTGTTAATTTATTTTTTAGTAAAGAATTTTGTAAATTATTATTTGTAGACACGTTCGCATCCTGATTTCAACTTCCAAGAATTCACGCATTAATTTTTTTCTTTCTCGTATTAGGTTTTCTAAGTTTATATATATTTTTTTTGTATAAGCGTGTCTAATAGTGTTATCTGTTCTGTAACTGGGAACACAATTATTTAAAATATCTCTAATCGGATTTAGTTCAGGAAAATAATATGATAAGAGTAAAACTGGATGACTCTTAGAAAAACTTTATGTTTATATTTGTTATTTGTTTTATCGTGCCATATAATTCGGGTTTCAACATATATTTGAAAAATTATAATCAATACATTCTCATTAGTTAGTTCCACATTTCTTTTTTTCTTTAATTGAAATTCGGAAACCAATGTGGCTTGAAGTAAGAATTATTCTACTTTAAAAACAATATATATGTACACTTTAAAAAACATATATACATATGTTTACCTTATACATATGTTGTGACACAATAAATTAATGCGCTACTATTATTTTCATAAAGCAATGTACTTGTACTTAATATACTCATCTTCAACTCAGCAGGGAACCCGAAAAATAAATTTATTTTTTTTTACATTTTATTACTCTTTAGACTTGACTTTAATCATGAATTTGGAATTAAAAATTTTATGATTAAATTTATCTATTTATTATTGCAATTAAAAAAGTGAAAGAACTGAGATCGACCAATAAGTATAACAGTTCAACGTACTGTTTCCCGTTCAACTAGTCCCGGATTCTATTCCTTGCAAAGTCCCTACAGTTTTTCATCATTTAATCTTTATTATCACTATATATTTCAGTAATTGTGCGAATTTCTGTAAGGTGAATAGATTAATATTCTAAAAACTTTGAAAGAAAACTTAAATTTAATCTTCTAATCTGACGAGTAGAGTAACTCGCATGTAAGCCATTGTTTCGTAACTGAAATTCTTCGTTAGTAGGTTGGCTAGGATTCTACCTCTTGTAATTTCTTAATTGATAAGAAGCATGTAAAGTACTTAAGTACTTAAGTTATCACCTGTATTTTTAGGTGTAGTTTGCATTTTGTTGGAGTTGACATGTTGAGGAATCAACAAGTAAAATACTATTTAATAGAGCTATAGTCTGACATAATAAAGGCTGTGAGATTTTAGGAATTTTCTAATGTCTGTCTGCAAAAGGATGCAGCATTAACATTTCATAAAGATTAACTAAGGTTCATAATAACTCTCCTATTAACAGCTCTAGATGTCGATTTCAATGTTTCGCTAAAATACTACAACTTTTTTATATATACTGTTTATTTTACTAAATCTACCGTGACAAGAAGCATAGAAACTTGTTTCTATGTCGCTAATTCATGTAATGAGACTGGCATCGTCGTATTAATGCTAAATAATAACTTGAATTTTTCGTTTTGGCCAAATATGGACCACGATTAACACTTTGCATAGCGTTTGTCTTCTTCCTTTCTTGTCAATACTTTTTAAATTCCTCGTTAGCCTTTATCCTGAATCCTTTGGTTACAATTCTTTTTAGTTTTGGGGCTTCTTATACGTAGCTTTGTTTACATTTTTCTAAAATTTATCACAAAATATAGTTTATTCTTTCTTTCTAGGAAATAAAACTTTTTCTTGTAGATAAAACAGAAGAATTTTCATAAAAAATTTTGTGGAAGATACAAGTTGGCTTTTCAGATCAAACAATACAAGAAACCAAGTTTACCCCTTATATAACGTCTAAAAATTTCAATATGACCTCATTTCACCGGGGAAACTAAAATCCAGGGGAAATTTCTCGCTAGCCGTAACTCGATAACAAAGCGTTTGCGAACATATTTTTCTATGAAAGTTTTTCCTTATTTCCGGGTCTAGAATCAGTTTCCAATTGTTTCCCTTTAATCCTGAATTTTTCTGTGTATGAAGGGTATGTTCCTTTAAAGCTCAAATTTTCCTTAAAAATTTAATCTTACTTTATGAGTTTTTTAAAAATCCCGTGTTGATCATTGCCAAACATTCTCACCATAGAATGGTTCTGGTCCAATCATCTTATTCAAACGCCTTAATTTTGCATTTATAGAGATTGATTTTATTTTACATGTTTTGTATTAGGGAACAGATCAATTCCACTTTGTTCTCCCAATTTCTTAAGGCTTTTTCTGGTCCGTTCCTTTTTTTAGTTTCTCTGAGATATTTAAACAGTTTTACTTCTTTTTTTTTCCATATTTGGTTCTTAAAAAAGCAGGGTAATTTCTAATAATTGTCGTACATTTTACGTTTCAAATATTTGTTGACTTATTGTTTTTGCTGTTTCTTGTAATACATTTATTTGCTCTGTTGCTATTTTAGGATTGTCGGACAAGATAACAAAATCATTTGTGAAAGCGAGGCAATCAATAACTACGGTATCTCCTATACCAGATTTTAAGGGAGAACTCTTGTTCTTCATATTTGTTTCTTTTCTCGTGGATAAGCTTCCTAGAAATAATCGAAAACTACCGATGAGAGTCCATACCTGCCTCATAGTTTCATCTGTCATACTCCTGTTTACTGCGAAAGGATTACAATTTTTACCTAAAAACTTAAAAAGTTATGTATATTAGTGTCTTTCTGACTATACTTCTGATTTTATCATTCACCACGAACTCTTTTAGGATTTCAAAAGATAGTCAATCTGTAGATTCGTTTTCTTTTTAAAGCCAAGAAAGACCGTTACCTAATTTTTTACAATTGCTTGTGCTTTGCAGATAAAATATTTAATATAAAGAGTTCGTTTCTCACAAGATCAGCGCTTCCAAAATCCAATGTTCTCTTAACTATTTATTTATTTTGTGTTCTTTTCGATTTTATAGTAGATGAGATAATATTTTGTATGAAACAGATAACAGATTATTATTATTGCACGTATTTAAGGCTAATAGATAATAATTAAATTATTAATTACAATCAAAGTTTTAGACAGTAATGATAGTTCGGTAGTAACGCTAATCATCAGTGAAATGCAGTTACTCGGGTTACATCAGTTTATTATTAATGAGCAGTATCCAGTTTTTTAACTGATACTTTTAAATTTGATATGATTTATTCTTCGTAAATATATATATCTGTTTATTATATTATTAAAAAAAAAAAAAATTATTAAAATAGATTAAAAATTAAAATTATATTTTTTTAAATCGCTTTATTTTTAATTAATTTTGATAACGTTACTTCTCAGAAACTTTACTACTAACATGCATGCGGTAAGAGCGAAATGTATTAATTTATAGAAGTTTGTATTTGGGAAAGTTTCAACATTGTTTGAAAGATTAGTCGACAGAGTGTTGTATGGTGAGCTATTTCATGTTCGTTATCTCACATTCAGATGTGACAGGGATAGTGGATTCACAGGTAAACGTTTAGAAGAGATATTTTCTAGCCCTTAGAGATAATTGGTTTCACGGGGTGATGAACTCTAAGGCTAGTATATAAACAGTCGTTAGTATCCGAGCTGACTATCTGTAGTAACGTCATCTACTTCGTTTTTTTATTATTTTTCCCCCAACTAATTTTTTTTTCTTATTTCAGTGAAAGTAAAAGTATACGTTCTAATCTATTAATTTTTAATTGTGAGTAACGTCAACCTTGCTGAAATGAAAGGGTTATGTCCTTAGGTTGTATAATATCAAATGAAAACAAAACGGTGAATTTAATTTGAAGTAGTTTGTTCTGGGTCTGCTTTGCAAGAGCATTTCCCTTCCTCGCAGAACTCTCAGTTAAAATAATAATATATAATTATTTCCCTTTACTTATAGAGGGGTATATCATCCAAGTTTATTAGTACTTTTCTTTATTAAAAACAAATTTTATTCTCAGGCCTAATTACTACCTAGTACTGTAATTTTTTTTAAATGTCAAATTCTTAGAGATTCTACTTGGAATTAACTGTAGAATTGTTAATGTTGATATGGCTGCAGATTGTTTCTGTTATCTGCTGAGTACAGACTTTTCCTCTTACATTTTCATAAACGATAAAGTTGTTAAATATAACCATTTTGGTTTACGAAAAATATGATTAAATTAAAAATTAAACAAATTTGTAAAAATCCGTGGTCTAGGTAATAATTTAATTAATTTAAGGAATGGAATTTGAATTAATGGAGAAATCATGTGGCTCAAGAATATGAAGTTTTGTTTCGACAAATTTTTTTATCAAAGTGATATCATTTATGATATTTTTATCGGATATATCATTTTTGATATTGAAAGAACTAAAAATAACTTGCGAATTATTTCTACGAAAGAAGTATATTCGTATTGCTCTTTGGCTTTCTCGAATGAAACCTTGAGAAAACTTTTGAAGTAAATCTTTAAAATAAAATTTTGCCGATATGCAAATAGTTTCTTATCCCATGTTCTTAAGAGTAAAGCTCATATTTCAGAAAGTATCAGTTTGTTAAATTCCGACATGCCTTATGCTAGATCACGGACAAATATATTTCATCGAACTCGGTTATTTCTCAACAATATTTCATAAACCAAAAATAAATTTATTAGTTTAAAAACTATAATTGTTCTTTTTTCTGACCAAATACATAAATTTAAAAATGTGGGTGAAAAAACATGTCGCTCGTTAGAATAATTTGTTTATTATATTTTTTGGTAGGGTTCTGATACCTATTTATAACATTGCAGAATAATATTTTATTAGCTCTGATGCAGTTATCGTCGTTTTTTCCTTTCTTTTAAATTATACCTTTCTAAATATTCTTTCCCTCTATTTTTCTTTATTATTTTGTCTGTTTCAGACAAAACGAAAAGAAAAAAATGACTTCAGTTATGTTGATTTAATTACAGATCAGTTTTCAGAACAGGTCTTCAAAATAAAGTTCTTATTTTTATTTTGAATACTTTTTGTAACACCACTTTTGAATAAGCACTGTTTCTTCAAGTTAATTAAAGTAGAAACGCTAGTCTTTATTTAATCAATTCGACTCCACATGGACCTATCTCTAATCTGTATATTCTTTATATGTACAAAATACAAAAATACTAAATATATAAGAGTAGGAAAGCAACTTCCTAATTTTTTGTTAAAAATTGTTTGTATGGTACAATTAAATTGATTTCAGAATTAGGTTTTATAGAGTACATTCTTATGATATTTATTTTGTTGTGATAGGAACATTCTACAAAATCTTTAAAGGAAAATGCCAGTACGGGGAGTCGTTCGTTCTCTACTATTCGATCTAATTTTTTTACTTAAATTCTTAATACCGCAGAGACAGAAAGAAATATACCAAAGCCATTTTGAGTCCAATACGTAAGTTAAAAAGAAGTTCCTTGACAGATATTATTTATCTGTTCAAGAATACCTCTAAATCAACCAAACCAAAATCCAAAATTAAAGATTGTTACTTAACCCGTCCACGAATATAATATTTGTAGTTTACATCTACATTTAATGAAATGGATTATATGTGAATATTTACGCGGGAATACAATGGCAAAGACCACTATAATTTTATTAATAAATTTAGATACGAAACTTTTATTTTAATTTCTAAACTATCAGAATTTCTGCAGAATGAAATTTTAATAGTATTTTTTCGACGGCGATCCATATTACGGCATTCATTTCTTGAGAGGCAAGTTCGAACGCGGTCGAGTATCTATTTGACATTAAAATCAAAATCGTATTATTCGAACTTCCAACCGCTGTTCAGTGTATGAAGCTATTTTTTTTTTAAATACAAGCCCTTCCTAGGAAAAGTCATGAGATTTTGCCTTTGATAACGGAGAAAGCTTGTGTGCTTTAGACTGATACTTCTACCGTAGATGCTGCTACACCCGGATGAATCTTTCACAAGACCGGATTGGGTAACGGTTTCTGAAAGAAGGAAGTTGTTTTCAGTAATTGCCGAAGGCAACAACTAATTGAGGGCTAATACAGCCTCAACAGTAAAAAATAAACTGCTAACATATTTTAGAGTTAGAGTAATCCACGGCTAAAAACAATGAAAATTAAAGTTGTACTTTCGTAGCAAATAATTTCATCAGTTTTTTATGATTTTTTTTAAGCGATTCGTTAAAGCCTTCCAAAGAAAGAAATAGTTTCCAAATCCGATTCTCTAGTGAGGATTCATGAAACAAGATTATTAAACGAATGTTCATAGTGTTCTTCAAATCTCACCGTGAAATGTTGAAGTTTAAATAAGTGGGATACGGTAAGTAATTTAAAAAGAGGAACGGATAGAGTTAAAGAATTGGCAACGACGTAAATTAGAAATATGAGCAAAATTTTCTGATCAGGAAACTATAAAATAATTAACTCAAAAACGAAGAAGAAAACTTAATTGTAGGAATAATAAAAACAATAATAGAATTATCCACTATTTCCAATATTATATATTCTAAGTGTTCTTTAGAGTTATCCACTATTTCCAATATTTCATCAACTAAGTACTTTTTAGAGCATGTTGTTAGAAATTAACAAAGCAAGGTGGTTATTTTAGCCTGTATAAATACCAACCTAAACAATAATTTAGATTTATATACCCCTCTTCTACTCTTCAGTAGAAGAAATAGAAAATGTACACAAAAGTATGAAAAAGCAGTTCTTCTAATCGGTATGTAAAACAAAGATGAGATAGTTTGAATTGACTGAAATATAATAAAAAAGGAGGAGGAGAAACAAAAGTTAAGAGTATGAGCTATCAAAAAAATGAAAGCAGAACTGACATTTCAGAATTTTGCGTTAAACATACATTAGTAATTGGAACAATGGAAAATCCAAGAAATAAAAGAAGGTTCAGAGAGCCTATGTAATTATTAGGGAGAAATATCAAAACGATGTTCTGTAAAACCGATCCGACAGCTACTGCGAAATACGTCCTAAACGGTTTGTAATCAAACTGATACAAATACATAATAGACTTCATATTGGAAGAAAATGTTAGAATATTAAAATACCGGATATTATAGTAAAAAAAATAAAAATTCCCGGTTACGGATAAATCGCACATTACCCTTCACTATTTTTTAGTTTAATAATGTTAAAACTCTTATTATTTCAACTAAATTACTGTTGTTAAATACATCTATTTTATACGTGTATAGTTACAAAAATACCACCGAAATAAAAATTTTTTAATTATTTTTCAAGTGATTTTTTTTGTTGTTGAAAATCCTCCCTAAAAACTATTTGTTAAGGAAGTTTTTTGTTTTGAATTTCACATAATTTTACTTTTACAGTTTAAAAAGAAATTGTCTACGGTCGGCCATTTTGATTTTTTTCTAATCATCATATACTTGTCTCTGGCATAATTCAGACAAATCGCTTGAAATTGATTTAACCAGTCAGGAGTTCCAGGGACAAAAACATCATCCAAATTTCAACACCATAATCTTACTTTAATTAGATAAAATAAGATGTGTAAAAATATATATAAATTATTTTATATTAAAGAAAAAACAAAATACAATTTAAAGTTATTAAAAATTTACATCTTTTAGTAAATTTTTTAATGTTTTTTACATTGCTGATTTCCAGAAATAATACCGAAGTTTTATTCAGTATGCTGATTGATAGAAAATTTATGATAGTTCTCATCTGCAGAAAAATGGAAATTTCATTGAACCCGGGCACTTATTCGCTAAGAAATGTGAATGAAATTTTGAATTCTTCTTCATGAATGTCGTTCATTAAAAACCAAAAAAGTTTCTGTATTAGACCGGATGAATAAAGGTAGAACGCTTTCATTCACAAACACTAAGTGCAAGAAAGAGATTGACCGGAAGAATGGTAGAATGAGAGATTACGGTGGTCTAGAAAAGGACACAATAGTCAAATAAGAAAATTTCACACCTGTCCAAGAATGCTAACGACTTATCTTTCAACAAAATCTTGATTCTCTGCTAACTAAAATCTGTGTAAATCCTCTTTTGGTTTTCAGGTCGATCCTCTCGTTTTTAACACGAGACTGACTGTACGTACTTCCAATAAACAAACAACAGGAAAACGTTGACGTAGGGATGTCAAAAACATAACAAAAATACAATGAACTCTAACACAAACTAAACCTTTTAAAATGGAAATAGCAAACAATTAATTTGAATCTTCGTCGTCATTTGATCTTTAGAAAACTTCCAGACGGAAGTAATTCTAGATACCACACTCTTATATGTACAATCGCACGCAAACGTGCTCATTTCTTATGAACGATTGTTAATCTGTAGTACTGGATCTGCTACTTCTCTTTCCTGGCTGATATAGCAGTAAGTCCAGTTACCGATTAATATATAGCAGTAAAGAGAAAAGGAACCAGCCAAAAAAACTTTAATTGGGATAAATATTTTCAGTGAATTATACCGATCTTGTTAACAGTGAATTGAAAAGCCATAGGGCAGATAATTACTAACTCTTATTTATATATATTAAATAACCCGCACGTATACAACCCCGGGAAAGTAGCCTACATTTTTGTACAACAAAAATACATTTATTGATTAAAAATTGCAAACTCCAGTTATAAGTGAAACAACGGTGTAAATCTTTTGAAATTTATGTCAAATTAATCTATTTTCAATTTTTAATGATAATTTATTTACGTTTTGATTTAAATTAAAAAAAAATTACAATTTCCAAAAAGCTAAAATGTACACCTGTGTATTTCATATTAGAAAAGTTAGAAAGAATAAATAAACTTTTGCCTTTTGAGTATATTACTACCCACTCCACTACCTAGATTCTGATGTAAATTTTTATTTCAAAGATAAAAGGTTGATTTTTCCACTAACATAAAACTGATGTGTTTTCTTATCTTAAATTTTCGTTTAGATTACATAAAAATAAAAACAACCAACGTTAAAAAAAAAATTGTAAACAGCCAGAAACGTGTTTGATGATAGGAATTCTGTAAAGTTGCAGTCTTGCTGGATGCAGACATATAAAGCAAGTGTCCTTAGTTTTTCCGGATTTTATGAACTTTCAGTTTTTGCATAATATAAAAGTTCAGGTCATACTATAAATTCTGGTTTATAAACTCAGTTTTTTTAGGAAAAGATTAGAACTTAGGTTCTCCAGTGCATTATTGTTTATCAAATTACAATAATACTTTTTTTCGTAGTATGTAATTACAACTTCCGTAAACCATTAACCATAACTAATTTTAATACCTTCAGTTCCGAATTAAGCACAGATTGACGTGTTCTAGCATTCGACGTTTGTTTGTTCTTCTCGTGTCCCTTCGTCTGTCGAATTTTTATGATATCAGTACGATATATAAAAACACTACAGTATTTACTGTTTTCTCCTTCGTGCTTTAATTTATCAAACCAGTTATTGTAACAGAACTCTAAGATTACGGTAAATGATTACGCTGTATTTAATTATGCTTTAATGTAATAATTTCTCATCTCACCCTTTATTGTATAACACACCATCACATTTAAAAAGCTCATTTGTCCGGCTAGTAGGCTAAGATATTTCACTTTGTCAGCACTTAGGACTCGTTGCCAAAAATGATAGTTGCCACAGCTATATTTGTAATACTATATTATAAAATTTCAATTTTCTAGTTTATTGGCTTTGATAGTTTGATACAATCTTTATCACGCAATCCATCATCTAGTTACAACTATTTAACTATAAATATACAGAATTTTTATAAAACTTTTCACAAAAATTAGACGTTGGTGTTATATTAAATATCACAATTTTCTTCGGGCAGCTTCATGAACACAATCGAGTAATTAACTGCTTCATATTTTTAATTTGCTTGATAAATATGCGTTTTTTAAATTTAAATTCGTTAATTCTAAACAAATCATTATTTTCACATATAAAGCATAAATCCCAAATGAATGCGGGTTTTTTTTTGTTTTAATTACATCTCCATTATCTTTCGTAACTTTCAACTATTAACGAACAGCTGAAAGCATTTCTCGGGGTCACAGATCAACTGGTGTGATTATTTCTCTGATCTCCAGATTTCCTCATAATTAGATATCTGCGTATATGATATTGAATATATATTTATTACGTTATTTTCAGTTGAATGAATGTCCAACAAATCTATCCGCATGAAAAGAGAATAAAACGAAATTACTGGTTAACGCTTTCAAACATCTAAAGGTTATGTTCATATCCTCCCTAATAAAAAAAAAATATAGATTCCACCTTTACTAACCGAATTCCGTAAAACACTGTTCCCCTAAAACGGTAATTAATATTTGTTAAGCCTCACACAAAGAGTGATAAAATTTAAATAGGTTGTCGAGATCCTATCTTATACCTTACATCTAATAGCTTTATACGATAAATAAATGCATTATTTAGATATCTTTAAATTGAAGCCTTTAATCAATAATTATCATAAATTTAATGTTTTTCTATTACATTTTTTTATCAATTTATGTTTTATTTCCAGTTTTATATAAAGTAGTTATTTAAACATATTTAAGTAGTTTTCAAATACGAAATTGAATGTTGGAGATTTTTTTAACACTATAATAAATCTTTATTTTTTTTTTGTCGTCTTCAGTCATTTGACTGGTTTGATGCAGCTCTCCAAGATTCCCTATCTGGTGCTAGTCGTTTCATTTCAGTATACCCTCTACATCCTACATCCCTAACAATTTCTTTTACATATTCCAAACGTGGCCTGCCTACACAATTTTTTCCTTCTACCTGTCCTTCCCCTATTAAAGCGATTATTCCAGGATGCCTTAGTATGTGGCCTATAAGTCTGTCTCTTCTTTTAACTATATTTTTCCAAATGCTTCTTTCTTCATCTATTTGCCGCAATACCTCTTCATTTGTCACTTTATCCACCCATCTGATTTTTAACATTCTCCTATAGCACCACATTTCAAAAGCTTCTAATCTTTTCTTCTCAGATACTCCGATTGTCCAAGTTTCACTTCCATATAAAGCGACACTCCAAACATATACTTTCAAAAATCTTTTCCTGACATTTAAATTAATTTTTGATGTAAACAAATTATATTTCTTACTGAAGGCTCGTTTCGCTTGTGCTATTCGGCATTTTATATCGCTCCTGCTTCGTCCATCTTTAGTAATTCTACTTCCCAAATAACAAAATTCTTCTACCTCCATAATATTTTCTCCTCCTATTTTCACATTCAGTGGTCCATCTTTGTTATTTCTGCTACATTTCATTACTTTTGTTTTGTTCTTGTTTATTTTCATGCGATAGTTCTGCGTAGGACTTCATCTATGCCGTTCATTGTTTCTTCTAAATCCTTTTTACTCTCGGCTAGAATTACTATATCATCAGCAAATCGTAGCATCTTTATCTTTTCACCTTGTGCTGTTACTCCGAATCTAAATTGTTCTTTAACATCATTAACTGCTAGTTCCATGTAAAGATTAAAAAGTAACGGAGATAGGGAACATCCTTGTCGGGCTCCCTTTCTTATTAGGGCTTCTTTCTTATGTTCTTCAATTGTTATTGTTGCTGTTTGGTTCCTGTACATGTTAGCAATTGTTCTTCTATCTCTGTATTTGAACCCTAATTTTTTTTAAATGCTGAACTTTTTATTCCAGTCTACGTTATCGAATGCCTTTTCTAGGTCTATAAACGTCAAGTATGTTGGTTTGTTTTTCTTTAATCTTCCTTCTACTATTAATCTGAGGCCTAAAATTGCTTCCCTTGTCCCTATACTTTTCCTGAAATCAAATTGGTCTTCTCCTAACACTTCTTCCACTCTCCTCTCAATTCTTCTGTATAGAATTCTAGTTAAAATTTTTGATGCATGACTAGTTAAACTAATTTTTCTTTATTCTTCACATTTATCTGCCCCTGCTTTCTTTGGTATCATGACTAAAACACTTTTTTTGAAGTCTGACGGAAATTCCCCTTTTTCATTAGTATTACACACCAGTTTGTATAATCTATCAATCGCTTCCTCACCTGCACTGCGCAGTAATTCTAGAGGTATTCCGTCTATTTCAGGAGCCTTTCTGCCATTTAAATCTTTTAATGCTCTCTTAAATTCAGATCTCAGTATTGTTTCTCCCATTTCATCCTCCTCAACTTCCTCTTCCTCCTCTATAACACTATTTTCTAATTCATTTCCTCCGTATAACTCTTCAATATATTCCATCCATCTATCGACTTTACCTTTCGTATTATATATTGGTGTACCATCTTTGTTTAACAAATTATTAAATTTTAATTTATGTACCCCAAAATTTTCCTTAACTTTCCTGTATGCTCCGTCTATTTTACCAATGTTCATTTCTCTTTCCACTTCTGAACACTTTTCTTTAATCCACTCTTCTTTCGCCAGTTTGCACACCCTGTTTATAGCATTTCTTAATTGCCGATAGTTCCTTTTACTTTCTTCATCACTACCATTCTTATATTTTCTACGTTCATCCATCAGCTGTAATATATCCTCTGAAACCCAAGATTTTCTGTCAGTTCTCTTTATTCAGCCTAAGTTTGCTTCTGCTGATTTAAGAATTTCCTTTTTAACATTCTCCCATTCTTCTTCTACATTTTCTACCTTATCTTTTTTACTCATACCTTCTGCGATGTCCTCCTCAAAAATCTTCTTTACCTCCTCTTCCTCAAGCTTCTCTAAATTCCACCGATTCATCTGACACCTTTTCTTCAGGCTTTTAAACCCCAATCTACATTTCATTGTCACCAAATTATGGTCGCTATCAATGTCTGCTGCAGGGTAAGTTTTGCACTCAACGAGTTGATTTCTAAATCTTTGCTTAACCATGATATAATCTATCTGATACCTTGCAGTATCGCCTGGCTTTTTCCTAGTGTATATTCTTCTATTATGATTTTTAAATTGGGTATTGGCAATTACTAAATTATACTTCGTGCAAAACTCTATAAGTCGGTCCCCTCTTTCATTCCTTTTGCCCAGCCCGTATTCACCCGCTATATTTCCTTCCTTGCCTTTTCCAATGCTTGCATTCCAATCTCCAAATATTATTAAATTTTCATCGCCTTTTACGTGTTTAATTGCTTCATCAATCTCTTCGTTTACACACTCTACCTCATCATCATCATGGGCGCTTGTAGGCATGTAGACGTTAACAATCGTTGTCGCTTTAGGTTTTAATTTTATCCTTATTACAATGATTCTATCGCTATGCGTTTTGAAATACTCTATTCTCTTCCCTGTCTTCTTGTTCATTATGAAACCTACTCCTGCCTGCCCATTATTTGAAGCTGAGTTAATTATTCTAAAATCACCTGACCAAAAGTCGCCTTCCTCTTCCCACCGAACCTCACTAATTCCTACTACATCCACATTTATCCTATCCATTTCCCTTTTTAAATTTTCTAGCCTACCAACCTTTTTTAAACTTCTAACATTCCACGTTCCGACTCGTAGAATGTTATTTTTTAATTTTCTGGTGACCCCTTCCTTACCAGTCCCCACCCGGAGATCCGAACGGGGGACTACCTCCGGAATATTTTACCAAGGAAGGCGCCTCCATCATTGCTATATGAAAATGTAGAGAGCCACTTCTTGGAAAAAAGCAGCTGTAGTTTTCCATTGCTTTCAGCTTTATATATATCTTTATAAAGATATATATATAATCTTTATATATTATATATATATATAATCTTTATATAATATATATATATAATCTTTATATATAAAAATATTATGTTCGTTTGTGTACGCTTCAAAAACTCAAAATGTTCTGTACCGATTGAGCTCAAATTTTAGCAGGATATATAACCCGCATCAAAGATTGTTATTATCTTTTTGTCGCATCAATCACATATCCGCGACCGCGAGAAACAGTTTTTTTAACGGTCAGCAGTGTACCAGTGACCGCGCCATCTGCCGGAAGCGAGAGGAACACTAGTCATACTAGCTAACGACAACCGCAGTCACATGTGAAACAATACCTGTTCCCAGTTATATTGTTTATTAACAAAAAAAAAAAAATGTTTTATTTGAGAGATGGTCAGAAAAATATTAATTTTTTATAATTATTATTTAACTATTTCATTTAACTAATATTTTACTTATTTATTAAAATTCATGTATTTAGTTAATATTATTAATTTTTAGCCACTTTCAATACTGTCTGTCCTGTGTCTCATTGGTGTCGAGCTGCAGCTATGAGAACCATGAGAGATAGGTGAAAAAAGTTTAAATAAATTTTTTTGGCTTTTTCAAAATGAAAATTTTTCGTTATTAAACTTTTTGTCCTTTCTGTAATGGTTTTCAACCTAGAGCTGTGAGAGCCCTAAGAGGTTATAATCTTATCCCTTCCTTCTATTCCACTGAAAGCCGAAATAATACCTCGCAGAAAATCGAATTTGGGCCGTCGCACTCGCCACACAGAAGGATCAAGAAGACGGCTTTCGAATATGACTGAGGAAGAGCGGGAATCCGTACAAGAGAGGAACAGACTAAGCACCATCCAGATACGTAACGTGGAACCAGCAGAAAGACGAGCAGCCCAGCTTGAGGATGCACGATTGCGAGCACATCAGTCGCGTTCTGCAGCAACAGATTTGGTTCGTTCTCAACGGAATGAACGTGACAGGGTGAGGATAGCTGAAACACGAACCCAAAGAACAGCTGATCTGAATCTGCAATACAATCGTCTTGCGTTCCGGTACAATCCAGCTGTTCATTATAGTTCAAGTCGGCATGTTGTCATTGGCCAGATGAGTCATGTCTTTACCTACTGCCAGGCTCTAAAGTTTAATAATGAAACGAAAGGGATGTGTTGCGCTGGCGGAAAAATCAAATTGCCTCAACATGATGCACCACCAGAGCCATTGAAAACTCTACTTGCTGGATCTACCGCTGAATCGAAGCATTTCCTATCGAACACCAGGAAATATAACTCTTGCTTCCAAATGACGTCATTTGGTTCGGAAATCGTGACGACTCAATTCATGCCAACTTTTAAAATCAAAGGGAAAATATATCACAAAGCCCTGCTACCGTTCCCAGATAATGACTATAAATTCCTTCAAATGTACTTCATTGGTGATGATAGAGATGAAGTCGATGCACGTTGTGGAATACATACCTAGCTAAGAAGATCCATTATTTCGCAGCTACAGAAGCTCCTTCACGAAAGGAACAATTTGGTCCGTTTGTTCAGAACGGCAATTGATATGATGCCATCAGATACCCACAAGATTGTCATTCACACAGATAAAACGCCCGCTGGAGAACATGTCCGGAGATATAATGCTCCAACTATAGATGAAGTAGCAATTGTCATAGTCGGAGATCAGTTCCAACCTAGAGATATTGTTCTCCATCGAAGAAACGATCAATTGATAAACGTCGCAGAAATTCACCGTTGTTACGATGCTTTACAATATCCAGTTATCTTTTGGGATGGTGCCGATGGATATCATTTCAATGTAAAAATGATAAATCCAGTAAATAGTGCAGAAATCAATAAAAGTGCAGCTCAATGAACATTTACGCATCCGCTTAATGACAATTATATTTTGAAATGTCGTCAGTTGTTTCACCAGTATATTGTGGATATGTATGCAAAAATTGAAACGGAACGTTTGCTATTCTCCGTTTGAATCAGACCAAACTCCGCTCTGAAGAATACATTCATTTGCGAGATGCAGTTGTGAAAGACGGTAATACAACCAACGTTGGAAAGCTAACTATTTTGCCAACTTCATACATAGGCAGTCCACGTCACATGCAAGAATATGCTCAAGATGCAATGTCATATGTTCGTCATTACGGGCGTCCAGATTTATTTATCACTTTCACATGCAATCCAGCTTGGGACGAGATAGAGCAGCTGTTACTTCCTGGGCAATCACACGTGGATAGGCATGACATCATAGCACGTGTTTTCAGACAAAAGCTTAAGTCGCTGATGGATTACATTGTGAAACATGAAGTGTTTGGATATGTGCGCTGCTGGATGTATTCATTAGACTGGCAAAAGAGAGGATTGCCACATGCGCATATACTAATCTGGCTCTACGATAAAATAACTTCAGATGAAATCGACGATGTGATATGCGCTGAGATTCCACGGGCCGACGTCGATAAGGATTTGCATACAGTTGTTATCAAAAACATGATACATCGACCATGCGGTATACCAAATCCGAATTCACCATGCATGGTAGACGGGAAATGCTCTAAGCAATATCCTCGAGCCTTCGCAGCCGACACAGTTACAGGAGACGATGGATATCCTCTGTATAGGAGACGATCAACTGAAAATGGCGGAAATTCGGCAACTATACACATGCAAAATGGTGATATTGATGTAGACAACCGGGTTGTTCCATATTCGTCTCTGTTGTCAAAAACATACAAAGCCCACGTAAACGTAGAATATTGCAATTCCGTCAAATCAATTAAATACATCTGTAAGTATGTAAATAAAGGCAGCGATATGGCAGTTTTTAGTGTGCAATCAGAAAATAGTGACAGAAATGCAGCACGAGATATCGATGAAATTGCACAATACCAGGCTGGAAGATACATAAGCAGCAATGAGGCTGCATGGCGAATTTTTTCATTTCCCATGCATAAACGCAATCCAGCTGTGGTTCACTTAGCAGTACATTTAGAGAATGGACAGCGTGTTTATTTCACAGATTCAAATGTGCAACAAAGGGCCCTTAATACACCTGGTACAACTCTGACTGCTTTTTCCACCTTAAGCCAGGAAGACGCTTTCGCCAGAACATTGATGTATTAAGAAGTTCCCTCTTATTACACGTGGAATGTAACTAAAAAAGTATTCGTACGACGCAGACGAGGGAGCCAGTCGACGGTCAACCTGGCATTTTCAGAGAAAATACAATTGGTAGACTTTATACAGTGCATCCCAATCAAGATGAATGTTTTTTCCTTCGCATGCTATTGGTAAATGTGCCTGGTCCTATTTTCAGCAATTGAAAATTGTTGATGGCGTCGCACATGACACTTTCCGCGCTGCGTGTCAAGCTCTGAATTTATTAGAAAACGGCCAACAGTGGGATATATGTATTAATGACGCGTGCAACACTGCACATTCAAACCAAATTCGCGCATTATTCGCAATTATATTGGCCGCTTGCTTCCCTTCATCTCCTTCAGAGTTATGGGAAAGATATCGATCGCATATGGCTGAGGATCTTTTGCATAGAGTACGCCTAGAAAATGCCAATATGACCATGGAATTTACAGAAGGCATTTACAACGAAGCATTGATAAATATTGAAGACAAGTGCTTAGCTATTGCAAATAAAGTTCTTAGTCAATTGGGAATGTCAGCACCCACCTGAGTTGCGATTGCTTCATTTGATGTGGATTTACGCCGTGAACAGAGTTACAACATTGGTGATCTTCAGTCATATGTCCAATCAAACATTCCCAAATTAACGCTGAACAGAAAGGCATTTATGACCGCATAATGCAAATGATAAATGACGGAGTTGGGGGGACCTTCTTCTTGGATGCGCCAGGAGGAACTGGGAAAACATTCCTCATTAGATCGATTCTAACAACGGTTCGATCAAAAAATGACATAGCCTTAGCTCTTGCTTCGTCTGGAATAGCTGCGACATTGTTACCAGGTGGAAGGACTGCGCATTCAGCTCTGAAGTTCCCATTAAACATGCAAATCATCGAGACTCCCACGTGCAATATTTCCAAAGCATCCGGTATGGGAAAAGTATTACAAAAATTTAAATTCATTGTTTGGGATGAATGCACATAAAAAATCGCTTGAAGCTCTTGATCGATCGTTACGAGATTTACGTGGAAACGTTCAACCATTCGGGAATGCTTTGATATTGCTCGCAGGAGATTTTAGGCAAACATTGCCTGTAATTTCTTGATCGACACAAGCAGACGAAATAAATGCTTGCCTGAAATATTCAACACTGTGGCGACACGTACGTACATTACAGTTGACTACGAATATGCGTGTCCAGTTGCAGAATGATCCATCAGCTGAGGTATTCTCACGACAGTTACTGGACATTGGAATCCGGACAGCTGCCAGTCGATGAGACGTCTAGACGAATATCATTTCCTGATAATTTTTGTAATTTAGTAACATCGAAAGAAGAACTGATTGAAAAAGTATTTCCTGATATTCAAATTAATCATAGAAATCACGATTGGCTCAGTGAACGAGCTATCCTTGCCGCAAAGAATAAAGATGTCTATCAACTTAATAATGTAATTCAATCCAGCATTCAAAGTGAGGAAATTACATATAAGTCGATAGACGCCGTTGTGGAAGCAGATGAAGTAGTTAATTATCTAACGGAATTTTTAAACTCACTTGATCTGCCAGGGATGCCACCACACATATTAAAATTGAAAATAGGTGTGCCAATTATCCTGTTGCGGAATATTAATCAGCCAAAACTCTGCAACGGCACGCGACTTGCAGTTTTTTTTTTCCCCCTACTCCCCCGGGCCGGTTATCCAATTAAGTATACGCAGCCCGAGGGAGTGTCCTTTTACTCTAAGGGGGCCCCACCCACCGGCTGTATGTCCGGCACGGCAGTTTGGCCCCCCCGGTCGGATCTTTTCTTTTATTATTGCCTGCCTCAAATTCCCAGGACCAGGACCGAGTCCGGCTATGCCGTCCCCAGCCCCAGCCCCAGGAACCGGGTCTCGGTCTTGTACTTTGCCTGCCTCTAACCCCGCTAAACACCGGCATGGCCCGACTATGTCGTTCCCAACCGCGCCCAGCAGGGCCGGGACTCGGTCTTGAATTTTATTACCCCATTATTAATATGAAAATCCTCTCCTTCTTCCCTCATCATCCTTTATCCTTATTACTTGGGTCACGAAAGATTCAAATTTGTGCCAGTTGTCAGGAACGATAGCATGTCTAAAGCAGTCAAAACCTGTATCCCGTAGCGCCATCTCAAGGGTAACCATCTGGGGCATGTGAATAAGGTATGTTCCACTGTGTCCTCCTCAACTCAAAACATGCATGTTGAGGAGTCGCGACGTCCGAATCGATGTAGGTAATGTTCGAAGTTTCCATGTCCTGTCATGGCCTGTGTGGTATAAAAGCTCATTTCACCATGTTTTCTTTTAATCCATCTACGGATGTCAGGAACCATTCTTCTTGTCCAAGAGGCAGTCACGCATCTGTCTCATCTCTCCTGCCACTTATCATATATAATTTCGTTGGCCTCTCTCTTGTCCATGCCGTGAAAACGTAGCCATCGCTCAAGGACCAAGAGTTCTATAGGTGGGACCGATGCCAACACGCACGCTGCCTCATATGAGATGGTGCGGTATGCGCTTATAACCCCAATCAACACCCTCCTGTGCACACTCTGAATGCGTCTGACATTATTTTTGATGTTCATAGCTCTATGCCAAATCGGGGCGGCGTATAACAAGGTGGAAGTCAATGCAGAAGCAATAATCTTTCGTTTGGAAGCTTTCGGCGCAGCTGTTCTTGACATAAGGCCCAGCAAAGATTTCAATAACCCCTCAGATTGCCCACATTTATTGGCTATGTGGGAGCTGAAGATCAGCGACTTGTTGATAATTACTCCTAGATATTTAGTGTGTTGTACTCTCCGTATATTATATCCGCCTATTTTGAGGTCTAGGTTGCGTATGTTTCTTCTGCCTGCTAATATGTTATACTCACATTTTTCAAGGGACAGGGTCAGACCGACACTTGTCAGCCACTCGTGAATGGCACCCACGGCAATGTTCGCAATAAATTCTAAGTCATCTACAGCTCTGGCCCCGACAAGAACGGCCAGATCGTCAGCATACGCCAGTAATTCGGCGCCTACAGGCATTTGTAGTCTCAGTATATTGTCAAACGCTATGATCCATAATAATGGGCCAAGAACCGACCCCTGAGGAACACCGCCCAATATCTGGTGCCTGATATTTCCGTCGAGTGTTTCAACCACAGTCCACCTTTCGTTTAGATAGTCTGCCACTTGTCTCTGGAGGTATGGGCTGACCTGTTTTCTGTGCAGCGCCTCCAATACTGCACCCCACCTGACTGTGCCAAAAGCGTTTTTAATGTCTAGCGTGATAAACAGAGGAATTCTCCTGGTTCGCCAGGTCCCGGCTCTAGTATCATGTGCCCAGGATACTATTTTATTAATGGCATGAACTGCCGACTTTCCCTTTCTGAAACCATATTGGTTATCATGTAATCCAGTCTTCTAATTCCTGGGATAACTTGTCGGCAATTAGCCTCTCCGCCACCTTGCCCATGTGATTAATTAAGCTAATGGGCCTGTATGCAGTCAAATTTGCATCTGTGGTTCTTTTAGGTAAAAATACGGTTCGGGAAGCCTTCCAGCAGTCAGGGAAAACTTTGTGCAAGACACCAAAATTGGCGATGTCGGTCATCTCCCAACGAACTTTTCTCATTAGTCCCTTGAGGATAGCGGCTTGAATGCCGTCAGGTCCCGGACTTTTTATATCTCTAAGGCGGCCTATTGCTTCTTTGACCTCTTCTTGCGTGAATCTATATCTTTCACAGTCCGGCCATTCAAATCGGCAAGCATCTCTGACCGGGAACAAAACTGTTAGTTGTGCAGTTGCATTCTCCGACGAGAGGACGGGCAGACGTCATCCGAACCTCTTCATAACTATTTGGTAAGCCCGCCCCCAGGGATCGGAGTCCAATTCAGAGCATAATTCCCTCCATCGGTTCCTTTTTGCACGCTTGATCACGTAGTTAAGCTCTCGCCTTGCCGCCGCAAATTCATTAAGTGCGGCTTCAAAAGGAGGGACGCCTCCTGCTCGTAATCTATATTTCTTCCTTATCCAGTACTGTAACCTGTTGCGCTGCAGGGCAATTTCTGGTGACCACCAGTAAACTGGATGCTTTCTGTTAACCCATTGGTGGATCCTGGCCGTTTCCTCTGTAATTATATTCTGCAGGACTAATGGTGTGAGCTCATTATTATTTGCCAGTTTAGCAGCAGTCCTATTGACAACCATATCAATTTGCCGTCCGTTTAATCGTGGTGGTTTAGAAGAGGCATGGGCGGGAGCGTGAGAGCTGTCCATGACCAACAGGGTGGCACGATGGTCACTGCCTGTGTCCGATTCGAGCACACACCAGTGGAAAGTGTGTGCGTCCCATCTACTATCAACCAATGTTAAATCGAGAACCGTTCTGTGTCCTCTTGCCTCGAAGGTATACGTGCCGTCGTTAAGACAAATAAGGCCAGTAGCCATCATCATATCCGCGAAAATCCGACCTCTGTTGTTTGTGTATTGACTACCAGCTATAATGGCTTTACAGTTGAAGTCATCCATTAATATGACCCTTTTGGGTGCTTGTATTATTAAAATCGTAATTCTGTCAATATATGTTTCAAAGTCCTCCAGAAGAACATTAGGACTAATATAGCCAGCAACTAAAACAAATTCGGCGAAAGTGATGACAAGGATTCCCTCATCACGATGATACAGTTGCCACGGGCATCTATTACTGTAGCTCCTAACTGCTACATCCCCGGCAGTTTCGGTGGTCCAAACGTGGCGAGCAGCTTCAATTCTATTAGTTATTGGTTATATAGTATTGGTTATATAGTATTGGGTATATAGTATTGGTTATAACCAATAAATCGACATCGATTTCCATGGCCGTCGCTCCCACTAAGTCAGTGGAGAGACGACTCCTGTTGGTGTTTGCCATCAGTAACTTAGGTATCGCTTCTGGAGCCGCACTTCATGCCTCCGGTGCGGTGTGTTTCGCTGCCACAGTCTAAGCACTTCATGCCTTCTCTGCAGTCCCTAATTACGTGCCCTTTCTCCCCGCAATTAAAACAGAGGGCAGACCTGTCGGGACCTTTGCAATTTATACTCCTATGCCCAGATGTCCAGCATCTCTGGCACTTGTCATTTTCTGTGCGGATATAAGCACGACAGTGTACCCAGCCTATTTTTATTCTGCTGGCGATCAGTTTAGTGGCAGTTCTATAGTTAGTAATTACAGTGGCATTGCGAGTGTCACCGTAAGCATGTCTGATAGATGTAACTCGGAAGGATTCAGAGGAGCCAGCTACCGCAGCAATAGCATCGTTAATCTCTCTTTCCGTAGTGTCGGCATCCAGGTCTTTTATATGAACGACTGCTCGCCGATCCCGCTTGTCCTCAAATCCACTTGTAACTCGGCGGCTCTGTCTCGAAGGGTGGTAGTGAACTGTGCAGCATTGTCTTCACCCTTGATTCTGACTTCCAGCTCATCATTTCTGCCTTTCCTAAGGGACAATACTTCCCCGGCCTCATCCTTAGTTACTTTGTTTTTAACAGTTTTAAGTAAATCAGCGAAGGATTTTCCTTGTGCCTTCACTACGACTATTTTGCTACCCTCAACAGGAGGAGTGGCACGTCGTCTGGAGGTCGATCTGGATCTTGTCCGGGTTGTATCGAGCCTCCCAGGGACAACTAGGGCGACCATTGAGGCGTTATTCCTGTTCATGTATATTAGAATCTTTTTAATAATACTACCATGGGGACCGCTAGGCAAAACATATGTAGCATCTTTTGTCTTATCCAGCACTCGCCTTATCGCCTTTAATAAGCATCTGGCCGTCTGTTTTTCATCTAGAGTCGAGTCGTAGAATATGGTATATTTGTTCTTTTGTATTTCATTCTCTTCTTGGTCTGTGATCATGGTAGTGACATCATGAGCTATCGTACCAGGTTTGATTTGTTCATTCGTGGCTCTTCTAGATTTTGGGATATCCACGAACTGGCAAGTATCCCCATGACAATCTGTGTGGGAAACAGCCTTAAATTTCCTCATAGCACGTGAGGACCATCTTTGCGGGGGTCTCTCGATTAGTTCTTCATCGTTAAGTTCAGTGTCTAAAATGTCTGCCTGTTCCATTAAAAACATCTCGGTTTGAGTAGCCTGTGTCACCACATTTAGTGGTGGTGACATCTCAGATAGGGCCTTCAGACCCATATAAATTTTCTTATGTTCGAGCTCGTGCTCGCCGATGTATTTGGTAAGTCCAGGGCCCATGTGCTGCTTTAGATCCATCATCACAAGACCAAGTTGGTATATGATGCTACCTAGACTATTAGGATTGGACTCTTCCTCCTCGGAGGAGCCCTGTCTGAAACGCTTTTTGCCTTTTGAGTCGGCCACCTTTTTAACATTCGCGGATTTGGAAGTTCCAGTTCTTTGTCCAGTCATATCTTCTGTTGGGAGTGACCCACGACGTCTCATTGTCCACGGTTGTACTCCTTGGACAATTCCGCGTCCAACGAGTACCCACACACCAAAATAGGGGGCCCCAAAGTTTTGGGGGGGTGGTGGGGGTCGGTAAAATGTATGTGTTGAAAAATGAGGTCCGAAAATTTCCAAAAAAAAAATTTTGGTGGTTGGTCAGGGGGTAGGAAAATTTGTGAATCAAATTTGGGTCGAAGAATTTCAGTTCTGGGATCTATGGATCAGAAGATATGTGAAAAAAACTATTTCCCCTATATAACGCTCGCTAGGACTTAGACTAAATTCATACGAATTAATAAACTTGAATGGAAAATTTTCTAAGTGCTTGTTTACCAGTTAGAAATATGCATGTATGGTCCAGTTCGTTTAACTTTGAAAAATTTCAATAAAATTGTCTATAATATAACCTCAAATTTGGTTATTAGCTTCGTAAAAGAGAAAGTACTCACGATAAATATATGTAAATATCTTCTCTTATGTCTTCATTCACAAAATAACACACTGTATCACTAAAACATAACTTAGTGTCCCCAAAATAAGCCAAAAAGATGCCTTATAGTCACTTAAACCAAAAACATAAAAAACTCGTAATAACAAGGTAAATCCGCATCCAAATCTCTTAAAAATTTACAAGTATGTCCGTTATCCAAAGCTCTTAGATTCCCAAAAGTCCAAATCAATAAAAACGCCAAAAAACCAACCGAAAACACAATAAAACGCGGAGCTCAAATAGGCACGTCTTAACAGACGGAGTATCCTCACTCGACTACGACGCGACTTGCAGTTAAGAAATTGATGAATAACGTAGTGGAAGCAACGATTTTAACGGGGCCTTTCGAAGGTGAAGATGTCCTCATTCCTCGAATACCCATGATCCCGACCGATACACCAATTCAATTTATAAGATTGCAATTCCCAATTCGATTGGCATTTGCAATCACAATCAATAAAGCTCAAGGTCAATCTTTAGAAATGTGTGGTTTAGATTTAGATACGGATTGCTTCTCACTTGGACAACTGTATGTTGCGTGTTCCCGAGTCTGCAAAGCAGATAGCCTTTATATCTACGCAGACAGTGGAAAAACAAAAAAATATTGTATATTCACAAGTATTGCAAAATTAAACTTCTATGAAACGTATGCTTTGTTTTGTTTCTCATTTCTCATCCATGCAACCACAATGTGCCACAGCGAAGCGTGGCAGGGTACAGCTAGAGTTTTATAAAATTCTTCTCGCTTAGAGGACTATTCATTAGGTGTGTTATATCGGAGTAGCCCGAGTTAGCTGATGAAAATAGTACATAAAAAAAAAAATAAAGAAACGATCTCAATTGTATTTTTAAAAAAGAAATTTACAGATATAGAATTTGAAAAATACAGAAAGACAAATTAATTTATTCGACTCATTACCGCAACTGAAAATTATTGATCAAATTTAGACGAGTGATCTAAGAAAATTTTCATTTCCATATATATATATATATAAATTTATTTTTAAATTAAAATTTTATTTCATTAAATTTTATTGAATTAATTTGTAATAAATAAATTCCAATTTATCATTATAAGAAACTATTTTTTGTTTTCAGTAAGTCAATTTCGTTAAATAATACGAGGCAAGATGTTTATTCGTCAGGTGTAACTTAAAATGAGGAATTTTAATATACATATTTGTATGTATTTCAATAAATTTGTCCTTCTTCATTATTTTTTAAGATTTTTTTAATTCAACCTTTGATGGAGAAAACGCTCTGAAAATTATTCTACCAGTCTCAAACTCGATAATTGCAGATAAAGAACACCTCCTCATAAGAAATATGATGTGAACACCACATGACTTCCTTGTACGCCTATTAAATTACATATACACATTTTTTTTTTTTTTTTTAAATGAAAAGAGCATACAATTTTATTGCATTAATAACTTGTGATATTTTTTTATTTTATTGTTATTATTGAATTACCATTTATTGTAATTTTTTTTACAATCAGAGCTTAATAATTATTAATAATTCAATATGTTTAAATTAAAAAAGAAAAGAAGATTTGACTATAAGTCTGATTAAGTCTATAAGTCTGCTTTGAACCGTTGTACCTTCGCCTTGTAAGATCCAAATATTTTATTAATTAAAATTTTATTTAGCTATAATTCTAGAACCACTGAAATTGCCTGTAATTTCTCGATCGACACCAGCAGACGAAATAAATGCTTGCCTGAAATATTCAACACTGTGGCGACACGTACGTACATTGCAGTTGACTACGAATATGCGTGTCCAGTTGCAGAATGAGTTGTCCAGTTCCATCAGCTGAGTTATTCTCACGACAGTTACTATATATTGTTGAAAAGCTGTTATATTGTTGAAAAGCTCTCAATGAGGACTTATTACTGTAGTTAAGAAACAGTCCAAAATCCAAATGTTGGATTTTGGGCTTTTTGGTCCAGTCGATTGCAATCAAAAGACGAGTTGCACAATTAGATGTTAAAGCAGTCCTAAATCCAAAGTTTCAACATTCTACAGCTAATCTTTTTTGGGTTATGCGGGATACAAACGAACATACGTACGTACAGACGTCACGCCGAAACTACTCAAAATGGATTCAGGGATGGTCAAAATGGATATTTCCGTTGAAATCTGAAAACCGAAATTTTTCGCAATCACAATACTTCCTTTACTTCGTAGAATAAAGTAAAAATAAACTTTTATTTCATGTAAATATATATTATTTTCAGAATATGTATATATATGTAAAAATATATCAATACATATTTAAATATAAAGTGAACTACTGCATATAGCTTACTAAATGCATGATGTCTAGTATTTTAGTAACATGTAGTTTGATTCGTTTAGAAAATATTTTGGACATATTGGTTCGCTTTTACAAAACTGTTGTTGGAAATAAATTAATCTCCGTGTTGCGCAATTTTATTCAGAAAAGAAAACATCTTTGTCGGATGAAGAAGTGTGAAAAATATTACTGACTATTGTTACTAGGCTACTATTTGGTTTATGCTTATTTGTTTCGACTTACGGAACGACTGACTAACAGTCGGGGGTTAGGGTTGGTGTTGAAAAACGGGAGTGAGGGGTTGTTAACACGGGTGAAGTTCATTAACAGATTACACAGACGAAAAGACAAGTGAGACAGAACGAGGAGGTACTCGTGTTATAAATACAACGGAATGAATAGATCTCACTCGGAGTCATATTGTTACGAATTAAGTAAACCTTAAATAATGGACCCCCGTCGAGTGTTAGATTCTGTTAGTGTTGTGTCAGACGGTCGTTCAACATCTAACACGAGAACTACAATACTAAGGCAATTACTGATCAACGAATTATTCGACCATGAAGATGATGTTTTAGAAACCGGTCGACCAGTCACTCGAAACATTAAATTGATTCTTCGTAACCATCTCTATTCCCCTACGTGTCACCCAATGCTATTCCTGCCCAAATATACCCCGCTCTGTAACCATTTCCTTCTTTAAAATAAACGTAACTTTCAAAACATTTCGATTGTTAAAAACCATCGAGCAATTTCGCATTTAGTTTTTTATATATTTTAACAATACAGTTTTTTTTAACAATACAGTTAACAACAGATGTTGATTCAAATCATTACCTAAACAGCTCAACCATTGGAATAAATGAGAATTTGCTCTAAAAATTAATGAATACCTAAACTAACGATGTCATTCAATAAATCAAAAACCACTTATTTAAAAATGCGTTATCGAAAAGTATTTGTCAAACAAACAAATTGGAGAATTTTCAAAACCTGTTTATATCATTGAATCGATTAAAAGTATGCTTTTGACTTTTCCCAAGTAATTAAATATTACCTGAGTAAAGATAACTTGAATTTGTGAACTTAACAAAACATAACTTGAATAAAAAGATCAATTAAATTTGTGATATATATTAAAATATAAAATTTTCTATTAAATATCATGAGTCAGTATATATCATTTGCATCCTATTTTACACTACACAATGCATTTTTCTCTAAAAAATGAGTATTTATGTTACGTATTATTATTGGCAAATGTCCTGATCATTTGCCAATAATAATGCCACTCCATTTTGAAGTAAATATTTAGAAAATCTCAAATTTAGACATTGAATTGCACAGATTTATAATACTTAAATTAGTAATAAAATTATAGAAGTTATTAATAATAGTCGCCCGTTTTAAACTTTTCTTTACACATAATTTCACATTTTAATTATTACTAGTATATAACTACTTCAAAAATGTTCATACGATCAGTTTTATTACTTAAATCGACCAGAGAAATAAAAATGTGACAATTTTTGTTTTATTCAGTTCTATTCACAATTCTGAAGAGCTCATTTTCCAATATTTTGAATTCTAATTTAAACAATCTCGCTAAAATTTTAATTTGACTATAATACGTTAATTCGCTACGATACAGATTACGTGACTAGTAAATCTTGTGAATAAATTTAAAGGAGGATTATTTTATCGTGGATTGAAATAAATTTAAGTTTCGATTTAAGGAAGAAATATTCTTGAATATAGTAATGCTATTATTATCATCATCATTATTATCTACTTAATAGCAATTTATCTACTTAATACTTACACTTTTTTCCATCGTATTTTCTACTTTCATTATTCACTTTCAGTTGTTGTGGTCATCTTATTTTCACGGTCCTTTAGTTTTTTAATTTCATTATCACCGTTTTTCGTTTTGTCGATCTGCCGCTTATCATGTTGCTAGATTTGTTCTCCATTTCATTCCGTTGGTTTATGAGTTCAATATATTTAAAACTATGGCTCGTTTTTCATAATCAAACTTTTATAAGGAACTTTTATTATTAATAAAATATAAATTAAAAAATAATAATAATTTTATATATATATTTAATTTAAAAAAAAATTTTTTTTTAAGTAATTTATTATAAAGTATCTATTTCAGTTCTTTTCATTTTATAAGATTAGATTTTTTTATAATTTTCTGTAAGATTCGCTAATATTTGCAACTAAAATTAAGCATAGTTATTAGGAATTAAAATTTTGTACAATAGACTTCGTATTTCTTGCTCGATAATATATTTTAACCAACAAAAATCTACGCGTAGTTTAGTGTCATTTAATGAATTCTTAAGTATAGCGTATGCTCCGATTAACAAATAGACTTGTTTTTTTCTACATTGTGCATTATTGCACCAATTTACTAAAAACATTTTCTTGCTATAACGTTTTTCTTTAATTGGTTTTTAGCATTTTAACCTCCTTCTATAAGATCATCCACCACAAACATTAAATAGATGCGAATATTTGTTTAATTCTACAATTAAATGTTTTTCTACTATTTTCCCCCTGCTAAATTCTTGTAACCGATTGAAGTGAATGATAGGGATAGTAATTTTATCTAAAGCATTTTTTAAATTTCTTTATGCATCCGAATGTTAAAACGAATTGAACCTGATTTTTTTTGCATATTGTCCTCTTCTTTCTTTCTTTCTTTTTCCTGTTTAGCCTCCGGTAATTACCGTTCAGATAATACTTCAGAGGATGAATGAGGATGATATGTATGAGTGTAAATGAAGTGTAGTCTTGTACATTCTCAGTTCGACCATTCCTGAGATGTGTGGTTAATTGAAACCCAACCAAGAAAGAACACCGGTATCCACGATCTAGTATCCAAATCCGTGTAACAATAACTGGTTTTACTAGGACTTGAACGCTGGAACTCTTGACTTCCAAATCAGTTGATTTGGGAAGACGAGTTCACCACTAGACCAATCCGGTGGCTTTTGCATATTGTCCTAACCAATAAAAAATGGACAAATTTAGGGAATGATAAAGGTTAGCAGCAGGAAACTGGTGTGAAACAAACAGCGTCAATCTTCGTACACAAATATTGACGCTGCTCTTTTTTTGTCAGCATAGAATCACTACTGTAGCGTACATTATTATTATTATTATTATTATTATTATTATTATTATTATTATTATTATTATTATTATTATTATTATTATTATTATTATTATTATTATTATTATTATTATTATTATTATTATTATTATTATTATTATTATTATTATTATTATTATTATTATTATTATTATTATTATTATTATTATTATTATTATTATTATTATTATTATTATTATTATTATTATTATTATTATTATTATTATTATTATTATTATTATTATTATTATTATTATTATTATTATTATTATTATTATTATTATTATTATTATTATTATTATTATTATTATTATTATTATTATTATTATTATTATTATTATTATTATTATTATTATTATTATTATTATTATTATTATTATTATTATTATTATTATTATTATTATTATTATTATTATTATTATTATTATTATTATTATTATTATTATTATTATTATTATTATTATTATTATTATTATTATTATTATTATTATTATTATTATTATTATTATTATTATTATTATTATTATTATTATTATTATTATTATTATTATTATTATTATTATTATTATTATTATTATTATTATTATTATTATTATTATTATTATTATTATTATTATTATTATTTTTTTTTTTTTTTTTTTTTTTTTTTTTTTTCTGAATTTTTACGGGCATCGACTGCTAAGGTCATTAGCCCTCGTCACATTCTTTAAAAGAAATTACTATCTCCATCAGGATCGTCATATGTAAGGGTGTAAAGGGCCCTTACATTTTATTTAAAAACACAAACTTCACAATAAACATTAAAACATGAAAGACAAGGACAATCACAAACACTTACGGGGTGTAAAGGGCCCCAATATTAAAATTTGAGATAGGTTCTCAAAAGACCATGAACTTAAAATTATAATTAATCTTCTCAATACCATATCTTTCCTCTTTCTTCTATATGTATATATATATATAAAACTACCACTTAGAGTATCTTTTTCCACAGCTTTAAACTTCCATTTTACAGACTTTTAAGAAGTCCACTGGCGTGTAAAAATGCAACTATATTTTCTTCATTTCCATTATCCAGATCAGCACTAATATTATTTGTAAAACAGAACCTCTTTCTGAGGTCCTCATATATGGTACACTCTTCTATTAGATGCTTGATTGTCAGTGTTTTATTGCAAACACCGCACATTGGTCTCACTTCGCCGGTTAACAAATATAAATTTGTTAATCGCGTGTGACCGATTCTAAGTCTGGTCACCGCTACTTGTTCACGGCGAGTCAATTTAAAGTCGCTTTTCCATTTATAAGGAGAAGTTTTAACTGAGTTTAATTTTGTATTTAAACTCCTCCATTCAGCGTTCCACTTGTTTCTTACTATATTTGTTAGACGGTTTTTAATATCTGCCACTCTTACAGGAAATGCATCCAAATCATCGCAGACTGTTGCCTTTCTGGCAGCTTCGTCTGCGATTTCATTACCTGTAATACCAGCATGCCCCGGAGTCCATACAAATACGCATCGCTGTCCTCGTTGTTTTAGAACGTATAAAATGGACAGGATGTTTGCAATTAGGACATCCTTAATGTTCTTGTTCCGAATTGCGACAAGTGCACTTAATGAGTCGGAACATATTAGCACTCTCTCTTCGCAATAGTGTTCAGTGTAGCGAAGAGCTTGCTGAATTGCAGTGAGCTCTGCCGTGTAGACACTGGCCACATCTGGCAGTCTCCAAAAGTGGGCTTCTTCATTTACATATATCGAGCATCCAACACCATGTTCAGTTTTAGAACCATCAGTATAAATTCTAATATGTTCTTCGTAACTACTGACGGTTGCTAAAAAATCTTGCTGGATGATCACTGCTGGTTTCTTTTTTATTTCTCCTTGAGAGAGATCCAAACTTGTATTTACCGCTGGCAAGAGCCATGGCGGTATTTCTCTAGTAGAAATTGCTAGTGTCTCTGCTATAGCAATTTCATATTTCCTTCTTAATTCGTGGTACCTAATTCCGGCTGGTCTGGAATAGGTAGCACGACGTTCGTATAATGCAGCCATGGGATGATTCATAAACAATTTATTATTTATATGGGCAGGGAAAGCCCATATATTTGCTGCATATCTTAACAAGAGGATCTCTCTTCTATAATGTAGTGGCATTATTCCGGCTTCAGACATCAGACTAGCCGCCGGACTCGTGCGGAAAGCACCTGTTGCGTATCTTATTCCGCTATTATGAACTACGTCTAACTTTCTTAAGTGCGACTTTCTAGCGGATGAATATACGATACATCCGTAGTCTAGTTTAGATTGAACCAATGCTTTATACAGTCTCAATAATGTCTCTTTTCCTGAGCCCCAATTTAGGTTCGATAAACATTTTATAATGTTTAGGGCTCTTTTGCATCTATCACTCAAGTCCTGTATATGTAATCCCCATGTGAGGGATTTATCCAATACTAGTCCTAAATACCTTACGCTGTCTTTATATTGTATTGGATTATCATCAATTGTCAGAGCAGGACTTTGATGAGGAATTCTCTTCCTACAAAAGTGTACACAGCACGTTTTTTCTGGTGAGAATTGGAATCCTGTATTCCTTGCAACTTCATTTAGAGCATTGATCGCTCGTTGCAATTTGTACCTCACTATAGCAGTCTTGTTGCTGGCATATACGATTGCCAGATCATCAACATAGACGCTTTTGCTGATTTCTACTGGAATGGCTAATATCAATTTATTAATGGCAATGGTAAACAAGGTACCGCTCAACGGCGAACCTTGCGGTATGCCATTTTCCAAGATTCTTTCACATGAATATTCGTTGTTGACGCGTACTTGGAAGGTACGATCATTCATGTAGTTGCTGAGTAGTATAGGCAAATTGCCACGAATGCCCCATTCATGTAACTGGAGCATTATACCATGACGCCAGGTCATATCGAAAGCCTTCTGAAGATCAAAGAAGACTCCGACACAATGTTTCCTTGTAATAAAGCTGTTATATATAATGTCCTCTAAGCTGATCATTTGATCAGTGGTAGAATGGTATTGTCGAAAACCTGCTTGATACGGTGATATCAGGTTTTCTTTTTCCAAAACCCAGACGAGTCGATTATTAATCATTTTTTCCAAAATTTTCCCCATAGCACACGTCAAAGAAATAGGACGGTAGCTATTGGGGTCTCTTAAATTTTTATTTTTCTTCGGTACTGGAACAACATGAGCTTATTTCCACTGCTGCGGGTACGTTCCATCCCGCCATATTTTATTATAAAGTTCTAATAATCTACACTTTGCAGTGGTATTCAGCTGCCTGATCATATTATAGTGGATTTCATCCGGACCAGCAGCTGTGTTACCTGATTTTTCCAACGCCTTCGCGAATTCTTCCATTTTAAATGGTACATTATATGAGTAATTATACTCAGTTCCAAAATTTAGTAGACCTTCGTGTTCTTCTTTTTTGGTTCGAAAACCTTCCTCGTAGTTGGCCGTTTTGCTGGCCTTTTCGAAATGATTGGATAACAGCTCTGCAATTTCATATGGAGTATCTTTTATTTCATCTTCATCTTCATCTTGAAGGCTAGTTATGGGAGTAAAATCATTACGCCCACAAATCGCCTTCACTTTCCTCCAAACATCTGATGCAGTAGTAGTTTTGTCAATGGATGACACGTATTGCTGCCAGGATCGTTTTTTCGAATCTATCATAACACGTTTTGCATACGCCCTGTATTTCTTAAAGGCAACAAGATTTTCTATACTAGGACGCTTCTTAAAGGCATTATACGCCCTTTTCTTTCTTTTTATAGCTTCACTTATTTCATCGTTCCACCATGGAACGGGTTTCTTTGTAAGTTTCCCAGATGTTTTGGGAATATATCTCGATGCCGACTCGATTATTGCATTTGTTATGGCGTCGACATCGTCTCCGATAACTCCGGTTGTTTCTGGGAGCATCGTTCTAGCTGTGAAGCTCGTCCAGTCTGCCTTTTCAAATAACCATCTTTTAGGGATGGGATATATTGTTCTAGTAACATCAGTTACAATTTGCACCGGGAAATGATCGCTTCCATGCAGATCGTCTATAACATGGAAGCTGTACCTCGGTGCTATCGATCCGCTTATAAGCGCAAGATCTATACAGGACGTCGATCCATCTCTGGCATTGAAAAAGGTTCCTGATCCGTCATTTAAAATAATAAGTTCAGAATTCATCAGGAACCCTTCCAGTTCTCTTCCACGGGGATCTACTCGATCCGATCCCCAGAGAGAATTATGAGCGTTAAAATCACCCACCAGTAAAACAGGTGGGGGAAGCTCGGAAATTAATCTTTCTATGTCATCCTTATTCCAATCGTAATTCGGTAAGTATATGCTGCACACAGTGATCTTAAGCGGTCGCTTCATTCTAACGGCGACCGCTTGTAGGTTGGTGTTTAGAACAACCGCTTCGGTGGTAGCTCTAGTCGATGTTAATATAGCTACTCCACCTCTAACTCTTACATTTGGCGGTTGATCTCGCCGAAATATATCAAATCCTTTTAATTTAAAATTTTCATTTCGGCGGAAATGCGTTTCTTGCAGACATATACAAATCGGGTCTACGTCATGTACCAAGCGTTGGAGCTCATGGATGTTTGAAAAACATCCATTGATGTTCCATTGTACAATCGACTCGCTAATTTTTAATTTTTAATTAAATTATTGCCTGGGTTTTCCTTTCGGCCATCCTTTTTTCCTTTTCTTCTCCATCCTGCGAACAGCATCGTGTTCGCGGAGAAGGTCGTCGCCTGTAAGGCTTCCGGTCTCCGTATCGGAGACCACCGAAGCCGCCGACGACGACGGGCATGGATCGGCGCCGGTTTCAGGCGCCGATTGAGAGGCGACAACCTGCCCGCTCCCCAACACGGGGGTCGCACCGGTCACCGCCTGTGGGAGGGGGGACACTCGCCCCCCCTGTGTGATTTTTTGTGGCCTCTGAGGCTTAGAGGCCACTTCAGTTACAGGAGGCTTGGGAGCCTCCATAACAGACTCTGTAGGTATCGCCTTTTTCTTTTCATCGAGGATCTCGCTGAGACGGACTTGACATTCAGGTTTGTTGTCCGTTTTCTTTTCTGGAGGAGCAACTTTCACTTTTATCGACTTATCTTCAGCAGGCTGTATCACTATCTTTGGCTTAACAAGTTCTTTATTGCCAAGAGGTTTCATCTTGTTTTCGATGATCCTCTCAATCATGTTAGCCAAAGTGGGAGCAAGTTTATTTATAATTTGTACCTCATCTACAGCAATCGGAGCAGGAGCAGGAACAGTAGCCGCAGCCTGAGCATAAGATGTTGCTGCTCTAGGCTTACGGGCGTTAACTATTTTCTTTGCATCGAAGTAGCTGACTTTTTGCAGGGTTTTTACTTCCTGCACAGCTACCTCATCCTTGTAGACAGGACAATTCCTTGATCTACAAGAATGCGCTCCTTTGCAGTTTATACATGTAGGAGGCTCTTTACATGGCTCTCCCTCATGCACCTCTTCACCGCACACGCATATTTGCGGTCTTTCGCATCTAACAGCGGTGTGGCCAAAGCGTTGGCACTTGAAGCACCTCATCGGCTGTGGGACAAATGCCCGCACATCCAAACGGTGAATCCCCGCTCTTATCTTTTCTGGCAAAGTAGGCCGGTTGAAAGTAAGGACATGAGAAGCCGAGGGTAAGACCTCACCGTTCCTTCTCATGTTCAACCGACGGCACTCTATTACTCCTTGTGCTGCCAGCTCCTCTACAATCTCTTGCTCCGAACAGTTTAAAAGATCCCGACAGACCACAACACCCCTTGAGGTGTTGAGCGTGCCGTGGGGATCAACGCGTACCGCTAGCTCTCCAATTTTCTTCAGCCCTAAAATCTTCTGAGACTGTATATCATTAACAGTCTCTACATGAAGTCCCGTAAAAGTTTTCCGTATTTCCTTTACAGGGCCTCCAGCACATTTGTTTATTTCTCGAGCGATGAGAAAAGGACTCACCCTCGAGAAATTTCCATCCTCCTTTGTAATGACCAAATATTTAGGTTTCGGTACATTACTACTTTTAAAAAAAGCCTTTTGTAAGCTTTTTCTAGCCTCAATTTCTATCTTCTTACTCTCCGTACTCTTTCGGCGTTTCGCTTCAGGCGAAACAGCCGGCTCTAAACGAGGGTGTTTACGTGCACCCTCTGCCACGTTGGTTTGTTCAGGAAAATTCATGAACAAGTAATCCCTTCTGTAGTAAGGCTAGCCGCCGGGGTACACCCCCACTCCAGGGCTACCAACCCTGGAGGTCCGTTCCGGTACTCCGGTGGAACCGGCATATGTCCTGGCAGAGAGCGGATGCGCAGTCTCTGCACTGACTCCAGGCCCCTACACACCGAAGCTTTCAGGGCTCCCATGCTCCGAACATGGGCACCTTAACTACATGCTTGCCATCGCAGGGGGCATGTGGACGACGAAAGGTCTCCGTTACACCTGCAAATAACTTTGACCGTGGCCGCCACATCGCCAGCTCTAACGGTGGTATTAATCCATTTCCGTAATCGTTAATAATGTCATATCTGCAGGTGGCCGTAAAGTCCAGTCCTGTATTTCGGCCTATAGATGTAAATCGACCGAAAAAAGTATATCCGAGAAACAACACTCGGAACCCCGTTAGCCAGCTATATGTAATGTACTTGAGTACAGCTGTTACCGCCCTGGACGTGGAACGTAGATGTTGTGTTCCGGACGTGGGGAATATCTACCTCAGGGCATTATTATTATTATTATTATTATTATTATTATTATTATTATTATTATTATTATTATTATTATTATTATTATTATTATTATTATTATTATTATTATTATTATTATTATTATTATTATTATTATTATTATTATTATTATTATTATTATTATTATTATTATTATTATTATTATTATTATTATTATTATTATTATTATTATTATTATTATTATTATTATTATTATTATTATTATTATTATTATTATTATTATTATTATTATTATTATTATTATTATTATTATTATTATTATTATTATTATTATTATTATTATTATTATTATTATTATTATTATTATTATTATTATTATTATTATTATTATTATTATTATTATTATTATTATTATTATTATTATTATTATTATTATTATTATTATTATTATTATTATTATTATTATTATTATTATTATTATTATTATTATTATTATTATTATTATTATTATTATTATTATTATTATTATTATTATTATTATTATTATTATTATTATTATTATTATTATTATTATTATTATTATTATTATTATTATTATTATTATTATTATTATTATTATTATTATTATTATTATTATTATTATTATTATTATTATTATTATTATTATTATTATTATTATTATTATTATTATTATTATTATTATTATTATTATTATTATTATTATTTTTTTTTTTTTATTTTTTTTTTTTTTTTTGAGGTTTTTAGGGGCATCGACTACTTTGGTCATTAGCCCCATCCCACTTCAAAAAAAAAACAAAAAAAAAAGTTTCAAAATTAAACATTTTCATGTTCAAAGATTCGATCAAAATTT
This sequence comes from Lycorma delicatula, assembly GCF_047948215.1. Lineage (NCBI taxonomy): Eukaryota > Metazoa > Arthropoda > Insecta > Hemiptera > Fulgoridae > Lycorma > Lycorma delicatula. The sequence goes on along the minus strand of NC_134455.1, from coordinate 247,058,937 downwards.
ACTTTTCCTTATAATTTCTGGTCCAATTATATCACTTTCTAGGCTTTCCTTTCGGCCAACCTTTTTTACACCGCTTTTCCATCCTGCGAACGGCCTCAACTTCCGACGACAGAGTGTCTGAGGCTTCGGACATGGCATCGTCTTCTCTTTCTGACGCCAATGACGTTCGCCGGCTTACATCAGGTGATGAAAGCTTCAATGGTGCTGTGAGCATCGTTGCAATTGAGTCTAAACTTGCAACCGATGCACTTTCGGCGGCTGATGAACTCGATTCTATGTCTAAGGCTGTGCTTGGACCGGCTGATACAGATGCTCTCGCCACAGTTGTTCTCTGAGCTTTTGGGGCCTCTGTAGGTACAGTTTTAATATCGTCTGTGTCTGGTGCTTTTCCGATAGTTACTTGCACCTCCATTTTGGTTGACGCAGATTTTTCCTGTACTCTTGTCACAGTATCCTTAGGTATATGACTCGTCGTCGGGATGATCTTTAGATCTTTGTCGGATAAATCAAGATTTTTCTTCATTACGTCTATTGCTGGAGTAATAATCGAAGATTTTGCCGGTTTTTTAAACTGAGCTGGTACGGGTCTTCTGTCGGCGACGTCAGTCCGGGAATGAGCCTTCTCATGTTTACTTTGTTGTATCTGTTGAGTAGACTCGATCTTGGAATCAATGATTCTTTCTATTATTGTCGCGAGACTTGGCGCCATCGTATTAAGCAACTGCTCCACGTTGATTTTAGGTGTGGGGGGAGCAGCAGCTGCTTCTGCGTATGAAGTCGATGGTCTAGGTGTACGTAGGTTAACAATCTTCTTCGCTTCAGGGTAGCTGACTTTTTGAGGCGTTTTAACCTCCTGAATGGCTGTTTCTGATTTGTATACTGGGCAGTTCCTGGATCGACAGTTATGGTGCCCTTTACAATTAATGCAGACTGGAGGGTCTTTACATGGATCACCCTCATGTATCTTCAATCCGCATATACAAATTTCCTGCGCTTCACATCTAGCTGCAGTGTGTCCGAAACGTTGACATCTGAAACATCTCATCGGCTGCGGAATAAATGCCCGTACATCAAGCCGATGGATGCCAGCTCGTACCTTTTCAGGAAGACTTGGCCTATTGAATGTCAATACATGAGAGGCCGAAGGAAGAATCTCACCGTTTCGTCTCATAGAAAGTCTGCGACAATGTGTCACTCCCTGACTAGACATTTCCTGCACTATTTCTTCTTCAGTACAGTTAAGAAGATCACGGCAAACAACAACTCCTCTAGATGAATTGAGTGTACTATGTGGTTGGACAGTAACCGCAAATTCACCGATCTTCTTCAACGCCTGGACTTTCTGACTTTGCATGTCGTTTATAGTTTCGACATGTAATCCGTTAAACGTCTTACGGATATCCTTGACAGGACCACCAGCACAATTTGTAATCTCTCTAGCAATTAAGAATGGACTTACCTTTTGGAAGTTACCATTCTCTTTTGTAATGACCAAAAATCTTGGTTTGGGAACATTATTACCAAACAAAGCTTTTCTCAAATCTTTACTGATTTTATCAGCATCTTTTCTAATCTTATCACTCTCCTTACTTTTTTTCCGCTTCGCTTGTGGCGAATCGGCGGTTTCTAAACGAGGGTGTTTACGTGCACCCTCTGCCACGTGAGTTTGTTCAGGAAAATTCATGAACATTGATCCCTTCTGTAGCAAGGCTAGCCGCCGGGGTACACCCCCACTCCAGGGCTACTAACCTTGGAGGTCCTATCCGGTACTCCGGTGGAACCGGCATATGTCCTGGCAGAGAGCGGATGGGCAGTCTCTGCACTGACTCCAGGCTCCTACTCACCGAAGCTTTCAGAGCTCCCATGCACCGACATACATGGGCACCATTGCTACATGCTTGCCATCGCAGGGGGCATGTGGACAACGGAAGGGTCTCCGTTACACCTGCAATAACATTGACCCTGGCCGCCACATCGCCAGCTCTAAGAATGGTATGAATCCATATCCAAAATCATATGTTACTCCATTTCCTGCAGGTAGCCAAAAATCCAGTCCGTTTAGTGACCTGAAGTTGGAACCAGGTCAAACTTAACAGTGCATAACCGAGGAATTTACTCGGAACCCCGTTAGCCAGCTATATGTGATGTACAAAGGTACAGCTGTTGCCGCCCTGGACGTGGAACATAGATGTTGTGTTCCGGACGTGGGGATTATCTACCTCAGGGCATTATTATTATTATTATTATTATTATTATTATTATTATTATTATTATTATTATTATTATTATTATTATTATTATTATTATTATTATTATTATTATTATTATTATTATTATTATTATTATTATTATTATTATTATTATTATTATTATTATTATTATTATTATTATTATTATTATTATTATTATTATTATTATTATTATTATTATTATTATTATTATTATTATTATTATTATTATTATTATTATTATTATTATTATTATTATTATTATTATTATTATTATTATTATTATTATTATTATTATTATTATTATTATTATTATTATTATTATTATTATTATTATTATTATTATTATTATTATTATTATTATTATTATTATTATTATTATTATTATTATTATTATTATTATTATTATTATTATTATTATTATTATTATTATTATTATTATTATTATTATTATTATTATTATTATTATTATTATTATTATTATTATTATTATTATTATTATTATTATTATTATTATTATTATTATTATTATTATTATTATTATTATTATTATTATTATTATTATTATTATTATTATTATTATTATTATTATTATTATTATTATTATTATTATTATTATTATTATTATTATTATGAAAGCATTTGAACAAAACTTAGAATTAAAGCGACGCAGAAGTGTATTATGCTTGTATTGTTTGTGTATAAAGAAATACATAAGAATATTATACAATGTGAGGTATCGAAGTGTAAAAATATTGATTAGTTACGCTGTGATGGCTTGCGACGTATACTCTCTTATTGAAGTACACTTAAAAGGTTTTTGGTTTGGAATCCCCGCTAGTTTACAACAACCGCATTTAAGGGCTCTTCACCATCAGCACTACTTAATAAATTCTACTTACTTTATTCAGTAACATTGCTAGTATTATATCACAAATCGCGTTAAATATAATTCCACCTGACTCAATTTACATTTGCTAATAAGATAAAACAATACCAAAAGTTATTTTTAGGCAGGAAGTATAAATTTAACCGTTATTTGATAAAATTTTTATAATTCAGATTAATGCATCAGCCCATTCGTACGTGCAGGTGCATTAATTTATGGGTTATGGTATTCTGATAAAAAAGAAAACAAGTCTTTTAAAAATGGAAATCACGAACTTAATGGAAATCAAACGATTGAAAATAAAGCACTCGATCGATTAAAAATGCAGCTCAATGCCGAAAATTACCATTGGCCTCTACTTTACACGAGCAATATATGAATTTTAAGGTATTTAAAAAATCAGTATTAAAATCGGCTTTCATTACTTAGACTGAGCTCTTCGAGAGTATTAATGTTTACTGTGCAACTAATACCTATGATGAACAAAGGTAGTGTCATTTTAGGGGTGAATATAACTTGTATTTAAATGGGTCTGCTCGAGAATGAAAAACTACATCGCTCATCATTTTCCCTAATACGCCGACTATGAAATGTTTTCGTTATTCTTGAAAACGGCTGAATTACTTTTGAAGCAATTTTTTTCATGTATCTCTTGTTCAACCGTTTCTTTAAAATAATTTGTCCGAAAATTCAGTCCCAAGAATAGTTATAGAAGTGTAAATTAAATATTTAATAAAATTCATATTTCACTTTGAAAATAATTTTTTACGTCACTAAATTGAATATTTTTGTAAACTTCTTAGAAGACTGTATTTCAAACTTTAGAGTTTTTTACTTGTTTTTTTACGATTTGCTTTTCACGCTGATGTTTGTTGAGGATCGTTGATATAATAGCCGCGATATGAATGTCCAGAAAACCACTTGAAATCCATCCAAGCATTATCCCAACTGTTCTCTTCAATACGCACACATAAACATTAACAGAACCCCACACCTTTCGACTTCGCAGACAAAAGAATAACTAAGTAAGGAATGTTGGACAGTTTCATCTCCTTATGTTGATCTCTAACCCACACACACAAGTTCAATAATACGAAGAATGTTATTCTAAGAGAATCAGTATCCGAACAACAATTTATTTACATTGGACTATAGGTAAAATAGAGTGACTTATACTTTTAAATATTATAAAGAAAGATCAACTGAGCAACATGGAATAACTATCTATACAACACTCACACACACACACACACGAACGTAACATCTTAAAGTTTCGTATTCAAAAACGATTTAATAATATTATATCTAAACTTATATCGGATAATATTGTATGTCTGTGAACTGAGTAAACACATCTATAACTTATTGGATGAATTTTATCGTATTATTATTACTATTGTCATCATTGATATTTAAACATCTTTAAGTTGCTTTAGCCAATCCCTGATAACAAAATAAACAGTAGGGTTTTTTTATGAGAAGAATAAATAATGTTTTAAATTTTAATCAAAATATTTTAACGCTATATTAAATCACATTTTAAGTGTATCTGTTTAAAAATGTATATTTTTCCAAGCAATAATATTGTAGCAATCTAAATGATAAGATAAATAAACGATAAAGAACGCGTAACTATGTAAATTAACAATTAGCAGCTTAGCATTCGGCTTTAGTCAAGCATTCAAATTAGCTATCATGTCTAAAAATTCTGAAATTGTGAAGTATTGCATTAATTGGTCAATAACACGTTCGGTTACTCGTATCTTTATATACTAACCGATAGGATTTTATTATTTAAATCAAAATTATGATACGAAAAAATCAAAATAGCATGTCGTAACAATCAAAAAAGTCTCATTGTACAAGGCTCACTGACAATAGAAAAATAAAAATTTACCTTAAATTACTATTTAATCTTCAGATATATTATTAACGATCATTCGTCAAAATTAAAAGCTACCCCGTTATGGCGCGCGCGCGTGTGTGAATAGGAAATTGTTGAAGTAATTCAATCTCTCTAATATTTCAAACAAATTTTAATTGATCTTTTTATTGTAATACGAAATAAAATACTCTAGATCTTCTAGCTACGTCGGCAGATTTTCAGTAAAATTCCAATAAAATATAAAATCCAGTTTTTAGTAATACAGAGCTGTTCTATAGAAATTTTTTTACTTTTCTATTTATTTATGAATCTAGAAATAGATCTAGGAATTTCCTACTGTGTTAAAATTCAGCATCTACTGAGATTTTTCGTGTCTGTAATTGTTGGAAATTTCTGCCATTGATTTCAGCATGAACTTCAGTTTTATGATGTACAAATTCTTTTAAAGCTCTTTTTCAGATAGTCACCTATTTGATATTTGGTACGATAAACCCTTTCCCACTCGACAAGAAAATGTCGCAGAATGTGAGATCAGGATTCTGTAAAGTATATTCAGATCATATAGACGTGATCAACAACCTATAAGTTTGTTGTCGGGTTAAGTACGGATATGAGTACTAGATGGGGTGATGAAACGCAACTTTCATGGAGTTCATTGAAATATTCTTAAGTTAACTCAATACGGTTAACGTAGTTTTGCAGCACGTTAGATACAGCAAACAGGTCCTTTATTGTTTTCCAAATAAGGAATGTGCCCATATGTGTGGGGATATGTACACGGTACACGGAATTCTTAGAAACAATTTTCATCAGTTCTACAATGATTACAACACCATCTTGGATCATAACAGTTCACAAATCTTTCCCTCCACGTTGAAACAGTTTCATCCAAATTTCGAACAACTGAGGGCCGCTGGATGTACTAAGTAAATAACTAATTTTTTTATTCTTGATTGGCACACGATAACAAATTATATAGATTGCATCAGGAATGGGGAAGTACGCTACTCTTAAAATAAAAAAAGAAACTGCCCCAGCATATGCCTAGACGGAAACCGTAGTAAAGCCTTGATCAAAGCAGCGTAAAAATAAGAACAGTTAATTATAAAATAAAAAATAGATGAGATTAAATTCACATTATTATTTAAAATACAAACGCTGAACTAATATTAAAGAAAATACGTAAAGATACTAAATATAACTACAAAATAAATCACAATTTAGAAGGCGTTAATGAAAATTATTTGAGCATATGTTTATGTTCATGTTGAATGAAAATAAATAGAGAAAATTCAGATTATTTGTATTTTTATTTTATATTAGTATCATTTAAAGATTCATGGAAGAGGATGTGTTAAATATCAGTCTTTATTCCTCATATTTGTGGGCTTCAAATAATAATCTGACAGCTTATTTTTGTATCTTGAAAACTCTCTCTGACTTTATGAAGAAATATTAAAAGATGATATTGGACGATATATGTTTTTCTATTATAAAGACTAATTTCAAAGAAAACAGTACTTACGATTGGCAGTTACCGACCATTGATTACCGATCGATATTCATTGAAAAGATTAATTATTTGAGTATTATTGTTTATCATTAAAAAGTTACACAGCTAGTAAAAAATAAATCTTTCTTCAAGGTAGTATCTCTGACCGCAACAAACTATTAAATACAAAATATGAGGAAAAAAGAAATTATCGTGTTTCTCCGGTACCTTGGTTAACAAACATAAAATTTTAAAGTGTAAGAGAAATGTAATCAACCAACTAGTCAATTTATACTACTTGCCTTTATTTTTATTGTTGTGTAATGATTTAGATTTTAAATGCGTTTTTTAGACCATTGAAATAATCTCTAACCGTTCAACAAACTGTCTCTTCTTTCAGTTATTTCCAATACGAAAATAGAAATCGTTTCACGCACGTTTAGCATAATCACTATATATTTACCTTTCAGTTTGCTGGTGTTAAATTAAAATAGTGATTTCAATTTGGGTAAATTATATTTTTAAAGGATGTTAATTATCTTTAGATTAGATTTTAGATAGTAGCATTATATATTTACCACTCAGTCAATGACAACTTTAAGTATGCATAAACAATTCTTTAAACTTTAAAAATTATATTTAAAAATAGATTTTTAGGCTTGTACTTTAGAGGAAAAATGTTTTATGAAAAAAAACTTCAGAAGAAAACGTTTATGTTCCGTGCGAACAACATTACAACGGTAACAGTTGGCGGACCATAAAAATTAGTATCGGTATAAATACATATTGACTTCACTGTTGAAACTTACATTAGTGGTATTTCCGGTAATGATAGTTTATCCTAAAGACGGTAGCAATATTGAAAGATCCAGGTGTAAAAAAGGAATTTATTTTTCCCATCTCTATCTCTTTACGCGCGCACACGAGTGTGTATCTGTGTGTTTAGGACACAACTAGTTATTATGATATGGCAGGACAGTGTTTGTAAACGAATATTACTTTACCGTGTTTGTCCACTACTTGTGCACGCATAGCTAACACATACGAGAGGTTAAAAGTATAAGGGAAGCTAAATCAATCGACACGGCTGGTAATACAATCTGCTTTAATTTCCCTGTTCAGAGAGGTCATCAGAAATGGGCAGCGTCTAATATTTTATAAAAGAAATTCAAATAAAACAAAGCAAACGAAAGTAAAAAAAAGTAAATAAATATTCTTTTTACGCGTATTTTTTACTCTATTCTGATAAACAGGAAAACTGAAGCAGCAACATACTCTAAATTACCGAAGTTATTTATCTTAAATTATTGTATTTAAACAGTAATTTATAGTTTAATTCATGATTTTTAAAGGTTATATATTTACTGTAATAATGATTAATGCCCAGTTGAATAGACAGATAAATAATCTGTTTCAGTAATAAAGTGTAAATATTTATTACATTATTGTAGAATAATTTCATTTAGCATCACACTTGAACCAATTTTTAGTATCTCCTTCCAAAACGTAACGCACAGCTTACATTAGGTTATCAACAAGACTGAATGACTTAAGGACTCTTCTGATGTTGAAGTTAGCAACTTTTGTTGTGTTTAAATGATGATAAAACACCCCTGTTGAAAGAATATTTATAAAATTGTATCCTAGATGACCTATCAGTAACTTTTACCAGCGCACTGAAAACACTGCATGACACCGACAAAACTAAAAAAATTGTCATGCTGATATATATAGGCTATGTCTGATTGTTTTGATAAAGTTCGAGGACAACACAAAAAGATCGTCATTATCTATAATTTAATAAGTTCTAAGGAGATTTTTCTTTAAAATATAAATTATTTTCTCTAAGCCTTTCATAAAATAAAATCACATGTCAGAACATTACCGAAGTCGACATTTTGATTCAATTGAAACAAGATAATTGATTATAAACAGGTCTTTGTTTTATTTAAAATAAATAAAATGTATTTTACGTTACGATTTTCAATAAGTTGCGGAATAATGATTCTCTTTTTTACTCTCTTTTTCTGTTTACTCCTAGAACCACCGTAAGGTATTACTTCAGAGGATGAATAAGGATGATATGTATGAATGAAGTGTTGTCTTGTACAGTCTCAGGTCGACCATTCCTGAGATGTGTGGTTAATTGAAACTGAACTACCAAAGAACAACGACATCCACGATCTATTATTCAAATCCGTGTAAAAGTAATTGCCTTTACTAGGATTTGAACCTTGGAACTCTCGACTTTGAAATCAGCTGATTTGCGATGACGAGTTCACCACTAGACCATCCCGGGGCATTACGGAATAATGACTAAAATTAAATAAAATTACGAGTTATTTCTTTCAGATAAAAAATAAACAATTTAAACAGAAAGTTTCATAGAGAAATTCCGAACCTATATTCCACGTCACGGTTGTATTCTATAATGATATTTGTCCACCTGGTTTGTATGTTTCTTCAATTAGACCATCCAACTCCTACCATTTAGACTGTTCAGGTTTGAACCTTGTAAAAGTGTGGCTTTCAAACACTCGACGCATCGCGTCCTCATCTTGTCTGATTCCGCTCTTCGTCATTATTTCAAATATCGACCGCCAGTCCGACCTCAAATTATCAAATTCTGACTTAACAGTCAATCTAAGGAAAGTTAACAAAGATTAAAAATGTTTTTCTTTTAACAGTTTTGAGGGATGTCCAATAAAGCCGACTGATGATAATAGGCATATTATATTATACATTTCATTATTTAGGCGACAAGGTAGATTGATCGTTACACTTAATTTTGATTTTAGTTTGATTTTCTACTAAAATTTTAAGTGCCAAAATAATAACACTTTTTATTTTACTGTAGTTTAAAGATACTTTATGTATAGCTCGGGTTAAAGTATTACACTTCTTATATTACACGCACCTTCCGTAAAAAAAGCCAGTAGATTTTTTAGCTTATCCTTTTCACAACAAACAGCTTTTCGGTATTATCAAGTAACCGTTTCTTCTAAAACTGCTACTTACAAATAAAGAAGATACATACGAAAAGAGCTCTCTTTGCAGAGTAAAATTGTTCCACTTCACTTAAATCTTTTTGACAATAAAATATATCTTATTAAAAATAAAGACTTTATTTTTGCATTGAATATTCTTGAATGATATTTGAATTTTATTAATCTAATGAAATAATATGAATAAAATAATTAATATTCTTTTTATTAAATTTTACTTACTTTCTTTTTAAATAAATACAAAAATAATTTTTTACATTAGAAAATTGGTGATTGATTTTAAAAATTTAATTATCAGTAGATTAAATATCAACCCTCGCAACAAGTTGAAAAGGAAGAAATAAAATTCTGAAATTCAATTAGCAAACTTCTAAATGATTAACCATCATAGGCCTTCCAACAGGAAGAAAATTTCGATCCAAACTTTTTTATAACTTAAGAAAAATGCAAGTAGCCAAAACACAATAAAACCCAATTTTCCAGAAAACATACTTTATTTTTATGATATAATTATTAATGTTACAGATAAAAAACAAAGCAAAATATCGCAGACATATTAAATATAGGAAAAATTGGTAGTATAAAAATAACTTACTCAAACCCAACCAAAGTTATTATTTTATTCGAAAAACAGAAATAAAGAAAGTGTTCAAATGGCTAAATACTCGCGCTGAACACTAACTTTACTTGACTGAATATTTTAATACCTTATTACTTTTTTTTGAGGTTTTTAAGGGCATCGACTACTTTGGTCATTAGCCCCTTTCCACTCCAAAAAAAAATAAAAAAGACTTAAACTTTTCAGACTTCCAATGAAACTAGAACTGTTAATTCTTTCTTGCTTACAAAAATTTAATCACGATGAATTTGGATTCTTGAACATATCACATTTATTTATTTACCACCAAGGCTTTACTTTCGGCCATCCTTTCTTGCGCCTTTTTCCCATTCTCCTTACGGCCTCAACTTCTGATGACAAAGTCTCTGAGGCCTCGTATATGCCATCTTCCTCCCTTTCTTACACCAGTGACGTTCTGCCGGGGCATCTTTACATGGATTACCCTTATGTGTTTTCATACCATACACGCAGATTTCTTGCCCTTCACATCTGGCCCCAGTGTCTCCGAAACGTTGACACTTAAAACATCGCATAGGTTGCGGGATGAATGCGCGTACATCTAGCCGATGTATGCCAGCTCGTACTTTCTCAGGAAGATTGGGCCTATTGAAGGTCCAATCATGAGAGGCTGAAGGAGAACCTCACCACTTCTCCTCATGGTTAACCTGCGGCATCGAATGACTCATTGACTCGACACTTCCTCTACTATTTCTTCTTCCGAGCAATTAAGAAGGTCACTTCAACAATGATCTCTTTCGATGATTTAAGCGTACTATGAGGTTGTATAGACACCGCGAACTCACCGATCTTCTTCAGACACTGAAATATTTGGCTTTCACTATCGTTAATAGTTTCGACATACAGTCCATTAAAAGTCTTTCGAATCTCCTTGACAAGACCACCAGCACAATTCGTGATCTCCCTGGCAATTAATAATAGCCTGACTTTCTGGAAGTTTCCATTCTCCGTCGTAAAGACTAAATGTTTTGGTCTATGCGCATTATTGCCAAACAAGGTTTTCTTCGGTAAGGTATCTTTTCTGATTTTCACTGTCTCCTTTCTACATTTCCTCTTCGCTTGTGGCGAATCGGCTGTTTCTAAACGAGGGTGGCAGCGGGTGCACACCAAAAGGTGCATCCTCTACTCGTTTTGTTGTTCAAGTTGTTTCTTTGTATTTGATCCTTTCTGTAGCAAGACTAGCCACTGGGGTACACACCCACTCCAAGGCTATTAACGTTGGAGTTCCGATCCGGTACTTTGGTGGAACCGGCAGATGTCCAGGCAGAGAGCGGATGCGCACTCTCTGCACTGACTCCAGTATTACTATTTATCGCCGAATGGCTTCGACAGCACGTAATTCATAACCTTGCGGTGGCCCTGAAAAGGGACATTTTTTAGCGTTAGCTCTGAGAAGAGCTATTGGATCCGGAAGATTGACTCCGGCGAAGTCGCGGAGTTGCGGCTCGTCCATGCTGGTTGGATACACGGATGATGATTCCGTGCTTAACTCGGCACATGAAGTCGTACTGACACAAGTAAAGCTGAGTCAAGTAAACGCTGTGTGGATGGATGGATGACCGAACACGGTCTAACTTTGGCTCTCGGGAAGACGGAGATTATGGTCCCCATTAAGAAGGTAGAGGCCACTTTGGCTCATTCAAGTGGGTGAGGCGATGGTGAACACAAAACCAGCAGTGAAATAACGCAGCATCATGAATAGATTACGAAACTTAGTTTCAGGGAGCAGATTTGGCGGGCTGTCTACAAAACTGCCGAAGCTTGAAGTGCCTTGAGACTCATGCTGAACGTTGGGACCGAAATCTAACAGGCGGAAATTACTCATGTCATTAATGGCTCTACATCGCGCTAGAACCGGATAAAACTTTTGGGAATTAATATCTAGTGCTCTATATATTTACGGATAAATTTGAGATTGAACAGTACACTTCAATAACGGTAAAGTTTAAGGTGCTCTTACTTCATTTCCTAATCACATTTCAACCAAACAATTAAATATAAATTCATTGCTGAAATTTTCCTTTAAAATAAAGTGTATTTTAATTAATGAAAAGTATTCTTTATTGACTAATTTTTTAATTTTCGTTTATGAAACACGTAAATTTTTTTTTAACTTTTCCTCTTGATTGTCTCAATATTTTATCTCTTTCTTACCCACTTTGATCATTTTTCGACCGTCTTTATTCAAGTGATCGACTCTATTAAAATGGAAACTATTTTAATCTGGAATCGTTTATCTAAAAAGAAAACCGTTATGACTGGTAAAAGTTTAGAAAACGTTACAACATAGAGCAGAATAGTTCTACTCGGGGTGTATGAAATAGTACTGGAGCTGCCAGTGGAGAGAATAGTGTTCAGCGACAGGACGTTGTAGGTCGGAAGAAGCCAGTCCCTGGTACAAAATCCATTTCCACTCAAAGCGTAAACCAAAAAAATTTGATAAGGTGAATAAGAAAGTGAGCAGTGTAATTAAACGTAGCCATTATTACAAATCAGACCGAACTGGTACTTAAAAATTTTTTTCTACTATATCTGTTTAATTACTGCTGCGTAGAAAACGTACTATATAACTGTTCGTTAGCCGCTCGGTTCGATTGTAGACACTTATTAGACAATGTGCAAGCTAACCTTGCTGGAGCTACTGCATCTCGCTCCAGTAGCCACAGATATTTAATCATATTGCTCTTTAAAACGCTACTTCATCCGCGGCGGTGAAAACGTTATTATCCTATATATATTTTACACTCTTGCTTATTAAAACGAACACGTCAGATATTTTTTATTTAATTGAAAAATAAACACTCCCGACTGAAATAGTTATTACATAAAAAATGGCCTGTAACTTTAATACGTCGTTTGAGAAAGTCCCAAATTTAATGAGCACAAGAAGAAAAAATTATTTTTAAACAATTAATACGGCATATTATTAATACCCTTTTTTACCAGTTTTGAGCGATGTTAATTCGAGTTGAAATGTAATCAAAAAAATTATACTTGCTGTAATTTTTCTTTAATGCTTTGAACAAAAATTTCACTAATGAGATTAAATTGCTCAAGTTAGTGTTGGAGGATGAAAAAACCACTCTTGATTTTTATCATTATTTTAAAACAATTTATTAAGCTTCACGTGTGTCAGCGAAGAAATAGAACAAGTAGTACAGCCAGCTACATAACCAGAAGAATATCAGTTCAGTCAATTTAGTAACATTATTACAAGCAGTGCCATACCAACCAATGCCGTCCCAAGAAATTATGTTACTGCAGCCTACGTTTAGGAACATACTCGTATTATGTATTTAAATATACCAGTTACTCATACCAGAACATCAAACAACTGCTTGTTATTCCTTCCATCCATTCACCTTCTGCAGTACAAAGCAAGCGTCTCAGCACTGGCTTCTTTTTATTCTAAATTTACATTCTATATTTATTCTAAATTCTTAACATTTACATTTACCATGGTATTTCTACCTACAAACACCCGAAGAACAAATAGGATAATCGGTGTTCAGGCATGAATATTAACTCACAATTTAGCTTACATATACTTATAGTTCCATGTTTTTTAATTTATTTATTTTTTAACAAATAAAATTTGTTTAAAAAAATATCTAATAAAATATTTAATAATTACAGTTCTATATATTACAGTAGAAGTCGCTTGTAACGAGGTCGTTCATAACGAAAATCCTGTTGTAACGAACAAAAATAAACAAATTTGGTTGATTTTCTATATTATTGCAACAAGAGAGAGAGAGAGAGTAAAGTTTGCTTTAACGAGCAAATAACGAAATTATAAGACGGTTATAACAAGAAAATTTCTTTCTTTCTAATAATAAACTTATTCCCTGAGTAATTAAAAACCAAAAGATGAACTACTACTGTCAAAAGACGGGTGAATTGGGACCATTGATTCTAAAAATGTATTTAACGGATGTAATATGGATGATTGTGTGCATGGGCACAACAATGTGTTAACCAAAAGTCCAGCAGATGAGAAATAATTAATGAAGTGAAACACAGGTAAATCCCACAAATTGAAAACAAAAATGACAATGACACGATGACTGACAATCCAGTCATTTCCGACTATGCAGCTCAAGACAGTTTAGAATTGCTTACGAAAATTTGTGAAACAAATAATGTCTGCAGTAAGTTTATAAGACGATTAAATATATTAAACAATTTTTTTGACGATTTCAGGTATAAAAATAAAAAGCAAACAACTATAAACAACTTTTTTTTAAATTAGGGTAAAAAATTTAATATTTTATCGATGTAAGCCAACAGTATTACGTGTACCGATAATAAATTTTAAGTGTGTTTAAGTACAGTGTTAAAACATAAGTTATACGAGTTACAGTGTTTTATTTCGAAAATAACTTCCTCACAAATTTTAGGTAAGTTGACAATTTTTTATGCATGTTCAGTGGTACATACATACTTATAATTTTATGCAATATATGTTAATTTTTTTTTTAAAGTTCAGGAAAATTTCTTATACAGTGTTGTATTATTTAATGTTGAGTATCAGTTACTTACTGTGTATTTAGAGGGGAAGATTATTTTCTGTATGAATAGGCTCATACGTTTATAACGAGTACAGGTATAACAAGCACATACTGCCCGGCCCTTAAATTTCGTTGTATTACAATTTCACTGTATTTCGACCGAATTTCACTGTATTACAATTTATTAATTCACTAGTAATAAAAAATAGAGATTTTTATTAGTATATAGATACCGGTGTACCCCTGTGTAAAGCAAGGCGAGCACCCCGTGCGAGGCTAGACTAATATATTAAGCGAGCACCTCATACAAAGCTAGACCATGGGTAATCCCACCGTGCTACGCTAGACCAACACACACACACAGACACTTGGATCAACGTTGCTAGGTGAGGTGCGGCATATGTGAATTCCCGTGCGAGGCTATATTAATTAAGGTGAGTACCCGTGCGTGGCTATGGAGACTGAAACATAATCTTTCTAGAATTGGACTAAATGAACTATGAACAGTGAGCCAAGTTTGAATGATTAACAAATTTCTATAGGCTTCCCGTGAGGACTGCATCAATAGTTCCCCCTGTTACCACAAGGAGCGTTAGTATCCCAGCCACTATCTTGGAATTTCTCTTTTTCCCTACATTTTAAAGATCCGGCATCTTAGAATTTACCTTTTTCCCTGTCGGAATTTTCCCTTCCTTTTTCCCTGACTCGCTACCACTCGCGCCATGAAGGCGCGAGTGGTAGCATCCTCCCTGAGGATGACCTGGAAAGATTAAAGAACTAGTACATTATTGAAAGAATCTACATGAACTGCGAAATGTGGATTATATGATCTGTAAACTGTGAGCCAACTGTGTGAGCTGGATTTAACTGTGAGCTGAGTTTGAATGATTCGAATGAATAATACATTTCTGTGGGGACTGCGTGTGAGGCTAGGTGTGAGCACTGTGTGAAGGTTTTTGGAATTGACCTAACCTATACCTCGGCAACTGATGGTTGTAGTAAGGAGTATTCTTGTGTGTTTATTAAGGGCTTGTGCCCGGACTGTAGGTCGATGACACTGTTGACCATGTCCTTTATGTTTGTCCCCGCTACGAAGTTGAACGTACCAGAGTTGTTATGGAGCTCGAGAGAGTGTATTCTTCTTCTTGGGCCTGGATTACTATGCAGCTGTGAGGTGTAGCGGAATCTCGACGATGGTAGTGAGTGAAGTAAATGTCACGCGAAACTCTGCTATGGAGCTGAGTGGGAGTAGGAGGTCTGTCCGCCTCTCCCTTGTAGACCAGACCGAAATCCATAATTTAACCAAGTCGGGGGTATGAACTAATGAGTCCACTAAGGGTGCTAGGACTAAATTTCGTTGTTACAAACTACATTTTTGGTGATATGTTGTGTTCCATTTTGCCTTGAATCTATGAGATATTTATACTACAGTGGCTCAGTAAATGTAGAACTAGGCGCGGGGTTTGTGCTTCCGTGAACTCGGTTAGCTAGTTCAGAGGGCAACCATGAAGGAAATTGAAGATGTCCGAATGAGAGCTGCAGCGATGGCAAAAGCTGAATTTTAAAATCACCTATGTAAATGTCTACCGAGACGTTTACATTTACATTTATTGATTAGGACGATACGAAATATCGTATCGTCCTAATCAATTTGTTACATCCAATAGGATGTGGCAAATTGTGAAAACTAACTTCGAATAATTCAGGTTAGGACAACATTAGGCCAACTGAAACTATGGTAGCGAGTGGCAGAAGAAGACTCAGGCCGATCACAATACGTATCGGGGACAGTATTATAAGACCTACTAAGACAATAAAATATCTAGGGGTCTGGTTGGACCAAAGTATGTGCTTCGGTCCACACATAAAGAACACCAGCGAGAAAGCTGATAAAATAAATACACGAATATTATACAAACGAAAACGATCATTAAACAAACATGAAACGAATATGATACAAACATGGCGTAAACGAACATGAAACAACGTAAACGACTATTAAACAAACATGAAACAACGTAAAAGACCATTAAACAAACATGAAACGAACATAAAAATAACGTAAACGAACGTTAATCAAACGTGAAATGTGCATGATACAAACATGAAACGAACATAAAAGGAACATAAGCGAACATGATACAAACATAAACGAACATAAAATGGTTATGAAAGAAACTTAAACGAACGTGATACAAACATGAAACGAACACAAACGACATGAAGTTAACGTAAACGAACATAAACGATCATGATACAAACGTAAAAACAGCATAAACCATCATAAAATATGAAACGAAGATTATACATTAATACATTGTACATGTATTTTGGTGGCACTAACTGGAGTGTGCAAGGCATTTAAAACTAGTTTTATTTCCGGAAGTGGCAAAGTCGATGCGATACGTTTGATGCCAAAGCTAGAATATAAGAATGGTGAGGTGGGTAAAAAGGAAAACAGAACCTATTTTCATATTTCGGTGCTTATTAAGTACTGACGATGGTGAAACAAGTTATATCAATAACTTGTCAAAGTTGTCCAAAGTATACCAAAGGTGTCAAAGTGACATCAAAGTGATTCAGTACATTTGGATTTGAAAACAATTAAACATTTTTTTTAAACGTTATGACTTTTTGTTCGAGACAAAATACTAAACTATTTTATTTGCTTACGATTTCTAGCCGTTATTGATCTAGAGTCTTACTGTAAGAAATAACATATTTTTTATTTCCTCCTATTCCAAAAATAAATGATTTATTCTTTCTACAGACGGGTTGACACAATTTTGATGAAAGGGAGTTTTCAGGTCGATGTATATCTTCTGTCGTAATGGATATACCAAAAACGGTAAGATGTCAAATTCTAAAGTTATTCAAAGTTTTGTAAACAGTAAATTATATTTGTATTAATTATCTTCATTGACATGTCATTCAAATTAGAAAATAATGAAACCATTTCTGAACTGACGGAAGATGGCTGCATTTTTTAAATCTACGAACCTAAATTTGAATCTGAAAACCACCAGATTGACCAACGAGTTTCACTAAAAACAGACAAGTCCTCCAGGAATATGCCTTTTAGAATTTAATTTCTATATATGCATGACTCGTGTATAACTTAATACAACTTATTTTGTTGAAGAACAATTAATACCATGTTATAATCTTTAACTTTTAATTGAAGAAGCACTTCTTTTTTTAAAACTTAAATCGATAAATAAAGTAAAATTGTCTCCATTATATTTTAAAATAGGATAAATAACAATTAAAGTAAAATACGATTAGTTTTTGGCGGTATAAATTAATAATTAGCTGCTTTACGGAAATCTTTTTCTGTAAGAAGCAAGAACCTCTTTCTTTATAGTACACTGCAGTTAAGAGTAACAAAATATTTGGAACTCGCAATTATACACGTATTTTAGTGATGGAATTAATTTCTTATGATCGTGCAATAAAATGTTTCTGTCTTCTAAAAGTGATTGCATATATTTTCTTGTATGTATGTGCGTATCGAAATAGAAACTAAAAGCAGTATAACAATTGGATCT
Source organism: Lycorma delicatula (assembly GCF_047948215.1). Taxonomy (NCBI): domain Eukaryota; kingdom Metazoa; phylum Arthropoda; class Insecta; order Hemiptera; family Fulgoridae; genus Lycorma; species Lycorma delicatula. The sequence goes on along the minus strand of NC_134455.1, from coordinate 247,040,742 downwards.
GATGTAGACAGTGTTAAACATTTAAAAGGCTTTTTTACAAATATTTATTGAACTCTGTACAACAAATAAAATCGTTGAAGATGCGTGCAAAGTGTATTATCATACAAAGTTAAAATAGAAATAATTTGCAGTTTGTACCATACGTCTGTATGATTCCGAGCCTCAGGAACTCGGAGTAGGCTGGTAGCAAGTTCTGTAGAAATAGTGGGGAAACATTTGAAGTAGAGAATCGAGGGTGCGGGTGAGCGTCAGTGTTAGCATTTGTCACAACGTATTGACAAATAGCAAAAGAACACGCCGCTTTGAATACCAATGCATTACGACGCCACAGTCGTGCGATACTGAAGTAAGCGGGAAGAACGAGGTGGAAAGTAAGAAACATGGAGCCCGTCCCCAATCTTGCACCGTAGTTCTCTTCCGGTTTCTATAGCTCTGTCTCTCTTTTTTTAACTTATTTTCCTTTTTTCCCTTTCCCGACTAAGTTTCATTGAAGTTTATAGTCGTCATTTTTATTTTATCATTCGTTTATCGAGTAAGTTATAGCCAACAATAAAATTAGTTCTTTTTAAAGCTCTCGATTATTTTATAGGTGAAACAGGGCACAGTAGAAGAGTGTATTTCTGTAAGTTTCAAACAAAAAACCTACGATAATGAATCATTACAAATAAAAACTAAAAACAAGAAAATTACCATTCAAAATAATTTATTTTTTAATTATAAAAATTTCTTACATTCGAATACAGAAAAATATAGAAAGGAAAAAAAAACAATAATCATCTGTCTTGTACAGATATGATTGGAAATAAAGCATCCTCATATAACTTATTTTATTTACAAATTCCAAAGAATATGGATTAAAACGTTACAGTTGTATTTAGAAATACAAATACAGTTGTATTTATAATAATTAATTCTACTTCCTTTCCATTAACTTAATTAATGGAGTAATCACTACTTCCGCTTCATTGCTATATTATAGCTACGTTATAAGTTTGATCGACTACGGTAATTAAACAATTGTTACGTTAAGGTATTCTATTTTATTTATTGTAAACGAAATGACTCTTTCATATTTTATGTCGTTATGGAGTTATACATTTGCAAGATCTCTTAAAAGTACATTTTACTTAAACAAATATAAGAAAATTTTCTATATTACGAAAAACTTTAGACTAATACTGGAAGATGTCAAACTACTTCGTTTTAGTTTACTTCATTTACTTTACTTTATTTTACTTTACTTTACTTCATTACTTCGTTTTACTTCATTCATAGTTTACCGGCCCCACAAACGCAGAATATAGTGAAATTTGTTTTGCTGTAATAGTGGAAAATTTCAACTAGGCACGAATAAAATTCGTAGAAATTCATGTTAATGTAAGCTACTGTAATATTATTATTAATAAACTATCAAGCATAAAACAAAAATTAATTATAATATTTATTTTAAAACTAAATAGATATAGTATAGTCTTAATATTCAAATTAAACAGAATGTACTCTTAAATTACAATATACCACAGTCGTAACAAATAAAAACTGAAACAGTTGCTGTTCTTCCGGCTATCAGTTATTATCTGTTTTCCAGAAAGGTAAACTCCGATTCAAAAGTGCTAAAAATATTATATTTGGTAACCGATAACTGAAAAATTACATTTGTTGTAATTCTCGTCTCATTATAAGCAAAAGTTAAACAATTTTTTTGATTGAATATCATAAAATCTGTTACCACAAAACAATGGAAAACTACATTTTGAAATTTCAAAACGGTTTGGCTAAAAGTAATTCAAAGTTTATTTGATTTAATTTCTGCGCTTGAACATTTTCCTGAAACGCCTCGGCTAGTAAAGCGTAAAGAACTGTTTGCTTAGAAGGAAAAAAAGAAACTTCCAAGAAAACTTGTTTCAAGTTTCCTTTTTTTGTAAAAATTCATCCTGTGAATGTATAGTTAAGTATATGCATTGTAAATAAATGCCGAATCAACTAATTTTCGTCAAGAAAAACTCATCAATTGTAGGGAAATATTTCGAGTAAAACATGCAGCTCATAAGCTATAGCCGAGATTTTATAAACTCTTATTACTTCCTTGTACGAAGTAAAGGAAGTATTGTGATTGTGAAACATTTCGGTTTTCATACTTCAATGGAAATATTCATTTTGACCATCTCTGACTCCATTTTGACCAGTACGGCGAGACGTCTGTACGTACGTATGCATGTATGTGCGTACACATCTCGCATCACTAAAAAAACGATTAGCCGTAGGATGTTGAAATTTTGGAGTTCGCACTGTTGTAACATCTAGTTGCGTACCTCCTGTTTGACTGCAAACGAAATTAAAATTAAAATGTTAATGAAATATTTTGATCATAAAGGGAAGTCACATCGATTCGAATCTTCTTTTGTTTTTTTAACTTTTTTATTTTTTAAATTTAAATATATTGATTTAATAATTATTAACCCGTTATTGTAAAAAAAGGTTTTACAGTAAATAATAATTTAATGATAATAAAAAAATATATTAGTAAAATAAAATTTTATGTACTTTTAAAAATGTATAAATGTAATTTAATAGGCATTGCATACGTATATGTTGTCGCCGAATGGCTTCGACGGCACGTAATTTATAACCTTGTGGTGGCCCTGAAAAGGGCCGTTTTTTGCTTTAGCTCTGAGAAGAGCGGTTGGGTTCGGAAGCTGGTTTTCGGCGAAGTCATGAAGTTGCGGCTCGTCCGACCGGGCTTTCCCTCAGCGGCAGTTGGGTCGCCACTACAGCTTGGTAATGGTGGCCCCCAGAGCCCCGCACTGTCGGGTCGTCCTTCGCCGGCGCGGCCGACGCGGTTTTCCCCGAGCGATCCCACGCTGGGCCGGCTGCTGCTGTTGAGTCCGCCGACCAGGGCGATTGAAGCCCGGCGAGCTGAAGCTGGAGCGGGAAGGTAGCGTCCGCGTCCAGCGGCTAACCCGGTGGGTCGGCCAGGCATGCTGCTCCGGCGGGGATGTTGGCATCCGCCAACATCCTCCCCGTTGGCCGCCAACGTGGGAGGTCCCACGTTGAGGCGGCCAGGGAACTTCTTCCATCTTCTTCTTCTTAGTCTTCTGTAGGTGGTGGTCGACAAACCCACTGGGTTGGTCTAGTGGTGAACGCGTCTTCCCAAATCAGCTGATTTGGAAGTCGAGAGTTCCAGCGTTCTAGTCCTAGTAAACCAGCTATTTTTACATGGACTTGAATACTAGATCGTGGATACTGGTGTTCTTTGGTGGTTGGGTTTCAATTAACCACACATCTCAGGTATGGTCGAACTGAGAATGTACAAGACTACACTTCATTCACACTCACTCATACATATCATCCTCATTCATCCTCTGAAGTATTATCTAAACGGTAGTTACCGGAGGCTAAACAGGAAAAGAAAGGTGGTGGTCGACAATAAACTGAAAATTGAATTTCGTGCACGATCTTTTATTGGAGCCTGAGAGTGGTGGGGCCGCAGCGCCGCTATGGCGGGAGAACTGCGCGGCGGTAGTGATGGTTGTATCAGCGCGTCCATATATTGTGCGCACCCACATCTGGGATGCTACCGTTTTCGTCCGCCGATATTAAATTAGTCATATATGTGGTTACAATGTGTAATAGATTTGGTGAAAAATCTTATTATTTAATTTTAAATGAAAATTATAATTTAGAATCGTATTATTTTTGAATTTTCTAGTTTAATTTCTGTTTAGTTTTAAATAATTATTCTAGAATTTCTGTTTAATTTTATTTACATTAATGTTAACTACAAAGTGACTGAAAAATAAACTCTCGCAAGATCATATACACTGAGACATACATGCCCGATCTTTAATAAATTGCAAAAAAATCTTATCTTTTAGTTCATTTCTCCTTTGATATTGTCAGACAATATTCTAAGTCTGAGTTGATCACCATTTTGTTTATTTGATTTTTGTTTCCAATCATTTAATCGCTCTTTGGTTTGATATAATTCTTCTGATCTTAATTTGTGTACACGTTCACTAGTTTTCAAATTTTCTCTGTCTTTCTATTCATCATCCTCTCTTAATCTTTTTATTCTTCCCTTGTTCTTAATATTTTCTTCCTCTTTACATTCATCTTCTTGTCGTTTTTTTTAGATATATTTCCTCACGTTTTTTTTTTCCTGTATGATTGTTTCTTTCTCATTTTTGATTATTCACCAAATAATCCAATAATAAAAACTGAATATTTTACACGGTAAGGTCGAAATTAACATTTGTAACCAGAATACAGGAATTCACTAAACGGAATAGTTTAACTATTATTAACTTCTGTACATACGACTCGCCAGAAATCTGAAACTTTTGTTAATCAGCAACTCACGAAGATACGAATAATACTGACCTAGTAACACGAGTAATAAAGAGACTTTTACTCTTTCCTAATATTTCAGGTAAGATTATTGAATTTATAGTTGTATAAATGCTTGATGTTAATAAAAACTAATATATCAGCAATTGTGTAACCGTCCACTTTATTAAAGAACTGAAGGGAGGATTGTATCTCACTTTCAAATGAAATAAGTTTAAATGAACTGCAGCAAAAAAATATGTACATGTAATTTAATGGACGTACAAGGAAGTCATGCGGTGTCCACATCAGATTTTATAAAACTTTCTACATCTGGTTGAAATCAGTTATTCTGAGAATTTTGTTGCAATATTTTTCCCGTTTAAGCACAACTTCGTACAAACAGAAAAGCAGACAGTAAGTTAATGGGCACAAATAGAAATAATAAGGGATTCTGTTTTACATAAAACGGAAAGATTACAGAAAATAAAACGCATTCATAACAAATAACAAACAAAACTTAAATTGTAAAAAGGCGATGATCATTATAAATTACGTAAATTATAAAATTTAGTCAGCGTTGTGGGGATCATGCAGCTGTATATTACGTAACGTGATCTAGATTCGGCCAGCCAATCAAAATCTTACACTACAAAAAATGTAGCTGTAAAATTCGACACTCTTTTGATTTAACCTGATTATTCACCCAATGATCAAATTCTCTGGATAAATTTTTGCCTAAAACCTTCCTCAGAGACCAGTAGGTGTATTGGTAATGAATTCATTCACATCAGTCTAGCGGCTCCTGAGTCTCAAGCAATCATCGAAACAAGCACACGTACATTATTGTAATTCATATAATACATATTTTAATTTAAATGAATTAAAATCCAATTATAATTATTAAAACATTAATTATCATTGAATCGCTTATGTATTCTCCTCTATTAGAAAATTCTGAGGTTTTCTTATAACAAACCCTTGAAAGAGGAATTTTCCAAAAGAAATGTTCATTTAAATAAAAACATTTACCGAGTTCCAGTATGGACAAACCCTGATTTTATTTGTGTTATTATTATTGAGGAATTTTACACAAAGAAAAATATTAAAGAAACGTAGAAATGGTTAGGTTTAACACAATAATGTATTAAAATTTCATATTGAACAAATTTCGTGATCCTTTCAAGTAATTAAAGATATTGTACGAGATCATGTTTTTATTTTATTTTGATAAGATTACTTTATAAATGATGGTAGAGTGAGTGTATTTACTACCCCATAACAATAAATTAAAACAAAATAAAAAAACAATTGATTTTTGTAGATGACCGAACTGGTTCGCGGCTCAACTTTTATGGCTATAGGAAATCCCGGTATTGTGTAGCGACTCACGGCGCAAAACAGAGCTATTCTGCGAATTATCAACCAACCATCACATCGATATAACAAAGTCTGTGACCATTTGCAGCGTTTTGGGACTGTCTTGCAGAGGTGCAAGGCAGAACCTCCCATTCATAGACAAGTTGTTATAAAAGACGATCCGGACAGAACAGACCCCATTCCGGGTTTGAAAGCGCCTGCTCTAAGCGAGAAGGACAACCATTTCTTCATCAAGTCCAGATTTTAATCGGTTGATACAGTAAACTTTTTGACTTTAACTTCACGTTCTTGGCAGCTAATAACCGCTCTTGGAACCAGAAACTCTGACCAGTATTCGCATACGAATGTACTAGAGTAGGTCATATGACCTACTCTATTGGAAAGCGGGCAGCTCTGTTGTATAGCAGAGCTGCCCGCTTCCCAAGTTTATTTTGCTGCGCGGACAGGAAAGAATTAATACAGTTTTCATTAAGGTAAGATAGGATACGATTTCCCGAAAACGGGGTGCTTATCGTTAAATTTTTCTGATTTTATTTAAACCAAATACAGACCAAGGCCATTTAAACAAAGTGACCTTGGTCGATAATACAGAAGGTGAAACTCACCTTCTACATTATAAAACTAATTAATTAAATAGAACTTTTGAAAACTAAATTTTGGAACGATTTGATGGTAAACGACATTTTAAAAATTAACTTAAAGCAATGCCACTTAGTTTTAATAAATTCATGAGAATACGTAAAGTATCCCAACTACTTCTGTTTTTTACTACGGATATTTTTTAAAACTTTTATCTCATAAAAATAAATGTTATCGTAATGAAAATAATGAATAGGAATTAGAATGGAATTGGACAACTTATTCATTAACTGTGATGCATAAAATTCATTGTTGTGAGATCAATATCTAGTAATTTCAGTATTCCAAATTTATTTTTAAAAAGTTTTTTTGTAAGTTGTCTATCTTAAGAAAATAAAATGATTACCCTAGCTTAAATTTTTTAAGGGAAAAGATGTTGCTTGATTAGTTTAATGTTCATGCTACTTTATTTTTCTTCAGATAAACTTTTATCTTGCCCATCTCTACGGAAGGGGCGTGTAGAAGGTCGTAGTGGCAACCTTAGCTGGAAGTTTCACTGATTTCCTTGCTATCTACTGATGATGATTGTTTAACGATCAAAATTTTCTTTGAGTTTTAGACCTTAAACGGTTTTTTGTAAAAGGTTTTTGAGCGACTTGTTATGAAATTAATTTCAATAATCGTTTAGCACAGCTGAAGATTATTGAAATAACTTTCTTTGGGTTAAATCACCTGCTTTTTACGCAACGCGAAATATTGCTAGGTAGATAACCCAGTTTGATTAGGAATCCAGTCGTAAGCAGTAAAATAATACACTCTGCAATATTGTAACAATAAATAACCAACAGAATTGTTGATAAGATGATAAAAAGTGAATGCTATTGAATGCGCAAATCTATCAGTTTTGGGTATGTAAAGTATAACAGTAAATTTTTTTGCTCCGTGTCTTTTGTAGTAATATCCGTAAAATCAAAAATCATAAACCGGTTGAAGCTTTTGTCAGAAATAATGCCAAAATTAAACATCATGTGTATATTAAACTTATGATCTACACTGCTTCTTGCGCACGAAACCACGCGGATCTACCCGATCTCCTATATCGAGGAGAATATTAGCTCCTTTAAGAATAAAATCAGAAAATTCGGATTTAAAGGTATATAAAGAACTAGGTGAGATAGGTTTCTCCGTAAATATCTCAGCACGTAAAGCTTAGCTTTTCTAATAAAAGAATTGCGTTTTAGAAAATAGTGTTTATAAGTTCCTTAAATGCTTGGTTCGCTAAACGAAAGTTTAGTTATACGTTTTCGAAAACAAAAGTTTTGTTTCTTAATTTAACGTTTTAAATATTATCCTAAAAATACTTGTAATTATTAAATTTTCCTTAAACAATGAACGTCGAGGGTGAGAGTTATTTAGAATTTTGTAATCGGTAAGTTAAAGGAATAAGTGAAATAATAGTCGGATAATTTTTGAAACAGAATACAAGGGTTACGATAATAAAAGCTATTAAAACTACAATTAGAAGAAGATTAATTATAGAATAATTGTCGAGTTGTGAAAACTGAATTTAAGTACAACGAGACGAGTAAATACAACTTTATCGTGTTTAGATATTTCTATACGTATTTGAATTGTTGTGAGGTTAAATTTGGCGCGAAAAGGGTTTCTAAAACGGGAAGTAGAGAGAGAGAGCGAGTCGGGGGTGAGTTTAGGTATAAAAGTCAAAACGAGAGTAAGGAAGGTATTCTGATGTTCTGGTAAACTAAATGCAAATATAAATAATACGCTCTGTCGTCAGTCTGTTACCGTGGTCGGTGAATTTAGGTGGGGGTTTGTTGAAACGGAACAGAACGTAACGGAGGAGGTTGAGCGGGCAAAAGATTCAAACAAAATGTCGGGGGCGGTAAGGGTAGCGATGATGTCGAAGAGAACTACGGTACCGTAGTCATAATGATGATGACGGTGATGACGATGTTGATGATGATGATGGGGCGACAATAATTGTGTTGAACATTTTCTCGGCTATGTTGGCAGAATCGTACACCTCATCTCCTCCCGTCTCGTGCGCATCCCTCATTGAATTATTCAGATGAACTGACAGAGTCTGCTTCTCTACCCTATGACGCCGCCGGCACCCCGTTCGGGTAACAGGGAAGGGGTTTTGTAGGGTTTTGAGGGGGTTTTACGTTAACAGAGAGTAAGGGTGTTAGAAATCGAGGGAATATAGAAACAGAGCGCGTGAGTTTTCTGTTCATGAATATCTACCTTCCTAAAGATCTTGCGTCGCGATATGATGGAGGCTCAGTAATAAAGAGCTAAACAACATTTAATTCTGTGATTCGAACGTCCTTAAGGAACAACAAAATAATACATATTGACTTTCTTATGATTTAGAAAGATACTCTCTTTAAAAAAATTTGATTCGATTAATAAACAGGCTTTATTGTATCGAACTAATTTAAGGAAGTTTTTACGTATAAAAGAAATACAAATAATACAAGACAAGCTAAAAATATTTTTTGTCCGCTTTCTGACAGTGAAAAATATTTTATTTCGATTGAAACTTTTTCCTTGACTATTAAAGAAATGATATTTCCTGGCTACAAAAGAATAGTTAAATAATATTAATAGACATGGATACGAAACCGTATCTTTAATTATCACAATCTTATAATTACTTGTAAATAAATATCTGGTTAATACTTTTATTAGCCGGTCTCCGTAACGCGAGTGGTAGCGTCTCTCGGCCTTTAATCCAGAGGTCCCGGGTTCAAATCCCGTTTAGACGTGGCATTTTCACACACGCTACAAATCATCCATCTCATCCTTTGAAGCAATGCATAACGGTGGTCTCGGAGGTTAAACACAAAAAAAAGATACTTTTATTAATATCCATCCAGCTGTTTAAATAACTACCAAAAAATCGGTTTATTATAGAAAGGATCAATTTTTTTAAAGTGCTGAATATGTAATATAAAAATATAACACAAAGAAACAAAAATTAATTTTTGAAAGTCTGAAAGCTGGTGTTTGAAAGATGTTTCAAGAAAACTATGGTGAAAAAGCATTTATTTTCTTGATTTTGAAATGTTTTTTAGGAGTATTATTCTTTTACAGTTACAAATGTTTAAATTAATAATACATGAATAAGACAATTAATATCACATTATAAGAAAACCAAGAAAAAAATAGATGAGCAGAGAAGAATAATATGAAAATTTTATAAAATGTAAAAAAATATTAAATTTTTTCGAAAATTTGACATTTGCAATGTTCCACCTCATCTAATCTTAAATTTACGGTTAGAGGTTATGATTATGGCGAATATTGAGAATAGATTTTGCATTTTAAAAACATTCTCTTCGTCATTTCTATTTAAAATAAACATCTATTTTAATCGTAGAACATTTCATATTCTGTTAACCAAATACAAATGAATAAACCAAAAACAAGAAAAATTATTAGAAATAAAATCTACATCAAAATAGAGTAATACATTTAGTTTGAGAGAAACATTTAAAAATGTTGAATTTTCATGTTAGTTTTGAAAAATTTGATCAACTTTGTATACGAATGACAGTGAATACTGGTATTTAAAACTCCTAAAGTCATTCATTTACTGATCTTAAGTTCTAGTGAGTCGCGCGAAAAGAAACTTTTTTTTAAAAATTATTCGTCTTATTTAATAAAAATTTTATTTACTCTTTCTTCAAAATTTTGACATAATTATTAAGACCGCAAATTTCCTGCTGTAAACATATTACCAATAACTAGATTTATGACTTATGTAATCTAAATTCACGGCTAAGACTAATTCAACCTTTGTCTTTTATGAAAAATAGTTAATCCATTCAAGAATGAGATCTATAAATGTATATAAAGATAAAAAGTGGATGGGTAATCAAAGATATCAAAAATTAATTAATAATTAATAATTGTTTATTCACAGCAGAATTAGTGTTTACTTCAAAAGATTGCAAAAATTAAAATTAATCGCGCAATAAATTAAAAAGAACGATGATTTGCAGTCAATTATACCATATATATATATATATATATATATATATATTAAACGAAAGCCAACGTTAGAATCTTAATAGTACATTACTCAACTAGCATATCACGATAGCCATTAATGTACGAGTGCCAAGTAAGTTACGACACGAGCCTTGGCGAATGTCATCATAAACTTCGCAAGAATTCATGGCTGAAAAAATATTGGCATCATTGATTTAAATCCGTGATAGAATTCATTGTTCGCGTAATAATTTTTTAGAAATTTTCAAAAAATATATTAAACAATACATTTCTGTGGCAATAGTCGTAAGTTCTGCCTTTTATTTAATATCGATCGGTGTTAAAGACATTTCTTCCTTAGAATCCGACATAATTAACAAAAGGATAAACAGAGTAATACAGAAACTTAGTTACCTATTAGTGTACTTTCAAATTAATCTCTCTGGTTGCTAACTAACAAATCGAAAAAAATCAAAGTAAACACCCAGCTGATACATTAAACAATACCCGCTTCTGATTGGTTAGTGATTGAAAAGAGAAGGCTTTTGATCGGTTGAACACCTGTATCATAATAAAATCTGTTTCATAATCACCCTGATTATGATAACGGTTCCAGCGGCGTAATTCAAAAGTAATAATACAGCCGTAGGAAAATTGTTTTTAAAGTTCTTCGAATTTAAACCCGAAGTCCCTTTCGATTCCCGGTCGGGCATGGCATTTTCATACACGCAAATCATTCATTTCATCCTCTAAAGCAATACCTAACGGTAGACCCGGAGGTTAAACAAAAAATAAAAAAAAGGTTGTTCGAATTAAGTCCCTCATCTATTTTCATTTCTGAATGATTAGTTTTCATTAAAGATAAACGTGGAAGCTCTGCTGTTCCTACTCGGATCATTTTCTTTTATACTTATATATTTTTGTAAATAAAAAAAAAACAATGTAAACAAGTAACACAAAGTTAATTCTCAGTTTAATAATTTCTTATACGTAATTTAATTTTTCATTTTGTAATAAATTATAAAATATAATTTTTAATATTTTTACCAGTCCTTTTTTGTGTTTTTTCCAGCCACTTTCTCTTTACATTTTCACTTTTATCAATTTATAGTTTTAGATTAACGGCTACAACGAAATTTCGTTTTAATTAATAAACCTTTAAATATACCCATTAAATTTAAAAAAGAGCCCTGAAGATTTTTCAAAATTTCATTAATAATTACTTCGAAAATTATTTATTTTTCTGTTATATAAATAGCCTAGTCCCTAAATAATATAATATTTGTTTACAGTGTTTATCATGCATTCTGTGACAACGCAACGCAAATTCACTGACTTGTGCTTTTTATATTTTCTGCTAATAATTAAGATAGAATTGTAACCTTCCGGAAGAAGTTTGAAAAATTCCTTTAAGAAACCTCGTTGCAGTTTATTTAAGGAAAAGCTAGCGTTTATGTAAAAGAAAAATCAAAAAAGCATTATAAGCGAGAAAGTTCATAAGAAAATTAATGAAATTTTTCAGATGGAATTTTTCAGTCAATTTACAATTAAAACTAAACCCATGGGATCCACCACGTCGTTATATTAGCATAGTCAGAAAGTTAGAAATCGAAAACTTATAAGTTATTATTATTATGAAAGTTAATCTGCTGTGAATGTTTAATCCTTTCAATTTTATCATTTATAAGTTTGTTGGTTCTTCTTTAGATCGAGCAAATTAAAAAAATAATAATGTTTCCTTCCACAAATGAGGAGCTTACGATTTAAAAAAAGGAATTTTAAATAAAGAATCTTATATTTTTTTTAATTTTGTGGACTTTTATATTTGTTTTCGCAGTTTTTCTTCAAGATGCTTCGGGAGCAAAAAAAACAAAAAATCTTCTTTTTTTTACTAGCAATAGGAAAACTCCTAGAGAGAATTTTGCATTAAGAAGAACCTAGTGTTCAGTTAGGTTAAGATACAAATATTCTATCAAAATATTTTTCCTGTTTCTGAGCCGAAAACGGATAGACATTTAAAAAAGTTATTATCTATTAAAATTTATTATAATTACTTAATTTAAAAACATTAAATTTGTAACAAGATATTATAGTGTGTCTAGCATTTCTAATGTTGCGTTTACGAAGTTACTGCATTTTCATAAAAACATTAAAAAAATGAAGAAGTGTAACATGTAGTAACGCAATGTTTGGCAAATCAACTGGTTTTTAAATATTACTATTAACGATTCAAATTTGAAACAATGTGACTATGATCAGCCACAGAGTTAAGGTTAGAGTTCAAGAAGTATGCTCTTTTTCTCGTTTACTTAAAAATCAACTCAAATAAAGCGTTTGAGAAATTTTTAAAGACAGTCAAAAACACAAACTTAATATAGTCAAATTTATATAATCGAAGAGAACATTTTTTGATAGAATTCCCTCCTTTAGTGGTGGTTTTTTGTCATTTTTATTATAATTTTAGAAGTTCAATGTACACAAAAAAATTTATTAAATATTTTATCGACATCCGATTTGATTCTGCAAAAGCAATATTTATCGAACCTGAAAGAAGGAAGAGTCGATGAGCTGAACTGTTATCGAGTTCAAAGTAACCGCGTGAAGTCGAGACGTAGTGCTCTGGTACATTACACACGACATGACGTAATCCAAATAAGTTAAAATATACGATCGTCCTGCGATCTTTCTAGAGTCGATCGTGTACTATGGTAATATACCCTTCCATATTTACAGAATATCTTACCGCAACGTACAAACACGTACACACTTTCGCATACACTCTAGGGGCTTATCCTCGTTCCTTCCTGCTGTTCCACTGAACTCAATGAAATCCAATTTTCTCCCGCAGGATTTTCTGCTCCCTAACATCTTCTGAAAGTTATTATGTAGTTATATAGGCTCATCATTGCATCAGTATAAAATATGAGATCAGATTTTACGTTGCGAACAACTTAGGAAAAACGAACAAAGTAATAACGATAGTTTTATTGTTATATTTGTTGTAGGCCTGCATAAGGGCGTATGAAACAATCTATTGATTGTTTTGTGAAAGAGTATTACTCAAAAAATCTTTATCTATTACTTTTTATGTCTGTTAAGCTATTTCATTTGACCTATTCATACAACCAAAATAAAATTAATTGATCTATTACAGCTGAATCATATTAACATTTAACGAAATTTTTAATTATCCATTCCATTATCTTATTTGGTATGACCGGTTATCCCCTTTGTTTGGGTACATTGATATTGTCTAAAATATTACGCTGCTATTGAATCCATACTAGGCAACTTAAGATTTATTTACTAGAAACCAAAAAATAAGAGAGAAGAAATAACGGGTGGGATGAATTTATGGAAGTGAGAACATTTCAATTTGAAAATAAATAAGAGTATAAATGGCAAAGAAAATAATCACATTTATTTAATACATGAAGGGGAAAAAGCCGTATTTCATTTCAACTGAACTGATGTTAAGAGCTCAAAAGAAAAATTATTTAATTTAAATAATTCAGGAAAATATTTTGTTATTGACTTTTTTAAGAATATAACTACTGCACTTAAAAAAAGTTATTTAGTGCTTTTATTGATTTGACTAAGGTGTTCATCTTCAAGTCAAGCTGACAGGATAGGTATAAATTAATAGATTTGACTCGTTGAAAAAAATTAACTTTTTCTACCTAAGGAATGTGTAGAATTAACATCCTAAAACACTTCTAATTATATTAACAAATTTTATTCTATTATTTAATAGCAATCATTGCTTTTTCTGTTACCTTAGTAACAAAGATCAAATTACTGGTGGGAAATTTTACTTATTTTTTACAAAGGCCGATTAGGTAGATGGGAGTTATACGTTCGTAAATTTCATTAATTAATTAAATGATTATTGGTATTTATAATACAATTCTTATCATTTATTTAGTATAGTTGGTGGATGTGAAGTAACTTTATTTCAGGTTCGAGTCACAGAACTTACGACAAAAGGTATTTATAATGTAGTTAGACGACGAGTAAGAAATACTCCTTTTTCATTGAATAGAAAACGTCGAATCATCAAAAAAGTACATACTAATTCACAAATTAATGTGTTATCAGTGTTCATCTGGTATTAGCATGTGACCGGCAAAACAAAAGTAGAGCTCTCAGAAAGCGCTATTTGAAGCGTGAAGTTGGCATAAAGAGTTGAGAAATAATTCTGGAACATTAACCGAGAAGATTTTGAACGAAACCGAAACGGATGACTTTAAGGTTTTTTAGTTTTCGGGTTCTAGGATGTCAGTAATGAGTTATTTGGTTACACATCCAGCTTTAAGAGTGACAAAAATTGCTCTAATAACGTTGTGAAATATATAATTAAGAAGTAAAGCGGTCAAATTAATCGGTTATTAGGAACAAGTATCTGGTTGCTGTGATGCGTAGTGGTGGAAATATTGCCATAACAAAGTGACAGACATCATTGAGAGAGAGAGAGAGTGTGTGTGTGTGTGTGTGTGTGTATGTAAACCTACGTAGTTTTTTTATTAAAGACAAAAAATTCAAGAAAGAAAGGCGACTGCTGTTGTGTCCTGTAAACTGTCTGCTAGGAGTGGTTGGAATATAGCTGAAGCTATTTCCCACGGCGAGCGTCTCTATCTTTTGGTTACAGGTAGAATATCACAAGATATCAGAGAACAACGTGGGTGTCGGTAGCAAAGAATTTTTTTTAAAAATTACAAAGGGTATGGAATGTAAGGAAGATATCAGAAGCTGGTTAATACAACCAAGTACAAGTTTAATGCAAAGACAAATTAAGATAGGCAAATTGATAGCAAGTAAAAAAAATGAACTTTCTATACTATTTTTAGAATAGTTTGTAGAGTTAGCGCTCTATAGGATCTAAATACAGCAAAATCATTTAAGATCAAAATAAAGTTCTAAAAAGTAATAGAGTCGATGAATATTTATAAATTGATGAAAAGAAAATTTCCTATTACGAGATATGTTTTGTTAATAGTCTACGACAATGAAATTTCAATGCGAATAATAAGTTATTATAAGTATTTCTGTAACCTGCACTTACACTACAAAATTGTGTTTTGAACTGTTCGGTTCTATAACAGTCTTATCGTACAGTAATATACTACGAGTACAAAAGATGAGTGAGTGTGTTGTGTACAGGCATGCGCGCTACAGTGTACGATACATAAGTGTTTTAGACAGACAGACATGTGTGTTTATTCAGCACGCGATAGAGATAACTTTGATTTTACCGACGTTATAAAAACTTACAGACGTCATGACATCAGCGGTATCTGCACTACAACCGACACTAATATCAATCCGATGTTTGTAAGAATTAGTATGCAGCTCATCAGGCCGAACAATAGATCCGGCCTGAGTCAATAAACAGAATGAACTGTTTTTCTAAGTCACATTCCGAGCAGACAGACAGGGAGAGTCTTCAGTCTACAGTCTACATATGATTTATAAAGGTATTCTCTTAATACGCGTTGACAGGTAAGCGCTTAAATAACGCTATTTTTATTTCAGAAGGGGTGATGAAAGATAGGGTTGTAAGAGGGCTCTCAAGATCTACGAATCGAATCTTCCTTTCGTCTTTTTATTTAATAGAATGTTTCTTTTTAAATCTTTCTAAATTATTTTTTATCTATCCAAAGGATTTTACAAACTTTGCAGACGTAGTTTCAATAAATGAATATACTATAAAATGTAATATTTTGACTTAATTTTTTTTTAATAATATAATGTTTTACGCCGTAATATAATGCACAATGTGCCATGAAATGTTCATTACATCGCACGAAATAAATACTAATAATACTTTAATCTTTCGCAGTATTGTAAGCCGAATATGTTACATTTTGGACAAACATACGTTGTTTTATGCCAACGATCAAATCCGATCGAATATAAGATTTTAAAAACCTGATTTAAAAACAGACGGTAGAAAATTTTTCACAAATTCTGAGATGATTTGAATTATTTTGTTTTAGGAACGATATAAATAAACAAACGCAGAGTTGGAAAAGAAAAGATGATATAAAATGTTAATGAAAATGACAGAACAAATCCATTGTTTTTGAGAAAAATAGCCAATTATATGGGTAAAAGAAACATAATAGAGCGTACAGATCCATAATTAGACATTTAATATTTAGATCCATACCGTTTTTTTTTTGTTTTCTTTTTTGGTTATGAAATGAAAATTGAAAATGAAACAAAAATTAGGACAAAGAGACAGAATTTGACTGATTAAAAAGAGAATAACATGAATTTAAATCCCACTCAGCCCTAAAATTACGTAAAAGTAGATTCAGCTTAAAACAAATACAAGTAGATGCATTTAAAAAAGAGAATAATTAATTCAGTAGAGGCTCTTTTAATATAAAAGACCATAAACAACAAATCTTATATAGAGTGATATTAAAATATAAAAACAGCTTCACATTTCAAAACCGAAGGGTACTAGAAGGTAGAAACAAGTTCGGATACATATAGCTACAAAATTACGACATTGAATCAAACTTTTTTTTTAAATGGGAAGGTGGATATGTCATTTATGATTGAAAGAGCCTCATGTGATACATGATTTTACTGTAAACCTTTCTAAGCTAAACGATGACGAAAACCGTTTTTCAATAAATGTTTTCATTTTTGAGTCATAAGCAATCAAACTTGCAAAAATGAAAAAGTCGAGATAATAATAAAAAGAGATAAAAAGTCCCATAGTAACCATTTTATTTCGTTTTACTTTCAGAATTACATCCAATAACAAACTTTAAACAGCAAACGCTGGAATTAATAGCACAAAAAACACTAATAACAACAGCCTTTAAAATAATAATAATCATAATATTAACACACAACTAATAATTTGTAACACCACTACTAATTAAATGGTTAGGTCAACTGATTTTATTTACTTTAATTATCACAATGTTTAATTTAAAAATTTAGTTAAATGTTTTTCGTTCTAGATTAATACAATAAATTTTATTTTTTATTGTGTATTTTTTTTTTTAGATGACGGTATCGACTACTTTGGTCATTTAGCCCTCTAATAATGGAAATTTCTAGCTATGAAAATAATATTCTTGACCGGGATTCAAACCCAGGACCTCCGGATGAAAGGCTGAAACACTACCACTTCGCCACGGAGACTGGGATTATTATTATTAGTGTAATTTATTATTTTAAAGGCTGTTATTAGTTTTTGGGCCTTTAGTTCCCGCATTAACTCTTTAAAGTTTGTTACTGGCTGTAATTCTGAAGGAAATACGAAATAGAAAAACTACTACGGGGAGTTTTACCACGTAACTACAACGATTTTTCCGTTTTTTACCTTAATTGCTAACAACTTGAAAAAACGAAGACATTTACTGTAAAACGACTTTCGCCATCGTTTTCTTATAAAGATTTACATTAAAATCACTTATCACATTCCAGTCTACCTTCCACCCGTTCTACCTTTCCCATTCTACATTCATTCCACCTTCCTATTTTTAAAAAAATGTTGACTCAATATGGTGGATCAAAGATGGTGGACAAAAATTTCAAACACATTATAAAGTAATAATATTGTAACTATGTAAATCGGCATTTGTTTCTACCTCCTAGTATCTCCTCACTTTTGAAATATGAAGCCGTTTTCATACTTTAATATCACTGTATGTTAGAATTGACGGATAAACGTAGTAGAAAGTATAAAATTTCTAACGACGATGAAGTAAGGAAAATGCATAGAGAGCCCTGAGAAATAAGATTAAAAGATGTGCAAAATGACAAAGAAATCTGTTGATGCAGATACTTACTGAAGTCTAGAGGAATTATATAGAAAGGAAAAATTATCACATGACGTTTTGAAGGCGAAAAGAAAATAGGTAGATGATTTCAGAGGAGGCTGTATTCCGATCTGAATTTTATAGAACTCTAAAAAAACTCAAAAAGAATAAGACTGTAGGAATTAATGATTTGCTGTCTCAATTAATAAGCTGTCTGGATGTTGTATAACAGAAAAAGGTTTAAGCATTACTGTGTAAAATTTATTTGACGGAGAAATGCCTTCGCATTTTTAAAATAGCGAATTAGTGCGTCTCAAAGAAAGCAGGAATAAATGAATCTCAGATTGTCGCTCCATCAGGTCTTATGCACCGAAAATACTTACCAGGATAATCTACGGGCAAACATAACATTTGGTTGAAGGTATATTAGTTGATATGCGGTAGAATATTTATTAGTTCACCTTCAGAAAGAACTTGATATAATGAAGGTCATTTTAGCCTTAAGAATATTAATTCCTCCTAAAAAGCAATCGATAATGTAGAATAGAATAATGTTTAATTATAAGAAAAATTAGACTGAAATATCGGAAGAGACAAATATACTGATTCAGAAAGGAGTGAGGCAAGAATGTAGTCTCTCCCATTAATTTTCAAATTCACAACAAGAAGGAAAGGTAAATTGAAAAAATGATTTGACTTGAGTAACTATTCAAGAAGATGGGATAAAAATACCGAGCTTCCTTGATAATATTGTTTTTTGGCAGAGACCAGAAATGAGTTGGAGGAAATTCTAAGTGGTATGGGTTTATGCTAGGAGAGAAATTGAATTTGAAAATAAAATAAATGTTTTGAAACTTGACAGAAAAGGAGGCAATAATTACACATAATACATTAAGATAGAGGTACACATATCAGAAGCGGGAGAAGTATAAAATTCTCCCACTAAAATAAAATAAAATGGTAAAGGGTGAACGAAACTAGTTAGAGATCAAAGGCGGACTGACACAAATAAGGAGATCTTTCATGCATACAAGTAACCTGTTGTTACCTAACATAAATCTATGAAATAGAAAGGTATTCTTAAAACCTTTTGTGTGGAATATAGCGAGTGATAATAGTGAAACATTAGCGATAGGAAAAGCAGAAAGAAAAATAATAGAGCCTTAAATTCAGTGTTACAGAGGAGAATTAGTTAAGTAAAACCTAGTACCAAATGAAGAACTCTAAAATCTAAAAACAAGGAGATAAATTCGGAGCAGACTCGTTTGTAACGAAACCAAACGAAACAGATCGAAAAAAGTATATCTGTTAAGGTATATAAGTTTCATTAATTCGGTCAAAAAGGAATGTGTAGGAATAAATACAAACATTGGGTTACATAAAACAGATAACTGAGGATTATCTCATTTATGATGTAGTAAACTACATCAAAGTTTAATTCATAAAGTAAGTTCGTAAGTTCTGTAAACTTATAAAAACTATATACAAAATTTACGTTTTACGTAATATTTCCTTAGTTTTTAGTGACGATATTATTTAACAATTTCCAGTTTATACTGACTTCATAATAGAAAAGAAGTTGGGAGAAGAATTTGTCGATCGACTTGGAAGTTCAGGACGAAATATATTTTAATACAGATTTATTTTGTGGCCACAATCCTGTCCTCTGCTTTTCAATAACTCGGTCTTCAAAACTGCTCAAACGATAATTCTTCGACAGCCTTTCTGTTTCTCTGTTATTTAAGTTTGCAGTTTACAAAAAAAAAGAATTTAAAAAGATTGTTTTTAATTTCCAAATCTGTTTTGGCTCAATTTCCAAAGTGAAGTCAGTCAAAATATATAGTTCTCAAATTTGTTCTGTTTTGTAATTTTGTCTCCTAAACAAAAAAACTTTGTTTTCAATATTGACTATGTATGCGCTCAATATTGTCTTCTGTCTTATTGTATTATCGTCCTATATCTACCATAATAGGTCATTAATTAATTTCTGCTCTTGCTCATAACACTTCTTTCATTCTTACTTAATTTACACCTACTTTACCTTCTACTCACACTTTAATTGAATTTTTTCCAGTATTATGTATCACTTAGAACTCGTCATTTCTTCACTAAAAACAATATCCTTTGCAATGCTCTATATTATTGAAAAGGTTAAAAATTAATTCAATATTTCAAGGTATATGAACCTTTTCAAATATCTTAGATATTTTATTAAATTTTTTTTCTCGCAAACAAGACATTTTTTACATATTGTATACTTACTAAATTATTAACACTGACTTATCGGAGGAATAAAAACTACATGATTTTATCATAATTCGATTAGATTAACGATTTTTATTTAGGGTTTTTACTTTCTTTAAACGAAAACGGAATTCTGCTAACTTACTAATCTGTGAAAGAAAAGAAAATTCTTTCATACAGAGATTACGTAAGATAGTATAGTACTCCAGGAATATAAGGAAAACATTAATAAAGAAAAATATGTTTGTTTGTGTGTGTGTGTGTGTGTGTGTGTGTGTGTGTGTGTGTGTGTGTGTGTGTGTGTGTGTGTGTGTGTGTGTGTGTGTGTGTGTGTGTGTGTGTGTGTGTGTGTGCTAGTACGAAGGTGCTAGAGTGTGAACTTCAAGTATTAATAAGGAGAACATTATGTTTCCATTATAAGTTAACAACAAACTTTTTTAAAAGAATTTGAATTGCATCATCTGATTTAGATGAAGATCTTATTAAAATTGTGAAGAAACATTGAATATTGTTCGCAAAACAATAAAATATTTTTAATGATAAAATATTTTACAACTCTTTATTTTCCAATTATATGAGCAAAACAAGTAACCACCTCTTCAGCTACAAAAGAAAGTGAGCGATTTTCGACAAATGAAAAATATTTTTATCGTAGATGTATATGCATTTACTGAAAAACATGAGTAAATTCAATATTTAGAGAGAGGGATTTTATGAAACCTGTTTCTTTAGATATCTTTTTTCCATTTACTAGTTTTCCTCTACTGAGTGAAAACAGTTCATTTCATTCTTCTCCATGAAAAGAGTATATTAATTTGTTGCTTTATACTGGCTATTGTCCACATTCTTCTCACGGCTGTAATATATATATATAAAGTAACTGAGGTTCTAAGTCAGTACCTAAACATATACCTTAACAGTCAGTACCTAAAATAAACATAACGTTGTCGTTTTTAGGCCTAAATATTATCTGCAATTAGGGGGGGGGGGCAATGCTCTCCCAATATACTCGTATTTATGTCACTGAGGAAGTCAATAGTAAACGACTTTACGACTCGATCCCCTTTTAGTAACCCTAGCACGAGGGGATTTTTATTTTTACAAATATTTAAGCCATTTTCGTGAATGAGTTGCGTTTTGCAACAAGTCATCCATAATCATACGTTTATGCTACTCAAGACGCTACGATTAAAAAAATCAAATCATAATCTTCGAATTGGATTCAACCACTTACAACAAATGATTTAGTATAAAGTTTATCGATTTGCAATATTATTCTGTAAAAGACTTTTAGCTTATTCAGTTCTAAAGTTTACAGCTTATACGTGAAACTACCTAAATCCCCATCTCCCATAAACAGAGGAAATTTTGAAAACAAGAGCGTGTTAAGAGGAAGCCGTTTGATATCTAACAACAGATTACTTATAGTTTAATTGCATTTAAAGAATACTTGTTCTCAGGACTTAAAGAATTATTAAAATATAGTTAACCGAAGTAGCAATAAATATTTACTGACGGTAATTTAATAAAAAGGATGATGATGTAAGAAAAAAATTAGCCCGTATGTAATTGTGTCATTTCATACGGTCTGTAAAATACGAACTGTAAAATACACGGTTATATTTTTACATTACGCATGTACATTTTCATTGAAAAGCAAAAAAATATTGTACATTATAATTGAATTACAATTTTCAACGAAATTAGAATGAATCAACAAGATTAGGCATTTGAGACCATCTTACAGTATTATAAAAATAGAGAGGGTATAAATATTATCGGATATAATACCGAGTCAAGAGAAGGAAGATGATACGGAGAGAGCGAACAAAAGAAAACGCAAGTTTTAAGTAAATTGATATAAAGATTTACTCAGGTATAATAAAATATCAGTTCAAAGTATCATTAGGAGACACGTGTAAGAGGTTTATAGACGGAGATGTGGGAAATGCGGGGAACGATAGGTAGGGGATGGGTTAGCAAAGTAGAAAGGATCACCGCAGCGCTGCCGGGAGCTGAAGAATCCCGTGGGATATTGGGAACAAATCCCCCTCCAAATTTTCACAAGCTTACCGACTTCCCCCACCTAACCCTATTCTACCCACCTTCACAGCCGACTTAAACCTCTTCCAGGCCCGAGGCAACACAGCCTGCAACAACCCCTCCTGTCTACCAAACCACTCCCTTAGTAAGCCAACAAATACGGCACAGCAACCGACGTTTCTCTCACTTTTCTTCAAAACTTAAAACTTGTTTCAGCCCTTATTTTTATCTACTATAGCCATGTTTGCAACAAATCTTCGAAAAATAATGCTTGAAAGGTAGTAATTGTTTATGCATAAGCAAAAAAGAATCAGTATATCTAAGCAGAAAAAATAGAAAACGTGTTTATTTAATTAATAGCAACTAGTATTATTTCTCAAATTATTTTTCGTTTAATAGTTTACTATAAAGTTAAATTAAAAATGTAGCAGAAAATCTTTTCACGCTAAAGTGATACTATTATCCGAATAAATCTACTATTTCATTATCCAAGGATGTAATTATTTCACGGTTACCTGAGAATCAAATTTTATTTTCTTCAAATAGATTTTAAAATAGCACAAATACATACAAAAACGCAAATTATCGTTATATGTGTATATATCACACATAAATTTTATTTGACGTGTAGTTTAAAACCATAATGGCAAGCTATTAGAATCTTTCTACCTGAATAGGATTACGGTTAATAATAAAGCTACTCGTAATTTTCAAAAGAAACCTTAAAAAGCGATAGGAAAGAAAATTAATAACTGAGCATAAATAATCTATTGTTACGAGAAAACTTTGTCGTAAGAAAAAACCATGTTGTTGAACTTTCATGGTATTGCAAAGACTTTCAGATTTAACTCTTTCCCAATGACTAAGTTGAAACTTATTTTACTACTTTCCTTATTTTCTTATTTACTTATTTTCTAATCAAAGGAGAAAATAAGAAAAAGGTAAAATAATTATTTGTTAAACTAATTAAGTTACAGAAATTAAGAGGAATCCTTTATTAAAAAATTCTGTATAAAAAATTAGTTTAAAAAATGATTTTCTTTACTCTTGTTTTTCTTTATCACTGAAATAAAGTTTTAAAATACTTCTTAATAACCCCAAATTTTTTAAATTTTAAATAGGTTTCAAGTCAATAAGTTGGAGTAATATGAAGTTTTATGAACTCCTACTTTTAAGAGTTACCCTTATTTCAATTCTCTAACCCAATCATAAGGGTTGAAAGTTGTTCCTACAACGTTATCTAGAGAAAAAAAGGAAAAACTTTGAAGTAAATAGTAAGTTTAACGGTGAAAAGATAGAAAAAATAAGTTAAATATAATTTTTTAAGTCGGGGTGTTTTAATTATGTTTTTTCAGTGGTGTTATTTCCAGTGGTAAGTACGATGATATTATTTTTCAGTAAACTAAAAATATTCTGATAAAGTTTAACCACCTTCGAGGTGTATTATCCCTTCATTATTCACCATTTTCTCAACCAATTTTTAAAAAATGTAATAGAATATGTATCCTCTAATATACACGGTATAATAGAATATCATTATCGCATGTTATACATATCGTTCGCCATAAAAAAATGGTTTGCATATTAATATATGCATGTAAATGAATTCAAAAATAAAAGTTTCGCACATAAGATCTCTGAACTTTGGGGCTCAAGCGCTCCAAAATATTGAGAATTGCAAAGTACAATAAGGGCTAATTTTTTAGCCCTTAGCAGTGATTTTCCTTTATTATTTAACTTAAAAGCTAGGGAATTCATTCCTTTCTATTCTCTCGGTTTCTTAGCTTAAAGGTATCTTTTACAACCTAATCTTAAAATTAAACAACAATGGACCTTTTAACACCAATACACTGGACCATTTTCAATACCAATTAACACTGGTATTGAAAATTCAAGGAAAATTCAATCGTTACCTTGGTTAGAAAAGATGAATTGTTGATGATATTGCAGTTCAGTTTATTGAGTATAATGAGGATGGTGTCTGTCGTGTGACTGTGGTATCGTTCACGAGTAGAGGATTTGCGAAAAATATTGTATTTGAAAATGACAACGAAAGGACGTGTGCGGCTAGAGGTAATATTCAGTAGTTGAAAAATATTCAAAATTTAGTGTGATTTCGTAAACCAAATGTTGAAACGGCGAGTGATTTCTGGGGACACATTTAAATTCTTACGCTTGGTTTATTGAAGAATTCTTAAGATATATCTTTCGAAGAGTATCTAATTAGAAATAAGTGACTGACTTAATATAACCCTCGGGAAACAATAAAGTTGCTATCTTGTTTAGTGATGCAGGTATCGATTGGAAATTCCGTTGACGCCTTCGTTGGATTCATTCTCGTTCTTATGGCAATGAATTTTACGTGAGTATCTGGTTACGTAAGTTTACGTGGTTATCTGGATCAATCCATACCTGACCTACAAGGCTTAACACCTGGCCTACAAGGCTTGTAGGCTACAAGGCCTACAAGGCCTGACCTACAAGAGAAAAGGTTGCATTTGGAACATTGGGATTTTTACCCCCAATGAACTAGACGCTGTAGATAGGATACGGCCGGTAGGCTTCCCCACCGAAGTAATATAGGCAGAAGTATGCGGATGTTCTACATTAATTCATCCTACACAATCACATGTTTAATAAGATGTATAAACTCTTTTTAATTAGCTTTTTTCTTCAACCTGCCTTCAAAGACTAATCTGAGGGTTAAAACAGCTTCTCTTATTTCCATGTTTTTTTTCTGAAACCAAATCGGTGTATTCATCTAGTTAATAAATAGATATTATTTTATTCTATTTTCCTCATTAGGAAAATACGTACACATTTGTACGTCGCAATCTGTTTAACTCCCCCATGGTCCTATTAGATGGGATGATATGTATGACATGAAAATGACATGTAGTCTGCACAGACTCAGGCCAACCATCTCTGAGGCGTACAGTGAATTGAACCCCAAACACCAAAGTACATCGATATCCACTGTCTAGTATACAAATTTGTAAAAAGCCTTTACTAGAATTTGAAACTCTGAACCTTAAACTTCGAAAATCAGCTATTAAAAAACTGATTTGCGACGAGTTAACCACTAAACCGTGAGCTATAAATAAATATAAAGTAATTATTTTATTCTAATTGGTTCTTAAACTAGGTATTATATAGATCATGACAGGGAAGTATAGTTGTGATATTATACCGCTGATAAAAAGAAATTCATAGTTTTTATATTACAGTTGTGATATCACAACTACAACTGATAAAAAGAAATTCATTTATCTGAGGTGATTAATAGAAACCGTGCGAAATTCTTAATTACAGCAGCGTCACAAAATGCAGAAACAGCAGTTAATTAAATAATAAATATGGTTAAATTCTACATTTTCCGGTGTTTAAAAATAATAAACGTAACAAATAATACCAAAGAGTATACAAATTAAATACGTATACGAAGAAAATAGACGATTAAAATCAATATGAAATATAATAGAAAATTTAAAAGCATTAACTGAAATTGAGTTACTTACGTATTACTTTGTACCCCTTAAACGAGATGCAGAAAACTCAAGGTTATGTTTAATTATTAATATTTAGAAACTCAACAACTGATTAGTATGGTTTTTCTAAAAGAAAACTTTTTATTTTAAATAAAGTGCTGGGAATTATAAAGGTTCAATTTTTATAAAAATGGCGCGGAATAAGTCAATTTTAATAAAACAAATTACTTTATTTGAAAATAATACAATTTTATTTGATTATAAGTGGATTATTTAGGAATTTCTGATTAGTAATAAGACGCTTAAGTTGCACCATTTTGGAAATGGTTCAACCTATTTACAAACTACAGTCTTGTCTTCGTTTAGTATCTTATTAGGTAGACTCTAATTGGGTAAATCGAAAAATTCCAACAAAATAATTCTTGATTTATTTTTTGTACTGAACTTTATGCTGAGACATACACGTAGTTCTAGCTGCGATGAAGTGAACATAAGTGAAAAAAAGAATTTACAGAAGTGTAAAGATAAGTTCAGAGCACTTTTCATGCAAGCGCATGCCAGTTCATTCCAAGTGAGTGACAGAAGGATGTGGTAAAAAACATTACAAGCAGTCAAAAGCCGTAATCAGTAAATATCATCATGACATATGCAGGTGTTCGTCGATACTAAATCTATAAGGAGATATCTATACAATTAAGAATACATGACATTTGATTAATAAAAATAAAGCATTAATACGATAGCCTTCTTTTAAATTATTTATTCTTTCCCGTTTCATTTAATTTTAATGAATTAAGTCTTTTCTTATATCTCTCTCGATCGCGTTACAAATTGTATTCAACTTTTTGTCATTGCTGCTACATTTCTATCTAATAATAATTATTTTATTGATACAATTTTTAAAATTCAAGGAAAACGTTTAGATTTTAAATTTGAATTCTTTTATTTTTATCCATCGATGGAAAGTAAATTAAGGCAAAAGGTCATCTGTTAGTCCAACGGTATTTATTTCAAAGTATATATTGAATATATACTTTGAATATTGAATATATATTGAAAATCGTATATATTCTGCACCATCTAGCTTCATTTTTAACATAAAGGTTAGTAAATGGTGTTCTCAGTGTTAATTGAGAGATTTTCATCCTCGCACCTGAGAATATGTAACAGAATTTCCTTCGAATTTACTATTGAATCAGGAATTTTTCTCTGAATTAACCAAGCGGTTTTATCAGCATATCTAGAATATATAAGTAATGCTCATTCAATTCGATGATCGAATCATCGACAACGAAAATTTAAACCCTTAAGCACCAAAAATTCTAACTTTATTAAGAATAGCTTGATTTAGACAACTCTTCTAAGAATTGTGACCTCAGCTAGAGAATACTACAAAGTAGTACCACTCAAAAGCAAATTCACAGGTATCGTTATCAAAAACCCCCTGATTATCAAGCAGGACTGTTACAGCTAAATTAATAATATAAGCCTGCATTGTTTAAAGAGATTAAACATTCGGAACTACTTTTTTTTTAAAGTAATCTTGTTTAATGTATAATAAATTTCGGTAATCTGTTGGAACCTGAAAAAAATTAAGGAAAGTACATGTACAGACAACCTGATGAAGAACATAGTTTTTTATTTTAATAACTAAAACTAGAATTGTTGTAAAGGGTTAAAGTCTTATAAGTTGTTTTATCTTCACTATTTTTTTACTGCTAAAATAATAAAATTAAACGAATGCGGTATAGGTAAAATTAAAAAATAAACCTGATCAACTACAGTTTTCAAAAAAAGTTCCAAAAAATAGTTTCAAATAATGAAGTGCAACGTTACTTTCAAAAAAAGTTTCTTAATTTGATCCTTGACGAAACATAAAAATAGTACAATGCGGGATTGCGAAGTTATTATTTGTAACGTAAGAATAACATATTTCACGCCTAGCGTATGATTCATCACTCCATAAGCCAAAGGTACGTAATCGTACCATTATTTTTAACAACTAGTATTCATTATCAGTTTTCAGATTAAATAAAAGCAACACTTAAATAAGCAAATAAAATAGAAATATTATTTTTAACAAGGACATCGCGATCATTACATACCTTATACGGAAAGGGTTGCACGATCTCGTAAAATACAGTAAGTTGATATGCAAGTAAAGTCGCTAATTAAAAACGTACAACGACATAATTGCTTTTTTTATTACAACACTTAAGAAAATAAAGGCAAATTACACAAAGCGCGAAAAATTTACAGAAATTAAAAAGAAAAATTGTTTACGAAAAGGTTCGTTCACGCACCATTGGGGGTTAATCGGTTAAGATGATTATTCCTTATTATGGATGGGCACAAGAATTTAAAAAAATCTCTCTTCATTAACTCCTTTGAAGGCATCGTACGGTTGGGCTCGTAATGACAGTTAGAAGGCGCACTATAGGCGCTCTATTTGGTGCGCACTTAATTGACGTCTTCAAGCTAAATGTGGTTCTTGGGGCAGATGTGGAAATTACTATTTTCTTGGATAGCGTGATTCCATTGAGTTTACCGATAAAGTCATTCTCGTCAATAGAGATAGTACATGAAATTGAGAGAATAGGGAAGGGATCTAAAAAAGATTCCCGGATTTGATTCTGTTTCCCACCAGATGCTAACTATGCTCCCAACTAAAGCTGTAATATGCATACGACACCTTTTCAATGCTATTCTTGGAACAACTTATCTCCTAACAGAAAAGAAGGTTTCTCAGATACCAGATTACCAGGTTTACCAGGTTTCAGAGAAACCTGGTAAATCAGCTCAGGATGTGTTGTCATACAGGCCTATCAGCTTGCTGCCGATTATATATAACGTATTCGAGAGGCTTTTCCTTCAAAAATTACGAACTGTTTTAGACAGCAGCGATGCAATACCCGATCATCAGGTTTTCAAATTAGTCATGGTACCGTCAAACATATCCATACAATTACTATTATCATCATCTATTGCCTAAAGATGAAGGGATATTGTCCAGCGGCGTTGCTGGATGTACAACAGGCTATCGATAAGTTTTAGTTTCATGGATTTCTATATAAGAAAGACATGGCTGCCTCAGCCTTTCTACTTAGTATTGCGTAGCTACCTAGGTGGTCTTTTAAATCTCGCCAGGAGTTGTCTGGCTTTTTGAAACTAATTCAGGTGTTCCACAGGGTTCTTTTTTGGGGCCGATTTTGCGCCTAGTTTTCACATCGGGGTTTCCTACCCCGGACTATGCTACTGTTGCGTCCTTTTCCGATGATACAGCGATACTGGCGGTTGACGGTAACCCGGTTCTGGCCTCGGAAAAACTTCAGATGGCGTTAGATGTTGTCAACTTCTGGCTACCTAAATGGAAGATACGGGTTAACCCGGCAGTCCAAGTACGTAACGTTTACTGTGAGCAGGAAAGATTGTCCACAATGGGAGCTATATTGAGGGCTTTAAGGAAGATTATTCCTCAGGCTGGTAATTTAGTTTTTGTCGTCCCCAATAATAATATTGGAAACTATATGAAGAAATTAATATCTTATTTGCGGAGAGACGAGGAAGTAGCGGTTAAAGTGCTTACGATCCCAGTTGAAGGTAAAGCTATACAAGGCAAATATGGACAAGCCCATATTAAAAAGTCGACACCACCGGCAGTTGACAGTCGTACTGTGGTTATCAAAGCAGCTGGAAAATCCTATTCTGATTTACTTAAAACGATGAAGTCTGCAGTAAGTAGCGAAGATGCAAAAGAGGTCATCTCCTTACGTAAGGGCAGGAATGAAGAACTCCACGTGAGAATTCAGGGAGCGCAGAAAGCTGCAGAGTTTACAAGTAACCTACAAGATAAGGCGGCAGATCTGCATGTTGACCTGCGTACAAGAGCGGGAAGGCGCACAATAGTTCACATCAGGGATGTAGAATATGACACCACTGAGACAGAAATTTTTGCTGCAATTACTGCAAGAGTAGGTACTGATGAGGACATCAAGATATCGTCAATTAGAAAAGGGTACGCCGAGACCTAAAATGTTACAGTTATCACCTCGTATAGGACTGCCTGTAAGCTGGTGGAACAAAGTTTGAGGATTGGCTGGGTAAATTGTCGGGCATATATTAGGGAATCAGAGGAAAATTGCTTCAGATGCTGGAATACTGGACATCGTAAACATGAGTGCAAGGGCCCTGACAGAATGAATCTCTGCTTCAATTATGGAGGCAGAGACCATAAGATTGCTGAATGCTGGGAGCATAGTAGCTGCCTGGAATGTGGGAGCCAAGAACACTGCACCGGAGGCTGGGGGTGCTCAAAACACTTAAATGCTTAGGGTGATAATGGTTAACGCAAACAGAAGCACCATGTCTCATGATTTGGTTAGTGAACTGGTCATAGAGCAAAGGGCTGATTTACTGATAATCACGGAGCCGAACAAGTACGTTGTTGCTAGATCATGGATGGTGGATACAAATGGTGACGTGGCAATTATGGATGTAACTGGCAGGATAGCATGGAGATTGACGTCCAGATCTGGAGGCATGTTGACGGTGGAGTCGGATTCAACACTAGCGATTGGTGCCTATGTGTCTCCAAACTGTGACATACATGAATTTACTAGAAGAATAGACATAATACAAGGAGTAGTAAATAACGCTAGGAAGAAAGTCATTATTCTAGGTGATTTCAATAGTAAAGCGATTGCAGCAGGGAGCGCATACACCAATCGCAGAGGTGAGATCCTTACGGATATGATGGGGGTAGTTAGCTGTCATTGTGTAAATGATGGCACCCCTACATATGAGGCGAGAGGACACTCGTCAGTCTTGGACTTAACAATCATAGACGATAGATGGAGCAGGGAACACTGGGACTGGCGAGTGTTACCACATGATGTGGCGAGTGACCATCATGCCACTATGATTACCATAAAAGGCTCAGACTATGTGACTAGAGAGAAAATGCCCTATAGTAGTTTTACAACGGAACAGATCGAGATCATAATCGATAGAACGGCCGAAAGGATTATCAACATAGAGAATCTGACACCAGTTGCCCTGACTAACGTTATAAGACAAGAAATGGGCAGAGTAGCTCACAGAAGAGCTAATAGACACTCAGTGTATTGGTGGAATATGGAGATTGAAACACTGAGAGGGCTCCTACAATCACGCAGAAGAAGGAAGCAGAGACTCAGAATGCGAGGCGGACAGGAGTACGAGGAGGCATCTCTGGCTTATAAAGAGATCAGACGGGCCTTAAACAAAGCTATTCGTACATCTAAGAAAAACAATGGCACAGACTCTGTGAGGAGGTACACGGAGACCCCTGGGGACAGGCATACAAAATAATCACTAAGCGATTTGGAAGGCGTCTGCCCGTATTAAATAATGAGCAGGTAGAACAACAAATTAATGAGCTATTCCCCGGTAGAGTAGAAACTGCAGGAAATGTTATAGATTGCGAACCCAGAAGCTTCACGTTCTCTTAATTGCTCTTGGCTGTAGCACAACTGGGTAATAGGAAGAGCCCGGGTCCAGACGGAATTCCAGCGGCACTCCTTAAAGGGGTGATAAAGAGAATTCCTTATGAAATGCTTGATGTTGCCAGCCATGGATTAGAAAACAAGACATTTCCAGGAATCTGGAAGGAATCTAGGGTGGTGTTCCTCCCAAAAGGCACAAATGACAATGGAGAACCTTTATACAGACCATTGAGTCTTTTAAATACCATGGCGAAGGTAGTGGAGAAGATGCTCGCTGGCCGAATCTTTAAGGAACTTGAGGAAGGAATAGGCATTAGTGGAAATCAGTTTGGATTCATGAAGGGTCGTTCGACGATACAGGTGGCGACAAAGGTGATCAACTGGGCTAAGAATACTAGGAGCGGCACATAGAGAACGAGGCGTATTCCCCTATTCATAGATGTAAAAAATGCATTCGGTTCTATCAAGTGGAATCAATAAATAGGGCATTAGTGGAAAAAGGTATCAGTCCTTATTTAAGAAGGCAAATAGGGGAATACCTCTCAAATAGAGAATGGTTGGTGGAGACGCAGAGTGAGTGCCTACGTTTCAATATTTATGGCGGTGTGCCACAGGGGTCTGTACTGGGACCCTTACTCTAGATACTGGCCTTCGATGGGATATTAAGAGTAGACTATCAGGATGGGGTACAAGTAATTGCCTATGCCGATGACCTAGCGATACTCATCAAGGGTAAAACAACTGTCGATGTACAAGAGAGTGCTAACAACACGTTACGGACGATAGATAATTGGTTGAAAGAGAGGGGACTCCAGCTGGCAATAGAGAAATGTAAATATATTATGTTCACAGGGAAGAGGATTTTAGACCGTCCGGCCATCCAAATTGGAAACCAACAAATAACAGAGGTCGAACAGATTAAATACCTGGGTGTGACTTATGAGAGGAATTGCCGGTTCACCCAGCATATAATAGACATATGTGCCAGAGGTGAACAGATGACTAAGAATTTGAATATAATAATGTCTTCGCAGAGAGCTCCAAGACCCTCTAAGCGAAGGGCGATAGCGTCCACAGTGACATCCATGATGTTATATGCAGTACCAGTGTGGTGGCACTCAGTCAGGGTTAAAAGAAATTTGAACAGACTGGTTAGTACTCATAGGAGGCTGTTGCTGGGGGTTGTTTCAGCTTACAGGACGGTCTCCTATGAGGCGTTGTGCGTGTTGTCTGGGGTGCCACCAATAGACTTAATGGCCCTAAATAGAGTCGAGAGGGCGCAAGGCCTCGAAGCAAATGAAGCAAAAGATAGAATTAGACTTAGAAGGCAAAATATTTGGCAGGAGGATGGACCAGCCAGACGCACGAAGGAGCTGATTCCAGATCTGGCACTATGGTTAGACAGGAAACATGGTGAGTTAAATTATCATATCACGCAGTTTTTTACAGGTCATGGCAATTTCAATGAGTACCTCCATCGTGTTGGAAGAAGGCCAGGTCCAGAATGTATGTACTGTGAGAGAATTGACAATGCAGAACACACATTTTTCTGCTGCGAGAGGTGGGCAATTAAAAGGAGGAACTGCGGCATAATAGGTATGAGCCCAGCAGAGGTCCTAGAGCACATGTTGAGGAGCGAAATAAACTGGAAGAAGGTTACGGAATTTATAGTAGCAGTATTAACAGAGAAGGATATAGATGAAAGGCGACTAGGTTACTAGTGTAGAATAGGGTAGGGTGGACAGCCTCAGTGATGAGAGACGGCACGCTGAGGTGTGTCGTTCTCAATGATCCACTGAGGACTCCATGGGTTTAGATAGATCCTGATGAAGAAGAAGAGTAAGAAAAGACCCGGTGCCACGTTACGGCTATTCGAGGTTTCCAAATGGGCAAACAGAAAATCACTCAAAAGAGCTGACACCGCCGAGCCGACCTGCCATGCCGGACGTTCAGCCGGTAGGCGGAGAGGCTCGTTAGAGTTTACCAGACACTCCCCTGAGTGGCGCAATACCAACCAGTCGGACCGGCCCAGGGGAGTAGAGTGGAAAAAAAAAAGGAAAGATTGTCCACAGGTTCACCTTGATAATGCAGATATCCGCATTCCAACAGCGTTCGATATCTAGGTTTACATCTGGATCGTCGTATGACATGGAGGGACCACGTACGTGAGAGACGAAAGCAGCTTCACGTCAAATTTAAGAGAATGTATCGGCTAGTGGGCAAGATCTCAACTTTTTCTGTCGAACAAGGTACTGATATACAAGGTGTTCTTGAAGCTTATCTGGACATACGGATTTCAACTATGGGACACTACTAGTAACAGCAACGAGGAGGTCATCCGAGGAGGTTTCAGAGCAAAATTCTAAGGAGTTTGTTGCAACAACTGCGGTTCATGAAGAACGCTGGAAATCACGAAAACTTTGGGATCTCATTTGTTCGCGAACAGATCGGACATCTGAACACAAAGTTTATAGAGTGTTTCATTTTAATCACCCCATGTGATGTTTTCGTAAACTATGCACAATAAAAAAAAATACCAAAAGGTTATTCAGATTGGAGACCTTGAACTATGAGGTTACTCATAGTGACCTTGTATCTGACCTTGAACTTGATCTAATTTCAAGAATAACACAATTTTTTCAATCGGAATGAACTATTTTTGACCTCACCAATGAAAAGAGCAAAAGATTTTACATTAAAATAAATGGTCACGCATATGACCTTGAACCGTTTTTTAAAGTCATGCGGTTAACCATCGGAGATAGTGTTACACGAGAGTGTAAAGTCATTTGATGCTCTTTCCCATAGTTTGCGAGATAAATGGCCTGAAATATAAATATTCCAGGAATATTGTATCACCTTCAAAAACGTGTAACTCGTATAACACCTTCTCCGTTTAACGCTATTACCCGATGTAAGTTTATTTCCTGTTTTGCGGAACGACATGTGCGTACGATTTTTCAGAAAATTGTTCGTTTCAAGATTGCTATTTTTCTTATAGAATGGTAGCTTTCTAACTTAGGGAATGAAGTAGAGAGGTGGTGGAGAACAAGCATTTATCGCCAAGCCATCACTGTAAATTTGTATACTAAAACGTCGGAATAAATTTAGACCTTTTGTAGATGTTATTTTCTACTTTACTACTAAGTAGCTTGGAAAATTACATCACTTTAATTAAACATAAATCCTACTGAGTTTGTAAGAAATGAAATGAAAAGAGATAGAAAGATAACAAAAAAAAAAAAAAACAGAAAAAAATAAAAACAGAAAATTCTATGTTCAGGAATTCTAGACTTCTACCAGTTTTTGTATATCAGTTTAAAATATCAAAGGTCAAAAACTCTCTCGATAAAGAGTCCAAACATATTTAAAGGTTTTAAAAATGGACATAAAGATTATGTTTTTACTACCTTTAAAAAAGGAGGAAGATTCTAAATTTTGCTCGTATGTATCTATTTATTTTTATTTCAGTTCAATCCTGAATTGCCACCTAAAGCACAGATTTTGAAAATTATTTTTTTTATTTTGTATCAGAAATTCCCCTAAAGATTCCATATTAAGTTTTTCCGCATAACTTTCGTAGAAGATTAATTTATGTAATACTTAAATATACCGATAAGTAGTCATTTTACTTCAGGCTTTTCAACATTTACTTTCAATTTATTCGTTTCAAAATTTTTAACAATTTACATATTTTCCCAATTCATTACTTCTTTTCCGATGATGCTCTTTGAGGATGCACTTATTCTAACTTTTTGCAGATGTTTTGCAAATACTTATACCTGTAATAATCTTGAAGACTTCACTATTTTCACTTCGACGTCACCGTTGTCACTTTTCGAGATTGATCTAGATTACAATCCACTTCTTGAGAAAATCGACCCGTTCATTGCTTAAACTGAAATATCGCTTCAAACGGCATATGTCAAATATCGAAGAATAACAATGCCATTTAACTTTGCCATAATAACAATAGAATAATAATAGAATTACTTTGCCATTTTCAGAACTTTATAAAATATTTAATCTTAAGCTGGTATTCGATAAAATTATTTAATTTTTTTATCGTAATAACAAAAAAAAAAAATAAAACTGCACGGTAATATAGTGAAAGTATCTCCTCGACATTCAGTCAACGATATCCGTTGACTCCGATAACCATGCTTACAACATTGCTAATAAATTATGGTTATTTTTGGTCCCGTTTATAACTTCTACAATCAGTTAGATGGTTTTAAATTTAAAACTTCACTTAACTCAGTTTTTATACATAGCTCAGTTTTATTTGTTAAATTAAACACAAAATGATTTCTACTGTTTACAGAGGTAAATTTATAAAACGCTTTTATATATTTATGCAGGAATCTATTAATTTTTTAAAGAGTTTTGAAGCCAGTTTATTATTATCATAATTCATATTTTATTATCATTTATTCATTCATTACCTTACCACATAAATATATATATATATATAATTTAAATTAAAGATAATTGAATATAGTAATATTGTATCTTTACAATAACTGAAGCGAAAAAATATTCATCAAAATGTTTAAATTCTTGATGATCATCAAAATATGTATACCTCAAAGGTTGCTCAAACGCTGTAAAAATAATTAAACATTGGAGTGCTACTAAAATCAAGTAAATTTTGTTTGATATATTTCACGTATAATTCATATATTAAAATTTGTCGGGTCCGGTGATTTCAATCGCGGCTGACAGTCGCTAATCGTACTAGGCAGAGGAAAGATAGGAATTAGAGAAAGGTTAAAGTAGTCTTGATTCCAGGGTTTGTTGGCCGGGGAGGTCCCAGGAGAGAAAAGGGAGCGCAAGCAGTAAGCTCGGGGTAGGTTGCGATTATTGTGACGTCCTAACAACCCTAATAGCCGGATAATCTTGCACCCCTCAATAGAAACCTTAACTAAACTATACCTCCCTTTCCCTTCCACCCAAACCTTTCAGTTTCTCTCTCTTTCTTTCACATGCTTTAGCTTGCAATTCTCCCCTTCAAACACATCAGGCACAATGAAAAGGGGTGGTGTTTCTTTCTGAATTAATCAAATGTTTCAGTCGCTTTTTTCCTTCACTGCTCACTTCCCATTCACTCTTTCTCTCTCTCTCTCTCTCTCATTCTTTCTTTATCTTTGTTATACATAATTTTTCACATTATTATGTACGTAACTTATAAAACTCTAGGGCTTCTAGTAAATCTGCTGAACAAAAACCACAACTATTTATCTCTTGTTTTTTTTTTCTGAAGGGAGATACTTCAAAGGATTCTACGAGGATCCCAGTACTTTCAATAAAATTAATTCTGATATATCACGTCATAATTTAGCTTAATTACAAAACTGTTATTACCTAATACGCTAATACATTATTTAAACAAAAAAAAGTTTTGATAATTTTTCTGCGACTAAGCTTTACGAAATTAATACTTTTTTATTCGTAATAATCTTCCAGAAAAGACTGCAAATATTCTTGATAATTTGTCACACCCGCTCTGATAAATAGAGTTACTGATTCATATTCACAGGAGACTTAACGTTAATAGCCGGCATATCACCACTATATAAATAAAGTAAGCTTCAAAATCAGTTGGTTTTGGTCTCAGTTCGTGGAACCGGGCTAGGTCTGGCTTTTGTCTACTTATATTTCTTTTATCTCAATTCTCTTTTTAAAGTTCGAGTGAGAATTCATGACAAACGTTACATCAGACGTTATTTCAGAAATCGACTGTTTCTATAAAACCTTCGTTCTCAGTAGGTTATGAACTTTGAACGGTCTAAACTACAACTTTTTCAGTTTTTTTGTAAGTGGCGATCTTTATCACATCCAAATCCCAGCGTTTCCTAAGGATATTAAGGTAACCACAAGGATTACTATTTCCTTCCATGTGGAATAGGAACTTTTGTTTACAAAAACATTTTTTCGGCTGGTTATGGTAACGACTCAAGTTTATAAAATGTTGTTATATCGAAGTTTCTTCTGATGGAGGAAACTCCGTATATATTTACGCGATTTTGAAAGTCATCACGTTCTTGTTTGCCAGTGAATTATAATTTTGATACTCGCATTATAAAATTACACCGATATTCATAATCTATTAATCCGTGCACAAAATAACGCCCTGAATAGTCAGCCTATTTCGACAGAAAATTTTTGTATCTACTACCTCTCGCTTCTGACACGATTAGCCGCAATCATTACTAATTTAGAACCGATCTTATAAGTAAACAGAATTTTTAGAACGTGCAATGAGAATATATTAACCTCTAAAATATTCGTCATTCCCTGACTTCTGTTCGTTTACCGGTTAACTGTTACATGATCTTGTTCTCGCAACAGATCGTTTCAAGTTACGGGTACCTCTTCTCTGAATTATTAAATAATTATAATGAAATATTATATCGTTAAATAGGAAAAAAAATTTGAGTTAATTCCAGAATAGAATTTAGATATCTTGCTAAACCGCTTTCCAACTTCGCAGTGAAATTTATGTTATTATTACCGTATAACTAACTTATGTAACAGAATACATATTAAGTGAAATGAGTTTTGTTAGGAATACCTAATGATCTTTTACAAACACTTTTCTTTCAAAATAATATATGACTTTTGAACAATATGTTGACTATTCGATGAGTCGGTCCATTTTTTACCGTAATATTGTGATCTCCGTATTCCAATTGTCCACCAAAAGACAAGTTACCTTCATCGTGCTTCTACCAAGCAGTTCAGAATTTCAACTGAAATTCTTTATTTTATTCCTCCATTTTTTATTTATATATATAGCATTTTATTAAACCTAATTTACAACAATAAATCAGCCTTATCATAATATCCTCTGAAACCTTTTATTATTATGAATGAATACAACGTTTTGCGTGATATTTCTTACTTTTTCTCGCCAGGTAACAATAATCGATTAATCCATAATCCAAGGTATTATCGGATATATAAATCGGATAACTTTCGTTATCCGATTTGGTTTGCTTGGCATTTCTTCCGTCACCACCCCATTCGGTCGCCCTAAAGCACAAGACCGAATATCTGTGCCACAAACGGCAACTGAGCCTCGAACAGTTTAGCGACCGTTATCCTAAATAGCTCCTAGAACTTACCTAACAGCGTGAGCGAACAAAGCGCGGTGCCATGCACCACCGGCTTACGTGTCCAACCTCTCACTTGTCATGTATTTGCTAAAATGGGTAGGCGCACCCCCTCAACTACTAAAAATATATATGACATTCATAAATTAAAAGTTATTTCGTTTAGACAGCAATTCGCTGCCACGCCTAGGTCGCTGAATGGCAGCGACCTAGTCCACACAGGAAGTGCCTGTCCACCATATAAGAGCGCTTGGAGCCTTAAGTGGCTGGTGATCAGCCGTATATATTTCTAGGTTAGCTTCTCACAACAGTGCGGTAGGAGTCTTTTCCCTCAGGTAAACTACTGATGTCGGTTGAGCAAAGCAACCGCATCAAGGACCTCCCGTACGGTCTGACAATGCGGCTCTCGCCACATTGACTTGCCGCTTGTGAGTGGCCAATTTTCCCCTTGACATCTAAGTTCCAGGTTGGCCCGGTCTCTGCCCCCCTCCCACAAGAGCAGGGCAGTCAAATATCAGGTGTTCATTTGCCTGGACCTCCCCGCAGACGCACATCTCATCAGCTGCCAGGCGGAACCGATACTGATTTTGGTTTAAATTAACATGGTAATTTAAATGATGGTAATTTAAACATTAAAAATATTTTTTTCTTGAATTATGAAGATTGATATAACGAAAGTTACAACAAGTTATAACGAAAGTCTTCATCATTCAAAAAAAAAATATTTTTACACAAGCGGAAATCAGTTTTGGACACCTAATAATCCCATTCCAAGACGCTGCCCGTCAGGGCAACCCACCCGGAGGGCCTAGCTGCGGAGGAATACCGTAGGCACGCCCTGCAACTAGTAAAACTATTAAATTTTTCATTAAGTAGGGTTTCGTATTTTATTTTTTTTACTGCAAAAACTTAGTCTACAAGTAACAATAACTTCATCGATAAGAAGAGGCAAGCGACTTTTTATTTACGAGAGCTTAAAACGGAATTTAAACATCATGTTCAGATGACGTAATACACACTACAATTAAATAATTACGTGCACACAAAATTCAAAAGGAGTATTAAATTTAATAATCTTGATCGATTTAGAAGTTTTCAAGATCATTGATAATATGCAAATATAGCTTTTTCTTATACTCTAAAACAAATTAATAACGTTTCTAAGCCACCGAAAATGACAGAACTTAATGCTCAGTCGCAGTTATTCTTAAGAAATTCATTTAAGATAAAACGGTTGTTAAAGAAGGAAAGAGGCTGAATGTTCTTTGAAGAAAAGGTTTAGCTTTATGAGGGAGAAGGTTAGGGAGTATGCACGTGTATTCGAGTCAGAGAATTGGGAAGCCCAAAGCAAAAGCAAAGGAAACAATTAAATGAGCGTGCATCATTTAACTGGTATTGTTTTGTACGGTTCAGTAAAGCCCGACCGAACAGAACCATCCTCGTCCCACCGTGCCTTCAATGTAGATAATTTGTTTCCTGTACAAGAAGACCTAACTGGCTTATCTGAAGTAGGCAGGCCTATCAAACCCCCCCTTCAACCACCTAAACCCGATTCCTCAAACCCTCTTTCCCTTTAATCTCCATTCATTCATTTTTGATGAATCGGTATTTGACAAATTAAAGAAAGCGTTTATTCATACACTCTAAAAATAGAACTCAGAATTTATACTATTAAAAATAAGGTAACATAACTAAGTATATTTGTGTTGGGAAAATAAATATAGACTATAAACACATGCAACTCCTTACAGCTTAACAATAATTGTATTTTAATAATCTTAAACCGATAAAAGTCATTATTCAAAGAAAATTATATCGGGTTTTTTAAAAATAAAATTCAACTAGCTATACGTAAAGTACAAATTTATATTTCTGTCGAAATATAAATTTAGTTTAATCTGAAATCCTGAAAAACATTTTATTTCATTGTCTTCGACAATTGAATTCACCCAAAAGAGAAGATAATTTGGTAAAGTCATTATTTTTATCCTTGAAACTCACGATTATTTATCCATTTGATATGATTATTTAAAACTTCGGGTAAACTGACATTAACGGTACTCCACGATGTAAGATTTATTCAGAAATTATGGTAACCTGTAATTCTCAGAACGTTTTACTTAATAGGGAATTTATAAAATGAGAAATAGTTTGGTTAAATAAGAAAATCAGTTTCTTAAAATAGATTACCTACACTAAATAATATAACGTGTCATTTTTACAGTACGAAAATTGCAATTAAAATTAAAAAGAATTCTTCTAGATAGGAATCCGTTGTTTTTTAGTTTCACATTTAAAGAAATAATGAACCGATTATGATTTTTCATCTTAGCATATCATCACTAATCCATTGTTGGCCATCTTAGAGGATTGTTGCAGACAAGATGAAAAATTAACCAGTGGGGCGGGATGATTCGTTCTCGTATCTAAATCGTTGGATTGAGTATATTATCATATTAATATCGTTTTGTTGTGTGTCAACGTGAATAGAGTGTTCTTTTTATACGACTGCCCAAAAAAGAATGTAATGTATTTAGGGTG
Source organism: Lycorma delicatula (assembly GCF_047948215.1). NCBI lineage: Eukaryota > Metazoa > Arthropoda > Insecta > Hemiptera > Fulgoridae > Lycorma > Lycorma delicatula. Next base: position 246,999,742 of record NC_134455.1, on the reverse strand, counting down.
TATGTAATGTATATATGTTTGTTCCACTGTAGCAACTCAACGACTGAACCGATTTAAATTATGACCTACCACCCCACCCCCCGTTGGAATTCTGACATTACAGGGAGTATCATGTCTAAATAAATGCATATATGTACGTTTAAATAAATTAAAAAAATGTCAAAAATCTATCAGATGAATAAGTTATTTTTGAATAATTCGTATCTCAACGCTTCAGTCTGAACGATTCGGAAACCTCGTTTCCGAATCTGTTTTTTTACTAGCGCCCTCTCCGGCAAGTATGACTACTTGACAGAGAGGCGGTGACGCTATCTCTAAACTCTTTAAAATAGGGTTTATCGACACCTTCCGTACCTTCAAATTCATTTAATTAAATCTATAAGATTGGTTTTGGATGTATGAATTATGTTTAAGAATTCTGTAAAGATGTAATCTATGCGCAAAACAGTTTTTCGATTAGCATTCTTGTTGGATATTGGAATGCATCAAAGTCCCACAGTAACTACTATAAAAATATTCAAACTTCAGACGTTTTCGGCCGAGATCAACTGATCCTGATCGGTCAAGAACGACTCAACCAATTTTCATCAAATTTTAGCGTGCTAATTTTAATATTACCTACCTATTTACATATCTAAATTTCATTGAAACTGATGTAGAAGTTTGGAGATTTTTGAGCCTCAAAATTTTACACGTAGGCATAAATATATAAAACATATCCCGTCAAGAATTTTTCATGATTTTTTTAATATTTATATTGTTGAATTCTATTCACGCATAGAACAACGCTTTTGCAAAACAGAAATTTTTCTCCGGATTTAATTTTAAAAATTAGTCACCATTCTTTTTTTTTTTTTACAAAAAAGATTATTTAACAGCAAGTATGACTTTATCTACATGCAACTCTATGGAAAAATCCATCTTCAACTCTGAAAAAAATGAAATCAAAACACATTCTGTCAAGCTGAAACTTTAATTCGACCGTTCTCTTACTACCTGAAGTTTATTTTATCTTTCAATATAAAACATTTTTTCTACGTACAACTCTATTCCTAAACATATTTATGTTGAGCTAATGTTAGATCAACATGTTGATATATATGTTATTGATATTATTATGATGTTGATACTTATGTTGCGAACTATTTATATATTAGATATCAACGAAACAGATACGATAAACAAAATGTATCACAAGTTATTTTTAATAGTGTTCGTATCTTACTGAATTCATTCTGTAGAATTCATTTTGGGATATAAACATTATGTCTAATATTAAATGAGATCGCTATAAAAAAAAGATGGAATCGACCAAATAACCCACATAGTACTCGTTTTATTTTCAATCGAAAATCCTCGGGTCTTTGATCATACCGCAGAAAAAGATTTTAGAGTAAGTTATATTCTTATTTGGAAGTTATTGAACTGCTTGGACATAAAAAGTGTTTTATTATAGTACGTCTTTAGAATGCGAGTATACATTTTATATTTTCATTTAGCAATGTAACAAAATGTGGGAAAAAATTAGATTCAAATCATTCTAACATAGGCCAACTACTCCGAGCCGACACCGATTTTGTCACCTCCCCTAACTTCAGGTTGCGTGAAAGTTCGTATATAATCGACCGGTCAAGTATAGTCAAAGTCCCGTATGTTTCCGATTGAAACTAAATCGAGTAACAATGAGGGTTATTTGGTTGATTCTATTTTTTCTATAGGGATCCAATTTTAATACTTTTTACCTTGCGCGACTATACATTAACTTAGGTTAACATTTCCCGCCATCTGTGATGAAAGAATGTATCCGTCAAGCATTCGACTTTCCTCTTCTTGCTGATAGACGTCTCTGGAATGGTCTGCATTTTTATCGTCTGCTGCACGGTAAATTTGTCCAGTAACGAGATATTCAGATTCGTGTACTGAAGGTCTGATCTGTCACCTGATGAACGATGTAAAGAGGTAGCCAGTGCTTACAATGAAGAAACTGACTTCTTTTTGTTCAGTGAAAACATATTCAGAAGTAAAATTAAGGAGGTAATATTCTCATAGATAATAAGCCCTGTACTGATTAGTTCTCTGTATTGCTTGTGCAATAGGCCAAGGCTAAAATAGTAAAGATTATGACGGACTTTTAATGTAATAAAATATTGTTTGTGCTCTGCTTTTTCTGGTGGAATGTGTTTAATAATAGTTGTATTTGCTCTCTTTTTCTCAAATTATGGTCGTTATCTGTATATAAGTGTTTTTTGTTGAATGTACCGTACAATATACAAAGGTTTAAGTAGCAGTTCAGTTGCACAAAATAAATATATTATTATTATTATCACTATTATTATTATTATTTTTTTTTTTTTTTTTTTGAGGTTTTTAGGGGCATCGACTACGTTGGTCATTAGCCCCATCCCACTTCAAAAAAAATTAAAAAAAAGTTCGATAATTCATATTTTCATGTAAAAATGTTCAAAATTTCACATTCTTCTAATTTCAAATCCAACAAATTACCGCCTAGGCTTTCCTTTCGGCCATCCTTTCTTGCGTTTTTCCATTCTGCGAACGGTCTCAACTTCCGATGACAGTGTGTCTGAGGCTTCGGACATGGCATCGTCTTCTCTTTTTGATGCCAATGACGTTCGCCGGCTTACATCAGGTGATGAAAGCTTCAATGGTGCTGTGAGCATCGTTGCAATTGAATCTAAACTCGCAAGCAATGCACTTTCGGCGGCTGATGAACTTGATTCAATGTCTAAGGCTGTGCTTGGGCCGGCTGATACAGATGCTCTCGCCACAGTTGTTCTCTGAGCTTTTGGAGCCTCTGTAAGTACAGTCTTATTATCGTCTGTGTCTGGTGCTTTTTCGATAATTACTTGCACCTCCATTTTGGTTGACTCAGATTTTTCCTGTACTCTTGTCTTAGTATCTTTAGCTTTATGACTCGTCGTCGGAGTGATCTTTTGGTCTTTGTCAGATAAATCAAGACTTTTCTTCATTACGTCTATTGATGGCGGTATAATAGAAGGTTTTGCTGGTTTTTTAAACTGCGCTGGTACGGGTTTTATGTCAACGACGTCAGTCCGGGAATGAGCCTTCTCATGTTTACTTAGTTGTCTGATGAGTTGACTCAATCTTGGAATCAATGATTCTTTCTATCATTGTCGCGAGACTTGGTGCCATTGTATTAAGCAACTGCTCCACGTTGATTTTAGATGTGGGGGGAGCAGCAGCTGCTTCTGCGTATGTAGTCGATGGTCGAGGTGTACGTAGATTGAGAATCTTCTTCGCTTCAGGATAGTTAACCTTTTGAAGCGTTTTAACTTCCTGAATGGCTGTTTCTAATTTGTATACTGGGCAGTTACTAGATCGACAGTTGTGGTGCCCTTTACAATTGATGCAGACTGGAGGGTCTTTAAATGGATCACCCTCATGTATCTTCATTCCGCATATGCAAATTTCCTGCGCTTCACATCTAGCTGCAGTGTGTCCGAAAAGTTGACACTTAAAACATCTCATCGGCTGCGGAATAAATGCCCGTACATCAAGCCGATGGATGCCAGCTCGCACCTTTTCAGGAAGATTTGGCCTATTGAATGTCAAAACATGCGAGGCCGAAGGAAGAATCTCACCATTTCGTCTCATAATAAGTCTGCGACAATGTGTCACTCCCTGACTAGACATTTCCTGCACTATTTCTTCTTCAGTACAGTTAAGAAGATCACGGCAAACAACAACTCCTCTAGATGTATTAAGTGTACTATGCGGTTGGACAGTAACCGCAAATTCACCGATCTTCTTCAACGTCTGGACTTTCTGGCTTTGCATGTCGTTGATAGCTTCGACATGTAATCCATTGAACGTCTTACGGATTTCCTTAACAGGACCACCAGCACAATTAGTAATCTCTCTAGCAATTAAGAATGGACTTACCTTTTGGAAGTTACCATTCTCTTTCGTAATGACCAAAAATCTTGGTTTGGGAACATTGTTTCCAAACAAAGCTCTTCTTAAATCTTTACTGATTTTATCAGCATCTTTTCTCATCTTATCACTCTCCTTACTTTTTTCCTCTTCGTTTGTGGCGAATCGGCGGTTTCTAAACGAGGGTGTTTACGTGCACCCTCTGCCACGTTAGTTTGTTCAGGAATATTCATGAACATTTATCCCTTCTGTAGCAAGGCTAGCCGCCGGGGTTCACCCCCACTCCGGGGCTACTAACCTTGGAGGTCCGATCCGGAACTCCGGTTGAACCGGCATATGTCCTGGCAGAGAGCGGATGCGCAGTCTCTGCACTGACTCCAGGCTCCTACTCACCGAAGCTTTCAGAGCTCCCATGCACCGACATACATCACCATTTGCTACATGCTTGCCATCGCAGGGGGCATGTGGACAACGGAAGGGTCTCTGTTACACCTGCAATAACATTGACCCTGGCCGCCACATCGCCAGCTCTAGAAGTGGTATTAGTCCATTTCCAAAATCGTTTATTATTCCGTATCCTGCAGGTAGCCGAAAACTCCAAACCATGTGAGGACCTGAAGGTGGAAACAGGTCAAAAGAAAAGCATATCCGAGGAATTTAAACGGAGCCCCGTTAGTCAGCTATATGTATTGTACATAAGTACAGCTGTTACCGCCCTGGACGTGGAACCTAGATGTTGTGTTCCGGACGTCGGGATTACCTACCTCAGGGCATTATTATTATTATTATTATTATAATTACTGACCCCTCTAGGGGTATGTTATGCCCGTATTAACATAGATTTAAAATTCATTTATTAGTGTGACTCACTGCATAAGTGCGTATGAAAAATACGCCTACAAAATTTGTTGTCGATCTTAAATTAACTAAAGAACAACTCAACCAATCTTTATCAAATTCTCACACCTACAACTTCACATACACTACTACGCGTCTAAATTTCAGTGAAATTGATCTAATAGTTTTGGAGATTTTCGAGACTAAAATTTTAAATTTAGGTTTATGTAATATATATATATATAAAATTTTTTTTTTGCTGTTCTAAGTGAATGGTATTTTCGTATTCCTAATACCTTAAAATGTAAAGAAAATTTAGTTCACACTCCAATCTCACCGTTCGGTCGAAAGTAATAACGTACTTTTCTTCGAAAAGTATCAAAAATGAGTGGTGTGTGTTCAAGGTTAGCTCTGCTAAGTAACCTAGTTTTCCTCGGCCATCTAGTCTCGTTTTCATCTAACTACTGGTGTTTATTTGACTATTGGTTTGTAGCTAGTCTTTGATTAATTATTTGTGTCATCTTATATATTTAAGAAGATTCTTTGCAATATTTTGATGGTTTTGCTGGTTGCTTATGCTCATTTATTATTTTTTTTTTTTATTTATTTATTTTTTTTTTTTTTTGTTATTTCTCTTTATTATTTTGCAAAAGTATGGAAGTGTAAAATTTGGACCTTTTACCTGTTTTAAGTGATTTTCTTTAATTTTCTGGTTCATAGTTGTTCACGATGCCGGGCAGCGTGGATCGTTGTCCTCTATGTGATGAGGTTTTCTTTGGGAAACAGAAGTATTTTCGTGGTGTGGTGTGCAAAATTCGGTATCATCAAAAATGTTTAGGACTTTCGGCGGAGGAGGTTAGATTATATTCTCAAAGCAAGAATTTTAAATGTGGCTCTTGCATAAAGAAGCATGTCATTATCGATGATAACACTTCTGTTGGACACAACGTTGAATCTGATAATGGTACTGTTAGTGGTTCTATTCGGAGAAATATGCTGTCTGTTAAGGGTGTTGAATGTATTTTGAATGATACGGGTCTTTCAATGAATCCACCTGAGGTGGTTTATGATAGCTGTTGTAAGCAGAGCGATATCGTTGCTGATAAGGATTTGCTTCAATCTCTGCAGTCTGCTGTTGACGAGGGAGTTCTGGAAATAATTCGTGCCCTCCAGTCTGAACTTAATGATATTAGGTTTGAACTTAACGTCTTCGATATGAGAATTCTCAATTGAAGTCTTCGATTAGCGAAATAAGAGGTGTAGTCGTGACTGGCATGGTTGTTCAAGATGAAAATTTACACAAGGATGTTCTTTCCTCTGGTTCTTCTTCTCTTTTGCCTACTAACCTTATTCCTGATCCAGTTAGACCTCGTTGTGGTGACGATAATATTAACCTCTCCTTGCCATCTCACTGTGCTACTTCTGTAGTTAATGCGGCTAAGAGGAATGGCAACATGACAAGAGTGCGGGGTTTTGATACAGAGTGTATTCAGGATGCAGTGAGGTCCTCCGGAAACGCTTCGCATGTGGATTTCAAAAATGCTGAGGGGCTTACTTCTGCTACAGTTGACGCTGTAAATAAATCCGCTAACCCTGTGAATGATGTTTTGACTGCAGCCTCCCATGATGTGGCTAAGAAAACTGTTTGGACTGTTGTTGGCTCTGAGAAGCGTAAAGGCCCCAAAGTGAAGTCTTTTCTTGAGGGTTCCATTGCTCCGTCTAACCCTAAGAAAAGGATGAGGTCTCGAAATGCTATTTTTGGGAAAGGCGACGTATGCTGCGATTTGGTTAAGCCCAAGACTAAAGCTCTTTTTGTTTCGAGGTTTAACTCTTCAACCGGGGTTGGTGATATCACCAAGTTGTTTGGAGAACACAACTTTCAACATCTTCAGTGTATTCGTCTGAAGACTAGGTACGAATCTTACAGCTCGTTTCAAATTGAAGTTTGTGCTTCGGATTTTGACAGCTTAGTTCGTCCTGAGATCTGGCCTGTTGGTACGCTGTTGGCTCCATTTTATGGTCCGTTGAGGCCTGATGCGGTGTTTGTAGAAAAAGGTTCACGGGAGGATGGATTGCAGCAAGGTAGCGAAGGGTAGATTGAGGATGATCTACCAGAATGTTCGTGGTTTGAGGACTAAGCAGTATGAAATTTTCGCATCCTTGATTTATTTTCACTTCGACGTGGTTGCCTTGACTGAGATTTGGCTTAGCGATGAGCACTGTGATGTCAATCTGTTTCCAGACTGTTACCATATTTTTCAGGCTGACCGGGATTATGCTGTTTCTTTACTTCAGCGTGGTGGTGGTTCAGCTATTCTTGTAAAATCAAGCATTAGGTGTACGAGGAGGAAGGACCTCGAGACCTTTCCTGAAGCTGTGTGGGTTGAGCTAATTCGACCAGGCATGAAGAATTTGTTGGTTTGTGTTATGTATGTTGCTCCGTTTTTAGCTTCAAGTCTCCTCGACCAATATTTTGATTTTCTGTGTAGGCACGTAGATATTTTAAGTTTTGATATTTGTATTGTAGGCGATTTTAATGTATCTGGAGTGTGCTGGTCTACTAGAAGTCTTCCTGCACATATTGGGTTTTATGCTAAATGTAAAGCACAATAGGATTTTGATTTTGTTGACATGATGAACTTGGACGTTTTTACACACGAAACAACGAATCCTTCCTTCTGCAATAATGGTTTGGATTTAATTTTGACTAACTGCAGAATTTTCACTAGAGATGCTGAGGCTCTTGTTTGCCCTGATAAGTTCCATCCTCCGTTTGAAATTGGGTTCCTTGAAGTCGCAACCGTTGATGTGGTGGAAACGGGCCTGGTTTTTCGCTGTGATCGTGGTGACTATCGTGCGTTGTATGACGATGTGAGGTTTGCTGATTGGTGTGATATTTTCTTGACCGTCAATTTGGGGGAATCGGTTCTGGGTTTACAGAAAATAATTACTGCAGCGATTGATAAACATGTTCCTGCATTTCGTCCTAAGTCAACCAAATTTCCACCATGGTTCAATAGGAACATTGTTAATCTTCTCAAGAGGAAGAAGGCAGCCCATCGCAGGTTTAAATCTTCTGGTCTGTCGGATGATTATTTCTTGTTTTCTCGGCTGCATAGAGATGTTAAGTATGCGATAGCGGATGCCAGAGTGGTTTGGGCTCGGAAGTGTGAATCTGACCTTTGTTCTAATCTGAGGAATGTTTGGAAATATATTTCTCGACAGAAGTCTAACTATGTGAGGACTCCAGCCCCTACTGTCGGTGGACGGACTATTTCTGATCCTCGGTTGAATTGTCAGTATTTTGGTGAATATTTTCAATCAGTATATCAGGACTTTCCTACGCAGACTACGTCTGGTGGCGCCTGTATCAACAACCATCAGATTCTTGACATTCCGATGGTTACATCTTCTGACGTATTCAGTGCTATAAGCATTCTTAACGCTAGATCGGCGGTCGGCTTAGATCGGATTCCTGCGTTTTTTATCAAAGGTTTAAATGAGATTGTTTCTCCTATCCTGGCTTCCCTGTTTAATTGGAGCTTGTCGTCTTCTTTTCCTTCCCTATGGAAACACGCAGTTGTTACTCCTATACCTAAGCCTGGTGTCCCTTCCCTGGATAATTTCAGGCCTATTTCTATCATCGGTACTTTTTCCAAAGTCTTCAAGAGGATTCTATTTGGACATATTTATGACCATGTTCTCCTGATGTTATCGTCATTTCAGCATGGGTTTATTAAAGGTCGTTCACCAGCTTCTAATTTGGCCACCTTTTTGCAGGATTCAGTTAATGCAATTGAGCATAGGGGTCAAGTAGATGTGATATATTTTGATTTTACCAAAGCTTTTGACAAGATGTCCCATCATTTGCTGTTATCAAAGACCAAGGGCTTCGGCTTCAGCGATCGTTTTAATGATTGGCTGTCCTCTTATCTTCGTGACAGGCGTTTTTCGGTGCGTTTTGGTGGACAGATGTCTGAGGAATCCTTCTTGGCTAAGTCTGGAGTGTCCCAAGGCTCTGTTTTGGGTCCCCTTCTTTTTATTCTTTTTATAAGTGATATCGGGGATCTTTTGACGTGCAATTTTTAGATGTTTGCGGATGACGTCAAAATATATTGTCCGATCAGAAATAGTATGGATCACATGTTGCTACAATTGAATATTAACAAGGTTGTTGAGTGGGCTGACCGCAATTGTATGCCCTTGAATTTTCAGAAGACCAAACATTTGACTTTGTCTCGTAAGACGTCGAGCTCTGTTTTCAGCTATAGGATTGGTACGCACGCTATTGTTGCTGAGACATTGGTTGAGGACCTCGGGATTTTATTTGACACGAAGTTGTATATTCACGAATATGTTGCTCGGATTGTCAATAAAGCACGCTGGGACCTTGGTCTTGTCCTTTGGATTTGTGGACGGTTTAACAATATTTCCACTTGTAACCTGCTGTACAAATCTTTGGTGAGGAGTCGCTTGGAGTACTCGACCGTGGTGTGGAATAGTACACGAGTTTTTGCCTCTGATCTGGTTGAGGGTGTTCAGAATAGGTTCTTGAACTGGATGCGTTTTAAGTTTGGAGATTGTTTTTTCGGCGCTAGAGAGGATATGTTGAGGCGATTAGACCTTTCCAGGTTATCTGATAGAAGGACGTACTTTGACTTGGTTTTCTTTTATAGAGCTCTGCACAATAAACTTCCGACGCGTTACCATGTTGTCTTGCGGAACCAGGCCAGGTCAGTGAGGTCTATTAGGCAATTTGTGACGCCGGTTGGTTCCACTGTGTCTCCGATTGAGCGGTGTACCAGTGTTGCAGTGGAGTTCCAGGATAAGCTAAGCTTTTGAGAAGATGAGGCAACCTTCATTAAAAATTTGAGAGGGTTACGTGGCGATGGATTGTTGTCCTTGGTGTAATGCTCACTTTCATGATTTTAGAATTATTGTTGTTTTTTTTAAGGATTATTGCTTATAACTTGTTTTATTTGGGATGTATTAGTAATATTGAGTTTTTGATTTTGAATATTTTTTTTGTATATTGTGTATTTTGTGTTTTGAATATTGTATTTTTAATTTATATGTGGGTTGTTGACTTGTGGCTGTTCTTTTGTGATTTTATGTGATATTGTGCAGCATACAAAGGGTTTGTAACTGTTCTGTTGCACAAACAAAGCAAATAAAAATAAAATAAAATATAAAAAAATTATTATTATTATTATTATTATTATTACTGACCCCTCTAGGGGTATGTTATGCCCGTATTAACATAGATTAAATAACTTAAAATTCAATCTATGTTAATACGGGCATTATTTCTCAATTTGTAAATTAGTTTTTCAAAATTATAAATACCTATTAAAATGCAATGTACCTCTTTATTTGCGACATAAGAGAATGTATACGGTTCCAAATTATTTTAATTTATATGGTAAGAAGACTTAAAAATCCAAATTCCAACCATTTTTAATAAATTATCTTCACATATTTTCGAAACAGATAAAAAGAAAATATTTGAAAAATAAATTTTTAATCATTTATTAGCGGGAATTTGTTAATAGTTATTTTTCCTTTTATTATAAAATATTTTTTGTATACTGTATTAATTATGTAAATGTATTATGTATGTACTATAAATAATATTTTTAATATTTATTTCATTATTTAATATTTTATTTTTAATACATTTGTACTGTAAAATTTGTTTTTTTTTTTAATATACATTCGAATATCACATCGTCATTTTTTTTTTATAATACGGGTGATCTATGTATTATTTATTTTATATTTTATATTATAATATGTAATACACAAGAACAGTCTAAACTTAAATGTGTACATGTACTAAAAGTTATCTTAACATAAACTTTTTTTTAATTTAATTAAAGCTTAAAATATTGTATTTTTTTTACTGAAATTTATTTAATATAATTTAATATTTTATAAATATTAGTCTATATATTTTATAAATTAATCTCATTTTACTTTTATATTATACTTTCTGAAGCCAACTTAATTAATTATTTGATAGAATTTAACTATTTACTAAGGATACATATATTTTTCTTTGCATTTTTTTTTTTTTTTTTTTTTGTGTTGCACTATGTAAATATAACTTGTACTCAATTTATGTTAATAAGGGAACCTGCTGATAAGACATATGTTTTAGCGGGACCCTATATTGTACAATTATATGAAAATATATAAATAAATTTAAAAAATATATATTATTATTTTTATCTAATTTATTTATTTTTTTATTTATTTTGGAATGACTGGAATCGACTGCTTTGGTCATTTTTCCCTATGATAATGGAAATTAATAGCGTATGAAAAAAAATGTCCATTCTCATAACGCAAAATGATCAAAGCAGTTGATACCAGTCACCTCAAAAATAAAATAAATTATTTTTATCATAATGTACTATTAGATAATAATAAAATCTATTATTTTTAATCTACTCTCAAAATATGGGATTTGTAGCCTAATCAACAGAATTTTTTTTAAAGATTTTTCGCAGAAAAGTATGGAATTACTTTCGGTTGCAAGGTTTGATTGGAGGGGTGAAATAAAATGTTCTTTACGTTTTCAGGTATGAGGAGTTCGAAAATACTATTCATTTGAAATTTAATTTCCTACATAAATAAATAAATATATATATATATAAAAATGTATGTAAGAGAGAGAGAGAGAGTGACCGGGGGGCCTATATAAAAAATTTGTGGCTGGAAAATCTCCAAAACTACTAAATCAATTCACTGAAATCTAGATATGCTGTAGTAGTAAATTTGAAGTTGTGAATGTGAGAATCTGATGAAGATTGGTTGAATCATTCTTCAGTTGTGCTCAATTTAAGGTCGGCAACAGACAAACTACAACTACATAATCACAAATTGAGATAATGTTAACTTTGTATTGGTGTATTTTTCATACGCGCTTGCAGCGGTGAGTAAATTTAAACTTGATTCTTGTTTGTACATGTTATTTCTAATTTCGTCAAATTACGGTTATAAAATTTAATTTTCTCATAAAATAAAATATATTTTAACATTAAATAAAAAAGAATGATTCCTCTTTAAGTTTTCTCATTTAATTTACGTTCTGTATGTTTCTTGTACAAAAATTATACAAAATAAAATAACAGTCGGTCTTGTTGCGCAGAACTTCGCAAGATTTTTTTAAAAATTATAGTCCTACAATTAATGCACATACTTCAAAATTAAAAATATACGTTTCAACGTATCCGTCACCATTAATCTAAATCTTTTTCTCATCATAATCTAAAGTCTTTTTAATTTATTATAATATTAACATATTATTAATTATGTCATATTATTATGATAATTTATATCATATTGATAACTATATCATATTATTTATTTTTAATAGTTAAATGTATTAAATTATTTTATTAATAGACAAGTAGGTTACAATGCAGCTTTTTTTACATTATTTCGTCTTTTTTTTTATTGATCTATCGAAACGCGTTTTCCTGAAAAAAAAGTTAATTATGTAAATTTAATTTTAAAAAAGAGTAACTCTTTTATAAAATAATTTTATTTTTCTCTAGATGCCATATAAAGGTCTAAATTTATTGTACTAAAATCAGATGTTTTTGATTTTTACAAATTCATAACACTTTTCTGTTAAGTTTTGTTCTGCTTTGGTTTTTACAAAGAAGAGTTCATCAGTTTTTGTTTTTCATAGACTTTATTACATGAATTTTCTCAAAATTAAATTTTCTACAACTTCGGATAATAAAATGTATGCTTTTATTCGTCATTTAACAAAGTTATTGTATTTCAAACCTAAAAAAACATGTTTTTCGTCACCGAATTTTTCTTTTTTACTTTGTAATACTACATATCCCGTAGATTTCATGAAATCTACGGGATATGTAGTTCTGGAACAAGTTCCGATTTTTTCTGGTCAAAAAAACAAAATAAACCATCAAGTTTACGAACGCCTAAAAAGTTTTTAGCGTGATCTCATTTCATCAGAGGAACTGAAATCCGAGCGAAATGTTTCGCTAGCCGTAACTCGTTAACCATTTGTTTCGGATATTTGTTTGTATGAATTTTTTTCCTTATTTTAAGTTCTAGAATGAGTCCCCAAATTATTTCCCTTTCATCCTGAATCACTCTTATAAGACCTTAAAAAAAGATGGTAAACCAGAAAGAATTTTACAAAGTTAATATATTTATTACGTAATAAAGGCAAAGAATATTTCATAGCATGAAAAAAAATACTGGTAAGTTTACAGTGACAGGATGAGTTTATGTTGGATGGCAGGGTAACTGTAGAGCGGGAAAAGAGGCAGTAAGTGGAGGGGAAGCAGTAACAGTCATGAGGGAGGGTGTCGATGAAACGTAGCAAGTGATGTTGGAAGTGTTGGAAGTGGTGAAATTGAATTTGGCCAACACTTTACGATAGAAGATCCTTCACTAATTCAACTCGATACTCAATCAACTAAAAGCAGACCAAACTAGAGAAGGACAGACCAAATGAAACGAACTAACTATATATATATATATATATATATACGGAACATAGTTAATATATACTGTGACTTTGGTATATATATTACATATTCACAATACATATACAAAATACATAACAAGACGAGATATTCTTACCTATATATACACGCTCACTAACATTTGCAGTCTAAAAACTCACATTTACTGAATTATATATATATATATATATGTTTTATATTTCGATGATGATTTACGAAATTATGTTTTTTTCTCTCTTTTTTTAAAATAATATTACATCGCATAATACAGTGATTCTGAAATGAGATTTTCTCATTAGTGCATTGATCCATAGACTAGTAAAAGGGATTGCATTGTATCTTTAAATCTTCACCAACTTGCCTAACATTACCGGGACTAGTATTGTTCATAACCCCTTTTCATACCATATTTATCAAGTGTTTTTATGAGTATTTTTTAAAAAAAGGAAAACGGGAGTAAGATGAAATATTTTCATCGTATTGTTGTAAAATATTTTTATTATCAACTGTATATATATATATCGGAGAGGCGAGGAGATTTGTCAGGGATTCAACGTTTTGTGTTTCACTCACTTTTATTATTACAAGTGGAGAATATATAAGATTATAATAAAGCTCAACCAATAAAAATGAGTAGACAACTCGTACAATGAAACAATTACAAATGATAACTATCACCCATCAATAACTCAGCAGTACACGAATCATAATATAAGATTAATTTAATTTAGAACTCAAACAATACTAAAACAACTTGCGATAGACCGAGGCTCAGGGAAATAACGAATTCGCGATCACCAGGACGTCTGTTCGATCTGGGTTCCAAAGCAAGACTACCCTTTCTCCATATTCTCAAATAATATACCTACTGCATATTTCCTTTTCCTTATTAATTTTATGATACCCCTATCGTCCTGGGATCCCGACTACGTTGACAACCATGTGCCTACCTAGGCCTAAGCCTACCGCAATAAAACAATTTAAACCTTATTTTACAAAATATTACTAGTAATAGTACATTTCTTAAAACTACTAAAAATACAGATATTCTAAAGAATATTCTCATCGTTTTGTCGGAAGATACTCCACTGTACTTTATTCTCCGACATATATATATATAAAACCATTCAAAATAGGAGAGCTAACTGGCTGGAACATATTATGAGAGGAGAATTAAAACACTACTAAAGTCTCCTGTAGAATGTGCGGAAAAGAGTAAAGAATATAGATATTCTAAAAAGAAAAAGTAAGTCATAAAATCTTAAAAGTCTGGTCGAGAATAGAGAACGAAGACGGAAATGGTACAAGGGACCTGCTTCGAAACAATTAACCATATTATGATGATATAAAAACAATATATAGTTGGTAGTTTCCAAGTTAAAGTATTTTTCAAAATGAGTAAAGAAACCATTTTTTTAATGATCTACATAAAGAAATTTGCAAATTAAAAGGTTAACAAATTTGTAAATGTGAACTTAATTTCTAGGTTCAATTAGTTTCTAATTATTTTATACACAATAGGTTGGCGTTTATTGTAATCACGAATATTATTAAAAGGTTAACGTTACCCCTTTTTCAAAAACCCGAACGAATGCATATAAATAGCCTAAAAATATTTCGTTTATTGGTTTATCACTTTTGCTCCTCGTTTAAACTGAGACGGTGTAATTGTAGATGTTCTGAGAGGATCTGATGGTCTGGATTGGGTAGTGATACGAAAGAGAGAAAAAAACAAATAAAACAGCACATCAACGTTATTTGAAGTTTATTTAAATTATAATTATACCAGAAATGCAAGAAGAGTTTATGCATCGACTGTAATAATGGAGAACAATATGATAAATAACATTTGTGTTACAAGAACAGAAGACGTAACTAAGAACAATTGAATAAACATTACAATTACATTCACAAAATAAAAAAAAAAACACATGAATTCAGACACATAATTAACTAACAGTACGAAAACACATAGCACGACGAGCCTTACCGAGCACAACATTTCACTTTAAAAAAATCTAATTCTAGCTTTTCTGACAATACACACAGTAACTTCGCGCACCGCACTGAGATCCAGTCTCCGCAAATTCTTTTGGCTCCATACCCCTGGTACTCTAGCCACAGGGAACCAGCCTCCCAAACCCTGGAGAACCTCTATCTGCAACACTCATGAGTATGGCCTCGTGACCACTCGCTAGGTTGTCTTCACTTAACCGCTAGTCCCGAATCTGCGTCGCCAAATCCGGCGTAGCAAAAGTAAGATCAATAATGAACCCAGCGGTCCCCTCCTGAACGTTAGTGCGTCTCCAAAGTTGAGGCATTCTAGATCCAGTAATGCGATGACCTCAGTCAGCAATCTGCCTCACACGTCGGTCCTGGGTGACCCCCAGGTAACCAACCATGCATTAAAATCCCTAGCCAATTACACCGGCCGGTGAAATTCGAGGTTTCTAGTAAGCGAGGCCAAGACTTCCCTGTATCGTTCCGCAGACATGTTAGGTGAAAGATAACAGCTGTAATAATAAATGCCTGCAATTCTCGCCCTGATAAAACCACGCTCTCTCAGAACGTCCCGCACAGGTAGGTGCGCAATCGGCCAGATTACCGCACCCCGATCCTCAGAGATAACCCATTCCAGCTTATTCCAGGAACGTAGGGCTCAGAGATGAGCGCAATATCAACGCCCACCTCCGAGACTCCTTGTCAGCAGGTCAAGCGCCAGTGTCGCATGGTTCATATTAAATTGAATAATTTACATTTCCATCAACAGACTGAGGTACTTCCGGTCCTCCCTTGGTTCTCCTTGTTATTCTGACTATTGGCCCCTTTGCGGCATACGGCACTGCCAGTGTGAGGCCCCTCCGCATTGCATGTAAGACACTTCGGTGTTTTGTTATATTCTACAGCGTGATGTCCGTCGCCCCCACAAATGTAACACACAGCCTTCCTGTTTTCACCCCTGCAATTCCTTGCCAGATATCCTGTTTCTAAATGTCGGTAGCATCGCAGAGGGAGATCAACAACATCTACTCTACAGCTCACAATCCCGATCTTCACCCTTCAATTTTGTAAGGTGGGTGTAACAATCGGTGTCAGCAGGCGACATATCGCCACTCCGGTTTCTCCAAACACGGTCTAATTGTCACTCTCGTGTCAGCCGACAACTTCTGACCGGAGGCCGTAGACAGCCCCTGTAAAATCTCACCTGGCTGTATGCCGTTCTCCAAGTCCCGTACCCGGAGAAAGGCCGTCCTGGTCTTCGTGAGAACACTACCACCTTTTATAGTTGACGAAAGTATTTGCTTAAGGGCGCCATAGGTTTCCCTTTTCTCCTTAACTTTAATCTCCATATTGCCGCCAGCCTTTCTTATAGAGAGAATTTCTCAATCAGCTGGGACCTTCACCTCCGTCTTAAATGATTTAAGGAGGTCCGCATAGGACGCCGCCGTTTTAACTACTACAGTCTCCGTCCTATGGCTATTCTCAGGGAGAACATCATTACTCCACGCAGCTGAGAGGTTGCCAACCGGCCAGTAATATAGAAGCGACAGCCGGTCGCTCTCCCTTCACGTTCAAGGATCTTCCGGACCAAAGTAGCAGTAACTCTGGAACCAATGAAAATAAGTAAATAAAATAAGTAAATAAAAGCTCTCAATGAGTACTTATTATTGCAGTTAAGAAAAAGTTCAAAATCCAAATATTTTTGGACTTTGGACGTTTTTGGACATTTTGGTTCAGTTGATTGCAATCAAAAAGGCAGTTGCACAACTAGATGTTACAACAGTCCTAAATCCAAAATTTCAACATCCTACGGTTAATCTTTTTGGGTTATGTGAGATACATACGTACGTACAGACGTCACACCGAAACTAGTCAAAATGGATATTTCCGATGAAATCTGGAAACCGAAATTTTTCGCGATCACAGTACTTCCTTTACTTCGTGCAAGGAAGTAAGAATGTTTTTTAAAGACAGACTTCTAGAAACTGTTATTTTAAAATTGTATTAACGTATTTCAATTTATCTGTGTTTGAATAAATAAAAATTTAATCGATTTAAACAAATCTTTAAATGAATACGCATAAATAATATTTTTTTAAATATTGAATTCTCAATGATTATGCATTTATTGGTAAATAAATCGTATGTATCTAAAACATCGTGATGTATTACACAAAATCTGATAACAGGTTTGAATTTGGCACACCAAAATTAGTTAAATCATCACGTACGATTCCAAATACACGAAAAAAATTTTTTTTTGTTAAGTAATGATTTTTAACTGGAAAAAATTATCAGCAGTTTATTTATTAATAGCTGTAAAATTAATTTTTTTTAATAATAAAAGAAAAACAATTTACAGTAATGTAAATACACATATGTTTAAAGAAATTGTGTTTTTTTTAATAAAAAGTAGTTTTTACTGCCTAATATTATACTTCTGTAAATTTTTCACCTAATTAAAATGAATTTAGACAAAACATTTTAATTACTTCATAATTTGAAAACGCTGGAACACGGTTAATAATAAAAGTATTATAATACTTTTATACAGTACGAGATAGGATAATAAAAATAATAGATTCTTAATTCAAGAAATGTAGCCGTGCATTATGTGTAAAATGAAATTTTCACCCGGTTCCCTAATTAATCACCGAGGTTCGACTATAGTGTTGCAGCTATAGGTGGTAGTAAATAAATATCAGAGCTCTTTTGGAGAATTGTAGAAGCAACAAAGAGAATTTCTCTCTGCTCTCCATTCCCTTCCCGATCATCCTCTCTTTCCCCCTTTATCGCTGTCTCCCTCACTGACAGTATGTAAACTAATTATTGCGCGAGAGTGGTTGCTCTAAAGCGAAAGTCAATTGGATAAAAGCCTGCTATGTTGCCGTGCAGATCACAGAGTGTGTCGCAAATTGATTTTATTACGTGTTCGTATTACCGGGCTAGCGAGCGAAACGGATGACAGGAACAGGGGCAAATAGAGTCCGGTAGAGTACGTTACGGAAACAGAGAGAAATAGAACGAGGGAACAAGGGTTCTTCGACGCTTTTTTACAATATATTTTCAATAGGTAACGTTGTCCGCGCTACATTGTATTAAAACCTTTTAGCGATACGACCTCGCCTTTATTTTTTTCATCGCTCCCGTTCGGCCGTTCTTTATTGCCTTTCATCAACCAACGTCCATTGCTGTCATTCGGGATTTATCAACCGGCAGTTTTTTGTAACTACAGTGCAACGTTTATTACTCGTATAACTTCTACGTCACCGTGTGGTTACTTAATAGGGCTGCGACATAACTATTATATTTATACTTAATTTGCACGTTTAGCTATAAATTCACACACCTACACAAGATTTTATTTTAGCCACAGTGCTTCTTCAATCGTTCTTTGTTTGTCTGTATGAGTTTGTATTAACATTACATATTACATACTTGGTGACACCTGCCTTACTAAATTCTAATAAAATTATCTATTTACTACTGTGTACTACATCTATCTTAATTTACTTACTATTAACTATTTGTGACAAGATTTACTGTGGGTATGGATGAACCAAATTCACCATATTTAACTCTCAAGAAGAGTATATCCTAATAATCTGAAACAAACCAAATTAGCTCGCGATCAGAGAATTAGAGGAATATCAAATATGAGATTAACAGGTAAAGTAAGCATTTAAAAAACCTTTATCAAAATCGGTTAAATTAATAAGCTACAAAAATTTATTTTGTTAAAAAGACTTCAACGGTGCTGATAAAAGAAGTCGGGAAATTTGTTCAGTCTCCATCCAATTAGGTTTCCCCTGCCACTCACACCCTATATCTTGGTTGGGAGGGGGGAATGCAGCTCGGAAATACTCAAATTTCATTCCTACATACACTCCGTTTGATTATACAATATGATCCGACAATTCGAGCGGTTGTACCGTGAAATGTAATTGTATTCTGCAAAACCACATCGAGGTAAAGACCAATGAAATGGAAAACGAAGAACCGCAACTCCGCTAAGACTTTTCAAAATTTTTGCTTAGAAAAAATAATAGGAGTAGTTTACTACGAAATTATCTGTAATATATTTCAAAACGCTTTGAAGAAGTTATGTCAAAAATTACTCTTTGTAGGCAAGATCATCGGATAAAAAGATATTTTTTGAAAAATACACAAAGCTGAGTAAAATCCACCTCCTTTATTTGGAAAACGTAATTATATAATTCTAATTTTTTTTTTTTATTTTGCAGCATAAAAAATAATACGGTTGTTACTTCTTCAAATAAATTATTATTCCCGATCGACCCAAAAAACTATCTGTTAATTGTTGAGTTAAAAGAGATAAAAAAATTAACATAACAAGAAAGCATAATAAACCGATTAAAATAATTTACCTTATTACGGTCTGGATTTGTTTTATTTTTATTGTATACTATACTAATAGTGCTAAGGTCTGGAAGAATAAATAAGGCTGATTGAAACGATTACATTTTTGCTACATTCCACTGATAACTACGGAATAAAAAAATAGAATTACTAAAGGAACCGACAAAATATTTTGTATAAGGACCGTATCAGAAACTAAGACCAGTAAAATAAGCTATCTTTGTTCACTTACAGAGATAGGTCCATCCTAAATGATCGTATGCCAATCAACATTCAAGAAAGAAAAAATAACAAAGTAAAAGATATTATTTCCCCCCTTTCCCAACACAGATTTTTTATAAACTCGATCTCTTTTTGGAGCAACATAAAACCTACATACGTAAACCGATTTTAAGTAATGTACAAATATGTAAAAACTTATACCTGTAGTTTTTATAGCTCACTTGGTTTTTGAAGTGTTAGAACTAATTTTCTTTTTTGAAAAATCTTGTTGCAAATTGAAGGTCGATAAATGTGTAAATAACACACTGTCTGTTACTCAAACGCAAAATATACTCGTAAATGAGAAAATTCTCTTCTTTTAGAGTACATTTGCCATTTAAATTAGAATTAAAGCAGATATAATTTTCGGTTTGTTAACTTCGATCTTGATTTTAATAAATCGATTGTATGCGATTACTAATAAATGTAGCAAATAAAAAAGCCTCCTCCTAAAACCAATATACTTGAAGTAAAATTATTGCAAGCACAATATCATAGCGATATTACAACCGGTAGAAATAGGATAAAGAAAGAAAAATGATAAATACGTACGTTCGGAAGAAAGAAAACGATGAAAAGGAAATATGAGCGAGAAAGAAGTTTAGGTCCGAGAGTCACGAGTACACTGAGAAAAAAGAAGATAACGTCGAGATGTGACCAGGATGTTAAATCGTTCAACCCATCTGTATATACGTCTTTTCATCAGTTTGTGTGACTAAAGAAACAAGTCGGCCGTCTACAAATAGTAAAAATTTCAGTCCGTATTAAACCTCTATCTACCTTTTACTGTTTCACAATTTCCCCTGACATAAAATACTCTAGCACGTATAAAAGCTAACTTCTTGTTTGTGTTTCTTTCTCAACTCGTGCGAGTCGAAGTCCGAAAACGAAACCTCATTTTCTTTTAACCTCAACGATTGTAGCGATGCTTTTCCGTACCCGCCCTGTCCGCTCTAGGTACATGACTTGAATACATATGAGCCCGATTCCAAAAATAGCGGTTAACACGTTTTGATTTTAAAACTTATGCGTTAACAAAAGAGCTCAGCTAAACGGTTATTGAAATAAATTCGTGAATATTAATCGTTCAAATACTGAAGACAAAAATCTAAAACTAGATACAAATCTTGATAATTGATAATTATCATCAAAATACAGCGGTAAAGCGTACGTATTCCTCTATTGAGCTCAGGTTAGACGGAGCATTTATCGCATTATTTCATAGCAGCAAATCGTATAATAATTACGTTGTTTGTTTTAGACCTGTTTGAGATTGTTACATATGCAGAGGTCTTAAGTACAACAGATACTGGTCAGAGTTGCTTTCTCTGAGAGTAATGATGATATTTAGTATACAGCCAGATCCTGTAGAAAACAGAATAAACTGTCAATTGTAGAATCGGATATCGTTTTCTATTTCAATGGGCTCACATGCGACAGTCAAATTCGACTCTGTAAAGAAAGCAGCGGGAAGCCGCTTCACTTCTCGCTTTATCGTGAAATCAATTGCCAGGAAATGAACACTTCTTAAAAATGGATATGTCAATACGGAAATGACTTATGGTTTACGTCAGATTGCCTTCTACAGTTAAGGTTGTGGCACTTACACGATGTGAATAAAAATATTAAAAACTGTTAATAAAATTTTTAAATAATAAATAAGTAAACAAT
This sequence comes from Lycorma delicatula, assembly GCF_047948215.1. Lineage (NCBI taxonomy): Eukaryota > Metazoa > Arthropoda > Insecta > Hemiptera > Fulgoridae > Lycorma > Lycorma delicatula. The sequence continues at coordinate 246,978,170 of NC_134455.1, read as the reverse complement.
ACTTACGGAACACTACAAAACAAGTACTTCTGTTAGTAAAATAAAAACAATCGTATATAAAATTGAAAATACACAATATCGTTTCGCACGATACTAGTCGTAGACTAAAAGCTAAAGAAAATTATTCTAGATTAAAGAAGCGTTCTGCAAAACAAAGATATAGTAAACTAAAAAGTCGACGTGATCCGACATGATAACAAATTTAAAAAATAATATTTTATTCAACGGAATTAAAGTCGGAAAACCTTTTTTGTTAATGGTGATGGTGAAAGTTCATCGTTGAGTAACATTAGGGATCAGCATCTGATACGAGTAGCCCTTCTGAATTTTATTTTTAAATTTATGAAAAATCACTCTGAGAACTACATCATACGAGTATTCGTAGTTATTTAATTTTTTTATGCAGGAAATACGAGTATTTTTATAACGATTTAGGTTTACTGAAACTTTGTTTTTCGCTGAAAACTATTACATTTTTAATCTTATACAATAGGAGAGTTATAGGGTGTGGGGTTCAATCCGAACAGAGTTTTAAGTGGTGTATAGTTTTAAAGCTAACTTTCTGCTTTCGAGTTGGACTTCAGAAAACGATACTTTGTAGATTTCAGATTAATATTATATCATTTTATTTTATAATTAAAGACAAAGACATCCCTTTTCGAAGTGTTTTTATTTATTTTATTTAAGTTAATTATTTATGTACCTACTTATTTATCTAGTTTTCCTAAACTATTTAGTATTTTTACTAACATTATAAAACAATGAGTTTATACCCAAAACTATGCTTGTAAGATTTTAAACCGCTAATGACAACTGAGAATTGAGGCATTAAACATAAAAAAAGGCTTAAATGCCAAAAAAAGGTTTTTTGTGCGGTGGAAAGGTTCTGTGCTACAAAGAATGTCTGTTCAAAGGGGCATCGGTCAACTCTATGATGTATTGATGCATATCTGAGGGAAATATTTGTTCTAAAAAAATGCAGTTGGGAATGCCGTTGAAAAGGAATAAAGAATCGCCATCGTGCTTCTGATATTTAATTATATTCTGTTTAGTCTTCATTACAAAGCACTTTTTTACCGTTTTATTGTGCAATCGAATGATATGAATGAAAATATTGCACACAATAACAAAAGTACACTTGAAATATTTCATATTCATATTTCATAAATATTTCATATTTTCGAGTTTACTCGATCTTAAAATTTTAATTTCAAGATGCATCTTTCTAGAGACTGCCTTAATCAGAACAAGATTCTCTTCATTCTTCTTGAATACTTCTTATAACGGCTTATCGTGGACTTTTATATTTAAGAAACTTACAGCTGCATCGTGTCCTTTAAATCGAAGTTCTTTTTAACCTTTTTTTATTTTTATACGATAAATATCCAACATTCGAATCTAATACCACGGATATTGAAAACGATGAATCTTCTAAATAAAAAATAAAACCAAGACTTACACATCATAAATCTGTTTGAAATGTGTAAGTATCGATTAAAACATAAACATTATTGAAATTAATGCTAATGTTAAATTAAACCAAACTATTGCTGTAAAAAACATAACATTATACATTTAATAGAATACTGAAAATAGGTTTTTGCTTTTTAATTTTACAGCCAGCTTAACATTACAACAATCTCTTAAATTTTCCGTTTACTTTTCATGATCAAATCACATTTTGTGACTTTTGGATTTTGTAGACCCCTTGATATACTAGTATTATTTTTTCTTTACGTTGAAATTTTAATGCAAATGTGTAAAAATTTAACAACATATTTAGTATTAAGCATTAACATAAATCACTAATTATAAGATATTGTTGCGTGTTCGCGGCTTGGTCAGGATATAGAGAGATTGACAGATGAAAATGTTTATATAATTACAATTTGTTGGTTTAAAAACATAAGTAAAACAAGGCAGATCATTAATAATAATAATAATAATAATCACACAGGGGGGGGCGAGTGTCCCCCCTCCCGCAGGCGGTGACCGGTGCTATCCCCGTGTCGGGGAGCGGCCAGGTTGCCGCCTCTCAATCGGCGCCTGAAACCGGCGCCGATCCATGCCCGTCGTCGTCGGCGGCTTCGGTGGTCTCCGATTCGGAGACCGGAAGCTACACCGGCGACGACGTTCTCCGCGAACATGCTGCCGTTCGCAATATAGAGAAGAAGAGAAAAAAAGGATGGCCGAAAGGAAAACCCAGACAATAATTTAATTAAAAATTAGCGAGTCGATAGTACAGTGGAACATCAATGGATGTTTTTCAAACATCCATGAGCTCCAACGCTTGGTACATGATGTAGACCCGATTTGTATATGTCTGCAAGAAACGCATTTCCGCCGAAATGAAAATTTTAAATTAAAAGGATTCGATATATTTCGGCGAGATCAACCGCCAAATGTAAGAGTTAGAGGTGGAGTAGCTATATTAACATCGACTAGAGCTACCACCGAAGCGATTGTTCTAAACACAAACCTACAAGCGGTCGCCGTTAGAATGAAGCGTCCGCTTCAGATCACTGTTTGCAGCATATACTTGCCGAATTTTGATTGGAATAAGGATGACATAGCAAGACTAATTTCCGAGCTTCCCCCACCTGTTTTACTGGTGGGTGACTTTAACGCTCATAATTCTCTTTGGGGATCGGATCGAGTAGATCCCCGTGGAAGAGAACTGGAAGGGTTCCTGATGAATTCAGAACTTATTATTTTAAACGACGGATCTGGAATCTTTTTCAATGCCAGAGATGGATCGACGTCCTGTATAGATCTTGCACTTATAAGCGGATCGATAGCACCAAGGTACAGCTTCCATGTCACAGACGATCTGCATGGAAGCGATCTTTCCCGGTGCAAATTGTAACCGATGTTACAAGAAAAACATAACCCATCTCTAAAAGATGGTTATTTGATAAGGCAGACTGGACGAGCTTCACAGCTAGAACGATACTCCCAGAAACAACTGGAGTTATCGGAGACGATGTCGACGCCATAACAAATGCAATAATTGAGTCGGCATCGAGATATATTCCCAAAACATCTGGGAAACTTACGAAGAAACCCGTTCCATGGTGGAACGATGAAATAAGTGAAGCTATAAAAAGAAAGTAAAAGGGCGTATAACGCCTTTAAGAAGTGTCCCAGTATAGAAAATCTTGTTGCCTTTAAGAAGTGTCCCAGTATAGAAAATCTTGTTGCCTTTAAGAAATACAGGGCGTATGCAAAACATCTTATGAGAGGCTCGAAAAAACGATCCTGGCAGCAATACGTGTCATACATCGACAAAACTACTACTGCATCAGATGTTTGGAGGAAAGTGAAGGCGATTTGTGGGCGTAATGATTTTGCTCCCATAACTAGCCTTCAAGATGAAGATGAAATAAAAGACACTCCATATGAAATTGCAGAGTTGTTATCCAATCACGTCGAAAAGGCCAGCAGAACGGCCAACTACGAGGAAGGTTTTCGAACCAATAAAGAAGAACTCGAAGGTCTACTAAATTTTAGAACTGAGTATAATTACTCATATAATGTACCATTTAAAATGGAAGAATTCGCGAAAGCGTTGGAAAAAGCAGGTAACACAGCTGATGGTCCGGATGAAATCCATTATAATATGATCAGGCAGCTGAATACCACTGCAAAACGCAGATTATTAGAACTTTATAATAAAATATGGCGGGATGGAACGTACCCGCAGCAGTGGGAAAAAGCTCATGTTGTTCCAGTACCAAAGCAAAATAAAAATTTAACAGACCCCAATAGCTATCGTCCTATTTCTTTGACGTGTGCTATGGGAAAAATACTGGAAAAAATGATTAATAATCGACTCGTCTGGGTTTTGGAAAAAGAAAACCTGATATCACCGTATCAAGCAGGTTTTCGGCAATACCATTCTACCACTGATCAAATGATCAGCTTAGAGGACATTATATATAACAGCTTTATTAAAAGGAAACATTGTGTCGGAGTCTTCTTTGATCTTCAGAAGGCTTTCGATATGACCTGGCGTCATGGTATAATGCTCCAGATACATGAATGGGGCATTCGTGGCAATCTGCCGATACTGCTCAGCAACTACATGAATGACCGTACCTTCCAAGTACGCGTCAACAATGAATATTCTTGTGAAAGAATCTTGGAAAATGGCATACCGCAGGGTTCGCCGTTGAGCGGTACCTTGTTTACCATTGCCATTAATAAATTGATACTAGCCATTCCAGTAGAAATCAGAAAAAGCGTCTATGTTTATGATCTGGCAATTGTGTATGCCAGCAACAAGACTGCTATGGTGAGGTACAAATTGCAACGAGCGATCAATGCTCTAAATGAAGTTGCAACGAATAACGGATTCCAATTCTCACCAGAGAAAACGTGCTGTGTACACTTTTGTAGGAAGAGAATTCCTCATCAAAGTCCTGCGTTGACAATTGACGATAATCCAATACAATATAAAGATAGCATAAGATATTTAGGACTAGTATTGGATAAATCCCTTACACGGGATTACATATACAGGACTTGAGTGATAGATGCAAAAGAGCCCTAAACATTATAAAATGTTTATCGAATTTAAATTGGGGCTCAGACAAAGAGACATTATTGAGATTGTATAAAGCATTGGTTCAATCTAAACTAGACTACGGATGTATCGTATATTCATCCGCTAGAAAGTCGCACTTAAGAAAGTTAGACGTAGTTCATAATAGCGGAATAAGATATGCAACAGGCGCTTTCCGCACAAGTCCGGCGGCTAATCTGATGTCTGAAGCCGGAATAATGCCACTACATTATAGAAGAGAGATCCTTTTGTTAAGATATGCAGCAAATGTATGGGCTTTCCCTGCTCATATAAATAATAAATTGTTTACGAATCATCCTATGGCTGCAGTATATGAACATCGTGCTACCTATTCCAGACCAACCGGAATTAGGTACCACGAATTAAGAAGAAAATATGAAATTGCTATACCAGAGACACTAGCAATTTCTACTAGAGAAATACCGCCATGGCTCTTGCCAGCGGTAAATACAAGTTTGGATCTCTCTCAAGGAGAAATAAAAAAGAAACCAGCAGTGATCATCCAGCAGGAATTTTTAGCAACCGTCAGTAATTACGAAGAACATATTAGAATTTATACTGACGGTTCTAAAACCGAACATGGTGTTGGATGCTCGATATATGTAAATGAAGAAGCCCACTTTTGGAGACTGCCAGATGTGGCCAGTGTCTACACAGCAGAACTCACTGCAATTCAGCAAGCTCTTCGCTACACTGAACACTATTGCGAAGAGAGAGTGCTAATATGTTCCGATTCATTAAGTGCACTCGTCGCAATTCGGAACAAGAACATTAAGGATGTCCTAATTGCAAACATCCTGTCCATTTTATACGTACTAAAACAACGAGGACAGCGATGCGTATTTGTATGGACTCCAGGGCATGCTGGTATTACAGGTAATGAAATCGCAGACGAAGCTGCCAGAAAGGCAACAGTCTGCGATGATTTGGATGCATTTCCTGTAAGAGTGGCAGATGTTAAAAACCGTCTAACAAACATAGTAAGAAACAAGTGGAACGCTGAATGGAGGAGTTTAAATACAAAATTAAACTCAGTTAAAACTTCTTCTTATAAATGGAAAAGCGACTTTAAGTTGACTCGCCGTGAACAAGTAGCGGTGACCAGACTTAGAATCGGTCACACGCGATTAACAAATTTATATTTGTTAACCGGCGAAGTGAGACCAATGTGCGGTGTTTGTAATAAAACACTGACAATCAAGCATCTAATAGAAGAGTGTACCATATATGAGGACCTCAGAAAGAGGTTCCGTATTACAAATAATATTAGTGATGATCTGGATAATGGAAATGAAGAAAATATAGTTGCATTTTTACACGCCAGTGGACTTCTTAAAAGTCTATAAAATAGAAGTTTAAAGCTGTGGTAAAAGATACTCTAAGCGGTAGTTTATATATATATATATATATATATATATAAAGAAAGAAAGAAATGGTATTGATAAGTTTAATTTTAATTTCAATTTCATGGTCTTTTGAGAACCTTATCTCAAATTTTAATATCGGGGCCCTTTACACCCTGTAAGTGTTTGTGATTGTCCTTGTCTTTTATGTCTTAAATGTTTTGTGTAGTTTGTGCTTTTAAATAAAATGTAAGGGCCCTTTACACCCTTACATATGACGACCCAGATGGTGATAGTAATTTCTTTTAAAGATTGTGACGAGGGCTAATGACCTTAGCAGTCGATGCCCGTAAAAATTCAGTTAAAAAAAAAATAATAATAATAATTAGTACTCGACAATCATAAAAAAATATAATAATCACAACCACAATAGTAATAATAACAGAAAATAAAAAAATCCCACAATAATAATTAGAATAATGACAACAGTAAACAATAATAATATCAATATGTCAATAATAAACAAACAATCATAAGTGTCATTAATAACAATAAACAGAGATTACATATAAAACAGAATTTAAAGTAATCGTCAGGATTTATTAACAGGTAGATAAATAATGAAAACCGGAATTCAGTCCCATTGACTAAAGACATACCATGACCGCTAATCATAACACTTTTAACAACTAGCCTTGTATTAACAACAACAGTACAATAGATAAGACAAGTATACATTTTTTTCACCGCAAGCACCTTTGCTGTTGACAAATAAAATTACATTAATAGTTTATGAATTAAATTTAGTACATTATCTCTTTCACTTACAGTAACTCACCGACCCATTTCTTGTTTTCGTGTACCGAAGTTACTCGTGGATCGAGTAACTTCGATTTCGTGTACCTTAGTTGGATCGAACCTGCACTCGAAATCGCTCCTTCACTGACCTCCTCGCAGAATACTCTCGCTGACTGACGTCCGCGGACCGATTTGCACAACTCACATCGCAGACTTTCCTTGCGAAACTGATTTTTAACTGGTCTTCCCCGGTGTATTTATACTCCTATTTTCTTTACCTGCCGGACCAGACTCCAGTTGAGCGTGAGAACGATCGATTGAGCCCTTTCATTTCCATGCACTCCTAGCCCGGGTCCGATAACTACACTCACGAAGCAACATTTGCTTAGGAGTGTCAGTAGGCAGTATTACAAAAGACGATTGTTAAACGTACCTGTTATGTTTACTAAAAGGGTTCATCTGTAACACAAACCCACTGTTAACGCGGTATACTTACAAAATAAACGTATATCTGTGCTATTTCTTTCCTTGGAAACGAATAAAAAACTAGACTTTTAAAATATAGTATAATGGGGGTGCAAGTAAGATTTGTTTGTTCACAGATTTGTAAAGTAAAATGTTAGCTTATATAACTCAAACTAAAGATAAGACATGTAACACGTATCTGTACCATATGCACAATAAAAAATAAATTGTGAAAATTGGAGCTCAATAAATATATCCTTAAAAAACGGCGGCCAGTCAGTTTGAAGTAACATTATTTATGCTAGTTTAAAAAAAAAGTAAAACTGAAAGTTAAACTATTAAATTTTTTTAGCATTATTTGGGATGATTTGATAATAATCTAGTACTAAAAAATGACAAGAAAGGCCAGGAAAAATCTTCTACTGCAGTACTTACAGCCAAAGCCAAAAACAAATCACGACCATAAATTCATTGTATTCGATAATTATATATCGAGCAGATAAATTACCACAGTGCTGCTGAAGTTAGACAACTGATGTCATATTGTTAAATAAAGTACACGTAAACAAAATCGAATCCAGCCGAAATATTTTCAAAATTACTGAGGAACAAAGTGCTGCTGACACTCTTCATTATTCTAGATCTAAGACACAACTACACAAATTACAACATATAACCTTACACAATTACACTACATCTTACACTATCTCTTTTTACACATACACTCTGTGGTATTGCGACACCTTACGAAACGCAACCGTAACCCAAAGTGGAAACTATCATGCCGATGGATAGCTCAACATAGTGAATCTCGAACGATGTTCTCTGGGCACCTGGGCGAACCCAGTTGTATTTAGTTCTAGCTCCAGTACACGTGTGCTCTGCTGAAGTGGTCCGTTATATCGCCGGTACTCATGGAAACCGTATTTCAGTCTCAATCTCTAATCCTTCGGTGGTTGTTGGTCTACTTGAAAAACCACCGAATCCGGGAGTTTAAAAAGGCTTCGATCGACCTTGTCAGCCAAAGATGTGACGAATGACGAAGAAATTAGATATATAACAGAGAAAGGTAAAATATCTAATGTGCGTTACCTTGTTGAAAAAGAAATTAGATCTTTTTATTAAAGTTTCTCCGTTTCTTATAAATAAGGGCGTATTTGCTGCTTGTGACTCACCAAACTCCATCAAAAAGCTTAGGAGTAACGCCCTTCTGATTGAGGTTAATAATAATGAGTTGAAAGCTCCTAGCTCATAGATATTAAGGAAAGGATAGTGATAGTGGAGCCCCATAATACACTGAATTCTAACAAGGGAGTGATCTTCCGCCGTGACTTGGCTGAAATTGATTCATCAGAAATATCTGAAGAGCTATCAGTTTAATCTGTGCAGAGGATCATGAGAAGGGAGAATCATGTTGATGTGCCATCATTCTCACTTATCTTAACCTTCTCGACTCTTCCTGAGTCTTAACTGTTTCTGAACAAATAAGAACTGGCTACCTGTCTGTCCGTGTGCGACCGTATATACCAAACCCAACACGCTCTTTTCAGTGCAAGGGTTTTGGTTATAACAACGATAGTTCCACAAAGGGACAAACAAGTTTGTGCTCGTTGTGGCTGTTTGTGACATGATGATACCACACGCACTGAAGTAAAAAACAATGTTAACTATATAGGTCCACACTCGGCTAGGTCTCGAAATGCTTCCTAAATGTGGAAGAAAAGGCTATATTAAAAATCTGTACCGAGCAGAAAGTGTTCTTTCCTGAGGCTCGTCGGGAATAAAAAAAATCCCTCAACATGAGAAATCCAGTTGACCTGGACCAGTTAACCAGTGCTAAATTGACCAGTTAACCTGATGTTAAGTTTTGTAAAGTTCTCTCTAACAAAGTACAAAAGAGAATGAATACGCATGTCCAAAGAATTACCAAAAATGGTAGAGATCTTGTCAGACCAAGTAAAATCGCTCACATCTGCTACTACAGAATTTAGTACAAGCAAGAAGGTTACTTTCTGCTAGAAAGTCCGAAAGTGGTTTACTGAAAACCACTTCAAACAATCCACCACCAAAGAAAAGGAAGAGAATCCTCTAATACTGTTTCTGCAGGAGACTCATCTCCGTCCCCAAGATGATGTTTCCTTTCGCGGATACGTCCGCGAAAGATGTGACTGAAAGATGTGTGCGAAAGATGTCACAACATTTTGGGAGCAGAGGACGAGAGGGTGTGACTATTTTTCTGAAGGAAATCGTAATAACCACCCGTATTCCGCTTGTAACAAACATCCCTGCAGTTGAAGATACTGACGGCATTCATAATCAATATCTGCAACTTATCTTCCTCCAAATTCTGATATCAGTGTGGATGTTTTCCCTAACTCCTATCTTGCCTAATAGCTAGCGATTTCAATGCCCATCACCATTCTTGGGGCTCATCGTTATGTTCTACCCGAGGCAATATATTCTGTTCTACCCGACAGAAGCAAAACTTAGATCTCTGCTTATTGAATGATGGCAAGTCAGCCACGCTGATGGATGGTTTAAAAAGCAGACTCGATCGGGTACAAGGATTCCTTCGGCCAGTATGAAGTTGGTGGCACGATCCACCAATTTGCCAAGTTTACACACCAAATTCTCGATATCGTGAATGAATTCATCCCTTTAACATCTGGAAAGCCAAGGTGGCCTGCTGTTCCTCGATGAGACGAAAAATTCTGGCGTGCACTAAGAGATCAGCGTTATGTAATTTCAATCGAAGAATAACGACTGACTGCTCTGCGCCTTCCGCAACGCGAGGGTTGTTTGCCGTCGGGTGTTTCGGTGTGCTAAACAAGGATAACTCTGGTCTTCTTGAGTGCGTCCAGAGGGCTATGAGTTTAGTCTATTTTCAGCGATCTTCAGGCTGTCTGCATGAGTGTGTACCTCCAGTAGTATTGGGCTTTCTTGGACTTAAGCTGTCACAGTTAGCACAATTGGTGTTTAGACTTGTCATACCCAATTTTAGGGGAAGTATTAAGGTGCTGATTTATCGACGCATACTCGCCTCATCGCAGCTGAAAGGTAGCAACGACTCCTGGTCGTAAGACCCCGTAACAAGCAAGGGAATACTCCCTAGTACTGCTTGCGTTCTTTTCAGAACGAGGATCGTAATCTGTGGTTACTTGTAGCCGATCCAGTGGCGGCCAGGAGGTGGAAACAGTGACAGGGAAATACAGAAGGTCCCCAGCTGTCCAAGACTCGCTGCGGACAGTCGTCACATTCGTGGGCTTCCCCAGAATTTATTGGTAGGAGGAAGACGGCGAGTATTTCTAAATTCCAAGGTAGTGAGGCTAGGATAACTCTGGCCATGCTAGAGGACCAGCTTTTTAGTTAGGCCTGAGCGGAAGAGGAGGGCGGAAATTTTCCCATAATTTATAGGTTCAGAGAGTGATTGCTCGAAAATGGGTGTAGGGACGTCCCCCCGGGAAGTTAGAGGCGACCCGTTGGTCGAAGAATTCAAGGCGGCACAGGGCAGACCTGGCAGTTCTGTCGCGATATTGGCTGCAACGCAGCAGAGTTTAGATAACCTTCTTGATTTTATCGAGGGTCCCCGCAGCGTCAGCGCATGGGCGAGGAGTGGGATATTGCCACGTCTACGGCATATTAGGGAGTTCTTTCTGCTTTGGCAGATGGTTTTGAAAAGTTGGCCTCCAAGCCCAAGGAGGTCAAGTTAGTTCAGGTTCCGGCCTGTTGCCAAACAACCGAAGCGTTATACTGACGTTGTGTGGGGCATGCGTGAAGCTAGTCAAGCCTCGAAGCAGCCCGAGGTATTATTTGTGAAGAAGCCTGAAGGGCCTACTAAGTCTAGTAGACAACTCAAGGAAGATTTTCAGGTCGCTCTTCGCCCTGAAAGCGTGACCGGGAAAAACTTAGGATTAGGGAAATAAAAGAGACCAACAAGGGTCTGGTAGTGGTTGCAAAACGACAAGGAGACAGTTCAAGTCATCTCGTCGGCTCCTGAGGTAAAGAAGCTCGAGGTTAAGGTCGACCCGAAGCGAAAACATAGGCCACGATCTACGACATTGATCGACGGTTATCCGATGAGAAGGTTCTGTCTCTCGTCAGCGAGCAGAACACCGAAATGGATGAGTCCGAATTCAGGAAAGAGTGTAGGCTACTCTTGAAGAATGGTAAGCGTGATGTCTAGCGGTATCACGGCGTGTTTAAACTTGGCGCTGCTCTCTTTATGAAGTTTGTGTCTGAGGGTAGATTGTATATCGATTTAATTTCCTGTGGGGTTAAGGAGTACGTGGATGTACAAAGGTGCTTCCAGTGCTGTCGTTTTGACCAAATTCAGAGCCAAATTCTGTAAGTATGCGTTCGTCTGTGCGCATTGTAGTGAGGAAGGTCACAAGCCCAACGATTGTCCGCAGAAAGCCGAGGCTCCATCTTCCATCAACGGTAAAAGGTTGCGCAAACAGTGCAAATATTCGGTCAACAGTAAGGACTGTGGCTGTTACTTACGTGTGGTAGAATTGTATTTCAATTCCTTGGATAGTTATTATCCTTCTTTGAAGCTTGATGTTTTGTACGTGAAGTGTTAGGTGAAATGGTGTTGTGAGTATCCGGGTTGCTTTTCGCAACGCCCATCAAAATGATGAGTGATCTACCAGGTCATGCGGGTTTGTAGTTTTTCTATATCATGGTGATCCATTTGCTCTTCAGTGCGGAGGCTGTAGATTTTAGGATTTTGTTCTATGCCAAATCGCTTCTTTGGCGGCAATTAGGTAATGACTGTGGGCATTTCTTGCGGGCTGTGACTGACTGCAGGATCGCCTTCGCATTGAACTCAAATGGATCTATCCCTTAGTTGCGTTAGTCTCAGTCTTCGACCGACTGCTCTATTTACTACTTGTGAGACCTGGTAGAGTTTCTAATTTCCTGGTAGGGTTTCTACCGCTGTGATTCTACTATACATTTTTGACTAGATACTAACCATGACTAGTGTCATGGTTAGTATCCCGGATGGCTAGGGTTCCCCTGGGTAGTTTGATTGGCCAGGAGTAGGCGTGCTTGGCACCGTGCCTCGGTTAGAGTAGTTCAAGTTTCAATGGGGGTCGTGAGTTTCAATGGCGTTTCATGGTGTTTTGTTGAATTGGAGTGCAGACTTATTATGAGGCTAATAAGTTAAATGTTGGTTGCGATCAACCTAGCTGCAAATCCAAGCGGTCCTCAAAGTTGGAACTGAAGTGGGAGACTAGAGATTATACTCAGATCCCGAACGGACCAGACCTGAGGTCCTCTGGGACATTTATTTTCACGCTGGTAGCACTCCATCACTAAATTTTTAGCGGTATGTCGTCGAGGCAAACAAAGTTTTGGCTGAATTGATATGCTGTCGTGGCATAATCTTGTTGTAGCAATCGTCTGTAAAGTGGACACTGACGATTGTAGTGGCGATAGAATTTGTATAGTTAGGGTCTTTGATTTTCCGCGTGTAAGGTTTTAGCTCAGTTCCTGAGGGCTATGTGGTAGAGTTAGGTGTCTGATGTCTTCTATGAAGGCAAACTTGACTAGCGCGGAATTTACCGATGTGGATGTCTTTCGAGGCATCTGCATCAGTGGCATCTCACGAGGCCGAAGGATGAGAATGATGACTGTGGAATGTAATCTATTTGAGGGAAAGAAGATGTCCTCCTTAGCGACCAGACACGCCACGAGGGGGGTTTTCTTTCCCTCGGGGGTAATTGAGATGTGCTAAACGAGGTTTCAACACGCAACATGAACTAGGGCGGATTAGTTTGCGTAGGTATTTTTAAAAAAAATGTATTTATAATTCGGTTTTCTTTGTTTGTTTTTGAAAAAGTATCTCTACAGGATACATTAGTAAGGGATTGGGTTTTGTTTTTGTATGATTTTTAAGTGATTGGTGTGTGTATGTTATTTATTTGTGATTTTTTGGTCGTGTGAGTAGCCTTTACGGTTAATGGTAGGTCACTTGTATGAGTAATAGTTGTTACTGAAGCTAACATGTATTACTTGGACAGTTTAGTATTAATTTCTGTTAAAGTTATACAATTTACTTAAATTTACTTACTACAAATTAAATCGTTCAATTTAATTATTATTTATTTTGGTGTTTATTGAGATGAATGATTTGGTAGCGAATTAAACTGCCACGCCTGACCGGGATTCGAACCCGGGACCTCCGGATGAAAGGCCGAGACGCTACCACTCGCGCCACGGAGGCCGGTTATTAGCAACTACTTGGCAACCGTTTTGTTTACGTTGTTTCTATTGGTTGCCGTCTTTGTTAACTTGTTTTTATTGGTAGTTATTTTGTTAAAGTGTTTTTCCACTGACTGTTGTTTATCTACTAATATCAGTGAGCGTTTTGTGTTTAGGTTGTGTTTATTTTGGTTGTGTTTGTGATTTCTGGAATGTCAGGAAAAAAGGTAAGTCCAAGCGGGCTAAACCTCGCAAGGAGATTACAGAAACGATTAAGGTTAGGTTCGACGACTCATCATCCTCTTCTGGGATGAGGAGTCCCGAGCAAGTGCTTCTGGTTCTTCGCGGACTAGAAAGAATACCGTTGGTAGGGCGTTTGAAGAGAAGTACTACTTCTTAATTCACTTTTTGGAAAACCCAAAAAGTACTGAAGCTAATGTGCTTGATAAGATTCTCCCTAAGATCAGGGAACTCAAACCCATTATTGAGGCCTTGGCTCAAGGCTCTGAAAAATTGGCTATTAAGCATAAGGTGAGAGAGATTGTGTGGGGGATAGTTTCTGCCCCTCCCACGGTGTCACAGCAGGGATAGCCTCAGCGTAAACGGTACGCAGAGGTGCTGAAAGAGAGGCGGGAGGCTAGTCTGTCTCATAAGCAGTCAGATGTTGTGTTCGTCAACCTAAAGGAAGGGGTAACTACTAAAACAACTACAAGCAACGGGATGAGTTTCAGGTCGTCCTTCGACAAAAGAGGCAGAACCTAAGAATTCGTAATATTAGAGAGACGAAAAAGGGTTTAGTCGTCATTGCTGACGACAAAACCTGATGACCGTTCGGGAAGTCTGACATGGAAGTCGATCCTAAAGCTGCAAGAGGCGTCCTAGAAAATGGCTGTCATTAGAGAGCAGAATACTCAGACGGATGATGCTACATTCAAATCTGAGTGTAGATTATTATTGAAATCGCGTAGGCGCTAGGCGGAGCGCTACCATGGGATTTTCGAGGTTAGTCATTTTCCAGAGCTTCACTGTGGAGGCCAGGTTGTTTGTAGACGTTTCTTTGTATAAGGTCAAGGAGTATTTAGATGGTCAAGGAGTATTTAGATGTTCAGCGCTGTTTTAAGCGCTGCAGGTTTGGTCGCAGGGCTAAGTTCTGTGAATATCCTGCAGTTTGCGTTTATTGGTGTAATGAAGGCCACATGCGGGAGGAATGTCAAAAGTCGTAGGGTCAGACTTGTTTTAATTGCAAACGTCTTCGGAAGTATCATAAGCACTCTTTGAGCAGTAAAGATCATCAATCACCGATGGGATGAATAAAAGAGGGTTTTAATAGAATTAATAGAGGACTTTTTAGCCCAGCATGATCTACAGGTATTAACGTACCTGGTGAGTTGCCCACCTATGTAGATATGATAGATGGGTGTCGATTGTTTGGTAGAATGAACATCGATGTTACCGTTGGTAGGTTTATCCCTGCCAATGTTTGGAATGTCCCCCATTGAGGTCGAGAGAGGATTGCATCATGGTGAAATAGAGAACTGTTAGGCATGAAGAGGGCTTTTCGTCGTTTGCAGAAAGCTTCTCAACGTGAGAGTGATTCGGAACGACGAGGCGTTCTTGTTGCCGAGTACAAGGATCTGAGACCTCGCCATTCATAAAGTCCGGATAGCAAAAAGGGATTCCTAGAGTCTCTTTGTTCATGAGCAAGGGAACAGGGATACCGGAGGCGTACTGTATACAGTCTTGGGACACAAACAAAAGGACGTTTTCTTCTGTCTGCTCATTCAACCAGGTTTGCTGTCATTTCGGATAAGTCTGAAATTTTACACAACTTACTAGATAATTTGCTACCTGATGATAGTGAAGCTGGAGATCGCATACCATCTGCGGGTGCGGCGAGAGGTCGTTCAGTTCCGCGGGAGTGCAATGTTCTTGGAGATTACAGATGCTGAGGTGCGTCAAGCTATCTGTAGTTTAGGTGGGGCAAGGCCCCTGGTTTTCATGAAATAACAGCGGAGCTTCTTGTCCATTCGGTTGCGATGAGTATGAGAGTTGTCACATGAATTTTTAATAAATTGTTTGGTGGATAGTTCCCTGTGTGTTGGAAGAAGGGGATTGAAAAATTGTTTAAGGTGCCGACAAGGATCCCGCGTTACTTCTTCGTATAAGCCCTTGACGTTACTTCCGGTTATTGGTAAGGTCTTTGAAAAGGTTCTGTATCTGCGTATAAATGAAAGAGATCGCGCAAAGATTGTTGATGGAGAATCAGTACAGGAAAGGGTACCGAGGACGCAATACTTCGTGTGACGAGTGTGGTAACGCGACCACTAGCGAGACGGAATATGTCCTGGGAATTTTTCTGGACCGAAACTTTTAATTATTTATGCCCTACTATTTACAAACTACAAAAAAAAAGAGAATTTACTGTAAGTGAATTGCAAGTTATGCAAAGCTGTTTCAGTCAACGGGATGTGCTGCTCCGCGAGGGCAGCCATGCAGTTGGCAAGACGCTGTCCAAGGGATATCCCCAGGGCAGCGTGTTTGTTCCTTTATCGTGGATGGTGTAGCTTGATTTTCTCCTGCGGCTGAGGTTGCCAGTGGGTTGCATCGTGGCTTATGACGATGGGCGAGCCACTCAAGCTTGCAGCGTGCTTGAGCTGTGGGGTCATCAACAGAAGAAGACGTTTAGCCCGAGAAAGACCACGATGATGTTCCTCAAAGACCGCTTGGCAGCGAGACAGCAAGTCCGTGTTTCAATGGCAGGCCAGCATATAAAGTACGTTTAGGTTCAAAAGTACCTCTGGGTATTTCTTGATGAGAAACTGCAATTTAAGAAGCACAATCAATACGTCGCGAAGAAGGCCTGTAATGCCTTCTTCAGTACTCAACATCTGGTTAATCCTGATTGGGATCTTAATTTTACTACCATGAGGATCCTGTATAAAGGCGTTTATAGGATAGGCTAAAATATAAAAGTTATCGGGACATTTATTTGTTAACAGTAACAAGTGGTTACCGTACTATTTCACGGAAGGCGTAGACAGATAGTATTTCATTGCAGGCGTGAAACAGATACTTGATTGCGTCTGAGAAGCAGCAGCGGTATGTTGGTAAGAAGACCGGTGAGTTGACTTCGTTCGAGAAATTAACATGGCAATGCCTTGAGGCGTGGCAGGCCAGATGGTATGAGACAGAGGGTGGGCGTTATACGCATGATCTCTGTTTTTTGTTTGCGGGACGCCTCTTGGGTACACCCTAATAAATATGTGATGCTTTCTTTCCGGCCATGGTGCTTTTAGGGACAGATTGCAGAAATTTGGCCTGGTAGATTCTGGGATGTGTCCTCAGTATGGACAATTGGAAGTCACCTACCACAGTTTTTTATGATTGCTCGAAATACAAATTAATGCGCACGGAGACAATCTGTCTATAAATGGGCAATAGTAGAAAGTTGAGCCAGGCCGAATGAGCAATAGTGGAAAGTTTTAATGTACTTGGCAAAGGAGAGGATTACTGAGAGGATGTAAAGCCCTGCTTGGACTTCTCTTGCATTATATTGTTTTTATTTTTTTATTTTTATAAATTATGTTTTTGTCCTTTGTTTTGTTTTTTTGTATTGTGTTGAACACACACCTTCTACGGTACGTGTGTACCAACCACTGGTTTCGAATATTTTGATTGAAGTATTGCAGTAACCGTAATTAAAATGCAATTGAACTTAATTGCATCGAAAGTTTAACTAGGAGCTAACATGCGAAGTATTCTAGGCAATAATGAAATGTTATCTTATGTTTTACGATCTTAGGGCCGTCCGTTTATAATCAAAATATTTGAATTACTGTAGCGTTTAAATATCTTAATTGAGATATGTAATGTGATCTTTGTGATTCTACCTTAGAGTTAACAACAAATATATAGTGTCCGGACGATAACGCAAAAGCGTTTTTCGCCCAGAAAAACAAAACATTCAGAATTCCTTTAAACTTACGAGTAGAAGCATTAGTACAAATTAAAAGTGGTAAAGTTTTTCAGTCAAGTTATGAATGTAAAGGCAAAATCTTGGTAGAAAAGGTTCCTAAGCACGCTTCAATTAACATACTAAAAGTCGAGATCCTCACTACCATTCCGACATTTGTTTACAAACAAAATAAAATTTCAGAACAATGTTTTACACTATTTTGGCTGTAGGTCGTTAAATATTGATTTTACAGAAAACATCACTGTCAATAATGTAGAGCGGTAAATGCCGCACAAAAACGTCTACGGACACAATAAGATAAATAAACGAGCTAGCGCAATAAACAGTAGCGCTTAATATACTGCGTATGGAGACAAACGAGGTAGCCGATGGCACGGTTTCAACACGCACGCGCGATAAACAAATGCCTATTGATCTATGATAGATAATGCAAAAATCAAAATGTCATCGATAAATGTTACCTAAAGGAAATAACTGGTAAATAATTGGCAAATTTGTTACATTTAGCAATAAAATATAGTACGTCAGGTCGAAATATTTTTTAAATCTATCAAAGGCCTGCAAATAAAAACCAAATTCAAAAAATCGAAAGGTTGATTATTTATGAATGTAAGTTTGATAGCAATATAGATATCTCACATAATTGATATCTCAACTAGATATCTAGTTTTTTAGATATCTCAAAAAACGTATTTTGAAAGTACAAAAAACCACGTAACTTAATACAATTTTACTAAATTAAACATTGAAAAACAGCAATAGTTAGGGAAAAATATTTACGTTTAGACTGTAACGTAAATTTTAGTAAGTAGTTTTGCTTGTAATTTTTTTTTAATTTTTGGTGAAACAGTGAAAATAGTAGTATAAATAAATGTTTGAAGTTAACAAAACAGATTTTTATGTTAATTAGTAAGATTTTTTTTAAATTTTCCAAAAATGTTATAAGATAAACGAGTTTTTTTTTGTTTTTGATGTTAACAGATTCTTATGTTAACTTGGTAAGGTTATCCAGAAATACGTTGTAATAATTTAAAGAATAAAAACAATTTTTTTTGGTTTTTGATGCAACACATCATTTTGTCAAGTTTAGTTATGATAAAATTTATGTAAAATGTTCTGTTTCAAGCAACGAAAGAGTTCAACTAGTTACAACCGAAAAACAGTACTACGACACGTTTACATCGATATAAGAGTGGGCCATTTTACTAGATCCACCCGGATATCAAAATCGGTAATGAGGCGGGGTAGGGTATGCTTAGGGACCTTTTCCATCTGGTCTGATTGACAGGAAAAGTTTTGCACCTATATTCATGTTTTAAATCTAATGTTCCTACTCTTAAATGTATTTAATGATGCGACTGATTTTCTGTTTGGTAGTCTTTCTTAATGTACATATAACAACTCTATCTGTGCGATAAACTATTATGTTTCGATAGCAACAGTGGTACACGAATCTTCTGCACTTAAAGAATACACTACGTTTTTACAGGGGGATTACGAGGCTCAGCTTTACACAATGGCCGGTTCAGCCATAAGGCTTATTATGCAGCAATCAGATGTGAAAAGAAGTCCCTAACTCTGTGTAGATAGCTCCCTTTCACAGCCAAGGAAACAGACTGAATTCTTGGCTCTTACAGGCCCTGGCATTCTCAGAAACAAGGAAAAACGAAGAAAAAGTTTAACTTCTTGATTGTAATTAAAACAAAATATGAGAAAATGTTAAATAGAATTTTAATAACAGGAATTCCCTATATTAAAATTAAACTGAGTATATAGACTGATCAAATATATAGTGCAAAAGAAAAATAATAATAAACTGATTATTATTTTATTTTACACATCACATTACAATTCTTATATATGTGATGCTTATAAAGCAGAGGAAAGAGAGGTACCAGTCTGAATAGGTTTCTTTGAGAGTAATGATGTAAAAAACAATCAGACCATGTGGTAAACAAAGTCCTAGGAATGACATATTTATACTAAAGTACGTTTGGGTAAAGAGTATAAGATAACAAAAAACCCACTTCCTCTTCACTTTAAAGTCAGAGACAGGAAATTCTTTTCCTTCTTGAAAATTGTTCAGATAATTTCAGGTGTGACTGTCTGATCACCCACAACCTTTTTTCTAACGCAGAACAGTATGAAGCAAATTTCATATTGAGGCAAAAGAGTAGCATTCTTATCTGAATGTTGCAGATTCAAATCAATGCAGTAATCTGTCAATGGATCCTACACCCCTCTCTATGTATATTATATGTTTATGTTAATACTGTCAGAATGTTTAGCTAGAAACATTATTCCCCAAACTTACCCAATTTCCAAATC
This sequence comes from Lycorma delicatula, assembly GCF_047948215.1. NCBI lineage: Eukaryota > Metazoa > Arthropoda > Insecta > Hemiptera > Fulgoridae > Lycorma > Lycorma delicatula. The sequence goes on along the minus strand of NC_134455.1, from coordinate 246,958,471 downwards.
ACATTTCTGATTAAATTTCAGTTACGCATATAGCATAAGTTCGAATACAATAAATACATTTACATTTTATTAATATAATATTCAGTAACTTAAAATAATATTTTTTTCATTTTATACAGCCTATAATTGTATTATTTAATAATTTAAGTAGTCCAATAATATGTAACTAATTTAAGAGCTGGTTCTTCATTTATCCAGTAAACCGCATATCAAATAGACTGCAAACACTTCTTATTTCATTATTCTTTTGAGATGAACAAATCCATCAATTAACAGAAAATAACACTTCTCTTGAATTATTTTCTTTAAATTCAAAAACCTTAAAAACAATATTTAAAAAAATTATATAAATATTATCAACAATGTAAATTTTGACATAAAAATTAAAAACATATTTTAAATAGATTTGAATGGCTGTTAAAAATAACACTATGTAAAAAATATTTTTTTATAAATCATTTACATTTTATTAAAAACCATGCATACATATATTGGAACTATATAACAGTATTTCATTAAGTTTCTTCCCTACATTATAGATATACTCTTCTCGTTCAGAATTGTAAAAAATGCTTATGCAGATCTGTATTTCAAGTTACAGCTAGCGAAAGTCTTCATCCAGATTTCTGCTCTAAAGCTCAATAAAATATTCTTATAAAATTTTGTAGACACAAATTATTGGACAAACCAGGTCTAAATACAACTTGAACAAGAAATTCTACTATGCTGTATTTAATTTTTTAGCAGCTGTCAATGCTAATATGTAGATTAGTCTGTTTCACTACAAAACAAACCATAATTTAATGCTTTACACTTTAAACATTGTAATGGTGCAGTACTTTCAGCAAACTATGTTGAAATATGAATATGCCAGTTATGTATTGGTATGTAATTATTTACATACAAATGTAAATCAAAATTAGTTGTTGTATATCATAGAGTATGGAATATTTACAGATACTCGCAAAACAAAAAAAGGGGTCATGATTAAAGAATCAGTTACTGCCAAAGATTATTGAAAAATAACATTACCCTTGTAAATGATCTTCACTGACAAAGCGACATTTACACATGGTATTAACACTACTAGAAACAAACACAGATTCAATATCAATCTCTGAATGAAACTTCCCAATGTTGTTTTCCAATAAACATCTGCCGTGATCTAGTATGAAAGTCCTGATCAGACCTCATGCTGTCAAAACATCTACTCTCGGAGAATACTATCTATTTTCTTCAAAACAAGCATCTTCAGATTTTAGATGTCCCTCTGATAATGTTAACATATATTTTCTAAAAATAGGGGCATAAATTCATTCTACACACAAACTTATTTTGCGTAACTCAACGTAACTCCAAAGAGATGGATTGTAAGAAAATGACAATAAGCACAGCCAACCATATCCCAGAATTTGAACTTTTTAGATTTCTTCATATGAGAACAATTGTAGGCACTAGTATATGTTCAGAGTTCTAACAATGAAAATTAACTCTTATGCAGAATCATGTTTGCCATTTAAGAATATTGCAGACTAAGAAGGCAGTGAGGTTAAAATGTTCGTTGACAATGGAGGTAAATATTTCGAGCAGGTAATAAACTACTATCAGAATAAAGAAATAAAATAATTTGTTTTGGCTATAAAATAAAGCGAAAGTAAACCTAACTTTTAACTCATCATTTGTAGCAAACAAATTATATGTAGCACAACTTAGCCTACCTTTGCTGCCTGTAACTGTAAAACAAAATGTTCCCAGACCTACTTTAATATGAATTTTTTATTTTACGAGATGAATACTGTAAATGACTGCAGAAACTTCCTGAAATCCTCTTCGCTTTACATTAAAAAGACTATTTGTTTAATAGAAAACTATGCAGTCAAACAATGCAAAGTTTTTGTAAAAGAAGACATTCAATGATTAAATCCTTAATACTCTTAATAAAATCTGAGTGTCGCTATAGGTAGAGCCACGCACACCTCACAAAGTAACTTCCTGATACATTCACTGCTGTGAAGAAATTCCTATGCGCCATAAGTAAACTCTAATGTTACATTTAATAAACCTATTCTACAAGTTACCAAAATTCTGTATGTTAGGTACAATTTCATTCTGAATGAACAAGAGTATATTATACAGAGTGTTCCATATAAAACGCAACCCAACCTTATATTGGTAGGTATTGAAATAATAAAAAGGCATGTGTAAATGTAATTTTTATTATTACCATCCATTACCTTACATTTAGAGTAAATTTTGGAAGTTGCCGCCATCTTCTTGAATACAAGCTTCAATTCTTTTTACAGCGTTTCTTGCAACTTTTTTCAAAGTTTGTGGCTGGATATTTAATACAGCTTTTTCAATACTGACTTTCAATTGTTCAAGTGGTTTGTTGCTGTAGGCTTTTTCTTTGAGGTAACCCCATAGAAAAAAATCCGCCGCAGTCAAATCTGGAGATTTTGGTGGCCACAAGCCTCGACCGATAACATGATTACCAAAGAATTCCTCAACAAAATCAGAAGTTGAACCTGTGTAGTGCGATGTAGCACCGTCATGTTGTAGCCATCAGTGTGTCTTCCTCTTCCAAGAGTGCAATGAACTGAAATAAAATCGTTCTGCATTAATGGTGTACTCGAAAAAAATAGGACAGATTATTTTCTTCCGTGACATCACGCACCACACGCCCAACTTCTGCAGGTGTAATTGTTTTTCGTGATAAACGTGGGGATTTTCAGGACTCCAAATTCTACTGTTTTGGCTGTTTACGTAGCCATCCAAACGAAACCGTGCTTCATCTGTGAAAAATAACGAATCCATAACATTAATTCCCTCGTGCAGAAATCGACGGAACCATTGACAATATTGTAGCCGTTTTTCTTTGTCGGGCTCAAGAAGTGATGAACCGTCTGAATGCGATAAGGTCGTAATTGTAATTGTTTGGTCGTCCAATGAACAGTTGATTTAGACAAATTAATTTCAGCAGACAATCGTCTGATTTATTTGGCGAGGCGAGTAATCGGTCTTTGATTTCAGTGACTGCATTTGTATTCAACACTGACGCAGATATTTTGTATTCCTTGTTATTAACAAAACCAGTCTCTCTAAATATTGCAACTAACCTTAATACACATGTTTTGTTAGGAGCTGGTTTATCTGGGTACTTATGGCAAAACAAATCTTGCACTGCAACCACTGATTTCGTACTGAAGTACGACTCAACAATGAAAACACGTGTTCATCTCTAGTGAAAACACCATCATGTCTAGCAATACACTGAACGTTATGATTGTATTGTTGTTACTATCGGTAGTGTACTACTGCGTCGCCGTGATGTTCAGATGTTGGACGAGTCCACTTCAGTAACGAGAAGGGGAGTAAGCTTGACTTTTGAAATTTCATGGATGAGTAATTGAGGGTTGCGTTTTCTATGAGACACCCTGTAGAAGACAAATGTATAATAGAAGACATAAGTAAAAAATTATTGTAGTTTTTACACCTAGAAATGACACCTGTAATTTATCTTCTTCAAACCACAAGCAGTCAACTACTACCTACACTAAACAGACAAAAAAAGTTATCAAATCTTTGATACACAGTGTTAATTTCTCATTATAAATTCAGAAAAGTGTTTCCTTTACAACAAAGTGCAACTTCTTTATTTATATATCACCAACAGCAGCGTAGAAAATGCTATTTGCCCCAATTAACCTTTTCAGAATTAACATACTGTAAATCATAACTCATGCTCAGACTAGGTTGTTTTATTAAAGCTCTTTACGTAGTCATTCTCTGTATGATTTATCATTTCACAATCAGTACGAATGAATATTATTTTAGTTTCTCAATTTTTGTTTACAAAAAAACATTTTTTTAATTTTAACTGAACAAATTTTAAAACACAGTTTTTGTTATAAAAATGTCAATTACTGTATTTGTTAACACATTTGAGAAATTTTTTTCAATTTATCTAATAATTCTTGAATTTTGCAAAGACAAAAGCCCAGTGGTTGATCTTTATTATTCGCAAAATGACGCATACTAAAAATTTTCAAATATCTTTCTACCAATCATTTTGTAACATATTGGGGAATGTAATAAATAACCTGTCTGTTGACCAGTACTTATAACATTTTCTTACTTCAAAACTCAAAAATGTATACATTCACATGTCAGTTTGTTTCCACTGTAAATTTGAATGGGTAAGATCGGTTTGTATATGTGTTTTGTTTCATTCACTCTCTATATTCAATAATTTCAGGTGTTATTAGAGCTTTCACAAGAAGAAATAAATCCTGAGGTTAACAAAACTTACAGAACCTAGTTTTAGAATGCTGGTAGCACAATTTTATTCTCATTGCTGGTAGCTTCATTTTATCGATAATGCAAGTAGTTCATTTTAAAGCCATTAAAGTAACACTTGTTGGTGAAAGAATTATATTAAATGATAAAGTTCTAAAACAAGTTTATGTGACCATAGTTTGTGCAGAAAGTTTTACTGCAGTCATGTAAGCACGCCAGTCCCAAAAAAAATCAATAACATTGTTTATTTCATTATTTTACAAATTAATAATCATATTAACCAAACAACAAATTATAACAAACATACTCCTAACTAGATTCCAGCACTGCACATTTATTTTTTGTTAGATCAAGACTTCAGTGATATACTTAATAGTAGCTTTTTCCATAAAAATAAGACAAGGTAACTGGAAATGGGAATGAACAAAAAATAAAACTACAAAAATATAATCATTATCATTATATTTGTGACACGTTCCATCCATAAATGATATTGATTAATAAGATAAGAGACCAGAATTAAGGAGGGACTTCAAAAAGAAAAACCTAAATGGACATCACAAATACATAAAAAATAATTATTTTAATTTTAATTCTAATTCTATTCAAAAATGATTTATATTTAACTTATTCATTCATACAACCATATATTTTTCAAAAAAATAAAATATATCTGAAAATCATCGTAGCACTAATAAATTTTATACGAGTGTAAAGTTTGTTATATATATATATATATATATATATATATTTAGTATCTATTTATATACACCGTTACCTTAAAATAATAATAACAATCAGTATTAAGTAAACTAATGTATCGCAATAGTGTCATGAATTATTAAAAATTATATTATATTAAATTCATAGTTTCAGTACCACTAATCATGAATAAATTATTTTTTTCATTAACACCAAGTACTGAAAAAACCAGTCACAATTTCCAACAATAAAAAATACACTACAGTACTGAATTACATACTACAAAATAAAAACATTTAGTGAACAGCAATTAATTAAATATAGTTAGTTAACTGAAATTTATTTACGAATACAGTTTAATGTTGTTATTTACAGTTTAGATAATGTAACGTAAATATTACATTTCTTTAAAAATATATTATTTTTTGATATTATTTTTATAGAATAACATTGTGTCTTTAAGGAAAAGGTTTCATACATAATTAATCCTTCAGATAAAAATAAAGAATACATTAAAATGGTTATGACACAACACATTATTATAATGTTTCTCCCCTGTCATCCACTTCAGAATGATGATATCTAACAAAATTTATCTTTTAATCCATAAACACCACACGCATATTACACGAAAAGAAAAAATGTTTTCATAGTCACTAAGTTTTTTGTACTATTATAAAACTTTGACAGATAAAATTATCTCAAATTTATAGTGCAGAAAAAGTAGTTTGTAAACCATAAACACTGATTAAATGCAGAAATAAATAATTACAAAAAATAAAAATAACTAACAGAAGTCTTTTCAATAAAACATAAATCACATTGCAATAATATTCATGCCAAAGACCAGCTCTTAATGATAAATAAAAATAATAAATATGACAATAAAATTACATCAGAATACACATATAATACATCAAATAAATATATCAGACATCTGATAGTATAATTAATTACATGAAGTAAAAAAAATCTAAAACTAGAAAAAAAAGGATCTTACAATTATGTGAAATTATGCACATATTTTAAACTATAAATATATTCATGAACATATCACAAATGAATTGCCTTTTCTTTCTTTTTTTTTTATTTCAACAGCAAATACACCAATTTATAATACACACTACACAATTTTAAAAGTACAGTAGTCCCTTAGCATCCATAGTTGATTGCAACAAAAATCTATGATAAATATCTCATACCAATAGCAGTATACTTTGACAACAGACTCATTCCAATCAGTGCTCACACTGGACAAAAAACTGTATAAGACTGTAAATTTATTTACTGAATATATATTTTATCAACATATTATTTAAATTTACACTCACCTAAATGTTCAATAATTACTTTTGAGTCTACCTGTACTTATTTAGTTTCAAGAATAAATGCTGTTTTGGTTTTGGTTGATAGAACTTTTAACAAGTATTTTTTTAACAAGCTGGAAAAATACTGTAAATTCTATGACAATACTTATTAATTACTATGCTATTGAAAAAAATCATAATAGTACATCTAGCAATTCAGATTTGGTGTAGTTTGACACTCAGATTTATCCTCTCAAAATCTACCAAGTAAATAACAAATACACACGAACTTGATTTTTTAACTATTTTCCAAAGAAACTCATTAAGAAACAACTAGAATATAATACAGCATGAATAAGTCAATTTTTTTTTGAAAATGTAAAATTTAATGATAATTTTTACGCAATATATTTAATGTGAATCTAAAGATGATATTCACTGCTCAAGTTCAGAACATTCTCGGAGAAACTGGTTAACATATTACATATATAGTATTGATACATATATATGATGAATACAGAGGGTACTACTGTACTTACTCCAAAATATTATTTTTAGTCTGCACAGTACAAAGTATTATCAAAGGGTTGTATAACTAATTGTTATACACTCTGTAAAACCAAAAGTGGGAAATTCCAGGTCACAATTTTATATATACACATTAATGTATGCAGAGTGAAATCTGGCATCAGTTAATCTTATTATGCATTAGGCATCAGCATCTCGGCAAAGAATGGTAAATGTAAGAAAAGCTTCCGTGTCGATTTACAAAAATCTACCATATCTGCAACAAAATACCATACTTGGCAAGCTTTAGAAAAAGCTTATTTTCTGGAAAATTGTCTTTAAATTGTTTTTGTATGGCAAAGATGTTTTAAGGGCAGTTACATGTAAATTGAATGTGATGAGAATTTAGGGGACCTACCAACTGTAAAAACAAAGTATTGAAAAAAATTTTAGTGAACTCGCTCATAAGGGCCATTGCCTTGCATTGCAATGCATGAGAAGCTCCTAGAAAACATTTTTAACAGTAATGAAAAATAGTAAATGAAAAATCTGAATTTCTAAATTTAAAATTAAAACAGTACTACAAGAACAACTTCATGGGTGAAGTAACTTTTACTGCCAGTGTTCTAACGTATGAGCAATGTTAGATTTATTACATGATCCAGAAACAAAGCAACAATTATCACACAGAAAATGTTCAGAATGGCTTTAATAGAGCTTGTGAGGAAAGGAAAACTGACAAGATTTTAGCTCATGTTCTGAAGGTAAGATATGACATGACAAAGATATGGAAGACAAAAAGAAATTGTACAGACTAAACCAGCCTTATTCATTCAGTATGGGAACTTTCCAATATCATCTTAGAACAGAAAATATGTTAATACTGAACAGAAAATAAAATAAAATAAATTATAAAGTACCAAAATCAGTCACAACAAAACAAGTATGTTACTTAACACAAATTATCAAGTGTATGAATACATGTAAATTAAATTTAAAAAAAAATTATAAATACATATAATCTGAAAATAGAGATTGTATAATTTCCTAATACTGTAATAAAAATTGCAGACATTAGTTTATAAGATATCAAATGTTTATACAAAAAAAAAAGTTTCACTGAAATACACTACCCTTACACTGAAAATACTTAAATATATGAATGGAAAATGTAATGAAAATGCTACTTTACAAATAAAAATTGTTGTAACAGTGCGGTAACAATTCAAACAAACTTCTAATAATAAATCTGCAACATTATTTCAGTAGACGTTATTTAAGACAGGAACTCCACAATGAATAGGGTACTAGTTTTAGAAAAGGGTTCAGAAAAATATGAGATATATATATGTTACTGATAATAAATTTTAATACAAAACAATAATAACAATTAAATAAAGCAAACACTAAAATACATCATGGCTAGGAAAATAAAAAAATAGCGAAGCTGAAATTTTTAATCATGTTTTTTTTCATTAAAGCAGATTAGAACTAGAGTAAAAAAAATAAAATCCTTCAAATTTATGATTATATCAAAATTTATTTATGATTTTATATCAAGTGAATCTACTGAAATGTTGATAAGGCTAGTCAACTCAAAATCTGCAGTTTGAGATATGAAAGTGCATATGAAAAATTATCTGTGTCTGATGAGGTCCTGCCCTCTTAAGTGTTAATTCACAGTTGCGAATTAAACACTGACAATTTTTACTGCAAATATCTCTAAGTTGTAAAACAGTAACTTTTTATTAATTCTTTTACAACATTATTAATTATTATTATTATTATTCAGTAACATTATTAATTGAATGCTAAAGTAATTTATCACCCCTTTGGATGTAAGCCTCTAAAATATATGCAAGCATGGAAAAACATAAAATCTTTTGTTGTAACTTTTATTTCATACTAATGTAAAAAAAAAAATTTTTACTCTACAACACAATCACATGTGCTGTCAAATTAGACTGAATCTAGTTAAAATAATGCAAAGATTTTCTGTCTTAAAAAAAATAAATATCAGTATTTTACAGGTTGGCTGCCATGCGCAGAGTTAAAATTTTTGCCAATATCGAAAATGAGAGAAATTTATCTCACAAAAAGTTGCATGTCTCTCGCTACAGAGTGGTTTGTAAAAATTGAGAGCTAATTGTTACCCAATGTTAGTAACAATATTACATGATGTAATAGGAAAATTCCTACAGATTATGAAAATGTAATTAGCATTTTTATAGCGCATTTTTAACGAAAAAAAAAAATTCAAGTCCACAAAAAAAATCATACAATTTCTGTTTCCTAACCAAAAATATCAGTGTTTTATTACACTTTTGTATTTATACAACACGTATCATAATTTTCATTTGTACAGTTGGCAGACCATCTCTCCAATCATTTCTCCCACATGTATATATATATATAAACCTACGTTTTTGATCACGTGCCGTTTTTGTTTTGCAAGTGTATAGTACTTTTATTAAATTCTGTGCATTTACTATTATATAACAAAATTTTCATTTGAACTTTTGTGTTTAGTTGAGTTAAGGTTAGTCTGTTATTTTCAAATTAATAGTCTCAGAACTTAAAAAAAAAAATGAAGGACATAATTAGAAATTACATAAATGAACCATCCTCACAATAAAGTAAGTTTGAAAGTGTTAATCCTAGTGACTTACACCAAGAATTTTAAGTGAATGAAGGTGATAATTCTTATATGGCTTAGGCCAGGAGTTGGGGATGTAGAAATGGTAGATGTAAGGCAACCTAGGAAGGCTAACAATAATATTTGGGGGGCTGTGGAAGATTCAGATAGTCTGAATCAACACTAAAGGCAAATCATTTGTGGTAAATCCAGATTTGATTGATTCTATGATCGAATGTGCCCCGATGAACTTTGAAATTTATTTGTAAGTGATGATGTTACTGATACACTTGTCATTGAAACAAACCATTACATAGCAGAGATGATTGCATCTTGGCCTGATGCTGCTCCTAATGCTATTATTAAAAAATGGGTGGGTACAGACCATAATTAAATGTTAAAATTCCTAGGAATAATTTTATGCATGGGTCTATTCAGTTGCCATCAATAGCCCATTACTGGCGAAACGATGACTTGTATTGTAGCCCCTGTTGCCAATAAAGTGAGTCAAAACAGCTTTCAGTTATTAAGTTTGTTTTACTATTCTAATAATGAGGAGACCCCGCCAAGCCATCGGCTACATAAAGTACAAGGAATAATTGATAAGGTAGTTAGTAATTTTAGAATGTGCGTTAATCCAAATGAGGATATTTTATAGATGAGAGCAAGTTCCCATTTTTTTCTGCCAGTATGTAAATGGAAGAAGGCACTAGTATGGAATAAAAAAATTCAAATTATACAGAAAAGATTGCTGCAGATTATCTTTTCAAGTATAAAGTGGTAAAGTAGACAGAGTAGGGTTTCAGGGACAGATAACTAAACAAATTTGGACAATGGAAGAGCATTATATTGTGATAATTGCTCCACGAATTAGTTAACAGAGCCACATATTTAGTTGGCACTCTCAGAAAGAATAGAGAATTAAATTCTAAAACTATGACCTATGCTGAATTGCAGGTAGGCGAGCTGATTACACAAAAAATTGTGATAATGTAGTCGTTTTAAAATGAAAGATCAGAGAGATGTGCTAATGCTGACGAAACATATCATGATTAGACAAAGTAAGGGAATTAGGAAACCAGCCGTGGTTGTGGATTACAAATTACAACAAAGAGAAATTGTTAATCGATTTGGCCGACCAAATGGGACCATATAGCTCACCGCTTTGCAGAATCACTAAAGTAGTACGAAAAGTCATATTTGAAATTCTGCTTAATACTGCAGTCATACATGATATAAGCATTTATAAAACTGACCGGAAAGAATATAACCATAACCGAATTTAGAGAGGAGTTGGTGAGAGGAATGTTTACTGACAGGAAAATACTTACAAACCAGCTGGATGTAAGATTCGTTACAAAAAAATATGTAACTCAATGGGGCGATTAACAGCACAGTGCAAGACCAGGCAAGTCAAAACAAGATGAAGCACGTGCAATAAACATATGCATGACATGTTTAGTTTCACTGTGTACAAAGTCATGTTCCTACACCCAAAAGCATTAATGTAAAAACTTTATTTTGTAGTTTTATAATATTTGTTTACTATACTATTTTATAACATAGTTTTTATTTTACGTAGTAAGCTGAAATACACTAAAAATATTCATGCTAGTAAGAAATGAAGTAATGAAATGAATAAAAGAACATTCTTATTGTTAACTTGAAAAAAAAATAGGTGGGGAAAATGATTAAACTACATTTTTACTTTGTGAATCACAAAGGAGATTTAAATTTATTACTGTGAATATTCTTTAACAATCACTGTCAGTTAAATATTGTTCACAATTGATAATAAATCTAATTAATAATAGATAATTATTACATAAAATGTAATAATTATCTTTTACCAAAATTTTTACTGAAGTCAAAAGAAATATTCATGCTGATATCAAAATCTGGGGGAAAAAGGAAACTAAGCACAAGTTATTCTTCCAATAATAAAAATAATTAAATATCCAATAATTCCAATGAAAAATACATTCCTATTATACCAATAGATAACAAAAGAATTTATTTACACAGTAATATTTTTACCTGTAGGAAATAAATTCTTTTTTGATTTTAGAAAATTTATTTATTTACAGGAACTTTTTGCCCCTAGGAAATACCAATCCTATTGATTTAACAGAAACTCTTTGATTGCCAATTTAAATACTGAATATTTTAATAACTTTAAGATTTTGTAAATTTTTTCAATACCAACATAATAAAATTGTCACTGCAATAACAATTTTAAACTTCAATTTTAAGATTTTAAGTTTAGAATTATATCTTTTAAAAAAAGATGAAAAAAATACTGATTTAGAAAATATTTTTATAAATAAAAACTAAAAATATTAGTGAACTTATTCTTACGGCTTTTATTTTCCTTGCATATAATCCATCTCAGAAAACTGAGTGTTCAAAAACAGACAAGATTGTTAAAGAACAAAAATTGTATCCAGAAATCCTCATTTTTTTATTAATAAATTTATCCCAGTCACTGGCTGTTCCTGCTTCAAATCTACAATCAGACAATCTGGGCCACATAACAGACTACATTTAGCATTTATGCCTTCTAGATATTCCAAGAGTGAAAAATGTGTTGTTAAATTATGATCTTTTGTTAGGTTATGTTTTTGTTTTCACGTTTTTAAAATGAATAGTCATGACAAATGAATGTTTATAAATCCCTAATTCAGAATTAAGTGAACACAGAAGTTTTTTTGGTGCCCATTCAGATTATGATCCTGGGTGGAATATAGAGAATATGATTTGATGGTTATCTCTTAGGAAAAAGTGATTTAGGATTACTTAGGGATGGTAGAATCCCGAAATCATCTCTTAAATATGTTTACAATCTACTGTTTCTAAAATCGGCACCAAAATGATTTTCTTGGGTCACAAAAAGGCATGTAAACACCCAAACATCTTATTATAAGTTGTAGTAGAAAATGCAGCAGCTTTCAATATTAGATTAGATTTCCCTAGAAATTAATAGCAGATCACAAATGAGTAATGCATGGGCCCTATTGGTATTTATGATCTCACCCAGATACTGTACAACGTAACTATTTAAGTACTAGGTGCAAATCCAAACCCAATAGAAACCAATGATTTAATGTTCATTGTTAATGTTATGGGTGAAATTCTTGTTATATATTGGAACAAATATATATATTTACGCTTTACAGCAAAAGAATGAAGGGAAAACATCAGGCCTAATGTTTGCATTAATAAATGGTTTAACTCAAATATTCATAGAATGAAAAATGTTAAAATTAAAAATGTTATTAGCTTAACATTAACCATAAGCAAATAATAAGCTTCATCAAGTGCAAGGAGTAAATTATACTATTTTACAAATTATAGAAAGACTCTACTTACAGAAAGTGCGCTACTTTTTAAGCAGAATTTCCTTCATGCAATATTAATTGGTTGACTCACATGAAGTTCTGATTTTCCTAATACCAGTGAACATTAGTTTTGGTATGTAACCCATGAAGGTGATAACAGTCCCTCATTCTATCTTGCCAATTAAACATTTGAGGGACTTTTTGTACTTCATACAGTACGTAATATGACCTCTTGTGGCACAAATTATATCTCTGTTTAACTTGATTTTAACTGAACATAACCAGTTCACTGAACATTTCTTTACAGCCAGGATTCTAATTAACACACCAGTTCTTTTGATACAATTCAGAAGAGTTGGATACAATTCATGTTCATCATTATGTGTAGAAGTATAGCTTGAGTTAATGTTTTATTGCTTATGCAAAGGTGCAAACTGTATTTTTATGTAAATAGTGTGAGATTACAATAGGCCTACTGTCTTCACCAAATACAAAAAGAATTCAAAAACCGTTGGATGAAACTTTTAATTCAAGCTAGAACTCTACCAAATATTTTTGATGATGATTTTGATAATGATCCAACAATTGCAAGATTAGTGGATGGTAACACATAAGAATAAAGTGAAAATGTAAGTTTTAGAAATATTTATCTTATCACAATGACACAAATTTGCAAAATAAACAAAATGATATTGAAGTTAGTTTATTAAAACAAATCCAATTTTTTGACAATAATGAAACAACTGGAACAAATCCAGATTTATTAGACAACATTCTGATGGCACCCTTATGCAAATTTTTTATTTATTTGTAGATAACTAATTTTTTTCATAGTTGGCAAGACTAAGATCGAGGTTTCCTTGAAAATTAGTCTTAAAAACTGGGTTCCTACTGATCAAGATAAGAGATGTTTAGGCATTGTTAGGCATTGGGGTCAGTGCAAATGCGTTCTGTTAAAGTGCTAATGGAAAAAAGATTAATTCTTTAATCAAAATGACCCAACATGTTTTATTTTGCTTATAGTTTTGTTAACTACACATGTGACGTCGTCTTCTCAGTATCTGGAGTTTTATAACTGATCTAAGCGTTGTTGACAAGGAATCAGTTGGACAGCGACGCACTCAGGGCTATGTGTACACAAAGCTAAAAAAGTAAATATGACCCATCCCATATTCAATATAACAATTTTGCACCATTTTTCTCATATATGATTTTAATGTTTTTTCATTGCTTTTGGTGTTATTTTTTTGTGCTTTTATGATTTTTTGTTACTGAATTTACTATTTTGTTGGTAGATCAGAAACAGAACAACAGCATATATTATCAATTCTTGAAGAATCTGACTCTCTGAAGTCAGAGTGACTCTGAAGTCACACCGACTGATCAGTAGTTCGCTGAAGAAGAGGACAGTGTCGGTGGACGAAGTCAGCCCATCAACCCAGCAGCACAGAGCAAGAGATCTGACAGTAATACCCCACTTCTACAATTTGAAGTCAAATACAGTCGGACAGTTCTGATATAAGTCTTCCACCTCTGCAGCAGCAGCATCCATTATTGGATTCAGAAAGTTCTTCGAATCATGAGGTACGATTTCTACATATCTGTATAAATGCTACATTTTGGCATAAGACAGACACCTCTTCGGCAGAATGTTTGAACCAAAGACTAAATACAACCAAACACTGATGATACACTGAAAAATGTTCTCACATATACTAATACAAGCATTAGACCTAAAATTGCATCATGTACAATTTGGCAAAGTATACCCATATAAAAGAAAGCAGCATGATTACCATTCTGGAAGACAGAATTTGAGCGACCTGTGGGCTACTGTGTGAAAATATCTGAACTTGTAATATCTAAACAGCTTTTTCATTTTATTTAAAGTGACCAAAGGAAGCTACTAGCCAATTTGGCACCAATTAGGAAACTATTCAAAGCATTTGTTAAACATTTTAAAACATCTTACAAAAATTGTTATCCATGTTTCACTATGATAATAATGCTAGTCAAGCTGCTGAAGGTGATAGTAGATTGTACAAGGTTTAGAATTGGTCAACTTACTGATAAACAATTTTAAAAAAATTGTGTAACCCAGAATCCAGTGTGCATAGCCTAGTCTACTTCTTGGCAGACAACTTCTCCTCATGTATATTAAAAACAAAATTCGCCGCTAAGAAATAAAGGTGTTTTTGTTTAAATGTGTAAGTATCTTATATTGAACTGTACAAATCTAGGAAAATTTGCATAGAATTAGTGGATCCATATTTGGATTGTGGTCGATGTTTTGTTGTAGACAACTGGTACAGCAGTGCAAGCTAATCTGAGAAACTTCTAGAATGCAATACACATGTACTGAGAACACAATGCCCAACGTACAATAAACCTCAAAAGATGTTGAAAAAAAATATATAAAAAGGTTACATTTATGGAGAAGAGAGTAGCAGTAAAGCAGTTGTATTAAAATGGAAGGACAAGATGGGTTTGCTCATGATTTCTACAAAATAAGAGGTTTCTACAAAACAAGTAAAAACAAAAGGAAGGTTTCTACAAAACAAGTAAAAACAAAACAAAACAAAACAAGAGGTCGTCTTACAAAACCAAATTCTGTAACAGATTACAATAATTGTAAAGCTTTCACTGACTGCAGCAATCAGATTGGCTCCTACACCAATCCATTACTCCATTCTCCAAAATGAAATAGAAAGTATCATTTGATATACTTTTGTGTACCTCTGTTGTAAATGCTTCTACATTCTTCCAGACAGCCACGATAAAAAATGTGCATTAAGGAATATATTATGAAAATTCTTGTGTATAAACCTCCAGTTGACCCACTTGTCCTTCCTGTAGTTTCAAATAGTAGTCCTAATCACATTTTAGTTGCATTTGTAAGAGGAAGTACTAGGTGTTATAAAATTTAAAGAAATAGGAACGTAAAGCCATATTGCAACTAAATACAAATTCAATGAATGTAATTTACATTATTTGGAGTGCTTTTTTAAAGATCAATGTTAAAAAAAATGTTAAACTTTCATTTTTATCTATCAATTTCTGAATTTTTTTGTTACAGTGATATGTAATTATTTCAACAATTTCATATTTTAGTATTACTATTCACTTTAATTTTTATTTAGTTTAGTTATTATGAAGTGTTTTATAGTGTTTTCCTTGTAACTACATAGAATTAAGTACGTTATTGGATATAACAGAAGAAACATTTATAACCTGAAATTTCATTTCATATTATACAATTTTTTCAGAGTTACAATTTCCTATCAACTTTTATTATTTTTTGTTGGAATTACAGGATTGTATTATTTTATGAATTGTAGTAGACTTATTTTATTGTTTTATTACTTTAATTTTCACTTATATGAGTGATTACATACAAGAAAATGACCACAATTTCTATTAATTTTTAATAACGCCTACAATAAATATGATAAAACAGTAAAATAAAAAAGTATAATGTGGTTTTTTGTTGCGAGTGTGAGGTACACATTAGATTAAGATTTCAGGGTAAAAATTTTACAATAAATTTGCTATTTGAAATCTTGAGGGACAGGTTTGACCCTCCCTTTGATCAAAGCAAATTACTTTTGTAGGTGTAGCAGGGAATATAACAAAATTATGAAACACAATCATAGAATTGATTAGCATAATCAATTATGCTAATTGATTCTGCTTAAGAATCGCAGTATAAGTAAATTGTAGCCCAGAGAATCCTAACCAACACTCTGAAACACATTCATGAATCCATGTACTGATAAAATTGCTATTTCTAGTCATGTAGATGTAGTCTTATAAAAAAAAATTGTAACTTACGGTAAAGCTGCTGCTCAAAGCAATATAATTAAAGGTAAGATCCTGTAACAGGAATATAGTTTTGCAAATGTGCCTGGACTGTTTTTTTTCTGAATCACTAATAAATAAAAATAATTATAGATAAAAAAAGAATTAAAATAATTTAAAGAATTAATAATTTTTTTGAAAGAATTAAAATAATTATAGAGAGATTTATTAATATTTCTAAAAATTGCTACTTGTCAAAGTTCCTTTGTAATTTTTGTTATTACAAATTGATAATATAAAGTAAAAAGGTGGATAATAAAAAAAAAATGCTAATCAAGTTTTTTCCCCAGTGCATTGCAAATCATGCAAAACTACATTTTTGGATTTGTTTTATTTCAGACACGTGAAATAGTTTTGTTACCTTACTTCATTCTTGTAAACAAAACTATGTATTGCAATTATACAAGCCCCCATTTATATCTCATTCACTGAATTTTATCTTTTTTTTTGGGCACCAATTTGTATCTATTTTATATCACTGAAATGCTATGAGACCCAATTAATGTCTTTTATTATAATTACTCAGAATTTAATAAAATGATATTTACTTAAAAGTGTACAGACTGAAAGGAAAAAAATTGGGGAAAAAAGTTTTCTAGCAGCATAATCAAGAATTATTGTTTTGGATTTACCATTCAACCTGTTAAAAAATGCTGATTCCCTAACTGGACCTGATATTTTCCAACTGTTTCAGATACAAATTAATCCATATTACATAGGATATTAAATTCACAGAGCATCAATATGTAAGTAAAAAATTGGGAAAGAAGCAGTAATAAGAGTGCAAATCATGACATACCTGTCTATTCATGCACCTTACATTACTATATATATAATTAAGGATAGTTATAAAAACATTGCACAAGAAAATAAAAACCAGAAGCTAAAAAATTGTAATATAATTAGAGACTCCAACTCTGCCTCTGCCTCTGCCTAATACAGAAGGTTTTTATACCAGCTAATTCACAGATTTATTACTTAAGCACCACAACAAACAAATATTATAATAAAATATTTTCCATCATTTGTCACACTGTGACAAACAAATTAGGCTGAACATTAAAAGTTAGTAAAAGGCAATTACAACAGGTTTTATAAAAACAATTCTGACAACACCTCCAAATGAATAGCTACATGGCAAACAAAAGTTTAGTAAAAAATAACATCTTATTTACAAAATAAACAACACTTTATTTCATTACTTAATTTGTTAAATAATTTTTAGATTCAAAATCTAATTAATTAATCTTGTTAAGAATTAATTTTCCACAAGATTTGATTTTATTGAACTTCCATTATGTGTATCTAAAAAATATATTTATGTATATCAATTATATAGCTTAACAATTACTTCTAAAATAAAATCCCTGAGAAAATGTTCTAAAGCAATTAATATACATTTTAAGTAAAAACTGAATATTTTAGCCTGGATTTAATTTACAAGACAAAAATACAAAATGAAATGTAACAAGGTTGCCCTTTACATGTTACTTCTTACAATGAGGTTCTAGTTATAATTTTTATAAACAAATTCATTTTAAATAAATTTCTGAGAATATGCACCTTAAAAACTGAAAAATAAAAGCAATTCAAAAAATTGACTGCACTTATGTCAGAATATTTAGAAATAAAAAATAATAGCAAAATAAAATTCAGTCCGTAATTAGAATGTTTCTAAAAATTATGGTGATGTTAAGAGAAACCAGATTTGTGAAGTTTTCGTGAAAGATAAATTCAGATGCAATGCTAGTCACCACAGTTTTTTTGTTACTATTTTTCTAATGAAAAACATGTGTTTTTTCTTTCAGTTCTATCATAATTGAATAAATATAAAGCAGCAGCAAATTATTTATGAGCTGAATCTCTATGAAATATTTACAAAATATAAAACAAATATTTAACAGAAACCTAACGTAAATGATATCCGTGCTTAAAACTGAACAAAAATAAATAAACCACTTTTTGTATAAACCAAGAACTACTGGCCTTTAACAAAGTATAAAATAATAAACACACTGCAATAAAAGCCTCACAAACACTAAAACATATTGCCAGATATTGATTTCTTAAACTATAAACTGAAAGTAACATATGCACCAAAATATACAATACTGGATTTCGCCCAGTTCTCACGCGCATTGGCGTATTGTTACATCAGCATTGTGGTGTTAGTTCTGCAAGGTTGAAAATGGGTCTCACTGTTTTCATTGTGGAGTATTAATTTTGCTCATACAGAAATGGCAATCAAGGCAGGCCAAGTTTAAAGTTAATGGCAATATCATGAACAATTTAATAAGGCGGCACCAAGCAACACAGTTACGCTGTCTGTTACATAATTTCATCGCATTATGTCAATGGAAGGGAAGGTCTGGTAACTGTGTTCACAAATGAGAATTATGGACGTATCCTCGATAAGGTTTTGTAGTCACCTAAACGAGGTCTTTGACAAACATCCATGAAAATGAATATTAACAATACATCACTTCAGCAATCATTTAAAGACATAGGTGGATTTCCGTACTGAATTCAGGTTGGACAATGACTGACAAACCAAGATATGGATGGTTGTGTTTTGTGGAATATTTTTGGCATGGTGTACAAGGATCCAGATTTCTTGCTCAATGTGTGGTTAAGGCCAGACATTATCGTCTGTAAAGTTACATAGTGAGCGAGTGACGATAGTGGATATGGTGTGCAGTGTCAGCACACTATGTGCTTGGTCCGTATTTCATTGAGAATGATAATGGTGTACCTCTTACTGTTACCCAGGAACATTATAGATACAAAGTGGTCCGGCCATTTATTCATTTAAGGTTTTGTCATGGCAGGAACCTTCGGATGGATAGACAGTGGTTTCAACAGGACGGGACGACCAGCCACATCGCTCGACAAGTCTTTAGCAATGCTGCAGGAAATCTTTCCAGGACAAATCATTTCCTGTGGGACTGAGTTAAACTATCCATCACATTCCCTAATATTACACCACCTGACACCTGCATATGGGGAATGTTAAAAGAGAAAGTGGTGTTCAACTGTGCAGATCCTTCCAGAACTGTGCCTGCATTATGTGAGAATAGTCTTGGTTTTCAGGAATCTGCAGCAACCTGTGTTCCAGAATATGTTTGAAAATCTGGTGAGCGTTATGAGCAGTATCTACAGCATGGTGGTGCACATTTTGAACATTTATTCTACAGAAATAAAAATAATACATAACAGCTCCAGTACTGTATATTTTGGCACATTCTGTATATAGTACTTTCGTAACAATATAGCAGCAATTTCTGTTCCATAATATTAAACCAAATTATGCTGTAAAAATCAACTAATAAGATAAGTCAAACGAAATACTTTTATCCACAATTCATTCCTCTTTATTAAAGAGGAATAAATTTAACATAACATTAAAAAAGTCACTTCCTGGACCCAACTCATATTCAGAAATAAATTAATTGAAAAGCACTGATTTGATTTAATTACACCTCAAAAATTATCACTGAATCTCATCAACTTCATTATTCTTTAATTATTGTGTGTTCAGTAAACAGATTAAAATAATGTGATTTACACATGTTACTGAACATACCTTTTTGTTCTTAGTGAATAAGAACGAGAGGCACCTGTACATTCAATGATGTAAGTGGATTTACATTAAAGAAAAACACTGCTTAAACCAGTATTGCCATATTCATTATACTGAGTTAGTTATGGTAATTAAGATTAACAAACAAAATAAAAAACTGACATTTTAATAGCATGACTTACATCCAAAACTCATCTTATCACTTTACTCCACAAATATACAAGAGGCCTGTTCATAATTACATTTAACAGATGATTATACTTACATGTATTCACATACTTATAATTCAATCATTAAGTTTCAACTGTAACTACATTAATGTAGTTCATTCAAACTTATAGAAAAACAATACAGACTACAAAAAATTACCTAAATGATAGTATAACTATATATATCACAATTCACAGCGAACTAAAAGCTAAAATGAGTATAAAAAAGGATAATTTTTACTTACATTTTTGTTGATATTTATAAATAATATAATAAACTAAATATCACCAGACCATACCCAAAAACAATGTTTATGGGTTTTGAAAACTTCATAGTAACTGCAATACTATACTTACAGTTACTGGTAAAACCACAGCAGTAGAAAATATTATAGCTATTATAAATTTAATAAATTAGATAATATTATTGTAATAAATAATTCTATAATACAATTTATCCAAAGCAAGCACCCCTATTACAAAATTGATAATCAAAATAATAATAGCAATTAATATGAAATTTACATAAATGTTACACACAATATACATACACAAAATACTTACATAATCCATGCTCTTAATTAAAATAAATTAAATAAACTCAATATTAAAATACTACGTGAAAGAATTTATTTCTAAAAAAAATAATAATTTCAATAAAACCAACACTATGAATATCTGGTATTTATGGTAAAATTATTTAATTTCAAAGATTAATGGATGTATATTTCACATATTTATAAGTGGTATAAATTCTAAAAATAAAAGTTCAGACTACTGTTTATTCCTAGTTAAAAATTTTCTTGGAAAACATTCAATGCTACTACCATGACAAATCATAGCATACCTCATCCTTTGGCATACATGTCAGTGTTATATTCTGCTGTTATCATATAAGATACAGCATATGCAGCAAAACAGCTAAGTTATGGTCTAGCACTCACAACTGTCTAATTTCAAAACCCCAACTGTTTAAAGCAGCAATTTCCAAACAGAGGTGTAGATAAGTGCAAAGGAAGGTCCAAAAATTTGTAATATGTCATTTTCATAACATAATATTTCAAACTAAACGTTGCACTTTGAATTTAGAACATAATATCGTTACTGAGTATGTGCATTATTTAACAGCGACAGATTAACCAACCTTTAGAAAAACATACTGTAAAAAGAAACAACTGTAAAAAGAAAAATACTGTAGAAAAATAACCTCACGTTTCTAGTAAAATGTAGTAAATCCATACAAACATCACTCATACCTAAGTGTCAACTATGTGTTTCAGCCATGTCCAATTGTTTTTTAATTTTTTTTTTACATGATTATTAACCTACAAATAATTTTTAATAATTTTAAATGTACTTTTTAATATAATTATAATTAATATAATTAATTATTAATTAATATAATTAATTTAAATGTCAGGAAAAAATTTTTGAAAGTATATGTTTGGAGTGTCGCTTTATATGGAAGTGAAGCTTGGACCATCGGAGTATCTGAGAAGAAAAGATTAGAAGCTTTTGAAATGTGGTGCTATAGGAGAATGTTAAAAATCAGATGGATGGATAAAGTGACGAAGAGGTATTGCGACAAATAGATGAAGGAAGAAGCATTTGGAAAAATGTAGTTAAAAGAAGAGACAGACTTATAGGCCACATACTAAGGCATCCTGGAATAGTCGCTTTAATATTGGAAGGACAGGTAGAAGTAAAAAATTGTGTAGGCAGGCCACGTTTGGAATATGTAAAACAAATTGTTAGGGATATAGGATGTAGAGGGTATACTGAAATGAAACGACTAGCACTAGATAGGGAATCTTGGAGAGCTGCATCAAACCAGTCAAATGACAAAAAAGAAAAAAAATTTTTAATAACATAAATTTTAAAGTAATATTTTTAAAAAAACTGATAAATGTTTGGTTACAAGATAAAATCTACTAATAATAGAGACAATGATGCTGATACAAATAAAGGTAGTGAGAATACAAGCAAGAAGGGGATAGGAATTACCAAGATATGAAAATATGATTCATCCTATTCATCATTAGAATTGATAATGAAATCATTAAAATTTACAGTATTATAGAAGTGCTTGGATGAAACCAAATGTGTTTATTCTGTATGAAAATTTTAGCTGCAGACAGTATAAGATCAGGAAAATTAAAACATACCTTAAAACTATGTACGCACTCTGAATATGTTGTTTAAGAAACAAAATCAAACTATCAAAAAAAAAGTTTTGATGTTCAATCAAATGCATTGTTAGCATCGTAGCAAGTTTCAAAATTATAAAATGTAAAAAAACCCACTCATACAAGAAAAACTAGTTTTGCCAGCAGCTGTAGATATAGTTAAAATAATGTTCAGCCAAATCATACGTGAAACAGCTGCAACCTTGCCAGTTTTTATCAGCAAGTAATATTTATTGGTTGGGAGTAGTGATTATTAACAGCAAGTAGTAGTAGTAGTAGTAGGAGTAGCGTATGCTCACTTAATTTTATACATTCCATATAATGCAAACTAATAGATTAACATGTTTTGAAATCAAATTCCTGCAAAGGTCACTTTCCAATGAAATTTTAATAAAATTGACCATATTTTGGATGAAACAAAGTGGAATAACTGCACTGAACTCATGCTGATGGAGCACAATAAATGTCAGGATATAAGGCACATCTTAGAGCAAAAAAAAAAGCACTTCCAAGTTATCTGGATGCACTGCAGGCTTCTCAGAGCAGTTCTTTTATCAAAAAATATGAGCAAGGAACTTACAACATCATTACAAAAATTACTATAAACTTTAAACAATCCTTTAAATGTTAGGATATTTGCAAGACTGTGTGAAGACATGGAAGCTAATTTATACTTCACTTCCATACTATTGTGAACTGTGAATGCGATTCAAAAGGTGTTTTTTTTTTTATGAAAATCATACTGAGCAAAAAAATTTGTTTAGGTATAATAATTTTGTTTTTAAACTTACCTATTTGATTTGAATACATCAATGCAAGGTCCACAAATGCATTAACGGATTGAAAAAGACAAAGTGAAGGCATCATAAAAAATTAAACTATGGGAATGAAATTTACAAATGAATAAGTTTGTCATGTTTCCACTTCTAAATGATTTCTGCACCAGAGTTATCAAAGAAAACAGAAGTCTGTTTACTGAACACTAGGATACTTTGCTAATACATTTCATTTTGATATTGATTTTATAAAATTCATACGGGTACCAATTCTATTTGCAGATCAACAATACAATTAATTTGGACTGACAACTACTATCATGCAATAGAAATTTCAGACTTAATTTTGACATTCATTTTTTGCCTATTTCAATTTTTGCAATTTTTGTTAAATGAAGAATATAATACTTCGTCAAGCAAAGCAATGAAAATACCGCTGCCATTTACAACATCATATTTGTACAAAATGATATTCTGCTTTAGCTGCAATGAAATCCAAATATCAAGCTTAATAGAAAATAAGGTACGAGTTTTGCACTCTTCTCAATGACACCTCAATTTCATAAACACTGTACAATAAAATAAATACATCTACCTCATTAAAAACAAATTTAAAAAATGTTTTGTACATATGTAATTTTTTTTGTATTGATACATTTTTCACCATTTAAAGATGAATCTGTATCACTTAATAAAATTAAGGGGTAAGGTGCCAAGATTAGATTTTTTAAAGGGATGCATAGAAAAAACTTTGGAAATCTCTGATTTAACAGACTCCAGAGGTTATTATAGGCTCCTGTTGAAGACATAAATGCAACACGTACAGAATCTGATGAAAAAGGTAATGATGTCAGCCAGAGTAATACATACCAAGTTAGAAATTCATTTAAGGGGATACATCAAGGTGGCGAAAGCACAGGCCTTCTACCAGCAGTACTCACATACAACAAAGTTGCAGGCTCGAAATCAAGATCTTCCTGACCGTTTGAATGAGTCAATGGTCAGTATTTTTTCAAAAAACAGTTTGTTATCTGCTAAGACAAAGCTTTAGGCTGCAATATAGTAAGGAGGGCAGTAAATTAGGACTGGGCTCTTATAAAGGGGCAGGAATTAAATTAGTAAAAAAGCATGGGGGGGGGGTTGAATGTAGGATTCTTACCAATGGAAATAATATTAAACAACAAATGAGTCTTGGAAAAAAATTTTGAATAAAGAATTTTGAATCTTCCAAAACGTTTGAATCAGTTAAATTAAAATTAACAAAAAAAAATGTTTGAAATTTCATTGGACTACATGAATACCGAAACTCTTAAAAAAACAAATATTCTTACCAACAGCACACAAAATTGCAAAAGAAATAAAACCTTTCTAGATTTACAGGCAGACATAGAACTTAAAAAATGAAATGGTTTGGACATGGGTGGAGGTGGAGTAGCGACACATTTTAGCTGGGCTAATATTACTGACCATTAATAGAAAGTGCTGACGAACAGCAATAGAAAATGAAAGGAAAAATCAGCATTATTACTCACAAATCAGCTATAGTTAGTGTAAAATCAGTTTTCATAATAAGTTTGAAATGTTCACTTTCAGTTGTTTCATTTTTTTTGAACTTTGTGAAACTTACAGCAGATCTTATTATAGATGAAATTCTGCTAAATCATACTTCATTTAGTTGGTTAATCCATTTAGTTGTTTAACATTTGACGTCTCCATAATGATAGACAAAAAAAATCACTTGGAGCTGTCACAGTTTCTGGTACAGAGAGTTAACGATTTCCATTCTTTTATTGATGAACTGTATTCTTTAAACAGCATGTCTCCCAAAAATCAAAAGGAATTGAACATTTGTGCTGTCTCACAGGAAAAAAGAATCATCTATGTACAAAGATGCTTTATACTAATCAGCCAATCATCAAAGATACGGTACAAACGTAATTGGCCCTCCACTTTGGATATTCAAAATAGTGAGTATTGGCGGCCTTTTTGATGTTTTCCACATTTTGGATAAAAGGAGATAAATAAGTATTATTTTTATTATTTTATTAAATCAAATAATTATTTTAGTCTTAGTCATTTAACTGGTTTGATGCAGTTCTCCAAGATTCCCTATTATACCAGTCGTTTCATTTTGGTATACCCCTACATCCTACATCCCTAACTATTTGTTTTACATACTCCAAATGTTACCTGCCTGCCTGCACAATTTTTCCCATCCACCTGTCCCTTCAATACAAAGCGACTATTCCAGGATACCTTAAGATATTTTTCCAAATGCCTCTTTCTTATCAATCAAATCATAAATACATATAATAGATACATAAAAAGTTATACACATGACATCTGTGGCCAACCTTACGTGTATAAAAAAAACATTCCCATTTCAAAAGCAAAAAAGTGAACGACCTTTCAGAACAACAAATGAGGTCAACACTGAAAAGAAATAAATAAATGATTTCAAGGTCAAGTGGACTTCATCAATAGCATTAGCCCTCTTGTGTGTATGTTTAATCCAGTTTAATATGCGAAGTTTAGCTGATGAAACAATATGCCACAAACACAAGGACACCAATGTTGACTACCAGTTCAAGTCCATATAGAGATTTTCTATAAGTCTCCTTCTATAAAGATACAGCCAATAAGCAAAAGTATAGTATAATAAAGGATAGTAAAAGTGGTAAAAGTATAGTAAAGTAAATAAAGTATACGTAAAAGTACAGTAAGCAAAAGTATATATAGTAATTAGTATAGTAAAGTATGATTCCTGCAGAATAATTGCACAAGTAGAAAGAAACACTATGGACTGCAAAGACTGCAGTGAGCACATTAAGGAATAATGCTGCTCAATTATGGTACTCATTTAACAGCATTTAATAACCTACTAAGTAACAGGTTAGCCTCTCACAATGATCTAAGTGATAACACAAATTTTAAAAACAATACACCATTTCCTTATCTTTTTTAATAAGAGATAGAATAATTTTCCTTATAAAGCAGAAAGAAGCTCCTATAACAAAATTATCCTTTAGAATGTGCCAAAACATAAAGCAAAAAAGGTAATTGAAGAATTCTTTAATTAATTAAAGAAATCAAATATAGGCCCACATCTTTTAGAAATATTCTGAAATTCAAAAAGTTTTGTTGCAATTATAAATGTACACCATTACCGTAATGTTTCCTATTTCCAATAAAAATTAGTAACTGAAGAATATGAAAGCATTGACGCATAAAACAATTAAAAATCAAACTAACCATATAAACAAAAGCTACTCAATCAAAATATACATCCATTTCTTTAGGCTATTTCTAATTACCTTCCAGCATTTAAATAAGGAAAGCATATTTAAAATAATGATGTTTCTATTAACCCTTAAGTGCTATCATCAGTCTGTCAGACCCCAGGTCTCAGGAATATAGTAATGGCACAGACTCCTTTTGGTCTAGGTCGCAACCCCCCCTTTATATTTTACCCTCAGTACAGACTTACATGATATTAATCATGCAAGGTCATTCCTGTTGTGCGTTCCAGTGAATGAACATCTTTAATTAGCTAGCGGTCCCACAGTCTGATGATATTGATTACATTAACTCATCATTTTGTAATTCATCTGATTGTTTTTAACTTTTGAAGATCTTTTGATTATTATTTTCATAGGAACTAGTTTAATTGTTATTTTCTTTTACGCCACAGATGAAGCAACAGCAGATACATTATTGATTTCTTTTAACTTTTTAGTTTTTCTTTTCTATGTATAGTTGTTACATTAGACATCAATGATTGTGTTATTTTAGATGATGTCAAATCAGAAAGAATAATCTCTGACGGGTCCATCTACACAGACTCCTTCCAGATTACTCCAAATGTGATACTTATGTTGAACAGATATTGGGTGAAACATTAGATCTCCTTACAGATAGTGAACAATGACCCTCAAATCAGGAATCTGATATTTTAGTTGACAAAGAAGGTGAACTCTTCGATGAACTAGAAGCTGAACAAGACTGGGGAGAAAGGAGATGAGCCTTCAAATTCATTTTATTCTGGAAAAAACTGTTGCTTCAAATGGAGGAAGAACAGCCTCCAAGAAATGTGAGGAACAGGCAACACAATATAATAACGCACTTACCAGTACCTCCAGCAAAATTATTTGGAGACCTTTATTTTACAGTTTGGAGGAAATTTTGAAATGGACCAACGTGAAAATTGGAAAAGTTTGATCGTTTTACTCAACAAAAACATTGAACTGGTTGCAAGACCTGGATATCACTGAACTAAAGGCATTCCTTTGTCTCCTTATTTTCACATCTGCATTCAAATCAGAAGATGATTCGGTTCACTGGAAGGAACATTTTCACATGTACAATGTCAAAACAAAGATTTTTGTTTGTTTTGATATGCTTATGGTTTGATAACCTCGGTGATCGTGAAGAAAGGATAATACAAGACCCAACCGCACTGATTTCCAATATTTTTACTATGATCATAGAAAACAGCAAACCTTTATATTCGATGGGTGCCTATGTCTGCATAGACGAAATGTTGGTTCCATTCAGAGGGTGGTGCCGGTTTCAGATGTACATGCCAAGCAAGCCAGCCAAATACAGCAAAGGGCAATCCCTCACAGATGCAAGAACGAATTATCTGTATAATGCTTACATTAAGCCAGAAAGGGTAGTGACGGGATTACCTTGGAAGCTAGAGATAGAAAAAATGTTCAATACCCATTCAAGTTAATTTTTCAATTGATCCTGCCTATTGAGAATATGCGACGAAACTTAAATGCCAACAACTGGTTTACTTCTGTAGATTTAGTAAAATAGTAAAATAATTCAGAGCAAAATTATATATTTCTGATCATGAAATATATCTAAAATACAATTTCATTTAACAAATATGAATTTAAAAAAATGTTCATATTCACATTCACCAGATTTTACTGTTATGCAAACCAAGCATCAAATAAAATAAAATCTATTATTTTCTTTCAATAAATTTCTAACCAACCTTGTGTAAAAGAAACACAATCATAGGGGTTTATTTACCTTGCTGAGCAAAGTAGTAATACTGGAGGTAAATCAAAATACAATTTTTCAACCAAAGTTAAGACCAAAAAAAATTGCATTATCACTTTTATGATGCATAATTTAATATCTCAGGTAAGCAACTCACCAATATTAACATGTACATGTAGATTAGTGTAACATGTAGATTAATGTAAATCTTAATTACTTAAAAATAAATTTTCAATTTTCTCTAAACTTTATTCATTAACTTATAAGAGTGTAAAAGTAGGTGGAATGAAACAAAAATTAAAAAATGAATAATAACTGCTCTTTCTTTCAAAACCTGGTCAAAAATGATTAAATAAAAATAAAAAAATATTCCTGATCAAGTTGCAACTATAAAAATAAGAAAATCTATTAGTTCAATATCTTAACAAAGATTTTTTTTTTGAAAGTCACATCAAATTAAATTCCTTTTAGGCCAGTTCAAGCTTTCCTTACATCTACAAAGTAGAAACCACCAGCAAAAGAGTTTGAATATTACTGAAGAAACTATCTCAAAACAATATTTTGAAAGAGCATTTATAAAATGACAAATCTGTATATAGTAAATCTGAAATAGAGTTACTCCATGTATGAACTCACTTCTGTTAATCAAAATATAATCAAAATGACCATTAAGTGAATACAAATCTACAAATTTACATTGAAAAAAACAGCACAACCAAAAATACTAATTTTTAATTAAGTTAAAACTGCATAAAAATAAAGCATAATAAACAAGTAAATACTCACCCCATACTTAGTGCAAAGATTTCATTATCTCATCAAAAATAAACACAGACACTGTTGTTAATAACATATTTAGGTAAAATGCAAATCACAAAAAAAAAACATATTTTGCAAATAAAGCTGTCTTGTATCCTAATAAGATGCAGCATAGGATATTAATTTAAATTTATTTTTAAAGCAAATTAATAACAGCAGAAAATACAACAGTTGATGTTTAAAGAATACAATAAACATTACTAGCACAATTCATATTTCTGAAAAAGTGGAAGAATTCACAAATTTATAGACAACTATATTTTATCATGTTATTACCCTTTACATTTAGCTTTTTTTTTTCTTTTTCAACTTTATTCTAAAAACATGGATTACTTCAGTACATAAAATTTTGTAAAGTTATATGCATGTATTTTTTACACTTAGATTATTGTTTATTCATTATTAATTACCATTATTAATGAGGAACAGTATTTGAGGGATGGGAAAAATAAAACTTATGAGCCGTAAATTTCACGACTGCATAGTCGGAAGCCGGAATTCTCTTCTTATATAGAATAATATGTACGGTTTACACTTTGCAACAATGTCTGGCTGAGTTGGACGTACTGTGCTGTCATTGAAGTGAAACCATTGTCCTGAAATAGAAGAAATCTATAAGACCATTGGTAACAAAAAACTATTGTAATTTATCTGAAGGATCAGAACTTCAAAATCACTGAAATACTTAAATAAATAAAAAATTGGACAATAAATCATCTAAAAATGTCTTTTTTAACAACTATTCCCATGCAGTTTACTCCATGTAATAATTACTAATTCATATGCATACACTATCACAAATTAAAAAGGCATAATATCTCTCTCTCGCTCCCCCACCCCCACTCACTCACTCTCTCTCTCTCTCTCTCTCTCTCCCTCCCCATCCCATAATTATAATTGGTAGTTACCATAATTGTAACTACCATAACATGCACAAAAACAATAATACAGTATATAGGCAACAAAAACTGACACATCATAACTGTAAAAGTCAATAATAAATTCAGTAAAGTAACTTTTAACTTCCAATAAAGTTAAAGTAATAAACAGGCATCAAAATTATCATGTATAAATAATTTAAATTACAAATGAAAACTGATTACCATCATTTACTGCGAATGCTGTATAATGACCTGAGCCCACTCTGAAACAAAGATTTATTGCATTATGTGTCCACAAATTTCACAGAGAAATACAACATAATTACTCAAAAATATAATAATTATACTCAGATATATATATAATTGTTGAACCAAGGTACAAAAGAACCCTCTTATCTGAGGACTAATTTCTGCCACTTTTGTTGTGTTTTGCAATAGCCCACAGGTAACTGAGTGGCAGACTTCACTTCAAATTTTTCTGCATGTATAGAATTTTAAATATATTTGCTGTAATGTTAATCCCTTACCCGTTTTGTATTTTCACTGAAAATACTGCTATCTTGATTCCTTTTTTTTTACCCTAATAACTTTATGTTAACTAATAATGATTTATGTGTCTGTAAACATATAACAAACAATTTTTCATGAAAAACATATTTTATTATATTTACAAAAACCTAATTCCCTAACCTATCGTGAACATGTTAATGATTAATGATGTTTTTATATTGCCCATAAATATCACTAAATTATATTTTACACTGTAATTGAAATTACTGTCTTTACTACTTAGTTTTATTCTATCGTGATGTACTGTGTACAAAATATTTTAAAACATGGAGATACACACAACCCAAAATCACACTCCGTACACTGATATCGTGAGTCTTTACGCTTTTTATTGTGTGAACAAACTACACACCTGGAAGCACATGTCTGAATGACATATCTTCACAAATATAATCTAAACTATCAGTATCACTATCACTATCAGATTGTAACTGGTCTAAAACGTCAAAATATTCATATTTTGAAGTAGATGCCATCTCAAATAAAAGAAACAACAAACATAAAACTATTATTAAAAAAAGGCAAAAAATGCCGGTCCAGTTTACAAATATATGATAAAGTTTATAAATTAATTTATAAAGCGTATACACAATATTATACACAAAACAACATCCCAATCCCACAGGGGAAGACACTCGCCTTAGTGACGTGTTCAGGTCGCCACACCCCCCCCCCTGTTCCTTGTGATGTTGGGCTTTAACGGGAGTAGTCTATCACCCTCTGACTTTTTACATCTCATAGTAATAAGCCTGGTTTCGTTGGGATGCCATAGATGAAAATGGCTCGGTAGACATTTACATCGTTGATTTAATAACTCAGCTCATTGCCTTCGCTGTGGGCCTCGTCGAAATCTTAATGTCCTACATCGCATCCCTCTGAACTAGCTAACCCAGCTTGCAGAAGCGCAAACCCCGTGCCTAGTTTTACTTATTATGAGCCAATTCCATACCACCAAACATTTTAATCACAACGAAATTTCCTAGTTCCCTTAGTAAACTCAACTTAACTTTAATAAACCCCACACTTAAGTTATATTATGAACTCCGGTCTGGTCCACTAGGGAGAGGAAGACAGACCTCCTACTCCCACTCGGCTCCATTGCAGAGTCCTGCGTGACATTCACCATTTAAACCATCATCAAGATGCCACTACACCTCATGGCTGCATGGTGTCCCATGCCCTTTGGCAGTGCAACCACATCCCACACACAGTGTCGTTTGCTCATTCTAATCTGCCCTCATCAAAAGGCCGCTACACCTCACGGCTGCATGGCATCATCCCATGCCCATCGGCAGTGCAGTTTGACGTTCCGCCGACAGCTTCAACAAACATTGACATCTCTTATCTTGCTGCAAAAGCGCCTGGGTTCCTACTCTACTAAATCCCTTCGGCCGCTCTACGTTGGGCAAGGAATCGAAGGAAGCCAGCCACAATTGTCCAGTCTCTACGAGTCCTCCAGTTGACTCGCAGATCAAAGGAGTTTACTCTCTCAAGTTCCCTAATAACTCTGGTACACTCAGCTTTGTACTTTGGACAGACATACAGGACATGGTCCACTGTGTCATCCACCCTACAGTTCGGACACAAGCCGGAGTCAACCAACCTAAACCTAGTCAAACTATCCCTAAAAGCATCATGTACTGAAAGAAATTGAATAATTTGCTGATTGGGAGAAATCCAGCTAATAGCTCTCAACTCCCTAACATTTGGAAATACACCATGCGTGTATCGACCAGTAGAAGAATAGTTCCATCTAGCTTGCTAAGAGTCAAAACCTTGGTCTTCAATTTCCTGCATATGCCCTGACGTTAGAAAGCCTCCCTTCTTTGAAATACACCATTGGCTACGCTCTGTAGCCAAAATATCTAGGGGTTTTATGCTGGCAATCACAGTGACTGCCTCTCGCAAAATCCTTTAGCCACTGACAACAGCTAACAATAGAAGATGCTGGGCTCACAAAAGAATGTCCCTATAAGATTGCAATTGTAAACAATGAACCCAGATGGGTGCAACATACAACATTATGACCTCACAGACACCTTTGTAAAGAATACGCATGGTACGGTAATTAACCCCCAATCAGGATGGATGACTTTATAGACACAGAAGAAAGAATCGATGGCCTTCTTCGCTACAAACTGGAGGTGCTCCTTGAAGAGAAGCCTCTCAATCAAGGATGACCTCCATATACTTCTGAACGGTAACATACCTAATTGGAAGGCCGTTAATCTCAACCTGCGGGTGGCAGGTTGGACTAGGCAGCCCTTAAAGAACATCAGAGTGGTTTTCTCCACACTGAAAACCATCTTATACTGAGGACTCCACAACCTTAGTACTTTACATGCTTGAATCATAAAACAACAGCTATAACCCAAAATAAACATGTAAAAATACTCATAAAAATCACTCATGAACAAGATGTAAACAACACGCCATATACAAAGTATCAGTTGTTTTATGTATTATAAGTACCTTAGAATGCGATGAAAACTCTTTACTAGCTATGTACACCTTTGTGGAATAACGATGAACTACATTCAAATACAACTGCTGAAATATTATGACAGAGCAAATTAAAATCAGACAAAAACTCAATGATGGAATATTCCTTCATAGTCCCTTTTCATGCATATTGGCTACGTCAGAATATTCCTTCATAGTCTGTTAAAGGGTTAAATATGCATGTCTATGTTTTGAAGGGAATATTTAAACTCAAAAGATGAAAAATAAAACAAAAGTAACATTTACACAACCAACCATGATTAACATAAACAGTTTTGTCACATGCTGTAAGTAATGAATTTATGTTTGTAGACTTTTCTTCATAAAGTAATTTGTATTAAAAGAAGAGAATTACATTCTCCGAAATAAAAACAAACAAAACAGTATCTCATTTTCTCTGATTCTTAATTAATTTTTATTAAAAAAAAAAAAAAAAAAAAATGCTTTTTTTACTTATGAATCTTTCTTACTTATTGAAGCATACTTCCATATAGAGTCAAAATAATGGAATTACACATTGTACAGTTAATTTTTATCCGGAAAACTACAGATTCCTTTAACTATTCCTACAGATAATAAATGATTAACTGTAGAAATTTATGATTATAATTTTACTCATATAAAAACTATTGAGAGTTAATACTCTATCAAAAAAATATTACCGAGATTATTGTCAAATAATAGGCAATTCATCACAAAAATTTTTGTCACATGTTAAGTAAATGAAATTGATTTAAATAATACATATAATTTTACTATTATCTATAGTCTCAGACATGTGATCTTTGAGCACTGTACTCTAACATGCAAAAACACTTAATGAAACACTAAATATATTTAATATTTTTAAGAAGTTTTCAAAATATAACAATAAGAAATTGGTTACAAAAAACCATACCCTGATCCATGGTGAACAATAACAGCAGCTAGATCATACAGATTAGTTCCTGTAGGAGAACGACGTGTATCTGGAATGTCACTTAGGACAAACTGTGACATGTCCAAAGCATTGACTGGAAATTGAATACTAGTATCAACTTTAGTTCTAAAAAAGTTATTCCATCTAAAGCGTTTTAAATGCAGACAAAGTACCTATAAAAAAAAAAATACATTACAATTGAAAATCGGCAACATTCAATGATATTGACTCATAACATTTGAAAATACAAATAAATTCACTTACAAATTAATTTGAAAGCATCCACATTTAGATTTATTAAAAAAAATTATTTGTTCCCTTTAGTAATAAACTATATAATCAAAAAAACTGCAAAGAATTTTCCTCACACAATTTAAAAACACTACTCACCAAACAAATAAAATTCAAAACTGAGACAATTCAAAAATATTTTCCTGGATTTTTTATTAATAATTTAAATGATTAGATCATGTCAGTGTATGGGATATGATAGCATGAAAATTGTCAATGCGAATTACATTAACTCAATTTTCCCAAATCATCTTTTTATCGTTTGAGAATGTTTTAGACAACAATAAAATCCACATGATTAATTTAAAACTTTAGATTGAAAAATGTTTATGTTGTGATACTGTCCTGTGTTGTAATGTCTGTCCTTGTGATACTGAAATATCCTTATTCATCAGAAATGCCCTAATGTGACCTATTTTCTCTCCTGGAAAAATAAAATATTCATGATAGGATATTTTCATGAATCACAAACAATTATTTTCATGATAAACAAAGCAGACAACTTCAAGTGGGACAATAACATAGATAAATACTGATTATTTGTGTACTTTTTAAATTGAAAAAAAAATTGAAAAATTTATTTAATCAAATCTTGTATTCGCTATCTGAATCTAATATGGATATAGTACATATGCAAATTATAATTTTTGGTCAAAATTGCGAAATAATTAAAATGTTTAATTCAAAAGGTACAAAACAAATTCTACTTTACTGATGAGACACATGAAGAATAATGAACAGTCTCAATAAAAAATAAAGTAACCTCCAACAAACAATAGTTGAAATTCTCTCTAATAATTTCCACGAGTTAAGCCAATTTTGTGACATACAGTTAATAGTTTTTAAACAATTAGAACATGTTATTTAACAGAAAATGAGCTAAATAAAAAATTCAAATAATCGAATCTAGTTTGAATGCTAAAAACATTTTATCTAGAAATCTAGTAATGAACAAATCCATTGAGTAAAATTCTAATTCCTATGAAGGAAAACAGCAAAAAGCTCAAACACTTTTTTTAATTATCATATATTTTATCATCTTAGGCAAAGAAAAACAAAAACTTAACAGATATTTCAAAACCAATTTCACTTCCATTTTTACCAACTTTCAGGAATTAGGGTCAGTAATAAAGCTGCTACTATCTTGCTTGGTATTAATATAATTTGGTATTAAAAGAGAAAGTACATGCTGCATGAAAGTCCTATAAGAATCTACTCTGATTATAGGAAACTCTGCAGAATTATGACCTCCCTTTACATACTCTAGATTCATACCCTTTATCACTCTTCCTTTAACATGAAGTATCATAAGTCATAGCAATAGTCCCAAAGTTCATTCTCTGGCACTATATGGTTTTCAAGCAGCTGGCAGGACAGCCAGTTCTCTATGCTTGGACCAAGTATACAATGACTCCTCCTGAATTAATGATCAGGGAGCCATGTTTCCTGTACAGGATTTGCACGAAAAGGTTCTGAAATGCCTAATAAGTAAAGCCAGCCCATCTGCAACTACTAAAATCTAATATTAAACACTGCACATGCAGTATTAGCAACGTTTAGGATTTTTTTTTATATTTTCTTTTTTTATTTAACAATAATTAGTCAATGAATGAACATGAACAATTTCACACTATGATAGCTCATTTACTTCAATGTAACAGACATGACAGATAATTTTTTTATTGAGCAATATTCTAATGAAAACATTTTTGTTAACTTTTTTTTTTACAGCAGTTCCAGAAAGTTAAAAATTACTTCCACTACATTCTGAGGGCTAACCGTCACAGATAAGCTACAACATTATATATTTCCATAAGATAAAACTTTTTTTCCCAATAATTTAATCCCTAGGGCCAATCAACAAGTTATCAGCCAGACAGGTGAGGAACCTAAAATACCTCTCACCTAGTTCATTACAAAACTGATTCTATTCTTCTCACCTTGGATTCAATAAATTATAATAAAATGCTTTCTAATAAAATTATTATTTTTTTAATCCTACATAGATTAGGATTAACAATCTTTTAATTAAATTATAGTCCATTAAAATGATCACGTCATTAAAATGTTTCCCCAGCACTGCAGAATATAAATTTGAAATACATAATCCACTTTCACCTACTTAAGAATTGGTTAAAAGAATTTCCGAAACACTTTCACAGAATTTATTCTTTGAACAAACAAAGAAGAACTGGTATGCCAGTTCTTCTTTGTTTATGATTATCAGAAGTAATCATACAGAAGTATGATTACTTCTGTAGAAAAAAATTAAGTGTGTGTGTGTGTATGGGGGGGGAGGGGGATTAGACATCTTTATAGTTTAAATAAATATTTAAACAATATTTCATATATTCTCAGAAAATAATTAATCAATTATCACTAAAATACACAATGATAATAGCAAAAATTCTCTGAAAACATCCTCACTGAACCTTAAACTTTAGATCTTTGAGTTAATAAAATCATAAACTATTACATTAGGTAATCTTCTTATCCAGAATCGCTTTGTTGATCGTTGTTTACTCTTGCAATTATTGCAATAATATAATTCAGTCTCTGCCAGTTCTTCAACTTCTATGAAACTAGTCAAACAATCTGAAAGACAAAAATTTCAAATAACATTTTCAATAACTATTAGCACAGAATTAATAATAA
Organism: Lycorma delicatula; assembly: GCF_047948215.1. Classification (NCBI taxonomy): domain Eukaryota; kingdom Metazoa; phylum Arthropoda; class Insecta; order Hemiptera; family Fulgoridae; genus Lycorma; species Lycorma delicatula. The sequence goes on along the minus strand of NC_134455.1, from coordinate 246,921,427 downwards.
TTATAAAGTAAAATAAATCAGACCCAATTGAACAAGGAACAGATTCTATATGTCTCAGATAACCATGCACAAAATAAAAAAATGATTTCATAACACAAACATCAGAAATAATTTATTTTAAATGTAAAATATGTTAGCATATATCAATTATAGGGAAAATAATGAAAGCATGTTTATGATTATCAATTTTTACCTTATGATGAAGGATCTGGGGTCAGCTCATTAATTAAATTCCCCTTGCTTGCAGTACAGCCACCCTGTAGGTCCATCTACCATTTGTTGACTTATCCCATCTCCTGCCATTTGCAAACAAGCAATGCCTCTGTATCTCTTTACTTGCCCCTAGTAATCTCCCCCCTCTTCCAAATGAAGATGTCCAGGGTGCAAGTCCAACCAATACACTGGCAGCATCACCTGAGGTGGTCCTGTAACTGCAATATTACCCTGTGCACCCAACAAAGAATTACACAGAATCTTCCCCTTTTCAGCATGGCAAACATGACTATGCTCTGTACAATACTTTCAAGAACACCACCTGTGATAAGACACTCCACTTTGATATACAATACCCCAATGTTGGTAATTTTATCTGATCAATGGTGATTGCCATTTCTTCAGCTTTTCTGACATCTCAATCATGTGTCTCTGTAATGTAATGTTTTATCAATCCACATCCTGAGGTACTTCACTGCAGAGGAAGGATGGACAACACAATGAGTCTGACCCTAAATGAAATCGGCATCAGCTTCTGCCTATCCGAGACCACAACCACTTGGGTCATCTCAGGTGAAAGCCGAAGCCCAACCTCCTGCAGGCATGAGACAATAATATTTATCACCTTGTTCCCAGTATTCTTTACCACCCATTCTGACTTTGCCACCACAACCAGTTCCAAGTTATTGGGGCAAACCTGGTCAGGGCTGTCCCTTAAGGGAGTAAAATGGATAGGACTTTTTGTCATAAGCTATCAAAGGATAGGACTTTGTCATAAGCAATTTTTCACAGTATTGGTACTACAACTATTACATTAAGTATTCCTACACACAAGTCTGAAGCTTATTAGATGAACTATGTAAAGTTCAAAAAATAGAAATATACAGCTATACAGCTATTAAACAAATATACAGCTATACAGCTGTTAAACAAATTCCTATCTTTACTGAGAACATTAAAATAAAATGACCACTACACTGAAAACCCCCAGATTTTAAAACTACCATTTTTTAATTATTTTTTTTTAATTCTCCACCCATCTCCATGATGGAGTGTAGTATCTTTGCCTTTTAGGTATGGCATTTTTCAAACTCTACAAAATTCATTATCATCAATCAGTCAAAAAGCAGATACTTCGGTAATATAGATTTTCCTAGTTCATGAACCAGGAACTGTAAACCCCACTTCCCACAGTTATAAAAAACACCCAGATCCTGCAATTTTATATCAATATTAAAATCCAGAATATTATACAAAGATTTTTATGGATAAAACTGAGGTACAAGAAACTTTTTTCATAATTGTAACATGTTTTTTGATAAATGTGTTTACTTGTAAGGCAGCTCTTTACAGAAATATTTTGATATTAGTCAACATTTTTCTGTAAGATACTCAGCAAACTACCACCTGAATACATGCCAATCTCCCAAGGCAGAGTGGTGGCATCTCATCCTTTAAAACAGGTAGGCAGGGCATTTTTCACACATTACAAAATTCATTACCATCCACCAGTATTTATAAATGGGCATAAAACCTATTGTTACTATATAAATAAAAATCAAATCACTTCAACTACACTAAATTGAATTTAGAACAATCAGACTAAATTCGGTTATCCACACTAAAAGAAATAAGAATTAAAACTTAATGTTAATTATTAGAAGAGAACCAACCAAATATGTTGCATGATGGGGATTTTTGTGAATCATCTCCATTATCTTTATCTCTCAACTTCTTGTATGACTGACACTTTTCTGGAATATCTAGAGATAAATCTAAAAATGGATCGTGCTTTTTTGATTCCATACTACAATTTAAACATCGTACCTAAAAACAAACCAAAATTTTAGAAAAATATTACTACCATTATTATTTCAGTTATGAAATAAATATTTTTTTATAATTAAAAACAAATTTATTATCAAATCATTGTTACTGCCATATTTCAGTAGAAAAATATAAACATTTTTTAACCTCACTACCTCACTAGCTAAAAACCACTACAGTATGCAAACTGCAAATGGTAGAAATAAAAAACTACTACAAAACAAGATTGTTAAAAAAAAATTACTGATGACAAACTGATTCAGCTTGAATAAAAGCTACCGGACTTGAGTGCAGCATTGCAGTAAAAGCTACAATGCACAAGTCTAAACAAAAAAAACTATTTTCAGTCAAGCAATAATCTATTCCGTAAATACAAAATGAATTCACAATGTCCTGATATACAACCATTAGTTAATCACTATGATTGAAGGCAGAAAGAAAAGAAAATAAGTCTGATATCATTAAAATATTTAACACAAATTCATTAAATTACCAACCTCACTTTGCAGCATTCCACCAAAAACGCTGGTTACTATTGAATTTCGCCCTTTTTGGCCAAGTGAAATGTAAGGATTATCTTTCAATGTGGCATCTGGTAATAAATGTAGTAGTTCTGTGTGTAAACGATCTAACATATACCGTAGGAACTCATGGGCATCCTGCTGCTGATATCCACTACAAAAATGAATGATAAACCACAATGTATATAACTGCTTGGTCAAACTCTAAAAGTACATACTAATAAACTAAACTTATGTTGTAACCTTCAATACAACAAGCCACCTTCATGATCCAGCCTTTACCACACTCAAACATCTTAGGATATTTTATGTCAATGGTGACATAGTTCATCATTTAACTACAATTTAAAACTACAGAAATCTTTTCATTAAAAAAAGTTTAGATTATAAATTCAGAAAATGTTTATTCAGAGTTTATCTCACCCATTGACACCTCTGAACAAGACATCTTCATACATTTTAAGTTTTAAGACATAGGAAAACATATCTTAACTGCATGTAAAGGTGTGGGCAGAACAACCCAACAACACTATATGCTAACCTTTTAGCAAAACTCATGGATAAAACTTTGAAAAAGCTGTTGTAAAATTAAAACATTAAAATCATAGCATATAAACACTTGTTATGACGTTTCAGTAGTTCTGCATTGCTGCTGGCTTCATTTAGTGTCTCCTGAGCAACTTCCATTCGCCGTTGTTTTTGTTTGAAATTTAACAATTTTGGAACAAATTTTGCTGTCACACGTTTCACACCCAAAACATACAAAAAAATTTCATGGCATGAGCCAATTGTATGGAATATCTCTATGCATTTTAAACAAAGATTTGAAAAGGAAAAAGTATATTTTTATTACAATCTAAGTTACAAGAACATGATCTTACATAAACTGCATTATTTCCCAGAAAATTTACTAATATATTATTCACCTGTATAAACCTTCACAGATTAACAGAGAAAGTTCAAAATTCATTAAGAACTGTAAAAATTAACAATTCTAAATTAAAACTATTCTTACACTAGGAACTTCATTTTTACTTCTTTGATGATTGCAGCTCACTTAATTACTCAAATTATTAAAGTTAAAAAGTTACTTTAGCTTTAAAAAAACTTCATTTTTAAAAACTAATTCATTTTTCATCCAAATTAATTCAGTTACATGTAATGAGATTATCATATTCTTAATTTTGTTCTTCTTGGTTCAACCTTCCCTATCCTTATCATCATCATCCTTGGTATCCTTGGTTAACCCTTGGTATCCTTGGTTAACCCTTGGTATCTTTCTCATTATCCCTACTTGTTACTAATTTTTTCTGATGTTAACCTCTGTTAAGTTTTTCTAGTAGGGTGAAAAACCTTTTTTGATTTGTGCAGTACAATGGGGATGTACATGTACATAGTAATGGTTCATGTAATGCACATGTTCATGGTAAATATTTATGTTCATAATGATATACACCATTATCCATGGTAAAACAGAAAAACAACCAAACAATTTAAATCATGAGGAGAAAATCATAAAAGAACGAACTGAAATCAACAAAAGACAATAGATTGTTCCATATGGGATGAGAACAATATATGAGTCATATAAGTGTCATTCATAAATTTATAAAGAAAATAAAGATTTCACCTTGAAAACAAAGGTATATATAAAGCAAAGCCTGACTGTGCCATCTTAATCATAACTGCAAATAACAATGTCATTAAATATTCCTATCACAACATAGAACCTCACTTCATTCTATTAGTGTGCAATTAAATTAACCATTTACCTATTTTGAAACTCAAAATTACAAAATCTCAATTGAGTTTGTAAATTTATAGGAACAAAAGAATTTTTCATGTAGTTATTATATTTTTATCAATATACTTTAATCAACCAACTTACCGAAATCTAGGGACTACTTTCCATATAACGAGGAACAATGATTCAGGAGAAATAGCACTTTTTGCAGTACCTTGATCAGTCAGGCTAATTAAAACTTTACGCAACTCCTCAGCCATCAGCTCATCATTTAATTCACGAAAACTGCGAGACTGATATACTTTGCCACGAGTTGAAATAGCATTCTTAACACCTTCAAGAGATGGCAACTGACGGAAGTACAAGCAAAACTCCTGGATATTGCTAAAAATACATAATAATGCATTAAGAGTTATTCTTAAAAATATAAGTAACATAAAAAAATAAGTGATGTCAGTTTATGTATATGCAAAAAAATAATAAGTAATTTTTTTTTAAAACAATAACACAAAAAAATAATTTTAAAATATAAGATGTTAAATGCTAATATCTAAAACCAAGGCTTACAATAAAACACATTTCTAGCTTAGTGAGCAATTACTCATGCTTCTCAGGAGAGAAAATTTGACAACATTCTTAGCATAAACTTTTAATGTTTAAAATCTAAAAGTTACAAACCAGCACACCCCAAGCTATCCACAGCAAGTTCACAGTTTTAACATCACTTGATTCCCACCTACCTAAACTTTACTGTCCATGTACAGACAATGGGAACCAAATTATTAAAAAAAATACATATATTTATAAACCCTTCTTGAGAAATTCAGAACAACTGCTTAGATATTATACAGCTTATATATATATATATATATATATACATACAGCTTTCATTGTTGTGTAAAAACAGTTCAAAATAATATTAGTTCATATAAATAATTATATGTTTGCATTAAACAAAAAAATAAAACTTGTTACTAAAACATATTAGGACAATTATATAACTTGTTTAAAAATTTAGATTATCTAAATTTAATTATGGTCACTTTGCAAATAGCACTCTCACTACTTTTTAGGGCTGTATTTGATCTTGCTTACGCACAAATTATAATACTGAAAAATAATGAAATAAAAACTTAAAATAATTTAAGAAAAAAATTTTTTTTACAGAATCCATCATAATATTGTGAAAGGAAAGCAGTTTTGTTTCATTTCATTTAGGCAGGCGATAAAAGCTTTTAATAATCACTTCTATAAGATAATAAACAAAATTACATAATAAAATATCTTATTAAATTACTAATATGCTTATCAATTTTATTTCATTAAGAATTAACTTAATTTTTATTTTGGTATTACCTATTAAATCTAAAGAATACCGCTTTTAGAATGAAAAATATAATTCACCAAATCCATTATCACATAAAAAGTCACAGGAGATAACAAAATGAGAGGAGAATTCTGTTAACAACTGCAATCAATGTGAACAACAGATTCTCTATTCATTACATCTACATTTGTCAAGATAAAATTAACCAGCTTTTTTTTTATTCTAGTTTTGTTAAAAAAATTTGTTTATACAGAAGTTAAACATATTTTATTGGTAATTTTAAGATCAAAACAAGAGAAAGTACCAGGAGAAATACAGGTAAGTGGTAATTACAACTACATCAATAGGTTGTTGAGCACACTCCCTGAAAGAATGACTGGAATAGTTAATTACATTTGGTACAAGGCACAGGTATGCATTTCATGATAAGACAGAGAATCTGATAAGGTAACATTAATATGATAAGCATTGGTTTAACTGTACATAATGAACTTTACTTTAGTCAGTTTACCAAGCCTTACATCTAGTTTTTGAAAATACGACTTGTTTATGATTAACAAAAGTTACAAAACAGTTTAAATATCTATCTACAACACTGTTTTATACTTTATGTCGACATTATGAAAGCATTGTAAAATTTTGAAGTTTACTTATCACTATTAAAAAAGATCCTAATAATATTTAAATCTCAAACAAAGCCAAAATCAAACAGCCCTTAACTTATTCAAATTCTTTCCCTCAGGCTAAGGGCCATGTCATCTGCACATACAAAACTCCTCATTCCTTTAGGTTTAGTCGGCCATTTCCAGAATGCTATCCCTAGGAAGGCACATTTTCTTATAGCCTCCATTTACTTTTCTTACCCTGCAAATCAACAAAGAATCTTCAATCGCCAATTAACTCGGTAACAATATCTGTTAGTTTAGTTTATTGTCTCTAGTCACATTAAACAATTTTTCAGCTAAAACTCTTGCCCATGGAGTCATATGCAGATGATAGATCAATTAAGGATGCACCACTAATTTTCTTAGTTTCAAAGCTATTCTCTGTGTGTTAAATAAACTTATTTTGAATACCACTAAAAAAACAAAAAATATATATATTTTTTTTATAATAAAGTCTGATTTTGATGAACTAAAACAAAAATATAGCTTTTAGTTCATGTAACATTACACAAATGAATGATTCTGCCAGAAATACAAAATTTTATTATACAAATATCATTTTATTAAAAATTTTATAAGTCAAATTAACCTGATAAAATCTAATAATAAAAAGTTAAATATCTAAAATAATCTCTAAATGCAAGAAATGACAATAATAGAAAAAAATTAAACAGCGAGCTAAGAAAAACTGATTAAGTTTATCTCAGGCCTGAAACCTTACGTAGCTATTGCAAAGACAATTATCTCAGGATAACAGGCTTTTTGTTGACTTTTAGCTTTGGCAAGGCTTTTATATCAACTGATGGCAAGTTGGGGGGTAAATTTGATTTTTACATCAGCTTTACGACTATAATAAACTATTTCCCACTATTCTAAAGCATGCGAAAGTCCAACAATTTTAATTTGAAGATTAAAACTTCTACACAATGTAACTAATATTCACACAGTTAAGAAACAATCATATTTGTCACATATGAGTAACATTACAGTATAAAAAAATTCACAAATGAAACTCATGCAAACAAGATAAATATTAATTACAAAAAAGGAAAACCTTTTGAAAAAGTTCTTCAAACAATACACCTGCAACAACTATCAAGCTCTATAAGAATTGTTTTTAAACTAAAAAACACTTATAGTATAAACAATATCTGATATAAAACCTTAAAGACTGAAGGACTGCATTCATAAAACATGTATTCCCTAGATTGCGCAAGCCAACAACTTTTTTTTCTCTTTTTGGGCTCTTTGTGTGTACAGTACTACCTCCTCGCTGTCTTGAGCACTGGACATTTTCAACACTACCGTTTCCACTATCAGCAGAATGTGACCTAAAAACAAAACAAAAATCCACAACAATTTTAATTTAGTAAGTATTCTTGTATACTTACATAACTGCACTTATGAATCTAAATTTTTTAATGCATTAGCTATTTATATCTACTTGTAAACATGGTTTACAAGGTTTACAAGTATACCTTTTTAGCATAGTAAGTGGATGACTTGTCACCTGAGAGGCACTGTTTGATCTTTAGATCAAACAATGATTACAGCAAATTTTCTCAAATTTCCTAAAACATTTGTCGGCATTTTTTATATTTTAAAATATAAATAAAACATTTTTTTATGAAACCAATTTATATTTGGGTCATTCATTTGAAAACTTTAATGCAAATATTAATGTCTGTAAATGATATTAGTTTCACTAATCAACTCTCAGTGAAAAAAATTTTCACCATTTTCACTGTAAACAAAAATTTACTTGTAATTAAAATAATTGTAATTATGTACCTGGACAATTCTGTCATCAGTTGTTGATATGGGTTATTATTTTTCCTTGTCAACAATTAGAAAAAAAGATGCACTTACTATATAAATTGAAATTTGAAGTTTTGGTCAAACTCAAGGCTTTGGCCACAACAGTAATAATAAACTAAAGCTTGTTTACTATGTAACATTTTTTCCTTTTCTTTTTTAATAATAATTTTTCTTACAGTCACTTGGAAAGTGTAGTAAAAACACATATTGCATATGTAATAATACATATATACATACATATCGCATGTTCACTGTTGAACAAGGATACTGAGATAATGGGAGAAGAACACAAATGATTTATTATTTAAATTCCAGTTCACTAAAGTCACAGCTTCTAGTTTTCAACCACTGTCCAAAATGGAATACTCATTATGCATTCTTCACCTGTTTGTAACCAAACACTTACTCCGAATACTACTGCACATTGTGATTACTTTTATCTTTGGAACTAGGGCCTGATTTGCAGTACCGGTACCAGTACCAGCACTCGACCTGCCCTTTTTAATTGTTCCAAGTCCAATAATGTCCATTGTTTGTACCTTCTACACTTTTCTATAAAATCTTTTCTAGAAAAAATTCATTTTTTCATTTCTTCTAGACTTTTACAAAGCTTGTTAAAACCAAATTTTTAATTTGTTACTGCCTTTTCAAAATCAAGTTGGAACTATACATACAATCAATAGAAATCTACCAAAAATGTAGATCTTAGGATAAAAAAAGTAATTTCACACTATGATGATTCTGATGTATCCACACCTACCACGAAGATACTCTAATCTCTATTATTTTAGTGTTTTTCACTTAGCAAATTTACAATTTCTCTTAAATTTGCTCAGTTTTAGTTTAGTTTTTCATTTAGTATTAAAATCAATTCAATGTACTTAAAAATTTCACTCGGTTTTACCCATATTGTCCAATATCAGTTTGACAAACAGAATCTTTACTAAAACACACCTAAAAATAAACACTCTAAACAATGGACAGTTTTAAAATACCCATATCTTGAAACAGGGTCTGAATAAGAAGAAATGTCTGTAAAAATAGCCTGCATTTTATTTCTATATGTTACAAAACGTGACTGTAATAAAAGTTCTGATAGATAGTCTGTGTTCATCCACTATATTCTAATTTGTGGGCAGGTGTTTATCAATCTTTAACTAAAAAAGAAAAAGTTTATTATATGACTTCCTGCATGAATCATGATAACACACTTGACGTTTATAAGACACAGAGCAATTGCTTCTCGGCCTTTGGCCCCATACTGTAAACTTACATTGCAATATCGGGCGATTTTCTGCAAGAATAGTGTTCTACGTACACGTTGTTAGGGCTGCACAACGATCGGTGGCGGTTAGTCAACCTATGTTGCTGCAAAGAGCAAACAAAACAGCAGCATAGTGTGTTGCAGTAGTGCCACATTTGACTAAATAAGGACATTTCTTTTGTATATTGGTGTCCCTATTCATAGTTAATGAGGCCAAAGAAAGTTTCAGATCCTCTGGCAGGTTTGGGAAGAGATTTTGCTCAGACCTCACCAGTGGTCATATAGGAGCATTTAGCTTTTGACAAGTCAAGTGGGTTGTGTGAGAACGAACAGCCCATCTTGAGGAAGAGATTCTTCAACGCTCACCTTGCTTTGGGTTAGGTGATAAGACTCATTCAGGCTGTGTATGTAGTGCCTGGCATCACAGTTGGTGAATTTTCTTTTAAGCTGCAATGAAATAATCCGGGGGAGGTTGCTCGGAGAACTTGGTTGACCTGGCCAAGGACTTGGTAGCTGGGGATACCTTCCAGCCGAGAAGGTCAATCAGCAGATCTCCACTGAGGCCCCGGCCCTCCGCAAAGGAGGTCTCTGAAATCTCCACAGGGGTAATGGAGCTGCACTACCCATGCTGCAGATTGCACTAAAACTTCTGCCAAAATCTCAGTCACGAGTTGTGCAGGGAAGACTGCTGTCGAATCTGCACAAGGAGTGCGCAGCAATGGGGGGAGAGCCAAGCCCAAAGGGCGGCTTCCCATGAAGTCTGGAAAGACTGAAAACAGTGGTGCAGTGATCGGTCCTGAGCAGGAGGTTACTGGAGGGAAGACTGCTGTGCGGCAGGTGAACTCTGGGTCCAACAGTTTGGAGTGATCAAGATGCAGGCAGAATGGTCCAAAATCTCCTCTAAAAAGGAGTTGAAGATTGCGTTGGAGCTTTGACAGTTAGTAAGTAGACTCCTACTTGAAAGGATGTGCATTGCTGGTCTCAGGTCTGGCACTAAAATGTGAGGGACACCAGGGCGCCAACCTTGCCTTGGATTCAGTCATGTCACGGCTATCCGGCAAGGTTAACCAGGTAATGGAAGGAGTTAGGGGCTTCAAGCCAGTGATGGGTGAAGATCTTGGCAAGCTCCACAAGTCATAGATGGAGGAGAAGGTGAAAAAGCCTGCTCCTTCACCACAGTAGCTGCTGCGCCCGCACCTAGGTGGATTGGTGTATCACTGCCAGCCCAGGTGCTGGCAGCCAAAATTAAGTGGGCCTGTCAAGGTGGTCCTAATAAAATCTGGTCTGGGGGCTTCATCAGTAGCAACAAAGCAACCCTTAAGAAGGTTCTAGACTCTAGGAGAGAGATCCAAGTGTCTCCTGGGTAACAAAAACAAGGGACCATGGCATCATTTTGGAAGTCGTAAGTGAGCAGCAGGCGAAGCAGCTGCTGGAGGCCGACATTCTGGTGAAGACAAGCTAACGGCTCAGTTGCTGGCCGAGTGGAGGCCACAGATATTGGTGTATGATATGCCAAGGTGCAACAAGGATAGAGGAGTCCAAAATCCTGTGCATGGTCAAAATCTGTTATTGGATATGGTCATTGAAGATTTCAATCGGGAAAGCAAGGTGGTTCGGCAGCTGGGGAGGAAGCCCCAAACACTCACGAGGTGTTGCAGACCTTGCCAAAGATCTGACAGGTCTTGGTGGGCGGTGAACATTGTTTTTCGGGTGGATTTGATGTAGGGTCGTCAACCATATAAAGGTCGCCCAATGCTTTAAGTGTCAGGGCTTTGGTCACACCTATGTCTGCTGCTAGGGCACAGGTCAGCCAATTGCCCTGCCAAATGCACCGCCTGTACCTTTGTGAAAGGCAGTGATGCTGGACACCGGATCGGGAGTAGGCAGTGCAGGGTGTATGATATTGCTCGGGTGAGAGCTGTAAAAAAAATACAGTTTATGGCAATGCCATAAACTGTATTAAAGGGGGAAGCCTTTGAGGGTGGACTCCACCATGCTGAACACTTGCACCTGGAGCAAGATTAACGCTTGCACCTGGAGTTAAATCTACATCACTCCCAGACGGCCACCATTGAAGACAAGAGGCTCCTTGAGGGGTACAACCTCGAAGTCCTCTTGGTCCAGTAGCTGTACGCAGTCACGGATAGGGTGATATCGGCTTCCGCAGGGTGGATGTTATTCATTCTCGTGGGAGACGGCCGCTCTCCATGATCACGGTTGGCTCAGATTCGTTGAGTGTCTTCTTCATTAAGCGTCTCATTTGTCCAATGAGCAATTAACTGTCATGTGAATCACAAGGGGTATGCTCAATGTCATACTAGTGTCTGAATACTTCCAGCTTGGAGTATCAATGAGTTGCTGGCGAAGTTGGGAAGGATTCTGGATGGTCTCCCGGGCACCAGAGTGCTGGTTCCTCTGGACACTAATTCCAAGTCTTCCGCCTGGGGTTCACCACTCACTGACCCCAGAGGTGCTGGTCTCAAACAGTTCATGGAAGCCAGGAACCTCTACTTGATTAATGATGCAGAACAACCGCCACTCTTCCTAACTGGAAGAAAGTTACATTGATGTCACTGTGGTGACAAGCGACTTCCTGCAAAGTACAAGTAGTTGGACTGTCTGGCTCGAGGTCAGTGTGAACAAACAGAAGCTTATAACCTATGAGATCGTTTATGGAGGTAGTCTAGAGCTCCATATTCGGGTCGCTATAATCTAGGGGACCTGGATCAGCAGCTTTCAGGCTACTGGAAGGTGGCTTGGATGAGGGTGCTCTTAAAATCAGTAAAGGATCCTAGTGAGGTCAGTAGTTATTGAGGCATCAGCCTCTTGCCAGTTATCAGTAAGTTGCTGGAAAGGCTGGTTGTGGAACGGCTCTGGGATAACATTGATATGATCTGTTTCCTAAATCGAAGCCAGTATGGCTTCATTAAAGGGGTTAACACCAAGGACTGCATCTTAAATGCTCTTGCCAAGAAGGAAACCGCTGACTAAATATTTGACAATCTTTATTGACATACAGGCAGCATTTCCTTCCTTGTGTTGTCGTTCTGTCCTCTACGAGTTGGAACGCTGCAATGTTCCTGTAGCCCTACAGGCCGTAGTACGTGACTACTTGTCTAACCACACGGCTCTGTTTAAAAATGCACACCTTAAAAATGCACACCTAGTTGTGGAAAAATCAGTCACCAGGGGAAGCTCGCACGGTTCTGTTCTCAGTGCCTTATAGTGGAACCTGGTTTTTGATGGATTTCTGGAATTGACTTTCCAGAAGGGGTCACAGCTCAGGCTTTCGCCAATGACTGTCTTCTGTCAGTTTGTGGTAACTCACGACAGCAGCTAGAAGATCGAGCACAGGCGGCTTTTTCAACTGCAGAGGGCTGGATGGACATGCAAAATTTAAGGATTTCTGTGCCCAAGATGAAGTAATGCTTCTCAAGGGTGCCGACAAATTATCGTACAGTTGGAACCCCTACATTAAGTAATCCGCCAAGTGTGTAATCAGCCAAGTTAGAGTTCATACGTACTTAGGTGTTTTGTTCAATGAGAAGTTGCTGTTTAGCGACCACTTGAATGAATAATTTTGTGTACTGTACTGTTGCATTTTACACATAAACTGTAGAAGCATTGTCTTGCCTGTTATTTAAATCACTTAGTCAAGAGAATATAAAACTAATAAAGTAAATATAAAAGTAATAATGAAAAAGATGAAATAGATCAATGTATGTTAATATATTTGCACAAAATATTTTCATAACACCTGACAAACAGAAGATTTATTTTCTGCTTACATAATTTACACTTTTCTGAGTTTTCACTAAATATACTTTCTACTTAAATTTTGGATATAATTAACATATCCCTTTTACAAACATTTTTTAAGATTAAATCTATGAGTACATGTTATGATGCTTTTTCTGACTGTTCAATAAGCACTTTTACAGGTTATCAAATGAATTTTATTAGTTCCAGGACATGTTTCTCATTGGTCTCATTGACCAATAGAAATGTTTACAGGGTAGTTACTAATTTTTTTTCTAACTTTATTTCTTAGATGAAACATACAACAAAGCCTAGAGAACTAGCAAATGTTTACAATCAGAAAAAAGAATTCAAGAAATAAAAAGAGCAATATCAAAGATGAATCACTAGTTGAGAAATTTTCAAAAAAACAATAACATACCTTTCTAGAAGAGAGGAATTCGTTATGTTAACTTAAAGAAGTTATAATTAGAAGTTAAGAATAATTTTTAAGAATAAATAGTGGAGATATTTACACCATTTGAATTTGGATTAAATTTTCTTTTAGTAAAAGATTAAGAATACATTAATAAAAATTTAATTTCTAAATAAAAAGTTAATTAATATAAAAATGATGAATATTTACATGATATAGTATCAAATATTGTGACAAATTTCTAAATATTATAGTCTGTAAAGTTAAGCTACTCCCATCATACTTTTCGTTTTGAAGACATCTATCTTTTGTCTCAATACTGATGAACCAAATCATCAATGTCTCATATCTGCACTAACTATACTGTCAAAAAATTAATTTCATTTATTCTGATATTACTGAAGAAAAGTCAATGCCACTCCCACTCTTAATTTGTAGGGCATATGTAGGTTGTTTCAATATCCATTGTTCACAGTACTTACAAAAACCCAAACTGTCTAATAATTCTGAAAAAATGGACCTTGAAATTTCAGGAAATTTTTACTAATCAGTAGTAATTGTGAAGCAACATTTATCACAAACAGTGCTAATTTTTTTAACAAGTTCATTACTCACAGGGAAATGTCACTCTCTTCCATCCTCATGTACATTAGTACACCCTTCCCTGAATTTCCTGCACCATTCTCATAAAAAAAGTCACCATTCATTACATTATTGCCATAAACTTCAAGTAGCTCACTTTGTACCTCACAACCAGCAGGAGTTGCGACAATCAGCTCTACATTTCTCCACATACTACTTGAGTAATACAAAACAAAAAGGTGACTGGCTGTGTGTGAGAAGATATTTAATCTTAGCCAATTTCAACTGCATATCATCTGGAGGTTTAATTTATAAATTGCCTACATATCAATAACAAGCAGGTTTTTTAGTTTATGATAATCATAACTGCAACATGTTCAAATTCACAATAATACTAATAGATTACATTCCATGACCTCATAGACTACTTCATACAATACTTCATTCAGAGTAATTAACTGCTTATAAACACCACCAAAATCACTTTTACATTAATGCAAAATGAGTTTCTTAAGGTAAATTTTTAAATATTTTATAAAATTTTTAATTTTAGATATTTTATGTACATAAGCATTATGGCATGATGAATTTTGGTAAACTTTTATCCCCCACCAAATAATTATATTGAGGATAAGTTTATAATACCTAGTTCCTCATGAAATAGCGATTTTTTTTTTTTTTCAATAAACTAGAATCAGAATAGTATCTATCATAAATATTGTATAACCATAAGCAAAATTTTTTAACATTAATTAATAGGCTGGGATTACAAGAAACTAAGGATTAAACTACCTTTTTCGTGAACGAGGACGAAGTGTGCGTCCATTTTGTGTCACGGAAGGTGAATTATCACATTGTGTTGACCAGGCTGATTCCTCACCACTTCCTTCCTCACTTACTCTGTCTCTTCTCCAACTTGCCAAGGCTTGTCTAACTTGATCCACCTGTCCAGTTTTTGTATCATTTACCACATACTCATCACACACATAACTGTAAAAATAAAATCATATGTATAACAAATTATAACTTAACAGTTAAGCGACTACTTCTTTTTGCTACACAACATTTTTTAAAGCTAGTCAATACAAAATTGCTTATCAGTAAATGTGCTGCGTCCAAACTAGGTAACAAAAGTCTCCCTACTTAAAAAGGGATAGTAAACAGGAGGATAAGATCCCTAAACAGAACTTTGAGCTATTTTCCAAACAATCTTTCTCATACTATGCATTCTCCAAAAATATACTATAATTTTATCACGATTGAAAGATCATCAATCTTCCTTATCATTTATCTACACTTTTCCTTAATTTTGATCTCATGTTTGACTAGATGAGATATATTGTATTCTGCAAATTCCATTCTGAGTTTAGGTCATCTGCTAGATAATGAGATAATAAGAATTCTATACAGACGAATTGAGAGGAGAGTGGAAGAAGTGTTAGGAGAAGACCAATTTGGTTTCAGGAAAAGTATAGGGACAAGGGAAGCAATTTTAGGCCTCAGATTAATAGTAGAAGGAAGATTAAAGAAAAACAAACCAACATACTTGGCGTATAGATCTAGAAAAGGCATTTGATAACGTAGACTGGAATAAAATGTTCAGCATTTTAAAAAAATTAGGGTTCAAATACAGAGATAGAAGAACAATTGCTAATATGTACAGGAACCAAACAGCAACAGTAATAATTGAAGAACATAAGAAAGAAGCCGTAATAAGAAAGGGAGTCCAACAAGGATGTTCCCTATCTCAGTTACTTTTTAATCTTTACATGGAACTGGCAGTTAATGATGTTAAAGAACAATTCAGATTCGGAATAACAGTACAAGGTGAAAAGATAAAGATGCTACGATTTGCTGATGATATAGTAATTCTAGCCGAGAGTAAAAAGGATTTAGAAGAAACAATGAACGGCATAGATGAAGTCCTACGCAAGAACTATCACATGAAAATAAACAAGAACAAAACAAAAGTAATGAAATGTAGTAGAAATAACAAATATGGACCACTGAATGTGAAAATAGGAGGAGAAAAGATTATGGAGGTAGAAGAATTTTGTTATTTGGGAAGTAGAATTACTAAAGATGGACGAAGCAGGAGCGATATAAAATGCCAAATAGCAAAAGCTAAACGAGCCTTCAGTAAGAAATATAATTTATTTACATCAAAAATTAATTTAAATGTCAGGAAAAGATTTTTGAAAGTGTTTGTTTGGAGTGTCGCTTTATATGGAAGTGAAACTTGGACCATCGGAGTATCTGAGAAGAAAAGATTAGAAGATTTTGAAATGTGGTGCTATAGGAGAATGTTAAAAATCAGATGGGTGGATAAAGTGACAAATGAAGAGGTATTGCGACAAATAGATGAAGGAAGAAGCATTTGGAAAAATATAGTTAAAAGAAGAGACAGACTTATAGGCCACATACTAAGGCATCCTGGAATAGTCGCTTTGATATTTGAAGGACAGGTAGAAGGAAAAAATTGTGTAGGCAGGCCACGTTTGGAATATGTAAAACAAATTGTTAGGGATGTAGGATGTAGAGGGTATACTGAAATGAAACGACTAGCACTAGATAGGGAATCTTGGAGAGCTGCATCAAACCAGTCAAATGACTGAAGACAAAAAAAAAAGCTAGATAATACTCCTATAATATGATTAATCTAGCAGAGGAGTTGTCTGTAAGCAAATTCAGAGCTTCTGTTTCCTGATCAGTGGCTTTGCAGTAAAGGCCTTTGAATCCCTCTTAAGATACAAAATTTCAATTTAACTAACCCTTCATCATTAATTTGTGAGAATGGTTAAATTAATAAATGTAGCTCTGCAGCATTAAACTTTATGCTTATTAAATACAAGGTAAATTAGGTAACTAGACAAATTCAAATTCGTGTTATTTAACAGTAACAAAAATGTCTTCATTCCTCCAGAATTTAAGATTTATCACATTTTACATCATTAAATTCACAACAAGAAAGTTCCGAATTAATTTTAACATTTAGCAGATGTTTAACAGTAAATACTGAAAGTCTACCCTTTCTGCAAACTAAACGTTCCCGTAACTGAAATAACTCAACTTGAGCACATGTCCCAGGCATGTGAAAATGGTTAAGAAACTTAAAATGGTTAAGAAACAGCATACTTAACCAGTTTAGAAATACTGCACAAAATTAAATATCAGTCTTTTGAAACACCTCAAAAATTGCTTTCCACTTCTCAATAGTATCTGTACTTTTTCAGATCTTGAACCACAACCTACCCTTTGGTTTTCAATTGCCTGGTTCAACAACATACATTCATCAAATAGATCAATATTTACAAAATATTTTATAATTTCATTAACAACTTGTGCACTCTATTCTAAATCAGATCAGGCAATTTCAATTCGTAAATTTATCCACCGAAACTTACTAATTTTATCAAAACTGGTTCTCCACAACTCTTGGATACTAGAATTATAAAAATACACTTGAGAAGAATTTTTGTTCCTGAACATCATTTTCTTTTAGAGTGTATAGCAATTCTTTGGCAGAAGACTATAAATTTGTTGGTTTTCTTTCATGATCTTGATAAATTAATTCAAAATATGTGTGAAATGCTTCTGTTGCTGTGATAGAATTAGCTTCCAATTTCAGAACTACATTGTTAAATAACTGCACAGTACAACACCATACAAAATTTCAAATAGTTTACTTTCTACATTTTCAACAAAAAAATTAATTTTGGACATTTGTCACAAGATAAGAAGTATACGTTTAGGCCAATATAAGATAGAGAATCACATGCTATTTTTACTGAATTATGTACAATGTGGGCTGAACAACAAATTCCTAAAATAGATCTTAATCACTGAATTTTTCTGAACACATTTTCATTCCCCTTTCTCTTCACACCACCAAAATTTGTTAGTGTTATCAGCAGTATAAAAATCAACTTTTCTTCCAAGTTTGTATTTTTTCACACACTGCAAAAGAGAGTCAAAATTTCACAGCACATAAAAATTTCAAAGTTTCACTTGAATTCCCTCCTCCAGACTAAAATATCTTACAACAATCTTCAGTTTGAGCTATCCATCATTACTGTTACATAATTAATATTTTCCAAAGAACACAACACATATCAAATATAAATGGCGAAACAACGTTAACAATAATTGCCTCAGTTCTGGTTCTAGCAGATGAAAATTTTGGGTCATAAAAGTTTTTAACCAGTTTAAGATGTGCAGTCTGCTCTTTTGAAACTTGAGTTCGTGTCTAGCAGTGTGGTATGAAAATGTCGCTTCTTTAGCAGCAAATTCCAGATCACTGTTATTGTTATTCCCTCTTTGGCTTTAAAAAATCTCTTATGTTTGTTGACACAGACACAGTAGCATTAACAGCACTCCTATGTTTAGCTGTTTTCACATGATCTTCATTATCACACTTTTCTTTATATGCAACAGAAAATTCTCCAGCACACAGTGTGCAATAATCTTGTTCATTGTTACTGTCATTATACAGTTTCAAAAATGTGTATTCCTGTTGCAGGTTAACATTAAACACACATTTTCTTTTGCCCATTGCTAAACAATGAGACAAAAAACGAATAGGGGTATAAAATGACAAAAACATGTAGATGAGTCACTTCACATACAAAACCACCAAACACATTGCCTCTGTTCTGTTGCCAAACAACTAAGTAAAAAGTTGTGGCGAAACCAGTAGCCATGCATTTGTCAAAATTGATGTCAGCGCTTGCTCCAAAGTCAGCTGAGGGTCACAGCTGTAAGAGAATGTTTAAAAATGCGATGTCTAACATATAGGTCTAAAAATTCTTGCCAGTCAGTCATAAAATTCTCAACCCCAAACAGCACTAAAAAACCAGGATTGTCGGGGCTTATCACAGACTTATGGTAAGCCTAATTATACATGACTTAAGTTTGATAGAACTTGTTTTTTTACAAAGTTCAGAAAGAGACTAGAATTTCAAACAGAGTAAAAATTTTAACAATTACACATACTCATAAATAAAAGAAATTGAAAAAGATTTTTTTTATTTTAATTTTTAAAACTTGAAAAGTTTTATATTTATTTGAAATTTTCATAAAGAAGTTAATAACTAAACATAGGCACTGTAAATTTAATCTTACACCAATGAGATTGGATACCATATAATTTTAGTAGTGCAATATGTTACTGTTATCATAATTTCTAAAGGATAAGGCACTGAATTCTTTTAGGCTTGAATATAAAATTATATTATCAATATAAAAAACAATCTTTTCTATAGTACAATGATTTCACGACAAAAAAATAGTACCAAGAAAAGTTCTTACACAAAGGTCAAAAACTTTAATACATCCACAACTTTTTTAATAATGGTAGTGGCAATGTATCACCCAGAACTGACAAGGTATTTTTTTAGTCATGCTGGGTCTTTTAATGCACTTAATGAAACTGATTTGATCTTGTATAAAACATTATATCAAATTAAAGATAAAATTCTAAATTTTAAATACAATCTACAATTTTAATACTATTAATTAAAATTTTGGCTAGTGTTCAATATTTTCACAATAAAACCAACATTCAATGTGGGTTTACACCTAATCCTGACCCCCCCTGGGGAAAAATCATCCTTCTTGTGACGGACCCCAGCCACCATACTACCCCTCTCCATTTCTAGTCCTGATTGGCTTTACCAGAAGTCATCTTTTAGACCCTCTAAACCTGATAACCATCACAGTCGTCAGTTTTTAGCCACTGTCAGGATGCCACCAATGCAAAATGCCTTGGCAAACATTTCCGTCAGTGTATTTATAAAACTTATTATTGCCTTCGTATGGCTTCTTCTAACCACTACCACCCACCATAATTTACAACCATCAACTATCACATTAACAGATTCACAGAAGCATGATCCCCACACTTTCCTCTGAAGGTTTCACATAAAACTTGAATAATTATTTGATTGAGTCTTTAAACAGCAAAAATATCCTCATACCCACAAAACCAGTGCTAATCGCATCGATAATTTTATCTTACAATTCAATTTACTCAAAGCCCTCTTGATTTACTTAAAAATAAAGAAACAAATTCAACAAATGGTTTTAATGAAAATATACCCTATCACTCTCTCTGCTCTTGTTTGCTTTGGGAACAAGGTCAATGCCTACACTCTTCCACAGATCAATCACAGTTCTCGCACATCCATTCTCACCCTAACAGCAATTACCTATGCTAACCAGGAGAAACACCAAAATGGCTATCTTAGCAAAGTCAGCACCCAGGCGGCCCCCGAGCCACCTGGGTTGCTATTCTACCTATACATTCACCAGACCCTTTCAGCCATCCTCCAAGGGTTAAGTCTCAGGAAGCCAGCAACCATGTTCCACTCCCTTTTAGTTATCCAATTAACTTGCAGATCAAAACCAGTATTGATCCTTGCAAGCTTCCTAACTACTCTGATTCAATCAACCTTACCTGCCATAAATGGAAACCTTGGTTGTCTTTCTTTTATGCCCTAAGAGGCAAGTTGGCCTACCTACCAGGCATCGTAACGTAATTGGCATTCAGTCACAAGGATATCAATGGGCTTAATACCAGAAATAAGAACAGCCTCTCATGAGAGTCCCACAGGCACCAATCGCAGATAACATTAGAAGATTCTGAGCTCTCAACAATATTTCTTTAACGTTTGTACCTCATTCGATGAATCCAGACAGGTGCAGCATACAGCATTATAGCTTCGCACACACACACACACCCTTATATAGAACTTACATGGTTCTAAAATTAAGCCCCCAATCAAGTGAACCGCTTTTCCAACACTGAAGAAAGCATTACAAGTTTTTTGGGAGCATATTGAAGGTGCACACTGAATTAAAGTCTCATCAAGGATAACACACACCTAAGTACTTCTGCAGCAGTTCATACCTAATTTGATGACTTTGCCATTGATACATAAGGACATTGTATAACAGCCAGTCTGCCCTTGACCAACATCATTGTTATTTTCTCTGGGCTAAACATAATCGTAAGTTTCGAACTCCACAACTGGAGTATCTTGTAAGCCTGGGCTGCCCTGAATTCAATCTCATTCCTCAAATCGTTTTTAACCAGCAAAAGCTCAGAAGTGATTACTTGGTAACATCAACTGCCCAGAGCAGGAGTCCTAAAACACTAACCTTTACACAGACAACCTTTAGACAAACCTAGACAACTTTTAGATAGAATCTTTCATACTTCTGAAACGCCATCTCAAAGAACAACATTTCAACTGCTAAAATAACTAAATTACACATTGAGCTCATTCTGCATACTATCACACTTCTGCAGCTGAAGCAGAGGTCACCCCACAGATGATTAAAAACACTCCTGATATGTCCAAAAACCTAAGACATACCCAGACTCACTAGAAGAAACAATGCTCATAACTTTAAGAATAGCTTCTTCCGTTCCCCTGCCTGGGCAAAAGTCATACTGATCATCCATCAACAACTTTCAATGAGTTGTTGTATCACTAATATGAGGACAAAACGTTCTTAAAAACCTTTCCAAAAACTGACAAGTGTTAAAGGCCTATAAGAGAAGCTCACAATATTGTCCTATCACCACCTTTAAACAATAATTTTAGAACACCTTTTTCCAATAAATAGACAGCAAAGAGCATCCTATTAAAAATTCTAGTCAAAAGTACCAATACAAATTCCAACAGAACAGAAAAGGAGCTCCACCGTGAGTGATTCCATCAAAACGAGGGGCTTTATTCCTACTAGAATTGCAAATTACCTAACAATACCTATGCCTCAGTAACATTCACAAATAAAATATCAAAAGTGAAAAATAGCAACTTCCTCCTGGACTCAAAGATTGGTTTTTTGGCGTTTTTTGTTTGGTTTGTTGGTTGTACATTGTTGGTTAGTGAATTGTGAATGTGCCTTGTCAATTTTCATGAATTTTGGACATGGATTAATATAACTTTTTTCTTTTTCCTAAGGGTCTGTACCTCCCATAAGAAATACATTAAAGTTGGTTTTACATAACCTATTACTTGGTGAATATTATTCTAGATTGATCGGCAAGTTCTGCAGGAAGAATACGTCATCATTCTTCTGATAAACAAGAACTTCTTTAGCCTCCAATCCCAAATCCCTCTTGTATCTGCATGACCCACACCTGACCGCATCTTTTACCGCTCAAATTTTGACCCCCAATTTTACCTCCCCCCAAAACCCCCCCCGTGATCACTCATAATTATGCCATCAACTAGTACCGCTGATCTGCCTAAGGTTGGTGTGCCTGATAAGGGGCCCAAGGAGCAGCCTAAAAAACAAAGAAGAGTGCCTAGTAGTGATTCGGGCAAGGAGGATGTATCGGAGATTGAAACATTAATTGAAGAGATAAAGGGACTTCAGAACTTGTGTAGAAGTCATCCCACAACTAAGAAGACTATTAATCTGTCTGTGAACAGAATCCTTAACCTTGCCATATTGAGGAAATCATTGAGGATTTAGAGGCCAAGAAAAATACATCTGACAAATATACACAAACAGTGAGAACTGAATCGGATACACTGCTGAGCATTTTAAAGTCTAGGACCATTGAGGAGTTAAACAAGTGCTTCCTGGGAGATGACCTAATCAGGCCTATAAAAGGGTGTCAGAGGAAAAGAGACCACCTGACAAGGAGGATCCAACCCAAAGTATATACCCTGGACCTGACTGGAAATAAACGGACCACCTTAGCAACTTATGTTTGTGGGACCTGTCCTGGGGTGAGGGCGAAGCTCAACAAGAGTGCTTTAACCCCTGGTTCTATCATTCACAGCATGGGTTCTGTAGAGATACTAGGTGAAGAACTCACAATGATTAGCGATAACTTCGATTTGGCAGTGGGTGGTGAAGGAGAATACATCATGGACAATGAGGCTTGGCTTATTACTGTGAGATGTAAAAAGTTAGAGGACAAAAGACTCCCCTCGTTAAAGCCCATCAAGGCTAAGAACAAGGGAGGGAGGGTGTGACATTCTGAATCGTCACAAGGCAGGAGGAGTCTTCCCCTACAGGGGTTGGGATGTGGAGAATTGCCCACTGGTATACAATTAAAGGGAAATTAGGGGCAATTGTTGAGAAGACATTGGAGTATTGGGCCAGACAACAGTTGATTGACTGCACATTGTACTTACAAGAGAACCAGATAGGTGTGCTAGACATGATCAACCTAGTGCTACCACTGTGGTTGTACAACAGGAAGGAACAACTTTTGCAGATTTATTACGCAAGCGTAAAACTTCTGTTGCAGATGCTATGACTAAGAATATACTCTCAGTACGCCAAGGAAAGATATTGAAGTTCGGCTGGTTGATTGCTGCTCAGACTCCTGACAAAGTTCATTGATAAAGGACTCTCAATCATGAGGGTCTGATAATACATGTAAAAGATTTGGACATTGAGGTGACTGAAGAGGAAATACTGCTGACTGTGAATAAAGACACTGGGTGGTGACTATTGCGACTGTTACCTCACTGAGACCTGTCTTTGGTAAGATTCAGCATGCAACAGTGATATTGTCGCCTGCTGAAACAAACAAATTGATTACCAGTTGCCGTTATCTTGGTGGACTGGCAATCCTACTGAGTCAGGAAGTTCTGCCGAGTTGATTTGCAAAGCCAAAATGTTCACTACACCAAAATGTTGATTTCCTTATGGTGGCTGAACCCAATCTGAGAAGAGTGGCTGGACTGCTATGGCTAGTGAACATATGGATGTGGTGATTCTCAATGTGTCTGCCAGATATGTATGTGACATCCCGTATTACTAGATGTAATTATTTTGTAATTGTAGAACTTGCAGACTTTAGCCTAGTCTCAGGCTACATCTCTCAAAATTCTGGAAATGAGAGGTTTCAGCAATTTATTGATAACTTGAAAGTATGTATACGCAGTTCTAGAAAACCTGTGGTACTTACTGGAGATTATAACCCTGAATGTCAAAAGTTAGGCAGTATGAGATCTACTCCGCAAGGCTACATACTTTCTGCTATGTTTAATGCTGCCAGCCTTATGATGCTTAATACTGAGTCCTTGTCTACCTTTGTTGACAGGGGGTGAGGTCGGTTGTGGATGTTATCACGTTCTCCAATAGAATTGCCGATTGAATCAAGGACTGACGGATTTGTGAGGAAGAGTTAGAAAGTGACCATTTGGCTATTGTTCACAATGGAGTGTGGGAAATCGGGAATCGCTGCCCGTAAACAAAGGTGACCCTCAGAATTTCTGAGCAAACATATTGTGGATAAGGTGGCTGAAAAGTTGGACCTTGCTTGGGTAATCTCACCTGAAGGGCTTATGGAGGTGTTGTGGGATGAGTGCAGTCGAGGCAGAGGACCAGAGGAGCCGGCAAAGAGAAGAGTCCACTGGTGGACTGATGAGATTGTTACAAGATGAGCAACTACATTTGCGGCAAGAAGGAAACTCCAGAGCGCAACGAGAAGAACTTCTAATGATGTAGACGAGTTACTTGTTGCATACCAACAAAGTTCCTTTGTGTGGCCATTAAGGAGGCCAAGGCACAAGCCTGGACAGAATTGGATGTTAATCAGTGCGGGGGGGGGGGCATATTGGACATTAATTGTGAGAGGAGCATATAAAATCATGAACAAGTTTGGTGTACCCACCTCCCCTGTAACTCAAAGAGACAACACACTTCATGTTGTCATGGACCTGTTCCCAGTAACTGAAGTTCCGTGGAATGAGATAGCCCCGGATCGTGAGCAAAGATTCTCCATTGAGGAGTAGAGACTGGTAGCCAAGAGAATTAATGCAGATAAAGAGTCCGGGGCCAGATGAGAGGATGAGGTCCCCAGATCTCTCATTAAATTAATGGCAACAAAGACATCCATGGGTCATACTGGACGCCTATAATATAGCTCTAGAGGCTGTTGCTTTCCTTTCTGTTGGGAGGGTGGTTGGTCCAAAGAAGGGTGACATGCTTGGGAGAGGTATCTCATATTGTCTGATATGCCTGCTCAGCACCCTAGGCAAGCTGTTAGAGAAATCACTGACAGGCTCTGGTGCAAGGTGGAAGCAAAGGGGAGCTTTCCCCTGCCAACAATGCCAACATGGCATTGTTAGGGGAAAGTCCACAATTGACGCATTCAATCGCGTAACTGAATGGGCTAGAGGTCAGAGCAGTGGCACCAGGCATTGACAGAGGATCCCATTAGCAGTCCTCCTAGCCATCAGGAACACCTTTGGTAGTATCCAATGGCTGACGATTATTGAATGCTAAGATTGAGTAATATAAGTGGGTATCTTCTTGGCACAGAAGGCTTAAAATTTCCACAGAAGATGGCAAGTTGGTTTTTGATGTGTTTGGTAGGGTTCCACAAGGGTTGGTTCTCGGCCCACTCCTGTGAGATTCCACTTTTGATGGGCTTTTGACAGTTGAGTTTGATGGGAATGTTGAACTTGTATAAGCAGATGATTTGGCCCTCCTTGTGGCCAGGCATACAGAGGCAAAAGTTGAGGAGGTGGCCAATAATACGGTTTGGCAAATAAGCTGCTGGCTTGAGGCAACAGGTTTACACCTGTTGCACCGAATAAAACCTCCGTAAGTAGCATTGGTTAGGAGAAAAAGATTGCGAGAAATGCAAATTAATGTTGCTGGGACCAGTATTCCCATGTTGGGATGCATTAAGTACCTCAGCTTGTGATTGGTGAGGAGGCAAACTACAATGTCTACCTTCAGCAAACCTTGGCATATGCTGAGACAGTTGTTGATCTCGGTTATACCACATACCGCATGGTTTTGTAAAATGCTATTGCGGTCATCTCAGAGATTCCACTAGTGCAGCTGTATGCACTAATGGTGAGTTTATCTTGGTATGACTAAGATAAAAGAGGCTAAGTACTTATTTCTGGTTGAGTGGCAGGAGGCCTGGAACACCTCACCTAATAGTGGATGGACATGTTAATTACTTCCGAGAATAGATGTATGGGTGCAGAGAGAACTGTATGGGTGAGAGAAGTAGGTTTGTATATCACGCAGCTCCTTTCTGGACATGGCGAGTTTGAAGCCTACCTATATAAATTTGGCAGGACAGTGTCTCCACTATGCAGGTACTACTATCTTGATACTGTTGAGCACACCATCTACTAATGCCAGCAGTGGGACGTGGTAAGAAAAGACCTCAGGTAAAGCTGGCTTTCTCCAAAAGAAACAGTTCGGTAAATGTTGATAGGAAGAGTGGAATGTGAAAAGTTAGTACCGATAGCAACAAGTACCCTGAAAACTAAAGCAAGAGAAGCTAGAGAATGGGATGGAGTCTGATTTAGAACCAAGATCAGTAAGAGGATTGAAGATCACCCAGCAAGGAATCAAAGTTGAATATAAACGACCTGAGACTCAGGCGAAGAAAGGGACCCGAGGTGGAAAGGGTGAAAGGCAGCCCCATGAGGAGCCATCATGTGTCTGCACTTGTGCAGATGGGTGACTGATGAAGCATGGAGACTCTGGACCCCTGGACTCTAAGGGCACCTGCTGGGGCCGTGCAATGCATAACTGCAGGATTGGCCCTGGAGGGGGAGAAACAGTAAGATAGGAGTTTTAGTCAGTAGGGTGTGGGTACAAATAGACTACTAATATCATCTAGCCGAGTCCATGCGAGTCTGACACTCACCCATTTATGGGGGGTGCGTAAATGTCATTTCTCATACTCATCAATAGTAATTTATGAAAACCGCTTGCCGTTCAGGATCATTTTTCTGCTGAGCAGCTCTCCTTGGACAATTTCAATAAAGTCAACTCAAGTCCACCAAGGGGCAATTCTTCCTTAATCCAAACTACACAGAATTCAATTCTCAGCAGCATCAATGAAAGTCAGAGAAAATCTTTCTGCCAAGTCTTCTAATTGAATATTAAACAAACTGTCTAAGAAACAGAATCTAGCAGAAAGCATATTAACATATTTAGGCCAGTCCACCTTTCTGTACAGAAAGTGTCCCCGCTAAACAGGGACCTGCATCTGTAAAATGTCTTGCAAATAAAAAGAAGGCCGTTATTTTCAACAAGAAAAAATTTTAAGAATATATTATGTTGTGCACATTCAACATTAGACCAAAATTTCTTGGAGCAAAGTCATTTTTTTATAACATACTGTCACTTTTATACTAAAAGAAAACATTAAATTACACATAAAATAAGCACAACTTCATGTGAAACAGTAAAAATGAACTATCAAAACAAAACCAAAAAATACACAAAATATAATTTAAAAAAAGTTTAAATGAAAAAGTTAATTTCAGCAAATTTATACAATGACATAACTTACCAGTAAACAGCAAGACTTTCACAATCCATACACACATTATGAGCTGCATCAGAACGATAATGTTCCTGGGCATGACCATTAACATATCTCCCACAATTTACAACACCACAGTGTAAACATAACCAAGGATTCTGTGTTGCTGAACATACTAGAAAAAATTAAAAATTAACTGAAATTAGTTGAAAATATTTGGTCTTACCAAAATATAACAATAAAACTAAACACACATAAATAACTTTTTTTACTAAGTACAGAAATCAGACCTCATGACCATAAAAACTATACCTGCATGTAAATTAAAAAAATTCCAGTTAAAATTTCTGCAAGTAAAACATAAAATTGAGTGAAAAATTAAATTTTACACTGAGAACTTTTCAACAAATCAAAGATAGAGAAATTTTCACAAGTTAAGGAAAATTCAAACATCATGCACAAATAACATAAAAACACAAAAATATAAACACTAACTTCCTTTCTCCCAAGATAACAAAAATTTATTTGAAGGAAGAAACAACCAAATAAAAAACAACTCCTCAAATTGGGGATAACAGTTCCTTCAGGTACTATAAAAAATTACCAGAAAGATCAGATCTACTTCACTTCCTTAACCTTCCCAACTTGTGATAACATCAAATTGTAAGAGCTTCTCGCCTAAGAAACAAACTAACAATGATAAGTAAATTAACAAAAATAAAGCAAAGAAAACAAACTATTACAATTAGCCAATTTTAAGTTTTATTACTTAATATTAGTTTAATCTTTAAATTAGGGGTCTCAGGAAGAAAGGCTATTTTCAAAATACATTGAAAGGTGTAACTGAGTAATATTTCTAATGTTTTTTGTAATAATATAGTTTTCCTAAATAATAAAGTAAAAATAAATTTTTCTAAAATTATTTTGTAATATTATGCAAGTAAATCCATATAATACATATAAAATTAGTGTTTTAAAGGATAAAATTATCATAGTTTAAGCTCTGTCAAAAAAATTTCAGAACATGTTTTCTCCTTCAAAGAAATAGATACAGTTAATTAAACAGACGTGTAATATTTGTTATCCCTCTATGAATCATGGTGAGGTGGCTTTAGTGCTCAGTGATACAGAATAGCTGGACCAAAGGTGCAACCATATCAGAGAGTCTTAGTCTGTTGACTAAGGAATGATTCCTGAAAATAGAGCAGCAAAGATGGTACACCGATTTATAACACAAAAGAAAAGGTTGACAGGTAGATAGAATAATTTGAAGAGTTATATGGAGAAAATGAATTAGAAACTGGTGTTATAGAGGAAAAAGAGGAAGTCTTCTTCCTTTAAGCGGACAGAAAGGGAGATACAGTACTGAGATCTGAATTTAAGAGAGAATTAAAAGATTCAAATGGCTGAAAGGCTCCTGGGATAAACAGGATACCTGCAGAATTACTGCACAGTGTGGGTGATGAAGCGATAGATAGATTATACAAACTGATGTATAATATTTGTGAAAAAAGGGAAGTTCCATCAGACTTCAAGAGTGTAATTGTCATGATACCAAAGAAAGTAGGAGCAGATAAATGTGAAGGATACAGAACAATTAGCTTAACTACTCGTGCACCAAAAATCTTAACTAGAATTCTGTTTAGAAGAAATTGAGATGAGAGTGGAAGAAGTATTAGGAGAAGACCAAT
This sequence comes from Lycorma delicatula, assembly GCF_047948215.1. Lineage (NCBI taxonomy): Eukaryota > Metazoa > Arthropoda > Insecta > Hemiptera > Fulgoridae > Lycorma > Lycorma delicatula. The sequence continues at coordinate 246,892,325 of NC_134455.1, read as the reverse complement.
TTGGTTTCAGGAAAAGTATAGGGACAAGGGAAGCAATTTTAGGGCTCAGATTAATAGTAGAAGAAAGATTAAAGAAAAACAAACCAACATACTTGGCAATTATAGACCTAGAAAAGGTATTGGATAACGTAGACTGGAATAAAATGTTCCAAAATTTTAAAAAAATTAGGGTTCAAATACAGAGATAGAAAAACAATTGCTAACATGTACAGGAACCAAACAGCAACAGTAATAATTGAAGAACATAAGAAAGAAGCCGTAATAAGAAAGGGAGTCCGACAAGGATGTTCCCTATCTCCGTTACTTTTTAATCTTTACATGGAACTAGCAGTTAATGATGTTAAAGAACAATTTAGATTCGGATTAACAGTACAAGGTGAAAAGATAAGATGCTACGATTTGCTGATGATATAATAATTCTAGCCGAGAGTAAAAAGGATTTAGAAGAAACAATGAACGGCATAGATGAAGTCCTACGCAAGAACTATCACATGAAAATAAACAAGAACAAAACAAAAGTAATGAAATGTAGTAGAAATAACGAGATGGTCTGTTGAATGTAAAAATAGGAAGACAAAGATTATGGAGGTAGAAGAATTTTGTTATTTGGGAAGTAAAATTACTAAAGATGGATGAAGCAAGAGCGATGTAAAATGCCAAATAGCACAGGCGAAATGAGCCTTTAGTCAGAAATACAATTGTTAACAACAAAAATTAATTTAAACGTCAGGAAAACATTTTTGAAAGCTTGGAGCGTAGCTTTATATGGAAGTGAAGCTTGGACGATCAGAGTACCTGAAAGAGAAGCTTTTGAAATGTGATGCTACAGGAGAATGTTAAAAATTGGATGGGTGGATAAAGTGACAAATGAAGAGGTGTTGCGGCAAATCGATGAAGAAAGAAGTATTTGGAAAAATATAGTTAAAAGAAGAGACAAACTTATAGGAAACATATTAAGGCATCCTGGAATAGTCACTTTAATATTGGAGGGACAGGTAGAAGGAAAAAATTGTGCAGGCAGGCAACATTTTGAATATGTAAAACAAATTGTTAGCGATGTAGAATGTACGAGGTACACCGAAAAGAAACTACCACTAGATAGAGAATCTTGGAGAGCTGCATCAAACTGATCAAATGACTGAAGACAAAATATATATATATATTTATATTGCAAAGTGTAATATTGAAATAAATGAAGTGTCAACTACGCATTGTTCAAAATACACTTTTCTTATCTTAGTGTTCCACACAAAACTGATGCAAGAAAAGAATATCACCTCCATTTGTATTAGTCTGATTTTATTATTTAACAAAAGAACTAGTTTTTAAATAAAATATAGACGAGTAGCAATCTCTGTCAACAAAGGGGGCCCAAACTTCCCAACTGAATTTTAACAATTTAACAGAAAACTGAAGGTAGATTGTAATTCAATATGTTAAAACTGTCAATCAACAGAATTCAAACCTGGAGCCTTCTTGATGAAAAACTGGCAGTTTTTTTAAGAGGCGCTTATCAGGCGCTTTATCAGGTTATAAAACATTTTTATTTGTTGTTTTAAAGTAAAGGGTCTTTCAACAAGATGTAAATTCCTACTCCTTATAACCTGATTGTACCACATTATTTGAAAGCAAAGATAAAATAGCAATGACCAAATTTATATTTAATAAACTGGTTTCCACAGATCAATATCATATTCACAAGACAAAACAAGCAAAGTGTGTTTTTTAACATGATGTTGACATTTGCTACTGGCTAGTGACAAGAAAATAATAAATGATACAAAAAAAAACTGTTATACTTAAGAATCAAATTCATACTTAAGGAAATGTAAATATCCACTTGAATAAACTATTCAAGTAAAACCAATTCTTGCCATTTGAAGTAAATTTAATGGTAATATGAAACTCAGCTGATAAAATTTTGCAAACCAGTGTGCTACACAGAGACAAAAGGTACTATCGAGTTGGGCATGGGCAGCACATAATAGCTAAAATTCCCTCCACAAACCTGCCGTAATGTGTTGAAATCTATTTACCGGTTTGTTTTCAGCAGCAGTTAAAATGGAGTCGAGTACAGTCAATATGTCAATACTTGTTAAAACAGCACACAGTGATTTTATTTTTAACAGCAGAAAATGTGAATCCTAGATTTTTTTCATCGTTTAAAAAAGTACTCCTTTCAACAGTGAAACTGAATAGGTGGGGGACATTGAAATTTATGTAAAGTGACAATTGAGGATGCACCTCACAGTGGACGACCAATTTCTGTAACCAGTCACAGAAATTCACTCGTCATCCACTGTAAGGTGCGTCCACCTCTAAAATGAGGTGGACTTGCTGCACAATGACTGGCGATATAACCCACCTATGCATCTCTATTCAGTCAGACATATCTAAAGAATGAGTAGGCCATATCAAGCAATTGGGTTACCATAAAATCTGTGCACAATGGGTACTGTGCAAATTGACGAATAAACACAAGCACAGTCGTGTTGAATGTTACGAAAAACTTTTACAGCCTATCATGCCGAAGGAAACAACTTCCTTTTCAATATTGTGACCAGGGATGAGAGTTGGGTACATCATTACGACCTGGAAGAAAAAAGGTAAAGCATGAAATACAGACTTATGAATCTCCAAAACCCAAAACATTCAGAACTCAAGCCTTGGCAAAGAAACTCCTTTTGACGATATTTTGGGATGCCAAACACATTTATGTGACTGAGTATCTGGAACATGGGACGACTGTGAACTCCGAATGGTACACTGATACGTTAAGACACCTAAGACAAGTATGTCGCGTTCATAAGACCACCATGCCCATAATCTTGCAACATGACAATGTGCAACCTCATACATCGCACACCACTAAGTGATATGCTGAAGTTTGAGCCTATTCTGCATCTGCCATATTTGCAGGATTTGGGCCATGCAACTTCCACATCTTTCCTCATCTCATAGTTCAGTGTTTGAGAGTAAAAATAGAGTATTACCTAAGAATTCTTTTGGACAAAATAGATTTTCATGAAAAGCTTGTGTGCTTTTTGTTTTTTGGGGGTGAACACTACCCCTTGTCAAAAAAAGTTCAAAAACCATAGATTTAACATTTCATAAATTGAAATCATGTTTAAATATGTAGAATAAACATTATTTTGTGTTGTTGAATATAATTTATGATGTTTCACTCCTTTCAACCCTTAGAAACCACCCTTATGATGAAATTTAAAAAAAAATCACTTTTAACGGTTTGAAATGGTTTTAATGGTGCATTTATAATGAATTAAAATTCCCTTTACCACTTATAATTTACGATTTATTGCAACATTTCAACCCTTAATAAACACCCCCTTATGAAAAAAATTGTTAAAATTATAGATTTTAAGTGTTTTGTAGCTCAAAATCATTAAATGCGTGGAATAAACGAATAAACAATGTTTCATATTCTGAAACACATTTTATAATGTGTTACAACATTGCAACCCTTAGAATCCACCCTAATGACAAAAAAAAACTTATTTCAATAGCTTGAAATTAAAAACTAAAATTATAAAATGAGTAAAGGAGAGAAATAAAAATGTCATTATAATGTACAACTCTATGGATCATCACAAGAACTGTCATCACTACTGACCACCTCCTCTTGTCAGTAACTGGAGGACAATTTTTGTCATTTATCACGAGAGCATTTTCCACACGTAGGGTTACAAAAAAAGTCCAACTTTTCTGCAGCCACAAGTAGCATCCTGTTTTGCAATTGCAAAATAACATTTGGGCTGTTCTTCCGGTGCAATTGGTTTGTTAATAATAACTTCCTAACTTTTAAGCTATCCAATCACCCAAAAAAAATTTTGTAGGAATTTAAAGGGCTACAAGGCATGTGAAGTTCAGATTCCTTGAGCCCTTTATTTTTGAAATTTTTGAGTTTAAAGGGCTTGGGGAAGGTGGTCCTCCTCGCACTCAAATGCAAACTTCTAACGATGATATCTCAATCAATTTTAATTCTACAGAAATAAAAAAAAAGATTTTCAGTAAAAAAAACTACTCCAGCATTTGTATTTTCTTTAGTTTCTGAATTGCTGTGAAAAAGAAAATCTTTTAAGAAATTTTAAAACATTTTTCATATTTTTAATTGACCTGTTTTTTTTAATCTAGTTATTCCAAACCAGTCAAACTTCTAGAATACATTTTTGTACTTAAATAAAGTAAATTGTAAAAGAATTACGTTCAATTTCAATTCTTGTGAAAAAGTCATTTGTAAAACCATATTAAAAAAAAAGCAAAACAACCATATTATTTTCATCATAACTCCATTAAGTTAATTTTAAAGGTTTTTGAAAAATATCCTATATAAGTTTTCCTCGAAAGATGTTCCATTTTTCCATTATTTAATGATGAAAAGTTTGACTTCAGTTTTCAGTGAACAAAAAGTTACCTTCAACAGCCATATATAACTCAGTTCATATTGCATCTACAGAAATAAATTAAAAAAACCAATTTCTTTGTTACAAGCTTCATTTGCTAATCTTTTCAATAAAACCTAAGGTTTTTGAGTTATTCGTGAAAAATTGTTCAATAGTTGGATGAAAAATCAATATTTTCAATCACGAATAATTCAAAAAGTATTGACTACAACAAATTTTATACAAAATTTTTTGCTTAGATTCTTGTATTGATTTTAGCTAGATTCTTGTATTGATTTTAGCTAGATTCTTGTATTGATTTCTTCAGTTATTTTGAATGTAATAATTTCCACCCCCCGAGAAGGGGTGGCATCCACCTCCAGAGTAAAAGCACACATCGGCACTATATAACTTTTGTTCCTTGAGCTATTCCCTAATTACTGTCCAAATTTCACGTCAATCAGTTTTGTCCAAAAGAATTCTGAGCGAAAAACAGTCATCAAACACTGGACTATCAAGAGAGATCTCAAAGGTAATCATTACACCACCAACGATGAGGTGAAGGAAGCTGTGGCCACTTGGATCCGAGAAAGACATCCCAAATTTTTCAGTGACTGAATGCAAAAACTTGGTCACGTTGGGAAAAGTGTTACCAGTGTAAACGGGGATTATATTGAAAAATAAATACTGCATTTTTTTGTAAGGTATTGTATTTTTATTCATTTTTTATTTCATTCCAATATCTCTTTTCATTCCCATGCTATGCATGTATGAGTAAAATTTATCAGCCACGCCTAGTAATAAGAGTAAATTACCAAACAGGGCAAAACCAACATTACAAACCAAAAATACAGATAAAAAAACAAACAGTATGAAAAAAAAACTGTTTTAATTGAGAATTCAAAAGTTTTAGTCTTCTAACAATTTGACAGGTTTCATGCCATTTTTCATTCCTTGTTCTGGGCTAATCTTTTAACATCTACATATTTCCATTTCTTCGATCAAGTTACTACAAGACCGCATTATTATTTTAATCTCTATTCATTAAAATAAACAAATTTTTAAAATATAGGAAATTTTTGGTATTATATGCAATACAACGTCAGCTGTAATTACTGTACTACAAGGGATATCATTCAGTCTAGTATTTAATACGAAAAATTGAAAAGAAGATGTCTGATGATTAAGGACCACATGATTTGCACAGCTAAATCAACTCAAGACTTGTTTGTGAAAATATACTTAGAAATTCTGAAACTGAGAGAAACAAAAATTAATGAATACCCTAATATAATATCTTTAACATGTAAAAATGATTTTTAACTTTTATTTGAACAATCAATCATCTTTTGGCAAAAATGGAAGGTCATTTTCAGTTTTCAAGTAGAGATTAACACTGATGCAATTTTTGAACTCTGTGTTCTCTTTCATGAATTCTTTAGTTTCATTTCAAATTGAAGCAAATTTGTACATTATTTCTGTCAACAAAAATAAACACAAATCACTCTAGGATGTTATTGTTTTAATCATTTTTGTAGATAAAAAATAAGATAAAACAATTCTAATGAAACTTCAAGGGTGAATATGAAATCTTTAATAATTTTAAAACAAAAAATTTACAGTAAACATACATCCTTCCAGTCTTGCCAATAAAGCATTTCATATTTATTCACCGATGCAATCTATAAAAGAAAAAAATGTATCCGTAATATATTAACAAAATCATTGAACAAACAAAAAATTGTTAGATTTGGGCCACAGAGAACCTTTGAGTAATTTATGAAAGACATTTCATCTAGCAGCCCATTTGTTATGGATTTTGGGCTGGCAGAGGTTACTGGACTGAACTTTTACAAAAATAAGCCTAGAAATGCAATGAATGATCATTACCAAAAATATTAACAGAGCCTTTGTGGCCTCAGAAAAGTGGTCACCTGGTTACATTGTCCACAAAATAAATTTAAAGAAAATTTCTTGGCCTTTCAACAACCACATCAGATACCAGCACAGCTACCATGGTGTGGAGATCTCAATCCATACAATTTCTATCTTCAGAGACTTTGTAAAATATTGTTTTTATAAAAAAAACACAGATAATTCTTAGCTTAAAGCAAAGGCTCAACATTTTATGCAAAATTGGGCCTCAACTTTATGGAAAGGTAGTCAAAACATTTTGTCCAAATAGGAAAAAGTGAACCACAACAGTTATTTTGATTTTGCAATCTACAATTAACTGCAGCAATATTTAAGACAACATTGACAATGATATGGTCTTATCTCAAGGTCCCTTTTTATGGAACACTCTAGTTAAGAAATGGAACTAAGAAGATAGCTAATTAAACCAGTAAAACAACACTAATACCACTGGAATGGTGTAATATATATGTAACATAACATAAGTTAAAATACCTAATCGTTAAAAAATTCTACTTTTACTTTTACTTCACCAGTAATAAACAATACAACAGTAGAAGCATCCCAATCTTAACAGAAATATATCCTTTTACCAATCAAGAATTTTGCTCTTCACTCTTTGCTAAAACTCTTTATTCTACAACCAGTTCTAAAACTTCTTTAAAATCATCATCACCATGGCTGAAATCCTGTTTAACTAAGTTCTGTAACACCTGCTTGGTCATCAATAAAATACAAAATTCATAAAGAAATAAGTGTTAAACCTTTTAGTCTACAATCTTACTTATTTTCTTATACTTCTCAACGCAATTCTTTATATGATGATTTACCTGCCCTTTTCTCATTTCTTCTCTAACTCCATATATCAAATCATTTATACTCTCCAAGAAAGTTTTTGATATTGATACATTCAAATTCATTTATATATTATTTATGTCACAAAATCAGTTTTGTAAGTTGTAGCAAACTGTTCAAAAGCTAATCCATTATGTGAAGGTAAGTTAGGGTTAACGTTAAAGAGTTTTGTGGAGAGGAATGAACCAAACCATAAACCAATCTCATTAGTTGTCAGTCAAACTCTAAGTCAGCTGTTGAAGATGACTTGACTGTATTCTTTGTAATGTGATAATCTGTCTTATATATGACCAGTAGCACAGAACATGTTTCAGTCAAGTGTCCTATGAGATGGTGAAGTATATGTGAAATTAACCTAATCTCTATCAACTTAAGTCAAAACTCTTGATAGAATCCTAACCTCTCTCAGCAGAACCGATTAGCATCTGAACAGGTCTTGGTAACTCACAAAATTTATAGCTAATTAACTGACTAGAGTACTGAAAACACGGCACAGACTGACCTTGCATGGGTCATCCACTGTTCAAACCTCATTCTAATGTTTAGATCTTGTTTTCCTGATCCTAAGTATATCTACTATGGTACATTAAATTGAATAAAATTGAAAATGAACACTTAACATACATATAATCCCACTTCACAAATAACACTTGAGAAATCTCCACAAATAAAAATCCCTTTAGTTATGATCAGGAAATCATTGAAGTCAGGCCATCCACTCTTCTCATCTGAACTAGCAGAAGAATGTTTTGTTTTAATCTCACACTGATGTGGCATACACATTCCATAATGAGATGTGGAGGTTCAACATCCCAAATTCAAATACTGTGTACATATTCTCATCCCAAAACATGAAATGTTACTTCATCACTGAAAATAAACTTCTTCACAAACTCCTTGTGTGATCATGACATAACCTCTCCATAATATATGCAGATAATTCAATTCATTTAATTTTGTTCTGTGGATTAATTCTAGATAACATCTGAATTTTACAACTAAATTTTTATTGAAAATCCTGACAGCAAAACACTTGCATATTGATTTTTTTGGTATACAACTTCTTTGCACAGCTTAAACAGTCCCATCAGTCATAAATATTCTTCCTGGACATGACTACCACAGGAGACTACCTGATTCCCTGAGTTGTTTATACCACCAAAACATATTAAATTCATGTGGTGGTTTTCATTGAACACGCAACAGTATTTATATCTAACATGTGCAACTGATCCAACTTAAGCCACATAATATTTTAAACCTTCACAGTCACTAACAAGCTTCATACAATTACTGATATTTTAACAAGTATGCATTTCTTTTGTTTCTCTTCATTTTGATGGATACTTAAAACATTTACATCATGCTTTGTTCCAAAACTATAATTTAAACCCACCTTATTTTAAAGACACTTGATTACTGTGATTTTCAACAATCACACACACACACCAAAAAATTGAATTTTTCAAATTATATGATTTTGAAATAATATAATATCTATTATGGACTGATTTGTTAAAACATAAGAATTACACAAGATTCCAAATTCAATCATATGATTACCTCCCAAATATAATAAAATAATATTTTATAGTTAAATATTTTAATTTCTAAAATTCACTCAAAACTCCTACAATAAAAGTTGAAATCTATTCCCATCCTAATAATGCCTTCCTTCTCTCTATATATAAGTTTTCTTACATAATTTCTCCATACAGACATTTTTTAGTTTTCATGTTATTACTTTATACATATAGTTACTCTTCAGGAATAAATATCAATATTTTGGGTTAATTTAATCTTTTTTAAGCTCTTTGTAAAGATGAATTTATTAGTTATATTGAATTTTTTACTATAGTTTATCTGTAACATTTTGTCACTGATTTACAATAATGTTCTACTGTTAGAGCAGATAATATAAACAGTTTTGTTTTTCTTTTAAATGACTACAGATAACTTATGTATTATGAAAAATGGCTTGTCATAAATAAAACTTACTGATAACACCCACCTCGATTAGACAAAAATAATAAAAATGTCAAAGCCAATACAAAAAGTAAAAGAATTAATAATATGCCATTACATTTTTTAATAACCTGTTTTTAATGTTCTTATATTTTTATAAGCTAATATAAATTCATATGAATATAAACAGTTTCATGAATTTCATCTTGCTTTTACCCATAGCATCCCCCTCTACAGTTTCTATTGGCTCTTATCAATATTTTCTCAAATTCACTATAATTAAGGTCTCGATTACACAAACAAGACCAAATTTAGCAATTGTTTGCTAGTTTTCAAGAAATGAGGCAAAGAGAAAAACATAATTATATTCATAATTTTTCAATCAAGATTTTTTTTACTCTGGGAACTCAAAATGTCAATCTGAAAGATCAGAAGATTTCATTTTTGTAGCAATAACAATACATTGCCTCTGTACTAAACAGAAACAAACCCAAACAAGCTTTATAAATATATGTAAATTACCAACCACAATTACTAACACAATAGATAAGATTAAATTTTTAATAACCAAGTATTCATTTAACTGAAATTGTTTTAAGCGTTTTTATGAATTTTACATAGGCCAAAAAAATTATACACTGGAATGATTATATTAGCAAATGAAAACTTGTGAGAGAAGTGTGTTTTTTAAATTTCTATTTGTCTGAAGAAATGTGACAAAAGTAGAGGCTAGGTCAAAATTTTACAAATATCGTAAAACTACTCCTATACATTTTCAAAATAACACAAGTTACTTATTCCAATTATAAGGAAACTTTTGCATAAACAACATAACTCAGCTCAGAAATTTATGTTAACTCTCCTCTAAGCAGTTTTTTAACAATAAATTTATCTTACACTATGTCTTAAAATAATGGATTAATTTTTAAAATGAATACTGGTGAAAAGCAAAATTTATTGTTTTTCTGCAATAAGCAGGTTTTTTAGTGCTATTTAAAAATCAATCTACTTACTACTGTGCAAAGACAAGAAGAAATAGCACAGTAATGTGATAAAAAGTTAATCTTCCAGTTGTTAAATATTTATTTTGCAGTTCAACCTATAAATGGAAAAGATAAAAAATAATTTAACTTTTAATAGCACTAGCTAAAATAAAAATTTTTATTTTACAGGTAAAACTGTAATAAATTAACATACAATAATTTGATCAACTAAATAACCTTTAACAGTTATGCAGGCATGATAAACTTTTACTGAAGATCAAGAAAAACAAATTAATATCTCTAAATATTACTTATATTTGAACTTGTATATCTGTACTCAGAAATTAGGATATCAAAACCTTTTAAACACAGAGGTATATTTATTTTTGCTCACATAAGTAGAAATATCATACATAGAAGCATATTCTTAAAGAAACCTTCAAGCTATACAGTTCAGCACAAACAATTTAGAAATTATTGTTTAAAAAAAATCTTGCTAAACTGAAAAGAGAATATGAATAACACCAGTTTATATATTTGCAAACATTAACAGTAAATGCAGTTGAGTTATTTTTATTTATCTACTGTTACTTAGATCATACAGAATACAAAAAAATATTGGCCTACTATGTAAATCTACAACAAAAAATTTTTGTGTAAGATTTAAAAAAGCAAGAAAAAAGGTTTAATAAGTACACACTCTTGCTTTCGCTACTTCCATATGAAGTCTTAGCAACAAAAAGAAAACAATCATTTTATTATGCATTAATGACAGTAATAAACAACATACAAAATATTCCCATAAACACAATTCTCAAACTTCACGAAGGCTTATACTTATTCTATTTTACGTGTAAAAACCCGATCGACCCATCAAAATACTTAATTACAAAAAAAAAGTTATTTATTAATTACGGTAATTTAGGTTAAGTTGGACAATTTTTTATTATCTTAGGAACGAAAGATAAATGACGTGGGGAGATGATGATTTAAATCTTAACATCATTCTGTTAATAAAAAAGAAGAAAATCTTCTGTTAGTTTCCAATTATTGAAAAAAAACAAAAGAACACGACCAAGCTTCTACTCTTCTTCCTTCCCCAGCCTACTGTCAATGGCCATGTCAAAGATTTAAATAAACAAAAATGTTATACAAAACTATTTTGTGTAAAATAAATTTATCACTAATACATAAAAAGAATATTTTTAAATCGTTCTATTAAATTTTTAAAATTAGATCAATATTAAAAAAAAGATCTATTCCCACCTGCGCAAACCCAATCCTTTGTCATATCTCTTTTTTCAAGCAAACTTGTGTTCTGTAATTTAACGCTGTCTAAAATATGTGGACATTCCATAATTAAAATTGCTAAACGATTTTAAATTAAAAATATTAATTAACAGTCTACCCAATAGCACAATTATTACTAAGGTCCAGTATTACTGTCTCTGAAATCCTAGCTCCCTACCACCAAGATCCATGAGCACACCACTTCATACATGTATTCTTGCGCTACGACAAGACTGAACTAATCATGGCAGGCCCGTCGGGTAGGTTTCATTACGCACGCTGTAAACATTGTAAAAAAAAAACCTTATTTTTTAAGGTAACAATAAGAAATTGGCAATAATGAAAATAAATACTTCAAGTAAATGTTTGTTAATGTACTTGGTTTATCGTACGAATATTTACTACTTTTTTTTAATTCCGTAATTCATTGGTTCCATAACCAATAAAAAAGTTCAATCAATAGTTTTCATCACTTATGTTTCATTTTAAATTAAATTTAAACGAGGTCAATAAAAATATGCATTTTTCCCCGTTTTAAAAGTTGTGAATCGTTGGTTATAATATACCTTTGATTTCTGTAGGAGAGTGTGTATTACAACCTTTAAAATCTATAATTATTCAAGGTGTGAAAAAAATGTTTTGAATTCATTGACCTTTCCGGGCACGTTTTCAAGGGAAAAAATATTAATTGATGGTATGTACGTCAGTTAGGATTAAATTTTTATACAACCTTATAAGTGGCCCATATATGTTAGAAAAAACGGGGGGAAAAAGTTTGTAAACATCTCGGACTTATTGAACCTAATCAGCTTAGAAATTAAAAGTTGATTTTCGTCTGGAAATACCGGTGAAAGTAAACAATATTTGTTTTTAAAAAATTATTAATTTTTTTTACGGAAGGAAATTCAGAAAATGTCTTTGTTAAATCGCTACAGAGGTTTTTCTTATTTTATCGCCAGGAAAAATTCACATCTACTGTATTTGTTCTTGAAAAAACATTATTATTAATTAATCTAATACTATTTTGATCAAATTTTAACTCTCATTAATACCAATTTTTATTTAAAATTAACTTTCGCAAGATCAATATGATAATCTTAATTCAAAATAATGCAAAGAAAGACATATGCACAAATTTATAATAAACTGAGTGGCTATAAACAACTTCTAGCAAAATGTAAGACTACCTTAAATTTTTTTTAACTGCCATAACCGAGTGAAATCAGTAAATTTTCACACTATCCAAGTATAATATTGATATCAGTTTTTATAAAGATTTAAATTAAATATAATAAGAAAATTTTTCTATATCCAAAAGAGATAAAATTTACTATTTTGTAAAACATAAGGGGCAAAAATAAGCCAGTGACTGCTCTGTTTTAACAGAACTGAATAATTCTTTTTGAACAAATTTATTTATAAAGGCCTTTTTTGCCCCTTCTGACAAGACTTAATGTGAATTATAAAGATGAAAGCTTTTTATTTTTGACTAAAGGTAAATCCATAAAAAAATATATATAAAATAAGTTTTGTATATCCACATAATATTACTCATGTTCACTAGAGGCATTTAGTTAACCAAAATTCTATCGGAGGCCAATAACTTGTACCATACCTCTGAACAATTAATGCAATTTTTTGAAACATTGTTGCATTGGTCCTGCTGCTGCTTGAATTGTATGCCACATCATTAGTTAACACCACTATGCATAACTGCATGGATACTGATCTCCATTTCTAAGGCGATGTAATAATATTAAACTTGCTGCCTTAGCTGCAAGACATGGTTTCAAATACTTCGGTATTGAAGCCTAAACCCAATCTGTTAAATAATTGACTACACCTGGTCAAATTAACCAAAAGCTTTCATTAAATTGAAAGGCTGAGTTGAAATTAAAATCTATTTTTATATTCTTTATTCTAAATCTTATTTCTACTTCATTGTCACTATCATTAGTCACTTGACCGCTTATTAAAATCATTAAAAAGAACTTTTTAAAAGCAGACACTTTTTAATAGCACTTTCTGCCAACTCTTATTTGCTTGTTTAAATTCAGTATGATATTAGAATACTAATAGGTTTGTCAAAAACTCAATATACTTTTTTATTGGGATCTCATAACTTGAAATTTATGTAGGAATAATTATAAGTTGTAGGTAAATGTTTTATGGAACTACATTTTATATTAGTGGAGCCTACAAGAGAATTTACTAATAATTATTATTAGTACATACTATTTTGTAGAATAGGTCCCAGTTTCTGTAGGGAGTATGTAGCGCTTATATAAGGTGGGAAGAATGTGTATCCTATCTGGCAAATGTAATATAGTCATTGTAGGTTCATCAGTACTCTAACTGTACTTAAGTATTGTGTGAGTATGTTTGTGATTTATTTTGCAATTTTGTTTTCTAATTTATTAGGAAATTTTTTATAAATGTCGTTAATGAATGTTTGCAATATGTTTTTTATATATCATTATATATAGTGTTTTCTTTGCTTTATACCGCATATAATATTAATTTAAGTGTGGGTGTCTGTGTGTGTTAGTTATTTCATATCACTGTAATAAGTTTTAAATTATAGTTATTTGAGACTGGTAGGTGGAGTAGACCATGTACCATGTCTGAAATGCTACATGTTTGTACCATTTGGGTTGATTTGATATGCTTCCTCTGCATTGGTTTTCTGTAAGTTAGTTATTTCATATCACTGTAATAAGTTTTAAATTATAGTTATTTGAGACTGGTAAGTGGAGTAGACCATGTACCATGTCTGAAATGCTACATGTTTGTACCATTTGGGTTGATTTGATATGCTTCCTCTGCATTGATTTTCTCTAAACAGCATTTTATGTAAATGCTGGTTGGTTATCTATTTGGGAATGGGAAGTCTAGCAATTAATGCATTCATAGTCTGTAATGAACAGCGAACTGGGGTGAATTTTGCTAATGATGATGGGGAATTTATATCTTATTCCCTTTTTATTGAAGTGTCAACACTTTGATGCTAGTGTATTATTGTGTTGGGTCAATTTTCAAACAGTAGTAAAAGATATTTTGGGAAGGAGACTAGAAATGTGTTCACCACTTATAAACCTAGTAACATATAATATTCTTTGTTATATGTGAAAATGTGAAATAGTTTATTCTGTTATGGACAGTGTAAAAGAAAATACAAAAGAAGTATTCATGATGTTAATATTTAATAAAATGATTTTTGTAGGTTTTTAGTAACATTTTTAAAAAAAATACATTTTCTGCTTTTAAAGAAACTGCAATGTAGCAGTTTAGTTATTCATTTGTTGGTTGCCGTTCAGTTTTTTATCAATCACTTCATGGGTTTCATAAATTTTATGCTCCTTCTGTCGGTTACATTATTTTGCTACATTGTACATCTTTAATTACTTGCTTTTTTTATGTCTGCCTTTTCTTCCTCCAGCAGTTTTACCTTCTTAACTTTCTACACTTTCAAAATTAACTAACCCTGAATGCTTTAGTATTTTTCTCAGTCAATGTAAAATAGTTACTGTGAAGAAGTTATGCTTCATCACCTTTGTTTGAGCAAACTAGTTAAACATACGAACTATATCCTCTAGTGATTCTCCAATATTTTCCCCAGATTACTGCATTACATTCTACATGATTATGTTCATTATAAAGAATTGTGTCATACAGCTCAATAGGATATAGAATTGTCATTGTATCAGGTGATGAGATGAATAAAATTGAAAAAAGAATTCTTTAAATCAATTAGACTTTTACATAAGTTTTGTACAACTTTCTAATATATACTATATAATATATTTATATAGTTTCTTATACATAATATATATAAATACTGGCAAAGATTCAACTTAATCAACCTACAGATGGATTTTGAGGAAGATCTGCTTATAAAAGGTGCAATAGAGAGCAGCACTTTTATAGATATTATATAGAACATTCATTTACTTAAATATCAGTATTGTATTTGGCTAGCCACATGTATGTTACCCAATTGACTTCATACGCCTTGCATATGTGTTTACATTTTAATCTTTTATTTTTTATCTTTTAAATTTTAATATTTTCTATTTTTAATACGTAATTATACAAAGAGTTTTTTTACGCACAACTGATGATGCAGCATCCCACAAAAGTACTCTTGTAGAAAAAAAACAAAATAAGGTAAGATATTTCTTAATTCTGTACTTGGGTGGATTTACAGTATATATTTATTAGTACAGAGGTGATATGGGTCTTGAAAGGATTGATTTTAGCAAAGTAAAATATATATATATAAATATATGCAACATATTCAACAATATATAATGAACAGACACAATTCACATCCAACACACAGTTCAGCAATATTATGTGTGCTTTGCTAAGTATTACTCTGAGCAATAATATCACCTGACCAGGATGAGAACCAATTGAAGTTGATAACAAAAGTGATTGAAATTATTACATGGATTTTAATTCTTTTATATCTTTAAAACGTTTGATTCAGTGTCATTTAAAAATTTAATCATTTTAAATAGTTTTCATCTTACATAGCAAGAAAAATAAACAGTTTAAAATACTAAATGAAAATGGTTGAAGGAGAGATGAGATGATGTGATTTAGAAAGGAATATAATCTCTAAAAAGGCAGATGAGCATATAAAAAAAGAACATTTTACAGTTGGTAAATGGAAAGAATATTAAGAAGTAATAAACTGAAGGTAAAACTAATAGTATCTTAGAGGAAGAGAGAAAGATTTACTTCTTTTTTACGATTATTTTTTGGTGGTTCTTTAAGATTTCCTGGATATTATGACATTTGTGGTTGAAACGAGAGGAGACCAGGATACTGATATCAGAATTTGATAATCATTAAAGAAGAAATAAGGGAATAAGGGATAGATGAATATTGATTGTTAGAACTTCATAGCAGTATAAAACATGCAGATGAAGTAGGTTTGATTAGGTTTATCAAGTTTATATTCAATATTTATGAAACCTAGAGAAATTAGCCTTAGAATTCAATGAAAGTGTTTGCTTTTTTGAATTTATTATCAAAAAAAGAAGCAAAAACAGACACAAGCACCATCAGTCTATTATCTTATACATCCAAAATACCAACTACAATAATTTATGAATGATTAAAAAAATGATGTGGGTAGCAAACTTATTGAAGGAGTACAATTCAGGTAAGACAGTGCAAGGATACAAGGAAACAGATTTTAATCTCTTGATAAATCTTGGCTGATAAGATGAAGAAAAATAAGTTACCTAAACATCTTATGCAGAGATTTGTTGAGCTTGAATAATAATTGTGAAATGTCTTCTGAAGGAGTAAAATAAAATACCACAAAAACGCATGATAAAACCAAATATCCTAGTAGAACAGGATATTTGGTTATCCTGTTCTACTAAACTGGTTATAATCAGCATATTGCTTGCTTATTTTTATCTATTTTGAAACAATCATATTGGATTTTTAAATGAATAATTTTTAATAATAAAAAATCGTTTCTTAGTCTTTATCCAATAATTCATTATAAGAGGAATGTATATTATACGGTTATTACCTGAATACTAAAGAAAAGTATAGATTTATTGCTTGGAAAGAAATTCAGTTTGAAAACTAAAAAAGACAAAATAAAGACAAAGATAAATTAAAATATAAATATACAATAGAAATATACAAAAATAGACAATATAAATATTTTTCAAAATGGAAGAGTAGCACACATATCAGATACACTATTGCTTTTGCTCCAGATACTAGAGCAAATAACTGTATTACATATATACAATATTACAACTGCAACACGAGATTTCGCTACGGATACAAACGTGCGAATTTCGCTGCGGATACAAACGTAGTCACGGTCACACTTAAAACTCAAATAAACAGATCTGAAAATGCAACATGATGCCGATTTGATGCCGACACAACGACGCCGATTTATTTTATTAACGTAGACACGTTATCACGTAAACAAAAGCAAATACAAGAAAAACAAGCCGATGCAAATTACATTACGAAACTAACTACTACACAAATTACACTACGAATTCTCCCGGTTCTCATCCTTCACCTTCCTGGATATGGAAGATGTTATAAACCTGTCCACGACCACCCAGGACTCCTTTCTTCGGAGCACGATGTCAGCTGTTATATGGCGATATACACACTCACTGTTGTCTCTTCTCGCCCTCACGAAGAGGTAAGAATTGAAACATCCGTGAACCCTGAAGAATTGGGAAAGTAAGTAATCAAGCTGCCTCCAGTTTCTGTACACCCAAACCTTCACGTCGGGCAGCAGCCTCCTGGTCCAGGCCCCTTTGTTGAAGTGTCCCACCTCATCTGCCATCGCCTAAGAAGGTTCCCCCTGGCCACACTGTGGATGACACCCTACTTACTCTTGCACCGCTCCTTGGCCATCAGATCCAAAGGGTTATTTTCGCCATGAACATAGCCGCCTCGTATGAGACGGTTTTGTAGGAAGAAAGACCCTTAAGACCATCCTCCCACATAACCTCTCCAGAATCCTTCTACCTCTTGCAACCTTTAAACCCCCCCCCCCTCTCAGACCTGAACGCCGTACAGGATGGTTGAGCTTATATAAAGCTTACCCTCCCGCTTTTAACAGGCATATCGGCCGGTAAGCCGAGGGGTCCTCCGCAGATTTTCCCGGCTTCCTGAGCAGAATTAACCTGCCCACCTTCCATTTCACCAGGAAGCACTCACTATGGAGCAAGCCGCTCATGCAGTCTGCCACCAGATGAGGTGCTGCTATGACAAGCGCTTTGACTATCTCAACCGGCACCTCGTCCAGCTCTGGAATTTTGCCAACCCTGAGTCTGCCAGCCGGTAACAAAATGTTAGGGTGTAAGTTACTTTTCAGCCAGCAGGTATGTGGGTGTTAAATTTTGTTTTAAACTAGTGAAAAGTTTTGTTATTATTTTTAAAACATAACAAGGTTATCAGAGAAAGAAAAATTTATGAGCATGATAAATGATTTAATCATTTAAGATTAGAGAATATCAGTCAAGAACATAGAAAAATTTTGGTAGCTATCAATGTTAAATTAAGTAAGAATGTGTTCTAAATCATTGGATAACTGTTCCTGAAGCAAAGGAAGTAAGAATTTGTCACTAAATTTTGATTAAGAAATCAAGAATGGATATTCTGCTACAGTAACATTCCACCAAAGTTGTTCACCAAGGAACTAAAAGGAAAATATGTTACTTTCAGATGTGGTAGCAACATAAGCGATGGGAAGTTTTGCATCAGTCAAATAATGACAATTTTTCTTAATGTTAGGTGAAAGGTTGTGATGTGGAAACCAAAGCACCATCACTGACATGACCAAAAAACGCAGCACACTCCTGTTCCAACAGCAAAGTCACAAAGAGTGTCATTTTTACTAGAATGGTGATCAGAATCGAACAAAGAATTTTATTTGACAGTATATACTGTTTGAGAAGGCAGCCAGGATGATATATGTGTGCACAATTATTTATCATTGAATGTTTGGCAAAACAAAAAACATTGATGATGTTCCTCAGTTATACTGCTCTTCCCACTTTTTCTTGTTTATGCAATGTTATAAAATATAGAAGAGCTTGAGGTAAATTACAGAGCTTATGTGCTAAATAACAAACAGAATTACAGAAATTGTGGCAATACAGTGTAAAAAAACAGAGGGAAGAGAATGCTTTTTGTAAAATGGATTAAATATTGCAATAATCTGATTTTCTTTTTTTTTAATTGTCACAAAGAGTAGATTAAGGAAGATCCAAATTTCTTCTGCCAATGAGTTTTACTTGCCCCTAAATGTAGAATGTCTTTTTAAGAAAAACAGTTATACTACTGTAACATTTTCTTTCCATGTTATTTAAAAAGATTAAAGTTTGGTACCCTTATCAAACTTCATGATGATTCTTAAATTTAAAGAATTATAGCCAAGACTGGTGAAGAATTTGATTACAATTTTCTAGCAAGCAATGAGGGTAACCAAAAAGTGATTTTAATACAATTTGAACATCATTTTTAAAAAGAATTAATATCTTTTACTTTATATGCCTTTTTAAAAATGTATAATTTTTTTTAATAAATTATTATTTTAGGTTTTGTTATCAATGGGCTCTTTTGGAATGTTTTAGTATTGCAATCTCTCCTTTCAGAAGTACAGTTTGTGCACAACATAGACCTCATATCTTATTTTGACATGAATTAATTTTTTAGCAGTTATTTGTAGCCGCTGAACTTTTTTAATTATTTTCTTTTAATATATAATGTTTACTAAATTTTAATTAACACAAACATTATAATAAGCTTGTTATATCACTAATAATCCTGTAATATTACTCAATTCGGCAGAGTCCAGTTTAGATGCGGTTTATAAATAAATATTTTTATCTTTTTCATGTAATATCACTGCCATTTCAAGGTCAGCTGTTAACTGCTGACTAAGTAAATTATTAAGATTTATATTACTCCTAATCTGTACGATAAATTCTCTTAACAGACAGATGTTAAAACCATGGGAATGGAGTTTCTGAATTAATTAGAAAATTCTCTGAAAAAAATTCTAACACACAATAAAAGAATCTAATTTTATGTACTCATACTAATGACAACAAAACCTTCAAGGCACTACTTCAGTAATCTGTATATTATAAAGTCAATGTGCGTGTGTGTGTGTGTGTGTGTGCGTGCGCGTGTGCGTGTGTATCGCGCGGAGACTGCTGCATCTACAGGTAAGAAATTTGGCACGAAGGTGGCCCAGGACAGAAGCCGAAACACCTTAAGCGATTTTTTCGATTTTCGAAGTAGATTTTTCGTTATTCAATTGTTTCATCGATTTTTTCGCCTTTTTCAACGAAGTTCCGTACCAAAATTGTTGAAATTCCGGAAGTTGAACAGGTAAAGAAAAATATTTTTTATTTTTAAAAGTAGATATGAATGATTTTTTATTAAAGATAAATTTTCTCTTAAAGTTTATCTCGGTGATTGTTTATTTCCATTGTTTCTTTACTTACAGAATGTAGAACGGTAAAAAGAAATTATCTGGTAGCCAGTTCTGGAAACGAACACTAAGGACGGAAGCATCCTTAAAAAAACAAGCTGTGGCTTTGGAAAAGTTTTTCAAAACAATTCTAGGCCAAGTGCAAGTGAAAAAAGCTTGATGATTTGGACAGTGTTGAAGGACAGCGAAACACACCATTCTTCATCAATTTCTGCGTGGTTTTCTATCACACAGGTACCTGAACGTGTTGAACAACAATAAGATAAAAAGGAAGAGCGATAGATATAGAAACTGCATCGCACTCGCAGATGGAGACAGATCATCCTGACGTTTTGGTTTTGAGTTCTGATACAGGACTATGGCATGAATGTATTTCTGATGCAGAAACGATTTGTCTTTCGAAAGCAGGTCCAGCTCCCCAATCTACAAGTTTGATTTCCCTACTGATACCAGCGGAGGGGTAAGTTCACCTCAAACAACTGAACAACATATCTCAACAACAGAGAGAAAATTCACAGAAATGGTTGGTGTATTCTGAGAGCCAAAGACTCAGTTTCTGCTTCTACGGCAAAATTTTTTCAACGGCTACATTTTTAGAAAAATATTGCAATAGAAATTGACGGCATAAAGTATAAACCCTCAAAAATTATGAAACTACAAAAAACATTTTGAAGCCCAAAAGTCCTGGCTTGAATTGAGTATTTATTAAAAAAATTCGCAAACCCAACATTGGAACGTCGTTTTACAACGTGTAGATTCGATTGTCAAATTTTTAGGAGAAAGTTGCTTGGCATTTAGAGGTAGCAACGAAAATTTTTATGACAATTATAATGGAATCTTTTTAAAGCTAGGCCAACTGAATTTGATCCTGTCATGGAGGAGCATCTAAGGAGGGCTTTGAACAAACAACATAAAATAACCACATACTTGAGTAAAACCATTGAAAAGGAGGTTATTCACCTAATTGCACATAATATCAAAAGTCACATATTAAATGAAGTGAAAAAATCAAAATATTACTCAATTTCAAACTATGTATCGATTGAACAAGAAGACATCATCAACACACATGAACAATTTTTTGGCTTTCTTCCGACTGAGATATCAACAAACCAACAACTTTTCGTTATCTTAATTCGAGAGCTAGAAAAATTGGGATTGCCTTTGGCAAACATGAGAGTCCAAGGATACGATAATGGGGCGAATATGAAAGAAGAACATGCGGGGGTGCAAGCAAAGATTAGAAACAACAACCCTCGTGCTTTTTTTATACCACGTGGTAGCCATTCCCTTAACCTGATGGAATTGATATGGCCAAATCATCATTAGGAGCCAACTTCTTTAATATTTTGCAAAAAATGTACTTATTATTTTCTTCATCAACTTTCAGATGAGCCATTTTTTTGAACCACGTAAAAGAACTAGCCTTAAAACCTCTCAACGACACCAGGTAGGAAAGTCGAATTGATACTATAAGCCACTAAGGTATCAAATCGGTCAAATATATGATGCATTGCCTAGCATTTACGAGATCAAAGGCACAGATAGTTCAATAAGAGATGAAGAATCTGGGCTACTTACGCAAATACAATACAAATTTTTTTGTTGTGTTGTGATATGGTATGAGGTATTAAATCATGTCAATCCCATTAGTAAACTTATGCAGGAGAAAAATTACGATATTGCATTGGCAATAAAACTTTTGGAACATTTCAATCTTTTTCTTTTAGGAATTTGAGATTAAATAGTCACTTTAATGCCATACTTTTCGATTCTGGCGAAATGGCATCCGAAATAGCAGCAGATACATATTTTGAATCAATTTCTAGACATCAAGTTCGTCGGCGAAAAAGACAATTTGATTATGAAAATCAGGACGAGCCCATATCGATGCACAGGAAAAATACAAAATTGAATTCTTTTACCACCTGGTTGACACTGCAATCAATTCTTTAGAACAAATATTCAAGAAATATTCAAATTCAAGAAATTGAATTTGACATAAAACTATATGCTGTCAAAAGTGGAATCAGAAAAATAAATCTAGAAGATGTTTGTCCCGTTTGCGGCGCTCAGCAAAATGTTAAACACACTTTCATTTAAAATTATTAAAGAATGTGGTTTGAGTCGCTTTGAAAACGATGGATTCGTTTCATGTAAAGAATGCAATTGGACTATAACCTCGGAAACTAATTTATTTCATTGTGGAATTGCGCATAAAACTTTTAATGAAAATTGCAGAGTTGCCGACGAATTATTCAATTGTTGTTTATTTTTTAAAAATAGCATAATCTGTATCGATCTAATGATGAGTACTTTTAGTAATTGGGCAAGGCTTTTTCCGGAGGTTGAATTGTTGTTGGAAGCAGGATTTTATTTCACCGGTGTCTTGGATTCTGTGGCATGCATCGAATGTGGTGTTGAAATTTTTGAGTGGTTGGATAACGACAACCCATTTGAGGAACATAAAAAAGCTTCACCCGATTGCAAAATGGTGAAAAAATAAAACGAAAGGTGCGTTGTATTCTAGTTTTGATTTTATACGTTTATCAATAGTATATATGCAGTTGACTAATTATTTTCTATTTGTCTGTTTGTTTTAGGTTGATCGTTGACGGAGTGTTGTGGAAAAAAAACAAAATGGATTCGTCTTCATCTGAAGAGTATTTATCGCAGATGGAAGATAGTTCTTCCGACAATGAGATGGTTTGCGAATCCGAGTCTGATATCTTTAGCGATTCATGGATAATTGGATTTGTACCGGGAGGACGAATAAAATCGATATATCATTTAATAAATATTTTGAAGAAAACATTTCCTTTATCGACATTAGAAGTAATAAAGAAAGGAAAATATTTTAGTAATAAAACAGAAGTAGTAAAAATGAAAATGCCAGCAATTATTGAATATAATTTTTTGCGTAATACATTATCTGAATGGGAATTTTATCTAGTTTATTATTTGTAAAAGAATTTAAAAAAAAAAAAAAAATACAAAAGTGATGAATAAATAGATTTATAAGTTGAAAAGAATTTTATTATTTTATCCTTATTTCCCGCCTTTAATATATAAGTTAAAAATTATTCATTTTAAATTCAGTTAATTATAATAAAACGATGAGCGTTAAAACGAATAAAATTAAATTATAATAAAACGATGAGCGTTAAACAAGGGATAGCAAGAGAGCTTCACAAGCAAGCTCGTAGAAACTATTCGACAAGATCGGTCGAATTGAAAGGGGTAGATGACTTGTATCAGGCAGACTTAATAGAAATGATACCATACTCAAGGTTTAATAGAGGATATAAATATATTATTACAATTATAAATTGTTTTTCTAAATTTGCTTTTGCTTTTCCATTGAAGAGCAAAAACGCAGATGATGTTGTAAATGTTCTCGTACCCATATTTCATAAACATAAAATGAAACATTTTCAAACCGATGATGGAAAAGAATGGTTTAATTCAAAATTGAGATCGATATTACGAAAATCAATATAAATCATTATTCGACTTATTCTGATAAAAAAGCATCGATAGTGGAGCGGTTCAATAGAACTCTTAAGGCTAATATGTAGCGTAAATTTACCGAACAGGGTGATTACCGATGGGTAAGTATATTGAATGAAATAATTTAAAAATATAACAATAGGGTGCATAGAACTACAGGTTTTAAACCTAAAGATGTTTCTTATAAAAACGAACGCGAAGTGCTGTTAAATATATTAAAGGTCGCAAAAAAAGTCATCAGCATAAGACCGTGAATAAATTTAATGTTGGCGATCGGGTAAGGATAAGTAAGTATAAAAAGACATTTGCAAAAGGATATCTTCCGAATTGGACTAATGAAGTTTTTACAATTTTCAAGGTGAAACAGACACAACCTATAACGTACATTCTTAAAGATGGGAAAGGGGAGGTTTTATAGGGAAGAACTTAGTAAAACCAAGTACAGCGATTATTTGGTTGAAAAAGTATTAAAAAAACGTGGCGATAAATTATTGGTCCGCTGGTTGGGATTTGATAAGAAAGAGGACTCGTGGATAGATAAGAAGGACCTAATAAAATAAAATAGGTTTATGTAATCTGTTCAGTAGCAGAGATGAATGCCGAAGAACAAGATCGAAAGCTAACGGTAATTAATTTCGAAAAAAAGGCATAGTCCTCTTCTTCCGGACAACATCAGATGCTTGGTTGTTGGTCCCTCAAATTCTGGTAAGACGAATGCGGTTTTCAATCTTTTGTTCGATCCTACCGGGTTGAGGTTCAGCAACATATATGTTTTTTCTAAATCACTGTACCAGCCTAAATATTTATTTTTAAAAAGTTTGCTGACCGATGTTGAAGGGATAGGTTACTATCCTTATAGCGATAACGATGTTATTGTAGCACCGGAAGAAACGGAGCCGAATTCAATAATGATATTCAACGATGTAATTTGCGAAAAACAGAATAACATAACAAAATATTTTACTATGGGCCGACACAATAACATCGACGTGTTTTATATGAGTCAAACATATAGCAAAATTCCTAAGCAGCTGGTCCGTGACAATGCGAATTTTCTCATGGTCTTTCGACAGGATGAAAGAAATCTAAGACATATATACCATGATCATGTTACACCGGATATATCATTTGAAAAGTTTAAAGAAATATGTAACGAGGCTTGGAACCGGATAAAAAATGGATTTTTAGTAATCGATAAGGAAAGAGATTTCGATAAAGGGCGGTACAGATTTAATTTTGACGTCTTTATCGGAAAGCCTGAAAAAAAGCAGAAAAAGAGCCTGAAAAAAGCCCTAAAAAAGCATGTGCGTTAGCGTGTAGGCTTTCTAACAAGCCTGAAAAAGCATGCGTGTTAGCGCGTAGGCTTTCTAAAAAGCCTGAAAAGAGCCTGAAAAAGCGTGCAGGCTAGCGTGCACGCTTATGAATTAGCCTAAAAAGCTTCATCGTACTTAAAGAGAGATATCGAGTGTATGTTGTCAGATGAAACGCGAATGTCTACTATGGAGGATCGTGAGCGTATCGCCGCGGAGATTGCCGAGATCCGCAGGAGTATTAAAAGAAAACATGGCGAATTGGTGAGAGGAAGATTCGAGACCGATCTAAGACTTCAACAGGATTTTAAGCCGCTTACTGAACCTCTGATTAAGATAGCAGAATAGTTCGGTTCCGAAGAGGGAGAAAGGGGAAAAAAGATAAAAAAAGAAATAAATTTGAAAGAACGTTCGCTACCGAAAATCTCAGCCGATGAGTTGCGCGAAAAAGAGGAGCGGGATTATCGTGAATTTGAAAAGAGGTTCGACTTGGGATCTATGTTCGATCAACTAACCGAAGAAGATAGGATAAAACGTAGTAAGCGTCCTTTAGGAAACGATAGATCGCAGAGTGCGGTTTCTGATGAACCAGAACGTGAAACTATGCGGTCAACTGTCAAGTTACACCAGAAGATGGATACGTCTAGTCCGTTTCCTTTTGAGTTAGCCCAACCGTCTGATCTGGTAGACGATGAAATGACCGGTATAAGGCGTCGACAAAAGGCTAAAAGGTTTCTTTCTTATTCGGCTCGCCGCCGAGCTGAAAAGGCTGAAGAAACCGAACAGCCATCTAGAGTTGAACAGCCACCTAGGGTCGAACACGAAGAGAATTATGAATCGCAGCCCAACATAGAGCAATTGTTGAATACGCCCGAAGGGAAAATGCAAATGAGCATGTCTCTCAAGACAAGTATGCGAGAAGGGTTAGCACAGGAATTTATGCTTGACGCCATCAGAGATGCGGAAAATAACATGGATAACGTTTACGGTGTTCATTTTGAAGGAAACGAACGGAAGATTGGCGACGCTATAATCGATTTCGATAAAGAAAGTAACATCCTGATAAGAGAAGTGACGTATCCTGCGAGCCGAGGTCTGTTCGAATTACTTTTCTGGAAAAAACCGAAGTTATTCACGGAAGAAGATTTGGAAGAATATAAGAAAATTTTAATCGCAACAAATGCGCACAGAAGAAATAATTCTGCTCTGGAACGGGTAAAGACTAATTCCGGATTTAAGTATGTGGAAATAATAAGCAAATTTTTCCGCCGTTCCTCTCAAAAAAACGAGGTGAAGGTTTAGTTCCATCAGCAATGACCTTGAACGAAAACCATAAAGTTGATTACGTTTATTTTGATGATCCTAACTAAATCTGTGAAAGGCTAAAACTGTTGATCGCATCGAAAATGGCGGGTAATACTGCTCATGATAATGAAATCGTATCAATAGTTGAGGAATTAAAAGAACGAGGATTGATAAAAGGAGAAGGCGCACTGTAAGCGAATCATTTGAGAATATGCCAGTTAACAAGTTAGGTCAGACAGAATTCAGTTCGAGAATCCCGTTTGGGATTACTTATGAGGGCGATATCGATGCTCGCGAAAAAAAAATTTGCAATCTAGCATCGGCCGAAAATTTTGATGATGCTGTTAACATGGACGATTGCTTATATTTAATTGAGCAGTATGCCGCAGATCGCGATTTTTTAGCGTGTGAAGAACAAACGCATTTTAAAGTGGTAGATTTCAAAGGGGCTCGCGATAAAAACGCAGCTCATCCCGATGACGAAAATGATTTAGTGACAATAAGATATGTATGATTCCTCATTCAACAGAAATTCGATGTAGTCATCGCTAAAGTTGAAAATATGATAGGAAAAGAAATAGAAAATCCTTTAAGAAGCAAAAGTACGAACGATCCAGTTGTTCGTCAGCGATTGGAGGAAACTATTTCTCGATTGAAAAGTGAGGTTCAGACAAATGCGGCAACTCAAACGGAAAAAGAATCTGATATAAATACGGATGCAACGACCGAAGATTTTTAGTCAGGTATAAAATGAAGGGCGCGAACAAGTGTAACGTTAGTTGTAAAAGAGGAAAAGGATAGATAAGTTCGATCGAAAGTCTTCCAGGTAAAGCATTTGGTGTTGCAAGTAACGTTGTAGGAACAGTACTCAATCGAGCTGTAGATCTACTTCCTTTCGAGGCTCACATACCTGGTTACCAAAATTGCAGTCCCGGAACAAAACTAAAAGAAAGATTGAAGAGAGGTGATCCTGGTATAAATCCGCTCGATAAAGCCTGTAAGGCGCACGATATAGCGTATTCTCAGCGAAGAGCAAAGGCTGATAAAGAGTTAGCAGATAGAGCTTGGCAAAGGGTGTCGGCGCCTGATTCTAGCATCGCAGAGAAAGCCGCTGCGTGGGCTGTAACAAACGCTATGAAAATAAAGAGCAAATTCGTCGGGAGATTAAAAAAAGCTTCGGCCAGACATGTGCGAAAAAACTATAAGAAAAAAGGGGAAAGGCGCTTATCTCGAACCATATCGATCTAAAACCGGATGCGGCATAAAAAAACGCCGATCCGCAGGTCGCAGACGACATCGTCGCCAAAGCAGAAAAAAGCATTAAATTTACTGCGCAAGCTCTCCCCCCATTCATCCTTTGTCGGATGCTGAGTTAATACGGTTTGCGCGAAAAATTAATCTACCCCACTTCAGAGGTGTTTTCATGCGCGATACTTACCGGCTGGAATAAATAAATTCGAATCGGGAATAGTGAACTTGGACAGCGTCCTCAATCCGGGCACGCATTGGATTTGTTATAAAAAACATGGCGCGAACGTGTTTTATTTTGACAGTTACGGTAATTTACGTCCACCTAAAGAGTTAGTTCATTATTTTAGATCCGACGAAGAGAAAGTTAATATTCAGTATAATTTAGACCGCAGACAGGATTTTAATAGTTGTTTGCGGGCAATTGTGTTTAAAGTTCCTGATATGTTCTGCCTAAACGGAAAATCTTCTGTATTGTCTGCAGATTTTTTTCCTCCGATAGAACTCGGCGATGCCGCGTGGGAAATCGGTCTGATCGATTTTATGTCGTATAACAACATTAGAAATGTAGAAAAAGGACAAAATAATATATTTTATTATAGTGACCAAGGCGAAAAATCGATATAAAGCTTCCGCCAGGGATGTATGAGATTGACGATCTGAGAATGAAATTGAAACACGCGATGGGCGGCTGTGATGAATCGAACGCAACTGATGATGAAAAACGAAAGCAACGAAATCGCGGTAAAGATAATACAAATTGTTCGATTAAAATCTTAATCGAACCTACCACGATGCACTCGCGTTTATTTTGTACTGAAATAGTAGATTTTACAAAGCCGCATTCTATCCGCACTTTGTTGGGATTTGATGAAGCAGTCCTACCGGCAAACGTTTGGTATACATCTCAGAAACCTGTTAGTATTTCATCTGTAAATGCAATACGCATAAGCTGTAACATCGCCCGCGGTTCATTTGTGGGCAGAGAAGAAGGTCATATTATTCACGAATTCTATCCCAAAGTTGGACGGGGATATAAGATAATTGAAGTACCGAACAGCGTCATTTATCTTCCGGTCAACACCAAGACCATACGGAATATAACTGTGCGCGTTTTTAATCAAAATTCGGAACTAATAAATTTCGGCGGCGAAGAAGTGACAGTGAGACTACATTTACGACGAAGAAACGATGGTGTTGATTTTCATTGATAAAGCGAAAATATAAATCCCCTCCCGCAGTCTCACTAACAGACAGTCGACCTGTGAAGCTTAAACGGTTAACACGAGAAAACGTACGATTTCTGGAATCTTTAGGTTTTAAAGTCTTGCAAGAATGAGCGGGCAGATAATAAATGTTGATGCTGCGAACGCCGTATTTGATGAAACCATTACGGGTAAAGAATTTCATACTCATTACCCTTACGCGGCGTCAACATTTAATAACAGCGATGAAATAAGAATTCCTATCCAGCAACAAGATGTTTATACTCTTCCATGTGAAAGTTATTTACTCATCAACGGAAAGTATGGCGATGCTAACGGAGCCGCAGATCCTACACTAAATCTATGCAATAATTTTGGTGCGTTTCTTTTCGATGAAATCCGTTACGAAATTGCAGGACAGGAGGTGGATAGGGTGAGAAACGTGGGGATAACTTCAACGATGAAAAATGCTCTATCATTGAGAAACTACGAAAAAGATTGTATTTTCATGAACGGTTGGTCATCGGACGGTGTTGATGATATTCAACCGGCCAACGGCGTATATATTGATGGCGAATCGGCAACGTTTAAAGTATCACTTCCGCTGAAGATGCTCTTAGGCTTTTTTGAAGATTACAATAAAATACTGCTAAACGTTAAGCAGGAACTGATCCTACTTCGGGCTTCCACTAACAATAATGCTGTTGTCGTTCCAGCTGGAAAAACATTTACTTTCGGAATAACGAAAATTAGATGGAAAATTCCATATGTTAACGTATCAGATGAAAAACGATTATCGCTTCTCAGACTTGTAGATAGAGATGAGCCGATTTCGATGATGTTCCGAAAGTGAAACTTATACAAATATCCAACTCTACCTACCAGTAAAGATTTAATTTGGACAGTTAAAACAACAACGCAGGCGGAAAAACCTCATTATGTCATCATTGGATTTCAAACATTGAGAAAAGGAGACGCAACAAAAAGAGCTTCGAATTTTGATACCATTTCACTTAATAACATACGTTTATATCTGAATTCAGTATATTATCCTTATGAACATATTCAAGGAGATAACATTATATTGTACGAAATGTTTAAGAATTTCTATCCTTCCTATTATAACAGGAATGATCATGCGCCATTAATTGTTCCATCCAAGTACTATGTTATGCCGTTGATCTTTATAGATTGCTCAAAACAAAACAACACTTTGAAGACTGGCGCGGTCGATATTAAAATCGAGATACAAACTTCCGCCAACATTCCCGACAACACAACAGCCTATTGTTTGATGATAAGTGATTGCATAATGCAATATTTTTCTTTAACAGGCACAGTCAGAAGCGTTTACTAGCCAGTATAGTCAGTCAATCGGTGAAGTCAACATGTCGATCTTTTTATCGGATTTTACTTTTTTTCGTTTACCCAACGCCGATGTTTACATTAAAGAATTAGTTTTCATTTCTTTAGATGGACACAGATTCGAGCAATATCTATTCAAACCGCCTTTCGACTATTATGATATTCCATCTCAAACTACTAGAGTTTTAATACAAAACTTCCAGAAAAAATAGGATTCAATTGGAATTCAGGTTTTATCGAATACTTGAGGTTATCATCTATTTTTGAAAATTTAACACCAGTGTGCACTATATACATAAAAGGTAAAGAAAAGAAAAAAGTGTTAGAACAAATAATAAGCAATAAACGGTATGTAGTAAAAGACCTTGACGGTTACGATTGTCCTTCTATCGATTTATTCAGTTCTTCATTAAATAAAGTGTGCCCTTTCGGTGAAAATCATGAATGCGCCATGAAAAAAGCTATATGGTTACACATGTGGTGGAGCGAGCAAAGTAAATTTTATTATATGTTGGAGGCGGTGGGAAATGCTATAGAAAAAGCGAAAGAGTGTTATTTAAACAGTCCCGGACGTGACGTTCTCCGTCACCTTCCTAAGCAGTTTATTATCGACTATTACGGAAGTTATGTTCCGCCCAAAATTTATGAAGATCTACCAACTACATGCAGCAAGATCCTGACATCAAGATTCTTCAAATGTTTCTTGAAGAAAATGAAAAAGACTGGAGTGAAAAATAAATTTTAATTTTGAATAAAAATGTATTTAGAATTTAACGTCAAATAAAATATGTATTTATATTTGTATTTGTATTTGTATTTTGTTTATTAAAGAACAATAAATAACTTTTAAAAAAAATATTTGTTTTTATTTTAAGTTTAATTATCCCTTCTCCAGTAAGCGTTAAGATTTTGGAACGCATTTAAATGAAACGTACCATTTGTAAAGTTTA
Source organism: Lycorma delicatula (assembly GCF_047948215.1). Classification (NCBI taxonomy): domain Eukaryota; kingdom Metazoa; phylum Arthropoda; class Insecta; order Hemiptera; family Fulgoridae; genus Lycorma; species Lycorma delicatula. The sequence continues at coordinate 246,861,021 of NC_134455.1, read as the reverse complement.
TTCTTGAAATAAATTGAAAATTGATGTAACTTTGAAAAATTATTTATTTATTTATAGAACATTTACTTTTTACAATAAATACAATATACATTTTTACAATGATTATACTAAAATACTGCATACATTTTTTTTTTACAATGATTAAAATAAAATACTACTTACATTTTTACAATGATTATAATAAAATACTATATACATTTTTACAATGATTATATGAAAAATACTACACTACATATATTTTTACACATGCTGAAGTATGTACAAGGGGCGACTATGCAACCGTGCTTTCTTATCTATATGAATATAATATAACTAAATTACAATAAAATCCTACATACATTGATTATAATAAATACTACTGTTACCAATTTTTATTGTACAATATAGAATAAACCATTCATCCGATCTTTCTGTAAAAAAGTGTATCTTTACAGAATTATGTTTTTTATTAATTAAAATTGATACAATATCATTTAAAGTTTCTGTTGATAAAACATTTTATTTTTATTTATTATTATTTTTTAGAAATAAATAGGAAGAATTGAATCAAATGATTTAAAGCTAGTTATTGAACTAATTGAAATGTATGGTGGATGGCCTGTGTTAAAAAATATTGGAAATCTAATGATTTTGATTTTCAGACTGCAATAACAGAATTGAATTTACAGGCTGTATTAGCCTGTTATTTTACACATTGATGGCATGCAGATTTTAAAAATTCTATTTCAGTGCTTTACTTAAGTATAAAATTAATGAAGATGGTTTTTTCTTTTATAATAATATATTTTTTATTTAGATTTTTCAATTAATTCTTATTTTACAACCATAACTCATTGTAATATGGGTTGTTATACTTTGAAACAAATTGTATCTAGATTTACTGTAACTTTATTTTTCTGTATCTGCTGCATACAAACCATGTTGAGCAATTCATTTAGTGTGTAATAAGTTGCAAACACAGGATAAATCAAACCACAAAAGAAAAAATTCATTTTGTAGAGATTTCTGGTATGCAGAGAGAAATAAATATAACCCCAATTCATTGATCATCTTAAAAAAATTTCTTTGTAAATCAACACTCAACAAAATAAATTTAATTTAATTTAAATTTGCAAGAGAAATTAATAGCCGGCCTCCACGGCGCGAGTGGTAGCGTCTCCTTTCATATGGAGGTTCTGGATTCAAATCCCAGATTTGAATCTGGGCCGGGAGGCATCACATTTTCACACACACTACAAATCATTCATCTCATCTTCAGAAGCAATACCTAATGGTGGTCCCGGACAGTTTCTAAGAACTTGCCATTATAAAAATGGAAGTGTACTGTTTTAAAATTTGAACTTTCATGTACCAGAAGATTGGAATTGTACTTAACAAATATATTTTTACCTTTTAAAATTAAAACAAGGTGTTATGTGTCAGATACAGTCAATGTATCTGACACATTGACTGTATCAATGTGTCATTAATTAATTTTTTTTAAGATAGCTTCTTTTATCAAAACCAAACCTTATTTTCTTTTATTACTTGTTTTATTTTGACTACTTTATAAAATTTTGTAAGATCGATGTTGTAAATTTTTTGTATTTTCTTTTTACTAAGTTCTGTTTGTTGTTTTAAAGTTAAATGATACTATGATTCTTATTACTAAAGAATTCTATAACGCTGATAAACATAAGTTTTGTTTCCTAACGTGATACATGATTTTTATCTGTTTTTTTGATTCTGAAAACGAATATGAACTCAAAATTTTTCTATCACCCACGAATTTTGAAATATTTTTACATTTTAATTAAAGGATTTTTTTCATTTTTCAATGTAGCATTTTAAGCTCCTATATTATATTTTGTTAGATCATTATTTATTGTTTAACTTTGTTAACATAATTTGTAAGCTATAAATAAAAAATACTAGACAAAGAATTAATTCATATCATAGTCACACAGTATGGCATCATATCTAATACTGAAGTGAGAGCCTTCATGTGCAAGATTAATCATGTCTGTGCAGATCAAAACATGTAGCTGAAAACACAGCTGTGATGTTTGTATTAAGCACTGGATTTAGGAATCAATTAACTTTGTTCAGTCTTATTGCTGTCTTAAGTTTGTTAACAGTGCAATGTCATAATGCCTCGAAATTGTGTAAATGATGTGGATGCCTTTTGTTATGTATGTGGTGAGTTTATCGTAAAATTAAATAGAAAAAACATTACACCTTTAATTAAAAAAGCATATCATTTATACTTTCAGTGTAAAATTGGTGATCAGGATAAGACGTGGGCTCCTCATATAGTTTGCACTAATTGTTCTATATAATTAAGAGGATGACTAAAAGGTACACGGAAGGCTTTGCCATTTAGTGTACCTATGGTTTGGCATGAACCAAAGGATCATGTAACGGATTGTTACTTTTGTTTAACAAGTGTGTATGAAATTTCTAAAAAATTTACATACTGTAAAATATCCTTCTGCAATCAAGCCTGTCTGTACCTCATAGTGAAATTATTCCAGTTCCTGAGCCACCTGTGAATGTGTTTAGAAAGCAGCAATAAACAATTAGGCAGTAATGAAGAAAACAACAATGATTTTGATTATGAATTATCTTTCAATAAACCACATATCACAAGGTGAATTAAATGACTTGGTTAGGGATTAAATTTATCAAAAATTCATGCTTAACTGTTAGGATCAAGAATGCAAGGTTGGAATTTACTTAAAAAAAATAAAAAAATTTTGGGCTTTCGAAGCCAACAAAAGGAACTTTCTCAGTACTTTATTGATGAAAATAATTTGGCTCATTGCACAAATATTGATGAACTTATGTTGCACTTAGGACAAGTTCATAAACATGAAGACTGGCACCTTTCCCTAGATTCGTCAAAGTATAATTTAAAAGTGGTTCTACTACACAATGGTAACAAGTATCCATTGATACCAATTTGAAAGAGACATACAATGTGATGAAATACATTTCTGAATAAATAAGTTATAAAAAACATAGCTGGAGCACATGTGGTGATTTGAAAGTTATAGCTATTTTGTTAGGCATGCGGTTAGGCTATTCCAACTACATTGTTTTTTTGCGAATGGACAGCCGAGCTCAGGATAAACATTATGCTTATCATAATAAGTTGTCTAGTTTCTTCTACATAGTAGATGAAATTAGACAACTTCTCCAACTGGGAAAGATATTATCATGAGTCCATAGTTGAATCGAAAAAAAATATATTTTTACCCCCTCACCATACAAGCCTAGGACTAATGAAAATTTTATAAAAGCAATGAAGAAAGATAGTCACAGATTTTTGTACATCTGGCAGAAATTTACGAATATAAGTGAAGGAAAAATTTAATAAGTAATATTTGCTGGTCCTCAGATAAGAGAGTTTGTAAAATATGATGTATTTAACTCAATGTTAAATAATGTACAAAGTGCAGCTTGGGCTTCATTTAAAGACGTTTGCAAAAATTTGTCGGCAAACAAAAATCCGACAATTACCACGATATTGTTAACTTCTTACTTCATACAGAGCTATGGGAAGTAATATTTCTTTGAAAATACATTTCCCCCACTCACATCTGGATTTTTTCCTGGACAACCTCGGGGACGTAATTGACGAACACTGTGAACGTTTCCACCAAAACATTTCGGTGATGGAAAGCGTATTTTTAGCTGTAATTTATTTAAAACTAAGCGTGATAGAAAAATTTTTTGTACAGAACTGTAAAGTACGCAAAAAAGCAATTCAAGAAATGGTATCACACTAATTTTATCACATTAATTTTTTGTTTTGTCTAATCGTATTAATACTAAATTCGACAATTGCTGTATGATTAAACTTTTCTATAAAAATGAAAATAAAAAAATATTATCTTAACATCTTGAATATAAATTAACAGCTGATTTTATGTAAAAAAAAAAAAAAAATTTTTTTCCAGTGGGAAAAGCTTATAAGAAATGTTTTACAGTTTTTCGATTAGGTTTTAATTATTTTTCTTTCTGGTTTACCAGTGGGAAAACCCATATATCAAAATAAGATAAAAAGTCTACATGTTTCATAAAATAAAATAGCATTGTTGTTTTAATACAGAACGCACAAAAAAGAAGAAACAGTCTATATTCAACCAGCTGAAACTAACAAAACCACCAGTATACAAAATACATTTTCAATGACTCTCCGTTTAATAAATATGCAGTTTATTGTTTGATAACAAATAATAAACCTTGCATTTAATAAAACAGAAACCTTTACTAATAATTATATTCGATAAGATAAATTTTTTTGAATGCATATAACATTCAAAAACATTAATCATTAACCTAGTAATTATAGGACAGCGTAAGCATGTAGTTGTTACTATGTGAATACATAAAATTAAAATAAATTTTATCATAGGTTACACTAAAGTATAAAATCAAAAAACTATTAATTATTAGCAATGGTACTGTATAGTAATTATAAACAAATGCACAATAATACGTAATTTTCGATTTTGCTAAACACTTCCAGATTGAAGAAACAAAATACTTATGAATTTACAGAGAAACAAGTTATGAAATTTTGAATTTTGATAACTTTGGAAACAAGATTCAAAATTTCATAAAACTTCGGTGAAGAACACAGAAAACCAAATATTATGAATTTAATGAAATTATTCAGTCTTAACAACCGCTTCATTTGAGATTGAAGAAACTTCCAGATTGAAGAAACAAAATACTTATGAATTTACAGAGAAACAAGTTATGAAATTTTGAATTTTGATAATTTTGGAAACAAGATTCAAAATTTCATAAAACTTCGGTGAAGAACACAGAAAACCAAATATTATGAATTTAATGAAATTATTCAGTCTTAACAACCGCTTCATTTGAGATATGTAGAGTATAATAATAATGGAGCCAATAATAATAATTATTATAATATTAATAATAGTTTGTGTTTTACTTCCTTGTACAAAGTAAAGGAAATATTGTGATCGCGAAAAATTTCGGTTACCAGATTTCAATGGAAATATCCATTTTGACGACTTTTGGCGTGAAGTCTGTATGTACGTACATATCTAAGTATGTATCTCCCATAACTCAAAAACGATTACCCATACAATGTTGAAATGTTGGATTTAATTTCCTTTTTTTTTATTTAAATATATTGATTTATTAATAATTACTAACCTGTGATTGTAAAAAAAAATTTACAATAAAAATTCAATAATATCAATAAAAAAAATTAGAAGTTATTAGTGAAATAAAATTTTATACACTTTTAAAAATGTGTTTATGTAATTTAATAGGCGTGCAAGGAAGTCATGTAGTGTCCACATCCGATAATTTTGTGTTTATATGGGCATCGACATCTACGGTCATTAGCTCTCGTCACATTCTTTAAAACAGGGTTTAAATGCTTGTGTGACCGATTCTGAGTCTGGTCACCGCCACTTTGCGGCGAGCAGTTTCACGTCGCTCTTCCATTTATATAAAAAAAATTTGAGTTTAGCTTCATATTTAACCACCTCCTTTCATTATTCCACCTTTGTCTTATTGCACTAGACAATTTTTAACATCTGCCACTCGAAAAGGAATTATATCCAAATTATCAAAACTGTTGCCGTACTGGCAACTTCGTCTGCGCTTTCGTTTTCTGCGTTACCAGCATGGCCTGGAGTCTATACAAATACACATCGCTGCCGTCGTCGATTTAAGACGTACAAAATGGACAGTACGTTTGCAAAAAGGACATCTTAATGTTCTTGTTCCGAATTGCAGTAAGTGCGCTTAGCAAGTCGTTTCTTCAGGAAATGTTCTGAATAGCGAAGAGCTTTCTGTATAGTAATAAGTTCTGCCCTATAAACACTTGCCATATCTGACGTTTTCAAGAATGGGCTTCTCCATTTACATATGTGGAGCATCCAACACCATATTCAGTTTTAGAAGTCGGGATAAATTTTTATTTATTCTTTATAGCTACTGATGGTTGATAAAAATTACTGTCGGTTTCTCTTCTACTTTTCCACGACAGAGACCCGATCTTGTGTTTACCGCTGTGGTAAGAACTATGGCGATATTTCTTCTTTAGAAATTACTAGTGTGTCTGGTAAGGCAATTTCACATTTTCTTGTCAATTCATGATATCGTATTCCGGCCGGTCTGAAATATGTACCATGATGACGTTCATATAATGCATCCAGAGGATGGTTGTTAAATGTTTTATTGTTTATAGGGACAGAAAAAGCCCATATATTTGCCGCATATCTTAATAATAGGATCTCTCTTCTATAAAGAAGTGGCATTATTCGGCTTCCGGCATTAAACTAGTTAACCGGACGGAAAGCGCCTGTGGTACATCTAATTCCGCTGTTATGTATACGTCCAACTTTCGTAGATGCGACTTTCTAGCTGAGAATATACAATGCACCTGTAGGCAAGCTTCGATTGAACCAATGCTTTATACAGTCTGAGTAGCATTTCTTTATCTGAGCCCCAATTGATGTTTAGGGTTTTCTTAACATCTAACGCTCAAATTCTGTATATGTAATCCCTACATAACAACAAGTAAATATTGACTAGGTAATCATCTTAACACAATAAATAAATATTTTTTTCGAAAAACTTCAATACTATCGCAAAAAAATTTCATAATTTAAAAAAATATTAATGTCACAGCCACTAATAGAATTTATTCTATTTTCATTTTGTTTTAGGTATCTCAATGATTCACTTTATAATCTAAAGGAAAGCTGCTATGTAAGTGGCCCTCCTTACATAGTAGTACTACCTTTTACAATATCATAAATTGCAATAGTTTAAGGTCCTACTTTTGTTATTGTTTAACATTATAGTAAAAAACTGCGTAGGCCACCGGGCTGGTGTTGTGGTTTACTCGTCATCGCTAATCGGCTGATTTCGAAGTTGAGATTACTAAGGTTCAAATCTCAGTAGAGACAGTTACTTTTATACGGATTTGAATAATAGATCGTGTCCACGATATAATATTCAAATATTTGATTGCCCGGACACGACATATTTGTTGTAATAAAAAAAAAGATATCGCATTATATATCTCAATCAAAATAATAAAATTTCCAGCCTTAATAGCTGAAACACACCACAGTAATTTAAATACTATGAGTATTAACGGACGGGTAAATAACCGGTTCAACATGGATTTTATTTCGTAAATAGTTAAGTTGCATCTGTGGTCCCAATTTCTAACTGGGGCCCCAGTAAGTTTCCTCATTCATGGAATATAATCTTTTCAATGTATTTTATGTTTTTCATCGGTTCAATGTATTTATACTAAATTATTGTATATCAGGTTGTATGTTAACTATATTTTTTTTTTGTTTTTTTCAGGTTTATTAGAGATTTTATATTATAAAATTTCTTAGTTTAAATATATTACATAGGTTAATTTTTTATCCCATTAAGAATCAATATTTTCTAAATCCTTTCACATTATGAACATTTCTAATCTTTTTGCTAAGCGATTTTGAGTTGTACTACTTTTAAATTCATGCAAATGGTGACAAAAAAAAATGGTTACCAATTTCTCAGATACAATATTGAAATATAACTGATGAAACAGTTACTTAAATATGATCAAAGTGGAAAATGATTAAGGATACTAAAGAAAAGTTTGGTTAAAATGATTACTTCACCTTAGTTTCAAATCAGATTAAAAAAAGTGAGTAGTGTAATGTGTTTCTCAGTTATAAAAATAATATTTACACAATTCAAGTTTTTTTAACAAAAATACAATTTTTTCATCATGTTTTGTTTTATTATATTATTATTTAAAACAAATAATTTTAATTAACCCTTTTACATGTGTAATGATATCAAATTAGAAGCAGTAATTAGTTCCTGTAACTATATTTTTAATAAGCAGAGGTAAAGTATATAATGCAGTGTATCTCTATAAAAATTTTAACTTAAATTTTGAGTTAGATAATCTATCATAGACTTTCTTATTGGTGTAATGCATATAAAGCACACGAGAGGTACTAGGCACAATTGCTTTCTCTTTCTCTAAGAGTAATGATTTTCATTACACAGCCAGTCCCATTGATTAACAGAGTGAATGTGTAACTTGTAAAGCTAATATCTTCTGCAGCTTAGTGGGCTTGGCATACTGATGTGTAATAGCTTAAATCGACGAAGAAGACAATGAATGGGTAACCACTTCAATCTTCACTTTTCTTAGTAAGCCTGCCATGAGTTTATTTTTTCTTGAGGATGTCAATGTAATTTTACGGGAACCTGAATCAGATAACTAAAGCCTTTGAGTGACCTATATAATAAGTTTATGCATTTTCATGTAGAAGAATAATAAACATTGAGAGCAGCAGCCTGCAACATTTGTTTTGTCTGACTTCCTTCATTTCACAATAAGATTCTGATATCACTCTAATCACAAGTTCTATGAATTCTGTCACTAAACTGTTATGATTGCTAACCTGCTTCTCTCTGATTTTCTGGCATCAATCTTATAACAATGTCACACATAATATTACTATAAACATGAGATATTGTCTACAGATTTCAATTTCACTGTACAATTTCTCACAATAAACAAATTACAAAATATAGCTTACAGTTGGAAACACATAAATGCTTGTGTTTGCAACTAAAAACAAAAGTAAATTAAAGAACATACATCACTGACATCTTGAGTTTCATCAACTGCTCTTTTACCTGTACTAAACTGAAGTGAACATTATGTATTGGTGGTTACTGTGTGATATGAGACAAATGGAGATATAAGCGATACTGTACAGAGCTGATTTCTTTAAATTAATGATACACTATACAGGACAATTCATAATGTTCTTCGGAGTTTTGAAAATTCATTAACATAACACTATTTCACTCATAAGAATAAAACAAGTACTTTACGAAAGAGTAGTTCAAATAGTTTTTTCCACATATACTAGGCAGTTAGTAAACCATTTGCTTGCTAGGCATCAACAGTAGATAAAATGGCTGCCACAGGAAGCGAGATTCGTTTTGTGTGTTAGAATTTCACTTGTCAAAGTCAGTAATTTCTGTGCAACGTGCGTTTCGGTTGAAATTCCATAAGGAGCCACCAAGTGACAACTCAATTAGTGCATGGTATACACAATTCAGTGAAACTGGTTGCTTGTGCAAGCGAAAATCAACTGGTCGTCCATCAATCTCAGAAGTCAATGTCGAACGTGTGCGTGGAAGTTTCATTCGCAGCCGTCAAAATCGACTGAGGCTGCAGGCAGAGAATAAGAAATTACGAAAACAACAGTGTGGAGAGTTCTCCGTAAACATTTATTATGCAAACCGTACCATCTTCAATTAATCCAACGTCTTTCTGATGGAGATTAAACAAGCAGGCGAGATTTTTGTTTGCAGTTACAGGAAAAGATGTTGTTAGATGAAGGTTTTGTAAACAAGATAATTTTCAGCGATGAGGCTACTTTCCATATTAACGGCAAAGTACACCGTCATAACGTGTGAGTTTGGGTAACTGAAAACCCACACGCTTATTTGGAACGCATTCGCGATTCTCCGAAAGTAAACGTTTTTTGTGCGATCTCTCGTGAGGCAGTGTATAGACCGTTTTTTATGGAAACGACAGTAACCGGCATGATATACCTGGATATGTTACAGTTATGGCTTATGCCTCAGCTACTCAACGATTTCATTTTCGAGCAAGATGATTGTCCTGCCTGTTTTCATAACGAGTTTCGACAGTACCTTAACACATTGCCTCAGCACTGGATAGGACGTGTGTCTGAAGAAGACAAACACATTATGCTGTGGCCACTAAGATCACCAGACCTCACACCATGTGATTTCTTTCTCTGGGGTTACGTGAAAGATAAGGTGTTTATCCCACCGATGCCGCACGATTTCGCTGAGCTAAAGTATCACATAATCAATGCAATCAACTCAATCAAAAATGACATGTTAGAACGAGTTTGGCAAGAGCTAGACTTTCGTGTTGATGTGTGCCATGTCACCAGAGGAGCACATTATTGAACATTTATAGATTTTAACAAAAACTGTTGAGTCCCTGCATCACCTCGTACAACTTTCATTTAGGTAAGTGAAATACTTTTTTTGTACTGAATTTTAGTAACTCCTAAGAACATTATGAAATGCCCTGTACAACTGGTCATGTGATGAACATAGTAATCGAATAAATTTCAGGGCAGAATATCAGCTACATACACTTTGGTCTGTATTTAACATGTGTAATAATTTTTTTTAAAAACATTTCAATACTTACATTCCTGAGTAAGCATAATTTGTGATTTAAGTTAGGTTTTATTAAGATTGGCTCAGCCATTTTTAGTAAATAGATATATATATCATGTCAGATTATCTGTAACTGTTGAGTTTTGAATTTTACAGAAAGACAAGAATATAATTATTGTTACTGTAAACTCAACTTCTTGAGTCAGTAGGGTCCCTTATACTTATAAGTTGGGGACCAAACAAGGGCCTGGGCCCCACACATCTGTTGTTTATCAAGTTCTAGGCTTCTTATTGCATGGAAAAATGGCAAACACCACATACCATTTGCTAACCCTATGATTTGGAAGGAACCTAAAGATCACTCTTCTGACTGTTATTTCTGCTTAACAAACATTAAAGGGATTATGTCAAACTGAAAACATACAGTGGTGTACCCAACTTTCACTCTGCAATGAGACACACTGTGAAGAATTGCCCATATCAAAGCCTCCAGAACATGTGATATTAATGAAGAGAGCTCAGAGTCTGATGGACGTAAGGAAGAAGAAACAGAAACAGATTCTGGTGATACAACTTTTGAACAAAGCAGTTAATCTGAACCTCATTTATAAACTCAAGAAAATCTTAACAATCTCATACGAGATTTAAAGTTATCCAAAAAACAGTCTGAAATGCTTGCTTCCTGGCTAAAACGATGGAATCTTCATCAAAAAAATACAAAGATATACTTATCGTAACTGTCATTCTGAATTTAAAAACTATTTTTCTGGAGAAAATAGCTTAATATTTTGTAATGACATTTCTTCTCTTATGGAGACTCTTTGCAATGAGCATAACCAACATTATGGCGCTTGATGATTGATTCCTCTAAAGTTACTTTAAAAGCTGTGTTTCTGCATAATGGCAATAAATTCCCATCAGTACCTGTGGCGCTCACTCTGTTAGTATGAAAGAAACATATGAAAACTTTAAATTCATATTGGAAAAGCTTCAGTATGCAGTGTATGAATGGAATATGTTTGGTGATTTGAAGGTAATTGCACTTCGTTTTTTCTGTGAAGGGGATAGTGGGGACAGAAAACATCATTTCATTAGAAAAAATGGCTTAAACACGAATCGCTCATTCGTGAACAGAAAAATATGAAACATGACCCACTGTGTAATCCTAAAAATGTGTATCTACCTCCATTACACATCAAACTAGGATTAATGAGGAATTTCATCAAGGCCATGGACAATACTCCTAGTTTCATGTAGTTAAAACAGAAGTTTCCTAAAATTAGTGATGCAAAAATTAAGGAAGGAATATTTGAGGGTCCACATATACAATCATTAATGCATGATGAACTCATGAATCCACGGGAGAAAACAGCTTGGCAAGCATTCAAAAATATTACTCAGTGTTTTTTGGGAAATTGAAAGGTGGAAAATTGCCGTGATACTGTCAACAATATTACAATATATTATAAAAATTTGGGTTGTAATATGTCCTTAAAAGTACACTTCCTGCACTCGCACCTAGATTTCTTCTCAGAAAATCTTGGTTCAATGAGCAAGGAGGAACACTTTTAGCAGGAGATTTCAGTTATGGAAAAGAGGTATCAAGGCAAATGGAATCCTGATATGCTGGTTGATTATTGTTGGACAATCAAGAGGGATCCTCCACAGGCGAAATATAACAGAAAATTGTCATTTCTTACGTTCTACGCAAGTCAAATGTTTGAATATTGTGTAGTTAAGAATGCAGAAAGTATTAAAATGTTTGAAATTATAAATGTATGTCTCTTGGAAACCTGGCATGATGGGGAAACTGATATCATATTTGAATTCAGGAGAAAAAATACTATCAGAATCACATATTTTTCTTCCAGAGACAAAAAAAAATTATTTTTTGTACCCCTGTTTAATAAATCACATTTTTTTTATTTTTAAAAATTAACTTCACTTTCAAGACTTTATTTTTAAAAATAAATTAAATAAATATTTCTTTATGATCTAACATTATATATATATATATATATTACTAATTATAATACAAAACGTTTCAAAATGATTATCAGAGGCCCTTCAATAGAAAGTGTTCTGTGTTTTGCAGTTTGTAAAGTATATAATCTGTAATTACCCTTCCACATTCATTCCAATTGATGTTATGCTGTGATTCTCTGAATGACAATAACATTCATAGATAGTATTAACAGTTTGAAACCACTGGCTGTATTTGTAAAGGGAAGAGTACAGGACAACAGAGTGTCGTCTGAACAAGAATTGTTATCTCAAGAATGAACTATGTTGACAAGGTACAACTATAGCTCTTTCCTCAACTGCAAGACGAACCACAGAACTTTATTTGGCAACAAGATTGTGTGCCTCCTCACTGGCATTACGCTACACATGATTGCTTGAATGAAATTCTCCCTGACTGCTGGATTGGTTGCTGGGGACCAGATGACAGGGCTTGTTTGCCATGGCCTCCACATTTGCCTGATCTGACCCTGTGCAAAAATTTTTTTTCTTTGGTAGTTTATAAAGGATCAGGTGTATATAACACTGTTACCACTTGACTTACCTGACTTAAGACACAGCACTGAAGCAGCTCACATCAATTACTCCAGACTTGCTGATTAAAGTATCGGATGAGTACTCCTACTGGCTGGATCTGTGCTGACACTTAACATTTATAGGAAAAACTGTTGAGTTGCACTTTTGTTTCATGTATAATTTATCAATAAAAATAAAACAATGTTGTTGCCCTGTGGTTGGGGCACTATCATGTACGTCAACAATATCTTGATTGTAGAAATTTAATTCTGTTTCATCCCATTGAGCCTCACTTCAACTTGGCTGATTTCTTCACATCCTGGTATTTTTTCAATTTTTCACCTTTTTAAACTCTCCTTCAATTATTATTCCATCAAAATGCTTGTTCCAACATTTTTGCAAAATGGATGATGTTATTTTCTTCCAGGACTGAGCACACTAGTAAACAACATTTTCATGTTAATTATTTAAAGACTTCAGGTACACTCTTTTAGTTGTTCCTGCAATATCTTTCAAAGCTCTGGGTTTTTGAGATTTGCCTATGCACCTAGGCCATAGTCAATGAGTTCCTGCAGCACTCTTTTCATCCCTTGAAGCAAGTGACTTTTTAAGTAACATTTTAAAATTTAACCCAGTTTCGTCTGCATTATAAATCTGATCTTTTATGTATCCTTGGAAAGAGCTGTCCATTTCTATTTTAAAATAGCTCACGGCATCAATATTGGCAGACAATCTTTCCCCACAGACATTTACTTGACATATTTCATACCAATTTTTTGAGCCATCCAGCACTGGCTTTAAATCCTGTACCTGCCTCAACCATCATTTTGAATAAAATCTTTGCCTTCTCATGAATAATCGGGCCTGTTAATGTCATTCTCTTTTCCCTTTGTTGTGTGAACCATAGAAACACAGGCTCATTCACTTTCTTGTTTTGACATGTCTTCCTTGTTCTTTTGTTTGAGATCATACATGCTTACACTCTTCAAACTTATTTTTCATCTTGATCCAATCTGATGCAGTAGAAACATCAACATCAAAATCAACTGCCACAGTTTGCAAAAACTCATTTTTAATTCTAACTGACTCCAAGTTTTCTTCAATTGTTATCACAACCCATTTACGATTGGTAACATGATGCACAAATTACTAAAATCAGTTCAAACAAGGTATCAGAAACTGCTAGGTATTGCCTAGCATGAACAGTTTCTGAGGGACAATGTGAACTAATAACAGCCAAGACAACCTGACATAGGCAACAGAAGCCTGTTATCCTTTTCCTTTGTTTAAAAGGGTTCTACATCTGACTGGTGATCACCTATAAATGCTTTATACTTCAAATTAAGGAAACTTGTACAAACAGAGCTATTACAACAAATTACACTTTACAATGTTTTTACATTAATTTTTGTTCATTCAGAGAACAAAAAATCATCATCGTCTTAATACATAATCTTTTTGTTGGTTGTTTTTAGTTAAATGGTATTTCAGTTTGTACTATATATATATAAACACACATATATTCTCTGACAAGCTTAAATATAACATACATGATCCCTTTCTTACATACACTCCCACTCCTATCAACATGTGTGCATGGATTTACAGACTTAAAATCTACAATAGTTGTATTAGATATATTTACAACGGCACACAAATGTTCATTCAATTATGTTTATGTGCAAAAAAAAAATGTATATGGTAAAAGTTCAATACAATTGGGTGTACGTACATATACACCAACTAACAAAGATATCAAATATACAGATCACACATTTACAAAATATGCATTTTACTGGATTAATCAAAATGACTGCAACTGGTTCAATTCAAGAATCAAATCAAGTTATATGATATAAGGACCAACTGAGTAAAGAAGACAAAGCTAGCTTTAATGATAATTATAATGCCACAACCAATGCATAAATATCTTAAGATTTTTATTAGAACAATAATTTTAATTTAATGTTATAATTTACTAAATAACGAAATTTTTCAAAAAAAAATATAATTACTAATTTACCATGTTGAGCAACTCATTTAGTGTGTAATAAGTTGCAAACACAGGATAAATCAAACCACAAATGAAAAAATTCATTTTGTAGAGATTTCTGGTATGTAGAGAGAAATAAATATAACCCCAATTCATTGATCATCTTAAAAAAATGTCTTTAAAAATCAACAATCATCAAAATAAATTTAATTAAATTTAAATTTGCAAGAGAAATTCATAGCCGGCCTCCACGGCACGAGTGGTAGCGTCTCCTTTCATATGGAGGTTCTGGATTCAAATCCCAGATTTGAATCTGGGCCGGGAGGCATCACATTTTCACACACAGTACAAATCATTCATCTCATCTTCAGAAGCAATACCTAATGGTGGTCCCGGACAGTTTCTAAGAACTTGCCATTATAAAAATGGAAGTGTACTGTTTTAAAATTTGAACTTTCATGTACCAGAAGATTGGAATTGTACTTAACAAATATATTTTTACCTTTTAAAATTAAAACCAGGTGTTATGTGTCAGATACAGTCAATGTATCTGACACATTGACTGTATCAATGTGTCATTAATTAATTTTTTTTTAAGATAGCTTCTTTTATCAAAACCAAACCTTCTTTTCTTTTATTACTTGTTTTATTTTGACTACTTTATAAAATTTTGTAAGATCGATGTTGTAAATTTTTTGTATTTTCTTTTTACTAAGTTCTGTTTGTTGTTTTAAAGTTAAATGATACTATGATTCTTATTACTAAAGAATTCTATAACGCTGATAAACATAAGTTTTGTTTCCTAACATGATACATGATTTTAATCTGTTTTTTTGATTCTGAAAACGAATATGAACTCAGAATTTTTCTAACACCCACGATTTTTGAAATATTTTAATACATTTTAATTAAAGGATTTTTTTTCATTTTTGAATGTAGCATTTTAAGCTCCTATATTATATTTTGTTAGATCATTTTTTATTGTTTAACTTTGTTAACATAATTTGTAAACTATAAATAAAAAATACTAGACAAAGAATTAATTCATATCATAGTCACACAGTATGGCATCATATCTAATACTGAAGTGAGAGCCTTCATGTACAAGATTAATCATGTCTGTGCAGATCAAAACATGTAGCTGAAAACACAGCTGTGATGTTTGTATTAAGCACTGGATTTAGGAATCAATTAACTTTGTTCAGTCTTATTGCTGTCTTAAGTTTGTTAACAGTGCAATGTCATAATGCCTCGAAATTGTGTAAATGATGTGGATGCCTTTTGTTATGTATGTGGTGAGTTTATCGTAAAATTAAATAGAAAAAACATTACACCTTTAATTAAATAAGCATATCATTTATACTTTCAGTGTAAAATTGGTGATCAGGATAAGACGTGGGCTCATCATATAGTTTGCACTAATTGTTCTATATAATTAAGAGGATGACTAAAAGGTACACGGAAGGCTTTGCCATTTGGTGTACCTATGGTTTGGCATGAACCAAAGGATTATGTAACGGATTGTTACTTTTGTTTAACAAGTGTGTATGAAATTTCTAAGAAATTTACCTACTGTAAAATATCCTTCTGCAATCAAGCCTGTCTGTACCTCATAGTGAAATTATTCCAGTTCCTGAGCCACCTGTGAATGTGTTTAGAAAGCAGCAATAAACAATTAGGCAGTAGTGAAGAAAACAACAATGATTTTGATTTTGAATTATCTTTCAATAAACCACATATCACAAGGTGAATTAAATGACTTGGTTAGGGATTAAATTTATCAAAAATTCATGCTTAACTGTTAGGATCAAGAATGCAAGGTTTGAATTTACTTAAAAAAAATAAAAAAATTTTGGGCTTTCGAAGCCAACAAAAAGAACTTTCTCAGTATTTTATTGATGAAAATAATTTGGCTCATTGCACAAATATTGATGAGCTTATGTTGCACTTAGGACAAGTTCATAAACCTGAAGACTGGCACCTTTCCATAGATTCGTCAAAGTATAATTTAAAAGTGGTTCTACTACACAATGGTAACAAGTATCCTTTGATACCAATTTGAAAGAGACATACAATGTGATGAAATACATTTCTGAATAAATAAGTTATAAAAAACATAGCTGGAGCACATGTGGTGATTTGAAAGTTATAGCTATTTTGTTAGGCATGCGGTTAGGCTATTCCAACTACATTGTTTTTTTGCGAATGGGACAGCCGAGCTCGGGATAAACATTATGCTTATCATAATAAGTTGTCTAGTTTCTTCTACATAGTAGATGAAATTAGACAACTTCTCCAACTGGGAAGGATATTATCATGAGTCCATAGTTGAACCGAAAAAAAATATATTTTTACCCCCTCACCATACAAGCCTAGGACTAATGAAAATTTTATAAAAGCAATGAAGAAAGATAGTCACAGATTTTTGTACATCTGGCAGAAATTTACGAATATAAGTGAAGGAAAAATTTAATAAGTAATATTTGCTGGTCCTCAGATAAGAGAGTTTGTAAAATATGATGTATTTAACTCAATGTTAAATAATGTACAAAGTGCAGCTTGGGCTTCATTTAAAGACGTTTGCAAAAATTTGTCGGCAAACAAAAATCCGACAATTACCACGATATTGTTAACTTCTTACTTCATACAGAGCTATGGGAAGTAATATTTCTTTGAAAATACATTTCCCCCACTCACATCTGGATTTTTTCCTGGACAACCTCGGGGACGTAATTGACGAACACTGTGAACGTTTCCACCAAAACATTTCGGTGATGGAAAGCGTATTTTTAGCTGTAATTTATTTAAAACTAAGCGTGATAGAAAATTTTTTTGTACAGAACTGTAAAGTACGCAAAAAAGCAATTCAAGAAATGGTATCACACTAATTTTATCACATTAATTTTTTGTTTTGTCTAATCGTATTAATACTAAATTCGACAATTGCTGTATGATTAAACTTTTCTATAAAAATGAAAATAAAAAAATATTATCTTAACATCTTGAATATAAATTAACAGCTGATTTTATGTAAAAAAAAAAAAAAATTTTTTTCCAGTGGGAAAAGCTTATAAGAAATGTTTTACAGTTTTTCGATTAGGTTTTAATTATTTTTCTTTCTGGTTTACCAGTGGGAAAACCCATATATCAAAATAAGATAAAAAGTCTACATGTTTCATAAAATAAAATAGCATTGTTGTTTTAATACAGAACGCACAAAAAAGAAGAAACAGTCTATATTCAACCAGCTGAAACTAACAAAACCACCAGTATACAAAATACATTTTCAATGACTCTCCGTTTAATAAATATGCAGTTTATTGTTTGATAACAAATAATAAACCTTGCATTTAATAAAACAGAAACCTTTACTAATAATTATATTCGATAAGATAAATTTTTTTGAATGCATATAACATTCAAAAACATTAATCATTAACCTAGTAATTATAGGACAGCGTAAGCATGTAGTTGTTACTATGTGAATACATAAAATTAAAATAAATTTTATCATAGGTTACACTAAAGTATAAAATCAAAAAACTATTAATTATTAGCAATGGTACTGTATAGTAATTATAAACAAATGCACAATAATACGTAATTTTCGATTTTGCTAAACACTTCCAGATTGAAGAAACAAAATACTTATGAATTTACAGAGAAACAAGTTATGAAATTTTGAATTTTGATAACTTTGGAAACAAGATTCAAAATTTCATAAAACTTCGGTGAAGAACACAGAAAACCAAATATTATGAATTTAATGAAATTATTCAGTCTTAACAACCGCTTCATTTGAGATTGAAGAAACTTCCAGATTGAAGAAACAAAATACTTATGAATTTACAGAGAAACAAGTTATGAAATTTTGAATTTTGATAATTTTGGAATCAAGATTCAAAATTTCATAAAACTTCGGTGAAGAACACAGAAAACCAAATATTATGAATTTAATGAAATTATTCAGTCTTAACAACCGCTTCATTTGAGATATGTAGAGTATAATAATAATGGAGCCAATAATAATAATTATTATAATATTAATAATAGTTTGTGTTTTACTTCCTTGTACAAAGTAAAGGAAATATTGTGATCGCGAAAAATTTCGGTTACCAGATTTCAATGGAAATATCCATTTTGACGACTTTTGGCGTGAAGTCTGTATGTACGTACATATCTAAGTATGTATCTCCCATAACTCAAAAACGATTACCCATACAATGTTGAAATGTTGGATTTAATTTCCTTTTTTTTTATTTAAATATATTGATTTATTAATAATTACTAACCTGTGATTGTAAAAAAAAATTTACAATAAAAATTCAATAATATCAATAAAAAAAATTAGAAGTTATTAGTGAAATAAAATTTTATACACTTTTAAAAATGTGTTTATGTAATTTAATAGGCGTGCAAGGAAGTCATGTAGTGTCCACATCCGATAATTTTGTGTTTATATGGGCATCGACATCTACGGTCATTAGCTCTCGTCACATTCTTTAAAACAGGGTTTAAATGCTTGTGTGACCGATTCTGAGTCTGGTCACCGCCACTTTGCGGCGAGCAGTTTCACGTCGCTCTTCCATTTATATAAAAAAAATTTGAGTTTAGCTTCATATTTAACCACCTCCTTTCATTATTCCACCTTTGTCTTATTGCACTAGACAATTTTTAACATCTGCCACTCGAAAAGGAATTATATCCAAATTATCAAAACTGTTGCCGTACTGGCAACTTCGTCTGCGATTTCGTTTTCTGCGTTACCAGCATGGACAGTGCCCACAATGACGTGGGCACTGTCAGTCGGCAGTCGCAGCAAGCACAAACTGGTGCATCTGTTTGAATCATCAGATACACACGAGTGAGCCTAGTGTTCCCTGTTTGCAAACGACAGATAATAACCTCCTGCCTACGGTAATTAGGAGCTCCACGGTGAAAGCGTTCTTAATTGGGTGAAGTTTATTGTTCACGGCAGCATCCCATTCAACCCACCGGGTTGGTGTTGTGGTGAACGCGACTTCCCAAATCAGCTGATTTGGAAGTCGAGAGTTCCAACGTTCAAGTCCTAGTAAAATCGGCTATTTTTACACGGATTTGAATTCTAGATCGTGGATACCGGTGTTCTTTGATGGTTGGGTTTCAATTAACCACACATATCAGGAATAGTCAACCTGAAACTGTACAAGACTACACTTCATTTACATTCACACATATCATCCTCATTCATCCTCTGAAGTATTATCTAAATGGTAGTTACCGGAGGCTAAACAGGAAAAGAAAAAGTATAAAATTGCACGTTGCAATTAAGTTGTGTAGCTTTATGTTGATTGTATAATATTAAAATAAAATCACGGCACGTTCCCAGTACCAGTAGGTTCCACTGATAGGAATTTTCCTGTTCGAATCTTTTTAAGTGTACTTTTGTGTATGTTTCTATTTTGGGTTCAACATAAATTTTAAATTATTTAGATTAAGTTTTATAAAAAGTAAACATAAAGTTTTGTCTGTTATGCATGTTATTTTTTCAGGTTCAACATGGATTTTATTTCGTAAATAGTTAGTTAAGTTGCATCTGTGGTCCCAATTTCTAACTGGGGCCCCAGTAAGTTTCCTCATTCATGGAATAACATCTTTTCAATGTATTTTATGTTTTTCATCGGTTCAATGTATTTATACTAAATTATTGTATATCAGGTTGTATGTTAACTATATTTTTGTTTGTTTTTTTCAGGTTTATTAGAGATTTTATATTATAAAATTTCTTAGTTTAAATATATTACATAGGTTAATTTTTTATCCCATTAAGAATCAATATTTTCTAAATCCTTTCACATTATGAATGAACATTTCTAATCTTTTTGCTAAGCGATTTTGAGTTGTACTACTTTTAAATTCATGCAAATGGTGACAAAAAAAAATGGTTACCAATTTCTCAGATACAATATTGAAATATAACTGATGAAACAGTTACTTAAATATGATCAAAGTGGAAAATGATTAAGGATGCTAAAGAAAAGTTTGGTTAAAATGATTACTTCACCTTAGTTTCAAATCAGATTAAAAAAAGTGAGTAGTGTAATGTGTTTCTCAGTTATAAAAATAATATTTACACAATTCAAGTTTTTTTAACAAAAATACAATTTTTTCATCATGTTTTGTTTTATTATATTATTATTTAAAACAAATAATTTTAATTAACCCTTTTACATGTGTAATGATATCAAATTAGAAGCAGTAATTAGTTCCTGTAACTATATTTTTAATAAGCAGAGGTAAAGTATATAATGCAGTGTATCTCTATAAAAATTTTAACTTAAATTTTGAGTTAGATAATCTATCATAGACTTTCTTATTGGTGTGATGCATATAAAGCACACGAGAGGTACTAGGCACAATTGCCTTCTCTTTCTCTAAGAGTAATGATTTTCATTACACAGCCAGTCCCATTGATTAACAGAGTGAATGTGTAACTTGTAAAGCTAATATCTTCTGCAGCTTAGTGGGCTTGGCATACTGATGTGTAATAGCTTAAATCGACGAAGAAGACAATGAATGGGTAACCACTTCAATCTTCACTTTTCTTAGTAAGCCTGGCATGAGTTTATTTTTTCTTGAGAATGTCAATGTAATTTTACGGGAACCTGAATCAGATAACTAAAGCCTTTGAGTGACCTATAGAATAAGTTTACGCATTTTCATGTAGAAGAATAATAAACATTGAGGGCAGCAGCCTGCAACATTTATTTTGTCTGACTTCCTTCATTTCACAATAAGATTCTGATATCACTCTAATCACAAGTTCTATGAATTCTGCCACTAAACTGTTATGATTGCTAACCTGCTTCTCTCTGCTGGCATCAATCTTATAACAATGTCACACATAATATTACTATAAACATGAGATATTGTCTACAGATTTCAGTTTCACTGTATAATTTCTAACAATAAACAAATTACAAAATATAGCTTACAGTTGGAAACACATAAATTCTTGTGTTTGCAACTAAAAACAAAAGTAAATTAAAGAACATACATCAGTGACATCTTGAGTTTCATCAACTGCTCTTTTACCTGTACTAAACTGAAGTGAAGATTATGTTTTGGTGGTTACTGTGTGATATGAGACAAATGGAGATATAAGTGATACTGTACAGTGCTGATTTCTTTAAATTAATGATACACTATACAGGACATTTCATAATGTTCTTCTGAGTTTTCAAAATTCATTAACATAACACTATTTCACTCATAAGAATAAAACAAGTACTTTACAAAAGAGTAGTTCAAATAGATTTTTCCACATATACTAGGCAGTTAGTAAACCATTTGCTTGCTAGGCATCAACAGTAGATAAAATGGCTGCCACAGGAAGCGAGAAGTCGTTTTGTGTGTTAGAATTTCACTTGTCAAAGTCAGTAATTTCTGTGCAACGTGCGTTTCGGTTGAAATTTCATAAGGAGCCACCAAGTGACAACTCAATTAGTGCATGGTATAAACAATTCAGTGAAACTGGTTGCTTGTGCAAGCGAAAATCAACTGGTCGTCCATCAATCTCAGAAGTCAATGTTGAACGTGTGCGTGGAAGTTTCATTCGCAGCCGTCAAAATCGACTGAGGCTGCAGGCAGAGAATAAGAAATTACGAAAACAACAGTGTGGAGAGTTCTCCGTAAACATTTATTATGCAAACCGTACCATCTTCAATTAATCCAGCGTCTTTCTGATTAAACAAGCAGGCTAGATTTTTGTTTACAGTTACAGGAAAAGATGTTGTTAGATGAAGGTTTTGTAAACAAGATAATTTTCAGCGATGAAGCTACTTTCCATATTAACGGCAAAGTACACCGTCATAATGTGTGAGTTTGGGTAACTGAAAACCCACACGCTTATTTGGAACGCATTCGCGATTCTCCGAAAGTAAACGTTTTTTGTGCGATCTCTCGTGAGGCAGTGTATAGACCGTTTTTTATGGAAACGACAGTAACCGGCATGATATACCTGGATATGTTACAGTTATGGCTTATGCCTCAGCTACTCAACGATTTCATTTTCGAGCAAGATGATTGTCCTGCCTGTTTTCATAACGAGTTTTGACAGTACCTTAACACATTGCCTCAGCACTGGATAGGACGTGTGTCTGAAGAAGACAAACACATTATGCTGTGGCCACTAAGATCACCAGACCTCACACCATGTGATTTCTTTCTCTGGGGTTACGTGAAAGATAAGGTGTTTATCCCACCGATGCCGCACGATTTCGCTGAGCTAAAGGATCACATAATCAATGCAATCAACTCAATCAAAAATGACATGTTAGAACGAGTTTGGCAAGAGCTAGACTTTCGTGTTGATGTGTGCCATGTCACCAGAGGAGCACATTATTGAACATTTATAGATTTTAACAAAAACTGTTGAGTCCCTGCATCACCTCGTACAACTTTCATTTAGGCAAGTGAAATACTTTTTTTGTACTGAATTTTAGTAACTCCTAAGAACATTATGAAATGCCCTGTACAACTGGTCATGTGATGAACATAGTAATCGAATAAATTTCAGGGCAGAATATCAGCTACATACACTTTGGTCTGTATTTAACATGTGTAATAATTTTTTTTAAAAACATTTCAATACTTACATTCCTGAGTAAGCATAATTTGTGATTTAAGTTAGGTTTTATTAAGATTGGCTCAGCCATTTTTAGTAAATAGATATATATATCATGTCAGATTATCTGTAACTGTTGAGTTTTGAATTTTACAGAAAGACAAGAATATAATTATTGTTACTGTAAACTCAACTTCTTGAGTCAGTAGGGTCCCTTATACTTATAAGTTGGGGACCAAACAAGGGCCTGGGCCCCACACATCTGTTGTTTATCAAGTTCTAGGCTTCTTATTGCATGGAAAAATGGCAAACACCACATACCATTTGCTAACCCTATGATTTGGAAGGAACCTAAAGATCACTCTTCTGACTGTTATTTCTGCTTAACAAACATTAAAGGGATTATGTCAAACTGAAAACATACAGTGGTGTACCCAACTTTCACTCTGCAATGAGACACACTGTGAAGAATTGCCCATATCAAAGCCTCCAGAACATGTGATATTAATGAAGAGAGCTCAGAGTCTGATGGACGTAAGGAAGAAGAAACAGAAACAGATTCTGGTGATACAACTTTTGAACAAAGCAGTTAATCTGAACCTCATTTATAAACTCAAGAAAATCTTAACAATCTCATACGAGATTTAAAGTTATCCAAAAAACAGTCTGAAATGCTTGCTTCCTGGCTAAAACGATGGAATCTTCATCAAAAAAATACAAAGATATACTTATCGTAACTGTCATTCTGAATTTAAAAACTATTTTTCTGGAGAAAATAGCTTAATATTTTGTAATGACATTTCTTCTCTTATGGAGACTCTTTGCAATGAGCATAACCAACATTATGGCGCTTGATGATTGATTCCTCTAAAGTTACTTTAAAAGCTGTGTTTCTGCATAATGGCAATAAATTCCCATCAGTACCTGTGGCGCTCACTCTGTTAGTATGAAAGAAACATATGAAAACTTTAAATTCATATTGGAAAAGCTTCAGTATGCAGTGTATGAATGGAATATGTTTGGTGATTTGAAGGTAATTGCACTTCGTTTTTTCTGTGAAGGGGAAAGTGGGGACAGAAAAAATCATTTCATTAGAAAAAATGGCCTAAACACGAATCGCTCATTCCTGAACAGAAAAATATGAAACATGACCCACTGTGTAATCCTAAAAATGTGTATCTACCTCCATTACACATCAAACTAGGATTAATGAGGAATTTCATCAAGGCCATGGGCAATACTCCTAGTTTCATGTAGTTAAAACAGAAGTTTCCTAAAATTAGTGATGCAAAAATTAAGGAAGGAATATTTGAGGGTCCACATATACAATCATTAATGCATGATGAACTCATGAATCCACTGGAGAAAACAGCTTGGCAAGCATTCAAAAATGTTACTCAGTGTTTTTTGGGAAATTGAAAGGTGGAGAATTGCCGTGATACTGTCAACAATATTACAATATATTATAAAAATTTGGGTTGTAATGTCCTTAAAAGTACACTTTCTGCACTCGCACCTAGATTTCTTCTCAGAAAATCTTGGTGCAATGAGCAAGGAGGAACACTTTTAGCAGGAGATTTCAGTTATGGAAAAGAGGTATCAAGGCAAATGGAATCCTGATATGCAGGTTGATTATTGTTGGACCATCAAGAGGGATCCTCCACAGGCGAAATATAACAGAAAATTGTCATTTCTTACGTTCTACGCAAGTCAAATGTTTGAATATTGTGTAGTTAAGAATGCAGAAAGTATTAAAATGTTTGAAATTATAAATGTATGTCTCTTGGAAACCTTGCATGATGGGGAAACTGATATCATATTTGAATTCAGGAGAAAAAATACTATCAGAATCACATATTTTTCTTCCAGAGACAAAAAAAAAAATTATTTTTTGTTCCCCTGTTTAATAAATAACATTTTTTTTATTTTTTTAAAAATTAACTTCACTTTTAAGACTTTTTTTAAAAATAAATTAAATAAATATTTCTTTATGATCTAACATTATATATATATATTACTAATTATAATACAAAACGTTTAAAAATTAATATCAGAGGCCCTTCAATAGAAAGTGTTCTGTGTTTTGCAGTTTGTAAAGTATATAATCTGTAATTACCCTTCCACATTCATTCCAATTGATGTTATGCTGTGATTCTCTGAATGACAATAACATTCATAGATAGTATTAACAGTTTGAAACCACTGGCTGTATTTGTAAAGGGAAGAGTACAGGACAACAGAGTGTCGTCTGAACAAGAATTGTTATCTCAAGAATGAACTATGTTGACAAGGTACAACTATAGCTCTTTCCTCAACTGCAAGACGAACCACAGAACTTTATTTGGCAACAAGATGTGCCTCCTCACTGGCATTACGCTACACATGATTGCTTGAATGAAATTCTCCCTGACTGCTGGATTGGTTGCTGGGGACCAGATGACAGGGCTTGTTTGCCGTGGCCTCCACATTTGCCTGATCTGACCCTGTGCAAAAATTTTTTTTCTTTGGTAGTTTATAAAGGATCAGGTGTATATAACACTGTTACCACTTGACTTACCTGACTTAAGACACAGCACTGAAGCAGCTCACATCAATTACTCCAGACTTGCTGATTAAAGTATCAGATGAGTTCTCCTACTGGCTGGATCTGTGCTGACACTTAACATTTATAGGAAAAACTGTTGAGTTGCACTTTTGTTTCATGTATAATTTATCAATAAAAATAAAACAAAAGTTAGGTAAAAAGGTATTAAAGTTAGGTTTAAAACTCGATAAACTTAAACTTTAATACCTCGATATTATTTTGAAACACATAGTATAATAAACAAAAAATATAAATAACAGTAGTCGCACGAACGCAGTGAATAATTACTTTATAAGCAATATAAACTTAACCTATCAATCTAGATGAGTTTCACTTTTGCTTGATGCTTTCAAAAATATGTAACAGAAAAAATGTTTTGTGTCTTTCCAAATGTAATAAAAACACTAATCCTATGAACTATGAGTTTCTAAAATTATTTTTTTTAAATTTATAATATAACTGAATAAAATCAATGCAGTTTATCTTGTATAAAAGCTCAATTCCATGTTATACACAGGCTTAGGGTTTAAAATGTTAATGTTTTTCAGAGCCATAATGCATTGGAACTAGAACATAAAAATACTCATAATATTAGAAATCTTCTTTTCCTTTTAAAAGAGTATAATGTACTATAGAATTTTTTTCTTTATTCATTACTATAAAGTCGTATATTTACAACTGAATTCATATTCCAGCAATACAAAAAAATAAGATATATCTGAGTCAGTTACAATACGCTACTGAATTGAATAGAAGTAAAAATAATAATAAACTGTGATTAAAACATCTTGAAAATTTGTATGAAATAGAATACAACTACAAACTTTTTTTTAGGTTCTGGGACCACTGTTGGTATTGCTTCAGAGAATGAGAGGAAATGGCAATTTTGTAGTATGTACAAATGCCATGACCGAGATTCAAACCTGGGATCTTTGTTTGAAAAGCCAAGACGCTACCACTAAAAGAAAGGGAAGAAGGCGGTCTGATAATCGAAATTTTAGATAAAAACTAAGACTCCATTCATTAAAGTTTGTGGTAAAATAACTGAGAGCAATTGAAAATGTTCTCAAAAAAAAAAAATTAAAAAATATTTTAATAAGCATTAAACTATTTACATATAATTTAAAAAAAAAATATATATATAGATGATTTTTTCAAGAAAAAATAATTACTTTTTGTCTTCCTTTTCTTATCACATTTCCTTGCAGCAATATCCATTGTTTCATTAGGAGATCATCAGAGGGCTTTGATTCTTCAGATCATTTGGTAAAATATAACACCACCTGATAAAACACTTCATGCATATTTCATACAGCCTTGTTTAATAATACTGTATAATTAAATAAAAACTCTTACCTCTAATGCATTGAAAATCTCATCAGCAGTGTCAGGGTTGCTAGTCTCTGCTTTGTCTTCGTCATCTGTGGCAATGTTGTTGCCCTGTGGTTGGGGCACTATCATGTATGTCAACAATATCTTGATTGTAGAAATTTAATTCTGATTCATCCCATTGAGCCTCACTTCAACTTGGCTGATTTCTTCACATCCTGGTATTTTTTTCAATTTTTCACCTTTTTAAACTCTCCTTCAATTATTATTCCATCAAAATGCTTGTTCCAACATTTTTGCAAAATGGATGATGTTATTTTCTTCCAGGACTGAGCATACTAGTAAACAACATTTTAATGTTAATTGTTTAAAGACTTCAGGTACACTCTTTTAGTCCTTCCTGCAATATCTTTCAAAGCTCTGGGTTTTTGAGATTTGCCTATGCACCTAGGCCACAGTCAATGAGTTCCTGCAGCACTCTTTTCATCCCTTGAAGCAAGTGACTTTTTAAGTAACATTTTAAAATTTAACCCAGTTTCGTCTGCATTATAAAGCTGATCTTTTATGTATCCTAGGAAAGAGCTGTCCATTTCTATTTTAAAATTGCTCACGGCATCAATATTGGCAGACAATCTTTCCCCACAGACATTTACTTGACATATTTCATACCTATTTTTTGAGCCATCCAGCACTGGCTTTAAATCCTGTACCTGCCTCAACCATCATTTTGAATAAAATCTTTGCCTTCTCATGAATAATCAGGCCTGTTAATGTCATTCTCTTTTCCGTTTGTTGTGTGAACCATAGAAACACAGGCTCATTCACTTTCTTGTTTTGACATGTATTCCTTGTTCTTTTGTTTGAGATCATACATGCTTACACTCTTCAAACTTATTTTTCATCTTGATCTAATCTGAAGCAGTAGAAACATCAACATCAAAATCAACTGCCACAGTTTGCAAAAACTCATTTTTAATTCTAACTGACTCCAAGTTTTCTTCAATTGTTATCACAACCCATTTACGATTGGTAACATGATGCACAAATTACTAAAATCAGTTCAAACAAGGTATCAGAAACTGCTAGGTATTGCCTAGCATGAACAGTTACTGAGAGACAATATGAACTAATAAAAGTGCCAAAACAACCTGACATAGGCAACAGAAGCCTGTTATCCTTTCCCTTTGTTTAAAAGGGTTCTAGACCTGACTGGTGACCACCTATAAATGCTTTATACTTCAAATTACGGAAACTTGTACAAACAGAGCTATTACGACAAATTACACTTTACAATGTTTTTACATTAATTTTTGTTCATTCAGAGAACAAAAAATCATCATCGTCTTAATACATAATCTTTTTGTTGGTTGTTTTTAGTTAAATGGTATTTCAGTTTGTACTATAGATATAAACACACATATATTCTCTGACAAGCTTAAATATAACATACATGATCCCTTTCTTACATACACTCCTACTCCTATCATCATGTGTACATGGGTTTACAGACTCAAAATCCACAATAGTTGTATTAGGTATATTTACAACGGCACACAAATGTTCATTCAATTATGTTTATGTGCAAAAAAAAATTTATATGGTAAAAGTTCAATACAATTGGGTGTACATACATATACACCAACTAACATATATATCAAATACACAGATCACATATTTACAAAATATGCATTTTACTGGATTAATCAAAATGACTGCAACTGGTTCAATTCAAGAATCAAAGCAAGTTATATGATATAAGGACCAACTGAGTAAAGAAGACAAAGCTAGCTTTAATGATAATTATAATGCCATAACCAATGCATAAACATCTTAAGATTTTTATTAGAACAATAATTTTAATTTAATGTTATAATTTACTAAATAACTAAATTTTTCAAAAAGAAATATAATTACTAATTTATCAATCATCAACATGACTTGTTACTGATGCATCAATTTTTTTCTACAGCAATGGAGGTACAAAAGTATTTTATCTTAAAAAAACTAATTCAGAAAAGAAACTGTCCTTAAAAATAAAAAAGCAAAAACATTATTAAATTAGATTTTATTAATTATTTAAAATTCATTTAAATATTATTAATAACAATACTAAACTCATGATTACAATAAATATGTTTAGATACTTAGTGATATAAAAATGATAAAAGAAATTTAAAATTTCTCAGAATCTTATTTTATGCAACAGGAAAAATAATATAATTTCTTTGTCTTGAAATGATAAGTAATGAATAGTCAACATTAGCATTTCATACATAAATAAGGCTATTCAGTCATTTTACATAAACTGTTCAATAAAGTCAAAACACTGATTGCTGGTTTCTAAATATATCCATTAAACATCACCCAATATCAAAATCTGAAAAATACAAGGAAAAATTAAAGATATTTAAACAAAAACAGGAACCTACCTAATAAGTATTCTCCCTAATTTGCAGGAGCATCCTTGAAGAAAATAAAGTCTATCAAAAACAAATTAGTACATAAAAGTTTTCCACATTTGGTATTAACATTAGTTATTTGGCAATTTATTACACATTTAGAGTTAATTTTTACTACGTTTTTATTTAACGGTAACAGAAAATCATTCTTTTTTTTTCTTAATAATTTTCAGTAATCTATTTTGAAGATTTTCTAAGCTATCTTTTATGCTAATATAGATCCACATGCAACAATACCGCCACACCACATGTTGCTAAGCTGTGAAAAAAGTAATAGTAAATTGTTAATATCAAATGCTAAGACAATATTCTATATAACTTTGTAAGAATGTAAAATAAATAAATATCTTTTCTTAATTATCTATTCAATATGTATGTCCCACTTCATGTTAAAATCTTCACTTACTCCAATGTACTTATATGATTCAACTCTATGGTCAGTCTGTTAAAATAAATCCCAATTCTGGCATGCACACTATCTTTATATATTACAAAAGTCACATGTACAGTTTTGTCTATATTTAAACTGATTTATGCAATCAAAATTTTACAGTTTACAGTTCTCCAAGTTCAATTTTTCATAAATAAATTACTAATAAAACCTAGAACATTATTTGTACCCTTGTTTTTAACAAACCCATATTGTGTTGTCAAAATAATAATAATACATTCATCAATAGAACTGAAAACTTTTATGAGACATTTTTGGATATTAAAGATCCATTATCAGTCTATAGTTGGTGATAAAAATGTTTCCCCAGATTTGAATATTAGTTTACCTTCAGCTAATTTTAGAGCAGAAGGCCAAACAAACTTTTCTATACATAGATTGAAAATATGTTCAAAGTGGTACAGTTAAAAGCTACTCAAAATGTTTACATTTATATCATAAATTCCACCAGCTTTACTTTTCATTTTTCAGATTATCTCATTAATTTCTAAGGAACTCTTAGGTTTCGAAAAACTACTTCTATTGTTGGATTGTGGTAACTTTAGTTTTGCATCTTCTCATATAGTTATTTTATTTGCCCAGGTTGATTCAACATCTTTTAAAAAATGTGTTAAAACTATCAGCTATTTCTTTAGGATTTCCTATTTTCCTATTGTTATGAATGATGTATTCAATTTTTTCTTTCAAGTTTATTTATGTAGTTCCATAAGTTTTTATTATTTTTGAAGCTGTTTGTTCTACTTTTTTCATATTCAATTTTGGTCTTAGCAATTACTTTGTCTAATATCTTACAGTATATTTAATACTTGTCTTTCAGGACTAAACTACTTGGATTTTTTCAACATATTATACAAAAACCTTTTGGTTTTACAAGAAGTGATTAGACCTGATGTTACCCATTTATTTCTAGACTTATTTTTATTGTTTATAGTATCATTCCTTCTCATTCCAATTGATAACACATTTTCACGTTTTTTTTTTCAAGCCAACTTTCTATCTTTGCTTTAAATACTAAGACTTTATAGTTAATAATTAAGTTTATACTTAAATGTTTTATAGTTAAATTTTTTAATAGTTTTCCTATTTTCATTTAAAATTTGTGTTTCAACTGATGCAAAAAGTAGATAATGATCAGTGAATGGGCATGTATATTTAAGTTGATATTAACTAAGGCTTTATATTTATGTATTATATATAAGGGAATATAATAACACAAATTCAAACCATTGTAACTAATGAGGTTCAACAGAGTCTAAAGATTGCCACCATATTCCTTTATATATTATCATTATATATCAATTATACATTACAAGGAATAAAACAGATTTCAGTACTTTACAGAAGTACTGAAGTCTTGTACTGAGTGATACAGTTGGTTACCTGTCAGCCGCTTAAACATAATTAGTTCTAATTTCAACCTAATTATGGCAACATTACAAATTGGTATCAAAAGACGCTACAAGTTATCACTATGAAAGAATAATTTATATATATAAACACATATGACACATATATATATATATATATATATGTATGTGTGTGTGTGTGCATGCATGCATGCGTGCATGTATAATAACATTTTAAGACAGCAAAGGTCACCATGAATACAGTAGACTAACCAGTTATACACATCTCCCATTCTTGTATTGAGTAGTACACAAAAAAACAGAAGGAAATATCTAGGTTCATAGAAAACTTACCAGGTGTGTAAATACAAAACTGAAATTTGTCCACAGATGGCCTAGCTGTCAATGTAGTTACCATCAAACTGCAATACTGGTGCCATTTTCTTTCTTTGACAGCTGACAAAGATTTCCAACTCATATTGTGAGTTTCATACAACAGCATAGTTTTAATTAGCGTTGAACATGTGAAGTTTTGTACCTACAAACTATGATTTGCGGACAGCATTGATTTTTTGTTACCATTTAAAGAAAACTGCTGCAGAATCGCATTGGACGCTTGTCGAAGCATACAGTGAGCACCCTCTTAGTAAATCACAGTGCGTAAGTGGTTTAAAAAAAATTCAAAAGTGGCGATTTGACGTGAGAAACAAAGAACAACGTGGAACACCACCAAAAACATTTGAAGACAGGGGAATTGCAAGCATAGTTGGATGAGGATGACACTCAAATGCAACAATAACTCGCAGTTCAATTAAATGTAACATGAGAAGCTGTCTCCATACATTTGAAAGCCATGGGAAAGATCCAGAAGATGGGAAAATGAGTTTCACATGAACTGAATGAAAGACAGCAAGAAAACCGAAAAACCACATGCAAAATGCTGTTCACCAGGTACATAAGAAAGTCATTTCTCCATCGAATTGTGACAGGTGATGAAAAGTGGATATATTTTGAGAATCCTAACTGTAAATGATCATGGGTAACTCCAGGCAAACCATCAACATTGATTTCAATGTCAAATCACTATGGAAAGAATGCTCTGTGTTTGGTGGGATCAAAAGGGTGTGATCTACTACGAGCTGCTAAAACCTGGCGAAATCATTAGTACTGAATGCTACTGACAAAAAATGATGGATTTGAATCAAGCATTACGTGAAAAATGACCAGAATATCAAAAAAGGCAACACAAAGTGATTTTGTTTTATGATAATTCACCAACACAAAGCAAAACCGGTCAAGGAATCGATTGAGGCATTCAGTTGGGAAATACTTTTATATGCGGCTTACCCACCAGACTTGGCACCATCTGACTATTATTTATTTGCATCAATGGGACACGCACTTGCTAAGCAGCACTTCACTTATAAAAATGTACGAAAATGGCTTGACGACCAGTTTACCTCAAAAGAGGAACAGTTTTTTTGGTGTGGCATTCATAAATTGTCAGAGAGATGGGAAAAATATATAGCTAGCAATGGACAATATTTTGAATTAAATATTTTTTTTTTAATTTTCATACAATAAACGTGTATTTTCTATATAAAAATTCCAATTACATATTTATACAACTGGTAGATGATACCTCAATCAAATCCTTATATATGATTTTGATTATAGAAATATAGTCTTAACTCCTTACCATTATTAAATTTAAGCCCTAAGAGAGATGAACTGTTGAAAAACCTCCAATATATTAGGGTCTAAATCTTGAGTAAACAATAGCGTTTCCAAAGTACTGCTATACCTCTGTACTTGTTCATGATGCTGGAACAAAACAAATTTAATATGAAACAACTATTATTATAATTTTAAAATGAACACAAATTTAAGTGAGAATCAACCTATTGTAAACAGAAACATAAGCTAAAATATTAAAATTTTCATAAACAAAGGCCATAACATTGCAGTTGTATACTAGAGGGAAAAACATCATTCAACCAATCCTATAGAGTTGTGTCAGTGAAGTAAGCTTTAATGAAAAAGTGGCCTGTAAACTCCCTTTCACACTGTAACAGTTCAAGGGATTTTTTGACCTATAGATATGGACATTATGTATGTTAACGTTTTTACTAATCATTTTCATGGTGAAGCATTTAAATAGCAAAGTGGACATGCACAGCATAATTGGTAAGCTTCAAACCCTGTCTATAAATGATATGAACATGTATGTAAAGATTTCCTTAAAACATTCTATACTGTCATCATCGGCATTGCTAGTTCACAGCCAGCTTTCCTAACATATCTTTAGTACAAGTAAGAAACATGACATATTTAACATTTTTTCAGACACTCTTGCTCGTCCAATACTCTTTCTTTCTTAACAAATATACATATTTTCAAACTGATTATGCCATTGATGAATGTTATCGACACTTGATCATATTACAATTAAACATTCTACGGAACTACAGTTTCACATTTAACAAATTGCAAAATAAAGAAGGGTTGTGTTCAGGAGTCACTATCCATACTAGTGGACCTGTCAACCAGAAAGATAGGTAAAAAATCTATGGCCAGGCACATAACTAAATGTTCTTTTTTCTCTTTGATTCTAGCCTAAATCAATATTCTACACCTCATTCAAGAGATATTTTAACTAACTGAAACCCCAAATATTATTTTTTGCACATCAGGTATATTACAACAGCATATTTGGTGTTGAAAGATAGAATAATTTATTTTAAAATTTAATTTCAATCAATAAGTATATCTAGAATTATAATTAATTAAATGTCTAAATTACCATTAAACTGCAACAGAATCTGAACATCAAAAAATAATCCCATCCCTCAATCAATTCCTCAGTCTTCCTCTGGGCCTCCAACCATCAATCCTAGCCTTCCCACACACCTGCTTAACGTTGGTAAATTTCAGTTCATCCACCAGTTCCTGCTTCTTCCCATGAAAATCACAGGAAGCCAGGTCTGGCGAGTAGGGAGGGGCTGAAGGAGGACAGTCATCTGATTTTTGTCACAAAGCTGAGTGTGCGAGCACACTGTCGTGGAGAAGTTACCATGAGTTTTCTCGCCACAACTCTGGTCTCTTTTTATGGATTTTTTCATGTAACCATTGTAAAACATCAAGGTAGTATTCACAGTTCACTGTTTCACCTTGAGGCAAGGATTCAAAATTCACAATTCCACTGAAATAAAAAAAAAAACAGAGAGCATCACTTTGACATGGAATCGAGACTGATGTGCTTTCTTGGGACGTGGAAATCTTTTGCCAAGCTATTGTGATGACTGAACTGATGTCTTAATGTTGTGGCCGTAAACCAAGCTTCCATCTCCTGTTATGATCCTTTGCATGAATATTTCATTATTACTGGCTTGTTCAAGAAGTTGGTGACGAACGTCCATTTAATGTTCTTCCTGCTGTTTGGTCATAAAACAAGGAACAACCTTTGCTGCAACTTGATGCATGTTCAATTTGTCAGTCTAAAGGTCATGGTATGACCCGATTGAGACTTATAGACTTCTTCTGCAAGTTCTCTGAGTCAGTAGGCGATTTGCATGCACCAGATTGTTGATTTTCTGAATGCAAGTGTTGAAGTTGAAGGCCTTCCTGGTTGAGGATCATCTACAATCGACTGATGATCACTTTTAAATCATGAAAACCATTCATAACATTGTGTATGACCCAGAGCAACATCTCCGTAAACTCTGAAAATAAATAATTGGAAACTTATATGTAATGATATATCTAACAAAATAAACCTGAAACTGTAGTCACAGAAATTGCTTGGAAAGCAAGTACTTCAACAGGCATTATGAAAGAACAATTTTTAATACAATAAAGAAACACAAAATTGATGACAGACATGTCAGCCCAAAGAACACTCAAAAGCATATGAAAACAATTGAAAAAATGGACGATTTTACTAAAACCACTATCAGGAAAAAAGTTCATTTGTTTTATTTCAATAACGAGCTTTCGAACTTGAACAAATATTAAATGCCATGAATACTGGTTCTGACCTGCCAAATTTTTCTAAAAGTACATTACATAATGTTTCAAAATTAATGAATTTTTGTTTTATGTCCAGAAAATATAATTCATAATTCTTTATTGATTGAATGCGAAAATATTATTTCATGGCATAGGGAATATTTAAGAGACATTACGCGATTTCATAAGAGGATTAAACAATTTATTATCTAGATGAAACTTGGGTTAATGCAGGACATGTACGGGAAAGGTATAGGCTGGTAAAGAAGCAAACAATGCAAAAGATATTTTTATGAAAGCTTTGTCAACTGGGATAAAACCCTGGCTGGAAAAGGTAAACGACTAATAGTAACATGCATATTAAGTGAAAATGGGTTTTTGAACGGTATTTTATGGGTATTTAAATCCACATCTTCCCATAAGTATCACAATGAAATGAATAGCAAAAATTTTATGCAGTGGTTTAAAAAATTGTTGTTGAAGGATCCGTCATAGTAATGTACAATGGTGCTGCTGTACTATTGAAAACTGAAAAATTCCAAACGCTTTGACTCGAAAATCAAAAATTGCTGAATGGTTAAAATTGCGTGCATCATTGTGTGACATGTTAAATGTACAACCTATAAGATTAGTAAAATCAGTTAAAGATATATTCATTATACAGCAGATGAAATAGCAAAATGAAAAGACTGTGTCATGTTGCATCTTCCTCCATACTACTACAATTTTAATCTAATAAAAATGATATAGAGACAAGTTAAAGGTTACAGTGAAAGTAATAACACAACAACAATTAAGAGATAAGTGATGCAGAAAAATAATTTATTGACAGGTGTTTATAAAATAGATGTAAATGCTTGGAAAAATTGTATTCAGCACGTAATTAATCTTTTCAGATCATTTAGTCTTGGAACTGGTTATGTATGGCGTCAGTTTTAAAACGCTGTTACAAAATCATTTTATATGGCATCTAAGTCAGTTATTTTGTTTTATATTGACAAAGGAATCAGTTTTATAACACAATTTGAACAACGTTTATATGAAGTAAAATATTTTATTTAGACTAGAAAGAATATGACCATTTTTTTCTCAGAAGTGTTTGTGTTTGTGCGCACGCATGTGTGTGTGTGTGACTTGTGTATTATAATTATGATATACAGCACACAAAAAAAAAGAAGGAATTTATGGTAATAAATACGTCACTTTTACTTGAGGTCTATAAATATATTTTCTGACAAATGATATCGGTAAACATGTAACACATAACGATTCGTAATGAAAAACAGTATACAGTAAAAATTGTTTTTTTGTAAATCTGAATAGCCTTTTGAGTAGTGGGAATTTTTATAAAACTTAGTTTTCTGAATCTACTTTCACTTATACTAATATATGTTCCTATGACACGGGTTTTTCATCATATTTTGCAGAATTTGCAACCAATTTGCTTGAAAGTATTATTTATAAAATGAGCAAACTATGTTTCATAAACACAAAGCAAAAAAAAAAAATTTGCTAATAAAAAACGCAGTAGAAATGCGCAAAAAAAAATCTGCAATTAAATTATCGTAATTTTTATACTATTTCAATTTTTTTTTGTTACAGGCATAAAAAATACCCAATCGTAACGGGTTTTTTTGTCAAAATCTGTTAAATCTCTTTAATATACTGTAATTTTTTTAAATTTTTTTCATAAGAGGATAGCATAAGACTATGAAGGGAGGCAATCAG
This sequence comes from Lycorma delicatula, assembly GCF_047948215.1. NCBI lineage: Eukaryota > Metazoa > Arthropoda > Insecta > Hemiptera > Fulgoridae > Lycorma > Lycorma delicatula. The sequence goes on along the minus strand of NC_134455.1, from coordinate 246,823,750 downwards.
ATACCAACATATTTTTGCGGAGCGCTAATCAAGCGCGGATCATTGTGATGGGAGACGGTTAAAGAAAAACAAGCAGGGGTAGCAGACAGTTTGTGTGAAAATATTATTGAAGAAGATATTGAGATGAATTTGGGAAATGAAGACAGACAGCAGCTTTTATCAGGTCTTGAAGAAATACACTGAGGTAACAAATATTTTTTTCTAATTTACTTGAAATTTTAATATAGTGGCAATGTACTTTTTTAAAATTTTTATTTTTAAGATAAATATATAATTTTATTACAACTTTCTAATTTTTGTATTACAAGTTTTTTTTACTTCATTTTCATGTTAAAACTAAAGAGAAATATTTTTTTTTTCTCGGATGGATTGTGCTAAATTAAATTAGAATCATCATATTGTTTTGGTTTAGATTCATATGTTTTTGGTTTGCTGCACGCTTTCATCAAACAAATTATAATAATGTACTAACACAACTAATATCTTTATTATTTCTCAACACTGTATGTTAAGGTCAAAATCACATGTAAGGAGTTTAAAGGGGTTTAGTGTAATAATTAAAAGTATTTATCCTTGATTTTAATAAATCTATACATTTCATCTAATAATTTCTAACAGAAATTGCATTTTGCTTGCTGCCATAAAAAGCTCATTTACCTTTAATGAGATTACAAATGCCATTAAACTGAAAAGGTTAAATAAATGTTAAATATTGTTTTTAAATACTTACAGCAAGAAAGACTTGTTGCAATCGTCCAATTGTCCATTTATACCAATGGGTATTAAAGTCTTGACCATCTGTATCGCAACGTACAATATGTTCTGACAAAATCATAATGAACCTCTAAAACATTCAAAGATAGAAATATTCATGATTTTGTAAACTTTAGTACATCAGTATCATTATATGACAAATTTATTAAGAACAGTAATGTGAAAATTAATCCAAACACAGGAAATCTTTTGTTTAGAACTATGTTGTGGTTATACTGCTTGACCACACCCTTTCTTTAACTTATTTGTGTTATGAGAGATTAATTTCTTTGGTATTTAGCAATTTTCATATTAAAAATAGTGTTTTGTGGAAGTTTATTTCACTTTTTATTAAAAAATCATATTTTCACATTTTTTGTTCTGTGTCTTTATAATAATGGACAAAACTCCAAGAAAGCATTCGAAAATTACTTCTCTTCCTAAGCATACCAGTATGTCACAATGACAAATAGCTTCTGAGTACAGTGTTGAACTAGGGACATGGAACTTTTAAAATAATTTAAAGAAACTAGTTCCGTTTCACCTCAAAGGAAAATGCTAATGTGGCTAAAAAAGAAGAACTACTCCAACACAGCATCAATTATTAGTAAGAAAAAGTAAACTTGATCCAAAATTATCTGCTGTGGACTTAAATTGAGAATCAACAGATAGTGGAGCAGATTTACACCTGACGGAAAAGTGACGGTGAAGTCACTTTTAGACAGAAGTCAGTGTTAGACACTGACTTCTTGAAGCTGGATGGAAAGCTCGTCGACCAGCTAAAAAGCAGCTTTTTAACACTAGCAATGTCCAACAAAGGTTCTAGTGAGCTGAAGCACATGCTAACTGGGCCAAAGAAAACTGGAGAAATATTATGACTTTCAATGAATCACATTTTTATGTTCAGGAGCAAAGTGTTCCATGCATTAGAAAAGCATCAGATGTAAATATATCACTGGCTCATATCCAAAAAACAATTAAACATCCCCAAAAAAAAAATGTTTTGGGATTGTCTCACATTTGAAGGCCCTTGTTCAGTACTTCCAGCAGATGGTAGGTTGAAAAGTGATGGATATATGAAGATTCGGAAGAAATAGTTGTGACACAACTTCTAAACAAACTCTCACAAGACAATGGAGTGTTTCAACAAGATTTGACACCGTGCTATACTGTCAAAAGTGAAAAACCTTTTTGAAGAACAAAATCCTCCTCTGGCCAGGCAACTCCTCAGATTTAAACCCAATTGAAAATCTTTGGACAATAGTCAAAAAATGACTCTCAAACATGAATTTTACCACAAAAATTGACCTCTTTAAAGCAATAATAACGGTATGGTTTCATGATGAAAAATCAAACAAACATGTAGTACACTTGTTGAATCAAAGCCAAATTGTTTAGGTGAAGTAATTAAGAATAAAGGAGAACAAATTAATGACTAGATATTCATAAATTGTACAGGTATCCAGGTCGGCATGACATTTTCACATGCTATAAATCATTCATCTCTTCCTCTAAAGCAATACCTAACGGTGGTCCTGGAGGTTTAAAAAAAATGTTCTACAAGTATAATTTTCATCTAAATAAATGAATTTTTATTAAATAACATCTGTGTTTGAATTAATTTACATGGAACTGTAAGTTTGAATGATTCAAGTCCCAATTAGTTCCAGGGTTTCATATTAATCAAACTTTCTGCATAATAAACATGTTTTAATTAATAACTTCAAAATCCATTTTTTACAATCACAGTTAAAAAAAAGGATGGTATTTCTAGACATTTACTTATAATCATACCAATAAGTGCACGCCAGCAATGCTTCTTAACCGATTGCTGTTTACTAACTACAAGGATAAACAATATTCTGCAGAAATGTAAATAGATAGACCTCAGATGAGCGTTAGCTTGGAGACAGATCACAGATGACTAATAATCAGTGAGCCACAGATGTAGAGGCCACCTGCAAATAAGTAGACCTGGATTAAGGTGGCATTACCAATTTACTATAGGACAACTCTGAAGAGTGCTATTTAGTTCAAATCCTTTACTACAAAGATCCTGTGATGGTGCTATGCAATCTAGAATTTAACCATTAAATAAGCACTTTAATAAATGAGAGTCAGTGGATGCAAGAGCAGAAAAGGATGATCTTCCATTCAACAGTATGGAGGGACAGAAGACTTTAGCAAAGATGATCTTCAATGAGGAATTAGCTTTACCACCAACTATACTGCACAGTGCTCATAATGTGCCAATGGAATTTTTAATCATTAACAATGTTAAAGTGCCTTGGATGGGATAGGTTCTTTAGATTATCAAAATGGAGAAAGAAGAAATACATTAAGTGGTTTAGAACAGAAATAGTTTTCAAAGTAAATTTAAAAATAACAAGAAAGTCTGAGAACTTTGTACAAGGTTACAAGAACTAAAAGGTTTTCCAATTTGCCAAGAAAAATAATGGCAAGAAATTAAGATGGCACTTCAGAAAGCAGTAAACAAAAGTTTTAGATATGACAATCATTCAAAGAAAGAAGAGATTAAAGTATTATTGGAATGCAAAAGTTATACAAGCAGTACATGAAAAGAGAAAATATGTAAAACATATAGAAAAATCTAACAAAGGAAAGGAACTTTATAAAATAGGGAGCAACAGAATCCCCAAACCTTACCTTACCTTGAAACCTGAAGAATTGGAAAAGCCAAGTCTGAAGAATTGGAAAAGCTTGGCCCAAACAGTTCTAATTCCAAGCTACTCATCAACAGGGACGGCTACTTCTTTACCTCAGACTCCTGCATCTTTTCAGTGAATACTGACTTAAGATAAAAGGTACCAGAATAATAATTGTCACTTGGATTTTTTTTACTTAAGGGAACCATACAGTTTTTAACAATTATGTTAGAAAGATAATAAGTTTTTATTCTGAAATTAGCAAGAAATACAATACATGGATGTCCACAAAACAATCCACATGTGATGTATCAAAAATCTAAATTCATATGAAAATAGTTATTGATAAGAATATTAATTAATTGCTGCAAAAAGGTCTTGCAGCAAGTTTCACAGTTACTTAATTGGACTGAAAGTAGTAAGGGGACCAATAAATTCCAGGTGGTTTTTGGTTTTATAAATAGAATTTTTAAGAAAAGGTCTAAGATGGACACACCAGCTTAAAATAAATGATGTGATGGCAATGATCTTACATGTACTAGATAGTAGGATTATGAATCATGGGTTCTTAGGAAGGTACAATGTACAATTGAGGAAGGTTGATGCTGCCAAAATAAATTTTTAGATCCTCAAGATAAGAACAAAGATGAGTACAACATAATGAGAAAATGAGGAGAGAAAGAATTTCAATTAGCGTTATTATCCGGTAAGGAAAGGAAGCTGAAAGAGGCATGATGCATACTCTGTAATTGATAAAGAAGAAATCATAAAGTAGCTTATATCAAACAACATCGATTGACACATAATCAGGTAAAAAATTATATTAAATTTTCAAATTTACCTGGACAACATTTCTAAATGATCCATGACATAATTATATGAATTTAACTATAACTTGTTTCTAATACAAATATGGAAATAATCAATAAATTGGTGGAGAACAATTTAATATTGTGCGCGCACAATGTATGCATGCATGTGCACGTGCACACACACAAATACCATTTAAAATGCACAATGTTTTTCATAAAAAAAATAAAGATGAATTAGTACAAAAGTTAGAGATTTGATATTTGGCAGATTCATTTAAATCATTACAGCAAATAATGCTCCAAATTTTGAAAAAAGATTTCTAATTTTAATTTTGAAAGTTATAACTATCCAAATTGGAGAAAAAATTCTGATTTTGAATTCTTAAAGTTATAATTATCCAAATTAGAAGACCTTTAGAAGTAAAGTTCTAACAATGGGCTCTCTTTTGGATTTATCTACAAAATCTCTAAAATAGTGTCTGAAAAATGTTTAACATTGCAAATGTAAAACTAAACTAGAATGTTATGATACTTTATAATAATACATGTGGTGCAGTTTGAGTATAAATTATCTCATAAGTGACTGCCAGATTTATTTTTCCAAGTCTTGGCTTTACAAACACTCTTTCTTCAAATCTGAGTACAAATTCTGCAAATTTTTCTACAAAAAATTTAATTCAATTTGCAGTTTATTCTGCAAAAAATTTGCAGAATACACTGAAAATTTATATAACATACATAGAAATAAACTGAAAAATTTTTAAATAAATTGATAGACACATAGTATTATGATTATATAATATAAACAGTAATATGAAAATAAAAACTGGTCTAAAGCAGCAATAAAAATTAATAAGGTAAGAAATGTTGAGTAATATTTATGAAAAAAAAATAATAGAATTATGTATAGTTGACTAAGTACTATTATAACCATCAGTTTAATGCAACAAAGAGGACCTACTCAGTTCTCCCTTGGGTACACTACATAATCTGCAAAGGGTTATGTGCATACAAAATTTAACTGAAAAATCTTAATTTAACTATAATTATAGTTTTATAGTTAATTTAACTAAAAAACTTCTTTGCTAGCTGCAGCAGACACTACTTTCTTACTTGGAATATAATAAGGAAAAGATTCTTTTGATCAGCTTGTGCAGCTTCTAATTTCTCCTCCATACGTTCAACCATGTCCTCAGTAGGTTTATCAGAATTTCCATGACGGCCTCCAGTTCCACCTCCACCAGCACCACTATCATCACTTTCTTCACCAGAACTGGAACCACCTCCTGCTGCTCCCAAGCGCTCCCGTGCTTCACCTAATTCCCTGCTTAATCGACTAACATGTTTTGACATCTTCCTGATAGTTAAATGCAGTATTTCCCAAAGGTATAATCTAAAAAAACAAACAATTTGAAATAGAATAACTAATAATTTTCTGTTATTTGCACATAAAATAAACAAAGAATTACTAAGAAAATATTTTATTTGTTACCAATTTGCTAAAAAGAGACTGCAATGGTCACAACCATATGAATATAAAGTAGCAAACATTATTTTATTAATTTACATTTTCCTAAAGTATTTTCTTCATTGCTTTTCTTCTCAAGGTTAACAATAAAAACTAAAGGATACAGAAATCCTACCATGAAACTTTTTCCATAAAAATCAATTCAAAAAGAATTGATCCATAATGGTTCACCAAAATTGATATAGTTTTATATTTTACATTATTTTTCTAAATCTTCTCAGATTATTCCTTTCCAGGAAAATATATTATCGCAAATTCTTTCTTTCTTTCTTTCAATTTTCTCTTTATGATCTTGCCATATAAGGTAAAACTTGTGCATGGGAGATGGAAAGTAGGATTTTGTAGCGAATGAAAAATCCCTGACTGGGATTCGATGCCAGGATCTCTTAGATGAAAGGCTGAAATGCCACCATTCCTCCACAGAGATCTTTTGTGTTCCTTTTTTTGGACATGCAGCTACTTGTCAGAGCCAATACATTATTAAACATTACTTAGAATCTATTTGAATAATATCTTATCTGTTTTTATTAAATAAATACATTTCTGTTCAGAATAAAAGAAATATCGTTTATTCAAGTTAAATGATATAGATAAAACAGGTGATCTTACATACTTAGTGAAGGGCACAACATAACTGAATGGATGCCTGTAAAATTTAAGCAGGAAATTTTCAATCAACCAGCTAACAGCATCTAGTGACCATCACACGTTTTCCAAACTAAAACTGTTTTCAAAGGAAGGTATTTTTGAGTGGTGAAGGCTTGAAGAAATGTGACTACCTATCCCAATCAACTAGTGGTGGAGGAATATGACACAGGAATACAAAAACTTGTTGAACAGCTACTGTATTCAGCACCTTAGGAAAACTAGTAAATTATATTTAAGCACACAAGTGCTTAAATATGATTAAACAGTGCTTGCAATATGCCTCCCTTTCAGTCTGTTCTTCACCTGAGAAAAAAGCACAAAGTCACATTAAGTAAGATCAGGACTGTAGAGAGGGGACTCTTAACAGTTTTATTCCAGTGCTGGCCAAATACTCAGATCAAACTTGGGAGTAATGTGGTGGAATATCATTGTGAAGAAAAGATGTGTTCATTCTTGAGATCTTTGGTAACTTCAGACAGCCATTGCCCTCGGTATACCACTTCTCTGTAACTGTCTTCTGAGTTTCCAACACAACTCAATCTAAAACTCCTCTCATGCTACAATATACAGCCATCATTCTCTTCTTCACTGATCTGGAATACTGTTCACATAGGGAGATTTCCCATTTTCACACTTTTTCCATGCCAACATGAAAGACAGTGTGCCATCTGATATAGTTATGCAGCACCCAAAGGGTATGCATGTTAGGATTTCATTTGCAGATTTTGTTACCTATTCTAATAAAAAAACATTTTCCCTTTAAATTTTTATATTCTATAATGTTAAGATGTAAAGCATTCTAACATTCTGAAATGTTTTATTATCAGAATAGGTAACAAAATCTGCAAATGAAATTCTCTAGTAATTCCAGATACTTCCAAATTGTAATAAACCAAACAAATTACATCTAGAACCATGTTTATTCAATAAGACTATACTCTAATAGTCTACATGTTTTAAATTAAAGCAGTAAGAAAGTTTTTGGAAAAAAAAGGTGGAACGTGGTCAAAAACATATGGATAATAAATTCTACTACATCCTCATTGATCCAGAATGTGGAGAGTTAATCAAATGAAGAAATTTAAATTTTATAATAATGCTTATTGTAAAATAAGAAAGCACAAAGACTGGGTTCCGACTAGATTCTGTTCTTTCAGAGTATTTCAAAACAGGATGTAAATTAATGAATATTGGTTACATTCTTTCATAAAAATCTTCTAAAATTTCAGTTTTCCATATGTTTTTTAAAGAAGTTTTTTGTTTATATTCTAAAATATAAACAAAATTGTCATAAAATTAAATGTATTTTTTTTGTGATCTTTAGCAAATTTAAATGGCAGTTACAGAGAGGTCAAAATAAAGCCCACACTGAACAAAAAAAAATTCCTTTTGGCACGAAGGCAGACGTAGATTTTACCAAAGCTAAGTACGGGATAAAAAAGGTTTCCACCTTAAAGTTAAGAAAAACTTCAAATTTACTCAATACGACAATGGCTGCATGTAAAAAAAAGTTTCACATGTTTAGCATATGACAAGCCCCATCTCTTACAATTTCAACTATATTTTGGTCATCCCTTGCCATACGGGTTGCTCACATCTAAAATTGTTTCAGACAAAAGTTTTAGGTAATATTTAGAGAAATAATGAACACTTTAAAGCGATTTGATATTATGTCTGTTAAAGGATATGATTTTTTTTGTCTTCAAAACCCCATTTTTTCCACCGCCTGGGCCAATGATTGCTGATATCAAAAAACTTTACCCAGATAAGTTTTAGCACTTATCCAAAGAATAGTAGGAACTTTAAACGAATTCGATGTTTTACTTAATAAGAAAGTTATAGCAATATATTTTTTTGTCAAAAAAGCGCCCTCCACTTCCACCCTTATGGTCTGATTTTGCCAATTAACAAATTCGACCAAGATTTTGGGTCGTTATATTTATTTTATGTATCAATTTGAAAGTGATTGGCGCAAAATTACAGCAGTTATCATGTCCACAAAAAAGTGAAATATAAATAAATGTATATATAAACTTTTGAACTGACGGTGGTTTTAGGATCTGAGGGATGTGAAACGTGAAGATATGTCAAAATTTTCCAGAAGTTAAATCAGGTAGCTTTCTTATGAAATCTATCTAAAAGACCAATGAAAAGATTGACATTTTTAACTGAAACAGCCCCACACTAAAATTCTGTTTTAAAACAAATGTTAATATGTTCAAAGGAGATGGTTGAAGAACAATACAATCTGGAGCATGCATGATTTACCCAGATTCTCTTCATTTGGAGAGTATGCAGTCTGTCACTAATATTACATCCAATACTGTACATCCATAACCTTAAACAAATTTTCATCACCCCTTCATTTTTCCAAACAGCGGCAGATGTTCTTGTGGCTTTATGATCTCATCATTAATTGGATGAAACCAAAAACAGTGTTTCATCTGCAGCCTCTTCTTTGAATAAAAGCAGACAAAAGGCTTAATAGATAACTAAATCCATATAAATCACCCGATGACATGTTGGCTTTCAAAGGAATTTTTGTTTTGTTTTATTAATTTCTCATTTTGCCTGATATCTCATAGCAGATCGGTGAATAACTGGCCTGACCTTCCTTCTTAACCTCATCATTTATTATTTTGCTGGTTAAATCCTCATCATTTGGTTTTTAATGGTTAAAGAGTAGTTTTAACATTAAGTATATTTTTAAGTACTTCATATAAATATTGTCCATAAGTGAATTATGATAACCATTTTCTCTCGTTTTTATTTATAACCACATAAGTGACAAGAAATTTCAAGTTGATTTCTAATGAAACATATATACTCATCATACAAATACTTACGGGTGAATATTTATAATCATAAACAAAAGTTTTTATTTGTGGTCTTTGTAAATTAAAGACATACTCTTGATTTTCATGCTTTTTTTCAATTGATTAAAAAATAATTACATTTGTAATAATCTATAGTTAATCCAAATCTCCAGAAAATAAATTAGAAAATGTAAAAAAATGTTAATGGAATTTAGGAAGACATGTTTTATGTCTTTATTAGTTTATTTTTTTTAGTGCATTAGTTGCTATCTTCATCTATGATAAAGATTTCATGTATATCACCTCGAAAGCTAGGTGGAGATCAACTACTGATATAACAAAGTTATCAGATTCAGTACCTGACTTGTACAAGGTTATGAAGAAAACATACATACATTAAAACCCTGTAAAATCAACACTTTGCAATTTCAGCTGGCATTTTTACTGAAAAAAAACCATAAAGTTCAGATAGATAATTAATGATACCTAATCTAACAAAATTCAAAAGGATTACATTATTTTGAAAAATCCAGAATGAAGAGAATTTTGAAAAATTAAAAATGGAAAGGCTGATCCAAATGAGAAGGCATAAACAATAAAAACAAAGAAGAAAAAGATGTTAAATTTTTCTTTCCACTTCTGAACACTTTACTTTAATCCACTCTTCTTTCGCCAGTTTGCACTTCCTGTTTATAGCATTTCTTAATTGCCGATAGTTCCTTTTACTTTCTTCATCACTAGCATTCTTATATTTTCTACGTTCATCCATCAGCTGCAATATATCATCTGAAACCCAAGGTTTTCTACCAGTTCTCTTTATTCCGCCTAAGTTTGCTTCTGCTGATTTAAGAGAATTTCCTTTTTAACATTCTCCCATTCTTCTTCTACATTTTCTACCTTATCTTTTTTACTCAAGACCTCTTGCGATGTCCTCCTCAAAAATCTTCTTTACCTCCTCTTCCTCAAGCTTCTCTAAATTCCACCGATTCATCTGACACCTTTTCTTCAGGTTTTTATGTATGTCTTGTTAGCTTGCACTCACTCCATATGCTCTGTAATTGCATTATCACAGACTGTACTTATGTTTATCGAACACTACTGAACTCATCATTTCGCTCATCTTCAGCAGTATTTATATCGCCGGGCCTAATGTCAGACCTACCAGTACCCAATCTGAGCTTTTGTCTGTTCCAAGCATAATGATTTCCTTTGTCCACATCTACACTTTTCCATACATAATTTTCTAAACAAATTCCTTTTTTGTTTCTTTAAAATTTTTCTTTCTTCATTTTCTCTCTCTTTCTGCTTCTGGAAACTTCTCTACCCACTATACTATTAAATAAAATTACAGCATTTATTTATATAAATTAGCATACACAGCATATGGTGTAACTTAACGTGGATTTGCCTCAAGGGCATAGATGATATGACTGCATACTAGTCTGGGGCTCTATTTCTGAGAAGTCTTGCAAAGTAAACTGTACTATAAAAACTAATATTTAACTTAGATACAAAAGACTAAAAATAAATACATACTTAATAAAATATATAAAACTATTCAATATATAAAATATAATGTACAGAAGATATATAGTAAAAAAAAAAGATGCTGACATACTTAGTGAATTCTGAAGTCATTTCTCGTGAGAAAATCCAGTTAGCAACAGCAGAGCATTCTAAAATCTGAGTTTTTAACATCTTATCAATTAATACACACATCATTTGTTGATGATCATGCCACAACTCAAATAAACTTCTTAATATACAGATCTGAGCCTCTTCAGATTCTGCTAATATCTGTACAGAATAAAACAAATACTTCAAGTAAAAACAGAAACAGATGAGTCACTATTATTTCACAAATTTTACTAATAACTCCTTCAAGCATCTCTGATATCTTTTATAATACTTTTTTCACAGTTTTAATTTGAAATTTTAATTCCAAAATAATTTTTCAAATATAATTATCAGAATTATAAGTAAACATACTTTCTCAAAAAGATTAAAACAACTTGAAAACTGATTTAAGTTTTTCAATTTAACAATAAAATAATTTTAATAACTTTAATAAAATATGACAGGTCTGCAATGGTAAAATTGTATGAAATCTATCTAGTGATTTCAATAATTTTTTGGTGCTGAAAATGGGAAAAATATTTTAAAAATTCCATCATGTAAGGTTTTTTAACAATCTGTCATTTTTTGTTCTATCTATAGATTTTGGTCTATTATAAAGAATTATTTTGTAAAACTATTGTTTAAATAAATAATACAGTTTTTTATCCATGAAAATGCAAGCTGTTTATATTCTGAATAAAAATATTATGAACTTATGATAAAGAGGTTAAAACCAGTAATAAATCTATAACATTATTATACATACAGCACCTTTTGTGTTACTACATGCCTGATAATTTTCCTGTTACTACATGTCTACCTCCCCACAACCATCATTTGCTATTCCAGACAAAAAATTAAATTCATTTTTTACAACTGCAGTAAGCATTTGTGCTTATTAGTTTATGACAACTTCATTCATTTAATTTATAATTTTTTTGTGTATTTATATTTTCCAAGTAATTATACTAATATTTTATGAGTAATTTTTATGTAACTTATATTTTACAAGTTTTTATTACATTAAATTCCATTGGCATCAAGAGTCTATGTCAGCGAGCCTGACTCTTTTTGTTGTATTTGTAAAAACTTTATTGTCAAAATAAAACAAAGAAACATTACAAAATTTGTAAAGAAAGTAAATTTTGCATATTTTGGGGTGAAATTAGGAAACAAAGACAAATCTTGGGCTCCTCATCAGATTTGTTCAGTGTGTTGAATTATAAGTAAAGACCTTAATGCAAAACATATTAATGGTCGTCAGATACTGACTAAAGAACTAATAGAGTCCAGAAGAATAAAACTGTTTTGAGATGTACTGCTAACAAAGAATTCTAAGTATTTAGACCTGATACTTGCAAGACTTTGTATCAACCATATTCGGCTTGTCATGCTTATATGCAATGGTATATGTGGTAAGAAAAGAAAATGTGAAACATTATTCATTTACTGAATGACTATAGTCTACCTAAAATTGTACTAAGCAATTTTATTTACTTAAATTTATTTTTGTACTAAACAATTGAATCTAAAATAGTTAACAGATATTCAATGGAATTATTTTTTCAATGAGAATAATAGTAATTAAACTACTGCATTTATTTTTCTATGTAACATGTAGTCACGCGTAAAGAGATCACCAAATTTATGTAGAAAGAACCTTTGTTAAATAAATAAGAACAAAATAAATTATTTAAGTTATTTATTAATTAAATAATAGCTTATTTTTAAATCTATTTTATATTAATTTCTACTGTAATCAACAGCTTCATCATCTAAATTAGAATTCTGCATTTCCATTATCGTAACAGGTTTGATAAAATTAATTCTTAAAACTCTATAATGATTGACCTTTTCATATGTATTTTTTTGTCACATGCTCTTTCAATTAGAGACAACTAAATTGAAATTGGGTTTTAATTTTAGATTTTGGGGTTAAATTATGGTTGTTATTAATCATCCAACAAGGCCTGATGTATAATCAAACCAAACAGGAGTCAATTAACTAGTTCAACTATTCGTGATAGTTCATCACTTACTGGTTTTTTTTTTCTTAATGAGAAACTAATGGAATGTAACATAATTTCATACAATATAATTCATCATTATTTTCAGAAGTTCTTTTGTTAATGTAGCTCTTCTGATGTTAAAATTGATGCAACTGATAAAAATTCAGTAGCCAGACTTAACTTTCTAGAAAATGTTGTAGATCATGTTTTTTATCTGCACAAGCTTTTATTTCAATTTGCTTATATGATAACCAAATTGCTGGTACATTAATAAAATCATAACTTTTTGTTGGAAGAGCACAGCCTCTTTTTCCTCTGTTGGAACAGTGATTTTTGTTTGTAGCAGTATACTTTGCTTCCATTTTCCAACAATACCCTATCAAATTTTCATTAAGATGCAGGATTTCTGGTTCATTTTAAATAGCTTTACTTTTTTAAACAATTTTTATCAAGTTTACTGCTTACAGAATATGAAAGATATTTTTGTGAATATCCCATTATTATATGGAAAGAGAAAATGTAATACTAAGACTGAACAATCAGAACTTCTTTCTTTCTTTTTCTGTTCAGCCTCTTGAACCACCCTAAGGTATAACTTCAGAGGATGAATGAGGATGATATGTATCTTGTTGTCTCGGGTCGACCATTTCTGAGATGTGCAGTTAATTGAAACTCAACCACCAAACACCAGTACCCATGATCTAGCATTCAAATTCGTATAAAAGTGCCTTTACTAGGATTTAAACCTTAGAACTCTCGACTTTGAAATCAGCTGATTTGCGATCACAAGTTCACCACTAGACCAAACCGGTGGGTTGGTCAGAGCTGTAGACACTATAAGATAACAAATAAATTAAACACAACTGAATTACCAAAACTGGAAATGCAAAGACTGCTAAAATACTTATGGCCTGTGAAAATGTGTTGGTGATTAGTCATATGTCACCAGTTTTAAATAAATAGTTTCTCTTATATATAATAAAAGCCATATTATTTAAGCACACAGTGAGTATTGTAATTAAAAAATCAGTGTCAACTTCATTATTAACACTGTAATTTGATTTTGTTCATAAAATAATTTCTGTCTGAGGCTGTAAAAGCATAGAAATATGACATAATTTTATTTATTTCTATTCCTAACCAATTCCTTAAGTAATGAGAACCCTATTTTTCTCAGATATATTCCTAAATGAAAATTATTTATATTAATACAGTAAATTTATTAGACAATCACTGGTCTACAACATGCTGAAGCTAAATAATGAGAATAATTCAGGTAAGATTTATACATCACAAAACTATGCAAACTCACTACAAAGTAAATCTGAAAAACAATAAACATAACACTACACCAACAAAACTGTATATAAATGAAAAATTAATATATAATTCCATATTCTTCATTAAAAACTAAACTTACTTTAAAAACATAATGAAATTTTGAGATAGCAGCAAAAGAATGTGAAAAACTTTTTGATCCCAAGTGAAGCAATGTTTGAACAAACACATCGATTTTAAGCGGATTAAATCGAGAGTCACCAGCAGTATCATCATCATCACGTGGATTTGGCAGTTCTTTTAGAATCGCAAGAGCCTCTTCAGCACTACATTTTTGACGAATAGAATGAATTAATTGGTGAGCTACTTGTGTGCCTGGCAATGAAACTAGAACAAAGATACAATTAAAAATTAGTATATTAATATATAAAAAATCAGAATCAATTCAAACAACAGAATAAGGTAATAAATACTTTTAAAAATACTGCTTCACTAGATTATTTTTTTCTGTTGTAACTATTTAAATTATGTACTGGTATTTCATCAGACAGTTCAATTTAAATCTTTTTTAAAAGTAAATATTTCAATTTTTCTATCATCTTAACAACAGGGAAAAAGGCAATTATGATTAACTTCTTAAATACTTAAATTTTATTATAATAAAATACATATATATCTTTGTACATTACGCAAATCAGAATATCAATATATTTTTTTATTTATTTTAAGTAAAGTTTGTTTATAACTCAGGACCAATCTGAATAATATTCCAGTACAAAAACCTTTTGGAAAGTTCTCAGCCTACAAAGAAAACACTTGAAGTTCCAGAAAATTAAAAAATTTAAAGTAGCCACCTACTTTTAAATACCGTCAATATAATATGATTTGTCCAACTGCAAAATATCCAGTGGTATCAACTTTGACCACGTCATTTGAAGTGAATCATCATCTATGCTATTTTTGCAAGTTTGGGGAGCGGAAGTAATCGCAGGAAGCCAAATTCAGTGAATGCAACACATGTAAAAGCGTTTGATAAGTAGATCATCAAATTTTACATCAACAACCAGAGTTGTGTGTGTGCAGGTGCAATATCACAGTGAAAGAGCCCTTTCTTTTTGGCCAGAAGAGGACAATTAGCCTGAATAATATCCTCAACCTGCCCAATAGTGAAACATAATATTCCCCCCTGGGGACAGTCCTGCCTTTTTTTTAGGTAGTCTATGAGCACTACTCAAGAATTCCAAAAAAATACTACAGCCATGACTTTACTTGCAGATTTACTTTATTTACTAAATCAGGTCATAAATATACAAAAGATATCTCTGAATACGCAGAGAGTATCACAAAGTTCTCCCAGGACTTTCATAACCTATTCCACTCCTGAAAATAATAAAATAAGCATATATATATGGTCCTAATATATATCTCCTAAAATACTTCATTTGTGAGTTATGGCTAGTGGTAGATTTTATATAACTATATATGTAATTGAATCTGTTCACAAATTGCTAAGAATGCATTTTACTTGAACTTTGTTTTGCTCTTTTACACAACAAGAGCAAAGCCCAGGATTTCAATTTTTTGCCTATTATTATTTTTTGCCCATAACTATTATTCTGAAATATGTCTTACTTTCTATTTGCAAAGAACTAGACACAAAGAGTAAAGCTTACATTTGCGAAACTTGCAGATAGAATGATAGAATATATTTTAATCAAATAAAGCAATTTAAATGTTAAAATTTTAGCAGTCTTTAACTGAAATATTTATCACTCCCACATTTTTCCCCTTTTCTTCTGGGAATTCTTTTTTTTAATTTTAACTGTAGGATAAATTTTACAAACAAATTTGAAAAACTGCCGCAAACAGGGTTACACCTAAAAAAGATGATCTTGATAGGCTAATGGGTAATTTTATAGCATCTAGGACAAATTTTTAAAAATATGAGAAAGTGAAACATACTGTATTATAAGCGATTGTTGGATATAAAAATTAATATACAATAAATGGAACAGTACATTACGGAAAAATATATAAAGTAAATAAATAAATATTTTGTTATATAAACATGAGCGAATTAAAAGCAAGTGTTACATGAAATCAAAAATAAATGAGAAAAAAAATTTTTCTTAATTTCCACAAGAAATATCAATAGCAATAATTCTAATAGTAAACAAAAACAGACAAGTGAACATACACCCGTTTTATTCACAACATAGTTTTGAATGTATTACAATAATGTGTCCACTTTTATTTCTCTAAAAATAGGAGTAAATTACAGTTTCTAGGTGAATTTTATGGCAAGAGTTTCAATGAGATTTGAACCCAAAAACCTCTAGATAAAAGAGATGCTACTACTCCACATAAAATCACTTATAAATATTCCAAGAAAATATTTAACTCATTGTAAAATTGACTTTAAAACAATTAATTAAATCTTATTAGAATTATAAAAAAAATAGTTGTTCATGAAATACAGAGAGAAAAATTGTAAAAAACTTTGCTACGAATAATTGACAATCATTTTTAGAGGATACTTTCAGGAATATTTAAAGAACATAAAAATAATAAATAGAAATGTAATTACACTGATCACATAATTTTTAATCTAGAAAACATAAATTTATGTAACAATCTAGGTAACAATAGATTTACATCCCTACTCTCGAGAAAATATTTACAATAAAGAAATGGAATGAAAATATAATTGATAAGTTAATTTTAATAAAATTATTGAATTATGACACAATACATATAATTAAAAATGTTTAAATTTAGATTTTAAAAATGGATTCAATACTATAACAATAGTTCTATCATCTGCCAAAGACTGTAATAATAAAAGGAACATAACTCATTTTTATATCAATGGCTGATAGTAAACATAACTCTTTTCATTCTAATTGAACATACATAATTTTATATTTTATGATAATACAAAGATCTCAAAATGCTTAATGTAATGAAAAAAAGGAATATAAAGTAAGTTTATGATAATTAGTTCTTATAAAAAATAATATTCTGCTGTTACGATGCAATTTGAATTTTTACTCCAAATAAACATGAATGAATTATATAAAAACAAATGAATTTAATGTTATTAAATTCATTTGTTTATTAAAAATAAAAATGATAGGGTACATAATGGGTAAAACAGAAAAATAGAAAAGGGTATTAAAATACCCATATTTATTAAAATAAAAATATATACTAAATATACTATATTTATTAAAATAGAAATGGATAGGTAACATTATGAAATGACTGTAAAATCACAAGAATTAAAGTGGTAAAACAAAAAGATCAGGAATTTTATTAAAAAATTATGATATAAAAATGACTTTGGTAATAAAAATGCAAAAGTATGAATAACAATACTAAGAATAAATTGAGAATTCTATTGTTTTTATTATTTTTTTTTTTTTTTAAACGAGTGAGAGAATCATCTTACAACAGTTTCAAAATCTAAGTCTATAAGAAAACATGATTAACTTATGAGTCCATCATCTTCAGGTAAAGATAGAACAAATACTAGAAGAAACAAATGTTTTAAGTACCTAAATATGATAAAAATCTTACAATATTTGGGAACTGAAATGACTTTAAAGCAAAAGAAAGGAAAGGAAAAATAGTTGCAGACAAGTTGAAGAAAAAATCTTAAGACCAACCATGTGATCAGAATTTTATACAAAGTATAAAGTAAAGTAGTAAATGCAAGTGAATATCCTTAAAAATAATAAATGAATAAACAAATGGGTGAAGCCAGGAAATACAAGAAGGTATATGTCTTAATGGTGGGAACAGAATGTGATATTAAAAATGGACCATAAAAGTTACACAAAATCAGATAGTTAGTTATTGATATCAATTTATTTATGATGAGATTTAGGCTGAAGTTCAGCAGTTAAAATATTAAATAATAAATATTACTTTAAGAGAAAAACGGATATTAAAGAATATCAAAAGTGACTCATCTCAGACTGAGAATAAAAATATGGAACAAAATTTCAAGACTTATTCTTCTGTAAAAAAAGGTTTTTATATTTTTCTAAATGTTTTTTGATGATTTCATTGTTTCTTTTTAGGCAATAAATTACTTACAATAATTAAATGATTAATTATTTCTTAATCTAATAAAACTAAGGAATTTAAAACGGCAAATTAACTAAAAATCACTCAAGCAAATATCCTATTCAGTATTGTTGATTAATAATTATTTACCATAAGTAAATAATAGTAAAAGTTATAATTATTAAGGTAAGTAATACTTTTCTGGTACCTATGTTGTAGTAGTTATAATGAATGAGTGTTAAGTAGTAGTGTCTGATGAATAATTGATATCAAGTTATTTATCTAACACAGAAATAATCAGATGTAGAATCAGCTAATGTATAAACAATATAATTCAGAAATTTTACCAAAACCTATAAGTGTAAAGCTTTTTAGAAATAGTCTCTTCTAACAAAAAAAAATTACCAAGAAATTTCACTCTCAACATAAATTAAGCAATAAATAAGAATAAATTTTAAACAGTGACTGGACATGGGAAAGTGAATCTTTTATAAAATAAAGAGAACAACGCATTGTATATTGGAGCTGAACTGTGACAAATGAAGCTCCACATAACAGTTCTTTTCCCTTTAAACTCATACCATAATACTAATTATGAATGAATGCAGGAACATATTCAAACTCAGAAATTAAGCATTTGTTTAAAAAAAAAGAAGAGTTTTATTCAATAATTAAAACTAACATTAAAAATAGAATAGCATTTACAATGTAACATGTAACAATGAAATTTTTGCACCATTATTCTTTACCTATATATATATTAATATTTATACTTTTTTTTTTTTTTTAGAAAAAAAAATATGTAAGAATACATATTACATGTTAATATGAAAAAATTTATAACCCATGCAAGTTCAGGAAATTCAATTTCATATTTTATTTGAGACCTTCTATATATACATACATATTACTTACTCATAAGTGAAATAAGTAAATAGCATTTACTGACAAAGGTGTAGCCAACAGGAAGATGGGGGAAGGCTTCTTGTCAATCTCACCAGTATTTATTGAACATACGTATCTCATGAAACCCAGTATTCTTTGTTAAATAAGGATTATACTGTCTCCATAAACAGATTTTTACCACGATTACAATTTAGCAAGGTGTCTAGTTCTGCCTCAGATCAATAGCTTAATCCTTCTCATACTAACTTTTTTTAACATCACCAGTATTAATAAAAATTTGTACCACGTAAACACACTTGACATTGAATATTATAATAACCTGATTATAACGATAATCAAAAGTTATTATAGCATCTTCAAGGATAAAGAAACAGTATGTATTGTCAAAGAAATTACAGAACTAGATTTGCTTAATTAATTTAGTAATTATTGCCAACACCCACTGATTCTAAGTATTAGCATTATTTTTGCCAAACCAAAGAAATTAGGAGCTGGTAAATGAGATAATTACTGTACTAAAGAATTATCAACTCGTATTTCTTCTAAATTACATCTTATATATCTTCCTTGAATTATTTAAAGGATAATTTACGGAAAAGAATAAAAGGTAGAAGGTGTGCTAGGTAAAGACAAATTCAGTTGAGGAAAGGCAAGCTGCAATACAAACAGGTGTAAGACAAGGATGTACCTACATCCTTTGCTTTTTAATTTGTAAATGGAAGAAATAATGAAAGAACAAAAAAATTCTGCGAAATAATCATCCTGGAACGAAAAATAAAATAATCTACCAATGATACTGCTGTTTGAGTGAAACAAGTAATGAATGGTATGGATTCATTACACTGGTGTGGGATAAATTCACTACTTGGAAGTTAACAAGATAATGAAGTACAATAAAAAATTTACTGTAACTTGTTGAATTTTGTTATCTAGCAAGCAAAATTACAAAAGATGGGAAAAGTAAAGAAGATATTAAATACAGAGTTCCTCAACCTAGGAGAGCTTTCATGTTTAAAATCAATTTATATCAATATTAAACTAATTATAAATCAGCAACAAATACAGATTTAGTAATTTAAACAAACATTCACAAGCAGTACATACTGTTTATGGTACTGAAACATGGACACAATGAACAGAGCTTTTGAAACATGGTGTAACAGAATGTAGATTGGTGAAGTATAAACTAAACAGGTTTTAGATAGATCTCACAAAAAACCTATTGTAACAGGTACCATGATTCGACTTCCAGAAAATTTTGACATATCTTTGCGTTTCACAAAATCTTGGTCGAGTTCGTTAATGGGCAAAATCAGACCATGGAGGTAGAAATGGGGAGCCTTTTTTGAAAAAACAGAATATCGCTATAACTTTCTTATTAAGTAAAATATAGAATTCATTTAAAGTTCCTACTATTCTTTGGATAAGGGTCTAAAACTTATACAAGTAAAGTTTTTTGATATCAGCAACCATTGGCCCAGGGGGTGGAAAAAATGGAGTTTCGAAGACAAAAAAAATCATGCCTCCCTTGATAGGCACAGTACTGAATCAGTTTAAAGTGATTGTTATTTCTCTAAACATTACCTAAAACTTTTGTCTAAAACAATTTTTGATATGACCAACCCTTACGGCAAGGGATGACTAAAATGTAGCTGGAATTGTAAGAAGATGGGGCTTGTCGTATAGTAAACACAAAACGTTTTTCACATGCAAACCAATGTTGTATTGAGTAAATTTGAGGTTTTTTTAACTTTAAGGTAGAAATCTTTTTATCCCCTACATAGCATCAATGAAATCTACCTCCACCTTCCAGCATGCTGAAAGGGATTTTTTTTTAATGAATTAGAGAAAACAGAAATGTTGGCAGATTTCTGTAAAAGGAAAGACCAGGCAGATATTTTAAGGAACCCAGGAACAATGAATTAAATTTGATTCAAAAAGGAAGTCACACTCACTGACACACTCCCCACTTGCAAGCTCAGTCCCTCTCTCTCTCTCTCTCTCTCTCTCTCTCTCTCTCTCTATATATATATATATATATATATATATATATACATCCATCTCCCTTCATTTACCTCTCTCTCTTTCCAGAGAAGGGTGCAAAATTGATTGCAAGAATTTCCCCTTGAAAATTGAAGGTCAGAAGCAAACAAAAATAAAACAACATCCATTGAGTCAAAATTTCATTTAATCTAAGAATTTTAGTAATCAATTCTCTTCTGACAATAGTATCGTAAATGAAAATAGAAATAAGAAAAATACGATTACCTTTTTAATTACAATATTCCTTCTCAATTTTTAGTATTTAATTTACATAATGAAAATAATAATACCATAAAATTATAACTCAAGGAATGCCTAAGGGCATGAGATTGTTTAAGAAGAAAGAAAAAGATCATTGGGAGTATAAGAAATACATTTTGTGCCAAGGCTATCTGAATGTTATAAGCAAGATTTATTAAAACAGAAAAAAATGAATTTGAAGATAATATAATTATTTAATTGTCAGTATCATTGAGATTTTAGTTTACTAGCTATTATAAAGAAGAATAAAATTTATTTAACTACATTTCACAATGTGTTGTTCATATTTCTTTATATTATATTTATAACATATAATTAATCAATCTTAATAATTCGCCAATTCAGTGATGAAAGGTCTTGACAGTAAAATGAAGAGACCTTCATAAGTGCACTGAAAACAGTGCAAGCACATCTCAATTAGTAAAAGAGTTTAGTGCACATTTATGAGTATAAGAGCAGCACACAGTTTACATTACTGTTTTATTTAATTTGAATATTTGGTGCTTTAAATTTTCCTTTTGTTTTAATTATCCTCCCACTGGCCAGTGGGTTGATAAATGGCTGTTTATCAAGACTGAAACTGAATAAGGTAAATTTACTCACAGTTAAGATCTTAATGACAGCTGTTTTACTTTTGGTCTATTTTTACCAATAACTAAGAAAAAAGTAACAAATAATTTAAAATTTAGAAAACTATATTGATCAACTTGACTGAAGATATCTACCTAACTTCCGAATTACCCAATACAACGTGCATATTACAATGAAAAAGCAAGCCCATGATGTCAATTAATTTTGTTACTATAAAATAAAAGCGTGTAATGAGTTATTCACCTAAAATTACAACATTAAAATCATAAAAAGACAGCATCAAAAATTATTTTGATTTGATTCTATAAATCTCATTCTAATAAGGGTATTTTTTAATATGGTCTGCCATTTTCAAATTAAAAATCTGATGTGGACACCACATGACTTCCTTGTATGTCTATTAAATTACATATATACATTTTTGCTGTACTTCATTCAAACTTATTTCATTTGGAAGTGATGTATGATCCTCCAATTCTTTAATAAAAATGGACAGCAACACAATTGCTAAAATATTAGTTTTTATTAACATCAAATATTTATACAATTATTAATTCAACAATCTTACCTGAAATATTAGGTTAGAGTACAATTTCCTTGACTACTCTTTAAATAAATTGTTTACCAAATAATCCAATAATAAAAACAGATTATTCTACACCGTAGGGTCAAAATTAATATTTGTAACCAGTATACAAGAGTTCATTAAACGGAATAGTTTAATTATAATTAACTTTTAATTATACAACACACCAGAAATCTTGTGCATATTACGCACAAGTGAAAAAACATTTTCAACAATCACTTTAAATACAATTCAAAAATTTATTTTATTTTTCTGTCAGATAATTAAATAAAATATTTTTTTTAAAAATAAATATACAATTTGTATAAGACTGCTAAGAAAATCCAAAAGTAATAACATTCTAAATTACAACTTTCAATTGATATTAAATAATCAGATATTTCACCAAATCTATTATTTTTATTTTATTTTACTTGTAATTTTATTTCATTTTTTTTTATTATCAATGAATTATTATTATTTATTGTAAAAATTAAAAAAATTAATAAAAAACAAAAGATGAAGTCTGATTCAAACCGATGTGTCTTCCCTTTATGATTCAAATATTTAATTAATTAAAATTTTAATTTTAATTTTTATTTCAATTGCAATCAAAAAGGGAGGTGAACAACTAGATGTTACAACAGTGCTAAATCCAAAATTTCAACATCCTATGGCTTATCATTTTTAGTTATGCAAGATACGTAAATACATACATACAGACATCACAATGAAACTAGTTAAAATGAATTCACGGATGATCAAAATGGATATTTCCATTAAAATATGAAAACAAATGTTTTTCATATTTGTTTCGCAATCACAATATTTCCTTTACTTCATACAAGAAAGTAAAAAATTTTGATGTTTTTTTTAAATACAGTTAATAGCTTTTGCTTTGTATTTATTATCTTGTGATTTAAATTAAATTCTGACATGATCTGAATTTATTTTTAAGTTTAACTTTCTGTTTTCAGATTATAAATGCAGACTTCTACAACCACTTTTTTTCTTATGGGCTGCTCTTTTGGTAACCTTATGGTAATGGTTTTTTTCACTTTATTTCTTTTGCCAACTAAATTTGAGCAATGTTTCTACTCTTTCTTTACTTTAGTTATTAAAATAAGTATCTCTATAACACGAATTTAAATTCAGCATTAATTCCCAGTCTTCAGGCAGTAAGCACGTCTCTCAATAACCCTGTGACCACTCAATCTACAGTTAATCAAAGGTAATCTAAGAAAAAGACATTAAGCTTTTTTCTTTATATTGCACTTTTAAAAAAAATAAAAGGTAAAAATCTGACTATTACATGTAAGCTAATAAATAATTTTGATATAAAATAAACATATCGAATAAATATTTTAAAAAAAATTGAAACAGTTCTCTCAAAAGTCATAAAATATGTTTCTCAAACTCTATTAAAAAGTCTGATAATTCCTAAACCTTTCATGCTAGGTTTCAACTTTTAAGAAACAAAATCTTCATTTTGCACACTAGTAAATTATTTTATCGTCTACTATTTAATTTATTTGGAAAAATCAAAATATTTAAGTCTCTCATCAATTATCCATAATTCTCTTTCAAATCATACTTGGATACAATTTTTATTTTTTTAATACATAGTCAATGAGAAATTTGCTGTCAAATCACTGTCAATTAGAAACATTAAGAAACTGAGTTCTATTACTTTCATTAAAATCAGTCAAGATCTGAAAATAACGTTTTTACAGGATTCAAATATTTTCTCTCATATTCTACACTATTAAGTGTGTATACTCATACATAAAAAATAGAAATAAAACTAATGTGTAGTCATAACATTTGAGGGATAACTATAACCAGGCATCAGCCTGTAATTGCAGAAGTGAATAACTACATGAATAAAATGTAATGCATAAAGCAACAATAATAAAAAATCATTAAAAATACATGGAAAAAAACAATTAGTAAAGAAAACTAAGTCCACTACCAGTAGCATAAGCTTTATGTTTACACCAGTATCTTGTAATGCTCCAAATACACTTCCTAGTCAACCAGATTGTTTTACTGTGACATAAAAAAATGAATAAAACAATGTAGTAATAATTAAAGGAAGTCACACATATCACCAAGCAAATTATTTAAAAAAAATATATATATATACACATACAGAGAGAGAGAGAGAAAATGTGTTTATGTAAAAATTAAATGTCTCCCATAAATTTAAAACAAACTAATAGCTGTGTATATGTACAGGTTGTCCCAATCTGTGAAGCTGGTGGTTTCTTATGTAATTTGAGATGGGAAATAGGAAAAAACAGGTCCCATAACTGTAACTCCAGTAATTTTTAAGACATCCGATGTAAAAACACAAAATTCAGTGTTGAAAAACAAGTTAGATTTGTAGTACAATAGCTTTGTTAAATGATTAATAAATGCGGAATTTAGTAACAAAACTTGTAGAGAATTTAATTCTGTGAAAATTGATGTAAATACATCCAATAAAAAGTAAATAAAAACTTCTAAAAATCAGTTTTTTATTGAAGGAAAACAGTCGAAAAATAGACAGAAAACCGATTCTTTCTGTATCTAATCAACAATATTCTTAATATAGCAAAACAAAAAACTATTGCACTTTTATTGAGCAGCCAACTCAACGGGCTTTAGTTGGGCTGACATCAGTATACATCCAGGAGGAGGCAGCACAAACTTTCATCGATGGGCTACGATACGCTGAGATTAAGAGGCACCTTCTTCTCAGGTCAGTGAAAGTCAATCTATAACCCCATTACTCAGACTCTGCGACTGGAGGCAGCCGGCATGATGGGTCGCCTTCAAAGAATGTAAGCTGATTGCCACATGGAGGCAGAAAATGATATCAAGACTTCTATGGAACAAGAATGATTGCAACGGGAGACTGAAAAATGCCTGCTACGGAACTGAAGAACAAGGGTCAACCAGTCTGCTGGAACTGCAGCGAACCAGGCCACCTAAAAAGACACTGCAACAAGAAGTCTATAACTTCCGCTCTGCCTCAGGGAAACTAAGACTCGCTGGTCAAAGGAGGGGTTTGCCGGCACTATCACACCGTCCCCTTGTCAAGTCTTGTTAAACATCTCGACGATAAGCATAGGATTCAACAGCGTGATCGTCGACAGTGTAGTTGAAGACCATCCATATAAAATAACAGCATCGATATCCGTCGCTACACAAAACATCGTCAGCAGTTGTGAAAAGACGAGATTAGATCGACCTTATGTCAACAGTACTGCATGCGATGATATTTTACCTATTATCAGCGAGGCTCGCGTAGATTTAGAGCTTGGTCGCTGCTGTCTTCTTGTATGGATACTCGTCGCTAAGATTAAGGACTTCATCTTTGGTCTGGATATCCTTCAAGCTTACGACGCTACTGTAGACGTTGGACTTCATCTCCTGCGGCTGGATGATGAAGAACGATATGGAGTTCG
This sequence comes from Lycorma delicatula, assembly GCF_047948215.1. Classification (NCBI taxonomy): domain Eukaryota; kingdom Metazoa; phylum Arthropoda; class Insecta; order Hemiptera; family Fulgoridae; genus Lycorma; species Lycorma delicatula. Next base: position 246,797,734 of record NC_134455.1, on the reverse strand, counting down.
GGAAGCGAACCAGTCAGTGAAAGTGATACTATTAAAAGACGTGACGATTCCGATACGGACCGAGAAAGTGGTGATGGTCGAGTTCTCAAATCCTCTTAGGGCGCAGCAGGAGTTATAGAACCTGGCAATACGGTACTCAGAACAAAGTTCCAATTGGCCGTTCATTAGTTTTAAATACAAGAAGATTCCCGTCCGGATGGTAACCTCGGAACGACTGAACAGACTATGTCAAGAGGAACCACTCTAGGAAAGTTTGAATCTGTACTCTGGGCAACCTAGAGATTCGAAAGAGAAAATGCCGAGAAACAGAAGCGAATGGATGGCCACTTACAAAAATTAATATCGGGTGCAAGCGCTGCATTAGATATTGAAAACCAGAAGCAATTACGGCAGTCTATCGTTGAATTTCAAGATCTCTGCAAGACAAGATACCTACGACCGTACAAATACAGGGTATCATCGCATCAACACAGGAGACGCCCAACCAATTCGTTAACACCACGGAGCCTGGCCCTAGAAAAAACAAAATGAAATCGACAAGATGGTGAAGGATGTGAAAGATAAAAAAGTCATTGAATATTCGGATAGTGCTTGGTCTTCTCCTGTTGTTCTAGTCAAGAAGATGAAGAATGAACTGCGTTTCCGTGTGGATTACAGAAGACTAAATGACGTTACGAAGAAATACTGCTTTCCTCTACCACGTATCGACGACACTCTAGACACGCTTCAAGGTGCAAAATGGTTTAATTTGGTTCTTCGATAGGCTGCAAGATGCAAATCTGAAGTCTAATCCGGACAAGTGTAATCTCTTTCGTGAAGAAGTCCAATACTTGGGTCATATCGTCTCAGCGAAATAAGTGCCTACGGACCTAGAAAAATTAAAAGCTGTACACGATTGGTCTGGTTGAACGAAAGATATAACCAAAATATTATCACAATCACCAAAAACACAATTTCAAATTAAAAGCGTTAGTGAAGTGTAAAAATGTTAATTGTTTGTTATAACTACTGGTTCAAAAAAATACATGGAATAATCAAGCAAGCTACTCAATCGTTAAGAGCAACATCTACTTAGAGTAAAACTATTTTATTATTTATTATTTTGAAACTGAAACAGCTCCATGGCAAGTGAATCTTTGTAATTTAAAATAAAAAAACTGTTTTTTGAGGGATACCTGTATACTGTAAGTGTGTTTGGGTAAATGTTTTCGAATTACATTAGAACAACATGAGACTGGTCTCTATTAGCCGATAAAACTTAAATTTAAAACCAATAATTTATTTATTTTTATATTTTATCAGGATAAGCCACGATTCGATCGGGAGTGATCTCGAAACTTATATACGACTTATTTTTTACTAATACGTACAGAACTGTTCCGAAATACATTTTTTAATATAATTTGAATTACACAACGAATGCCATTCAAGCGTTTTTCAACTCCCTTCACAATGCTGAGCCCTGATTTTGCGAATTTCGGTATTAACTGAAACACGGCAAATTTTTCTTCTTTAACCAAAAATCAAACGTCTGTCGCGATATTTTTATTTCACGCAACACCTATTTTCTAATAGCAACCAAACCTGAAATTACACAAACAATTAGATGCGAATATCATCATTTTTCAGAAGAAACAATAACAATAAATTTAAGAACTTCTGACGATGAAGGCGACAGGGTAATAAATATATATATTTAATCTGAAACAAAAACGGTAACAACCTTTGCAGGCCATCTCGTATATGAAGTGTGACAAACCATTCAGTTTTTATTGTGTAGCGGAGCAAAGCGGCTGGATACAAGTCCCAGACTTGGTTTATCCTACTCTTATATATGCACTCAATATATACATGCACTCAATAACCGAATACTCTAATTCATAAATACTTACTTCATACATGTAAGCACCTCTATATTATTCTAACGTACTGCAAATATCATTTAAAATTTTTATTTTCTCCTTATTATGACCTTAAACCGTAGACTATTCGTGATTTCAATTTCAATCCTGAAACGAAGGACTTACTACAGTAGAAATTTTCTCCGACTTAAGGATGTAAATGTTAACGCTACACGAAAACACCAGTAAGAAACCGATCAAAAACGATTTATTTCGAATAATAGTTCATTTGTACTTTAAAGTTGAACTTCTACATTAAAAGTTACACATTAGGATTTGACAATTAAAAAATAAACAAGATTCCCACTACAAAAGATTTTTTTTATAATTACTAGAAAAAAAAAGGTTAATTATAATTTGTATTACACAGCGTTACTTTAATCTCATCCTTTCAAATAAAAAGAATATTCACGGTTTAATAAAATAATCTAACGAGAATATAAGCGAATGTGTTTGATCGCAACAATGATGTCATAAGTAAATAACGAAAGGAAAGTTTTGGAAAATAACAACGGCCGCTACAATTAATACGGTTAAATAGCAAGTAATGTGCCGTAGATACATTTCAGAAAATGTTGATATATTATATTATTTCGATTAGTTTTATGAAATCATACTGTTAACGGAGTCGTCAAGTTTCTATTGGATAAAAATCAACGTGACCTGCGTTAACACACACTCACTCTAATGGAAACTCAACTGCCTACTTGTTCGAATGAATTTTCTTTCTCTTCTGGTGGTTCAAATTTATTAGTTTCAGACTTAAAAAATATTACTAAATATAGTATTCAATTCGTCTATAAATCGATAACATCAAATGTCTCTTCGAGGTTACAGGAGTGAACCGCTAAACATTTAACATACTAGTACTTCGGTCATTTACGTTTCTTCTTTCTTTTTGTGTTTAGCCTCCCGAACAACCGTAAGGTATTAACTTCAGAGAATGAATGAGGATGATATGTACGAATGTAAATGTAAAAGGTGTAGTGTAGTCTTGTACGGTCTCAGGTCGATCAATCCTGAGACGATTGGTTAATTGAAACTCCACCACCACAGAACATCGGTATCCACGACATAGTATTAACATTTGAATAAAGTATCTGCCTTCATTAGGATTTGAACCTTAGAACTCTCGACTTCGAAATCGGCTGATTAACGATCAAGAGTTCACTACTAGACCGATCCGGTGGGTTAATTTATGTTAAATCTTAAGTAATTAAGAGTTACAAACTCGGAATTATCAAACACACGATACACAAATCAAGAAAAAAAATGTAATAATACAGCACATTATACAAAAAATTATCACAAACCAACGGATTGAAAGAATAATACGAAGGACTAAATAAATGTATATATGTAACGTTTCAGTGATTTGCTTGTTCACCTAAATACAGTAAAAAACATTTTATAATTAGGTGCGAGAGGAAGCGCATTATCCACTTACACTATCTATTATTCTTTTTCACGAATAATAAATAATAAAACACACCTACCGAGCTACCTAATAAACTCACAACAAACTAAGGAAGGAAATATTACCCAATGAGAGAACCCGCGCAGTGTCCCGCGACGACGATTACAAGAGAAGAGAGCACATAGGTTCGTCATCCTGGCCCTAACTGTGTAACATGTAAGGCGGAAGTAGTAGTGCCGAGTGTACGTGAAAAAAAGGGTCACGATCGCCAACGTTTTCACAACGCATCCGTCAACAAGGCAAAACTCAGACTTTCTTATTTCTACGATTACCGTTTTTAATCCGTTCGATTATCATTAATGTAAAGAATAACAAAATCGTTAACGTTACGTAGGCAAGTTTTTCACTTAAATTTAAGTCTTGAAAAGTTAAAAATCTCTCTCAAGCTGAAAAAAATCAATTACAAAACTGCAGTAACTAAAAAATAATCAGCGTTTTACAAAGGTTTGAAATAAGATTTCAACCCTCACTGGAAATCAATTCTACCGTTGATGTGCTTTATTTAAAATCAACGTAGAACTTAAGAGAAACTAATATATACAGAGTGTTTCATGAGGACTCTGCAGTACTTAACAGGCGTATTCCGCCCATCAAAACAATGAAAACGGTTCATGTAAACATAGGTCTGAAAACGCTTCGTTAGCGAGTTACGGCTAGCGAATAATTTCGCGTGGAACTCAGCTCCCCCAGTGAAATGAGGTTGTACTGAAATTTTTTTGGTCGTTAATCTCGAGGCAAAATTAACGGTTTTCTACGGTTTTTGAGCTGTAAATTCAATAAAATAGGTCCCACAAATGTATCTCCTTCAGTTTTTAATATATCTGACTTAGAACCCAAAATTAGGGGTCCAAAAACTAATTTATTAATGTTTAGCTTAAAACAACTTTCTTAAATATGTAATAAACGCATAAACCTTTTCTACAAAACTTGTAAAGAATTTAATTCTTAAAAAAGTGATGTAATCAACGTCAGCGAACGCTGAAACTATGTCTTCAAATTCGTTTTTATTGAAAACCAATCACAACTAAACGGTTAATAAAACTGAACATTGCATAGGAAAATTTAAATTACGAGCATATTTTTCTGTAAACAATAAAAATGAATTTGCAAACATTGTGTTCAGTTTCTGCCACAGCCTTTTTTTCATAATCGTTTGAAATGCAGCTATGGACCACAAGCCGTAAAATGACTGATTCCTACGTAGGTGAATTTATGAGTTGATAGGATAAAATAAAACCGATATTTTTCACAAAATAATACATAAAATTTTATAGGATTCACAGATCAGAATATGTAGTATTGTAAATGTAAATTTACCCTAAAGAGAAAACTGTGTAAATAATAAAACTTTAAAGTAAAAAATGTAAGACGGTTATAAAAATCTATAGATTTATATTAGTAAAAATAAAATAAAAAATGAATGAAATTAAAAACAAAATAAGTAAATTAGTAACTCGAGCCGGCAACTGCACCGTTTTGCTTAACAAAACGTATTAATTTATTGTTTTTTTTTTTTAAGTTAATTTAACTTTGACTTTAGTCTTCCGAAACGTTTTTTAAAGAGATTTTAGAATAAGTGCCAGATAACTTTGACCGATAAAGGATTTCTGATTTTTAAAAATAGTTAAATACGGTATTAATTCGGCTACTGCGATTAACAGCTCAAAATGTTAGTTAAATCGTAGGCGCGTTAAGTCAGAATTTTTTTTACACGTGTAGCTCGTAATAGTGGGCTCATATATAAGAGACCAGAATTGCAGAAATAATAATTAATTTTTGAAATAGAGCCTACAATTTTTTTCCCACTTTATTTGTTTTTAATAAACTCAACCTATTATGGCACTTTTTCCTTCTATTATTGCAAACATAATCTATTGTAATGATAAATAATAATTGTTCACAGATAATTAAAAATTTATAATTGCATAATACTCATATTCAGTGATAATATTTGCATCCATTCGTTTCACAGAAATACTATATTCCAAACACAAACACGGACAATTAATTCACAATAAGTTAAGAAATCCATACGGTAGTAAACATGCAAGTTAATAATGAAATTCATAACTAAGATAATCGACTCGTTCTATACCGTACGCTGACCATTAACCTTCCCCGCACACACAAACACATACGCTACACGATCCAATAATCGTATTACTACCGTACGTAGAGGTAGTTACTCTACAATGACCGACACCTTTCTTTAGATTAATGTAATTTTAAATAATCGATTCCTTGAGAAGAATATAAAAAACACAATAAAGAAGTTAAAATCCCTCACCGCGGTAAAAAAGTAAAACCTATAAAAAAACTGTCCCAAAAAAATTAATAAAAAATAATCTAATAAAAGAAGAAAAATCAGATACTTCAGCAGTAAACGAATAATACGTCTGCATAAAAAAGCGGCGCTACTGTTCCGCAATCGAATGCCATCAACTAAAGCAGATTCGCATCTGGTGTTGTTTATTTATTCATTCTGCAGACCACGAAGTAAAACGCCCGATAGTCACTCTAATTTATTATAACCTTTTTTTTTATGACGATATAAATTTATCGTTATAAACACTATGAATACATGACTGAAGTTAAAAGTTAGGCTAATATTCTGTTGAACTACACACTCATCCGAACTTTTAAAAGATTTTAAATGACAAAGAATTTCACACGAGCGTTTTTGTCTGACACGTAGGAACTCAGATTTTTGGAGAATAGCTGAATACTTCGGCTGCACGACCAACAGCTCAAAACATTAACATTAATAAACAGTTATATAAGATGTACGTATACAACAGCTTGGATTCCACAAATAATTATTTAAAAAAAATTAATAAATTGCATTAAAGCATTATTCGAAGCAAAAAATGTAACGTAAATACTGCAATAAAACTGTGGTGACAAATAGAAATTCTAACTCCTTATAAGAAATCAAAGTAATCTTTCTAAAGAATAAATATAAAATTCTGTACTATATGAAATATTTTTTAACATATATTTTTTTAAGTCTAAAGAACTAAACAATTACTGAAAAATTAAAATTATTCTTTTAAACTTTTTACCCACGATGAAACGGAGACGGTATATGCGTTTGGAGAAAAAGGTTGTGTGTGTGTGTGTGTGTTACCATTTTCCTCAAAAATACTGAACCGATTTCGATAGGGTTTTTTGCATTATATTATATCATCAGCCTATAAACGTCCCGCTGTTGGGTTCAGGCCCACTCATCTTTAAAAATAAATAAAAAATAAAATTTAAAAAACCCACGACGAAAAAACCTTAAATACTCGTAATTAAATAACTGTATTTTTAACTTATAATCCACTGCGACACTGTGATATTGTTTTTAAGACAATAAAATTTAAGATTCTATTGACCGTCGTGCGTGACCCGTAGACTGCATAGATAAGCTTTAGTTATCATGGTCACGCATGACCGGTTAATCAAAATCTTAAATTTTATCGTATTAAAAATAGTATCACCTCACAGCGGATAATAAGGTTATACAGTTATTTAATAATTTCATGTTTTAATTACGGTTTTTCGACGTGGTTTATTTTAATTTTGTTTTTTATTCTTTATTCACCTTTACAGAGCAATCTAATTACAATATATAAGCAGAATAAAGTGCGTGCTAACAGTATATCTTTCATATCCGAGGTGAACTTATAAAGTGACACGTTTCAAGTTTACTATTTAAACAATACATTGTTTACGAAAATATACAAAAGCCCACGTGCACAAAAACAATATCAGAAGTTATCTTTGAACCGTTTCATAGGAAGGCATGATACAACAAACAGAATTTTCATAAAATTCTAACCCGCAACGAGACAACACCCCCCTCTCCACCAATACCTACTCCGTTATCTGATTTTTTTCAATCGTTTAACAACCTCCCTAATGCACAGGCTGCAACACCAAATTGTAGATTAAGAATAACAGCAGATAAAAGCTTTCAACAAACGAATACCGACACATGCCCGGGCGTAATAATCTTTTTAAGAATTTAGTATTTTTGGAGTTCGGAAATTACAGAACATCTAAAAACACAACATCCGATAGAGAAATTTTGACAGGTAACAATAGTTTCCGAATGCGATACTTAAAAATGGAAAAATTTCCAAAAATCTAATAATCTAATCGCAAAAAATTCAACACAGGCAAAAGAATAAATGCAACACAAAAAAATCAGGAAAAAACGTATAACGACAACGGTTTTACCCGATCTGTAGCGCGCAAGGTCTAACTATTGTTAGTGGTGCCGTTATCAAGTAGTATTACTAGTAAAATTATTTACAGTAATTAACATAGTTTATTTTCTATGATTACAATACAATAAACGTTTACTTAGTCAATATTTTTAGGGGATCAATTAATTAATAAATTTTATCACTTGCCTTTGATAATAAATTTATTACAAATATACAAAAAATATTCCTCCTGTACTATACAATTCGAAATATAATCTGCAACAACGATTTGTATCATTTAGAAGAATTATTTTGCAATAAGAAAAAATATCTATTTTTAATACGGAGTTCACAAAAATCTGAATTTTTTTTTTATCATGGGCGTTTTAGGTTTAATAATTGAACAGCAAACTTGAAGATACAACAAATTAAATAGAGATACGAAAACAACCTTGTACGTTCAAAATGGAAAAAATAGTAACATTTAAGAAAGCATTTAAGAAAGTAACATATCAATCACTCTATTTGTGTCATTTCAGTAATTTTATTTTAAAACGACTTTTAAAAAAATACCCTAAGTGATTACTTTAAAAATGAACTGAAGTAAATAAATAAACTTACTGAAACGTAAATTTCGTTAAAAATAATTTTATAATCTAATTCTTAACCACCGACCGCATCAAAAACACATCGTGGATTAAAAAATTAAATTTTATAAAAACTGAATTTTCAAGAAAATAGAATAAATACAACCAATATATTCCTTAATAATGCCATTACCTCTTTTAAATCTTTAAAATATCTTCTAAAATAATTTAAAGTGAAAACCAGCCCCCCACCCTTTGTTGAAGCCGGTAGAAGGCTGTTCGCTGTTTCATCAACCGAACCCAGATTATAATTCAATGGTATTACACCGTACACAGCTAAAGTAAGAATAAAGAGAGGGAGAAGAGACAAAGACATGGGGAATCTTGAATTAAACAATGCGGGAAAGTCGGATGGAAGTTGAAGTGTGTCTGACGACATCCAGCGAGGCAAAGTTGAAAGGAAACCACTTCACAGTGCGTGTCCATCACTGGTTGATTAAATTACTCGCTAGTGCCATGCGGTTTTCGCTGCATTCTTTTGTAAGTACTAATTGAAATTCCATATAATTTTTATGATAAACGTATGAAATCTGCCGGTACACAGATTATTTTTTTTTTGTTTTGTATTTCCAGACGTTTGGAAATTTTTCTGTCTGTTTATTCAAATTTCGCTAAAACCGGCTCGGACAAATTTTAACGATATTTTTAAGGACGTCTTTAAGGATATCTTCACTATAACGTTTAAATATTGAACTACTACGTATATTAAAAATTTTTTGTGATGGTACCGCTCTCTTACTGAAAAAAAATTTGAAAAATATTTACAATTTTAGAAAAAAATATCAGAGAAAAATTAAACTCCATAAAATTAGTAAAACGTTTGTCTTAAACCTTTTCTGAAATAATTAAAGCTCCGCTTCTCTCTTACAGAAAAATTCTTCTGTTACCCGTAAAAAACAAGGAAAAATACAGTTAAATGAGGTAAACATCGATCAAGGCTACAATTAATTCGCATAACTACCTTAGGTATATATTACCTAACTACCTTACCTTAGGTATATATTTGGGTATCAAATGCGGATAAATTGACAGTTCTTAAACTTACTACTAAGATTTCTAAATCGGTCAAATAATTTTTCGACTACAATGAAATTTAACAATAATTTTTACTTAATACCAATTTTTAACACTTCTCTCCTTAGACGGCATTTTTATTGTTGTACGACCCGATTAATTTATCTAGCGCCACCCGATTAAGATGCGGCAGAACATTGTTTAAGTGAACGGTTACCACTTCGGTTATCATATAGGAACAAACTCAAGATGAAAAAAATGTATACGGCAGGTCTTTCTTTTAATCTTTAAGTAGGGTGAAAGTTGGGGGCAAGAGTATTTTACGGTTAATTTCAGAAAATAAACAACTATTTACTTTTTACCTCTTGTACGAAGTAAATCTTTTTCAAATTTCAACGGATATATTTAATTTTGAATTCATCCCTGAATCCATTTTGACTAGTTTCGGCGTGACGTCTGTACGTACGTATGTATTACGTACGTAAATATTAGCCGCAGGATGTTGAAATTTTGAATTTAGGACTGTTGTAACATCTAGTTGTGCACCTCCCCTTTTGATTGCAATCGACTGAACCATAAGTGTCCAGAAAAGGCCAAAATCAAAAGAAAATTTGGATTTTTGAATTTTTTCAACTGCAGTGAGGGTTATTGCCCTCATTGAGAGCTTTTCAACGATATATCATAAGTGGTACTTATTTTCATCGGTTCCAGTTATGCAAGATTAAAATATAATTTTAATTAATGAAATAGTGGCACTTACAAGGGGAAGGCACATCGGTTCGAATCAACTTCATCTCCCTTTTTTTACCTTTTTTTTTAAATTTAAATATATTGATTTATAAAAAATAACTTTTAACTTCAAATAATTCAATAATAAAAAAAAATTAAAAAAATATCAGAAGTTATTAATAAAATAAAATTTTATGTACTTTTCATTAAAAAAAAAAAAATGTGTATATATAATTTAGTAGGCGTACAAGGAAGTCATGTAATGTCCACATCGGGGTTTTTTAATAGGAAAAGTTATCTTTTAAAATTGTAAATGTTTTAATTTTAAGATATCGTATTTAAAAGATTATGTCTAAATGGTGTGTCACTTAATGATAGCATCGCCATTCTGAATTATTTGTACAGAATGAATGTGCTGCAAAAGGCATTATACTAGTTATTTTACAAGAAAATTAATTTAGATCATACAGATAAAATATTCATGTAATTTTCATATTTATAAGTATTAAACAATACGATCCACAAGGATTATTATGTCTCAGTGATACGATTTATTGCATTTTTGGAAAATGTGAAATGTCATTACTTCTTGTAAACTATTTTTGAAAGTATTGATTTTCTATAAAAATTTGAAACAAAATTAAATTTTGTAAAACTTCGTTTAATCATACTTTTATATATATATATATATATATATATATATAAATGATGAACGGTCTTAACTTTATCATTTTAAAACTTCGTAAAAAATTTGTTTTTAAACTCACAAGATAGGATAATTTTGAAAGCTTAAAAATATGTTATCTTTATACAATGCCATCCTCAGAGAGATTAGAATAATTTTGTTTGTCTTATTATTTCGACAAGAATTAACTTCTGTGATGACAAAACTTAAAAAGCAATGCGTACATTTTATCAAAATGAATCTGATAGAATATTAAACTGTCGCGCCACAGTCATTATAGCAAAATTCAAATGTAAGTCTTTAAGAAACTCAATAATAAAAATTAAAATATTTTATAAACTCAATAACATAATATAATAAAATGATGCTAACTTAAGATGAAAAAAAACTTTTTATATATATATATATATACACACATATACACATGAATTTCGAGACTAAAGTCTCGAGATATTGCAAATGAGTGCAATTCATTTGCAATCAAACGCTTTCTCACTGGCCTTCTGTAACTGACTAATTACACAAAAAAGTAATAATAACAATAATCACACACATACTACAAGTTATCTCTAAAGTAAAAACCGTTTCATTGTAAAACAATTTATTCTGAAAACTTTATAAATATTTTTTTCTCTTAAACTACACATACCTTATACTACTTCTCTACATAATCGCCACATGAATTAAGACATATCGTAGCGATACACCAACTTCAATATACCCTCATCGTATTCTTCTGCCGCCAGTCCGTTTAGCCACTGTTTAACAGCATTTTTAATTTCATCGTCACCCGCGAATCGCTTATCACTCAAAACTTCTTTCAATTTTCCAAACAAATGGTAATCAGAAGGAGCTAAGGCCGGACTGTATGGTGGGTGATCGTAAATTTTCCATCCAAATATTCTCAGTAAATCACGTGTCGGCCCGCAAAATGTGGACGTGCATAATCGTGCAGCAGGACGAGGCCGTCGGTCAACCCCCCACGTCGTCGATTTTTAATGGCGCGCCGTAACTTACGTAGAGTTTTGCAAGTAGGCTTCTGCATTTATAGTCGTTCCACGCGGCATGAAATCAATCAGCAGTAAGCCAAACCGATCACAAAAGACTGTGGCCATCAGTTTGCGTCCAAACGGCTGTGACTTGACCTCTGTCAGCCTGGTTGGTGATTGAGGGTGACGCCATTCATTTGACTGCCGTTTTTTTTTCTGGCGTGTAATACGACATCCATGTTTCATCGCTGATAACAATTGAATTAAGGAACTCATCATCTTTTTCTGTGTAGCGCATCAAAAATACCAAAACAGATCCCATTCGGATTTTTTTATGATATTCCGTAATACTTGCGGCACCTGAGGTGCACAAACCTTGGTCATGAACAATGCGACCGATAACAGCTCTTAAAACATCAGGAAAAAGAAGGGCTAGATCAGAAATCGTTGAGCGACGATCTTTTCTGATTTTATCACCGACGCGTTTCAAGAAGTCCTCGGTGATTATCGAGGGCCTCCCCAAACGTTCTACATCATGCACATTAATTGTTACTTCTAAACCTTTCACACCATTTTCGGACGTTTCTTTCGTTACATTATCAACGTACACAGCAACCAACTGACTGTGAATTTTAGCCGGCTTAAGGTTTGATGGTTTAAAAAACGTATAACTCCACATATACGAACGTTGCCGTCAGCGGAAACATCGATTTTCCTATTCATTTTATAACGTAATAACTCACAGGTAATCAAAGATACTACAACGCAAAAACTTACAGAAAACAATGCAGTGTGTACATTACTACCGTGGCCATGAACGACACAGGTTCGCCAACCTTAAGGAGAGAAGTTTCCCAGCGGTCTTTACTTTAGATATCCCTCGTAATACTGTGTTAAATTTGGACATAAATTTTTTAAAAACATTTTCCTTTTTTACCTTATGAAAGATTTAAAACAGTCACAGACTTATTCTTTACTTTATTACTAAAAAAGTAACAGATTTTCTTTTTTAATTACCATATAATCACCGATTCTTGAATGTTTTGTTCATAATTCAATTTTAAATGAACAAAAAAGAAAGAAAGCAGATTATACAGAAATCATTTCTCTAAAACACTTTTTCACTTGTTTTTCTGCTAAGTAAACTGCAAAAAAAAAACGAAATAAATGAAACGTACTCTTTCATAATATTCACCTTTCACTGGTGCATATCACTTGAAATATTAATTGAAAAAAAACATAATTATTTACGTAAGAATATGGTGATTACAAAAAAATTACTATTTAATTCAAGGAAAATTATTAATGTTCCAGGTTTTATTTTTGTAAGCATAACAAAAATAAAGTGGGGTCGGTTCTTTAACGTCACTTTACGCGCCGATTTATACGTTGATATGTTTTTATTTAAAATTATTTCAGGAAATACACTGATACTTCTGTAAAAAAAAAAGAAAGGAAAAGGTTTGCTTATTTGAACAGCTACTATTACTACTTCTACTACTAATTCCCAAAACAATTTAACACGATTCCCTACCGAAGTTTTAAATAGTTATAGTTTTTTTTAAATTTACCTTCTTTTACTGATTTTTGAGGATTTTGATTATTATTTTTATCCTAATTTTACAGATTTTTAATTAGCTAATTATTTTAAAAATTATGTAGTCAAAAGATTCAGAGCTACATAAATTTAAAAATACGACGTTGATATATTTCAGTACGATTTACACATGTAATAATAATAATTATTATTATATCGCCTATATATTACTCATATTAATCATTAAACAGACTCTAAGTTAACTTCATTCTAAATATTTTTTTTTTTAGATTTGACGGGTGTATTTCATGAATGCTGTCGATGTCATATCCTGCATTAAAGCGGTTCAATTTTTTTTGTGCAATAATAATGCCTCCGCGATTACGTTTTTATAAGAAAGAGAATCGGCTACAAAACACCTATACCTCACTTTACGACCTAGATACGTTCCGGAAAAGTTGGCCGTAAAGCGAAAAGCCGTATAACGAATCAATTATTTTGATACAAACCCATACAAATTTAATTGGATCTGTTCCAATTTTTTTTTTATAAAATAATATAGTTTTTAATTCATAAAGCACTTTATTCTTTTTATTTCCTATAAAAATGCTTACATAAAAATAAAAGTACAAAACAATGAAATAATAAACAGAAATTAAAAAAATAAACATATAGATTAAAAAACAAAAGAAATCATACGCACATACATATAACAAAAAACATACAACGAAATGTTTAAAAAATGTTTTAATCTGATGGACGAACATGAACACGAAGAATCATTAAGCTATAATATGCTGCCATCACTTTCCGCTGTTGTGGATCGACCCAGTTTAAAATATTGGTCCAACGTTGTCTGGTTCACCTTGCTTTCTGCTTCTTTTTGCAGTGTTTTGTAACAGCTAATGGCCGAGTTTACTCCTAGAGACACTTTAACGCTGCGTTCTTCGATCATTTTGAAGAAGGATGTTCATTCTCTGCTCAAAATAAGAAAACGCATTCGACAAGTTTTTTGCCGTTAGCTGTTTGCATACAGCAGGCTCTGGCTCTGGCTCCTCATCAAGTGCTCATTCTGCTTCTACCTAGATCAATTCCTCGTTTGATAGAGGTTCTCTGTCAGCATCTAGACAATAAATCAAATCACCTTCTTTCAAATCCTCAAAACCACTGTTTGCTAATATGTTTTGTCGAATTTCAGAGTGAGAATTAACTTCAGGCTCGTTAGTTTTTATTCATTCTGGCCAGATTTCTTTTCCAAACATGGTTCATTGCGGTTGATTTTAATTCCTTCCGCGATTCGTTGTCTACGGCATCTCTGATTCTGTATATTTTCCAAAACCGTTTTATCGAAGATTCATCATCGGTTTCGTGAATAAGTTAACGAAACGTTCTGCGTAAATAATAAGCCTTAGAAGTGGCAATTGCACTCTGATCTATTGACTGAATCAGAGCTGTTGTATTTTTAAGAATATACTCGATCTCCACATCTTCAGATAATTCGGATAAATTAACCCGGTGCCCTGGAGCATTATCCAAAATGAGCACGTCTTGTTGCTCAAGTTGTTGTCCTTCAAATATGTTTTTACTTCTGGGAAAAAGTAATTTTTAAATCGGTCTTCAAAGAGAATCTTAGTCATCATCCAACCTTTCTTGTTGTTTCTCCAAATGACGGGCAGTTGTTTCCTGTTCAGCCCTTTAAAACACCTTGGATTTTCAGAAAAATATACTAAGTGGTTTTAGCTTAAAATCCCCTGCGGCATTAGCACCAAAGTGCAAAGTTAATAGTTCTTTTGACACTTTCTATCCAGATGCAGACTTTTCGTACTTTGAAACGTAAATTCTTTCAGGTATTCGCCTCCAACAGAGTCCTGTCCCGTCTACATTGAAAACTTGTTCAGGTCGGTATCCACCTCTTTCAATAATTCTTTTCAAAAAGTTGGTATATTCTTTAGCGCGTCATCATCGGCACTAGCTCTTTAACCTTTTATTTTAAGTTGTGCAAATTGTAGCGATTTTTTAATTTTTCAAATCAACCTCGGCTTCCTTGGAATGTTACATCTTTCACAGATTCATCAGTTTCCTCCCTCGTTAAATTTTCAAAAGTACTTTTAGCCCTTCCTTGGATAGTTATTTGGCTCATTGGCATCCTTCGTTGATTGGCTTCGATCCACATATCTAATAATTTTTCCATAATGCTGCTTCGTTGGAGAGTTAATTTCGAGGCGCTTAAAGGTACAGCAGACAGCGAATGTATTTTAATTTCCTCTTTTCTATCGCGAATAGTTTAAACGGTAGACTTCGCCAGTTCCATTGCATTACAAATTTGAACAATTTCTCACCGGCTTCAATACGACATAAAACTTCTAGTTTGGTCTCTAGCGTGACAGATTTTTTGCTTCTCTTTTTATTTTTATCAATATCAATCTCCAAATTCAATGAACGTTTCGGTGGCATTTTTTCCTAAAAAAGGAACGATTATATTTAAAAGAATTAATGAATTAATTATATATGTTACGAAAATACAGTCTTTCTAATACATACTACCACATACTGTACGTTTACAATTCACCAATACAAACAGAAACAAAACCCAACCTGAAAACAAACAACAATAAACACGTCAAACTACATACGCTAAAGCGACAACGTAGTAAAATGATGACGGAAGCAAAATGTAGCAGTGCCGCCTAACGGGAGAACGATTAATTGATTCTAATTGATTGATCGTATAAGGAACCATAGTGAGTAGTAAATCGACAGAACCATAATTAAAAAAGGCTGTTATAGCGAAATGCCGTATAAAGAGCGGCCGCATAGCGAAGTATAGTTGTATTTGTTTCAATATTTTTTTCCTTTTAGTATTGTAAAAGGTGAAAATAAAAATTACCCCGTTTATGAATAAATATCAAGTGTATTATGTCGATCAACGATCAATACAGCAATAAGTCAGGTATATGCTTAAGTGGAAACCGCAGACTCGGATACTGACACCGCTAAACAAATAAAATGAAATAATTAAGACTCCGTCATCAAAGGATCGTTATTGATTATTTCCCAGTTTTAGTGATTCGGTGGACTAGACTTAAACCTGTTCAACAAGTAATAATTACAGGCAACAGGAGTGAAGTTGGCCATTTTAAATGGAAGAAAACTAATGTACATCGGCTAGAAAAAAAACACTGCTAAAACACGATGGAACATGAAATCCGGCGAAAAGTGGTTTTGAAAATTTTTGTACCCAATTTAAAAAAAAATTGTTAGTTGTGCGATCGATCAGGCACCATATCATATGACAGACCAAGATATCAGAAATCCTACAAAAGCGTGGATAAAATCCCACATAATTTAATGTCTACAAAAGAGGAATTCACAAGTTCTTAAATATGTAATCGATTTCGATAAACCAAATAAGGGATCTGTAATATATTTTGGGAGGTTTTATTTTCAAATAACACAAAAGAAGTAGGCCATATATTTTGACAGCCCTTATTGACCTGATATAAAAATAGACCGAATGGCAGTCGCAAATAGTGAACTTAACAGCGTTTGAGGTTACATTAAAAATAAAACGAATCTTGCAGATTCGTTGAAAAAAGAAAGTAGTGTTAATATAACGTAAGGACGTTGAAAAAATGCTTTTGAGTACAGTAACACTCGTATTATAAAAAAATCTGAGTACGCTAGGTTAAAAAATTACTGAACACGCACCGGTTATTATAGAATCGGATTTAACTGAAACATCTATTTCTCTGATGAGGGATCTACAATCGGCGACCATAAAGATGACATTATTTAGAAAATTAAAATGCGATTCTTATTACAATTATTTTTTGCCGAAGGAGGTAAAATACGTCAGGTAGAATAACTGATGGGCAGTAAGTAAAGTCACAGAATGATTTCTTAACATTTCGTTTTATAAATTAACATCGATACATTTTATACGAATAAATTCAAGTAATGGCAATAAAAAATCCAAGTAAAAGATGTAATATTTTATATGTTTATAGCGTTGATAATTTAGTTATTTAGAAAAACATTTAAAGTAGGATTTAATAAAACGCATTACGATATTTTTTATTTAATTTCTATATAATAACATTTCAATAACCTGTGCGTGTAAACGGTTCGCTCGCAGGTATAACAAAATCTGACAAGGTATTGCTTTTTTTCCAACCAGACAAACTATGTAAAAACAAAAAAATAACTGCTGCAAAAAAAAATTTCTTCTCAACTTCACTTCTATATCTGATGTATATTATCGAAATCGTAACGAATCCGACACAGCTGTGTCCCTACTCTCAACGAGTTTCTGAATTATCACTTTCGTGTGGTCTTTACAAAAAGTAGAATAAAAGGGAAAGAATAAAAGTTAGTAAGTTGACAATCGGCACTGATGCACAACGAATCAAAATGTAAATCTAATTACGTGTAAGCGAGTTATAATCGGCCAAAGGCCTTCGCAATCAGCTCTAAAAATATTTTTTTTTTCATAAATCTAAAAAAGAGGCCGCAATAGTTATGAATACAACATATAGATAAAATGTTTATATATTTACCGGCAAAAGATTACATTATTTTTATAAGTAAATCACGAAATAGAATGACTAAAGGGGAGAGCAAAAAAACTGATATCGATTTCGATATCTGAAATTTTCTTGAAAATTGTGCACCGAATGTAAAACTTCAACAAAACTGCAACAGACAGAATTGCAAGCGATGACATAAAATAATGTTTCGACCCGACAAGTTAAACAGTTCGAAAACCATTCTTAAAAAGTATTGACAAAATGTAAAGCGGAAATGTTTCCAACGGAAATACTGAAAAATATCTGTTCAATAATCGATGAAGCCTTATTCTCATTGAACAGTTAAAACACGTACTTTTAGATGGTGAAACGGTTCTACTAAAAAATTTATTTTTCAGAGAGTTTTATTAGCAAAAGGTTAAAATAATCTCCAAAAAGATGAAAATATCGCTACAAACAAATTGTTATTAAAAGATAATAAAATAGATCTTCATTTAAAACTTGGTAAAATTGCAGGTAAAGGCAGTTACGTTTTTACGCATTTGAATACTAGAATGTGGATAATGGAGTTCTTTGGTGGTTGGATTTCAATTAACCACACATCTCATTAATGATCGGCCTGACACTGCACAAGACTACACTTCATTTACATTCACACACATCATCTTCACTCATACTCTGAAGAAAAAGAAAAAAGTTGTCGATAAATATGTCTTCTACTGATATATAACCGTACAATACTGACTTTCAGTTTTTCGAAATTTGTTGATAAGTACAGGGCTTAAATCAACAAACTGGTAAATTTCACAAAAATCCTTCTTATATCTGAAATCACTGGATGATAAACATGCAACATACTGCTTAAAATTATTGTAATAAAAATTATAATACAATATCTGAAAGCATTCTTATAATTTTTATCACCTGTTGCAGAATCTAAAAAAAAAAAAAAAGAAGATGGATTGCATCAGAGCTGAAAAAGCATGCTAATGTATTGGATTGTGTATGTCCAGTCTGTCCAGTCTACTGGCAGCAAGCTATACATGCAATACTACAATCTGGGTTGGAATTCCTGCTGACAGGGAATGAGTTAATGAAACTGAAAGCAACAAACAGTATCTTTAAAATAAATCTTAATCCAGCATCATATTAGTGAATCGTCTTACTTAATGTGGGTTTTGGGAACGCTCTTTTCAAATACAGAATCAAATCATTTAAACTCTCAGATTTCACATTTTTCAAATTTAATTCACATTTCTTGTTTTTAATTTAAACTATTATGTGGTATCATCAAAAAAATCAAAATCATCTTAGAATTACCACAGTTCCACAGTACTTATGTTTCTAGCTATTTGTAAGCGTTAATGCTAACATTCTTTTAAAACTTTAAAATGACAAATAATTCATTTGAAGTTTTAATTTTATAAATAATAAATCTTCTACCTGGAATAAAATCATACAGAAATGTGAAGCAGTATAACTAATATTTTAGCAAAGATTCACATATGTCTTATTCAATAGTAGATCAATTTCTCAATAAAAACTGGACAACTTTTACTACAAAATTAGGATAATGGAAAAATGGCGATGAATGTTAAAATCCTTATTCAACATTTATAATGAATAATAAATCCACTACAATTCAATTACCGATTCAATAAACCATAAACAAAAATAAGAATCATAATGAAGAAAAAGAATGTTATATTTCCATACTTTATATATGATAGTCATAATTATATATTTTCCAAACAGAAGCAAGTAATAATTTATAACATGTGAAATATTCTTTACAACTGACACAAAAAGAATCTGTCAACAGTTTCCTATAGCAATTTAACATTTCTTAGATTGATGTTAATAATTCACACCCACTTAGCTACTTTCTTCATTTTAACTCGACTAAAAATTACATTGAAACTTCATACTCAGTCTACAAAAAAATTAGTATGTATCAACAAACAGATAGTTTTAAATAAATACAAATAATAACAAACATATACAAATTTAAATTTCACTATTTATAGGTTTTAACACAAGCGACATTTTGAAAAAGCAACACTAAAATGAAATAAACTTTGTAAAAACTTCCTGCCTATGAATATTTAAATGTTATGCAATATTAATTTCAGGTTACGACACTGTCAATTAAATTTGTAGTGGCAATAACAAGGCATTCTCCTCCACCACCATGCTGCACGGGGATATTTTCACGAGGTAATAATCACGCAAGCCACTGGCACCGAGGTTTACAACAAGCAGTATACCACAGTCTCACACAACATAGTGCATTTGACGGAAGCCTTGATGACAGGGTAGAAAGAGACAGGCGTCTGTGGAAACGCATAAGTGCTGCTGAATTTTCCCATGAATTATCAGAACTAGATGATATCCAAACCGGAGTACTAATTAACGTAGACCACGTTCTGGAATTTCATCCGTCTAATTATAACTGCCTGGACAGAGAATGCAGAAAGACTGTTATGGCGTTATGGGAAATACATAAAACAGATTACTCTAAAGGGTATCATATTGTCGTTAAACTTCCAGTGAGTCATAGTTACATTGAAGATTCTTATGAATACACAACTTATGAAGGGTTAAAACATCTTGGAGCTGAAGATAAGCACAAAGAGTACACTTATCGTTACACAATTGGAAGTGATGGTAGACCTAGCTTAAAAACAGATCATCGCCGTGTTTATAAACCAATAAAATTTCCCGTATGGAACAAAAATAAAAATATCTATGATCTCAAGAAAAAAGAATTTCACAGTATCGATGGAAAAAATCATGATATATATGAGGAAGATGAAAGAGATGATAAAGTTATAAGAATAGAACCCAGAACGAGATTTCACAACAGAGAATCATTGAAACCAAAGAA
The DNA here is from genome assembly GCF_047948215.1 of Lycorma delicatula. Taxonomy (NCBI): domain Eukaryota; kingdom Metazoa; phylum Arthropoda; class Insecta; order Hemiptera; family Fulgoridae; genus Lycorma; species Lycorma delicatula. The sequence continues at coordinate 246,777,149 of NC_134455.1, read as the reverse complement.
ACAAGGTATATTTATTATTTATTATTAGTAAATATTAACTTTTTAATATTTATTTTTAGTATCATATAAAATCAAAATAAGTATTCTGTTATTCACTGAATAACTTCCATGATCCGTTAAAATAAATAATAAAAAATATTTTATAATTTACTAGTATTACTTTCTATTTCATAGAACCATGGATAACTCCATAAAATGTGTAATTCACAGTTCTTACAATTCAACATTTTAAGATCATTTTTATTCAAATAAAGCTAGATCCTGCTTTAACTGCCATTTCATCATATGACTTATGTTTCAAAATGTAATTATGAATAAACTGTTGAACAAGTGATTGGGAAAAATCGGTAGAAATAACAGTAAAATTCTTTTTGAACCGAGGTTTTGTTGTTTGGAAAGTTTTATTAATTATGTAGGAGTAGAATGAAATTTTCTACTCCTAAAAATAGTAAAAGTTCTACTTTTTAAACAAAAAAATTAAAATGCCACCTTTTGAAAGAAGATAATCGAAAATAACTGGCAAATGTTAAAAACTTGAATTTGAAGCAATATGTGTCTCATATCATTCTATTATCTTGGTGACGAATCCAGTTCTATGATTTTTGTTTTTGTTTTGGTTGAAATAAAATTGTAAATATTTTTCTAAAAATCAAATTTTAATCAATAGTTCCCATATTGTTTACATGTTGGGTTTATGAAACAGAATTCAACTTCTGAATATTTTTTATGATCTAATTACTAACCAGACCAAAAACACATAACATCTAATGTAAAACTTCAAAGATCATTTTATGATTTTCTGTGAGAAGAATCAAATTTTCTCATTATTCTGTAAGTATAACCTGTTTGTTGAATTCAGATTACAAAGCACAAAGTGTTCAAACTAATCTGTAACAATAATTATACAACGTTTTACTTTGTTTTATCTTTTTTTTTTGGCTGCACAATCTAAACAGATTACATTATTTTCTCTTTTCTTTTCTCAACCCTTAAAAGCATTACAAACAGCATCTCACCTGAGCCAACTCCTTAATTTACTAAAATGCAAATTCATCTTTATAGAAAATTAAGTACAACTAAAAAATTCTTCATAATTTCCAGTTCTGATACTTTAATGGCCAAGAAATATGCTGCATGTGAATACATAAGAAAGTATTCTTTTTAAGCTGAACATAATTTAATGTTTAAAAAACAGAATACATAATTACAAGCTTATTTGCTTTACCCAACATACAGTCTATGATTTACAACAGAAATAAACAGCTCAAATTCTATGAAAAATAAGTTAATAAATAAGTTTTTATTTTTGAAGTTCAAATAAGGACCGAAAATTTAACAAAACCACAATACAGAACTTTCAATAATGAAAAGTTATAAAAAAATCTTTGACAGGTCATTATTTTCAAAATAGATACCATTTTACACAATTTTATATCTAACCCCCAAACACAATAATGATTATGGATTCTATCCTATAAAACTATATATCACACAATGTTTCAAAAGGAGTAAATGAATTAACAAAAATTTTGACTCTGATTTTTTGGTCATTCAAAGATATATCACTTAAACGTAAGAGAACGAAGTCTAACTTAAAAAGTAATAAGCACCTGTAACTACACTAAAAAATAATTGAGTAAAAATATTTTTTGGCAAAAATATGTTTTTACTAATTAAACAAGTAAAATTTATAATCGTGAGTTATGTTTCATCAGAAATCTTTAAAATAGTAAATGCTACCATTCAAAATGTGTTTTTCCCTAATTTGTCAAAAATGATGCTTATCTATAACAATAATTAGTATGATTAAGGTTTCTAAAAGCTCTGTTTCTTTAAAATTTTACCCACTATCACCATACATACATTGATATGATAACTGATTAACCATCAATGAAGCCAAATATTTCACATTACCAAAACAAGGAAGGCTACCTACTTCCAAGCCATGAATAATTTTACCTCAAGGGAGATGTAGGAGCCCTCATCTATGCACAATTACAACTTAATACAATAAAAATCTTTTTATTTACTAAAGTAATTCAAAAAACAACATTCATACATTACTTAATGAATTTGATCTGAATTTTTAAAGTATCAGATTATTTTATATGCATATGAAAATGTACAAGCTACCAAAAATCATAATGACCTAGAAAAGCAATTATTTGCCAATCAACAATTATTTCCTCATATAAAAATTTTCTTTCTTCTATTGAAGTATTTTTTCACTAATAACTGTAAACTGTACATCAGATTCCACGCAATATCAACCTTTCCATTAAGTAGCACTGATAGGCATATTTTTTTTAAATTATTGAATAAATGATAATATACATACAAAAATTCTATATATAATGTAAATAATTATGATTCTATATTTAATTCACATTGATGGTAATTTTTTGCTTATGGGTACTTTTGCATCTTCAGCACTGATGATTAAATAAAAACAAATCAAGAAATTTTGAAGAACTCACAATGTGTATATTCTATACTTGCACATTTTTAAACAAAAGCAATTTTTCCCCTAATTCAAACAATGCAGTATTTTTTATTACATTATATCTACTTTTTCTTTCATGATCATAGCTTAAGTCAAAATAATTTTTCCTTTTATTTAATTTATACTGCAATTAATTACTTAACTTTTCTTAATTAAGTTTGGGTTTAATATTAATTTAAATTTATCTCTTCTCAACTACATACGTATAGTTGGAATTCGAACAGTACTTTATAGAAAAAACAATACTTTAAAAAATTGCATGCAAAGATCTAACTGCTGCTTAGAGGAGACTTACTATTACGGAAAAAAGGTATGAAAAATACTGTTATGAAAAAATTGAATTAATTTTGCACATTTTAATTACTACAAAATTTTGATAAATAAAAGCTCAACACAGAATGGTTCTGCCTTAATGTTATCTAGAATCAACTACTTTACCAGATTATCAATTTCCTTCTTGGCAGAAATTATATCAGTTGAAAAAAGAAAGGATTGCTAATCAGCAAAAAGAAAACATAATTCATCAGAATACCCTTAACTAGTTCAACTATAACTTTAAATAAAAATAAACAATTTGAATACCTTACAAAAGTTCAGTATTACAAATACATATAGCCCGATAACAATTTTGATTTTTTAGTCCAAATTATTTAGCAAACATTTATAAAACTATAGAGAAGAATACAATTACAAATTTTATGAATCTGAAATTGTAAAACCAATCTTCAGAAGATACATAACATGAAGTTTTAAAATACTCTGTTTTTAAAACTGATTAAACATGTTATAGCTTATCCAAGCCGAATTGGCACAGATCTGATGAACAGCATAGCTGTATATCTTGCTGCCTAACAAGCACGGGTTAATAATACTACTTGATTAAAGGGAATATATACATGGTCGACTATTGTTTATTCCAATCAATAAACAAATAATTCACGTCTTGAGTTTATCAGTTACTTATTTAATCCTGAGTTTATACAATATTAAATTAATAATTTATTTCTTTATTAGATACTGAAATAGATATGTTATGCAAAATTATGGAGACTATTAGGCTGTTACTGATTAGTGTTTAACCCTGAAATATATTTATTTATAGTTTTATAACTGTATAAAATACCCAAGCTAAAGACGAACAAGACTGATGTCTACTGTTTATACTATACTCTTCACCCTTTGTTCTGGTAGTGGTGAACAACCATACACTACCCTAGGCTATAAGTCATACTTAATAAAAATTTCTTTATTCAAGTTTGTGCAAATAATAACCGAACAATGCGTTATTCTGAACATTCAAATGAAACATTAACTCTCTATTTATACAAACCATTCCTGATTCATTCAGAGACAAACTTGTTTTTGTAAATGATTCCATTCTAATTTATACTGTATTTGCAGTTAAAACTTGTCCAGTTAACTGTGTGTATCGAAACAGTAAGGTTATCGCCCGGTTATAGCATTCTTTGAGTTTCAATTCTTGAAAGTAGTTGAAGTTTAGCACGGGTGAAAAATCAGGTTGCAGATGAAAATGTACAATTTACAACAGCTGCAAAAATGGAAATTTGTCATATAAAGTTCACAGAACTCTGTCGAGGACTGGATAAAATGTTGCGAACATGTTAAAAAAACGAAGATGAGTGTCGCAAACTGCAAGGACCTCTAGAACAATAAATTGAACATATCATCAATTTGGGAAGCGAGATTTCATCAGAATTGTCAAAAGAAGGCAAAAACATACAGTAGGGAATGAAGTACTGTATAATTGGCAACTTTGTAATTTTTTACTTTATTTATTTGTATTATGTTAGTACTAGTTACAGAATTCATAACGAAATACATTATAAAGTGTAAAAGTTTTACTGAAAAAAGGATTGCTGAGCAAGTAAAGATAATTATAAAAACACAGAAAAAGAAATAATACCACATGTCAAGGTAATAATTATATTTAATTTTGTTTTTACTTTAAGTATTTAAAAATAAGTAAACTAAATAATATTTGTGTATTGTTTTATTCGGTTATGAATTTATTTATTTTTTTACATAAATATAAGACTAAAAATAATTTAAAAATGTATGATGTGAATTTGTTTACTGATTGGAATAAACATCAGTATAAAAGATACTAGAAAAAAATGTATGTTGTAAATTAGTACAAAAAAATTAGTCACGTTAAAAAATTACTATAAAATAAAAAAAATTATATTGTGGATATATCTAGAATAATCAGCCAAAATACAATTATTAATTTTGTGATTTCGAAATTCTCTAAACATGTAATATCTCTAAATATGTAATTTTAAGGCAAATTTATTTAGAAATTTGTTTTGATAGTAAAATATTATTTTAAAATCAATTTTTATATGTATTTAAACAGGATTAGTACTAGCATATGTCCCAGGAAATTCACACCGAGAGTTTCAACTTCCTGATCATAAGTATGACAGTTTTATACCAATTCAGCATGATTCATTAAAACAGGTGTATAATCGCGATTCATATAGGCATGATTCTTATGAAAAAGAATATGACTCAAGATATTTAAAGGGGTATGAAGATGCAATAAGGAAGTATATCACTGAACAACGAAATAAACCAAAAATATCACCAGATTTTCATCCATCTAAACCATATATTCAATACTCTGAACCAGATCCATTATATATACAACCCAGTTATATATCACAGAGTGAAGAGAAAATAAATCATGATCAAAGCAGATTTTTAGTAATACAAAAATATCCAGAGTCACAGGTATCAGTAAAAACTTTAGCGGGTATTACTCCAACAGTACCATATATATCACTGACAGTGTCAAATAAAATACCTGTACAAAATATAAATCAGTTTGAATTACCTACAACAGCTACAACAAAAACGGTTACAATCCCATTGACTTCATCGTCAAGCAACCAGACAGTAAACATAACCAATAATGATGTTGAATTAATTACTAAATTAAACAACAATCCATCTCTCCCATTACCATCAACAATTACAATACCAACAAAAACTACAGAACAACCACAAAAAGCTCCAGCAACAAATGCAGCAATAGATACATCAAGAGAAGAATTAACTACTACAACATTACAACCAACAACATCAGCAAGTATAAGTAATCTAGATGGATCTGGTGAAGACTCAAAGTTAATATTCATTAAAACATCCCCAAATAGAAACATAATAAAAAAAGATACTACAAGTAGAATCAGTACCATAAATAGTAACATACTTAGTGAATCTAGTACACAGATTAACACTGTGATAGATAATGTAACAGAAGTGATAACTCCTGTAACTAATATTACTACAGAAATACAACCACAAATTGCAACTGACAGTAACAAGATCAGCGATGATACTGAAAAAAAATCTTCCAATCAATCTAATTTAGAAGAAACTAACAAAATAACAACCGAAGATCCAAAACAAATTATGTTAACACAAAACTTAGAACTTTTAATGACAACTACAATAAAGACAACACTGGCAACACAATTAGAAAATGAACACACAGTCATTAGCACAACGGGTATAAACCAGGCAGACACATTGAACACTATATCAACAGCAACAGTCACTACAATACCATCTACTACAACCACAGCAACAGAAACAACAACAAATTACTTAGAAGAAGCAAGAAATCAATTAGCAGATTTATTTGCTTCATTGACATTTGATTTATTTGATGAACAACCACAGTTTACATCAAATTCAAAAAATCAACAGCCAATCAATAACACATCATCAATACAACAAAATTTTTCAGACATTCTTGATAATACAAATTATGATGATTTTTTAAATGAAGAAATAACAGAATCATATAAAGATGTTCAACATTATGTGAACGACGCACTGATACCAATAAACAAGCAATCTGACAGAAATTTAACACAATTATTTTCAACCAGAAGGCATTCTAATAGCCATTAAATTATGTAAGTGAACTCAATGACACATTTAGTTGAGACTCCAGAGTAACATACACTGTGACTTTCTTACAAGAGTTTAAAACAACTATTCACAATAAAAACATTCTATTCAGTTATCACACGACTGCCAAAGTTATCAATATAATTTCAACATATTCTTTTTATAACACATAATAACAATATAGCTACAACATAATATCAAAGTACAAAAATATCAATTAAAGAGATTTAAATGCGAAGGAAAAGATTTCTGAATGAATCAGAACATTATAATTGGTCAATCACAATGAATTGTTGAAATTGATCAACTGATTTTTAAATACATATACATTAAAAAGAATGACATAATATGTGTTAATGATAAATGCAAATGGGTATGTGCATTTCTTCAAATAGACGATACTAAATGTAAACATTTCATTTCCTTTTCCCACAGCTGACTGTGAACTGCAATTTTTTTTTTAAAAAGAATAATACTTCAAGTTATCTTCATTTAAACAACAGCCTCAACTAAAATTGTCATTAGAATATGTGTACATGTATGTTCATCCAATTAAAATAAAGATTTGTTATAGTTGTAATACAGAACATAACAACTATCCTATGTTAAATAGCTCACTGTAAAACTGTAAATAAACAAGTAACGATTTTTTTTTAAATGTTTAAATCCAATAAAATATTATAAAACTTTAATTTCTGAATTATTGTCACACCTGTCTTGCCAATATACCTTATATATTACAAACTTACCCTAAATAATACAAAACTATTCAAAATTACTTTAGCATACTACAGAATGTAAAACAAAATATGCTATGTAAACACTCCTATTTTAAATGAAATGTGATAAACTTCACATAAATGTGATATAAGATTCACTGATGAAGAAATTGGGTTTAAAACTTGAAAATAAGACATACGAGGTCTATAAATAAAGTAATGAGACTTTTTGTTTGGCAGCCAAAGTGGCAACACTGTTAAATTACTAGTAAACATGAACAACTGATTTACATTAGGTGTTAATATTTTTAATCTATTGTTGCCAATTGAAATGTAAACAAACTTTTCATGAAATGAGTTTTTGTTGTATGTTGCAAAAATGAGTGATACTAATTATGATTAACGTTGTGCAATCACGTTTTGTGTTAAACTCGATGAGAATGCTACTGAAACTTTTTCATATTGAAAAGGGAGTATGGAGATGACGCTCTCTCATGGGCCCAAGTTTTTAAATGGTTTAACGCATTTTTGGATGGCCAGAATCAATTGCGGGCGATCCACACTCTGGAAGACCATTAACGTCAAAAAGTGACAACAATGTTGAGCGAAACAGAGACTTGATATTGTACAACCGGCGATTAACTGTCTGAATGATTGCAGAACAATTGAATTTGAACGATACTACAGTCCATCAAATTTTGACAAATGAATTGGACATGAAAAAGTTTGTGCAAAATTGGTTCTAAAAAAAATCACTGTTGAACAGAAAAACAACACGGTGGAAGAGTGCCTCTGTCTTCTAGGGCAAATTGAAATCCTGATTTGAATCCTGATTCTCTAAAAAAATGTTATTACTGGTGATGAATCTTGGATATTTGAGTTGGACCCAGAAACAAAATGCCAGAGCAAGAAGTGGCACACTTCAAAATCATCACATCCAAAAAAAGCAAAAATGAGCAAATACAAAATCAAAAAAGCCATGCTAATTTGTTTCTTTGATAGTAATGGCATTGTCCATAATGAGGATTTGCCTACAGGACAGACTGTAAATCAATATGTTTACAGAGAAATTCCTGAAAGACTGCAGAAAAGAGTTGCCTGCGTGAGATCAGCCATCAAAGACAAACTGGATGCTGCATCATGACAATGCACCTTGTCACACTGCACGCTCAGAGTTTTTGGCAAAGAAAGGACATTCCTGTAATTCCTCAACCACCTTATTCACCTGACTTGAGTCTCTGCAACTTTTTCCTGTTCCCGACTTTAAAAAGAACAACTCAAAGGGCACCATTTTGGAACAGTAGAAAACATAAAAATAGTATAACCAACCATCTGAAGGATATTCCGGTTTCTGAGTTCTAACACTGCTATGACGAATGGGAAAACCATTTGAAGCATTGCAAGGGAACTATTTACAAGGTGATAAAGTCCATACATGATTGGATTTTAAGTAAAAGGTTTTTCTGAACCAGTCTCATTACTTTATTTAAAGATCTCATATTTTAAATATTAATGTTGATAAGGTTCAAAAATCTATTCTCTTATTTCCAACACTCATATAGAGATATGATGTAATTACCAATAGGTCTGTCTACAATTTGAATTATCATTCCACAAAATTGCAATAAAAAGATTACAGGCTGTCCTGTCAACAACTATAAAATGCCAGAATGGTGCTATAAATGGAACCAAAGAGACAACTAACAAAATTCTCATTACAACTCACAATTCTTATTCTACCTATCCAAGGAAAAAGGGATGAAAGGCATAGGAAAAGAGAGAGACATGAAATATGATAATCAAGTCACACATTCACTGGCTGTAACCAAGGTAGTTTATCACAGAACTATAGAATATAATGCATGCTTTTAAGCAGAAGCTGTTTGATATAAAAATACCGAATGGCAGAAAATAAGTTAAGATAAAATTACTTACATATATGTGTTACCTGTATAAATATTACGTTATTCCATATAGTCACCAATCTAACATATTTTCCAATTATTACTAGCTTTATTATAATGTCATTTTCAAAAATTTTCCTACCATCAATTTAAACCAACAGATTACTTCCATCTTTCATTTGCTTATATTTTTCAAATCTCTACTGTAAAACCATTGTTTTAAAAGGAGAAAGTGGTAATAGTCACTAGGTGTGAAGTTGGGCCTATATGTATGGGGATAATCAAAGGTTTTCCAGCAAAATAATTTAAATTCTTAAACCCATTTTATTGCAGTGTGTCGTCGAGCATTGACATACAGAAACAAAACCCCAATGGACAGCTTCCCTCACTGTTTGTTCTAAACAGCACATAAAAGCTTTTGTAAGAGTTTCAAAATATGTATCAGTATTGAAACACAATCAAGAGATTTGATAAACAATAACCCTTTGTTGTCCCCAAAAAAATCAGTGGTCATCAGCTTCACGTCTTATTGTTCTTGCTTAAAACTATTTGAGCTTTGAAGATTAATGCCACCACTGCATCAAATGCTGTTTCGATTTAAGTGTACAACAACCAAGCCTCATCTTCAGTCACGAGAGGTTAAGCAGTAATTTCCATTTTGGTGGCTCTGCAAAATCCCCTGTTTCAACTTCAGCAAGACATTTTTCTAGTGTCCACTGTCCACATTTTTGGCACATACCTGTTGCACAACTTTATAGCCCAGCTTTTCCATAAAAATTTTATAAATCACTGAATCCAAACATTTGGAAAGTCATTTGACAACTATGAAATAGAAAATCTTCATATTTTTTCCTTTACTTTTTACAGGAAATCACTTATGATCACAGACAGGCGACTGCTACATTCTTTGTCGTGAACATTCATCCTGTCTTCTCAAAACAAACAATACAATCTTGAACTTTCCTTTCACACATATTTGGTTCACAAATTTCTTTATTGATTTCAGCAGCAAATTTGTTTTTCACCATTAGAAAAAATGAATTACTGTTTGAACCTCACACTTTGCAGTACTACTTATTTTAGTATTCATTTCAATTAGGTATGCACAGTAACAAATGTGAATATGATGATTTCTTATCAGTAGATGACTACTGATACAAATATATATATGCTAAGTAAGTTCTATATGCTTCCAAAGTATAAATCAGCAACAAAGTTAAAATAGCCCTTACTTAAAACACAAATCTAAAAGCACAACTACCTTATCACTCTGATGGTGTGCCACTTTGTTCCTAGATTCCCTCCACTCCTGATCTGTAATAGTAATTCTACACAGCCTTTCTCTTTTAGTAAAATTTACACATAGTTCTAGCGTAAAATCTTGTTTCACTAGCCATGTTTTCATTTGTTCATGTCTGATGAGTTATAATTACATATTTGTTAAATTGTATTATTTTAAAATACTTATCATCTGCCCTAGTGTACACATTAAGGCAGAAAATCCTTCAATATTATTAGTCGTAAACTGTATTTTTTTGTTTACAGTATTTTCATTTAAATTCAACTAATTTTCTTGATATTTATCCATTTTTTTATTTCTTTAGAGTATCTGTTTCAGGACTTTATATGAATTTTGGTAAGTAAAATTTTAGAAGATAAAAATGATTAGATGTGCAGAAAATTGTTAACAAACTATTCCCATAATATCGCTACCACTGTAACAGGTTACAGTGCATTTTTAAATATGAAAAGAGGTATAGTATCAATAAAAAAAATTCCTGAATTTCTTACTCATTAGCTTACTCAAATCCAAATGTGGTCAAAAACTGTAATTTGAATTGTCTTCTTATTGCATACATTGTTGTGCATAATTTTTGTGCATTAATGTTTTGTTTTTTTCTGTATTCACCTTGTTCAAGTGAGTTAATAATTAATTACTTTTTTAATTATGAGTGAAATACCAAGATTGTTGTAATTTTAGTGAATTTTTGATTTTGATGACATAAATTTCACTGAGGATGGTTATAAAGATGACTGAAAGGGTTTTGAAATGTTTTTTTTTTTTAAATCATTAGATTATACAATGTGGTTCAGTGTATCATTAGAAAAGTTTAAATTTAAAATTAGTTATTGATACTGTAAATGATGTTTGCAAAGAACAATGTCAAAATGTCAAAATTGAATCATTTAAAGTCCTAAAAATCTAGACTATGACATTTGATCATTTTCTTAACAGTTTGAAATTTAAAATACACAATAATAAATGAAGATACATTAAGAGGTATTTATAAGAAAGATCTTGAAATAATAAAACTGTACCCAATTGTTTTTATTCTTTAAAGCATCTACAAACAAAAGGTAAGTCCAGAAAAAACAAGTTTTCCTGTAATTTTAACCAAGTAATAACAATATTAACTAGAAATATAAAAGCTTCTATAATATTTTTGAAATGTAGAGTCTCTTTTAAAATAATGAATAGATGATGTCCTCAGCTTTTAACATACCATCCATTGAAGATAGCTTCCAGAGTAGATAATTTTTAATCAAAACAATAACAAGTACTGGGCAATATGCCCACTGGTGGGAAAGTGACGCAACTTTCAAAAAGGAATTTTATTAGCAAAAATCTGTAACAAGGATTATTCACAAAGAACTAATTTTAGAACATACATAATGATCAAATCTTAGTTCAGGTTCTTGACACAGATTAGTTAAGACCTTTTCATTAAAATTTGGTATCATGGGCATTTTTATAATCACCCAAATCCAACTGAATTTATTTTAAGATGTCTTCTGTCAAACAAGTTTCCAAGTCCATCAAAAGAGATAAGTGAAATTAGGTAAATGTGTGCTTAATTTCTGGATTAATATAATAATCAGCCTTTGAAGAAAACACTACAGAAAAAATATTAAATAAGTATTAATTAATAACTGCGGGTGAAGAACTAGAGATTAATTAGAAGAAACAATGGATCATAGGATGTAGAGGGTATACTGAAATGAAACGACTAGCACTAGATAGGGAATCTTGGACAGCTGCATCAAACCAGTCAAATGACTGATTACAAAAAAAAAAGGATCATAGAAGTTAGACATAAGAAAAAAAAGAAAGGGTTTTCTATGCATAACATGACTACTCAAATTGTTGAAATTACTACAATTTTTTTTTTTTATAATTTATTATTAATTAATAACAAAAAAATAATAAATTTATTTAAATGTTTTGTCATTTTTTTTGTGTAATAAATATAATATTTAGGAAGACATAATTTATTACACACACCATCACTGATCATAGCCCAAGGATTAATGTAAATCTGTTCAAATTAATAAAGAGCAAGAAAATTAGCGAAGGAGAAGAACAGAAAGATTAGTGATCCAAAAAAATTACAACGAATTGTAAACCAAAAGGTAAGTCTCGCAGATATTTCTTATCCTCAAAAAAAAATTTCTGTAATATAAATAAAACTATTTTAAACAAAATGATACTCATATGAATGATAGTTTTATTTGTAAATTTTGTTTAGTTACCAAACAAAATTTACAAATAAAACCAATTACCTTTTTTTGTGCTATTGTTAAACATTTGCATAACAAATTTTTGCACTGAATTGGTTACATAAGATGAAGGAGCTTCCAGATTACAAAATCTGGCTTTACCCAATAATCATCTCAGTGTGAGGAGTTTTGTATGGCGACAAGATAGGATAGTCTCCACATAAATGCAAGGGCAAAGCCACACCCACCAAATCACACAAATACATAGGTATTGTGAAACAATCAGATTGTAGGCAGATTCAGATTTCTTTGAATATTTTTCATTTATATTAAGCAAAGGAATAAACTACATCTCCAGATGTGTTGTAAAATTTAAGTAAAAAAAATTTTTCTAAATTTAAGTGAAATTTAAAGTAAGAAACTGACCCCAAAATTTAAATCATAATAAAACCATGTCACTATCTAAATTATGTATGTATATAACTTAGATAAAAAAAATTTTCTATAAATATATATTTAGTATTTATAAACCACCAGATACACACATATAAAGTAAGATTGATCTCTTACCTTCAAATAAGTCCTTTTCAAATCCTTTAGATTCATCATTAATTATTAAACATACTATATTATCATTAGCATTCAGCTATTTCATCAACCACATCATGATTGATTAAAATACTAGTCTGATGTTAAAATTGTATTATACAGGCCTACTAATTTAAACAGATTATCCTGCTCAAAATTTACCTGGTGGTTTATTAAATTGAAATCTTTATTTATAAATATAAATATTTATTTCTCCAAATACTTCAGTTTGTTTTTAATGTTACAAATTTCTAATATTTTAAGATTATTTACTAAATCTGTCGCATTTGAAATCAAGTGGTCTGCCATATTTGAAACATTTTTTTTTTGTTTTTAAATGCTCTTAGATTTTTTAGATGTTTCAAGAATCTTGCTTTAAATAATTATCAGTTCTACCTATATGTCACAATCTATGCATTTAATTTTATATATGCCGCTTAAGTTAAATTTGTCAAAAATATATTACTGTTATAATTAAAGAATTTTTTGAAATATTATTTAGAGGTTTATATGCAATTGTATGTTGTTTTTTGTTATAAACATTTACTATTTTATTTGTTTTTTTGTTTACATAACTGTATAAAATATTTTTTCTATCATAATTTTTGGAACCATTCAATGGAATAAGGTTAGTGTTTTTGTAATAATATTTCTTCTTAAAATATCCCTTGTAAATGTTTTCAATATAAGATTTATTGTAGCCATTTTGTAAAGATATATTTTTTATATATTCCAGTTCATTATTTAATACCACTTCATTGTTATGTGAATAAATAACAGCTTTATGTACCACACCATAGTTAAAGTGTTTCTTTTATGTGAAAATGGGTTATTTGAGTTTTTATGAATGGTTATATTACTGTTGGTAGGGGTTTTCTATATACACTTGTCAATTTCATTATTGTTATTAATTTTTATGTTTATATCTAAAAAAAATGCATGGTCCTGCCATTGTCTGTTTCCATAGTAAATTTGAGTTCATTATTAAATAAATTTAGCTTGTTCAATATTATCTGATGTTCCAATGTTATGTTAGAGTTAAATATTACAAGTATGTCATCCACTGAAACATCAAATAATATTAAACAAGCTAAATTCATTTAATAATAAAATCAAATTTACTACGGAAACAGACAATGACAGGACCATACATTTTTTTAGATATAAACATAAAAATTAATAACAATAACACAATTGAAACAAGTGTAAATAGAAAATCTACCAATAGTAATACAACCAATCATAATAATTCAAATAACCCATTTTCACATAAGATAATCAGTTACTATGGTATGATACATAGAACTATGATTTATTCGCATAACAATGAAGTGTTATTAAATAATGAACTGGAATATATAAAAAAATATAGCTTTACAATAAATCTTATATTGACAGGGAATATTATAATAAATCTTATCTAAAATCTTATAATAAATCTTAATTATAAGATTATAATAAATCTTATAACATTTACAGGGAATATTTATAGAAGAAATATAATTACAAAAACGCTATCCTTATTCCAGTGAATGGTTCCAAAAATTATGATAGAATATATACAATTATATAAACAAAAATGCAAATAAAATAGTAAATATTTATAATAAAGAACAATATACAATTGCATATAACCAGTAAATAATATTTCGAAAAACTTCTTTAATTATAACACTAATATATTTTTGACAAATTTAACCTAAGTGGTACATATAAAATTAAATGCATAGACTGTGATGCCATATATATATATATATATGTTTCAAATATGAGAATCACTTGATTTCAAATGGACAGATTTAGTAAATAATCACACAATAACAAAACTGAATTAAATAAAGAATTAAAATAAATTAAATTTACAGCAAACAAATAGGTACAATACAGAAAAAATTCAAAAGAAATAAATAAATTCTTCATTAAAAAAAAAACCAAAGAAGCAAAAACTAAACGTTAGTTATGTTAAGTACATTGCATTTATATTTTAAATACTGCATCTTTTCAATCTAATTAGATCATTTCCATTGTTAAGCTTTTCAATATGATTTATATACAAAATCCAAATACATAAAAAAGTTCTGAATCAAAACTGCGTTGATATCAAAACAATCCAGAATATCTAATTCTATTCTACCAGGTGGTCCAAAAAGTAATGAAACAACAGCTGCAGTTAGAAACAACTTTATTCTGAATCTAAATTTACATGTTCCTTTTCAAAATAGTCTCCCTTAAGAGCAACACACTGCTTCCAGTGCTTTATCCACTTTTAAATCACAAAATCCAGGCCACCTTTCAAAATCACTTTGCATTTTGCACACTCAGCTTTTATATCCTCTCATCTCAAATTTTCACCCTTTCAGGTCTTCCTTCACCTCTGGGAACAACCAGAAGTCACACAGAGCTAGATCTAGGCTGTATGGTGGGTAAGGGATCATTTTAATTTTTTGTCAGTTCAAAAATTCACGACTATCTGAACAACACGGGGACACGCATTATCATAATGTAACTGTATTTCTCAGACTTTTTTTCCAGAGTGTTTTTTCTGAAGCGAATCAGAATTATCTTTAGCACACCGATTACTAAAGATTACTTACAGTCATCCCTATAGGTAAATGATATTGATAAATTAATCCTTCATGATCAAAAAATGATCATCATGACTATACCATCACTGCATGCGCCTTTCACCTTTTTCAGACGTGGTGAAGAAGTTAAATTCCATTAGGAGCTGTGTTGCTTGATCTCAGGATCATAATGGATCATCCAACACTGTCAGCGGTTACCTTATTAGGCAAAAAAAGTGTTCCTTCCGTCTTGTAGTGAGCCAACTATTCTTTGCATACAAATATGCATTAATCCATTTGGTCAGGAGTTAAAAACCATAAACCCCAATCACATGCAATACATTTCATATGCATCTACTGGCTCAGAATATTGTGTGAACTGCTTTTTGAGTTTTATAGCAGTTCCCTCAACTGCTCTACATCAATATAACAATCTTCTCAAATGATGATGCTCGTTGCGTTAATCAATGTGCTCGGCCATCCCATATTTTCATTGAATGTTTCTTTCAACATTTTGTACATTTCCGAAGCTGATGTTTTTTTTTTTAAATGAGCACAAAACTAAATCACACAACATTGACCAATTTTTTTTCCTTGGTAGACATTTACCTAACATAAATTTACATTCGGTGATTACAAAAATCAACTTGAAATTGGCACAGGAGGTAAACAACACATCTTGGGACTTGTATGCACACAGGACTGCCAGGTTACATGCTCTAAATTTCTCTGTAGAAATTAGTCTCATTATTTTTTGGACTGCCCTCAAATTTTACAAAACCAGTTTTATAAGTGTACCTTCAAATGACTGGAAAATTAAAAATATTGAATAAATCAGACTGTACACTAAACATCAATAATCTCAGGAAAAACACCTAATGTATTAAATACTTTAATGTTACAATCATAAAAAAAATTAATAAATTAATATACTTCTTTCAGGGGAAAACAATGCCATATTAGAAAAACCTTTATTATTTTTGTAATTTCTAAAATGTTCAAGTAAACAAAGGAATTATTTGTTTTTCCTATATAAAACAATCACAATCATTACATTTAATTTTATAAATCCCACAAATTGTTAATTTTATTATTATTATTATTAATTTTTTTTACATACTTTATTATGTGGTGATAGGTTTGTATGCTGGTTTAAATGTTTCTTTATTGTAAGTTTTAGTAATTTTTTCAATGATATTATTGTATAAATATTTCATGTATATTTTTCACTCTTTTGTGTCTTATTTTTTATTGGTTTAAGGCAATTTTGTTATTCTGTTTTGATGGTTCTTTTTTATAAATATTATTAAAGTAGCATCATATCCATTTTCAACAGTTATATGCATAATACATAAATAATAACAAAGAAAAGTTAAATAATGAAATAAACATCTTAAAACACTTGGTGGTTGACATTGGGTATGAAACTACTTTAATTAATAATATTTATAAAAAAAACTATCCAAATACAATAACAAAATAACTACCTTACAACTAATATACAATAAAAACAAAAAAGAGTGAAAATATATATATATATATAAGTATTTATACAATAATATCATTGAAAACATTACTAAAACTTACAATAAAGAAAACTTAAATCAGCATCCAAACCTAATAACCACATAAAATATTTAAAAAAACAAAACTAATAATAATAAAAAAACAATCTGTATGGGATTTATAAAATTAAATATAATGATTGTGATTGTATTTATATAGGAAAAACATAGATCCTTTAAAACTAGACTTCTTGAACATTACAGAAATTACAAAAATAATAAACTAGGTTAATCTAATATGGCAGACCATCTAATAAATAATAAACATTCTATTTCTGATAGCAACACAAATTTAGAAATATTAGCAATTAATAAAGATGACATAAAATTATATATATTAGAAAAATATTACATATATAAATAAAATTTAAATTTCAGATAAGTGTTTGAGGGAAACGGTATTAAATACCGATAACACTCATTCAGATTAATAACCAATTTTAGTATTTTTATTTTTAATTTTTTTTATGCAATAACGGAATTATTTCAATCACGACTGGTAAGGGAGGATCCCGCAAAAGTACTTTCATGAAAAATTAAGGTACGATACGAGTGTGTCTCATCTCAATATTCTGTATTACGGAGTGATCATAAAGTAGCACAACCCAAATTTTTTCTGCTTTGAAGAAATGACAGTTAAATTTATAAAAGATACTTAATTAGGGTAATTTTTTGTGCAACAAAATGAGGATGGTAGCACTGCTAGATCACGCCTCTGGGCAACAGTAGATGTGGCACCAAGCAGTTTGTTTAGTCCGAGCAGCAATGTTTTTTATG
The DNA here is from genome assembly GCF_047948215.1 of Lycorma delicatula. Classification (NCBI taxonomy): domain Eukaryota; kingdom Metazoa; phylum Arthropoda; class Insecta; order Hemiptera; family Fulgoridae; genus Lycorma; species Lycorma delicatula. The sequence continues at coordinate 246,759,089 of NC_134455.1, read as the reverse complement.
CAAGAACATGTCTTAATTGTTGTGAGTTAATGTGAAACGAAATCGTACAAAAGCGTCAAGAAAATTTTTTAAATGCTTTTCCAGATGCCAATGTGCCAAACAAATTCACTATATGTCGTTTACTTTAGCATTTTGGGATACAGGTAGTGTGCATAACCATAAGCATTCCAGTTGTCCAAGTGTTTTAACTGATGAAAGTTAAACAAAAAAAACACTTCAATCAAAGAAACACTTCTTCATTCTCCAAAAACATTTCTTCAAAAACCTTCTAACCAGATTGGGCTATCTTATGGAAGTGTTCATAAGGGTACTAAAGTTCTAAAATAACATCCATACCGGATTAACCTAAGTCATCAGCTCCAAGAACCAGATAAGGAGAAAGGAATGTAGTATTGTTGGTGGTTTAGAAGTTTCATTCGTGACATATCTGTTCTAACAAGGTTTTTTCAATGATAAAGCTTTGTTTCATCTTAGCAGATATGTCAACAGTCAAAATTACAGAATATGATCTTCAGAGAACCCCAATGTGTTCCATGAACAGTCATTACATTCGCAACAAGTTGTGGAGTAGTTTGGTGTGGTGTATCTTGTCAGAAAATTGTCAGGCCTTTATTTTTTTTTTGAGACCATCACAGCCGAATGGTATCAAGAAATAATCATGGAGTTTATACCTTTGCTATGTGCTGGTGAACATGATTGCTGGCAAAAAGATGGAGCAACTGCACACACTGTGAACAGTAGTATGCAATTTCTTTGTGATTTCTTCGATGACCGGATAATTTCTCTTGGTCTATGGCCTCCTCGTTTACTGGACCTGAGTCCTCCCGAGTTTTATTTATGAGGCTTTTTAAAAGGTAATATGTACTCAAACAACCCACATACACTTTGATAAACTTAACCAAAATATTGAGGACTGTATATCAAATATCACTACTGCTACAGTGAAAACGGCTGCATACAATGTAAGAAAACATGTTAATGCATGCACTGAAAATCATGGTGAACATTTCCAGCACTTATTATAAACTTGTAATACTTTTGTTAATGTTAATATTATTTTGAAAATCAATAAAAAAAAGTAATAAATAAGCTTTATAAAAAAACAATTTGTTGACATTTGGGTTGCACGACTTTACAATACCTGTTAGGTGGTTTATTTAATAGAATATATATATAGACTAAGAAAGTCAAAATTTTGGATAAATAAAATATTGAAATACTTTAAAGTTATAAATGCTTATAAGTATTTAAGTTGAGCTGTTTACATCACTCATATGAGAAAGACTGTAATGATAGAATTAATAAATACCCTCTCTGAATGCATTACATACATAACCTCCAATCAGCAGAGAAAAAATTACAAGATATTTTGTTCTCTAAATCTGTATTACTCACCAGCATTTTCAGCGCCATATTTAAACTTTGGTTCTGGCTTGGATGGAATCATTACTTCATAAGTAGAAGGCATTATATCCTTAATTCTTTGATGATATGACAACCTAAAAACAAATAATGAAAACTGTAATACCCAAATTTTTTGTTAACAGTTAGGCAAGATAAACACAGTGTACATAGAACAATTTCCACACCAACCAATCATTAGTTTCTACTAAGTTTATTTTTAACAAGTTGTTTCAAAACAGCTTTTCATAAGTAAATAAATTAGATAATAAAATAAATCCAGACAGCAGTTATGTTTGTTCCCAAATACAATAGTGCTTATGAACAATCCAATTCTATACTAATTCAGTTCGGTCATAAAACTCCAAGGGTCAATGACTTCTTCTGCAACAAGACTCCACTTAGATTAATTCAAAGCTTTTTCTACCTACTTATTAACAATGGAAAATTTTTACTCCACCTACATCTAAGTATCTTTTTCTTCTACTGACCACCATATATTTCTGATGTACATCACCACTCACATCTCACTTTTCTTCCTCTTACTATTTATATTATGCTAGGTGCGTACCTTTCAGCTCTTCCATTTAATTCAACATATTTTAAGCAGTAATTTATTTTTTTAAGTGCTTAATCTTTTCTCATTCTCCTTCATTATGACAGTCAAAACAATAAAATAGTAAGTACCTTTATATAACTGTAGTATTACTACAATTCATTTGACACCTTTATTCCTGCATTCATTTCATTGTTTTCTATAATAATTTTAACTACATAATTAGCCTCTCGTAACTTCTCTTCTTGGAACTTTTCATCCTTTTGGTACCAATAGTGACCCATGTTTTTCACGTAAAATTATGTACACAGTTTTGAATTGATAGGATCATTAAGTTACTAAACAGACATGCCTACCTATGAATATAGTTTTTATAGCTATATAGCTTTTTTTTAACCTCCGGAACCACCGTTAGGTATTGCTTCAGAGGATGAGATGAATGACATTTTTTGCAGCGTGTGAAAATGCCATGCCTGACTCGGATTTCAACCCAGGACCTCCAAATGAAAGGCTGAGACACTACCATTCGCACTACAGAGGCTGGCAGTTCATATAGAAAGCAGCTGTAGCTGCATGACAGGAAAGTCCTACAACTGTGTCGTTAGCTTTTTTGCTATATATTAATTTACACTCTCACACCACATTTAAATAATAATTTTAAACTTGTGCAATATTTACTTTTCTAAAAAAATTTAATAAGCAAGCAAAAATTTAATTTTCAAGGACAAGCTCTTATCACACTCTTTGCTAAACCACAATTATGCTTAGTTTTTAGATTAGTTTTGTAAAAATTTTATTGTAAGCAAAATCATAAGCTCATTCAATAAATTAATCGCATAATTACTATCACATCTGGAATTGCCACAACCCTCTACTAATCTATTCTGTAATCAAATAAAGCTCAATTTAGCAAACTGTAACAGCATATTTCCTTGTGCCTAATATAAAATTCACTCATAAAACTATCAAAATCCAGGCATATGATCTGAAAAGTGTCCTTCAAAATCCTAAAATTTTAAATAAATTTATATTTTTTAATGTTACTCAAAACAGGTCAGTAACAGATGCTCCTCTCCTCTATACTTTATGTATATAAATAAATGTTCCTTTCAAATCCCCCTAATATACTGCCACTTAAAATTATAAAATTTTATTTTTTCAAAGATTTAACATCTTTTTACATTTAATGTTAATCAGATCTTTAAAATTCCTGCTGTATATTAATGTAAAATTATTTTAAGGAATATCAATGGTAAATTTTGCAATGTAACCAAACCACTCCAATTTTCTATAACAATTATTATTTTCACAATGTTCAAGCAAAAATTTGTTAAGGAGTCATAATCAATTCCTACTTGGATCTACCACTTTAATAAAATGGCAAGAAAAAAGGTTTACAGGCCTTCACAAACCCCAATTTATGATTAAAAATTATAAATATTACCACAATTATTTAGTAAACTAATAATATTCCCTTTTTTGCATCATTAGAATTTTTCTTGCTCATTATAAATCCTAAGCCGGTGTACAACCCTTATGTACAATTCATGCTAAATCTGACGTTCTTTGTCTAAAATTTTTCCACCAATATAAAACAATCAAACTCTATAAAATCTCCATTTGCTCACACCATAAATCTCTTTTGCTTTATCCAGCAGATGAATAAATTAGCCCTACGTGCTTCATAGGATTAACCAAGAACTGGGAACAATTAATCCAAACATCTTTATGGCACCCCAAAAATTTTTCACCAGACACATACTTAGCTCCATTTAAATCATACTGTGACTCCTTATAAATCAGATTGTGATTGACCTACTTCTGTCCCACGACTCAAAACATGGTTTAAGAAATTCTGATTACACCAATTTACGGAATTAGTTTTACTTTTTAGCACCATGTTTCTAGTCACTTTTTCTATAATACATATCAGAGATTGAGATGATAAACATAAACATACTCTCTGTATTTTTATTTTTCACATGATTTTTATCAACTATTCATACCTTCAAACGTTCTGAAAGCTGAGATTTCTTCTATAAGAGCAAACACAGAAAAGTGTTAAAAATATATATTACAAAGTAAGTAGATTATAATTAACTTTTATAAACATTTTCAACTGCCGATGAAATACATTTTTCAATACATTTTTCCTAGTGAATTAATACAGCTGATTTATATTTACTGTAAATCTATTTTTTAAATTGTCCAAAAAATAGCCTTTAATTTTTTTATATCCACACTGACCTTGGAAAATCTGGTTTTCACTTTTCAAAGTGGTTACATACTTTTAGTAAATTTTTGATCATCCCTGTTGTGTTTTTTTCTACACCAGAAAATAAAAACTGTCAATTTTTTCTGAATTTTATTTTTAAATTAAAAATGAAAAATAATTAATCACCCACATTATTACACAAAACAATGACAACTTGTACTTTTAAGATGTTACACCTACCATGAAAAAACACAATTTAATTAATTGTTAAAATTACTTAATAGTTAGTCTTCAATACCTACAGTCTAAAGAGCAGTAGGCAATTATGTTCACTATAGTGTCCAATACTTAACATTCCATTATTTCCTTTAATCTAATCACTAATTTTAATCTGAGATAGTTATCTTGTATAAAACTGCATAGTTTACACAGCAGGTTGTTCAGGTTTTAATAACTTTTTTTTTACTTGTAAAAAGAAATGTCTGCTTACCTCAACGCTTTCAGTAATACTTCTCGAATAAATTTTGGCCTCGGATGTTCAGGATCAAGGATCAAACAAGAATCCCAATCTTCCCAGCTCCAACGGAACTGAAAATTACTCAGATGATAGGCAAACCAATTGACAAACCTGAAAAATTAATATTTTCTTATTATCAAAAATAGATATAAGATTAATAAAAAAAAAACCAGTTGATAGAAACATTATCAAATTATACACAAAAGAACACACAAACAACATTAGTGCATTTGAAAACTAACATTAAAACAAGAAAAATATTATAAACTAATATACTGTACATATTGTCACTTTTACAACTAGGCCTTGCTTTACAATATACATTAATTTCTTCTAATGAAATTAATTTAACTATTCTTCATTTTACAGCAAAATTTAGCACTTATAACTGAGAACATTAGAGAGCAAGAGAATACAATTACATTAGCATATAAGGAGATTTTTCTTAGAATGGAATTCTATCAGTAGGGACAACAATAAATTCACTTCTTTTATTCACATACAGGAATTAAAATCATTACCATATTTATAAAGCCCTTCCAATCCAGAGTGAACCAGACCAGAGTGAAATTCAGAGGTGAACTCTCTCAACTCTTCTACATAAAAACTGGATTGAGGCAAGGAGACGGCCTCTCACCACTCCTTTTTAACTGCGCCCTCGAATTTGTCATGAGAAAATGGTATGAAATAAATCCCAAAAATATAAAAATGGGTACTAAGAAAAACTCCATCACACTAAATTGCCTATGATTTGCAGATGACCTCGCTCTTTTAGCAAATAATATTCAAGAAGCCAAAACACAAATCATGAGCCTTCAAAACCTGGCACAAAAGATAGGGCTTCATATCTCTTTCGAAAAACTGAACTAATGGCCATAGATCCTCTGGTAATAGAGCACATTACAATAAACAATCAGAAAATTAAAATAGTAAAACAATTTAAATATCTAGGGGAAATAATAACTTATAATTTAAATGAAAAAGTGACATGGCAAAACAGGGCAAATAAAATGATTAAATCCCAAAAATTAACTTGGTCAATATATATAAAAAATGCCTTTCTGCTAAAACAAAACTAAAACATTATAAAACTGTAGTACAGCCAGAAGTCACCTACGGAAGCGAGACCCTTTTCAAAATCACTCAGAAAAACCGAATTGAAAAAATTCTGAAAATAGAGAGGAGAATTGTCAGAACGTGTATCAATAAAAAACACCAAAAAGAAGGCCAATGGTGGATTGTGCCAAATGAGGTGGTGTATCGAGAAATAGAGCCTGTTACTGATACTATGCGGAAAAAAAGAATCTCTTTCTTTGGTCATCTCATAAGGACACCGGAAACAAGACTGTCAAGAAATATCATTGAAAAGCTCTGGTTCCAAAAGCTAGAAGTAGGATGGATCAAAGAAATTAGAGAAGATATGAAAGAATTGGGAATTTCCCTGACTGACCTACAGAATAAAACTGGAAAAATTACAAAGCTAAAGACAAAAGCATTAGATTTAAAAAAAAGACAGACAAACGACAAAATACAACGAAGAGGGTGTTTATGGATGAAGAAAAGAAAGCAAGATCTGAACGGATGAAGAAATACTGGGTAGCTCGGAAGAGTAAAATAACACGCTTTTCTCAGAAAAGATCCAACTAAAATTGACTTAAGTGGTCCCATGTTAGCCGTAAAAGCATAATAATAATAATATAATAAAAGAGATATTATGATAGAAACTAATATACAGATATCTTACAAACAAGCCAAATTTTTTTCTTTTGTGACACGCCTTCCATCTTCATCAGTCACTTGTCAAACTCTCATCATATATCAAACCCACTCCTCTTTGAAGAGCTTACACATGAATGATTACCAAACAGCCCAGCTTTCAATGCTAACTTTGGATTCCTTTATAATCTACAGCAATAACTGCCTCTAGGTAGTACTTTCCCAATATCCTTATTTAAAGAAAGAATATCGCATTTTATAAGCAGTGCCAAGAGTGATTAATAACTAATTAAAATAACCTCTTAGAACAGCAACAATTACAGTACCAACAGCCTTTCTTTTTGCAAATTTAAAATCTCTTTCCAACCAGTACTCTGGCACATTAATAGTCCTTACAAGTAACGATCACTAAAATTCTGCATAACAATCGAATGAAGCAAATTAATTTTATATAAGCTTTCCTTCAGAAATTCAGTACAGATTTTAAACGGCAGTTTAACATCAAACTAAAACTCGAATCACTACAATTTTACCATATTTGGTAGTGCAGTTATTTAAACTAAAACTATTCAAAGCGGCTTAATTTAAAAGCTCTGCCAACCACTGCCTGCCCGCACAGGCAGCAGTGTCAGGTTCTCACAGACTAAAACCCCTCCCTCCCCCTTATACAACATGCCCCAATAACTGCCTTTTCCACCTTTCTGCACCTCGGGTAACTCAATGCATAGTGTCACAATGGAGCTGCATATGCAACTATGAACTCCACCACAGTTTCCAGCATTTTCTATTTGATGGTCTTGGTCCTCCTACATTTCTCATAAATCTTGTGAGCTAGAGCACTACCATCTTAAACTGTTTTGAGGATATGGACCATATAGCTCCTTCTTCTGTCCAGCCATATCCCCAGGTATTTAACAGACACGACTGGGTGTATGACCGACTTGCCTATCTGAGCAACTCTACAGGGAAGTTTTCCCCTGCCGACCATAATGAGGACTTCTAGCTCTTCTCCACAACTAACTTCAGCCTTTTGTCTAGTCATGTTCTCACCATTTAAATGCTATTGGTATGTTTTCTTCAATTACTTTGCGGTTAGTTCACAAAACTGGTTGGGAATAATTAGCAAGAACAAGATTTCCCACCTGAACTAATAACTCAGCAACAATCTCAACAGATATGGCAGAATAGACTAGCCTTAAAACTACTAAGCTTAAAATCCTTGCCAAGAAACATACTAAAAAAGTTAAAATAACTTAAACAATCTCTGTGCTATCACACAACCGCATGCACACTACTACAGTTCAAACATTCACCCTCAAAAATAAACACAAGTATATCACACAAATTCAAGTTACTGTAAATTCAGGTTACTGTTTGAAGATACTACTGCCTCATTAAAGCCTCAATTTCAGTCTGACTACTGTTGTGATATCAGCAACAGTACATATTCACAATTTATATTATTAATCATAACTCAGCATGGAAAATAATTAATAAAACTTAAGAATAATGCTGAACCAAAACAGACTGTGGTAATCCATACATGAAAATTGGATACCAAAATTTCTGTATTAATGGATCAACAGATTTTTCATTAAAAGATACAACTCAAAGGCTGGCAAAAATTTGGTAAAGAGCTCTAGCAGGGAAAGCTAATATCAAATTGATCTTCGCCATCAAATGCCAGTTTTGCCTACTGTTATTAATGAATGGAATAGAGCCTTCTAACGTAGTTAGAAGGCTCTGTGGACCCTAACATAGTTCCCGATCTTCTTAGTAGGAGTTTGTTATGGGTCTGCACTCCACTCCTTAGAAAAATTTTTAATTGAGCAAAAAATCTCTTAATTCAGCCTTTGAATAGCAAAGATGTAAACAGCAATCTGAATCAATAGGTATCAATAAATTTTAGATGCTGTAATGTTCTTTCCACTAAGGAAAGTAAGATTTTTGAGCAGTTTGAGGAAAATGTTATTAAAAAAATTTATAATGATAAAAATATGAGTCAAAATGGATCTCATTGTCTTACGGGAAACCAAGATGGGTTCAGGAAATGATATGAAAGATTTTATAATAATACTGATATGGATAAACAAACAAACAAATGCAGAAATATCTATAGCAGTTAAGCAAAAAACGAGATAAAAAAATATTTAAATAAGAAGCAATAAATAAAGAATTATTACTGTAATTATAAAAACATTCAGGGAATTATGACAATATATAAGGCAATAATGGAGGATTAATGCTCCAAATGATGATGCTGATAGTTGAAAGAAGGTTTTGTTGAATGTTTTTTTTGGAAATGGTGCAGGAATCTATGCATAAGCATGATATTGTCATGATAGATTTCAATGGACAAACTGGAGTGAAAATTGAAGACTAAGTAGTTGGAGAGTGTAATGAGGTTAAGTATTTGATTGAGATTGGTGTTTGACTGATATTTCTGAAGAGTTTCCTATGAAGATAATAAATTGCTTTTAAGAAACAGATCACATATATAGGTAAACATAGTGTCAAGCTTCAAACAACTTGAGTCAATTATAAGAAATGATAGTCAATGTTGGAACTCAAATGAAGCATAATGAAGTATGAGTGTAGAGAAGAGCAAACTGTGGTTTAGATAAATTTTTGTTGAGAGTTTTTTTTTGTGCCTGGCAAGAAACGGCAAAGGGAATGCAATGAAGTTTGTACTAAGATTGTGATATGCCTAAAAATTATCTTAAAAGGTGTAATAATGACTCAGTTGTGTTCTTGTACAAATTATAATCTGCAGGTATGTTAGCAATGGAAATGTATAGGGTATAGGAGAAATGTATTTGCATCTAAAGGGAATTTAAATCACATGGGACTGCATGCTTTCAGTACAGGACATTATAAGGAAAGGCAGGAGTTACTGGAGAAGTGAGACTGTGAAACCAGTAGTAGGGGAAAAGAAATTTTTTTAGCAATAATGGTTCTTCTTAACAGATTAAAAAAATATTTCTTTTTTACTAAATAATCTTTTATTTAGTATAGAAAAAACTAGCATACACATTTGTTATTATAATAAGAACATACATAACAAACATAAATTCTTTATTTTTATGGCAAATGGAAATTCTTTATGAAAATAGAGGAAAACTAAAAACTCGTAACTAGGACTGACATTCTGAAAATCTAATCATACTAGTTACACTAAGAAATGTACTTAAAATATAAATTATACTTCAACAATATACAAATACACAATAGGTTATAAATATTCTCAGAATTTCCTCATACAGTTTAAAACAGAAAACATGATATGGAAATTTTTGGTTTTTATGTTAGAGCACTCAATTTTGTCCTGAGACAACCACATTACACGTATCCTGTTTCATACACAAACAATTCTACAGTTATTAGTTTCATATCATGCATGATGGATGAAAAATGTCAGCACAATTACAACACATAAATTACATTCATTGTATTACACATTGGTATATGAGAGGTCTATAAATAAAGTAATGAGACTAGTTTTTTTTTTTGGCAGTGAAAGTGGCAACACTGTAAAGTTACTAGTAAACATATGGTTACATGAACAGCACATTGATATTAGATATTAATATTTTTAGTCTACTGTTGCCACATGAGACATAAACAAACTTTTCATGAAACAAGTTTTTGTTGTGTGTTACAAAAATGAGTAATACTAATTATGAGTAACGTTGTGCAATAAAGTTCTGTGTTAAACTTGGTAAGAATGCTACTGAAACTTTTTCAAAATTGAAAAGGGCGCATGGAGATGACGCTCTGTCGTAAGCCCAAGTTTTTAGATGGTTTAAAGCAATTTCAGATAGGCGAGAATGAGTTACGAACGATCCACACTCTGAAAGACCATTAACATCAAAAAGTAAAGACAATGTTGAGAGAATCAGACATTTGATACGGTACGACCAACGATTAACTGTCGGAATAATTGCAGAACAATTGAATTTGAACCAAACCACAGTCCATCAAATTTTGACAAACGAAACAGACATGAAAAAAATCTGTGCAAAATTGGTCCCAAAAAACCTCACTGTTGAACAGAAAAACAACAGGGAAGAAGTGTGTCATGATCTTCTAGGGTGAATTGAAAATGATCATAATTTTCTAAAATGTTATTACTGATGACAAATCTTAGATATTTGAGTACGACCCAGAAATAAAACACCAGAGCAAGGAGTAGCACATTTAAAACTCATCACGTCCCAAAAAAGCAAAAATGAGCACATCAAAACCATGCTAATTTGTTTCTTCAATAGTAATGGTTGTCTATAAGGAGTTTTTGGCTACAGGACAGACTTTAAATCAATATGTTTACCGAGAAACTCTTGAAAGGCTGTGGAAAATAGTTGCTCGTGTGAGACCAACTAACAAAGACAACAGGATGCTGCATCATGACAATCCACCTTGTCACACTGCACTCTCAATTAATGAATTTTTGGCAAAGAAAAACATTCCTGTAGTTCCTCAACCACCTAATACACCTGGCTTGAGTCCCTGCGACTTTTTCCTGCTCTCAACTTTAAAAAACACCTCAAAGAACACCATTATGGAACAGTAGAAAATATTACCGATTACCTGAAGGGTACTCCAGTTTCTGAGTTCCAACACAACTATGAAGAATGGGAAACTGAAGCATTGTGTGGCTTCCCAAGGGAACTATTTCAAAGGTGACAGAATCCATGTATAATTGGATTGTAAATAAAGTTTTTCTGAACCAGTCTCATTTATAGAACTCTTATACTTCACAAATATATATATATAAAATTTCTAAATACTTTATATCAATACATATATATAAATTACCTATCAAAGCATGCTGTGTTCATTGATTCAATCCTTAGAAACAATATCTCAGTGGCCTGTGCTAGGACCTAAAAAATACAAAATTATATTAACTTAAAATAAAATGAAATTATACTTAGCTTATAACTATAAAAGGAATTACAAAAAATTACACCAAAAATAAAGAAAATAATTAACTTTTTATTTAATAATAAATTTAACATATTCTAAAAATAATGAAATTATTTAAATAATTATCAATAAAATTAATTTCTTCAAAATACATATTATAAAATATTTCCAATTATCAAATAAATAATGTAATAAGGATAGCAACCTTAATACTAAATTACTTAAGTATTCCACCGTGACCTTGAAATACCTATGTTTTCAAATAATAAAGATATTACCTTGTAACCATTATAAATTTTGACTAAAATAGGCTCATAAGGCTTAATTAAGTTGGTTACTTTGTTTGTATTATATACTTTTTATTTTATAAATTTTATATTACCTCAACGAACAATTTTAAAAATCAGATGTTAAATGGATTTATTCAGAGAAGACTGATTGTGGATCATCACAGCATAATTAGATAAGAATAAACAATTTTTTAAAGATTCAATTCTTATTGCACATTCTTGCTAAAAATAAATTTTATCATAGTATGATATCATGCTCCCACAGAAAGCATTAGGTTAGTGTGCAAACACGCATTCACATAGACTGAGTAATGCTCAAGAATGGTGGTGGGGTTAGACAGGGAGACCATCCATAAGACACAGTTTATGTTCGAATTTGTCGGTGTGAGCTTGACTGCAGTGATTTTGTTTGTAAAATATTCTTCAGAAAACTGTTCAAAAAATTTATAGTTTAAGTTTTATTCTGGATACAGGTATGAGAAACTATTATTAAAGGCTTCTCCACAATAATATTTCAATGGATCCATTACAATAATACTAATCCGTCGACTATTTAATAAAGAACTATTAAAAATGATAATTGTTATAATGATAAATTATATTCAAAATTACAAGTAAAATTAATTTCGGGTAGGTCAATTCTGTATTAGTATAAGTATTAATAAAACAATTTGTGAAATTCTAATATGCGAATATCAAAGTCAAGTAGATTAATAATGGGTATTCAGAGTCAAACATCCACTAAGCAAAAGAGTTTGTTTTATATGTTCTTTTTATGTGTTTATTATTTGTAATTTTTTATTTTTATATATATATATATATATATATATATATATATATAAAAAATACATTGACAAATACGCAGTCCAAAATAAAATTTATGGGAGAAATATCAGAGCCCTTTGAAGTTAAAACGGGATTGAGGCAGGGAGATGGGCGTCGCCAATATTGTTTAATCTAATCCTCAAGAAGATAATAAGGGAATGACGGAAGAAGAAAGAGGAAAACGGATTAAAAGAAATATGACTAGGAGCTGGTAAAAACCAAATAAAAGTGGATTGTTTGGCCTTTGCAGAAGATATAGCAATAATTACAAAAAATGTTGAAGGGGCAAGAGAATCGATAGAGTTACTAGAGGAAATAGCCATAAGGACAGGACTACAGATATCTTACGAGAAGACGGAATACATGGAATACCGACATCACAAGGAGAAAGAAATAAAAACAAAAGGAGGGAATATCAGGAGAGTTGATCGTTTAAATTATCTTGGAGAAATTATTCAAGCTAATGGACTCGATGAGGCAGCTAACCAGGAAAGGACCAGGAAATTAGAAACAGCATACGGGATAACAAAGAATATCTACAACAAAAAGAGTATATCATACGGATCAAAAATAAGACACTACACTACCCTGTTCAAACCAGAGGCACTCTACACATCAGAATGTTTGATACACAGGAAGAAGAATGAACTGAAGGAGATGGAAATATGTGAAAGAAGAATCTTGAGGAAAATATTGGGGCCAAGAAACCTAGAAGACGGATCTTACAGACTAAGACGTAATGAAGAACTTTATAAAGGGAACAACGAACCGCTGACATCAACAATGAGAAAACGAAGGGTGAAGTTCTACGGTCATATCCTCAGGATGATGGATGATAGGTTAACAAAGCGCATCTTTAGTTTTTTAACAAATATGAAAGCGACTGGATTGGGTCGTCGAAGTTAAGAAGGATCTCAGCGAACTACAACTGAACGAAGGCGATGAGTGTAAACAGATCTGAGTTTAGAGATAAAATTAATAAACACATTTTCCGGAAACTTACAGATAAGACAAGAACTGGGAGGCAGTGGACTGATGAACAAAAACAAGTTAAACGAGCCGAAATGAAATTGTACTGGGAAAACAGACATTAGACATCTGTTGTGCAAAATGTTCTACATGGTCCAAAGAGACCATAACGAAAAAAATATATATATAAATAATTTGTTTCATAACAAATAAATAATGTATAACTATTCATTATAATGTATAATGGTAAATAACTTAGGGCTCTAGCTAAATTAATTTTATGATAGAATTTTCAATTTTTCATTATGATGTATTTTATTTAAAAGAATAACTAAGCTATTAAATACAAATTTATGATTTTAATTGAATCATTAATTTTGAAACTCCTTAACTCATATTTACACTAAATCTGATCTATCTGACAGTAGGGTATTCCAATTAGATTTTAAAGAGAGCAATGTTAGGATATATAAACTTATCAAGCACCATAGTCTTAGTACATTGTTTCGCAAATCCCAACATTAGTAAATTTATTTTTTTTTAAACAAATTCTTTAAAAATAGTATTTTATTTTTGTAAATTTTTTTTTGTGTAGACATTGAAGTTTACAACCTATGCACTAGACCTCAATCAGAATTACATGAAGCATTCTCAGAGTGAAAATATGTAAGAATAGTACATAACAATGCAAGGATTTTGAAGATAAGCCAAGGCAACAAAAAAGTTACAGAACAAAGGTTAAAGCAGGTTATACAGACAATCCTTGTAAATGATTACACTGGTCAACATAAAATTTGGAACTGAAGAGAGAGTAGGTGTTCTAAATAGTATTTATATGCTGAATTTGAATATGTATTCCGAAATAACCCAGCATGTTAAGTTCTTAAGTTACAACCCCTTAAATTTATTTGTTCCATTATTCATGTAACATACAATACAAATAACTTAGTATGTCTATGTTTGCTTATTCACATTTGATTTATATTGTGATGCATGCTGTAGACCTATATTTGATACATAACAGTCAAATGATGTCATTTTATGTGAAGAGATGTATAGCATGTCAGTGAATCAAATAATGAGTAATACAACATGACAAAATTTTCTTCAGTATGAGTTCAGCGCTTAGTATGACTTACTGCATTCTTTACTTGTGGTAATGGTTTTATCATACAGTGATTGTTTCATAAGTGATGCTATAAATTTAGTGAAAGATTTTTATGACAGAACAACTTTTAGTATTATTTTATTGAACATCAAAATTTATTAAGAGTGCATGCGTGTGTGTGAGCGTGCATGTATGTGTGTGAGAGTGTGTGTGTGTTTCATGCTGTGTTCTATTGTACTCCATGCTGAAACAATTTTATGAAGTGTTTTACGTAATTAAGTATTTATAAATTAAAACTTAATTATTTTTATAACTAAGTACGGTAGACCCGATTTATGACAGCTTGGTTTACAATGGCTTGCTATAGCGACCAACCATATGAGTGGCCTACAGTTGTGTGCATACTGTACGAAGGAGAAGTGTGGAGACAAAGGAACACAGTTGTTTCGCCAAATTCATGTGACGTTAGCTTTTGTAGCTACTGTACATACTATGACATTATACATCTCAGTTGTGTTCAACCTCCCCAATCCTCACCCCTCTTAAGACCCCTCTGTGTCTCCTGACAACTACATGGGCTGTAATACGTGGGTTGTAGGACTACATTGCAGTCATATAGCCCATTTTCATGTATTGCTTGGAGATCACTCACTTCAACTTGGCAGAAGTATATTAGTAGATGTTTGTCACATGTGTATGTCTGTTCTTGTTTCCTGTTCATAGTGTTTCTATTCAGTCTTACATACTCTTTGTATTTGTTTCCAGGCATCAATACTGTGACAGTGTTTTGTTTTTCTCTGCTTACAGTGACATTCTGTACTCTTCTTAAAAATGCCATATAAACAAAAAAGAAACCCAAGATGCAAGCTTACTGCTTAAAATTGCAAGGAACGCAATAACAAAACAAAAAACTTCACGATAAGGGTTCAAAAGTCAACAGAATTGCAGAAAAATTTTAATTGTCTCATTGTAACAGTACTATAATTAAAAATAAAGAAAAATACATTACAGAAATTACTAATGCCACTCCTATGTTGTCATGCAAATTAGGAAAAATGGAAACTTTAATTCCAGAAACTGAGACGATACTAATAGAGTGGATTAACTAAAAATACTCATACTTTACGTATGCTGCTAAGCCAGGAAATGATATCAGCTAAGGCTATTTCAATTGAATGTCAGAAAGAACAAAGAGGCAAAATGGACACAACTTTTGGCGGCAGTAAGGGATGGTTTGATCATTTCAAAGAGATGGCATGCATAATATAAAAGTGCAAGGCAAAGCAGCAAGCACAGATACTGTAGCTGCCACAAAGTTTCCTGATTCACTGCATCAAATTATTGAAGAAGGAGAATACTCGCAACATCTTCTGTTCAATGTTGAAAAAACAGGACTGTTCTGGAAAAGAATGCGGCCACCAACTTACATTGCTAGGAAAGAAAAAAGTATGCCCAATTTTAAAACTGCTAAAGATTGAGTATCTATTCTTGTGGAACAAATGCTCAGGGTGATTTTAAGATGAAACCGTTAGTTATTTATCGATCTGAGAATCAAGAGCGTTTAAAAATATTGATAAAAATACTCTTCTTGTTATATGGTGGTCAAGTGTCAATGGTTCGATAACTGCTTCAATATTTGTAGACTGGTTTGAAGAACATTTCATTTCATTTCTGCATGTGAAGAAGTACTGCATCAACAAAAAATTGCCATTTAAAGCAGTTTTATTAACTGATAATGTCAAAGGCCACACTGCGGCAGGCCTACAAGATAAAAATTCAAATGTAAAAGTAATCTTTATGCCACAGAATATGTTGTCACTACTTCAGCCCATGGAACAATTTGTCACTGCATGTTTTAAAGCATATTACCTGCATTATAGTTTTCGACAAGTATTGAAAGCTGTTGATAAGGAAGGTGGCTCCCAACTATTATAGAATACTGGAAAAAATTCAACATACTGCATGCTGTAAAACTTATTAATCAAGCATTGATGGAGCTTTCCGAAAAAACCATTCAAAGTGGATTGAAACAAATTTGTCCTCATTACTATAACGACAAGGAAATTACCTATTTCAAGTTGAGTGCAACGACAGAAATTGTAAAGATAGCAACCAGTAATCTTAACCTGGAAGTACATAATGAAGACATTACTGAGTTGTTAAATGCTGAAGAGGATCCTTCCAATGAAGAGCTTATTGCAAGTGTTCAACAAGATACTCAGCAAATGGAAGAAAAGTTCAACAAGGTAAGCAAATCAGAACTTACAACTGATCAAAAAAAATTAAGGTCAGGAAGGCCTTCAGAAGCATTTAAATTAACCGAAAGTGGCTTAAATATTTTTTGAATCAGACAACCCTAATTTTGAACGCAGTATGGCAGTAATCGCAGCCATACAGCATGAAATCGCATGCTACCAAGAAATTTGTATATCAATGAAGGAGGAAAAAGTTGTGAGGCCAATTCATTAATTATTTCTTCAAAACAGAAGAAAGGATGTACAAGAGGTTAGCTGTCATGAAGCAGATCCTCAACCCTCAACCCTCATCAACGTGATAGTTAAGGTAAAGCAGGTATGTTTCATACATACTTTTATAAACAAAGTTGATAAGAACAGTTTAAAAAGATTTTTTTAAATTTTTAATATGCAAACTCTTTATACGAATGTATGGTTTGTCTTATGTATACAAATGGTACTGTATTCCAGTTTTTGTATTTTTCCAAAATTTTGTTAAATTGATTACGTGTAAAAATTTTAATTACATTTAACTTAACGTATTTGATTTTTTTTTTTTTTGAAAAGTAATAAAAAAATAGTTTAAAAGACTTGTATAATATTATTATTACTATGTTACATAGTTAGTGAATTTTCAATTTACAAACACTCGATTTACAACAGATTTCCAGACCTCATTCAGTCGTTGTAGTGGAGATTTACTGTAAGTATTTCTTTAATACTTCAGTTTACTTTAAAACATTTTGAATTTTACAATGAATAAAACTCAGGCTTGTAAAAATTCTCCAAAAATTTCTTGTTACGTTTGCAGAGAATTCACCACGAAAAGTCAATGAAAACCAGTATCGAATCTGCTGAAAACTGCTTATAAACATTATTTTGACTGTTCCTTGGGAAGATCAAGATAAATCCTGGACTTGAGATGTAGCATGCATCAAGTGCTATGTTAAATTAACCCAGTGGTTAAAAGGAAAAAAGAGCATTTGCCTTTTGGAGTACCTATGATTGGTGAGAGCCTACTACCCATTATGATGACTGCTATTTTTGCTTAACAAATGTTACTTACTGGTTTCAATTCAAACAATAATAGCAGTATTGCATACCCAAATGTTCGCTCCACTATGAGACCAGTTCTTCAAGGTGTTGTGATTTACCGATTCCAATCGCTCCAACTTCTTCTTCATTAATTACATTCCAGAAGAATCAAATACTGAACCTCACTTCAACACACAAACAGAACCGAGAGAACTAATTCGTGACTTGTATTTGTTGAAACAGCATGCAGAACTCCTAGGTTCAAATCTTACAGAATGGAATTTATTAAATGAAGATATTAAAATTTCACTATATAGAAATCAAAATGAAAATTTACTTATATACTTCAGAAGAGATAGTTTAATTCATTGCTGCCATTATGTTAGGGGGCTAATGACTAAACTGGACATTGAATATGTTATTCATGATTGGCGTTTACACAATCATCAAAAAGAAGTTTAACAGCAGTGTTGTTGTGTAACTCAAACAAGTTTTCTTCTATACCAGTAGCACATGCTGCAGAAATGAGAGAAACACATGAAAGTATGTCAAATATTTAAAAAGCTGTTAAAAGTATGATAAACAAACATGGTGAATCACTGCTGACCTGAAAGTGACAGGCTTCTACTTGGTCTCCGAAGTGGTTTTAAAAAATAAATGTTTCATGTGTTTGTGGGATAGTCAAGCTACAGATAAACACTACTTAGTTAAAGACTTGCCAAAAAGAAATCAGTTTACCCCACGAAAGAAAAATGTTATCAATATTCCCCTTGTTGAAGCAGATTGTATTATTTTATCACCTCTACATATAAAACTAGGCCTGATGAAGAATTTTGTAAAAGCATTAGATAAAGATGGAAACAGCTTTACATATTTAGCTGAGGTTTTTTCACAATTAAGTGAGGCCATATTAAAAGAGGTAATATTCATTGGACCCACAAATAAGAAAATAAATTTATGAAAATGTATTTGACAGCAAACTGAATCCTAAAGAATTAGCAACATAGAAGTCATTCAAAGATGTCATTAGAATTTTCTTGGAAACAAAAAAGCTGAAAACCATAATCAGCTTATAAATGAACATAGTGAACCACTAAAATTTAAGCTGCAGAATGTCACTGGAAATTCATTTTTTACATTCTCATTTGGATTTCCTCCCTTTAAACTTGGGTGAGATCAGCAACAAACAAGTATAAAGGTTCCACAAAGATATACTGCAAATGGAACAACGTTATCAAGGCAAAAGGGATGAATCTATAGTAGGTACCGCTGGATGATAAAAAGAGAAGACTTCACTGAACACAAAAGGAGAATAAGAAAAAAGAAATTATAATAAACATAAGTGTCTGCAAAGTAAAGGTAGGAATTTTAATTGTAATAATTATTATTACTTTTGTATTCTATTATTAGAAGTTTCTCAATATTTTAAAGGGTCATAACTAAAAATATGAGGGTGATGAAGAAAAACTGATTTCCTTTTAAGATTCAGCATGAAAAATACATTCTAATTCACCTACTCTATTTCTGTTCCAATTTTTTTTTTTTTTTTTTTTTTGGCCTGTTACTTATTTCAAGCAGGTTACAAAATCCCACCGTATTTTCTTATTCTATCTCTATTCAATACTCCATTGCCTTTCTGTAAATAGACTTCATTTTTCTATAAAATAATCAAATTACAAGGTTTAAATTTTTTATGCTTCTTTACATCTGTTTGTTACTTTTTCACAATTATTTTCTAATATATTTCTTCATGTATATATATATATATATATATATACTAAATTCTCTCTTTTTGCTCAACTTTCTGAAGACATGAAACTTCAATTATTGTTTACTAATAGTAAGTAGTAATTATAACAATAAGATTGTACACTACAATACCACTTTCCTGTGGACTAACTGGTTTTATATGGATGAGCTAACTGATAATTTTCCTCAGGCAAATATAATAATTGTTGGAATAGTTATTTATACAAAATCATTAATACAAATATGTACTAACTGCTATAATATCAGTTTCAAGAAATTGGTTATAATCAGAAAAAGGTTTTGTATCTTTATATTGTTGTTCAATAATTAAAATTGTTGTTACATTATAACTACATTTTTCTGCACAATTCTTAAAAATTAATTTATAATAATTCCAAATTTAATTGATTCAATTATCTCGCTTTGTAAAATACATAAAGATAAAATTTTAGTAAAAATAATCAACAGAACCACATACAAATGATTATAACCCACATCCAACAACCTTGACATATTTAACAAATAATAAAATTTTATCTGCTTGTGATAATCAGCAATTTCACCCTTTTATCCACTCTATATATTTTTCTAGGTAACTTCTGTTATAAGCTTTCCGATTCCAATTTTTGTAACCACAATTATGTCACTGAGCAGTAACTTCAAAACAAATATAACTTATATTTTATTTGTATTTGATGATAACAGTACGTTTATATTTTAATATGACTAATAATGTTTCATTTAATAAAAAAAGATAACAGAGTATAAAATTTAAATGCTTCTGATATTGATAATAATCACTGATAACTATTAAATTTATATGGTTCCCTACATGAATGACAGTAAGACAAATGAGCTTCCACCTAGTCCAATGGAGCTCTATCAAGTCGCATGTCATCTTCTCAACCCAGACTCTATCACTGTTATCACCTATTTAGCATCCTCACAATACATACTCACCCCCTGTTACCAAACCCGACAAATGCATCATCAATTGTCACCTTGACAGATAACAGGCTATCCTCCTGCTACTGACATGTTGTCATAGATCTCACCATATGATTTAATACAGTTTCTTTGTCAGTATTCCCAGTTATAATTCAAATGACCCAATGGACACAACCACTTTGGGTGGATGTAAAGACCAATGGATTAATCTAAAACACGAGACAACCCAGGCAGAGTAAGACTCACTCCAGATTTGAAAGTACAACTTTTCTGCCTACCCTGAATGCTATGTCACTGTTATCCTCTCACATTAAACCTTAATCAGCTGAATACACAGTGTTTTGATGTTGTCTCAGCTTCACCAGAGACTAACTAGCAGCTTAACCAACATACCAAACTCTCTGGTCAGTTTTCAAATACATAAAAAGCTGAGCTGTATAAGGTCAAAGATACTGTCTCCATATGGAACTATGTCCTGGGTTGGTCTAGGAATAATCATTAACATTGAAAGACAATTAGGACTTTACCTGAGGAGTGATTTTTTTAATATTCACCGACAGAAAAATATTTTCATGCAATAATCTCTACTGTAAATTAGTTTTAATACATGAAATTAGGAATTAAATATTGGAGTCAAGTAAAAAAACTAAGCTTATATATTGATTATGACAATGGTTTGATGTCCTAATAACAGATCATTATTTGTTAAAAATAAAGTTGCAGTGACAAAAAGAATTACATTAAAAATGTGTCAAAAAATGGCTTAATTATGTTAAAAAGTGCTACTTTTCACATAAGTTTTAATACTGTTTTCTAATTCCGATTATTTTAATTTTAGTCCTGTTGACTTTACATCAAATTAACTGGCCTTTAATTTATTCTAAAAATTTTGCTAGAAACATAATTAATGGATAACGATTTATAACTGAATTCAACAGTTTAATTTAAAAGTACCACCAATTTTACATATATGAAGTTTGAGCAACGTGCAATCTACAGTAAATTTTCAAATTAGTCACTTAATGTGATTAATTTACTGAGGCCGTTTCTCAGCAATTCATAGAACTACTGTAAATAAAAAAAACAACTAGTCGAAGTCAAATGGTTGTAATTTTTTCATTCTATACAACACTATGTATGATTACATCATTACTCAAGGAACTTTCTAACTCAAGAAATCACAGTAATAGATTAATGTAGAAATTAATACAAATTTTCAAAGTAAATAAACAAAAATTTTTATCAAATACGTACTTGTGGCATAGTACTTGGTTGTAACTTGCAAAGTTCTATTAATACTGAACCATAAAAAACCTCCAGGTAGCGTGGCGTTGGTAGATTAAACAACTCTGCGAATATAACTTCTACAATGCAATACTCAAGCGGTATTTTCATTTTATATGGAAAATTTAACAGATGTGCTGCACTGAAAGAGAACAAATTCCTTGCTTAAGTTTTTTTATATTATATTACAATACATAGAGCAACACAAATAATATATAAGTTATGTTAAAAATAAATTCTAACTGATAAAGCAGATTTTAGTAAAAATAGTTTTGTTTGACCGACTGTTTAACTACTACATATATACTGAGTTACACCATCACTGGCTTATAGACAAGACAGTAAACTATTCTGATCAAGGATTTTCCTTTTTAACTACCCACCACTTTTCTATATCTTTGATCTCAACCTTCCCAGTTGCCGGATCTATAAGTGTAGGTCCTACTCTATTAGTTACTCCAACCTGAAGACAACACGACCTGAAAAGTCAGCATCTGGTTTCTGGTATAAAAATCTTCTGGCAACCAACTTAGACTCTTGCTTCCTGTCTGGTGCAAAATAAGCCTAATGGCTGAAATGATTATCAGGTAAAGTCAGTTCTCCTAACCCTCATCCAAGTAACCATATACTTATCCATTGCTTGTCTGGTTTATATGTAGTGGTTTTGATCAAATGCAAAAACACACAATGGTATTGTAATTGTACAGACACAAATCCAATATACTTTTTGACAACATTCTAAATACATGTTTATAATAATAGATTTATAAATAATCGCGTTTAGTAAAATCAGCTGATAGCAATGCGAGAACAGCAGCACCAGTCACTGTTTGTTTTAAACAAACATTTCCAAGATTGATAATTAAACCAAAAAATTCTTCAATATTCAGTAATTATAAGATAAGATAAGATAAGACACTTCTCCAACTCAAAATTTTTAATAATTACCAACAAAAATCATAAAACTCTGAGACACTAAATAGAAAATTACACAGAAACAATCGAATGAAAATCCAGCAAATTGCAAATTACATCGTCTACCCACTTAATTGTGTAATTATACAATATTCACATTAAATGAAACATAACCCAACTATTTGGTAATACACATATTTTCCTTAGCTGTTGAAACTCAGTATAAACAGATTCTCAAATAATTAGCAGTAGCACCAATCTAGTTTATAAAATATCAAAGATATGTTTGTAATAAATTATATGTGACAAAAAATATCAGTCACAGAGTTTTAAATTTAACTTACCAGTCTTTTCTTTCTAGATGGTACACTTCAATAATTTGATGGAAATGTTCTTCAATAAGAAATCTTTCAATAGAATGAGCACCTGGTAATATTGGTCCCTAAGAAAAAATAGCATAAGACACACATTATCTAAGTACCATGACAAAAATAATTAATCTACATATTAAAAAAATTTTGTAAATAAACTAAAAAAAAAAATAAGTTTTTCTGCAATCTCTCAGTAATTAATTCAATTACAGACTTCATTGGGGGTCTCATCAACACTCATTACATCAGGCCAAAGTAACCAGCATGCACTAACTAGGCTCATTCAATTACGAGAGGAATTTTAAGGGAACATAGCTTTTCTCATACTCAAAGTCTTATTTCAACGGCATTCAAACTGAGACAGCTCAGCAACTAATTAAGATATAGGATTCATCTAGGTCTTACAACAATCACCACATCAAGCACCATCAAATGAGCCCATACTGGCCACTCAATTCCTAAAAAGGTTCTGAAATATGTATGTTCCCTCAGAACCTTTTTAGGAATTGAGTGGTCAGTGTGGGCTCATTTGATGGTGCTTGTTGTGGTGATTGTTGTAAGACCTAGATTACACATTTCCTCACTCTGAAAAATACACTCAAACTGCCATATCTCAGTAACTAATTGAGATACAGAATTTGTTTGGCTGTAATCTAAGGGTTGATGTGCAGCTGATGTTGTTTGGAAGTCTTATGAACCACACAGTAAATTATCTAATATATCTTAAGTTAATTTATTTACTGATGCTATGGAACGGCATGGGTCCCCTGGTAATTTATTATAATGTTTTGTTCTGTAAAGTTATTAATAAGAATGATTAAATTACAATTCCTGACAACTATATCCTGACATCAATGCAACCTAACGATTTTAACAAGCAATATTACAAAGAACTGATGATGCAAAGAAGGAAACCTCCACAGATAAGAAACCAACTGAAGTGAAAAACAGACTTTGGAACATCAAGCAATTTTTTATAACACATGAAATTTGTTCAAATAGCAACCACGCTACGATCATCTAAACACTTAATTTAGCTCTTATATCCCTCAAGGTATAATTCTTGCAACTCAAAACACTTACCCAATGTGTTTCCAACCATTTTAGCAATTACTTTACGAATGTCAAAATCATGTCAGAATTACAAACTAAATGACCATCAACAATTTTCTTGGAACCAGGAATTTTTTGTTAATTCTTAAACCTTTCAATAGTATCATCATTTCAGTCCTTTTTAAAAGTTGTACCATTACTGCATTACCTTATAATCACATTAGTTTAAGTATCACAAGGTTTTAGCAAAACTTTATGTAGTAGTATTAGTACATGAAGGCATGCACACTTTTAGCAAAACTAGACATAGTGATATTGACAGACCATCATGTTTTGGCAACTAACTACCTTACGAAAGTAGTAAATTTGATTATAGACAATGAATGTGGGGCAGTATTGAAAAGGCTACAAAAAATACACTCAAACATAGCAACTATACATTGGGACTAAGTCTCTTAAACTCCAGCTGCTCCCAACAAAATAAGGTTTAGATACTTTAAAAATAGAGCTCGTGTATTAAAACTGCTGAATATTAAGGGAGTAAAGCATGAGTAAAAAATGTGAAAGAAGAAAAGTATTCAAGTACAAGTAAGATGTCAAAAAAAGAAGGGCACAAAAAAAACAAAAACTGCATCAAACAAATATAAACGAATTAATCCCTAAAGGTATATATATTACAAATTTATTAATAAGCCTTGTACCTGAAAAACAAAACAATGAAGTATGTGTACTTCCTGCCACACAAGTTCTCCAGCTTTGCCTAGCCCATTTCCAATATGCAAAGATTTTCAAAAAAAATTACTTAGTTATTTCTAGCTTTGAACATTATAGAAAATTCTGGAAAAATCCCTAAAGCCAACCCATATTTCAAAGTGATATTACCTAAAGCAATACCACTAAGCACACATGATTAGTATGTACATCATCTAAATGAATTACAAGTCATCTGAATGTATTAAAAGTAAGTAAAAACATGAACTAATACAAAATGATTTTAACTATCAATCTTTTTTTACAGACAAACTGATACCACTTTCTATGATTTGAGCAAAGCACTTTCTAAGTTATCAAGCTCCAGAATTTATTAAGTTACATCAGAGAGCAGAAAATTACCTCTCCATAAGAGATGTCCCCTACCCTAAGGGGTAGCACATGTCTTCAGACATGCCATGATTTTATAACTACACCAAGATCACTTTTAGGTTACATAACTGAAAGGATCTATCAGAATACACCTAATAATAATAATAAGTTATTTAGGAATATCTGCCAGATGCTATAACTGGAATTGCTGTATGTAACATAAAACACAAATCAATACCAAATATGTCTAACCATTTTTGAGAAAAAACATCCCTTGTTAGACTTGTAGAAGTGAGTAATTAAGTGGTGGTTCCTTCCTTACTCAGTAATAATAATTGTTATGCATCGGTACACTAAGATTATGGAAATGCATTCAAAATTCAACCTTACAAGTGACCCTAACTATTACAAGTACTGGCAGTATAATAAATATCGTTATTTTCAAAGGAAGCAAGTAACTAGTTTCAATTGTTCTATGTCTATGGAATTAGGAAACTTGTTTCACAGATAGTATACTACTGCATCTGGGTTTATACTACTGCGTCTAGTTCAAATATGATGATCCACCTGTAAATGGTGAAGATGAAAAACTAAAATAAAAATAAAATAAATTTAACACTCCAAGAGGAGTATAAAAGGCTCCTTCTCAAGTAACAGAAAAAAATGAAAAATTTAAAATGAAATTCCTAACTCTATTAAAAAGTATTTAACATACTAATACTTCTAAGAAATAAAAATACCCAGTCCAAAACTTCATTATCGTTGCCCAGGATTTGACAAATGTATCTGGGCAATTTTAATTTATGATGAATGGCCACATAACGCATGCAATTCACAGGGATGTGGCACACAGTCAACCGGCAGTTGCATTGTATGCATACTGCTGACATCAGATACCCCTGAGTAGCTCTCGTATGTCCTATCTGCAATTGGCAAAGGACCACTTCCTCACGATGAATTTTTCAGTATGAGGAATCCCATGGCAATACAGAATCTTTAATGTGCCATTATTTATGGACTGTCACCATCCAGTCATCTTGCCGTTTTGCAAGAAAAGTGAGTTTTACATAGTTAATCAAGTCAGATGTAGTAACATGGCTAGTGAAGGATGGTTGACTACATGCGTCTTTAGCAGCGGAATCTGCACATTCATTACCCAGAATTCCCACGTAGCTAGGGATCCAGCAGAAGCTCACTTATATGTTACGATGGTTCAACTCATCGATTACATTGTAGCTTTCGATGACGATAAGATGTCTGGAATAAAAGTTTTCTAAGGCTAGGAGAGCACTACATGAATCACTGCAAATAAGAATATTTTGGTACTTAGGGTTAATGATATTCAGAGCCTTATTTATAGTATATAGTTCAGCAGTAAACACACTCATAATACCATGTAATCCAAACATATAAGTTCTATCATTGACAACAAATGGACAACCCACGGTATCATACTGTTTCGATCCATCAGTGTATACTACTGCGTCTCGGTTTATACTACTGCATCTAGTTCAAATATGATGATCCACCTGCAAATGGTGAAGATGAAAACATCAACAAGAGATTTCTCTTTCCAGAGGCAATAATAGGCAACTGTTGTGACCTCACCCTACATTCAATTTTATTAAAGCATTTTCTCTTATACAAAAAAAAAATCAAAGATTTAGTTTTGACGATTGCATTATTTTATTTCTTAGGTATTAGTAGCTTTGTTAGGTTGGGGTACGAGAAAGGAAATGTTAGATCCTTCAATCTTAGTTGTGAACACAGATTTCAATTTTTCTTTCTTTAAAAGATAGTTAGTACCTATCAAGTTATTGTGTCACTTAGTACATAAATAATTACAATATTTAAAAGAAGAATTTTTGTTCTAAAGACAAAGAAAGCAAACAGGCCTGACTTTATTCTTCTCCATTATGTTTTTCCTTTCCTTTAGCAATCAGTACCTAAGATGTTTCTTACATACCACACCCATAAGAAAGATTCCAGCAAATTCTTTTAAAGCACAAGTATTATTACTGTTGTGAAACAATGCATTAAACAGTAACTTTTCTCAATGAATAAAGAGCTAAAAATAAATTAATTTTTTCAAGAATACACAAATATTACCACTGTAACCCAGTAACATTAAATAAATAACAGTACATTATTACTGAAACAAACTGAAAACATAATTACCTACAAGAATGTATTATAAAATAAAATCCATTAAATACCTAATAATATAAATACTGCTCACATGGTTGAATAATAAAATTGCAAGATTATAAGTTAAAATTAGAAAATTTTTCCTTCAAATTATGTGATCATGATCAAATCAGTTAAAAATGAATTTTGTAAAAAACTAAAAAAAAATACAATAAATAACATCTTAAATAAATCCTGCACAACCTGAATGAAAACCACAGCAATGAAACTTGCAGATCTGAAATAACAGGAAAATCTATACTTTAATTTAATTTTTATCTAACAAAAAATTAATTTGAACTAACAAAAAATTTTGTTCATAAAACAATTTGTTCATATTTAAACATAAAACATAATACTACAAACTTAATAAGAAAAATGAATATACCTCAGGACAATCTGTATAATCAAACATTCTGAAAACAACCCACGGCATTGGATAAACATAAGTGTCATGATGAGGAGGAGGCAATATAGTAGGCAGGTTATGCTGTAGAGCTTCACATAATATAGAATCAAATGCTAAATATGGTCTTGGTATATGCTTTTCAGCCCAATTGTCTTGTCTCAGCTTACGTAACTGTGCCCATAAACAATCTAAATACTTCAAAATAACAATAAAATATTAAATTAACACTAAAGAAAACAAATTACTAATGTTAACACACAAAAATTATAAAATTTAATAATTAAATAAATATTTATTAATAAATAAAATAAATAAATTGATAAAATAAATAAATGAAGACATTAAATAAATATTTAACTGCCTCTAGACAGAAACTTAGGAAAATCCTGCAGATTTACCTTCAACAAAACTAAGCCCATTTGGAGAAAAATTATAATTAGAAAGCACTTTTATGAACTATCAAAATCATAACACAAATAAAACTGAGGAAGAAGAATAATTAATGGTCATATATATATAAAAATAAGTGTCATGATGAGGAGGAGGCAATATAGTAGGCAGGTTATGCTGTAGAGCTTCACATAATATAGAATCAAACACTAAATATGGTCTTGGAATATGCTTTTTCAGCCCAATTGTATCTAAATACTTAAAAATAACAATGAAATATTAAATTAAAACTAATTTCGATGATGAAAAGATGTCTGGAATAAAAGTTTTCCAAGGCTTGAAGAGCCATAACAAGCCATATATATATATATATATATATATATATATATATAAAAGCTAAAAGCTAAAAGCATTAGATTTAAACAAAAGACAGACAAACGACAAAATACAACGAAGAGGGTGTTTACGGATGAAGAAAAGAAAGCAAGATCTGAACGGATGAAGAAATACTGGGCAGCTCGAAAGAGTAAAATAACACGCTTTTCTCAGAAAAGATCCAACTAAAATTGACTTAAGTGGTCCCATGTTGGCCGTAAAAGCATAATAATAATAATAATATATATATATATATATATATATATATATATATATGCAAACAAGTCACAATAAGCTTAGGTTTAATGTGAAATTAAGGAAGAAAAGATCACTAATTATTTCCTTCACCTCCTATAATTACTTCTTGTCCAGATTTTGGGTTTTTGATTCAGAATTTTTTGTAGAACTGAATGGGCACAGCTTTTGCTAGTAACCATTACAAAGTGAACGGATGAAAATATTCCAAAGAAACTATAGGAAGCAAAACATAATGCAAGAGGCTAGACACCCTTAAGGTTCAGAACTACATTATATTTTAATCTCAAATTCAGCCTCAGAAATCATAAACCTTCTGGAAATTTGATAAGGGAGCAGGAATGAAATTCAGTCTATGAATAAAGCTCATAAGAATCTTCTAAGGTTCTTGTATCTAATGTTTGCTATATCTATGAGGGTTATTTTTTTTCAAGGTCCGATCAGTTGCGAAATAAAAACCCACGCAAAAATCAGATGAACCTTTGCGCATATGTGTTGTGCAGCGTCTCTAGTATGGCCTTCAATCATGCCGCATCACTTCGTTTAGTTCTGAACACGCAGCTATAGCACGTAAACATGTCTACAACAATAGCATCTCCTGCCAAGTGTGAAGTGCGTGTGGTAATTCAATTTCTTCAGGCTGGGGAGTGTAATGCAGCTGAAATTCATTGACGAATAAGTAATGTGTACGGTGAAACTTCAATGAGTGACAGCAAAGTGCGACAATGGTGCAGGAACTTTAAATCAGGACATACAGATGTTCATGATGCAGGCGGTTAGGGAAGGAAGCGAGTGTCAACCGATGATCTCGTTGAGCAAGTGGATGTGGCAATTCAATTCACAATTTCTGTATTGAGTGATTCGTTTCTTGAAATTTCAAGATCAGCTCTCTATATCATTGTGAGTGACAGACTTAAGTACCACAAACTGGGTGCGAGATGGGTTCCCAAGATGCTGTCTGACCATCACAAAACAATGACCTAACATTTCTCCAGCACTACCACAATGAAGAAGATTTTTTGAACAAAATTGTCACAAGGGATGAGACATGGGTCCATTTCGAAACTGAAGAAGCAAAAGAACAATCCAAACAGTGGATGCACTCTCATTCTCCCAGTAAACCAAAGAAGTTCAAGCGAACCTTCTCCAACAGAAAGTGTATGGCTACTGTGTTCTGGAACCAGAATGGAGTTCTCTTGGTGGAATTCATGGAATGTGGCACGACCATCACTGCAGCTTCATACTGCCTGACTATTCAACGTCTACGAAGGGCAATTCAGAATAAGCAAAGAGGAATGTTGTCATCAGGCATTGTCTTTCTCCATGACAACACACTGCAGCTATAACAAAGAAGCTCCTGCAGCGTTTTCGTTGGCAAGTGTTTGATCACCCATCATACAGCCCGGACTTGGCTTCATCTAATTTTCACCTCTTTGCTCACATGAAACGCTGGCTAGGAGAACAACATTTTGGCACAGACATCGAGCTGCAGACCAGCGTAGAAACATGGTTGAAAACACAGGCAGCTCCGTTCTATGATGAGAGTATTGGAAAGTTGTTACCCCGCTACAACAAATGTCTAAATCGGAGGGCAACTATATAGAGAAATAGCGTGCGTAAAACTATGTAAGTACTTGTTACAAAAAAAAATTTTTTTATTTTCACTGTAGTTTTAATTTCGTGACCGATCAGACCTTGAAAAAAAAATAACACTCGTATCAATGAAGGCAGCTTTCATATCAAGTTAAAATAAAATTTATTGAAGACCTAGATATTGCAATGCATTAAAGATTACTTTAAAATATTATAAGAAAATAGTGCATAATAACTGAACTGTAATCAACAGTTTTTTTTGTTTTTTTTTTTTACTTGATTGCCATATAACCTTGAAGCTTGTGCATGGGATATGGATATGGAATTTTTAAAAATTTCATGCTGGACCAGGATTCGAACCTGTGACCTCCAGATGAGACACTACCACTCCGCCACGGGGATCAGCGGAGCGACTATTTAAAATTTACATTTTAAATGTAAATGAAAGAAAGAAAACCTCCTCTTATATGTTTATATGTATGAAGTTTACAGATATATATATATAGTGTAATAAAAATTAGTGATTGAGTAAAATATCAACAAAACTCAGTTTTCATTTGAAGTAAAAGGCTCATCCTCATATGATGACCTTCTTAAAAAGTTTTTTTTTAAAAAAAGTGAAAAAAAAATAATGACTTTTATTTTGTTTCAGAATATTTGGAATTCTAATGATGGAAATCTAATAACTTTTTAAAAAATTCAGTACTGAATTAAAAAAAACAAAAAATTACACCACTATAAATTTATCAGGTAAGACACATATAAAGTGATATTTTTTTATTATCTATTACGTTCCACTTTTGCCGTCGGGTGCTGCTATCTGGCGAGGGCTAGAGCTCTCCGGCAAGCTATGGTCATATGTTGTCCTACATCATAATACGGCAAGGAGTGGTCATTGTGATGTAGCGACTTCTATTCATTCGGCACCAGAAACTGACCCAGAGCGGTCATGTTGTACATTCAGTCCGGATGGAAGCGCATACTAATGTTCGGATGAATGCTTATTTTATTTGTATATTTATATATTATTAACTTTAATTATATGTATTATGTTATAAGTCAGATTTTCTATTATATGTTATCAAATTGTCAAGACAAAAAGAAATGAAATAACAATTCAATAATAAGCAACAAGGTGTTGTTTCAATTCATCACCTATGCATCTACAGTTCATACTCGCTCTAAAACCTACCACAAAGATTTTATGGTCCTCCACATCGCAAAGAATCTAACAAACTTTTTATGGTACTCCGGACCGGATAGTTAGGTCACCGGATTCTACCATCTTCTTATGGTCCTCTCAGCCGGATCAAGTGGATCAAGGTGTCGCCAGATTGAGGAACAGGATCGTCAAGTTGCCGGATTTCACCACTACATCTACCCATGGTCAAGTCACCAGACAGTTAAGTAGTCGGATCGAAAAACAAGATTGAACACAAGTTTCATAAGGTCAAATCAAGCCACCGGATTAAGTGGTATTTATAATTTATTTATAAGCAGTGTATTTAAAACATAAAAGTATACATTAAAAGTGCAATAATGATACAATTAACATTAGTGAAATATTCAGATTAAATATTTCAATGGTTTGCAATACAGTTAGTTTGTGGCTACAAATATAGCAGGTATACAAAGTAAACTTCCATACTGGTTTGGGTAAAATTCACTTTGTTAAAACTGTACTGAGCACACACCCTCACAGTTCAAATTTCACAGGCAGATGTTAGCTGATATAATTGTATTAAATATATGTACAAGTTATTTTGTTCATTCAACTTTAGACATAGACAATAATTTAGCAGTATTGTTTTGTATACCACTTTATATTTTCTAACATTACTTTATAAT
The DNA here is from genome assembly GCF_047948215.1 of Lycorma delicatula. Classification (NCBI taxonomy): domain Eukaryota; kingdom Metazoa; phylum Arthropoda; class Insecta; order Hemiptera; family Fulgoridae; genus Lycorma; species Lycorma delicatula. The sequence continues at coordinate 246,726,837 of NC_134455.1, read as the reverse complement.
AATTTCATTTCATACAGATTCAATATTATTTCTGTTATTATTGTAGCAAAATGGAATTTAAATATTTAATTACGAAAAGAGGCATTATAAAAAATAATAGATTAAAAACATTCATTGACAACTTCAACCCCGAATCAGACGACTACAATCTGTTAAGTTAAACTATTAGAATACGAAAGAGCATTTTTTGAAGCTCAATCTGAAATAGAATTACACAAAAATGTAACAGATAAAGAACTACATGATAGGCACACATATGATAATAATTTTGACAAACTTAAATTAAAACATAAAAAATTAGAAAATTGATTCAAAATTTAGAGGTAACTGAGTTAAATAAAATCATTAATAAACCTAATCCAATTACGTTAAAACCTATACAAATCACCTTTTACAGTGATGTGAGAGCTTGGCATAAATTTTTTGATCTTTTTAATAGTTTAGTTCACAACCACGAAGAATTTTCTGAGGTTGAAAAATTTTACTACCTTAGAAATTTCTTAAGGGGTAATGCTTTAGATGTAATAAAAAATTTATCGGTAATGTCTGAAAATTATGAAACTGCAATAAAATTAATTTTAAAATTACAAGATCGTTGTGATAACAAAAGACTAATTGCAGCTAAACATGCTGCAATTAAATTAACATGCTGTTTTAAATTATTAATTTAAAACCATTAAAAAAGGAAAATTCATTGACCAAATTAATTCAAACATTAATGTATTGAAGAATCTAGATATTGATTATTTAGAATTTATTATAATACAGTTAATTACTCAAAATTTAAATACTTTAAGAGACTGGGAAAAAACATTACAAGGTTATGAATTCCCTAAGTTAGAACAACTTATGTCTTTCTTAGAATGTAAGCATAAATTACTTGAATTCACTGACACGATTCAAAGTGATGAAAAGGCACAGACGTCTAATGTAGGATTTAGCGGCAAAAAATATGACTACTCGAAACCTAGTTCTGGTAAAAATGTATTTTATGTAAATTATTCTAACAATTTTATGTGCGCATTATGTAAAATTAGCAACCATAAATTGTAACAATGTTATAAAGTTTTAAGTTATAATGTTAATGAAAGAAAAATTTTTGTGTTTCAAAAAAAATTATGTAAAGTAAACAACATGTTGTGAAGGATTGCCCAAGCAATCATAAATGTAAAAAAAACTCACGGAAGCATCATACACAAATTCATTTAGATAAAACGCTGCAAGAGGCAGCCATTAAATCTTCTAAGCTGAATCAAGCTCCTTTGGCTAATAGTTCATATTGTACTTTAAAATCAGAACCTAACAAGTCTGTTATACTTTCAACAACTGTAGTTAATGTAAAAGATAAAAAAGGTAATTTCATCCAAGCCAGGACCTTACTTAATTCTGCTTCAATGATTTAATTTTGTACTGAAAGGTTTGCTGCTAAACTTAGGCTTCAAACCAAGCCTGTTTTAATGCCGATCACAGGTATTAGTAATGTAGTTACTAAATCAAAGCTAAGTATTAATTTAAATATTAATTCTAGGTATTAAAATGTTTATTTTAATTTCAAATGTCATGTACTACCATCTATTACAGGTCTGTTACCTAATGATTTTGTAAACGTAACTGACTGGTCCTCACCTTTTTCTCGCCGATCCTCATTTTAATATTCCTGGGCAAATCGATATTCTCTTAGGCGTTCAATACTATCTTTCTCTACTTAAGTCTGTTCAATTGACTCATAATTCCAATCATACCAGACTTCAAGAAACTCGTCTTGGTTTCACAATCTCTGGTCAAATCCCTACTAAATCTAGTAAATGGAAAAATAATTCAGATTCAATATCACTATTTGTAAGTAACGAACAACTTTCCTCTCAATTAGAGTCATTTTGGAGATCTGAAGAGATCAAAGATCGCTTACCAACTAAGGAGGAATCCTTCTGCAAAAAACATTTCGTTGAAAATACCTTTCATGATCAACAAGGCAGATTTGTTGTATCTCTTCCTCGTAAGGAAAACTGTGCCTTAGGAGATTTGTATGTGAATGCAAGGCATAGATTCAATTTGTTACATTGTAGATTTTAAAAAAACTCTAAACTCAAGGAAGATTACTTCCTTAAGGTTCCATCTGAAGCCTTTTATTTGCCTCACCACACAGTATTTCGTGAATCTTCCACCACTACCAAAACTAGAGTAGTATTTGATGGTTGTGCAAAAACTTTGAATGGCCAATCACTCACTTCAAATCTTGCTACAGGTCCAGTAGTACAACAAGATTTATTTTCAATCATAATTCGTTTTAGAACTCATAGCTATGTGCTATCAGGAGATACTCCTAAAATGTATAGACAAATTCGCATCAATCCTCAGGACTTCCCATTGCAAAGAATCCTCAGGTATGATAATGAAAACTTATCAATCATTCCACACAATTTGCAAACAGTTACTTACGGTTTAGCACCTTCAAGTTTTCTAACAACCACATGTTTGATTGAAATTTCAAATCAAAATGAAGCCTCCTTTCCTCAAGCTTGCTGATCAATCAAGCAAGATTTTTATATGGATGATTTGCTCACTGGTTGTGACAACATTGATCAGTTAAGACAATTATACAATGATATTTCGTTATTGCTTAACAAATACGGACTTTCACTGCATAAATGTCATTCAAGCATGCCTAATATGTTTGACAATTCTAATTCCTTCATCAAATTAGATAAGGATGAAAATATCTAAACACAAATTATATTGGAATCCTCGAGGTGAAGATTTCATTTATCAAATCAAGCCAAAAGATAACACTTCTTACACCAAACATTCCAAATTGTCAATTATTCTTCATTGTTCGATCCCTTGGGTCTGCTTGCTTCTGTGATCGTTCCTTTAAAGTGTTTATACAAGAGTTATGGTGCGCTAACCTTCAATGTGATGAAGTTCTCCCCGTTCTGCTAGCTGAAAAATGGCATTCTCTGGATTCTCAACTCAAATTGTCAAGTAATTTTAAGATTCCTAGATTAGTTAATTAGTTTAAATAAGAGTTATCAATTGCACAAATTTTTTGATGTAAGTAGCGGCGCATATGGTACTTGTCTTTTTATCAGATCTGTTGATAGTAATAAACATGATGAAATCCATTTGCTGTGTTCAAAGCCTAGAGTTGCTCCTGTCAAGCAAATCTCTGTTCGAAGGCTTGGGCTGAACGTGGCTCTTCTTTTATCTCATTTGTTCAATACAGTTAAGTTAAGATTTCATTCAATCCATTTTTGGTCGGATTCTAAGGTAGTACTTTACTGGTTCTCATCGCTTCCTAATAGATGGAAAATATTCATCGTAAGTATAGTTTGCGAAATTCAAGAGCTGACTTAGGAATGCTTATGAAAGCACATTCCTTCAAAGGATAACCCCGCAGACATCTTGTCATGTGGTTGTATGCCGGATACATTAACTTCGTTACAACTTTGGTGGAATGGTCCATCATCTTTTCTGAAAGAAGATGAGAACGCCTGACCATCCAATCAACCTATCATTTCTATAATTCCACCTGATTATCTCAAGGAAGAGACGAAGTCTAGCAAAACTAATATGTTTTTACCTACTCTTTAAACTACAGAAGCTGTAGAATTTTCAAAGCCAGTTTCTTCGTTCAGACGAACATTAAACATACTTTCATATTGTTGTCACTTTATTTATAACTTAAGAAATAAAAATAATCATATACTGTCAGATCTTTCTCCAGAAGAAATCAATTCCACGTTAGAAGTTCTTGTTCGTTAAACACAAGAATTATATTTTACTAAAGAATTATGCGATTTAAGAAAAAATTCTCCTTTATCAAGGAAAAGCAAATTAGTTTCTCTTAACCCAGTTTTGGATCAAAATGTTATTATTCACGTTGGAGGTCGTTTTTCAAACTTGTCTTTAATTGCTAAACATCCTATGATTTTAAGTCCTCATAGTCATCTCACTCGATTGATTATTTCTCATGAACATTTAAGATTATTCCCTGTAGGATTACAGATAATTCATTCTTCACTTAGGCAGAAATATTGGATCGTCAATTCCAAAATCATAATTCGCTCCATCATACATAAATGTTTAACTTGTTTTCGTTTTAGAGCTCAGCCTCAGAGTCAGTTACTTGGTCAACTGCCTAAAGAGAGTGCCACAATTTCCAGACCATTCCAGTCAACTGGTGTTGATTATGCTGGTCCAATACTTATCCGTCATGGTGGGCAGCGTACTCGATCTACCAATCCTTCGACTATTAAGGCTTACATTGCACTGTTCGTATGTCTCAGCACCAAAGCAGTACACGTTGAACTTGTAACTGATTTATCTACAGAAAGTTTTATAGCTGCCCTATGAAAATTTGTAGGACGCCGAGGATAGCCCTCTCATATTTTTTTGGATAATGGAAAAAACTTCTGCAGTGCAAATCATTATCTTCAAGAGATGTATGATTCTCTTAAAACCGACAATGCTAATTCCAAAATTAATTCTTTCTGCACCTCAAACAACATAAAATAGTCTTTCATTCCTCCGTACTCTCCTAGTTGGGGCGGTTTATGGGAAGCTGCTGTGAAGGACATGAAATTTCACCTGCGAAGAGTCATGGTAAATTCTGTTGTAAATTATGAAGAGTTATCATGCACCTTGTTAATCCAGACAGAAGCATGTTTAAATTCCAGACCATTATATTTACCTTCATATGATCAAGTTCCACTTACTCCTGGACATTTTTTAATTTTCACTCCTTTAACTTCCCTACCTGATCCTGATTTCTCAGGTATTAATGTAAATAAGCTCGCAAGGTGACAGCATATACAAAAATTAATAAAGGATTTTTGGAAAGTATGGTCCAATGGTTACTTACATTCTCTGCAACAGAGAAATAAGTGCGAAATTTCAAATACTAACATTTGTGTTGGTAATGTAGTTATAATTAAGGAAAATAACCTTCCTCCACTGATATGGAAATTAGGAGTAATTGTTCAAGTACATCCACGTAAGGATGGACGCATTAGATTAGCAGATGTAAAAACCAATAATACCATAATAAAAAGAACCATTAACAAATTGATTGTCCTTCCAAATTTAAATGATTGTGATGACAAGAGTCATTCTCAATGCAATCAATAATACTTATTTAACTTCATCTTAATGTAATGTTCATTCATTAATTTATTTTGCTTTCAATTTTTTCTCTTATCAACACTATATTGTTGAATTAACTTTAATTTTAAACTTATATGTAACTAATTATAAGTATCACGCTTCATTTGTATATTAAGTTAATTTATAATGTTATTAAATTATAATTAGTGGGCAGTGTGTTACATTCCACTTTTGCCGTCGGGTGCTGCTATCTAGCAAGGGCTAGAGCTCTGCAGCAAGCTATGGTCATACAATGTGCTATGTCATAATTACACAAGGAGTGGTCATTGTGATGTAGCGACTTCTATTTATTCGGCACCAGAATCTGACCCAGAGTGGTCGTGTTGTACAGTCAGTCTGGATAGACGTGCATACTAATGTTCGGATGAACGTTTATTTTATTTGTATACTTATATGTTATTAAGTTTAATTATATGTTTTATGTTATAAGTCAGATTTTCAATTATATGTTATCAAAATGTCAAGACAAAAAGAAATTAAATAACAATTCAATAAGCAACAAGGCGTTGTTTCAATTTATCACCTATGCATCTACAGTTCATACTTGCTCTAAAATCTACCACAAAGGTTTTATGATCCTCCACTTCGTTTAGAATCTAACAAACTTATTATGGTACTCAGAGCCAGATAATTAAATCGTCGGATTCTACCATTATCTAAATATCATAATGCATAGAAAATATTAGATAACTAGTAATTACATTGTATCATAACAATGAGAAAACCAGTGTTAAATTATTGTTTGAACCAAATAATTAAATTGAAAATTTTATTTTAAAAGATACAGTAATATTATAGATAAAGGTAAAATTATAAAAATTACTTACTTCTTCCTGAGGATGTGGTATGTCACTGCCCCATACTTTTAAAGCACCCAGATGTTTCTTAATGCGTTTATTAAGATAAACTTCAATATTAACTAGCAGCATATCAAGAGCCTGTTCTTTCTTCTCATACAATTCTCTGCCCACCCACGGTAAACAAGACATGACAGCAAAAACATACCAATCTTTCCTTACCTGTGAGAATAAGAACAAATCTTGATAAAACTCAATTAAAATAATTGATTATTTTAATCAATTAAAATAAGATTATAAACAGTAATATCCTTACAATGTAGTGATTTCACAACAACTGAAATTTCTCAAACAGTAAAATGCTAAAAACTGATGGCTGATAAATAAGGAAAAATTCCAACAGCAAAAGCCATGTTACAGTTTCCACAGATCACCAAAAGTAGACAACAAAGAATGATTCAACAAAAAAAAATTATGTTATCAAGTATAGATCAGAAGTGACGACGTAAGTATATATTTTATATACTACAGAAACATTAAGAATAATGTTTTAAAACCTGTACAACAGTTAGTAGACACAGTCAGAAAAACTTATTTTTAATTTAAGATAAGGAAATGCAAAATGAAATGACAGAATAAAAAAAAATAATATTTTGCATAGAATCATGAATAAACATGCTGTACTTAAAACAAAAATGAATTGCTCAGCTTGATCTGTAATATTTAAAACATCAAATATTATGCTAAAAGAAGTTATTAGTAAGAATACTAGTTTGAGTCTTATTTGCATTATCACGAACTAATTTATAAACTCTACACAAAGGTATAATAAGGACTCTTACAGCTTTATCTTCTGTCCAAACAACTATATATACATATCAGGAAACTGATGAATTATCAAATACAAATATATTAATGAAGACTAACATACTTCCAGCATGTTTTGATAATAAAAATTATTTATCAGCTTTGAGTATAAATTAGGGAATACACAGCTTCATTTCTGAAAAATGTTCCTTAATTTGGGATAAACAATTTGGTTAAAAGTAAAAATAAATTTCAAAAATTTTTTTTAATATAACTTATAAACCTGATAATCCTGTTAAGCAAAAATGGGCCATCCAAGTGTTGAACAAAAAAAAAAAAAAAAAAAAAAAAAAAAAAAAAAAAAGGCAGAAACAAAGAAAACATGTTCTTCAGACAAAGTAATTCTGCATTGCATTTTCTATATGCATACAGCAAAATCATTGCTTTCATATAAGCAATGATATATATTGTAGATAACAATATCTCAAAAACATTGTTCATACTGCTAAAGTGAATTACTGAATATTAAATATAAATGAAGTTGTAACTCAGTCAATTTACTATATTATTATAAGTAATAAAATAAGAATTATTATAATAATTCAAATTCAATACAACTGAATAATTTTTGGTTTACAGGCAGTGTGACTAATGCTGAATGATACTTCATTACCATAACCAATGCGCTTAACAGTTAGTTCTATTGACATGAAATCTAATAACATGTGTGTTTTAAAGGTTTATTTATTCGAACTCCACATCAGCAGCAGAATGGAATGGAATGGAAAGTCTTCAAGACTAGGGTAACCAGGATTAATCTTGCATTTTCAGATTGTTCCAAGGTAAACAATCATAAAGGAATTAGAATACGTAGCTATTTAAGGACTTTCTTGTAGTTTAAGTCTCTGTAAGTATAATACATTTCAAAATCAAAATTTATGCCAGCTTAATGTACATTAACAAGTTACTCCAAAGAGCTCCAGAAGCTTCTACACTATATCTGATTATCAGTAACGCAATAACCCCTTAAAGCAATAATTTTACAATTATTATTATGACAAATCAAGCAATAGTTACGCCACCTCTAAACCAACCTGTACAATAACTCAGTCTGCTCTTATATAAAAGGTGTGTTTTTAAACTAAGGTCAATTTTGAAATAAAAAAAATTAAAAAAACTGAAAAATATGAATCAACTTTATTATTTACACATAAAAACAACATTTATGTATTACTACTTTTCTACACAACTGTCTTCTATTTCCATACATTTTTCATAGTTTTCGCTAGCTTTTTTAGTCCCTCTTAAGAAATTCTGCCACCAGCAACTTAAACTACACACTAATACCATTTTTCAACTCATTATCATTGTCAAAGCTTTGCAAGAGCAAGCTGCCATTCAAAGTGAAGAAAAAGAAAAATAACTGGAAACTAAGTCAGGGCTATATGGGGATGACTGTAAATTTTCCAATAAAGTTTTTTCCAATTATCTTACTGTCTGATTTGCCATTTAAGGCCAGGCATTGTCATGCAAAAACAAAATCCAGCAGATAGCATCCCACATTGATTGTTTTTTTATAGCTCTTCTAAGATTATTTAACGTTTTGCAATTGTATTGGCATTCACAATAGTTTTGCGATCAATAAATTTGTCAAGCAAGACCTTTTTGTCCCCAAAAAAACAATACCTACAAGCTTCTTTATCGAACTCTTGATTGAAATTCTTCAGTCTAGGAGATGAGGTATGCTGCCATTACAGCATACCTAATCTCCTTTTTCTCTCTTTTTGATTTTTGTTTTAAAATTTGGCTTTAAATTTATAACGCATGTAAATTTTTGTTAGGTTAAATATCCTTAATGGTTAATCTTTATTTTCAGTGTTAAGGTTTTCTAATTTAATTTTTTAATTTAAGTTATATTTTTTAGAACCAAAAAATGTTGTGCCAGCATTTGCGGTTATTCCTCAGGTTCAAGTTAATTTTTTTAGAATTTAGTCTTATTTGATTTTAATATTTTGTATTTAGGTGAAATTTATATAATAATTTTTTTTTTCTATGTAAATTTGAATTTAAACCAGGATTAGATACCCTGTTATTCTTAATTATTATAAATTAAAAAATTTATTATATAATAGATAACCTCTTATATTTAAATAAAGATTTTAGTATAATATAGATTTTTAATTTAATGTAAAATAGTTTTTTGTAAAGATAATCATCTAAAATAAATTATTTAATTAAATGCATCAATAAGATATTTAATTAAAATTATTTTTAATTTTAATTAAATACCTATTTCATAAGAATTTAATTTAAATTAACTTTCAATTAAATTAAATAGGATTTTATTAAAAATAATTTTATTCATTCAAATAAATTTTAAAGTTTAAAAACCTAAGGAATATAATTATATTATAATAAGTGTATTTAAAAATATATAATTATTATAAAAAAAAAACCTCATGGTTTAATTCTTATCTTAAGGTTAAGTTTAGTAAAATAATTACATATGTTTTATTTAAGTATTTATTTTGGTTAAGATTATTTATTGTTTAAGTTTATTTTTATATATTTTGAACCATTGCTTTTTTTTTATATAAAATTATGATAATGTTAGGGGTAGCTTTATCTTATATTTGTGTGGCTTTTAGTTATCAACTTTTAAGTTTATTTTTATATATTTTGAACCATTTCTTTTTTTTTTATATAAAATTATGATAATGTTAGGGGTAGCTTTATCTTATATTTGTGTGGCTTTAGTTATCAACTTTTAAGTTTACTTTTATTTATTTTAACTACTGTTTTTTATTTAAATTAGATAATGTTAGGGGTAGCTTTATCTTATATTTGTGTGGCTTTTAGTTATCAACTTTTAAGTTTATTTTTATATATTTAGAACCATTTCTTTTTTTTTTATATAAAATTATGATAATGTTAGGGGTAGCTTTATCTTATATTTGTGTGGCTTTAGTTATCAACTTTTAAGTTTACTTTTATTTATTTTAACTACTGTTTTTTATTTAAATTAGATAATGTTAGGGGTAGCTTTATCTTATATTTGTGTGGCTTTTAGTTATCTACTTTTAAGTTTACTTTTATTTATTTTAACTACTGTTTTTTATTTAAATTAGATAATGTTAGGGGTAGCTTTATCTTATATTTGTGTGGCTTTTAGTTATCAACTTTTAAGTTTATTTTTATATATTTTGAACCATTTCTTTTTTTTTATATAAAATTATGATAATGTTAGGGGTAGCTTTATCTTATATTTGTGTGGCTTTAGTTATCAACTTTTAAGTTTACTTTTATTTATTTTAACTACTGTTTTTTATTTAAATTAGATAATGTTAGGGGTAGCTTTATTTAATATTTCTTTATCTTAAATTATTAGCTTTTGATTTTATCGACTGGTTTAAGCTATAATTTTATTTAACTTAAGTTAGGGGTAGCTTGAAGTTATGTTTGTTCAAGGGAGGAGATCCTTTTTTGAATGTAATTTGTTTTATTTGTTGTTTAAAAATTTGGAGTTAAGGTCCCCTTTAAATACGGTTTTAAAAAAATTTGATTTTTGTTTTAAAATTTGGCTTTAAATTTATAACGCATGTAAATTTTTGTTAGGTTAAATATCCTTAATGGTTAATCTTTATTTTCAGTGTTAAGGTTTTTTAATTTAAGTTATATTTTTTAGAACCAAAAAATGTTGTGCCAGCATTTGCGGTTATTCCTCAGGTTCAAGTTAATTTTTTTAGAATTTAGTCTTATTTGGTTTTAATATTTTGTATCTAGGTGAAATTTATATAATAATTTTTTTTTTTCTATGTAAATTTGAATTTAAACCAGGATTAGATACCCTGTTATTCTTAATTAGTAATTTTTTTCTAAAGTAGTATATTTTTTATAATTGAAATTTAATAGATCTGGCGGTTTTTAAATCTTTTTAGAGGAACCTGTAATTTAAATGATATTCCACGATTTTTTGTACCTTTTTTTCCTTGTATATCTCTGTCGTTGAGTGTAATGAAAATTTATTTTCTTTTTCTTTTTAAAGATTTATGTTAGGTCAAGATGCAGTTATAAGAAGGTTATTATGGGTTACATTGATTTTTGTTTTTTGATTTTTTAATTTGATTAAATTTGAATTTGGATTTAATAGTAATTTTTTTTAATAAATTTTTTGAATTTTGCTCTTAATTATGTACATATCGCCCGTCACTCATAAATTGAGATAAGACGTAACAAAGTAGATGTACTGGAAAGTGTATCTAGAATCGGACTTCGGTTTATTCTTATTTACAATAAGATTTTTTACTGTTCAATTCAGTTGAGTCTGTAGGTTTTTTTTTTTTTTTTTTTAAATTTTTTTTGTCTTCTTTTTTTATTTGATTTTTTTTAATTTAGTTAATTGTACAGTATTGGATAAGTACATTTTATTTTAGAATAATAATTTTTTTTAGTACCTTCTGTATCAGGGTTAATTAATTTTTAAAATTTTTTTTTTTCCCGAATAGTGAAGATCTATCTTAATCTGTATTTTATTGTGGAATAATTATTTGGGATTGTTTAGTTTGGGATTGTTTCGATATGAAATTCATTTCTTATATCTGGTTATCTGGTAAATTGATTTAATCGAGAATTTCTTTTTGTTAATTTTTTTTTTTTCATTTTGAAATTTTATATTAAGGTGGATAAGCTCTTTTTTTTTATATAATTTATTTTTTTCTTTTTCTTGTTGGATTAGAATCTTTCATCATTTAAAGTTCGTTGTAGATTAAATTAGGTTTTTTTATATATTTATTTTTTTACTGGATTTTAATTAATTTTTTTATTTTTAATTATGATTAAATTAGTAGATTTAAAAATTTTATTTATGAATTAGGCAAAAAATAATTTCGCCTGTTTATCAAAAACATGTCCTTTTGTAATTTATTTAAGGTTTGGCCTGCTCAATGGTTTAAACAACCGCAGTATTTTGACTGTGCTAAGGTAGCATAAAAATTAGTCTTTTAATTGAGGTCTGGAATGAAGGGTTTGACGAAAATTATACTTTATTTTTAAAATTTAATTTGAATTTTATTTTTAAGTTAAAAAGCTTAAATTTAGGAGAGGGACGATAGATAAGACCCTATAGATCTTTATTTTGTTTTAAAATTTTTTTTTTAGTTTATTTTTTTAATTTTTATTAATTAAATTTTGTTGGGGTGACAAATAAAATTTTAATCTTTATTTTTTTTTACATTTTTTTATGTATATTTGATCCTTTATTTTGATTAAAAGATTAAGATACCTTAGGGATAACAGCGTTATAATTCTGGAGAGTTCTTATTGATAGATTTGTTTGCAACCTCGATGTTGGATTAAAAGTTTCTGTGGGGTAGGTTTTACAGTTTTAGGTCTGTTCGACCTTTAAAATTTTACATGATCTGAGTTCAAGCTGGCATGAGCCAGGTTGGTTTCTTCTATCTTCTTTGAATTTATTCTAATTGGTACGAAAGGATTTTTGGTAATATAATAATTTATTTACTAATTTGGCAGATTTAAGTGCTTTAAATTTAGAATTTAATAATGTATTTTTACGGTTAGTAAATGTTTATTCTTCTTAGTTCTTTTTTTTATTTATTTTTATTCTTTTGGGTGTTGCTTTTTTTACTTTGTTTGAACGTAGGATTTTAGGTTACATTCAATTTCGTAAGGGTCCTAATAAGGTTGGTTTATTTGGTTTATTACAGCCTTTTAGAGATGCTTTAAAGTTATTTAGAAGGGAATTTTATTTTCTTGTTTTTGGAAATTATTTAATTTATTTTTTTGTACCTATTCTGGGTCTTTCTGTTTCTTTAATCTTTTGGTTAATATTTCCTTTTAGTTTTAATTTTGTTGGATTTTCTTATTGTCTTTTTTTTTTGTTGTTCTGGTTTGGGAGTTTATTTTATTATAATTGCTGGTTGGTTGTCTAATTCTGTTTATTCTTTATTGGGTTGTATACGTAAAATTTCTCAAAGAATTTCTTATGAAGTTGTTTTTTTTTTAGTTATTTTTTGTTTTATTTTATATTGTGAGTCTTTTAATTTGAATTATTTTTGTTATTTTCAGTTGGATGTTTGATTTATTTTTTTTTTCTTTTCCTTTATTTATAATTTTTCTTTCTTGTATTTTGGCTGAAACTAATCGTTCTCCATTTGATTTTTCTGAGGGTGAGTCGGAGTTGGTTTCTGGATTTAATGTTGAATATAGATCATTTAGATTCTCTTTATTTTTTTTATCTGAATATAGAAATATAATGTTTATGAGATTTTTTACTTGTTTAGTTTTTTTGGGGGGTGATTGTATAATTTTTTTTATTTTTATTAGGGTTGTTTTCCTTATTTATTTTTTTGTATGGGTTCGTGGTTCTTTTCCTCGTTATCGTTATGATAAATTAATATATATGTGTTGAAGGAGTTATTTACCTGTTACTTTAAATTATATTTTGGTTTTTATTTTTTTTAGGATTTTTTTGTTTTTCATTATTTTAAGGTGATAAAAAAGTTAATAGTATTTTATACTCTCCTATAATTTCAAGTTATATTGCTTTGAGCTTATTAACTTATAACTTATAATTTATCTCATATCCTTGCAGACATAGATAGGTAATAAAAAATGAAAAGTAAATTGTGGTTAAGATTTGTCCTGTGATAATATACGGTTCTTCTACTGGTCGTGCTCCGATTCATGTGAGTAAAATAAATGTATTTACTATAGTTCAGAATATTACTTTATTTATTGGGTAGAATGATCTTGTTTGAAATTTTATTTTTATTGAGAATGGTATTGATATAATAATTATAATTGATATTATTAGTGCTACTACTCCTCCTAATTTTCTAGGGATAGATCGTAGAATTGCATATGCGAATAGAAAGTATCATTCGGGTTGAATGTGTGGAGGTGTTCTTAGTGGATTTGCTGGTGTAAAATTTTCTGGATCTATGGTGAGGAATGGATTTAAATTAAATATTATTGTTATTACTATTCCTAAGATATCTTTTGTTGTAAAGTAGGGGTGGAATGGGATTTTGTCAATATTGTTTTTTATACCTAGTGGGTTAGATGATCCGGATTCATGTAGGAATATTAGGTGTAATATTACTATTGTTGATAAGATGAATGGTAAAATGAAGTGGAATGTGAAGAATCGATTTAGTGTGGGATTGTCTACAGCAAATCCCCCTCACACTCATTGTACTACTATTTCTCCTATGTAAGGAATTGCTGAAATTAAGTTTGTAATTACTGTTGCTCCTCAGAAGGATAATTGACCTCATGGTAATACATATCCTATAAATGCTGTTGCCATTAATGTTAAAAGAATTAACGATCCTGACATTCATGTTTTCTTTAATTTAAATGATCCATAATATATTCCTCGTCCTGTGTGTATAAAAATTAAAATGAAGAATAATGATGCACCATTTGCGTGAATATTTCGAATTATTCATCCGTAATTTACCTCTCGGGTAATATGCACAATTCTTTTAAAAGCTTTATCAATTCTTGGTGAGTAATGTATTGCTAGAAATAATCCTGAAATAATTTGAATTATTAAGCATATTCCTAGAAGTGATCCAAAGTTTCATCATAATGAAATATTTGATGGTCTTGGTAAATCAATTAAGAAGGAATTAATTCGTCTTAATTTACGTATTGATTTAAACATAAGTTTTTTTAAGTGGTCCTTCAAATGTTCTTACGATGTTATTTACTGAGATTATTGTAATAATTAGGATTAATATTATTGTAAGTGTAATATTTATTTTATATATTCTAAAAAATTTTCTTGTTGATTTTTCTTCAGTTAGTTCGGTTGTCATTTCCTTTATTTCATTAAATTTAGTAATTATTTCTGTTGTTGGATCTAAATTTCTTATTATAATAGAAATTAATACAACTAATATTCAGATTAAAAAAATGTTTGTTCTTGGTTTGAATTTTTCATTTGATGCAATTCTTGATATATATATGAATATAATTATTAGTCCTCCTACTGTTGTTAAGAATATGATGTAAAGATATCATGATGATTTAATTATTATTGAATTATTTCTGCACATTAGGGCTGTTTGAAAAATTAGTATTGATCCTAGTGATATAGGGTGTTTAAGTATTGGAGATATAATAATATTTGATAAAATTAAATATTTTGTGAAAATTCAGTAAGTATTTTAATATAAAATATTAGTTTTGGATACTAAAGATGATTTTTGCTTTACTGATTTTGTTTAGATAAATTTTTTTTAAATTATGATTTACAAGATCATTGTTTTTTTAAACTATCCTAAACTTTACTTATGATGATTATTTATTTTTTTGGTTATTTCTTTAGATTAATTATTTTTTTATTTGTTCATAGGCATTTTCTTTTGTGTCTTTTGGGACTTGAATATTTATTACTTTATTCTTTTTTTTTTATTTTTGGGTTTATAGGTTATTTTGATTTTTATTTTTTAGTTATTTATTTGGTGTTTGGGGTTTGTGATGGTGTTTTAGGACTTTCTTTATTGTTTTTTTTAATTCGTAATTCTAGAAGAGATTATTTAGATAGATTGACCTTATGTTAAAATTTATTTTTTTTTTGTTTTCTTTAATCCTTTTTTGTGTCTTAAATAATTGATTTGTGTATTTAGTGGGTTTGTATTTTTTTTTTTTTTATAATTGATAGGGTTTCATATATTTTTTGTTGTTTAAGTATTTGAATTTTTATTGTTGTTTTGCTATCTGTTTATTTACATTATTATTTTGATTTGTTGTCTAAGATTTATATTTTTTGTTTTCATTTTTTATTATTTTTTTTATTTTTGGATTTTATTGTTATTGATTTTTATTTTTATTTTTTTCTTTGAGTGTAGATTGATTCCTTTATTTTTATTGATTTTTGAATGAGGATATCAGCCTGAGCGTTTAAGTGCAGGATTTTTTTTAATTTTTTATACTCTTTTTGGTTCTTTCCCCTTTTTGTTTAGAATTTTTTATTTAAATAGTTTTTATGGTTATTTTAATTATTTATTTGTTGATTTTTTATTGAATAATTATTTAATGTTTATTATTTTATTTTCTTTTTTGATTAAGTTTCCTTTATTTGGATTTCATTTATGGTTGCCTAGGGCTCATGTTGAGGCGCCTACCTCAGGTTCTATAATTTTAGCTGGTGTAATATTAAAGCTGGGGGGCTATGGATATTTCGTTGTTTAGGTTATATTTATTATTTTTTATTTAATTATGGTTAACTCCAAATTTTGGAGTTAACCATAATTAACAAAAAAATAATTTCTTAACAAAATAATTTCTTTATTTTCGTAATGCTCCAAAAATTCATCCACTGCAGCAAGAGTTTTTTCTTGTACATGTCAGTTAACATATTTGGAACCCGTCTGGCATAAAATTTTCTATAGCCAATTTTTTCAGTTAAATTTCAAAAATCAATGATAATGAAAAATTAGCAAACATGAAAGACAATTGTGACATGGTGAAGTGCCGGTTTTCTCCAACTTTTCAGTCAACTTTTTCAATCAAATCATCAGTATTACAGACAGTAGTTATTAGACGGCCAGCCACTACATTCTTCATCATGAAAACATTCCTTTGTCCTTCTCGAAATGAATGGCACTACTATCTTACTTTTAGGTCACTCATAGTATTCGGCTCATTCACAGGCAAATTTATGAATTTACCTACGATATGATAATTTTCCTGTCATAATTTGCGGTGAGTGCTTACTTGTATTTCACACACAGCAGGATCACACATTGTAGCACTCATTCATTATATATGGATGAATATAAATAAACAACTTACAACAAAATGACTAAAAAAACAAAACTGCATTGAAAGTTGCAATATTAAGACAAGAGAAACATGGTGCAATCAATAAAAGAAAAGTGACTTTTCCGACAGATCAGAGATCTGTTCATTCCATTACCTCATCTGCATCAAAAGCCAGTTTTTAATTGTATCTATAAATACATTAGAATTTAACATTATTAACTCAGCAATGTTTTGGAAGAGAATAAATTATAAACCCAGCAGACTCCTCTAGGCTCTCTTAACCTGTTCGGCTAGGCTCTCTTAGCCTGCTTGTAGGCTTACTTTGTTGAATATGGGCCATCTCAAATGCAAATCTAAATCATGATTTTATTCCAGGGTGAAGCCTATAAATTTACCACGAACTATAAAACGCATTATCCAAGAATATTAGGCCCTTAAACAGAAGAATTTCCAGAATAATTTTGGCGCCTATCTTTGTGAAAATGTACATATTCTACAAAGGTGTGGGAAGATTCTGCCCAAAGACTCAGAACTGGAACAGGTTACAACAGTTTTTGTACATGCAAATAAAGCATTACAGCTGAGTGTGTTTGTCCTTACATTTCAATAAAATACAATCAAAAAATGTTAATTTAAATGAAATCAATATCCATCTGTAATCATGAACACACCCTTTTACTTTCATGTGCAATTTTTATTTTCACAATTATTTAGATAAAAGATAAAGAAATTAAAATGGAAAATTAAATACAACCTACAAAATTAACACACACTTATCAAGATGTATTTTAAAGGGTGTCTATGTTTACATACACCCCCATTATATTAATAGAGCATTTTAATATTACAAGAAGTCTACAGAAACTTGAAATGATTATTTTGCAACTTTTCTGAATTTGTTCAGTGTGATATGCAACTAATCAATTTTATTTGGAAGCTCAGTATTCTGAGGATCTGAAAACTACACATTAATGCAGCACTATCTGGAACTTATTTTTACATCAATTTCAGAAAAAAAAAGATAGTAACAGGCTACTACTTCATGCAGAAATAAAATGTAAATCAGTTCAATCATACAATAACAAAAAATTAATTTACAATACATAAACATTTCAGGTTACTTTAATTTGAAATTTACATGCCTGTATAATTTAATCACAGCTAGTTGTAGCAATAAATTTCAACTGAGGTAATATGAATTGCCTTTGATGCTACTGCAGTAATGACAATGCACATAGAGCTAATAAAGCAACAGTACCAGTGCATATTTTACTAAAGTAAAAACAATTTAAAATAAACCTACTTGGGGTGTTTTGGTCTAACTTTCTAATCTTCCTCATGCCTTATAAGAATATCTAGTGATAAAAATTCACTAGATGAACCTAGTTTAAGTTTCAAAGAGGGCTGAACTTCAAATACACATTGGTAGGCAAGCATAATGATAGGCATAAATATATTAGGCTTATCTAAAAAATAAAGCTGACATGGTAACTTGTATTTAATTGTATGACATTGTATTAGCTTTAATATAAGTAAATTATTTTTTGACATTGTAACTTGTATTTAATTATATGACATTATATTAGATGTAATATAAGTAATGTTTTTTGACATTGTAACTTGTATTTAATTGTGTAACATTGTATTAGATTTAATATGAGTAACATGTTTTTTACTAGTATTCAGTAGATGTGTATTATTGTTAAGATGTTGAAGTTCTCGCGCATGCGATCTGTAATGTAAGAAACTTTGTTGGAAGGGGAAGGTAATTATTTTTTCTCCGGCCGGCTAGCAAGTGTGTGGAAAGGGCACTGGCACTCTCACTCTGGACTTGGAAGAAGCAGGATCAAGAAATTAAGATGGGCGACTGGGTGTGCTGTGAACGGCAGAAGACGAATAACATAGTGAAGAGTCGAATGCATTTAGAGATGACTTTCTTTTTATGATGTAGCAAGCGTCCGGCCGGCATCAAAGATTGAATCCTAATATAAAAATTATTAATTTTAAGATACATTGTGTCAATAAAATTTCTTTGTTCAAACATTCAAATTTCTTAGCGTTGTATTTCAGTTCATTTAAAAAAGATCCTTCAAAAAACCAAACAATTTCAGCATTTTAGTAATAATTTTATGAGATCATTTAAAATTTTCATTTTTCATTTTCTTTGTCGTTCTTGGCACATCATCGGTGCAGGGCGAAGCGTGGTCGGCCGAGAACGGCGCAAAAGGCAGCTAGAAAATACTCATTTCCCTAGTAATCCTAGCTTGAGATTATTCTGGTCTACATCACAATGACATCAAAAAAATTAAAAATTACATATATAAAATATGACGTCAGCTGATAAAAATACTAAAATTAAAAATTAAAATAAATAAATAGATTAAAATAGAATAAATATGTGTGGTCTGGCTAGCCAATGTTATATTACTGCACAAATTTGAAATAGATTGAATTATACAGTAACAATGTCTGAACAAGTGCTGCCATCTACTCACAATCGAGTCATCCTCACACTCTGTACATAGGTATCAAATTAAATCTTCTTAGTTAAATCAACTGAGGATGTGAAAAATTCACAAAAACCTTTTTGTATATATAATAAAATAAGGTAAGTGTCATCCTACTTTATTTATTATTCTTTACTTAGGTTCATCAAGTTCTTTAAATTTATACACTAGTACAGAGGAATATGGTTCTTAAAGGAATTGACTCTAGAAAAATCATGCACGCGCACGGACACACACAAATATATACATCCAATTATTTTATCCTGTCCTTAATTTGTGTTATTTAACACAAACTTTGTACACTATTTAACCTGGTTAAATTCAAAACTTGAATTTTCAAAAATCTTTTCACAAACCATTACTTTCCTATCAAAAAAAAAATGAATAACATTAAGAAAAAATTTTAAGACAAATTAATTTACATTTTATATATTGTTTTATGTTTTATTCATTATAGTGTAACTATTGAATTATGATACACTTACGTTGGGAACACCATCTTCTTTTGCAGCATCTAGCATATTATCAAGTAACTGAAGAAGTGAATTAGCTGCCACAACATGACAATTGACAAGATCAGCTAAAAAGCGAAGGCAGTATCGAGCTGCATCCCAGTTACAAGTTTTTAATGAATCCTTTAAATTACGTACCATATGTTCTACAAACTAGACAAACAAATTCAAATAATTTGTTTTATTCACAAATAAATCAAGTAAATTAGACTGTTAAAACTAATATGTAAATGTTTACAATAATTTAAGTATTTTTTTCATGTTTTTTATTTTCAAATCTAACCCAAAATAATAATTAAAAAATAAAAATACCTGTTTATCTGAACTCACAAACAGCTTACACATACACACAGCTTAATTTAAAATATTTATAATTTTATTTAAATATAATATTTTTTGTAAGTCAGTGCTACAACAGAGCCCCTTGTGATGACAGGGGGTACTACTGATGCAGTATACCCACTAGTTTAGAGCATTGTTTCGGGTGGAGTTGAACTTTTGAAAAAACTTTTGCAAATATTATTTTTTAGTTGTTAACAAATGTACCAAAGAAAAATAAGACCTTAATTCGGTGAAATCACAAGATACTTAGGGTGTGACCTTGCTTTACAGCCCAACTACCCTAACCATTTTAGGTAGAAAATTTAATGGCATTAATGCCCCATACACAGAAGTAATCTGACTAAGTTTGGTCAAAATTGATCCAGTAGTTCTGAAGATATAAGGTAAGAGACATCAAACATACACACAAGCATATGAACATCCAGAAAATTTTCATCTGGTTTTAGGTAAATTTCATAAGAAAGCTACCTATTGTAGTGGGTACCATGACTCTACTTCTGAAAAATTTGACATATCTTCGCATTTCACATCCCCCAGACCCTAAAACCACCATCAGTCCAAAAATTTATAAACAATTTATATATATATAAATTTATATATATTGCACTTTCTTGTGGACACAATAACTGCTGTAATTTTGTGCCAATCACTTTCAAATTGATACATAAAATATAATGACCGAAAATGTCAGTAGAGTTCATTAATGGGTAAAATCAGACCATGGGGGAAATTTTTCAAAAAAAAAAAATATCACTAACTTTCTTATTAAGTAAAATATCAAACTTGTTGAAAGTTCCTACTATTCTTTGGATAAGGGCCTAAAACTTATCTAAGTAAAGTTTTAGGATATCACCAACCACTGGCCCAGGGGAGGTTGGAAAAAATGGAGTTTCAAAGACAAAAGAAATCATACCGCCCTTAATAGGCCCACATTATCAAATTGGTTTAAAGTAGTTGTTAGTCCTCTAAACATTACCTAAAACTTTTGTCTGAAACAATAATTGATATGACCAACCCTTACGGCAAAGAAATGACAAAAAAAAAACAGAATAAATAATATATTGCTATAACTTTCTTATTAAGTAAAATATCAAATTCGTTTAAAGTTCCTACTATTCTTTGAATAAGGGCCAAGGGGTGGAAAAAATGGGGTTTCAAGGATAAAAAAAAATCATAGCTCCCTTAAAATAGGCACACGAATCATGAGGAAGTCTTGATAAATTTAGCAGTAGCTTGTAGTATAATGAGAAAATGTAATGTCAGTAAAATATGGAAAGTAATGTTTGATATGACCTCGTATAATCCGAGTTCACCTACCCCTATTTTGCCCCGGTGAAATCTACCTCTGCCTTCCAGTGTGCCGAAAGGAATTTTTTTGGGTTCCTTAGGTGTCAAAACGTCAAGATCTGGTAAAAACTACTTATGCCCAAATTGGATCGATAACAATACTCTCCCTTCTACAGCTACAGCTTTGCTATAGCGCTAAACAGGAAAGTAAAAGTTGAGTTTTACACCACATTTAATCTTTTACTTTTCTATTAAAAAAAAATAAACAATTAATGAACAATATGGCAATCAACAGCATCTTAAATGAAATTAAAGCTTGTTTTATTACAAGTTGCAGCTTATTTTAAGACAATCTGTAGATGTTACAAAAAGTTAGTAATAAACTGTTTATATATTTTCCCAATATTGAAAATTAAAAATTTTCTAAATTTGTTTAACTACATAAAAAATTAAGATTTAAACACATTTAAGAACAAATTTTATATGACATCTAATAATTTGATTTTGCCCAATGTTCAAATAGGCCTTTTTTTTAAATTACAATTTCAGGCCTTTTTTTAAAATTAAAATTTCAGTTCTCAGTAGAGTTCAGGGGAAAAAAGCTTTTTTCCAAATTAAAATAAACATTTTAAAAATAATATTACCTTAAGGATATCATTTTATTATCATTTTACTACTAACAACAGTTTGCACAAAAGTGGTTGAAGGAACTAAGAATTAAAACTCCTAGGAATCTTTGTAGTCCGATAGAAAAGAGTACACACGAGTAAAAATACAGTTCAGATCTCATACTGATTTTTACAGCTGTTTTAAAGTGAAACACTATGAATAATCATCATCCCTGCATCATTATCACATACACTTTGTTTGCTACAACTCAGCCACAGGCATTTCCCTGCAAGGATGAAATATGAAGTATTTTTTGCCAATAGCCAAGTTTCTCTGCCTGCTTCACATGATTTTTTTGCAGGTTGCAAGAATTACCTTTTTAGAAGCACTCGCATGTTGACAGAATTCAAAATGTTTTACTTATCATCCTACTGTAGAATGAGGCTATTTCCAGTATGTAATTACTAATAAATAAAAAATTGCTGATAAATAGCAGAAGCCAAAATTTTACACAAAAATAGATCATACCTTTGCTTTTATTACAAGAATTGCTTTTAATACAAGAATTTTATATTTATTAGAAGATAAATCTGCTTTATCAACTTTTTGTTTTAGTAATAACCAGTCGACAGTGGATACAAAAAACTGTAAAAACTGATTAACCCTCTTCATGGAGCAAGTTTGGTAAGGATTTCCCAGCATATGGCTGCAATATCCAATTAGCCAGCATATAATTTTCATAAAATTTTGAAAAAATAACTACAATTATAAAAGTACATAACAGGAATTTTAAAGCAGGGGCACCAAAAATCACTGAACATTAATAAAGCTAACTATACAAGGCTATAATATACAATTAAAAATAAATAAAATTTTAATCATTTTCTTTAAGCAATAAATTTAGACAAAATCAAATTAAATTATACAAAACATAATTTTTTAATTATGTCAGTGAAACTTCTACACTAATAGCCTGTTTCATCAATATAAGAATAAAAATAGAAATAGATTAACATAATTTTAGTCCTTCATTATAATTGCTAAAAGATCCAGTAAGTAAAAAATTGTTTTAAAAGGAAACATATACAAATTTTTCTACAAGGGCAAAGCCAAGTCAATCTCTATTCTGATGCTAAGGTTCTTGGATAACATCTTTATAATTACACATAATGAATCATTACTTTTCATATTCTTTCTTCTACACTACTGGCATACAATACAAAGTAATGCCTTATGGTATTGAGTAAGGACCAGTTAAATATATGTTTAATACCTGCGGGTGTAAGTACTGTTAACAACGAAACAATCTCATTACAGTTATTTTTCATCAAATATGATTAAAACGTAAACATAACTTACAAAATTTTGATCTTTTTTTTAACAACCACTTCAAAAATTAAATTTGTTTTACCTCCCTCATTATTCGTAATGTTTTCATATGTAGACCAAAAAGGAATATATTTAAATACAAAAACAAACTAGCAAAATAACGTAAGAATAAATATATTATGCGTCCGAGTATGGCTATTTTATATAAATAAACCACCTTTTAAATCAGCAGAAAATGTCACATATACTACAATAAATGAGACTTCTTCACCTGCCACACCTTATTGCAAATCAAAGACGATGTGACAAATTCATCTACCACATTCACAAAGTTAAATAAAATATTTATTATATGGATCACAACACTTATCTAAAAATAAACCTGTAAATGAAAAGACTGGATACAAAGTCTTAACTGAACTGTAAGCAACAAGGCAGGCAAGTAGTGCAAGACATGACCTATGACAAGCAAGCACACATTGCAGTTCAGTGTCATCTCACTCGCACGCGCGCACAAAAATGCAATGAATGTGCTCTAGGAATTTAATAGTGGAATAATGTGTAGTTCCTTAGTAAAACAATAAATAACAAATGTACACACCTCTCCACCAAAATTATAATTTTTGGCATTTAGAAGACCCACTAAAGTACTATAAATTGTACATTTCTCTGGCATTTTGATTGCACATTCTGTAAGGATTCTAAGAACCTTTGCTCTAAATGTAGATAAATCAGCTTCTAATACACTTGCCAATCCTTCTAAATTACTTTCCAATGATGAAGTACTCTGAAATCAAAAATGTAACCTAATCATTGTAAATTATTATAAATATGGTAGAAATAGTACTGTACACCAATACAAATAACTGCTATGTTCTAACAATTGTACAGTTTTAATAAATACTCTTTTTATGTTTTTTATGATAAAAATTAAAATACCTTTTGAAATCAATATTATTTTTGTGTCATATTGTTTGTTTTTAACATCCTCAATTCAATAACTGTTAGTGTAGAAAGAAAAAATAAGCATGGCTTTTATGTTTTGTTTTTGCGAGTCACATTTAAAACTAACACTGGTAGAGAAAAAAACTTGTAAATTCATTAATTTGTATTTTTTGTGTAATTTCATTCAATTCTTCTTATCGCAATATTATCACTTTTAAGAATGTAAAAAATTTTACATGAGACAAATTAATTTTGATTAGCAATTAACGTAGAAAATATTTTTTTTATAGAAACAGATGTAGCTTAACTATTCTATTATTTATTATTCTAGAGCCTACTCTATACAATTTAACCGTGTTAAACTCCATTTTGAAAACATCACATATCATACATGACTATATAAATAAATAAAAAAATACATAAGTAAGAATTCTGCATTTATCACAAATGTACTTGTGGAGCGACGAACAGCACAATTATGCAATAATATCTTCATACTTTCCACATTGTAATCATAAGTAGCTATTTCATAAACTGCAATTGAAAAATATTAAAATAAAGTAATTTTTTTTATTTGTTTTATCTTAATTTATACCACTAATTATTTAAAAATATATCAGCTATAAACGAATAGCTGAAAAGATAGTAACTAACAATAATTTTTTTTCAGTAATGTTATTATGAGTAATAAATAAATAAAATAAATTTATAATATCTTCCAATTTTTATCAATTTCACTAAATACAGTTTGCGGGAATGAAGAGATTCTTTTAATTTTGCAACATGTTCAGCAATGTTATCTGCTACCATATAAATTAAAAAAATAAATCAGTGGCTTTTATGATTTTTATCTGCTGTGTTTACAATATTTGCATAATATGTTCTCAGTTTCCTTTTATAACTTCTGCTACAAAATACTGAAGTAAATAAAATATTTTATTTTAAAGTACTTTTAAAAAATTATAAAATACTCAAAATCATAACAACCAGTTTTTTATTTTTTTCTGAGATGGAAATTCAGGAATCGATGTTGGAAAAGATCATGAGTTAGTTGTACTATACTAAACTCCTGATTGCATGCAACGTTCTTGTTTCTGGTGGTACTGTTTTTTTTTGTTTTTTTTTTTTAATTCAGTAATGATGTATTCAGTAAACCATTATGAATAATTTCTATAATTTTTTTTTTTAATTTAAAAAAATAAATTTTAAGATTATTTTTTTATTTAGAGAACTGAGGAAATATTACTTCCTTCCACTGAAGATTTTAATTTTATTTATTACTTCTATCCATAAAATTTGGATCTTTAACCTGGAATTTTTTTCTAAAGAGAATGAATTGTACTGAACACTGAGGATAAGTAACTGTTCTTTATATGCCAATTACTTCGCATAACATTTATGCTAAATTGTCAATTCTATTATCTCAGATTTTGATAAAATAAATTTAATTATAAATTCTATTATTAAAAAGTAATTAATGGAAGTGATTCTATGATTCAGATTCATATTTTTATGACTAATATCAAATATGAAATCTGTAAACAGTATTAGTGGGTTGTAATTAGACTATAATTAGTAAACTGAATGAATGATAACAGAAAAATATTTGTACTTGATAGGTAGTTCTAAAGATACTGACATGAAAATGCTTTAATTTCCTCTTATTTCGATTTTTTATTTGGTCTGAAAATGTTTCACCAGTTTATACTGATTTAACTGTTAATTTACTGAATATTTAAAAAATAATAAATAAAACATTTATAATACTGTTTTTATAAATTACATTATTTTATACCAATTACCATTAAAAATAATGTAATTAATCTTTATACAAATCATTATTAATAGTTTTATCAGTCAAGTATTACTGCCCAAAATATAATAAATTACTTAGGCAGAAGACACAGATTATAATATGAAATGTATTTAAACTGGTGGAAAAGGTTTATAAATGTTTCCACTAAAAAAAAAAAAAAAAAGTTAGGCTGGGTTATAAGCAATGTTGACCAAGTGATTAATTAAATAATCTACAAACTGAAAATCTCCCTCTATGAATCATGAGAGACCTTACCGATGGTGAGGGGGCTTGAGTGCTCAGTGATACAGAGTAGCTGGACCGAAGATGCAACCATATCAGAGAAGTATCTGTTGAGAGCCAAACTAAGGAATAACAATTCCTGAAAGAGGGCAGCAGCTCTTTCAGTAGTTGTTAAGGGTGTAGGTCAGGACGACTTAAACAGCCATATCAACATTACTCAATCTTTTGAGTACTGTGAAGCTGAAAGCAATGGAAAACTACAGCTGCTTTTTTTCCCAAGAGAATGTAGCTCTCTGCATTTTCATATAACAAAGATGGAGGCGCCTTCCTTGGTAAAATATTCCGGAGGTAAACTAGTCCCCCCCCATTAAGATCTCCGGATGGGGACTACTAAGGAAGGGGTAACCAGAAAATTAAAAAATAACATTCTACGAGTCGGAGGAATAGGTTTCAAAATGAACAAGAAAACAGGGAAGAGAGTAGAGTATTTCAAAATGCATAGCGATAGAATCATTGTAATAAGGATAAAATCAAAACCTACACCGACGATTGTTAACATCTACATGCTAACAAGCGCCCATGATGATGATAATGAGGTCGAGTGTGTACACAAAGAAATTGACAAAGTAATTAAACACATAAAAGGGGATGAAAATTTAATAATAAATTCAAGGAATTCAAAGGCAATTCCTTGCCTTTGAAGGAAATATAGTGGGTGAATAAGGGCTGTGCAAAAGGAATGAAAGAGGGGACTGACTAATTGAGTTTTGCACGAAGTATAATTTGGTAATTGCCAACATCCAGTTTAAAAATCATAACAGAAAAATATACACATGAAAATGCCAGGTGATACTGCAAGGTATCAGATAGATTAAATCATGGTTAAGAAATGATTTAGAAATCAACTCGTCGACTGCAAAGCTTACCCTGTAGCAGATAATGATAGCGACCATAATTTAGTGACACCTTTTCTTCAGGATTTTAAACCCCAATCTACATTTCATTGTCAGATAAATCGGTGGAATTTAGAAAGCTTGAGGAAGAGGAGGTAAAGAAGATTTTGGAGGAGGATATTGCAAAAGGTCTGAGTAAAAACGATAAGGTAGAAAATCTAGCAGAATGGGAGAATGTTAAAAAGGAAATTCTTAAATCAGCAGAAATGAACTTCAGCGGAACAAAGAGAACTGATAGAAAACCTTGGATTTCAGAGGATATATTGCAGCTGATGGATGAACGTAGATAATATAAAAATGCTAGTGATGAAGAAGTAAAAGGAACTATCAACAGTTAAGAAGAGTGGATTAAAGAAAAGTGGAAAGAAAAATAAATGATCATTGGTAAAGGAAGAAGAGGAAGTGTCGAAGAAGATGAAAAAGGAGAAACAATACTGAGATCTGAATTTAAGAGAGCATTAAAAGATATGAATGGCCAACAGGCTCCTGGAATAGACAGAATACCTGTAGAATTACTGTGCAGTGCAGGTGAGGAAGTGACTGATAGATTATACAAACTGGTGTGTAATATTTATGAAAAGGGGGAAGTTCCATCAGACTTCAAAAAATGTGTTATAGTCATGATACCAAAGAAAGCAGGAACACATAAATGTGAAGAATACAGAACAATTAGCTTAACTACTCATGCATCAAAATTCTTAACTAGAATTCTATATAAAATTGAGAGGAGAGTGGAAGAAGTGTTAGGAGAAGACCAATTTGGTTTTAGGAAAAGTATGGGGACAAGGGAAGCAATTTCAGCGATCAGATTAATAGTAGAAGGTACATTACAGAAAAACAAACCAACATACTTGGCACTTATACACCTAGAAAAAGCATTCAATAATGTAGACTGGAATAAAATGTTCAGCATTTTAAAAAAATTAGGATTCACATACAGACAGAAAAAGAATTGCACATTTACAGAAACCAAACAGCAACAGTAATAACTGAAGAAAATAAGAAAGAAGCCGTAATAAGAAAGGGAGTCTGACAAGGATGTTCCCTATCCCTGTTACTTTTTAATCTTTACATAGAACTAGCAGTTAATGATGTTAAAGAACAATTTAGATCCAGGGTAACAATGCAAGGTGAAAAGATAAAGATGCAACGATTTGATGATGACATAGTAATTCTAGCTGAGAGTAAAAAAGACTTAGAAGAAACAATGAATGGCATGGATGAAATCCTACGCAAGAATTACCACATGAAATTAAACAAGAACAAAACGAAAGTAATGAAATGTAGTAGAAATAACGAAGATGGACCACTGAATGTAAAAGTAGAAAAGAAAAGATTATGGAGGTAGAAGAATTTTGTTATTTGGGAAGTAGAATTACTAACGATAGATGAAGCAGGATAGATATAAAATGCCGAATAGCACAGGCGAAACGAGCCTTCAGTCAGAAATATAATTTATTTACAACAAAAATTAATTTAAACGTCAGGAAAAGATTTTTGAAAGTATAAGTTTGGAGCATAGCTTTATATGTAAGTGAAACTTGGACGATCGGAGTACCTAAGAAGAAACGATTAGAAGTTTTGAAATGTGGTGCTACAGGAGAATATTAAAACTCAGATGGGTGGATAAAGTGACAAATGAAGAGGTGCTGTCTGGACCCCCCCCCTCACGTGTTCATTACATGTTTTTTGAAAATAATAATAATAAATTAAAGCCTCAATTTACAAAAACTATCAGTGTATTGTAATTTCTTCACAGCAACAGTTTGGGCAGTACAGGCCTTAACTTTAAACAATTTTTGTGGGTTTCAAAATGGTCGGCCTCCATTTTACAAATATTAGTTATAACTGGTTACCTGTACTTCATAGGGTAAAAATGTACTTTGCCCAGTTATTGTTAACGTACAAACACCACTAGGAAGTAACCATACTTGGTTTCTCTTTTTTCTTTTTTTTTAATTACATTTATCTTATATTTTTTATCAAGTAACTGGAGGCAGATGCTGCCAGTTGCGTCATACAGTAACAGTGGTTGTGCTGGTTGATCCACCTCACCGTACACCATGCACCCCTTAAAAAATCAAAATTTAAAAAAAACCAAAAATGGTGTTTAGATATATTTATCTGAAGAATATTTGCAAGCTCCAATCTAGTGGATACCTTGTTTAGTATAATCAGAAATGAGAAAAATATGTAAGAATTGTTCAAATTTTTTTTACCTTTCTTCACCCCTTTCAACATTGATAAATTTAGAAATTGATTTTTAGATATTTAAATGAAAATTGCACACACCAAAAGTCAAGTTGATATCTTCTTTTGTTACCAGGAAATTTAAAAAAATAGCCAGGTTTAAAAAATATTCAAAATCCAATTTTAACCTTTTAAACTCAGAATTTCAAAATACCTAGAAATTAGTTTTTACACATTCTCATGAAAATTACACACACCAAATATCCAGTTGTTATCTTCAGTTTTTACTGAGAAATTAAAAAAAGACTATTGAATTTCACTGTTATTCCATTTTAACCCTTTAAACTCAAATTTAAAAAAAACTGTGAGAAAAATTGTACACATTTCATAATGTGTACTTACATCATAAGAACATGTATACAAATTTTCATCAATTTATCTTCAGTACTGTTTGCTGGGCGTTGACGAATCAATCAATCAGTTATTCTACCTATACTTCATAGGGTAAAAATATATAATTTAATATAAAATTTATACGAGGTGTGGCTATTAAATAGCAATACTAATGCTCTAAAAATTTTATTTTAAATTTATACTATTTAGTTATCCCCTTCAATGTACACCCCTCCGCTATCCATACAACACTCCATGCAAAATTTCCATTGTTCAAAACAGTGCTCGAAGTCTTCTGTGAGCTCTTCCATGACACGTGCCGCTTTTTCTTTCACAGCTTCAACAGTCTGAAATCTTGTTCCTTTTATGCAGATTTGACTTTGGGGAACAGATAAGTCACATGGTGCCAGGTCAGACGAGTCAGGTGGATGGTCTAACACTGAGATGTTATACTTGGCTAGAAACGTCTTGACAAATAATGGAGCACGGGCTGGTACATTGACCTGATGAAGAACCCATTACTCATCTTTCCACAATTCAGGTCATTTGTTTCTTATTTTTTCACGGAGTTGAGCAAGGACTTTTAATAAAGACAAGAATAGTTAAAAAGATGATCAGAACGGATCAGATTACCAATTTTTTCAATATTTTTATCCATTTCTGAAGTGGAAGTGCAACCCAGATAAACACCTTCTTCAACATCTTCTCAGCCATCTTGGAAATGCTTAAACCACTCAAAAACCCACGCATGTGATAAACATTCATTGCTATATATTTTTTTTAATAAAACAAGTTTCAGTAGCGGTTTTTCCAAATTTCATATGAAATTTCATGACAATTCTTTGCTCTAATAAAGCACATCTTTTCAGCAAAACAAATGTTATCCAAATGAAGACCACGGCCAGACTAATATGACCAATAAGTACAGACTAATAATATTGTCTCAACTGGAGTGGCAACAATCATAACAGAAGGCTTCATGCTACACAGCTGTCTGTTGTACGAATTTGGCACACGTGCAGTTCTTCTGTAGCAGCATTAGTCAAGTTATTTAATACCCACACCTCATAATCTGTTTTATGGACTAGGCAGCAAGCTGTACACTTCAAAACAAAATTCTTCATGCTTACATTTGTCAACTGGAACCAAAAAGACACAGATCTAAAAAAGAAATTATTCTCTTCCTTTAATGAGGTACTTAAATAGCACTGTTTTTGCACCTGCCAAATTTACAGAATATGATCCTTCTGTAAACATTATCAATGCAATTACAGAGAGTATACAATCTTCAAAAAGAACATCTGAATTTTTTGTAATATTCGTGTTGATTTTCATGATTTTTTATGAATATGAGCCAAATTAAGTGGAATTGTGTATTTTTGGGGGTATGAAAACATGCAGATAATATAATAATGCTAGAAATAAATTTATAAGAAAATGCTTGACTAAAATCAAGTAATATAAACAAGATTGTATACTACTGACTATATTTCACACAGTACCAACGGCCATGATACTAAACTTTGAGAATCATGAAAGAAACCAGTTTCCACAGACAAGCAAATTTAAAAACACTGAGTGCAGTGTATTTTTAACGATGTTAACTGTTACTGTCTGCTGGTGGTAATAGTAATGGCCAACAACCATAGTAGTTGGAAGCAACATAATTTTTTTGTAAAAAAGTTCAAAATCAGTTTTAAAAAATAAGTAAAATTTGTTTTAATAATTTCCTTATACATCCATAAATACCTCTACTCTTAAAAGGGAAAAATTAAAACAATAATTTGATAAAAACAATAAATATTGATTTTTTTCAATTAAAGTTGTTTTAACAAGCACAACAAACAACAACACAATGATTCTACAAACTAGAAAGTGAATATTCTTATTTCAAACTCTTAAAGATTAACCACATTTTCTCATGTAAAACAATGAATAAAAATGATAATTCATAATCAACATACATAGGGGGATGGATTGATTGCCTTACCTTTTCACCAACTCTAAGTATAAGTGTTTCCAATCTACCTTCTATCTCTTGATTTTCTGATAACCTACGTCGTTTTCTATATGCTCGATCTGAAAAAAATTCACAAAGCACATAAATCATTAATAAATTTTGATAAACAAATAAGATTATACTTTTAAAAAGTTCATTTTGAACTTAAACAAATAAAATCATTTGCACGCTAACTTTAAGATTAACATTGTCAACCAAGAACAATTCTATATATAAGTATCTAGAACATCTGGTTAAATTATTCACATAACTAGTCTCTTGACAAGTGAACTTGCATTGGATCTGCCAAAGTTCTTTTGTAAAATTGAGAAAGTTGCTTTCCTACATTGTAATTTATTACCAACAATTTTTCTCCTTTTTTCTTCTGATAGAGTATGGAAACGTGTAAATTAAAAAATATGACATTAAAAAGTTGTAACTTCTGAAATGAAATGTAAACAAACTAGAGAAGAGTCATGCCAGAGAAAAACAGCAAATTTTGAATTATTTACAAGACTTTTCATATTTTATTAAATTTTAACGTTCAAAATCTACATACAAGAGAAGGTAAAATCCATATTTACAAAAGTCTTTATTCTCATTAGCTGTTATCAAATCCCATTCGATGTTAAAAATATCAACAATCATTTTTACTTCCTTGTACAAAGTATTGTGATTACAAAAAATTTCAGTTCTCAGATTTCAACGGAAATATCCATTTTGACCATCCCTGAATCCATTTGACTAGTTTTGACATATGTATGTACATATGTATCTCCCATAACTCAAAAACTATTAGTCGTAGGATGTTGAGATTAATATTTACATTTTAGACTCTTTCTTAACTGCAGTAATAAGCCCTTACTGACAGCTTTTCAATGATATATCATAAGTGGTACTAATTTTTATTGGTACAAGAGTTATAGCCACATAAAATTTTAATTAATGAAATATTTTTATCTTACAAGGGGAAGGCACATCGATTCAAATTAGACTTCAATCTCCTCTTCTTTTTTTTTTAATTTAAATATATTGATTTATTAATAACTACACTGATAGACAAAATAAATTTTTTAATGTTTCTTTAAGTGAGATACCATTTCTTGAATTGCTTTTTTGCTTACATTACAGATCAGTAAATACAATTTGTCTATCACCCTTAGTTTTAAAAATATTACGCTTCAAAAACAATTACGGGAAAATATAGTTAAAATCAGTTAGATTTATAATTTTGTACGGCCATACCTGTGTTTGAATGATTTCGCTCATGCTTTTCTTTTATAAATAGCCTCAGACACATCCCAAATTAATGTCTAACAGTAAATCGGCTACCATGTTAGTATTCCATTTCCCTTTATAGCAGTTTCTATCACTGAAATGTCTTGGTGGAAACGTTCACAGTGTTTGTCACTTTGAGGTTGTCCGGGAAAAAATCCAAATGTGAGTGGAGGAAATATATTTTCAAAGACATATTACATGCCATAGCTCTGTATAAAGTAAGAAGTTGATTAACAATACAATGGTAATTTTTGCTTGCCGAGAAAAGTTTTGCAATGTCTTTAAATGAAACCCTAGCTGAGCACTTTCTACATTATTTAACATGAGTTAAATACAACATCTTTACCAACTCTCTTATTTGAGGACCAAAAAATATTCCTTCTTTAATTTTTCTTTCACTTACATTCGGAAATTTCTGCCTGATGTATAAAAATACAGGACAACTATCCTTCTTCATTGCTTTTACAAAATTTTTTATTAGTTCTAGCTTGATATTGAGAGGGG
This sequence comes from Lycorma delicatula, assembly GCF_047948215.1. Taxonomy (NCBI): domain Eukaryota; kingdom Metazoa; phylum Arthropoda; class Insecta; order Hemiptera; family Fulgoridae; genus Lycorma; species Lycorma delicatula. The sequence goes on along the minus strand of NC_134455.1, from coordinate 246,693,392 downwards.
ATAAAAATATTTTTTGGATTCAACTAAGGGCTCATAAATACTAGTTTTCCTATTTGGAGTTAAATTTAATAAAGTTTAAAATGCTAACTACATGTTGAAAAATGAAAACATCCTTTAATTAAAATTAAAAATTTGTCAAAAATGGTGGTGATAGAAAGATTCTGAGTTCATATTCGTTTTCAGCATCAAAAAACAGATAAAAATCATGTATCACAAGTTAGGAAACAAAAATTATGTTTATCAGTGTTATTAACCTCTTGATTGTAAAAAACATTTTACAATTAATAATTCAGTAATAACAAATAAAAAAAAAATATCAAAAAATATCTGAAATTATTAATGAAATAAAGTTTTATGTACTTTTCATTTTAAAAAAAGGAGTAGATGTAATTTAATAGGTATACAAGGAAGTCACGTAGTGTCCACATCAGATTTTGACAAATTATATTTGAGTACTTGTGTGCTAACCGGCACACATATTATTTTTACATATAGTTATTATAAACACATATAAAACTATTTTGTTTTACATTGTATTGATTTTATTTAGTTATTTTTTTACATAAGTAAACTATTCTTCTGGTACTTTTTCAGAATTTCACAGCCAAACAAAAGAACCTTCATTTTTGTTGTTTTCTGTTACTATTTTGTATGTTAATTATTGTATTTAGTTTAAATATCTCCCTTGTTATTCATAAGTCATATATAATTTGTACATTTAGCATTAACACTAGTCAATAAAAAAACATTTTTCATGTATCTGTTTCATGTATGTATTTCATCATGTTTTATAAATACATATGATTTATTTACCAATAAATGCATAATCGCTGTGAAATCAATATTAAAAAACAGATTATTATTTATTTGTATTCATTTAAAATTTGTTTAAATCAATTAAATTTTTATTTATTCATACACAGATTAACAGTTTCTAAAAATCTAAATCATTGGAAATGTCTTTAAAATAACAGTTTTTAAAAGTTTAAATCACTTGGAATCATCTTAACTTTAATTTTTAAAATATGCTGATAAACTTTTTCGCTTGTATGATGTTTGATCAGTTTCTCTAAACAAAAACCAATAATAAACACCCATCATTCCACGATCCCATCTTCCTTGATAATGATGCTCCATGGTCAGAATATCCTAATGGATATACTCTCCTTGCTCATCACTGACAGAGCCCAAATTTTCAGGGAAAAAGTCTAGGTGGGAGTGTAGGAAATGAATTTTTAATGACATCCTACATCTAAACATTTGTAGTTTTCTAACAGCTTGTTGACAAAAAAAAACATAGTTTCCATCTTTCTGTTGCGTAAAAAACAACTAACATATTTGAAGAACTTCCATGCAGCTAGTTCACATTCATTAAGTTTATCATAAAAAAAGTTGAGTTCTTAAGCAGTTTCTTGATTTGCAAACTGATAAACATACTCTCCTTGAGCTTTCACTCAATTTAGGAAAATTTAATTTTTAAATTATTAAATCCTGGTCCATCTTTGTCTAGCGCCTTTACAAAATTTTTCACAAGTAAAAATTTTACGTAAAGTGGCAGCAGTATGATTTTACCACTCTCAGTTAATGATATAAATGCTTTAAATTTTTTTCACCAGCCACAAAGTTCTCCCACAATGACCAATTCTTTTGCCACTAATGGTAATGACACAGACAAGTGTCCCAAAGACACAGAAAACAACAGTATTTCATAAACCCACCTTGTACACCAAGACGCCAACGTAACTTTCAGATCACTGCAAACTTGCCACATATGCCTTTGTACTTTAGTACTTCTAATATTGATGCTATAGTCTCATACGTTTCTTTCACGTCAATTGCATGAGCTAATGGAATCAATAGCTGTTTGTTACCATTAAAGTGCTTTCATGCTAACTTTAGAAGAGTCAATAAAAAGACTCCATTCTAAAGGAATATACTGAATTCCAAGCTCTTTCATAGGCCATAGACATCAGTACAAACACACAATGAACTTTTCATAGTAAAATAGGTTGAAAGATGTTCATGTTCTAAACATACTTACTTTTGTTTTTTCCACTAAAAGATTCCTCTGTGGCTGTCAAGAGCCCAGAAGTTCAGCTTGCTGGTTTGACAACTTTAAATTGCAAACTAAATCATTAAGTTGATTATTCAATGCTGTTGAATTAAATGAGAGATCTCAACAGATACAGAAAGAAATTCTTTAACATTCTCTACACCATCTGTTTCATTTTCAGATCGTTCTTCTAGCAAGGTTGAATTAGATGGTGGTACAGTTACAGGAAAATCCTCTCCATTTGTACTAGCTTTAGAGCTGAGATACATCTGCATATTTATGAACTTTCTATTTTTGAATGAAAATTCACATATAATTAAAAAAAGTAGCAGTCAGTGAAGTGATCCTTAGATTCACGTCAAACCACTGATACAGCAAATGGTATGGCTTGTCATTTCATCTTCAACCATAGAGTTACTGAGCACAATATGCTAATAACATGAGGCAGCCAGATTTTTCTTGATCCAAGAGCACACAATCAAAAATAATAATAATTTTATCAATTCAGAAATAGTCTTTCTTTGAGATTTAGGTGTAAATTTACCACAGACATAACAAAAATTGTCTGGATGATTTGAACACCCATGAACTTTAGTAAAAGCCATGTTGTAGCAAATAAAAATGAGAAAAATCACTCTTTTATTATAAAGAATTGATGGATATATATTTGCTATATATAGCAAAACACTATTAACTCTGTAAGACACAACACACAGTATAGACAAATAAGAAGCTCTATTGAATACGATTTTAAACTTTGTAGTAGGCAACACAGACATCTGTATGATGTCATCATAGACATGTTTGTATGTTCTACTTTTCATGAGACAGTAAATACACCGTAGTTCTTCAAATTTAAGACACACCCTAAATTTAGTAGATAATTTCTGGAAAAAATAGAAATATTAAAATACTGTATAATTTATTTATTATAAATTAGGCTAAGTCATATAAATATTTTGTACATATCAGTATAATTCATTAAGTTCTTCCTATTTTGAAAAATGAATATAAAAAATAAAATAGTAGCTACTTACAACAATTTATTAAGTAATCCAAATACACACTAAAACACCTAAATTGAAAGCACTAACATTATAATTTGTATTACAGTACCTCAAATGTAATATAGTTAGCTACATACATATTTAGCTTTATAAGTACAGTATTTTATTAGTAATCACAGTAATTTCCCATGATTAAACAGTGTGTCACATTAGCTTTCTATATTGTTGTTGAGTCATCATCGTCAGATTCATTTGCATCACTGTAGTTCCAAATTACATCGTCTTCAGAGCCATCCAATGCATTTGACAAGTAGCACTCAAAAATGACTTTTTAATTATTTCTGATGGCAAGTAATTCTAGGTTTCAAACTCCATTCTACAATTGTAGCTGCTGACAATAGTTTAATTTTGCAGCAAAATTGAATCTAATGCAACCTTGCAATAAATCGCTCGTCATCCAGGCGTTCCATTGAGCTTGAACAATTACACCATCACAGAACCTTTCTTTTGGCAGATTTCCTGTTCAGAATTACATATTGCAAAAATTTATTCCAGTCAGCAGTAGCATTCAACATAACAGTTACTTTCTCATATCCAATTGTTTTTACCGTTGCTTGTTTTTGTCCCTTCTCAGTTACTGTGTAATTTCGTAGCATATCCAAGAATACAGCAACTTCATCGACATTACCAACCAATTTGACTGAAACAGCATTGTATCTTTAATCATAGATCGATTATGTAATGTTGATATTGCACTAATTGCCTTTCATGAATTTCCAATACCATCCACAGCTAGCTTTAAACTGAAAACCATTACTCCTGGGGTCAATCCATTTTAAGTGACCCAAAAACACATAAGCTGGTTGCTTGACCAATTAAAAAATATTGAAACTTACCCACTTGTTTGCTACACGTCTCAGGACTTTAAAACTTCTTTTTTTTATTATTTAAGCTGTTTACTTGTGACAGCCATTTTTGTTATGGTACACACACCCATTTCTGTGATTGTAAGGGTTTACAGAAAAAATCATAACTAAAAAATTATTGGTCCTGGAAGGATGAAACAAAAAGCAATTTATTCATATTTTCTCAAGATAAAAGATTGGTCCAGTGATTTATTTACCTACCTCTCTTCTTTCTATGAAAAAATTACCAAAAAGTTGAAAATGAAAATCTGTGAAATTTAATTTTTTTTTTAAATTATTTTCTAGAGGCAGGGATGGTAAACACAGTTTGAATTATTTTGTTATGAGTAGGAATTTGTTAGTAGTTCAACTATAAATAATATTAATGATAATTTACCCCCTAAATTGTTATGAATTTTTGAAAACTAATTTTTTTTAAATTCAAATTTTAGCTATAATAACTCTGATGGGGCTGGTAATAAAAATTTTTAATTTGCACAAGTTAGTGTTTTTGTAAATGTTTATAGCAAATAACAAAGTTTCTTGTGTATTGCACCAAAAAAACTTATTACCTCTCAAAAATCATGAAAAACCTGTTAAAAGCGATACTATTTTGAATTACTAAATAAGTGCTCCAAGGGAGTTTCTTCTCTTCTTGGAACATTAATATTTTTATACTTATTACTATAGTTGAAATAGACTTGTTTGAACCATTCAAATGCAGTGTTCATGTTATAACAGGCGCTTGAAGTCATTTCCATTGAACAGGAAAATTCATGTTGCAACATGCTCATTTATGCTTGTTGCATCATTTAGCTTTGCAGTTACAGACTGGTCAGTCTGGTATTAGTCAGTGATCTGTTCACATCTTTACCAAGTGTCTCAAATTTCATCCTGCATTTAGAAGTATTTATTAAATAAATAAGTTTTACTTAATAATATTATATTTGCAAATTTTAAAATCAGTTAAATTTTTATATTATTTTCAAGTAATTTCATAAAACAGAAGAACAATGTTCTATAGGAATTTATGTGAATGAAGAATGTCATAAAACAGTGTATGAAACAGTGCCAAAGAACTCATTAAACTCATTTGTGAATTTAGTGATGAAAACCAACAACTTATTTTTTATGTTTTAATTCAGATGTCACTAGTGTTTGTAAATATCATGAAAAAAGGTTTTTGTCAAAATTCAGTCACCTGTATGGATAGTTCTGTTATGACCATTTGAGAACTCATAAAAAAACCAGTTAAGAAAAACCTAAGATAAATAACATTAGAGCAAGCTTTAGAGCAAGAACACATTTTTTCAAATCTAAATTTAGTTCCTGGAAAGTCTCTTTGTGTAAACTGCTTCAAAAGTATTTTTTCTAACCAGAACAAAAAACTATATGAATGCAAAGACCAAGAGCAATACAATACATGGCTCCACATCCAATTGTTCAATATTGAACAATTGGATGCTGCTTGTAGCATTTTGGGTGTATCACCTCTGTTTACGCCAATGCGTAAAGTTGTTTTATTCCAATAATGTTTTTATTATTTTATCTGTTGTGGTCGCAATGTTTCATAATAGCAATTTCTATTTAACCACACTAGTCTTAACCGTTTTTGTTATCTCTAATTTTAATGTCGTCAAAGTTCCTAGAAGTCTAATTTTCTTTGTCTGCGATCAAGTCATTTCCTCTACTTGTTCGTATTCAGCAATTTATCAGTTTTACATAACTCTTTTAATGGTCCGCTTGCTTATAAAATTAATCATTGTTATGTTCTTTCTTACCCAAACTTCCCGTTTATGCTAATTTCTTTATCTTACCAATACCAGCATACTACCCCTTGTTGTCGACACACACTCTCTTCGGTCTATTGCCTAGTTTGTTTCCCCCCTCTTCTCATCACACCACTTTTTCTTCAGTCCAAAAAACTTTCATGGTGTGTGGACCTGGGACTCGGTCACTTCTCTCTCTCTGGCTTAATGTGTTAATACTCTCGTCGTCTTCATGCCTTCATAAACGTTGGTAATTCTCTGTCGCCATATTCTTCTTGTTCTACTCGTCAGTGTTTCGTGATTTCACTGATTTCTATGTTTTATTTTGCCTCGTTTCTTTGTTAAGTTAATTTTCAAATTCAGTAGATATCGTCTAGTATTGAAAAGTGGTTCAGTTGCTACAAACCAGCCAATTTTATCGATGAAGAATTCTCTCCAAACTCATTACTACAAATCTGAGACGCTCTGTATTACTCAATTTCTAAACAAAGTTTTACCTCTGTTTTTTTTTATACGCCATTGTAGACTACGCCAAGGATAAACTGTATGTTAATCTTACGCCATAAACTGTATGTTTTTTTTGACACGCCATTGTAGACTACGCTAAGGATAAACTGTAATTTCGCGAGTTCATCTTTTACAAATATTTATGTGTGGTTAAGGCAAATTCAAATCATTCATCATTTATGATATTAAACAGTTTTGTTATTAGTAAAATCTGTGAAATACTTAATTAATTGCACATTATTCATTTGAATTTCAAGATCTGCTTAAACAACCATTTCTTCAATCAAGTGTAGTCACAAAAGGTGGCTTAGATAAAGGTTATGTTATTATTTCTCATGTGCAACATGTTTTATGTGCTATTAATGCCAACTATTGTTATTTTCAAATCGACCTGTATTTGAACAGTACCTCAGAATTATAAAAGATTATGTATGACACAAATATTAATGAACATGAATGTGTTGGTTAATAACATTCTATATACATTTTCGCAACTTTCAACAATGTTTTCTATTGTACTTCATTGACTCTTGTAACTACACAATCTTTTGATTTCATTTGGAAAATAACATTTTAATGAGACATTTTTTTATAGTCATTTGACAATAATTATTTATAATTTTGTTTCTTTGTTTATGTTAAGTACTAAAATTTGTTATTCTAACTTCTTATATTTCACATAATTTCAATGTGTTAGATTCTTGCTGTTGTTAATAATTTTAATCAATGTTAAATATTGTTTTGCTCCATCAAGTATTATATTTTTTTACAAATTATAAAAAAGAAGTCATTAACATGAGAATGGCAAAGAAACTTAAACATTTTCAAGAAAGCTTACTTGCTAAATGAATTCTATTTATGTGATTACTTATTACAATTTGTTTATATTGCAATTTAACTCTTTAATTTAATTTAATGTAATTTGTTAATCGCAGAGATTAATTTTTATTCTATTCATGAACTGAATTCTTATTACTTTTCTTAAATTAATCTAAAGAAAATAACTCCTGAAATGAAGTTATGATTTTGGACTTCTTTGTAATTAATGCTGTGATTTGTTCTAGTAATATTTATTGCTTTTGTATTCAATCTTGTTGTTTGAATAATATTGTATTTAGTTATTTTAACTGTTTTTAGACACGTATTTTTAATGCAAAAAATTTTCAAAATGATTATTTGAAATATGTATGTTTATGTATTTGTCATTTATTATAATTGATATGTTGATTCAGCTGATATTCCTTGTATAAATTCTATGTAGAATTAAGTTAAGTTTATCTCGTAATTTCATTTAATTGTTTAAGTGTAAAAAAAAAGGTGTATTAATGTTCTTTTGTTTTTCAGGCTTTGTTTAATTGTAGATTTTCATATTATTAGCCTATATGCAGTTTATTTGTTTTTTTTTTAATTAAAGTTCAATTTCTTTAGGCAAATACGAGCTGTGTGTCATTTTATTTTGTAATTTTACCCGACAACTTCCATCAACTAACTAACTACAGTGACTGGTCATTCTCACACAATTTCAAGAGAATTATCAGAAGAGATGTCAGAGCTGTTAGTTAAACACACTAAATAATAAACTTTCATTTCTACAAAAACAGACTACAAAAATCATAACGCTGAAGAATAATTAAAATATTGCTGCAATTTATTTTTTTTTCTTTTGAGTGTTTACAAAAATAAACCAATATAAAAATATTAATTTTTGAAAAAAGATATAGGCTACTCATTGAAATCTCAGTTTGGATAAGTTTTACAAGCATTTTTAAATCAAAATTGTATTAGGTTACTTGGTTTTGGTTAAGTTATTAAATTACAATCTATCATTAATATTTTTAAAATATTGAAAAGTCAACTTCAAAAAATATGGACCAAATATAAAAACTTTAAGTGCAAAGAAGACACGAAACCTCCTTGGAGCATTTATTTAGAGACAAAATGGTATAGCTGAATTCACAAGAAATTTTATATTTTCCATAAACATGTACAAAAACACTATAAGTTGTGCAAATTTAAGATTTTTATCACCAGCCCCATCAGAGTTATTTGAAGCAAAAAATTTAATTAAAAAAAAAAAATTATTTTTCAAAAATTCATATTTAAGGGATAAATCATCATTAATATTATTTATGGTAAAACCACTAGCAAAATACCTATGTATAAAAAAATAATTCAAACTGTGTTTGTCATCCCTGCCTCTTGAAAAAAATTGCAAAAAATGAAATTTCACCACTTTTCATGTTCAACTTTATTGGTAATTTTCTCATAGAGAGAGGTAGGTAAATAAACCAATGGACCAATCTTTTACCTTGAAAAAATATGAATAAATTTATTTTTGTTTCATCCTTCCCAGGACCAACCAGTTTTTTAGTTATGATTTTTTTCTGTAAATCCACACAAAAATACACCATAACAAAAATGGCCACCATAGGTAAACAGCTTAAATAAAAAATAAAAAAATTTAGTTTTAGAGTCCTGAAACATGTAGGAAAGAAGTGGTAAGTTTCACTTTATTTTTTTTTAATAGGTCAAGCAACCAGCTTATGAGTTTTTGGGACACTTCAAATGAATTGACCCCCTGGCAACTTCCCTGGTCTTTAATATCAGCCCTCTGAAAGATCTTCACACTGGAAGACCTTTTGTGTGGAGTTACTTGAACAGGCCAAAACACAGCATTGATTATTTTCCATGTTTTAGTCCCAAAAATAATTTTTTCATTTGTTTACATGCCAATAATTTCTGTTTCATACTGCACCACCACCGCACATTCGCTTTGTTCACAGAGAACTGTTTACCGGCAGCACAATTTCCAAGCTGTCCAATGTGTAAAATAACCTTGCGTTTAAAGTCTGTGTTGTACGTGAAACGCCTTTCTATAAGTAATAAGAAATTCAACTTGCCACATCATTTTCCATGATGATGAAATGATTAGAAAATCACATCAAATAAGATGAATGGAACGGTTATGAAAAGAAATGGACTGATTAACAACTACAGTAGTATACCATATGCCTGTTTAACATCAAATGGAGGTTATGCAGTAAACGTAGAAGAATGTTTGTCATCATGCATAGAGTACATACACAAATTCCAGAATGATGGCTCATCACTAAACTATGATAACAGTGATAAAACTGTTGAGATGTAAGCTCTTTGAGATGAATCATCTTTCTAGAAATTAGTGTACGTTCTATACACGATGATAAATGTTGTTTCACGTTTCCTGTCTTGTCTCCAGTCGATGTTGAACAGGCATATGGATTCAAAAACTTCAGCTTTACATCTATTAACGCTTTTATGTCAAATGGCATTAGACCACCAATTGAAGCACACCTCAAATTTAAGACACACATGACATTTTGAACCTTTCAATCTGTAAAAAAAAATATGCATCTTAAATTCGAAGCAATTATTAAGCACGCATGCATATTGTTTAAAAGTAAGAATACAGAAACTAATCTTAATTGTAACGAATAGTTGATCAAAATGAGTACTATAAACATTTTACAATTTACATAAAATCTTTACACAATTTCAATAGCACATTTGAAACCAGCACCCAAATTACAGTGAGAAAAGTTGAGTAACATGTTAGATACAAATCTTGTGTTGTCTAGTAATTAGATGAGGTTAGCAAGCATACGTTATGTTTGGTTAGGTTATGTTTATATATCTTCGATATATGTACGACTTGTCAGTACACAGAATCAAAATAATCTAACCAAATATAACATACACTTACTAGTATGGTCAAATTAACATTAAATATACAAATTATATATAATATGTTGAATATACTATTTTGGCTTGTAATAATAATATATAATAGCTGTATATATAAAAAATATGCATGCCAATTAATGCACAAAAACGTGTATTTGTTTCAAATATCTATTGCTTCTCAAAATTTTGAAGATGTACACACAAAGATAGATGCACAGTAATTAAGGGGGTGTAAACTAGTATTGGCACTGCTACTAGTATAATGGAGGGGTTAGTTGGTATACCACAATACATTATAGGTTGCAAAAAGGCAGTTGTCAGGCCACTATGTATGTGAACTGAGAAACTTTGATGAGTAATTCTTTACTTAACTTTTCTGCCTAATACACTTGAATAAATTAATAAGAAATGACTTTTCAATAGAATATTATATAGGCTTAGACCTACTCACATACATGTTGTTGCAATATGGCAGAATTGAGCATGAAGTATCCTGCTCATTGAATCTGTCTTCAGGCACTACTTTGAAATAACATAATATAAAAAAAATATGATTGTTTTTCAGTGCAAAATATAATTGACTTTTTTAAAATGCCAAAATAATTTTCAATAGCGGCATCAGAATTGTAAATTATTTTGTGTAATCTTACTAAGGAGTCCCAATAATAAGATTAAACTTTTAGGCCTTATAAACTTTGTAGTTAAGTTCATCACTGTAAATTCTGATTTCTCTATCCAATCCCAATTTTGACACACAGAAGGGTTCCAGAATAGAAAATTTTAAATCATATAAATATCTCTGGAAGGTAATGGAAAAGCAACATTATTTTTTCTGATAATGCTTAAGGAATAGTTCTTTAATCAAGAAAAACATTACATTATTCTTTCCCTCTCACTAGAAAGATTCCTAACCATCAAAATTTTAAAAAAAATTACTATAATTTAAACAATTTTCATGAAAGGAATTTCAGTCATCTAAGTTCATTAAAACAAAGTTTATTAAAATGCCTAGTTCAATAGTTATAAATGTACAGATTTCAAATATTTTTCAATCATAAAAATATCTTTACAAAAGAAAAAGTTATAAAAGGTATTTTAAACAATTGCAATTTGTAAAAAAAATGAAATTTTGAAATCAGTACATATATTAAATTTAAAGTTTTATAAACATGGATTTTACCTTCTCTTTCAGATTTTGATAGTAGAAAAATTAAGAAATGGTCATGCAACCACCATTTACTGAAATTTTATGAGATGAACAAGAATAATTAAATACGTTAGATAATAAGGTGATCAATAACAGAACTTTGGGTAAAATAAGATGTAAATGGGAAGATATAAAATGTGTAATGCAGTAAAATAAAACTTGGACATCTAGTACATACACTGAAGGGATTAAATATTTATGACAGTTAATAATTCAGGTGAAAACTAAAAGGTAGAAGTATAAAAGAATGTTACGGCTCCAGAATTTAAATAAAGGATTCTATTATACATTAATAATAAACTGTTCAGATAAACAGTTTGCATACTTTTAAATGGCAAAATGAGTGCTGACTTTTGATGGAACATAAAACAAAAAGCCCATTACAGAAGTAACTAGCTGCAATTAAGGATGACCACAGAAATTTGTGATACGACTCTTAAAACATATCAAATTGGAAGAATAGAACAAATGGCCTTGGTTAAGTTTTCCTCTAAGTCAATCCACATGAAGTGATCCTACCAAAATAATTTTGGTAGCTTCACAATTTTTAATGTTTTTATAAGTAATTAATGATAGTCCAAAACTGGAATCCTTTTAATTCTATCCTGACCATAAATATTAAACTGTTCTTACAGATGTGTAGATGAAAAGTAGGCTACTAATTGGGGCTATGGGTCACAGAAATAGAACAGTTAGTCATGAACATTTTTAAAAGCCACACGAAGTTCATTAATATTTGCAAGCACTAAATGTTTTGTTACTTTGAATCTATTTATAATTTTTTCTCCTGGATCTTTTTTTCTCAAAACATTCTACTGTTTTCATCATTTTCAATCAGTAGCCTACTGTACAGACCTATATGAGCTTGCAGACATAAACCTTTAGCTGCTTTATTCTTAATTCCTTTTACATTTTTAAAAACAGTTTAATGTTTCTAAGATGTTATTTTTTTATAATAAATGTACATGTAAACATACTTTTTTATTTAACTTTTAGTTTTTATTTGGTTAATTAACATTTCAATTGTATTTCATGTTGAAATGGACTTTTCATTTTTACTTGTTAAATTAAATGTTGTAGGCTAATTCTAAAGTCTATTCAATACTCAAAAAGAAATATCTTTTCAAGGATAAGGTGTTCTATGATTTAGATTGGTAAAATATACATTTCTTAAATTTTAGGATGGTTAGGGCGAAAACACATTATTTGTGCATATTTTGAAAATTCATAACTTGGTTCAGTCAAACATCAAAGTTGAAATTTTTACTGTACTTGGCTCTTATGAATACATATATTGTTATATATTAATAGAATTTTTCAGATAGACAGTCTGCATATTTCAACAGGCAAAATTTATTGCTTAGTGAAACCCAGAAATCTGGTTAATAACCTGTTAAGGTTTATCATAGTTCAAGGTCTGTCTTCCAAATTAATATTCCTGGTTCTTACTAATGTAATTCTCAAAACAAAAGTTTTACTCTACATGTTTCTACACGTATTTAATGAAGAAGATAGGTAAAATGATAGGTGAAAAAATGAGACAATTGCTAGGAATCAAACCTGATTTAGAAACCAACATACAATTTACTACACCCACTAAATTGAAGATGGTAGAGGATCTCTATAAGATGCTCTGGTTTTTTAGTCAATCAAATAATAACCTAAAGTCTCGCCTATAAGTGACACCGTTAGACATTTAGCCAGATCTTCATAAAGGCTTGCCAGAAGATGTACATTTACCACAGAGTTTCCATTATTACCTCACCAATAAGTGAAGCAAAATTTAGCTTTTAGGATAACTGATTATATTGAAAATACTGAATATGTTGGATTACCTGTTTCAACCCTGGAAAAAGCCTTAACTTATCAAATTTCAGAAACCATTCTCTGGACATAACATAACAATCAACAGACTTTTCCCATGAATGGTAAACAATGACCAAAATGCCTTAGTAGGAAACAAAAATTACATTACAATAATTTCACACCATATTATGTGGCTAAAAATAGCTCACAGCTAGATGGCTAATATAAAATTACAATTCCATTTAGACAGAAAGCAAAACACCCTAGCTGTATTTCATCCATATCAATGATCTTCAAAATATGCCTACAACAAAAAAAAGAAAATGAAGAAAACAGTGAGGTTTCTACAATGAATTTGGTCAAATAATTTTACAACCACTTCTTCTGAAATTGTAGGTAAAAAGAAAAAAAATCAAACTGGGCTCCTCTATAAACACACTAACATATAAAGGAACAACTACATAATAAAATATAAGCACACTAAATATAATTTAATTTCAACTGAAAACAGACTGAAAGAAAAATATAAGTGATGAATTAACTACTTTTAATTTTTCAGATAATAAAAGAAACTAAGTATTTATTTCTACCTTAGTTGCTAAAAGCAGTTATTTTTAAGTTTATTAGATTATGCAATGTACATTATTAATTGTATTACATAAAAACAGCCATTTTATTAGTTGAAATAAGGAAAACTTCTCAAATAAAATACACACAATGATATCACAGTAGAAATTCAAAATTATTTGAACATTTAATAAAATATAAAATGAAATGAAATGTACAAAATAGGTTAAGCGTACATATTGTTGATGCGTGTCAAGTAAATATTCTCTAATTTATTCGGAGCTTAACTATAACTCAAAATCAGTACAAACCATAAGCATCGTCTTCATCATGTGCTCTTCTTCGGCTCATCTTAAATGAATTTTATAAAGACAACGAATAATTATCACAACATTGACGCAAGAAATATTTTACAACCGTATAAACACCTATCTAACCACTTCAGTGCATACAAACGATGTATTAAACTAGTAGGACATAATATCAAATTCCCTTTTAAAACAAAATTTCCCGTTTAATTCATATACAGAAAATCATGATGGCATATAGCAGAAAAGAAATTGAGTAAAATGTAATAAATGAATTTTTAAGTTTAGTTTTTTAGCGTTCAGTAGCACTTTTTATAGGACATTTAGCTCTTTTAACTGGCCACAGAAACGGGTAATAATTCAATCTCTGTACGAATCAAGCTGATATTTTTGTAGCATTTCAACGATGATAATGAAATAACACATTAGGACCAGGTCTCAGATCATGATCTGAACCAAATTGTTTATCTTTAAGCCTTTTTTCTTGTTTAATCTCCGGGACCACAGTTATGTATTGCCTCAGAGGATGAGATGAATGATTTGTAGCATGTGAAAAATGCTATGCCTAACCGGGATTCAAACCCGGGACTTACGGACGTAAGGCCGAGACTTTTAAGCCTTGCGTTGTAATAAATCCACAAGTTCAGATAATTATTATTTTGTAGGGAAAGGTGGTCCTGCAATACATTTTTCCAGATATAGTATGTGAAGATATAAAAATATAAACAATTTGAAGATATTATTTTATTACTTTGTCATATTTGTTGTCTTAATTATGCGTTGTTAACTTTGTTTCGTATCTTAAAAGGTAAAACAATATAATTATACTTAAAAGGTAATAACAATATAATCATACTGTTTGCCGATTTAAAAGTACATGAAAATGTGCCTTTTGTTACAAATCAAAACAAATAGTTTTCAAGCAACTTTTATCGGCGTTTTCATTCTGCAAACATTTACAGGAACATTCTGCAGTCAACTGGCGTGAATGTTATACTTTTGACGTTGCCATGTTTTTTTTTAGTTTTAACATAAAAGTTTTAAAATGGGTTATTTCCGGAATATTAAAAAATGAAATCCGTATTTATTTCATTTGTAGTTGGCATATTTCACCAGCATTTTCTCCTTTACTCCCCATTTTTTTTTTTTGCAAAAAATGAATAATTTTAATCTAAAAACATTAAAAATTAATAATTTAAATTAACAAATTAAATATTTTCATAGAGCAAAGACTGTCAGTTTGTTTGAGAAAATTATTCTAAACATATTCAGAATGATTAACAATTAAAGAATGCGCAATATTCATTTCATTTATTCATATATGCAAGATTTTCTGAATAACTTTTAATGTGTAGAAACATCAACTACATGTAAACAGCTTCCTTCAGTATTACTGCATTTATTTACTAGTGAAATTTGAGAATCTTGTCAGAAACAAATTACGTTGTAAAGTAATAACAAAATTACCTTGATGAACAGTTTAACACCTTCTTAATGCATAGACTACTAAGGAATTGTAAAATCTAAAAAATACCAGTTATTCGTTGATGAAATATAGATTTACATATGAGCAAAAGTAAATATTCAGACAGAAAATTAGTAAATGGTTAAAAATAAATAAACTTGAATATAAATAAAACAAAATTTAATGTAATAGATAATAAAAAAGGATTTTAATGTAACATTAATGATATACAATTTAATCATATAAAATACTTTGACATAATTATAAATTAAAATTTAATGAATTTTTTACTTTGTAAAAAGATTTACAAAAAATTGTACATTTACACAAGTTTAGAAATAGATTAAATTATCTACAAGCTATTAATTTATTTATAAGTATTTTAGCCCCATATTCAAATTTGTATGTAATGAAGGTGCTAACCAGAATTAAAAAATTAAATAGAGCTATGCTTGTCATTTTAAAATTATTAGGTATACTACAGTAATGTTAATATCTTAAACTTTTTATTTTTTAAATATTAGTTAAATACTTATATTTCTATTAGTTTATATTTAAAATTAGCAACAAGCTTGTACTGAAATATGTTTTTTAAAACATGAAATTTGTTGAGGTGTAAATAAATATTTCATTCAGAAAATAGCTGGGTTACAAAATCTAATACTGAAAATATTTATTTTATAAAGGATTTAAATGTTAAATAATTTTTAAAAAATCAAATTATTTCATTTTAGAAAAAGTATAACCCTAATGATTATACCATAGAACATCAGTCAGGATTTGAATACATGTAAAATTGTTAATTTATTCCCAAGTACTTTATCATTGCAAATAAATATTTATTCATAAAAACTAGTATATAGTATATACATATAAACTAGTATATAGTAACATAAACTTACTTATTCCCTATTCTACATACTGATTTCTCACTCAGTAATAATTTCTTTGTGTATTCTATCAAAAAGTCCATTTCCCAACTTTTGTATTTTTTTTTCAAACAGGTTTTTTTGTATGTCCATCAATCAAGAGTATGAATGTTTCCGTTTCATTTTTTATGTTTGTTACAATTGATTTTTTTTAATGAATATTTCTTCATGCTGAGCAATTTTAGTATTAAAAAAGTACAAATCATTCTGTTTTTAAATTGTCCATCGTATTTTATTTAAAAATAATTTCATAGAAGACATTTGTGACAAATTTTTATTTTCTGTTCAATTCACCAAAAATATTGAGAATTAATAAATCCACACTTGTTTTTTTTCATCCACATCTCAGGTTGTTCATTGAACAACCTCATAATAGACATTTATCCAGTTTTGTTTGCCATCGCAGACTCCTTTCCTATGACTTCCTACTACGTCTTTTTGGCTGTTTAAGGTGCCTCAAGTTGCTATCTATTGCCTTAATTATTATTCCTTATGTTCTTCATCGAGACCTAACCCAGATTTACTTTAACTGTGAATACTTTTTCTGCACATTATACGACATGAGTTACAACTAGAATTCATCTAAAACTTCTTCAAACTTTGATTTACTTATTCTTCAGAAGGTATTCTACAATCTTCTTTCTTTCTGCAAGTTATATAATTACGGGTTTTTAAGTAAACTTACAAAATTTTCACACCTTGCCTTATTTAGTGAAAGTTTGTTACTTTTAGGGTCTCAATCCTTCAGAAAATTATTCAAAGACATTAATTACAAAATAAAAGTTTACTCCTCTTCAATGTGGTTTTACAATAAAATCTTTATGAAGTGGTTAAAAAAGAAGCCTATTTTTTATAGATATTTTTATTACAATTGTGAAATGTAAAACAGAAACAGTGGATTTAAATGTTCACTCAATCTAGTTTCTTTCTTTTAGCAGCGATTCAAAGAGAAAACTCATAAGTTGTTCATAGAATGTTGCAAATTATCATGCGTTGAATTTCTTCTTTCCATATTTTGGTATCCGCTTTCAGAGCAAGGGGATGAAAAACATACCTTGTTAGCATTCATTTAATCATCCATGTCAGAAATTCAAGTTTCTCAAGTAGTTTCCACACCCTGTTCTTGATCTAGTATTCATACTAGCCCTTAAGAGGTATTTAAAAATAAAATTACTTTTTTCCTAAAGATCCTTTTGTAATACTACCAAATCTCAGCTCCGTAATTTTCAATGTAACATTAGTTATGATTAATGATGCCTTTCTAGATAAATGCATAAATTAGTTTACACTCCGATGGAGTAAAAACCCTATTCCCAAGATAAACATACTTACCTGGTTTTGAGTCAGGATCCTGACTAATTTCTTAAGATTTTTCTTTACATTTTTTCGATACCTTCTGGGAATACATATGCCAAATTTCTTCTTTCTAGCTATGTGGTAAATAACAAAATTAGTGGTGATAAACAAGGGTTTTTTCAAACTTGTACACAATTTTTAGAAGCGAGAAAAAACCATTGTAGACAAAGTTTAATTGTGAGGAAAATAACATCTGCTAAATTTGAAGTTTTCTAAATGCAATGTAATATACAACATTATTCATGATAATACCATTTTTAGTCTTAAATACTAAAAATCGGTGAAGACCAAGCAATACTAGTTTTAGATTAATAATCAATTATGTGTAACGGACATACAACAGAAAAGTTGGCACATGACAACTTGTTAAATTTGGAGAAAAAATAAAAATAAGCTTCTTAATCCTGCAAAGCTTCTATTGCATCAAAAAAGTAGGGAATTTTATGCAAACAGAAAACAGGGCCAGCAAGCATGTAAATTATCTAACATCCAGAACTACCAGTAATGCAACATATATTGAGAATAAACACAGCAGAGATTTCTACAAAATTAAATACTCAAGATCCAAGCCAAGCTTCAATTGGAAAAGGTGAATGTGAAGCAAAATAGATTAACAATTAGATGCCATTAATCAATTGCTTAAATTCTGAAAAGCTCATTAAATATCACTACTTTATGAGGTTTGATAAAAAAAAAAATACAGTGCATTTTTAATTTCCCAACTGTGAAGTCAAATTGTTATCTCTTTTGCTGTGTTGGTACACTTGTCCCTAATCTATATTTACATTGGTGGCCATATTGAATGCTTGGTTGTAGGCTTTCAAAAACTTTTATAAAAAAATGGAACAAAGAGTTTGCATTAAATTTTGTTTTAAGAATGGAATAAAGAGCAGCACCGCATTGGAAATGCTGAATGTTGCTTTTGGCGATTCTTCTGTGAATAAAAAATTATTTCCTAGAGGGCTGTGAAAATGACGAGTGCTTTGGACGTATCAGCACATAAACTGACGAAAATGTCGATAAAGTGAAGAAAATGATTCTGGAATATCGTCAATTCACTATCAGAGAGCAGAGAGTCAATAAATGATTACTAACTGGAAGTTATACATAATTTGCAAAAAGCAATCTGAAGAAAACACCCAAATTATTGGCAAAACACGATAATGCACTCGTTCACTCTTCTTTGTGAATTTTGACCAAAAACACTGTTATGATGCTTCAGCCTCTGTATCTGATGGACATGGTCCCCCTGTGACTTCTTCCTACTTCCCAAGCTGAAAATAACCATGTTTGCCAATATTGAAGAGATAAAAACAGAATTGCTGAAGAAGCTGAACACCATACCAGAAATTGTTCCAGAGGTGCTTTGAAGATTGGAAAGAGAGCTGGCACAAACGTATTGTATCTGAAAAGAAGTACTTTAAAGGTGACAAAATCAGTATTGACGAATAGATTTATTAAGAAAAACTAAAATTCTGCATTTTTTATCATACCTTGCATTATTAGTTTGTAAAGGCAATGCAAGAATTTACTATGGTAAAAACGAATGAAATGCTTGCTTTTATTGAGTACAAATTTTAACAGTAAAAAAAAGTTGAGAAATGAATAATGAAAAATTGTGCTGCTGCAATGCTTGCTATATTAGTAAGGTTCTGTCCTCTTATATTGTGTAGGGCAACTATAGGATAATTTTTATTGTAACAGGAAGTTTGAATGATCAATGAACTAATGCACAGAGAATAAATGATCAGATAGTTTATTGTCTCACTAACTAGACGGCTAGATCTACAGCATTTCCCAACACTAAGCTAATTTCATTAAAAGAGGATTTAGAAAGTGTGATTTCAAACGACAAATGAAAAAGATGACTGCATCTGGTAGAATGAGCTAAAATGTCTGCAAGAAATAATGATAACTTTTTATCATTATTTTTTGTTCTGGTTAACTAATTAGATATTTTTTCAGGACTGTAATTCAGACATCAATAAATTAAGATGAATGGCAATTTTAATTACAAAATAATTTGCAGGAAAGTGAACAGAAGATTTTATTTATATTAAAAATTTAAGGTTTATTTTATGAAATAAAAAAATCCTAGAACATTTTTTTAACAGATTTTAAGCCTAATTTTTAGGATATGGCTTGATTCTGAACAATAACTAATTTTTTTTACATAACCCTCCAAGAGTAACTGCCAAATTTCAGCTTTCTAGCAATCAGAAATAGTAGAATTGGTGATTGCTTTCACGTATCATTTACATTCCTTGACAGTGAAAATAATTGCTTTGAAGAGATATTTTATTCTACTCCTTAGATATACTAAGTTTCTGGATTTTTCTGTATTGTTTCTATTACTTAGGGATTGCTGACAAAAACATCTAATTTTTTCCTACAAACCTCCTATGGATTAACTGTGCCCAAATTTCAAATTTCTTGCTATCCAGTAAATAGAAGAGTGATAAATCAGTCGGTGAGTTTTTCCATAATAACTGGCACACCTTTAAGAGATAAATTAAAAAATGACTTCTAAGGACAGCTTATTCCCAAAGATTCAACTTTCGAACTTCTAGCTCTTTCCATCCCAGTCCCCCCTTTAAACTGCTATTTTATTTAATACCTAAGTTGTTCATAAACATGTCTTACACTTTAGAAACCAACTTGAGAATATAATTTATTCTCAATAATTTAATTTTATCTCTCTACCAATCAAGTAAATAAGAATCGGTAATGGTTGTGGATTAACACATTTACACCCATTAGTTTTTCATTTATTTGTTTTATAATTTTCTTTCTGCAATATAGATTGATTTTTCTGTACCCATCCTAACTTTTTCCCAATATGATGGAATTGCTTTATATCTAAAATTGTATTTTTTATGTCACTGTATTTAGCTACTAATCTTTTTTCTTTATGGTTTTTTTTTATCCAAAACACTGGATAAATAATTTTAATTAACCTTCAGAGTGAGACATTCTTCATTTGTGTTTGGGAAATAACATTTTGAATTCACATAAAAAAAAAATTACTGAAAGAGACAAGTAAACATACCTGCATTTACCAATCAACTTTGCTTTATTCATTTTACATCACCCTGAACATCGATGATTCGAATATAAAAAACATTGTTTTGTCAAAATAACTAATTTAAAACAATTCACTTTGTAAACACCACAACAAGGATATTAAAACAAATTTTACTATTATTTACATAATTAATAATTTGCTTCTTTTTTCTTTTAAAAGAAAAGAATGATTAAATTTTGGTAATTACTTTCTTTCATGACCACTCTTCCCCTGTGCACACTTGACTGCATGCTGGCATCTTTTGAATGTGTTAGTGCAGAGAGAGTTGATAATTGAAAAATAAACCATTTAACATATTCAAGCATACAGTTTCTGAGATTTTGTAAATGTAGGGAATGTATGTGCATTAATAAATGTGTTATTCTGCAAAAATATAAGTTAGTTACAAGTGCAACTTCTAATGGGTTAAAAGAATTGAATTTTTAATCAGAACGTTTGATTCCTTTCTGAAGGTAAGAAAATAAAAATTTTCATATTTTAATGTAAGCAATCATCATAAAAAGAGCTTGGCAACACACACTGTATCAAGCCAGCACAAAAAGGGTTTTGTGAAGAAATGATAATAATAAGGACAGTTATACGTTAGTTTTAAAATACCTAGGCAGGATAAGGATGAAATAACACTGTATAAAATTATTACAACAGTTTAATAGATCAATTTCGATCAAAAAATTCAGAGTAAAAAAATTAATCTCTCATCATCTTCTCCTTTTGTCTAGCAAGCTTCTTTTTAGACACTTTTTTCTTTGTTGGCTCCTCTTCTGTTGCCTTTGCTACAACTTCTTCTTTTTCTGTTAACACAACTTCAATGTGACATGGAGAACTCATGTAAGCTAAAACAAAAAAAAAAAAATAAATTATTTAATAAATTTATATTTTTATCTCCTGATAAAAATTTAGGTCCTGATGGCTGACCTGGAGAAACAGGGGAGGTACTTCTGGAGATGGCGCCTCAACCGAATGCTAGTAAAACAGAGGTGTCGTGCTTCCATCTGAGTAACAAGTTTGCTAATAGGGAGCTTAAAATTCTATTTCAGGATACATGGCTCTTTCACAATAAGACACCGAAATACCTAGGCATGACACTTGATAAATGCTTTCATTTAAGGAGCACCTAATGAAAATTGCAGGGAAATTGAGCATGAAACAACATCATACATAAGCTCTGTGGAACAACGCAGGGAGCATCGGCTTCCACTTTGCGCACATCGGCTCTGAGCCTGGTCTTCTCGGCTGCTGAATATTGTGCGCCAGTGTGGCTTAACAGCCTTTATGTTCATAGAATTGAAGCTCAACTTAATGACACTATGAGAATGATTGCCAGGGGTTATCAGGTCTACTCCTGTGAAATGGCTCCCGGTATTGAGCCACATACCACCCTCGAACCTGCGCCGTATGAACGCTCTTGTAAGAGAGTAGGTGGTGAATAGTTTTGAGTATCCAGGAAAAATGATTTTTTCAAATAGATAGATTGATGGGGAAGTAAATAACTGTGTAAGGTATATGACCAGCTGAACAATACTAGTAGGGAAATAAGCTGGGAAACCAAGATGGAAATTGCTAGAAAACATAAGAAGCTGACAATAGTGATAATGAACTGTCTAGGACAGGTAGTGTAGAAAAAAATAACAAAACATGATAAAATCAAAAACACTACCATAAGTCAGCTGAATCAAGAGCCACTGATACAGAAAGTGGAAAAAAGAGCTTTGGGATGGTTTGGTCATGTGGTGAGAATAAACGAAAATAGAAGGCTGAGAAAGATAATGGATGGAAGACCAGAGGGAATATGTGGAAAAGGGTATCAACTAAATATCAACTGATGTTATTTAATTCTAAAATTTAGTTAGTTTCTGAAAACACATCAGACTGAACAGTTCTCAAAGGTGTTTACACTTATTTAAATGCATTCCATTGAGTTTCTTCAATGTTTTATTACATTAAGAAAGAATTATGACTTGATTTGTTTGTACATAAGTTTTACACTATCATTTAATTAAAATTTTATCCCTCATATTTTTCTTATTTCAACGAAATTGTCCCGTCTTTTGAAATGCCTTTTTTTTATTATGCAACAACTTAAGGTATTTTTTTACAATATCATTTTTTTTCAAAATTAATTATCTATTTTGGTTAATCAATACAGTGGCATTGCTACTCTCCTAGTTATAACTCTATTCCTATTGTAGTAACATAGCTATAAAGAAGAAATAGTGATCCGCCAAAATTGTTTGGGTAGCAGGGATTTGTAAATGTTGAAGTTTTAAGATTCCCTTATCCAAAAAACACAAAAAATATTAATGGAAATCTCTATATGATAATAAGAAGATAGAAATTTTAAAGATTGTATTGAGGAAGTACTAGAAAAATTATTTTTATCTTATATTTTATTTGAAAATGATTCAATTTAAAAAAAAATAAAGTTTTTATTTATAATTAACTTTATCATATAAGCCCAAAAGCTCTGTGTGAGAATGGAATGGACATTTTGTAACATGAAAAATTCCATGTCTGACAGAGATTCAAACCTTGGTCTTTTCAGAAGAAAGGCTGAATAAAAATTATCTGTATTATTACAAAATGAACATATCAATGCAAAATAAATTGCATGCATACATTAAACATTTTATATATGAACCAAGATAAAAAAAAAATAGAAAACATTTTAGCATATTTAATCTCTTGAATTCTGAGTATGCAAAAATCTTCTTTGATAAAGAACTTTTTGAATCTGTCTTTAACAGACTTTGATATTGTAGATGGTTCAAATTGTGTATAATGTTTTGTATGTTTTTTTTTTGCTCTTATTAAGCGTGGTTTTATCTCTCTGGATACATTAAAAACCAAAACAATAGAGTATGGTATTCTGAGAATCGTCAGATTTATCATGAAAGGCAGTCAAAAAGATTGGTGGATTTCACGACAAAGAATGATTGGACCCGCATTTTTATTTCATTATTGCAGAATTATTTTATTTCATTACCTGCAGAATTTTATTCACAATTAAAAATTACATATTGATATTTTATAGCTTTGTTGAAATTTAAGAGCAAAATTACTAATTACAGTAGGATGGTATGGTTTTTTGCCACCAATCTGACTAAGCAGTTGTTACATGAATATTTTGATAACCATATAATTATGAACTTCATGGTCCATCCCGATCTTTCATTGCTAGATTTTTTATTTTGAAGCATTCTGAAAAAAATAGCTGTTTTCAAGAACCAGTGCACAAAGACAATTTAAAGCAGGAGAGACAGTCAGTAAAAAGGACAAGAAAGCAAAACAAAAAATAAAAAAAAGCACAAGCTAAAGAGAACTTGTTAAGTGTAAAAATGGTTAAGAGATAAAAACAGCTAAACCCAGAGAGGAAGTACAGGTGCAGCAGCACAATTAGCGGATTTGAATTAGGTGCCAGGAAGCGAGGTTTGGCTGTTAAGAGGGTGCTGATGGTCTCATTTGAATGGGTGGTCAAGAAGTTATTTCTCCTTTCCACTTCAGTACCAAGAATGCGGTGGACAAAGGAACAGCGCGTGATTGCTGTAGAGGCTTACTTTTCTAATGGTCGCTTGATTGTCGCCATGCAGGGAGCATGCGCACATTTCAAGATTGCCATCCAAGCCTGTGTTCCTGGTCGGCAATCAATTGTTACATGAGCAAACACATTCATCAGGAAAACTGGTAACGTTGAAAAGAGATCAGGGGAACGATCCGTGAAATCACCCCAAAACATAGAGGCGGTAAAGCAGTCTTTTTAGCGTTCTCCTTAGCGCTTGGCATGCAGCTGCCCTTTTTTTTGCTACGACTTGAAATTTATGTTGAGGATGTGCGGTTTCAGCAGGATGGAGTCAAGGCACACACAGCGCAAATTACAATATAATTTTTGTGGAAAAACTTCCCTGAGCGCCTGATCTCTTTGAGGGGTGATGTTCAATGATCCGCACACTCACCCAATTTAGTCCCTTGCGAGTATTTTTTAATGGGGGTATCTGAAATCCCTCATCTGCACTGATCATCCAAGGAACTTGCAGAATATTCACCAAGCAATAGTCAACATATCCCTTGCTATGCTGAATAGTCGACCGATTCTTCTGAATTATAGTAAACAAGTGAATCGCCAATATGGGGCACCACTTGCTGGATACAATTTTCAAAACAGTGTAGAAGTAAATTTCCAATGTGGTAGCACATGGCGAAAGAATAATTACAATGATACCTATAATATCTTTCTTTTTTATTGACCCTTCAAATCAGTAAATTTTGCTGCCACACTCAGTATAAACAAGAAAAGTCCAAAAAGAAGACAATACTAAACGCTATAGTAATATAAAAGAAAACAAAGATGGTAGAATCATACTGATAAAGGAAAAGTGGGGATTACGTGGGATAGTGAGGAAGGAACCAATCCTGACAATTTTTTTTTTATGGAAATTTAGAAGTGAAATTTTATGTAAAAAAAAAAATATTTAAGCAGAATAAAATATATTTTATTTTTTAACTGCAATTTTAAAACCTTTTTACAATTTAAAATAAATATTTTTTTTACTAAATTTCCAAATGACTTTTCCTAATTTTTAATATTAAATTTAAAAAAATTAAAATTATATAATTTAGTAGTCAAAAGTGAAGTTTATAACTAGACTTAACAGTTTTAATAGATTTATTAATGTTGTTTTAAGGTAATTAGTGAAATGACTGTGAATGATATGTAAGATGCATCATTAAATTAAATTAAAAATGATTTACGATTTGCTTTTAACTTTCATGCAGATATACAATTCTACATTGGTTGTAGCTGAATTGACATTAGGCACAAATTACTTCTCAAAAGGAGATCTTTCTTGAGAATAACATTAACATTTTTGCAGGCCTTCGTAACAGAGAGGTTGCAATTCAATATTTCATCCAAATGGGCTTAGGTTATAAACCTGGTCGGGAATGGCATTTTTAATAACTAAAGAAAATTTCCTTTCCATATTCTTAACTACAATCTATAAAACCAAGTAAGTAATTGTTCTAGGATAGATCTACAGTTAAAACTTGCCAGGAAATAAGTGGTTTCCTATAATTTAAAAAATGAAATCAATATGTTGTAATACAAACTGAAAAACTCCTTTTTTGAGCAAAGCTAAAAATATTTTATTTTCACAATTTTGTTTCCTATATAACTCCTATCTATCATAGGGTCTTTTGAGATAAAATTACAAATATGACTCACAGGATTTAAGTGCTATATCAGTCAAAATTTATTTAAGTGCTTAATGTCAAAACAATTTTAGCTACTTCTATGTAATAGCTACTTCATCAGTGATTGTGCCATTGATAAGGTTTTAGGAAAACAATTTTCATTACATAACTAATTTTCCCAGTTAGTCACAAAAATCATTTTTGTCTTAATTTTATTCACTGATCCGTATACAAAATAAATTACAAAAAAATGTAGGTTGACATTTAGACTATGAAATTATTACGTCAGGTGTCACCTGATGTAATAAATCTTAAATCTTTTCTTCACCTTCAGGCCAATATTTCTAATGTGTAATGGCTTGAGGAATGCAATTCAGCACAAGCAATACTTTAATCAGACATAAAAATATTTATCTTCATTTACAGGCAATGTGATCCAAGGCAAAAAAATATGTATAACTCAATATACACTACTGTTAGGTAAGCATGTTACAGAAATTTTCAAATTTTTTTTTTACATGATTGTATTTCAATCCTTTCTTGTGTAACAATTTATTACAGTTATACTATTTACTTTAAAGGTTAGTTTGTTAAAAGTTTTATTTGAGTAGAAAACTGAGACACTCATTTGGTTCAGGAATTCTTGAACTCTTAGCTATTTACAATATTCTGTTATGTGATACTTACAACCAATTAATTTATTACAAATTAAACAAATAATGAGTGAAATTTAATAAAATTGATATCCATTTTATATTTTAATTATTTTGCATTCATTTTATAAATATACAAGTATGTAACAATAATAC
Source organism: Lycorma delicatula (assembly GCF_047948215.1). Lineage (NCBI taxonomy): Eukaryota > Metazoa > Arthropoda > Insecta > Hemiptera > Fulgoridae > Lycorma > Lycorma delicatula. Next base: position 246,666,709 of record NC_134455.1, on the reverse strand, counting down.
AATTTTTTTTTTTAGTTCATTGGGCAAAAAAATACCTTTGAAGCAGGCTGTGGGTTTAAGACTCATACATTACATAATTTTATTCTTTATTGAGGGAATGATTGAAGGGAAAAATCACAAAGCAAGTAGTAGGCTGGAGTACATAAGACAGATCACAGATGATATAAATCCCTCAAGCTAGGATTAACTACAGAGAACACCTCAAGAAAAAAAGGCTCTGCAAACTCATCACAAACCAATCTAGATATTGATAACAATAAAGGGCCAATGACTTCAATCTACTTTCTAATTCACTTAAAGGATGCATTATTATTTGATACAACTAAATGAAGATAATAGTAATAAAATTTGAGCTAGAGAACAAATATCTGAACCACTACAACTTAATTCTCCAATACATAGTTAATTTAGTAACAAATGAATGAATACTGCACTTATGTTGATGTAGGAAACCAAAATGGGGATTTAATTAATTGCATTGTAATGTAATACAAATTACAATGATGTAAAGTAGCAGCTGATTTATTGCTTTGAATTTGTAACACTTTTTTAAATTTCAAAAATTTTTAAATTGTTTTAATTTTTTTTCAAAATTAAACATTGTGATAATTAAATTAAATAATATCAGTAGGCCTAATCATCTAATTTGTAGCAAAGTTGCAAATTATTAGTTATTTTGTATTATTGCTTTTTTTTTTGTGAAGGCTGTTATTAGTGGTTGGGCCATTCATTTTAACAATAGGGGGTTTAAGGCTGTTACAGCATATAATTCTTAGGGTAATATGAAATAAAAAAGTTATTTCAGGGCAGTTTTATTAATATATTCATGAGTCAGTTTTATATGAAGTGGTGGCAGAATGATTTTACCACTCTCAATTAATGATAAATGTATTAATTTTTTTCATCAGTCAATCATTTTTCAGCGATGGCCAGTTCTTTACTTCGTAATTACTTTTTATATCACAACTATTCTAAAGACAAAGAAAACAAAAATATTTTGTAAACCCACCTTTTGTAAACCAAGAAGTAATGTAACAAATTTCAAATCACTGCAAATCACTTGCCACATATACTCTGTATTTTACTGCTGCTTTGATAACTTTAAATCGCTAATTAAATCATTAAGTTCATGTTGTTGAATTAAATCATGAGATTTCTAGTCAGATACAGGTAGAAATTCTTCTATATCATCTGCTTCTTTTAGTTTGTTTTTCTAGCAATAATGGGTGAGATGGTGGTACAGGTACAAGTAACTCCTCTACGTGTGATACCAACTTTAGAGCCGAGGAGGATACATGTGAATATTTTGTAAACTTTCTATTTTTGAATGAAAATCCAAACATATTTGTCATACAAAAGAAGTAGTCTGTGAAGATGGTTTCATGCCAGACCATAGGTACAACAAATGGCATGGCTCGGCATTTCCCCTTCAACTAATCAGTTAAGTTACCAAACATGATATGCTAACATGAGGTGCCTAGATCTATCTTGATCCCCAAGAGCACAATCAAAATAAAATTTATAAGCTCTTTTTTTAGATTCAGAAATAGTCTTTCTTTGAGATTTAGACATAAATTTACCAGACATAAAGATTGTCTGGATGATTTGATCATCCATGAACTTTAGCAGAAGCCATGTTGTAGCAAATAAAAATGAGAAAAATCACTTTTTTATCATACAGAATTGATAAAAATATACAAGGGTTATTTTTTTTTCAAGGGCCGATCGGTCGTGAAATAAAAACCCACGCAAAAATCGGATGAACCTTTGTGCATGTGTTGCACAGCGTCTCTAGTATGGCCTTCAATCAAGCTGCGTCACTTCGTTTAATTCTGAACGCGCAGCTAGCACATAAACATGTCTACAACAATAGCATCTCACTCCAAGTGTGAAGTGCGTGTGGTAATTCGATTTCTTCAGGATCAGGGGTGTAATGCAACTGAAATTCATAGACGAATAACTAATGTGTATGGTGAAACTTCAATGAATGACAGCAAAGTGCGACAATGGTGCAAGAACTTTAAAGCAGGACGTACAGATGTTCATGATCTAGGCAGTCAGGGAAGGAAGCAAGTGTAAATCAATGATCACATTGAGCGAGTGGATGAGGCAATTCAAGAAAATCGTCGGTTCACAATTTCTATACTGAGCGATTCGTTTCCTGAAATTTCAAAGTCAGTTCTCTACACCATTGTGAGTGAGAGACTTCAATACTGCAAGATGGGTTCCCAAGATGCTGTCTGACCATCACAAAACAATGAGAATGGACGCCTCCCTAACGTTTCTCCAAAGCTACCACAATGAAGGAGATTTTTTGAACAAAATTGTCACAGGGGACAAGACATGGGTCCATTTCGAAACTGAAGAAACAAAAGAACAATACAAACAGTGGATGCATTCTCATTCTCCCAGTAAACCAAAGAAGTTCAAGCGAACCTTCTCCAACAGAAAGTGTATGGCTACTGTGTTCTGGGACCAGAATGGAATTCTCTTGGTGGAATTCATGGAACGTGGCACGAGCATCACTGCAGCCTCATACTGCGTGACTCTTCAACGTCTACGAAGGGCAATTCAGAATAAGCAAAGAGGAATGTTGTCATCAGGCATTGTCTTTCTCCATGACAATGCTCGGCCGCACACTGCAGCTGTGACAAAGAAGCTCCTGCAGCGTTTTCGTTGGTAAGTGTTTGATCACCAACCATACAGCCCTGACTTGGCTCCATCTGATTTTCACCTCTTTGCTCACATGAAACGCTGGCTAGGAGGACAACATTTTGGCACAGAAATCGAGCTGCAGACCAGCATAGAAATATGGCTGAAAACACAGGCGGCTCCATTCTATGACGAGGGTATTGGAAAGTTGGTACCATGCTACGACAAATGTCTAAATCGAAGTGGTGACTATGTAGAGAAATAGCGTAACTATATAAGTACTTGTTACAAATAAACAATTTTTTATTTTCACTGTTTTAATTTCGTAACCGATCGGACCTTGAAAAAAAATAACCCTCATAGCAAAACACTAATAACTCTGTGAAACACAACACAGTATAGACAAGTGACTAGACTGAATAAGATTTTAAGCTCCATAGTAGGCAACATCAGATGGTTGTATGATGTCTTCATACAGACAAGTTTGTACATGTCTACTTCTCACGATACAGTGTGTATATTTAATTTTTCTTTATTAAGCATGTACGTATGTTGCTTAAAATTAAAAATACAGAAACTACTCTTAATTGTAAACAGTAGTTGATCAAAATGTGTTTAAAACATTTGAAATTACTGATAACATATAATATAAAATATAAGATAATTAGATTTGATTTAACTGATTTTCTTTTCATTAATTTTGTCTCATTAATAACCTGGTTATGATATTAAGTTTTTGTTAAAAAACTTAATATCATAACTCTTTTGTCCAGTGAACTTAGGAGCTTCCTTAGAAAGATATAACTGAATGTATATTACGAAGCTATAAACCTTTTCTTTGACTATATGGCTTATTTTAAGCTGAACTTATTACATATAATTACATACTGTTCAAAAATGAATCTGTTTATATAGTCTTGTTCCATCAAGAACAGACTATTTTCCTGCATGGACTAGCAGCTATTCATAATATGTAACTTTTTTTTACCAGTATAATGGGCCTTAGTAACATATTTCTTCAAATTAAGAAGAAAGTATGAGAAAACATTTATGACAGGAATCCAGGATATTAAAAAGGGATCATTTTCTCAGGCTAACACGTCCATTTAACAATTATTCTTTGTAATACTGTCAATGGCATGCCTCAAGCAGCTGTTGTTCAATGAGAAGTGTTACTGGACTGCAATAGGAATTTATTGGAAAATGTAAGAAACAATGAAAATTCTCACGCTTCAACAGGGTATATGAACACTGCTCGGACCAGTGGGATGACCAGTATGAAGCGAGTATAATCAAGTGCTATGAGGTGTGTTCAACGCGATTGTAAGATAGTGTTATCAGTCAGCATATAGCAATGAGTAAAGTGACATCACAAGCATTCCAGTGTGGACAGTGGGTGAACACAGTATGTTCAATGAGTTATTGGTAGCCAACTGTGAAAATTATATTATTAAATTCATTCATAAATTGTTAGGATAGTTTTACTGTAAACAGGAAAGGTATTTGCAGCAAATGGAATTGTATGAACCTTAGACTTGTCTAATCTTATCTTATTAATGCAATATTAGGTGTTACTATTAGCAGTCATTATAATGTCTTTTGATTAAAGACTGGGACTGTATTATGGTTTCTAACAAATCCTGTTCTTATTTGAAACACTATTTTGTATTTAACTTATTCACAATTATTATTGTCTGTTGTTTATTATTGTTTGTTGATTATTAGTTTCATTTATTATTGATTTTCTTAAACTAATAACACTGTATTTATATAAACATTTTTAATTGTTCGTCCCTCAATATCCTGGCTGTACAAGCACACGACAATATTATTTAACAATACATTGCTATAAAATAATCTATAACAATGCATTGCTATATAACAACCTATTAATGAAATTTTAAAAGAAAATTTATTAATTAGTCCAATTTTAATCTAAAATGGACTAAGGAGTTGGGCTGAGACCAGGAAAATGAAATCAACAGATTCACAAATATCAAGATAATGAAGCACTTCTAAATATTTGAAAACTGGTCATTCATGCAATTCGTATTACTCTTATAATATATATTTTTAAATACTTATAAATATCCAATGAAACCAGAAAATAAACTTTAACAATGTTTTAAAAATTAATACATTAAATTAATTAAACTTTACCTAATTTTACAATAAAAAAGAAAAAATTATATATTTTTTACTTGGTTAATTTAATGACAATAAGATTTTTTTGATGCCCTTACTATAAAACTAACAACTAATTCATACACACATAACCCGATAGTAATTACAAATTTTCAATTCCATAATTAATATATTGAAGTATTTAATATAAAATATGTATATACAGGGTGTAAATATGTGTATATATATAAGGTAAGCAACATAAAAGCAACAATGTAATCGCTGCAGAATTGGTTGTTTGAATGAAATTTTATGAATGATACAAATAAATTAAATAAGAAAAACATAAAACGTTATTTAAATGTTGCATTTATTTACCTTATTGTTACTAAAAATGTTCAAAACAACCAGTCTGGGCATCAATGCACTTATGTGCTTGACTGATCATATTGAGTCGTCTGACGCAAAACGTTGTTGTCAACTGTGTTGATTTCAGTTCATCAATATTGTGGGGATTAGATGAATAAACTCTCTCTAAGTAACCCCCAAAGGAAAAAAATCCCAAGACAACTCTGGGGAACGTGAAGGCCACTGTCCTCTGCTGAAAGTTCGTCACTTGTAAAAGCTGCATGAACGCAATTCAGTGAAACGTTTGATGTGTGACACGTTGCTCAGTCTTGTAGGAAGAAGCTGTATTCTTTTTCATTATCAGTTAATTGCGCATAGAATTCTTCAAAAATTATGAGGTAAACTTGTGCATTGACAGTCTGGTCAAAAAATATTCGTCCCACTATATGATTACTGGAAATGCCACACCAAACACCAATTTTCTCATTGTGAAGTGGACACTTGAATATCTTGTAAGGATTCCTTGCCATCCAATACCTGGTGTTCTGTGAATTAACATGGCCAAATAAATAAAACGCCTCGCCTGACATGAAATACGACATCAGGTTTATTTGTCCACCAACAATGTTTTTGAGAAGCCAGTTGCAATAACCAAATCATTTCGGTTTGTCTGTCTCCTTCAGCTGTTGCACAGTTGTAACGTGGTATGGTTTCAATTTTAATTCATGAAGAATTTTACAAGATGGGTATTTAACACCAGACTGTTGGGATAACTTGCAAAGTAATTTTTTTAAACTGGCAGTAATTCTCCTTTCAATATCTGCAATGCCTGTGGAGTCCTAACGGAAGGTTACCTATTTCATTTTGCATTTGAAACCAAACCTGTTAAATGCCATTTTTTAACTAAATCGTGTATGCTACTCTTTGCTGGGATACAGGCATTCAAAAATTTTTCTATGACTTGATGTGATTCTTCAAACGATCGAGAACGAATATAAGCCTGAACCATAGCTATCCTCTCATGGATTGAATAAGGCAATTTACACAAACACAACTGCACTCACAATACTGCGCTGCAACATAATGTAAACTGCACTGACATGTCACCACCTGACAAACAGCAGCAACAATCAGTAGTAACATATACATCCACTAGTTACACTAGTTCTGTATCTTTCATAAATCGTGTTGGGTAGTGGTTTCATTATGGGTTTGGTTTTATGTTGCTCACTTTGTATATATAACATATACACATACATGTATACTGAGCCAGTGTTGCTGTAACTTTATAGAACAAATTTATACTGTTCTTGTTACATTAGCTTTCACTGCTGAGTTTATATTCATTACACTCTAAGAACGACCTTCAGAAACAAATTAGCAAAACAATGACCCTACAGCTTTGGTAAGGATACAAATAAATTAGAACAGTGAACAAAATGTTTTACATTCTCACTTTTCGTTGATATATAACAGTTAACTATCCAACAGTGTGGATGAAGAAAGTAAAAGTATTTAAATAAAACTTATCCAAAAAGAAAACCTATCCAGAGAACCAGAAAAAATATTTAAAAAATACTGACGATTAATACGTCCGTGAGCTCTGTATGTTCTTCGTCGCAGGCAAGGTGCACGGTTAACTTGAATATGATCAATAACAAGCCTGTCTACATCTAAACCTTTGTAGTCAGCATTAGACTCTGCATTTTTCAACAATTGAAGTAAAAATTCTGCAGATTTTTTTGGCCACCTACCCTGTGTTGTCTTCCATTGTTTTGCCTGTACATAATAATATAATTTTAAAATATCTATTAATAAAACCACCACTGGTTACTTTGTGAATGGTAAATTTTTAAGTTTTAAATATTTTACTTAAAGAGTATGGTAATACTTAAACCCACTTCCACAACATGAAACACAAAACATTTCTTTGATTAAACAAATACACATATAAAAGATTGGATTAGGGCTATAAAGATGGATGATAGATATGTCAATACCACACACACAATATATATCTCAGATACATCAAAACCTTTATACTCCAAATAATTATTGTAAATGGCATTTACTGTTTTGTACTGGTACCATTTGTAATATAGTAAATGGTATTCATTGTTTCTCTTAATAATATTTATAAAAGAGAAAAAAATACATAACTTTTTATTTATTCCCTGTTGTTTTTTATTTATTACTTTGTAATCTATCATTCAATTAGTTAACAATTTTTAATATAGGCCAAGATACTATGTTAAACATACAGAGCAAAGGTTATGGAAGATGACTGACCAGGATTTGACTAAACTTCAGTCAAGTGAAATGCTATTCCCAATTGTTATAAGAGGGAAAATGAAAAAAAATTATATATTTATATAAAACAGAAATAAAGGGAGAGTAGGAAAATGAGATAGCAATTGTATGGAAATGGTAACATTACCAAAAGTGATTGTAAAAGATCTGAAGAATGTTCTAGGAAAAATGGGTCTACAAGTAAAGGAAAAAAAGAAGTGGAGATATATCTAGAAACAGTGGGAGGGGCAGGTTGAATTCTGGAGAGAGAATGAAGGGCTGGGGGGCTTACCTGAAACATTGTCGCTACACTGCATAAATGTAATTTCTCTCTTCTACTCAATCCCGCAGTAAGTGTCAGAGCAGTATGAACATCTCACAAGCTCTCTACAATTGACAACTACATGTGTACAATAATTAAGGCTGTATAGCACCCTATTAAGAATGTAAATTGTTATTACTAAAGCAAACATCAGTAAGAAACAAGATAGCCCAACAAAATCTATTATTAGATAAAGAAAAAGATTGGTGTTTTATTCAGACCCAGTAGTAGCTGAAGTGTTAGAAGAAATATCACATTTTAATAGCTGTGGGTCTAAGATTGTAAAATCAAAATATTACTATTAACAGTTATTATAAGATCAATACATTTGAAGTGACCCAAGAGTAGTTGCTTGACCAATTAAAAAAAAACTTAAACTTGCCCCACTTGTTTCCTAGATGTCTCAGGACCTTAAAACTATTTTTTATTTTTTTTAAAATTTTTTAATTAAGTAGTTTACCTGTGGGAGCCATTTTTATTATGGTGGGCACACCTGTCTTTGTGATTGTTAAGGGTTTACGGAAAAAATCATAACTAAAAAACGATTGGTCCTGGAAGGATGAAACAAAAAGTAATTTATTCATATTTTCTAAAGCTAAAAAGTTTGATCCAGTGGTTTATTTACCTATCTCTCTTCTTTCTATGAGAAAATTACCAATAAAGTTGAACATGAAAAAGTGAAATTTCACTTGGTCATTTTTCAAGAACCAGGGGTGGCATACACAGTTTGAATTATTTTTGTGTATGTTAGTAGTTTTACCATATATAATATTAATGGTGATATACTTACTCCTCAAATTTTTTTTTTTCTTTTTAAAGTTCAAATTTTTGCTTCAAATAACTCCGATGGGGCGGATGATAAAAATCCCAAATTTACACAACTTGTAGTGCTTTTGTAGATGTTTATGGCAAATGACAACGTTTCTTGTGTATGGTAATAATAAGAAAGTTATAATCTGTCAAAAATCATGAAAAACCTGTTAAAAGCGATACCATTTTGACTCTCTAAATAAGTGCTACAAGGGGTCTATCAAAGTGCCTTCTTGGCACTTTGATATTTTTATACTTATTACTATAGTTGAAATAGACTTGTCTGAACTATTCAACCGCAGTGATCATGTTATAATAGGAGCTTTAAGTCATTCCAGTCGTCAGGAAAATTCACATTGCAACATGCTCATTTATGATTGTTGCATCACTTAGCTTTGTAGTTACAGACTGGTCTGTCTGACAGTCAGTGACCTGTTCACATCACATCTTTACCGAGTGTCTTAAATTCCATCCTGTTTGGAAACTATTGATTTCTTGTTTGAGATGAGATACAAAGCTTCCATTGGGTCAACAGCCAAGCCACAGTTCACCCTTTTGTGTTCTATTTCAAGGAAAATGATATATTACAAAAGTGTCTGTATTTTAAATGATCACTTGAAGCACGATGCAACATATTATTGCTTTCAAAAACTTTTAACAGACCATTCACTAAGACTTTTGATCTTAAAGCCAAATGGCACTTCTTTGGATCATCACATGGAAAAAACGCTTGTGATGGTGTGGGAGGAACAACAAAATGAGAGGTGGCAAAGGCAAGCCTGTAAAGGCCATTCATTAAACAGTCAGATAGTAAACGTTGATGAAATATATTCATTTTGTAATTGACAAGCTAAAAGACATCAATTATTTTTTTATTAAATCGGATGAGATAGGTAAGATTTCAGAAACTCTAAAAAACAGTTTTGACTGGTGTGAAGAGAGTTGTCAGTACTAGAAGCTACCACAAGTATGTTACTGTGTCAGAAGGTATTGTAAGGTGTTACGTTACTTCAAACTCCAAGGACTATGAAGACATCCTGTTTCAAGTATTGTACCACTTTCACTTAGGGAAAAAGACTATTGCTTGTGTGTATGATAATCACTGGTGGATAGGAGAAGTGGTAGATATTAGCCTCAAAAATGACAATGTGCGGGTTAATTTTTTCCATTCAGCCGAACCATGTCATAATTTCAGAAGTCTCAACAAGACAGTGTGGGTATTGACCTGCAAAATCCTGAGAAAGTTGACATCACTTGAACTAACTACAGTGACAGGTCGTTCTTAAACAATTTCAGAGAATTATCAAAGAGATATCACAGCTGTTGGTTAACCACATTAAATAACAAACTTTTAATTGCTACAAAATTTTATTGAAGAATAATTTAAATTTTTCATGATTTTTGAGAGGTTATAACTTTTTTATTAATACAATACACAAGAAACCTCTTTACTTGCCATAAACATCTACAAAAATACTACAAGTTGTGCAAATTTGAGATTTTTATCTCCAGCCCCATAGAGTTATTTTTGAAGCTAAAATTTGAATTTAAAAAAAATTATTTTCAAAAATTCATAAAAATTTAGGTGAAATATATCACCATTAATATTATATATGGTAAAACTATTAACAAATACCTACATATAAAAACATAATTCCAACTGTGTATGCCACCCCTGGTTCTTGAAAAATGACCAAGTGAAATTTCACTTTTTCATGTTCAACTTTATTGGTAATTTTCTCATAGAAAGAAGAGAGATAGGTAAATAAATAATTGGACCAATCTTTAACTTTGAGAAAACACGATGAAATTTCTTTTTGTTTCATCCTTCCAAGATCAATTGTTTTTTAGTTATGATTTTTTCCGTAAACCCTTACAATCACAAAAATAGGTGTGCCCACCACAACAAAAATGGCTGCCACAGGTAAACTGCTTAAATAAAAGATTTAAAAAAATAATTTTAAGGTCCTGAAACAAGTGGGTTAAGTTTCAATTTTTTTTATTAGTCATGCAACCAGCTATGTTTTTTGGTACACTTCAAATGGATTGACCCTATATTAAAACACACAAGGCATGCTTTTAAACGATGTTTTGAAATTAAAACAAAACTGAAAAAAGGCAAAAAACTTTATTACTTATGCATAAAAACTACATTTATTCACTACTTTTTATGTAGCCATCACATGTGAAAACACATTTTCATAACATTTTACTTACTAGCTTCTTTATTTACTCTTCAAGAAATTCCATGAACAGTGATTTAAACCATGCATAGTTACACAATTCATCATCGTTATCAAACCCTTGTGTTTCGGAACTACTAAGGGTGAAGAAAAAGAAAAATAATCACAGTGAGCTGTATCTGGGCTATAGGATGGATGATTCAATTTGACAATCAAATCACCTTTTGACTAAACAAAGAAGCATCATTAAATAAAGCATCCTATTCATTCATAGATTTAGTGGATGTAACACTACCTCATCCATCTTCAGAAAAAGCAAGTCAATGATTGTCAAATTGTTCAGCAGGGAAAACAGCATCAATGACATATCTGTTCTACAAGTCCTCTTCAACACCACATGAGGTCACTGAAGCTGGTGAGCAAATGTTCCTTGCAATTCACCATGGCTGCAAACAAGATCTTAAGACCCACCAATACTTGGCTTTCCTCAAGTCAATCATTAAGATCAAGCCAGACCTACCATTATTGCTACCAAGAGGCTCTGCCCAGCAGCACTCTCACAAGAGTATATCTGCAAGTTGAAAACTGGTTGGGCAGCCTGCTACCAATTACAGATTGGGGTTGGTTAAAGGCCGTTGATGGAAATCTTTGATTCTTATGACCATGGAACCTGCTATCACTCCCTCCATCCGCAGCACATTTTTTGTAATTGTACAAGCTGCAGGGCGTGTTATGGGTGTCGCAAGGCGGGAATCCACTGCACAACAGTGCGTGGGAACTGCAAGGGACTCTGTACCAATAGTCCTCCAGTAGACGAATGCCTGGACGAAGAAGAGATCAACAACCCTGACGAGATGATTGTCTGATTAATATGACCCTGGCAGCATGATCTTTTCTTAATAATGCATAATTTTCATTATTGATGTTAATGTTAAATATTCATTAAGCATCTTGTATAACAATCAAATGTGAATAAATCACAATTTTTGGAAATATGTTACATTCTCGGCCTTATAAGTGTGAAACTATCAGTCCAACGTAAATAATGCATAGGACTATTTTTGAAGGAAATTTTGTCAGCTTCAATTTTTATTAACTGAAAATAGAATAATATAATTTCAATTTTTCACCGAGTGGATAGATTCTAAGATTTAAGCGAAAAACTAAAAAGCCACCTTTAAAGGCCCCCTCCCTAGAGCTCACCATCCGTCCACCACGACTTTTATTTTCTTCAAACTTAGGTATCAAGGAACAACTGTGCCAATTTTCAAAACTCATAGAATTTATTTTACTTGATTTGCATAGTTTGACTGGGCTATAAAGGAAACAATAAACAGTAATTTCTAACTACTTTTCTTTTTATATATGTCTATACTTAAATCTTAAGACACTTTATTAAAATGAGAACTAAGAACTTTCTTCTTAATAAATAAACAGTAAACAATAAATAAAAATTATAAATTGTCTTCTTAAACAATAAAAGTTTCAGAGGAAATGTACGTGGTTTTAATTAATGAATGCTGTCTGCAGATGGAAAGATATTCTTACTGAGCAGGGACTTTTCATTACAACAATCTTCTAATCCATCAATGGTTTAATTATTGGTGTAATTATAAAGAAACCTCCATAGTTTCTGCTTATTAATACTATTTAACAGAAAAAAATCATGAAACTTACCTGAGCACAACGTCCAACTCCACCATTGAATCTGCGAAAGGGAACACATTCCTTCTTTTCAGAAACATTTTTTAAATAGCGAATAGCTCTTCGTAGAGGCATACGTCTCACTGCTTTTGCTGCTTCTCTTGTGTTCTATAAAAAATCAAATAAAACCAACTGATTATTAATGATTAAGATTGTTCCTAAAATAAAAACTGATGAAAATTTCAACTTGCTGCTCAAAACCCGGGTCGCATTTAAAATAATCTGCTATCAGCACTAATATGAATTCACCATTTATTTTGTTAAGAATATACATTTTCTCTGTTTATTACCATCTGTTTACAAAGTTACAAATAGTCAGTATATAATGAATAACAGAGGAAAACGTTTTCTAAAGACTTATGTAAAAGTGTCAACTAACAATAATAATAATAAATAAAGACACCTACTAAGAAAATTTAAGTTAATACATTAATATACTAATTATATATATATATATATATATATATATATATACAATTTAAAACCCTGTTGTGATAAGTTTGGATAAACAATCAATTTATCTGAAATTTTTTACAAATGTCCTTTTTCTGTTAAAAATGCATTAAAAAATTCAGATAATTTTAATTTACTACATTTTTAAAATATGCAAGCAGTTAACAAGTTAGTTACAGTGGAAAATTAATTGATTGTCTTTTTGTCATTAACTACACTTAATGTCCATGTTACAGGTACAGTGATTAGTGCTCATATTTATATCTACAGTAACTTTTTAAACTTAGGTAATATTTGAATTATTTTGTATATAAAAATATTACATTGATGACAATTACTTTATTTATTTCATTCATATTATTTCCTGGTAATCCAGTCGTAAAATATAGATGGTGTAAAGAGTTCTCCAGAATCAATTCTTACCACAGCCAAAAAAAACATCAATATGAAAGGCCCAAAGAGGGGGCGGCACTTACACTTTGAAGGAATACTTGGGTAAGTGAAAAAGTGTCTAAGTGCAATGTTTGATCACAAACTAATAAACTTTTAAAATTTTATAAGTGCTTGACAAAGGAGATTAACATGTTAAAGATGGTAAATGTTAATTGACCTTGCAAATGACCTTGAAAAGCAAGTCGCACCAGATTTTCTGGAGGGTTTGTTTGTAATCCAAACAGTATGAACCACATTAAAGGTGTCTTTTGTATTAGTAATTTTGGTGATGGATAAATTGAGCTCATTTACTTAGAAAGAAAAAGAGCTAATGAAGTGTGCATTTTCCAGGCACCTCAGATGTATAACATATGAAAGTGTTAAAAAATAACAGACACAATGTCTGCCGGACAGCAGACTACAACAGCTGCCTGTATTTTTGACATATGAGCATCACTATATATCACTCTAGATTCGTTCCCCCATTTGTCGTACGGTTCCCATCTATCTCATTAAAAAATTTAGTTCATCCTGAATCCAGTGGTATTTTTTTTGGATTCATTTAGTTTGAAGAATTTTATTAACATTTCTACATATCTTTGTTCATTCTGTTATGGTGTTTACTTTGACCATGTTGATCTCTGTGGCAGAGTAGTAGCATCTCAGCCTTCATCTGGAGGTCCCTGGTTCAAAACCATTAAGCATGGCATTTTTCAAATGTTACAAATTTCCATCTGGTCTAATGGCCTTAGCAGTCCAATGCAGATGTTACTTATATACAATGAGAAAACAAATCCAATGATGACTCTGGCATACCACTTACATGTTCCTGGTATTGGTGCTTGTTTTCCTTGTTTCAGATGAAATTCAAGAATCTCAATTACAAGTACAAGGAAAGAATATGGCTAATACTTCGACTGAAGCAGACAGTGATTAGTCAGAAACTGAAGCTCAGAGACTTGAAGGCTTAGTTTTTGAATCACTCTTCAGTTGCTGTACCATTGGTGACGACTGCTCTGAATTTGATTGTTTCCAGTATTTTTTGATTCATTCATAATAACAAAATTACAGAAATTAACAATCTGCATTCAGTGTCAGTTTTCAGCTCTAGATTAAGTCCAATTAAACTCTTAAATATTGTGTGATGCAGCAACAGAGTATGTTGTAAACTGTAATGTATGCACGGGAGCTGTGGATAACAAATGCAATCTTGTATAGACAATCTTTGAGAGATTGTGTAGTGATTACTTTGTAAGGATCACTGTATCTTCACGGATTGTTTCTGTACTAGTACTGCACTGTTGAATTTTCTGTGAGGGGAAGAAAACTGTAGGGGCACTTTCATGAAGAACAGAAGTGGATTCCCGTCTACTTTGAAGATGAAAAAATTGAAAAAAGGTGAACCTTTGTTCTGGCACAAGGCACACTTACTTGCATCCACGTGGAGGTCAACAAGGGATGTCTACTGTTGACTAAACATGCAGCAACAACTTCCCCCGTCTAGGTCTTGGTACTCAAACCTGACATTTTGAATAACATTGGTGAAGACAGGATTGATCAACTAAACAGCTACTATCCCATCAGTAGAAAACAATAAAGTGGTGGAAGATTTTTTTTTCAATGTTCACTTTAGCTGTCATAAATGGGTAAATAATATATATAGAAAAAAAACCAACAAAAAAATAAGTTTGAAAAACCTTATAAAAGCTGTTGCTTTGAAGCTTGCAGAAATGGGTGGAGGGTTTACTGAATTGCATTCATGACCAAAAAGTGTTGACAGAACTGTTGCTGGCAATTTTAGTACACACATCCTTGGCAAATAAGACAAATGCAACAAGGTACTGTAGGATCTGCTCTGATAAGGGACTGAAGGAGAATGGAAAAGAAAGAGGAGAGAGTCGAGATTTTGGTGAAAGGAGTGTGGCATTGGACTGTGTTTTCCTCAGTTCTTCATTGAATAAAACACACACACACACACATGTATGTGTCAATTATACCTAAATTATCATTTATGCCATTATTGCTATACATTATCAAATAATATTTGATAATATTTGACAAAACTATACATTTGATAAAACCAAAGAGCAGGTACATTTTTGAAAATTATTTTTGTTTTCTGTAACAAGATATATTGTACCAGGTGATTTAAAAAGGACTTCACTACTTTAAAAGTATGTAAAAATTTATTTAGATAACTTACAGATTAGATTGAGATCTCATTTCATAGAAAAACACATCAAGTTTTGACTAGTGTAGTTCATTAGTACTGAATTCAGCCACAGCGCTTTTTAACTAAAAAATGGATACATTTACTGGTGTGGTACATACTCGCTGTATTTTAGTTTCACGATGTGCAATCAGCACTACAATTCAACGTAATTTTCATAGAGTATGGTATGTAGAGAGGCTCCTAGTAGACATACACTTGGCACCAAACCTTCATGAGATCTTTTTGTTTAACATACAATATCACCAGGATGCCCATGTGTCCCTGAAGCTGCTGTGAAACAACTCAGAAAAAGTTATACACATAGACTGAAAAAATCAACTGGACATGCATCACATGAGACTGGCATTCCACAAACAACTGCACTTGAAGCCATACAAACTAACCATGGTTCAATACATAGATGACGACAAAGTTGCTTGGCTGCAGTTACACATGGAAGTAATGGATAGAATTGCAGACGATACATTTTTACACAATGTAATTTTAATGATGAGATGTTTCATATCAGTGGCAAGGTGTACACCCATAACTGCCAAATATGGGGTAGTGAAAACCCTCATGAAACTTTGCAGCACATTCATGATAGCCCTACACAGACTCGGACTTTAATCTGGAGGTGCCGGGTTCGAATCCCAGTTAGACATGGCATTTTTCATACATTACAAATTTCCATTTGGGCTAATGAATGTAGCAGTTGAACACGTAATCTCATAAAAAAAAATCTAGATTGTATGACTCAGTTCTTCTTCCAGGAGGCAACCGTAAATGATATCATTTATCTGGACATGCTTCAAAATTTTCTAATTCCTCAGTTTGATGATGATGGATGCCATTACTATCAGCAAGACAGGGCACCACCTCACTACTGCATAATAGTCCAAGATTTTTTTAATACTTGTGTCTCAGATCAGTAGAGTGGTTGTGAAGGTCTAATTGCAAGGCCGCCTCACTCTCCAGATTTGAACATGTTAGATTTTTTCTTGTGAGGTTTCATTAAAAACTAGGTTAATATACCACCTTTGCCTGCTGATTTTGTTGAGTTAAGACTGAATTAACATCGCAGAAGCAGAGATAACACCAAACTTGCTAGCTACAATGAAACTGACTTCAGATGGGATTGTATGTCACATTACAAATGGAAGCCATACTGAACCCAAAGTGAATACTGAGTGACAAACTTAACGCATTTTTCTATGAAATGAAACCTAAACTGAATTTGTCAGTATCACAGTAAATTTTTATAAGCTTTTAAAGTTCTTTTTGAATCACCCACTATAATACATAATTAGAAAGAATAAGTTTCAAGCCTTTATTTTTTTTATATAATACACTCATACATCAGGATAATAATAGTAAAGTATGATTTTTTTTAAAAACCAGTAAAAAATATCAGTTTGGCCTGTAAAACAATGTTAAAAGCATTAGACCTAAAATTATTAAAAATACAAAAAATTTACAATTTTCAACAGTAGAGACTTTACCTTACAAATGCCATGTAAAACTATATGAATTAAAAAATCAGGTTTAACAAGGTTTGGTAATGGAAATGCTACATATGTTGTAATAGGATCAGCTTAATTGTTAAGGAATACTATCTATTTTGTCTAGAGAATTTCAACTAAGAATGGACTCTTACAATAAGGTTTATAAAACTGGCTCAAATTCTGGGCTGTGAGCAGAGAAGTAATTTGAAAAGTTGACAGGAAGATAAAGTTGATTGTCTTAAAATACTGTGCTGCTGGGAAGTTTTGGATAGGGGTGATAATTTAATCATAAAATTTCTGTATTAGACATTCTGTGACTTGGGTGTAAGACAATTTTTTCTATCTTATAATATTTATCAGTTTGGTGCTGAGACTTAAGATGAAGTTGATAGTTTATTTACTGTACTGTTAGTACGATATGATAACAGGAGAGGTTTGACAATGAGAATAAGAAAACTTGGATCACAATGTTCCATTGATTGAATTTATTTAGCTAAGAGAATACTGAGGGAATTAAAGATGTATACTTTGAGTGCTAAAAAGGAGATAAAAATTTTTTGTACACTAAAAAGAATCATGTTTTGCTGTGTTAAAAAGAAATTTCTAATCCCACAAGATTACAAGCAATGTTGAAGCAAGCTTGAGAGATCTTGAGAAAACTGTTTAAATTTCTCCTTTGTAGTGGGGTAATGTACTTCATAAATTAATTGTCCTCTGTTGAGAAAGTTAATATATTACATGCACAACAACCTTAATTAATATAGAGAATATTTTAAACAGGAAAATAAGTGAAAATAGTGGACAAAGTTTTAAAAAACACTAAGTGAAGTAAAGCTCCTGTTTTGACTACAACGTTTTTGAATAAAGTTTTATTGTATTTTGATTTTGGCATATGAGCTAGTGCCTTCATCTTCTTAATCTATAATTTTACTTCTCCAGAAGAAAGGGGATTTGAATCACGTAACTGGTTATACTGGAATATCATTCATGAGTGCAAATGATAAAATATACTCAGGGCTTTTATTAGATTTGGAAAATTGGATCAGTATTAAAACTTATGTTGTACAAGCACCAGGCAGGATTAGGAAATGTTTCTCTGATTTGATAATGCATTTATTTTATGTGATGAAATTTAATTGATTTTAACTTTAGTAGACAAAAATAAACTACGAAAAAATCTGCAGTACTACTACAAATAGTAAGAATTCATAAAATAACATTATTTTAAAATTTTGACTAGGGAATATTTAATATTATTTTTTTTTTTAATTCTTGCATAGGTGATGCAGTAATACTTTTCCATTTTATTAGCAGACGTTATTTTTTCAAAATAACAATTACATAAAATGAATTTATCAATATGTGTAACAAACTCAATACTAACCCTTACCAAGATATTATTTTTTTATTGGTAGACAAAAATTAATAAGCAGCACCAAAGTAAATTAAAATAGATTAAGAGGCTGTAAAGGGACACAGCCACTTACTATTTATTTATGTATAGTTTTTAATAAAAATCATAAAGACCTTTTTCTATAGCTAAAATAATCCTTATTCTAAAAAACACAAATATGTACATATAAACACAAAATACAATTTTAAAATGTGGCAAGTCATTAGGTTAATAGAAAAGTATACCCAATAAAATGTTACAAAAAAAAAACAGAATACAACTGCTTAGAAAAAACACAAACAAAAATATTTAAATTAGAATATATTAAAAAAAGATAGAAATTAATACCAAAATCAATACAACTGATTCCATACTCTTTTGACAGAAAGTCAAGTCTACACAACATGGGGAAGAGATCATTGTTTTAGTCTAGTAAGATCATACTTCATGAACTAAAAGCAGCAGCTATCCTGTGGCAAATAAAGATTTGAAACAACCTAGGCACCATATGCTACACAACTAGTATAAAATTTTATTTTTTCTCTTAAATGAAATGCTGGAATACAATTAAGAAAAGACAAAGGCATTTAGAACAATTGAGTTTGACACTCAGTTGTATGTTAACAATTAGTATAAGTCCATTCTATAAGTCAGACGCTAAAACCACTAAAAGCTGTTTGTCATCATTAAAGAAAAGAACCAATTTACCCAAAATAGCATGGATGACAAGGGTCATTTTATTCAATAAGTGGTTTCTTTTATAGTTCATTACTTAAAAGAAAATAAATTCAATAACTCAGAAGTTCTAAGTATGAATAAAAGCGAGTAGGGAAAAACATTTTTAATTAATAAGATTTTTTTAATTCAACAAAATACAGCACACCACCAATAAATAATCAAGGAATGTAAAAATATAAATACACATGCATGCGGGTGGGCATGCAAAAAAAAGAACCTGCACAAGTCACACTTAAAACTGTAAATGGGTAAATCTGGGTTTATGTATTTTAATAATCTGTTTTTAAAGCACACTACCTACAAGGAAACTTACTTTTCCTGAAAGTAAGTTTTTACTTACTTTTTTTTATTGCTGAAAACACTGGTCAAAAATTAAACTAGAAACATAAAATACAGATATTCCAAGTAGAAGTGATCCCAATCAAAATAAAAAACATTCTTTAATTCTATCAATATTAACTGACAAAAAAAGTTTCACTACTTTAAGAAAAGTTACCTTACCTTAAAATGAACTCTTAAATTAGAGCCACGTGCCTTACAGGACTTTGTAGCATTATCAGGTTCATGAGAATAACGCGCCATTCTGTAAAAAAAAACCAACATCAATAAGAATAATTAATAACTTGTATTTAAAGTAATAAATAAATTCAGGATATAAATTTATTTAAGATAATTTTGGGTCACCTCAAAGCAAATCAACCAACAAATTAAATGATTGCTATGACCTTTTTAATTTTTGTATACTCATTCTTTCATATTCATGAGTTCAAAATCAATTTTTTTTTTTAATTTTTTATATGAGGTGGACTAAATTTCACATAGCCCCAGACTGACTTGAAAAAAAATCCATTATTTAAAGACTTGAAACAAATCCACAAATCCGTTGTACTATATAAAAATTACTACATTTTGTTATGAACATCAATTTCCTAGCTTGCATATTTATATCCTAAAATCAGTTCTGAATCAAAAGCATTTAAAATTTCATTTTTTCAAAAGTATTTCACTGTGAAGAGAAGAGACATCAATTCAAATATTTACTTAACATAGTTCTGGAAAGCCTATTCATTAATTTTTAATGCTTGATGTACTCTTCCTTAAATTTTTATAAAAGATCAAAAGTGCAGGATTTTTCAAATGTTGATTTTGATGCCTTATATTTCAGACGGAGAAAATAATAAAAATTACAACATTGATATTCAACTTAAAAGTAAGATATTCTAGTTACAATATCCCCAAAAATTGAAAAACTGGAAACTATCATTTCTTTTAAGAACCAAATCTTGTATTTATAAACAATTCTAAAAATCATATTTTTGTTTGGCCAGGGTAAAGTTAATTTGATAGAGGTTCTCGTAATGTTACAAAATAAATTTAGGCCCAAATTAACTGATATGTTTGATAATACTGGTTCATGGTATAATTTACATTCCAAATAATCTTGACACATATTTATTGGAACTTCTGTAAAACTCCTGTAAGTTCTACAGAAACTGGTTCAACTGTTATTATATGATGAACAAAAAAAAATAAAATGATAATTGAGATAATAGGTTAGTTTGCAATGGTTTTGTTTGAAACACTAAACTAGAAAAATTATATAGTAGGCATTTATAATCAAAAGTACCAAATTTAAACATATACTCTTCATGTCAAATTTTGGTAAACGTAATTAATAATGAAACATTTCAGATCTCACTTAATAAGGGTGTATAAGGAATCTGTAAATGAGAACCCAGACTATTTTGACAGCCATCTTTTACTTGTTCCAAAAACAGATAGAAAAAACAATTCTAATTAATATATAACAATATTTCACTATACATTATACACCATTTGCTTACAAATTTTAATGAATAAAATTAAGAGATTTAAAAACAATGAGGAAAATAATTTGAAATAAACTAAATTTATTTTTTAGTGAAAGTTGTTTTTAAACTAGTCTCAAAACTAATACATTAATTTTGTAAATTTATTTTTTACACAATTCTTTATTGGAATATAGTTTTTGCTTAATGTACAATTTTCAGTAGAAATAAAAGTATCTTAATGGTTAAATTTTATAAAAGATCACAAATGAACACACATACAAAACATTTAGCAATTAGTCAAATAACTCATCTCTTCAGCTCCTAAATTAATGAAACTTTAAGTATTGTGGATATTCGTAGATACTTTACTTTAAAAGTGTTTTTTCAACAAAAGAAAAGGTCAAATTATACCTTATTTCCAAAGGAGTCTGCCTCCTCCTTAGAAAATTTAACCTACTCTAAAAGCCATGTTAAGATTTTGTTACTCATCAATTAAGCTATAAACTAAATTCATATCCTACTCTCTAGAATCTTTCAATTAACAAAAAGTAAAAGTACTGCAATTCCAAATCATTTGGTAACTTTTGATCTAATAAAAAAAAAAATTAATCCCCATACAACCTTCCAATAACCAATAATTTAAATTGATGGTATTAAAATATGTTTTTTTAAATGTATTTGGTCTTTAAATTCAAAGAATAATATTATGAAAGTTTCGGAACCCTTGCCCTAAAGGGTCTTGACTCCTTTTCATGAATACCATTATATTTGTCAATCAACAAAATTAACTGGATTATAAAATGTTCTTTTTAATAATGGTTTTTACCTTTAAAGTAGTAATGGTGTAGGAAAGGCTGGGCCTAGTAGCACCTTCAAATAATAATAATAATACAGAAATCTCTATATTTGATTCTTTCTTTTTCAGAATCTACTCAAACTTTCAACAAAAAAAATTATAACATGTTACTCAAGTGGTTCAGATCCCTTCCCATGTGCTCAGTACTCAATAATTTGATCTAATTAAAAATATTTATATATATATATATATATACACACATTACATTATTTTAGAATCGTTATATATTTCTGACACAGCACTATACTGAAATAACCTACAATATGCAAATATCGATTAAAGAAAACACAGTATAGTTTTTGTAAAAACTGAGTAACTCTTTATGGCAAGAATTTATATGTGTCAATCTTTTGCAAATAAAAAAATTACTTCAACAACAAAAAAACAATAATTTATTTTAACTTTGAAGCATAATAAAATTTTCTAAATAACAAAATTTACTTAGAAACGAACGATATGAATAGAAATAACACACTAAAAGGAATTTCACGTAATCTCAACCCATAAGACTATACAAATCCTAGGGAAACTATTGCAATAGATCATATTTACGAACTGTACGAAACTACCCCTAATCTCTCGACAACCGACGAATTTCAATAAAACACAAACTTGACAGATTACTCCAACTAACAAACAATCCATTTTATTATAACCGTAAAAAACGCAGAAAATGTAAAAATTAATAATGATCAACGATAATTATTCAGTCCTTTAACACACGACACTTAACCTCACTGTAAAATACCACGTTCACAAAAATGATGAGATCATAAAACGTATGCAAACACTACATAAGAGTACTTAAAATATAAATAATAAACGCAAACAATAACATATATCTTAACAAAATTAGTGTTAAGGTAGATTCATAACGATAGAAAAATAAAATCCTAAGTCTTAACAGACTCACCTAGCTGACGGTATGAAACGGAAGGGCTAACTGCAAGGCGGATGTGAGATCAAAATAATAAGAAATATTGAAAACAGCACACTACCAAGTGGATTATTTTTACTATTCTTTTTTGAACAATTTTTTCGAACACGTTTTATATTTACCCAAAAACGTTTGCGCTTATGGCCCAGTCTCTACTTTAGTGCAGTGTTAACACAAATATTGTAAATTAGGCAATGACGAAATTGTTAAAATTTTTATACTCTATGTTTCACAAAAAAACGGTGTCATCTTTTTTAAAACTATTTCATTTTATTATAAAATTGTATTATACAATAAACAACGGAAATTGTTTACAGTAATGTAAATATCGTATATGTGATCAGCGTTCGTGGAATTGCTACATTTTATACCTGAAGCATAGAAGTGACACTTTTGTTTTATTCATAAGGCAGAAGGGAAATTTAATTTTGGTATAACACATTTTCTTTTAACTGACTACACTTTAATTTAAGAAGAAAGTTACAAAAATTACCCCAACTCTGTACTCCCTTTGTTTCTTTCTAAATCAAGCATGCTTTGAGGTATTACCTGGAAGAACTGAATGGTATGGTGCCATATTTGTGCTCATGGTGTTTGGTCTAGATTTCAGAGGATATTTCTATTTGATGATGTATTAAAAAGTATGACAACATTAAATTGTCTTGGTTCATTTAAAATGTTGTTCTTGAGCGTTTTAAAATTTCTAGTTGCTTAAGTAAGCAACTTTAAATTAATAGTCACATAATATGCAATGTTCATGAAACAAAACACTTTAATAACTTGAATTACACAAACACCTAAAAAAATAAAAAATGAATTTTCTAATGAACAATGGCAATTTAAATCATATATATAACTAATCACTAGCGACATAGATTCTTCAAAACGAATCCAAATACCAGTGCTGTTTCCAGTAGCACAAAAGTCCTCCTCACTCTCTGAAAATGTTTAATGTTAGGGTGTAAGCTAACACAAAGAAAAAGTTTTTTAATATTCATCATAAATTTAAAGTTCCATAGTAAATTTCAAAACTTGTAGGTAAAAGAGATTATTATACACCTAGGAGAAAACATTTTTATACATACATTTTAAAAATAAGAGATGATTCGATTTGGTGATTTGTTTATAAATTTTTACAAACCTGCAATTCTATATTCATATAATAAAAAGATAACGGAAAAATATTTTTATGTGAAATTATATAGATGCAAAAAGTATTAAATTATGCTCAGTTATTTTATTATGTATTATAATTAGCGTGATGTTGGAGTTACAATCTCAAATATGTAGTTTAACAATAAAATTAAGTTTCAAAAATAATCCAAAAAGTAAGGTAAGTAAAAGTTCAAATTTTACCCATTACTGATCGATCCTCTTCTGTATTACCTTCTTTTTCCAAAAGCTAAGAGTGTATATTTAAAGATCAACAATATATTTGTACTCTGATACAGTTTAAAAAGTTACTGTAATATTAAAAGCAACTACAACTGATGTTGCTTATCACAGATTATGCAAAGAAGGTATTTTTTATTTTCAAGCTCCTCAGAGACTAATGTGTGTAAAGAAAAGGAGAAACAACCAAAATGTAAAGGTATTGAACATAATCAAAAGTACTCAAGCTCTACTCAGGATAAATGGGTAAGGAATTTCCTTCAGTATTTTGGAAAGCTGTTGCTGAAGTTCCTGACAAATTAAAAATTTAATTAACAGTCTCATCGTTTCATCAAACTTCAGCAACTGATTTTAACACTTAAAGAAATTCCCATAAATCCTGAGTAGAGCTTAAATACTTTTGATTATGTTTGATACATTTACGTTTTGGTGGTTTTTTCTTTACACACATTAGTCTCAGGCTACATATCTTGTTTATATGAAATCATCAGAATAGGTTTTTTGAAATTTAATTAAAATTATAATTTAAAAGTACAGAGAAGTGTGCTAATCATCTTAACCACTAGTATAATTTTTTTTTCAATTTAAATAAAATATTACAAAAAAATTTATAACAGTGACTGAGGAGGTTAACACATCTCCATGTAATTTTAATTATGTTTCAAAATTAAATGTGTTTAAAAAAACACATTTTATTAAAGAAGAGATCTGTACAAAAGTGCTCATGAAAAAAAACAAAAACAGTAAGTATAAAAACAAATTTTATAAATAATTTTATTCTACTTCTAAGATACAATTTACTATTTATTAATGGAATCTTGGCTACTCTAATGTAAGGTGAACCTTTGAGTTCCATTTTTAAAAGCAAGAGAAAGAACTCTTCTGTAGCAATTTTTTTATGGTTTCAAAACCATAAAAAAATTGCTACTCTACTTTCAAAAGTAGAGTACATTATTTATGCTACCTGCATTTTATCCTCCAAAAATAATGATTATGTTAACAAAATGCAGAGAATTTTTGGGTGAATGTAGTAATCTGTTCCTGGGTGTTTTTACTCAAAAGAAGATTCTCATGTTTGTAATAATAATAATAATATTTTTGTTTTATTTTATTTTTTTCAAGGGAGGGGGTGGAAATGCATTTATGCATGGAGTGTTGGGCTCCCACTGGTGGTCTTATCCAATTGCAATAAGTAGACTACCAGCTAAAACCAACCCCCTTTCTACCAGGACTCGGCCCAGAACCGTTTTACATATTACGTAAGGTCAAGTCATCCTATCCTAGCCTGATAAGGCTGCTACCTATTTTTCACCTTGCTTAGGACTATCCAGGTCACCCTTCTTGGCCCTGAGAATTTCCCCAACAAATGAGGTTACACTCTCCTATCTGCTCAGTCATGGAGCATCATCGCAACCACATTGTTGGGCTCAGTGCTGTCATCCTTCTTTAATACCTTTAGTATTTGAAAAAGAGATGTGCTCGGTGTCGTCCAGTACACTGAACCAGTAGAGGCAGTCAGGAGATGGTGCTTTGCTATAGCATGAAGATAAGCGCAGAAGTACCTGTAACCTGTTAAAAACTGGGACACATAGTACCCTACCTTTCCATGCCACCGTTCTGTGCACAGTCTGGTCTCGCGGTTTCAGGTTTCTTGTTAGGCGAGGAACATGCGAATCCGTTCTTCCCAGGCGATGGTCTTCTGGTCTTCACCTGCCCGTCGCCTTCTGTAGACCGCCTGGCGCTCCCTTGCCAAAATAGAAATTCGTATAAGGCCGGCGACCACAGAACGGAAGGCTCGGAAATCGTCCGATACAAGAAAGCGACTTGTAAGCGGTGCGTTGCATCCACGAAAACCGCTTTCAATTTCTCTCAAATTTTAACACCTGGGCCAACATTTCCGCCTCGTATAACAGAAGGGAATGCACTGTGAACTTTAGCATTCATCAATTATTGGTCTTCAGTCAGCCGACATTCGCCATGAGCCGGCTGAGAGTAGTTACGGCTTTGTTGGCAGCTGTTCGTAGCTGCTCAGAAAAGCTGAGTTTCCGGGCAATCATCATAGTAAGGTAATTCGCGGCCGGCTTGGTATCGACAATCTCATCCCCGATCTGCAAGGAGAGAAGGGTGTCAGTACGCTTCTTCGTTAGAATTATGATCTCCGTCTTGCTGAGAACTTTATGGATGATCCATAGTCATCCAGCCAGGCGCTGATCCTGTGCATCGCTCGGCTGAGCCTCAGTTGGGCGCGTTCAGTTGGTCTGCAACAAGTAGCCAAACGTCGTCAACGTACCCAACCAAGGCCGTCTCTTCCGACATCTCCAGCCTCGCCAAGCCGTCGTAGACAACGATCCAAAGGTTGGGACTGAGAATCGACCCCTTGTACCGCCCCCGACGTGATCGTGATCATCTGCCAGTCTGCTCCAGTCTCGTAGATAAGACCGCGGTTCCTCAGGTATGTGCTACCATTCTGAGGAGATATGGAGGTTCGTGGAACGAATGCTCTAGGGCCCGAAGCATATCGCTCAACTGTACTGAGTTGAACGCATTTTTCACATCCAATAGAACGAGTAGGACTAAACGACGCGAAAAATTGTCGTCCTCTGCTTGTCGCAGTGCCCCAGCAACCTTTTAGACTGCGTCTAGGGTTCACCGACCATGCCGGGAGCCGTACTGGTTTGGTGACAGGCCATCTGACTGATTCATCGCTGCAACCATTCTTTCGCTTATTAGCTTCTCAAATGCCCAGTTATATCAACCATACTCATTTGACTCCGGGTTTCATTTGCCCTTGGGTATCAGCACAAGACACGCGCTCTTCCATCTGGCGCTGAAGGCCCCAGCCTCCAGACATGCGTTGTACGTGTCTAGAAGCAGACGGGGTCTGCAGCATTCCACCAGCTAGAGGATCTCGCCCGGTATGCCATCGGACCAGGGGGTTATCTGCCCTTCAGTGACCATAGAATTCCCTCCAGCTCCTCCACTCAGAAGAACGGGAAATCATCAAAGTCGCAGTCAGCACGAACTGAGTGGGCCGGAAATAACGACGTGCTTCCGCTTTTGCCTAGTCTAGTGGAGCTGGTGACCGTTGTGAGACCACCAGTCTTACTATCTTAAAACCCAGTCTCCAAGGGTCTGTGTCCACGGTCTCTGTCAGTTCTCGTCAGTACCGTGTCTTGCTCATGTTGGCCCGTAGGAGCCGCTTTTTTACCGCCTTTTGCTCAGCCGATCTGGCGTTCGCGTCCGTGCAATTCCTTGCACGTTCCGCCGCTCGTCTCAGCCGAAGACATTCTCAGCGTAATTTTGCAATCTCCGGTGTTCACCAGTAGAAGGATAGCTTCCGCTGCC
This sequence comes from Lycorma delicatula, assembly GCF_047948215.1. Lineage (NCBI taxonomy): Eukaryota > Metazoa > Arthropoda > Insecta > Hemiptera > Fulgoridae > Lycorma > Lycorma delicatula. The sequence goes on along the minus strand of NC_134455.1, from coordinate 246,639,203 downwards.
TCAGCCCCCTGTGGGGCATGGTGGCGTCGCATGCAGAAGCAATCAGCCCCATGGTGAAGCAACCACGGCTTTAGCGTCAGCGACCCCCCCCCTCCCAGTGGTGGCAATGTTCCCAGGGGCTACCGCCCCTGAGGAAATTCTTTCTATAAATCTGTTTTCGTCGATTTTATTGACATTGTATTTTTTCACCAGCTATGGGGAACTCGGGCGTCCCGTGCACCAACTAGAACTCTAAACGAGATGTATTGATGGTCGCTACCAGTGAGGAATTTTTGTCCTGGACGAGCTTGACCCGCTCTTCGAAGAAGAGAGAAATATCGAGAATAATAATAATAATGTCCCGGATTAAACCCAATCCCGCGTCCGTGCAATTACATCTACGCACACGTCCGGGGCGGGCAACGACATAGTACTTTTGCTTACGTTGGTCAACGGGGCGATGATTTTGCCTAGGATCTCCTTTTTGGAGTACGGGATTGGTGGTCCCGAGCTGGTTGCGGTTGTGTTTATCGGTTTCGCTGTTTGCGGAAGTGGCGGAAGGTATGACCGCGATCTGTTTTTGCCGATGCTAGGACGAGTGCAGACGGGTAGTGTTTTCCTTCTTCCCTGTTGAGGGTCTTGGTTAAGGGTGAGCTGTTGTGAGCTTGCTTAGCTGAAGTCTTGTGCCATCCAGCTTTAAGTAGCTGTATGAGAGATCAAGACTACACAGAAAGTCAGTTACTTTGAAGCCAGAAAATTGTGCTTGGCAGAATACCAAAGACTGTTACATGCACAGGTTGTGTAGCTCCTGCAGCTTCCATCAAACCAAAGGGCATATTTTTTGAACTGCCACCAGTTTTAGCATGCATGATCGAATATATTATCAATGAAAAATTGAAGAGTTGACTATCAAGAGAAAACAGCTTAAAATTGATGCAGAAGAAAACAAATGCTTCCAAATCTAAAAGTTCTGTAGAACCCAGTAACAAGCCATCAACCAGTTACAAGATTAATGAAAATGAAATTAAAACAGAGAAGAAGCCTGAAGTTAAATCAGAGCAGGTTCAAAATAGAGAAAATGCCCACTCAGGCAACAGCAAAGCCAGAGAGAGATTAAACTACTAGAAAAAGAGAAATGTCCAACAATGGAGCAGGTGTGGAGGTCTTTAAAATAGAGGGTGAGCACTTCAGCCACTCCAAATAGCATTAGCAGGGAATGCATCAAGTCATGATTCAGATGCACTGTTTACTGCACAATCGGAACCAGTATCATCTGATGCTGGCAGCAGGAGCTCTTCTGTGATTTACTGTGGAGGATCAGAGGAATCCTTCTTTGAGGCCTCTGACATCCTGGAGTTCAAAATCGAGGCCTTCAGGAAGACTGGAAAAAGAAGAAAAAAAGGATGTCCTAAGAGTAAACCTAGCCAATATATTTTAAGAAGAAGTCAGTTGTTATATGCTTACTTATGATTGATTAAGTTTTGATACTTTGTAAAAATATTTCATTAAAAATGGTTATGTGTTGTAATGTTTTAAAGTGTTTTATTATGTTAATTTTTTTAAGTGGCAAGGGCCCTTTACTCCCTTGTTATCTTGTGTATATTTAGGGTTTTAATATCCTTCAACAAGTCTTTTTTGAATGATCTGTCTTTGACAAGACTAGTCTTCTGATTAGGTTGCTAGTATTTTTTTTTTTTATGTGAAAAGAGGCTAATGACTACAGTAGTCAATGCTCTAAAATCCAAAAACCTAAAAAAAAATATTAGCAATAGTAATAGATTTACTGTTAATTATATCTTTCCTGAATGAGATATTTCATATGATATCTGTATGTAAATATGCTCCAAAGTTTACTCAAGTATTTAGGCAGCACTGGAATAAAACTATTAAAGCACCCTCCTTACAGTCATGAACTTATTCTATTTGACTTTGTGCTGTTCCCCCAGTGAAGAACAGACTGAAATTATGACTTGCTAAGGGCTTGGGACAATGAGTGTGCTCAGATTTCTGATAAGATGGCAGGGTTTCTATGAAGACTGGTTTCGAAGGATATAATTTGTGATAGAAATTATTTATAAAAATTATAAAAATAAAATAGTATTGAAAAACCTTTCTAGTGCCATCTGTAAATCCAGCAGAATTTAATAATTTTCACTTAAATTTGCTTTAGAAGCATAATACAGAACTAGACACTGAAAATTATTCTTTTCACTCACGAAAGTAAACTTACAGAAATAATTCCAGACCTCAGTGGTGTTGTGGTAACTTTCCTTTGAAAGGTCCAGTTTTGAATCCTGGTTAGGCTTGACATTTTTTATGTGCTTCAAAATTTTTATTCCATATCTCCACTCACAAGCTTCAAGGTTATAAATTAATTATCAATAAAAAAAATCATTATTTTCAGAAAATGCCTATGTACATAATTGGCTGAACTGAATTTATGTGAAAATACAAATTTTTAAATAAAAATTATCTAACAGACCTAACACCAACTTATTTCATGAAGTGGTAAGAATTTTTAAGGATAAATTAAATATATATTTTAATTCTGTTACATAATTTTAATCTATTATATACATATTTAATAGTTTTATATATAACAGATTCTTCAAACATAATTGGTACCTAAATATACTGCAAGTATGGGTTATACAAGGGAATCTCCTTGCATTCATCAACGGTTTCCTCAGTAGTTGGTCCTTTAAAGTTCGGGTTGGAATGATGGTATCCAACAGTTTTTGAAATTGGAATACTTGCAAGGGAATGTCCTAAGTATTACCTTGTTTGTGGTAGCCATAAATGCCACAGTAAACTGCATGTGGAAACCAATTATATGTTCATTATTTGTAGATGAGTTTTCAGTTTACATTGCATGTAGAACTTTAGCTACTGCCAACAGGCTGCTCCAGAACACAATTACCAGTTTGGAGTAGTATAAAATGACCAAGAATTCACCTTTTCCCAGGAAAAAACAAATGGATTCGCTTTTTCTGAATGAGGAAACATGTTGGCCCTCAATAATTTTTATATGCTGATCTAGTTGAATCATGCACGAGGTTAGGTTTTTAGGATTATGATTTGACCAGCAACTGATGTGTGTTACATATTTAAAGGAACTAAAGGATGTCTAAAAATGCTAGATATGCAGAGAGTACTGTCTAATACTAGTTGGTGTGCTGATCCAGTATATATGTTGCGCTTCTATCGAGCGTTGATCGTTCACACTTGGACTACATCTACGTTACTTATTACTCGTGCTTTTAGGATGCTTGATGTGGTTCATAATTAATTTCTTTGTCTTGCTACGGGTGCTTTTCGTTCGAGCGCCGAGGTAAGGCTTCTTGTCAACAGCCGTGAACCGCCTTTTTGGTATAGTTGAAACCAAACAATCTGTTCCTATATAGCTCGTATTAAAGTGCAACTATCATCCACTTTTCGGTGCAGGGTTTTCCAACCCACATCTTAATCAATATGAGGTACACTCGAGATCTACTGTCTCGCTAGGTATTTGAGCTCAGCGCCTTTTCTTATCTCTCAATGTACAATTACCTCCAGTTTTCCCTGTTATGCAATTTAATACCCTCCTTTGGCGGCCTTCTCTCGTAAATTATTGCTTTAGTCTTTGTCGATATTATAAAAAACGCACGATTATCTTACAAGAAACATTTTATAATATTGTAAATAGCTTGAATCCTGATATAGTTTATATAGACGTCTCTAAACACCATAATTCTGTTGGTTGTGCTTTTTTGGTAGGTAATAGAACGTACAAGTTTGGGCTTCCCAGCACAGTCAGTGGTTTTGTCCCAGAGCTGTATGCTATTAATAAAGCCGTAAATATGATTAGCCCAACATATGTACTTGACTGTTCAGAAAACATGAGTGCCTTGCAGGCAACTAATGACATGTACTCTACCCTGTTATCTATGAGATTTGATCTATCATTTTTGAGATGACTCAGCGATAACGCAGTCGTGAGCTTCTGTTGGATCCCCAGCTATATCGAAATTTCAGGCAAGGGATTACGCTGATAGCGTGACAAAAGAGGCTTGTTTGTTGCCCGCTATTATTTATTAGTAAGTGATGTGTAACTTGGAAATTGCTGTATAATTATGTAAATTAAATATTTATTTATTGTTTATCGCTAAGCATATTATTTCAAGCAGATTTTGTATCAATAGTCAAATTAATATTATGAAAACAAATACCTATATTTATAAATTAATGAAATTAATAATTGTAAAATTTCTGAATAAACAAAACTTCGCCGAGCAATCCCACTTCCATCCCAATTATTCGGAACGTTTTAATAGTTCTTTACTTCTGCTATCATAAGAGGACACAAATAACATATACTGCAGATACTACAGTACAAAGTAGTACCTTGTAGAATCACTACTAACATAACCACTACTAGTTATTTTGATTAGTCGTTCTATACAACGTTAAGGATATTATGGATAGTGTTATAATTCATTGTTATCGTAATTGAAGTGCTGACTAATTTCTTTTACAATCAAATAGAGATGAAGAAACTATTTTTAACTGGTAACTTGTTTAGATTGTCAGTTTTGAGAAATAATTTTATAAGTGATAATACATTCTTCAAGGACGTTGTATGTCAAAGAAAAATGTTTTCCTCAGCCAATAATGTAAGCATTTTATTGTTATTAAGTTTGGAATGTTATATACATTACATTGCTAAAATGGCTTAGTTTTAAGTTAAATTTACTTTTTAAATCCATGTTTGCTGTGTAAAGATTATAAAGTCCGAATGGTTGTAAAATGAGTTAACCCGCCGGGTTAGTTTAGTGGTTAAACTCATTGCAAAATCAGCTGATTTTCGAAGTCGAGAGTTCTAAGATTCTAGTCCTTGTAAAGGCAATTGCCTTTAAATTGATTTGAATGCTAGACTGTGGACATTGGTGTTCTTTGGTAGTTGGGTTTCTATTAAACCACATGTCTCAAGAATGGTAAACCTGAGTCTGTTCTAGAGTACACGTTTACTCGATAGTTTAGATTTACATTTTCATTGCAGTTATGTCAGGCCTGGCAAACTGGTTGTGATAATTGCACTTTCCTATACAGACATACAAACAAACCTGGCAGTAGCTAAAAAACTAGTTTGAAAAAACAGAATGTCAGTTGAAAAATGAGTTATTTCTATAGGGGTAATGAAGATGTCAACGGCTACATATGAATATAAAGTGTTGGGTCCAATTCCGTCTCTGAACAAATTAGTCACCTGATTCCTTTTGGTATAGTTCACAAATTTAGAAATGTGCCAGGTAAAATAAGTACTATTCTGGGACAACATACTTTGCTGATTGTGCAAACCCAAAGCAGTAGTATATTAAGTGACAACTTTGATAATTTAGCACAATATCATACTTGTTTTAAGTGACAACCCACTAAGCCCTTATGTAATGATTTAATTATTAAATATAAATACTATTTTGATTATAGTTATTTTCATTTTAACGTTTAAATAATTTGGAAAATAATAGTTTGCACAGTGTTAAAGCTTGATAATTCTGAAAACTTGTTTTTATATAAAATAATTTGTTTTCTTTTCAATTGTTTTGCTAACTGCTGATTTATGGCTAATTTCCAATACCTGATATCACTTCCTGCATCATTGGAAGGAAAAAATATATTTAGTACTTCCTTGTTTTGATAGAGAGGTTAGAATAGATTGTTTACTGAATTAAATAATATTGGTTTTGAGTGCTGATATCAATAGGTATGTTATTTGTGAAACAAGATGTTATCTAAAGCACAGTAAATTGTGGATGTATTAGAGCGAGGACTAAAGACAATGACTTTCAATCTGATATTTGTAGCATGAATGTTTGGCTGGAAAAGTTACCAGTAAAATTTGCTTATATATTTATTTTATATTTAAGTGCAGAAAATGTCCCACCTTGAAGTGAAAATACTGTCGGTTTCAGAGACTTATGGTGACCTAAACAAAAAATATACCCATGTTGCTGAAGTGTGTATGGCTCCATTGCAAAACTCTTCCTCCTTGGATTTATAAAGCATAACTCCTTAATATCTTGATACACACATGTAATGTGACCTCACATTTCTTTATCAGAAGAAAAAAGAACTACAGAACAAGCATTGATCATCCATTTCAATGGACCCATTTGGTTCAAGATGCTGGTAAAAAAACCTCTTAATGTGAGAAAAATTATCTGAGATGACTTTTTAACTTCTGCATTGTTACTGAAAACTGATGTCAAAATAAATATCAAGGAAGGCACTTAACTGGTTCAAGATAACAATAACTTCAATTCAGAAAACAATGAGCTGGGGGTTAATTTAGTTGGTATACTTACTTGAAAAAAATCAGTCATTTATCTGCATAAATTTAAAAAGAGGAAAGAAGATATCATTACATTGGCTCCAATTGTGTGGTACACAGGCCAAATCATATACATGAACAAAAGAAGGCCAACCTAATAAATCTTTTACATTATATTTTACCTCACTTGCACCAATTTTATTGAGACCTCAGATCACTTTTAGTCAAAGTTATCTACTCAGACATTAATGGTATTCTGAAAATTAATGTAGTGAAAGAATACAGAAATAGAAGTAGGACAAGAAAAGAAAAATCAGATGAAAATAAAATAAAAGAACAACAAAAAATATAGAAAAAAGAGATTTAAAAGCAGGAAAAGGTAAGATAATAGAGAAAAGCAGCAGTTGAAGAAGAATAAAAAAGAATAACATAATATGTAATAAATTTAAATATATTGCAGGCAATCTTTTTCATTTTATTTAAGCCTACTTAAAAACAAGCAATTAAAAATATTGATTTCTTAAAGAACAAACCTTTTTTTTATTATTTTTACAAAATAATAAATTTACTAATGTGTCTAAAAAGAAAGAAATTTTTGTGGAATAGATGAAAATATGCAGATTTATAGGACTTTATAACACAAAATTCGCTTATAATATTTATTTTAGCAATGTATGTAGTGAAACACATAAAATCTGTTTTGAATACTTAGCTAAACTTCAACAACATTTATCTCAAAACTCTGTTTTGAGACTTAAAATTCTTTATGTAAATTAGTTAATTTTTAATCAGTTACTTACCTCTTTATTGTTAGTAAAGAGGTGTAAAAAGAACCTTGGTTGTTTTATGTTCATAAGGTTAAGGTGCTTTATGTTCTACATATTTCATCTACCGTTTGATTTATTTGCAGGCTGAATCATAATACTGTAATTATTTTTACTGTAATATGCTTTATAATTTGAATCATAACATTCGTTTATATGATTGTGTAATTATCCCATGTGATTTTGAGAGGTATTGTACAACTAGTGATCTTATATAATATTTATAAAAATCTTGTGATTTATGTTTTTCCTAAATTTATATAAAGAATATTTTTAAAATCATTTATAGCGTTCCTCAAAAAAATATTTATTTTTCTTTTAATATCTTATATTAAGGAATAAATTTATGCAAACTGAATTGTAAAATAGGTAAATATTAAATAAAGATCAAAAGATAGTTCTTTCATGGTCCCCATGGGCAGAAAAGTCTGGTAATATCAGGAAATATAAACTTAGTTGGGAAAATTTAGAAAAAAATCAGGAATTTTTAGAAAAAAATCAGGAAAAATTGCAAAAATGTCAGAGAATTGCATCTTTGTTATCAAACTAATTTTAATAATGTTAGTTAGTAATAAAGTATTTTTTAAGTAATGTCAAAATAAATTTGATATACTTTTCCAGTGTTCGAAAGTGGCAACCCCATCACCCAGATTATTGCAACTACATGCTTCAAGCAACCACTAACATGTCCTGTTCTTACTTAGATCCCCAATTATTCTTTTATATTAAAGAAGGAATATTCCAATTGCAGTTAATTTTTTCGCTGGTGAAATTTACCATTTAACAAGTTACCATTAAAATATTTAAAGGTTGTTAACTGTTTTTTGAAATTTCTTTCAAACCACCATGATTTTTTTTGTATTTTAGGTAAGTAATTGCTTTTAAATGACACCTAAAAAGACTGTTTAATGACCAGTGGATAGATATAAACTTACACCCAGAATTCAGTCGGTTGAGAAGAGGTAGAGATGTGTATCATGCTTTTTGTGATCTATAAAAAACATTTTGGAATGGGCAGTATGGGCCAAAAGGCAGTGACTTCAATTAGTAAAGGAAAGAAGCATAATGAAATAATTAAGATAAATAATTCTCAGCCATCACTGAAAACGTTTTTATTTCCCAGTGGTACTTCAACTCAGCAGACTAAAATTTTAACTGTTGTGAGAACGGTGGTTGTGATATATCTGTGTGTTCTTTGCCTGGACCTTCTGATCAGAGTAATAGCATTTCAGTAGCAAATGATACATTTGAATTTCAACTTCATTTAGCAAAATGATAGCAAAATTACTTCTTTTAGTTGTAAAGATGATGTTTCTAAGGCGGAGATTATATGGGTTCTCATTGCTGTACAAAATAAGTTATTCTACAGTTCATGTGAGGATATTGGTACAACTTTTAAAATTATGTTTCCTGATAGTTGTATAGCTGTCAAAATTTCGCATGGAGCTTCTAAATGCTCTTATGTCATTAATCATGGCCTTGCACCTTACTTTGATGGTATTCTGCAAGTACACTAGAGTAATAATGAAAAAAATATTTTTCAAGTAAATCTTAATAATGTTTATTTTCTGTACAAAATAAGGTTTTCTGTTTAGTTTTCTTAGTAAGGTTGTCTTATTTTCTAATACTACTGTATTAGTTTTAGTTAAAGTGATTTAGTTTTCCTTTAAATTGTGATCATACATATATATTCTTTATTAAATTGAAATCTGTGTGTTTCTTAGCATGCAAACCAAGTTATTAAATATTTGTTTTTTTATTTAGTTTGCAAATTGTGTGAAAAATTTCAGCATGTTAGGTGCGATAGAATTATTTTGAAAAATTGCTTTAGTTAGTTTTTGTTTCTTACCTGTATTTTTTTTAGTTACCATGATGTTCATTTTTATACAAGAAATGTATTAAATATTGTTTTTTTTTTGTACTTTGCAATGTAATTTACTGAAACAATTTATCACAAAAAATAGTCTTATTTTAAATGTGTATTGTAAAAAAATCTTTAAAAATTAAGTTTTTTTAAAAATTAATGTAATAAAAAGGCATGACTTGGGCAGCTATGGGAATAATGGAGGCTGCGAAAAAAATAAAATTTTTATATATTTTGTGGCATAAATGGCAATAGCATAAGATTATGAGAGTCAGGAAAGTTTTACTAAATTGGTCATGAAAAGTCAGGCAAAACAAATCCTAAGATTTGGTGGGAACCCTGTTTTTTTAATGAAGTGTGTGAATCACAAGGAGAAATATAAGAATCCAAAAGTATTTTTACACTGATTTCAAATGAGTTTAATTTTTTCTTTCATTAAGAACTCTGTGTAGCAGATGATTTAAAGTCTTTCATCCTGGATAGTTTTGGATTAAAATCTGGTTGTTTTTCATGCATTACGATTTTATACTACCACTGTAAGCCTTGAGCAAATGTGGTTAAAAAATCTGTAACAAAGATGCAAGCTGTGTTGTCCAATTTTGTCATACAGTAGAGGGGATAGAGAAATAAAACCTGGTTGAAACTATTTTGTAACTTGTGTGTTAACTCATACTAACACTTTTCAATACAACTTACCAGTACCAGTTACAAAACCAATACCAGTTACAATACCAGTTTGAAAAAACCATTCACAATAAAACATTTCAACTCTTAGCTAACCAATTACTTCCTAACAGTAGCAGTTTTTGAGCTATTGGGAGTGAAATTCAAGATGGCCATCATTTTTAAATTTAAAATATGAAGATTTTGTAGAGGTTATTTAGTTAAAAAAGATTTGGTGGTTTTCATTAAAATTACTCAAGCATTCTGGACATAGGCTTGTATGTTATTAAAACAAAATTATGGCTAGACTGGATTTATGTTTAATAAGAACTTTTTTTTTGTGAAACCTTTAAATTCAGTTGAATAGGATGCTTACTTCCTGAAATAGTTACTTGTTTCAACTGTAAATTGAGTTAGATGTACCTTATCTATTGTTAAATTTTAAGTGATTTAGTAAAATAGAAATTAAAAGTTGTAGATCCAACAAAGAATGGGGTATATTAATCATTACTTAAACTGGAGCCAATTACTTTGTTAACACTAAAACATTTAACAAATTGGTTAGCAGACATGACTGCACTTATTGTGATAAGATCTTGAATTCTGGATGAGTTGGTTCTGGACAATTATTTTGATCTATTCTTTGATTAGAGTAGATAATACTTCCTTATTATCCACCTTCTTTCCTTTCCACAAACCATTCTTCTTTGGTATCGGATGCAGCACGACTGCTCATTTTCCATGCTGAGGATACCAGAACCCAAATACTTGTCTGACGAGTTAGAATACCATTATGACCAGTTGTGGAATCTTTGTTTTATATTTTGAATTTGCTAAAAATGAATTTATGAATTTACTGAAGTAAATTATAGTGAAGTAGTATGTATATTGTAAAGTATATATATATATATATATATATATATATATTTTATTTTTATTGTTGATTTGTATTGACTTGCGTTGACTTTACTGTGGGGACACTGTACAAAGTTGTTTAGTAATGTTGGTAAGATTGAGCTGTCTGTGGTTGGATTTAAATTTACAATTATTTTATTTATTTATTTGTTTGTAATTTAGGAACAAAAGTTTGGTGTTGACGGTGTGGATATAAATTACCTTAAAGTTGGACATGGTTCAAAATGTGTACTCTGTCTACCTGGTGCGATGGGTAACTATAATTATCTACTCTATTTTTTATGGCTTTTATTTTTTTGAGGTTTTAGGGGCGTCATCTACTGTTTTCATTAGCCCCTTTCCACATAAAAAAAAAATATCTTTCTCTTTTCTGATAAACTACTAGCAACATAGTCAGCATATTAGTTTTGTCAAAACAGATCATCTAATAGTAGAATTGTCCAAAGGCAATTACAATCCCAAAAACAAACATATGACAATGGTGTGAAGACCCCCTGCCATGTAAAAATACAAAACATTTCTGTCAAAATCTTTTCAATTATATCAAAACTACGAAGTCATCAGTTAATAAAAGCTCATCCTTTCATTAAATTCGTCATAATCTCATAAAACTCATCACATATTTATTTCTTATCGCCTATATTTGCCCTTAGGCCATCATTTCTTTCTTCTTTTTTCCATCTTCCTGAAGGCCTAAATGTTGAATTCCGAGGTATCTGAGGCTTCGGAGATGGAATCTTCTGATCCCATACAGAAATTACGAAGGATGTCTTGCTGCCAGTATGTGGCTCTGATCGTGCGGTCAGCAGTGCATCTGATTTAAAACTCGATGCAATCCCTGTTAATGCATATGAGGGCTGAAGTGCTCACTCTCATTTAATGGCTTTCATCTTTCAAAATCTTTTTTCTTCTAGCATCTTTACTTCAGGCTTTACAGTTCCCTGTGAGGGGATCTTCTGTACTTCAACTTTTACTGTACATCCCACTCAAGAGTTCTTCAGTGGTTTGGCTTCACCTTTTGAATGGTTGAAAGCTCGTCCCTAAGTTCTTTAAGTATCTTTGATTTGGAGACATCTGGTATCTAATTTGTTAGTTTTGGACTACTTTTTTGTGATGGTCAGTCTACAATTTTTTGTTGATTATATGTTCAGCCATACTAACCAGAGCTGGTGCCAGTTAACTACAACTTCTGGTAGAAATGGAGCTGCAGCAACCTGTGTGCAGGATTTAACACTTGGTGTACTGTCTTGCACAATTTTCCTTGCTTCATAGTAACTTACTTTTTTTATTGTTTTAATCTTTTGAACAGATACTTGTTGCTTATAGATAAGGCAGTTACGAGATCTTGCTGAATGATGGTCCACAGCAATTAATACATAGAGGTGGTTTCCTGCATTGGGATGTAATGCTTCTTCACACACACAGAACTGTTTCTTTGTATATCGTGCCACATGTGTCTGAATCTTTGACATCCAGAGCACTGAAATGGAGTCAGGATAAACATACATACATCCAATCTATGGAATGCAGTCTTTATTTTCTCTGGACAATTTGGTTTGTCAAAAATTAATACATGCCAGAGTGTGTTCTCCATTTCATTTAGTTTCACTTGATGACATACTACATTTCCTTGATTATGTAGTTCCTTGATGATTTCTTCCTCCGTGAGTTTTGCAAGCCCCTGCACATGACAACTCCTTTTGAGGTGTTTAACATCCATGTGAAGAGACCTCAATGTTCATGACTCCCATTTCATCACTTTCAGTAACCATAATGATAGTGAATTGTTGACTGTTTTTACAAATAGTCCAACAATAGTTTTCCTTGCCTTCTTTACAGGTGCTCCTGCAACTCTCATGCTATTAAGAAAGGACTAATCTTTGAAAAATCTCCTTCTTTTGTACTGATTATTAAATACTTAAGAATCAATATCCCGCTTTTCGATCAAAACTTAATTTGATCCGTCTTCTCATATTTTGTAAACGCTTCGCTCTCCAAGTTTGTACAACAGCTACTTTACATATAGAATTCTTAAGGAGACATAAATTTTACAGAATTACAGACTTGTTAATAGTTCACTGGCATGTAGATAAGCAATTAACTTTTTTTCTTTACCATTTTCCAAATCAGCAGCAATATTTTTTAGTTCATACTTCTTTCTGAGATCCTATATACTGGGTGATTTCAAATTGTACAGCAATTTCTCAGGAGATGATTCTGTAATCAAAAATAAGAAAAAGGTTTACTTAAACATTTTTAAAACGGTCCGTTAGCAAGTTTCGGTTTGCAAAACATTTAGCCCTGCTCTCTGCTTCCTTTGTGAAATTAAACTGTACTAAAATTTTGTGGAGTACAAATCAAGGGGAAAATTTGGTCCTTCCTTATGCTTTTTGATCTAAGAGACGGAATAAAAGTGGTCCCAGACCTTGTTATCTCACTTAGGTTTTAAGAAAAACGGGATAAACCAAAAAGGTTTTGTCAGAAAATACCCTCTGTTAGGTCTGGAATTAAATAACTTTGTTAATTAACCAATAAACAAATAAAAGTTTCTGTTTTACAAGAAATATTGAAACACTCACACTTGGGCAGAAGAAAATCTCCACAAGACTGTTGTTACAAACTCTTCTGACATTAAACTATCCACCAGAGCTTATTCAGAAAGTGCCTGTGGCATATCTGATCCTGCTATTATGAATTAACATCTAACTTTCATAGATGTGACTTTCTTGGAGATGGGTATACAATAAACCCATAATTGAGCTTCAAATGAACCAGTGCATTATACACCCGCAGTAATATTTCTTTATCTGAATCCCAGTTGATATTTGATAAGCATTTAATAATGTTTAGGATTTTCTTGCGTGTAACACTCGTGTTCTGTATTTGTAGTTCCCATGTAAGGGATTTAATAGTAGATGTAAAAATCGTATATTTTTCTTTGAATTGGATTGGATGATCATCAAATCAGGACTGCAGTAACGAGTTTTCTTTCTACAGAAGTGTACACAGCACATCTTCTGTGGTGAAAATTTGAAACCATTACTTGCAGCTTCACTAGGGGCGTTTATTGCTCATTGCAATTTCTACCTCACCATAACTGTAGTATTGCTGGCGTATACAATTGCTAAATCGTCAGTGTAAACACTTTTGCTGATATCTGCTGGAATGGCTAATATCAGTTTATTGATTGTGATCGTGAACAAGGTAATGCTCAACAGCGAGCCTTTTGATATGCCATTTTCTATTCTTTTTCTGATGAATACTCCACTAAAGCCACTCATGGCTCGAAATGGAGGGAGTGGTGTAGCGACCAGACACGCTACAAGGAGGGTTTTCTTCCCCTCGGGGGGAATTGATGAATACTCATTTTAAATGTATACTTGAAAATTATATATACAACTATATATATTCATATAGTTGCTAGGTAATACTGGTAGATTGCCACAAATGCTCCATTCATGTAGTTGAAGCATTATCCCATGATGCCAGATCATATTGAAAGGCTCTGACACAATGTTTCCTTGTGATGTAGCCATTATATATTCTTTAAATTGATTATTTGGTCAGTAGTTGAGTGGTACTGTTGAAAACACGCTTGATGTGAGAGTAACAGACATTCTCTTTCTAAAATCCATACAAGTCAATTATTTATAATTTTTTCAAAATATTTCCCCATAGCACATGTCAAGGAAAAAGGACGGTAATTATTGGAGTAGGTCAGATTTTTTTGTTTTTTTTTGGAATTGGAACAATATGTGCTTTCTTCCCACTAGTGCAGGTACATTCCATCCTGTCATATATGATTATACAGTTCTAACAAACTTAAGTTTTGCAGTGGTGCTTAGCTCTTTGGTCATGATGCAATGTATTTAGTCTGGATCAGAATCTGTGTTGCTGGTTTCCATCAGTGCTTTCACAAGTTCTTCTATTCTGATTGGTAAGTTCCAAGTTAGACCCCTCAAGTTCTGATTTTTGACTTGTAAAAAATTCATCATAGTTGTTTTGCTGACTTCTTTGTCAAGAAGCCTTGGCTTCCTAGCCAATTGATTGGCTAGTAACTCAGCAATTTTGTTTAGATTTTCTATAAGTTCATCTTCATTTTGAAGACAAGTTATGGGATTAAAGTTTGTATGCTCACAAATAGCTTTTACTTTCCAAACTCCTGATACAATTGTGTTTCTGTTAATAGATGAAATGTATGAAACCAGGATCATTTTTTTGAATCTGTCTTAAGTCTTTTTGGCATATGCCCTGTATTAATTTAAAGGCAGTTAGATTTTCTGGTGTTGGATGTTTCTTGAAGGCATTGTATCTTTTTCCTTTTTTTTATAGCTTCAGTTATTTCATCATTCCACTACGGAGTGGATGGCTTCCTGAGTTTCCAGGATGTTTAGGGAATATATTTAGATGCAGAGCCAAATGAAGCATTCGTTGTAGCATTGACAACAGTTGTTTCAGGGAGTATCATGTTAGTAGTGAAGCTCATTTAATTTGCCTTATCAGACAGCCATCTTTTGGGGATATAATTTTCTTGTAGCATCAGTTGTAATTTACTGCTGGTAATGGTCACTTCCATGGAGATGTTCTAAAATTTTGAAAGTATACTTCAGTGCTATCGATGCACTTGAGAATGCTAAATCATTACAGGATGTCGACCTGTCTCTGGCATTAAAAAAAGTTCCTGAACTGTCATTTAAAATAAATAAAGTCAATTTAATAGGAACTTTTGCAATTCTTTTCCCTGGGTAGATACTCAATAGGATTGACCCCAAATAGGATTGTGTGCATTGGAATCACCCACTAGTAGTACGGGTAGGGGAAGCTGAACAATTAATCATATTGTGTAATCCTTTTTGCAATCAAAATTTGGTAAATATATGCTGCAGATAGTAATCTAAAGCGGGTACTTCATTTTGATTGCAATTGTTTACAGATTTGTGTTTATTCCAACTGCTTCTGTGGTAGCTCTAGTCGATGTTATATGGCTTCTCCACGTCTAATTCTTATATTTGGCGGTTGGTCTCGCGATAACTATTATATCTTCTTAAGTTGAGATTTTCATCTCTGCAGAAATGTGTTTCTTGCTGACATATACAAATTGGGTCTACATCATGTATCAAGGATTGGAGCTCGTGTATATTTGGCAAACATCCATTGATATTCCATTGAAGAATTGATTCATTTATTTTAAGGAGTTATATCTTGGTTTGCCTTTTGCCCATCCTTTTTTCCTCTTCTACATTCTTCAAACAGCTTCGTGTTTGATAAGAATATCATTACTTGTATAGCTCTTAGCCTCTGAGTTGGAGACCATTGAAGCGGCGAACAGTGACGGGCACGCCTCAGCACCTGGTCTAAGTGCTAATTGAGAGGCGGGAACTGGGGAGATCCCCCCTCTCGTGACAGGAATCGCACCTATCACTGCCTCGGTCAGGTAGGAAACTAGCCCTCCCTGTGTGATTTTAGGTTGCCTCTGTGGTTTTGATGCAACCACCTCAGACGTACAAGGCTTCAGAGTTTCCTTAGGGATCTAAAACAATCACTCTTCACAGGCTCATCTTACTGGTTAGGTAGACAAATCTGAACTTCTAGTTTATTATCTGTCTTGCTCTGGTCAGATGTGCTTTTGTTCTTGGTCAATGTGGTCTTTCATATCAAGCTGCTCTGTGGTGAAAATGTTGACACCTAAAGCATCTCATACGTTGTAGCACAAAAGCCCATACATACAAATAGCATGGACTTATACATGCACTTTCTCCAGCAGGGTCAGTCTGTTAAATGTGAAAACATGAGTGGCAGAAGGTAGAACTTCACCATTCCTTTTCACATTCAGCCTTCAGTACTTCAGTACTCTATTATTTCCTGTGGTGACAACTCCTCCACAATCTCCTGTTCCAAACAATTGAGGAGATCCTGACAGATGACACACCCTTTGAGTAATTGAGGGTGTTTTGAGGATCAACTCGTACAGCAAGCTCTCCAATTTTCTTTAGCCCCAAAGTTTTCTTCGTTGATTGAATTTCAAATTTCATTGGTCGTTTTGACATACAGCCCATTGAAAGTTTTTCTTATTTCTTTTACTGGACCTTCAGTACAATTCACTATCTCACAATCAGTAAGGAAAGGGCTTACTCTCACAAAATTTCTGTCTTCCTTAGTAATCACCAGTTATTTGTGTTTTGGTGAATAACTCTTGATAACAGATCTCTGTAGACTTTTTGCATCACTATGAATTCTTTTGGTCGCAGAACTCTTCTTCCCCTTTGCCTCTGGCGACACAGCTGGTTCTAAACAGGGTATTTACGTGAACCCTCTGCCACATTAGGTTGTTCAAATTGCATGTTTTTTAATCCATTCTGTAGCAAGAGTGGCTGCTGGGGTATACCCCTACACCGGGGTTACCAATGCTGAAGGTCCGGCTGTGTACTCCAGTGGAACCAGCATATGTCCTGGCACAGAGCGGATGCGCAATCTCTGCACTGACTCCAGGGCCCCTACACATTGAAGCTTTAAGGGCATACATGGGCACTTTAGCTACATGCTTGCAATTTTGTGGGGGGCAAGGACAGCAAAAGGGTCTCCGTTACACTTACAGTTACTTGAATCCTGGCTGCCACATCATCAGCTCTAAAAGTGGTGTGAATCCATTCCCAAAATTATTATTCTTTTCTTTTAAGTTTTAGGGACATTGACTACTGTGGTCATTAGTCCTTGTGTTAATTAACTGTAACATGGTTTTATATTTATAATTTTACAATTAAGTGTATGAAAATATTTTTAGGAATTTCCTCTCATCGTTCCCCTTATATGCAACCCTTATTATTCTAAGCTGAGGATAGAAGTACTACCGGTTAGAAAGAGCTTGGGTTTGATGAATAATCTTGAAGATAGATCCTAAAAAAAATTAATTAATTAAATAAAATAATATTAAGGTATGTTGCAACTTAACTTAAAAATGTAAATTGTAGTAGACTTAAAGGATCCAACAAAAAAATTAATATTAATAATAAAATTATTAAAATGGATTAATTAAAAATTCACATAAAATAAAATTTATAAGAAAGGATTAAAATAAAATATTAAGGCAACAGAAAAGTTAACATAAAATAAGATAAAAAAAATAATTGTGAAAATAAAATACTTTTGAAATAACATAACATTTCAAGAAAATGACTAGGTAGTATAATATGGATAAAGTTCTGCTTTAGATTCTGGTTAAGAATGGATAACTTTTTTTTTTTTTTAAACGAATACTGAATCTTTTAATTATAAAGTATGCACTTTAAATTATAAAGTATTACAGATGCACTTTTTTTTTTATAGAATTCTCTTAATGTGCTAGCGACCCAACCCTGAGCCCACAACAAAATTTTGAACCCTATGTTCAGTTGCCCTTAAAGATATTTCTCCAGAAATCAGTGAATTTCCAACTAAAAGTGAGTGAAAAAATAAAATATCATTAATGGTTATTTTTTTATCTCTAAACGATTGCAAATTGATTGCAATTTCTACTTCCTAGAAACACCTAGAAATCTCTAGCCCTCTAACCTAGATCTCTAAATTTACACCTCAACCATGATATGATCGTTTTGAACACTTTCACTCATGGTAGCAATATATACTTGATCTCTATTTAAAATAACACTCATAGATTTAATGTAATTTCTAATTAGTGTAAGA
Source organism: Lycorma delicatula (assembly GCF_047948215.1). Lineage (NCBI taxonomy): Eukaryota > Metazoa > Arthropoda > Insecta > Hemiptera > Fulgoridae > Lycorma > Lycorma delicatula. Next base: position 246,620,968 of record NC_134455.1, on the reverse strand, counting down.
AAAGTTTTGTAACTTCTTATATCACTGAAATTATAATAAATCTATTTCTTCAGTCCTAGTTTAATTATCAATTCAGCATCCTTATAAATAACAAGTTAGGATCGTTTGTAATCTTTAGGATACAGTATTTGTTTCTATTAATGGTTGAATCTGGTATTTTATATATATATAACAATATGTTTGTTTTTTTGAGTAGTCAGTAGTAACCATTTTAACTGTGATTACCATTTCATGAACCAATCATTTCTTGTTACATATTTGAACCATAATAACTTTTGATATATTATGCCAAATTTTTATATCAGTGAAGTCTATATTATTGCTGTGCAAGCAGATGTTGAAATCAATGATATCGTTAGATATTAAAGAGTAATGGTCTAAGGTTTGACCTGGAACACTTTTGATGATTCTTTGAATAAACCTATAGCCTCAACTTTGAATAGTATTTTAAATTAATGACCTTTCATATAAGAGAAAACTCAGGAACTAGAGTTTTTTGATATAAGATACTAAACCTTTTTAACAGTTAGTAAAAAGTAGATGTAGTGTAAAGATTAGAGTTAAAAACTTTTAACATAGAATTAAAGTTCTGTATTTGAGTTTATAAAAATTACTTGGATTTCCTGAATAATTATGGATAATATAAGTGGTTTATTAGGAATTGAAGTTACACAGTTAACAGTTATGTTAACACTGTGTTTACATAATGAACTTGTCAGATAAAAATGGCCATAGATTGAGGTATAGAAAGGAATTTTAAAAGTAATATAAATTATTTAAATTTGTTTCTTTATGAAGAGAACTGTTTAATCCTTTATAGCACATTAGGAATAGATTCAAGGAATCTGTTTACATTAGGAAGCACTTAAGGAATAGATTTTTAAATGTGGTTAGACATTACTGTAATGTTATATAAGAAGATAAAAAGTTAAGAAGCTAAATTATAAAATTACTAGAGGCGGAAAATAAAAAAAATAATTATTAGGGTGAAAATTTTTACTAAAGCTTTTATAAAAGACTATTAAAAAAGGTATAAATAGTTTTAAAAACAGCTTTGAAGACTATATGAAGATATGTTGGGATCTATCATCGAACGGTAGATAGAGCTACAGACTGATCTCGGACCTCCAGAGGTGGCTGGACTGTAAGCATAAGCTGATCCGATTCCTTAATGGTTGCAGTTGCTTTAAAGCATATCTGTGTGCACAGGCATTGAGAATCTCCACAGTGTGACTACTGCAGAAGGGAGAACAATGCAGAACAGACAGTATTTGAGTGCGATCGGTTCTTGTAGCACAGGGAAGTATACCTGAGAATTGGGAATGCTTACCACAGTTATTATCATGAGGTCTATGTTACAGATCGAACAGGCATGGCATGCAGTATTGCTCAGGATTATCCATATAAAGATGATGGAGGAAGTACAGGAGTAAATTCCCCTTGATTTTTGCTTAGGGCTGTATTTGTAAAAAAAGCAGGTCTTCTGGCCCCAAGGAGAAATTATAAAAATATGGTGGTTTAAGGTGTAAAATTAATCGAAAATTATTATTAAAAACATGTAATTAACAAGTAAATAAGTAATTTTTATTGATAGTGAAACATTTTTTTAACAGGTTCAATCTGGAGTGATTTTAAACCCCAAATTGAACATTTTGATAAAAGTAAGTTGACTGTGGTTGTCTGGGATCCACCTGGGTATGGTAAAAGCCGTCCACCAGATAGAGACTTTTCTTCAGGATTTTTCCAGAAAGATGCTGATTTTGCTGCAAGATTAATGAAGGTACCCACTTATTTGATTGTTGTTCAATGTCTTGCATTTCCATAGTCCTAGCTGTTTGCTGAATTTTTTAACATTATTTTTGTTTTATGTGAATATATTTTTTTTATCAAATAAAACTTGTATAACTGAATAGACATAAAATTTTCAGCTGGTAGAAATAAATTTGTTCCAAATAGCAGAATATTAACACATTAATATAATTTTAGTTTTACTACATGTTTACTTCTGATTATGTATAATAAATTTTGTTATGAGTTAGTGAATTCTTTATGTGAGCAGTAACTCTATTAATAATGTATTTGATTCTCAAAAAGACTGAATAAATCTAGTATTTATTCAGTCTTAAAAAGTCTCATCTGAGACTTTTTAATAAAAGTCTCAGATGGACTTTTATTAAAATCTCCATCTGTCTAGAGACAGTGGTAATACATTATTTTAAGACAGGAAAGGTGGACACAGTGATTTGTTGTTTGTATTAATGCTCCAGTTTTTCTAATGACTTTGATGCATGTAAAATATATGCAGTACAAAAAACTTCAATCTGAGTTACTTTCTCTCAAAGTATATTTAATGTATTAATGATAATATGATTTATTTTAAAACTAATTAAACTTTTCTTTATTTCACTCGCCACTCACCATTATCTATATAGATTTCCTCAGAATTAAATTCTCTATAAATTTTAATGCAACATTTTATTTGTTTACTCCAGTTAAACAACATTTATTAATGTCAAACCTAAAAAAAATTTAAAAAAATTGTATATGATACCAATTTTTTTTATTACAATAATTTTTTTTACAATAATTTCCTCAGATTACTATAAATATAGTTGTGAGACCTGCTTTATCCAATTTTTCAGGTCAACTTATACAAAATCATAAGTTTATCTATGTATTTATTAGATTTTAATATTTTTGTATTTCAGAAATTTCAATATGGCATCATTTTAACCTTTGAGCAGATATGAGGTGAAATATTTTGCAAGCTATAACTCAAAAACAAAGTGTTCTTACACCCATGTTTATATGAACAACTTTTCTTTATTTTCACTTGGAAAACATGCCCTGAAATTCTTTCTGTTTCTTTGTGATATTTGTATATAAGCACACTAACAGATAAAAAACCAGTCAGCTAATGAATTTATCATTGCATAGCATTAAAAGGGGGTTAGGGAACTATTCCTGTATAGACACATAAGGTTTAGCTTCATTAAAATATATAAACATAGATATGTGTATTAAGATATATACGAGAAGTATCTATAACGATAAGAAAGAAAGTAATTTACAAGATTCTTTATTCTTTATATAAGTTGAGTATTCTCTTTTATCCTTTACTTAACATGATTTTGTGTTTAACATGTTTTATGAGTTTACACATTATAGTTATTGCAATTTTTTATGATCTCAGCAACACTATGGAACATCTTTTATTTGGTAAGGTCATCATTTTTCTTGACGTTGCTCTAAAAAGGCCAAATTGAAAAAAGTTTCTTGAAGACTGGTTTATAAAACTTATTTTTATCCACAAGTAAAAATGTTGTTGGAAACATAGTAACTTTAAATTAAGTTTTTGTTGCTTTTAATTAGTGCCCTTAACCTCCTGTAATAAGTGATTTATGTGAAAATTAAAATTTTGTTTTTTCCTCATGCATGAAATCTATTATGCAACCTGTGAACTTTTGTTTTTCTTAATTATACAGCTACATAAAAGCGTGTTTATGAAGTCAAACAAAACATTAAAATTGTTATCCCAGTTTCAATAATAAAATTCTTGAAGAGATTCAATATAAAAAATGAAGTTGAAAATATGTCATAATACTGAATCTCATCAAACAACATAACAACTATATAAAAAAGACTTTTATGTGAGTACAGATGATTTTTATTGGGTTTAACTAACAATTAGTAACAGTTGATGAAATTACCACTGTTGAACATGAATTAGATTCATAGGCTTGGAGGAAATGTTGAACTCATTGTGAAGAATTGATTGATAGCCATGAATGTAACACTTTTTCTTTATTTTTTTTTTTTTTTTGTAGATGTCCTGAAAAAGTTTTTATGTTTTTGTTTATTTTTATGTTTCATGTTGTGTGTTGAACTCACTTTTACCTTCTACGGGTAGGTAGTTCAATTCCTTTATTAGTTACCTATTTTCAGTCTTGCTTAAGACTCTGTGAGATCTGTTTTGTTTTGAGTTCATTAATTAGTAATACACCGATGGGAATGTCACTTGTAGCATTCGCATCTTATCATATTAATTCCAAGAAATGATTGTCACAGCATTCCGCATCTTCAGTTGGTATTTAATACTATAATTACATTAAAATAAACTGTTTTTATAATTTTTGAATTTGTTGAAAATGTTACTATTTTATAATTTTAAAGTTATTATGGAAGAATATACAAATTTGTACTGGAATAGAAAAATATTCCAGTACTAGACTGCAGAATTTGCATATTCGTTGAATTTTTGGAATTAATATGGTATGTTTATTTTACCTATTTACCATGTTTTGGTGGTTTAAATTTCATTAGCACAGTAGTCAATATGTTTTACATATATATATATATATATATTAGTTAATTTCTCTTAACGATTCTTTTTTACACCCATACATTTAATCTTTTCTTCTGTTGTGGATGTCCCTTGTTGTTATTCTGTTTGTATGCTACTACTTGCAAATGTTTTTAATACAATTTGTTTAATGATCTGCTGCAAGACATTTTTTAAATAATAACCTCTTGTTCCTCTACCAAACATCTTAGTAAATCAGCTTTAAATTAATAAATTGCTTTGCAATCCTATTTCAGTACATAAAACTTCTTCATTCATTTGGATATGCTGATAGGCTTGAATCTTCTATTTCATTACTGCTTTATATATAGTTTTTCATTGAATTTTACATACTCTTTCATTATGGGTGAATAAAATTAAGTTTATTATAATTAAAATTCAGTTTAATTAAATTTGTTTAATTTACTTATATATTTCAGGTTTTGAACTTTGAAAAGTATTCTCTGTTAGGTTGGAGTGATGGAGGCATTACAGCAATGATTTTAGCTGCGAAATATCCAAAAGAGGTTGATAAGTTGATTGTATGGGGTGCTAATGCTCTTGTTACAGTGGATGACATTAAAATATATCAAGGTGTGAACTTAAATAAAAATTTTATCCCAGTATTATTATTGTTATTATTACTATTTCTGGTGTAGTGGTAAGTAGTTAAATGGTACTCTGATGTTGAAGTTATGAAATGTCATATTCAGGATTTTTGTTTAATGTACTTAATTAAAATAATACACCATTGTTTACTGAGATTTATTTGCGCTATTAGATGACCTAACCCGAGAATATGTAATATATATATATATATAAAGCTTATAATCTTATACATTTAACTAATGTAAAATTGAATTGCTGATTTTATATTTATTCATTAATATTTTGTTAATTGTACAGTACTTTTATTACATCATTTTCCCAAATGAAGCTCATTTTTTTCTGAGACATTCACTAAGCTTTTTGGAAAGACTATACATAAATTAATATATTTTATTTTATTAGTATATAATAATTTATATACTAATATTATATACTAATAAATATATACAGTTTTGGAGCTGTAGCTGAAAGTGCGAAAATGTTACTATTAAGATTATTGACCTGTGAATTGGGCATGTGTTCGAAACCAGTCTAGTCGCTGAACAATGCCAATCTCCCTGGCTACAGTAACAATAGGACCGCTGCGTTGCCATTGTACCGCTATAACTCTGGAATGCTAAGTCATACAAGAAAATTGTTTGAATAAAAGTTGTCTGTTTTTTTTGAGATTAACAACTTTTCCAAATGCAATACAGATGAAAAACAATATTTTCCAGTGAAAAACCGAAAAAACACGTTTTTTACAACTTCAGTGCCACCTAGTATTTCAATTTCAAATTGTACGGCATAACTTCAAAGACATTATTTGTAGAGGAGAATCTCCTCTACATTTTTTGTTTGAAAAACTTTTCTCCAAAATGCATACAGAGAAAAATGCATTTCAATAACGTTTTGAGTTTTTCAAAATTCTATTGGAGGGGGATGTTACAAATCTGGAGGTAAGCTTCCCTCATCACCCCTAACGCATGGACAAAAGATCAATCGGTAGGTAAGGATTTTCAGATACAGACTATTTTGATGACAAATTGCCTGTACTATTGTCAATCTCTCAATATCCTGTTTGAGCTGCAAACACACGACTGTGAATTATATCAGTGTAAATGCGTATTTTAATATTTATTATATCAGAATGTATTTTGTTTTTCTTTCCTTTCAGTAAATTAATCAATTTTTTTAATATTTTCTTTTCAATAAGCTTGCACTCCTCCATTTGTTGTTGCTGCACCTCCGTAGGGGGATGGACCCCATAGGCAGGTCAGTGTTGAGAAACACTGACATAAGCTGTTAAATATTAGGCATCAGAACTCTTAACAGTGCAGTACCATCACTGTTAACCTTTTATAACAATTTGGCCATGAAAGGCTGTAAAAATATTTTAGTTTATATATTTAGTTAATAGGGGGATATAAAGAACCAAGTACCTAAGTTTTGTCTCCTTTGTTGTGCCTGTTCTCTGAAATCAACACCGTAATATTATTTGAACCTGATCACAGTAATTTGTTCTTTGTATTTTGTCTCATATTGTGTCTATTTAAAAATTAGCTATTTAAAAATTAGCCATTGCTGAGGCCCTACAAACTAACCTATTTCCAAACCAGCATAGTGCATGTGCAGTAAGCTTAAATATCATCACATATTCAGTCACCATTTCAATCTGTACCACTCTAATAGAACGTGGTCGAAGTGACTGTTGTGGCTCCTGTGTTGTGAGGTTGTAGTGTCTTTTTTTTTCCTTCTGCTGCCAAGGAACATCTGCTGCCAAGATCCACCACCAACTGTGCATAATTTACAGTAATAATTCAATGAGTATTGGTTCTGTGAGAGAATGGTGCAGGAAATTCAGGGAAGAGTGAAGTAATGTGCACAATGATGAAGAAAAAGGGCAACATTCCATTGTGACTGATAAACATGTTGAAAAAAATTGAATATGCTGTTCATGAATTTGCCCTTCAAAATTACTAAACTTGGTGAAAGTTTTCTTTAAATCTTAAGGTCCACTCTTTTTGAAATTATTTCTGATAGATTGAATTTTTGTATATACTGTGTTTTGTATAATGGGAATGACTCTGACTTTTCTTCAGCATACCAGAATAAATAAGTGAATTTCTTAGTAGTATTTTATTGGGGATGAGACATGGATTCGGTCCATCAATATTGAGACAAAAGAACAACTCAAACAGTAGATTTACACACACTTGCTGAACAATCCCAAAGATTTCAAACAGATAAATTTGAACAAAAAAAATTATGGCTGTGTTTTGGAACCGAAAAGGAATTTTTTGACTGACTGATGAATATAATTCACCATAGAAGCTTATAAAGAAGCTTGTCCATGGGAATTTTAAAATGAAAATTTATAGCAAATTAAAAATGTCATGCCTGACCAGGATTTGAACTCACAACCTGAAGATTAAAGGCTGACGTACTACCACTCTGCTGCAGAAATCAGAATAAAGAAATTTTGTTGGCAGAATGTTGCTAGAAGGGGACAGTTTTATATGACAATGCATGTCTTCACACCACCACTAGCACTAAAGGTGTACTAAAAATGTTTAAGTTAGATTTTTGACCATCCTTTTATTTAACCCCTCATTTAACTGTCTGATTTTCATTTGCACATAAAATTAAGTATTGGCTGGCTATTTATCACTTGAAAAGCAATAATGAACTTGCCAATCTTTGGAAAGTGAATAGACAAGATGATATCATGATATAACAATTGCTTGAGTTTGGGGAGGGTCTGTGTTAAGAAATAATATAAATGTGTAACTTTTGTATGTAGCATTTTTATTTCAGTTCATTTTTTTACTTTATTACTCAAACAAAGATTAATTTTATAAATAGTTCTCATGTATTGCTTTAGAATATTAAACAAAGAAAGTTGACTTTATAATAACTTAAGAAGAGAATTTTGTTAAATTAAGAAGTTGTTAATTAAGAATTTGTTGCATTAAAGAATGCAACTGAACAGGAAAGAAGAATCTTAACATGAAAAGAGTGCAAGTTAATAGAATTCTTTCATGTTCAATGTGTATTAAGCTAGTGGAAGGAATGTTGTGGTAAGACCACAGAAACATTAAAGATGTTTGGTCTGCTGTTATCACCTTACGGTGAGAAGGAAGGCAATGATGTAATGACTTAGCTGAATATTTCTATTTATATATTTCAAGAGAAAAGCATGCAGTTTTCATTGTCTAAATATGTTTACAGTTTTTTTTTTGTAGGTTTAATTCCTGTTTTTATAACTGATGGTTTCTGTTGAAAGGAATTAGAGATATTTCAAAATGGTCTGAAAAAATGCGTGCTCCTTTAGTTGCTCTGTATGGAGAAGATTACTTTAAGAGAACATGGGAAGCTTGGGTCGATGCATTTGTTGATATTTATGAAAAAAATGGAGGAGATCTATGCTGTTCTGCTTTGCCTAATATTAAGTGTCCCACTTTGGTTATTCATGGTGCTAAAGATCCGATGGTTCCTGAGGAGCATCCTAAATATCTAATTGAACAAATAAAAAATTGCAGGTATGTATTATTTAGTAATTTATTTGCTTTTTTTCAGAATGAACCTTTAAATTGCCTGAATCTTATTAAAAAAATTCACTTATTATCATCATTGTCAAAAAAATTATTTGTTTGTAAACTATTATACTCTTATTCTGATAATTTTTCAAAATAGAACACAAAAAAATTTTATTCTATAAAAATATTTTTTTCATTACAAGAGAAACAAATTTTCATTTTGAAGAGTGGGCACTTATAGAAAAATATTTACTAACCTCAGGGACCACTAATTCCTTACTCGCTAATTCCCTTAATTTAAAGAAATAAGTGAGGTTTTATTAGAACATAATGTGCATCTTTCCTATCTGAGTAAGGTTGGAGCCACAGCTTTCTTTATCTTACTTTATCATATCAGTTGTAATGGAACAGTGGAACCATCATTACACATTTATTTTGGAAGTGTATTTTAAAACAACTAATTCTATAATCGAAACTTAGTAAATTTGTGTAAGCAAATTTTTGTTTGATGTGATATTATTACTCAGTAGACAGAAAATTATGCATTGATTTGAAAATAAGAGGAAAAGGCTCATCTTTAAAAAAGAGACCTACCCAAGTATTCAAGCTGTCCTATCATGTGACACATACCGCTACTTTGGATATTTCTGATCGTAGTGAATGAAGGATGGTGTGTATATGAATCTCCATTTATGCCATTAACAAACTGTGAGTGAAAGAAGTAAAAAAATGTGTTTGTCAGTACAAAAAAAAGACCCAAGTCAATTTTGTTGATGAAACAATTTTCAATGCAGCATACTTTTACCTTTCAGATGTATGAAAAAGCTGAATTTCTGATAGTCAGAAGGTTCACTGGAGGCCTCTTAATAATTAATGAGTAACAGTTTGTTTTGACATCTAATTTTAGAATGATATGACCAAAATATTTTTTAAGAGTATAGATCATAAAGTTTACTTATTTCAACTTGTTATGTGAAATTGTCGAACAAATTCCTTGCATTGGAGTTAATTGTTAAGAAAATCGATTTTGTTAACATTTGATAACAAGGTGTATATGTAAAGTAAGTATTAAAATTGAAGTTATACAATTGAAAGTGGTGATTATATATGCTTCAAGTATGTTAATAAAATATTTTATTATATTATATTTTTGATTTGCTACCTTAAGAACCATCTGATTGTTTAGCTAGACCCTGTTTAAGCCAATTAATACATTATAATTTTAAATTACTTACCTATTTTTTTAAATGAAAATTTTTCCTGCCTTTCCTTGCTAATCATGTATGAAAAAAATGACAAACTTGGAAGTTTAGAATTTTGTTAATAGAGTTTTTAAATAGCAATGATGTGACCAAAATTATTACTGCCTTGGCCAGCAGCACGCAGTATTACAATGCCTAGTGTTTTCTAACTTAGTTTGCCACTGGAAATTAGTATATTTAACATTAAGCAAAATCTCAATACACTCAGCTCAAGAATTTTGAGATACTATACGAGTATGTTTTTCTTTGTATCTGTGTCCTGTTTCTATGAATTGATTTGTAGAATTTAATTTTGTTCTTACATGTAGGTCATGAATGTGTTCCTAATATGAGGATGGTGTGCATGACCTGCCCAGTGTTGGTTTAGTATACTTAATTTTAGTGTAAGTTTAATTTGTTTACTTTTAGTTTACTGGTGCGTATTGTATTAGTTTTCTGTATGATCTTGCATATTTTGTTAATGTTTAAAATACAAAAATGGTTATAATTAGCTAGTTATACAAATTTAATAAAATTAATCTATTTTTCCAAGTTTTATAAAAAGAGAATTTAATTTTTAATTCATCACGTTTTATATCATTCTAAATAAGAATGCAAGATTGGAATGTTATCAGTTTTCTGATGCTTGAATGAGGTTGGCAATGAAGTAAGATTATTTTACATTTTCTTCTCTTCATTTTTTTATTAATATTTATGTCTAGAAAAAACAGAAATTGTAATCATGAAGTAATGTTTGTAAACTAATTTTTTTTAAATTTAATTTATTCTGAATAAATTATTAATATGTAATAGTAGTAAAATGTATACTTTTGAATAGATTGATTGATTGATTGATGTAATCTTTAAAATAATAATTAAAAGTCATTTGCAATGTTTTAATTACGAGTGAGAGTCATCAGTAAAAATAAATAAAGTAAAATAAAAATTACCTGAAAAGTAAAAAAATTATGTAGATTTGGGCCATATTTAGTAATACATCAAACATACACTTTGAAGAAGGTGGCAAGGTGACTGGACCGCAGCAGATAATAAACTTTGACATGCAAAGATATGGTGTTACCATGGGACTCTTCATGCAGAAAGATTTGCCGAGAGGAAGTGGTCTTGTGCCGATTGCAATTAGGACATACTGAAACTACTGACAGGTATATGATGTCATTGGAGAGCACACCATTGTGGGTCTGATGCAACTGCTACTTGACTGTGCACCACATCCTTGTGAAATGTGTACATTATGCGGCCTTATATCACAAATTTAAATTGCCAAGGGATACACGGCAAATTCTAGCCAATGACAAGAATGTACTAGACCGGATATTGTTATTTAAAAAAAATTAATATAATTAATAAGTTTTAACCTGTCAAACTTTGATATTATTTTGTTATTCATATTACATGCATTATCCTAATTGTTGCGTTCCTCTTACTATTTCAATTTTACTCCTATTATTATCTTAGTTTTAACACTATTTTACTAATATTTTAATGTCCAAGAAGGAGCCTCTTGTTACTATTTTAATCCAGGCGATGATAGCATGAAAGCATTTTTCATCTAAAAACAAAAAAAAAAAAAAACCATTAATGTGTAATTCTTATTGGTTAGGTTAAATAAACACTTAGCCCTAATAGCTCAGACTAAATTAATGATTCATTTCTCACATATCAAAATCTTCTAATAGCTAACATTTAAAATCATCATATTTTGATTTTTAAATTTATTTGGGATTCTACGAGGAGTTTCTGATAATTTATTTATAAAGGTTTCAAAAGAAGCAGAAGAATATAAATAACCAAAAATAAATTATAAACTAGTACATTGAACTTGAACTCCTTAATTCAAAGTTAATTTCATCAGTAAATCTGGGTAACCTTCAACTTTATCAGAATGGAGTTTTTAAAAAAAATTGAGACTACTGTTTAAATGAAAATTCTATAAAAAGCTTCAGGAAGCTCAAAATACATAAGTTATAGCATGAGTTTTTATGCTGATATTATTATTACAAATTATTGTCGTGGGCATTTTTATCACCTCTTTTTTGATGAATAAATATTGAGTAATATTTTTATTTAGTTTGTGTTGTAAATTGTAAATTTATATTAATATATTTAACTGAATCCTTAATTTTTGTTCTTTTACAGATATCATGTGTTTGAGCAAGGTAAACATAATTTACATCTTCGTTTTCCTGAAGAATTTAACAGAATTGTTCAAGAATTTATTACTTCATGAAGCAGTGATTGGATGTGTTAACTGAAATTGTTTAGTGCTGGTAAGTTGTTCCTTTTTTATATCAAGGGTGCTACATACCAGATTATTAGGAAATACCAGCTGCATGTGAAACTTGCGTTCTGTTTTACTTAATCCATTAAGCTTAAGGGAACCATTTATTAGCATGATCAAGGCTGGAGAAATATAAAATTTACAAAAGAATGTTACAAAATAGAAGTCTAGAAGAAATATTTTATATCTAGGAATGTTGTTGACTGGACTGAATTTGTACATAGAAGAAGAAATATTTTATATCTAGGGATATTGTTGACTGGAATGAATTTGTACATAGAAGAATTGAGGCAACACTGGATGTAATTGGTCAGACTAGAGTCATCAGGAGAGTTTGGAAAAGAAATTAAAGAATACATTCTTTCAAGGTGTTACATAGGTTTTAGCAAACTGTTAGAATCCTGAAAGTAAAATCTGGAAAATATGTGAAGGTGAAATAGGTAAAATTGAAAAGTAAAATCAGAAAAAAAAACCAAAAGAATCAAAAGAAACAATTAAAGGTTTTGTTAAAGAATTGAAAGATATTGGAACATTTGGAGTAATTATTTGCTAAACTACAGATGATGAGATAACTGGGATAAAAACAAAAATTTGATAACTTTTGTGTGGTGTAGATTGAAATTGGGATAGGCTGCAGGGGAAGCCTATCCCAGTGCAGGAAAAGTAACGTGAAAGGAAGTTTGGTTAAATGTAAAACCTACTGATTGGGAAAGAAATGTTGAATATTGCAATCCCTATCACACAGAAAGAATTATAATTAAATGTGGTTATTTTTGAATGATCAGTTTGTTATCTACATTATCAAAAATGTACCCCTAGATCTTGGAAAACCAACTACGAGAATTAATTGAGTAAGGCTTGAAGGTTAACATTGTTATCATTAGATATACAGCTGACAATTGCCTTCTTAGAGGGAAAGAAATTAATGTGGATTTGATATTGACAGCATTTATAGTCTGCCTTAGAGAGATAGAAATATTTTCCATGTTAATCAAACTTATTAAAAGCATTCATTTTAATGTCATAGGAGAAGTTGGGATAGTTGGAAACATGTCCAGAGAATTTAAGTTGGCCGAAAGTGTAAAACAAGGAAACATCCTGAGCTCACTGTTATTCATTGTTTCGGGTAACTGAATCATTAAAACATGTAATAAAAGAACAAGGAAAGGAAAAATTAAATTGTATGCTGTGATCTGTCTGTGTTAGCTATGATACAATTGACATGGCACTGTAAAAAATGTGAGAAGAATTGCAAAATGCTGTGACAGAATGGTCAAGCACATTAGGAACAAAGGAATGATAATTCAGAAAAAAATAAAAATCTGTTTTAAGTAAAGCCAGTAATACAGCACTTTTGCAGATGGAATGTTGTAGATTGGAGTGGGAAGGTTCAAACTTTTATTACAAGTGTCCCAAAAAATGTATTCACTGCTTAACGGGATATAACGTTCTGATTTTTCTTTCATTTCAGGGTGTAGTTAATAGAAATAATGATTGGACCAAACTTAATTTTTGAAAAAAAAATTTATTTTAAAATGCTATTGGAAGTATGAAAATGTAGCAAAGGTATAAAGCCAGTATTGCAGGGAGTTTCAGGAAGATGACTTACTATTAATTGTTTAAAAGATAAGTTTAAAATGAATGGAACTGTTCAGGATATTCAATGATCCAGAAGATCAAGAACATCAATGAGCTTCATCAGCCAAGAAAGAGTACTGAAAAGTTATTGCAAAATATCCAAAAGATCTGTAAGACAATCAAGTACTGAGATGGGCATCAGCAAATCCATTGCATTGTCCATCATTGCATTTTAAGACGTTGTAAATGGAAAAGTTGTTACATTCTAACAATGGTGCACGCTATCAATGAAGATGTGGACTGAAGAAAACAATTTTATGAAAGGTATTTGGAAAAATGTTTGCACAATTTTGCAAATTTGGATGCACAGTTTTCAGAGAAGATTGTTTGGATTGATGAAGCTACAGTTAAATTAAATGGCACAATTAATCGACATAATTACACTTTCTGGTCAACCATAAATCCACATGTTACGCAGAAATACCATGTAACATCAGGAGTTTCAGTTTGGTGCAGCATTTGAAGCAAAGGATTAACTGAATAATTTTTTTTTACTGTATAGTGACTGGTGCCAGTTACTTGAATTTACTGCAAGAATCTGTTTTACTACACATTCGAGAGGACTTTGAGAAGATGGTGAATCTCATTTGTAAGAGGACAGAATACGTTCACACTATCATTGTGATGTAAGAGCAAACATGAGAATCTTCCAAACAGATAATTTTGACAAAGAGGTCCCATAGGATATTCTCCCTGTTCCTCAGATCTGATGCCATTGAACTTTTTCTTGTGGTGATACCTTAAAGATAAAGTCTATGCCAGAAAACTGACAACACTGGAAGAATTAAAAGCCATGATTGAGCAAGAAGGCACCACAACATCAAATGAAATGTTTGTTGAAGTTTGTGAATCAATAGCGCACTTTTAGTAGTGTATTGACCAGAACGGTAATTTGAACATCTGCAAGAGACCACTGATAATGACCAGAACATTAATAATTATGACATCTGCAGTAGGAGGAAAAGTTATACATTTTATGTTGATTATTTTGCATTTTAAATAATAATTATATGTGAATAAAAACTGAAGTATAATCATTCAAACATTTTTTTGGGACACCTGTATTTTAAATTATGTTATTATAAACCACCTAGTGCAGAATATTGAGATAAGACATATCTTACCTTAATTCTGTCATGAAAGTACTTTTGTGGGAACCCACATCCTCAGTCATGATTGAATTCATTTAATTAAACTGCATATTAAAAATGTTAAAAATAAAAAATACTGAAATAAACTATCTACAAGGTGTAATGTGTGTACTGTAATAATATAATGAAAATTTTGTATTATTATATGAATGTTGTTATCTGTTGCTGTTTTTTAGACTGTCTCCCTCGAACACTGTCTGATGGTTTATGAAATTGAAATTTCTTTTTTTGTATTTATATATGTAGTAGTTTAATAATGTATTTAATTTTTTGTCGTTGTAGTTTATATTTAATTTTTTGTCATCTTTATTAATTTTTGATATTTCTAAATTTGTGTTAATATCTGAAATAGAATGTTTATTGTTTATTAGATGGTCTGCCATATTAGAAATCTAATTTATTATTTTTATAATTTGTTTAATTTTAAAGAAATCTATATTTAAAGGATCTACTGTTTTTAAAGGATGATCATCATATGATTATATTTATATAGGAAAACAAATGATGTTAAATAAACTGCCACTTTGTAATAACTTTTAACTATAGAAATAAAAAAAATATTATTTTTTTAAATTCAGCTGTTTTTTTGGAGGACTCGTAAATTAATACATAAATTTAGGTTAGGTATTAGGTTAATACCTTTACATTAATGTACATATTTTTTTCCAGGTTAAAATTTAACTTAAAGTATAAGATATGATATTGATTATTGTTTGCTACTTCAAAGAGGTTCTGTAACTGACCCTTCCAAAGGCCTTTTCTGTCATCCCACACCTGCCTTACCTTACCAAACATGTACTTTTATTTGCTAACTCAAAGCAAATATGAAACCATCCAATTTTTCTGTCTACAACCAGTTTGGCTAGTTGTACCAAGGATGAGGAGGTACATTAATAACTTATGTAATCCAAGTGGAGCTTTTTAGGTGTATAAAAAAAATTTTGCTTCTAAATGTATTTATATACATTGGAGTATTTATCAGTATGCATAACAAATTTTTAAAAACTGTTAGGACATATTTTAATTCCTTATATGGCTTATATTTCCAGATCTCGAGCCCCATAAATTATAGATCTTGCTAATTTCAAAACTTCCCATTTTGCAAAAGAAAAGGTATTTCATACTTATAAATGAAACGATTTGGAATGTGTTTAAACCAAACTTTGGTATTGTTTAATGACAGCCCAAAAGTTAATATGATCTCTAAGTAGTTATACATATTCACCACTTTTTATCTTTCTATCACTCCAGTATCTTCTTGCAAGTCTGTCATCTGCTTTTTGTGTACAATGAAGTACAATCTGTTCAGTTATCAATCCTGAACACACATTAAGGTTACAGTAATGTATTAGCACTAAAAGGCACTTCATCTAAGATTGCGTTATTAACTACCAGTTAGTAAAGGTAATGAGATTTCAATAAAGAGCTCTGAAAATAATGTTTCATTTCCAAACTCCATCATCTAGAAAATTATGAAAGTTATTAAAACGTAAGAAAACTAAAAGAAGAAAACAAGGGCTCTGCTTTGTTCATGTTGACAATTGAAAAACATGCAAAATATCCGTTATCTGTGAAACACAAGAATAATTTTTATAGTACAAAATATATAACAAGCTAATGAATTTAGTAAATACCTACAACTCATAAGATTCATAAAAATAAACTCACATAGGTACTTTATCAAACTCAACCTTGAAATTCACAAAAAGTATAGACCTTTTTATATTTGTGGTTTAATTTTAAGATCATATAAAAAATAAATATATTGTATATTTTACACAAATGAAATATGCTTGGAATTCATTCAGAACTGAATTTCATTCACTTAACTTGTTTAACAAAACACCAGTAAGTAATTTTGGTACTGTAGAATAAAATTAAATATATCACCAGTATAACTAGCAGATTAGAAGAATATATTTTAAAAAACAGGCTGGAATTATAAAGTCTGATTATTATTTAATTCTTTTTTTGTGCTTATATGTTTTCTATATGTTATATACACTTAGTTTTATTTATGTATGTCTATTACATATTTGCTGCTATATGATCTGTAATTTTATTTTATTCTTCAATTCCTAATTGTAATTTTATATTTAGCAATTTTTTCTGTTTAGGTGAGTGTGTGTGTGTCTAGAAAACCTTCATGGACTGAGGCCAACTTATTTAAAGTGAGCCCTTCAGTGTGAAATGTGTTTAGTTATTTAATTAGTTTTATAATTACTTTTTTATCATTTTTCTTATTCTATTGATGTACATAGATTTTGTGGAATACCTATGACTGCTAAATTAAATTTGAATAGAAAATGTATTTATAGATGAAAATATTGGTTTTTAAAATGGTGTAAACTAATAAGTTTGTAAAAATTATTTTTTATTACTTTATGTAATTACTAAAAAAATGAATAAATAACTTTAATTTAAAAAAAATTCTTCTTGCCTTTTTTAACAGTATTTGTGTGTTTCTCATTGTGTTAAGAATGTATTGAAAACAATTGTTTTGCAAGGATTGATATTCTTTATGTACTTATACTATTATTGAATACAGCACTCACTAAAACTGAAAGATACTCCCAGATATTAGTCGGTTCCTTCACAAACATCTACAGTTTTTTATTAACAATACCATAAGTTCTGAGAAGTACAGAAATAGGATCAACACTGACTAGAGTCAGTAAGAGTAGAGTCTGAGTAGAGTTTTGTGCTGATTCTTGGGACTTTTTGTGCTGATTTGGATTGCCCCCTTGTCTTCCCGTTTCTTTTTTACCTGTAATTTCTGCTTCATTGGTAAGTGCCATGGAATTGGTCTGCTGCTTAGTTCAGACTAATACCAAGTTTGACATCTAGTCATCAACAAGGTGAATATTTCTTTATTGGACTAACTACAGTGGTTGCAACCATGTGTGCTTGTGTAGTTATCCAAGGATTCTGTTTTCTATGTGGGGATTGCATAAAAAGCCAAAGTGTAGCTGGGGTACAGCTACAGCGTAGCTGGGCTTTTGGTTAAAGATAATTCTGTTCCTAATCAATCAAATACTGCAGTTACTATTCAGCATCATACAGTGCAACAGCTTGATTGAAATGTCCATATTATGTATACAGTCTATACTAACGGTTCCAGAACCAAGGGTATAAAAAGAGAACTAGTATCATAATTTCATGGGCAAGGTTGCAGTTTGTGAACAACGTAACTATAGTTCAACTCAGTTTGGGCTAGCATTTTGTTTTGTATATCTGTTTTTGTGAAGGCGTTTTTGTATCTGTCAGATTTTTAAAAAATGGAACACCATGTGAACGTAAAATTTTGTTTTTTTTTGCTTGGAAAAAGTGCTACAGAAACATTTGAGAAGATAAATAAGTACATGGGAATGAAGTGTATTTCATTCAAGTGGTTTAGAAAACAAAAACAAAAAAATCAGAGATAAAGATAAACTACAATAATAACTAATATAAACCCGCACCTTACTATAGACCCTGAAAATTTTACAGCTGCAAATCCATTAAGAACACCCCCTCACATTCAGCCGAATGATATTTCTCATTTACCATCAGTCATGGATTAGGCTGATTGGCCTGTTCTGACATCTGTCGCTTTCTTGAGCATCCTATATCTCTTCTTCTCCTTGGTTTATATCTCCATACTTGAGAAGGAAGTCTACAAAGCGGCATATGCATCAAATGGTCACTCCATCTTTTATGATATTCCTTTAATGTACCCAATAGTGGCATCATACTTAGCTGTCTTTTTATCTCCTCATTCCTTATTCAGTCTGCTCAAGTACATCCTTTGACTTCTCTCAAAAACCTTATCTCAGCAGCCTGAATTGACTCATCCCAACTTCACAAAACCTACACTTCACTATCGTAAGTAAGAATAGGCACGGCCATTGTTTTGTAGAATCTTAACTGAGTCTACTGTCTGGTCTGTTTCCCTAACGTCCTGCGTATTAAACTACAGACTCCCCCAAATTGGCTCAGCTTCTTATTAACATCTGTATTTCTGTCATATGATAGATCACATCCCAACCCTGTAAGGAGAAGACAACCGGGGGGTGTAGCAACCATAACATCACCTTGTGACGTTACTGAATGCCACACCACCCCCTCCGTTCCAAGCCCTGAGGAGCTTTACCAGAGGTCATCTTTAGACCCTCTAACTCTGATTACATCTCACAGTGATCAGCCAGGCCTCGGTCAGGATGCCACCGATGTAAATAAATTGGCAGACATTTGCATCAGTAAATACATATCAAATTTCACCTTCATGTAGGCCTCAAATGGACTTCTTCACATCCAACCTAACATGATTCCCTCAAACTAACTAACTGAAACCACGGAAGCGCAGACCCCGTGTTTAGTACAGATTTGACAACACCGTTCATGACTGTGAATGCCTGAGAAAACGAACAAGTTTAAAGTTAAATCAGTGCAACACTCATACCAATAAAAATTGTATTTTATGCAACATAGTAATTCAGACCTACACCCAAATAATTTGACCATTTTAGGTCACCTAACAAAGGGAACGCAACCTCATTCCAGTCCATGCAGGAGCCGGGGCAAACCCTGCACTTCCACCTGGTCCCATCATGGTGTCTCGTGTGGCATTACCAGGTCACGATCAGGACGGCCACCAGCAGAGGGAAGCCGTGCCCCCGGTCGCTTGGGCTACCATGCACCATCAGTGCAGCAATCCCCACCAGCGGGAGTCCCAAAACGAATCACAAACAATACCAATATAACCGTGGCACGATGCCAATGCGCCTATCCAAGTCGTAGGTGCCTAAGCCAGAACCCTAGCCACCCGGTATCTTAACACGATCGAGTACCTCAATTAAACTCCTCTGCAGACCTACACATCTAGTTGATATGGAGATCCAGAAAGGAATGTATTCTCTCAAGTTTCCTAACAGCTCATGAACGTTCGACCTCGTATTGGGGACAGATATAGGGGAAATGGTCCACTGTATCATCAGTCCTGCAATCTGGGCATTGACTTGAATCTACCAAATGAAACCTAGCCAAACTCACTCGAAAGGCATCATGCCCAGAGAGAAACTGTGTGATATACTGATTGGGAGAGACCCATCTAATCGCACGTAAATTAAACACAATAGGAAATATACCATGTGAGTAGCAACCTGTAGGGGATTCATCCCATCTGACCTACCAAGACGCAAGGCCCTGGTCTTCAATCTCCTGCTTTCGTTTTGACGTCAATAGGTTATTTACCTTGGAAATGTAGCGTTCTTTATGCCCATTAGCCAAGATATCTATTGGTGTAATTCCAGATATGACACAGACTGCCTCTCATGAGACTTCTGTAACCACTTATAACAGCCAGCGAAGGGAATCACTGGGCTCGCAGCAAAATGTCCATACAATACCTAAAAGCCATACGGTGAGCCCAGAAAGTCGCAGCATGCAGCATAATAGCTTTGCTTACACTTTTGTAAAGGATACGATGGTACGGTAATTCAACTTCCAATCGAGATGTATAACTCTACAGATTACATAAAAAGCATCAGCGGCCTTTTTTGCTTCATACTGTAGATGTTCGTTAAACCGAAAATGCTCATCAAGGATAACACCTTGGTATTTTTGAGTCATAATGTACCGAATGGGGTGACCAGCCATCCGAATTCGTCAGGAAGCAGCCAATCGGCCCTTAAACAACATCATTGTGGTTTAGCTCGGAATTCTACCTCGTTACGTGATTTCCCTTCAATCAGTAGCAGTGCATCGTCAGCATAAGCAAAGACACAACAACTACATGGCAACCTTAAATGCAACATCGAATCGAATTTTATGATCCAAAGAAGGGGACTCAGAACACTGCCCTGAGGGCATCCTTTAGTTAAGGTCTTATGAACCTCTGAGCCGCCATCATGCAGGGAAACGGTCTGATGGCTGAAATAACTTCAGAGCACTTCTAGTTCACTTTGTGTACACTTACACTTCTGCACCTGAAACAGGGGCCACCATAAGTTGTTAAATGCCCTGGATATGTCCAGAAAAATCCCTAATACATATTTACATGGACTGGAGGAAGCTATATCCATCACCTTTAGTATGGTATCCTCAGTGCTCTTGCCTGGTTGGAAACCATACTGGTTGAACATTAGCAAATGGCCAATCTAACTTTAATACACAAGTATAGGACCTTCTCAAAAACCTTGCCAATCATGGGCAAGAGCGTTAGTGGACAGTGAGAAGAACTAACAGTAGGATCTTTGTCGCCACCTTTGAACAACAACTCCAAGTCTCCACGCTTCCAACACACCAGAAAGTGGCTGGCGAAGAGCAACCTATTATATTTTCTAGTTAGAGGACTAAGGACCACTGGAAGCACTCGGACGAGGAGCTCCACTGTGATAGAGTCATATCCGGGGGGGGCCTTGTGCTGTGCCATGCTACCGATCACCTGGCATACTTCTGTCTCAGAAGATTCCTCAGATCATTCTGAAGATTCTTCTGATCTCAGAAGATTGTATGTTGGTCTCAAAAATCGCGACTTCCCGCCTGACACGCCAGTGGTATGAAACCTCACCCACCATATTATCATCTGGGAGCAGATCATTCAGCGAAATATTAAGGTCACGGTCCTTATTAATTACCACACCCACGCGGGTTGACAAAGCTGACACGAGGACATCTTCCCTGCGCTTATGTCCAAGGGCTCTGTACGCAACGCCCCAAGGGTCTCTATTCCCTTGCTCCTGAACAAAGGAGAACCAGGAATTATGCGTGGAGGACCTAATGCTATGAAAGTGCCTAGTCCTCGCTCTGTGGTAATCTGCAGTTAGGGCCGCATGCTCATCAGAATCACCCTCTAGTTGCGCAGCCCTTCTGAGTCTGTTCACAGACTGCTTCATTGCTGTCAGATTCCGAGACCACCAACCAGATATATGTTCCCAGACAGTGCCTCTAGGAATGGCGGCTTCAGTTGCTGCCACCACCGCAGAAATGAAATTTTCTGCCAGGACGTCTAATGGCAGACCATCAAGGTCTCGAGAAAATATCTCCAGTCTGGACTCCAACAAAGAGGAGAATTTTGGCCAGTCCACCTTCCTATGCAGGAAGTGTCCCTCATGGCCATCGCGCAGCTCATCCACTATTTCAAATAGTATCAACTGATGATTACTAGAACACTAGAACCACAGACCAGTCAAGGACCCTGCCAGGGATGTCCCTACCAATGTTAATGTCAATATTTGTATCTGAAAAGGCTTGTGGTCCGTTAACCGTACCAATGTAAGTGACGAACTGGTCTGCAACATTAAAGACCTCAAAATTGTGCTGCACGATGAAACTCAATTAGGCCATTACCATGATCAGTGATCTCATTGTGCCAGAAAAACGACTTCGCAGTAACATCAGCACCAATAAGGATTGGACCATTGCCCATAACATAAAGGATCCTATCCCATCTCGCTAGGTGTTCCTCAGTGGGATCCCTGTTTTGGAAATATGAACTAACAACTGTAAGGTTCTGTCTGCAAATGGCAAGTCTGACCACAACATGATGCCCGTCAGAAACCTGCAGTATAAAGACACTATCAAGCAACTTCCTGCAGAGAATAGCAGACATACAGGTATGCCCTACACAAAAACTTTTGCAGCTGTGAAAGCCTGGCAGATCACCCCTAATTACATAAGGTGCTACAGAAAGACAACATCAAGGCACCGTCTCTCTACAATCTCACCTAACAACCTGGACTACATAATCACCCTGGGCATTTAGTTGTCCAAACCTAACCATCTAAGGAATTAAAGTCTAACTTACATAACAGCCACAGTCCTTACTAACAACTGAGTGACCATGATTCATGTGCATCCTCTTACAGTTAGTACAGGCCAGAGCCTCGGACCTATGCGAACAGTCGTCATGTTTGTGGCCCTCCTCACCACAATGGGCACACACGAAGACAAACTTACAAAATTTACCCCTGTGACCATGTCTGCAGCACTTGAAACATCTTTGGACATCCACGGTACTATTTTATTCAGCAGGATCCTAAATCCTAAATAGTCTGCCTGCGGACGCAAATTTTTGAAAGAGACCAGAACTTACCTCGAAGACACTGTGATATTTCTGGGTATCATACATACCTGTTTTAAACACCAACCTGCAGTCCCGCTTGTAGGTGCCTTCATTCAAATCAGTGTTCTGCTCCCTAATGAAGAACAAGACATCATTGTCGGTCAGGTTAGACTATAATACGGGGCCTATGCATTCTCTTCGGGTCTATTTTCAGATTCAGTCGCTTAACAGCCATGGAATCTCTAATTGCCTGAATGGTCTCTGTGTCATCTGCTATCACAACTAATCCCTTGCCGGTTTCTTTAATTGTTCCTGATTTTAAGGCCTTTTTGGTCTACCCGAAGGGCAACCTGGAAGTCTTTTTTCAGCTGACTGCTGGACACAGTCGAACCCTCCGCCCTATTAACAAATGCAACCTCAGGTTTCTTAGAGGACTGGCTGATTTGATGTCTGCCCCTGACCATCTCAGCATACCTATGCGGTTGCATCGAGGCTGGGGCCGGTTTCTGAGCTACAGTTATTTCTTTAGGCTTCGAACCACCCATTTCCGCCAATACATCATGAGCCAATGAAACAGAACTGCCAGGCCTGTCCCCGGCTTGCAAAAACTCTTCAATAAGTGGGTGTATGCCCTCCTGAGTGGTCATCCCTATATCTACTTCTGAACTATCATTGTCAGAACCAGTGTTCGAGGAGGTCGAAGGAAAAAGCTCCAACCCCTCCTCTGGCTAGACTTCCTACCTATTTCACTAACATCTGTCATGGTTGGAGATGCCCTGACTACATATACGACAAAATGCTCGCTGTATTCCTTCTATCACAGATATTGGGCACAAGCGTGATAACTATCTGTAGCGAGCCATGGGCAGTTGGAGACCTTCTGTCTTCTCCTGTTACTCTTTGCACCTCTTTGTTGCTACTGGATCAAATATCAAATGTGTGAAAAAGATCAATACACAGTTAGAAATTATGGCTTTCACTCTAAAAGAGTGCAAGCAGGACTAAGGGTAAAGGCCTCTTTGCTCGTAACAGGGACTTGCGACCAGGAGTCGTTGTCACTCTTTTCGCTGCGATGTGGTGAGTGCTCAAACAAATCCTCTGCTAAAATCTCTGAATCTCCGTGAAAAGGATTATAAATCGTCTAACAGTAGGGGTGCAAAACCGTTGTAACAGTTCTCAGACAGCAACATTGTGAAACTGGGGAAGGTACACTCAACTACCAGCTCAAAAATAGCACTGAAAAAGACTTTATACATTGTAATCTCTGCTCGTAAAAAGATACCAGAGATAGATGATAGATCACAACCAAGATAATTAAAAACTAATACTTGTTCCAAGATCTGCGCTTCCAAGATTATTTTTAAGTGTACTGGCCATTTACCTTTAAAAGCCATAATCTTTGATTTCACGGGTCAGATTTTCTTACCCAATTGCTTACTTGTTTGATTTAGGATATAAATTGCAAGTTGTAACTTATCCTCACTATTAATAATAATTATGGTGTCATTAAAAATGTTAATGGTTTGGTTAAAAATAATTATGGGGGGGCTGCATGCAATAAAGAATTTAAGTAAGTACCATCATGAAGCCTAATCCCTGAGTGAACCTGATGTTTCCAAGTCTTTAAGATTTTATCCACATAAATACTAAAAAGTGTCGGAGACATTGGGCGACCTTATCGCACTCCCTTATTGATCTTTAATTTTCCTGTTACTTTGTTTCCACCATAAGAAATTACTGTGTTTGTGTCAGCATATATTCCAGCAATAGCTGCTACAAGATGTCTCAGATATCCATTTGTAAGCTTTATATCCATCCCATACTATGGGTCTCTGAATGTTATCAAAAGCCTTTTCCCAGTCTATAAAAGCCATGTGAGTTTCATAGTTATATTCGCAATGCTTTTCTGTAATTTGGGATAAAAAAACTGAATCTATATACAACCAACCTTGGTGAAAACCCATTTGCTCTTCTCCAATCAAATAATCTGTTATTACGTGCAAGCGCTGATTCAAAATAAAGGTATAACATTTATAAGTAGCATTAAGAAGACATCCCTCAGTAATTTCCAGGCTGAGATTTTAATCCCTTCTTATAAATAGGTATTACTTTTCAAGAAGCCCAGGCCTGTGGTATTCAGTGTTTCTTCCAACAAATGTAAAGTTTTAATAACCTAAAATGAAAAAACAATATTTCTTATTTGCTTATGCAATTCTAGGATCAGGAAAAAAGAGTTTTTAGATCATCAAAAAAAGGCATTAAGTTACTGAGTAAGCAAAGATGAAATTTACCTTAATATTCCAAATTAATTTGCTAGTTTTAATAAATAAAAAGAATTAATGAACCAAAAAACTAAAAAAGGCAACAAAAATTAAAAGTGGGTTATTTTTTTCAGTAACTGTGTGATGGTTTCTGGTTTCAATGTTGAGTATAGATCTTTTAGATTTTTCATAATCTAGTTAAAAATAAATTATTTTTTAAATTCTAGATGTTTTTATCTATTGCGTGAAAACATTGAACACATACATGAATTATTGCTGCTATCTAACAAGATGTACTAAAACATTTCTTAGACCAAATTTGTCATGTATGACTGCATTTTCATAAAATCAAGGATTGGTTTCTGTTTCTGATAATGAACCAGCTTACATAACAATCATTGGAAGGCAGTTTTAACCAAAAAACAGGTGACAGTGCTGAACCACCCTCCATACTCACCAGATAGAGCCCCTGGGGTATCCTAAAGGCAATTCCAAAACAAAACTTTCTGTAGGCCTTTTGACAACCTTTATAATTAATCCAAACATTGTATTACATCGAAAACAGACAATACAGGAGCTTAAATCTAATAAATTTTTTCTGATTTTTTGTTTTTTTAGCCTCGGTCCTGGAACATATCTGTACTGACTGTTTATTTTACGTGTATATATATATATATATATATATATAAATGAATGTATATTTGCTATTTGTCCTGTATGCATTCCTATACCATTCATCCGATTGTGATGAAACTTTAGTGAGTTGTGTGCACGCTCATGAAGGTTTCTGAATTAGTTTGGACCTGCTAGGTGGTGCTGGAGTCGAGATAGTTTGCAAAATTGTATTTATGGTCCGATTTAGCTCATATTCAGAAAGTATATTAGTTAACGAAAAGAAATATTTTTGCAAAAAATGGAAAAAGGGAAATAGGGAGAAAGGCACAAAGGGAAAAAGGAAAAGGTTAAATTTTGTGAAGTTTTGTACTGTTCAGTTTTTTAATGTTTTATCAAACTTTCATTTGTGTTCATTTAACTTTATATGTATGTTGAATTCAGCAATTCAAATCTCTGAAAATAATGTTTCATAAGATAAATTTTTTGTGAACAGTGACAAAAAACTACTGGCTATTGAAGTAACTAGTTTTAATTTAAATATAGGAGGTAAATTAAGTTTAAATAAAAACTAGTATTGATGATATACTTATTTAAAAAGTAATTATTATTCTCTATTAGAGAATTTATTACAATATTATATCAAAATTTTTTAATCGTTATTGTATAATAAAACTATACTGGAGTATTTCCTTTTGTCAGTAGAAGTAAACTTTTAACAACTTTCTTTATCTAGTAACTATTATAAAGATGAAAACAGATTCAGTGAAAAATTCTAATCATCAGTTGTACTGATTTATTAAAGTATTATTAATTGATTTCATTGTGGAGCAAGTTCTGATTTTTAATCAGTTTTTTTTTCAGGTACTAGAATCTGTTATTTCAGGTACTTAACCCTGGTTTAATATTTACTGTAATTTTTTAGTGGATATTATATAAATTATTTTCATTGACACTCAATGAGTGTAGGTCTTTCAACTTTGAGGCATTGATTTTTTGACATGATTTGCTTGTCAAATAATGTATACAATGAAGTATGATTAATAACCATCCACTTATTCACCTATTCATTTCATTTATTTAATGGAAAAGCTTAGTCTATTCAAAGTAATTTAAATACAGAATGTTTCTGAAATAGGCCACCAAACTTCTTCAGTACTTTTGTTTTATTAAAATAAAGAGAAAAGTTCCTATACACATGGGATTGGAAATGCTTTGTTTTCCCGCTAGCCGCCATTTTGTTTTTCAATAATTTTTATCTCCAGAATGGTTTGACTTAGTTACGTTGAAACTTATCAACATTATTGGTATATATATTTATATATATAATATAAGATACAATATATATGTATCTGTTATTTGCATAACATGATGTTCAAACTAATGCACAACAAAACTTCATTCATGATTTAATAATCATCTGTTGTCAAAAATAAAAAACAACAGATGCATTAAAATCAAAGTTTTATTAATCAGTGGATATTTAAAAAAAAATTATTTAGAGCTGTTGTTATTGTTTACATTTTCATTGCTAAAAGCACTCAATTTGTTGGTTTCAATATTATTTAAAATGTTTGATATTCTTGTGAGCAGGCAGATTTGATTTTTATGTACAGACAAGTCAATGTTAGTGGCCAGGAAGCATACATATATATATATTTTTGAAAAATATATATATATATATATTTTATTAATATTTATATTTTATTTTTATATATTATATTTGGAAGCATTTCCTAACCGACAACACCTGATCATCACACGTTCGCTTCGTTTTTTCAAAAGCTTTCAGAGACTGGAACGCTGCACATTAAAACAGGACCAAGCCAAACAAGAACAGTTACTCTAGAGTAGTGCTGTCCAACCCGGGGCATGCAGGCACCGTGGCATCCATGCTCATTTGCAAATTTTTAATACTAATTCACATTTCAAAATAACATTATATTTTACATCTTAAAAAGGGTATAAAAAATACATTTTAGCTGTTATATTTTCCAATAGTTCAAGAGAAGTAGTTCTGCCAGCCGTTGTAACACGTGTTCATTTCTTTGTCATTGTTGTTGAAAAATTCATTTCCTTTGTAATGGTATAAGTAGGTATAAGACCCTCCTAGCAGGTTGTCCAGCTCGACAGAACAAACTACCTAATTGTCACTCATTTGGTGGTCTGCTCTCCACTCATGCTAGTAGCATTCTTTGTAATAAATTTCAAACTAATATTCTTTTCTGTTCTTTGGTAAAACAGTCCCTTTCGTTATTGTATTTCCTAACATCGATTTTAATCAATTTTAACATAACCTTCCTAAATTAGAAACATGTTTCTCGTCAGAGAGAGTTTTTGAATTAATTTGCTGTGGGTGTGGCCAGTGAATTTTATGTTATTTACAAAAACCGATGAGATTTATAAAAACCAATTAAACATAATTAAGTCTTCAGCCAATAAGGAGATGAATTTTACACATTTTAAGAATTCTGACTTTTGAGTGCCATCCAATTCTTGTATTTTAAACTTCAGTATAACTTGGTAGTTGTGAAGTGAAGTAGGCCTATGTTCTGCTAGTACAATTTATTATGTTGTGTTGTGATATGTTATATATTTCACAAGTTATCAGTGTTTTTAAAGTGAAGTTCTTTAAATTGTTAGATATTATTTTAACATAATATCTAGTGTAGTCTTAACATGGCTAAAAGGCAAAGAACTTACAGTTTTAATTTTAACCGTGAATGGGAGAAACAATATTGTTTTATTGGTACAGACTTGTAAAAATTCTCCAAATATTTTTTGTTACGTTAGCGGAGAATTCACTACTAAAATTCAATGAAAACCAGTATCAAATCTGCTGAAAACTGCTTACAGAGATTATTTTGGCTGTCCCTTGGGAGACCAAGAAAAATCCTGGGCTCCACATGTAGTAATGCATTAAGAACTATGTTAAATTAATCCAATGGTTAAAAGGAAAAAGAGAGATTTTGATGTACCTATGATTTGGTGACAGTCTACTAACCATTATGATGACTGTTTTTTTTGCTTAAAAGATGTTACTGGTTTCAATTCAAACAATAAAAGCAGTATTGTATTGTTCGTACAGTTATGAGACCAGTACTTCATAGTGTTGATTTACTGATTCTGATTGCTCCAAGTTCGTCGAAAAAAATTTCTAATTCCCCAGAAGGCCTAACTGATGACTCCTCAACTTCAATAGATATTAATTACATTCCAGAAGAATCAAATACTGAACTTTACTTCATCATACAACAGAACTGAACGATCTAATCTGTGACTTGTATTTGTCGAAACAACATGCATAACTCCCAGGTTCATGTCTTAAAGAATGGAATTTGTTAAATAAGGATTCTAAAACTTCAGTATATAGAAATCGAAACGAAAATTTAATGAAATACTGTAGAAGAGATGGTTTAATTTGTTCCTGCCATGATCTTAGAGTACTAATGTCTGAACTAGACATTGAATATGTTATTCTTAATTGGCGTTCATTTATAAACTCATCAAAAAGAAGCTTAAATGCAGTGTTGTTACATATCTCAAGGCAGGTGTCTTCCCCAATGGGGTTGGGATGTTGCATAACTGGAATAAGTTTTCTTCTATGCTGTAGGAATGAAAGAAACATATGAAAATATTTCAAAAATTTCAAAATCTATTAGTATGGATGAATACTCATGACGAATCATTGCTGACCTGAAAGCGATAGAGCTTCTCGGTCTCTCTCTTATTTAGCCTCTGGAACCACCATAAGCTCATTCATCATAAGGATGATATGTATGAAAGTAAATGATGTGAAAGTCTTGTACAGTCTCAGGTTGACTATTCCTGAGATGTGTGGTTAATTGAGACCCAACCACCAAAGAACACGTGTCCATGATCTAGTATTCAATCTGTATAAAAGTAACTGCCTTTACTAGGATTTGAACCTTAGAATTCTCGACTTCCAAATCCAAAGTGGATTGTTGGTCTTTTTTCTGTTTAGCCTCTGAAACCACCAAAAGGTATTACTTCAGAGGATCATATATGAATGTAAATGAAGTGTAATCTTGTACAGCCTCAGGTCGTCCATTACTGAGATGTGTGGTTAATTGAAACTCAACTACCAAAGAACATCTGTATCCACAATCTAGTATTCAAATCTGTATAAAAGTAACTGCTTTTACTAGGATTTGATTGTTAGAACTCTCAAGTTTGAAATCAGCTGATTTATGATGATGAGTTCACCACTAGACCAACCCAGTGAGGTCATTCTTGGGCTTCAGAGTACAAAATATATTTTTTCTTGTGTTTGGGATAGTCAGGCTATAGACAAAACACTATGGAGTTAAAGACTGGCCAAAAAGAAATCAGTTTACCTCAGGAAAGGAAATGTTGTCAATATTCCCCTTGTTGAAGCAGATTGCATTATGTTACCACCTGTACCCATAAATCTAGGCCTGATGAAGAATTTTGTAAAAGCTTTAGGTAAAGATGGAGACAGCTTTAAATATTTAGCTGAGATTTTACACAATTAAGTGAAGCCAAATTAAAAGAAGGAATATTCACTGGGCCACAGATAAGAAAATTAATTTGTGAAAATATATTTGACAGCAAACTGAAACCTAAAGAATTAGCAGCGGAGGTCATTCAAAGATGTTATTGGTTTTCTTGGAAACAAAATAGCTGAAAACCATAATCAGCATATAAATGAACTCTTAGTGAACCACAAAAATTTAGGCTGCAGAAAGTCACTGAAAATTCATTTTTTACAATTTCATTTGGACTTTTTCCCTTTAAACTTGGGTGACATCAGCGACAAATAATGAGTGAGGTTCCACTTTCACCTAGATATATTGCAGATGGGATGAATCTATGATGAGTGACTACTGCTGGATGATAAAAAAAGAAGATTTCACTTAACACAAAAGGAAAATAAGAAATTAAGATAAACATAAACGTCTGCAAAATAAAGGTAGGAATTTTAATTATATTTTTGTATTTTATTATTTAAGAAATTTCTCAATATTTTAAAGGGTTATAACTAAAAATCTGAGAGCGATGAAGAAAAACTGATTTCATTTTAAGATTCAGCACAAAAAATACATTCTAATTCACCTACTTTTATCTCAGTTCCAAATTATTATTATTTTTTTTTTGTTGACCTGTGTTGTATTTTCTGTTCAAACTATGCAGTTATTTTTAGTAGAAAGCTTGGTTATTTTATGAAGCAAGTAAATAAACCAAGTATGCTAATTTATTTAAAATTGAAAAAGAAAATGTTTTTGAGTGTTGTGGTTTTTGAATAAAATTTATTGGTTTTGCGTTATTTGGATTTAAAAATTTTAAACGGTCGCCATTTTGAAAAATATTAGATAAGGTTGTTTATTTTTCTAACAATACGTCTTTATTTTACTACCATGCCAAATTTCCTGTAATTAGTCTAACTATTCTGGAGATAAAAATTATTTAGTGAAAAAAAACAAAATGGCAGCTAGCAGGAAAACAAAGCATTTTCGGTCCAATGTTAATGGAACTTTTTTTTTATTTTACTATAAGAAAACCACTGCAGAAGTTTGGTGGCCTATTTTAGCAACACTCTGTATATGTTATAATATTGTTTGAATTATTTTTAATTTTATCATCTAAGTCTTGAACCTAATTTAAGCATAAAAGTTCAAATTTTGTAGTATATTTTAAATTGGTTAAACTTTCCTTCCTAACCTATCAATATGTACCCACGATACTGTGGATCTCTGTATTTTGACACTCAGTAACATTGGACCTTCCAATTTAAACAATTTATTACCACTTAAATGTTTTGTAGAATATTTAAATACTTTGATCGGAAATAGTTACTACTTTTTTTAAAAATTATTTCACATTTTTACAAACCAGTTTTAGTTATATATTATGCAGTAGAAATTAGGCACCCAAATTAATTTTATTGTATGTAAATGTATGAATATTTTCATGAGCTCTTTTGTTCTGAAGAAAGTTTTCGCACAAGAGTAGTAGGTATATCAGCTTTAGGATTTAAAATTCTCATACAAATTTTGTATTTTTATTATTTTGTACATTATGAAGATACAAAAGCACAGCTTATGTTTGTCATGTGGATAGATGCACAATTTGCATGTTGTCTGAATGAATTCTAATGCTGTCTATAAGTATGGTTTATACTATTCTTGTTGATATTACCATGTTAAAGATGTATTTGTAAATATAACCTGTTTCACTATCTGCAGTACAAAGTTCTATTTGGGAATTGATGAAAATTTTCTACTGGTGGCAGTTCTGTTTTTTTTTCTTTAATAATTGACATGCAAGTATTCTTTTAACAAATAATTTCTTTATTGGATTTTAGTTGGGCTATGCTTCTATCTGTGATAGTGACTGTCTGGGGACTCTTCTTTCTTATCTAGGATTTGCACAGAGCTTAATTAATGGCTGTGTTGCCTAATAAATAAGTGTCCTATTTCAATTAAAATCTAAACAAAATCTTATCACAGGCCTTACATATTTAGTTATAGCCTTCAAATTCTAGATATTACATATATATACAACTTTTAATTATCAGGTAACACTTTTCAACCTTCCACTGTTTATTTAGCAGTCTAATATTAGAAATAAAAATTTGTTTGACAAAATTTTAAATTATAATTCAAAATTTATGCCATCTTTGAGGATTGTGTTCATTTGATTAAAATAATATTTTGAAGTCTTGTATTGTTATTCTTGATACGTCATTTACCATATTACTTCTTTTATAGTGGGAAATGGAAAATGTATGATAATCCCAAAGTAACAAAAGTAGAAAAGATGTTGATTATTTATATTGTAATGAAATGTGTTTAAGAAATCAAATAACCTATTAAAGAGATATTAGAACTTTGTTTTTTCATTTGTATGAATAAAGGTGACAAAAGTCAATTGGATTTTCTAGTGATTTCTCCTACTGTTCACTAATACTATCAACATATATAATTTCTTATTACAGTTAAACGCTAGTTTAAAATAACTAATTGATGATGGTATCAATGAGACTTACTGCTCAGAAATATGAGAATAATTAAATTAGTATAATAGAATAACTACCGCTCATATCAATGAGCAGCATTGATTGCATCACTCAGGTGCACTCTTAACTTCCATAGTGAATTTCTGCATCTCCTTTCAACTGAAAGATTCTGTGATTAAAGCCTTATCATACTTGGAATTTTCACACTTAACTAAATCATACCTTATTCTGGATTCTGGGTATTAATACAGTTTCTACATAAAATAAATATTTCATTGAGTGGGTAAGACAGCAAACTGAACCACTTAATAGTTTCAAAAACCTGAAACATCTGATTAGAAACTGAAAAACTGATGGGTGTGAAATGATAAGATGACAATGGCTCAGAACCTCATTTATTAAACTGGTTCCTTAGATCATATGTGTTAAACAATGCTGAAAGTAGTTGTCCTGCTTGCCATTGACATTTACAAGTGCTGTTGAATGTAGCATTAAGTATTTGAAGAAAGGAAAAAATCTGTCAAAATTTGGATTTAGTTTTGTTACCACTTTTTCTTTCACACAGTCAGATAGGATTGAGTAGAAAGGAACATATTCCTATGAACATATTCCTTGTAGAAATACAAAATTATTATTGCCAAAGATAATGATTATACTGTAAAACCTTATTTCGCAGTAGATCTTTAATAAATGATATGAATACATTTTAGTTTAATACTTTTCTGCATCAGTACTGTTATAGAACCTTGTGTAATTTTTGTAGTTCTCTTTTCAAGCACTATTATTTTGTACTCCATTAAATATGTTCCATATAATTTAGGTTTGGAAAAATAGTGTATCCACCTGGTTTAATGAATCTAGTGTTACTTATACAATTAAGACAGTTAATTTTATACCTATTTAGAGAACATTTTTCAACTGTTTTGGATTTATAAAGCTACAAAAAAAAAACCGATTACCCTACTCTCATGTCATAGTGGGGTAAAAATATTCTAATTCAGTTGCCTAAATTACTTTGAATATGTTATGTTCTTTTTTTTAGTCTTAACATTTAAATGTGCTGTTTAATGTTTTTTACTATATATATATTTGGAGTGAACTTGTAGTGAGAAAATCTTTTACTTTTTTTTTGAGAAGAATTTCTGAGTAAGATGTGATGCATGAAAGTTCATGTACTGGTCATGTCAAATCTTTTTCTATTCTTTACAATCTGTTGATATTTTCCATTTTTATGCTACTGTTCAAGTCTGTACTACAAATTAAAATAAATGAAATTTTTATCTTATGCATTGGTGGAGTAATATAAGTCACAAGTCCAGAAAGAAGATTGAAGTCTAGCGATTGTTCTATTCGGTAATGCAAGGTTGCAAAAAAAATATTTATACATGAAAAAAGCAATGACAATCTACATAACACAGTTTTATTACATTGAATAATTTAAAGCAAAGACATAACTGTTGTGTAAATAATTTTGCTGTTTATTCTTTAAATGTCTTTATGTAAAGTATGTGTATGCCTATTTTAGTGGGATAACTGGTTTCTGTTGGGTGTGGGTTGATTAACAGAAGTGGGTAGAGGCTATTATAAAGGTTTGTCATTGTAAGTGTAATAAGTATGGTTCATGCCCACTCAAACTTGTTCTTTGACAAGAACATATTAAAACTGAAGGAATTGGTTATATAGCTTGCGTGGGTGTTCATGTGCTTTCCAATTGAGTTACGGCCTTGAGACCACCCTACAGTCCCTAGCATTGCTACGCCTATGCTTCACTGAGCACTTTAATATTTAAATACCCGTCTAGAGTGTTTATGATTAGGATTTTAATTATATCTTATAGTAAGTCTAATTTTTATATTGTTATTTAGTTATTTTTTCTACTGAAATCATAGCAATTTTTACCGGTTTTTTAAATGTTTCATGATTATGTTATACATTTATTTAAATTACTTATAAAAGGTTTGCTGTATTTAAGTACTAGTTTTTGTTACTCTCAAACAATAAAACTGATTCTTACAAATATGACTACTGACTTCCAGCTGAGTCAAAAAAATAAAAAATTAAAACGTGTAAAATAATAAATCCAAACTGGATTCCAGTTACATTTGTTCAATCATTATCTAAGTTTTTCACTAATGTTTTCATTCTGATGTAATAATATAATTGTAATTTTTTTTTTTTTTTTAATAAAATCATTAACAATAAGATTATAATTAATAAACTGATTTTTGGTGATTTCGTTTGATCTTCCTTTCAATATCCAGTTGAGAGCTTTATTACTGCTCTCAAAAAAAATTTACCTTTTTTCAAGTTTTTAAAAGGCACTTTATCAAGAAGTTTATACACTTTGCCATAGCTGCTAGTTATCACCATCAGTGAGCAGCCTTTATATGTCATGTCTGCATAAAATAGCAAGATAGAAAAAAATCTCATAATTCATTGTTAATAACAGAAGATTTTTTGTAATAATTGTTACAGGATGGGTAAAGAGAAAGTAGAATAATTATAGTACTGTTACACTGCTTGTAAATAAACTTATTTCTGAAGTTTTGTGATGTTTTTTCATACTATTATTATGAAATTATTTGATTCTGTTTTTAACTTCTATCACATCCAAGAACATTTAGATGATTAAGAATTTATTTTTATCATTAGGACATTATGTTTTTACTCATCATTCCTAAAATTATTCTAAAGATTGAAAGCAAGGTATTACAGAGATGATAAAAGTCAGTTAAATGGAAGTACTCAATGTATTTTAAAACCTATTCCACTTTAAAAACTTCATATTTTATGAAATTGATCATAGTTGTATTAATTTCTGTAACTAATGTCACACATACTGTAAGTATTGATTGATATAATTTATCAAAATTAATATTCTTAGTTTATTATCTGCAAAGTGACATTGTGTAGTTGTTTTAAAGTTGATCCTGTTTCATAAAAACTATATGTATAAGTAATATAATTATCAGGCTCTCCAGGAATGAGGCAACGTTATTTTTAGTGATGAAAGTATACTTATTAGATAATGAAAGTGGATATTTTTTTATATTGCTGTATTTTATCATTTTGTTTCTTTTTACATCTTTTGTTAATTTTCTTGCATTTTGTAATTTTAAAAATATTATAGCATGATGTCATTACTCTAAACCTGTTATAATCCTAGCTTCCCAGTAATCTGACTAAATTCAGATAGTATATACGTTTTTCTAAAACTCCTATTAAAGTGATAGGTAAGTTATGATTTATTTGTAGTTAGTGGTCGACCCTGCTCTACTGTGCAGTTGTGATCAATCAGTCAAAATGTAATTAAAGCAATGAAATACATTACTGAATAAAGTCTTATTTTTAATTTTGTAACCCAGTCTGTAGACATACTAATTGTGATATTACTAAATAAAATATCGATACTAAATATCTTTGCATAAAAGATTTAAGCTTAATCTTTAAGAAGCTTGGGATCAAAGTCAATCTTAATTTTGTTCATTTATCCTGGAAGAAAGTATGATTGCAGAACTTATAGATTATTAAAAGTGACATTAATGTGGCAGAAAATATTGAGTCAGTAATTCAGTTAATTAACCAAGAAAATGGTAAGTATAAATACGTAATATGTCACAATGAATATAAACTTCCAACCAATGAAGAAATGAAACACCAATTATTTCCTCATTGATACATTCTGCATTGAATAGGAAGCAACAGAAGGGTAATTGTTTTTTAATATGGTCTGATGATTATATTGAGGGTAGGCTAATCAGAAGTTAAACTTACACCTTTAGTTATAAAACTTACTACCTAATCTAGACATTTTTGAGCAGGAAAATAAATTTAAGAAAGTACTATTAATAAATTAATAGTATTAAAAACTTAAAACAAAAATGTGTGGGTACTAATGTCATATAATTATTTTATTTGATCTTTGGCCTTATGTAGTACTCTAGTTATGATGTTCTGAATACTTCAGTAAGTCTACTTATTTCATTACTTATACCAGTGATTCCCAAACTGTGCGCCACAGCTTTTCACAGGGGTGCAGCAAAATATTGAAAGCTTCATAATTAATTGAACCAAGACATATATAATTATTAATTTAATGTTAATAAAGTAAAAAAATAAAGAAGATACATGAGTTTTATTTATTTTTATCTCTTACTTATGAGTAGTCATACTTTTACTAAGAGCGCCATGAAAATATTTTAATTGAAAAAGGGTGCTGCGACTTGGAAAAGTTTGGGAACCACTGACTTACATCATAACGTGAGAGAAAATTTGAAAAAAGTTTTTTAATTTTTTTTATAATTGTGTGCCTTCATATAAATCACTAATGAAGGAACTGTAACTGTCATCAAATGTATATCTTTAAAAATTTAGCTACAAGTTTTATATTTAATTTTTTACATCGGTTGTAAAAGCTACTTTCTATAGCCTAAAAATTCGATAGTTTTTGGGTTTTTTTGAGAGCAGTATTAAGTATTGTATGTGAAAGAATATTATTTATGATATTTTGCTCTAATCAATGTTTATCATCAATCACCAAGCCTACATATTATTAGTCTTAGAGAAGAAAATAATTGAACCTATTTTTTTTACATTCTTGGTTACATGGTTATCTATACTTTAATTATAACCATTCATACTGTCTAAGAACTTCTGTAGTGGTGACTGATCTCAAGTATGATGTTAACATTATCTCCGTATTTGCTTTTAAAGCTTACAAAGTCAGGTTTATTTCCATTTATCATTAAATTCATTGAGTGAGATGTTGAATAACTCATGTATATTAGTGTGGAACATAATAACTACAGGTGACATGCGCAGATGTGTTTCACCTGTACAGAATATGACATGACTTTATTTAGCTCATCAACATACTAAAAATAGAAGTGGATGTAATATTGAACTCAGCATAACTCTGGCTGATACTTAAAAAAATCTGAAGCAATGATTTCTTTCTATTCATATCTATTGATTAATCTCTACATACTTTTTCAAGATATGACCTGAACCAATTATTGGTTGTACTTCTATTTCTGTTTTCTCCAATTTCTATTTTTACTGGTTATTTAATATCATTATTCTCACAGGAAGCTACTCTTGACTAATGCCACTTAAACTAAAGATGTTTTATGTCACAGCCACAAGAAAGACCAGGCAAATGATGTAAAGTAACAAATTAATGTAAGTATTTCTGTGAGAAAAAGTGTTTCCAGTCATTAGGAAATATAAAAGATTTATTTAGCTTTTTCTGTTGAATCCATTGTATTTATCACCTTTTCTGCTAAGTTAAAAATTAAATTTTTCCTTTTTTTGAAAATATGTTCTTCTCTGTTAGTGTACCATTTCAGATTTTATTTTCAGTTCAAATTTGATTCTCACCTACTCAACAGTACCTGTTTTATTTTGAGAAAGATGTAATCAGCCTTACAAATCTCAAATTTTTCTGACCTCATTTTATCCTGATATTCATTTAAAGGTTCATGTTCTATGTTTTATTATTCTTCTGCTATTACTGTTCTGTGTATATGTATACTAAAAATTAACGTAAGAAAATAATATAAAGTCCAGAATAGAAGTTTAATTTAGCTGTTTATTTATTCACATTAGCAATTACAGGGTGACAGACAGTTTTTTATCAGTTTTCTTTGTAATATTTTGTATTTTAAAAATGTACATAAAAGGATGGTAAAGCAGAGGACATATTAAACTTTCATTCATTTATGTTTAATTTAAAACTTATCAGTGATTTATTCAACATCATTTTGTAAACTAGAGAACCAGTACTGGTTTAATTCATAAACTTAATAGAAAGTTAGGTCACTGAATAAAGAGCCTTGAAGGTGAATTGAGATAAAAGGTAGGTTTCCATAACAGTCAATTCAGGTTGATGTAATCAAATCACAAGTTGCTGCCACTTTCTAAATTCTAAATTTAGAATGATTGATAAAAAATATACACATTTCCGTTTTATATTTTTTTTATTATTATTGATGAAGCTGTAGTAAATTGTAGTTATCTCTTTTGCTAAGGCATGAAACATGAACAGGCTTTTATTTTGTTTCTTGTTAATCTGAATAAACTTCCTCTTCTTTTTTTCATTTGTAATATTTATTATTAAAAAAATACTAATGAATTTTCTATGATAATAAAAACTGATGAGTAATAATTAATAAGAGTCTTAGAACATATAAATAAGTGAACCTAAATCTTTAATATAGTCGCATTATTTTTTATTTATTTTTTTTTTATTTTGTAGAATATATTCTGTTCTGTGAACTATTTTCTGAAATTTTAATTATTCTGTTAAAAAACTAATTAGTTTTGTACAAAATCAGTCATTTTTTATTTAAGTTAGTTTTTTCTCTGTAGTCTTTTATTAAAGATTTTCTATTCTTTTTTTGGGATCAGGTAAAAGGGATTTGGTAGAATCTTTACAACTGGTTTACCCACTTTGATGCCAACCAGCTACATGATGTCAGTGAGACAATGTGATTGCAATTTTATAACTCAATAGTGAAAAAAAAGCTGAAGTAACAGAAAGTGGTAACTTGTAATTACACTGTTAACAATTATCTGGTTGATTTACCTGGCAATTTTACAGTGATGTTGATTTTGTGTTTTATAAAGTACCCATTGGAAGTTGCTGTGCCCATGTCTGATATCAAGTGAATGAAAATTAATATTTATGATCTTTGTTAGATTGTAATCTTAGTAAAATACATGCACAGTAATATAAATTACTGCTTTTTATTTCTCTTCATAACATTTCCTTTTGAATCTTATTTTAAAATCATTAACATATTCTTTACTATTATTATTTCTTTTATAGTATCAAAATAAAAAAAAATAAAATCAAACCGATTTGAATACCACAAAATGAAAACTAATTGTTCCTTCTGATGATTTGTAACAGTGCTTATTTTATTTTTTCTATGATTGCAGCTATTTAGAAATTCTGTGATTTTTATATCACAGATTAAAAGATTAATATCTTTTTTAACAAAAAAAAACTTATAGGAAAAAATTGTTAAGAAACTTTTAGAAATTGTGGATGTGAATTTTAGGAATGTATGGTACAACTAATTCTGTGTTGTAAATACATGATATGATTTCTATCAATTTTCTGTGAATAACATATAGATAAATGTAGTTATAAAAGGTTATTTGGTACTCACTCTCATCTATATTGTATATAGCTAAATACATTGTGAATTGTTCTCTAGAACGACAATTAGAGAATCTCTATTTTTCTTTCTCTCAAACTATTCATAACATTCATGCTATTAAATCACCTTGCCAATATATTGTACAGCTACTCACATCTTTTAAAAACTTAATACAATCCATGTCACTGTTTTTAATATTACGTACTTACTCATTTTTGGAAAAATATTCAAACAAACTAAAATTTCATCCTTGCTTGTTTTTATTTCTTCTGACCTTGGGAATAGAAATAACAATTATTTTAATACCTTCTTTAATCCTTGCACAACAAGCCAATGAACTTTCCTAAAACACTAAACAAATATTTGAGAATATCTGTTTAAAAAAAATTTGTTCATTTTAATTGTGTCAGTTTCAAAGTCAACTGTAAAAAATTTATTAATAATTGGATTCTTGTGTTTTCTTTATTAATAGCCAGAAAGTGGCCTATCATTTTTATTAGAAGAAGTTTATAAATTAATAATAAGTAGTACACCACACTTTAACGCACTGTAATTTCTGTTTTCTTTTCAAGAAAACAGATGACACTTTATGTAACACAAATGCTCTTTAATGTCGGTTTTCGATTGTGTGATGAACTTGCATGCCATTAGCGTCAGTACAGGCCTGTAATTACAAAGACACATTTTCACATGATTTTGCACACAGTTCATGAGGAACGGCAGTAAATTCCTCAGTAATCACATCCCACATCCTTCAGGTTCTGTAGAGTGTTGATGTTGCAGGAATAAATTTTGATCTTTAAATAGCCCCACAGGAAAAGGTCTGGTGGGCCAGCCATTCAATTGGCCTGCAGCATCTAATCCCATTGGATTCCCTGGTCATTTCCAGGGAATGCCTAATCCAACCATTTTGTACTGTTATGGCATAATGAAGGGGAGCTCCATTCTGCTGCCACCACAGTTGATCAAAGAGTTCTTTCTGTTGGAGTAAAAGATAAACAGTGACCCTAATGAGCTCCAGATAATTCTCACCATTGATGCCATTTTCAAAGAAGAAAGATGCCAGAGCTTTTATCATCATACTCGACTACCACATTTGAATTCAACATATGCCAGGAAACACAATTATGTTTGTTTACACTACCGGACAGGTGAAATTTGGCTCCATCGGTCCACACCACACTGTTTAAACTGTGGATCCTCTTCCAACTTT
Organism: Lycorma delicatula; assembly: GCF_047948215.1. Classification (NCBI taxonomy): domain Eukaryota; kingdom Metazoa; phylum Arthropoda; class Insecta; order Hemiptera; family Fulgoridae; genus Lycorma; species Lycorma delicatula. The sequence goes on along the minus strand of NC_134455.1, from coordinate 246,579,871 downwards.
GTGAGCCACTCTTCAGCATACTGTAGGCGGCAATCGGTAAAAAAAACAACCTTTTGTAACATTTACTGCATATGAGCCACCTGTTATTTATACACTTTATTTCATTAAATAAATATACAATTTAACATTTTTGTTATTTTATTTATTAATGACAGCAAAAAGCTTGTTACCGATTAGTTTGTGTTCGATAATTTTATAAAATACTAATACAACCACACAACACTATTAACTCGACAGTATAATCATTTCTTTCTGTAAATTTTTTCCTTTATCCATACATACATTGCATTTTTTGGTAGTTTGATTCTTTTGGCGTACTTACTTTCGAAAATGTATACTTTGTATACCACAGGAGGGGTACTTTATAGACATAGGTTTTTTGAACTTTTACGAGGAAACGTGATTTTGAGTGGTATGGCCAAAAAATGTAACTAGTCAATGAACATAATACTTGAACTAATAAATCAGTTAGGTATTGTTTATTACTCTTAAATATGTGAGATCCATCCAACATATCTGACTATAGCATCATCTGGATGAGTCATCCTCATCTTAGTACATAATGTGATATTAATGGGAAGGCATTTTAGGAAACATGAATATTTTAAAGGCATCATTGAGAAAGCTAAGGTACAAATTAAAACCTCTACTTTCAGTTTCTTTGAAGGTTTGCTGCAGCACCAAATTAAACTTCATATATTTATGTGCTAGTTTTTACAGCCAATATCATTTTTCTATCTACCTTAATTGTGTATTTGAAAGTTTTTCAGTTATGCTTTCACACAGTCCTCTCCTTACTTAGTCTCATCCGCATAAGTAACACTGTTCAAATGTTAATAAGTAGAAAAATAATATTAATATGATTTACGACAAATTCTTCCCATTCATATTTTCATCTAACATTTACTGCTAAACCTGCACACTTTGGGTAGAAAATTTGGCTCTTTTTAGGTGGGAAAAGGTCTGTTAAATTTTTTAATTTTATGTAAACTTTACTACAGTAGATTAATTACCTGTAAGATTAAATTTGTTTATTTAACAAAGTAGGGCATTACTTCACTAATACTATAATTTTTTATTTATTTATCTACTCATAAATAAATGTTAAGAATACTGTATATCAACAAGTCATTTCGTACGGTAAATTATTTTTTTTACTGTTATATATCATGTAACTGATAATTATTTAAATCCAAATCTGTTCATCTTTTCAAAGTTCTATTTATTTTATTAAAAATAATATTGTGCTTTATTTTATCAAAAAATTATAATGTACTTAATACTTCTAGATTAAAATCTAGCACTGTTTCTAGACAAGGACAAGATACTGATAACTGTGGGCAGTGCAGTACGGCCGAGAGAGGTGTAGGTTGTCATATATTAGGTGACCTTAAGCGAAGTCACAAACCCCTCCCTTTGACCTTAAAAGGTAAGAAGAGTAAATGAGTTGGCGAACAGTTTCCTTAGTAAACCGTAGGTTGGAAACAACAAGCACCATAACAAGGGCGACTGAATCTGTGCTTTTCAGAGTAGTAAAATAATTATTTTATCACAGTCAGCAATTAGCTTCAAATGTATTTTACGTAATGTACCGTTCTTATCTAAAAATACGTTCTACAGAGGCGTGGTAATTTAATCCCAACGATACAATATAACATAATTTAATTAACATCATTCATTAGAACCAAACTTTTTATATACGGTATAATTATGGATTTTCTGATCCCGGCAGTTATTGCAACCAGTCAACAGTTTGTAACCTGCGTTCAATCTGGAACTTCAGTTGCTCTTAAGTAACATTCGTTAAATTTTTAGTACGCTGTTTTAAAAGAGATGGTTATTTCTTCCGTGGCCGTAATTTTATTTCATTGTTAACAAATTTTTGACTGTAAAATTTATTTTAAAGACAGTATTACGTTTTAATTCGTATTTCAGTCTTATTTTAAATATTCACTCGCACGTATTTTACGGAAAACTATCTCCATATTAAATAATTTATCTCTGTTAAATTTTTTAGTAACTAATTAAATTATTTTTACAAAAAAAGAATCCTACTTTTTATCTAAAATTTACTTTTAATTCATCTTAAAAAATATACTTTTATGTTATTTTCACCGCTGCTGATTGTTATGGGGCTAGCATCTTGGAAATGTTATTGCTTACTGTATGTATTATTAACTAAACAGGTTAAAAATATAAACATTTTTTGTTTTACATTAAGGTGGAAATAAAGATTAGTAGTACTTGTAAGTTAAGCAAGGAATATTTTTAAGGAATCATTTACCGTTCCCTGTCTATTGAAAGTATCAAAATATTCTGAAAACATTTCATCTTTAGAGACCGTAATTTATATTCTTTGTTGACTAATAAAGCGTAAAGTTTGAATTAGGAATAAATGCGAATTTATAACATTAAATTTCCAAGAGATGTTTTATAATGTTGAAAGTGAACTTCGTTTAAATCATTCATAAAAAAATGAGACATTTGAGATAACTTCTTATTAATTCTGATTTTTGTTGGTTCGGACGCAGTGCGGACTACCGAAGTTTTATTCTGGCCGATATACAAAGCATAAATTGCGCTCTGATTACTTTGTTATACCTAACAAAACAACAAAGCATGTTAACAAATTATGACGTGTTCTAATTTTATTTTCATATTTATGTATTTAGATAGTATTTGTCTAAAAGATTGTAGGCGACCTGATATGAGATGCGAGTTGACCTCGAAAAATGAATGGCCATTCTCGAGAATAAACAACTCCCATGCCAGGCTTTCTTGCGGAAGGGGAGAAGTGAGGAGTGAAGTGGTTTTCTTGTCATGGAGTCTTGCCTTCTTCATTAAGCAAATATATATGTTTGCATCAGCAAGTCAAACCCAGTAAGATATAAGTCATATTCAACAGTAAAAGTAACGATACATACAACGTTACAATGTTAAAAAATAACATAATTTTCTCAGAAAAAGCATCTATCTCAGAAAAGGCAACTCTGATTAGTGCCACTTGTTATATCTGTGTTATAACGTAATCCCTGGGTTACATAAAATGTCTGCGCTTTAATTTCAGTAATATAAGACAAATATTTTAAACAATAAATATCTGTATTCTTTTCTATGCGAAACAATGTGTTATATATATATACATTATCTTCACTCAGTAAGGGAAAGTTGTGGAAATAGGCACATCAAAAAGAACCGTTTTAAATGCTTCTAACATTCGGCGACATAGATATGCCGCCTTAGATATTATTAATAATATTTTAAAACGAATAATTATTTTTGCATTTATACGATAATTTATATTTTACTTTATTAATTGTTAACTATTCTTGTTTTCCTTTTTTCTTATCAGAGCCTTCAATTTCATCTCTTCACAAGAAATCAGGAAAAACGGTAGTTTTTTGTGTGAAGAGAAGTTATTATATATGTTAAGTTTTAGTTGTGTTAAAAGCGACTATTTGAAGTTAAGACGAATAAAATATAGTTTTAAAACAGATTAAGTTTAGTAAAAACAGTTAAATTAGTTGCAATTGAAGGGAGATAAAGGGAACAAACAAATAAATAAAATAGCATAGAGGTTTAAAATTGTTGTTTAAATGGAAGTACTTATGTTTTTTTTCATATATATACGTGAACGGGAAGTGGAATGATAATAGTTTTCAACTATTGCAGTAAAGCCGCTCCCCTCTACGTAATCAGTCCTGTTAGGTTCTTTAAATAAAAATGGCGTCATCAGTCTGCTGTCAATGACAACATATCATTTATAATAATATTTAAAGTGTACAATAAAGAGTGATTTTGTTTTTAGTATTGCGATTTGCATGATGAATATTATTCTGAAAAATAGGCTAATTACACTGCAGAGACGAGTGAATAATTTAAATATTCACATTCAGTGCACGCTTTGTATGCTTACAACTGGTGTTTATAAAATTTTAAGATAATTACTTAATGAAATATACGCATTAATTGATCAATAGATCATTGTAAATTGTATGATTTTATGAATATTAATTAAAAATTGAAGACGAAGAATATTAGAATAAATTAACCCATTCAAAATAAATCACTGATGGTATTTTGCATTCACTTTGAGTGTGATAGCCTATAAAAAAATTTCAAGAATTAGAATTTTACACGCCGGATTTCTTTAACGTATTATAAATTTGTAATCCACATTTCTAAAAAAAAAAAAAGAGTAGATTTTATTCAGTCTTATGCTCATTCTTTATGGGAGAGTTCCTTACCCCTTATTTAGTCTTAAGGATTACAAATCGATTAATAATTTTCTTCTTTTACGTATCGGCCATTGCATATCTTTAATCCATGAATGGTTGGTACATTCATTCGGAAAAATCGATCCTCCATGGAGCATATTTAAAAAAAATATTTTCCTGAAGGATTTAACCTTACTTATAAATGAGCTTTTTTCTTATCTGCAACGTGATTCATTACACGAGTCGAATTTATCTCTTCTATTATATAGTACTAAATGCTTTTTCTAATATTGTACCTTTTTTTTAAATTAGCCGAAACATTTCTAGTACTTTGGCATTTAGTCTAAGGATCAGCAAATGATATGCAGTATTTATCAGATTTTGAGAATATTTTTAATTAATTAATTACTTTATCTGTAAAGAAATTTTAGGCTCTGAACAATGGATCTCTAACTCGGTTTATATCTGAATAAATTATTCACTATTTCTATTACTGCTTTACCTATTTTATTTACGCTTTTTTACACACACACACACACACACACACACACACACACACACACACACACACACACACCAGAATTTAGACTAATGAATTTTCCGGTGTTTTTCAATTTATCAGTTCTTATTTTCAAAGTTCATAAAAACTTTTCTCTGGAAGACTTTTCAGATTTTATTTGTTTTAATAATTGTTGCTTTTTGAAACTTTCGTTAAGATGAACTCCAGCAGGAAAAACTTTTTTCAACTAGAATACTGAGTAGGACGAAGCGCCTGCATCAAATTTCATAAAATTACTCTACGATATTTGTTTAAAACTGCAGTTACATTAATCATTACCCTTTAAAACTTTTTCACTACAATATCTTCAGAATGAAAATCGTTGACATTGCTTCAACAAGATGGATGGTGCCTCCATCTGAAATGAAAAAAGTTTTCCTCGCGAAATTTTTTAAGATTATAATTTTTTTCTCTAAAGCAGTGGTTCTCAACCTTTTTTCTGCTGCGGCACATTTTAAACGATTTCGAAATTTGGCGGCACATAAAGAAAAAATAAAAACTATTGTCTTATTACAACACACTGAATAAATATAGTTTATGACAAATTGTTAAATATGCAAATTAAACTAATACATACTACAAAATAACTAAACTTTATTACGTGATTAAATTAAAAGCTAATAATTAAAATATTTTTAATGCGAAATTTGAGCTTGATGTTTTTTGATAATTTCATTTATATTTGGTCGTAAAAATGACAATGCTACTCTCATATCGTCTTCTACATTTAACAATCTTGATCTTTTTTTAGTTTTAATGTTGGCTAATGCTGAAAATCCGAATTCACACAAATAAGATGTGGAAAATTGTAATAAAATGTATAAAGCTTTTTTGGCTATGATTGGATACTCGCATCTGATGTTAATCCAAAATGAATTAATTGATTCTTCTGAATGTTTTAAAATTAAATCTCGATTACTGGAAAGCAAAATAAGTTCTTCCTCTTCATTCAAAGTTAAGTCAAATACAGAAGTGTCCGTAATGAGAAATGGATTACGAACCCAATCAAATTTCTTAATATCTAATTTTGGGAAATAATGAACAATTCTCTCCTCTAACGCTGTCAAATGATCAAGAACAATTACTTTAATTGTTTTATAACTGTCTTTAGGGACTGACTCAAACTTTTCTAAATTGCCTTCTTGAGCTTTATTTTTCCATAAAGTTATTTGTTTTTTGAGTCCCACCAGCTTATCGGTTGAGTTTAAGATATTTTCATTAGGCCCTTGCATACTTGAATTGATGTTGTTAAAAATAACAAAAATGTCTGATAAGTAAGCCAGTTTAGTGCACCATATTTTATCTTCCAACAGTTTTACAAATTCATGATTTTTATTTTGTACAAAAAAAATCCATCATTTCATCTTTTAATTTCAGAACACGAGATAAAACTTTTCCTCTGGACAACCATCTTACTTCTGTATGGAGTAATAAAGATTCGTACTTGGCTTCCATTGCTTGGCATAATTCTTTAAATAATCTACTTTTTAATGGTCTAGATTTGATATAATTAACCATTTTTACACATTGTTCCAGAACTATTTTTAAATCTGATGGCAAAAATTTTGTTACAAGTGCTTCTCGATGCAAAAAACAATGGGTAACTAATATATTTTCATTTAATTCTTTAACATGTGCAACAAATCCTTTTATATGTCCAGTCATAGCTGGAGCACCATCTATGCAAATTCCAATACATGTCTTCCAAGAAACTTTAATTTCTTCTAAATATGAATTGATTACATTAAAAATATGTTTACCAGTTGTAAAATCAGATAACTCTCGACAACATAAAAATTGATTAATATCATTTTCGTGAATAAACCTAACAAATGCAATTAATTGAGAATTTCCTGTAATATCGGTTGTTTCATCTATTTGTATAGCAAAATTCGAATTTGCAAGAGTTTTTGCAGTATTCTGCTCAATATTTTCAGACAAGTCTTTTATCCTGCGATGTATTGTATCATTTGAAAGGGGTATTTTGGAAATTTCAATATCAGCAGATCCACCAATCATTGTTTTAACAATTTTACGACACGCAGGTAATATAATTTCTTCTGCCAAATTATGAGGCTTTAATTTTACTGCAATCAATTCAGCGATTTCATAAGAAGCGACTTGAGCCTTTTCAGACACACATAATTGTTTTTTAAAATTTTTTCCTTGCTTAAGTTTTGGTGATAAATAACTTTCAAAGTAGCTTTTCTCTTTTGTTGAAAGCGAAGGATGGTTAGTCACCAAGTGACGTTGAAGTTTGCTAGGAACCATAGCACTGTTTGATAATTTAAAACCACATATTACACACTCGGGAACAACTATGTCATTTTCCATTGACGAGGTAAATCCAAATTTTAAAAAAATCATCATTATATTTCCGAGGGACAACGTACTTTTTTGAGAAAGGTGTATATTTACTTGTTTCGGGGGTTGGTTCATTAACTTGGTCGTGAACGTCATCATTATCTCTATTTTCATCATTACACCTTTTTTCTTTTTATCCATTTGTCCATTTTTAGAAGGGTCTGAAAAAATAAAAAAAAATATTGTCGAAAAATTAAAAAAAAATGGTTCAAATATAACATTTGAATTTATAATTATCAAAATTATGCAATAACTTGTAATTTATGAGTATGGAAAATTTAACCTTTCTGAAATTGTATAACTTTCACTCAAATACAATTTTCCGTAAATAAAAATTAAATTTTATGTGAATAAATGCGGACACTGTATGCGTGCAGCAATTCAGCACATAAGCTCGGGATTTTTTGAGAGATGTGTACACAGAGAACGTATTCAATCACAGTAGTATTTCGTAGAGTGCGATAAAAACAAAAAGGAAACGTTGTAAATCAATGGATATGTGTACTGCAAAGTTAATAAGTTTACAAATTTATAATTTGAAACTATATGCAAATTAATTAATAATAAACCGAATAATAACGTTTGCTAATTTTAACGAAATAAAAGGTGCAGTAACTACTATGCAACACCTTGTAAATTCCAACTATCACTAAGCAACACGTTTATACGCAGAAATGACAAGCGTGCGCCAACTGAAGACAATTCCTATTGCTATGCATGCCACTTCATCACAATTCGGCACTAAGAAAAAACGCCTTGCAAAGTAAATAATAAAATAATTTTTTTTTGTGGATTTAATTATATATTCATGTTAAATATATTTTTATTTTTTTTAAATAATTTTTTAATATTAACATTATTATATATTTACAAAATTTGGCGGCACACTTTTAAAATTTGGCGGCACACAAAAGTGCCGCGGCACAGGGGTTGAGAATCACTGCTCTAAAGTTTAATTCTGATGAAAAAATCACAAAAAGCAATTTTCCAGGCGAAAACCTAAGAGCTAATTGAAATTGAACAAATATTCATCATCTACAGAAGCGCAGTTTGAATTTGTAAAAAAGAAGCCCATATTACCAGTGTATAAATATTTTTATTACACTATAATATTGCTTAAAATTGAAGGAAAGAAGATTCTTAAACACATTACACTATAAATTAAGAAAAATAGGCCCCTATAATATTAACTATTTTTATGGCTATTTTAATTAAAGGATCTCGTAACTTCAATTTTTTTTTTAATTTTAAAAATAAGTTTATTTTGAAAGTCATGAGTCTGACGGTGATGGTAATGTAATATTTTGAAGTACTGTAAATTATTGTTTCTTATGTGCTTTAGAAATTATATTGTTAATTTTTTGTTTAAATTCCCGATTAATATTTCAATTATATAATGTACAGCGACGTTGTTACTTAAACATGTCTGTGATAAGGAATAAGTATTTATTTTATTATATAATAATAAAATGAAACTTATTCTGAGAGCAATGTATAATTTTATATTGAGAGATATAATATTTACCAATCGATTCATAAAATATAAGTCTGACATTTGTTTTTGCCTTTACGTTAAAACGGAGTTCCCATACGATTTACATTTCGATTAAGAAGCTAGATTTTATTGTTTTAACGTCCTGCCGTAAAACAGCGTTATAGTACAGTCCGTTCGGAAAGTCGCTATGTGTATGCTTTAGAAAAAGGGGTGTATTCTGTTCTTTCGGCTTTAGGTTGGTTGCCCTGTGAGTTTGTTGGGTCTTGTTCGGTTATAAACAAGACGTCAGTTGTTGAGTTGTGAATGAACGTGTTCGTTTCGTAAATCGGAATCATCAGTTGCGAGAAACGTAATGGTTCTTTCGGTAGAGAAACGTATATTTCTCGTTGCACGTCATTCGTGAAGGTGACAAGTATACTGATTTAGTGAAGCACAAGTTTTCTGAAAAGGTTCCAAATACTCCTGTCCCTCACCGCAATGCAGTTCGAACTCTTATCGAATGGTTTCGGGCAACAGGTTCCGTTGAAGACGCCGATGGAAATGGAAGACCAACTAAATTAAACGAACAGAAGAGCTGCTTCATATTTCGGATGCTATGGCCGAAAGTTCATCAAAGTCAATGCGTAAGTTAGCACAACAGCAAAATATCGGACTTGCTACCGCACATAAATCTGTAAGAAAAGAGCTGAAACTTTTCTACTACAAACTAATGTATGTGTTCAAGAACTGAAACCTACAGATCCATGCCAAGAGGCTAAATTATTGTCAGTGGGTTTAAATGTTTTATTGACCACAATTCCGTAGGTATCCTCGACATAACGGTTTCTTACAGATTAAGCGTGATTTCTGTTGGGGTATATTAATTCACAAAATAGACGACTGTGGTCGACAACTAATCACCATGAATTACACAAGCAATCTTTATTCGAAGCTAAAATTGAATTCTGGGTCGGTGTGAGTAAAACGCGCATTGTGGGTCCAATCCTTTTTGAAAATACATTTAATAGTGATCGTTATTGGGTTGTTTTAACAAACTTCATTAGTCCGTTAACAGAAGTGTAAATCAATCACGGTTGGTTCCAACAAGATGGCGTCATAGCACACAAACTAACAGGTCAATGTCTTTTACAAAATATCTTTGGTGAACGAACCATTTCGAGGGGTTTGTGGCCTGCACGATCTGACTCCCCCAGATTTCTTTCTATGGGGGGGGGGGGGCAGCGAAGCGAGCAGTGTATCGCAACAGACCACGCACGATTGACGAATTAAAAACCGCAATAACGACATAAGTACGAGGCATTCCAGTACGTCAGCTGGTTAAAGAGTTTGAAAACAAATTGAAACGTGTGCGTGTATTGATTTGGAGGAGGTCATTTTCAACACCTTTTATAAACTATTCCAGTTATTGTAATATCCGTTTCTATAAAATAATAAAATAAAAATATAAAATAATAATTAAGAAAGTTTCGAATTACACTTCCGTAATTCCGGTGAGCATTCTGTAGAATAACTTCTCTGTCTTGTTTTTCATAGTGTGGTCAACATGTTATTAGTGGATTTAACATGATATTGTTAAAAAAAGTATAAAAATGTTCAACAATTCTTTTTGTTGAGCGTCCAATTATCTGAGTACTCATCAGGATGATTCATAGTTAAAGTTATGCGTTGTTTTATGTGAACAGCTGTGTTTTTGTAACTGTTTGTATTTACCAGATGTTAGTAATAGTTATTTGTTAATACATGTATGGGGAATAGGAAACTGTTACTCTACCGGCTTTTTAAATCGCTTGTTAGTTTGAAATAAATATAGATTCTACAACTTTTAATAATTTTTTAATTTTCTTTTTTTATATACTTATCGACTGAATTGTATAAGAAAAAGCCTCTTAAAGCATATCTATGCTATCTATTTATGGATCTCATATCCTGTATTCAATGAACCCTTTTATTATAAGTGATAGTGATATGATAGTTTTATTATAAGATGATAGTGTGAATAGTAGTTATCTAATCTCAGTACGGAAATTCGTAAACATCATGAAAAAAGTCATTTTTTATTAAATTTTATTTTTATTATTATTTACCTTATAACACTGCAGATAAGAACTATTCCGATACAGAGAAACTGATAAGGTTCGTACTTATAGACTTAAGAAGTTCATTACTTTGTTTGTTGAATATTAACATTAGAAGCAAGTAAACAATTTACAACTAAATAGATTCGATAAAACACTTGAGACTTACTAGTTACATCGGGTTATGCTACCGAAAAGGCGGCTGAGCTATGAACAGAATGATAAAGAAAATAAAAGAACCAACATCTGAAAATGCGTAATTACACAATCATTAAGTTGTAAACAGGTATAGAAAAAAAAGGTACGTTTGATATCGGCATACTGGGTATGAGCTGTTGATCAAGAGAAAAAATTACAGATCTTAATTTTTTTTATTTTTTGGTAAATTGTCCCCGTCATCCTACTGCCTCACATGTTTGCGTCACATTTTAGCAGCAGCAAATCTGTCTGCATGCTTCGGCTACTTGTTCTCCGTGTATCCTTACAGTTTTTCTTTCTCCAGGACGAGCCCTATTCCGCTTACTGACTACGCCTTCGGCTATGCCTTTCATATCTATTGCCGTATTTTTTAAATATTTCTACAAGCTTTCCTGTAATCCTTTTACTTTTCATAACTTCCTAACGAGGAATAATAAATTTGTTGTCCTTATAATAATTACGAATATAAAGAAGACATTACGTATTATTACAGGATGATCACAAGGAAAGGGAAATAATTTGGTAACTGATAATACAGCTTAAAATAAGAACAAAAGTTCATACAAATAAATGTCCAAAAACGCTTTATTATTAAAACAATTTTTTTTAGTATAATAAGTTTAGATCTTTGAAAGATTAGGTTGGCAACACTAACTGTATGCTGTTTGAAATTAATGTGAATACTCATTGCTGTCATAAAATTGTGGTAACGTGTTAATAATAAACGTTAGACGGTTTAGTTGTTTTTGATATAATTTTTATCGTTTTTAATTATTTTGTAGAACCAAATTACGTAGTTTTGTATTTGTTGTTCTCTAAACTTATCTACATCTTTCCGAATGAATTTGAATCTAAAAAAGCGAAATTTCATTTTGAATTCTTTGTTTAAAAATGCCGCGTCTCTTTACTCGTGCAGCATATGCTTATAAGCTGATTTTTGTGTACTGCTTTTGCGATGAAAATGCTCCAGCTGCGGTGGAAGATACCGACTTAGGTACCCTGGACGAGTAGTTCCAATCCGTAAAGTATTTTGTAGAATTTTTAATAATCTTTGTGAGAATGGTACACTTCCCAGTGCTCATGTTTCATCTGAACGTCAACCGGTACATGTAAAAGAGAAAACCTTCTTCAGGTGGTACAACGTAGTCATATAACAAGCACACGAAGAATTTCTTCACAAGTACAGTATGGAGGAGATTACATTGTAGTACTGGAGTACATTACATTCTTATGGACTGCGTCCTTATCATGTTCAGAAAGTTTAACACCTACAGCTTGGTGACCATGCCAGTAACTGCAGTTTTGTCATTGGGTTAACAATGATTATCCCTTAATTCCGTAATATTTTCGGATGAAGTTTCTTTTACCCGTAATGGCATAAACAACACACGAAATTCAAATCGGTGGTCTGAAGAAAGCCCAGATGCTATAGTTGAATTAAATCTCCAGCAATGATTTTTGGTGAACGTTTGTTGTTGCGCGATCGAGAACCAATTAAAAGGCCCATTCATATTCGAAAAACATGTCACGGGGAGAAATTATCTGGACTTTTAAACAATGAATTTTTTACAGTGCTTGAAAATTTCTTGTTGGCGAAACGAATTGAAATGTACTATCAACTTGATGAAGCATCAAGAAGACATTTCACGAATGAAGTAAGATAATTCTTAGATGAAAAATTTACTGGTAAATCAATTGGACGTAGAGGACCGGTAAATTGGGCACCTACATCACCGGGCCTTGCTCCCTTAGGTAAACAATGATAAAATTAAAAAAAAATTAAAAAACCGACGAAGCCGATTTGCAGAAACATATCTACTGCAGCGCCGTAAAACCGTAAAAATGATCTAAGAACTTGCTCTGAGGTTATACCTATGTAATGCAAAAAATCGCATCGAAATCGGTCCAGTAGCTTTTGAGGAAAATGATAACACACACAAACAAACAACCTCAAACGCATATACCGACTCCGTTCCGTCGTGGGTAAAAAGTAGACACACGGTGAACTGATCGCTCGCATTCTCAATGCTGCTACCCTCATCAAGGAATGCGAAGATTTATTTGGTTGGCGACAGAAAATGTAAGGGAACTAGTTGAAAAGTGCAGCAATGTCAATAATGGAGTTTTCGAACATTTTTTGCAAATTAAGACATATAAAGCGCAGTGAGTATTTTTTTAAAAATGCAGTAGATTAAAAGTATTTTAATTTTTCAAAGGTTTAAATTTAATATTCTAAAAATAGCTGTTAGTACAAATTCGTACATCTCTCTCTTGTTTTGTTCTGTTTTGTCTTTAATAACAAAAGTTGATTTTTTTTTGTTTTCCATAAATTTTATTATATCAAATATTTCAGAATGAAATTCTCTATAAGTTTTGATAATAAAATTTATGCATTTATTAATCATTTAAGGAAGTTGTACTTCAAACCTAAAAAAAACGTTTTTTTGTCCCCGAATTTTTCTGTTTTAAGTTGAATATCATGAAAACTACACAAGAAACCACTAATTTTACCCCTTAATGTAAGGTGTTAAAAATTTCCGTATGACCTCATTTCACCGGGGGAACTGAAATCATCGGGGGGGGGGGGGGGGGACGAAATGTTTCGCTAGCCATAACTCGATAACAAAGCGTTTTCGGACATATGTCTGTTTTGGCACATGTTTGTATGAACTTTTTTTCTTATTTCAAGCTCTAAAATCAGTTCCCAAATCATTACCCTTTCCACCTGAATCACTCTGTAAAAATTCATCATTATCAACCGATTTTCATACTCGGTCTCTTAGTGTTGTCTTATTACATCATCTCCAAACATCATCGTTATTCAGTGAATATTCTGCAGTTCCTTCATTTGTTTCGTTAACGCTCATAATCTTCATATCAGGTGATTCTGATCCCAACGTTATTGAACCTTCAGTAATACGTTTAATGTTTAATACACTTTTGTATTTTCTTACATTTTTATTCCACAGGTAAACTGTAGTATTTGAGTCAACTGTTTACCTCTTATTCAGTATTTCCGAAATCTTAGTTTCAGTCATAATTTTTTCATATTAAGTTTCATAAATTTGATACTAGCTGTTACGTAACTCAAAGCCTTCAACCGTAATTTTCTCTTAGTTTTTTGTCTAGACAGGCCTTCAAGTCGGTAAAATTCAGTCGGTTTTAGGCTGTTCCAGTCATTTAAAAAAGACTTCGGGTTGATCGAAAAATATTTCCATGAGAGGAGAGTATGCATTTCTTTAACTCATATTCTCTATACTAAGTATAAAAGGATATTAATGGGCGCCTAAGTTTATTTATAAATTTAAATTCGTTAATAATTAAATTCAGTACGAAAAACATAAACGCTGAGAGTATTTTCAAATAATAAATTCATAACGTTGAGAAATTTAACCGGATGCTATACGGATTTTCCAAGTGAACATTTGGAAAAGTGGTTTTAATAATCCCTATATGATATCCGCCTCTCTCGTCAAATATTTTGGTTTTAATAATCCGAAATCGATTAATATATTGTTTTTAAATTCTTCATAGTTTTTAGAAGCTACAAAAATTGGTTTCTATATATGCCTCCGTAGTTAAGTAGTTCAGAACCATCACATCTACTTATAAATAAATAAAAAATTACAATATTTATTTAAAAAAATCATTCATGTTATAATTCAGACTGAAAATCGCCTTAAACTTTAGTTCGCATTACAATGTTCTTAATAAAAGAAGTTAAGCAACTAAAAAATAGGTTCTCCGAAAGAAGCGCGTAAAAAAGGCTGAAATAAAAATAAATTCCATATTTAGAAGTACAGTCTCCTTCACAATAATTTATTTTAAATATTGATGATTTAATTCTACAAGATTCTGCTTTTACCTAAACCCAACCAGAGAATAGAAACTGGTTTTGTTGTCCTTTACTGGAATCAGTAGCGTCATTTTTACGCATTCCGATATGTTTTTGTAAAATGCGATCAAATATCTTTTATATATTATTTGGTATTTAAACTAAGAGAAATTAATCCTCAAAATTAAATTTTATTAATTAACGACCTAATTATTAACTTATTTCCTTATAAAGTATTGTAAATTAAATATCAAACAATCCTTCCTTATTTGTGTTTTGTTATTTAAATAATATTATATAATGTATGTGCGCGGTGTACGTATAAGCGGAGGATAATTTCCTATGTTTGTTTTCTTGCGTGTATAAATGAGGTAAATTTACACAACCCCCTCATCATATTGATTGTTTTGTTTCTCTTGTGAGTCAGGAAAGGTGTGACTCAGAGAATTACTCATGCTTCATTCCTGTTAATAAACATGATATTTTGTCGGTAGTTTTAAAGTGGTAGTTCGTTTAGGGGTAGTAAAAATCATAATTTTAAATTCATTTTCACTGAGTCAACTTTCTGAGTCATTATTATGAAATATTACTCTCGGCTCTCACTGAAATGAAATCTAACGTTATTTTATATATAAATTAAATGTACTGACAAGCACTTTTGGAGTGATTACTAGGATGAGCCGAACAAAATATTTAGTTAAATTCCTGAAATCAATGAGTTTTGCATGTTCAGTCCGTAGTTTTCAATGTGTTAGAACTACCTCGATGCTAATCAATCAATTTTTAATTTGACTTATCGTAAAAAGATTATTTTTCATCGTTCACTTGACCTGTTCGATGAAGTTCTCTGCAGCCTATATTTCTGATATCCTTAAATGTCAACATATTAATTACATTATACACATTTGTTTTATTATTGCTAGGTTTTCCGCAAAAATATACACTCTATTTAAATTCTGTTATCGATAACGAAACCTTATAATTAAAACCTATTTTTTTTTAAGATCTTCCCTTAGATCAAAACGAGAGCCTTTTTCTCCAGTCAATCTGAGAGAATCATGGGATGATTGATGCTGTTTGCTATGAAAGAAAATAGTAGAGTACAAAGAGCTTTGTGATTATGTTGCCGTTATTTACATTTCTACGATCTCGTAGTTTGGGGTTAGCCAGTAAAATATAACTTGTTTGATACGTTCATAGGCAATAATGTGTTTTATCAGGAACATGCACGAATTGTTTTATTACATATGCAACGTATGAAAAAGCATTGTTAGTAGCAAAACTGATCATACTAAATCTAGGAACAGTCACTAAACTGTATTTTAATACTTTACATGCTATTATAAATCGTCAAGTTTTAAACCGGTACAATTGTCAAAACAGAACTGGTGCGAGTCCTCGAATAGCTGTGATCGCAGTTAATGGTAAAATAGTTTATTAAATACTATAAAAATTGTATTTTGTACCCAACTGAACAGAATAAACTTTATTCTTGTAAGATGGTATAGATCACACACACACACACACACACACACACACACACACATATATATATATATATATATATATATATATATATATATATATACAGAGAGAGAGAGAGAGGGACAGACAGACAGACAGACACACACACACACAATAAAATTAATACATAAAGTAAATTCCATAAGTTTATGCTGTGACAAAAACAATTTTTTTTCACTGATTTTTGCTACCTTGAACGAAGTAAAGGAAGCATTGTGATCGCGGAAAATTTCGGTTATCAGATTTCAACGGAAATATCCATTTTGACTAGTTTCACGTAATGCATATACGTACGTATGTGTGTATATATCTCTTATGACTTTAAAACGATTAGCCGTAGGATGTTGACATTTTGGATTTAGAATTGTTATAATATCTAGTTGTGCACCTCTCCTTTTAATTGCAATCGACTAGACCAAAAGTGTCCAAAAAAGGCCAAAATTCCAAAAATTTGGATTTTGAACTTTTTCTTAACTACAGTAATGCCCTCATTGAGAGCTTTTCAACAATGAATAAGGTACTTATTTTCATCGGTTCCAGAGTTATAGACAAATAAGATTTTAATTAATGAAATAGCTTGATCTTACAAGAGGAAGGCACATCGGTTCGAATACGACTTCTTTTCCTTTTTTTTTAATTTAAATATATTGATTTATTAATAATAATTATTAACTTCTGATTGTAAAAAAAAATTTACGATAAATAATAATTCAATAATAACAATAAAAAAAAGAAAAACATCAGAAGTCATTAATGAAATAAAATTGTATGTACTTCTTACTTTAAAAATGTGTGTGTATGTAATAATGGTGATTCAAAGAAACGGGAAATTTTGAAAGTTGTGTTGGTAGCCGTGGGTGATTGGTACCACTTGATAAGTGGCGCCAGCCTCTCTAACCTAACCTGCCATTTAGTTGTCATGGATCCTTGGAGTGGTGCGCAACGTGCATTTGCTAACAAAGCGTTTTACAAAAACAATGACAGTGTGGAGAGGAGCGCGTAGAGAATTTCGCCGTCATTTTAATCTGGGACGGCACGACCGTGTTCCATCAGCACATGCAATTAAAACATGGATATCTAATTTTGAGAAAACTGGTTCGGCAATGAAAAAGAAACCTCTAGGCCGTGAGCGAACGGTCTGTACACCACAGAATGTTCAAGCTTTACAAGATGCTGTCACACGAAGTCCACATCGGTCAATCCGTCGTCTCTCAGCATCTTTACAATGGCATAGTTCAAGTGTTCGAAGAATGTTAGTGAAGAACTTGCAATACCATCCATACAAGTTGCAGATCGTCCAGGAACTGAAACCGAACGATGCAGTTGTGCGAGCACAATTCTGTAATGTAATGCTTCAGAAGATAAACAATAACGAAGAGTTTGTTCACGAACTGTGGATGTCAGACGAAGCGCATTTCCACCTCAGTGGATTTGTTAACAAGCAAAATTTCAGATACCGGGCACAAGAAAATCCTACTCAGCTACACCAGCGTCCGTTGCACAGCCAGAAAGTGACCGTGTGGTGTGTTATGTCGTCTTATGGTGTTATAGGCCCTTATTTTTTGAGGATGACAACGGTCTTGCGATTACAGTGACGTCAGCTCGTTACGTAGCCGTGCTTGAAACCTTTGTTGTGGAACAACAAAAGAGATTTCCACAGATTCTTAACACAGCCTGGTTTCAACAAGACGGAGCAACGTCACATACTGCACGAATATCGATGGCAGCTGTACGCCGATTGTTTGGACAACGTGTCATTTCACGAAATGGTGACATTTCTCCCAGATCGCCTGATCCCTCAGCTTGCGATTACTTTTTGTGGGGTCACCTTAAAAGCAAAGTGTTCCACAGTAGACCTGCTACAACGGAAGAACTGAAGGCAAAGATCCGAGAAGCAATTGCGGAAATTCCAGTTGAGATGTTACGTCAAACCATGAACAATTTAACGAAGAGACTTCGTGAGTGTTTACTTAGAAGAGGAGGTCACCTGGAAGATGTCATCTTTAAAAAATAAACTAAAATGTATGTATCCTAAAATGACAGCATTTGTACAATTGCATGAAATAAAATTCATTTTCTAAAAAAATGTCATTAACGTTATTTAATTTTTTAAATTTTCCGTTTCTTTGAATCACTCTGTATAAGGAAGTAATGCGGTGTCCATATCAGATTTTTGTCACTATTTTCTGTATGGTCACTTAAGACCAAATTATTACTATTTAAATCATACTATTAAAAACGTTCAAATTGATCCTCCTTGATTTTCATTTTCAATATTTTGAACACGTCTACAAACATTTTCCCTAACGCTGGCGTGACGGTTGCATTCACTTTTAAACAGGATTAATAAATAACAACTGTCTTGAATTATTAAGAGCGACCCAGTTTTTTACTTGAGCCCACATAGATTTAATTTATTTTTCAGTTGTAAACCCAGACGATGTATAACTATTGTTTTGTGCTAATTATTTTATTTTGCTTATTTTATCAAATGTTACTAGCGTTACAATGGGCTTTAATTTCTTAATAAATCGAGCGTAATGTTAAGTACTTTATTCCGGATGCATTATGTAAAACCATATCGAGCGATATTTTTCTAATGTGTTTTATAGTCTTCATACCATACCAGCTGTTCTTGATCTTTTCTTATCTAACATGTTAAGCATTGAAAAAATAATTACATAGCTTAACGGTATTTTAATGGATCAGACAGTGAGGGAATAATTATGTTACTGCTAAAAGGTCGGTACAGTTCAATTAATATCTCAATGTTTGTTTACAGTTTCGTCTAAAATTATAATAAATATATTTGATCACATGTGGAAGAAATTGTTGTAATTTATTTTATTTATAATGCGGACTATGTACTTTATCAAGTAACAAATTTAATAATAATGCGGAGAAGGTGAGTATCATTTTCATTTCTCAATTTTATAAACGGTTGTTCTTGCTTTTGTTTGGGTAAGCTACTCTTGTTTCCAAATTCACAGTATTTCTAAATTAGTTATTACACATCGAGTAACTGGTATAATTTAATCGTTAGGGTTCCGTAAAAAGGCAATGCCTCGGAACCGGTTGATCCTAAATCTCGGTAACCGGTCAGTAAAAGAAGGTGCTTTCACAGTTGTATATTTATCATCTTTCTACCGCAACGATCATGTAGGTTGATGATACGGCCGATTTAATGTAATCCGGCTGATAGAATGTAAAAAAGACATCTCATATAGGAAACGACAACATTAAAAAAAAATTGTTTATTAAAGAAATAATTGTAATGCCGAATTCATTTACCTTAACTTCATTTTAAGGGACCTGTAGTGAAATTACGGTTTATTTTGAATTTAAGCTAATTTAACCACTTAGCATGAAATGATCGATTATTCTGGTGGCCAAAAAATGTGTACGACACATGTTATTTGTTCAAATAAATTATCATCGCTGTGCCGCTGGGGTTATAAATATTCACACAAACAGGAATCGGCGAGATCCTGCTGGCGCCGCTCTCGCGTTTGGTTCTCCGATTCAAGGGTGCCTATGACGACCCACCGGGTTGGTCTAGTGGTGAACGCGTCTTCCCAAATCAGCTGATTTGGAAGTCGAGAGTTCCAGCGTTCAAGTCCTAGTAAAGCCAGTTATTTTTACACGGATTTGAATACTAGATCGTGGATACCGGTGTTCTTTGGTGGTTGGGTTTCAATTAACCACACATCTCAGAAATGGTCGAACTGAGAATGTACAAGACTACACTTCATTTACACTCATACATAATCATCCTCTGAAGTATTATCTGAACGATAGTTACCGGAGGCTAAACAGGAAAAAGAAAGAAAGGGTGATTCACAGTCAGTATGAGGGCATCTGTTTAGTGGTCAATAAAGTACTCGCAATGATTGACACTGGAGAGTGTATTTCATAATCGGTATCTGATCTACACGATCATACCCTTTCCATTTATCTGACAATTATCGTACCGGGTAAAATATTCTCTTTTATTGTTCGGATTAATGTTGAGAATATATCGGAAACACCGTACAAAAAACATTGTTAATCTTTCCTGCAGATGCCGCCAAAAACCTGTTGTCGAGGAAGCATACGGTCGATGTAATAGTTACTGAGCGAGAGCGTTTCACCGTTGTCGAATACTTTGACCGAACCACCGATATTAATTGGCTTATTTAACGATGAGTTGGAACATGCCTTTCACATATCGTTTTTCAAACCCGTGCTTGTCTTAGGAGACGTTTCAGATTCGGTCATACGAAACTTCTGCTGAAATATTTATTAACCTATCACGAATAAAGTAATGACGGTAATCAACGGTAATTTGGAGTACTTAAACCGTGTTCTTCCGTAAAGCCTCTGCTGGGTGAAACGTTTGCTTATCGCAACACGCCTGGTGGTCCTGTTTACAGACAACTGCAATGGCAAGACCCATTCGCGATAAGTTCGTTTCGCCCGTTCGTGACTTGACCCGTCGGTGAAGTGAGACATATCCATTTGTCCAGCAAAAACTCGAAGTCGATCGCCTAATTTGGAACGTTACGGTCAAGCTGAGAACCGACATGTTAAACAGGTAAACTGAATTGAAAACAAGTAAGACAACCTGAACTATCGAAGATAAGATAAAAATAATACTATCTCGCAGAAGAGAAAACCAAAGCGGTAAAAATGCGATAACTGATAACAAATAATATAGAACGTGAACTATGTATTATATGAAACGGCGTGAATACGCATAAATACCCTGCTGAATTCATCGGAATTGTAATAGAACATTTTGAAATGTTGTAGTTTTTTATAAGAGACCTAAGAATGGAAAGGACACGAGTTGATAAAGCGACTAGTGTTCGTGTCATGTCAGATTTAGAAGATACGCATGTGATAGGAGGATGGACACACCTTGGTGCAACGGCGGACTGTCTCAATACTTGGCGCAATAGCTGTTATACAGTAGTAGACTACCATATTGTATGAACAATTAAAACGCATTATTGTCGACAAAATTAATTTTTTGCTTAATCAAAATACGATACGAATAAATTAATTTTAATTATTTTCTGTTATTTTTATAGACTCATATTTTGTAATTATATGAAAAAATATATTAAAAAAAGCAAAACAGGAATATTATTTGACGAATCCAACCAGGATATCTAGCATTAACAGGAAGCAGCAATATAGACCAACCATATGTCGTATAGCCATATGTTTCAAAGTGTTGTCTGGTGAGAAAGACTGGATCCTTTTTCACTTCCATCGCGTTTACAGGATGTTGTATTCTACAATATTTTTTTCATCACTTTTAGACTGAAATATTTCAGGAAGGATTTTGCCGAACAAAAATTAAGATTACAAATTTAGCCGATCTCAATTTTATTTTAAACTAATATGAATAAAATGTTCTAGTGCGATCCAGTAACGGTAGAGATAATATATGTTACTAGAAACTCTAACTAATGTTTGAAGTAGGTATAAAAATATACCATGCTGTATAATTTTTTATCTATAAATAAATGTATGATATAAATGAGATATAAATGTATGCGAGTCGTATTATAATTTAAAAGTATCTGGAATATATGGCACGGCTGATCGGTTGTTTTGTCTTTCAAATCTGTGCTACGGCGACAAATTATTATACCAAATGGTAAATAAAAATCGACGTAAGTTTTAGAAATTTTGGATCTCCTAAAATCCCCAGTTTTATTTATTGTAGGTGTAACGGATTCAAATCGACAATTAGAAGAGGCATAAGTCAAAGTTGCTTTCTCTAAAAATCATGATATTTATAATGAATTTTTTATCATCCTTTTATGTTGTACATTTTTTGGTACTCAGATTATAATGGTAAGTTTGATACTGTGTAATGTTCAAGTTAGAGTTTTAAATCACTGTAAATCTCTAGTGTAATATTTAACTCGTCAGAAATTCAGTATGAATTTACATAGAGTAATTTGATTAATTTTCCTCTATAGAAGGAGAGAAAAATACTTCTTACAATAATTTTTTTTTTCTCTTATAAATTTATAATGAAATTCACTATGACGCAACAAAACTAGAAATCGGAACATCGATTCATTCCACTGAATCTTTAATTTTAATTTATTCCGGTTTAACTATCTATCTAAAATCTTAGATATCATATTTATAATTATATTTGTAACGAATAACGTAAATTGTACTTGTAAATCTTACGTTGAGGAATTAATAACACAGTATAAATTAATATTACAACTAACCTAACATGTAACCACTATAGGGTACTAAACTATATGTTTATTTTTCTCTTCAGTTATTTTGTTAAAATCTAACATGTGAATAAAAAAGTATAGTTTTAGCGAGTAGTAAAATATCTATTTTGTAAAAAACAAGAATCTAAAGTGATTTAAAAAAAAATTAATTCAGCATTTAGTACGAGAGTAATGTGCAATAACAATTCGCCACACGTTGAAATTATGACAATTCTGTCAAAGCACGTTAAGACACACACACACACACACACACACACACACACACACACACACAAATACACGCAGAGTGAGGGGGAGAGAGAGAGAGAGAGATAAGTGAAATTTGAATTTGTTGTAATAATACAAAAAAGTAATATTATTTTATCTAAAAACTAGCCGGTTGGGCTCCGCCTCCTGAATCCCCGAGCCCTAAGTAAGCCCTGGCGACCCCCGGAACCTCAGGAGCAGAGGGTCCTCGGAGCCGCCCTGGGCTTATTCCGGACCGCAGAGTTCGCTACACTCGCCATTATCGTCTAGTCAGAGGGCTCCGCTCCCTGGCCGATGTAGTGCTCGTTACCCTCACGTGGTGAAAATAATACTGATAAATAACAATTAAAGTTTTCACGCCTTACAGAGACCTGAAAAAGAAACTAAATTACAAAAGACAGAATAATAGTAAACAAGGTAACTAAAGTGCACACACTCTGACGGTGAAAGGTTCGTAACTTATTTTCATTGCCAACGCGACAGAAATATAATAATGAAGTAAAAGAATTAATCTTTTTTTTACTTTTATAAATATCTTTAATTCATAACTTCACCCGCAAGGGGGGCTAGCGCCTCGGTCTATGACTTAAAACCTTCTTTGGGCTAACACGAATGTATACTGCAAATTTGAAAGCAATCGATCGGTTGGTTCTCGCATGATGCGAGAACAAACAGACAGACAAACATTCAGCTTTATAAATAAGATAATACTGTATACTCGTATATAAAATTGCATCGTATATCTAATAAATACATAATGTATGTCGTATTATAAATATAAATTATTTTTAATAGTAATGTAAATTAAGAAAAAAAATTGTAAATATATACGGAAAATTCTCCTGTAAATTCACTCTAACCTGCTAAGAAATAGTTACACCTGCTTGAAAATTATGATGCGCGCAACTGACTGTACGAATACTGGAGAAGAATTTTCGAGTCGTAAGGGAAGAAAAATTATCGCAAGGCCGCATTGTAATACTATCGTAGTTGTTTACTCGATGTGATTTTGAAGCCAGAAATTGTCAAACTTACCAGGATTTTATGCAGTAACTCTAAAAGGTTTCGCTTGCTTGTCACTGGCAAAAAGCAATGTCTTAGTTCGATCTGTTCGAGAAATTTTATTTTTCTATGTCTTTATATTTGTCTATTCGTTCTGTCCATTTCATCTCTATTGTCTTCACGTGTTTCGGCACCAATTTACTGAGCTGTGACTGAATGGTGTATCCTTTCTAGAAATAAATCTGCTGCACGTCCGCTGTTGTGCAAAGTAGTAAACATAATTCAATGAGTCGATTGTATTATTAGCTAAACTGCGGTACTTAGACTCAGTTAAAAGAATTTAAACGTAGAAACGTCCTATACTTAATTATTTTTATAATAACTATTTAAAAAGATTATTTTGTTCATTGTAATACTAGCAATTATGCTTAGAAATTTCGTTTCGAAAAGTGACTCATGTCAAAAGTGAAGATATCACTGGCATCATGCAAAGAAGAAAGATTTAAAAAAACAAGGCAAAATATACAAAGATAAAAACTTTATGAATACTTTTCTTTGTTTGGATGTTTATACGATTTCAAAAATTTAGTTTTAAATTTTAATATTAATTACCTACTTTGATTTAAAGGAAGATTAATAAAATATATTCTTATAATACATTATAGCTGTACAATTTATTCAGAACTGATTCCAAATTTCGTTAATGTTTTAATTTACGCGGCGTTTTACGCCGCGTCAGTTAATAGAGTACTGTAAATAATGTAAATAATATTTTTTAATAGGTCGATTGAGCGTCGGTTTTCACGTGCGGTGGTAAAACAGCACTGTTTCAAAAAAGAAAATACGAAGGAACTGGCTGAGAATATCGTTGTCGTTGTGTATAACGGCGATCTTAATTGCCTACCAAGTACCTCGGTATAAAAGTCATTATACGAACAGCATTATACTGCACCCTAGATGAGGACATTTTGTAGCGCACCGTTTCCCTTAGTTAATAAATAAGTACTAATTTAGGTAATATTGTAATAATACGAAAACACCGATTAAAAAATTAATGAAAATTCGTAATAATACTTTATTATAATAATAGGGTATAAATGATACATTAAAATGAAACAATTTTACTTAAGATTCAGATTCAGGTAAAAATTAAAAGTCAGACCTTTAAAATTATTGTTTATTAAATACCCCAAGCATTTCACATACTGCAGTCTGTCCATTTCATTATATTTACGTATTTTGTTTTTTTAACAAGTCATTTTAATATCTGGTTACCCGATCCTTAATTCTAAGAGATTCGTTTCCGCTTTTCAATTTGAATTTGAAGTATATGTTTGAAATTCTAAAAGAATATTCAAAAAATTATTTAAACATGGCTTTGTAAAACCTTCCATTAAATTTGAGTGAAACGATTCGCAGCAGTCAACCGACTGCTGCTTTTCTAAAATAGCTGTGTAACCGGTCCATATCGATGATGTATTTTCACTGCATTTTCCGATATGTATAGAAACAAGCAAAATATAAATATAACAAAATGTAAAACAAACAAAATGTTTTTCAGGTAATAACGGATCAATGACCAACGGCTTGGTGAGCTTATTCGTGGTGTTCTCTACAGGTGCACTAAACAGGAGGTAAAATGTGATTTAGTGAATGCGCAGTTTGTGAACGCCCGTAAATACAAATTATATACAGTAAATCGGGCAGTTACGATCTTTTTTGATTATTTAGGTAAGGGTTAATACGTAATTTTGAATTTTCATCGATGTTAAATCGTTAAACTAGAGTAGAAAGGATAAAGTTTGTTAGTTAACTTTTTCAGATCGCTATTTTAAATTCGGATCCTGTGAAAAAAAATCTGAAAAATGTAGTAAAAGTTATATTTCTAAAACGCAAACATTTCTAACACACATCTCTGCATTTGCGATCATATTATCTAACACAGTTAGTTATTAACTTTTGAAACGAATTCGGTAAATTAGAGCTTCTTTTGTATATCTTGTCGTAAAACATATTGAGTTAAAATCCACAATAAATTTTTTTTAAACAAAATTAAGATTTCTTCAAACTTCCGTTCCTGGCATTCTTTGATTTTTACTCGGCGTAAAAAACTTAGTAAAAATAACTGAAAATTTTATATCTTGTTTAATGGAGTGGAAAACAAAAAAAACGAAATATTTTGCTTTCAAAACAATACAGAAACTTAAAAAAATCGAAGTTTCTGGAGAAAAAATTTCACCTTTCGCACTAAAGCGAACTGGGTAAATTCATTTTATCATACCACACGTTTGGTAATTTTAAGTTATTGTAAATATACTGGGTTGAAAAAAATTGTACAAGGTTAACATAATTTGACAGTTTGAAGCCGGTAAAAAAATTAAGAACAAACACCAATCCAACAACAATATACCAACTCTTAATTTGTCATCGACTTGAAAAATAAGAAGAAACCTAAAGAATTGAAAAATTAGTAATTTTTATACGTACGTGCAGATTTTTTAGCCTATTTTATTTTTAAAATTTAATTTATTTTACATATGTTAGTTTTATTACTTAGGCCTATTAAAAACGTTCCTCCTATGAAGGAAAGCTATTCCCAAAAAACAAACCTTCGTAAAAATAGTTAAGAATGCCCTGAAAGAATGCAAAGAAAGCGACGAAAATAACGTAAAAATTTACCGAGCTTGAACTATGACTCTCTGGAATGTGGTAATATTTAGTATTTTTAGTGTATTTTGATAAAAATAGGAAAGGGATAAGGAGAACTGACGTAAGGATTTCTATCGTGCGTGAAATAAGGATTTCTGAATTGCAATAATACTGTGTTTATTATTTTTCTAGTTTCTCAGTTTATTTCTTAATTTTTTGCAAAAATATACTGGAGTATCTGAGTGTTTTCAAGCATTGTATCGTTACGCTGTAACGTCTAATTAAGAGACTCTCAGTCTTTTTAGCATCACGACCACCAAAAAGTGAATAAAAAAAGTTTCTGTTCAAAAAGTGAACAAAAAATGAATATTTAGCGACGCGCAACCTTAACCTAATTAAAATTATTTAGTTGCGTTGATAGCGACGGGTATGAACATGCATGTATAAAGTATACAAACCTGAGCAATTTAAGGTTCCAACCTTATGTGTACGTGCTCCTTGTAATTTGGTCTGCTTGCATAATATTCGCTGTGAGAGCGTCATGTTTGAACATGCATATGATACGTTTGAACACGTCATGCTCTCAACAGTAAAAAGAGGCGTAAGGGATTGCAGAACGTCTGTTTAGTTTCGAATGCGAAGCGCGGGTCTGGTGCCTTTACTTAAGTTTTTAGAAGGGCAGTTGCATTGAAAATACTAATTATTGAGGTTTTGGTTGTGAAAAACACAAGTCCTCTCTGATGAAAGCATGAAGCTATCAAAATTAATTCAACACTTGGAAATTAAACATCTGGATCACAAAAGCAACCCTTGGAACTTTTCGAAAGAAAATTACATACTTTGAGAAATCAATACGATTCTATTTGTGAATCAAGAGCCAAATTGATAAAAGTACACTTAAAGCATCTTATCTCGTAGCATTAAAAGTAGCTAAGATGTCCTATACAATTGCAGAAAACCTCATACTGTCTGCTGCAATTGATATGGTTAGTGTTTTAATACGGGTGGAAGAAGCAAAAAATTGAAAAAAAATTCCCGCTTTCTAACGACAAAGTATCAAGGTGAATGAATCAACAGATGAGGCAAACATCTTTCAGTTCTTATGTTTTGTGATATGAATGCGATAGTGACAGGTCAATAAAAGAAAATATGTTGTTTTGCAAATCGATACCTGGTCGTGCAACGTAACAGTGTCTTTTTGGTGTTTTTTTGAAGCTACTAAAAACCAATAAAATAGATCGGAATAAATGTATGACAATGTGTAGTGATGGTGCAAAGGACAGTGGAGAAGAACAGTGGATTTCTGAAAAAATAAAAAGTTCATCTTTAACCAAGGGCGGAATGGACGCACTGTTTCCTTCACAGACTTGCTCTTGCCATAAAAAATGTGCCAGAAAATCTAAAATATTTCTTTTTAAAGCTGAAAAAATGGTTAATTTCATTAAAAGTCGACCATTACAGAATAGGCGGTTTCTAAACTATGCGGTGAAATGGGCGAAAAGAAGAAATCTCTTCTTTTCCACACAGAAGTCAGATGGTTAATGCGAGGGTAAGTGTGAACCCGGCTACTGGAATTACGAGATGAATTAATAATGTTTTTCCAGGATAAACAAACGCCGTTCTCAATGCTTTTACAGGAAAATAAGTACATATTGCTGTTGGCTTACTTAGCTGATGTACTTTCACATTTAAACCATTTGAGTGTGATTTTACAAGGATGTGATGAAAACATTTTATTTATGACAGACAAAGTTTATGCTTTCATTAAGAGGCTTGATATCAGGATTATTCGCCTTCAAAGCAAACATTTTGAAGTGTTTCCACTCACTTCCAATTATATTAAAAAAAATTTGGATGAAGAAGACACTATTATTCACCACAGTTTGGATAGCATGAAGATGCATTTGCGTGAGCTAAAAATTCAGTTAGCGGAGTATTTCCTGGAAGATAAAAATGATTTCTCCAAGAGATGGGTACTGAATCGATTTAGTGAAAATGCTGTTGCAGCTGCTAAGTTACCAGTCGAGATTTATGACCGGCTCATTGAAATGTCTGCCAATAAAATGTTACAACTGCAGTTCACATCTGAAGATTTAGATACGTTTTGGCTTGAAAGGAATTTTCTTTTATCACAAAAACAATTTGCTTTTGTATGTTTCTAACACAGATCCACATGAGGAGAAACGTTTAAATGAAAAACAAACGCAACCATCTCATCAATTTATTTTCTTTACATGTGTACTTTATAAATGTAAGTTAAATGTTTATAATAAGTAATTGTTATGTAAGTAAATGCTTATATATAGGCCACCTGCAAAAGGTGTGGCGCGGATGGTCATAGGTATGGGAGCCCGCTATGCCGACAATAAATATCTTGCAATTAAATACCAACAGGGTCTAGGCAATCTCATGACCTGTTATGGGTTATGGCAAGGGAAGTTGGTGGAAACTTGCTGATGGTCTAGGAGCCTAATAGAAGAATAGTGGCGAATGCTAGATGGTTTACAGATCTGGAAGGAGACTGTGCAGTTGCCATGGTTGAAGGTAGGCGTCATGTAACCAGCAGTGGTAATGGCAGAGGATATGTTTGAGTTGCGTTGGCGGGATGGTATCAGTTCAGCTGTTACGTTTCTCCGAACATACGTTGGAGGAATTCTCCGAGTTTTTTGGCCTCTGAGGTTAGAAGTAGAGGGGCCCGATAATAATAAGAGGTGATTTTAATGCTAAGAGTCACGAGTGGGTGCTGGAGTGGCTAACGAACGGGGAAGGCAGCTTGCTGAAACGATGGCCTTCAAGGGAATGGTGTACCTTAATGATTTTGGGGCGCATACGTTCCACAGGAGGGGAATGGGGTCTGTTCTGGACCTGGCATGCGACCTAAGTGAGTCACATGTTGGCCTGACTTAATGGAAAGCTTTGAAGAATGAGACGCTCAGCGACCATAGCTGTATTGAAGTGGTTGCTGGGCGAGGTGGATCTGAGAGGAGATACGGTTCGGAAGGGACAAGATGAATCAGGAAGAGTCCTATTTCATGAGAAGCTCTCACATACCTATCCTTAGGGAGGTATTCTTGAGGAAGGTGGAGGACTAGGATAATATCAAATTAGAAGAGGTACATCAGATTATAATTGAAGCCTGTAGGAAGGTACCTGAAGACAGTCGGAACCGGTCACGGCACAGGAAAGTCTACTATTGGTGGAGCACCGATATAGAGGAATTAAGGAGAAAATGTATTGGGCTCCGGAGTAGATTCATACGAGGAAGGAGGAGGGAAGATCGAGTAGAAAATGAAAGGGCGGCACTCGTCTTGAGACGGGCAAGGAAGGATCTTAGAAGGGCCATTGATAGATCCAAGAGGGAGAGGTGGCATGAGATATGCGCTAAGCTGAACCAGGACCCCTTTGGGGACGCTTATCGTGTAATCATGGGCAGGTTTGGGAGGGCCTTGCCTACACTTCCCGGTGCTCAATTGGTGGAATTGTTCCCTTTGAGAATTGTTTCCCCAGGATGGAAATTGGAGACGTCGGGAGATAGTTGCTGAGGATAGTTCCTCGGTTTACGCCGGGAAAGTTAGTAGAATATGCCGTCGCTAAATTCAGGCCACATAAAAGTCCGGGCCTTGATAGGGTCACGACCGAGGCCCTTAAAGTGATTGTAGAGGCGTCCCCCCATGGCGCTATTGGAACCGTTTGATCAGACCATATGTAGGGAGAGTATCCCAATGACGTAGAAGGCGGCCAGATTGGTTCTGGTTCCGAAGGAGGGGAGGCTTCAGACCAATTTCTCTAATTAATACGTTGGGAAGTTGTTTGAGGCCCTCATTACCAGGAGACTGGATATTGAGTTGGAGCGGCAGGGTGGGCTGTCCTGGAGACAGTATGGTTCCAGAAAGGGACGGTCCACCATTGACGCAATTAAGAGTGTTATGAAAATGATCAATGACGCTACTAAGGGGACGAGACACTCTATGAAGATAACTTCAGTGATCTTAGTCGACACTAGAAATGCATACAATAGCATTAAGAGAAATGCTATTTTAGATAGTCTGACCGACAAGAAGATTCCTCCATACTGGTCAGGATGATCCAGGAATACCTGATAGGTAGGGAGATAAGGACAACTACAGCGGAAGGAGAAGAGGTCGTCGTGGCCATGGAAAGAGGGGTGCCCGAGGGGTCAGTCTTGGGCTCCCTGTTATGGAATGTGGCCTACAACGGCCTTTTAGGGGTTGAATTACCTCCGGGGGTTCAGTTAACGACAATGCGCTGATTATCTTGCGGTGGTGATGACGGGGAGAAATGCCCAAGAGGTTCGGACTCGTGCGAATGAAACACGTGTTGTCCAGTGGATATGAAGGACAGGGGACTGGAGGTCTCAGCTCGTAAGATAATTATGATCCCGATGACAGGGAGGAGACAGATCCCTCAATTTTCGATTGAGCTTGAAGGCACGAAGGTGATCTTATCGAGGAAACCCAAATACCCTAGTATTTGGCTGAGCACTGGAAGAGGTTTCTCTACTCATGTGGTAGAAACAGTCAGGAAGGCCGAACGGGTGACCTCGGCGTTTTGCAGGCTGATGGCAAACGTCGGCGGACCCAAAGTCTCCAAGCGGCGAGTTATTGCTGCTACAGTCACTTCAACGATGTTGTATACAGCCCCGGTATGGTCAAAGACGCTTGGCTGAGACGGTATGCCCAGAAAGCGAATGAGGATGGAGAAGAGGACATACAGACGGCTAGCGCTGCGTATCACGAAAGCGTACCGCACTATCTCGATTGAGGCAGTGCTGGTGATAGCTGGGATGCCTTCGGGGTATTTGCTTGCGGAGGAAAGGCAAGATCGGTATTAAGGAGTAGATCGAGCTGTGGCTAGGACTGCCCTGTTAGATCGTTGGCAGAGTAGGTAGAACGATGCGTCGACTGGTCGCTGGACGCATAAGTTAATCCCATGTATTAGAACATGGTTATGATAGGAAGCACGGGGAAACGGTCCAATGGTTATTGGGCCATCGACCGTTCAATAAATTCCTGCACGCCAGGAAGAGACAAACGACCCCGGGGTGTTGATAATGTGGCCTCCCGGACGACGCCGATCACACTTTCTTGGAGTGCCCGAGGTGGGCGGCGATGCGGCCAGTTAGGGGACAAATCTCCCCATAGGAAATGATGGAAAGGATGCTTGTTCTGATGACGAATGGAACAAGTGTTGTAGATGGTTCTGGGATGTTCTTTCTACCAAGATGAACGAAGAAGCGCATTAGAGGTAGTATATTAATGGTGACCCCGGCAGCGGGGATCCAACCGGATCGTTGCTGCTGGGTGCCCTCAGGGGATGCCTGAAACCGTGGGTCGAAGGCTACACAGGTATGCCCGTTGACACGCATGATGGCGACGAAGACCTTATTAGGTGGTTCCATCACCAGGTCGTTAAGAGGGAGTGGGGTTTTAGTGGGTCCCACCGTGCATGCGGTGAACCCCACACACCCAGTATGTACGGGCTAGTGGGTGTTTCGTTGAGGCAAATTTTCCCACTTCCGACATAAAACAAAAAGTTTATAATAAATGACTTTTTTCTCATAAAATGATTTCAGTATTGTATACGTGTAAAGTTATAGGCTAATTTCGCGACCTCCTTTCACATCACCGCAACCCCCAGGCTGAGAAACGCTGATTTGATTTTAAACAAAGATGACAAAAAAATCTTACATCACCTATAAAAACAGTGATTTCCATTTAAAAAATGTACAAGTTATCTGAAAATTTTACCAGAGGAACTTCCCTTCCGCAAACAATAAACTCTTAATATATATATATATATATAAAGAAAGTACCGCCGAATTGAGGACTTTCTTTTATTCTGAAGTCGGTTGAAAGTAGCGATATTCGTAATTAATGGTAAGGTGATAGATTACACCTGAAAAGTTGTAAAGTTTGATTTATCAAAGACTTATCTATGATTTATTAATTTTGCAAACTATCGACAAAAATCTGTAAAAATATTAATCAAAGTTCACAAGTTATTCTTTTATTCAGATGAGAGTCAGTGCCTATAAGAAATTATTACTTTTATTTAAATTTAACATTATTAACATTAATATTAAAGATCATTATTTCTGCATGATTATACGAAATCGTCAAATAAGAGCTATGCAATAATTTATTAGTTATCTAAAAATTAACTAAAATTAAAGTTCTTGTATTTAAGTTATTTAAACAGTATTGTAATTGCACATACGCGCGCGCATGTGTTATATGTAATATTTATATATTAAACTTTACAGTACATTATAAATACACTTTGGCTTGGTTAATTAATTACATTAATAATGGTAGATTTTAATTTTATGAATACCGGCTGTCTCCTGTTAATTTGTATAAAATTTAAATAAACATGGGACGCAGGCATCTGCAGGAGCAGAAAGTTCGCTGTTAGGCGTTTTCTAATCGATTGTGTAAATTGTATAAGTCGTAAAAGAACTGCCGCAGCCCAGCGCAGCCTGATTTTAAATGCCTCACCAAATAAGGGCAGATGAACAAACGTTGCATGACGTCATCTGAGGTGAGTCATGCTTGTTCCAATACATAACATTCATCCTACACGAAATGCCACTGGCCTCAGTTTGTTATTGAACTGCACGTCCTCTGGCTTTCCATTTAAATTTTAAACAACATACTCATATTTATTTTTAAACAAAATAAATCATACAAATTAAATAACATATCACAAGAGTAAACCACAAACAATAATAAATGTTTTATTTGCACATGCGTGTATGTAAAATGTAAATACACACACACAGACACACACAAAAATATATATAATATGATGTCGTAAATCTGAAACTTTTAAAGAAGTTTACGCTGGAGACAACTGTGCCAAATTAATGACATGAAACATAAGTAACGCAAAGCGATTTCGAAAAGCCTTTTGATGAAACATACTGACCTAATCAGACTGAAGCCGTCTTTGTTATTTTGTTTTGTATTTTTGTGCAATACACCTGCTTTTTTTGAACCATCATAGAGCATCATCGGTGGATTTTCCTTATCTTTTATTGTATGAAACCTAAAATTCTCCGAAACTGTCTTAAACTGAAAGTATTCTTTCAGTATTGTTCTTTGCCAGTTGTGGTAACATTAATCGATTGCAAAGACGCTAATTCTTTAATGATGACAAAATTTGAGTTCATCCACAAACAAAACAGATGGAAGGTATTAGTACAGTTAGCGGTTTTTTTATCAAATACGACTGGAAACGCCTCTGAAATATTAGAAAGATTCTTCTTAAGATGGTCTTTCATACTTTCAGCCAATTCGTTAATTTTATCGATAATGTTCGACATGACATACCTCCTCCTTTCAAAAAGATATTTCTTTCTGGTCAAATTATTTTAGCAGCTTTAATCACAACTTTAAGTTTATTCCTCTGAAGTGTCGTAGATATCTTGAAATTTTCTGGTTTTAGTCTCTTGTCTTATCGGTCGGCTGTCTTGGAAGCTCGCAAATAATAACTGAATAAGATTGTTTATTTAAATATTTTTTCGTCGAACTAAACTTTTCAATTCGTTCTTGGCCCAGATAATGCACTGTAATTGAATTTTGTGTAAAATTATGCCGCTTAAGATTAGCTTTCTGCATGTAAGAGGCGAAGAATTCACAAATCGAGCGATCAGGCTTATTCTTAATACTTGTGAAGAAGTAACCCAATTTATAACTATAATATTTTATTAATGAATATTTATAACAATAATAAAAAGAAAATATTAAAAGAAAAAAGTAAATTTCTTTTGAACTTGAAAGCCATTATGTTAGTGTCTATTTATTTTTTCTTCTGGAAGCCAGTTTTAAAAAAATATATAAAACGGAATATTCTAAGTAACCAAAAACAATTAAAAATCGAACTTAAAAATTAAAAAAATTTCAAAAGTACATAAATGTATTTCTGTTTCTGTTTTTTAATTTTTCCATTTCTAATATTTTAAAATTATTCTTTACTTCGCATAGTGAGAGCAAATTTCTCGCGGGCCGGAGTTTTTTCACGGCGATTTTAGACTACCTGTCAAAATTTGTCTTACGGCTTGAAAATTGTAAAGAATGTGAGGTAAAGGAGGGAAACGTCAAAGTTGCTTTCTCAAATGATGTTCAGTAGTCCCGCGTTGATCACAGTATATTTATGCAAGGCTTCAGCCTTAAAAAGAGAGGATATTCATATAATCTCCATTTAGATTCGGCACACTGATATGCAGCAATATATTTTACCTTACAGAAAAAGTTAACGAGAATCAACTCACTCATCACTTTTCCCATAAGTCTCGCATGGGATTTTGAAGTCATCGAGGATGCCATCGGTTACACTCTCCTTACTGAAATAGAATTATGATCTTGAATAAATAGCCATAAACTAAAGTATCTACGACATAAATTTAAGTTAATGAATAGTAGAAGATTTTTGTTTTGTTCGGCTGTATACAGCATGAATATAACATTACTGTTTCCAGTATCTTCTCTGTGAACTAAAAATTTCTTCAAACGTTCTTAAGATAATTTAACACGTTATTATGGAAAATACTGCGCATAAAAGGTGAAAAAAAAAACCGTAACTACATAGATATAAACACTTTCAGAACTTTTTCGGTATTCGAACGTTTATTTCTGAGGATACCTGAAAATATTAGCTCTCGTTTTATCTGAATCTTATAACTGTCAACTGAAGAGATATCTCTCAGAGTCGAATAGTCTCGATAGAGCTTTTGGTTTACGAGAATCTATGACCATAAGCAAGCGGTTATAAACAAAATGTTTTTCAACAATATGCGTCATAGAGGCAGATGACCTTATTTATTAGGATAGAAGAATTTGGGTAAGAGTAAAGGGGAGAGAGCAACTAAGATTTAGTTAAAGTACGTTTTACTGAGATCATTATTTTGAGATTTTTTGTATCTTATGCTCAGAACGGATACTGTGGAGTGAAATCCGAAGGCTTGCCCCCAAATACAGTCTGTTTTGTGTGAATTATGAGTTTTTGATGAATAATGATTAGCTGCGCAACCCAGTGACGAGAAGTGGATTTTGGTTATTTATTGCCAAATTTATATTTATTTACGAAATTATTTTAACTTAATTACTATAAGTTATTTATAACTTAGAGTTTCTCTCTCCAAAATCGGAAGGACCTATTTTCTACCCGTCTTTGATAGTTATAAATTTCACGTGAAAGGCAAGCGAGTAAAGTTTCGGTCCAATTATGAAAACAAGTTTGTCAATATTGTACTAGATAATTGATACCTTATCGACTACTGTCATTAATACAGTGAAACCGTCATTTTGAACGCAATAGAAATTTTAAAATATTTCACTGAATACGGGGAAAACTTTTTCGGCCAAACAAACTGACTTGACTAATAGTTTAAATAATAATCTTTAGGTTTAAAATACACTGGTAATAGGGAAATAGTACAGTGTTAAAAAATACACTCGAATTAATAAAAAAGTATTGTTACAGTCTTTGTACGTAATGAAAATGACGTATTATGTTCTTGTATTTTTATTCAATGGTTTCGACAAAGGCCCACCCAGTTTCAGGAATTAAAAAGTAAAATCATAAGATGATGAAAGTTTTATACCATAAGATGAAAGGTGAAAATTTCGTCTTATATGAAAAGAATTGTTTATGTAACAATTTCATGTTTTCATAGAAAATTTTATTGAGTAACAACCCTCCTCTAGTAGCTAATGAATATTACTGTATTCGTTCAGGTTACCCTTTTGAAAACTTCTGAAGTAAAAAGTTTAGTTGAACTCGATCATTCCCTCAAAACCGTTACGGCTAGATGTCGTACCAAGATCTTAACGTTCCGATGACCAAATCCAGGATTTCTAATATGTGAAATTATTTTAGACTCGCAATTAGAAGATATTAAGGAAGAAACAGATAAAATGCGGGCAATAATTTCACCTTCTGTGTCTTCTTTACATGAGCTACATTACCGATCCAAAATAAAATCTAGCAAGTACAAAAAAGCACAGTTAGAAGAAAAGAGAAAAGCCTCATAATATTTTTTATTTTCCGAAGAATATTATGACTTAGAAAACCGATTTTAAAAGATCCGAGTAAATCAAAATTGTTAGAAAGTTGTGTTTAGATAAAACTCAAAATTCTAACGATTCTTTGAAGATTGTAATATAGTCTATAATACCAAAAATTGCATTTGTAGAGTATATTCAACATTTGGTCGGTAGTCGGTGGTCTTCAACGAGGACAATAAAGTAAAACATAGAATCATGGATCGGGATATTAGAATCAGAGACAAATTTATTGAAGGGTATTTAGAAGTTGGGTTGTAATCAAATACGGATAAGTGAAAAATATTTCTGGAATTCTTCGCAATCTGCTGAAGTTATAGATGTTATTGGCAAAAAAGAAGTTTAAAGTCGAGTAATAAAATGATTAAGAATGATAACTGTGTAAAAAGAAAAATGATCTTATTGATGTCACTTTCTTTACAGAAATGACGACTTTTTGTCTTCTTTTCCAAAAAAATTAGGAATTTGCTCATTTTTCAGTATGATATGGAAAAAATTACAAGTCACGATTACCTTATTTCGCTACAGGCAAAACAAAGTACTTCAGGAATGCATTTCTGAATAAATAGTAAATCGTGAAGCATCCATAAACATAACGTAAACTGTTTGCGATATATGTGGTTAATTGTTTGTTTCTAATTAGCTTATTGCATATGTTAATTTCATATTTGATACATCATTTTAACTACGTTTATGTTGTTTAGCTTTTCCGTGATTAATAGTAATCACCACATAATAAAAATAATCTTCTGGCAGAGTTAAAAGCGTTCATATAAAATTCAAAACACACTCTGGGTGCAGCTTAGATGACAATGACGCATCGCTTTAAATAAACGTAAAAATAATAATGTTGTTCTATCAAGGACTTTAAAAGGAAGCTGGATGTGTAGATTACTGCACTTCCACAGTTAAAGGCACACACAGGCCCACACACGTTCTACAAGTATTGCAAGTCTCAGAGTGGGAGAAGCAAGCTGCATCATTGTACTGTTACGTCGACAGCATTGACGTTGAAGTAGGTATTGTCGCCTGAATTCTGTGCTGCGTTGATACCCGAGAATTTGACGCTATCAAGCGCTGCGGCGACGTTTTTTATTGACTGGAGAAGTAAGAGATGAAATCGCGTAATAAAGCATGCCATAAAATAGTAAGTGCTATTTATGCGATTCAGTTTTCCTCAATAGTTTCTTTGCAGTCTCATATAATTTTCTTAATTTTATTCACAATTACTATTAAATTTCATTCTTTTATTATCAAAACTAATTTTTACTTTTTTTTTAAATGAGTAGTATTTTAAATAGGAAATAGCAAAAAAATTATTTTGCGATTGTAATATGAGATCCAATGTAACATTGTGTTATTAAATGAATTTAGTTGTATTTGGAATGTTAACCCTCGAATGCACACACAAAACTATAATCTATTAAAGCACACGTGGGGTGCTACAGCACCCCAGGGTAAATAATTGACAATATTTAAAAAAAAAAAATTTCATTGTTACATATCATTAAAAAATACAAAAACATCAACACGTCTCCGAATGTAGTAAAAGGATATGATTACAAACTGTTGACGTTTTAATCAACACAAGATTCGAAAACCTCGTTCTTGTATTCTGAGCATATTAATTTCTTATAATTGGTGCAGAAGGTCAATTTTGATGAATCTCACGGCTTTTTGAAGGAAGAAATGAAAGGGGAATTTCTTTCTTATGTTTCCATAAAGTTCCAACAAGTGTCAACTTATATTTTAGCATTGCATCAATTAGAGTAATAGAGGTAAACCAATTATCTACGGTAATATTACGTCCAGTATTATGTATCGGTTCTGTTATATTTGTTACGAAATTCAGTGCTTAAGGTTGTTCGTGGCGATCCTCTTTACCAATGTAGGGTATTGCATTTACTATGAAGTACGTACTGATATCACAAGGCAGACTATTTTTATGCCATATTTATCTGACTTTGAAGGTATATATACTTTAAAGGGCATCTACTCCGGAACCCAAGCAGCTGTTCATCTACAGTTTATTATGAATGAGGAGTGTGGCTTTCTTTACAGTTTACTGTAAAAATATCCCTAAGAGCTCGAATTGGTGCAAATTTATCAATATCATCTCGTGTCAATCGATCATCAAGTCGTAAACAATTTGGTAAGAATTTGAATCTATTTTGTGACATGATAAGCTTATAAATGGAAACGTCATGTACAGAACTCCATATTTTTTCGGTGCTCAAATGTCCTGCTTTCAAAACACCTGCAGTATATACAATAAACCGAAAAAGGCATAAATTTCATCATTACTGGTGTTACTTAAATAGCGTCACTAATAGATGTGTAATCTATTTTCTGAATAATTATTTCGATATTTGTAAAATTTACAATCATATCAATTATTTCTTTTGAATATAACGTTTACCAAACAACAAGTTCAGTGACAATATTTCTAGTCTTGCCTTTGTTTTCTGATATTCACACCACAATATTTCTACTTGCAGCGCAACCCCGAGTTGTTGGAACATTATTCCATTTGAGACCGTTTCTTCCCTAGATACATGCTCCTCTAACATCCTCATCACTGCCAAATTCATCTTCACTTAAATCTTAATAAGCAATTTCATCACAAATCTCATCTTATTCTACAGTGACGTCTTCACGTTCACTAATATTTTCTTTGTTATCTAAATTACACTGGATGAAGTCATTAAACCTACTAGAAGGATTACATTTATCCATCACAAAATTTAACTAATTACACTAATACAATAAAAGAAACAGATATCTTGAACCTTTCATCCAAAACTCGTTAAAGCACAGTCTTTAGGCTGTAGAACCCCTTTAGCTAAAGCTAAAGGAGTTTTACAGCTCCCAGATCACAAAAAACCACAATAATCTCTGAAATAACTGTAAAATTAGTAAAGCATAGGTGCACTTGTAAACATAACTTCCCTTCACCAACTGAGAATACACAAAGCATCATGAGAACAGAGCACAACCAGCATTTCTGGTGAGAATTCAAAACACTACTGGGGTGCTGCAACACCCCGGTGTGCTGCATTCTAGGGATGTAAAAATCCTTTTCCATGACCATGTGTGTAGGATTTATTAAGAGCAAGTACATCTGTATAAATAACTACAAGTATGTTGTAATTATATATTAACAGATCTACAAGGGCCTCTCTGAAATGTTTAAATCATAGGGGAGAAAACACGAGACTGTTTTCTTCTAACAAACTTCACAGTAAGCTTGTCTTACCTTCAACAATGGATAATCGGGGCGATTACAAGGAAATTGACTATTATTTAGTGGACGTGTAAAAGTGTTCACCCATATCACACCACGAGTTCGGCCTGGCCGTACCATAATTTCTTATGAATGGTAGGCGGATAAAGGAGTGAATAAAAGTTGATGGCGTATAGAGTTTTTCTAAGACCTATAATCTTTTTAGAACGGATAAGATCATTTTTATAAACTATTCAGTGTTTCTCTGAAGTTATCCGGCGCCATCCAGCTAGAAATCATAAGAAAATATTTTTCAAAAAAGAGGAAGAAATCTCCGTTCCTCGCTCGAATTAAAAAGAAGCTTCTCAGGAAAGTCGCTTTAAATAGCTTATTATTTTTGTCTATTCAAAGTTGCTGTTGAATTGAAAACTAAGAAAATACATTTTTTAAATCACAGGAAAGGGAACTGATGTAATTTTTTCCCCTATTAAGTAAATGGAAAAAACATATTTTCAGCAAGAGGGGACAGTTCACAGGTATAGATTTACAGTGAAGACATAATAGAGTACCAAGATTCCCGTAGTGTAAATTGCTACAACATGTTATAATAAGTTAATTCTGCAAATTTAGTTAACAGGTTTGCCAGTCATGTGTACAAACAAGCATAAATAGGGCTTTCATAGTTTGAACCAGAGTGGCGTTCAATTGGTTATGTTATTTATTTTAGACGAAAATAATCTCTGCGGTTTTACACCTTAAATAAAACACTAAAAAAACAAACAAGAATTTTGCTGTTTTTTTTCGGCAGACTCTTCATTCAACCGTTTGCTATCTTCTTCAACAAATGTTCTTGACTCAAATTTTCATATATTTTTTTCAGTAGCACAATTGGTGATCTTTTTCTTTTATCTTTAAACGTTCGACAGCTCAGTGACATTTTTTATTTTTCGAGATTAATTATTTCCTTCTTTTCATAATATTGACTGGAGTAAATCTTTTTTAATCTGTTTTATATGTCAATGATGAGGGATCTTGAATACCATGGTTCTAATGAGACTGCGTATAAATGACAGAACTAAAATAAGAGGGGCCAAAATGAAGAGGTCTTGAAGACACTGACGGGAATGGCAGTAGTGATTTTAGTGTACAGTGAAAATAGAAATCGTAATGGTATTTCAATAGCCATTGAAATTTATCAACTTTCGTTCACCTTGAAGGAGGGATTTTAATTATAAATGGCTATTCTAAATTTATTGCATATATAAAGTAATAACAATTTTATATTTCAAGATATTTCGCTTAATCTACATCATGCTAATAGTATAATACCCGGAGGAAATAGCCACAGCCTGATGCCTTTTGATGAAGATATTTTGTTCCCCGTTTCTTTAGAATGTTCCGTATTTTTGAGATACTGCTTTTTCACAGCTGAGTTGCCATATATGAGCCGGCCTATTGTCTGACACCGATTTAATTTAGTAACGTTTTGTTTTTGAATATTTGTTTATAAACGTAGTTCAAATAATTTAAACTTTTATTTACTCAT
Organism: Lycorma delicatula; assembly: GCF_047948215.1. Lineage (NCBI taxonomy): Eukaryota > Metazoa > Arthropoda > Insecta > Hemiptera > Fulgoridae > Lycorma > Lycorma delicatula. Next base: position 246,538,602 of record NC_134455.1, on the reverse strand, counting down.
CTGTTTATTTTTATATTTGTTGGTTAACCTGAAATCATTGTTATTAAAATTTTATTTTCTCTCGCTGGACTTTATGAAGGGGCCTGAACCAAATTTTTAGAAAAATTCAGAAATTAAAAAAAAATTATATTAAAATCATCCTAAATTAAATAATTTACATTACCTGAATTATATTATTGTACTGAACGGCTTTCTAACTGGCAATCTACAATCTCTTCTTAATACGACGAAATGTGCATAACGCTGTTGTCAAGTTTTACTGTCAGATATTTTTACACTATTGTATTAGCTGTAATTAGTTCCACGATAGGCTTATATATTATATAATCATAACTTAGATATTTTAATAATAAATTTTAACGAACGGTTATAATTAATACTTTTTTTTTAGAATTAAAACTAATGTTTTGTGTTTTATTGCGTGAATAATTTAAATTCAGACAGCCTAGGGACGTTACTTTAAAAAAAAAAAAACTGGGTGTAACGTCGCATGACGAGAAATAAGTTATGGATCAATCTCCTGTAACTGTAGTCAGACAAGTACAAGTTATCGATAAAATTTAATGAAAATTCTTTTATAATAATTATTTCTTTTTATTTTGTTTTTTTTTTCAGGTAGGCATTTTTTATTAGTACGCAGCTTTCACTATCAATTCAACTCGAAATATGATGAAAACCGATTACAATAATTTATTTTCTTACTCTATAATTACTTTTCCACATATTAAATTTTGATATTGTCATGAACTAAAACAATAGAAATAATAAAATATGGAGTATCTAGCTAATTTATCGCGTTGACCTCATTTAGCTGTTCTATTTTTACCTCACGATATAAAAGTTATTTCCATATTTCTAATATTGATTCTTAAAGGAATAAAAAGAAAGTTCATAATAAAGTAAAATATGTCACTGCATTTGAATAATAAAATAAATTTGACTATAATCTCTGATGAAATTAGATATTTAATCAATTATTTAGTAGATTTTAAAACTTCTACTTATAATTGATTCTGGAAGAAGTATTGTCATTTTGTTCTTTGTTTACCCACAGTAACAGAATATTTCCAAAAATGTACAGCATAATAAAACGAAATAATTTAAGGGGGAATAGTAGGAGCAATAAACAAGTTATAAGGTATGTCTAAACCACGAAGTGTGAGTTATCAAATGAAAGTTTTTAAAGTGTAAATTAAAACGAATTTTGATACATTTTAAAGTTTATTAATTCAACGGTGGATAATAGAAAATAAAAATCAGTTTGTTCCCCTTCTTCTACCTCCTATCACGTATCCTCTATCTCCTTCATACTTTAGTACTCCTATCACGTATATTTATTCATTTATTTGAAGTTTATAATACTTAAACTGATATAATTATGGTAATTAACAAAATAGGTCATAAATATTTACAAATTCCGTAAATTTACATCACACATACGCGCGTGCGAAGAATGTTTATATAAATATTTATTAATTTATTAAACACGTATGCTGATATATCTCGCTATTTCTAATTCAAACATGCGCGTAACAAATGTAAAATAATACTGTTGTTTAAAATTATAGATCTATAATAAAAACCTATAGTTCATAGAATATGAACTGCAAAACAAGCAGTCTGCAGCTTGTTGCTGATTGGTAAATCAGTAAATACCAAACAATGTTAGATGTTAATATAAACATAAATAATAACGAAATTAAAACTGATGTTATCTAAAACCATTATTATAATTTTTTTTTTTTTGTTGAGGTTTTAGGAACATCGACTACTTTGGTCATTAGCTTCTTTTCACTTCAAAAAAAAAAGAAGAAAATAAGACTTAATTATTTCACACTTCCAATGAAACTAAGATTGTTAGTTCATTCTTGATTACACACCCAACAAATGCAGAAATACGATTAAGAACTGTGATTTTTGAACATAACACATTTATTTACCATCTAGGCTTTCCTTTCGGCCATACTTTTACCATCATCATTGTCGAGATATTTTTGTGTATTTTCTTTTAATATGTATTTTATGTTTACATTTTAACTTTTTGTTTTATGCAAATGTCAGGCCCCTTTACACTCTGTATGTGATATATTTTGTTTTTGTTTAATATTTCACATTTGCGTTTATTTTGTGTTTTATTAAAATGTGAGGGTCCTACATACCCTTGCATCTGATGATACTACTGGTGATTTTATTTCTTTTTTAAAGAATGTGGCAAGGGCTAATGACCTTAGACATACTTATAACTAAATGAGATGTCCTAGATTCCTTATAACTAAATTAAGAAAATAATAATAATAAACTAATAAAATATTAAATATTTTACAGATTAGGTTAGATAATTAGTATGTTGATCTGAACTCAGAAATCTTTTCCTTTTACCATGGTAACAGAAATATAATAAAGTAAAAGGATTAATTTCTTTTCTTTAATAGATATCTTAACCCCCCAGTAGCAATATCATGATAATTGTAATTGTAGATAATGGCCAAGCCTGTGAGGTGTAAATTTGCAAAGTTTTATTAAAATGTGTCCCGTAGTTTTTACATTATGCGCACATGGGACAACCTTATTTGTCATTTTATTATATGTGTAAGTATAAATAATACAAAATTTATGAACTAAGAAGTGAAACATGTGGGTGATGGTTTGCTAAGTTGACAATACTATTAAAATGTTTTGGAAAAAATTTTCCCCTGGATTTGTTGAAGAGTTTTAATGACAACTCTGTTGTGCTCCAAATAAATCTTGAGTATCTGTTTGTGTTTTTAATAATATATACTTTTTGAAGGTTGGTGTTATTAAAACGGAGTTAAAATGTAATTAATGAAAAAAGTAAAGTTTGAAAGTGATGATGGAATTAGGGAAATAATACGTTTAATTTAAATTATGATACTAATAAAAAATATTCTATTGTTGGCAGCAGAATGTAATATCAGCAGAAAAGTGCGTATTATAACATCGATCAAGTTGGTAAACAATCAAATTAAATTTTTTAAGCTATTGCTATAATTAAAAATTTACATATTCGTCCGTTCCGATCAAAGAGATATCTGTGAAAGTGCTTAACGTATACAGTAAGATGAAAAAATAACAATTAACCGTTAGTGGACGAGAATTTACTTTTATAGTTATACTCTGCTGATAGGATGAAAATTTCGTAGAATATTTATTAACAAGGAATAGCTAAAATTAATTATTTTTTTAAATTACAAGCTATGTTGTAAAGTAGTGAACTTTAACAAATTTACTAGTACATTATTCATAAATGATTAGGTCTATTACCAGCATACCAGAGTATACCGACTGCCATATCATGGTCCATTAAGTTTTCCCCTTCTACACGCACAGGTTGTCTTATTAAACGTCATTTAATGGAATTATATTACAATCAAATAAAAAAAAAATTAAACCGATTTATTTGCTTGCTGTATATTAGATTTGTTACTTCAATAATTAGATTTTGTGCACTTCAATAATTTGTTAAACATGATAAAATTATACTTCTCTTGTATCGTCCCTAATAATTTACCTTAAGTAACTTAATAAAAAGTTTTGGAATTTAACAGATATTAAAAGTGGTTTCTGCGAATCCAGGTGCTGATCAGTTTTTGAACTATAACTGAACCGTTTATTAGATATTTGAAGTATTGTTTTCGAAAAGGTTTCTAATTTTTTTAAAATTATTCAATGAATTGTAGGTCCCGATACACCACGAGCTGAGTTGCTGCCGTTAAGTGTCACGTCTAGTGCGTTTTGAGTTACTAACTTTAGCGATCATATATCAACAACCAGAGAGTTTCAGGTTATATTTTTTTATGCTAAAGGTCGGATACCCGATTTGATTGACCTAGTATTCGGAGACAAGCTAATTCTAATCTGTAACAAAATATTTCGTAAAGTAATTTGATTATCAACAATAAACCTCATTTAAGAAGAGCGTTTACTAAGTATTTTATTTTCTACTACGAAGATTTGTTCTTAAATCGTCGAACTAAGGATCTATTTTTCGTAGATTTTGTTGAGAATGTCGATGATTTCCTTTGGGTTTGCAATTGAAAACAACGGTATGCAAGGACGTAAAAACTTTAATTTTACTAATTTATAATTCATTTAAAAAGTATTTTAATTAGTATTATGTTTGTATTTAATTGTTTATCTCATTAGCTTCAAACGTCTCAACTTGTTTAAACTAACCGTGATGTCATCAATCAATCATAAAAGTTTTACCAGGTAATTCGGAAGCCTACGGAAAGTAGCTTTTTTAGTCGAGACTGTTTAGTAACTTTGTGCGTGCTTGTGAAGTTACGGAATCTGCAAGTAGCCCTTTTACGTCATAGGTCGCCAGAACAGGGTGTGTTTTTAATTAGAAATAACAACAAATTCTGGCTGGGAACAAAAACGAAGAATCGATAGCATTAAAATTTTATTAATATGGCTAGGTTTTCTACCCAAAAAGATGTGGAAAAACAAAGTGTTTTTATGTCTGTTTAGGTGATAAAGGTGATAAACTGATATTAACAAAGTTTCTTAAAAAATTAATGTCGTTTAATATCTTATTAAAGAGTTACATATTAGAGTTATTAAACTTTCTAAGTTTTTACATAATTCAGTTCTAAAAAACAGATTATTTAATTTATAATGAAACAATAAAATTTATGATGAATGTTAATAAGAAACTAATTCGGGTTTTAAATTATCGTTCAAGAACCTTGAACGTACTCTGCGCAATTTGCTCAGGACCGGACGGGGAAACTAAGACTAAATAATCAATACTAGCGTCTGGTTGGCGGGGCTAAACCAAAAAAGTTTGGAAGCACAATAACTGTTGACAATCTACCACACCCCTCTTTATAATCACCACACCCGGAGTTATTTGGTGACATAACATCAATAGTTCATTCTCCTTACATTGAAAATTAATAATATCGCATATCAGTAGAAATGTAGGGTTCCTATAAATTCTAGTAAGTACTTACAGACGTACTAAAGAGGTTAATTAATTATTTAAAGAGTTATTTAATTATTGTTATAATCTTAAGTTTTTTAACGACATTTACAAAAGCGTTTTTTCCGGAGGTCCTGGGTTCGAATCCCGGTCAGGCACGGCATATTTCATACGCTACATTTCCATATCCAACGCACAAGCTTCAAGCTTATGTGGCGATATCATCAAGCAAAAGAACAATATTATGTATTTAAATTAAATAGTCTAACAGGTAAATAATAAGAATTTTTATTTTTTTATTTTGTAGGGATCGCACTCACTCCTACACCCGCCGTCTCTTCCCACAAACGTGACCCGTAACCAGGTACCAAGGGGCAAATATGATTCATTGTCATCGATTATTTAATCGATGACAATGAATCATATGCGGCGATGACAATGACGGCAACTGCGGCAATCTCACACGCTAAAAAACCTCCCCCTCTAGCCACGCAGGGGACAGACCTAATCCACATGGTATGTACATGTTTAAACTTAGTCACAATGTAAATCAGTAAATCAACTAGGTTCGTTCTTGTTGACTTATTTTTAACAAACCAATGTTGTTGGGACGAAATTTGGTCTCTTAAGTGCATCATACAGATGATAGTGAACAATCTTATCGAATAGCTTAGGGGTGACTCCCAATACAGAGATCGGCCTATAATTAGTTATGTCATGCAGGTTATCTTTTTTGGGAATTGGAGATACAACTGCAATTTTCCAAATTTCGGGAAATCTACCACATTGTAAACTTAAATTTAACGCAGAGCATAGTACAGGTGCTAAAATACTTGCAATGCCCTTAATCACAATCGGAGAAATTTCATCAAATCCGCAAGCAAATTTTCCCCCAACAGCTTTTATAGCCTTCAGGACATCACCAGATTCTATAGTAGGAACAGTAATAATTTTGTCCGTCTCTATTTTATCAAATATTTTACCACTATTGGGCTTATAAACAGAATGGAAATATTCCCCAAATAAATTACTTAGCTCTGAAGGATCTGTAATAACCTCTCTATTCACATCGATGGGTCTAGCGCTAGAATTATCATTTGAGTGAGAGTTAATATATTTGAAAACGTCAGAAGGCTTCTCGTGGAGATTGTTCTCAGCCAACTGTGATCTTCTGTCTCTGTCACGGGCTACAAACATCTTCACTTTTTTCCTGTATTCAGAGAATGTAAAATAACGCCTCAGAAGACCAGACTTCTTTAATTTCCTGTGGAACTTCTTCTTGTTGCGTAGAGCTACAATTAAATCTCTTGAGAACCAAGAGCATAACATCTACACTCTGGTGTAACGAAATGGAATAAATCTGTTCACTAAATCATCAACAGCGTCATTCAGATCACCAGCAGCTATCTCCGGATCAACGGCTTGAAGGATGAATCCCCAATCTGTGGCCTCAGCTGCTCTATAGAGTCCGAGAAATCGGCTTTACAATAATCCCTTATCAAACATGTCTCGTGGTTTCAAATCACACCGTGCAAAATAATAATAATTAATTATGCTTAAAGCGTATTAATAATAATTATACAAAACAATATTTAAAATGATATACTACAATTAGGTATATTCAATCGTACATTAGGTATATTCAAAAACAAAAGAAAAACACATAACAAAAGCGGTTTTCCTAGAAACTTTATATATACTAAAAATAATATAATATAGATAAATAATTGCTGTTGTACCCGGCTCGCGAAGGCGCTGCATGCTTTACGATTCAGCGCATCACGTGTCCCATTTCACAAGTTTGATGAATATTTTGAACCGAAATTAAACTAAACCAAATTAAGTAAAACTTTATTTGAATAACTGTTATAATCTATCACGCATCGAAAAAAAAAAAATAAAACCGATTTTTACAAATTCTATTTTACGTAAAAACGTAACTTTCCTTTACCGACTAACTGGAGTAAATTTAATGAATGTTTAAACGAATGAATGAGCATTTTAATGAATGTCTTTGTTTTTATAGACCCCTTGTAAAATATTTATTTAAAAAAAAGATGGTCGGATGGAATTCAACTTACTCTTAAGATTTAATACTTTCATTGATATAATTTACGAACAACAAGGTCACAGTAGCACACTATTACGTTACGTTCTCCAAAGATATAAATTTTCAAGCTCGAAAGAGGGTGTTCTCGCTCAAAGTTTTATTCTCTGAACGAAAGATTTTTAATAAAATAGAACTGAGTAAGACAAAACAAAAACATACGAGGGAGCACCTGCTCAAAGCATAAAAAAAATCTGGTTCAGGTAAATATTTTATTATATTCACGCTTTTCTATATCCTTGAAAATATTAAAAGAAAAATAGCTATTTACTCGCTTCTGACCCACGAGTCCGACAAGGATTATTGTTAAAACGCAACCTATTTAATTTAGAGAAGATGCCAAGTAAATCTACCTCTAACCGATTGAAAGTACGTTTATGTAGGTGATATAAAACTCAAATCAAACTGCAGAGGATTTTGTAAACTGTAAAGAAGGTTTGAAAACATTTTTTCTAAAATAATATTTTTTGAGATATTTAAGAAAATACTCTTTCAGTAGGATTCTTTAGAATCTTAACAAGTAAGTAAAACGTTGAGTTCCAACGTTCAAGTCCTAGTAAAGGCAGTTACTTTTATACGGATTTGAATACGAGATCGTAGATACCGATATCCTTTGGTGGTTGGGTTTCAATTAACCACACATCTCAGGAATGGTCGAACTGAGACTGTACAAGACTACACTTCATTTACACTCATACATATTATCCTCATTCATCCTCTGAAGTAATTCCTTAACGGTAATTCCCGCAGGCTAAACAGGAAAAATAAAAAAGTGAGTAAAAAGTAAACATGTTAAACAAAAAAGTGCAGCGTCTCTTAATTATTTCATTACTCGATGTGTATTTTAAAGAACTATATGTAGGTTTTCAAAATGATTAAATATGTTCTACATTTTTATCAAACTTTATGCATGATTTTTAGTAAGTGTGATTCACGGCCATATAAAGTGTTTTTATTTTCAAGGTTAGATTTACAAGCGAACGTGACTAAAACATCATACTGTTTTCATTAAGTAGTAGGCTGTAACATTTAAAACGTACATTTCATAATACATTATTATAGTAACAGTACTAAAAATCCATATTACATAATTACATTCCTTTTTTTATTATACATATATTTTATTTCCTTGTACGAAGTAAAGGAAGTATTGTGATCGCGAAAAAATTCGGTTTCCAGATTTTTAGGGAAATATCCATTTTGACCATCCCTGAATCCATTTTGACTAGTTTCGGTGTGACGTCTGTACATACGTATGTATCTCGCATAACTCAAAAACGATTAGCCGTAGGATGTTGAAATTTTGGATTTAGGAGTGTTGTAACATCTAGTTGTGCACCTCCCCTTTAGATTGCAATCGACTGCACCAAAAGGGTCCAAAAATGCCCAAATTCTAAAAAAAATTGGAATTTTTACTTTTGCTTAACTGCAGTAATAAGCCCTCATTGAGATCTTTTCAAGTAGTACTTATTTTCATTGGTTTAAGAGTTATACCCAAATAAAATTTTAATTAATGAAATATTTGGATCTTAGGGGAAGACACATCGGTTCAAACCAGATTCATCTCCTTTTTTTATTTTTTTTATTTTAATTTAATTGTACTGATTTATTAATAAATTATTAACCTCTCATTGTAAAAAAAAATTTGATGATAATAATTCAACAAAAAAAAGAAAAGAAAAAAATAAAAGTTTTTAATGGAATCAAATTTTATACTTTTCATTTTTTTTTAAAAAGTGTAAATGTAATTTAATAGGCGTACGGGAAGTCGTGTTTTTTTATTAATCGTGTTTTTTTATAAGTCGTGATTTTTTTATTGTTACAATCGAAAGAGCCTTACAATTTATAAACTGAAATTTTCATTTGTAGATAAGTATAGTCCTAATTAATAGAGAAATGAGTATATGTACGAATTAAAATAATAATTATTACATACAGAGATTAAGATGGTAATAGGCATTATGATTTTTTTCTTTATAGAAAAGTTATGTCTACTTTGATAAGACTTCACTGTACTTAGGTCATTGTTCCCGTTAATGTGCGACTGACTGCAACCGCATCGAAACTTCCCGTATCTTAGCTACAAGACAACTAAAAAGAAAAAAAACACAAAAAACTATCTCTTACTAGAAAAAAGAAAATAGATTGTTACATTTCGTCTTTCATTTGAAATGATCACACTAAACTAACCAAATAAGAATATTATAAATAAAAATTACATAATTGTTTTTTTTTTTTTTTTAATACAGATTAATTCGGATCTAACAGCCTAATTATATAATAAAATGTTAAGTAAAATAAAAAAATCGTTGGTGAAATTCTTTTTAAATTTTAATGTGTAAAAGTGATTAAACATAATATAATTAATAAAATAATATAATATAATTAAACATTTATATAGGTGATCGAACTATAAGGTACCAGCATATTGTAGAATTCTTTGAAAGATAAAATAAACTTTTAAAGGAATATTTTTTAAAACATTAATTCGCTTTCAAATCTTTAGCTGATTCCACACTTTTCTGAATTATATAATAATATCATTTCCCAACTGTAGCTATATTGTGACTAAATGAATACGAATTACGAATAATATTGTTGAAACATGTATCCGTAACAAATACAGTTCACAGTGACGATTATGGACGCACCTCAACCGTATCAACATGTTTCTGTTGATACTTGAGTATAATTGTTGACTATGCAACTCGTTTCTCGTGGCCAAATGAATAGGATAATATGGCTTTTTCGCAGCGCAAAAATATAGATACAAGTGCAAGAAATCTTTTCATGTCAGTAATAAATTGATAGTAATACATCACATTTCCGTTCGGCTCTGATCGACCAGTTAGATTATTTTTAAGATAGGATTGTTTTTTATATAATTACTATCGATATCAATTCAATTTATCGATACATTTATAACAAACTTATTTTATCTAACAGTTATATTTCATTGAATTTATAAATTGTATTATTAATATTGAATTTTTAATAATTTCTATAAAAGAACCGTTGTTATAGAGAGTAATGTGTTAAAGAAAAAGCTATTGCTACTGTTTGGCCGACATTAAAATCAAACAGTTGTGTGCACAACACTTGAGTGTTGTAATACGAATGAACAGGTGAAGCGAAGAGTATTTATTCTTATCTCTCTCGGTCTACTTTTTTGACATAACCTTCCACTCGTTGTAAATGCACACCTCCCGCAACAATATTTGATTGCAAGATTCACCGGAAAGGAGGACGTTAGGCAAAAAAGCTTCCTGCCTTTGTATTCAACAGACTTGGTCTATAATTTTCTTCTTCGGCAGAAACATACAGCACAAATTACTTCACAATCGGTTACCACACTAATCGGGTCATTTGAAGTGAAGGTGTGGTTATTTTTAGTCCGACTCAAGATTATTTCTTACAGCGATTATTCGCTGAATATATTAAATTTTTTACGAGTAAACGACTGAGCACCGCTTCAGATAAACAAATTTAATTTCTGTTTAAAGATTCTTCTGAAATTTCACATGGAATTCGATTTTATGAATTTGATATTCGCTCACAATCATCATCGGTAAACGGTTTTATATTTGTTTTTGATATACACCTACATTTATTTTTCTTTTTACTTCAAACTCGATTTTTTTTTAATTTTTAGAAAGTATTTTTTTAATTGTTAGAACTTCATAACCACTACGGTTGGAACTTAATTTACCGTACAGTTGTACTGAATTGTTGCGTATTACGAAACCAACATTCTGCTCCATTACTCGAGCGGTTCTAGCTTGACAGTCCTGAAACTGAAAAAAATAATTCTAAATCTATATAAGTAACGACCACAGAAACGTAACTAAATCAGTCAGACCTAATAAATGAAGCAATATTAAAAACTATATAAAACATTCCGGCTGTAATTAAGAAAGGATGTACAGTTATGTCACGTACAATAGCGAGACATGAAAAATAATATTGTGATGACTCTAGAAAGGCTTTTTTATTAAAAAAAATCGAATATAAAAAGGAAATAGATAAAATAGAACTGGCTGGCATTTATTTGTTTGTGTGTTGGGTGCGGTTTCGCTATTTGCTTTTTATGATGTTTTCAGTACGCACGTCACCCACCAACTATACTCACGCGGGCACGCGTTTGTATGTTGGTGAGCGTACGTGTTGTGGTATTCTAAGGCACAAGCAACCGAATAACTTGATCGTGAAAGAATTTATTCACCTCAGGAAACAGACGTACCGGCCGGTTGAATCTATCCGGTTCAACAAATAATTTAAAGAAAACAGAATATACAATGTTTTGTTTCTTGTACATCGCCTGTGTTCTCCCCAACAGGTGGCGAATGGGGAAACTAGCAACGTCTGTTGATATTATTTTTTTTTATTTTAAACTGTTATCATTTTAGTTACATTTTTTAAAATAAGATCTCCCCTTAAAAAGAAATTAAAATCTTTTAAACACTTTTTTCAAATTCTTTAGTTTTATGTGGAAAACAAAAAAACGGCTGACTTCTAAACATAGAGTATATTTTGTGAAGTTTCTTATTTAGTTTGAACACTGGAACTTTTCTGTGCATTTTTTCTACTGTTTATGAAATTTTTTTAGTGATTGGTAATTCTGACATCGTAGTCAAATTTTCCTTACCAGAAATTACCTTACCAGAATTAAAATACAATGCGAGTCAGTCAAAAATCAAATTACAAAAGACTTTGGTCGTCGGTTTGATTTTAATTTATAACCGATATTATATTTGACATAAGTAGGACTTAACATATAGATAATGATCTGCTAAATTCTTAGATAATGATTCTAGGTTACTAATTTTTGGAAAATGAATACAATTCTTTGCTTCCTCATTCACTTTTCTAATGTGAAACCATATCTTGCAAGCAGTGCTTCTATTGACTTTAACGTCTTCGGCTACTCCACTCTGAAAATTGGGATAACATAGACAGGGGAGAAAGATTATCACTCTTACGTCATTTTTGACAGCCCCCTCTCGTTTTATTCGACTCCTCTTTTAAAGAGGAGTCTAAAGCAAAACAGTCGCTTTTCCATATCTAAAAATGACTTTCATCTTTCTGCATTAATTTCCCTCTGTTCCCGGTATGTTTATGCCTTCCGAACTGTTCATAAACTCTGTGATATCTTCATGCGTCTAAAATTAAGTGAAAGCAACACGACATTTAAAAGAGTTTCTAAATGTAACAAGACGACACTTGATTTTACTCAACAATTCTTTAACCAAGACATTGCTTAAAAAATAAGACTTCTCTGGTAATAACAAGAGAGCACTTGGAAAAACAAGACATCTGTTATCCTCTTCTAGACAGGTCTAAAACTTCTAGTGAAATTTTGCTTTTATTCACTGATAGTGATAGAATGGTGTCTTAAAAAGGATCTGTATTAAGAGTTATCTTATTGCTATTCACTCCACCTTTTTTCTCATATAAAGCATGTATTAAATTAAATTTGTATTATTTTTGCCTCTTTTTATCATGTATTTATTCAAATGCGGTAGTAAGAAGAAAAAGATCACGCTTCAAACTACGAAATAGTTGTTTTGAGAGGTAGATGCTGATGTACGCATGTATAAATCAGATTGACATCTGTATCTATTGAATTTTGTTTCATAAAAAATAAGTAAAACGATTTTTTAAATGAAGGTGGAGATGCATTGTAGGTTAATAGTGATGATTAAACCGGTTTTAAAATCGCGTTTACATTTCTAATAAAGTATCAGTTAAAGTTATTGGCGTTTCTGTAAAAAAAATAGAAACTTAATTTTGTGTAATTTTTCATTCTGTCAGTTTCAGTCTTTTAAAGTTTAACTAACTAGTCTTTTAAAGTCCATCTGCTCAAAAGTATTTAACAAATTAAGATGCTTACGTAGATATGGCTGAAGAACAAAAAAACTTGGCATCTATTTTTTAAGGGCTTATTTTGGGAAAATTTGGAGGAGTTTGACAATAATTTGAAGCAAAACGCAATATTTTGATGTTTAGTTCATTAAAAAATCAGTTGAACGATTTTGAGCTGGGTAATTTTTTCCGACTGTTACACTGACAGATTTCGTTTGCTGATTTGTCTTGCTAAGGGCCTTAAATGCGGACAGAAAGAATTTATTTGCCATATATCAACCGCCTTCACAAAAATGAATGAAAATGAAATGAGTGAATCTTAAGTTTTAGACGATTACCTATGATTGCTAGTGATATAACTAGTTCTGTTGTTATTATGTAATTATTAAATACATAGAGTTGTAAGGTAGGCTATGTTAGCTGACATAGGATTTACGAAGATGTTATATCAGATCTGTTGAGTATATCATTTTCAACAAATTAAGGCCTCGAGAAGATTTCAGATCTGACTAACACGTATTTTACAACCTAATAAAGGTTTCTAACGATTAATAGCACAACTGCTAAATAATATGTTTTTAGAATTAATTGAGTTCATGAGCGTAAATTTCATGCTCTGCAACTAGGCTGTACAATTTATATAGCTGTTCTTTTAATTGTTTCGTTAATTATCCTGAATATTTTTTAAAGAATACTAACATCGCATGAGTAATAATAGCACTGATATAACGATCTAGTAAAATTATAACGATAAAATAACAACGCAGTCTAATAATTGAATTACTGAGCGTTGAAAATTTGGTTGGATGTAGGTTTAACGGCATTTAAATAGGTTCTAAGTTTGAATGCATTTTCCAATAATTATAAATAAATAATTTCCGCATAGAATTGAACCTGTATGAATATTTTAGGTTAAGACGTCGCTTAGATTCAATTGAGCTTAAATTTCATCATCCAGATAGTTTCTTTAAAATCGATCGGTTGGGTGGTTACTTCGGGAAAAAAACAAAGGTAGAACAAGAAGCAAACACACAAAAATAGAATGATGGGCTTGGTTTTAGTTCTCTATGAAACGTGGTGTTGAGAATTATATACCTATTCATAAGTTATTATATATCGCTAATTATAAACCGAACGTTTGTTGTTTTTCCAAAAAAGGTTTTTTTCTACGTAATTTCCATTAACTTTTAAAATTTTCAATTAATCGGTAATATCAGGTCATTTTTTGATAGTGAGGCGTGTTCGAAGGCAATTACTTGTAAAGTTTTCCATCTCTTCATTACTTTCAAATCATTGATCCCTGGTGGTTCCTCAAGAAGTCCGAGAAAATTGTAGTCACACGGCGCTAATGAGTGTAAGGGGATATTCTAGTGCAGTCTAATACATTTTAGTAAATTCTTTGTTACTGCGACGATTTGTAGTCTAGCGTTGTCCTATAGGAGCGATACGTTGCGGATCGGAAATCCACGGCTTTTAAACGAATAAGTTGCTTCGATATAGTTAACGGTTCACAAACCCACCCGGTTGGTCTAATGGTGAACGTGTCATCGCAAATCAGCTGATCTCCAAGTCGAGAGTTCTAAGGTTCAAATCCTAGTAAAGGCAGTTATTTTTATACAGATTTGTATACTAGATCGTGGATACCGGTGTTCTTTGGTGGCTGGGTTCCAATTAACCACACATCTGAGGAATGGCCCACCTGAGACTATGCAAGAGTGCACTTCATTTACATTCATACATATCATCCTCATTCATCCTCTGAAGTAATAACTGACGGTGATTCCCGGAGGTTAAGTAGGAGAAAAAAGAAAATAGAATGCGATTCAAAAATGAGCCTCCTCTATTTCATAACATTCCAACAATTTCTGATTAATTTGAACACGGGAAACCTGAATTTCTTTTGCGTGACGACACTAATTAGTTATCGGTCGTCCATCGAGTCTGCTATTACAGAACCGAATCCATGGTAGTGAATAGCATTGTAGAAGTATAGACATTATCATTAATATCTAGATTAGTCTTAACCGCTTATATTCGATTTTGACAGAAGTAAAAATATCAGCTATTATTCGATAGCTCTCAGGTTGCGTATAAGTAACGAATTACATATTAATTTTGAATTTATTCTTATTTGTTCTTATTTATTCTATTTGTTTTTATTTAACTACAATTTTTACTAGATTAAGAAATCTTAAGCCTGTTTGATGACTTTATTGTAAGTCTCAAATAGTTTTAACTGTTTGAACTATTTTATTGGTATCTTTCAGCTATAATTATTAATTATATCTTTCAGCTATAATTATTAATTAAATAATCTCTTTTAATTTTCCACTCGTTTTGATACAAAACTAAAAAATTGCGTTATTTTACTTTCCGTTAAAGATATGAAACTTTCAGAAAGACCGACTTATTTAACAACTTACAAATGAAATATAAATAAAAACTTTCATGCGATTATATTTATTATAGCCTTCCATAACCTGTCACTCAATGATTAAAGTAAATTTTTAATTTTTTTTCTTGGAGAGATTGTGCGTCCGCATACGGATTTACATATTGTAGTTAAATTACTTAGAAAATAGTAAAATTAATGTGAGAGAATGAGTAAAACGGTGAAAGCATGTGAAAATACTGACTCTGTTTATTTAGTGCCTATTCTTACAGTGTTGTGGATGGTACAGTACAGTAATATATATATAATAAATTAATGAAATATATAATTTTCAGTCACAATTTTTAATCTCTTTAAAGAACCCGCCTCTGACCTTGAAATTACCAGCATTAAGAATGCTATAGAATTTTTGTAATTTCATTGTTTGTAATTCTACGATCTAGGGCAAATTAAGAATTTGAATGAGAATAGGAGGTGATTCGGTTTTATACATAAGCCCAAGATGGAAGTTATACTAATATATTATCACGCAAATTATTGCTTCGCGTCCAATTAAAAATTTTAGTCCAGAACATAAAAGGTTTTTTTTTCATAAGCACAGAATTTTCTTTATGATCTATCCTTTTATCGCAAAGAAAGTAGAAACAGAAAACTTGTCAAAGTATTTTTTTCTCAGTTTTTAAACCGACAATTCAGATGTTTTATTTTTTCAAATTATACCTTACCTTTTTTCTGGAAAGAAAAAAAAAATTAAATTGTTTGCTTCTTTGATAAATAAAAGACTATAAACGATTAGTCAGAGATGTCAGTCTTTAAATAATAAATCTGTATCAACATAATAAAGTGGTATAATTTTATTTTTAATTTGAGCTTTAACTTGAAAAAAGTGAGTGAACCGTTATATACCGAGTTATATGTCTGTAATAGGCGATGTAAGTGAAAGGAAAAAAACAAAAGCCGGGCAAAAGCCCGGCTTTTGAAGAAAAGAACTAGAAACCGGGCTTTTGCTGGAAATAACACTCCAGAAAAAAATATGGAAGGATAATTTATTTTAATTTTAATTTGTTTATGACGGACTCTTCACACTTTCGAGATTTAGTAAAAAGAATTTAACTGGTTTTAATATACTATTAATAATTATTAAAATATCAATTATTTTATTATAGAGTTTCCTAACTCTGACTGAAATTTGTGCTTAAAACGGTTAAGGTTTCTAGTACTGTTAAGGTTTCTCTTTCTAATACTGACAAAATCTCTACTTTTTGTTTTTACGTATAAATAATAAGTCTGTATAAATAATAGTATATTAATAAATTAATTTAAAATAACTATACAATAAAAGGCAGAATTTCGGGAATTCTTGTTAATAGATGAAAACTGAAAAACGGAGAAACGCTGTATATTTAATTCATGTAAGTAATTAAAAATTAAATAGGAAAACATAACTGCAACTGAATCATTAATGAAACGATATAACTGTTATATCAACATTAAACTGTTATTTTAAGTCAACAGCTTGCTATGCGAAATATTTTGACACTATTTTTCATATCGAGAGAGAAATAAAAAAAAAGTATACTATTTCTTTACTCATTGTCTATTTATATCTACTCTGCAAGTTAGCCGCATAGAATAGAATTGTGGTAGTGATACTGCATAATTAAAACAGAGGAAAATATCAGTTAATATACACGCTAATATATATATATATATATATATATATATAAAAGGCACTTACCCATTCCTTCACAATATTAGAGGCAAAAATATAATTTTTATTGTTAAATTTGTCATTTTTTAAAAAAAAAGAAGGTTCTCGGTTCGAACCGTATGAGCTGTTTTTTTAAATTTGTAGGGAGACAAAGGTGATCTTAGTATTTCATTATTTAATTAATTTTAATATATTTAAACTTACTACTATACATCTTTTACAACTAGTGAATAACATTCTGTGATTGTGTGTAGAGAACACTATTCAGCGATGGGTCTCCGGGATCTGAGTATTTTTAATGAACTCAGCTAATAGCTATGAGTGATGTTATTGTTATTATTTTATCCTAGACATTCTCTGTCTGCTTCATTGTAAATTTCTTACAGTATTGTCGGGGAGTTCGAACTGATATAAATGACTAATTAATAGGTTAGGGTGATTTCTAGACCGTCGGTATGAATTGAAATAAATATCATTGGGTTAGGGATGACTAGGCCATCGTGATTTGTTTTTTCTTAAGATGTACGATAGGGTATCTATTGGTAATCGAATGATTCTAACAAAAGTCGATGTACAAGTGCGATAACTGAAATCTGCATGTATAAATTAAAATTAAATTAAATTCACATGTTTAGTGAGTTTAGGTGTTTAAACTTGATGAAAAAGTCAAACTGGGACAATTCGAAAAAGATACCAGTGATGTTTTCCTTTTTTCAAGAGCTGTTTAAAAATGGACTACTACAAAGTTTAATTAATGAATATTTGAATGTTTTGATCTGTAATCGATTGTTAAGTGGATCAAATTTCGTAAGCCGTTTGAATTGGAATTGGTTATTTGTGATTCACTGAAAAATTTTGTAGCATATCCGTCAACTAAGCTCTTTATATGTCTGCTAGCACAAAACGTTACGGTTTTATAAACATCAGTTATCACTATAAAACCATTCAGAAAATATTTTGGAACTACATAGTCAACATCTCCGAACGGTATCGCTTTTATCCGCATGGAAATCGGCTAAAAACGCGGTAAAAATCGGTTATAAACGCGCTAGTCGGAAACTTGTCCAAACAATTCTCGAATGTTCATATTTTGCTGTTGTAAATATTTCAGTTATACAATTAAGATAATAATTATTGAATTTGCAAACGTAAATTTATATTTTAAAAGATTGTGGAAACGTTTTATTTTCATTTCTGATTATGGTCCATACAGCTTTGTATTTAATAAATAAAATATTAACAAATGAATTGTTGACCATATATATTCGGAGGTGGAATATATCACCTCCGATTGTTTTATATTAACAGTAAGCCTATATGTTAAATCCACTCTCAAAAACACATTTCAGACGGTTCTGTGCGCCGCTTGCTAGTTTTTACAGACATTACAACAGAACGTAACGTTGTGATAAGACATACATCTTTATTAAACATCTGATAACATTAAACGTCTGAAGTTACAGTGAGTAATTTCAACTGCAGACTGTCGGACGAATATGCCCTTCATTGTTGATATTTCTTACAATAATCGTTTATTCCACATTACGCTGTACAATTGCTAATTAATTTTACAGCTTAAAGCTTTAACCTTAAACGCTCAGTTTGTCTAACCTTCAGAACATTTTTATTAATAATAACTTTATAACGTAGTATGTAGCATTATGAAAAGTAGAAGCGTTTGACATTTTTTGGTTAGATTATTAAGAGATTAATCACCTGCAATTGTATGTACTGCACAGAATGTGACACCGTCGAACACACCCTTTTTCAGTGCCCTGAATGAGAGGAACAAAGAGCTCGTGCGGAGATTACTGGCTTGTCACCTGGGTTCCTGCTATGTTACATCATCGCTTCTGCAGTTTGCTGGAAGCAAACGTTCAGACTCTTTTGATGGATGGTGCTCGAGCCAAAGATGATGAGAAACAAAGGAGGGGTTTCTAGCGAGAAATGTTGAACAGCCCCAGCTATGAGGATCGGTGTACCCTGGTGTGCTGACTCCGATGATCAGCTGGGGACTCCTTGTACGATGTGTGACACTTTCTGCTATGACGACGATAATCTGAACCTGTCGTCTTCTAGGGGGGAGTCAAGACCAGAGTTCCGGTGGGGGATCCCCTTGGGGACTCCCCATTTGAGGCATAAGGCACTCAAAAGACCGAGACCCAGCCTCTGGGGTGGGGATGAAGTTATGGCATTGCTGGATCTGAAGACTCCTCGCTGGGGGTTAGAGGCGGGCATGAAGTTAAAGATCCAATCAGCGGGACGACCTGCCTTGTCGAATGTTCAGCTGGTGGGCGGGATGGCCCGTTAGAGTTAAAGGACACTCCCCTGGGCTGCGTTATACTTAACTGTAACTCTGGCTCACGGGTATAGTAAAAAAAAATAAATAAATAAATAAAAATTATAAGTACGGTAACAATAAAATTAGTCACAAATGTCGTCGTCAAGTCAGATTTTTAGGTCAGTAATTCTTAACAAACATTTACTTAGAGCAAATAATATCGTCAAAAATTTTACCGCCACATACAATCAAGGGCTAATTAAATATATATATATATATATATATATATACAATATGTTCATATGTATTATGAGTTGTTTCATTATTGATTTTAATCCAATCAATTATCAATATCCCAATCAAACGGGTAAGTTCAATAGTGAAATGTTCTAATGAAACTCGTAAAAAGCCATAAACTGCAGTTCACTTGAACTCTTCAGATTTCCTGTTTCACTCTAACCTAAATTCTACACCAACGACTGAGTTCCAACGAATGAGATGCACATCGTCTATATCTGAATGATCTCTCTCGTAGTGTTGGTTTTGAGACTGAGATTTTGCATCGCATAGATAACTAAAGCGTCCAGTAGCTGTTAAGAAGCAATTGCTACTTAAAAATTACTCTCTATAATTAAAAATCAACAACTTCCTGACCTGTGGTCAAGAGGTGCCTTCTTTCATGAGACTCTGAAGGTCTCATGCGATTAAATTTGTGACAAGTTTAAAATTTAATCCTACCAGGTGTTTCTTTTTCACAAGAACAGCCTTAAGTTGGGCATTTAGAAAGAGATATTATTTTCTGTTGAAAATTTTAAATCTACTAAATATAAACTCTATTTTGGAACAATTTTTTTGGGGGGAGTCTAATGTTACCATTTTCTTGAGGCAATAAATCCATAAAAAATGGGAAAAAAGTTAATTCCTATATCCAAGTCTTCAATTCCTGTGTGAATGGAACTTTAATTAAAGTCCCTTCAAATTGGTTTCATACCAAGTACGAAATACCAACTACAGTTCATCTAAGGCTTCATGATAATTAATCACAAAAAATCCCCAGAAATTCTTTGTTCAAATAAGCTCTGAAATTCCACCTCACAGCTACTTTGGGGAATAAAGAGCAGGATGTTTGCAGCAAATGAATATTATGAAATGGATGTTTTAAGTAAACGGTTCCAAACAAAGCTATTAAAATATTGATTTGGGATAAATATTAATTAACGTTAATTATATATCTGTGATGAATTCATTAAAAAAAAAAAAAAACATAAAAATTCACACTTATTATTATTAATGTTTAAAATTTTATTTTCTGGGTGTGAATAGACTCTATAAAGGAGGCTTTTAAATTTTAATCTATTTGTTATTGCTAATCAAGTAGTAATTTACAATACCTATCCATATCCCTCTAGTGCTATTCATACTTCTATTCCATCTTCATAATATGTGTTAACTACAATAATGTTGTTTTAATGCTTGTAATGCATGTTCTGAAGTCTCTTATTCTATCAAATTTGTAACCTTCTATCTTAAAATATAACCATAACAAATTTTCATAAGGTGGTTATTTTTTATTTTTTTAATGTAAGTTATTATTAAAAATCATGTGGAAGTTTAAAAAATGAAATAAATCTATAAATTGGTGACTACCATCTTAATTGCTATCATTTATTCATACTGATATACTGTGTATAGATATATGCCGAAAAAGTATTTATTAATATATAATTCAGTGCATGTTAATGATGTATTGCAGTAATTCAGTATTAGTAAAGCAGTAGGTATTAGAGTTCCAGCGTTCAAGTCCTAGTAAAGGCAATTACTTCTATACGGATTTGAATACTAGATTGTGGATACCGTTATTCTTTGGTGGTTGGGTTTCGATTAACCACGTACCTCAGGCATGGTCTAACTGAGAATGTACAAGACTACACTTCATTTACACTCATACATATCATCCTCATTCATCCTTTGAAGAAATACCTGGAGGCTAAACAGAAAAGAGAGAGAGAGAGAGAGAGAGAGAGAGTAGGTATTAGGTAATATATAGGATGATATATTTGTAAATTTATTTTAACTAATTCATAAAATAAAATTGACGAACTAATTATTATATGATTAGCATGCTAGCTTTTAGATTAGTTGGTGTAGGTCTCCATGCATGCATTTAAAGTAGTTTTTCACCATTTTTTCATCTACCTCCTCACTCATTAAAATTCACGTATGTTGCAATAGAAATTGTAATAAGAAAAAAATTACAAAAATATAATCTTTCAGATAACCTCCAGAGATAAAAATCTGGTGGTAGAAAGGCTATGCGGGGAACGTGATTGCCATAGCCCCCGAGCCAAATTACAACGTCAAAAAATACAAACATCATTGTAGTTGAATTAGCATATGGTATAGCCAATTTTGCTGTAATCAAAATTTTTGTTTTTCAACTCTTAACAAGGATACAAATTCGTAATGATTTCTTGTTAATATTAGGATGCATATGTCTGCAAAAAAGTAAATAATTCCGACTACTCTTCGTCGAAAAATCGCAAGCGGGTACCGATTTTCAGAGAATATAAGAATCAACGTGAAAAATTTGAGTTTTTCAAAGCTCCTTATATTATTATTTTGCTGTAAACGTGTTTGGAAAAGTGAAAAGATGTTTTATAAAAATAAAAAAAATTATTCAAACCGTGCACACAATCTCGAACGTCTTCTACCATTAGTATGGTATTGTGTCAATAGTACTTCGTGTACTCTTTGAATTCGATACGAGGGTAATTTAAGTTCTTTATCTTTAACTTATGCGTTTAATTTTTTTTTAGGCCACGTGAACAGCACCGAAAAATAGTACAGTCTGTTAATAATGTTCCCTGATCTTCGTGGAGTATGTACAAAGGCTGATAAACATTTTGCAAAAAGGTACTTTGAAAAAATCCCTCCGAAAATTTCATCGTTTACATAATCTGCAGCACCGCTTTACGAAATGTAATTATTAAATAAGAAGTAATTTTTTGATAATGTGTAATTACGAAAATAAGTCCTAAAATCATTCTATTATTTTGAATACATCTTAGTCGTAAGGATCCCTCTTTTTGAACTTTACTAATCGAAGCAAAATACTCAGGTCGCCTAGAACCCGATAACAAAAAAAAAATATATATATATATAATATAAGAGTACGTTCCGTATTGGTCTAAGTTTTAGTGACTTCATGAACGCTTTTTTACATCTAGCCTTATCCGTAGTGCACACAGGTAGTATATAAATATGATGATTTTGTGATTCCCGTCTAATTGCGATGTACTGTAGTGCCATGGAGTTAACAACTATTTGTTTCAAATATATTATTCTTTAAATGTCTACGTTAAATATCGAGGCTTGAAATTTACTTAATCAATAAACTGACACGACTGTATGTCGGAGAGGAAAAGGGGACCTAAATTTTCACTTTCATTTTCAATAAAATTACATTACCAGATGGTCCTAATCGTATACATTCGTACTTAGTGTTATTGCCATCAATAAAATTATTTCCCTTAAGATAAAAACTGCATCTTGATCATTAATTTTATTATTAATCGTGGCCTGTTGGTATTGCTATAAATTAATTATATAATAATTTCCAAATAATTGGACATTATTATATAATTAATCTTTATTATTATTGACGACCTTCAAATTTTTTTTATACTAATTTAAAGAACACATGGATTTTTGCATTTTGATAAACGCTTTGTAAAAATTGTAAAACAATTTTTTGCGGAATAGAATATTTTTTTGAATAATGTCTGGGCGCTTCGTATTTATCGGATCATTTTTAAGTGTAACGAAAACAAACTGCTTGGAAATCAGAAATACATTTAAAGAGTTGTAACAGAAATTCTAACTTACAACAATTTCCGGGGATTAAAATTCGATGATTTTTTGTAAGATAAATTATAAAGCATAAAGTTTTCAACAGATAACATAATCGGTATACAGTACAAATAACATCAAGAAACTTTTCACGAGGAAAGAAAATAAACAATACTGCATTGTACGACATTGTCTGTAAGTTTTTAATGAAACTCCCTTTGTTGAGCGGCACTTTTGTCTAGTCCGATAACCCCAGCTCTTAGGTTTGCGTTTTCAGTATTGTTACAATTTATTTTTCGCCGCTGATCGCCTACAGCAAGGTAGCACTGATGCATGACTAAAGCCAGACCTACTCGTGTCTATACCTGTGACTGATTCTTGAATAAATTAAGAAACTTACCGTCCACCATTATACGTACTTATTCGTCGTATAATAACAGTTGACGATGCCCTAAGCTAAACGGATCGGTGGCCCAAAATATGTAAAATATATTTTCATAAAACGTTCTGTATGATATAAAGTAATATATCTCTTTGACTGATTATTAACTCAAGACCTTTATTACTGAAATTAGAATTAAGAATAGAATTGAAGGTGGTAATAGAACTACTTAGAATAAAAAAAAAATTAATTTTCTTTTGAAATATCTGTTTTAATCAGCTTTGTCATCTTTTTCCAAATCAATAAACCGGTTAAATTAGAATATGTTAAAAATTTACATGTTATTTATGAAATCCAAGGAATCGATACGGCATTCATTTTTCAACAAAACACAACCGTTCACGCAGGTCTGTTATTTTGGGTGTCTTATTGATTTTTCTCGGTCGTAGACTATGACAAAATATTTATTCTTAAAAGACGTAAAAATAAACTCGAATTCGACCTATGTTTTACCAGTATGAATAAGTCTTAGGAAATTTAACTTTTTTTTACTAGTTCTTATACAGTGAACGTAGTTTTTGAATATATAATTCAAAATGAATGTTGAAATATTTAAAAAATTGAAAATGTTAAATGTTATTCAAAAACATCGAATGTTAATTTTAGTGATAAGGAACCTCGACTAATATTTGAAAAAAAAAGGTTGTAGTTAGCAGCTGTAACAATTCTGATAAGATCATTTTCGCCAAGGGAGGGGATAGTAGTAAATTCTATAGATTAAAGTTACAAAATCATACAACAGTAAAAATCTTTTCTTACGCTAATCAAGATTTATTTCTTAAATGATATAGGGAAGGACTATTTTTATCTCGTCCATTACGAAATATTTAAAGTAAATTAATACTAGTACTCTTGATTAATAAAGGTCATTTTAATTTGTTTAAATTACTTTTTGCAGAATAACAGTGAAAAAAAACTCTAACAAGAATTATACATTCTAATCATTTTTATTTCATTTTCAGTTGTCATCAAAAACAATACCACCTATTTAAAATTTTTACTAAAATATTAATAGAATTTAGGAAATCCAAAATGTTATTGTTACCACAAATTACAAGTAATAATCGTGCTTACATACAACACAGGAACTTGCATCGGTTAATAAAAGCAGCGTGCACACTCTACAGTTCTATTAAGAAGCAACCGCATTTTTACCTGAAGTGACACGAAACTATCTGTAACATCTTTCTGATACAAATGATGATTGATAAATTGGCCCTGATAATGCGTTTATAGCATTACAGAAAATGAAAAGGAATAATAATACGAAACGCCACTTGACTATGTGTCGGCTTATGACAGGGGGAATATAAATATTTGTGTCTGGATCCAGCTTTAAGAGCCTAAACGCTACTTTTTCTTCCTGATAAATTTGTTTTGAAAAAGAATCAACATAGCTGCATAAGTATGTATGTTATCAACCCTGATAAGTATTGTTAAACTGAATAATAACATACAATATTATTCCCGAGATTTACTTTTGTGCAATAACACTTTCACTGGTACAAATTCGTAAGAACTACATGCTTTGATAGGCTTAAAAACCAGATAGGATACATATTATTTCATTAAAACTTATCGTTCAAATATTTTTTGATTGAATGATTTAAATTGCTCAGATTTAGTAAAGAGTAATACGACATTAAAATCATAAAAACTCATAGAAATCTTCATGTGCAATTAAAAGAAGAATCCGAGTGAAGTAGAAAGTCGATCGTAAAACACAATATTGCCTACCGACAGGAGTTCGTGTCCTACATCTAGGGCGTTGGCTTATCGATTAGACCAGGGTTATAGTGGTTTTTTTTCTTTCTGTGTTGGCAGCAGCGGCTCAGCCTACTACGCCCGCCAACTCCTTCCGCCAACATTTGCTTTTAAAGAAATAACTTTCCTGCATCTTATACTGTATATGTTTAAAGCTTCACACATTACCATTAACTACATTGTCTTACAATTACGCTAATTTTATTTTTAATCTTAAGGATGTAAAGAAATTTGTTTTACTTGTAACTCTGGTCAATCACTTCTTCCTATAGCAATAATTGTGAAAATGACCTAATTTACATCTTTAAGATATGCGTTTTTTTAATTGTAGCTAATGAGTGATGGTCTAAAGAAATAAGTTTATATTTATTTCAGCAAAAAAACCGAGTAATTTATTAAATTAAAATGTTATATTTCTGTTACAAATCTTAAAAATGTACGGAGATTTTCAATTCCTGGTCTTATAAATTCAGTAATTTTAAAATTGTTGATGAATTTTTGAAATTCTACTACTTAAAAAAAAGTGTGCATCCTTCTTTAACACCCATACATATAGAAATCAAATAATTTCCAAGAGGACATTCTGAATTTTTATTTTTTTGCCTGCTTATTAATTTATTATCTTCATAATTACTGCATGCATTACTATAAGTTTTAGGGGCATCGATTGCTATGGCCATTAGCCCCATCCACATTAAAAAAACAAAAATATATCTTTCCCTTCTCTAAAAAGAATACAAGCAACGTAATCAAGGATTAGTCTTGTCAAAAAGAACATCTAGATGGCCTCGGTAATGGAGTCTTCAGATCCTCCGCCGCAAGTCGTTGGCAGCAGGATCTCCTGCTGCCGGCATCAGGTGACACCGGCTCCGCTGGCGCGGTCAGAAGTACATCGCAGTCGAGGCTGGATGCACTCACCGCTAGAATATATGGAGCGGCTGAAGTTCTCGCCCTCTCGGCTAAAGGCTACGGTGCTTTCAGAGGCTCCATTGTTGGTTGTTTAAAATTTTCCTTTTAAAACATCTTCAATAATAAATTTTTCGTAAAGTCTCGTACTGTTTTAAATGAGGGCGACCATCGAGTTTGAAAATGTGCACAAAACCGTCTTTGTGTAAGCACCACACTTTTCGTTTTATTTAAAAAAGACACAGTCTTTAAGAGCTGTTCAATAGAGTTCAACAGTCAGTCTTCCTTTGTCAGCCATCTTGAAACGATACATAAACAGCGCACTTGGAAAGAGAAGAAACAAATATCCATGAACTGCTATCAATTCTGCCAACATAAAACACATTAATAATTACTAACCTTAACAATTATTGCCAAAACAAAAATGTTGGATCATTTCGCGCGTCACTCCGTACATACATTTTTGTTTATGAGAGGAAAAATTGCAGTTTGTTTACTAGTGCCAATATTTTATTTTTAATTTAGTGGAACTTTGGAATGGTGCGTCAAAAAAGGCGAGGGTTTGAAGTTATCTTAGTGTTGTGGTATGGATAACCTTTTCTTTATATTTTTCTCTAATTATAGTGAGTTTTTACTGACTGGCAAAGAGGGCTGTCGGAAACATACTTTCTAGAACTGTTCTGGATCAGCTGGTTGGTATTCGTGATGACGGTGGAAACGAGCTTGTAAATAACGTCTCTCAAAACAACAGGAAGCGAGGCCGATGAGTGCTTCAAACTGGAATCCCTGGAAGGCTATATGTCGCAAGATAATCAGAGATGTACTTGTTGATAAGCGACTCCTAGGGCAGCGAAGGAGAATGCGAAGTAATGAACTCCCAGTCGCACAGCGTACCATGTAAACGGTGCAGACGTTGCGTACACCTAGAGAGTCAAATGTTGTTTCTCAGTCTCCTGATAACAGGGGACCACTTTTTAACCAGTTTGGTCATCTCCCCATGTATGAGATTGCTGAGTCAGCTGAACGTCATCTGAGTCATTGCTGAGAGAGAATGTGAAGCCACCTGCCGTAATCTTATATGGTATCACGAATATAATGAAACTATATGAGCTATTGCAGACAGTTGTTCCAGAATTGACTTTAGAGTACGAGTGAACACTAAACAGCTCAGAATTAACCTGAAAGACATTGACTCCTGTAAACGAATAATTCAGCTGGTTAGAAAACAGAATCTCTTAGAACATAAATTCTTTCAATAGGAAGGATTTGAGAGTATTTAGAGTAGTTTTACGGAATATGCACGTCTTGACATTATCAAAGAAGGGATTGAGAGTCAAGGCCATAGAGTACGAAGCATTGTTAATGCTCATCACTAGAAAACTAAAGAGCTGATACCGGCTTTCTTTATTAATTTGGAGCCAGCGTACAATAACAAGGAGATATTCATTCTGAAATGTGTAGCTGTCTGCACCATTAGGTTTGAGGAACCTAGAAGTGCACCTGGGATTATTTAATGCATGTAGTGCCAACAATTTTGGCACAGTAAAGATAGCTGCATGAGGTCGTACTGCTATGTTAAATGTGTGGGCGGAGATAGGACGACTGCCAAAAAGGCGACAGAAATATTCTAGTAACAAATGCATTGTGCTACTCAGAACACCCTGTGACCTACAAGGGTTATAAAGCTTATAAGGGGATCTTAGAGAGAAAGCAGAGGAGAAGGGTATACTTTTCTCTGGTTACTAAGCCTTTTCTCTGGATCACTATGGATATGCAAGGCAGCTCTCTTGAGATGGATGATAAGTTACCCCGACTGAGGCATAGATCAACTGGGTATATGAATGATCTCACAGGTGGCTACCCAGTTAATGACTTTGGTTCGCAATGTCACCTGTGATCATTTGCTGAAGCGGTGGTTGGTGATAAACTTCAGAACTCTTCTACTTTGATAAGCTTGATAAGTTGACATCTAGATTTTAATTCAGCAAATTGGGA
This sequence comes from Lycorma delicatula, assembly GCF_047948215.1. Lineage (NCBI taxonomy): Eukaryota > Metazoa > Arthropoda > Insecta > Hemiptera > Fulgoridae > Lycorma > Lycorma delicatula. The sequence goes on along the minus strand of NC_134455.1, from coordinate 246,510,348 downwards.
ACCTCATAGGTCTGATAATGAAAGTGATCACCAAAATCTCCTGATGGTGAGGAGTCTGTGGTTTGCAATGTGGAACATAAATGGCATTTTTAACAGAAAAGAACAATTAGAGGCGTTTTTCCTGACTGAGCAGCTCAATGGTATTCTTATTTCTGAGATGCATCTCACAGACTGCAAATATTTCAGTACTCACGACTACACCATACACTTGACAACCACCCAAACGACAGGGCATAGAGAGGATCTGAGTTGCAGTTCAACCAAAGTCAAGCCTACCTCAACTGGTCTATCTTGTGTTACTTAGTTACCTAGGTGAGCAGTTTTCTCAAGTCAAATATAACCAGGAAGTATCTGTCTGTATAGACAATCTATCAGGAGTTCCACGGGTTCTGTTTTAGATACGATTAAATTTGTATTTGATTTACATTGTAGACCTTCCCAGTACAGAAGTTGTCACAATTGCGCCCTTTTCAGATGACGCAGCGATTTTGGGGTAGGTAGTGAGCCTGACCTTGCCTCAGGGAAACTGCAAACTGCACTTGGCCTTATCAAAAAATGGCTGTATAGATGGAAGATGAAGTCAATCCTACCTAATCGAGTCATGTCACATTTGTCATGAGAAGAAGTAATTGCCCTCCTGTTCAACTGGACAATACTCTCATCCCTGACATAGACATGATGGGTATAAATAAATTTCTCAATAAAAAAAAATATAGTCTATAATAAGGTAATTACCAGTTAAATGGAAATAATACACATATATGAAATAAGTGTATTTTGTGAGAAAAACAACAACTGCAGTTTAAAGGTAGAATGGTCATTTATTTTTTTATTTATTTTATATCATCACACACATCATGATGAAAGTGATGAAAGATATTACAACCAAAAAATAACTGTTATCACAACCACCAACAAAACAATTTCATTGTAAAAGTGAACCTCCTTGAGACAAAAACATTATGTAATAAAAAAATGTGATAAATAATATAAACCCTTGAAAAACACTTAAAGTGTGAAGGTATTCCTCAAAAACAATTGTTTATCTTGAATCTGAAAAAATTGATATTTTTAAAATTATAAAGGTTCACTCACCACAGGGTTGTTTCCAAATATAACAAACAACTGGTTTAGAAAAAACATGAAAAAACAAGCAAGGTACTCACTCAATTTTTAAGTGCAACGTCTATTTAGAGCAACATTATTTTGTTATTGTTTTATAATTGAAACAGTGAATCTTTGTAATTTTAAAAAACATAATTTTTTCAGTCGGGACAGAGTTATTTTTTGAGGGATACCTTCCTGCTGTAAATGTCTTTCGGCGGTTTGTATTACTCAACATTTTTTTTTTTATTTCATAATGTTTTTGTTATAAGGAGATTCACCAACACTTTTACAATGAAATTTTTTTTTGGTGGTTCTGATATGCTATAACGTAAGATGAAACACATTTATTGAGTAAGATTGTGATCATATTTTTTGTGTGAACATGATTACAGTTACTGTTAAATATTTCATTTTATTAGAACAGTAATTTTTGGAAGTAAATATTGAGTTGAAAACTAAGATAATATACCAGCCGGTCAGGGCTCATTTCACTTGCTCGACCATCTATCCAGCAGGCTCTGCTAGATTGGACCTTCGACCTGGATCTCTGGGGCTCAGGTCAACCCAGGTGAGTCCTGGGGCCAATCCTGGAGCCTCCACAGGTCACAAGGCTGAACCCAGAGCTGCATAGCTTGCTTTGCTTGACATTCCAATCTAGCCAGAAGACTCTGCCCCCTGAACCCTTGCATTGTTCATTACCTTCACACTTGTGAGAGCAATACTGATAAATAATATTTAAGGTATTCAGGCTTTATAGAAACCTGAAAAAAAATAAATTACAAAAGACAAAATAGTAATAACTAAGGTAACTAAAGTATACAGACCTTTGAGGAGAAAAACTCTGTAAGATATCTCAGTTGCCATGGGGTCAAAAATATAATAATCAATTAAATGGATTAATTTTTTTTTCTTTAATGAATATATTTAATTCACAACTTCACTCTCAAGGGAGCCAGGTCCTCAATCTATGGCTTAAAAACCTTCGCTAGGATAACATAAATCCCTTCCCTGGGATTTGAAAGGGCAGGCGGTTGGCACATGATGCTGATACAAACAAACAAACTATCGCATTTAAATATATATATATTTTAATAAATAAAGGAAAATATATACTAAAGTATTATTTTTCCAATTACAGTTGAGGTAAATGAGGTGTAATTTGTGAGATAAAAATAAAAAGGATTCATAAAAGAAAGTTAGTTGCTATAACTAATATGAAAGGCGATGTGTTAATATAAGTTGTTGCAATTGTTATAAGCCCTTTCTACAAATGTAACTTATCCTTTCATCTGATGTACTAGTTCCTTTCACTTCAAATGAGAAAATCTACTGTTTTATCTACTCTACTTTGATTAAAATTCCATTTGTTGTTCCACTTATTAAACTAGTCAGATGTTATTAGAATACTTATTATTATTACTACCAACTTTTATCATTATTATCTTGTATTTAATGAATTTTTGATAACAGGACTCCTCATTTTTTCATTACAAGACAATATCTCTTGAATATCAGTCAACGTGAATAAATCCTATTTTTGAGGATATCCACTAATTAAACTCTCAAGAGGTAATTAAAAAAAAAAAATCTATTTTTGCAGAAGCAAAAATAAAGAAGCAGGTAAGTATATCTTATGCAGATCTCTGAGATCAACTTCCCAGGAGCACCCCCAGATATAATGTCTCATTTGCTTTTCTTTCCATAATCTTTAAAAAAAAGATTATTACTAAGTATGTTGTTTTTAAGATTTTCTGATCACGTTGATCTTAGTTCATTGAAAAGAGAGAACCATATGACTGGAATACATTTATTTTTTTATATATGGTTTAGAAGTAAAGTTTACTGAAAGAATATAAACTGACTTCTTGCTTTACTACCATTTGCAACTACCTTTGCTGTATTGACTTCACTAATGTTGAAATCAAGAACCAAATAGTATAAAAAATGTTTAACCTCCATGATGCTAGTTATCAGTTTACAATTAAAAATGAAACATGATTTATGTTCTTTATACTAAAAAGAATTCTGTAATTTATTTACAAAAAAAAGAAGAAAATAATAATGAAAAGGAATAAATCTGTAACTTTCTAATTCATTTATCAATATAAACTTGTATATTGTGGGTAATCTTAGAAGCTACTAAGCCAGTCTGAAAATATTATTTCACTGAAGCTTGCTTCTTTTGAATCGTATATGTCAATTATAACACTCCCACTCATCTCCCCCTAATTTCACCCCGTTTGATATTCCTTTCTGATTTAATGATTTATAATACATGAGTAATAAATAAGTCTGATTCTTTAATGTAGGAAGGTTTCATCATAAGGTTTGGTAAAAAGACAAACTCCCATAAACTTTTTCCTAAAAAAATACACCTTACTAATGTATGGAAAATTGAAATACTGAGATGTTTGAACTGAAATTATTTTGACTAACAAAAATTAATATATTACAATATTCAAATTGTTCTTAATAAAAATTTGGTTTCTAGGAGTATAAAATAGAAAATGATGCCAAATTGTTTATTTCCTTGCATCTTTTGATCCCTGGTCCCCCTTAAATCAAGGAGAATTGAAATACTATAATCTATAATCCTTTTCAAAACATGTTCTACATTCAAGAACACATAAAAATCTAGATTTTTTTTGTAGAAGTTAAAAATTCCTTGCCTGGGTCCTGTAACTGCCTTAAACAACAATTTAAATATCAAAATATCCAAAGAAATTATTCTTAAAAGGTATATGATTCTGGATGCAAACAAAAACTGAATACAACAGCTAAGAGAATTTGTTGTTTTTTTTTTTAAAGCTTTTAATTAACAAAAATTGAAGAATATTTTGAACAACTGTTAAAAACCTTATTTTTTAGATTTTGATCTTGTAATTGATAATTGTTTTTTGCAGTAATAAAATTTATTCAAGTTGTATTTTGTATCTGTTTGATCTTATCATTTTTTTTTTGTGGAAGTAATATGTACTGTTGCTGTGAATAGGTACAGAGCATACCAGCACTTGGGTCAAAACGTAGAGTTAAAATAATTGTAGATAACACCATGTATGTAATACAAGTAATATACAAGTATTTTAATCTGTAATTATTACGATTTCTCAACAGAGTTCAAGTGTTTAAAATGTATCTTTTTAAAATAATTTGCCTTTATACTACCTGGGTCAGTCTTTTATATGGTTGTGACACATATACTTGATATATGAGAACTAGTCAAAATGGCTTTTTCTGAAAGTAATGATGTTCTCTAAACAACCAGTCTGTGTGGTGATTAGAGTTAAAGAATCACTTGTAGGAGGAGTAACTGGCGTAACTTGTAGAAAGAATAACTCCTATATCTTTTTATTAATTATTTTATTAAATATGTCATTTTCTGGTGGATAAATGTTACAACCCATTGTCATAAATTGCAACAAAATGATTCTGTACTGTTTTGGTCCGAAAAGTCAAGTAAAATTCTAAGATTATTATTGAACATTTATTCTCATCTGAACTCTAAAATCTTTCGGGTCCTTCAGAAAGTTAAAACAAGTTTTTGAAGTACAAAAATTAGTTGTCATATTGTCTAGTCCCATAAATGTGAATCATGTAGACCGATTTTTAGTAAATTAAAAATTCTAGCATAATTGCGTGAAGTTCAAGAATGAGATAACCTTGCTAAAAATAGTAATTTATTCTTTAAAATTAAAAGAAAATTATTTGTGTTTTTTGTGATGCTGTTTGCGTCAAGTTTTTGCCATTATGTCCAGTAGTCTCTCCTATTGAAGCCGGGTCAATATCTTTTTCCCCGTGAACTAAGAAGATCTATTTATTTCTGATGTGTTTTATTTATTTATTTTTTTTCTCTACTATTAATGATTTGAACATTGAGCTTTTTTCCTAGATTACTTCGGAATACCATTAAATATATATAGTAGGCTTTGTAATTGAACAATTTTTACTATTCACTTTCTAATACTTGGGTATATACTTCGATGAAAGTATAAAATACTTAAGTAGCTGTTTAATTTTTTGAGTAGTTTAAACTTTCCTTTATTACCTGATCTCGTAAAGTGTATAATGATTAGCAAATTAATTTTTCATGATAGTCGTTAGTGAAAATTGCTTAGTTATTCCTTTTAAAACTTGTCACTCTTAAACTAATCATTCTGAATATTGTATTATAACATTCTCATTATGATAATTCTTTATTATTAAAAAGTATTTTTAAAATAATAATCTTGGTTTATAACGCCATTCTTTGACCTGCACAGTAGGGAGTTAGTAAATTTTTATTTCTGCTGAAATTCAATCATCGATCAATTTAAGAGCTAATTCGAACAATATTTTATTTTACCATATGTTTGATAAAGTAATATATTTTTCTACAAATGACTATGTAAATTAGTTTTCAGAATGCCAGCAATACTTTGTTCGTTTTTTCCGGAGATTGTGGGCTGTAGATGGTTGGTGTATTATAGACTGGTTTGGCAGCACTGCCTTGACGCATCTGACTCGACCAATAGGAAACGAGTTTGGGCGGAGGTCCTACCGTTAGGCTAAGCGTCGGTGAGCCTTTAAGTTCACTTGCTCTCGTGGTTAGCTGCAGTTGAATTGTTGTATAGTCGTGGAAAAAGTGTTACGTTAGCTAATCAAAATGAGGGAAATTGTACACATACAAGCCGGTCAATGCGGTAACCAGATCGGTGCTAAGGTAAGAATCAATGTGATCATTTATTTTTGTTTGCTATCAAGGACTTAAATAAATGTTCGGTTATTTAACCGGCATAGTGCATGGGATGTGCTAGTAAATAAAAGTTGTGTTTGGACAGGTGTGTATTTTCTAAAATACTATAGTTCTTGACTGGAAATGTAAAAAATTCATTTTTTTAGCAGTATCATTATAAATGCTGGTTAGTGATCCTCAAGTAATTTGTTCTAAAATATGTTTTATGGGATTAGTTACGTACGAGTCATGGCCTTTAGCCGGCCATGTTGAACGAACGTGTTCAGTCTACGTAGCCTTTGTGCGTTTACTTTGCAGACTGCCTTAATCTTAATTCGTAGCTGCTTTCAAATTTTGATTTTTTTTATGGTATTTACATACCTTAGAATGTATATTATTTTCTGTTCGTGTAAGGTTTTCTAAAAAAAAATATGAAATATATTTAGTTGTGCTGGTTAGCACTAGGCTTCATAGCAAGCTCTTCCGTCTGTTTCAAAACTTATTTAGTTAAAAAATGTGATCTTGTAACATTAAAATGTAACTTCAATACCACCTTTTTTATTTGGTTACATTTTGCTCTTAAGATTACACTTCCATCTTTTAATTAGAAAATAATTATAAGAATCGTGCGCGAAACAAAAATAAAGGAGCATTCGTCCGTGACTGCTTTTCAATTATAAATTCTTGAATATTATTTAAATAAAGTATGCATTACAGTATTGATTTATATTACAAACCAACGTAAACATAATTGATAAAACGACTGATCCTTACATTAGAATATTATGTGTGGGACCATTTTCTAAATGTGGCTAGAGGACCTGTCTTCTAGCCACATTTGAAAAAAGAAAGTCTAATTTATAGGTTAGCCTATTTCATGAAAGTGATAAAAAAATATATTTTTCAAATTATGTTTAACATTTAGTACAAGTTATGAGTGGTATATAATTTCTTGTCTAAGTTGTGAAATAATTAATTATTCCATATTTTCGATTATTTTTTTTATAAAAATTAAAGTAATTTTTTTGTTAGTATTAATTTCTAGCTGGTAAAATACGTGTAAAGGTCAGTTAGAGAAAAAAAAATGGTTTCGATTATTTATGTAATTAAAACGTTGAAACTTTCACAACAAATCATTAAAATTACGTTTTTGAAGTCTAAATTGGGTATTTTGGCTTTATTAGTTTTTTGTCGATTCATCTTGTGCGCTTTATTTCTTGCACCGTTGCTCTACTGGCGCGTAATAAAATTTGGATGAAAATTTTTATTGTTACGCTGAAAGGCGCCAAAATGACTCCCGCGCAGTTAGGTAACCTTGAATATGGTTATATATTAATTTAGGCCCAGTAGTATATGCCGATTTTTGGCGCGAATTTGTCATTTCGTTTTCATTGTAATTGATTAAAAAATAAAATACGTCACGTACTTTATCATGGTTGTAGTTGTGAAAAAAAGAAATTGTGCTATGTTCCGGATCTTTACCTCTCTTCATAAAATCGTATAAAAGTTTTTTTTTTTTAGTATATTACTCTTATAGTTTATTCCCATCATAAACAAGTAAACCATTTTATTGATTTCACATCTGGTAATTGTATATGCTCCTCTTACTGAACATTTTAATTTTATAAGGGTCGTACGCGGCAGGCATCATAGTTACACACTTAACAAAATTAATTTTTCCTCAGAGGTATGTAAATAAGCGGGAGTTTTTTTTTTACCTAGTTCATTGTTTTAAACTGATATCTCTTGTGTTACATTAAAAAACACAGCTACAGAAACCCCACAAACTGCAGTTAGTAAATTATTTTAACAGACTAAATGACTAGATTCTGTATACTGATAATGATTATTAGGTGCCCAAGTAATACAAAATGAGTTTAAAGAAGTTGAAATGATGTACCCACTGTTAATCAAAGAAAAGGAGTTTGGTACCCTTCTCACGAATGTCAGTATTCAAACCCTTAGTAATTTATAACATGTTTTTGTTTTCCAGTACGAATTTCAAATAGTTTTTCCAAATGATCTTCATAATTATCCAATTTTTAATTCATCATATGATTATTGTTATATATTTATCATGTATCTATATCAGTACAGTATGTATAATTCTAAAACCTTAAACAATATACTTTTTAACTCCCTGTGCCATACTTCTTTGCAGGATTTAGTGTAAATTAATTATATTTTACGTTTTTATTCTGCAAGATTAGGAATGACAATAATAGAAAATTTTGTTTGATATTTTTAAAAACAGTAAATTTTTTTTTAATTATGTGGACAGCAGATTTTGATTTGAGAAGTCTGTATTGGTAAATTTTTTTAACCTGCGGTGCCACCGTTAGGTATTACTTCAGAGGATGAGATGAATGAGAGTTTTTATAGCATGTGAAAATTACACACCTGACGGGATTTGAACCTGGGACCCCCAGATTAAAGGCCGAGATGCTGCCATGGAGGCTGGCAGATGTATTTTAAATAGGAAAACTTAACTTTTTTTCTGTTTTTCTTAATGATTGTCAAAGAGAAAGTTTTTAATGTTACTCATTCATTTTTGTGAAAATCTATAACCTGAATTATTCTGTTTTCAACATGAAACAGTTTGCTAATGAAAACAGGTCAAAGTTAAATACAATTACATGTATACACACACTTGTTAGTGCACATGCATGTTCTTATAAATGTTTTGTGTAATATTATATCTATTCTATAGTCTCATTTAGAATTAGGTTTGACTTGTAAACGAAAAAGTACAGTCAAGAATCTGCCATAAGAGTTTTTGAACTTTGTTTATTAATGAACACATTGATTTTTTTGCATAAATTAACTTATTACTTCATTTTATTAGAATTGACTGGGATTAATTCGAATTAAGGTAAGGTAAGAAAATTTTCTGTACAGTTTTAATTAAATTGTGAATTTTTTAATTTCAGTTTTGGGAGATCATTTCTGATGAGCATGGTATTGATCCTACTGGTGCATACCATGGAGACTCTGATTTACAGTTGGAGAGAATTAATGTCTACTATAATGAAGCCTCTGGAGGTAAATATGTTCCTCGTGCCATTCTGGTGGATTTGGAGCCAGGTACAATGGACTCTGTTAGATCAGGACCATTTGGACAGATCTTCCGTCCTGACAATTTTGTTTTTGGACAGAGTGGTGCAGGAAATAATTGGGCAAAGGGACACTACACAGAAGGTGCTGAATTGGTGGATTCAGTTCTTGATGTTGTAAGAAAAGAAGCTGAAAGCTGCGATTGTCTTCAGGTTAGTTTCTTGTTTTGCTGTATATTTATTTTATTACGAGAATATATTCTGCTGTAACCAGTATTGCAATAGTAAAACTGAATAATAATTTTTAGTTAGAAATATGTTGATTTTTAGAAAAAGAAATGCAGGAAGAGATATTTTTTTAAATTGTTTTGTGATGATCCTTTGTACAACGTGGCTGCTTGATATTTCTACAAATATTTGTAGATATTTCTTTTATATGGACATCAATATTCATTTATTAATCCATATAAAGATTATAAGAATATTTTCTTATAGAAATATCAAGCTGCCATATTAAACATTCATTCATAGGATCGCCTAAAAATTCTTTTTTGCTGCTGCAGCACTTTTTCTGTATCATTCTAAAAAATACCTTAATATAAAGTAAAGAAGGATGGACTACATTAAAATAGTCAAATCAAAGATATTTTATTTCTCCACTATTTGTTTTTGATCATTTTATTACATTATAAGGGTTCTGAAAGTACACGCTTCTGTTGATAAAAACGTTTTTTTAACTATTTAAGTAAAATGTAAAATTAAGATGTCTTGTTGACTTATTTGAAAGAGCTGCTGTAATATATGATTTTGGAACGAAAGTGCCAATGAAGCCTAAATGGAGTAAAAGTTCACTTTATTTATGGTGGACATTATATTCTACCTTGGGCATCTTTTCCTATAGGCATATAATTAGATGATTGTGATATTTTTATTTATTTTGGTTCTTCAATTTGTTTTTTCCCTCATGTTTTTCTGTTGATTTGTCCTCATGTAATTCTGACAATAGGTCATAATCTGATAATAAAATCATAAGTTTTGTAATGACTAATATTATTTTATTTTAAATAAAATAATTAATTATTGTTTTTCTCTAGTATATATCATTATTTTGCTATTTCTTAGTACATGTATGATATTTAAAACTGTTTTTGTGTATTGTAACTAAATTTTTATATTATGGCTTTATATAACTTGTATTTTATTTTTGTTACTTCTGTGCAGGGATTCCAACTTACACATTCTTTGGGAGGTGGAACTGGATCAGGAATGGGAACACTTTTAATTTCGAAAATCAGAGAGGAATATCCTGATAGAATCATGAACACTTACTCAGTTGTACCATCACCTAAGGTTTGCCTCTTTTTTTAAAAATTTGTATTATAACTCATTTCCTCTCAGTAATGAAGTTAAAATTTAACAGCATTTTGCTGTATTTTTTTTCTGTACTTCTGTGCTGTGAATTTTGATTCTGTGTTGGTTGATAAGAGGTCAAATAACACTTGATGTTTCATATTCATGCTGCTGTTTCATATTCATACTGGTTTTGGTGAGCTAATATTTAGCACAAATTGTTACATGACTGCAGAGTGATTGTCACAAAAATACTAAGTACCATTATTTTGTGATTTCTAGGTTAGAAATCCATTGCCTGCTCCGATAAATAAAAGTACATGAAACTTCTAGCATCCAGTGGCTAAGAACAATAGTTTAGTTGTCGATAGTTTTTGAGTTCAAATTAATATAGAATTTTTTTAAATTGAATACTCTAAACGAATTCTACTTTTAAATTGAATTAAACTGCATCACATTATTTATAGATCTAGTATTTCAAATATTTTATTTTTTCATTTTAACTAGTTAAAATCATTAATAAAAGCAGGAGATTGTTCTTGTAAATTGAAATTGATGCAGAATACTTATCTAACCTGAAGCAAGATAACTTACATCTGAATTAAGAAATATGAAGTCCTAAAGAACTGAGTGAGGGGGTGCATTTTTCTTTGAAGTAAAGAACATTTCTCTTTCATGGCAGTAAAATATAAAATATTTTAAGGGTATCAATAAAATTTATGATTACCAATATCTGTTGAATTCTAATTTTGAAAGTTAGACATATTTTAATTTGAGCAAAGAATAAAAACTGAATATTTCTAAATTCAAGTTATTTGATACTCTATTTCATGAATAAAGAGTTCCGTGTTGGAAAAAACTTAAAAAGTACTATTTTTTATGTTTCTAAGTAAAGGAAAAAGTTTAAAAAAGTAAGTTTGTCTAACGTGAAACGTAAATTCATGTGTATAATCATTTATAATTTTGATTACTTAAAAAAAAAGTATAGTATTTGGGCTAAGATTGACAAATTTAGCTTCAAGTCTCAGCAGTTTTCATGCCCTTTTAATAGCAAATTGTTATCATTTTTGATTATGGTTATAAAAATGTTATATTTATTATGAGAAATTTCAATTTGTTTGAACACTTAATTTTCAGTTGTCACAAATCTAAACTTAAAAACCAACGCTTAGACCAAGTGAAGTTACTTAACCAATGTCAAATTAATTGCTAATTCAGAACTATGATCCTACATATCAATTTCAGTAATTAGTTACTACTTATCTGTTTTTTTATTACTTGAATAAAATCAGTCGTATGACAAGTTATTAGCTTTTATATATATATATATATATATATATATATATATATATATATATATATATATATATAATTTATATATTAATATAAAAATATATTTTTATAATATTTATATATATATTGTTTTTTTATTAATTTTCATTAATTAGATGTTGTGATTTCAGGTCTCTGATACAGTTGTTGAACCGTATAATGCTACCTTGTCAGTGCACCAGCTTGTAGAGAACACTGATGAAACGTACTGTATTGATAATGAAGCCTTGTATGATATTTGTTTCCGTACCCTGAAATTGTCAACTCCTACATATGGAGATTTGAACCACTTAGTCTCTCTTACAATGTCTGGAGTAACAACATGTCTTAGGTTTCCTGGTCAACTCAATGCTGATCTTCGTAAATTAGCTGTAAACATGGTACCTTTCCCCCGATTACATTTCTTTATGCCTGGTTTTGCCCCTCTTACATCTCGTGGCAGCCAGCAGTACCGTGCATTAACAGTTCCTGAACTTACCCAACAAATGTTTGATGCAAAGAATATGATGGCAGCTTGTGACCCACGACATGGTAGATATTTGACTGTTGCTGCCATCTTCCGTGGTCGTATGTCTATGAAGGAGGTAGATGAACAGATGTTGAACATTCAGAACAAAAACTCATCCTACTTTGTTGAATGGATTCCTAATAATGTTAAGACAGCTGTATGTGATATTCCACCTAGAGGTTTGAAAATGTCTGCAACCTTTATTGGTAACTCCACTGCCATCCAAGAACTTTTTAAGAGAATCTCTGAACAATTTACTGCTATGTTTAGGAGAAAGGCTTTCCTTCACTGGTACACTGGCGAAGGTATGGATGAAATGGAATTCACAGAAGCAGAATCAAACATGAACGATCTTGTGTCAGAATACCAACAATATCAAGAAGCTACTGCCGATGAGGATGCTGAATTTGATGAAGAACAAGAAGCTGAAGTTGATGAAAACTAATAAGTTGATTTATATAATTCTTTAAAATGATACTTGTCAAAACATTCCTGATATTTTTTTTATTTTTTTATATTTATATATTCCAACCTGAGACTTTGTTATGATTACCGGTGTATTTTATAGTTTGTAAAAAACTAAAGGAAAAATTACAAATACATGTCTAAATTATGTAAATAGTGTTGATTATTGTTGTGTCCTTTTATCTTAGTCATTGCTGTTATAATTATTTATGCACAATAAAAATCTGCAGTGAAAGAAATTAACTCAAACATACTAGACTTAAAAGACAAATAAAAGTTACTCTTCTACAAAAACGTTCATATCTAAGAAAATTTGTATTGTATTATAATGCTTTATGGTTAATTTTTAATTGTTTTACAACCATTGAAAGCAGTTGTGCTATTGCAATCTGTACTGGATTTTTGATTTTATGTTGCTGTAATTTTGATGCAAAGAAGGGATTTCAGTTTTGATGGTTAACTCCTTGATCTTGGTCAATTTTTTTAAAATAAAAAGAGTTATCTCACTGAATTTCTCCCTCTCATTATATATGTATAATTGGTTATACCATTTTTTACTTATACATTACAACCTCCCTGTAACAGCCATGTGGGGGACATTGAGTATACCTGAATTATAGGCTAACTGCATTATTTTGAAACAAGTGAGAAACTATAAACATCAATGCCCATTGGGTTAACATTGTATTACAGTAGTTGAAATATTATTACTGAAACATACAGCTACATATGTAGTTACTTTGTAATATAAAAATGTTGAATAATGCAATAAATCACAGAGTACTGAATGAACTGTTCTTAGTATATTTGTGGCTAGATTTCATTTTCACCCTGTTTTGCTTCATACTTTTTATTCATTTGGTCATTAACTAAAACATGTTTAATATACTATATACTACAGGATGATTTTTTTAGTCCTGTTATCCAATTGTTCATGTCTGGTAATTTTTTTCTAAGAAAGGGAAACTTCGTGTCACAAAACAAAGTTTCCCTTTCTCAGAAAAAAATTACCAGACATTAACAATTGGTACCCGGACTAAAAAATCACCCTGTATAACAAAAATAAAAAAATCTGAGTTTACAATAGTTACTACAAAAAGAAGGAACTTATTTTTGCTATATACTGGCAATACATTTACAGTAGTTTGACAAAGCTGAATGTACTAGTGTAATTACTGTGTACAATTTATTATTAAATGATATATTTGTTTAGATAAAGTTGAAAAAAAAATGTTTGTATATTTACAGTATTACAAATTTTTATACATAATGACAATTGTCCTTTCTTGGGGAACATGCTCTTACCAGCTATGACCATATCTGCGGTTTTTGGAACCGCGTAATAGTAGGGTCATACTGTAATACTTGTTATATATATTCTATTTAAAATGTTGGTGTGTTTTTTTATTCAGATTATAAATTAAAAAATGGAATCTTAATACAGGTGTTTCAAAGAAAAGGGAAATTTAAAAAATTAAATAACGTTGATGAAAATTTTTTTTTAGAAAATGAATTTTATTTCGTGTAATTGTACAAATGTTGCCATTTTAGGATACATACATTTTAGTTTATTTTTTAAAGACGACATCTTCCAGGTGACCTCATCTTCTACGTTAACACTCGCAAAGTCTCTTCGTTAAATTATTCGTGGTTTGACGTAACATCTCAACTGGACTTTCTGCAATTGCTTCTCGGATCTTTGCCTTCAGTTCCTTCGTTGTAGCAGGTCTACTGTGGAACACTTTGCTTTTAAGGTGTCCCCACAAAAAGTAATCGCAAGCTGAGAGATCAGGTGATCTGGGAGGCCATTTAATGCCACCATTTCGTGAAATGACACGTCCAAACAATCTGCGTTCAGCTGCCATCGATATTCGTGCAGTATGTGACGTTGCTTCGTCTTGTTGAAACCAGGCTGTGTTAAAAATCTGTGGAAATCTCTTTTGTTGTTCCACAACAAAGGTTTCAAGCACGGCTATGTAACGAGCTGACGTCACTGTAATCGCAAGACCGTTGTCATCCTCAAAAAAATAAGGGCCTATAACACTGTAAGATGACATAGCACACCACACAGTCACTTTCTGGCTGTGCAATGGACGCTGGTGTAGCTGAGTAGGATTTTCTTGTGCCCGGTGTCTGAAATTTTGCTTGTTAACAAATCCATTGAGGTGGAAATGCGCTTCGTCTGATATCCACAGTTGTGAACAAACTCTTCATTACTGTTTATCTTCTGAAGCATTACGTTTTAATTGCATGTGGTGATTGAACACGGTCGTGCCGTCCCAGATTAAAATGACGGCAAAATTCTCTACGCGCTCCCTCCACACTGTCATTGTTTTTGTAAAACTCTTTGATAGCAAATGCACGTTGTGCACCACTCCAAGGATCCATGACAACTAAATGGCAGGTTAGGTTAGAAAGGCTGGCGCCACTTATAAAGTGGTACCAATCGCCCACGGCTATCAACACAACTTTCAAAATTTCCCGTTTCTTTGAATCATCTGTACATATGATCCTCTGGCTTATAAGTAGCTTTAATATTTTTGGTACTAAACAAATTTACATGTTAAATGTTGACACAGAATACATTTATTCTGTATAGATTTTTATTTGAATAAGTTTGCATGACAACCTTGTTAAAAGGGTATCTACAAAAAAAGTGTTTCTCATTGCTTAGACAAAGGTGATGTCAGTAGCTGAAGTGTAACCAATGTTAAAATAATTTACTTAGCATTATGTTTATTACATTTTTTTCAATTGTTTACATAATATGTGGTATAAGACAATAATAATAAATGTTAGCTGCAGGTGGTACACTACTATTTGTGTGTATTTTTATATATAAAAACTTATTACTATGGTTTATCTTATTTATGTGGTTTTTTAACAGAATGCCCTACTTATACCAGAGTCATAACTGGATTAACTGCTTGGTGTGTTGGAATGTCCTACAAATTGTAGATACTGGGACTTGCAAGTTACAAAATAACATTTAAATTTCTCACATATCACTTCTTACAGTAACGTTAAATCAATATATATCAAATTGTTCAGCTCCTAGGGATCATTTTACCATTATTAATTGAACTGGAAGTAATTTATGAAATGAGTTTTTACAACACCAAATCATGCCCATCCATCTTTGGTTTTACTGTTAACTTATTAATGCAAGAAATTGCAAGAAACTAAGCTTGCTTAGATTATTTATCGAAACATTTGAATTGTTGGGAATGTAAAATGCTAACCACTTGATTATACAGCCCTCATTTATTAAGTAAATATTTTAAATGCTCATGAATATTTTATTAAGATTGATTTACTAAAATTCTTTTGGTTGTTTTATGTAGATATCTTTGATAGCCTTTGTGTTAGTATATTAACAAATGCACTCAAAGAATAACATTGTCTTGTATTTGTACAGTAGTGGAACAAATTTTTTAGAACTTAAAAACTGCACTAGTTGCTAATTTTAATCCCATCTTAAAATTTCATTCAAACATTAACTCAAAAATATTTATTAAGAATAAGAATGATTTGGATGAATATTAAAATGTTTTAACTCCGCCAAGAGAAAATGCTGTCAAATATCTATAATATTTTACACATTGCTGTTATTTAAGCTCAGGCAGCTGGTTTGGATTAGTTTATGTTGTCATCACTCAGAAAGATTTTTTATGTTTAAGTAGTCTCCAGTTATCAACCTGGCAAATTTTAACTTATTTTTTCCATCTGCTCATTTCTTGTGATGATTGATCATATGGGCTAAGAAATAGTTATTAAATGAAAACTAATTTACTACTGTTACATGATATAGACAGAGGAAAAGTAGAAATAATTTCTTTTTTTAATTAAAAAACTGATCTATTTATTTTCTTAATAAAAATTTACCTTCAAACAAACTTTAAAGTGTCACATTTTTAATAGAAATGATATGGAGATTAACTCAAAAAAGGCAGTTTACCATAACAGGTGACATGTTAATGAGTCACTAGGTTTTTATGGACATACAGCTCGGGAATAATGAATATACCTTATTTTCCACAGTACTGAACATATGTACATTTTACACAGAAAGTTAGCAAAACAAGCTAAAATAGTTAGTTGATTTCTTTCAAGAGAGTGTCTCCTGTGTAATCTCGACTGATAGTGTAATCAAATCAAATTTATTCAATTTTGTAAATAATACCATAGTGCTGTATGTTCACAATAAAAAGAATCAAATTAATTTATAATAATCTTTATAAACATCTTACCTCCAGCAAAGCAAGCTTGAGTACTGCTGTTAATAAAATGTTAATTTTGATTATAATACAGAGGAAAATGTTAAATTTAAAAAAATACATTTTATGCAAATTTATTGAATTAAAAAATTAGTATCGTATTTTACATTACCATCCTGTAATTGAAAGTCTTATCGAGTTAATTTTCAAGAAAAGTTTTCAGTTGTACTGAAGGTGCAAGGTTTCATTTAAAATCAACATTGGGTTATTCATGTGATTGTGATTACTCTTTGTAGCAAATAAATCTGAAACCGTTGTAAGGTGCTGCTGATTGCTATTTTGTATTGTTGAAGCTACAGATTTAAGTATTCTCATAAAGACGATACAGGTAAAAAACAATTAGTGAAATTAAGTGGCTAAATTATATTAATTTTCATTTCTTACAAAACCAACCTCTTATTTTCACTGCCAGTATTAATATAATTTACTTATAATGACGTTTAGTTAATTAGATAAAACTTCATTTTTTATTCTTTATTAAACAGGCTGTTTAAACTTTCTGGTAGCTTTTCATGCTTAACTAGCAAAATATTACTATAGATATTTTATTTGATTTAAACATGTTCCTAGTCAAGGTAAGAGACCCAACCTTACCTGTGCTACTGTTTTAAGTTTTTTGTGTAACCCAATCAGAGTACCGAGAAAAACATTAACACACTTTAGGAAGTTGCTTACCAGAAGATAAAGATGCTGTTGACTGAGTTAATGAAGTGGCTGTTGCAATCCTCAAGTTCTGGAAAAGAGATCAAGATAAAAGAAGGTTCTCAGCAATTGTTGACCGAGTTAATGAAGTGGCTGTTGCAATCCTCAAGTTAAGCAATTTGAATAGGATTGAGTTGAGAGATTTGGAAGTACAAAGTCTATTATCTCCAACTATATATAAGACTTCACTTGCTATGTCTATGCCATTCCCCACAAAAAAAAAATGGGCTATATTTTCATCAAATTTTTCTGATGAGCTTACCTGAAATTTAAATCATGCCAGTTATAATGTTAGTATGAATACTTCTAAAAAAACTGATATGGTTACTATGGAGTGAAACCAATCTTATCTAGTAAGCAAAATTATGTCCTGGTTTGGTTAGTATCAAACTACGTGTACATCTACTTCATAATTATAAGCACTATTTTCACATCTGGTTTGAATTTTTCAGATTTACTTAAGACTCGATACTTTTACAATTGATTTGAGGTAAATAGGTAAGTGCAAAAAATTTAGCAGTTTGGGTGGAGAAAATTAAGCATGAAGTTTGCCCAATTCTCCATTGTTGATTGAACTAGATCTCTTGGCTAAGGTAGTGTCACTTATCTTGGTATGGCCTTTTGTAAATTTTTTTTGCTGGGCACATGAGGTGTGATCAGTGCCCAGACACAGAATTATTATAGTAAATAATTAAAAATTAAAACAATTTAAGATGTCTATGTGATATTGTAAGTGCAAAATAAAACAAATACTAAAAATGTAACATAAAATTGCTAAATGGCAAAAACATAGTTTTAATCCAGATGTATGGTCTTAAGAAATCATAGGATATCAGACAACATTGATATATTGTTGCCCAAGATATTTTGTTATGTTAGCTCCTAGTTTAAACTTTCAGGAATTGTCGGCCCAGGAATTTTAGTCTAATATTTTAAATGGTAACATACTTTGTGTGATCATTTTAAAAGTCAGTTTAAGAAAAGAAAATTGAATAAAAAAAAAAAAATTGGTATATCTGTACCCAAAATTGCAGCAGGTTAAAGTTTGGAATTTGAAAAAGTAAATAGGAACTGTTATGCAAATAAATTAATTTATTCTCTAATAAAGTTTTTATAAAATTTAAAAAAAATAAGCAATTTTCAAAATGTCCTGTTGTTTGACAGTGTGCTCGTCTGTTGTAAAAGGATGATGCTACATTATTCAACAGTTCCCTAGTGATATTTTGTGCTAATTCTTGAATTCAATTTTGTTATTCATGGACATCTTGGGGCTTATTGTGAAACAATACTTTTTTAAGTGGTCCAATGGTGACCAGGTGATCTAGCTGGCTATTCTGTTATTTGATCCCTTTGGCCAATCCATCTTACCTGAAGAATAAAATAAGACAGGGTACAATTTGTTGAAACCAAAAGTTTTTAATGATATGGTTGAGAAGCAAAGCTTCATATTTCACTATCAATATCTAGGCCTTATCAATCATCCACCACAAATACCTTTACCTTGACTGGATACTGTGTATGTGTCTCAGGATACCAGTGTGGATTAATATAAATCCAGAATCAACAATAAAATAATTTATATAGCCATTTAAAAAAATGCAGCCTTATCACCAAAAATAGGATCTGCACAAATTTTTCATCATACTTTCACAGAACTCAGAACGCAAATCTTTGATTATGGTCATCTTCATTAAGTTCTTGCAACAGATGAATTTTCTCTTTCTAATGTTCAAATCGCTGAATGTGGCTAATGCTATATTCTTGTGCTGCTGATTCAAGGAGCAAGGAATGAGGATTCTCAAATTCTTACATATTTGTTGTAGATTTAGGCCCTGGTTTCTCCCAAATATTAATGCCACCTTTACTTCAAATTGTTTTATGGTTTTTAATACTGTACCTTTTGAAATAGGGTTACAATTATTAAATGTTGCATTAAAGGCGTGACTCTCCTATTCACTAACTATAAAAAAAATGTTAATAATAAAAGTGGCTTACAAATGTGGTAAAGATCCAACCAAATACAATAAATTCAAATAAACTAATAATGAAATATTGACTATTACACAACAATGAAGCTTGTATTAAAAATAACGATTAAATTTTAATTTACTTTCTTCTAACCAAATTTTTATTTATACAATTTTTCTTGTCTTAGACCTTTAAAATGTTGTCATACACAGGGTGTTACCATTTAAAATATCTGAGTTACAATTCTGGGCCAACCCCCAAAAATGGATTAATGAAATACTGCTTTTGTCAAAAGGTAAAGTAGTTGACAGATACCTTATCCTGATAGTTACAGTATTCTATCTGGAAAATGGTTTTAAAGTTGAGGGGTTTCTATACTTTTGATTCTATAATCCGTTTACAGAATTTAATTATAATTTTATTTTAAAAGTGAGTTGAATGGTTATGATGATTGTGATGAGTTCCTTATTTGTAATGGATCTCACTACTGATCAAGTGAATATTATTATTATTATTATGAGGAATCATGAGAATAAAATAAAAATACTGTAGGAGGATATATAAACAAATTAAATTACTCAATCAAAATCCACATAAGCAAATTTTTAAACAGTGTGAACTTATACATGAGCAAATATTTTAAGATTGTTAAATTGATATAAGAGTACAAGTTCTATTGTTAAAGAAAATTATCTGGAATGGAATTTCATACTTAAGCAGAGATGCTAAAGAAATAGGGGAGCTTGTTGCTTGAAAAAAAAATTGTTTTGCAAAAAAAATATTAAAACCAATAACTGTTATAATTAACATTTTAAAACAAATTGTATATTGAAAGCTTCTTTTCAATTATTGGATTTATTGGTTTAAAAAATTCTAGTAAGTTATTCTTTTATATGGATTTGAATACTAGAAAACTGGTGTACTTTGGTGGTTGGGGTTCAATTAACCATACATCTTATCAGGAATGGTTGGCCTCATTCAGTAAAAGAGTACATCTCATTTACATGTCACGCATCATCCTCACTCATTGGGCTAGGTTGAACAATAAGTTGTTACTTATTGTTCACTAGCTGCAACAGATTGCAATGTACATATTAGTAATAAAAAAAAATGGTTATTTTAATTTAGTAATTTCAGGAAAGTCAAACCTCTAGGTGCCCCAGCAGTATAAAAGATTTTAATGATCAACAATTTCAGAGTAATACATTTTTTATGTTAAAGTACAAAATGGTAGACTGCCAGAAATAAATTACACATTTCCAGACATATATTGATATAAAGTTTTTTCTTTATTATGATGTTTGGGGGACCATCCTCTATTCTTCAAGTGGTTACAAACACCTTAGTCATCAATTAAATGTAATTGAAATCATACCAGAGAAGGACACTGCAGTTAGATTTGACTAAATCTACAAAAATGACAGTGAAATGCCTATTATCCAGTTCAGTTATCCAGATAATTGGGAAATTAAAAAAGGTTTATTTATTCATACTGCATAAGTAGAAAAATGAAGTCAAAAATGTAGAAAAATAAACATATGAGGTCTGTCAAAGTAATGAGACTGGTTCAGAAAAACTTTTTATTTATCTCCTTCGAAATAGTTCCCTTTGCAAGCCATGCAACGCTTTATGTTTTCCTGCTCTTAATAGCATTGTGGAACTCAAAAACCAGAATACCCTTCAGATGGTCAGTTACATTTTTTAAAAATGTTTTCTACTGTTCCAAAATGGTGTCTTTTGAGGTGTATAAAGTCAGTAACAGGAAAAAGACGGAGGGACTTCAGTGAGGTGAATAAGGTGGTTGAAGATCTACAGGAATGTTTTTCTTTGTCAAAACAACTGAGAATGCAGTGTAACATCATGAATCAAATCAATATCATGCTAATCTCTTCAATAGTAATGGCATTGTCCATAAGGAGTTTTTGCTTACAGGACAGACTGTAAATCAATGTTTACAAATAAATTCTTGAAAGACTGCAAAAAAGAGTTGCCCACATGAGACCAGCCATCAGACAACTTAATTAGTCCATCACTGCACTGGAGTTTTTAGCAAAGAAAAACATTCCTGTAGTTCCTCAACCACCCTATTCACCTGACTTGAGTCCCTGCAACTTTTTCCTGTTCCAGACTTTTTAAACACTTCAAAGAACACCATTTTGGAATAGTAGAAAACATAAAAAAAAAAATGTTACTGACAATCTGTAGGATATTTCGGTTTCTGAGTTCCAACACTACTATGAAGAGTAGTTTTGAAGCGTTGCATTGTGTGGCTTCCCAAAGGAACTATTTTGAAGGGGATTGTAAACAAAAAGTTTTTCTGAACTATCTCATTACTTTATTAACAGACCTTGTATTTTACTAAAATTAGGTATCAGAATTTACAAAAATTATCTGATAGAAACTGAAATTTACTACCTTAGGTTTTATAAAAAATGGTCATTTAACAAGAGACAAATATTACAAAACAGAATAATTAAAAAGCCTGCAGGCGACAATTTTGTATATAATTCTTTTTTCAAATTTATTTAAAGATATATATTTACATAGCCTACGACACTCTCAGTAACATAAGGATTCAAAACACGATTTCTCAAAAATGTTACTAAATTTCTGATAAAAGTATGCTACTTAAAGTATAATTTGGTTCATGCTTTAATGTTCATTTATGACTTGCAAGATTAAGTAATTACTTTAAATAATCTGTATATCATTGGATTCTTTTTGGTCACTAACTAGTCCGTAGCAATAGACAAAGATTTATGACATTTTTATTTTTTCTATGGCACTCTGGACGCAAGTCATTAACATCATAGTTCATGCTTGACCAATTAACGTGTTTCAATTTTTTAAAGTTAATTTTATAGTTAATGCATTGCTAAATTGCTTGAGAAATACAACAATGCTTCAAAAAAATAAATATGGTACTAGTGTATTAACCAGCACACATTTTTTTACATAGACCTACTAATAGTATTAGTAGGCAAGGTTAGCAAGCAACTGGGTTAATATTTGGTTAGGGTATCGTCAATACCCATAATCAGTATAATCTAACCAAAAACTATGCTTGCTAATCTCATCTAATTAACATTAAATATATAAATTATGGTAATATAATAATTCTAATGTGTATATGGATAGCTGTATATAGTAAAAAAAAAATATGCGTGCCAATTAATGCACAAGTACCAAAAATCTTTTAAACTGAGTTAAGCTAAGTCTAAAACAAATTTTCAAAATACAGTATATAAAAGACATCATAGGATTTCCAAAATTGGGGGAATTTTGGAATTGGTGATTTCCAAAATTCCCCCAAGTTGTCCTTTACATTCCAACAAAATATGGAAATGCAATAAAATTTTAAATGTAAATTAAAAATTGTAAACGTTCAGCTTCTACTGAACATTTTTGAATGTAGTAAAAAATTATCAGTATTAAATATAAGCCGTTAATAATTCTGAAACCAGACTAAAAAGCATAGTAATGTTTATTGGAAATAAATTACAATTATTTTTGTAAATATATTACATTCATCAATATAAATATATGAAAAGTTAACTTTAGTTGATTTTTTTTTGTCGGCAAAAAAGGTGGCAATCTATTAACCTGTAGTCTTTCCAACTTTTTGAAGGAACTTCACTGTTATATTTTTTTATGAAAATATATAAATGTTTAATATTGATAAGCTTAGCAACACTTAAGAAGTATATTTCGATTTTGTTCACAACAAAATAAAATTGTGCAACTAGAATTTATTAGTATTAATAAATACTAATTTAGGTATTAATAGTCTATACTTTGTTATAATTTATTCTATTACATATAGTTTGGATTAATAAAAAAAAAACTTTCTTAACCCCATGAGTGGCAGTAAAAATTCCCATAATGACAAATATGTTTCAGATTCTAAATGTCAATTTAACTACACTAAAATTCAAAGTAAAATTTTCAATCATTACATTAACTGTGAAGCCACTATCAGATGAATTCACAGGTGTAGCACCTCCATCAGATTACACCAAGGTTGCACTGGCCAAGTCCAGACTTATACTAGCATTAAAACTGAAAACAAATAAATCCTGGATAATGAAAAGAGGTTTGACTCTTTCAACAAAATTTATATTTTTTCACATAATTACCACTGTCTTATGTATTTTTTTTTTTGTAATTTCAACAGTTTTTCCTTTTCCCAGTTAGTAACATAATTTTTCAGTTTTCTGAATCAAATCTGAGCAGTTTCATTAAATATATGAATAAGTGATGCAAGATTGGATGCAGAGTATGTGCAAGATCAGGACTACAGGAAGGATGGTCAAAAATTTCTCAGTTTGAAGTTGAAGGTTTCATTTAAAGTCAACTGGATAACAGGCTATATCTCTGTTTTGAAGAGCATGATTAAGGTTTCAGCATTAACAGTGGTACTATGTTCTAGAATATTAAGATTGTCTTTTTATCACAGAAAACAGCAGCCAGATTTTTGGGACAGCAAGTGCTTGCTTAAATTTCTTTGACTGAAAAAGAAAATTATCAAATTTTCATTCCCAGTGATTTTTAAGTCGAGAGTTGATTTTTAAGTCGAGAGTTGATTTTTAAGTTCAAATCCTACTAATGACAGTTACTTTTATACGGATTTGAATACTAGATCACAGATACTGGTGTTCTTTAGTGGCTGGGTTTTAATTAACCACACAGCTCAGAATGTGTCAACCTGAGACTGGGCTACACTTCATTTACCTTCATACATCATCCTTTGAAGAAATACCTTGCAGCAATTCCAGAGTCTAAACAGAAAAAGAAAAGCTATATACTTAAATTTCAAAATGCAGCAAAAACGTTAAGCTGAAGCTCAAAACAGAAGTCTGTGGGTATATTCAATAACAATTTCAGCACCTACCTCTTGGAAAAAATTTTTTTGTTAGCCTTATTTCTTTACATATTGCTCAAACTAAGGAAACTGAATAGACAATGAAACTGCAAAGTGTTTGATAGCTGTGCGACTAGAAAATTTACTCAGTTTTTGAAGAATCATTTAACTATAGCAAATGCAAAGGGATAATATTCTTTAAAGAGTGTATTTGTGGACAGTATTTTTGTTTTCTATGTGGTTATTAATTTAGAGTTGGAGGAGAATAATTGACGAGCATTTGTGGTCTCAAAACGACATTTATTATAGCATCACACTAGTTATGCCTGAAAATGTTTAAATTTGGATGAAAGCCCAAATAATAATCCCAGCTCAGACTCCCATAGATGAATGTCACAGGGATATATTTTAACCTGTTTCTTTTATAATGTATAAAAGAGATTATTAGTAAGGGGGCTAATGGTATAAGTATTAATGGAATGAAAGACTTAAGTTCTTAGGGGATGCTGTAGTCAAAATGGCTTGGACAGGTGTTTTCACTCAGTATTTATACGAACGAGGGTGATTCAAATATAAACTGTAGTTTTTTTTATTCTCATGTGCATTACAAAAGTTCTGTGGTCTTTTGGTTTGCTCTTCAGTGATTTGGCTATCAGTTGAGTGTGTACCCTCTGATAGTACCAGGCTAATTGACTGCATACTGCGATTGCTGTTTTGCACTATTGCATTTTTTCTGCAGCGATCAAGACACAAATTTGTAACAAGTACCCATTTCATCGCAGCAATTCTGTGGCAAGGACTTCTGGTCATCAGTCCCTGTGACAAGTAAGGGGTCACTATAGTCCTACTTGCATTCTTTGCAGAATGAGGGCCATAATCTGTGGTTATTTTATAACTGATCCAGAAGCAGCTAAGTGGTATGAAGAGTGACAGGAGATCTCAGGTCTCCAGCTGCAGAGTCTGTTCCTAGAGGATGAGGCTTCAGAGATACCCACTTGGTTTAAATCCAATCCTGTGGTAAAGGCATTCTGAAAAGTGACAGGCAGATCTGGCAGTTCCGCCCCGCTGGTCAAGGCAGTCCAGGGCGACCTAGACCACCTAGAGTTTCTTGTTCTCCCCAGCAACATCATTTTAGGTGCAAGGAAGAGACAATTCTTCTTAAATTGATGAAACTTCAAGAAGCCTTATTCTGCTGTGGCAGAAGGCTATGAGACTTTGGCCTCCAAGTTCAAGGAGGTCAAGATAATTCAAAAACAGGCTCCAGCTCCTGCTCCAGCACAGCCCAGGCGCTATGTTGAGGTCGTTCACAGCAAAAGAGGCCAGCTAAGCCAAGAAACTGGAGGTCTTGTTTGTGAACAAGCCAGAGGGTTCACCATAGACCAGCACAGAGCTAAAAATAGGTCTTTCAGTCTGTCCTTAGTGACAGTCTAAAGGGCCTAAACATCAGGAACATAATAGAAATCAACACATCGATGTGTTCGCAGTGAAATGTAGGTTTTCGCTCTGATAATTTGTTGTCTGAGATTACCGAGGTGGAAGTCCACAAAGTTATTTGTAGCCTGGCTATGAATAAAGCCCCCGGATATGATGGTATCATAGTGGAGATCCTTGCTCACATGTTGCCGGTAATAGGATGCTTTTTGCTGGATATTTCCCAGTGTGTTGAAACTGCTCTTCAAAGGTGGCGGTCAAGGACCCCACTGTAAGGTAAG
Source organism: Lycorma delicatula (assembly GCF_047948215.1). Taxonomy (NCBI): domain Eukaryota; kingdom Metazoa; phylum Arthropoda; class Insecta; order Hemiptera; family Fulgoridae; genus Lycorma; species Lycorma delicatula. The sequence goes on along the minus strand of NC_134455.1, from coordinate 246,484,302 downwards.
GTTTTCAAGAAGGTCTTGTACCTTTGCACTAATAGTAGGCTGATTTCTAACCATATGCTGATTGACAACCAGTATGTTTTCACCTTGGCAAGAGCACACTGTACACAATTCTTAGGGTAATGGATCTGGCTTCGTCCAGTGAGCGCAAATATGTACTCTGCATCTTTTTGGACATATCTGGGGCCTCCAATAACTTGTGGTGGCCCTCTGTCTTGTTTCAACTTCAGCAGTGTGGGTGCATGCTAAGTGAGATTAGGACTCTCTTGGGCTTTTCAGCGATAGAACAGTCATCCTTCATGACGGCTCAGAAGTAGGAATGACCCTGTCAAAAGGTTGTCCACAGGGGAGTGTTTAATCTTAATTTATTTTTTCTTATTTTCAAAGTTCTCTCTTTTTTTATCATACAGCAGTAGTCGCTCATAGATTCATCCTATCTGCTTTGATAGTGTTATTCCATCTGCAATATATCTTAAGTGGAACCTTTCTCCTAGTTTGTTGCTTGTTATGTCGCCCAAGTCTAAATGGAAAAAAGTCTAAATGGAAAAAAGTCCAAATGAGAATGTAAAAAATGAATTTTCAAGAGTTCATTTATAAGCTCATCAAGTTTTCACGACATCTTTAAATTACTTCCATCCTGCTAATTCTTTAGGATTCAGTGTGCTGTCAACATATTTTCACAAATTCATTTTCTTATTTGTGGCCGGATGAATATTCTCTCTTAATTTGGCTTCACTTAATTGCGAAATAACCTAGGCCTAAATATTTAAAGCTGCCCCAGGCCTAGTTTTGTGTAGAGGTGGTAAAATAATACGATTTGCTTTAACAAGGGGAATGACTATACACAGATAACATAATAGATTTCTTTTTGGCCAGTCTTTAATTGCGTAGTGTCAGTCTGATTATCCCACACATAATATTTAGTAAAAGCCACTCTGGAGACTAAGAAGAAGCCCTACTTGCTTTCAGGTCAGTGAAGATTTGCAATGAGTGTTCATTGTACTTAATAGCTTTTTTCAAATTTTTGACACTCGTATGTTTCTTGATGAGTTTATAAATAAACACCGACCATGAATAATGTATTCTCTGTCCAGTATAGACATTATCCCCCTAACATAATGGCAGAACAAATTAAACCATCATATATTTCAGTAAATTTTCATTTCTATTTCTATATACTGAAATATTAGTAGCCTTGTTTAATACATTCCATTCTTTAAGATGTGAACCTACCTAGGAGCTCTGCATGTTGTTTTGACAAATAAGTCACAGTTAATCAGTTCTGCCTGTGTGATGAGGTGAGGTTCAGTATTTATTCTTCTGGAATGTAATATCATCGATTGAGCCTTCTGGAGAATAAAAAATCCCTTTCTAAGAAGTTGGAGCAACTGGAATCTGTAAATCAACACCATGAAGTACCAGATAGCTGAATGAACATTTGGGTATGCAATATTGCTTTTATTGTTTGAAGTGAAACCAGTAACAATTAAGTAAAAATAGCAGTCATAATGGTTAGTAGGCTCTTGGCAAATCATAGGTAGCACTTATCATGCTACATGTGGAGCCCAGGATTCCTCTTGGTCTCCCAAGGGACGGTCAAAATAATGCCGCAGATTCAATGCTGGTTTTTGTTGACTTTTCATGATGAATTCTCTGCAAATGTAATAAAAAATAAGTGCGATTTTTATTCATTATAAAATTCAAAATGTTTTAATGAATGAAAGTAAATCGAAATATTAAAAAAAATTATAAATACTTATTTAATTTATAAACACATACTTCATAAAATTGTTTCACCACATAGTGCAATAAAACAGTACAGAACACACAAAACAAAATAGTACCAAAGTTGTTCAGTCATAAATATCTTTCACTAAATTTATGGCATCGCTTATGAAACAATCTTTTATATGTGTATAAAACAACTACTACAACTGAAGAACACAGCAAGTCATACAAAGAGCTGAATTCATACTGAAGAAAATTTCATCATGCTGAATTACTATTCTTGACTGACATTTATAAAAGTCTGGCTTGACATGAAATGATATTAACTGTTACTATAGACTGACAGCATACATCAATATAAATCTGTATTTACTGTTTGTTCCACGAATGATGTTACAAGTTTGTTAATGTAAAATAATTTTTGATTTTGTTATTGAACTTTAAAGTATCATATAACTGCAAATTCTACTGGAAAAGTTGTAAACTTATAAGCAATAAATAAAATTATAATAAAGGTGAACTTTTTAACAACCACAAGCATGTAATTTTTATTTAATCACTCAATCCTGCACTGGTCACTTGTCACTTACTTGGTCTGTTTAGTTACCAGTTTTTAAAAATCATTATTGGTTTTAGTGAAAAAATAGATTGCTGCTGCCTTCTGAATTCTATATTAATGCACACAAGAATGCTTTTGATCATAACTAGGATTCAGCTGCTCTAGCCATGCAGTCAGCTCTTGAGTAATCAATATCATAATTTATTTAAACAAAAAGCTATAAATAAAATTGTGCAATCCATTCAGAGTTAGTAATTGATACTTTGTCCAAATAATCTTCATCTGCAGAAATTTTCAGCTATGTAGAAAAATGTACCTGAATAAGTAAGTGTTTTTTTTTCTAACAAATTCCCATCCTTGATGAAATTATTTAGAGTACATTAATTTCATACTTTTCTCATTCAATAAGATATAAAAACTTTTTCTCCTGGTATACCCCTTTAAAACTTAGTAGTGATCCATTGGAGTTTATTTATAGTGTGTGTAAATATAATTTGGCTAAAGTGCAACAGAAATGTGAAGTAATAGAATTTTTCAACATTTTTCACATTTTTTTCTTAGTTCCTCAACTTTTACTTAGTCATCTTATTATCAACTCAGCTCTGAAGTAACAATCTTTTACTGCTAATGATTTAACAACACCTAGGTCGGTCCAATATTATCTATCCACAAATAAAGCTGCCGTTTTCATCTTAACTTGTCTTTCTATTTGCCAAAATATGAAATTTTTGAGCCTTTCTTGGGCAACTTTCTATCACTTGGTTAAGTAAAATGTAATTTTTAACATGTACAGAACAATAACTCATACTGCATGAGAATGAAATTCTATCTGTTCAAAAATTAAATTACAGTGCTGGTTAAGTACTACACAATATTTTTCAGGTAATAGTATTTTTCAACTAATTGAGAAACTAACCTGTTCTGAGTAACAAAAAAAGAAAATACCAAACAGCATTTTCATTAGAAAATTTTCCATTTAGAAGTTTCACAATTGAGAAATTTTATTTACTTAAGAAGGCTATTTTCGATTTACAAAATTTTAAATCAACAAAAAATAAATTGTTTCCAAATAATAAATGAAATTTGATCAGAGCAGGGAAATGTTTCAACATAGAACCTTTTTGCAACAACTATTTTTGTGTTAACATTCATCTCTGATGTAATAAGGAAATAAGACTTTCATCTTTATTTAATGCACAATAGTACGTGGGATGGTTCTACTTCAAAATGAAATCTATGAAATGGGAATGCTGTTAACAATAATGCTACACATTTTACTAAAAGCACAATTGAGCTGGTCAGAATTGGATACATTTTAATTTAATGTATTTAAAAAAGGACTTTTTATAATGGGTATTCTGAATAACAGTTATTGTCATACTACACAAGAGTTATATAAAAATTGACAAGATTAAGTTCAATCTTAAGAAAAAGTTTGCAATTATTTATGCAAAACTTAAAATGAGGATGGCAAATCCATCAATGAGTCATAAAAAAAGATTAAGATTTTCTCAATTTCATTTAAATTTACAAGCTTTTATTTATCTCGATACGAAATAAAAACATTGTTTAATAGAACATTGATAACAAAATTACCCTTGACTGATAATCTATATTTACAGACATGTACTGTAATTTACAAGAGGTAAAACATCAAGAGTTTCACAATAATTTTCCAGGAATCAACTAAATTATAAATATTTCTAATTTAATTAATAAATAAGTCATTATTTTAACAAAATGGCTCTTTATAAACTAACTGATAGTAATGGCCACAATTACATCTCTGAGGTGCACCCTTGTATAAACACATCCAGTTAATGTAAAGTGAATCTTCATGACATATACATCCAAGAAGACGTGATTCAAACGCGGAAGGAATCAATGTCGGTTTGTCCTTTGTGCCAACTCCTCTCTTCACTACATTCATGTCGAAAGGATCCTAAAAAACATATTTAAAAAAAATATATTAAATATATATTTAATACACAGAACAAAAATTAGTTATGTTAAAATATACTAAAACAGAACAATGAGCACTACAGAATTTCAAATCAATATTTAAATGACAAAAGCAAGCTTTTGTCATTTAAATATTAAACTTTTTGGCAAACTTTTTTTAAATACTTTTGCAAAAATAAAGGTAATTTATTACCTTTATAAAATTTGTTCTATAATTTAAATCACAGAAGTTTTATTCATTTAATGTCCAGCAAACTTATCGTTTATATGTTTACAATGTCCATATTCACATTAAATTCATGAACCACATTAAAATAATTCTCCCCAGTTATTAAAAACTGGTTACAGGGAGCATAATGTACCTTCATGATGGGAACTAATAAAATTTATCATACATTTTAATACAAATTCAAGTATGTAATATTTTTTGATATATTATCATAATGAAAAGTTTAACAAGAATGTACAAATAGTTATGGTCTCTTTGGTTATAAAGTATATTTGGTTTTGCACCAAACATTATATAACCTGTAGACATTTCATTGCCCTATTTCAATATTCACACTCAAATACAATTTCTTTGTTCATATTTCTTCATTCTCATATTTCAGAATTTCTTCTACTTTTCATGGTCTAAAACAATGGTTCTCTAACTGTGGGTATGCATATCACTGGTAGTATATACAGCTTCTCAAGGTGGTATGCATAACAATACAGAATTATCAGTGCAACAAATATTTATTATAATTAATACAGCACATTAATTAAGAACACCTATTTTGTCTTGGATGCCACAATGTATATACAGCGACTTGTCTATTTATGCACGCACAGTATTGCACACGCATGAACAAGTTTCTTAATGGTCACAACTAAAGAACTGCCAAACTTTCCTTCAACAGTTAAGAGTGTCATTGTTAGTTATCAGATAGATGCAGTTACTTCTGGTTTTTACAACTCTCTGATAATCTGATTTGAATATACTGTTACTTTTTCATTAGATAAAATTGATGTCCAGTGTTGGCATATGTATCTTGAAAGGAATTTTTCCCTATATGCATACTTATTAATTACATATTTTGCTTAAATTAATTTGATTAAGTTTAGTTGAAATAAAATACAAATCAACATGGATAGATTTAAGATTTAGCTGAAATGTTTGAAAAATATTTTAAAGAAGACTATCTGTAAGAAGACAAACCCTTTCTTACTGCATATCATTCCTGGAGCCCTAATTAATAATGAAACAATCTTTTCCCCAGCCCTGTTCTTTGTATTTAAAATTTATACTTTTTAATAATTTATAAAGTTGTTCTTCATAAATCTGGTAGACAGTTATTGTCATTTACAACTTTGAATACTGTATTGCGACAGTTTGTTTTGAAAATAAAAGTCATGTACTTTTTTACAAATCATGTTTTTTGAAACAGTCAACGTTTTCTTCAATTGACCAGCAGAATTTTGTTTTCTTAGGATATGTAATTCATTAACATATACTCGTGAATCATGTAGTATACTAAAGCAGCACAACTTCCATTTGTTAGCAGTTTTATTAACACCCAAAATCAACGCTGCTGGATTTACACTGTAATTTACTTTTGTATTTAAAATGATGTGTTTTTCTGCATGAATAAAGGGGTTTTTTTCATGGCCTTTCTTTTTTTGGAGGGGATATCAATAATCATGCGCTATTATCAGTTGTGTCAAAATAATGGTATAATTCAAGTTGTACAGACATAAATCGAGTAATACATACACATCTAGTTAAATTAAAAAAATTTGCATACATTAACTTTAATTACCACTAAGAGTAAATAAGTAACAAACTGAAAAATTGACAAGAACAAAGAGTGATCACATGAAAAGTAACAGAACTGAGAAGGCAAAAAAATATAAACATTTGATTACATGATTGCTATATTATGACTAATTATACGCTATATTATGATAATTAGTGAATATATGAGTAATGATTATAGTGTTGTATACAGGTATGGCTGAGTTGTGAATGGGCTATGATAAAAGAAATGTGATAGCAGAATCATGAACTCTTTCACATACATAAACAAAATGTTTGCTTATTATTCATTCATATATTTGCTAACTGAATTTTTGTTTTTGGGTTTTTCTTAGTATGCAATAAGAACAAAGGAGAAGAATAAAAATCAATTGGACTTTATTAACAGAAAATTAAATAGGGATACAAATTAACATTTGACAATATCAATATCTAGTGAAACCTTTATAAATAAAACATGTTTATATATTGCTTACAATAAGGTAATCTAATTCTTTATTTTAAACAAAACTGATTAAATTTTTTATCTACTTGTAACAGCAGTAAAATTGTTTAATGGTAATTAATTTTTATCATAAATAATAATATATCCAACTTTTAAAATAAAAAAAAAAAATCACGAAATATCTTAATAAGTTCTCTCAGATAAATAATAAAAAACTATCCAGTTTTGAGGTTTCTATCTAAAAACCTTTTGTAGGAAATAAATTTACTGGTTCATAGTAGCCGTTAAGTTTTATATAAGCTGTTTTACAGGCTACTATAAAAACTTTAAAAATTGACATAAGTTAATAAAAAAATTTATATATATAACAACCAAGCAAAAATGTATTTTTATCAGCAACAATATGAAATTAAGCAGTTTAAAATAAACAAAAATTAATAAATTTCACACAAATAGGTTGACTCACTTCGTTTCCAGCCTCTATTGCCAGAGCTTCTTTTTTTGCTAGACCAGTAGCTATTTTTATAGGAGATGGTAAGTCTTCTGCAAAAGAAAGAAAATCGCATGTGAAATTAACAAAGTACCATTATGAAATTAACAAATAACATTAACTGAAAGCTCAAAGTACATTATTTTCCTTTAATGGTCAAATTTTTGGGTTTATTATGAACATTTTTATTCAGCAAAAAACCTATATAAATTTAATACAAAAGATAAAGTCTCTTAGATTAAAAAATAATCTGAGACTTTACAAATATTAACTTTAATTACCACTAAGAGTAAATAAGTAATAGAAACACAAAAAATGAACACAAGAACAAAGAGCGATTATATGAAAAGTTAAGGGTCTTAATAGACACGAGAAGACAAAACATTATTATTCAATGGTTCAAAATTTATCTTATGTAAGTTTAATATGCTGCAATATATAATAAAGGAAACAAATTCAGGTACTATTACTATTCAAAGTACATACTGAGCGTTGATGCATATGGATGTGGTGCGGGCGATCTCCTGGTTAATAGAAGTCACAGAGCATACGGTACAAGTTACATCACAAGTAATTTGAATAAATATTTAAAGTCTGTTACTTGCAATTCAAAGAATGAAGTTCAATGCAAAATTTGTTAACATTATTATTAATAAAATTTTTATCTCCAGTGGCCTGGGTTTGTAGCCAAGTGGAAATGTGACTAAGGCCAATTATAGCTCCAATGGCTCCAAATCAGTATCTGCAGTTAGTGAGGGTGCAATGCCAAAAAAGATTATGAACAATTAGATAACTCCTTGATGAACTTGAAGGAAGACTGATTGGATCTCAAAGGAGAATGGAACAAGATTTGGGTGCTACTCTTGAGTTGAATCATAATATGATGGATGACAAACAATAAAGCTTTGAACAAACAGTAAAAAATATCTGACCAGCTAAATTAAATTACTGAAAGCCTGAGCGCTGAAAATTTAATCCTCAAGAAAGAAGTTTCAGATCTGTTAAATTAAAATTCTAAAACTATGAACAGTACACTTTCAGGGTGAACAGAATTTTGAGATATTTGGTATTCTTGATAAACCTCTTTTTCTGTTTAACCTTCTGAACCACCATAAGGTATTACTTCAGAATGTGAATGAGGATGCTGGGTATGAACGTAAAGGAAGTGTAGTCTCAGGTCGACCATTCCCGAGATGCATGGATAATTGAAACCCAACCACCCAAGAACACCGGTATCCATGATCTAGTATTCAAGATGTATGTCACCAGCTCAACAAACAAAATAATTACCTTCAGGCATTATTGCTAGATTTGTTAGAAATCTTGACAAAGAAAACATGTTGTACACAAGAATTGTGAAGAGAAATTTTTATATGACATATTGGGCTGGAGACTGATAATCCAATATAATAATAATCATTATCGTAGGCTTTCACTAAATAGACAAGAAAAAGGCTATAAATATTTATGGGTTAAGTACAGCAGGAAACAAATTTAGAAAACATGAATAAAAGAATGTTCTGGTAATATCTACTGAAAGTGATTTGTGAAAAATGTGCTGAAAATTGATTTTATTTGATTATTAATGATGTTTCTGAAGGTCACAAAATAATATTTAAAAACACAAAGCACATTCCTTGCGTTTGCTAAGGAAGGAACAGCTTGTGTAAAGGATGAAATCAAGACAGCATACCAATTACATTTAAGTAATATACACAGAAAGAAATAGTAAAAGAATCAAGTGGTGCCAACATGTTAACTATGTGCATGATGGTATTAAAATCTCTGACAATGATGCATCCCAAGCATCCACTAATTTTTTTGCTTCAGCTTATCATTGTAATAACTGTTGGGAAATTGATGATTTGGATGGATGCTGTGATATTGGCACTCAAACCAAAGGTTCTTGTGGACCTGATAATATTCTGCCTTATATAATTAAAGCATTCCATAATGTATGTATTTTTTACTATCCTTTACAGTTCTGTTTGGAGAACTGCTTGAAGATAAGCAAATTTCTGACTAAATGGAAAATAGCTAGAATTACTCCCATACATGAATCTGGTGACAATGATCTGAAATTATAAACCAGTATCTATAATTAATTTTTGGGCAAAGATATTTGAATCTATCATTTATGGAAAAGTATTTTATTTCAGTATTGTTATTGTGTTTCTCAACACAGCTTTTGCTCAAACTACTCACATAAACTAATCTTATTTGGATTGTGGATCTCGTATGGATGCAATCTGTTCCACATAAAATTTTATAAAATTTTTCAGAACTTCCATTAAGTACTTTTGTATTATTTAGAGGCTGTAGGTCTGATATGAATCAACAACCTCTCCCTAGCTGCCCCAGATATTCAAGATGTTTGATGTTTGCAGATAAAATTATTCACTTGATCCTTTTTAATGACGAATGCATTCTGCTCCAGCAGGATCATCATACACTTGAATCAGCAGCAGGATCGTCTTGAATAAACTATTAAGAAATGCAAATACATAATATTCATCACAAAATTAAATATTACTCTAAAATGAGAAAAATTTGGTAGCAGTATTTGTGAAGAAATTACTTTGAATATTACTGGACTTTACATTGACTAACTTATTTACAAAAGATTGACATCCTAATCAATTGTGCCAATAAATTGCTCAGTTTTGTAATTAGGAGTTCACAACTACATAATGATAACATCCCAAAAATAAAATTTTACACTTTTGTAAGGAGACTGAAATATGGATCAGTTACCTGAAATCCATCTAACAAACCTATGAGATTCAATTGAAAAACTGCAGAATAAAATTTTAAGATTCTTATATTACATTTTTGTCCTTTGATATATCACTCAAAATCTGAAAAATATTTATCGAATCCTTAAATGTAAGGTAAGAAATAACCTACCTCATTGATACTTTTTTAAAATTAATTTATGAATCACTTTGTGCAGCTTCCGACACTTCTGGAGCGTGTGTTTCTTTGTGCCTCCAAATAGTCCTAGACCTGATACATTATTCGTTATTCTAAGAACTAATATGGTTCATCATTTTATGTCTTGCTTCTTGTTAGTAGATTGGATCCAACTATTGATATATTTAATGATAATTTATCTCATGTTGTAAAGTTGTGTCAACAATCGCTCACTAACCATAGCAAATTAATAATTATAAGCTGTATGTATTTTTAGTTTTATGTAGTACTTTTACTTGTACTTTAAAATAAAGATGAAAAATTGACTGAATGTTAATGTTATTACAAGAAGCATCTATTAGCCTTTGTATTATTGTTAAATAATTTAAGCTAAAAATGAACGGATTAGGAAGGCGTGTTAAAAAGCTATGACCTCTATTTTTCAACTGTTACTTATGCGCAAAGCAAATCTAAAAATCTGCTTTAGTCCTTCAGCCCAATGCTAAGCTTTTTTTAATGGATTAAACTTTCTTTACAGGGGATCACTAAAATGTTTTTTCATACCAGGTGTGGGAAGGGTAAAACTTACTGCTATTTATCAGTGGGAGGGGGTCATCTAAAATAGTCACATAGACCTGATAGATATCTTTTTATTTAAGTATTTTCAAGTAACTTTTATAAACATGATTTCATTAATGATATTATAAATATATTCTTCATTACATAATTGGTATTTATACAAAATTCAGCTAACTGAATTTGGTATAATAGTAAAACTGCACATACAGTGTTCAGGCTGTCACTATATTTCAAATTTAAATAAATAAATTATATGGTGACTAATATGAGTAATGATTATTGAGTTGTATATAGATACGGCCACGTTATGAATTAGCACTGATACAAGGGATGTGACATTTGAACACAAATGCAACATTTCTTTATTCTTCACTCAACAACCTAACTGAATAAAGTATGGTTAGTATTTATTCAGAAGGCAACTGCAATGTTTTTCCTAAAACATATTTCCAAAACACTAATTTAAAAAAAATATTCTTTGCACTACATTTTCTAAAATTGTACCTGGATTGAAAACTAAAGAATAAGGTCATAACATTTTAAGAGAGCTTACCAACAATAGTTAGAAGAAAGAGGTTGAAAATATGTCAAAGGTTCTAAAAATATAAGTTATATAAATTATAAGATATTATAAATTATATTAATTGATAATATTATTATTTCTGGAGTTGAAAATGAATTGAGAGCCATTGTGTTATACTTAAGCTTATTATTTTATTTAATATTAAGCAATTTGCTAGGAACTACAATCAGTTTTATTGAGGAACCTTTGCTTTTATTACCTACAAATTTATCTATACTCCAGGATTTACTAGCTTGCAAATCATTATTTATAAAACAAAATGAATCCTAAACAGAATTAGGGTAAACCTGATTTAAGTTATCCCATACTGAATTATTATACTCTCCTTTTCTTCTGAGATTCACACTGAAATCAAGAATGAATAAACTTTCTTTTGTTTTCCTGTTTAGCCTCCGATAACTACCGTTTAGATAATTCTTCAGAGGATGATATGTATGAGTGTAAATGAAGTGTAGTCTTGTACATTCTCAGTTCGACCATTCCTGAGATGTGTGGTTAATTGAAACCCAATCACCACCAAAGAACACCGGTATCCACGATCTAGTATTCAAATCGTGTAAAAATAACTGGCTTTACTAGGACTTGAACGTTGTAACCCTCGACTTCCATATCAGCTGATTTAGGAAGACGCGTTAACCACTAGACCAACCCGGTGGGTTAAGAATGAATAACCTGAACCATGAGTATTTCACTCCCCTAATTTTATCTTACATAAGCTTCTTTAAAGGTGTGGAGTGGACCAAACAATTAAAAGCTTTAGAATGGTCACAGAAAACAATAGCAGTCTCTTGTGACCACAATCCAAGGCTTCAGTATAAAAATTACTCAAATTACAATACTGTTATATTCATTTCTCTGGAATAAAACCAAAAGGGTTTGGATTATCTGTCATGAGATCCAATTCTGCTCTGAAATTTGCATAGTTATATCAAGATCAAGAAACATCCCACGTCAAACATACTAAGTGATCTGTGGCTGTATGGTGGACTTTAAAATCCTGTCTGGTGTCTTTTATACCACTGATGCTTTACATGCATGATAGCCATAAAAATGGCATATAGATATGCAAGCAAATAAGGTTATCTCTTCTCTTGAGAGATGAAGCACCATCGCGCGCGCGAGAGATGTACAGCTAAACAAGTCAAAGTTACAAAATTTTGGTTTATTACTATGATTATACAACTTTTTACTCCCTTTAACATATTTCCCTCCTCTACCTATATATAGTTATACAGATTTTCCATTGTTGGAAGCAGTGCTGCAAGTTATCAGGTGTTATTTGTTTCAATAACTCTGCAGTTTTGTCCTTTACGTCACACTGTTTGAAAATAGGTACACTTCAATACAGATTTCACTTCTCTCAGCTCAAGTCAGAACCCACAAGATGATAATGATTGTTAATTGCCTGATTACCGTTAGATATCAGAATATCTTTCAATTTTGATTTGCTCGTAACTTGCGCATGTGATATTACATTTTCTACAACTCCTACAACAGTTGAATCACAAACTGAATTCTTTAAGCAAGAAATTTCCTATGAAATCTGAAAATATGCCATGCCATTTTAACATTATTCCAACAAAAGAATTTCTTAAGTGTTATTCATAAGAATTCCTTTTATAATTGGCTAAGATGTAAACTGCTTCTAAAATCTTCAAGGTTAATCACAGTGCACAAGCTTCCTACTATTATGGGCACAGACCCACAATAAGCCCCGTCTTTGTTATTTAGTACAAACACTTTGTACATTCCTCCTGCTCGTTTGGAAGAAATAACATTATACCTTAGTAGAGGAAGTAATATTATTTGACTTTCTAAAAATTGGCTTTTATTTGTAAATTTAAATACTACATTCCACTTAACAAATCATTTTTTTAAAAATTATACGAAAACTTAATGTACGAGAGGATTGGTTTATGATCATGAATCCTGTATTTAATGAGTCCCATTTATTTTCTCTACATTTACTCAGACACTAGTTAATATAACTATATATTCTTACTCTGAATCTTATACTTTAAAAACCACAAACTTCGGATTTGCTTTCATAATTCATTAACTGTGGTTGAGCTTTTTTTTGATGAGTAGAAACAGACTGTATAAATACACATGATTTAAATAAAAAATTAACTACCTTTAAATTAACTTTTTTTTTTATAAGAACAAAATATTAAAAAATTTTTTTTTTTCACTTAGTTTAAATATGTTATTTAAACCCAAAACTTGAAAATAAAATATAACAATATGGATCTAAAATAGTCTCATAATTACAAGGGTTTCCCCATAAAATTTACTTGAATATAAATTACTTTCACCCGTACATTTTACTGCTTCTTTATTTACATATTCTCTAAATTTAGAATAACAAATTTCATGACGAAGGGCTACATACACAAAACCCTATTATATAAAACATTCTGTAAATAAATAATACTACATTAGTTTAATGACCAGAACACTTGATTTAAAGCTCTAACAGTCCAATCTGACAAACTAATCCTATTACTCTCAATTGTGAAACAAAACAAAAAAATATACATTCACATCTTAAAGTTCAATTTATGTAATTAATCAATGAAACTGACTAAATAATATTGGTAACCGTAGTCCAATGCAACAAACGAGTTGCACCTCATTAAATTGCTAAAAGTCTTATCAAAACAGGTTGAAATTCCACTTCAGATATAACCTTGTACTCACAGGGAAACTTAGAGTATTCACAAATTTATATTTTTGTTAAATTTTTTATTGAAAAATTTCTACTATCATCTAAACACGTTAATGTCATGAAGGAATATTCTTAAAAAACATACTTTTTAAATTTGGTTCGTGAAATGAAAAAAAAAAATTGTAATGTTCTGTAATGGGCAAAGGCAAACCATAGGCTTTTAAGGTACTGTAGAAGTATTCTTTAAATATCTGAAATAAGATTAAATATAAATGAAATACGAAAGTCAAGGAGTAAAAGAAACAACAATAGGAACAAAAATAGAAGCACCATCTATATATTTCCACAATCAATGAAGGGCAAAAATGAGATATTCTGTACCAGATACTTATAAAATAAAATACAAAATAATTTTCTTACCAGGAGCACCGAAAATATTCCTTTTAGCAGAGGTAAAAAATCCTCTATTTGTAAGGGAAAATAATCTCCCGGATAGTCTGAGAGCCATTTTAACGTAACAATTTTCTGCTAATGAATCTCCAAGTGCTCACTGTCAGAGGTCAGATAAAGAGGTTGGAACGTATGACGATCAGTTATAATTATAATACCCGGTATCGGCTAGCAAATTAATATAAAACACTATATTTTGTAATAAATATGAATTTAATACAACTAATTGAGCATTCTCATATTTAATTTTTTTAAATCCAAAAGAAGAGTTAATTAAAAAATTTCTACGAAAGTAATTTTTTCTAAAAAAAATAAATATAGAAATGTAATTGATGCTCATACTCAAAAATTTGGAAAAAAATATTTTCGTTTGTTATTTTATACATTAAGTTTTTCGTTAAAGAAGATTTTATAATTTATATTCTGCATTAAAATTATCTGTGTATAATATTATTTTATTTCTATATAAGAAGAAGAATGCGACAACTATTTCCGTTTGGGGTTTCTGTACCATTCTAGGTGCATCCTTTTTGGTTATGTTCCCACGTTGAACCTACGGTGAGTGGTGGCAAGAAACAGGTTTTTTACTGTTAATTTATTGTATTTTGAGAAGATAGTACCTCTGAAGTTAATTTTTATGGTTAAGGTGTAGTCTTCAGTCGCATACGATTTCTGTTTCGTCATTTAGTTGGGAAAATGTCTAAGGAAACTGCGAAAAAACGTGTTGCAGAAACTCCGGTAAAGGCTTTGTTGGTGTTTCGATGCAAAATCAATATAATATTTATTGCATTGATCTTATTAATACATTTTTAAAAATAATTCCATTTTTTTTTTGTTAACATGTAGTTTTTAAGTTGTATAATTGTGTGCTTAGATATGCTATATCATGAGGTTAAAATTGAGGCCGAGAGGTGTTTTTGTGGCAGTTGGGGAAGCTAAATTTATTTGATGGATATTATATCATTAGTGTGTACATGCTATGATTTGTATGTGCCTGTTTTGGGTTGCTTGATGTGCTTCTTGTATTGTGTGAAGTATTTTTGTGGTGAAACTATAACAATAATATGTGGTCCAATCCTGATTTTTTAGGGTATTGTAATTATGCTTTCTTTAGTTGTATTGTGACTATTAATACAATACTATTAAGTATTGTGAGTATTAATACTATGTACAGGGCTTATTATACGTTAATATATTTGAGATAATTACTCATTTTGTTAGTGGCCTACAGCTGTCTTAGAACTTTGTATTTGGGGGTTTTGGTATTTAGATCTGTTTGATATTTTTTTAAGTTTATAATTTTTATAATTTTTTATAATTTTTTTTTAGTAGTTTTTTATAATTTGTTTTTTTTTTAAAGATTTCTAGTGAGGTTTTTTTCTTATTAAAATCAAAAGATACTATAGTGTCACAACCAATTGTTTATGAGGCCTAAAATATTAATTTATGCTGGTCTTTTATATGATTGATGATTATATTGACTGATGATAGACTGAGTAGTTTTTTCTGTTTTGACATATGCTCAGTTTTTTATTCATGGTCGATTATATGTGTTTTGTCTATTCCTGAAATTCTAGTTTATGGTAACTTTATTGCAGCCATATTTTTCTAAACATTGTTAATTTTGGTAAATGCTTTAAATTAAGTATGCATTTTAAGTCTCATTATTTGCCAACTTTGTAACTAAATGTTATTCCAGTTGGAACAAATCAGTAGTGTAAATGAATAATCTGCTTATAGATAGGTGACTGTTAATTTAGATATTATAGCATATTCAAATAATTCATAATATTTATAGTAAAATGTTTTGCATAATTAAAGTATAAAAATAGAAAAGTATTATTTTATGATGTTCTGGTAATGACTTAAAGGAAGTAAATATTTGAATGCAGAATTCATATTCTTTTAATTGAAAATTTAGTTTAATAGTGAAGAAACAGAAGATAAAACTTATTTAGCTGAACAAGAAAAAAAAAAGTTGACTTAGCGGAATGGCTAAAGCCTTTGAAAATTTGGAAGGTTGTTTTTGGTATTTTGTTGAAAACAATTCTGACAAATCAAGAAGTTCAAAAGTTTCAAGGCAAATGCTTGTTATGATGAAATTTTAAACTAGAAACTACGCTGCATAAATCAGAAGAATTTAAGTTCTTTCTTCAAGCCAACAACATCGAAGCTCGTGACTGTGACAGATATGTATGTGAATCATTTTAACAGAAGAAACAGTTGAATAAACTAGTGATAGCATTTTTTTAAATGTAAATAATAATGACACTTATTTTTTTTTCACTAATTATATTATTAAGTATATATAATATGTATTAAGGTTAACAAGTGTTGCAGCATTAACAATTGAAAAGTAAGTTTTTAGTTTATTACTGTTTCATATTTCTAAGGCTGATTATTTACACCTGCATTTAGGCCTTTCTTCTATGCTATAGTACAGTACAGTATGTATATTACATTCAGTTTTTATGTACTTATCAGGTGTTTTAAGGTTAAGCCGAACAATCCAAGCGAGCAAATTTCACATTACACAACGAATTTGTAGAACATAGATAGCCCTTGTGTAAGTCATGATTACATTGCAGAGTAGATTACAGTATTATTTGAGGCTATGAATTTTTAATTTACCACAGGATTAATTAAATTCACAACTGAATTAATTCACTAGAAGATTTGAAGCTTGTACCTGGGAATATGGAACTGGAATTTTTGTATTGTTTGAAAAATGCCATGCCTGACTAGTATTTGCACCCAGGGCCCACAGATGTAAGGTTGGCATGCTACCATACGGCCACGGAGATTGGCACAATACAAAGAAAAGTTTTGGGTTATAGAGGCCACACCTCTGATATTATTAAGTTTGAGGTATATGTTAAAGAAAAAAAAAAGAAAGTAATTGTGGATAAAGCATTGTATCTGAGGTATCCCCCCTTGCAAGTTGGACGATTGAGTAATTTTGGGATATACTGAATCATATTCTTGGCTCTGGTTTTGATCAGTTTGAGTTACCAGTTTCATAAATTCAAATTGAAATAAAAAGTGAAGTTACTAATTGCAAAAGCATTACACCCTTGTTATGCCATTTTAAAACTGTTTAATTATGGTAACTTTAGTGCAACTTCTTGCATGGAAAATTGCACCAATGTTATTTTTAAAAATATTTCATTATTTGGAAGTAACTATTTATATTAATTATAGGAGTTGCAAAATACTATGGTTAAAATTTTGGTTACTGGAATATTCATATCAAATACTACCTTGTTATATTTTATAAATTTTCATTTGTCATTAATGTAGAACCATTCAAAAGACAGGTATGAGTTTTTTTCTTACCACATATAATGTAATGACTGAATACATGTATGTTATTAGTTTTGTTGATCTAAGACAAACTTACAAATATATGCTTCAGTTTCTGTATGATCATGCCATAATTGACTTTAAAATCCAACAAAAAATTATGATTAAATTATATTATTATTATTTGGTTTTATGTGATTTTTTTATTTTTAAGTTACATTTATTTCAAGTTTAAGCAGAATTGTAGATAACAAATGTAATTATTAATAATAATCTTTCTGGATTTTTTTTATACAAACTACTAATCTGTTTTTAAAAAAACACCTTTAATTGAATAGAGATAAAAAGTGTAAAATTGTCCGAATCAACATGTGATTATATTGCAGAATAGATAAAATATTATTTGAGGCCATGAATCCTTAATTAACCACAGGATTAGTTAAATTCACAAGTAAATTAATTTACCAGAAGGTTTGAAAACTACTTGGTAATATGGAAGTGGAATCTTTGTGTTATTTGAAGAATGCCATGCCTGACTCTGATTTCAACCCACGGCCCCCAGAAGAAAGGCCAAACATGTTGTTACATAAATTCTATAAGCTTTACCTTGGAACATAATATGTCTTATCAACAAATTACAATACTATTTTATTTTAATTTAAAAAAAGAAATTAGTTTCATCAAAATCAAGGATGAGACGCCCTTATAATCTAAACTTAACTGTTTTCTGTGTTACATCTGAATGGCATGTCTTTGGTGGTGAAGCATAAGTTTAGCTTAATTTTCCTTTGTTCTATTTCAACTTAGCATAATATATTAAAGTTTAATTGCTACATTGTTATTTTATATAGATGTTGCTTATTGTTATTATTTTTCTAAAATAAATTCTAATAACATTTTGTCTTAAAACTGAATTTAAATACTCTATTTGACTGTTAAATTTCTCATAGATAAATGTGCAGTTACTCTTGGTTGGAGAATTGTTTGTTGTTGACATCTAGTAGTGTCCAATGATCATAGCAGTATGCTACAAGTGATAACTGAATTAAAAAAAAAAAAAAAAAACTCTTTTTAAAAATAATTTTTAAACTATATGTTTTGTACTTGGGAAGAGTAGGTTATTAAAGCTACCATTGATGTTTCTTATAAATTTCTTTGCTGTTAGGTTTTTTTGTAACCTAGCTAATAATTTTATTTTTTAAAATATGTTTGCATCATTTTACATTACTGTTTCAAGATACATTTTAGCTACATTTTCAGAAATTTTTTTGTTTGTGTTTACTGATACAAACCTAATCCAGTTTAATAGACCTACCTGAGATCATTTTGATATCTATTAACATCATTGTTTGTGTGTAAGAGAATTCAATGACATGTTCTATCAGCATAATTCATATCTTTTCTTTTATAGTTCAGATTTGTTAATTTGTCTGTTTTCTCAAAGTTTCAAAAAAATGAATTTCTGAAATTGATTGTGCATGCACCTTTTGTCTAGCCTGTATTTACAATATGCAAGGTGAATTTTTATGGAATATACCACCAGTATTTGAATCTACTTTTGAAGTTTTATCACTGCTTTTATGTGTTTTTCTTAATATTCGTGTTTTTCTCATTGCTGTGTTTATTATGTGAAACTTTTTTTTTCAAATTGGTTAATACTATATTGGAGAAAATTCAGTTTTGTTAATATTTATCTTACAATTTATTAAATGTAAGCACTTATATAATTGTCCACTTGATATCAATACTGACACATTTTATTTAAACTGTCTAATTCTAATAGTTGTTTATTTAATTATTTTTAATTTTTATCTCAATTTACAGTTTATTTTGTTGTTTGTCATAGAAGTGTTTGTCAGTTAAAAAAATAATGCATTTATGTAATTTTAGAATTTCACTCTTTCTCTTTATGTTATGCAGGTGCATATGTGTACTGAAATATTTTCAAGTTTTTGATTTGTTACAGCTTTGACTTTTAGTACAGTAACTGCCTGCTATAATAGATTAATTGAGGGAAGGTCTGTAGTTGGAAAAGTCCATTTTATCGAATTTCAAGTACATTAATATTATAGTACGCTTATATTTAATGAACATTTCCAGGCTTGTAGAGTACATATATTCACATTTCATTATTAAATACCTTATATTAATACTGTACTTAAATTAATAAATTTGAATTAATTTTTTTATTTTACTTGCATTAGACAATCTAAATCCAGATTGGAAGCCAAGACGAAAATATATAATTTAAGAGAAAAAACCGAAAATACATTAACACAAACAGAGAAACTAATTTTATTTTATTTCACAACACAATGATAGTTCTAAAATGTTAATTATGGTAAATTGAAGAAAAAAAATTAGATATGTACATTGTTTGGTTTAGTCTACCGATCTGAAGTAAAAATAATCAATTTGTGATTGCTAACATAGCTGGATTTGTTCTTTAATGTAAAATTTCTTTAAACTGTCAAAAATGTCCATAATACAGCTGCACATCTTGCTCCTGATATTAGTTGATGTATGAAATTATTGTATCAACTGCATCACGAATGCTGCAAAGGCTGGGCTTTTTAATTTGCCTCATCATGTTCAGAATCATCTTCAGTTCGCAAAAGGACTCCACCAATTATTTCTTCATAATTTATAATTCTGTGCTCAGGATCGGTATTGCCATCTTCCAAACATTCTCGTACGCCATTTTCAGTAATTTTTTTTCTCATAAAAACCATCAGAAAATTCACCTGCTTCACAAAAATATTTTTCAAAATCTTTTTCAATATTGTTATTATTTAAGCCAATGTTTTTATAAATTTTATAATTAAATCATCTTCATCTTCAAGTGTGGTAAGTACTTCATTTAAATATTTAACCTTGTATAACCTTTTGCATGTCACAATCACACCCTGATACATCGGCTGTACAAAAGAGATTATATTAGGTGGTAAAATCAAGCATTTAATTGTGCCATCATAACTAACTAATTTTTCTGGTACAGGATGTATCCTAGAGTATTATCTAAAATTAAAACAACCTTTACTTTATCAGTAGGTATTTTGAGGAAGATGTCTTCTTGATATTGTGTTGTGGTGGGAATGAATTTGCTAAAAGTCCAGTCTTGAAAAATTGCTAAATTAAACCAAGCTTTTTTGGAAGAATAATAATGCACAGGAATATTTTGCATGGTATCTTCTTTTAAAGCATGCAGACGAGGTGCTTTACCAACAACAACCAACCTCCGTTGATGTGTGCCATCAGCATTTGTACAAAATAAGTCTGAAAATTTATCGTTGTTTTTTTTTATTCCCAGGTAGATTATCTTTGTGTTGTAGTGTTTGGGTATTTCGTAGAAGAGACTTCCTGGGTATTTCGTAGAAGAGACTTCCAAAATATACCTTTTTTCATCAGTGTTATATACTTGTGACAGCTGCAATGATTCGTCTTTGATGAGTTGCCTAACTTGGCTTTAAATGGTTTTACTTCTTCAATGGGGGAATTAGCAGCTTCATTATGAGTTACATGTCTTCTTAGGCTACATTGATTTCTAAATCTGCGTAGCCAACCATCACTGGCTTCAAATTTTTCTAGTCCTAAATGATTGGTAAATTTTTTTGCTGCATTTTGAATATCCACTCCGCGTATACTAATCCCTCGACTGAGCTGCTGCAAACCATTTTAATGCAGTATCTTCCAGATTCTGATTGACGGCTACTATCATGTGTTTTCATTCAATTTGTGAATCAGTCTTAAAAAACAATAATTTATTGAAAATTTAACAAGTTTGTTCTTCAATTTTTGAATGTCTGATATTGTTTGTTTTTTTTTTTACGCCATATTTCTCACATTATATTGACATACTTGTACCGGACTCTTATACTAATTCTGGCTCTTAACTCTTATACTAATTCAAGTTTTCTGGCTTACAGACAAATAAACACATTTTTTTAATACTTGTGTTATTGATAGTAGATATCTTAAAAACAAAGAACCGTAGTATAAATTACTAACAAATGAAACCTACGAAAAAACTATTTACCTGGCAAATGCACTTGTGAAACTACTATGTACATATAGATGTAATTTAACAAGAACAATTAACATGTGAACGAGTCTTCAATCACAACATGTGCACTATACTGTAATAGAATACCATACAATGTGTCATCTGACACACACTGTTGCCATAATTTCAACACGATATAGGAAAGTTGGCGCTATTATTTTTACAGGTTGTCCAACTCAGTCCATTATGTTGAAGGTCTGCTGTATTGAGGTCCATTATAGAGGACCCTTATTTTTTTT